>NC_064927.1:357405871-359905871 GCF_023897955.1 Schistocerca gregaria | reverse complement strand
CAGCGATTACAAAATCAAATCAAATATACAAAGAACTTGGTGGAATGATCCTACTTCTCAATATGACGTTGCACACCGTCTAGTCTCGAGGCGTGCACTGATTCGATAGGAAAGAGTGTCACTTAGCCGTTGTATCTTGTCCTGAGGCAAGTTGGCCCACGACTGTTGTAACTGACGGTGATCCTTGATGTCCTGAGTAATGATATAAGGATTAAGTTGACAACCGAGCTGGTCCCACATATCCTCTACGGGGCACTGATCTGTGGATCTTGCTGGACATGAGAGAACCTCGGCACTACGCAGAGAGCTTCTAGATATAAAGGCCATGTTTGGACGAGTGGCACCATGATACTTTCGCGTGAAAAGTAACACATGGGGGGGCGGGATTTCCGCAACGTAATATTTTGTCGGCAGAAATGCTTCAATCACCTCCAGCCGTGACCTGAAGTCATAGTCAGCGGCTCTTGGTCTGGTGGCCAGTGTTGCTGGCTCTGGATTACGGGATCCCGGGTTTGATTCCCGGCCCGGTCGTGGATTATATCCTCCCGGGGACTGAGTGTTTGTGTTGCTCTCCTCATTTCATTACCATTCGGGGAAAGTGACGAGTTTGGACAGTGAAACAGTTGCCAATTTATCCATGCAACTGAGCCCCCCATAAACCAAATATCATCATCATCATCATCATCTGAAGTGATACCTTCAGTTCGCCACACTGCGACGCCAGGAATAACAACGCTTTGCCTCTCAAACAATTTGTGAAACTGGATCATTTTCCCAGGTCGAGGCTATACTCACCGACTATGGCCATCTGGGGCTGTGGAGAACCGCAGTAAATTGCTGAACATAACGTGACACCATCGATCAGCAACCCAGCAGTCCCAGTAAGCTCACCATCACAAACACAACCGTTTGTGCTGCGCTATTGACGGCAGTCTACGCCTGGGCCGATGATTCTCTAGTCCAACTGCTGCTAGTCTCCGAGTAATAGTGCGAGATGTTACAGCATGTAACGTTGGAGTCGACTACTTGCTCTCGGATGACAAGCTATAATGTGAAATGGATTAAGATGCGCTTGGTGCATACTGCCTCCCTTGTGGTGGTCAGATGTGGCCGACTGTATCCCTGGTGACGAGCATGCCTAACCCCACGTTACAATGCAATTAAACGTCAGGCGACTGTCAACTCCGCATGCTCCTCAGATTCGGATACGGCACTATTCGACCAGCCTTCCAAATGGAGAACGTTGTCTCACACGAATACGTGGAATCTTCGTGCCCTTCAGAGTGATCACTCAACACATGACGCTGTTCATACCCCTTTTATATCAGCTTGTTTAACATTTATAAATACAAACAACACTGATGCATACTAGTAGTGTTTCTAGGCCCTTTTGTGAGACGTTATGATATAAAGCAGCTGTGGCCTACACCTGCAACGACCGGTACGTTACCAGAATCAGCACTGAGGTTCCACTGGCTGAACAAGAATCTGTGTGAACGCCGTAGTTCTTTGGTGCCGTGGCATTCGAGCTATTTATTAACTAGACCTTAGTGGCACTTCGTGAATTATATGTTGTGATACAGTAATTAGGATAAGAGATGGTGTAGGAAACGTAATTATTACGGTGTGGCTCATTGATACGTGTGACACCTACCTTAAATACTTATAATTGCTTGGGTGCTCCAAAAGAACATGGTAGTAACAATCATACATATCACTTTCTCTGATAAGTCAAAGCATTAAGACCACTGACAACCGACATTGGATGCCACCTTCAGACGTTACGGGCACGTGCTGCGGTAACAAACGTATGTAAGCGAAGCAGACAAGGAAGGGGAATCACACTAGAAAAGATATGGGCTACAAATGGGGAAATCTATTGAGGTAAGCAACTTTGACAAAGGGAAGATTGTTATCACGCTAATACTGTGAACGAGTATCTCGCAAACGGCGAGTATGGTCGAATGTTCACGTGCTACAGTCGTGGGCGTCTAAGGAAAGAGGTAGAAGGACAGTGCTACTACAACTAGACGGTAAATGGTTGAACATCAGCGACTCTTCACAAAAAGTGGGGTTCGGAGGCTTGTCTTACAGTAGGAGAAATGGTGATCTTTAGCATGTCCACCGAAAGAGCACATTGTTGGTGCAAGCACAAGTGTTCTGGAGCACACAGTTCATCGTACATGTTGAACATGGCGCTCCGCAGCAGATCATCCCCACGTGTTGACATGTTGATCCAGCGACATCGTAAATTACGATTGCAGTGGGCCCGGGACCATCGGGATTCGACCGTCGATCAGTGGAAACGTGTCGGCTCTTCGGATGAATCACATTTTTGCTACTCTAGGTCGATGGCCGTCTCCACAAAAGGCGTCATCCAGATGCATAGCGCCTCGGAAGGTGTACCCGCCACAGACTCAGGCTGGTGGGAGCAGCTTTAAGCTGTGGGCAACTTTCTCCTGCGCTTGCATGGAATCTGTGGTAGCAACCGAAGACACGCTGATAGCTGCGAACCATATGGATCCCATCATGCTTGATGTCTTCCCCGACCGCGATGACATCTATTAGCACCATAATACTCCTTGTGTCGGAGCCAGAACCGTGCTACAGTGGTTTGCGGAGAAATATAGTGAACTCACGTTGTTGTCTCAGCGACCATATTCCCCTGATGTAAGTACTATGGAACACATCTGGGTTGCTATCCAGCACCATCACCACGCACACAAATCGGTGACCCGTTATTTACACGAATTACATGACCTGTGCATAGACATCTAAAGCCACATACCTCCACAAACCTACGAACAAACTGTTGGATCTCTGATACGCAGAATCAGATATGTTAATTTTAATTTTAATAATCAACAGCCTCAGTTGCACCATTTAACCAAAAGTTTACCTAGGTATAGATAACGTAACCTTCTTCAGAATAACAGTAACTACAGATCCAAGCTCAACTACAGATCCAAAAATTATCGTCAGACTGTAAAAACTTATCTGAAACTGCCTCGGCCTTACTTCGCGACCGCGATGCGGCAGCCACGCGTGCTGTGCTGGAACTTGGTTCAGTCTGCACTGTTGCAACTAACAGCTTGTTGCTCAAGTTCAAGTTTGAATAATCCTTTGACGGTGTTACTGTCTGACCATCATTTGTTGATAGCGTCTGGCTACAGAGTGGCAAATGAAACTGTCCTGTGACTGTTGCTAGTCATAAACTGTGACAACTGGCCAACGGTGGCTGTGCGTCCACATTTATCACCAGAGGGCAGGACGTCGCACACCTGTGGTCTGTTTTGCAGATTCAGAAAATAGTCCGTGGTATCAGCGTCCTCTATGGTAACTGACATGACTGTTTGTGGATGGAGTGACCCATTTTTGACTCTTGTGGCGAAAGTATGAAGACAATGGGTGAAATAATTAAAGAGTCACGTTTTTGAACCCGTCATTTTCCTCCACTGCAACGATGAAGTTTGAAATTTGGCTCAAAAGTTATTACAACCTTGCTCTGAAACGTTAAAAATACGTGTCACCCTGTGATGTCACCCTATGAGTCAGCGACGCTTCCAACAGCGAATTGTCGACACACGCGAAAGAGAGGCATGAAATGAGACGTACATCTGAGGTGTAAGACGGTTAATGAAGTCACATTGGCACCAAAAATTTCACCAAAATTCTTTCCAAAGCCGCAGTAGAAGTGCCCCGTGATGGGAAGGTTGTCACACCTCTCCTTACACACATCTAACGCCTTCTTTACGCCTCTGCAATGGATGTCAGCACAACGATAACCAACCTTGAAATAACCATGGTTTCTTTGTGGGTGGCAGGCGAAAACATTTCACACACAACACCGCACAGAATCGACAGGAAATGACTCCAGGAAGTGGCATAAAGGGTTTCAATGAAACCACACCTTCCCTTGGGCGTTCTTTTAAACACAGACCGCAGTTACAAACGACAGTTCTCAGTACACTGTGCAATGTGTATTGTGCCTTGGTAATCCCTGGAATTTCTGCCACCACTCGGACGATGCAACTGTCTCTAAGGACTTTCTGTGGCTGCAGCTACATGAACGCCATCTGACTCCTTTGGTGAGTGTTTGCTCTGGTGTACGGGGTGGAACCGCTAGGGACCGTTCGACGAGATCTGAACGTGTTCAGAAGCAGCAAAGTGTGTTTATACTGCTACAATGATCCTATTTTGCATCCTCACGTGATCGTAAAGTGGGACAACGCTGACGTGTGTCTGAATATAATGACAAAGGTTCGTCTAACACCCCTCCCTCAGTTCAGCAACACTCCACTGTCACCTGCACATGTTATTAGAGCTCTTTGAAAGTGTACCTGTGCAGAGACAACCATAAATTTCTTAAGCACCTGGGGGCAGGCAACTTCTTCCACATCCCTCAGATTCAGCCTGCTCCGAAGCAGGAGCTAGAGCATCAACACACCGCTGCTCAGCAGAAGGGTATAAAAGGTCTGCCTGCTTACACACAAAAAAAAAAAAAAAAAAAAAAAAAAAAATATTGGCTCTGAGCACTATGGGACTCAACTTCTGAGGTCATTAGTCGCTTAGAACTTAGAACTACTTAAACCTTACTAACCTAAGGACATCACACACATCCATGCCCGAGGCAGGATTCGAACCTGCGACAGTAGCGGTCTCGTGGTTCCAGACTGCAGCGCCTAGAACCGCACGGCAACTTCGGCCGGCGCATGCTTGCAGACGTCAAGGACTCAGTGAGGGTTGTCTCTGTACACGTATACGTTTAAAGTGCTCAACAGTAGGGCACAGATGGCACCAAAAGTGTTGTCGAACTAGGAGGGTTTTAGAGGGACCCTTTGCTGTTTTATTCATGCATTTGTCGGTGTTGCACCCTCCCTGTACTCATGAGAACTGGGGGGGGGGGGGGGGGCGTGAAACTGGAAGACTGAAGAAGTTTAAACACCCTCTGTTGCTTCAAATCACGTTCATATTCCTTCGAATGGTACCACCTTGAATATCAGAGCCAAAGTTAACGTCATGATACACTGCAATGGGATTAGATCACGTTCAGTGGGGGTTGCAGCCCCACGGCGTCCTTAGAGAAGGGTTAAATCATCTGGGTGGGTGTCAGCTGTGTTAGGGGTTGTCAAGTATGTCGTTCTGTTGCATATCCCTCTGCAAACTGGTGGTTCTAGCTGCCAAATGTTTGTAAAGTAACACTGCTGTTATGGCGTAAAGTAAAGCGCCGGCGCGCCAGTCGGGAATGACAGGGAAGAGAAGGCTGTGAGAAGAAGTCAGCGAATCGCACGCTGACCGGACCTCCCTCCAGGACGCCAACGCGACTGCAGTGGCCCCTATGTGAAGAGGCCATAAGCGCCGAGACCGACTGGTGACGGTCCAGTTTAATAGCAGCTTCAAAATTAGCGACTTCTATAGCAGGATAAACTCTAGTCACTTCATTCATACTATGTATGTAGCACAGACTTGGGATTGTCTATACTGATGAAGATTGAAGATTTTGTGTGTCGCCCTCTGCTTGCGACACATCTGTGTAATTCCCAAAATTAAGTATTGTAGTTTTCTTTTTGTAATAAAACTCATTAATACGACTGGTTTGATGGTTTGTCTAGCGATCCGAGTATGCACAGTTCATATACACTACACCCCTAGAAGGGGTGTGGTTTCATTGACGCCCTTATGCTACATTCTGACGCCTTTCCATTTTGATCCTGAGTGACGGTGTGGTGAATTTTTTTCTTTGGCGAACTATAAGAAACCCCTACGATTTCAGTGCTAGGCATTGCGGTTCTTACTTCCATTACAGAGGTGTCAAGAGAAGGGGGTGAGATGTGGGTCATTGGAGAAGGGGCGGTGACTACCTTCCCATCATGTGACACGTCGACGTGGCTTTGGGAGGGGGGGGGGGGGGAGAGTCGTGGCGAAATTTGGTGCCAATGTGTTAACATTATCTCGCACCTCACAAGAGCTTCCGAGTTCTTGCCTATCTCTCACATTTAACGATATCTTGCTGTTTAAAGTGTCGTCGAGTCTATGGGTGACGCCACGCTTTTGCGCCATTATACAGAGTGAGGCAAATAAAAGAGCCCAGAAAACAGCGTTCCAGGGTACAAAGAAACACAGCAGAGGATAGGAACAACTAGAGGACTAATCTGACTGCAGTAGATGTTTAAAGTGACCACCACTCATCTCTTGGCACGTTTCAGAATATTTTTCTGAGTTGTTCAAAACAGATCGTATCTGACACCATTTTCGATTTTGCATTGCATGGCACTCTTTGATGGCACTTTCATATGTGAAACTTCTCAGCAAATAAATGACCACACCGTTTCCACGACTTCGTTGTTACGTAACGTTCCACGACGAACATCGACTGCTCCACTGTGGGTACCTTCATCCCCTTTGCGCTGCTCCACTCACACTGAAACACCCGCACTACACACTGAACTAGTTTGGATCACGTGGTGGGCGTGTCGCGGGGTGTGGTTATGTGCTTACATACACGTACAGTTGTATCCACTCATTTGGGCCACTTTTATTTGCCTCACCCTGTAGAAGAAGGCTGTAGCCACCTTCGAGCCAAATTTCTGACACTTGCGTCGTAAAAGTGGAGGTTGGGGGGGGGGGGGGAGGGAGGAAGGGGGAGAGGAGAATGACGGGATTTAAAAAACGTAACCCTTCAATTCTTTTGGGCAAAGAACATTTCCGATTATGAGCGACATTTATGAGATGACTGATCGGAAATTTATAACGGTTGGAGACTGCTGGCTGGTGGAGGCCTCTGCAGCTATCGCTGTGTAACTGCATACACAGCAGTGAAACAAGCGGGCCTATACGTTTTCGGGTCATCCGAATCTATGTCTGCAGAGTTCTTCGTTGTTACTAAGGTAGCTGCTCTCCACAACGCAGCCACTGTATTCTGGAGAACCAGACACTGCCTCCCCCTCGCTAGAGAGTCAAGTCGGCTCCTCCGCACAGATCGGCGCGCAGAATCTTCGTGACGGCGCGCCGTCGTTGCGGGCCCGACGCTCTTTTGTGTATGTCGCGGCTCGGCGTGCGTGGCGACGCGTGTATTCGCCACGCAACGCCCCGGAGAGCCGGCGCGTTAGTCTCGGTCGTGTGGACCCGCGGTCGCACGCGCTGCGCAGGCGCATGCGCGGCGAGGCTGGGCTGGCCATTCATCACGGGGCCGGACTGGGGCCGGGGGTTCCCCGGAGCCGCGAAAGGAAATTAATTTAATGCGGGGCCGTGGCGGCGCTCGTGACGCCCGCGGGCCACGGCCACAACCGCTCCGCCGCCACACCTGCCCACAGCCGGCCGACAGTCCCGCCGGCCATACCTTACCTTGCCTTACCTCGTGCCCCAACACGCACGCTACCTATCGGCCGAAAACTACCTCCATTGTGCGAGGACCAACTGTGTATCCAAAATGATGTGGTTGTTGCTATAACTACCGCTAACAACATTAGACTATGGTCTTATGTGAATCGACTCACCTCTCTTGCTAATACGCAATTAATGTTATTCCTGTTCGAAACAATTTACATTTCGCGGAAAGACCACGAAGATGAGAGAGATTAGAGCTCGTTCAGAGACATATAGGCAGTCATTTTCCCCTCATTCTGTTTGGGAGTGGAACAGGGAGAGAAGATACCAGTTGTGGTACGAGGTACCCTCCGCCATGCACCGTATGGTGGATTGCGGAGTATGTATGTAGATGTAGATGTAGATGAAGAACAACGAAGGCCCAATATTTACGTTAAGTCAGTTTGTCCCGTTTACGTCACACTCCCCTAGTATTTATAAAATCATTTGTGTCCAGTAAAAATTGTCACCCACCCCACGATCAGCTGCTGAACGAGGGTAGTCACACAGTATTAATGATTGGCTCGAAAAAATAAATTTACATAATAAATTTCTTGTCTGTTTTCCGATACATGTCGGCAGTCTTGGTGGAAGTATTGCCGGGACGCTAGGCCCAGTCACAGATAAAACAGAGCTGCCGGCCGGAGTGGCCGAGCGGTTTTAGGCGCTACAGTCTGCAACCGCGCGACCGCTACGGTCGCCACGCGTCGCCACGCACGCCCTTTTCGAACTGAGCTACCCCTATGACTATAGTTTACAATGCTGCCTGCGAGTTTGGACAGGAGTTAGACAAAAGTATCTGCAGCGGCAAAGGGAAAGCTCAAGTGAAGGACATTCTTCGGTTTAGTGTACGCAAGGCTGTTGTATCGTTCCCGTGGTTTTTAGAAATGTGTTCGAAAATGGCTGTTGAAGTACGAGCAAATAATGAACCTGTCAGCCATTCAGGTCTACTTTTTTCAATTCTGCCCAGATTAGTCAACAGCTCTCAAGTCTAAGAGCAGCGGTCAGCAGGGACAGGCAGCACCTTGAGTCGACGCTAGGACTCTACCACTACCACCACCATCGCAACCATAGACGCACTCTCTTCCTCAGGAACACAACTGTTGTGTCTAATAGCCGCTCAGCAGAGGAGGCTGTGGTCCGCTATCTATAAAGCATAACTTTCCAGCACTGCGTCTGAAGATAACGTGAAGGAAACTCGTCGAAACGTTGCTTCTACACTAAGCTGTCGCTCGGTTGATATCACGAAAAGTTTCCATCGCAGAATTCTGTCAAGAATGTCAGCATTTTTGTCTAGTACAAACTGGTTGAAAATGTACCAAAATTCGTGATGAACAAATTAATTTATAGTGAGCGCAACCTCAACATGTTTAGGGCACTGTCTATACCTCGCATGCCGTTTGTCCTTTCTCAGCGTTCGTACTTCATGGTCTTCCCAGTCTCTTCCGACCCTTTCCCCCAACCAACCCCTCTATCTTAGATATTTTGGCAGGCCAGAACTTCTTTTAATACTGTCACTTATCCTCTAGGCCATCACCTTCGTCTCCTTTTTTTGCACTGGCATCTACCTGCATATCCTTCTTATTCATTTACTATCATTCATGCTATGGTGACCTCATGTTTTCAATACCTTTCATTACGTCCCGTCCTACTTCGTAGTTTTTCTGACTTCTTCATTTCATTCTACTCTTTTTTTATATTTAATCTTTCTAGTTGCTTTGTAATCTTAAGAATCCTAGGGATTGATTTTAACTGCCGCATCGCACGTTTCCACTGTCATGTTTTATTTATAATACCTCCTACACTCTTTCCGTTTGCTGATGCAGTTACACTCGTACATGTTTGAACGAAGAGCAACATTTAAAGGCCGGCCGCGGTGGTCTAGCGGTTCTAGGCGCTCAGTCCGGAACCGCGCGACTGCTACGGTCGCAGGTTCGAATCCTGCCTCGGGCATGGATATGTGTGATGTCCTTAGGTTAGTTAGGTTTAAGTAGTTCTAAGTTCTAGGGGACATATGACCACAGCAGTTGAGTCCCATAGTGCTCAGAGCCATTTGAACATTTAATGCTAAAATTCCCAGTACCTAAACGATGCGTTGCATCACCTCCTATTCAGATTTTTTTCTTTTTTTGTACTGAAACTGGGTTTCTATTTTTGTGATCTATTACCTTATCTATACATTTTACACACAATCTTCGATTACGTAAGGTTAGGGGAAATTTAGGTTTGGATAGCACTCAAAGCAAGATTTCATTTGTGGTGGTGTGTCGCAATGGCAGCCAGGCCGTTCACTCTGCGTGCACTGGCTGGACCCAATTATGACTGATTCAGACTGAGACAAAGCGCTCCACGTTCCTCTCTTACATCTGAGTGATGCATGCAACGAAAACTTTGAGTCCTATGCTGCCGTGCGGTAACGAATTTCACTCGGGATGCAGTTTCTCTGATAATTGCCTTTAGCTGTTATCTTTTCCGTGCTGGAGAGGAATATGAAATTACCTATAGTGACAATTAATTTCGTGTTCAAAAAAATGGTTCAAATGGCTCTGAGCACTATGGGACTTAACATCTGTGGTCATCAGTCCCCTAGAACTTAGTACTACTTAAACCTATCTAACCTAAGGACATCACACACATCCATGCCCTAGGCAGGATTCGAACCTGAGACCGTAGCAGTCGCGCCGTTCCGGATTGAGCGCCTAGAACCGCTAGACCACCGCGGCCGGCAATTTCGTGTTCAACTGACTAGCCGTTTATTACAAAAATACATCATAATTTGCTACACCTATTGAATATCTGTTAACTACTATAGTCTCTAACGCACTGCACAAGGACATGTTTTCCTAGTGAGTAATCAGCGTGGGATAGCCTCATGACACACTGGGGTGTTGATTTCATTTTCGATAGGAAAATGAAAATCGAGAAAGTGATTATCAACACAACAAAAGGGATCGGCATAAACGGAAGATGTTGTTGTTGATGTGGTCTTCAGTTCTGAGACTGGTTTGATGCAGCTCTCCATGCTACTCTAACTTGTGCAAGCTTCTTCATCTCCCAGTACCTAATGCAATCTACATCCTTCTGAATCTGCTTAGTGTAGTCTTCTCTTGGTCTCCCTCTACGATTTTTACCCTCCACGCTGCCCTCTAATACTAAATTGCTGATCCCTTGATGCCTCAGAACATGTCCTACCAACTGATCCCTTCTTCCGGTCAAGTTGTGCCACAAACTTCTCTTCTCCCCAATCCTATTCAATACTTCCTCATTAGTTATGTAATCTACCCATCTAATCTTCAGCATTCTTCTGTAGCACCACATTTCGAAAGCTTCTATTCTCTTCTTGTCCAAACTAGTTATCGTCCATGTTTCACTTCCATACATGGCTACACTCCATACAAATACTTTCAGAAATGACTTCCTGACACTTAAATCTATACTCGAAGTTAATAAATTTCTCTTCTTCAGAAATGCTTTCCTTGCCATTGGCAGTCTACATTTTATATCCTCTCTACTTCGACCATCATCAGTTATTTTGCTCCCCAAATAGCAAAACTCCTTTACTACTTTAAGTGTCTCATTTCCTAATCTAATGCCCTCAGCATCACCCGACTTTATTCGACTACATTCCAGTATTCTCGTCTTGCTTTTGTTGATGTTCATCTTATATCCTCCTTTCAAGACACTATCCATTCCGTTCAACTGCTCTTCCAAGTCCTTTGCTGTCTCTGGCAGAATTACGATGTCATCGGCGAACCTCAACATTTTTATTTCTTCTCCATGGATTTTAATACCTACTCCGAATTTTTCTTTTGTTTCCTTCACTGCTTGCTCAATATACAGATTTAATAACATCGGGGAGAGACTACAACCCTGTCTCACTCCCTTCCCAACCACTGCTTCCCTTTCATGTCCCTCAACTCTTATAACTGCGATCTGGTTTCTGTACCTTGTAAATAGCCTTTCGCTCCCTGTATTTTACCCATGCTCCCTTCAGAATCTGAAAGAGAGTATTCCAATCAACATTGTCAAAAGCTTTCTCTAAGTCTACAAATGCTAGAAACGTAGGTTTGCCTTTCCTTAATCTTTCTTCTAAGATATTGCCTCACGTGTTCCTACATTTCTACGGAATCCAAACTGATCTTCCCCGAGGTCAGCTTCTACTAGTTTTTCCATTCGTCTGTAAAGAATTCGCGTTAGTATTTTTCAGCTGTGACTTATTAAACTGATAGTTCGGTAATTTTCACATCTGTCAACACCTCCTTTCTTTGGGATTGGAATTATTATATTCTTCTTGAAGTCTGAGGGAATTTCGCCTGTCTCATACATCTTGCTCACCAGATGGTAGAGTTTTTTCAGGGCTGGCTCTCCCAAGGCCGTCAGTAGTTCTGATGGAATGTTGTCTACTCCGGGGGCCTTGTTTCGACTCAGGTCTTTCAGTGCTCTGTCAAACTCTTCAAGCAGTATTGTATCTCCCGTTTCATCTTCATCTACATCCTCTTCCATTTCCATTATATTGTCCTCAAGTACATCGCCCTTGTATAGACCCTCTATATACTCCTTCCACCTTTCTGCTTTCCCTTCTTTGCTTAGAACTGGGTTTCCATCTGAGCTCTTGATGTTCATACAAGTGGTTCTCTTATCTCCAAAGGTCTCTTTAATTTTCCTGTAGGCAGTATCTATCTTACCCCTCGTGAGATAAGCCTCTACAACCTTACATTTGTCCTCTAGCCATCCCTGCTTAGCCATTTTGCACTTCCTGTCAATCTCTTTTTTGAGACGCCTGTATTCCGTTTTGCCTGCTTCATTTACTGCGTTTTTATATTTCCTCCTTTCATCAATTAAATTCAATATTTCTTCTGTTACCCAAGGATTTCTACTAGCCTTCGTCTTTTTACCTACTTGATCCTCTGCTGCCTTCACTACTTCATCCCTCAAAGCTACCCATTCTTCTTCTACCATATTTCTTTCCCCCATTCCTGTCAATTGCTCCCTTATGCTCTCCCTGAACCTCTGTACAACCTCTGGTTCTTTTAGTTTATCCACGTCCCATCTCCTTAAATTCCCACCTTTTTGCAGTTTCTTTAGTTTTAATCTACAGGCTATAACCAATAGATTGTGGTCAGAGTCCACATCTGCCCCTGGAAATGTCTTACAATTTAAAACCTGGTTCCTAAATCTCTGTCTTATCATCATGTAATCTATCTGATACCTTTTAGTATCTCCAGGCTTCTTCCATGTATACAGCCTTCTTTTATGGTTCTTGAACCAAGTGTTAGCTATGATTAAGTTGTGCTGTGTGCAAAATTCTACCAGGCGGCTTCCTCTTTCATTTCTTTGCCCCAGTCCATATTCACCTACTACGTTTCCTTCTCTCCCTTTTCCTACAGTCGAATTCCAGTCACCCATGACTATTAAATTTCCGCCACCCTTCACTATCTGAATAATTTCTTTTATTTGATCATACATTTCTTCAATTTATTCGTCATCTGCAGAGCTAGTTGGCATATAAACTTGTACTACTGTAATAGGTGTGGGCTTCGTGTCTATCTTGGCCACAATAATGCGTTCACTATGCTGTTTGTAGTAGCTTACCCGCATTCCTATTTTCCTATTCATTATTAAACCTACTCCTGCATTACCCCTATTTGATTTTGTGTTTATAACCCTGTCGTCACCTGACCAAAAGTCTTGTTCCTCCTGCCACCGAACTTCACTAATTCCCACTATATCTAACTTTAACCTATCCATTTCCCTTTTTAAATTTTCTATCCTACCTGCCCGATTAAGGGATCTGACATTCCACCCTCCGATCCGTAGAACGCCAGTTTTTTTTCTCCTGATAACGACATCCTCTTGCGTAGTCCCCGCCCGGAGATCCGAATGGGGGACTATTTTACCTCCGGAATATTTTACCCAAGAGGACGCCATCATCATTTAATCATACAGTAAATCTGCATGCCCTCGGGAAAGATTACGGCCGTAGTTTCCCCTTGCTTTCAGCCGTTCGCAGTACCAGCACAGCAAGGCCGTTTTGGTTAGTGTTACAAGGCCAGATCAGTCAATCATCCAGACTGTTGCCCTGCAACTACTGAAAAGGCTGCTGCCCCTCTTCAGGAACCACACGTTTGTCTGGCCTCTCAACAGATACCCCTCCGTTGTGGTTGCACCTACGGTACGGCTATCTGTATCGCTGAGGCACGCAAGCCTCCCCACCAACGGCAAGGTCCATGGTTCATGCGAGGGGGGGACGGAAAGCATACTTTATCATCGCGGACTAGTGCCGATATAAAAATATCCCTTGACCGCATGGCGATAACCTGAATCTTACAGCACGTACAGAATCACTCGACTTTTATCCCAGAAATATTAAAGAGTGAGTGCTTTGAGAAATCAAAGGAAAGAGTGTGTACCAGACGCTCCACAGGCTTCTTTATGTGACTACATGTGTTGTACGTGGCTAACACAAGATCCACATGCTCGATCGACAACATCACAGAAAATGATTGTAATACAGGGTGTTCATAAATGTTTACCCTGATAACAAAACAATGTATTTCTTTCCTGCATACAATAAATTAAACATGTGATATACCACATATATCTCTATTAGTTAAATTTCGAACATTTTATACAGGTAAAGAAAAAAGACCACTTCAACATTTAACTCACTTCAACATGTGTACATCTACTTACACGCAAAGTATAGAGCCGTTGTTCAGTCTCCTGCCACACATTCTGCAACACGCGTGGTGTGGTTTTTCCAATGGCGTCGGTGATGGGTTCTTGTAATCTCACAATATCGGGAACAGCTGTTTTGTACACAGTATCTTTCAAACGCACCCAAAGAAAGAAATCTAATGTGGTAATATCACGTGATCGCGGGTGCCATAGAACTGGGCTGTCTCCCCCAATCCACTTGTTGGGTAAGGTTTCATTAAGAAAATCGTGGACTTCTAGCGCCCAATGTGGGGGAGCACCATCTTGCTTAAATGTGACAGTGTCTTGCCTATCTTGTTGCTGGAGACCAGCATAATCACCAACATGTCTGAGTAAGCATATACTCTTACATTGCTTTCAAGGAAGAAAAATGCACTAACCACTCGATCACACCACATACATTAACCTCTGAACTAACCAGAACGTGTTCTCGTACTGAATGAGAATTTTCTGATCGCCAGATCCGGACATTATGGCGGTTAACTGAAGCAAAAACATAATATGTAGCCTCATCGGAAAAACTAAACGCTTCAAGAAATCATTGTCTTCATCCAAACGGTTCGGCATGCCCATTGCAAATTTTTCACGTTTTGGGCGATCATCTTGTTGTAATGCCTGTAGGATTTGGACCATGTACTTATACAATTTAAGACGTTTGCGAACAACTTTATGTACTGTACTCTTTGGCACTTGAAGCTTCCTGCTAAGCTACAATCATGCTCATAAATTAAGGATAATGCTGATACATGGTGAAAGAATGCTCTGGTGAGCGGTTTGCAATTTGGAATCACGTCGGGGTATGACCATGCAGTGCATTTGACTTGGGGTCGTCGCATGGTGGCGCTGGCAGCAGTCCACATTCGCAGAGGTGTGTTGGTGCTTGTCAGAGTACGGTGCAGCGAGTAAGTGTGCAGACGTTTTCAGACGTGCTAATGGTGACTGTGTGTTGAAAATGGCTCAAAGAACAAATCTTGATGACGTTATGGGGGGTAGAATACTAGGGCGACTGAAGGCTGGTCAAACACAGCAGGCCGTAGCATGGGCTCTCCGTGTGCCACAAAGTGTAATCTCACGATTATGGTAACGATTCCAGCAGACAGGAAACGTGTCCAGGCGCTACAGTACGGGACGTCCACAGTGTACAACACCACAAGGAGACCGATATTTAACCAACAGTGCCCACAGACGGCCACGGAAAACTGCAGGTAGCCCTGCTCGGGAAAAGTTGTCTCCAGACTCACAGTCTATAGACGACTGAACAGACATGGTTTATTCTCCTGGGGACCTGCAAGTTCTCCTGGTCACAGGAGAGCCCTTTAAGCCTGGTGTCATGAACACACCACATGGTCGTTGGAACAGTGGTCCCAGGTTATGTTCACGGACGAGTCGAGGTATAGTCTGAACAGTGATTCTCGCCGGGTTTTCATTTAGCGTCAACCAAGAACCAGATACGAACCCTTAATGTCCTTGAAAGAGACCTGTATGAAGGTCGTGATTTGATGGTGTGTGGTGGGATCATGATTGGTGTACGGACACCCATGCATGTCTTTGACAGAGGAACTGTAACAGGTCAGGTGTATCGGGACATCACTTTGCACTAGTATGTCCACCTTTTCAGGGGTGCAGTGGGTCCCTCCTTCCTCCTGATGGATGATAACGCACGGCCCACCGAGCTACCATCGTGGAGGAGTACCTTGAAACAGAAGATATCGGGCGAATGGACTGGCCTGCCTGTTCTCCAGAGCTAAACCCCATCGAGCACGTCCAGGATACTCTCGGTCGACTTATCGCTGCACGTCTTCACATCCCTAGGACATTTCAGGAGCTCCGATAGGCACTGGCGCAAGAATGGGAGGCTGTGTCCCAGCAACTGTTCGACCATCTGATCTAGAGTATGCCAACCCGTTGTGCGGCCTGTGTACACTGTGCATGGCTATCATATCCCATATTAATGTCGAGATACATGCGCAGGGAACAGTGGAGGTTTGTAGCACACGTGTTTCAGGACGGTTTTCTCAACTTATCACCAATACCGTGGACTTACTGATCTGTGTCGTGTGTGTTCCCTATGTGCCTATGCTAATAGCGCCAGTTTTGTGTAGTGCCATGTTGTGTGGCACCACGTTCAGCAATTATCCTTAATTTATGAGCATGAGTGTAGGTTAATCGATTTTTGTAGAGACCTCGTGAACGCGTTTTGAATTGCCTGCACAGTCTTCTCCGGAACATATGGTCTGCTGCTGCTTGTCCGTTTCTAAATCGGCCCCTTTGAGAAAAAAGTTTCCATGCATGTGCTAATTAATTTGACCATAGGTGGTTTCTTTCCATAATGGGACACAAGCTTCGCTGTGCAGTAATAGGTGATATGGTCTGCTAGCTACACAACACACTGAGATTTCCTATGGGGCAAACAATTTTTACCACACAGTTCAAACGGCTCTCATTGCAGCGAAAGTGTTGAATGACAAACAGCTGTACAGAAACTTCATGGGTCCCCTGGTAGATCTGTAACAAGAAAAAACAAATGTTACCATCAAAAATACATAATTAATGTTTAACCTTGAAATCACCTAAATATTTATGTACAGTCTGTACATTATTGATCAGCAGCACGAATATAGTGACCCATTCCTTACACCTCCTGGCGCTGATGTCATCAAGTCAGAAGGAAATATAACTTATAAATTACATTCTGAATTTTCACTTAGAACCACGTTCTAGCAGAAACGTCTGTGGCCGTCGAAGCATGGACAGCAGTATCTTGCTCCCGAACTTAGCATCCCCCGCTGGACGCTGAGCCCAGAGCAAAAATCTTATAGTGGGTGCTGTCCAGCTTCCCATTAAGCCAATCAGAGTGACTGCAAAAAACAGGGAATTCTAACAGCATCAGAACTTGAGGACAGAAAACTTTCTAGTATCGTCTGAAAGCATCTTCAAACGATCTTCCCCGCAAAATTGAAAGACTAGGTTTTGAAAACGCCGCAATGTGCGTTGCCGCCTTTGTGGCTCTCTCCCGCCGGTCAAGTTTAAGGAACGTCAACGAATTTGTCTTGTCCTCTGTATGGAGGAAAAGGGGGTGGGAATCGCCTCAACTTCACCCAAGGGGGAACAGTAAAGAAGAGAACAGACAAAAAGTGGGCGACTGGGAGATTTAGATGAAAACCGTAAAAAATTAGCACACGCAAACAAAACAACACACTGGATCATAAAGGTATCGACGGACGACGTAGCACATACCCAACACTGACAATAACAAGACAATGTACAAGTCGAGCACACAATTAAAATCACAGCTCTGGACGCACAGGAGAACAGCACTGAACACATCACAGACACAGTACACTGATCACGATGAGCAAGCAGAGAGGATCTGTCAGGGCATACAGATGAGGGAGGAGGGGAGGGAAGGGAGAAGAGGGGGAGGAGGGAAGAAGGGAGGGAGAGGAGGAGAAGGGGAGAAGGGAGGAAGGAAGGGAGGGGAGGAGAGATGGAGATAGATAGGGAACGCACCAAAGAGGGCTGGGGAGGGAAGGACATGGGAGGGAAGCAGTCGTGGAGGGGTTGGAGGGAGTAAGGGAAGGAGACAAATCCGCTCTGGAGAAGGAGGGGAGAGGAAAAAGGGGGCCCTGGGTACAGGGGGGACAAGGCCAGGTTACAGTTGGAAGGATGGGTGGATGCCATGGCAAAGTTCAACATCTGGGAGGGGGAGGTGTTGGATATTGTCCTGATGAAGGAGATGGAGGGTGTGGAGGTGGAGGGAGGAATGCAGCGATAGAGGCACAGCAACAGGTGGCGGGGGTGGTGGTGAGGAAGGATGAAACCAGGGGGTTGGGGGGATCAAGCCTGCGGACAGTGTAAAGGATGCAGAGATGTTGGAGGAAAAGGAGGAAGTAAGGTGAAGGGATGAGGTCATAGAGGAGCCTTGGAGGGGGGGGGGGGAAGGAAGGTGGATACGGAAGGCAAGGTGGAGTGCATGGTGTTCGAGGATTTGGAGGGCCTTGTAAAAGTAGTGATCCAGGCAATGCTGGCATAAAAGAGGATAGGGCAGTTGAGGGATTTGTAGGTTTGGAGGATGGTAGAAGGATGCAATCCCCATGTCCAGCCAGACAGGAGTGTCAGGAAGCAGAGGTGGGAATGGGCTGTCTGCTGATGGTCAGGAGGTGAAGGATCCAGGCGAGGTGATGGTAGAGGATGAGGGTGAGCTGGATGAGACAACCATAAATAGTGAGGTAGAAATCATGGAGGTGGAAGGAGTGGGTGGTGCAGCCTTTGATGATTGCCTGGGTTTTGGAGGGGTTGAGACGGAGGAACCACTGGTTACACAAAGTGGTGACTGGCCAAGGTGGGTTTGGAGGGCGCATTGGGACTGTTGAAGGGTAGTATAGAGAGCCAGGAAGGCGATGGAGAAGGTGGACAGGTGGGGGTGGCTTGGGCATATCGGCTTGTACAGGAAATAGAGGAGAGGTGAGAGGACAGTGCCGTGGGGGACGCCAGTAGTGGGAGAAAAGATATGCGAGTTGGTGTTGTGGATGGTAACGTAGGATGGACGGCGTGAGAGGAAGGAAGCGACCAGACGGACAAAATTGATGGGCAGGGCGTAGGTTTGGAGTTTAAAGAGGAGACTAGGATGCGGACGCGGTCATAGGCATTTTGGAGGTCGAGAGAAAAAAATGGCGGAGCGACGGGAGTTAAACTGGAGGGAGAGTAGGTGGACGAGGTTGAGGAGTTGGTCATTGGTGGAGAAGGAGGGTTTGAAGCCACACACTAGGTAAGGGGGAGGTGGTGGTGTTGGTTCAGGTGCTGATGGATACGATGGGAGAGGATGGATTCGAAGACCATACTGAAGACGGAGGTGAGGCAGATGGGACGATAGGAAATAGTGACGGAAGGGGGTTTGTTGGGTTTGAGAAATAAGAGAACACGGGAAGCCTTCCACACATCGGGGGAGAAGCTGGTACAGAAGATGACGTTATAGACTCAGGAAGGAGAAGGGGCTTTCTCGAAGGTGGCAGTAGGTGACATAGTCGTGACCAGGGCAGTGTTGCATTTGGACCAGAGGATATGTTTAATGTCTTGTGCTGTGATTGGAGTTTGGATGTCAGAGGGGGGGGGGGCTACTGCCACAGTTAGTGGAGACTAGGTGCAAGTGGAGTGACTGAGGTATCGGATGTTTGTTGAACTCACTCAGCGCCTTGTAAAGATGTGAACGTCCGATTCGCTCGGTCGCAGCTTCGTATATGATGTTCCGCTGCTAGCTTAAGATTATAGGAAAATGAGGAACTATAGGGTGACTCAAAGTGCTTCGACATTGGAAAATGCACAACTTCACGGAGCATTGCAGAGAGCGATGTAAAACTTGACACGCATGCCTGAAGTGATGTGGGGTTTCAGCGAGACCAAAAATGAGTGCAAAAAGCAGCCAACAGATGGCACTAGAAAGCAACACTTCAGTGACGCCGCGTGGGAATCGTGTGTGAAATGTAGACGTGACGCGCGCCAAGTACATCGGTATGGCTGACAAACACCTGCTGCAAGGTACGACTGAAGTGCTGGGTGCCGCTCCACTTCATACTGCTACACGTGTGACCGAGCTCTTCCGCAAATAATTTGGTGAGGATCGCATGCTGAGCCGCCACTTCCGAAATTCTTGGCCTCCCAGGTCCCAACACCTCAGTGCGTATGATTATTTGTTGTGGGGTTAGCTGAAGTTGCAAGTCTACCACAATCGTCCGATCTCATTAGGGATGCTAACAGACAACATTCGATGGCAGTTTCTCACCTTATCTGCTGATATGCTGTACAGTGTTGCTCACAACATTGTCGCTCGACTAGAAGTATTGTTGATGAATGACGGCAGACATGTTGACCGTTTGTTATAAAGAACATCGTATTTCCTAAACATAAATTGTTACGATAATTATTGCTTTTGTGTCATACGTAGCGCCATCTGCTGGTCATTTTGTGCACTATATTTCGGTTTCAATAAAACCTCATATTATTTCATACATGTGCGTCGATTTTTACCTCTCTACCTATATTATTCGGTGAAGTATTGACTTCTCAAATGTTGACTAGCTTTTGGCTCACCCTTTACTTTGCAGTTAATAGCACCTGAGTATTATTTTGTGGATGTTTAATTTTTAATTCATGGTGTAAGTCCTGCTAAAGCACAGTTTCCACACATAGTGATTGGACCAAAAAATGATTACTCAATCTGACGCTGGTACAATTTGCTAACACACAGACCCAACACTGCCTAACAACGTTCTTTCACAAATATTCTGAGCAATGAATCAAGGTACGCACATCACATCTCATTAACTTAACAAAACTTTACAGTCGGGGTGACAGTCTCCAGCCATCACACATACGTCCGTTTACTATGGTTGCTACCATCCGACTTCGGTAACGCAGTATTTTTTTTTAAATACGTCCGCAACAATCTCATACGTGACCATTCACTTTGGTTGTCAATACTCGATTCTAATAACGCACGGTAGTGATGCAATTAACACTCTGAATAAAGTAGTTTACACATTTAAAATGATTTCTTTACAGTAGCCAAAGGTACACTACTGCTCACCGTGGCCGCCGCCGTTCGACTCATACCAGCAATGACACCAGAGTGTCGGCCTCAGACCTAACGGCTAATTAGAAGCCAAGAGAGATCTACATACCTTATAAGAGTTTGCTTCTCTCAGCAAATATGCAGTAGGAATGGGAAAAGTGGACCAGTTGAAACGGATACTGGTATTTTTTTCTGAGTAACCTGTATTTACAGTATTTTTTGGTCTCGGTAGTAATATTTTTTTAATTTTTTGGTAATAACCGGCCAGAAAAACCGGTGTATCAAGCTCCCATTACGGCATTGGCAAAATTTTTGGTTTTTAAACGAAACTTCTTTAAAAACGAGTAATGTTTATTCGTAGAATTTCCATTGCTCTAAAATAGGAAATTATTACAGAAATTGTGAAAAGCGATCGGCCCTTAGGAAGGCCGAAACGTCGGTTTTAGTTTATTATTGTTGTTGGTTTTTAGAAATGACGCGGCATAATACCAAGAAGAAGTTTAATCACGTGACATAAGAATCGGTATGTCACTGCAGTGAGAGTAATGTACCTACTGCCGTGTGACGTGGCCTATTAGACCAGTGATTCCCAACCTGGGGGTAATTACTCCTGAAGGGCAAAATAATGCTTTCTGAGGGATAAAAGCTAAACGACTGAATTCTGTTTCGGTCACGAAACTAAATTAATTTCAGAACATCTTTACTGTCATCACAATTTTAACGCCCTGATATGGGCTTTATAAGTTATCAATAATTACTCTTTCTCAATTAGTAACATTAATGTCGTCGGGATAACAGGTTCCTAACATAGTCCACCCATTGCCCACATATGTTGTGCTTTGTCCCGTACGTCACTGATGATAAAAATGAAAAATATGCATAACAAATGCTAAATACTTCAAGAAAATATCTTCTCCAAGTTGTAAATAGTACCTGCAGTAGTCCAGAAATTGCTTCATTACTTGCGTAACAAATAAATGAATTAATTGACAGCATGACACAGCAGTATCTACATAGGGCTACTACAGTGCTGTACACAGTGTTATTGTATTATTATTATTACTATTAGTGGATGTGGTCGGACACAAAGTATTAGCATCCTGAAGCCTTCCAGTTTCTGCCAGTTCAAAAGTAAGGAGTGCAGCAGTCCACAGATTTTAGCTTGCACCGTGCGGGTCAAGCAATTGCAGCAATGGAGAGGCGTAATGCAGGGGAAGTATGTTTTTTAACAAATTTCTAACCTCACTGTGGATAGTTAGCATTCTTATCTGAGAAACAGTTGTGGGTAGCACTTCTGATGCACCTTGAAAATTTCTTCGTGATTCATTCTAACACACATATCCCCCATCCCCCCCCCCCCCCCCCGCTCCACCTCCACCACCACACACGCACACAAACTAAATATCATTCATCTTTTATAATTTTAAAAATATAGGTGTTCCAAGAAAAGTATTTCATTCTACAGTTTAGAGGGCTTAAGTTGGTGATAATATGGGGGAGGTGGGGGAGGGGTACTAGATACTGTCTAATAGCTCTCATGTATAATGGTCTACGAAAGGTTGGGGACCGTTGGTTAGGCGGTACGCATGAACGTGCTGTGTGCAAGAGTTGTTCCCACCTGACCGAGGAAGATGGCGCTGGAGGACGACGACTCAAATCCAGTTCCGGCCATCCTGATTTAGGTTTTCCGTGATTGACCTAAATCGCACCATGGGAATTCCGAGATGGTTCCTTTGAAGAAGCACGACGATTTCCTTACCCACTCTTGAAACATTCAGAGGCTGTCCTCCATCTCTAATGAACTTAATATCGACGGGACGTTGAACTTTAATCTTCCTTCATTCCTTTCGCCCCTGCCTGGTTTGTCCGGTAGTTTCTCGCTGTCGTCTTCGGACATCAGTTGTACTGCATTGCCGCGCAGGATTAGCGGAGCGGTCTTAGGCGCTGCAGTCATAGGCTGTGCGGCTGGCTCCGGCTGAGGTTCGAGTCCTCCCTCGGGCATGGGTGCGTGTATTTGTCCTTAGGATAATTTAGGTTAAGTAGTGTGTAAGCTTAGGGACTGATGACCTTAGCAGTTACGTCCAATTGATTTCACACACATTGAACATTTTTTTGTACTGCTTAACGGTACCATCCTTAGTTTGGGAATATTTTGCGAGGTGCGGTAACAGTGTAGTGCAATGCTCCATTTGCCTTGAAACATCAAAATGTGGAGGAGGAGGACAAAAATTCCGACGTCATATAAGAAGAAAACACCCACAATGTTCGTTGGAAAAATAACGTAAATTTATGGATTTAGCTGTAATTTTGTTGGTGTAATAACAGACCCCTTAATTTTGTGGTTGCTTCAGGGAGCAAAATTGATGCCGTCCAGAAGTGGCGATACAAGAAAGGAATTACCGTGTGGCCTTTCGCTCTCGCTTTCGCCGCGCCCGTCTTCCTTCAACTTCGCAGTCTTTGTTGGAGACAATGATACCTTGTTCCGCTGCAGCCTCATCCACAAGTCGACCGAGATATCCTACTCCTTCACCTTCACTAGAATTTTTGAATTTTTGTTCGATTGCCACGTTGTTGCTTGAAGCAACAACAGTCAAAATCGGAAAATCGATTATTTCAGGAACCGACTAGTTTGAGCGCTTTTTAGAGGCGGGTTAAGCTGGAGACGGAAACAGCCAGTGGAACAGGAAACCGGTTGTTTCAGCGGTAACCGCCATGCCTAATATGCTGCCTCCAATTGGATTTTGACGCCGTAACTTGCCAATACGACGACTTAACCCTGTGAAGAGCTGCCGAACAGTAGAGCGTGCTGCATATTGTACAATATTGCCATTCGAGGGAAACTCATTTTTGTCTTAAATGCTATTAAGCTATACGTTTGTCATTGTGGGCGCAGATCTGTACGTGACAGGTGCTGTATGGGTAGCAGGTGGAAGAGCTCCCTCCCAATCAGTGCGGCTTGGCCCGGGACCGTGTGAGGGGCCGGCGGGCGGCGCGAAGCAGCGCCGTGACGGAGCACCCACGCTCCTCCCTGACGTTTTAATTCTCCGGCGCGCTCGGCGATGGCTTAATTTACTGCGGCGACCGTTTAACGATATGCTTTCACTTAGCCGGCGAGCAATCGTAAATAAGCATCCGCCCCCGCGCCGCCCGGCGCAGTATGAGTAATGCGAGGTGGCTGACCGCCGCGAGGATCTAGCGCCGGCCCAACTCTGGCCGAGCTGAGGCCGGCGCGGGGCCACTCGGGTACCGGCAGACTACCTGCTGGCATTACGTTGCACAGGAGCAGCAGGAACCCCATCATCCCGTCGAAATTCTGACCATCAAACACTGGGGAAATGGAAGGGGTTACACATTGAACCCCTTTACCCGAACTCCTTCACCCAAACATACAGTGTGAGTATCTGAATTATGTCCATTCGTATGAGAACTTATTTTCAGTACAGAAATAAGCCTTTCCCACAGATGAAATGCAGTCCGAAAACAAAGCAAGTAGGTTACAGTACACTTGTTCGCCCACTGCTTGAATACTGCTCACTGGTGTGGGATCCGTGCCATACAGGGCTGATTAGAAGAGACAGAGAAGACCCAACGGAGAGCAGGGCGCTTCGTTACAGGATCATTTAGTAATCGCGAAAGCATTACGGAGTTTGATAGATTAACTCCAGTGGAAGACTATGCAAGAGAGACGAGACGCTCAGTAGCTTGATAAGGGTTTTGTTGAAGTTTCGAGAAAATACCTTCACCGAGTTCTCAAGAAGTATATTGCTCCCTCCTTGTTTAATTGATGTCCGACTTCGTGTCACCACCCCGTTACCCCCGGGGACTGAATGTGTGTACCCCAACAGTCCGCATGTAGTGTTATTCACTCACATGTGGGCGAAAGATTTCTAAACGTTAGCAGATCGTGTAACTAAGGTGGTACGTGGATACCAGAGCGGTATTCACCTAGTGCGATGTGGAAGAACACCTAAAAATCACGTTCAGTCTGACCAGCACACCGTCCTTCGTCATCAATCTGCCAGGCGGAATCGATCTAGGAACTGTGTAACGTCTCGGAAGCGGTGGTATAACACAAACAACTTTTTTGTTTGTTTCGAAAACTACAAGAAAAGTTCTACGTGCTACCACTATTTCAGTCCTATAAAAGAAGAACTTCAGCTCTTCAGGCTTTGGCGTACCCCAAAACAACTGACCTATCACTAAAGTGGAAGGGGGAAGGAAAGGAAGCAAGTAGGGGGAGACGGAGAGAACGCACAGGGCAGCGATGAAAATGAAAGGTAGGTGTAGGGCCTTCTTTTTAATTAATTTATGTTTCTTGTTTATATTTTTGTGTACCAATATTCCGGAAGTTGCTCCACCTACGGTTGGTGAAACATCCAAACATGTCATCTCGAAATTTTTATGGAGATTCCGTTCGTTCGGAGCATTATGACCGAAAAATAAGCATCGGAATCTCATTGGTTAGAAATTCCATCTTGGAGTCGGGACATGATAGGCGCTGTATAGAAAACTTAAAAAGAACTGCTTGTAACCGGGGTTGTGAACAAATGCACTGTGTCGATCATTGACGCGCGGGATAGGCCGAGCGGTCTAGGGCGCTGCAGTCGAGGACTGTGCGGCTGGTCCCGGCGGAGGTTCGAGTCCTCCCTCTGGCATGGGTGTCTGTGTGTCTGTCCTTAGGATAATTTAGGTTAAGAAGTATGTAAGCTTAGGGACTGATGACCTTAGCAGTTAAGTCCCACAAGATTTCACACACATTTGACCTTTTTTTGTCGATCGTTAAGGGACGTCCAGTAACCCAGTTCTGAATTTTTGCGCAGACAAACCGGGACCATTTGGCTTCATATCCGAGTACCAGCGTTAGTTTTAGTTCCAGGGTAATGAATCACGTTCGGGATAAAAAGCTTTGGAAAGCGATCTGAGCAGGCGGCTCTCAGGTAACGAAAGCCAAAATACACTGCGCGACACCCCAGACGCCAGATGACGGACCGCAAGAGAATCCGTGGCCGTCTGTGTCGTCCTCACTACAGTGAACACACAGGAGTGCATCAGCGAGGTAGATGTGGTTCAAACGAGATTGGTTGACCTTTTGGCATTGACGGAGATACAGGCAAATTCGAAATTGGTGGCGAGAAAGCTTGCATCTTTCACTTTCCGTAAACGGCACCCTATGATCTGGTGAAACTTGCATTCTATGGGATTGGGGACCAGTGCATTTGTGGTGCATCGTGTACAATCTTTTTTTCGGAGAATTCATGGTAAGCTGTAAGGTGTGGAGGATGTAACTTCATTCCAGAAAGTAGTGTCGAAAGTGATAAAACGGAAGAGGAACTTCTGGTAATGTGACTGTGGCTGACATGGAGACTACTGTATATTCACGTAAAAGCAGTCCATTGATGATTTTTGGGCACTGGCGCTGCACTTTCAGTTGGGAACTAACAAAGACGGCCATAACTCTTTCTGGCCCATGAAATAGGCCAAACCCACCATGCTGCCGTGGGAAGGCAAGGGAGGCATATTGAACTTTGAGTAACATCCTAGCACAGACAAAGGATCCCATCGCTATCGATATATGATACGCGAGAGTAATCGGGACCGAGAACACTTGTGCAACATGAGGGCTGCGAGAAGCATGGTAGACATTCACATGTCCTGCACGCTGTACAATGTATACGAATGTAAGCTGATGGTCAATAAGGCCACCCCTGATCGTTTGGACGAGATGTCTGCTGCTTGTTACCGCGAAACGACGAAGATCATTTGTAGAATCAATACCCAAGAAGCGGACAGTGGTGACCATACTTAGAGGAACGACCAATCTCTCAGGGAGGTCCTCACCAATGAGAGAACCTGCGATTTGGAAACGTTCAGAGAACTGCCAGAGGCCTTACCATATATCTCCATGCATGTCATAGCCGTGCTGCCATCACCTTTATTATGTACGGAGAGAACGAGATCGTCAGCATAGGCCATACAACAGAAGCGGTGCCCATGCAATGAAAGGCCCACCAGTGTTGGAGAAGTACCTGTAGTACGGATGCTAACGCCAAAACACAGTATTGTGGAAACTGGGCAACCCTGTCAGACCGAGTGCTCTGTCACAAGACGTGCGCTGAGGCGTCCGTTATACTCGTAGAGTATTCTTTAAATCGTGTTGTTCAAGACGCGCATTACCATTATTACTATATGAACCGGGAAACCCATGTGCTGGAGAACCATCTGCAAAAATGTTTGATCGACATGATCGAAAGTCTGACTGAAGTCAAGCAGTGCCAATGCATTCGGTAGATGTAGCAACACGGTGAGTGCGATCATGTCCCTAAAACTGCAAATGGCCATATGGTTGGTAGAATCAGGGAGGGACATCAATGTCATTGGTCCCATTAGATTAGGGAAGGAAGTCGGCCTATCCGAACATTTGCCTGAAGCGATTTAGGGATATCACAGAAAACCTAAATCAGGATTGCCAGAGGCGGGTTTGAACCATCGCCCTTCCGAATGCCAGTGTCCTAACTACTGCGGCACTTCATTTGTAGGACCATATGAATATTGTGGACACCATCCTGGGAAATTAGGTCAAGGGACATAACGTATCACTCTGCCTTCTTCAGTCATGATGCCAACAAATGGGTGAAAATTTTCATGTCACTGTTGTGTAGAGTATAGGGGTCGTAATCCCATATCTGCGATCACCCATTCGGCGTAGGGACCAAGATAATGGCTGGGATCATTGTTGGCTGTTGGGTACATGAGTTCACGCCAGATGGAAGTCTCAGTTGGTACCAACAGATAGCTAAAACACTACAAAAATTGGAGGAGGAAGCCATCAGGAGCAGGGGAATTACTTCAGCTCCTGCTTTGATGGCTTCTAAGACTGCATCAATGGCCACATAATCCGGAAGTTTTTGATCCACGTCTTCTGATATAGTGTTTATGATAAGTTGTGCCACCTTCTCAATTAAAGTTGGGTGAAGCGAGATGGCAGTGCACAACCGGGTGAAATGGGAATGGAAAGTGTGACTAATAGCACATGGCATAGTATAATGTCGTTCTGCGTTGGTGAGACTCTGCATGAGAGTTCGACGACGATGCCGAAGTTCTGTGAGTGATTGGTACACTGACAGCATTTCCTGATGCTTATAGTCATGGGTGCAGAACCTAACAAGTGTCCATTCAAAGCATCATTGTATGAGTGAAGTGATCAGCGCTTTAATGTGATGCACTATCACCTGGCAAATGAGAGAGATTTCCATCGAAGTGCAGTCATGTAGGATCACGTAATGAAGGTTCATAGTGCTCGCATGCTGAGCCTTGATGATCTTGCCATATCCTATCATCGCCCTGTTTTGAGGTGGTTTCACGGAGGGTATCCACCAGGATAATGTGTATGTGTAAGTGAGGCGACACCGACGACAGAGGACCCATTGATCCTCAACGATGTGTTGGCAGTCAGGGGTAGTTAGGTGGGCAATGATTAATTTCCCCAGGCCATGACTGTGCCACACCAGTTGGGCAAGGGCGACATCGCAGATATAGGCCTCATGGTTGGAGAAAGCTGTAGGCCAAACTTCAGCCTGTCGATTGTCACCAGCAAGAGAACGTGTGACGTAGTTATGGTCCAGGCGACTGGACGAGTGCTTTGTATAATACGTGAAATCCATGCCACGAACTATGGTCCATATGTCGATAAGCTGAACTTGGTCGATAATGACACAGTAGGCCACACATTGGGAAATGTCATGGGACTTGATGAGTATAGCCTTACGTGGAGCTAAAGTCCCCATCGAGGACCAGATCATCCAGGAGAGCCTCAAAAAGTAGCATGGCTTCGTCAGAAAAGGTGCGTCATTCACGTGTGAGCTGCAGCCAAATGTACCATATAAAATTTGAATGAGTACCCTGAACAACGTGAGAGCCATACTCCTAACATTAGAAAGGTACACTACCTATTCAGTGGAGAGCACTGTGCAAAGGAGGATGTCCACTCCTCTACCATTGTCAGAGAAATAGGAGATGTGGGCCATGTAGCTGGTGAGACAGTAGTAAGCAGTGACTCCAGTTCTTGGAGGAGGGCAATGTCGACACAGCAGTGTAAATGACGTGTCTGAACTTTGCGTGCTTATGTGAAGCTCAAAAGGTGGCCAGATTCATTGTTCCAACATGGTAGTGTTGTGGATGTGCCCCTATTGGCATGGAGGGTCACGAAGATGTCCGGCTGTTGTGTAATTTACAACTCAACCACTTTGAGCACTGCCACTGGATGGAAGCTGGGTCGGGCACCATTGTGGAGCATTCGCCAGTGGGTGGCAGGCATCCTGATCTGCTCCGTCGTCGACATCGTCAGCCCGGGAGATCGAAACTAGTGGCTGGCGACTGTCGTGCCCTTTGAAGGCCAGTAGTGGTGACACTGCCATGGTGGGATCTGGGGGATCTTACTCCATGGGGTCCATCATTGTTGGGTGGGATCATAGACAGTGGAAAGGAGAAACCCCAATGGGACAGCAGTCACTCCTGTTATTGCGGAGCTCAAAGGAAGATCATCATCAAGTATCTGGACCACTAACCATGATACCATATGAAGAAGTGTGTCATCAGAGGGTGATCGACTGACTTCGCTTATTCCGTGTTTGAGGTGACCACTGCTTCCAGAGGTGCTGTTCTGTGTCGGAATAGGGTCGTTCGCCGTCCGACGTCGTGCCTGCCTGAAGGAAAGCAGAGGTAGGCACCACTCTTGGTACGATGTCCATCGTTGCAGGAAAGCCGCTGATGAAGCTCTGGAGAGTTGTGGGTGTCGCTGGTGTCAGAGGAGATGGTGTCAGTAAGGTCTCGCCCACACCGTCGTTCCTGAGGGGGAATGCCAGCAGGAGAAGAGGAGCATCCTGAAGTGGCCCGTCTTGGATGTTCACGCATGAAGCGTAGGTGTTTGGTAAAGAAGTGACCGCCGCTCTGGGAGCTGTGTCATCAGTCGGTGTCTGGAGAGAATTGCGGCGATAGAGAGTCGAATCTAGCATGGCCCTGTTGTCTACATCCTGCACATGTTCGTGATTGCCAATCATTCATGATGATGGCTCACACACCACCTATCAGCAGATGTGATTGTGTTTATTTAGCCTGTCACATCTGTCGGATACCTTTTAACAAGTGGTATGTCGTGAACGTCTGTCATTTTTCCCGCGACGTGGCCCACAACGTTGCCGTAGAATCGGAAGGATTTAACAACTAGGTCTTGGGGCACCTCGAAAGGGGGCACAAATACCCCAATTATTCGAAGACCGAAATCAGCACGATCTACCGTCACCTCCCAAACATGTCCGCCAGAATATTTAATTTTCAGGCCGTGTGCATACTTCCACAATAGTCATTTTAATGTAAACGATGCTGTCGGTAATAGAGAAGTGAATACCTATTACTTCTTGTGGATCCAGGCGCTCTTTGCGAATGAATTGTTCAACTCAATAAGCCTATGGACGTGCATGTCCGGCTTGGAGTGTGACTTTAAGCGTCGATTGGTAGTAAGAGGACCCCAAGGGGTACAATATTGATGGACGCTGTACAACATAAATACCACGACGCATTAGAAAATAAATCCGTTAGCGGAGCGCTGCCCGGCGCGCGGCCCGGTTCGGCACTCGAACTCGACCGAAAGGCGACTGTTTCTATCCGAACGGATGTTGGTAAACGTTAAATGCCGAATACTCTTTAATTGATGATGATGATGATGATGATGAGGTCCCATACTCCGAGGAGCGTAGGTGGACTAGGCAGGATCCTAGCGGAGGCGGTTTGTCATTGCCTTCCTCCGACCGTAATGGGGATGAATGATGATGATGATGATTATGATGATGATGATGATGCTGACGACACAACAATACTTAGTCATCTCGAGGCAGGGAAAATCCCTGACCCCGCGGGAAGCGAGAACGCTAACGCAAGACCACGAGCTGCGGACACTTGAATTAATGAGTCAAAATTTGTCTTCTCCGATTGTTACTATTGAGATCGGCCCTCATACTCACCTACATTCCCATCTTAAGCTTTTATTGATTGAAGTTCGAACTGACTGTTTGATACTACCTTGTAAGTAGGATCGAATGATATGTTTGGATGAACACACGGTATGTTATCTCCTTCTTCGGCTTCTACTTGTTCAAGGAAGTGGGGAGACAGGAAAGGCTCGCGAGGCGTAACACCACAGTATCTTTTTTCTCTTTTCCCAGGTATTCCGCAAAAATAACGCTGGAGACGTCCAGAAATCTGATTCGCTAACTCAGATTTATCGGATCACCTACACAACAATTATAATTTCTCTTGTGCAATGCCCTTTCTAGAAGGTAAAAACCGGACACCAAAGAGATGTACCTTCTAACAGCATTTTTGAGCAGTTCTTCTCCGTACATTCAACATATTATGTAGAATCGTATATCCTGAATAGGCCGTGGACTGGCTCCAGCCTGCGTAACATGCACTGTCACTGATGCACCTAACTGTCTTGTGAAGTCATCAGATGACCAGAACGGATTGAAAAATGATTTAGATGAGATATCTGTATGGTGAGAATTGTGGCAATTGACCCTGAATAAAGAAAAGTATTAAGTTATTCACCTGAGTACTAAAAGGAATCCGCTAAATTTAGATTGCGAGGTAAGTCACACAAATCTTACAGCTGTAAAATCAACTAAGTACTTAGGGATTACAATTACAAATAACCTTAACTGGAACGATCACATGCATAATGTTGTGGGTAGAGCAAACCAATGACTGCGATTCATTGGCAGAACACTCAGAAGGTGCCACAGGTCTACTACAGAGACTGCTTACACCACGCTTGTCCGTCGTATTCTGGAGTACTGTTGTGCGGTGTGGGATTCGCATCAGGTGGGACTGACGGATAATATCGAAAACGTTCAAAGAAGGGCGGCTCGTTTTGTACTGTTGCGAAATAGGGGAGACAGTGCCACAGACATGATACGTGAATTGGGGTGGCAGTCATTAAAACAAAGGAATCTTTCGCTGTGCCGGGATCTTATCATGAAATTTCAGTCACCAGTTTTCTCCTCCGATTGCGAAAACATTCTGTTAGCAGCCACCTACATAGGTAGAAATGATCTTCACGATAGTGCTTGCTTAGCCAAAGGACTGTTAATATCAATGCAAGACCGTTTTATTACTTGTGACTTTGTCCTTAGACTGTAATACATTACAATTCAGTGGCAGAGGGCGGGAATTTGTAATTGATGAATTATTCGCTCTGCTGGAAAATGTGTGGTTGAAGATTAGAAAGAAAAGAGCTGCGGCTTCATCACGATGAATACGAAATAGAAACTGTAGTTTAGAAGGAGCAAGTGCAGTAGCCTATCCCGATATTATTTAGTTTGTATACTTAGGAAATTAAGGATAAATTTGGAAAGTGAATTAATGTTTAGGGATAAGAAATAACAACTCTGAAGTTTACCTGAGATAGTATAATTGTGTCAGAGAAGTCAAAAGACCCGGAATATCATTTGATTGGAATGGATGTTGTCTTAAAAAGAGGTAATAAAGAGAACATCATCGTAAGTGAAAGAAGTGTAACGGAATGTAACCGAATTGTATTGGACGATTCTGGGAGAGTGAAATAGTAAAATTGAGATACGAGACGCAGTAGTGAGTTTTACTGTTTTGGAAGTGAAATAAGTGATGATGGCTAAACTAGGGAGGCTGTGAAATACAGAGTAACAACGGCAGAAAAAAACGCTTCAGTAAAGCATAAAACTGTTAACTTCACATATAAATTAAAATGTTGGGATTTTTATAATATGTAGATTGGTGTAGAAGTTAAACGTGGACGATGAACAATTCAGAGAAGAACAGAAGCTTATAAAGTCTGATAGAGCGAATGGCTATTGAAGAGGCGCTGAATTAAATTTCGGAAAAATAGATAATTGTGGAACACCTCGAATAAAAGAAGGGATTGATTGCTGAGACACATATTTAGGCACGAAGGAATCGGAAGGGACTGTGAGTAGGGTAAAATTATACTTGGGGCCAAGGCCTGAACAGAAGAAGAAGGCTGAAATAGATTTAGGTGGCAGTATTTACACAGGTATGAAGAGATTGCACGGGATAGACTTGCGTGTAGAAGTGGGTTGTCTATTGATTGAAGACGAAAATAGGAACAACAACAACAGTAAATGATTTCTGAGAAGGGGGAATGCGGATAGTCACATACTTTCACTCTAGAAGTTTCAGTACTAAGATTGTGATGTATATACATCTACTATTCCACAAGCCACCGTATGGTGTATGTTGGAGGGTACCCTGTACCACAGCTAGTCATTTCTTTCCCTATTCCATTCAGGAATAGAGTGGGAGACAAACGATTGCCTATATGCCCTAATCTCTCCGATCTTATCTTCGAGGTACTTAGGCGAAATGTCGGTTGGAGACGGTAGAATCGTTCTTCAGTCAGACTCAGATGCTGGTTCTTTAAATTTTCTCAATAGTGCTCCTCGAAATGAACGCCGCCTTTCCCACAGCGATCCCTACTTGGGTTTCCCGAAGCGTCTCCGTAGTACCTGTGTGTCGTTCAAACCTACCGGTCCGCCTCTGAACTGCTTCCATAACTTCCTTAAATCCGACACGGTAAGGATCCCAAACCCTCAAACATTATTTAACCTTGGGTCTCACTAGAGTCCTTCACGGATGAACGACACTTTCATAAAATACTTCCAATAAACCCAAGTCGACCATTCGCCTTCCCTATTACTACCCGTACATCTTCTTTCCATATCATAATGCTTTGCCTCGATTTTTAATTGACATGACTGTCTCAAGTAGCAAACTAGTAATGCTGTATTTGAGCACTGTCGGTTTGTTTTTCCTGTTCATCTACATCTGATTACATTTTTCTATATTTAGAACTACCTGCCATTCGTCACACCAACTAGAAATTATCTGATCACCTTGTATCCCCAGTCAGTCAACGACGACACTTAAATGTGCGCCACAGCGTTATCTGCAAATAGTCGCCGCCTACTGCTTATCCTGCCCGCTAGATCATTTACGTATACAGAAAGTAACAGCTGTCCTATAGCACTTCCCTAGGGGCGCTCCTGATGATACGCTTGTCTCTGATGGACACTCGCCGTCGAGGACAACATACTGGGCTCTGGAACTTTCTGGCAGATTAAAACTGTGTGTCGGACCGAGTCTCGAACTCGGGACCTTTGCCTTTCGCGGGCAAGTGCTCTATCATCTGGCCCATCCAAGCACGACTCACGCCCCGTTCTCACAGCTTTGCTTATGCCAGTACCTCGTCTCCTATCTTCCAGACTTTACAGAAGCTCTCCGGCGAATTTTGCAGAAGTAGCACTCCTGCCCGCGGAAGGCATAGGTCCCGAGTTCGAGTCATGGTCCGGCACACAGTTTTAATCTGCCAGGAAGTTTCATATCAGCGCACACTCCGCTGCAGAGTGAAAATCTCATTCCGTATACTGGGCTCTGTTTCTTAAGAAGTCTTCGAGCTACTCACATATCTGAAAACCTGTACCGTATGCTTGTAGCTTCCTTAACAGTCGGCAATGTGGCATTGTGTCTAGTGCTTTATGGAAATCTAGGAATGTGGGATCCGGCTGTTGCTCTTCATCCATGGTTTGCAGGATATAATTAATAAAACGTCAAGCATCAATCGGGCGATGCTTTCTAATCCCTTGATTACTGGTGGACATAAGCTTTTCCCACTCAAGGTAATTTATTATATTCGAATTGAAAATATATTCAATGATTATGCAGTAACCCAATGTTAAGGATATAGGTCTTTAAATTGGCGAGGGGGGCGTTGTTTTAGCCTTCATTTGTGTAGGAGTTACGTGTGCTTTTATCCAATCGCTAGGGACTTCGCACGGAGCAAGTAATTCGTGACAATTGCAAGGCAATTAAGGGAGCACTCTTTGTAAAACCGTGTAGGTGTTCCATTAAAACTTGCGTCTTATTTGCTATCAATTTTTTCAGTTGTTTCTCTACGCCAAGGATGTTAATTGGTATATCCTCCATATGGGAGTATGTGAAATGGTCAAACGACGATTGCTAGTGAGACCTGGTACCGAGGAAGGCAGGATTGGGTTACAGTTGTGGACGGGGCGGTAATCAATTGCTGTTGGTTAGTTCATTTTTCAGTCACGTAAACTTTATTTGGAAACAACAACAAATAAAAGGTGACAATAAATTCAGAAGTGTTACATGGCTGAAGGCCTTAATGACAACAGATTCAAAACTATTTCTCCGGTGAAGGCCACAATACTGATAATTTGAAACCGTTTCATTCCTGAAGGCCTGACTAGCAATCCTTTAAGAACCACTTAAACATCTTCAAACTTGAAATTACAGTTATTAAATTTAAAAAAAATCATCAAATGTCACCAAACCATGGAGAGGGGGGGACGCAGACGTTGCTCCAAGGATCGACCTGGGAAAGTCCCTCAAAGAGCTGCACTCACTTCACGAGATGGTAACTCAGACTTGTGGCAGTTTTAACGATGACCAACAATCATTTGCCTAATCTACCTAGCGTCTGATGACCAATGCAACGATGGAATAACTCACCCAAACGGGAACCAGCAGTTAGCACTACTTCTTCAGACCCCGGTGTTTAGAGCATCCGGAAGCAGAAAGGAATCGCTATTACCAGGATAGGGAAAACAACCACATCATCCGGCCCACAAATCAAGGAAGATGTTGAAGTACAGGCGTTACCGGACAGCGGCGTCAAGGCGGGGAAAAGTACACTGCCGTAACATACACAAAGCTCCAGGGCAGGTAACTGGGGATTGAGCGGCCACTAGACAGGAAAATTGCCACTGGTTGAGCCTAATAAATAATAACATATACAATGTAACAATTAATAATAAGAAGTGGAGGACGGCTAATTAGGTTCACCTTCCCCAAACGCTACACTCAGTGCTCTTCGTATCAGCGACACTGCGGGCAACAAATGGCAAGCACGTGGTTAGAGCTCACAATGGTGGAGCTTGCACTGCTTGAATTAAGGTCAAAATAGTTTAAACTCCTGGGTCCGGTTGACAACGAGCTTGTACCCCTCGCGACTTCAGCCCTTCCACCCAGCAGTGCATGCGTGAGGCCAGTGGTCTCGGCGTGTTCTCGCGTTGCGTGGACCTTGCTGTTCGTCCGTCTCCAACCGAACTGCCGACTCACACCACCCGGAAACACCACAACGTCGCCCCAAAGTAGAACCATCGTTACTAGATATCGATAAGCGCCGCTGCTGCCACTAGCGGACAGACCGGGCTTGAAAACGGAGTGACGCCACTGAACACAAGAAGAAGACAACAGCCGTAACTATACCAACTAAACTACGCCAACCTAGAAACGTCACCAACGCGAGCAGCAGCAATGCTCAGTTAGAGCGTGCTCTTGTCTTTCGAAGCAAAGTAGCAACAAATTCTGTTTCGTCACGCAGTGTGGTAACCACTACGCTAGCAGCAGGAGAGACGGAGTTGCCTTCGCTCTGTACCTCTAGCGTTCTGAACGGTGAGGGGCACAATTGAGGCTGTTTTTTCGAGTGTTGGCAGCGCGTGGCCCGGCCGGCAGGTAGTGGAGAAGAGTTGAGGCTGCGCCGCGCGGCTAGCGGCTGTCATTGATCTGTCGGCTGGCGGCCGCTTAATGTATGCGCGCACAGGCCGGCGGCGCTCTCCTCTCGCGCGATCCTTGAGCCGCCTCCGCCGCCCCCGCATTTGCATGTATCGACCCGGGGGGAGCGCGGCGCGGCATCAAGTCCACAGCACAGATACCGGCCCGGCGCGGCCCGACAGCGAAAACCGGCAACCCGACTGCCTGCGCGCCGGAAACGCCGGCCGTCCCGCGGTGGCGCGTGTGACTCGGCCGCCATTAATACCAGCCACCACACAGTGCTGCCAACTCTCCGGCTGTGCCACAGGGCATTTGCTCCACGATACTGCAAACAACTGCCTACCTCCAGCTGACAACCTTCATTTATATTTAGTGCCATTTTTAATACATGGCAGGTTTCAATTTCTCTGGATCATGTAATTTTGTCATCAACCCGTCGTGTTTGTGTGTCAGAATCTCTAATATGACTTCTTAAATATCAGTGTAGTTGCTGTGCGGTTCTAGGCGCTTCAGTCTGGAACCGCGTGACCTCTGCGGTCGCAGGTTCGAATCCTGCCTCGGGCAAGGACATGTCTGATGTCCTTAGGTTCGTTAGGTTTAAGTAGTTCTAGGGGATTGAGGACCACAGACGTTGTCCAACAGTGCTCAGAGCCATTTGAACCATTTTTTTGCTTGTGTGTGTGTGTGTGTCTTATGGGACTTAACTGCTAAGGTCATCAGTCCCTAAGCTTACACACTACTTAACCTAAATTATCCTAAGGAGAAACACACACACCCATACGCGAGGGAGGACTCGAACCTCCGCCGGGACCAGCCGCACAGTACATAACCATTATTTTATTTTTGCAGTTGCTGTTTTCCCACAACGAATTGCTATCCTTGGTGAAAGTGAAGAAGAATTACAGGATCTGCTGAATGGAATAAACAGTCTAATGAGTACAGGATATGGACGGAGGGTAGATCGAAGAAAGATGAAAGTACTGAGACGCAGCAGAAATGAGAATAGTGAGAAACTTAACAGCAGAATTGGGGACTAGAAAGTTAAGGAATTCTGTTGCCTAGGCCATAATGGACGGAGCAAGGAGGCCATAAAAAGCAGACTAGCACAGGAAACTGGGGTATTCTTGGCCAAGAGAAGTCTACTATTATGAAACATAGGCCTTAATTTGTGGAATAAATATCTGATTATGTGCGTTTGGAGCGCAGCAGTGTATTGTAGTGAAACATGGACTATGGGAAAATTGGAAAAGATGAGAATCCAAGCATTTGAGGTATGATGCTACAGAAGAATGTTGAAATTTCGGTGGACTGATAACGTAAGGAACGAAGAGGTTCTCCGCGGAATCGGCGAAGAAAATATACTGAAAACATTGTCAACAAAAAGCTAAAGCATGCTAGGACTTCGGTCAAGACGTCAGTGAATAACTTGCATCGTACTGAAGGGAGCTGTAGAGAGTAAAAACTGTAGGGGAAGACAGAGATTGGAACACATCCAGCAAATAACTGAGGACGCAGCTTGCAAGTGGTGCTTTGAATGAAGAGGTTGGAACAGGAGAGGAATTCGAGCCGGAAACCAGAAAATATCAATTTTAAAACTCCCGAAGACAATCAAACAAATTGTCAAATATCGGAAGCTTGTCAAATCATTTGTCGGTTTGCATCCTTGTTTGAACCTGTTCATATAGCGTAACGCGCTGCGAGCTATGTTGTGAGACTGATAGGTAGACCAAACTTGGATCAAATCCTGTGCTGGTACACCAATGGTCCTGTGTATAATTTTTATGCAGTTTGCGACGCTAGTATAGGCAAGTTCTGAGCTGGTCCCCAGGTTCCACCTCAAAGAATACGATTCCCAACCACCAAAAATATGGTAACACAGGGAACTAAGAGAATTTCTAGCCCCGTAGGGAGTTTGCAGTGGTATGATACGTCCTGACAGATTAAAACTGTGTGCCAGACCAATACTCGAACCTGGGACCTTTTCTTTCCGCGGGATAGTTCTCTACTGAGCTATCCAAGCAGGACTCACGAGTCACGATCCGTCTCCACAAACAGTACCTCATTTCCTACCTTCCAAACAGAAGTTCTCTTGCGTATAGCACTCGTGAAAGAAAGATTTAGTCTGCCAGGAAGTTTCATATCAGCGCACACTCGGCTGCACAACGAGAAATTCATTTTTGAAACGTTCCCCCATTCTGTGGCTAATCCTCCTCAGTACCCTTTCTTCCAGGTGTCTCTCAAAGTTAAGCACGTGAATATCTGTGAAGTTTGACAGTAATAAAGCTGTGAGGACTCGTCGTAACTCGTACTTGGGTAGCTCAGTTGTTGAAGCACTTTCCCGCGAAAGGCAAAAGTCCTGAGTTCGAGTTCCCATCTCGTACACAGTTTTAGTCTGCCAAAAAGTTTAACACAGAAATATGTTTGCACGATTCACCGACAAGTGGAGCAAGCGACTGCCAAATTCTGAAACAGTAGATACCATACTACACGTGATAAACGCTTGGGGAAAGAACAAGAGGGAAGTTTTTCTTTATTTGATGTGTTTCTCAAGTAAAAATTGTGTTTGATGCATTTGAGGGGAATTTAGAATGAGGCCAGATATGACAAACAGTGTTGATCGCTAACGTTTGAGCTTTTCAAACAGAAGAGAGACTTCCGAGATGGGAGACCTAACGCATGCTGACGAGTTGCAGCTCATTTTGAGCTAAAAAGTAATGTGTGTTGAAATTCATTTCGTTCGCTCGTGAGATTCCATAATTGTACAAACTAAGATGAAAAGATAGTGCGGGGAAGCTCAAAGGATCAAAATTAAGAAAATGGTTGTGTAATGACATTTCCATGCCAGTAAAACAGAGGTATATGCAAAGAAAAAGAATTAACGTTGTACGCTCGGCATTAAAGCAGGAGTCATACAAATTACGAAGTCAAGGCCTTCTAGTTCTGTGTGGCCGTGCTGTGAAACTTGATACAAATTTTACATTTTCTATAACTGCTCCAGATGACACATACATCAAAAATATGGAGGGCGAACCGGAACTCCAGCGACTTACTTCCAGGAGTTGTTGAGGAATACCTTGTAAGTTTTTTGGTATAGGGATCCCGCGGTTTCTGGCGGCCCGTTACATAATTACTGTATTTAGTTTTTTTTGTCCGAATTAGCTTCGTACCTGTATTGGACTAAAAACAGTGCATAGCAGTGCATATATCGTCGGTGTAGGGACCCCGAGGTTTCTGGCGGCCCGTGACATAATTACTGTATTTAGTTTTTTTGTCCGAATTAACTTAGTACCTGTACTGGACTGAAAACAGTGCATAGCAGTGCATGTATCGGCGGTACGCGCTGTTGTCTTATTTCTGTACGCTCACGGTATATGCTGCTTACAACAGTAGTGCCCCCCTTACCTCGTTGCCCTTTTGCTCGCTTTGAGTACTGCTCGTTTCTGTCTAGGGTTTTATTTTTCGGCAGAGTTAGTTGCGCGTCAACGGTGTCACACAGTGGTGCTACGGATAGCCCTACTGATGAAGAACTGGCCCATATGCACCTCGTTTAAGGGTTCACAGAATACACTGGAAGAGCGAGACAACGACGCTATGTTCAGCTGTTTCCGTACCGATGGTAGCAACGCCGCAGTACTTTTGCACCTATCCGAAGGTTGTTGCATCACTCTGTGTAATGTATTGTACGTATTGGTTGTTGCACAAGGTATCCCTGACCGAGCGAGATGGCGCAACGGTTAGCACACTTGACTCGCATTCGGAGCACCGACGGCTCAAACCAATGTCCGGCCATCCTGATTTAGGTTTCCCGTGATTTCCCTAAATCGGTGGAGGCAAATGCCGGGATGGTTCCTTTGAAAGGGCACGGCCGACCGCCTTCCCCATCCTTCCCTAATCCGAAGGGACCAATTACCTCGCTGTTTGGTCCCCTTCCCCAAATCACCCCGAGGTATCCCTGAACAACTTCTGAAAGTTGGTCCCTGGAGTTCTAGTTCACCTTCTAGGTAGTCGTTGAAATGGAAATTAGCGTTTGGCGTCATTGGCCGGGAGGCCCCTTGCGGGGCAGGTGCGGCCGCCTTGGTGCAGGTCTTACTACGTTTGACGCCACGTTGGATGACCTGCGCACCGGATGGGGCTTAAATGATTATGAAGACTCCCGAGAGCAGAAAATTTGCGACCCATCTGGGAATCGAACCCGAGCCCGTAGGACAGCAATCCGTAACGCTGATCACTCAGCTATCGGGGCAGGCTAGATACTCGTTGAGCAGCCGGAATAGTTGTTCGCATAACTTTGTCTTTATTTCCAGTACGAAGGCGAAGTAATTCTAGTAACTTCGACTGACAGTTCCGACTAAGTTGATGGATTCTGTGCGGCATATTTCCTGTAACTATTTTCCCTGCGTGTATTTATCTCTATCTTTCAACCATTCCCTGGATCAGTGTATTGTTTTTCGGTTAGTTACACTCAGTGTTCAACACAGTGTAGAAAATGCTTTTTATGCGCTGGTGTCTATTCCCATTAGCGTCAAAATACTTCGAGACGCGATAAATAAACAGCACGAGAACAGCTCCCAAAGCGAGGATTTGGTGAACTTGGGTTGTACATCTGCGCACTTGTTTGCCGAATGCGTGGAAAGCAGCCAGTGAATTTGACAAACTGATTCGACCGATTACAGGGCATTGAGTTTGCTCGTAATTAGTAGTTCAAGTATTGGGAAATAAATGTCAGAAGCAATACGTCAACAGCTTCTTGTTCCAAGATTTATTTTTCTTTGTAGCCATTGACTGAAGCAATAAACTATATATAAAAAAAAATTTAGTGACTCCATTTTCCGGTTTTCACTGTAGAGCAAGACCTGCCGCAGTCATACTTTCTGCCTGATAAAAAAATAGTTCTTCAGACATCCTAATAATCGTGCAGCCTTGCAGAGAATGGAGAAGAAGATAAATCAAATTATATACGGCTGAAAAGGCGGGTAGATTCTTTCATATAGTGATAGTTTCCAGTTTCCTAAGTTGAAAAATCGCTACACAGAAGATACTGAGCAAATTCAGAAACGCACTACTGCAATTGTAACAGGTCGATATCAATCATACGAAAGTGTGTAGCGGATGCTCTGAGAACTTGACGTAAATATATTCTGTCAATATACAGTATGTAGGAGGTGTCGTAGCTGCAGGCTAGCATAACGTGTTAAATAGCTATCAGGCACTAAAGTGATGAAACATTGAAATCACTTATTGTTACTTACCATCATCAGTTGTGAACAAATCGTTCAGACGCGAGGGATTAGCCGAACGGTCTAGGGCGCTGCAGTCATGGACTATGCGAGTGGTCCACGCGGAGGTTCGAGTTCTCCCTTGGGCATGGGTGTGTGTGTTTGTCCTCAGGATAATTTAGGTTAAGTAGTGTGTAAGCTTAGGGACTGATGACCTTAGCAGTTAAGTCCCATAAGATTTCACACACACACAAATACTTCATCAGATGGGTTTTTGAGTGGCACAGCGCTCTACACTGAAAAACGTTTGAAATTACAGAGATTGGTACTGAATATTGAGATACACTCCACTTAAAAGCAACAACAAACTGCATGACCCTCTTACCTCGAGCGAAATCTCTTTCTTTTTATAGAAAATTTAACGTTTCCATCAGGTACTAATGATAATTGGCTGGTTTTTATCGCAAATTCTGGATTCATCAACACAGTCGTAGAATGCTCAAATCCAAATATATACTCAGATACCAGTGGAGACCGAACACCACGTTCTCACACTTTCGTGACGTATTTGAACATGAAATGATGACACACAGAGACGCTACACTGCTAGGGTACTATACTGTATGTTAACCAGGGGCTTAGAAACAATGGAGAGGCTCCGCCCCCGTCGGAGCCGCAGTGGTCCACAACCCCCCAACGACTACCGGAGTCCACTTCACCCCTCAGCCGCCCCACACCGAACCACTCTTTCAGGGCTACTGTGCGGTTCGGACCCCGGTGGACCCCTGGTAGGGAACGTCTCACACCAGACGAGTATAACCCCTGTATTTGCGTGGTAGAGTAATGGTGGTGTACGCGAACGTGGAGAACTTGTTTGCGCAGCAATCGCCCACATGTGCAGTTGAGGCAGAATAAGGGGAACCAGGCCGCATTCGCCGAGGCAGATGGAAAACCGCCTAAAAACCAATCACAGAATGGCCAGCTTACCGGACCTCGACACAAGTCCGCCGGACGGATTCATGCCGGGAACCAGGCACTCCTTCCCAATCCGGAAAGCCGTGCGTTAGACCGCACGGCTAACAGGGCGGGCACACTGCTAAGGTACTCGTATATTAAAATGTTACGTCAGCTGTCAGATACAAACTGACAGAGACGAAAAAAGAATCGATACGTTCTTCACTCTTGAACTGTTAGTCAAATCATATCACCTCGATTGTAGAACATCTAATGAATGCAAATGTAAGAAAGACGTAGTAGCAAGAATTTGCAAGGCAGAAGGTCTTTCTAAAGTAGAAACCCGCACTAACAAATGTATAACCCTTGAGATCAAAAAATGATTTATAAAAAGGCGTGTTTCGAGCACAGGTTTGAATGGATATGATGTATAAATAATGAAGTAGACAACACTTTTTGACTATGGTATATTTAGTACATGGGAGCCACATAACCTATATGAGGGGTGTTGACCTATCACGACAAGCATATTCTGATGGGTGTTATTAATAATATATATATATATATATATATATATATATATATATATATATATATATATATATATATATATATACAGGGTTCAATTTTGGGTCCACTCCTATTCCTTATATTTCCTAATACATGTAAATGAAGTTCTATTTTACATTCGACAAGCAAAATTCCTTCTTTTTGTAGACGGTTCTAGCATTATAATAAATCCTATTAGACAGAAAGAAGAGTTGGTAAATGGCATTTTCCTAAAAATTATTAAGTGGTTCTCTGAAAATGGACTGTCCCCCAAATTTTGAAACAGAAAAAGCACTGTATTCAATTCTGTACAACAAATACGAACAAATGATTTCGGACATAAGCAGGCGTCAGTAAATAGGGCAGAACGCTCCAAATTTTTGAGGGTACATGTTGATGAAACCTTGAACTGGAATAAGCATATTACTGAGATTCTCAAACAATTAAGTTCTCTTCGTATAAGTGCCAGTCTTGGAAAAAAAAGTACCAACTTCTTGACGTATTCTGCATGTTTCCACTCAATAATGTTTTATCGAATGATTTTTTGGGGTAACTTACTACTTAGAATGAAAGTGCTGATTGCACAAAAGCTAGCTATAAGAATAATATGCGGGGTTCACCAATAGACATTTTAATTGCACCGTCACAGCCTCGCAGGACTAGCCGAGCGGTCTTAGGCGCTGCAGTCATGGACTGTGCGGCGGGTCCCGGCGGAAGTTCGAATCCTCCCTCGGGCATGGGTGTGTGTGTTTGTCCTTTGGATAAATTACGTTAAGTAGTGTGTAAGCTTAGGGACTGATAACCTTAGCTGTTACGTCCCATAAGATTTCACTCACATTTGAATGTTTTTTGCACCGTCACAATGCATATATTAGCTAATGAAATTTGCCATAAATAATCCACCACAGTTTGAGGAGAACAGTGCTGTCAATATCTACAGAAGTGGAGGAAAACGTGGCGTTCATTAACCTTTATTAAAGCTGTCAGTGGCTCGGATAGGTGTTCGATATGCAGCAACGAAAATTTTTGATCTTTTGCCCAATAACATAAAATGTCTGCCAGAGAGCAAAGCAAGTTTTATATCTAATTTAAAATCATGTGTACTGGATAACCCCTTCTGTTCCACTGACGAATTTCCACTTCTCGTTGCATTTCATGTCGATAAAGAAATCGTTCAAATGATCTGTAGAACATATAACTAAATAGCTAACTAACTAAATTGTTTTCTTACGTTTTAGTCGTCAATCTGTATGTCGTGATTTTTCTTTTAATATTAACTACTTAGTAAAGTCCTCGAAAGTAGAAAAGTACAAATAGAAAATTCTGTTTCCAACAAGTATTTACACGTCTTATTGCGCGAGAGAGAAAGAGAGAGAGAGAGAGAGAGAGAGACAGTAGACCGACTCCGGTGTCGCTGGCAGGTATTTATGTGCGGCTGCGATAGCTACCGGTAAGCCGCGAGATTTTCGCCCGCGCCGGCATATGGGGTGGAAGACGGATAGCGCGCTGGCCGCAGCGGCTCATGTCGCCTGGTCGCCTCTGGTCGAGGCCGCGGTCGTGGTCGCCGCAGCGGCCGCCCCGGCTCAGCCGTCCTTCTTTATGTCCGCCGCCACCGCCCCCTTCCTGTACAGCGGCGGGGCGCGATTTACACGGCGCTAAATTATTTCCGAATGGACCCTCGCCGTCGGAGAAATACGGACAGAGCGGAGCGGAGCGGCCGCTCTTCCGGATTGGTTCCTGACCGCGGGGGGCGTCGCAAAGTGCCGCAGCCGCTAAACGCTGCCAGCGCCGGCAACAAGTCCCGTGCGGATCACAGCAGGCGCCTCAGCAATTGCTGAGAGGTGTATAGGGAATGGGAACGTACACCTGGACATACAATATTGGATATGAGAGAGAACTTCAACTCACAAAAAGGTGCAGTACGGACAACTCTTCCCGTGTCCGTGAAACAAAATTCAAACTGCACTTGTACACGGCCCTGGCACATTAAAGTGACCCTCGCCTATATTCCCGGCACGGTAGCTCAGCGTGATCGGTCAGAGGGTTCGCAGCCCTCTGTAATAAAAAAACTGAGTTAATCGATCACAACGAACTAAAACGGGTGTCTTACGACGTCCGCCCCGAGCAGATGCAACGAACGAAAGCGAACAAAATGAGACTAAAAAAAAAAAAGTTCCATGTCACTGTGCAATAATTGCTCACAGACGACAGATATCCTCACTAACAGTGGAGGATGTATAAATGCCGTCGCTGTTGTAAAGCCAAAACGGAGCGATATATCTGACGTCCGAAAGGGCATGATCATCGGCTATAGGACCAAAGATGGACACATTTCTGAAACGAGTATGACTGTAAGCTGTTCGAATGCTGTCTTGGTTTAAAAAATACCGTATTGGTTAAAAACAGTCTTGGTTACAGTTTAATTTTTTTTTTATTTTTCAAAGACGCGTTTCGCCTTATTTAGGCATCTTCAGGTTACCTTAATTTGGTATTCCTTAGAAGAATTCTTTACTCAGTGTGTCGGTGCGGCATCTTCTGAAGCCATCTCGATGGTGTCACCACTGGAGCGTGCAGCAGAGGGTGTGTCTACGAGCCGGTTGTGGGCTCGCAGGGCAGCCACATGCTATGCTGCCAGTCTCTTGATGTAGAATGCCTGGCACACTACACATACAACACAAAATAATAAATGACCCTTGTTAATGATAGTTAAACATGTCAGGGGCTCAGAAAGAAACGCTGTAAGAATCAGTAAACATTTTTAATCATTTGTCCTATAACATAAAGTGTCTAATGGGTATCAAAGCGAGATCTTAACTAAAATCATTCCTTCTAGATAACCCTCTCCATTCCATAGACAAATTTTTATCTGAAAAGTGCTAGCCTAAAAAATTCCTAGGTTGAAGTGTATTTGCAAAAGTATGCAAAGTATAGCCAACATGTTGACATCCACTGAAACTAATCACGTATACACTCCTTTAAATTGGCGCTTCCCGCTCGGATTCCATGAAGAAATCGTTCAAATAAGATGTGGAACACGTAAATGACGGAGTAAAAGGATTTATGTTAATTGATAACAAAAACAGATATGGGTTAAAAGTATTCGATAACAAAAGTAAAGAAGGGTCCGCAAATGAGTAATTTGCGTTAGTGTGGTTGACGTTTGTAGTCATCAATGACTTCAGTGTCATTTATTTTCCTAGATAGAACAAATCTGTTTAAAATGTAAACTTTCTGAGTAAGTTCCCATCTAAACGAACTATTCTTAATGTTTATGGTTTATCGCGTAGTTTTTCGAGATCCTATATCAACATTTTCAAGACTTTAATGGATACCACACTTATACTGAGATGAACAAAATCATCTGAGACACCTCCTAATATAACGACGGACCCTCTTTTACCCGGCGTAGCTCAGCAACTTGACATATTATAGACTCAACGAGTCGTTGGAAGTCCGCTGTTGAAATATTTAGCCATGCTGCCTGTATAGACGTCCATAGCTGCGAAAGTGTTTCTTGTGCAGGGTTTTGACGCGAATTGAACTCTCGCTTATGTCCCGTAAATGTTGGTGGAGTTTCATGTCGGGCGATCCGGTTGGCCTAATCATTCGCTTGAATATCCAGAACGTAGTTCAGACAAATTACAAACGACTGTGGCTCGCTAACATGGCTCATTACCATCCACAAAAATTCCATCGTTGTTTGGGAACACGAAGTCCATGAATGGCTGAAAATGGTCTGCAAGTATCGAAACATAGCCATTTCCAGTCCAAGATCGGTTCAGTTGGACCAGTCCATTCCATGTAAACACAGCCAACACTATTATGGAGGCAGAACCAGCTTGCGCAGTGTCTTGTTGATAAACTGGGTTCATAGCTTCGTGAGGTCTGCACTACACTGTAACTGTATCATTAGCTCTTACCAACCGAAATCGGGACTGATTTGACAAGGCCCACGGTTTTCTAGTCGTCTAGGGCTAAATGATATGGTCGCGCGTCGAGTAGAGAAGCTGCAGGTGGTGTCGTGCTGCTGTCGTAGGCACTCTCATCAGGGACTGATGACCTCAGATGCTAAGTCCCATAGTGCTCAGAGCCAGCACTCTCATTTGTAGTCTGCTGTCATGAGCCATTAACGCCAAATTTCGCCACCCTGTCCTAACAGATACGTTCGTTGTACGCCCCACATTGATTTCTGCGGTAATTTCACGCAGTGTTACTTGTCTGTTAGCACTGACAACTCTATTCAAACACAGTTACTCTTAGTCGTTAAGTGAAAGCCGTCGACTACTATGTTGTCCATGGTGAGTGGTAATACCTGAAATTTGCTATTCTCTTGACACATTTGAGTATCAAACGTTTTTCGAAATGGAATTTTCTATGCGTCTAGCACCAAACTACCAATCCGCCTTGAAAGTCTGTTGTTTCCCGTCATGTGGCCACAATCACGTGGGAAACATTTAAACGTGAATCACTAGAGTACAAATGACAGCTCTCTCAATGCATTGCTCCTTTAGAACTTGTACTACCGTCATCTGTATATGTGCATATCGGTATCCCAAGGATTTTTGTCATCTCAGTGTATGTTTCAATTATTTAACCTTGTTGTCTTTTCTAGTGGCGTAGATCCAACATTTTTCAGTTTTGAGGCTGGTACTATTAGTACGACCAATAGATACAATAAGTGAGAAACTTTGAATTTTTCTGAGTGCTTATTTGTCTCTCCATAACGATAGAACTGACATTCTGTCAAAATGCCAACGTGAAATAAGATATCTACAGAAGAGTAAGAATTTGAATGTAAGAATCTCTTGTTCACACACACTAGCAGCAAAGCAAGTATCACAAGTGGATAACTTCTTTCCTCTCTACACGTACCACTCACAGCCCACTTCGGTCTTCGCCAACTTCTTTTAGCCTGTGACGTGTAATGTCAACTTCAGATCGTCAAGTCAACTACACGTCGTACTGCAGGCCAACACTTTTCGGAATAATCCATGCAAGAATGTATCTCAGATAGACTGAGAGCACACACTAAAATGAAAACCGGCTCGTAAGTTTCATTGCAGAATAAATCGAGTAAAGTGTGGTCAGGGGAAAGAGGGGGAGGTTCAGTGTAAGAGGTACAGTAATATAGTGGGTGAAGTGTTGCCAACTCGAAGGTTAGTTTGAGCACCACAGTACCATAGGCTTGCTACATGTGGTGTTGACTGGTTGGTTGATGTGGGGGAGGAGACCAAACAGCGAGGTCATGCGTTCCATCGGCTTAGGGAAGGACGGGGAAGAAGGTCGATCGTGCCCATTCAAAGTAACTATCCCAGCACTTGCCTGAAGATATTTAAGGAAATCACAGAAAAGCTAAATCAAGATGGTCGTCCTCCTGAATGCGAGTCCAGTGTGCTAACAACCACGCCACCTCGCTCTGTCTATATGGTGGTATTTGAAAGCTTATGCCCTTGCTCTATTCGGCCTTTGAACTAACTTACCCACACAGTGATAAGGAGAATTACAATGTAAAGTTGACTACGAACGACGGTGAAACAGAAATTTTTAATTTTTTTTGGGTCACATGGAATGGAGCAGCGATTTGTGATTCAGGCAGCCGGTCTGTGAGGACTGCAGTCGAGGCACATGGCCGGCACGGCTGCCTAACCAGCGCCTGTTACAGGGAGCTCCAGCAATGTTCCGATTAAGATTGTATAGGCAAGTGCAGCACAGCTGGTCTTTACCACAAGAGATAATCTTTTCGGCTTTTTCCTTTTAACTGTAGTTTACTGGAAACAAAAAGTTGCAACTGATAACCAAGCTGAAATCTTACGAAGTGTTTAAAATTTGTACGTTTCGTTTTCATGTACACAAGTGGCCCTTAATCTAAGGGGAGACTAAAAAGAGAAAGGAAGTCGATCTTATAACACACAGCTGAAGTTAATCTTTAAGCGTTCACTAAATTTATATAAAAATAGAGTAGTACCGGAAACAGAGAAACAGAACTGTCGTTGGAACAAACATCAGTTTTCCTAGTGTTTTAATGACTTTCATATAGAAGTTTTAATGGTTTCCATAGAGAGAAATGGCCCTTAATCTGAGGGAGAATAAAAGGAGATAGGAAGTCGATATTATAACACATATCTGAAGTTAATCTTTAAGCGTTCACTTAATTTATATAAAAATAGAGTAGTACTGGAAACAGAACTGTCGTGTGGAACAAACATCAATTTTGCCAGTGTTTTACTGGCTTTGTCACATTTAAAACGAAATATTTATAATAAAGGTAATAGATACAACAAACTCAAACATTTCTAATATTACGTTAGTTTTTAGTAAAATCTATAAAGAAGAAACATTTGTATTTCTTTTATTATGGCTCAAAATAGTTCCAGAACACAATTCTGAATATTTCTATTCTTTCTAAGAACTAAAGTCGTAAGTAAACGTTAGTGGTATTGTGTTTACTTGTTTTTTAACCGCTAATGTGTTTACTTGTTCTTTTAACGGTAAACGAGTTCGTAATAAATTCAACTGAAAGGAATAAAAGAAATCAGAACAACCCGATTTCGAAAGGAAAACCTGCAATTAATGTTTAAAAGAAAAACAAGTCTGCATTTTAAAAATTTTGAATAATCCAAGATTTGGATTTTAAGTAAAATCAGACAGAAAGATATTGAAATTTCCACCCATTTTGCAGACATCTATCTAACTATACGCCACAGGGAAATATAATAAAACACTGTCACCTGTTTCGTACACTTTTATAAAATTCCATTTTTATTGGACAGATAAAACTACAATTGATACCAAGTTTTGGGTCACAAAGACGTATAAGCAAACATATGAAATTCATTACAGTTTATTAAACAAATGAAGGTGACGCAGTGGTTTCGAATCGGACCAAAGTGAGACGCAGATACACAAAGTACGACCTTTCACCCTGCAAAATAAAGTCGGACAAAGTACTCATAAAATAATGTACTGCATGGTAGCGTATCCCTTAACAATTTTCATTGCAAGGTGTAAGTGTCTTCCGCAGCACATTACTGCGTCATACATATTAACACCATAAGTTTTCCCCATGTGAAGTTGTATAATGGGGGCTCGTCGGATGAAGTACAAGAGTGTATCCCAAGAGGTTTGCTTGGTTCAAATGGTTCAAATGGCTCTTTTTTTTTTTTTTAATTTTTTCAAAAACTTGCCAAACCGAGACTCGAACTCGGGACCTTTGTCTTTCGCAGGCAAGTGCTCTGCCAACTTTTTTTTTTTTCCTCATGGCAGACGCTCCATCCAACCTTTTTTTTAAAAAAAAAATTTCTAATAAGACGCTACCCTTTTTTTTTCTGGACAGGAAAGGAAAAACTACAAAAAAAATGTCTATTTGCCACCGCCACTTGTATTCTAACAAAAAAATAAAATTAAATGCACCTCTTCAGGCGTTGGCACCTATCTACACCTATTCCAAAACAACTAACCTATTACTGCAAAGGTGTAGGAAAGGAAGAAAGTAGGGGGGAAGAAACAAAGAGAGTAGCGATAAAAAAATGAAATTTGTTGTGAAACGGGAACTTTTTTTTTAGTTTATTTGTATTGCATTTTTGTTTTCTTTATTTTTCTTTGTTTTTTTTTGTATGTATGTTTTTATTTATTCATTTTTTTTGTATTATGGCAGTCGTTGCACCAGAATTCTAGGAGTCGCTTGCGCCGTCTGATTGGCGGAACATCCAAACGTGTCTTCTCGAAACTTTAGTGGGGATTCCGTGTGTAGTACGTTCAGAACATCATATCGGCAAAAAAGCATCAGCATCTCATGGCTTGGACGTTCCAGCTGGAAGGCGGGTCATGAAAGGCGCTCCGTAGAAAATTGGAAAAGAACTGCTTGTATCTGGGGTTGCGAACAAGTGCACAATGTCGATCGTTAAGGTACGTCCAATAACCTAGTTCTGATTTCTCATCGGGCCCAAAAAGGTAGCGGACTGTATGACCGCGTATCCAATTCACGGCATTAGTTTTTGTTGTGGGGTAATGAATCACATCCGGGAATAGAAGCGTCAGGAAAATAATCTGAGCAGGCGGCTGTCGGGTGAGGAAAGCCAGGATACGCTGCGCGAGCCTCCAGACGTCAGCAGACGGACCACATGAGAACCGATGAGCGTCCGTGTCCTCTACACCACAGTGAACACAGAGTGGTGTGTCAGCAAGGCGGATGCGGTGCAAACGAGACTGGTTGACCTGTTTGCCATTGACGGTGATATACCAGGTGGACTGAACGCTGGTGTCGAGGTAACCAGCATGCACTGCTTTCCACACACGGCGCCATATGATCTGGGGAAACTTGTGTTCAATGGGGTTGGGGGTTTGACACATTTGTAAGGTGTCGTATACAGTCTTTGTCTGGAGTATACGGAGAAGGGGTAAGGAGTGCAGAATGTAACTGATTTCAAAGAAGAAGTACCGAAAGTGATAAAAGGGGGGTGGAATGTCGGATAACATGACCGGGGCTGACATGGAGACTGGTGCGTATTCACGCAAAAGCAGTCCGGTCAGGCTCGTCGGGCAGCGACGCCAGACTTTCAGTTGGGAGCTAACAAAAAGTGCGGTAACTCTGTCTGGCACATGGAATAAGCCCACTCCACCACGCTCCCGCGGGAGGGCAAGGGAGGAATATTGAACTTTAAATAACATCCCGGCACAGACAAAGGATCCCATCGCCATCAACATACGACGTGCGAGGGTAATCGGAACCGGGAACACTTGTGCCACATGGGGGATGCGTGAGGCGTGATAAACATTCACGTATTGCGCGCGCTGTATAATGTCGAGGGATCGAAGCCGGTGGTCCATAAGGCCAGCCCTGATCGTTTGTAGGAGACGTCGACCGTTGGTTGCCGCTGAGCGACGGAGGTCATTCATAAAATCAATGCCCAAACAGCGGACGCTGGTGGCCACACTTAGAGGAGCGACAGATCTTTCTGGTAGACCCTCACCAATGAGCAGAACCTTCGATTTGGAAATGTTAAGAGAACTGCCCGATGCCTCCCCATAAGTCGTCACCCAAGTCAGAGCAGCGCGAACATCGTCTTCATTGCGGAGGTAGAGGACTAGATCGTCAGCATAGGCTGTACAACAGAAGCGGTGCCCATGCAATGTCAGGCCCACCAGGCGTTGGCGAAGCCCCTGTAGGAGGGGCTCTAATGCCAAAGCATACAGTATCGTGGAAAGTGGGCATCCCTGTCTGACAGAGCGCTCGATCGCTAGAGGCGCGGTGAGGCGACCATTACAGAGTATTCTTGAAGTTGCGCCGCTCAAGAGCCGCATTACCACGGTGATTGTACGAACCGGAAAACCCATGTGTTGGAGGACCGATTTCAGAAAAGTATGGTCGACACGGTCGAAAGCTTGACGGAAGTCAAGCGATGCCAATGCGCCAGGTAAATGTCGCGAGCGCGCGAGCGCAATCATGTCCCTATAACGGCAAAGGGCCGTATGGATGTTGTTGTCACCGCCCAACGAAGTCTGATCAAGGGAGGTGACGGATCTTGCTGCCTTCTTGAGGCGTGAGGCCAACAAACGGGTGAAAATTTTCATGTCACTGTTGAGTAGAGTGATGGGCCGGTAATCACAGATCCGTGATCGCCCATGTGGCTTAGGGACCAGGATGATGACCCCATCAAGGAAGGTGGCTGGGATCATCGTTGTGGGTGACATCAATTCACGACAGATGGACGTCCAAGCAGGTAACAAAAGGTGGCTAAAATACTTGTAAAAGTCGAGGGGGAGGCCGTCAGGTCCAGGGGACTTGTTGGCAGCCCCCACCTTGATTGCATCTAGGACTTCATCAGAGGTCACTTGTTCCTGAAGTTCTTGAGCCACATCCTCTGGCATGGTGTTGACAGTCATTGCTGCCACCTCCTCAATTAAGGTCGGGGGATGAGGGACGGCAGCGAACAGTTGACGGAAATGAGAATAGAAAGCGTGACCAATGTCGCATTGCGTAGTGTGTCGTCGTCCTTCCGCATCTGTGACATCGTGGATGAGGGTTCGACGACGACGTCGGCGTTCCCTGAGAAGGTGGTACATCGATGGCGTTTCATGAGGCATATGGTCACGGGTGCAGGATCTGACAAGAGTCCCTTCTAAGCGCCGTCGCGTGAGGGAAGTGATCTGCGCTTTAGCACGATGCACCATCATCTGACGATCAGGAGAGAAGGCCATCGAAGTGCAGTCACGAAGGACTGCATAATAAAAGTCCATGGTGCTCGCTTGCCAGGCTTTGAAGTCTTTGCCATATCCTATCAGCGCCCTGCGCAGAGCTGGTTTCGCGCATGATACCCACCACGATAAGGTGGATGCATAGGCGGGGCGACGACGATGACAGAGGGCCCACGCATCCTCAACGATTCGTCGGCAGTCAGGGACAGTCAGGTGGGAAACGTTGAATTTCCACAAGCCGCGGCTGTGCCACACTTGTTGGCGGGCGAGGACGACATCGCAGATGTAGGCGTCATGGTCAGAGAAAGCCAGAGGCCATACTTCGGCATGTCGAGTGTCGGCAGCAAGGGAACGTGTGAGGTATATACGATCGAGACGACTAGATGAATGCGCCGTATAATATGTGAAACCTGCACGGGTGCCATGCACCTTTGTCCATGTGTCAACAAGCTGGAGTCTGTCGATGATGACGGAGAGGGCCGCACAAGGGGAATGATGCGGTAATTGATCTTCAGGCCTTTGCGTGGAGTTGAAATCGCCACCGAGGACCATATCATCTAGGGGACCCTCAAACAGCGGCGTTACCTCGTCAGCAAAGAAAGTGTGTCGATCACGACGTCGACTGGAGCCGGACGGCGCATATACATTGAGGATACGGACGCCGAACAGCGTGAGAGCCATACCCCTAGCATTAGCAAGGTACACTACATCTTCAGCAGGGAGTCCAGAACGGAGGAGGATGGCAACTCCACTACCGTTGTCAGAAGCATGGGAGATGTGTGCCACGTAGCCAGTGGGGGCATGGAAATCGGCGACAAACACTTCTTGGAGGAGGGCAATGTCGACATCAGCAGCATAAATGGTCTCACGGAACATTGCCAGTTTATGGGGGGCCCGAATGGTGGCCAGATTCATCGTCGCTATGCGGTAATGTTGGGGGCGTGCTCCCACCATTGGCACAGATGTTCCGGCAGAGATGTCTGGCTGGCGTGTAACATCTGACGTAGTCACCGTTGTCGTAATCACTGGCTGGAAGGTGGGTCAGGCACCTCCATGGGGCACTGCCTGATGGGAGGACCACCATCTCGAACTGCTCCTTCGTCGATATCATCAGCCCAGGAGACTGGAACAGACGGTGAGCGACTGTCACACTCCTCGAGGGCGAGTTGTAGCGACGCTGCTGTAGTGGGGTCCAGGGAGGCACCCTCCTTGGAATCCGTCATATTCGTGTGAGATCGTTCTTCAGATGGGACATCAGGAGCAGCCTCTCCTGTCGTCAGAACGCTCGAAGGGAGATCACTGTCGTGTATCAGCTCCACTGCCTGTGATGCCACATGAAGAAGTGTGTCGTCAGATGGCGTTTGACTCCTCTTCTTCCGTTTTCTGGGCGACCGTTGCTTTCGGAGGTGCTGTTCTGAATCAGAATGTGGATGTTCGATGTCCGAGGTCGCGCCAGTCTGAAGAAAGGCAGAGGTAGGCACCGCATTCGCGTCGATGTCCATCGAGCTCTGGAGAGTTGGTGGTGTCGTAGCCGTCAGAGGAGATGGTGCCGGTGAGGCCATGGCAGCACCGTCATTTCCAGTGGGGAGTGCCGGGTGGAGAAGAGGTGCTTCCTGAAGTGACGCATCGGGGCTGCGTACGGCTGTGGCGTAGCTATCTGGTAAAGAAGCGGCCGTCACTTTGGGAGCTGAGTCACTGGTCGGGACCTGGAGCAAACGTCGGCGGAGACATTCTGACCGAACATGGCCCTCCTGTCCGCAACCGGCACACGTCCGCGGCTGGCCATCATACATAACGATGGCTCGCACGCCACCTATCAGCAGATAGGATGGTACATGTTTGGAGAGTTCGATTTTGATTTGGCGGACACCATTCAACACGTTGTATGTCGTGAATGTCTGCCATTTCTCCGCGATGTGCCCCACAACATTGCCATAGGGTCGGAAAGCTTCGACGACCACATCTTGCGGCACTTCGAAAGGGAGCTCAAAAACCCGGATTGTTCGAAGTCCGAAACCAGCGTGATCGACCGTCACCTCTCCAATATGCCCGTCAGAATGTTTGAACTTGAGTCCGCGTGCGTGTTGTCGAACTACGTTAGCACACGCTTCCTCCGTCGTCATCTTAATATAGACGATGCTGCTAGTGATAGAGAAATGAATACCTATCACTTCCTGAGGATCCAGACGTAGCTCTTCGCGAATGAATTGCTCAATTTCAAAAGCGCGTGGTCTAGCATGTTCGGCTTGGAATGTTACTTTAACTGTCGCTCGGCGGTAACAGTGCGCCATGAGGTGCAATAGAAATGGACGCTACACAACACGAAATACCGCGACGCGGAAGTAAACAAACTACGGTGCGCTGTCCGGCGCGCGGAGCCGGTCCGCACGCGACCACGGCCGAAAGCCGACTGACTCTGAGCACTATGGGACTTAACATCTATGGTCACCAGTCCCCTACAACTTAGAAATACTTAACCCTAACAAACCTAAGGATATCACACAATACCCAATCATCACGAGGCAGAGAAAATCCCTGACCCCACCGGGAATCGAACCCGGGAACCCGCGCGCGGGAAGCGAGAACACTACCGCACGACCACGAGCTGCGGACAGAGGATTGCTTACCTCGCCTCTTCAACGGGCGTCCCGATGTCTCATTAGTTATCTTCTCTATTGGCTGCAGATTCCTAGCTGACAACTAAATTGATACGTACAATGGTAATAACGGTTGCTAGAGTTATCTTGTACGATGAACTCAAGAATGCGCCGTCTATTCATACCTCAGGGAACCACATAAAAATGAAATATCAGTTATTATAGTCTTTTCTCTTTTTATGTATTTAACTGTTACTTCAAAATCATCCGAGGCATTTTTTAACACTGAACTGTCCTTGATAACAATTAATTTGTAACTATTATTTTCCGTTACCGACCAAATCAATCTGATCACAACTACATACTACTTCGTAATGCGTAGCCCACTCATACAGCCTATAAGGGACTCCTTTGTTGGCGTAAATTATAGTTCGTCATCGTTCGGCTGTTACTACCGACGTTCGTCTGATTACTCTTACTTATCGTTCCTTACATGATTATTTTATCAAACTTATTACATAGGTGCAATACCAGCATCACAATAGCTTCCAGTACATCTACATCTTCATCCATACTCCACAAGCCACCTGACGGTGTGTGGCGGAGGGTACCTTGAGTACCTCTATCGGTTCTCCCTTCTATTCCAGTCTCGTATTGTTCGTGGAAAGAAGGGTTGTCGATATGCCTCTGTGTGGGCTCTAATCTCTCTGATTTTATCCTCATGTTCTCTTCGCGAGATATACGTAGGAGCGAGCAATATACTGCTTGACTCCTTGGTGAAGGTATGTTCTCGAAACTTCAACAAAAGCCCGTACCGAACTACTGAGCGTCTCTCCTGCTTGGCTGGAGTTTGCCTTTCATCTGCGTCTCCGAGTAGCCGTTCTTGAGAAATATTTCATTTAGTGGGTGGACTGTCCTTGTCGTGTGTGTATCGTGTTCTGCACACCAGGGTGGTGAGCACCAATTTGCAAAGTGCTTGATGGTGGCAACTATTGGCCTTTAAGTGCAGATAAGTATATTTCTTTTTCCTATAGACAGAATGTCCCAGCGCGCCATTGGTCTTCTTTCTTATCAGGATATCAAGGAAAGGCAGGCTTCATCGTGAACTTTACATTCTCGTGTATGTTTCTTCACCTGAAGATGACGAGTATGAAACTTGTCGAAACGTCGCCACAGAACGACGTCTTGACATTGCTGATTTCCCGTCAAGACTTCATCATCGAAATTCACTGAGAAGGCCTGGATTCCCTTTCCAACATAGTTTTAATTATTCATCAGAAATTCTTGCATTCTATTTGTTAATTATTATTCAAACCAGTTGTTTTAAAGTCGTCAGATCCATAAATAACAATGCACCGGTACATGAAATTTGTCCTGTCTCGGACATCATTCGAAATGGGGCACATGTCCATATGAAGTTTTTTTTCTCGAAATGAGTTTTTCTGTGATATAACTGAATATTGACCATTGCTTGTGGGACACCTTGTATTTTGGTCAGTCAGTTCATTTCACGTTACATGCAAAGGGCTCCGAAACCACAACAGCTGCTATATCATTCAATTAAGCCCGACGCCGCGCGGTGGTGTGTGAAAAATCTCGCTCCTCTCCGGCGAGCGAGCAGTCTCGTTAACGACCACGACGACAGCGGCCGCCGGCTGCCGGGGCGACGCCGTCACGCGGCTCGCACATCGATCACGGGGCGAGGGGAAAGACAGCACGGAGCCAGGCAGGGCCCATAATCTCCGCGCCGCCCCCGCCGCCCCCGCCTCCGCCGTGTTAATCCCGCGACGATCCCGCAGGGAGGCGGGCCAACCCTTCCCGGCCTCCATCGCTCAGCGCCGCTGTTATCACCTGTTAGGCGCTCCGCCGGGGACGATTTGCCGCCGACGGCCGCCCACTAATCAAATAATGCTCTCACCTGTCTGGCCGGCCACCTCACGCGCCGAGTACAGGACTCTCTAATGAGGCGTGTGGGGCTGCGAGTGGCTGCGACGCGACACCGCTCTGCGCAATCGCTGGCCCACTTGAGCTGCCACTAGTGATGACTCGAGGAAACCCTTTTAAGCTTTTGTGCTGCCACTCCTGTTTAAAAGTACACATACACGGTGAAAATTACTGCACTGTACGAAAAAAAAACGCGAATTAATATCAAACTACGGCTTGCACACACTTTACTCAACATGTAAACGTCACTACAGACATTCGGGTTTAGATTATGACATGTCAGGTGTGCCTGTCACCATTGGCAATGATGAGGCGCAGACGAACAGCGAAATTCTGTGTGACCTGCTGAAGTGTCGGAACACCTGAGCTGTCGATGACAATCTGAACGGCCAGTTTCAGCTCAACGATGGTTTTGCGATTACTGCTGTACACCTTGTCTTTAGTATAGCCCCACAAAGAGGAGTCGAATGTGCCCAAATCCGGAAAATATGGCGACCAGTCGAGGCCATGCTACTGGCTTCTCTGTACCCCAGAGCCAGAATACGGTCCTCAAAATGCTCCACCAGGACATCAAGCACTCTCCTGCTTCGATGGGGTCGATCTCTGTCTTGTAGGAACCACATCTTGTCGAAATCAGGTTGACTTTGTATAATAGGGATGATATCTTCCAAAACCTTCATGTACCGTTCGGTAGACACTGTGCCATCAAGGAATATTTCACCGATTGAAACTTCTATATCTATATCCACCTATCTACATGACTACTCTGTAATTCACATTTAAGTGTTTGGCAGAGGGTTCATCGAACCACAATCATTCTACCTCTCTACCATTCCACTCCCGAACAGCGCGCGGGAAAAACGAACACCTAAACGTTTCTGTTCGAGCTCTGATTTCTCTTATTTTATTTTGATAATGATTCCTACCTATGTAGGTTGGACTCAATACAATATTTTCGCATTCAGAAGAGAGAAAGTTGGTGACTGAAATTTCGTATATAGATCTCGCCGTCTTTGCTTTAATGACTTTCATCCCAATTCGCGTATCATATCTGCCACACTCTCTAACCTATTACGTGATAATACAAAACGAGCTGCCCTTTTTTGCACCCTTTCGATGTCCTCCGTCAATCCCACCTGGTAAGGATCCCACACCGCGCAGCAATATTCTAACAGAGGACGAGCGAGTGTAGTGTAAGCTGTCTCTTTAGTGGACTTGTTGCATCTTTTAAGTGTCCTGCCATTGAAACGCAACCTTCCTGCCAAATTAAAACTGTGTGCCGGACCGAGACTCGAATTCGGGACCTTTGCATTTCGCGGGCAAGTGCTCTACCAGCTGAGCTACCCAAGGACGACTCACGACCCGTTTTCACCAATTCTGCCAGTACCTCGTCTCCTACCTTCCAAACTTCACAGAAGCTCTTCTGCATACCTCCCAGAACTACCACTCCTGGAAGAAAGGATATTGCGGGGATATGGCTTAGCCACAGCCTGGCGGATGTTTCCAGAATGAGATTTTCACTCTGCAGCGGAGTGTGCGCTGATATGAAACTTCCTGGGAAATTAAAACTGTGTGCCGGACCGAGACTGGAACTCGGGACCTCTGCCTTTCGCTGGCAAGTGCTCTACCACAGATTATTCCGTGACTCGACATTGCACACCACAGTCACCCGTTTAGGTTAAGAGACTTGTCGATCGTGAAATGCGGTTTCTCAATCCCCAAATTGCGCCAATTTTCTTATTGACGAACCAATCCAAGTAAAAGTGGGCTCCGTCGCTAAACCAAACCATTCATGCGTATTCTAGTCCCCACTATTCCCCGCAGTTTGAACGCCCTAACGCAAACCTTTCAGAAGTTATGACGATTTTATTCCATGTAGTTTGTTAATCAAAGCTACGAACATAATTTATTCTCTGAAACAGACCCTGACAAAGAACGTCTTGAGTGCGAGGTCGCAAAAGGTCAGTGATGTTTACGGTATTCTGCGCTCCATATACTGTATGCCATGTAACCGCTATGTTGTCTGTTAATGGAAACGGTGGGCGGTACAGGAGGTATCCAATGGTGAGCACAGCATGAAGCTACGGAGCGTAGTTGAACTGTTTCGTCTACGAGTAATCTACAATAGTTCTATAGGGATAGTGGTGCTGATGCAAAGCAGAGGAAGGTAACTACAGACAAAGCAAACATCGCCTTATACGTATAACAACAGACGTGGAAGTTCACGTTTCGTTAGAAAGGAACGCAAGGAATTTCGCAGAGTGAGAACGAAGTGGCAGATGAAATATTAGTTGAATGTGTGGTGTCGCATGTGCTTGACTGTGCGGACAATGCACATGAGGAATACAATGGCGACGATACGTGCTTGCCGGCCTATGTAACCGTGCGGTTCTAGGCGCTTCAGTCTGGAACTGCGTGACCGCTACGGTGGCAGGTTCGAATCCTGCCTCGGGCATGGATGTGTGTGATGTCCTTAGGTTAGTTAGGTTTAAGTTGTTCTAAGTTCTAGGGAACTGATGTCCACAGATGTTAAGTCCCATAGTGCTCAGAGCCATTTGAACCATTGATACGTGCTTATCAAGTGAATGTGGCACTGAAACAGGTGTCGAGATGTGCAGTTCACCACCCTCATCAGACAGGGCGCAACAAATCTTGTCTCCAGTGGAACGTAGTAAAGTACTGTCGTCCAAGGAGAGGGTACTAAACTTCATTACGTATATAAAAGACCGCAGCATAGAAAAAAAAATTATGAACAGACTTCGAATAAGTCCACAGTGAATAAGAAAAACTGCGGATGTTCAAGAGAGGACGTGGCGCACTTCTTACAAAAGCTGGTGTTTGGCGTTTCAAGAACACTCGATAAATGTACAGAATGGGCATGATAGTGACTTACTACGTTATGCACATGAAATTCACATAACATAGATTACAGTGATTTCAAGGGAAGCAGTGTATGGGTGCAAAACTTCAAATTGTGCTACAGAATTGGAAAACGTTTGATAACGAAATTTCAAACCGCGCGTCAACTTGTTAAGATGCACAGCAAACTGCGAAATCGGCCCGAAAATATGTAGATGAGATAAGCTTACTTACTCCATCGCTAAGTAAGTAATCTTTTGTCAACTCCGACCAATCAGGATTTGAAGTGGAAGTGCATATGAAAGGAACCCTCGAAGACTACCTAGAGAGTGATATCAAGGCCAACTAACAACAGTGCCTTAATGCAATTCCATACATTTATGCTGACTGTTAATCTGTATGGTAAATCTGCTAGAAAGTTATTTATTGTGCTTCCTCCTACGATTCTTTCTTGTGTGGTGCCACGCGGGATTAGCCGAGCTGTCTGGGGCGCTACAGTCATGGAATGTGCGGCTGGTCCAGGCGGAGGTTCGAGTCCTCCCCCGGGCATGGGTTTGTGTGTTTGTCCTTAGGATAATTTAGGTTATGTAGTGTGTAAGCTTAGGGACTGATGACCTTAGCAGTTAAGTCCCAAAAGATTTCACACACATTTGAACATTTGTTTTTTCGTGTGTGTGATACTGAGAGGCCAGTAAGGAATGCTTACGTCGCAGCAAGCAAGAGTGGGAAAACGGGCGTAAGAAAACTACACCTGTGACATGAGCACTGCTATTGGCCATTTGATGCTCAAAATAATCTACTTTTTCTTGGTTCCTGGTCTGAGTATAAAAATAATACTCCTTTAGAGCAACCTATCTCTCCTAAAAAGTGTGCGACATTGCAACTCATACCACCTGGAAACACTGAATAATTGCAAAGTCTGGGTGTTCGTTTGTGCCGTGCCTATAAAACATATTTTCGCACTATGTGCAGCTACGCCTTAAAGGCGAGCCAGTTTCACAATTAGCTTCACGACTCACTGTTTCGCATTCGATTGCATGCCACCACATTCCATCGGTTCTGATCATGGCGTTACATCAATATGATTCTACATGCATTTTTTAAGAGTGCATACTTAAATGAAGGATCTACACTGTAATTTCCAAGGAGTTCGCCTTCGCTCTTGGCGGTGTGAGCCTTTGTGATCACTGTCGCCCGCCGTTTTTCATTCAGTATTAATTGTTTGTTTCGAAAATTTCTTGAATGTCTATTATGTCCATTTTGTGAAGCGTAATACATACATCCCATAGAAGGTTGATCTCCACACCTCCTGGACCTTCATTTTCTGTCGCCCTCCTGATACAGATGGTGAGTCGTGAGGAGCTAATATTTTTCCTGTCATAATTGTTAACACAACATCTTCAAATGAGCCTTACTAAAGACTGTACTTTCGACCTTTTAGTCAATGAATTCCTTGACAGTGAATATTATCCAGTTGTAAAGCGAACTGGCTTTTAACCAGCAGTTGTAGGTGGTGAGATATACAAAGCGCAACGAACAGTGGGGGAAGCTACCCAGAAGTAATACAATTGTATACTGAACACGCTACACAAAGCAGTCCTACGTTACAGCCTTGCCGCACTGATAACACCGGTTCCCGTTGCATCACTAAAGTTAGATACTGGCGGACTTTGCTAGCACGTGGTTGGGTAACAGTTCGGGTCTGCCGAACGCTGTATGCCAGCGGGACTGCACTCAGCCCTTTTTAAGCGAACTGAGGAGCTACTTAATTCGAAATGTAGCGGCTCCGGTATCGTGAACTGACAATGTGCAGATGAGCGGTGTGCTGACCACATGCCCATCCAGTGACGCCCGTGGGCAGAGAATGACACGGCGGTCGTCGGTACCTTTGAGCCTTCAAGGCGTGTTCGGACGGAGTTTATTTTACAGAAAAACCGATTGGCGTGAGCCTCAGTAGTCATAACACGTATCAGAATATACCTGAGAAACCTGTAAACAACGGTGCTTAAGCTCAATTGTTTGCAGAGGGCATTCTGGTGCCTTATCTGTTAGCGTAGCTCGCATATGCATGATGTGCTGTAGTCACAATTGATAGAAAACAATGAACTGCAACTCCGTTAACGCGGTCAGTGCCACACTTACTTCATGTTCTGCAAAGCATGCGTAGAATACAGTGTACATCGTTCACCGTAATTTCTTAATAATCTGAGACTGGCAGCAGAAACAATTAAGGTAGCAACTCTCTTTGCCGACGACAAAATCGACTCTATATTGAGTGGTGAAGTGCTAATCGCACAACGGAACCCATCGGAATATAGAAATGATAACAAGTACTTTTTAATGATTTCGAAAACATTAGAGAAGAAAAGCGTACATTATTTCCAAAATACACAGCCTACGATGGCATACGTAACATTAGTGTTCAACACATATGGTTCAAATAGGTGCAACGCTTCAAACCATGATACAAAAGAAAACCTACATATTTCGAAAAACGATGAATGAAGGTTATTGGCTGGGCACGTGATGGGTTCAAATGCCCAAGTACTCGGATGGATAAGTAAAAACCGATCCCGTTCAGTGCATCAAAGACCACCCCCTTCATAGAGTCTCAACATTAACATCTCTGCTTGCAAAACACGCTCTGAATTCCAGTAATAATCCATGAGAATCACCTCTTCAAATCTTGCAATACGAACCAAGGAAATAGGTCCGTAGTAAACACACTATATCAGTGAATGACCAGCAGGCCCTGATTGCAAACGTACTCAGCTTCTACAAGACCATGTAGCAGCTTACCCTACCGCATCGACCGATTCACCGACCAGTTCCAGCAGACCGACATGGCTAGGCAAGAACTTTATTCACCAAAAACTTTTTTCCAAACAGCCGTTTATTTTCGGAAGTTATTTTATTTAGACAACCAGTTTTGGCATCTCATTAATGCCATCTTCGGGGCCCTATGACATCCATGTATACAAAATCAATTACGTTGATACATGCGTAACTGGAGCCATCGGTACCTATAATCTGTGAATTCTAAAACGAAAGTACAAACATTCAGGTCTTCACTTGTTACTTTAGGAATTACTCTATGTGCTTTCGCTTTAAAATTCTCGGAATCCAATTACGCATGTATCGATCTATCTGATTCCGCATACATGGAGTGCGTAGGGGCCTAAAGATTGCATTAATGAGATGCCGAAACTTATTGTCTAAATAATGTAACTCCTGAAAATATATGGCTGTTTGGCGACTTTTCTTTTGTAGATACTGGGTGACCAAAAATTCAGTATAAATTTGAAAACGTAATAAACCACGGAATAATGAATATAGAGAGGAAAAAATTGTCACACATGCTTGGAATGACATGAGGTTTTATTAGAACCACCCCATGTTGCTCGACGGGTGAAAGATCTCTCGCTCGCGTCTTTTGGTGATGATCGTGTGCTCAGCCGCCACTTTCGTCATGCTTGGCTTCCCAGGTCCCCAGACCTCAGTCTGTACGATTATTGGCTTTTGGTTTACCTGAAGTCGCAAGTGTATCGTGATCGACCGACATCACTAGGGATGCTGAAAGACAACATTCGACGCCAATGTCTCACCATAACTCCGAACATGCTTGACAGTGCTGTTCACAACATTATTTCTCGACTACAACTATTGTTGAGGAATGATGGTGAACATGTTGAGCATTTCCTGTAAAGAACATCATCTTTACTTTGTCTTACTTTGTTATGTTAATTATCGCTATTCTGATCAGATGAAGCTCTATCTGTCAGACATTTTTTGAACTTTTGTATTTTTTTGGTACTAACAAAACCCCATTTCCTTCCAAGCTTGTGCGTCGATTTGTACCTCTCTGTCTACATTATTCCGTAATTTATTACGTTTACAAATTTTTACTAACTTTTTGATCACCTGGTATCTGAACCAACAGAGACTAGAACTTGGTTTGTGTCTCTCAGACACGCCATCCATCGCTCACCACGAGGTGTGCTCCAATCTCAATTACCTACGGAACCGGAAACCCAAAGAGTACCGTCCTACCACTTTCCAGAGCGTGCCAGTGACATTAACACCTGTCGGAATCGGTAGCTCGGTACAGTATGTACCATTGCCGTGAACCTGCGAGGTATCATCATGCGAAATAATTACAAATCTTACAAACAGCTTTCATGGGTATAACTAAACCTTAGTCTCCACCCTCGGCACAGCGCTGAAACCTTTCTCACTGTGCTCGCACCTGCAAGCCTGCGTCGGATGACGGCGCCTTCGGTACACTTGCTCGCATTGCCGAGTCCGCTAGGCCCTGCGGTCGGCCGCAACCGGAGCCTCCCCCTCCGCCCCCGCGTCCACCGCCTTGGCAGCAGGCGCTCGGCCGGCCGGCGATGTTTGTGTGTTGTGACGTCAGCGCACAAGACATCGATCCGAGGCGCCGGGCCGGCGCAGCGTCGTCTTCAGGGTGGCTTGCGCCGCCTGTTCCCGTCCCGCCTAGCAAGTGTCGGCGCCGGAGTTCCCACAGGCGGTGGCAAACTGAGGCGTGTGAGACCAGATACGTGCTCCTTACCAGGTCGATGCTCTTGTCTCTGACAACATACCGTCCCCAATGCCGTAGCTATCCTCATGACACTGACGACTATCATCATACGGACAACGTAGAAAATGAAATTGTTCACCCCTCGGAGACATGGCGCTAATACCGTGTAACACAGCTTCTGCTCGTGATATTGTTGTTGTTGTGGTCTTCAGTCCTGAGACTGGTTTCATGCAGCTCTCCATGCTACTCTATCCTGTGCATGCTTCTTCATCTCCCAGTACCTACTGCAACCTACATCCTTCTCAATCTGCTTAGTGTATACATCTCTTGGTCTCCCTCTACGATTTTTACCGTCCATGCTGCCGTCTAGTACTAAATTGGTAATCCCATAATGCCTCAGAACATGTCGTACCAACCGATCCCTTCTTCTAGTCAACTTATGCCACAAACTCTTCTTCTCCCCAATTCTATTCAATACCTCATCATTAGCTATGCGGTCTACCCATCTAATCTTCAGCATTCTTCTGTACCACCACATTTAGAAAGCTTCTATTCTCTTCTTGTCTAAACTATTTATCGTCCATGTTTCACTTCCATACATGGCCACACTCCATACAAACATACAAATACTTTCAGAAACGACTTCCTGACACTTAAATCAATACTCGATGTTAACAAATTTCTCTTCTTCAGAACGGCTTTCCTTGCCATTGCCAGTCTACATTTTATATCCTCTTTACTTCGACCATCATCAGTTATTTTGCTCCCCAAATAGCAAAACTCCTTTACTACTTTAAGTGTCTCATTTCCTAATCTAATTCCCTCAGTATCACCCGACTTAATTCGACTACGTTCCATTATCCTCGTTTTGCTTTTGTTGATGTTCATCTTATACCCTCATTTCAAGACACTGTCCATTCCGTTCAACTGATCTTCCAAGTCCTTTGCTGTCTCTGACAGAATTACAATGTCGTCGGCGAACCTCAAAGTTTTTATTTCTTATCCATGGATTTCAATACCTACTCCGAATTTTTCTTTTGTTTCCTTTACTGCTTGCTCAATACACAGATTGAATAGCATCGGGGAAAGGCTACAACCCTGTCTCACTCCCTTCCCAACCACTACTTCCCTTTCATGTCCCTCAACTCTTATAACTGCCATTTGATTTCTGTACAGATTATAAATAGTCTTTCGCTCCCTGTATTTCACCCCTACCTCCCACCTTCTGAATTTGAAAGAGCGTATTCCAGTCAACATTGTCAAAAGCTTTCTCTAAGTCTACAAATGCTAGATCTTTCTTCTGATATAGGTCGTATTGCCAGTATTGCCTCACGTGTAACCTGCCGCCGTTGGATAAGCAGCTGCAGCAGCAAGTCGTATAACCCTAGCTTACTTATTTGTTAGATAGTTTAATTAATTTCTTTGCTTCTTTTTGGGTACTTGCATTGTTTAATTCATATATTTCGGGTGTATTATAGTATTTGAGGGTTGTAGCATCGCGCCTTAGTACCTGAATAGTGTAAATTCGCGTAGTCGTCTGTCTTTTGTTTTTGTTTTGAACAGCCAGTGTCGGTTGGTCACAGCCATTGTGCTCCCTGCCGCCGTTGGATAAGCAGCTGCAGCAGCAAGTCGCATAACCCTAGCTTACTTATTTGTTAGATAGTTTAATTAATTTCTTTGCGTGTTTTTGGGTACTGGCATTGTTTAATTCATATATTTCGGGCGTATTATAGTATCTGACAGTTGTAGCATCGCACTTTAGTGTTTACTTCGTAGATTCTTATTTAAATTGCGTGTGAGTTTCGTATAGGAGGTGCAATTTCGAGTTTTAGTTACTGTAATCGTAGATTCAGCAGATTGTAGCGCAGTCGTTAGGCATTTGTACAGGTTAGTTGATACATTCTCTGCGTGTTTCGCTTGCGTTATCTAGGCACGGACTCGTGTTTTGGTAACTGTTGTTAAACATCGATTAGAATGGACAGGGACTGCGATTGCTGTGTTCGGATGAGGGCTGACTTGGCATCCCTTCGCTCACAGCTGCAATCGGCGCTGACTTCGGTCGCGCAGCTTGAGGCTGTTGCCAATGGGCACCATTGTGGGGAGCCGGACTTGGGTATCACGGGGATGTCAACCTCGTCCCGTCTCTCCCCAGATCGGTATGCCGCTGTGGTTGCCCCGGTTGCTGCCCGCAGTGGGGCTGAGCCCTCGCCTGTGGTTGATTGGGAGGTCGTTCCAAGGCGTGGCAGGCAGCGAAAGGCGTCCCCGGGGGCTGATCAGAAAGCCTCCCCGGTGCGTCTGACAAACCGGTTTCAGGCACTGTCTCTAGCTGAGCCAGATGCAGCTGCCTGCCCTGTTTCAGAGGATCATTCTCAGCCTTCAAGGTCCGGGCAATCGCAGAGGGTGGGCTTACTGGTAGTTGGGAGCTCCAATGTTAGGCGCGTAATGGGGCCCCTTAGGGATACGGCGGCTAAGGAGGGGAAGAAATCCAGTGTGCACTCCGTGTGCATTCCGGGAGGAGTCATTCCTGATGTGGAAAGGGTCCTTCCGGATGCCATGAAGAGCACAGGGTGCAGCCAGCTGCAGGTGGTGGCACATGTCGGCACTAATGACGTGTGTCGCTTTGGATCTGAGGAAATTCTCTCTGGATTCCAGCGGCTATCTGATTTGGTGAAGGCTGCCGGTCTTGCTTACGAGATGAAGGCAGAGCTCACCATCTGCAGCATCGTTGACAGAACTGACTGCGGACCTTTGGTGCAGAGCCGGGTGGAGGGTCGGAATCAGAGGCTCAGACGGTTTTGCGACCGTATTGGCTGCAGATCCCTTGACTTGCGCCATAGGCTGGTGGGGTTTCGGGTTCCGCTGAATAGGTCAGGAGTTCGCTACACTCAGCTGGCGGCTACACGGGTAGCGGAGGCTGTGTGGCGTGGACTGTGCGGTTTTTTTAGGTTAGAAGGCCTCGGGAAAGTGCGGGATGGGCTGCAATGTCAAAGGGTGCTTGGCAATTACAGGACGTGCTTGGATCAAGGAACAGTCGGAATTATAGTTGTAAATTGTTGTAGTTGCGCTGGAAAAGTCCCTGAGCTTCAAGCGCTAATAGAAAGAACAGAAGCTGATATCGTTATAGGTACAGAAAGTTGGCTAAAGCCTGAAATAAGTTCTGCAGAAATTTTTACGAAGTCTCAGATGGTGTTCAGGAAAGATAGATTAGGCAGAATTGGTGGTGGAGTGTTTGTGTCTGTCAGTAGTGGTTTATCTTGTAGTGAAGTCGAAGTAGATACTCCGTGCGAATTGGTATGGGTGGAGGTTATACGTAACAGCCGAATTAAGTTAATAATTGGCTCCTTCTACCGACCCCCAGACTCCGATGATACAGTTGCGGAACAATTCAGAGAAAGTTTGAGTCTCGTAACAAATAAATACCCCACTCATATGGTTATAGTTGGTGGGGACTTCAACCTACCCTCGGTATGTTGGCAAAAATACTTGTTCAAAACCGGTGGTAGGCAGAAAACGTCTTCCGAGATTGTCCTAAATGCATTCTCCGAAAATTATTTCGAGCAGTTAGTCCACGAACCCACGCGAATTGTAAATGGTTGCGAAAACACACTTGACCTCTTAGCCACAAACAATCCAGAGCTGATAGAGAGCATCATGACTGATACAGGGATTAGTGATCACAAGGTCATTGTAGCTAGGCTCAATACCATTTCTTCCAAATCCATCAGAAACAAACGCAAAATAATTTTATTTAAAAAAGCGGATAAAGTGCCACTAGAAGCCTTCCTAAAAGACAATTTCCATTCCTTCCGAACTGACTATGCGAATGTAGACGAGATGTGGCTCAAATTCAAAGATATAGTAGCAACAGCAATTGAGATATTCATACCTCATAATTTGGTAAGAGATGGAACGGATCCCCCGTGGTACACAAAAAAGGTCCGAACGCTGTTGCAGAGGCAACGGAAAAAGCATGCGATGTTCAGAAGAACGCGAAATCCCGAAGATGGGCTAAAATTTACAGACGCGCGAAATTTGGCACGTACTTCGATGCGAGATGCCTTTAATAGGTTCCACAACGAAACATTGTCTCGAAATTTGGTAGAAAATCGGAAGAAATTCTGGTCGTATATAAAGTACACAAGCGGCAAGACGCAGTCAATACCTTCGCTGCGCAGTGCCGATGGTACTGTTATCGACGACTGTGCCGCTAAAGCGGAGTTATTGAACGCAGTTTCCCGAAATTCCTTCACCAGGGAAGACGATTGGAATATTCGAGAATTTGAAACACGAACATCTGCTAGCATGAGTTTCTTAGAAGTAGATACCTTAGGGGTTGCGAAGCAACTCAAATCGCTTGGTACGGGTAAGTCTTCAGATCCAGATTGTATACCGATTAGGTTCCTTTCAGATTACGCTGATACTATAGCTCCCTACTTAGCGCTCATATACAACCGCTCGCTCACCGATAGATCTGTACCTACAGATTGGAAAATTGCGCAGGTCGCACCAGTGTTCAAGAAGGGTAGTAGGAGTAATCTATTTAACTACAGACCTATATCATTGACGTCGGTTTGCAGTAGGGTTTTGGAGCATATACTGTATTCAAACATTATGAATCACCTCGAAGGGAACGATCTATTGACACGTAATCAGCATGGCTTCAGAAAACATCGCTCTTGTGCAACACAGCTAGCTCTTTATTCGCACGAAGTAATGGCCGCTATCTACAGGGGATCTCAAGTTGATTCCGTATTTCTAGATTTCCGGAAAGCTTTTGACACCGTTCCTCATAAGCGACTTCTAATCAAGCTGCGGAGCTATGGGTTATCGTCTCAGTTGTGCGACTGGATTCGTGATTTCCTATCAGGAAGGTCGCAGTTCGTAGTTATAGACGGCAAATCATCGAGTAAAACTGAAGTGATATCAGGTGTTCCCCAGGGAAGCGTCCTGGGACCTCTACTGTTCCTGATGTATATAAATGACCTGGGTGACAATCTGAGCAGTTCTCTTAGACTGTTCGCAGATTATGCTGTAATTTACCGTCTATTAAGGTCATCCGAAGACCAGTATCAGTTGCAAAGCGATTTAGAAAAGATTGCTGTATGGTGTGTCAGATGGCAGTTGACGCTAAATAACGAAAAGTGTGAGATGATCCACATGAGTTCCAAAAGAAATCCGTTGGAATTCGATTACTCGATAAATAGTACAATTCTCAAGGCTGTCAACTCAACTAAGTACCTGGGTGTTAAAATTACGAACAACTTCAGTTGGAAGGACCACATAGATAATATTGTCGGGAAGGCGAGCCAAAGGTTGCGTTTCATTGGCAGGACACTTAGAAGCTGCAACAAGTCCACTAAAGAGACAGCTTACACTACACTCGTTCGTCCTCTGTTAGAATATTGCTGCGCGGTGTGGGATCCTTACCAGGTGGGATTGACGGAGGACACCGAAAGGGTGCAAAAAAGGGCAGCTCGTATTGTATTATCACGTTATAGGGGAGAGAGTGTGGCAGATATGATACACGAGTTGGGATGGAAGTCATTACAGCATAGACATTTTTCGTCGCGGCGAGACCTTTTTACGAAATTTCACCAACTTTCTCTTCCGAATGCGAAAATATTTTGTTGAGCCCAACCTACATAGGTAGGAATGATCATCAAAATAAAATAAGAGTAATCAGAGCTCGAGCAGAAAGGTTTAGGTGTTCGTTTTTCCCGCTCGCTGTTCGGGAGTGGAATAGTAGAGAGATAGTATGATTGTGGTTCGATGAACCCTCTGCCAAGCACTTAAATGTGATTTGCAGAGTAGTCATGTAGATGTAGATGTAGATGTAGATGTTCTACGGAATCCAAACTGATCTTCCCCGAGGTCGGCTTCAACCAGTTTTTCCATTCGTCTGTAAAGAATTCGCGTTAGTATTTTGCAGCTGTGACTTATTAAACTGATAGTGCGGTAATTTTCAAGTCTGTCAACACCTGCTTTCTTTGGGATTGGAATTGCTATATTCTTCTTGAAGTCTGAGGGAATTTCGCCTGTCTCATACATCTTGCTCACCAGATGGTAGAGTATTGTCAGGACTGGCTCTCCCAAAGCGAAGAAGATAATCTTCATGTTCCTTCATGTCACATCCTGATGAAGCCACTCTTTGGTTTAAGTTTCTGTGCTTCACCCGCTGTTTTCAATTTATACGATAAACATGTGAGAGTCAGGACAAAACCTGCACCGTGGCTGACCGATCCACTCAAGCACCTTAAGAGCATGGGAGATGCAGCGCACAGGAGACATGAACGGCACTGACCTCCGTAAGCTATCTCGGCTTCAAGCGACTCCGCAGCCGAGTTAGACACTATGTGATTAATGCAACACTCAAGTACGCATATGCATTAACGAAGGACAGTCATAGCGTCTCCGTCTTGTGGAAAAAGTTAGCGGGGACTAGGAACAGGTAAAACTGAATCTGCGGCTGAGCCTCTAGATCCTGTTGAGGATCTAAATGAGTGTTTCGCCGCGCCTATGTCTCTATTTGACCAAAGCACACGTACAGCACAGAAGCGTACAGGTCGGCCTCGTCTGCTGACTGACAGGGACCACCGTCAGTTTAAGAGAGTCGTAATGTGGAATTGGCAGACATCTATTCAGACCATCACACAGGAATTCCAAACTGTATCAGATTTCACTGCAAGTACTATCACAGTAGGGTGGGAGGTGAAAGAAATTGGATTTCATGGTCGGGCGGCTGCTCAAAAGCCACATATCACGCTCGTAAATGCCAAACGACGCTTGGTGTAAGGAGCGTAAACATTGGACTATTGAACAGTGGAAAAACGTTGTGTGAAGTGACGAAACACGGTAAACAATGTAGCAATCGGAGGGCAGTGTATGGGTATGGCGAATGTCCTGTGAACGTCATCTGCCAGTGTGTGTAGTGTCAACAGTAAAATTTGGAGGCGGTGGTGTTATGGTATGGTCGTGTTTTTCATGGAAGGTGCTTGCACCCCTTGTTGTTTTGCGTAGCACTATCGCAGCAAACGCCTACGTTGATATTTTTAACACTTTCTTGCTTCCCACTGTTGAAGAGCAATTCGGAGATAGCTATGGATTAGCCTGCACAGAGTCCTGATCCGAATCCTATAGAGCACCTTTGGGATGGTTTGGAACGCCGACATCGTGGCAGGTCTCGCCGACTGACATGGATACCTCTCCTCAGTGCAGCGCTCCGTGAAGAATAGGCAGCCATTCCACAAGAATCCTTCCCGTACCTGATCGAACGTATGCCTGCGAGAGTGTAAGCTGTCATCAAGGCTAAAGGTGGTCCAATACCATATTGAATTCCTGCATTACCGATGGAGGTCGCCACGAACTTCTAAGTCATTAACATCCAGGTGTCCGGATACTTTTGAACACATAGTGTATAGTTATGGAAGCAGTATCTGAATAGAATGAGTCTCCAAAACTTTCTCTAATAGTATAGCTGTATTTGAATTAACATTTATCAAATTATTTAGAAAACGTAACACTTTATGTTAAATAAAATGTCCTGTGAATGTGCTGTATAGTGCACTGGGAAGTGCTACCGTGTGTGACGTCACAATACGTGACTTGCAATTGTAACACACAAAAATAACACAATATAAATGCATCATTAAATTACAATACGAATTTTGGAAGACTAAATAACGAAAAATGTTAACCTAAAACTGCCCTGTGATTCCACACAAAGAAACGCTAGATAATACGCACGCAAGTTAACACTCACTGTAGGAATAAATCTGTCAGCATGAGAAATGAAATCAAAACTGATCTTTACCTAAACTGAAACCGCTAACAATTTTGAGATGCAATGCCTGACTGTGAACGATTTAACTGTGCGCTGAGTGCAATTTTAAACTGGCCCTAAAAAATGTATCTGGCTTGCCTGTGGCGATGGAGTCTGCTCGAAATGATGAACATAAAAATACAGTGCAGCAGCAAACCAGCTAAAAGGAAAGAAAGCCCCGCGCAGTGCAGTGCAAGAACTGAAATTATTCTAAGCACGTCAGGTTTTGACATAACCCACTGCGTTCCGATCAGTGCAGTGCGGTGACACACATAATCAGACAATAAAATTTCGTGACGTACAGTGGTAGATATCACATTTACTGGATTGTGTACAGAGTCTAGCATTCAAAAATTAAACTGAAACTCTGATAGCGTAAGAATTGCAATCAGTTATACAAAACTTACTTCTTATTACAAATATGATTCTGGGACGAAATTAATTACTGAAGTGGTAAAGGTGTGGTAAATCTATAACTTCTGAGTGCAAGCCCGCTGAACAGATAACTTCACTTATTCGTGTCTGAAAAATTAAACTAGCTAACCCGAACAACTAATGAAAAATTTCGCTGAAGCTTCAATTTTCCTAACATATCCTCAGCTACTCGCAGGCAAGCAATGCAGCAACAACATTATCTGCATATTTTCACACTTCTCAAATTATTCCTTACCAACTCAAAATGCTTGCACTCGGAACATCTGTGGCTAAAATATCGACTATTGAAGATGACTGTTTGAAAAACGTCCAGAGTTTAAATAGGAAGTGTAACATATCGAATGAAAATAGGACTCACATCACTCATCGGTCATCATTCTTCCGACGCTCCATTCGGGAGTGCAACAGGGCGGAGGGGGATCAGTTAGTGGTGCCAGAAGTACCCTTCATCACACACCATTAGGTGCCTTCGCAGGATGATGTAGACGTAGATCTAGAAGCTACACAGAAACTAGGTAGCTGACTGGCGGTATCTAATGTGGTCCGATGGGTATTTTTGAAGAGTGTGCTGCAGATGCTCCTGCCTTTCAAGACGTTAAAAATCATGTTCACAGAGCCACAATGACACGTTAGTGGTTTGACGCAAACTTTCATCTTATCGCACGCCGTCTACCCCGCTGAATCGCCCGACCTTAACATTAGAGAAACTCTCTTTGGAACAGCGGATGAAACTTAGTAATCAACATTTCGGCACTTAGGCATTTCTGCGGGATCTAATCAGTAGCTAGTGCCGTCAACTGGATATGCATGAAGCTGCTTGTGGAATATCTTTCCCGTTGAATTCAGGTCACTATCAATGCTGCACTTGGTTTTCCTTTAATTTACGTCTATGGTCACAAACGTTTTGTTTCCAGATTACAGGTTTCGGTCTATGATTTCCATCATCAGATCTGTTTTATAAAAACAAAGTCCTTATATACTGCAGCCATATTGACTTTGTTTTTATAAAACAGATCTGATGATGGTCATTATAGACCGAAACCGGTAATCAGCTGACAAAAAGTTTGTGACCATAGACGTAAATTAAAGGAAACTTATTGTACCGGGTGATCAAAAAGTCAGTATAAACTTGAAAACTGAATAAATCACGGAATAATGCAGATAGAGAAGTACAAATTGACACACATGCTTGGAATGACATGGGGTTTTATTAGAACAAAAAAAAAAAATACCAAAGATAAAAAAAATCCGACAGATGGCGCTTCATCTGATCAGAATAGCAATAATTAGCATAACAAAGTGAGACAAAGCAAAGATAGATGTTCTTTACAGGAAATGCTCAATATGTCCACCGTCGTTCCTCAACAATAGCTGTAGTCGAGGAGTAATGTTGTGAACAGCACTGTAAAGCAAGTCGGGAGTTATGGTGAGGCATTGGCGTCGGATGTTGTCTTTCAGTTGATGTCGGTCGCTCACGATACACTTGCGACTTCAGGTAACCCCAAAGTCAATAATCGTACGGACTGAGGTCTGGGGACCTGAGAGGCCAAGCATGACGAAAGTGGCGGCTGAGCACACGATCATCACCAAATGACGCGCGCGAGAGATCTTTCACCCGTCGAGGAACTTGGGGTGGTTCTAATAAAACCTCATGTCATTCCAAGCATGTGTGACAATTTTTACCTCTCTATCTACATTATTCCGTGGTTTATTACGTTTTCAAATTTATACTGCCTTTTTGATACAGGTGACTATTTCATTCACGACAGTGTAGCAGCTTGTGAATGCTACTGTTCGTGTTGTACGGCATTTGGGTAATGTGTGGCATTCATGACTAAATTTTTTTTGACAGCGCCGTTAGTTCCACTATTGGAAAAAAAAGCTTCAGAACTATTTATGTGAAGCAGCTGACTGCAAACTGCGCTTCATCGCTAGCTGTTACCTGAAAGAACGATATAGGAACAGTCGAGCTGGCAGTTTTCCTCTCTTTGCGAGTTCAGGGCACGGTGTCGAGGTGGTACAAGTTGCTTATTACGCAACATTGCCTTTGTGCTATAGTTTTACGACACCGCCGCTGGGGTAGTCCTACGGCGAGACTGCCAAGGCAGGACCGGCGGCCGCGTGAAAAGCACAGCGGCGCGGAGACATCTGGCTCCACCCCTAATTAGCCACTAGTAGAACGTCCGTCAGCGCGAGATGACGTGGGGGCGACGCGACTCAATGACGTTATTGCGGACTCCCTCCGCCGCACCGTGCAATAAAGTGCGACCGCGCCGACAGAGATATATTGGAATGCCGGCTTCATTACTGCCTGGACTCGGGGGCAGATTTCCGCCTCCCTCTCTCTGTCCCTTCGCCCAGTCAGCGGACACAGCTGTATTCAGCTGCCTTATGACAAGCAGTCGGCACTGCATGGAGATGCTGCGGTGAGTCGCAGTGTTCCCTTTCCGTAGCTCCTACCTGTTGCGGACGTACTGGTACTCAGGGATTTTCAGCTGAGTAACAGACGAGAAGCGACCAATTTTATAACCTGCAACGTGTTATTGGGCCTTCCTATCGAAGAAAAGTTGTGTGACCGTGAGACTGATAGAAACTGTGGTGTGCGTATTGTAAGACCTTCAGTACACACACCATCAGATTATTTGACTTGTCGCTCTAACGAAGTAGGCGAGTGTCAGCAATATGTCTCGTGGTCTTATCGTGATGTGTTTATCTTCTGCCGTTAGGTCAGACGATAGAAAAGCCACTGGCACGCTTAGATTAGTAGATTGACGGTGACTAACTTTAAACAGAACTTGATTAATTTTCCCACACATTTATTAAAATAATAAACAGCAAAAAAATTATTTAACTTGGTTCTGGATGCTATTTACAATTGACAGTCTGAAGTTTCTTTGGTATTGGTACGTTAATCATATTCTCACATGTATCTCTGATACTTGACAAAAGTGTCTATACATTTATCTTCATGGCTATGTACAGGAATATGGCAATCCTATTAGGCGCAAACTGAAACTTGACTATAGACCAGTACAGACAAATGTAGAACTCGTACAAACTGGTAAATACTAATGCAGACTGGTACAGACTGGTCCAGACAAGTGCAGACTGACTAATCGGAGGTCTGTACACTCATTATAATACCTTGTACGTTCAGGTATCACTGCACGAGTGCGATCCACGAGGAGAAAAGATTCTACATTAGCAGCAATCTCATTGGCTGCGTTACATATTAATACACGGATCGGCGAAAGCAGGATTTGGTCCGTCTCTATGGCAGCGCCATCTCGTAGTGCGGAGATGGACGATCGCTGCGCCTGCGCTGTTGTGCTTAGCGGGGCGCGCTCTAGTGGGAGAGTTGTATACGCGCTGACTACGCTGAAATATGTGCACAACAGAAACATACATAGATTGCTGTCCCTCACTAAAAATAATTATTGTTTAAAGCTTCATAATTTGATGCTTCCTCTTAGTAGACGCTGCCTGACTAAGTTTACTTTCGCTGAGTTCACATTTTCGCTTTTTTACCTCTCCAAATTTGGGTGAAATCTAGAGCTTTCGACGAACTCCTCCACTGTTTTTGTCTGTAGCAACTGTCTGTCGTGGTTTGCTGCTTTGGTGCCGATTAATCGCCCATGGAATTCTTGTGATTAGTCGGCGTACGTCATCATTATGTCATGCTGCCAGAGATTATGTCCACGTCTGTACTGATGGTGAGAGCGCTCTCGTAGAAACGTAAACTACTCAGCGTGGATGAAGATCCCTCGACGGTGAGAAGACACAGAGTAATGGGACAGGTGTCATTTCGCTGATTCCACAAGGGGCTTTGAATACGTAATACAACACATTTTTATCCTTGCCAATTTTTATTGCAAAAACGTGGAATTTAATGTGGGGCATTTTGGAATATTTCTGCTTCAGCCCAAGATGTTTCATGAACTGACGACTGATGGCGCTATATGTAGTCTTAAAAATGACATCTGTAAGGTAGGAGCTCTAATGGCTCTGAGCTCTATGGGACTGAACATCGGTGGTCGTCAGTCCCCTAGAACTTAGAACTACTTAAACCTAACTAACATCACACACATCCATGCCCGAGGCAGGATTCGAACCTACGACCGTAGCGGTCGCGGAGTTCCGGACTGAAGCGCCTAGAACCGCTCGGCCACATCAGCCGGCTACGGAGGAGCGTTCCAAGTAGAGAGCTGTCTTTTGAGTTTCTTTTGGCGGAAAACCAGAGCATCGCATATACTCATAGTCGCTTGCAGAATGTCAAAGGAGACCTGGCAGTGAAGAAAAGCACGATGAGTCGCTGGACGAGACGTTTGTAATCACCGCAGATAGGTTGGGCATCTCCCGCATGCCCGCCGGCCGCAAACAGCTGTGACTCTTGCAGTGTTGGGGCATGATAGTCGCCACCAAAATGCTAACGAATTTCTCCATCTCCATGACAACACGAGGCCTCACACAAGTCTGCAGACGCAAGAGAAGCTCATAAAACTTTATTAGACTGTTCTTCCTCATCCACCCTACAGCCCAGATATCGCAGCTTTCGACTTCCATTTGCTTGGGCCAATGAAGAACGCACTCCGTGGGAAGTAGAAGGTGGATGATGAAGAGGTTGTTGGTGTTGTAAGACCTTTGGGTTCGGAAGTTTGGGGAAGAGACCAGACAGCGAGGTCAACGGTCTCATCGGATTAGGGAAGGACGGGGAAGAAGGTAGGCCGTGCCCTTTCAACGGAACCATCCCGGCAATTGCCTGGAGCGATTTAGGGAAATAACGGAAAACCTAAATCAGGTGGCCGGACGCGAAATTGAACTGTCGTTCTCCCGAAAATGAGTCCAGTATTACAGCAACTGCGCCACCTCGCTCGGTGCAAGACCTTTGCTCACCCGTCGACCTGTGGGGTGGTATCATGTGGCATGCAGATCCTGCCAGTAAGGTGGCGTAAGACCGCCGCATTGAACGGAGACTGTGTTGAAAAAAAAAAAAAAATGTTTTTCAGCCAAAAGGCGGAGGAATAAGGTGTATTGTCGTCCTGAATAAAAGTAATCTTCTTTCAGAAGAAAAAGGTATTGCATTACTCATTTAACGCCCCCCCCCTCCTAACAAGAAAGCGAGAGACTATATTTTACTTTGTTAACTACTACGACTGTTCAAGCATTGCTGCGCAGAGATATATCCAAACTACATACAGACTGGTATGTTTAACGGGTTACTCATCAATCTCATGCAATTGTTTCTGTCATTTCTGACGAATATTCTCATCCTTCTTCTATCAGCGTGACGTAAGCATAAAATGAGACCAGTCAGTCATTTAACTGACGAACTGTAATTGAACGAGTTGCTTCAAATGTGCTCTAATGTTTAGGTTACTGTGAGAACATTGGCGTCACCAACGTAGACATCGACGAAGTATCTGACAGTACGACGTAGTTATGGTGTACGCCGACTAACTAGTAGCTGTCTATTGGTTATGAATGGTCACCAAAGCAGTAACCATGACAATCAATTGTACCTGACGAAACGATGGAGGATTTCGTTCAAGGCCCGACATTTTACCTAGATTATACCCGACAAGTACACCGAAAACGTTCTATACACTCATATCGCCCCGAGAAACTTCAATATCAACTCACTAACATGAGCTGTAGAGTTTAGCAACAAACCATTAACGTCGACTCCATTTTATATCGGGTAATATGTCAGAGCAGGAGCCGACGTCAGTGATCAAAGACAAGATAATTATCTCTACGCCTATACCGAAATCAGTGCAGACAAGTGACATTCACCCTAATCAGTCCAGAGTACCTGATATATTTAGCGCTGTATATTGTTTAAACTATTTGAACACAGCAAGTGGTTGCATGGGTATATTAATTATAATCCTTTTGTCTTGTTTAGACAAAAATTTTAAAATATTATTCGATCCTAACCAAGCACTGGATATATTGTTTCTTATCTCTGTATCTTTGCGCTAATTACTACTTGGAGTTTTTATCTGTTTGCATGCAGTACTGTTTGCGTCCGTCTGATCGGCTTCTTTCTCTCCCACCGTCTTTCCTACGTCACCATTCATAACACGGATTCCTACACCTTTTTTCCCTCTGCCGGTGTGCCCCAAGGCTCCGTCCTCTCCCCCCTTCTGTCCCTTTTGTATACGGCGGATATGCCGCCGCCGTTACCCCCCGTCCTCCTTCTCCAGTTTGCTGATGACACCGCCTTCCTTGCCCTTGCCCCCACACCTTCTCCAATCCCATCTTGACCGGTTCACTACTTGGAGCAACCAGTGGTTGCTCAAGGTCAATCCCTCCAAAACCCAGGCGATCATTGTAGGCAAAACCACCCCTTCCTTCCGCCTCCTTGATTTCTATCTCACTGTCTATGGCCGTCCTATCGCCCTCACTCCCAACCTCAAGTACCTTGGCGTCACCCTCGACCGTCGCCTCTCCTTGACCCCCCATCTCTGGACAATCCAAGCCTAGGCACACTCCCGACTCCGTCTCCTCAAGGTCCTTTCGGGCCGTACGTGGGGTCTGGACCCATCCACCATCCTCCACACCTATAAATCCCTCCTCAGCCCTATCCACTGCTATGCCCATCCGCCCTGGATCTCCGCCCCCTCTACCTTCTAGAAATCCCTTCAAATCCTTGAACGCCATGCTCTCTGCCTCGCCTATCGCATCCGTCTCCCCTCCCCCACGCGGATCCTGTACGATCTCATTCCTTTCCCCCACCTCCTCCTTTTCCTTGAAAGGATACGGATCCTGTACTCCTCCTGCAAACTCGACCCTCCTCACCCTCTTGTCTCGCCCATCCTCTCCCACCCCCACCCGCTGCCACGGCTGTATTCCCACGTCCCACCCGGTCTCCATCTCTCCACCCTCCTTACCCTCTCCCAAGGTGGCTTCCGGCAGCTCCCCCTCCCTGATGATGTCCTCCTCCCTCCATCTACCCCTCCTATCAACTTTGATCCTCCCCGCCCCCCCTTCCTGTGGCCTCTCGTCTTGGCACTCTCCCTCCCTTCTCTTTCCTTTTCCCCCGTCCCCTTCCTCCACCCCGCTTCCCCCCCTTCTCCCTTCCCCCTGTCTCCCCTGCCCATGGCATCATTTCTCCCCTCTCATTCTCTCTCTCCCTCTCCCACCCCTCCCCCCTCCTCCTCTCTTGGCAGGTCCCCGGACTCGTACATGGTTAGTGAACATTTGCGCGCCAGAGATCAACGCCTCGTGTTTCTGTCTGTGCTGTCATTTGTGCTTAAGTGATTCAGTGTTATTCGTTTTGTGCACCTACGTTCACGTGTGACTATTTTCGTCTATGTATGTGTCCCAGTGCCTGAACAACTTTTATCTTGGACTCTACACCCGTGAACGGCTCCATGTATTTTAAAAAGGTGTTTGTCTCCGTTTATATGTCCACCATCTATTTACACTCCTGGAAATTGAAATAAGAACACCGTGAATTCATTGTCCCAGGAAGGGGAAACTTTATTGACACATTCCTGGGGTCAGATACATCACATGATCACACTGACAGAACCACAGGCACATGGACACAGGCAACAGAGCATGCACAATGTCGGCACTAGTACAGTGTATATCCACCTTTCGCAGCAATGCAGGCTGTTATTCTCCCATGGAGACGATCCTAGAGATGCTGGATGTAGTCCTGTGGAACGGCTTGCCATGCCATATCCACCTGGCGCCTCAGTTGGACCAGCGTTCGTGCTGGACGTGCAGACCGTGTGAGACGACGCTTCATCCAGTCCCAAACATGCTCAATGGGGGACAAATCCGGAGATCTTGCTGGCCAGGGTAGTTGACTTACACATTCTAGAGCACGTTGGGTGGCACGGGATACATGCGGACGTGCATTGTCCCGTGGGAACAGCAAGTTCCCTGCCGGTCTAGGAATGGTAGAACGATGGGTTCGATGACGGTTTGGATGTACCGTGCACTATTCAGTGTCCCCTCGACGATCACCAGAGGCGTACGGCCAGTGTAGGAGATCGCTCCCCACACCATGATGCCGGATGTTGGCCCTGTGTGCCTCAGTCGTATGCAGTCCTGATTGTGGCGCTCACCTGCACGGCGCCAAACACGCATACGACCATCATTGGCACCAAGGCAGAAGCGACTCTCATCGCTGAAGACGACACGTCTCCATTCGTCCCTCCATTCAAGCCTGTCGCGACACCACTGGAGGGGGGCTGCACGATGTTGGGGCGTGAGCGGAAGACGGCCTAACGGTGTGTGGGACCGTAGCCCAGCTTCGTGGAGGCGGTTGCGAATGGTCCTCGCCGATACCCCAGGAGGAACAGTGTCCCTAATTTGCTGGGAAGTGTCGGTGCGGTCCCCTACGGAACTGCGTAGGATCCTACGGTCTTGGCGTGCATCCGTGCGTCGCTGCTGTCCGGTCCCAGGTCGACGGGCACGTGCACCTTCCGCCGACCACTGGCGACAACATCGATGTACTGTGGAGACCTCACGCCCCACGTGTTGAGCAATTCGGCGGTACGTCCACCCGGCCTCCCGCATGCCCACTATACGCCCTCGCTCAAAGTCCGTCAACTGCACATACGGTTCACGTCCACGCTGTCGCGGCATGCTACCAGTGTTAAAGACTGGCTGACACTGACGGCGGCGGTGCACAAATGCTGCGCAGCTAGCGCCATTCGACGGCCAACACCGCGGTTCCTGGTGTGTCCGCTGTGCCCTGCGTGTGATCATTGCTTGTACAGCCCTCTCGCAGTGTCCGGGGCAAGTATGGTGGGTCTGACACACCGGTGTCAATGTGTTCTTTTTTTCATTTCCAGGAGTGTATCTCACATTGTCATTATTTTTGTCTTGTATGTTTCTCTGCAGCTGAAGAGCAGCGTATTATGCTGTTGCAGGCCTGCCTGTAAACAGGTTTAAAATAACAATAAAGGAAAAATTGTACTGTTCGCCCCATACATTGAATATCAGTCCAACGCATACACCAAGTGTCAATCTGCATAGCATTAACTTTCCAGTTAGGCTCATATAACTTGTTATTAAAATTTCAAGACTAAAAATGCTGGTTGACGGGATACAAATCCTTCTCAGAGGTGAAATGAGCGCAAGCATTTCCATTGCATCGTCTTGCTAACCAAAATCAATATCAATACTACACCTTCAACGTCTAAATTTAATAAATCATACAAAACAAAACGGATGCATTAGCAAGTTCAACTACTTTTGCTGGATTATTTTAAAATATTGTAGAGTTTTAAAAAAGGTTCTGTATACCAATTTAGGCTTCCCTGTTGGAGTTGCTAGAAGTTCTAGAAATTACAGTCTTCATTAAAACAAGCGATTTGCGGCTACTCGTCGTCGCTCCGTTGAGCAGCGATTATTCTGTGGGCAACAGTTTTGTTATACATCTTCCTCGAGACTTAATAACACCGTCCCCTGCTCAAAATTTTTAGTAGCAGAATAAACGCTCGACTTTCCTTACGCGACTCAGTATCCGTTCACACTCTTTTAGCTTCGGCTTTCTGAATCAGTCGAATGCACTTCATTTATTTCCTAGGATTCTGTAATTTTTTACTCACACCAGTCACACCATGCACACTCAAAGTTCAGTCACAATGATACAACTGATATTAAGGACAATCGTAGAATTCCACCACAATACTTTTATCGTAAGGAAGCGTGGATGCATAATTTACAAAATAAATGGTTCAAATGGCTCTGAGCACTATGGGACTTAACATCTTAGGTCATCAGTCCCCTAGAACTTAGAACTACTTAAACCTAACTAACCTAAGGACATCACACAACACCCAGCCATCACGAGGCAGAGGAAATCCCTGACTCCGCCGGGAATCTAACCCGGGAACCCGGGTGTGGGAAGCGAGAACGCTACCGCACGACCACGAGATGCGGGCATTTCAAAATACCCAGGGAAGAAAGGAAAGGATGTTTTGCAGACAAAAGATGGATTGTAGCTGTTACATATGAGGAGGAGGAGGATCTTAGTGTTTAACGTCCCGTCGACAACGAGGTCATTAGAGACGGAGCGCAAGGTGGAGTGAGGGAAGGATGGGGAAGGAAATCGGCCGTGCCCTTTCAAAGGAACCATCCCGGCATTTGCCTGAAGCGATTTAGGGAAATCACGGAAAACCTAAATCAGGATGGTCGGAGACGGGATTGGACCGTCGTCCACCCGAATGCGAGTCCAGTGTGCTAACCACTGCGCCACCTCGCTCGGTTAAATTATGAGATATTTACTTTTTCCAGCTGTGGATACATACTACATTTTTTGTTGTTTATGTGAGACCATGGATTCTGTCTCGTTTATGTGAGACCATGGATTCTGTCGTGAAACTTTCCACCAAATTTCTCAGTAGGTGTAGTAAGGCACTAACCGTGCACGATAATGTTTAATGTTAAGTCTCATAAGAAATCGTGGGGAAAGTCAAAGTCAGTCTCGTTGCTCTCTCCGAGGACGACTGGAAGTTAAACGGCCGAAAAATCATTGCTGAAACTGAAATTTGCTCTGCTGCCTGCTCGAAATTTAATGGATTATTTATAATCTCTTTATACTGCAGCTGAAGCGCACATTTTCTCAAAGGAAGAGGACTAGTCTATGTTACCTAATGTTTGGCTGGTAGAGTATGCAGATGGCTACAAATCATATTATTGTTTACAACATTACAAATGTAGCAAACTCCTTCCAACTCTAAGCTAGTCAAAGTTCAGTGTTGTGTCTCCTGGGAACATGGTGCCTACTAGGGATAACAACTAAGCATCATTTACTCGTTTGAAAGTCATCAGCAAGTCCTGTGTCGTCGTCTCCGAACTCGCGGTCTCCGTGTGCCCGTAAACTCGACTAGTGAACCTCCGCCGCTGCCCACTTTTCACCTGAGTCTGTTCTCAGGTACAACTTGACTCGAACCGCACAGAAAGCAGAGCGACTTCATAAATTCGCAAGTATAACCGCGCACTCCCGAAATTGCGCTACTTATGCAACCGCTTTGAGAGTAATTTCAACTACTAAACTGTAAATTACTATTTATTTATTTCTCACAATCATGATTTCTGCTTTACAGCTATTCTTAAATGCAAGTTGAAATGTCACAAAATGTCTAACCTGCGTAACAACGTAAGAAAATTGTACAGGGTGTTCCGAAATTCCCTTTACCAACTTCTCCTCCCTCCCGTCGTGTAGACCGTTCGCTTGGTGCAAGTCTTTCGATTTGACGCCACTTCGGCTACTTGCGCGTGGATGGTGATGAAATGATGATGATGATTAGGACAACACAACACCCAGTCCCTGAGCGGAGAAAATCTCCAACACAGCCGGGAATCGAACCCGGGCCCTTCGGACTGACAGTCTGTCGCGCTGACCACTCAGCTACCTGGGGGCGGACTACAAAATTCTAAGACTTGTAGAGGGGAGTGAGTACACGATATTTTGAATAGATTCCCGTGTCCGCAAACGAAACGTTTTTGTACTGTAGCCGTTTGAAAACACAGGGTAGTGACGCTGGAGAGTGCTAGCGCAACATGGTTGAGTACGCGTTTGCGGAATACACGGACATGATCCTTATCTGTGGTGAAGCTCACGGTTACGGAACAGCTGCTCGTTGTCTTCATCAAGATTGTTATCCGCAAAATCCGACTCCTTCGCATACCCTTCTCGCCACAGTTATGCAACGGCTTCGAGAAAGTGCCTCTTTCGACGTCACCAGGCACGGCTGTGGTGCTCCAAAGAGACGCCGCACAAGTTTATTGGAAGAAGCCGTACTAGTCGCGTTTCCTTTTTGTTTCTTCAGTCATTAGTGAGTGGAGTTGTAAAACAAATAATGTAGTGGCCCACACCTGATAAATTACTGCCAACATGTTTTCAAATGATTGTAGCACCTAAATGGTACGTTTCCGGACATGGGTTACAGTTCAAAGTATTATGTACCCCCTCCCATTTGCAAGTCCTAGAAGTTTGTGACGGTAACTTCTCAACACCCTGTAAACCAATATAACTACCTATCGGTTAGCAGTGAATATTGTACTACTTATACGAAGTGCGACAATAAAGGAATGGGACTGACTTGAAAAAAAATTTGCTTACCGTTTTAGTCAAGTTTAGTGTTGTCTCCTTCAAAGTAGTTGCCTTCTGATTGCACACACTTTTTCCAGCGCTTCTGTAATTGATTGTAACGTTACTGGAACTAATCTTCTGTAAAATCCTCCAAGACCCTCGTCACAGCTTTTTGGACATCTTGTGTTGTTTGAAAATGGTGTCCCTTGACCGCCGTTTTGACTCCCGGGAATAGAAAAAAGTCGCACGAAGCGATAACTGGTGAATAAGGTGGCTGTGATAGTACTGATATTTGTTTTGAGGTTAAAAATTGCGGTACTGACAGAGCAGTGTGGGATGGCGCATTATCGTGATGCAGAATCCAGTTATCAGCAATGTTGGCACTGACGCGAACCGTTCCTCGATTGATGTTCAGTTCTTCTGCAATCATTTTCACGGATAATCTTTGGTCAGATTGTATGAGTTCACGCACTCTGGCCAAGTTGACATCCGTCCGTGAGGTTGATAGTCGTCCACTGCATCTTCAACATTCGGTCTGCCTTCACTAAGCATTTTATGCCAACGAAAAACTTGAGCTCTTGGTATGACCTCCTCTCTAAAACCCTTCTGAAGCTTACCGTAAGTTGTCGTCGCGTTTTCACCCAATTTAAAGCAAAAACAAATGGCATACCGTTGAGAAAATTATGCTGTTTCATTTCTGTGACGAGACACACAAACACGTATTAACTTATTACAGCACAACTCATGACTGAGCAGTTGCATCGATGTGCCGCTTGGACTAGAAGCAGCTTATAGACCAAGATCAAAGATATTGTACCTACACAAACGAGCAGGGTTGCCACACCTTGCAAAGAAAATCAGTCTCATTACTTTATTGTCGCACCTCGTATATACATGTATACACGTGAAACGCTTTTGGAGAATGCAGTAAATGGATTTTAATATTTAATATCTATTCAGAGAATCTCTAACAATTACGATGGTGTATACACTCTTTCGATGCTTTACCGAGCGTGTAACGAGAGTAGCAAAAAGCATGACCTGAGGATAAAGTGCTATCTTTAAATGGTGATTAATTATTAAAGTAAATTACAGTATTGAGTGACAAATTGCGCAACTCGCTGTTAGCCCATAAAGGCAAATTGATCAAATGAGTAGAGAAATTTGGCGATTTTTTGCCGCAGGGATCTGACAGTGACGTTGCTCTGTGCTCAGTGTCAGGGTGGAGATCGAGTAAACAAGGATACTGCCATTTTCTTTGCACGGGACAAAATTAGTACGATTTTCGATTGAAGCGCTGTATACAGCGTGAAACTTATTCCAGATGTAACTCGTCCTCTAAAGGGACCCAATGTACAATTGTGTACTTTACAACAATTAATTTTCGTCTTATGTCCTCCATAGTGCCACAAAACACAGCTTCGTTAAAGACCATATGATACCGACGGTCGATCATTTCGCCTTGTCAGCGCTACTTTACAGCAGCAAGATCGTGTACTCGTGTTCCGTACTAACAATAAGTCACGACCAGCCGTACACTCTTGCATGTTGACGAGTATAAAGCGGTCACAGCTCCATAGTTCGCAGATTTACCGTATTCGATGAACTAAAGCGGGAACGAAGAAAGCCCGTTAGCATTGACGTAACAGGGGAGCGGGGGCTAAATTTGTTCTCGTTCAGTTTCTGATCTCTAGCGCCTACTTGCGTAGATGCTTGTGGAGAAGGGATTTCCGGCGTCCTGTCGATGAAATCCCAGCTGAATGTATAATATGAATCAGTATCATGAGCATTAACGCAGTGTGGGGTTTTATGTATCACGTTAAGGTGCTTTCAAACAGGGTGCACTATAGTCCATCCTGTAGTTACGGCATTGCTCCACCGTGGCTGCAACATTTCCGTATGGTCCATCAATAGTGCTGATGGAACACGCTGCTACAGGTAGCTATCACGGCGTCGTCTAAGTGTTAGTAGTGTTGTCGGCTCACTTTCAGCAAAGCGTCTCCTTTGTTACGCCTAAAGCGACACGATACCGTGTAACGAGATCGGAGCGGTGAAAGAACTCAATTTCGCTCTAGTTTAAAAGATTTCACGTGTCCGTAGGGCTACTCCATTTGTTTGACGTCTAAAGAAATGGAGGATTGAAAGGAAACTTCATAAAAGCTGTGCTTCTACGACCAGAGATATGGTAAGTACGAACTGCCAACAACATTATGAAGGAAGCCATTGGAAATTTAATAGACGTAAGGGCCCTTTTCAGAACACTTTCCACTTGTTGTTTATAACTGAGATTCGCTGTGGAATCAACTGCTCTTTAGAACTGCCACGAATTAAAAGACTGTAAGGCAAAACGATTTCTACCATACTTTAGTAACTGTGTTGCGCATGCATGTACGAGAATTATGTAGTGTATAGGAGTGCACGTTGTGAAAAGTGAACGACGACATGTGAAGGAATAGGTCCGACCGCGAGTCTGACGCTGACAGCCAAAGCAGTAAAGACATCCACTCGCGAGAAGCGGGGAAAACGGTTTCGAGTCCCGGTCCGGCACAAATCTTTATTTCCGTAATTATATTAAACAGATGATGCTTGTCTCTGTTCGCAACTGCGGATATATTTCATATATAAAACGATTTCTGCTACTGAAACGATTATATTGATTTATCGTAAGGGATGCAATGCAATGATTAGGTGCATACCAGACTAATAGCAGAACTGTCACGATTATAATCATAAGTTTTGGAGCTTGAAAAATATATGAAATAAAGACCGTATATCATTTATTCCCGTTTATCCTCTCTTTAGGCAATGGCCTGTTTGATTTTGGGCCGTCCTATGTAAGATCACATCCATTACGTCCAGTTGAGGGGTCTTATTATTTCTGATATTTTAATTTGGCTTAGGTATGACTAGACTAACGTTGAAAACTCATTCTTCCTTCCTGTACAGCCCACCTTTCGTTTCTACATTTACACATGACCCTACACTTTTCAATTTGCACTTTTTCGTAATATGTATTTCAATGTCGGTATTATTATATGTGACGAAGAAATGCTTTTTGTTTTCGACGGGCGATATATCACATATGTAATTAATATCTTTTCGCACTTAATTGTCTCTGATGATTTCAGTTCAGACATGCTATTGGTCATTGATCTCCATTAGTTCAAAAAATGGTTCAAAAGGTTCTGAGCACTATGACAGCTTAACTTCTGAGGTCATCAGTTGCCTAGAACTTAGAACTAATTAAACTTAACTAACCTAAGGACATCACACTCATCCATGCCCGCGGCAGGATTCGAACCTGCGACCGTAGCGCTCTCTCGGCTACAGACTGTAGAGCCTAGAACCGCACGGCCACTCTAGCCGGCGATCTCCATTAGTCTCATGTGCGAAGCAACGTGCTTAATTTGTGATCTGTTAAGTCATTGTCTAAAATTTACAGAAACCTTGCACATATGTTCATCTAACTTTTTTTAATGCAGATTTTACTTACACATAGTTAGGACTTTGTCAGTACAGTATAGCTAGTCATAAAGTAGCAGTTTTCACATACCTTTCTTGTGTCCATTGTCCCATTCTTTCATTTCCTGCCATTTCTTTCCCCTTCCACGTCCTGTCTTTTCATTTTTCTTCACAACGAGCGACTGAAGCAATAGTCAGAGCTATTTGTTTCCTTCTGTTCATTACCAGAATATCTCATTAGTATACTTTCCATTCCTTCTGCTTCCTTCATTACCAGAATCTCTCATTACCTTACTTTGCCTTCGTTCTGCTTCCTTCGGTTCAAATATAACTTCTCCATGCATTGTTACTCTTCATTTGTAATTTCCTACACTAAATTCTCTCCTGTCGTCTATGTCATAGATCTTTTCGTTTTCATTTACCTTTCATATTCTTCTCCAGACTACCTGTCACTTTATTGCATCCTATGCTTTGTAGTACGTTACTGGAATTACTTCTATGTGTAATACCTTGTGTGGTCTATCAAAATATTCAAAAGTCCTCTGTGTATCCTCCGCGTGCAGTAGATGTTCCCAGCACGGGTGTATCCGTGAGAAGCCTTTTAGAGTTTTAAGCCTGTCTGCAGAGTTCCGTTTGCGAGGGAGCTTGATCCCTCTGCTAGATCCGGCAGTGAAATATGTTAACACGGAGCTGCGGAGAGGACGGAAGAAGCATAACGCACAGAGGGAGTGCCTTCAAAGAGATCCTGCGGGCGGACGGGAAGCAGCCCTCTCCCTGCTTTGTGTACCACTGCTGGTTCCAGGGCGCAGCTCGCGCCGAGATCAATGGATTGTGGCCCGTGGAGGAGCGCCAGTGTATTCTCTCCATCACTGTCCCTGCACCCACAAAGGGGTTCTTCCGTACCATCACGAACTACGCTACAAATAATCGAGATATGTGTTCACACAGCACATTTGTCTTTCCGTAGAGAAAAGGTTAGTATTTTAGCAAGCACACTACTGGCCATTCAAATTGCTACACCAAGAAGAAATGCAGATGATAAACGGTTATTCATTGGACAAATATATTATACTAGAACTGACATGTGATTACATTTTCACGCAATTTGGGTGCATAGATACTGAGAAATCAGTACCCAGAACAACCACCTCTGGCCGTAATAACGGCCTTGATACGTTTGGGCATTGAGTCATACAGAGCTTGGATGGTGTGTACAGGTACAGCTGTCCATCCAGCTTCAACACGATACCATAGTTCATCAAGAGTAGTGACTGGCGTATTGTAACGAGCCAGTTGCTCGGCCACCACTGACCAGACGTTTTCAATTGGTGAGAAAGGCGCTTACACGACCTGCAACATGCGGTCCTGCATTATCCTGCTGAAATGTAGGGTTTCGCAAGGATCGAATGAAGGGTGGAGACACGGGTCGTAACACATCTGAAATGTAACGTCCACTGTTTAAAGTGCCGTCAATGCGAACAAGAGGTGACCGAGACGTGCAACCAATGGCACCCCATACCATCACGCCGGGTGATATGCCAGTATGGCAATGACGAATACACGCTTCCAATGTGCGTTCACCGCGATGTCGCCACACACGAGTGCGACCATCCTGGTGCTGTAAACAGAACCCGGATTCATCCGAAAAAATGACGTTTTGCCATTCGTGCACCCAGGTTGGTCGTTGAGTACTCCATCGCAGGCGCTCCTGTCTGTGATGCAGCGTCAAGGGTAACCGCAGCCATGGTCTCCGAGCTGATAGTCCATGCGGCCGCAAACGTCGTCGAACTGTTCGTGTAGATGGCTGTTGTCTTGCAAACGTCCCCATCTGTTGACTCAGGGATCGAGACATGACTGCACGATCCGTTACAGTCATGCGGATAAGATGCCTGTCATTTCGACTGCTAGTGATACGATGCCGACGGGATCCTGGACGGCGTTCCGTGTTACCTTCCTGAAACCACCGATTCCATATTCTACTAACAGCTATTGGATCTCGACCAACGCGAGCAGCAATGTCGCGATACGATGAACCTCAATCGCGTTAGGCTACAATCCGACCTTTATCAGAGTCGGAAACGTGATGGTACACGTTTCTCCTCCTTACACGCGGCATCACAACAACGTTTCACCAGGCACAGCCGGTCAACTACTGTTAGTGTATGAGAAATCAGTTGGAAACGTTCCTCATGTCATTCACGTTGTGTGAATGCTCTGAAAAGCTAATCATTTGCCTATCACAGCTTCTTCTTCCTGTCGGTTAAATTTCGATTCTGTAGCACGTCATTTTCGTGGTGTGGCAATTTTAATGGCCAGTACTGTAATATGCTTCCTTCTTTCAGCAGTCAGATGAACGCTAAACGGCAGATGTTGAATTAGGTGATCACGGTGTTTTGTGATTATCACGTATCGCTATGTGATATTGTTTCAATCTCTGCCGCTTTGTTGTTGTTATTTGTTGTGAGTGTTTGCTTGGGAGGGAACATTTCATTTTTCCTCTCTAAGAAGATGCACTCCTGGTGTGGTCCCCAGTTTCTTTTTGTCGGCAGAAGGCTATTAGCGAGTCTCATTAGTAAGGCAAGCGTCCCCAGGGCGTTGAGCAGTTTTGCAGATATGGGGCCAAGGCCTACTCTTTGGTTGTGTTGACCGAAAACCAGCTCCAGCCTTCGTTGAGGGCGCAGTCTGGCTTTCCACCACTGCCACCCCCAGAGAATAACTAAGCATGAAATTTTTGCCATTCAAAGGACAAGACGTTGTGGCACCAGCCGAACAGCTCGAGAAAGTCGCTTGCTTTAGTTCCAAAATTTTGGTGTATTCAGTCGAACGACTCAAGTCACCATGCTCGGTGCGAAGAGGCTGTCCTATTGGTGGTACACTGCTATATACCTGTACCGACATTATGTTACTAAGTTGGGAAGTTTCAGCTGAGTTCCCATATTTTTTTTTCATGACAACAGCACTGAGTAGTCCCCTCCACGTGGAGTTCTTTTTTGAAAGATGAGCACTGAATGCAGGGAAGGAAGTTTCTGGACGTTTCGTCTCTCGACCAACGTCTGGTGCTGACTGTCAGATCCCAGCTGATTTTTCGGGAATTATAAGTGTTGTAGCTGCGGTAGCGTAGTCTAAGCGGCTCGCAGCTTGCTCCTCCGCGCAACTTGTGTAGCCTATTTGATTACAGTGTTTGCTCTCTTTTGTCTCATTAACAATACGAATTGCTCAGACAAGGAAATCTTGCTGCATTATCACCATACAATTTTGTGTAATTTCTATTAAGATTTCACAGACCATTGTTCTGTGTCAAGTTTATGATGATTGTATTCATCACAGAGAGCAGAAAACAAAGGTCTGTTATACTTAGACGACCTTTTGCATACCTAAATTGTTTTCGCTGTGACGGTTTTCCCATTATGTACAGTGGCGAAGCTCAACCAGCTGTTGTTTGAAGTTAGAGAGAGATACCACAGAGTTTCAACGAAATAGAAAATCAACTAAAATTACACGATATCGGAAAGGCAACCAGACTGGATAAGATAGCTATCACATTCTATAGAGATTATGCGAAAGAATTTCCACCAGCAGATTGTTTTAAATCTGTAAGACAACGAAGGGTACAAAGCGATTGGAAAGAAAGGACAAGTCATTCCCGTTTCCGAGAATGATCAGCGAACAGATGTACAAAACTGTAGACCTATACCACTGCAGTCGTAGAATTACAGAACACGTTCTACACTCCCTCCCCATGACGGTTACGAAGAACGAAAGTCTCCTCTATAAAATCCAACATGGATTCCACAAAAACAGACATTGCCAAGCACAGATAGCTCTGCACGTTCACAAATAGCAGAATACCGTAGGTGAAAGAGCAGGGTTGGTACCGTATTCTTTGACTTCCGGGAGACAGTAAATTTTCGTGGTGTCCTTTAGTGAACAAAATAAGAGATTACGCAGCATCGTACCAGATTTGCAGCTGGATAGAACTCAATAAATAATTCTTAAAGAGGTGAAATCGAAAGATGTATATGTAATATCTGGAGTACCACAAGGGAGCGTTACATTGACATTGCTGGTGCAATGAACATTTACAAATGTAGTGGATCATGTCGGAGGCTATATAAGGCTTTTCTCAGAAGATCTTTTGCAGGTTACAACGCCAGACGACGGTAACGAAATGCAGCAAGAGCTGCGGAGGATCGATGATTGGTGCATTTTAATTGTCAATAAATGTCACATACTGCACATAAACAGGCGAAGAGATCAATTACTGTTCCATGACGTAATTAGTGAAAACTTTATAAATACAAAAACAAACCTAAAGTACCTAGGAGTAACCGTCCGTAGGTACTTGAGGTTTGAATGACTACGTAAACCTAATAGTAGGAAAGGCAGTTGCGAGGCTGAGGTTCATCAGAAGAAGTAAATGTAATTCATACACGAAAGAAGTGGCTTACAAAACACTTGTCCGGCGATTCTTGAATATTGTTCATAGATTTGGGAGCGTTATCAAATAGGATAAGCATAAGCATAAGCATAATGCGCAGATGAAATCTAGTGATGAGCGGCGTGTATCGACACGTGATTGTTTATTATACGCGAGAGTGTAACAAGGGGGGCTCAACAAACACTAACGGCAGACACTACAGCAGAGGCGATGTTGGAACGGAGCGCCTTTCAGGTTGAGAGAGGGATTGCTAAGGCCGGAAGAACATGGGTGGAAGAGACCGTATATAGTAGTACTGGAGGCTCGAAACTCGGGGCAAAGAGGAAAAAATTAAGTTCTAGCGCGATTAGGTAGTCATCTCACCGATAACAAAGAAATACGAGAAGAGTAATGTTAAGCATATAGTCGACAACGAGGAGATAGAAACGAAAGCCTGCTTTAGTTCGACAATGACGGGAGGTATACATGTTACTGACTTATCGGAGGAGCTGTCCCAATTCTCGTCTGAAGTGATTCACTAAAACTGCAAGAAACGTAAATCAGCATGACCGGACGAGATATAGACTCCTTCTCCTTCAGAGCATCAATTCTTGGAAAAAAAGAGAAAAGAGCACCACTCCAGCTGTTAAATTCAATCGAGTTCCACTGCTACATTACCAAATAAGACCAAAATCATTTTCCGTTAGCTGCTGTTTGATGTCTCTTTGTTTCTCTTGTTGCCACCGATGCTCTCTAGTCTTCACGTTGGGTAACAGTTATCTATTTACCAAAGATTATGTCTCCGCTTGCGAGAGTGATCAAGAGTTTCAATTTCTACCTGTGGACACTACAGTAAATATAGTAACCTACACTATGTGATTAAAAGTATCCGGACACCTGACTGAAAAAGACTTACAAGTTCGTGGCGCTCTCCAGCGGCAATGCTGGAATTCAGTATGGTGTTGGCCCACGCTTAGCCTTGATGACAGCTTCCACTCTGGCAGACATATTTTCAGTCAGGTGCTGGAAGCATTCTTGGGGAATGACAGCACATTCTTCACGAAGTGCTGCATTGAGGAGAGGTATCGATGTCGGTCGGTGAGGACTGGCACGAAGTCGGCGTTCCAAAACATCCCAAAGGTGTTCTATAGAATTCAGGTCAGGACCTGTGCAGGCCAGTCCATTACAGGGATGTTATTGTCGTGTAACAACTCCGCCACAGGCCGTGTATTATGAACAGGTGCTCTATCTTGTTGAAAGACTCTATCGCTATCTCCGAATTGCTCTTAAACAGTGGGAAGCAAGAAGGTTTTAAAAGCATCAATGTAGGCCTGTGGTGTGATAGTGCCACGCAAAATACCAAGGAGTGCAAGCCCCCTCCATAAAAAAAAACACAACCACACCATAACACCACCGCCTCTTAATTTTACTGTTGTTACTACACAGACTGGCAGTTGACTTTCACCGGGCATTCGCCTTACCCACACCCTGCCGTCGAATCACCACATTATGTACTGTGATTCGTCACTACACACAACGATTTTCCACTGTTCAATCGTCCAACGTGCACGCTCCTTACACCAAGCGTGGCGTCGTTTGGCATTTACGAGCGTGATGTGTGGCTTCTGAGCAGCGGCTCGACCATGAAATCCAAGTTCTCCCACCTCCCGCCCTACTGTCATAGTACTTGCAGTGGAACCTGATGCAATTCGGAATTCCTGTGTGATGGTCTGGATACACGTCTGCCAAATCCACGTTACGACCCTCTTCAAATGTAGGCAGTCTTTGTCAGTCAACAGACCAGGCCGACCTGTACGCTTTTGTGCTGCACGTGTCTCTTCAAGATTCCACTTCGCTATCACATCGGAAACAGTGGACCTAGGGATGCTTAGGAGTGCGGAAATCTTGCGTACAGACGTATGACGCCAGTGACACCCAATCACCTGACCACGTTCGAAATCCGTGAGTTCTGCGGAGCGCCCCATTCTGCTCTCTCACGATTCCTAATGACTACTTAGGTCGCTGATATAGAGTACCTGACAGTGAGTGGCAGCACAATGCACCTAATATGATAAACGCGTGTTTTGGGGGTGCCCGGATACGTTTGTTCACATAGTGTGTGTTCTTTGGGACAGATCTGGAATCTTGCCGGCCGTAGCAATACTTCAGCATCAAGTAGGAAGTTTATAAAGAGATGTGCGATTTGTGGACGAACGTTTACCTATTGAAAAGAGGTGCCACGATACTGTTGCTTGAGTGGTGACACACGAGGCCGCAGAATGTACGTATCATACCGTGGTGCTGTAGATTTCCATGAGCCACGACTGGACATGAAGTCGTTCCCCGTGCCTCAGCACACCATGACAACAGGAGGAACATCACTACACCTCTCATTGGAAGAATAGAATCTCTCTGCAGATAGCCCAGTGATCGTCTGGGATACTGCTAAAGCGCGATTCGTCGCAGAACATACGGCGACGCCAGTCATCAGTAGTCCAAGCTTCTCGTTCACAGCACCCCTCCAAACACAGCCTCTAGTGCTGCGATGTTAATGACAACCTACACATACCCTTTCCCAGTCAACTTGCTGCTAGTCTCCGACCAAGGGTGCGGGGTGGCACAGTATATTTCCAGGGGTCCATTACATGTTCAGGGATGGCAGGGACAGCACCCCTCCAAACACAGCCTCTAGTGCTGCGGTGTTAATGACAACCTACACATTCCTTTCCCAGTCAACCTGCTGCTAGTCTTCGACCAAGGGTGCGAGGTGGCGCAGTATATTTCCGGGGGTCCATTACATGTTCAGGGATGGCAGGGACAGCACCCCTCCAAACACAGCCTCTAGTGCTGCGGTGTTAATGACAACCTACACATTCCTTTCCCAGTCAACCTGCTGCTAGTCTTCGACCAAGGGTGCGAGGTGGCGCAGTATATTTCCGGGGGTCCATTACATGTTCAGGGATGGCAGGGACAGCACCCCTCCAAACACAGCCTCTAGTACTGCGGTGTTAATGACAACATACACATATCCTTTCCCAGTCAACTTGCTGCTAGTCTCCGACCAAGGGTGCAGGATGGCGCAGTATATTTCCGGGAGTCCATTACATGTTCAGCAATGCCAGGAGCAGGACCCTATGAAACACAGCCTCTAGTGCTGCAGTGTTAATGACAACGTACACATATCCTTTCCCAGTCAACTTGCTGCTACTCTCCGACTAAGGGTGGGGGATGGTGCAGTATGTTTCCGGGGATCCATTACATGTTCAGGGATGGCAGGGACAGCACCCCTCCAAACACAGCCTCTAGTGCGCGGTGTTAATGGCAACTTACACATATCCTTTCCCAGTCAACCTGCTGCTATTCTCCGACCAAGGGTGCGGGGTGGAGCAGTATATTTCCGGGGGTCCATTACATGTTCAGGGATGGCAGGAACAGCACCCCTCCAAACACAGCCTCTAGTGCTGCAATGTTAATGACAACCTACACATACCCTTTCCCAGTCAACTTGCTGCTAGTCTCCGACCAAGGGTGCGGGGTGGCGCAGTATATTTCCAGGGGTCCATTACATGTTCAGCAATGGCAGGAACAGCACCTCTCCAAACACAGCCTCTAGTGCTGCGGTGTTAATGACAACTTACACATATCCTTTCCCAGTCAACTTGCTGCTAGTCTCTGACCAAGGGTGTGGGGTGGCGCCGTATATTTCTGGGGGTCCATTACATGTTCAGAGATGGCAAGTGCAGATCTGATGAGGTTAGTATGTGCTTGGTGTACAATATGTGGTCTCTCACTGGTGGTGGTCAGAAGTAGTCGCCCGTATTCGAGACGGGTATGCTTGTGTCCTCACATTCCCACGCAGTCCTATATTGGGGGACTGTCACATCCGAATGCCTCAAAATGTTGATGGATACTGCACGATTCGATTAGGAGGGCAAATGGAGGCCCACAATGGGGTTACTTTAAACTCTCTCAGGTGCTGGTAAATCTCGAGTGCGCGGCATCTTCAACTTATTCACAGTGACCATTGTTCACATCCCTTACACGGTGTGTCCCATTTGTCTTGCTCACCCTAAAAGAACTTTTTTCCTGATTCGTTAAGTGAAAAATTGTTTCAATAAATTTTTCTTAAAGATCGTTGAGTAATTCTTGCTGAAGGAATAAGTTTTATGTGTCCCCACATGGGATTAAATGGAATCATGTACATTTTATTCAAGAATTGAGTCGTCTACTCCAAGAGCCATTCAAAATTATATCACACTGTACCATTTTATCCACGAAACTAGGAGCTATGGACGTGATAAATAATAAATAACTTCTCTAATTTAAAAATCACTTCAGTGTATTTCGTTAACTAAATGAGTAAACCTCTTCAAGGAACATTTTAGCAAGTTATAAATGATCAACAAACATCGAAAGCAACAGTACTTCACTGTACAGTAACTGGAAATTGAAATGGCTCTGAGCAGCATGGGACTTAACTTCTAAGGTCATCAGTCCTCTAGAACTTATAACTACTTAAACCTAACTAACCTAGTGACATCACACACATCCATGACCGAGGCAGGATTCGATCCTGCGACCGTAGCGGTCGCGCAATTCCAGACTGTAGCGCCTAGAATCACTCGGCCACCTCGGCCGCCGACAGTAACGGGATCTTTTACTTTTGATAATGGAGAAGTAATATGGCCATTTGTACTAACCTTTACTGTCATTCCGCCAATACATGAAAAACAGAATGTTTGCGTCACATGCTGAAAATGGTGGCCGGTAGTATTTATACATACGATTACTCTGTGTATGAAAGACGCCCTATGCTGCTACTACTTCCTCTGTGATGACTGTTAAAGCATCAACAATGCGTTGCCGCACGTTCTCTGGAGTTTTTGGAAAATTTTGGTAGACAGCATTCTTGAGTGCTCCCCACAGAAAAAAATTCAACGTGTAATGCCCGGAGATGGGACAGGCCATGTAACTGACGCACCATGTCCAATTCACCCACCAGGGTATTTACGGTCCAAATCTCGTTGTGCTTGTAAGGCGTTACGTGCAGCGCATCCATCATGCTGATACCATGTGGCCGGCTGCTGTGGCCGAGCAGTTTAGGCGCTTTAGTCCGGAAACGCGCTGCTGCTACGGTCGCAGGTTCGAATCCGGCCTCGGGCATGGATTTGTGTGATGTCCTTAGGTTAGTTAGGTTTAAGTAGTTCTAAGTCTAGGGGATTGATGACCTCGGATGTTAAGTCCCATAATGCTTAGAGCCATTTGAACCATTTTGTACCACATGGCGATATTCTGATTGAGAAGTACGATGTCCAAGAGAACAGGAAGAGTGTGTCTTAAAATCGGACATATTGTCTACTATTTTGGTTGCCATTTACAAAGAAAGATCCGATGTTGGTTATTCCAATAATTCCGCCTCAAACATTAACGTTCTATGTACGTTGATTCTCTACCTACTGGAAATCGACCAATAATGCATATTTCTCATATTGTCAATTTCTTTGTTGGCGAATGACGCCTCGTCGGTAAAAAGAACATCTGAGACGAAATTAGGATTAGTCAGAAGTTGTTGCTGAGTTCACTGACAAAACTGAACCCTATTGTTGAAGTCATTCCCATGTAGCGGGTGTAATTAAACATGGTAAGGGTGGGATTCATGACGTTTCAGAATGAGATGTACACTCGCTTCCGAGACACCCAAGTTTAAGTTGAATTAGTCGTGTGCTGACTTGTGGATTCAGAGCCACGACAGATAGCACAGCGACCTCAGCAGCTTCCCCTATTCGTGTTCTACGACGATTTCTAGGTCTTGCATTTAAACTTCTCGTTTACGTAGAGGAGAAATGTGACGACCAAACACTCAGCGAGAAGACGATGGTTCGTCAGGGAGTCTTCTGCTGTACAGTAGTTGTGCATGAACAGAATTCCGCTTGCCTACAGCAAATTACAGTACTGGTATGTAGAGTAGAGTGCAAGACAGACATCATGGTATAAGAATCTTAGCGTTCTCTAACAGTACTGAACGGAGAAATGCAAGTTCCTAGATTATTGCCAACGTACTTTCTCCGTAGACCAGCAACATTCTAACTTGTGGTCATGCGTGTACATCATACACCTTTACGCAACAAAAATTGTATTCACATTGTGTACTTCGGTCGTGAACTTACTAAGTTATTCTGACGCCCGACTACACTGGTATGCAGTGTACAGTACAAATATAGTGCACGAGGTGGTGGTGGGGAGTTGGGAGGAGGGGGGGGGGGAGAGAGGGGCGGGAGAGGATTATGTGTTTACATGAATCGGAAATCACCAACAAAACCCAAACTTATACTACAGCAGGTAATGTCTACAGTCAACACAGCAAGCACCTCGGTTTCTTCACAACCTTTGTACTCTGTACCGTTTCCACATTTACGTTTTATCGACAAAAAGGTACACTGTGATACATTTGCAAATAGCTCTTGGAGAAGGTAGGTGTACTCTAGGATAAGATGTACACGGTTCCATTTAAAAAATGTAACCTCTACCACGTACCTCCTGCATCTGAGTGAATGCATAAAACGGATACCCTCAGCAAGAAATACCAATGATGTTAAAAAGACATTGGTTGAAACAATTTTTCATTTAACGCATCAGAAGAAACTTATTTTGGGTGAGCAAGATGAATGGGACACCCTGTACATTGTACGGGGCGCAATGAACATTAGTGATCATTAGTCTACCTGTTATAGACAATTTCTCTAACCATTTACTTACCCGCCGATGGTGCGTACATTTACAAAGTTACAGTGACGTCCGACAAAGTCTTCTGAATGTTTCACATTTTTTAAAGCAGTTTAGTTTTTATCTGTTTTGTAGCTCTTATTTATTTCAATTGCTCAAACATTTTTGTTTGCGTTAAGGAAGCAAAGTGGTCTATACCAAAACGTAGTCGTCGGCATTCTACGTACATGGATTAGGCATATGCCTGTTTCGTCTTCACAAAGTTCATGTGCACTATTTTCTTGGTAGCACTGTATCCCTTCTTCCTTTCGGGTCGTATCTCAGGATCTTCTCGTAATTTCCAATGATTTTTCAGTGTATTCACACGTTGTTCCTACCTCTCTCTTTTTATCAAGTTATTCCCTCTTTGATAGCACATGCATTCACTTAATTTCGAACACCTCCACTCTTTGTTAAACCTCTTCTTGTGCAGCCCTCTACTCCCCTCAAGAATATCGTCTTTGCTGCTTGTATTTTACTGTCATATTTCTTTTTAGATATCCAACATCACGAGAAAATCTAAATCAGAGAATTATTACAAACTCCTCGACTATGCGAAGGTCGTTTGTGTTTGTGTATTACGGTAAGTCAAAAAGCCCAAGAGGTATTTTGTTTTTGCCAGTAAAATCTCCGTATGTCCGGTTTTAGGTTCCCAGAGGAAAAATCGACATACTCTCGCTGCGGCTTCTTTCTTGTTTATTTACCAAGCAACAGCAATTAGCAAACACGGAGGAATGTTCTCGCTTTACATGTGAGGCATTCAGGGAATCTTTGCGTGCCACTCTTTCGCGGCAAACTGCTGTTACAATTCTTTTACATTCCGCACTGCATTCCACTACAGCAGACACTGTCCTCTCGACACTAAAACCTTCGCTTTTCGGTTCTTTCTGTTTCATTCTTTACATGATACAAAAGGTAGTGATTTCCTCTCCTGTCAGCTTGAGGTGTGGTAGAGCCTTACATAATTTGAAGTTATAGGCCAAAAGAAGCTTCCAGCGAATGTTTGGAAATACAGTATCACCTGGTTTTTTGACAGTAGACACCACATACGTAAACTGTTTTGGAACAGGAAGGGAACAGTCTGTGTGCGGGGACGACATCTTTTTGAGTGACAGAAACGAAACTGAGATCCGCATATCTCCTCACATAGGAATGAGTGGAATATCTGTGCTCTCCCATGGCAAGTAGTATGATTCTGAAAGCACCGGCCATGTGGAGCCCACGTGATATTCTGGAAGTCACGGATCTAAACAAGCTTAAAGGAGCTCTTAACTCACCGCCACACTAAATCTTATTAACGAAAGCTTGGACATATAGCCACGGAATTAAATTTTTGACTTGAGTGAGGATTACTTTGCGGGGAGTATAATTACTTTGTGAGAAGTATACAGTACTTATTCTTGAGGCATAGTAATCGAAAAATGTAAAACTAGCTTCAGTCGTGTATGCAGAAAGTGTTAAGCAACCTTAATGTTCATGTTATATGTAGCTGACCTGACAGAGAATATTAGTAGTAACCACACACTATTTCCCGATCATTCAGTTATCGATAATGTAGTACTGTCTGAGAGATTTGTACAAATATCCCGTCAATTCTTAATCAGATTTCAAAGGATGCAAAATTGGCAACTTACTTAGAAGGTCCAGAAAGGCAAAATTTTGTGTTTTCCGAAACGAAAAATACATATATATTGACCACAAAATCCCTTACAGCTCATATAAATACCTGGTTGTAACTGTTTGAAACATAGCGACTTCATCGGCTCAAACGTACGTAAAACAAATGTAGACTTCTATACACTGGAGGAGTAGGGAAAGAGCTGTACTTGGAGGGTAATGTACTCACGAACACACGATGTTTTCTGATCGTTGAGCCAGTATAGTTACTGATTTTAGAAACAGATGAAGAAATGTGCAGTGAAGTCCGCTATAAGCAGTTTATGGCATAATCTTTTGTTTTTCTATTGTGATGCATGAGGTTGTGTTTTACGCAGAGTTTGTAAACATTATAACTTCTACACATTTAAGGACTATATGATATATTAAAGTTATTTGAGGACATCATTAATTCTTCAGTAACAGAATTTTACGGTGAGTAAAACTCTGTATATTTTTAGAACTAGTTACATAAGTAAGGACGGATAAGTCATACTTCGTCAGTCGTGCAACCATCTTGTACCTTGAAATGGAAAAAGTTCTTCAACCATTGATCACGTGGTATTTGCAAATGTACTGAGTTTCTTTAAAGTCTTATCAATTTCCCCTGTCTTGAAAATGGAAATTTGTGTTGGATGCCTATGCTTCTGTTTCAAAATGTTTTTAATTTGTAAGTGATCTTTGATCATACTTGTTCTTAATTTGTTTTCAGTTACTGATTGTTGGTTGTAGTACCACAATAATGTAGCATAGAAACTATTAAATACCGTATATCAAGATTTTCTCGACTCTAACACTTTTAAACTTGAGTAGAATATTTGTTCGTTAATACATGATCATGTTGTAGGATAGGTCCAGGAGAGTTGGACCACTTTTATTCTTCAGCATAAAATTTGTGTGTTTTTCAACTTTTTTGACTTTTCGCACATGTTCGTGTCGAGTGTCATATAAATTTACGTACTCTATGTTACTGAGGCAGTGACATAAAATACAAGAGATGTAATGAAATGAAAATATACATGAGTGATCTATTTCACCTCTAGGTATATGCGTGAGATGGACCAGTGTACTGGGTGAGATGGACCATATATAAATAGAAATATATGAATAAAAGAGTTAATTAAAATAGAGGGCGCTCCTGTAACCGGTAGCCGCAGTGTTTGATGCTTCATAAGTACCTTACGAGGATTTAAATCGAAGTCATGGAAACCGAATAAACAGCATTTGCTAATTCATAACGCGGACGAAATCGTGTGTACATAGACATGCAGCCAAATATTTGCCATTTTTTGTGAGTTGAATACGAACGGTAATAGTTATCAAGTACAATAGAGTGCCGTTCACGGCCTACACAACAGTGGCTTGCTGAATACGTACGTAGAACTAGTCAACAATATTTCCTGTTAGTACAGCTAGTGGCATTTCAGTAGTTTCTTTTGCATCTTTTACCAACAATTCATTATTTTTCTGAATTCTTAAGGGACCAAGGTGCTGAGGTCATCGGTAACTAGACTTACAAACTACTTACACTAACTTCAACTAATCTATGCTAAGGACAATACACCCACCCATGCCCGAGGGAAGACTCGAATCTTCGGTGGGAGGAACCGCGCAATCCATAACATGGCGTCTCAACCCGAGCGGCAACACCGCGATGCGCCATCCTGCTTAGAACAAATAAATTCACGCTACCCTAGTAGCTGATAATTACAAGCAGAGACGTTGTAATGAAAGATACCTTTAATCCGTGATATTTTCGGTACCTATGGTGGGATCACAGTTTTTCATTGTTCATTGTCGAGTCACATTGAGGTGACCACCTGTCAAGAGCCTGAATAACCATCTCTCGCAACGCGAAGATGAGCAGCAAGAGTCTCAGAGAGGTTCTGAAAGGTACGGACAGCGATGTGGGACCATGCCGATTCCAGCACCGTGGCCAACTGTGGTGGGGTTCTCGGCTGAGGAGCCATGGCAAGAACAGCCCTATCGAAGTGGCCCCACAGATTCTGAACTGGGTTTTAATCCTGGGAGTTTGGTGGCTATGGGAGTACGGTTAACATCCTAGCGCTCATAGAACCATACACGTGCACTAGAAGCTGTGTGACGAGTTGCATTGTCCTGTTCGCAGAAGTTATCGTGCTGAGGAAGAAACAAACTGCATTTAGGATTGGACGTAGTCCGTGTTGTAGGGGAAGCGTTTTTTATTGGTAATCAAAAGTCGTCAGTCTCGGGTTAGAGCCCCGCCATTGCTTGAATTTTGAGTAAAGATCCTCAGCAACTGCGACCGAAACTTTCTGGCATACGAAGTCACCCCCATTCTATCAACGGCCTTGTCAAAGAGGGTGGAGGAGTGTACAGGGTTTCACGGCCCTCTGTTGCCTTTCGGGTAGGTAACTATCCGTAAAGGCGGAAGACTCAGCAATGATCGACAGCATGAGGATGCAGAAGGCAATGGAATCCACTGCATTAAAGACATATAATGTGTACCCGATGGATATATGGCCTGTAACTAAAAAACTGCCATGATGATCTCTCCATTGTTAAAAGATTCCGAAATAGTCCCCTATTCGGATCTCCGGCAGAGGACTGCCAAAGGGGAGGTGACCATGAGAAAAGAACGAATAACCAACAAAAGAATAACGTTCTACGAGTCTGGGTGTGAAATGTCAGAATTTTGAACGTGGAAAGGAAATCAGAAAATATGAAAAGGAAACATGCTAAGACTCAGTCTAGATATAGTTTGAGTCAGTGAAATGAAATGGAAAGGAGACAAAGATTTGTGGTGAGATGAGTGTAGGGTAATATCAAGGGCAGCAGAAAATGGTAAACTGTAGTAGGGTTCGTTGTGAATAGGAAGGTCGGACAAAGTGTTAGTTAATGTGAACAGTTCAGTGACAGGGTTGTTCTCGTCAGAACCAACAGCAAACCAACATCGACAGCGAGAATTAAGATACACATGCCGACATCGCAAGCCGAAGATGAAGAGATAGAGACAGTATATGAGGGTATTGAACGTAAAGGGAGATGAAAGTCTAATAGCCATGGTGGATTGGAATGCGATTGTAAGGGAAGAAGTAGAAGAAAGGGTTACGAGACAATATGGGCTTGGTACTAGCAATGACAGAGGAAAAGGATTAATTGAGTTCTGTAACAGATTTCAGTTTTTAATAGGGAATACTCTATTCGAGAATCACAAGAGGGAGAGGAACACTTGGAAAAGGCCAGGAGATACGGGACGATTACAGTTAGATTACATCAAGGTCACGCAGAGATTTCGAAGTGAGATACTGGATTGTAAGGCATACCCAGGGCCATATGTAGACACCGATCAAAATTAAGTCGTGATGAAGAGTAGACTGAAGCTTAAGAGACAAGTCAGAAAGAATCAAAGTCCAAAAAAGTGGGATTCAGAAATGCTACCGAATGAAATACGTTTGAAGCTCTCTGAGGCTATAGATAATGGGATAAGGAATAGCTCAAAAGGCAGTTCAGTGGAAGAGGAATGGCGGTGTCAGAAGCTGGAAAAAAATCGTACGTACTAGGAAGGTAACGGCGAAGAAACCACGGGTATCAGTAGAAATACATCAACTGACCGATGAAAGAAGGAAGGAAGTACAATATTCAGAGAAATTCTGGAATACAGAAATGAAAATCACTTAGGACTGAAATAAAAAGGAAGTTCAGAGAAGCTGAGACGAAATGGCTGCATGAAAGATGTTAAGAAATATAGCAGTGCTCTTGTATCATCTAAGTGTTCTGTCAGTAAAACGCAGTCTTTGGTTCGCCTTCGGCACAGCATTTTCTTTGTGTTCTTTCCAACTTAAGTTGTTCGTTTTTGCAATTTATAGGTATTTAATTAAATTTACGGCCTTTAAATTTCATTAATGTACAACTCAACCGAAGTTAGACTGATTTCTTTGAGCACTCAAGTGGATGACCTCACACTTTCCACTACTTAAGGTCGATTGCCAATTTTCGCACCGTGCATACACCTTTTCTAAATTGCAGTTCGATTACCTCTTCTGATGAGTTTATTAGACAGTAAACGACAGCATCTTCTCCAAACAATGTAAGATGGGTGCCCAGATTGTTTCATAATTAGCTTTATATACTGTAGATAAGGAACAGCAGCGGGCCTGTAACGATACCTTGTGCAACGCCAGAAATCAGTTCTGTTTTACTCGATGACTTTTCGTCAGTTACTATGAACTGTGACCTCTCTGACAGGGAATCACGAATATATCCGAATTACTGAGTTCATTTTCCATAAGCATGCAATTTATTTACAAGCAGCTTGTGAAGAATGGTGAGAAAGGTCTTCCGAAAATCCAGACATGCGGAATCGATTTTAAATCCCTTATCGATAGCAGTCAGCAGTTCCTGGGAGTAAAGAGCCGGTTGTGTTTCACAACAACTAATATTGTACCTGTCATGTATACCCTGAAGTATTCCAAGATTCCGGAAATAGCGATCGTGTGAGACCCAACTCACTTTATTTGTTCATGAGGCCCAGAAAATATTAGATACAGGCTCCCAGGTAGATGCCATTTTCCTTGACTTCCGGAAGGCGTTCGATACAGTTCCATACTATCGCCTGATAAACAAAGTAATATCTACCGAATATCAGACCAGCTGTGTGGCTGGATTGAAGATTTTTTAGCAAACGGAACACAGCATGTTATTCTAAATGGAGAGACGCCTACAGACGTTAAAGTAACATCTGGCGTGCCACAGGGGAGTGTTTTGGGATCATTGCATTTCACAATATATATATAAATGACCTAGTAGATAGTGTCGGAAGTTCCATGTGGCTTTTCGCGGATGATGCTGTAATATACAAAGAAGTTGCAGCATTCGAAAATTGCAGCGAAATGCAGGAAGATCTGCAGCGGATAGGCACTTGGTGCAGGGAGTTCTAACTGACCCTTAAAACAGTCAAATGTAATGTATTGCGAATATATAGAAAGAAGGATCCTTATCGTACGATTATATGATAGCGGAACAAACACTGGTAGCAGTTACTTCTGTAAAATATCTGGGAGTATGCGTGCGGAATGATTTGAAGTTGAATGATCATATAAAATAAACTGTTGGTAAGGCGGGTACCAGGTTGACATTCATTGGGAGAGTACTTAGAAAATGTTGTCCATCAACAAAAGAGGTGGCTTACAAAACACTCGTTCGACCTATACTTGAGTATTGCTCATCAGTGTGGGATCCGTACCAGGTCGGGTTGACAGAGGAGATAGAGAAGATCCAAAGAAGAGCGGCGCGTTTCGTCACAGGGTTATTTGGTAAGCGTGATAGTGTTACGGAGATGTTTAGCAAACTCAAGTGGTAGACTCTGCAAGAGAGGCGCTCCGCATCGCTGTGTAGCTTGCTGTCCAGGTTTCGAGAGGGTGCGTTTCTGGATGAGGTATCGAATACGTTGCTTCCCCCTAATTATACCTCCCGAGGAGATCACGAATGTAAAATCAGTGAGATTCGAGCGCAGTCTGGCAGTCGTTCTTCCCGCGAACAACACGCGACTGGAACAGGAAAGTGCCCTCCGCCACACACCGCTGGGTGACTTGCGGAGTATAAATGTAGACGTAGATGTAGATTAATCCCCAAGATTATTAGCAAGATTATTATTCCCAAGATGGCAGGCCAAGTAGAGCCGCTGAAGACTTGGGAGGCAGCTGAGTCGCCGCCCCTAACTCCGGCGGATCTGGCTGGCTTCCGTTTCAGCAGTGGGGCGAGGAGACGGAGACGGCGGCGAGACGCACAGACGCCGGGCGATTGGCGGAGGGCTGAGTGGCGGTGTCAGTGATGGAGCGCCGCCGCCCTGCTCCTGAGATATTAATTAGGTCCTCAGGGGGTGATTTAGCGCGCCGCCGCCGCCGACTTGCCACTAACTCAGCGCCACATGTCGCTAATTGCTCGCCGCACCGCGCCGTCGGACGGACGCTGATGCACTGCCCCGCAGTCAATAGCCCCGCGGGCTTCTTCGTCAGCTTGCTAGGACGCAGGTCCCGCAGGATAGGCCAGTCCTCCTGCCGACCTCCTGCTTGCCCTTCCACCTTGCGCGCTGGTGCTGCAACCGACGGCACTGTTCAACTAGTGAGTGTACGGTTCGTGCGATGATGGTCCTTCAACAATACCAGTGACTTCATCCTGGGAGTTTAGCGAATGGTTTGAGTATGACAAGTTGGAAATTTTATGTTTTGTGTGCGTTTGCCAAAAGGTTTGTTAGCCCACGCGGAAGTACTGCCCCGTCCAACGGAATGGGATGTGTGCTGACAGATACCGGCTTCCCGCCACGTCAAAATGCGTCAGCTAAACATTCGAGGGCTGTTCAGAATATTCCGAAACTTCGTCCACAAAATTTTTCTTCGCTTTCCTTTTAATTGTTGTGCGTAGTCTCCTTCAAAATACTCTCTGATACACCACTCCCAACGCGGTTTCCACTACTGGAAACAGTCTTGGTACGCCTCTTTCTGGATCGCAAGAGGGGCCATCTACGAATTTTCTTTCATCTCGTCTATCGCTGCTAATCTTCGTCCTTTCAACAGGGTTTTCAACTTTGGAAATAAAAAAAGTCCGCCGGTGCCAGGGCTGGAGAGGATGGAGTATGATGCAGCACAGTGATTTCGTTATCTGTACAACAGTCATGCACCAACAGAGATGAATCAGCGAGTGCGTTATCATGATGTAAAAGCTACGAATTGTCTCACCAGATTTCAGGCCGTTTCCTTCAATCATATTTCGCAGTTGCCGCAGGAAACCCCGATAGTACCATCAATCAAGAGTTTGGCCCTGACGATTAATCCTTCAAAATCAAAGAAACTATCAGCTTGGTTTTTACATTTGACCTGACCTCACGAGCATTTTTTGGTCTTGGAGAACCTTTCCCGACCCACTGTGAAGATTGAACCTTAGTCTCAGGCTAATAACTTTAGATCCACGTCTCATAACCAATTGCGGTCCTCTTAAGGAACATTTTCACTATCCAAATGCTCTTCATGTATTGCGAGAAGAAGGTGTCTCTTGTCTTCACACTCATGAGCCGTGGGACGATCTTGGAGGCGACACGGAACATTCCAAGAAGCTACACTACTGGCTATTAAAATTGCTACACCACGAAGATGACGTGCTACAAACGCGAAATTTAACCGACAGGAAGAAGATGCTGTGATATGCAAATGATTAGCTTTTCAGAACATTCATACAAGGTTGGCACCGGTGGCAACACCTACAACGTGCTGATATGAGGAAAGTTTCCAACCGATTTCTCATACACAAACAACAGTTGACCGGCGTTGCCTGGTGAAACGTTGTTGCGATGCCTCGTGTAAGGAGGAGAAATGCGTATCATCAAGTTTCCGACTTTGATGTCGGATTGTAGCCTATCACGAATTCGGTTTATCGTACCGCGACATTGCTGCTCGCGTTGGTCGAGATCCAATGACTGTTAGCAGAATATGGAATCGGTGGGTTCAGCGGGGTAATACGGAATGCCGTGCTGGATCCCAACGGCCTCGTATCACTAGCAGTCAAGATGACAGACATCTTATCCACATGGCTGTAACGGATCGTGCAGCCATAGCTCAATCCCTGAGTCAACAGATGAGGACGCTTGCAAGACAACAACCATCTGCGCGAACAGTTCGATGACGTTTACAGCAACATGAACAATTAACCCGGAGACCATGGCTGCGGTTAACCTTGACGCTGCATCACAGGCAGGAGCGCCTGCGATGGTGTACTCATCGACGAACCTGGATGCACGAATGGCAAAACGTCATTTTTTTCGGATGAACACAGGTTCTGTTTACAGCATCATGATGGTCGCATCCATGTTTGGCGACATCGCGGTGAACGCACATTGGAAGCGAGTATTCGTCATCGCCATACTGGCGTATCACCCGGCGCGATGGTATGGGGTGCCACTGGTTATACGTCTCGGTCACCTCTTGTTGGCACTGACAGCACTTTGAACAGTGGACGTTACATTTCAGATGTGCTACGACCCGTGGCTCTAACCTTCATTCGATCCCTGCGAAACCCTACATTTCAGCAGGACAATGCACGACCGCATGTTGCAGGTCCTGTACGGGCCTTTCTGGAAACATAATGTGTTCGACTGCTGCCCTGGACAGTACATTCTCCAGATCTCTCACCAATTGAAAACGTCTGGTCAACGGTGGCGAGTAACTGGCTCGTCACAATACGCCAGTCACTACTCTTGATGAACTGTGGTATCGTGTTGAATTTGCATGGGCAGCTATACCTGTTCACGCCATCCAAGCTCTGTTTGACGCAATGAACTGACGCATGACATGATCCAACTGAAATGTTACATTCTTCTGCAATCTCTCGGACAGCCATTCTTCGATTGACACGCACAATTTCGTTGACGTTCCTGACATGAGCGTCGTTGGCAGACGTCGAAGTGGGTCCTGAACGAGGGTCACCTCAGGTTTCCGTCCGGCCATTTTAAAACTGTGTCAGCCACACGTACCACCGAGTACGGCTTAAGCACTCATCACCGTAGGCTTCCTGGGTCATTTTCTGTGTCGCTCTAAAGTTTCTCTTGAGTTTCACGCTAAAATGTAACGCAGACGCGCTGCTCCTCTAACTCTGCCATCTCGAAATTCGCGAACTGTACGACACAACTGTAAGGTGTCAGGCAAATCCAACGCCTTCCATGAAAACCATGACATGATAAGCAAATCCAGTAGTATGTCACATAGCTCCGAATAAATCGTGACATTAAATTAACCAAATTAATACGAGTAACAAGTGATCAACTGGAATACCACAGACTAACACACGAATACCTAAATGCATGTCGTACCTTCCCACTGAGAGACCGACGCAGTTCCGAGGGGAGAAACGAGGACAGAAGCCGAGATCAGAACCGTGTTAAGCTAGACGGCCCTACGTTAAGGGACGGACTGGACACCTACGTCGGCAGCCTACCTCTAAGACTACCACCCGCACGTTTTAGCGTGAGACTTTTTCGCGTCCCTTTTACGTCAAGGACCACCCCCCAGCCCATGTTAAAAGCTAGAGCCCTCCAGAAAAACAGTATAGATCTTACGATAACACAAAAAGGGCCACTACCACCCGCAAATTTTAGCGCGAGACTTTTTCGCGTCTCAGGTACGTCAAGGACCACCCCCCAGCCCATGTTAAAAGATAGAGCCCTCCAGAAGAACAGTATAGATCTCACGATAACGATAAAAGGACCACACCAGCTGCAGGTTTTAGCGTGAGACTTTTTAGCGTCTCAGTTACGTTGCAAACTTTAAAAACATTGCCCCACCACGAAAAGTATAACGTTTCTCATTGGATAGATAGAATTTTTGCAGGCGGAGCTTAAGGTTAACATTGAGGCCCTGATTGGTCAGATGAAAACATAGCCAGATAGTTTTTTTAAACTAACTTCGGTAAAGTGTAGTATGGAGAAGTTAGAGGAGAGTTGGTTCCGAGACGGCGAGCTGGATGGCTGCTGCGCCGGCCGCTGCGGCCCTGACGCTGCTTAAACACCGACAAGGTAATGAACGCACGCGATGCCGCATTTTTGAGCGCATAAGGCTTCACTCAGAACTGCAGAAGTCTCATCTGTTACACCCCTTTTTTCCGTAAAACTAATGGTGATCGTTAATTAAAACTCATGGTGTTCACATTTGCCACTTGAAGAACAGATCTGAAACGCGATGATTTTTCTTTTATATAGTTATTGAGAAGCCACATCAGCCACTGTAATTTACGACAAGTTAAATAAGTAATTAAAGATAATTGAGGGTCACTGTAGACCATTTTGATAGTTTTCTCTTTTGTGAAACTTAAATTAAACCTAGGTTATAGATGTGATATGGCGTAGGTCATCCTTCGATCGATTGTAGAACTTGGAAACCCATTCAGGGAATATTCGTTCACATTTTTGTTGAACGCAGTTGGTTTTTACGATCCTGTATTAAAACATTTCCTTTTATCAATAGTGCAATTTATAAACAATGTTTTGTGAGTAGAATAAAATTTCCAATGGTAAACTTAACTGCTTTTTCGACGTTATTTTACCAGCTAACTAAAATAGGAAAGCCTTGAACCCTTTCCACTAAATTTAGTTAGTATTAAGATTCTTTTACAGGGAGTGCAGTGGAGCTGACGCTGAGATCCTTTAGTATTTGGTTATATCATCGCTAGTCTCACTGAACTCTTCTGAATTCTACATGTCATGTGTGGTCTGGCGTCTCCTTACCAGCAACAGGTCCCAGGTTCCAACTAGTTAATTCCCTAAAAAACACGCTCAGCGCATCGTTGCGCGAAAGTGGTAGGGAGACACGATATAGAACAAACAGACACCACCATGAATGTTTAGACAACGTTCTACCGAATGTAAAGTAGCCCGTTGAATGTGCATTTGTCCATGGTGTGCTGCGAGAGATTTAGTGTGCAGGCCTGAGAATACCAGGGAACATTGGTTAAATGTGTTCGTACATGCGTTGGCTAAACTGTTACAAATCTACACTAATTATGAGTATGCAGATATGGTGTACGTTTACGGTCTCTGAGATAGTAGTGCTCCTACTGCTGTTGAAGAATACCGCAGCGGTTTCCGACAAGTCGAATTTCTTTTTACAGAGTGTTTACCACAATTTTCAGCACAGTGCTTGAAACAGGTTTTCTTCCATTGTCCTGTGTTTATTCTGAACGTGTAGTTCAACAACCTCTGCAGGAACAACACGGTATAGTGCAGTGCTGCTACCAGCACACGGCGACATTCTGCATGTTGTGTACGATAACGATTTACAGGTGAATGTGTTAAAAATACGTAATTTTCAATTGATGCTGTTTAAAAAGCGTGTTGTAATAATTAATAACTATTGTGCACGTGTACATGTTTAAATAAGACAGTATATTGAATAATACAGAAAATAAATAACAATATACCTTAAATATATTCTATCTCAGAAATAACTCCGACGGTTCTAGGCGCTTCAGTCAGGAACCACGCGGCTGCTACGGTCGCAGGTTCGAATCCTGCCTCGGGCATGGATGTGTGTGATGTCCTTAGGTAAGTTAGGTTTAAATAGTTCTAAGTCTAGGGGATTTAGGACCTCAGCTGTTAAGTCCCATAGTGCTTAGAGCCATTTGAACCATTTGAACAACTCCGAATACGGCATCTGTCCATAAGAATTGTTTTTTTTTTCTTCAGATGATCGTCCCTTTCATATTCCTCCGGAGACACTAGCTACACTCCAAAAGTGAAACACAGTCGTAGAGTTTAAGGAAGGGGTTATGCTGAAATTTGGTACCAACGGATGGTGGGGAGAGTCCAGTTGTGTATTTCGTTGCAACACACCTTCCATGATCTTTTATACGGGTGTATTGCATATTCCTTTTCCCAACTTTGTTCATTCAAAATGAAGAAAATGCCTCGTAATGGAAACTCTAACTACCTCAGTTAATAGAAAGGAAAAGTATTTGCCTTGTATTTGGCGCAACTCAATGAAAGTATCTGAGATCAGCATCACCTAACAGGCTATTCCTAATATTTGCTAATATTTGGGAAGGTTGGAGCAAGGGCGAGAATAATGGATCTAGTGAAAATTTATTTCTGAATAAATATTCCATATTTCTGTATCTGGAAACTGGTACAAAACTATATATCCTTATTTGCTACAACTGTTTGTCTCAGGAGGAAATATATTTTAATATTATCATTTATAAAATTTCAGTACACTATTTTCAGAATGCTCATAAAGTATTGAATGTATGTAAATAAAGGTTTGCTTTCAACTTTCTTTACAATTTTACCATCAAACATGAAATTTAAAATCTCTCAGGAATAATCTCAGATAATTGTCTGTTATATTTTGCAGTTATTAATAATAACCATAGACTTATCGCTTCTGTTAATCTTTTATTAATTTTTTTCTAATTTCACCAAAGCATTCCTGAGTGATATTTACTTTGCGTGTCTGTTAGAATCGGACGTTAATGGCGGTCGACAGTGTTCGAAATTTATTAGAAATAAATCGGAAATACAAGTATCTTGGCTTCACCTGTATTGGGCATCAATATACTGCCTATTAGTGACATAAGTGACATACGAAAATGTGTGCCGGATCGAGATTCAAACCAGTGTATGCCGTTTATGGTGAACGGTAGCCTTAACCACTTCGGCTATCCGTGCACTTAGCCTGGACCGAGCCAAACTTCCATATACCATACTGCGTACATCCTTGTACCGCAGTGTGTGTGGTACCTCTCATGTGACTGTATCGCTGTACCATTTTTCAACAATGCTCGTCCACACACTACGTGTGTGTCTATGAACTATCTGCATGAATTTGAGGTCCTCCCGTGACCGGCATGGTCCCAAAAAAATGGTTCAAATGCCTCTGAGCACTATGAGACTTCTGCGATCATCAGTCCCCTAGAACTTAGAACTACTTAAACCTAACTAACCTAAGGGCACCACACATATCCATGCCCGAGGCAGGATTCGAACCTGCAACCGTAGCGGTCGCGCGGTTCCAGACTGTAGCGCCTAGAACCCTTCGGCCACACCAGCCGGCGCATGGTCCCAAGATCCGACCGTCGTACATCACGTGTCGACCAGCTCGGACGTCAGCTCCACGTCAGTGTCAGTACCCTAGATATCGAGGACCAGTTACAACAGCTGTAGACCGACTAGGCGCAGGAGATGCTTCACTGACCTTTTTTCTCCCTCCCCAATTGAAAGCATGCAAACCAACGTCATGTTGAAGAGTGGGCGTATACTACCCAGATCTTCATAAATTTGACTCGACTTTGTAGTCACATGCCCTGTGAACCAGTGTTTTCTATCGTTTTCTCCTCCTATTGTGGGTGCTTCACTTGCTGCGTCATGCAGTAAAGTAGAATTCGCATTATCAGGAACAAGAATGCCCAACGAATACATTAAATGTATTCGCAATCGCGTATGTGGACAACTATCAGATATAGAATGGAATGTCGACAAAGAGAATTTGTGCCGGACAGTGACGAGAAACCAGATTTCCCTCTTATCCTGAGGGGTTGCCTTGCAATTTGCTTCTCCGAGCACAGCGCACGGCCAGACCAAAAGTGTACTCGTGCAAGGATTAGCCTAAATCCAATGCGACCGCTACTGATAAGCAGGAAATCTGGATTCGAGTCCTGATGCGGCACAAATTTTCATTGTTGCCATCACATTATACTGTTGATGTTTCCTTTAATTTACATCAATGGTCACAAACTTTTTGTTAACAGATCACCGGTTTCGGTCTATAACGACCATCATCAGATCTGCAGCAACAAGTTTGTGTCCATAGACGTAAATTAAAGGAAAATTATTGTATATAATGGTCACTGTTTTATTCGCGACAATATCGCAGCTTGTGATACTATTGATGTTTGCCCATATTCGCAACTGCAAATACATTTAATGTATTTCATAACGTCTGTGGTCGCCGGAGTACCTGTTCCTTTGGGTATGCATTCAAGTCCAAAGCAACTTTGCATCGCAATTCAAAATAACTCAGCTACTGCACTGTCGTATGTCGAACGAATGACCGCCTCCCAAGAAATTGACCTCCAGTAAGTATAGTAGACTTCCAAAGTGAACTAACCTTTGATTCGGCTAAATCGACAGACATGTGCCTTTTTGATCCAGAAAGCACATTGTTTCAACGTAAAATCGAGAATTTTTGACACTGTCCAAGCCTCGTCCCTTGCAAGCTCTGAGAAGCGTCAAATAAGAGCTAAAGAAACGGGACCAGAGGTTCGCCTCAGGCCTGAGCCACTGGGGGGCGTTATGAATGGCGGAGGCGGCCTGCGGCGACTGCAGGAAGCGGCGACGCAGCGCTGGAATCCTGTCTGCTGGAGGCGGAGGCAGCGCCGACGGCGTACCGGGGGCGGAAAAAGTCGCCCCAGACGCCGGCCGTGAGTCACCGCGGCCGCTTTTTGCGCCTCCCAGCGACCAGCGGCACAAGCAGCCGCGAGTCTGCCGCTTGTCGGACAAGCCGTGGCGTGGCCGCTCTGCCTACCTGCTGGCTGGCCGCGGCAGTCGGCTGAGTGTCCAGAACGGGGGTCACACACTGGGGTGGCTCCAGCCACTGCCGCCTGATACAAAGTGTTTTCGAGGTCATAAGGAAGGGGCGGACAGACGTTAATTGTGATTCTTCCTTCCGTCTTACCTGATGAATTTATCCTATTACCTCTTGCTCTAGAGCGCCTCCGTAGCCAACCGATTAGGGTCGGTGCCTTCGGTGCCTGAAAGACCCCGATGGGTAGACGTGCGGTCTGGGGCGTCTTGCCACGGTTCGTGCGGCTTCCCCCGTCGAAGGTTCTAGTCCTCCTTCGTGTATGGGTGTGTGTGTTGTCCTCAGCGTAAGCTAGTTTTACATTAAGCAGTACGTCAGCCTAGGGACCGATGACCTCAGCAGTTTGGTCCCACAGGAACTTACCACCACCTGAAAGACTCAGGTCTGATTCTCGGTAGCTCGTCAGATATGTGTGATCGTCTGGTAAATGGCCAGTTTTGCCTTGTGTGGCCAGATGAGGAGATGCTTGAATAAAGAAGTAGTGGTACTACCAAGATTCATCTACCGGCAGTAACGACTGGAGGGAATGACGATCTGCTGATCACATGTCTCACGATCACTGTAGACAGCAGAGGGCCAAATGACACCGGCCTAAGGCCTAATCACTGAGCCGTATTTTTATTTTTTACATTTTAATTTTTGCTCCTCCACAGACTACTTCTTATCGAGATTTATGTAGCAGTGCCTTGCATTACTGTTACATGGCGTTACCATCATCCTAAAGAAACTTTCGAGGAAATTACTTGAAACATTGCTGCTTTGGCTGAAATTTCACTCAAAACATTATGATCAAATCCTTATTAGAGTGCTGGATCAAAAAGGCACAAGTTTGTCGATTTAGCCGAATCATAGGTGAGTGCACTTTTTAAGTCTATCGTACCTAGTGGAGGCCAAATTTTTGGGAGGCAGACATTCACTCCACAAATGACCTTGTAGTACCTTTGGATTGGATAACAGCACCGATTCTGAATAACGTCGGCTATACAAGTGCTTGATAGTTTTTGTAGCAATGTGACACCGGATGTCTATGCACAGGTCACGCAATTCCTGAAAACTACGGGCCAGCTGTTGGTGGAGCTGAAGCACAGTGATGTCTCAGATGCATCCCACTGTGTTCAGATCAGTCGAAAGCAATGTACGACGATTCTGGTCTTGTGACATGGAAAGTTATCCTGGTGTAGGGTTCCACCGCTCTCAAGAAAGACATCAAAGCCTGCAAAAATGTTCACGTAGTCCACAGTTCTCATGGTCCTCTCGATTACAACTCCCATGGCCGCCCAGCTGAATGTTCGCCATAGCACAACCTTTGTCCCACCAACATGTGACCGTGGCACAGTGGACGTTTCGAGCAGCCGTTTGCCATAATGTCGGTGTTCTTGGCCGCGAACATCGACCTTGTGTGATAAAAAAACGTGATCCATCAGACCAGGTGACACAATTTTGTCTACAGTCCAAATTCGATGGCCTCGTGGCCATTGCAATCGTAACTGACGATGCCACTGGGTCAGCGTGAGGACACATAAGGGTCGTCTGTTCATCAATGTTCATCAATCTGCGCTGAAAGGTATGCGTGCACCAGCTTTGCACTGTGTCGTTAGATCTGCCACAGATCGCCACCTCGCTGGCTTTACAGAACGTGAATACCTCCATATTCTGTGAAAAGGCGCGGAGATACGCACCACGTCGCCTACGCGTGGTTTCACTGTCCTTTAACCACTTTCCATAGACAGCAGCACGAGAGCATCTGACCAGCTTCCTCGTACCCGAGACGTGCGTATCAGGCGACGCGCCCTATCCGCCTTCTCTTTGTTAAATTCGTCTATGTCAGTCGATTTCCACTATTTGTGACTCTTATCATTGCTGGAATAAATCAAAGTTCGTCTCTGAGCTTTCCTTACCGCATCACTTGCCTGCAACGGCACCAGGCGGCATTCACTCTCGCAATGGGCAGTGGTCAAAATGTTTTCTCTTGCTACTGTATATTCGCTACTGTACTATTGATGACTGTGTCTTTTATGTTGTACGTCTGTGACTGGATCTTTTGTGTTGTAAGTCTGATGATTCAAAATTACAGGCTTTTTCACTGTGGTGACATTACGTTATATCACTCTGTAACGAGCTATCGGAGACTACAGGTCTTTATAACCAAGAAAAATCTTGCAAAACCAGTGGTCAGAAACACGTCATTGGGGCTATTTCAGTTCGTATCTGCGGCAATATTATCAACTCACTCATACAAAAATTAAGTATAAATGTTTGTTTTGTATATATATATGCACGATTGCTTCATCGAAGGATGGGAAATGCCTTCGCCAGCAATGTTGTGGTTCCGCATGAGTTCAATATCGAGAAGATGTAGCAGCGGGTATGGAAATATTTCGTTTGAGCTAAGATTAATTTGCGAAAGTTGAAGGGAAACTCAATGAATTATGAGTACGATAGATACATAGGTACAGAGGAACTCAGTGTTACTACTTTCTAAGATCATGAAACTCTTATGTTGCTTTCCTTGTAATCACAAGAGTGAAAATACAGACTGCTATTGAAATAACTTCTAACTTGCCGTCAGTTTCCAATATTAATGGATACTCAATCACAAAAATAATTTTCAGTGTAGTTAACACCTTCTGTGCTTCACAGTCAGCGTTTTTATTGTCTTATTCATGTAGATATGAAGTCACAACAAAAAGTCGTTATTTCAGTCACTTTAAATGTGCATAATTATGCACAAGCTTAAGATTAATCGACATATATTAAATAAAATTCCAGGATGACACCGGAAAGAACTGGATACTCTTCTTCCTAAAGTTGTAAATCCTGGTAATAGAATATACATTATCTTTTCCTAAACAAAGACCGTAAAAGCAAAGTTTTGCTTGTATGTTCCCGACTTCAACGTGAATTCTTGTTGCATTTGACGATATATTTATTTTGTGTACCTGTAAATACATTTTGTAAAATCTGAGGTACGAAAAAGACTTCAGTCTAGCGTTCTGTCGAACCTGAATGTCTTGGTATTGCTTAGTCTATTGTTAAAAGCTTAAGCCAGTAACTTGTTTTTTATTCGCATAGTTTTGTCTCCTGTTATTAAAAGTTATTTCTCTAGTTTCTTAATTTTATACTCTATCTGTTCTTTGATCCTCCTTTTTCTACCTCTATGCCAGTAAAGGTAATGTGCTAAGCTCCCGCTTAGAAACTTTACAAACATTCCTTCTATCATTTCTTTCTGATATTTTTTCTCTACAAGGTGAGACGGCAGCATAAATCGTTTTTATAAGATGTAATGTAGGCACTGCAGTATACCTTAAGGCCTTTTGTGTAAGTTTCAGTAACTGAGCCTGGAGACCTTGTATATAGTTTTCCTCTTTGAAACATATCTTACAGATCAGCTTAGCGCCTGCTGTTTCTCTCACTTAGACTGTGTAGCATGCAGAGATTTCTTTTTTTTTATTTAATCAGACTTTAATGTCCTCCACAAACTAAAACACCTAAAGTTTTCAGGCTAATTAAAGCCTAGAGGCATCGTCTTTCCCGAATGTACGTGTGAAATGATATTTGTTTACCGTGCCTCTTGCGTTCTTGTGGAGATATTTCCATTGCAAGTTTTCTCCCCTAACATATATTTCTTTATATCTCACCGAGAAGTGAAGTACCTATTTTCAGAGTTTTAGATGTAAAAAATTTTAATCTAAATATTTTCTTATTCATTCCATATCTGGGGGAATGAATTTCCGAAAGGAGCAAAATACTTTTTTTCTAACAGGATAACCGAATACTAATTTTTATGGATTTAGCTTTGAAAGTGCTTTTATATTGAAATAACTTCGTAAAACTTTTCATCCCTATTCCACACCCTTAGGGGGTTGAATATCCAAACAAGTGCTTTTCTTTCATTTCTAACCAAGAAGTCAGATACCAGACGTAGCTCTGAATATAGTTAAGTAGTTCTTACATACTGATTTATTTTAAAAAAATGTCTTCCACCTCGGTAGGTGTTAAACTTCCAAAAACCCTGAAAAACGTATTTCTTTATTTCTAATCAAGGAACCAAATATTAATTTTGGTAGGTCTATCTTAAAAATTTTCTCAATAGCGACACCCTTAGGGGTGGAATTCCTAAAATGCCTTCTTAAACGATACCTGCAGTGTAAGATCAATACCGTAGCCTAATATCGGGCTTCTGTTCTTAGCGCTTTGACCTGGATAATGAAAACCAGTGAGTCAGTGATTCAGTCAGTCGGGACATTGTCTTTTTTATGCGGAGGTAACAGAGTTTGTATCGTGAATGCTGCTACGTCTAATGCGGAGCCGAGGCTGCCGGGTACATGTTCCTAGAAGATAAGACAATGGTAGACAATGCTATTACTTTAATTTCGTTATTGTGTTCACGCACAGTGATCGCACACTTCGCCATTGTTAATGTCAGAGAACACGAACGAACTGAATAAATCAGAAAACCAAAAAGCAACAATACAAAATTTACTGCCTTCAACAAGTAAGAGCGTGTGTGCAGTGGGCGGAGCTTCTCGAGACGCCTACGAGAAAGACAGGCCGCGGCGCGTACGTCACGAAGGAAGTCCTGCGCTCGCTCGCTCGCTCGCTCAAAGCAGCAGACAAACTACGTTTCTACACCTGTTAACTAGGCGTGTCCGTACAAAACGAAAACTGTATCTTCTACTGGAATCCGCTATTATGGAATCTTACTGCTGTTAGTCCTATAATGATGGAAAGTCCTTGGGCCTACTTATAATTTGTTACGGCTGTACTGGCGTATAATAAAATAAAATCATGCTAAAATGATTATCAGTTGCATAAGGCATCATTTCTAGCATGTAATGAGTACTGTTAAGCAAAAGAGACTAAATGCTATAAACAAAACGTTATACCATTTGATCTTAAATTAAATCTTGCTTTAGTACTGTTAATCAGTAAGACTTCATAACAGCAGATTCCAGTGGAAGATGCAATTCTCGTTAGCACTTACACGCCCAGCTGCGAGTTAACAGGTTTAGAAACGCATTTTGTCTCCTGAGCAGAGCGAGCGAGCGAGTTCAGGACTACCTTCGTGACGTACGCGCCGCAGTCTGTCTTTCTAGTGAGCCTCGGCTTCTAGACAAAAACCTAATGCGCAGAATGGAGGAAAAATCTCTGATCTGCTCACCGAAATACCCACCCCCACCCCACCGTAGAGAGTCAGTGAAGCCCCTGTTAAAATACGACGTTTCCTCTCCTACTGCGGGAGACGTCTTCGGAGATAAAAAGGTAACCAGCAAATTTATCGAATACTGGTTTTGTGTGTGGACCACAAATACTGATTTTGTATATAGACCACTGCTTCTCGGCCCCGATTTTAAATGAGAAGACGTGAAAATTTTTCGCTGGGATCCCTGTATTGGAAACAGCGTGTGCCGCCACCCGACCAGCCAGTCCCTGGGCACCGCAGAGCGGCTGTCCGCAGACGACGGCCGACCGCCGCCGACCCCGTGCGCCGTCCCTCGTCGCCGTCCAGCAGCGGTCACGTCCCGGCCGTACGTCAGCGGCTGTCGGCGGCGTCCGCAGTCTGCGGGCTGGCTCCTCATATAAGGACATCCCCCGCGGCTCGCGCAAAAAGAGCGGCCGCGTCCTCGCGACCCCCGCCCCTCCCGGGCACCGAGCCGCTCTCGCCTACTTCTCCAGACGAGCACTTAATTGCGCTCGAGGACGACACTATTCTGTTGCAAGCAGTCACGCCGCCAGCCAGAAGTACTGTTCCGGCTTCAGGAAAAGAGCATCCGAAGCAAATCCCATTTATTCTTTTGTGCCTGAGCCGCTAGCAAGAGAGTACGATAAGTTTATTTCACAAAAGCATTTCTGGGTGAGCTGGAACCTTATGGGATCAGAGAAGAATGTCAGCCACAGATGGCTTCATATCCGAAAAATAGGAAGTAGAACGTTGTCCTCTAGCAGCAACGCTTTCGAAGGAAATTTGATTCGGATTTGGATTGCATTAAGATACACAGGATTCAATTTTGGGTCCACTGTTTTTCTTGTATGACAACCACTTGCAACTAAACATGCTGGACGTTTAATTTCTTTTCTCTTTGCATATGATATCAGAGTACCAGTGAAAAAGTGGAACGTAATGTAACACTAAGTAGTATTTGCAAGTTGCTGTTAGAGGACAACTGAAGGATGTGCAAATGCCGGCAGGAGTGACCGTGCGGTTCTAGACACTACAGTCTGGGGCCGGGCGACCGCTACGGTCGCAGGTTCAAATCCTGCCTCGGGCCTGGATGTATGTGGTGTCCTTAGGTTAGTTAGGTTTAATTAGTTCTAAGTTCTAGGCGACTCATGACTTCAGAATTTAAGGCACATAGTGCTCAGAGCCAGGATCATGAGCTGAAATCGGTCTGCAAGTTGAAATACCTGGGGTCGTACGTACAGAGGGACGGAGGACTGGAAAGCGAGATACAACACCGAATAAGTTGCAGTTGGAACAACTGGAGGTAAATGAGTGGAGTGTTGTGTGACAAGGAGGTGATCATTGGGTTGAAAAGGAAAGTGTAGAAGTCGTTGGTAAGGCCTGCTATGATATACGGAGCAGAGACATGGCTAGTCACAGTAGCCCAGGAAAGGAAGATGGAAGTGGCGCAAATGAGGATGCTCAGGTGGATGTGTGGTGTGACAAGGAAGGACAGGATTAGAAATTGAATTTGTTAGAGGAGCTGTGAAAGTGGGACCCAGGTGGAAAACGATACAAGACAACAGACTAAGGTGGTACAGACACTTACAGAGAAAAGGGGAAGAGTATATCGGAAACAGAGTTGAAGATATAAGGATTGAAGGAGCGAGAAGGAGAGGAAGACCGAAGATGAGGTGGAAGGATAAGACATCTGGGGACCTAAGGGAGAAAGGATGGAAGAAGGAAGAGGCAATGGATAGAGTACTATGGAGGAGAAGGATCCAGAAGAGCAACACTGACTCTACGTGACGTGGGACAAGGCGACGATAAAGAAGAAAAAGAATAAGACGCTGTTAGAGGACAACTTCACGTAATGCACTGTTTCTGAGACGGTACTATAGGTGAAATTTTACAGGCCCAACAATCAAACAAGGAAGTCGGGGTTTGTTTTAAGTACGTAAGCTTTCTTATAAGTAACACCTTAAATATCTTGTGAAAGAAACTAAACGCTGCTATCTTCACTGTAACAATCTTCTCCATAGCCTCTGACAATGAAACGCCAAGGCTACTTTGCTTTCTTTCGCTATATTACCAACTATGGCATATTTTGGTGTAGCTCTGTCCATTCATGAAGAATATTCTTAGCCTAGGAAACGGTGGCCAGTTCGTGAATTTCGTGCAGGGTCTTGTTCAAAGCTCTAACTCATCTGTCTGTACATGTGCAGTACCATGGGACTTGTTGTTGACAGTAGTGAAATCCGACACATGTTCATTGAACACTAGACGTAATAACAATTTGTTCGTGGATAATACTTGCTTAAATCAATGTATACCAAGGTGTTCACAGTTCACTAGGTTTCATGTTCAGTAGGCTTGCAGCAGAAATGTAAGAACTCAGTGAAAGTCTCTAAATCTTCAAATTTAAGTTGAAAGGTCTCCTTGTGGCACACTAATATTCCATACGGGATTTCCTCGGTGTACTTGAGAACTTTTCTCTGTAGTGCGTTATTTACTCGTATGCTCACTCACTTCTATTAAATCATTACCTTCTTTCCCTAAAACTTTTCAATCAGCTTTCTGCACTCTGTGTAGCGCTAACCGTTCCACTGTCAAGTAGCACTGCCTTGCATGGACCAGATAGTTAACTAAAATGAAAAGTAGTGAAGTACAGTACGGGAGTGTTACTGGGATGTTACTGTACACAATATATACAAATGATCACGTGGATAATGTTGGACCTCAAGGGGTTCTTCACAGGCGATGCTGTTGACTGTACGAAGTTTCCAATACCAGGCGATTGTAGGAATGTGCGGGAAGACAAAAAGAGTACATGGCAAAAATGAACACCTTAATCTGTATGAGCAAGCTCTGATTTATCTTATTTTATGACGATTATAATTTTCCCCTGTGCTGGTGATAATTAATGAAATTTTTTGTCATTGGAAGGAGCACTTGATAATTCTAATTGCGTGAAAGATCTCAGCGCAACGAAAAACGTCATCGTTTCAATGAGTGCCGCCTCAACTCGCTTTTCATAACCGCTTCGTAGGTGCGTTCCATCGGGTTTAGGTCAGACGAGTTTGGGGGCTACTACAATAACTTGAATTCACTATTATGCTCCTCAAACTACTGTAGAACAATTATGGCCATTTAACATGTATAGTCATCTTGTTGGAGGATTCCTTCCATTGAACACAGATGATTCGCAATAATGTTCACGTTCCCCTATTGCGTGATAATGCAAAAACGATCTGCACTTCTTTGAAAATTTTCGATGTCCATCGTCAATCCTATCTATTAAGGATGTCATGTCGTAGACAAGTACTCCAGAATAGGGCGGACAAGGGTAGTGTAGACACTCTTTTTAGTAGATTTGTTGCAGCTTCTTTCTGCCAATGAAACATACTCTTTGGTTTGCCTTCCCTGATCTGTTTTCTACGTCATGGCTCCAATTTAATTTGTTAGTTATTTTAAAGACTTGTTACTTAGCTGAATTGAAAACCTTTACTTTTTTTTTAGTCACCAGTCTTCTGGCTGGTTTAATGCGGACACACGAATTCCTCTCGTGTGCCGTCATCTAAGAGTAGCACTTCCACCCTACGTCCTGAATTATTTATTGGACGTATTGTCTGCCTTCTTCTACAGTTTTTACCCTCTACTGATCCCTCTATTACCAAGGAATTTATTCCCTCGTGTCTTCATTCTTCTTGTGCCATCCTGTCCCCTCTTTTCCCTATTTTCCTTTGTTGCAGATTCTGAGGAGCACCTCTCACTCTGTGCCTTATCAGTCCACCTAATTTCTAACATTCTTCTGTAGCACCATATCCCAAATGTTTCGATTCTTTGCTGAACACTGCAGCCCACAATTTACTGCCATACAGTGGTGTCCTCCAAATGTAGACGCTCAGAAATTTCTTCCTCGTATTACGAAATTAAACTGCGTTTTTCTTATTACTCACTTGAAGGACCTCAAACTCTTTAATGTTCAGGATCAGCTGCCACTTTTTGTACCATATATAAATTGTCTAGATTTTGTTGCAATGCGTTTTGATCATCTGATGATTCTACTAGAGATTAGAGGACAGTCAGTCGCCAAACATTTTGTGACAGTTGCTCGTATTGTCTGCTAAATCTTTTACATATACTGAAGAGTCAAAGAAACTGGTACACGTGCCTAATAAGAGCCTATGCGAGCACGCAGAAGTGCCGCAACACGAAGTGGCATGGACTCGACTAATGTCTGAAGTAGTGCTGGAGGGAACTGACTTCATGAATCCTGCAGGGCTGTCCATAATTCCGTAAAAGTACTAGGGAGCGAAGACCTCTCCCGAACAGCATGTTGCAAGGCTTCCCAGATATACTCAACCATTTTCATTTCTGAGTACTCTGGAGGACAGAGGAAATGTTTAAACCACAAGAAGTTCCTGGAGCCACTCTGTAGCAATTCTGGTTGTGTGGGGCGTCGCATGGTCCTCCTAGAATTCCCCAAGACCGTCGGAATGCACAATGGACATGAAGGGATGCAGGTGATAAGACAGGATGTTTACGTACAAGTCACCTGTCAGAGACGTAACTAGATATATTTAAGGGTCCCGTATCACTCCTAGTACAACCGCCCCACACCATTAGAGAGTGTCCACCAGTTTGAACAACCACTGCTGACAAGCATTGTCCATGGATTTATGAGGTTGTCCCCATACGCGTATACGTCGTTCCGCTCGATACAGTTTGAAACGAGACTCGTCCGACCAGGCAATCTGTTTTCAGAAATCAACAATCCATTGTCGGTAATGACGGGCCCAGGCGAGGCGTAAAGCTTTGTGTCGTACAGTCATCAAGGGTAAATGAGTGTACTTTCCGAAAGCCCATATCGATGATGATTCGTTGAATGATTCGCACGCTGACACTTGTTGATGGCCCAGCATTGAAATCTTCATCAATTTGCGGAAGGGTTGCACTTCTGTCACGTTGAACGATTCTCTTCAGTCGTCGTTGGTCCCGTTCTTGTATAATCTTTTTTCGACCGCAGCGATGTCGGAGATTTGATGTTTTACTGAATTCTTAGTATTCACGGTACACTCGTGAAATGGTCGTACAGGAAAATCCCCACTTCATCGCTACTTCCGCGATGCTGAGTCGCATCGCTCGGCGCCGACTATAACACCACGTTGAAACTCACCTAAATATTGATAACCTGCCATTGCAGCAGCAGTAACCGATCTAACAACTGCGCCAAACACTTGCTGTCTTACATAGGCGTTGCCGACCGCAGCGCCGTATTCTGCCTGTTTACATATCTCTGTATTTGAATACGTATTCCTACGTCAGTTTCTTTGGCTCTTCGGTGTACATTAAGAGCAGCAGAGAACCTGTAATACACGACTGGCCATTAAAATTGTTACACCAAGAAGAAATGCAGATGATAAACGGATATTCATTTGGCAAATATATTATGCTAGAAATGACATGTGATTACATTGTCACGCAATTTGAGTGCATAGATCCTGAGAAATCAGTACCCCTAACAACCACCTCTGGCCGTAATAACGGCCTTGATACATCAGGGCATTGCGTCAAACAGAGCTTGGATGGCGTGTACAGGTACAGCTGCCCATGCAGCTTCAACACAATACCACTGTTTATCAAGAGTAGTGACTGGCGTATTTTGATACCAGTTGGTGAGAGATCTGGAGAATGTGCTGGCTAGGGCAGCAGTCGAACATTTTCTGTATCCAGAAAGGCCCGTACAAGACCAGCAACATGCGGTCGTGCATTATCCTGCTAAAATGTAGGGGTTCGCAGGGATCGAATGAAGGGTAGAGCAACGGGTCGTAACACATCTGAAATGTAACGTCCACTGTTCAAAGTGCCGTCAATGTGAACAAGAGGTGACTGAGACGTGTAACCAGTGGCACCCCATACCATCATGCCGGGTGATACGCCAGTATGGCGATGACGAATACACGCTCCCAATGTGCGGTAGCCAAACACGGATGCGACCATCATGATGCTGTAAACAGAACCTCGATTCGTCCGAAATAATTACGTTTTGCCATGTGTGCACCCAGGTTCGTCGTTCAGCACACCATCGTAGGCGATCCTGTCTGTGTTGCAGCGTCAAGGGTAGCCGCAGCCTTGGCCTCCGAGCTGATAGTCCATGCGGCTGCAAGCGTCGTCGAACTGTTCGTGCAGATGGTTGTTGTCTTGCAAACGTCCCCATCTGCTGACTCTGGGATCGAGACGTGGCTGCACGATCCGTTACAGCCCTACGTATAAGATGCCTGTCATCTCGACTACTAGTGATACGTGGCCGTTGGGATCCAGCACGGCGTTCCGTATTACCCTCCTGAACCCACCCAATCCATATTCTCCTAACAGTCATTGTATCTCGACCAATGTGAGCAGAAATGTCGCCATACGATAAACCGCCATGGCGATAGGCTACAATCCGACCATTATCAAAGTGGGAATCGTGATGGTACGCATTTCTCCTCCTTTCACGATGATTCTCAACAACGTTTCACCAGGCAACGCCGGTCAACTGCTGTTTGTGTATAAGAAATCGGTTGGGAACTTACCTCATGCCAGCACGTTGTAGGTGTCGCCACCGGCGCTAACCTTGTGTGAATGCTCGGAAAAGCTAATGGTTTGCATATCGCAACCTGCCGGTTAAATTTCACATCTATAACACGTCATCTTCGTGGTGTAGCAATTTAGTGGCCAGTAGTGTAGTTGTTTAGGGAACGACAGATAGAGGTTCGGTTTAATGGGACGATTGCTTGTCAATGACTAGGAGCTGTAAACTTTCCGAGAGAAGATAAAGTATCCAGTCGCACAGTAGAGACGATACTCCATAGACGTGCAGTTTGATCAGAAAGGACTTGTGATCGACGGAATCAAAACCTTTCTGAAAATCTAGAAATATCATGCCAGCTTGGGATCCACTGAACCAGTGAAGCCTTGTGCCACTTCAGAGGGCAGCCCACATCGATTGCAAGCGTGTCAACGCCTGCCCGGTTCCCATAGCTGCGACTCGCCCGCGCCGGGAGCCAGTTGCCCGGAAAGGAGAGGGAAAGGCAGGCGACATTTCGCTCTGCTGAACTGGCCAGGAGGCAGCTGGCTGCAGGTTTAATTACCGCCGGCCCGTCCCGGGGGACCTGTTGACTGACTCAGACGCGCGGTCCCGGGGAACGCCCCCTTTTTATAAACGCCGCCCGGCCGCTCCCTCGCCTTAGCCCCGGGCGGTGCGGCGGGTCCACAATGACGCCTGATTGATGACTTAACGAGTCGGACACGACGACATTTAGCGGCCCGAGAGGCGCCCGGGGCTGCCAGGCGAGGCACGGCGCAGCTGCCTGCGGCCACCACGACCCTCCGGTGGAGGAAGGGTGCGACCGCTGGTGTGGAGACCCGCGTCACTCATGCGGCGCCCCCAACTAGGCGTGAAATATTTACTCCACATTGGCGGCTACGCATACGGGAAGGCCAGACGAAGAAAAAAAGTGAAAACGTAACAAATGCGATCTTTGTCAATGCGAATTTCTATGCTGGTGTTCAAATCTTACGGGTGCAAGTATCTTTCACGTGATGTGTCACTGACATGAAGGATAACTCCAGAAAACTTGGACCTTACACAGACATAATGCTACAGTATAGTACAGACGGTAGCTGAAATAATACACAAAGAAACGAACAGAAATGCCTTTTTTGTTCATCGACAATAATGGCACAAAAGTTAAAACTTTTAATGATGGTACGCTGGGGATTACAGTTTTCTGGACATGATCTTTAACAGGATATACGACCACCATTGGCAGCAATGTATGATCTGCAACTGCCTCCCACGCTTGACATAAGGTTCGTAAGGAGTTTCTCCAAGCTCTGTGCGCAGTAACGTGGTTGGCTCCGTATTATGCCCTTCATGCTTTTATTTGCCTAATGACGACAGGACGATGTTTCTTTATAACTTTCATCTTAATTCCTTATGCTGGCGCTAAAGAACGGATGTCGGCTGACCATTTTATTTCTTACATTAATCTGAAGATGCCCTACAAGTGGGAAAAGCATCATTGCTAATAAATAAATAAAACAGTTTGCACCAAAACTGTCATATTAGAGGAAATTCATAACCGGTTGCTGTACAAAGCGCCTAGCGTGGAATGGAACCAATTTTGGTAAGGAGTTCTTCTGACAGGGTGTTCCATTGCTCAACAAGAGCGGGTGACAGCTGTTGAATGATCGTTGGTTCATATTGACGTATTCTAATACGTCTCCTCAAAACACGCCACTTGTGCTCGATGAGATTTAAGTCGAGGGACTGAGCAGGCCAGTCCAGTCACCGAATATCCTCCCGTTTCAAAAGTTCTCCCACCTGTTGTCTTCGATGCTGTCCCGCATTGTCATCCAGATAAAGTCTGGCCCAAATGCACCGCTGAAAAGCCGAACATGGGGAAGGACTGCAATGTCGCAATAACTTCGACCGGAGGCTGTGCCATGTCCAATGATCTGAAGGCCAGCACAGTCGTGCGATATTATGCCTCCACACATCGTAACACTTGGACCACGAAAGCGACTATGGTAGCAACGTTCTTGGATGCATTAAAATTCCCCCTTCCCCTGCTATACAAGCGTACTTCAGAACGGTCGAAGTGATTTATTTGGTGGTCCAGCTCTTATGGTGTTGGAAGACATGATGTTGCACCGGAATACTGACCTCCAAATCTCAACATGGCACAATCATCGGTCAACGTTACCAGCACACTACACTGCTTCGCCATGTACGTCTTTTCAGTTGTTCATTCGGGTGTGACATCATTTATATGGATGACAATGCGCAAATGGAGGAGCTGTTGGAACGGGAACGAGAGGGCATTCAGTAAGTGGACTGGCATGCCCGTTCCTCCGACTTCAGTCTCCGCACGTTTGGTGTGAGTTGCAGCAACGTATTTCAACACAGCCACGTGTGCCAACGATCACCCACCAGGTAAGAAGGAATAGAGCGCCCAAATGTAAAAACTACAAATCAGCCTTGAGGCCAGCATCCGAGCACGTTGCAAAACATGCACTGCCGCCCATGGTGATAGCACACTCTGGTAAGCACCATTTCCCGCTTTCTATAATGTTAATGGAACCGTCAGGACTCGCGATGACTTCAGCCATTAAAATTGATACACCACGAAGATGACGTGCTACAGACGCGAAATTGCACTGCCGGGAAGAAGACGCTGTGATATGAAAATGATTAGCTTTTCAGCGCATTCACACAAGGTTGGCGCCGGTGGCAACACCTACAACGTGCTGATGGTTCAAATGGCTCTGAACACTATGGGACTTAACTTCTAAGATCATCGATAGTCCCCTAGAACTTAGAACTACTTAAACCTAACTAACCTAAACACATCATACACATCCACGCCCGAGGCAGGATACGAACCTGCGACCGTAGCGGTCACGCGGTTCCGGAATGTAGCGCCTAGAACGTCTAGGCCATCCCGGCCCGTTACAACGTGCTGACATGAGGAAAGTTTTCAATCAATTTCTCATACTCGAACAGCAGTTGACCGCCATTGCCTGGTGAAACGTTGTTGTGATGCCTCGTGTAAGAAAGAGAAAAGCGTACCGTCACGTTTCCGACTTTGATAAAGGTCAGATTGTAGCCTATCGTGATTGCGGTTTATAGTATCGTGACATTGCTGCTCGCGTTGGTCGAGATCCAATTACTGTTAGCAGAATATGGAATCAGTGGGTTCAGGAGGGTAATACGGAACTCCGTGCTGGATGCCAATGGCCTCGTATTACTAGCCGTCGAGATGAGAGGCATCTTCTCTGCATGGCTGTAACGGATCGTGCAGCCACGTCTCGACCCCTGAGTCGACAGATGGGGACGTTTGCAAGACAACAACCATCTGCACGAACGGTTCGACAACGTTTGCAGCAGCATGGACTATCAGCTCGGAGACCCTGGCTGCGGTTACCCTTGACGCTGCATTACAGATAGGAGCACCTGCGATGGTGTACTCAACGACGAGCCTGGGCGCACACTTGGCAAAACGTGATTTTTTCGGATGAATCCAGGTTCCGTTTACAGCATCATGATGGTCGCATCCGTGTTTGGTGACATCGAGGTGAACGCACATTGGAAACAATGATGGTTACACCTCTCGGTCACCTCTTGTTCGCATTGACGGCAGTTTGAACAGTAGACGTTACATTTCAGATGTGTTACGACCCGTTGCTCTACCATTCATTCGATCCCTGCGAAACCCTACATTTTAGCAGGATAATGCACGACCGCATGTTGCAGGTCCTGTACGGGCGTTACTGGATACAGAAAATGATCGACTGCTGCCCTGGCGGGCACATTCTCTAGATCTCTTACCAATTGAAAACGTCTGGTCAATGGTGGCTGCGCAACTGGCTGGTCACAATACGCCAGTCACCACTCTTGATGAACTGTGGTATCGTGTGTTGTGTTTCTACAGTGAATCTGCCATCTGCAACCACTTTCACGTTTACTTTTTCCGCATCTTCATCACTGCCAAACACTATATATTGAGTGGCCACTGTCACTGTAACTTTCAGTTACCTTTTATACTATTCTGTATGGTCTACGTTTCGTACACATATTACTTGGGCGTGACACATCATACGACAGTTACTCCAGTTAAAATCGATATTTTCTTCATCATCTACATACTCTAATCAGCCAAAACATTGAGCCTCTGCTTAATATCGTGTTGATCCGCCTCTGGAACGAAATACAGCAGTGATTCTGCGTGCCAAGGATTTTACTAATCGTTGACAGGTTTCCTGAGGTACCTGACATGAGATGTCTATCCGAAGTTATCGTTATTTCTATAAATTACGGCTTGTTGTGTTTGGGCATTAAACTGGTACGCGATAGCGTCCCAAATGTGTCCCATCGGATAAAGATGGGTCGAATTTGGCGGCGAAGACAGCAGTGTCACTTCACTATCAGGTTACTGAAACCACTGGAGCACAAGTCTGGCCTTGTGACACGAACAGATATCTTGCTGGAAAATTCCATCGTACTCAAGGAATACATCAAGCAGCAAGAGATTCAGGTGGTTCCTAACGATGTTCATGTAGTCCACAGATCTCATGGTACCATCGTTTACAACCACAGGTTCCATGAAAGCCCAGGTGAGTGTCTCCCATAATACAATACTGCTCCCAGAGGCCTGCGATTGTGGCGTAGTGCATGTTTTGCGAAACTGTTCATTGGATGTCGGCGTATTCAGACGCCACCATATACTTGGTGTAACAAGAAACGTGATTCCCCCAACCTGACGACATGTTTTCATCGATCCATGGTAAAAACTCGATGATTCCATCTCCATTGAAATTGTAATTGTACACGTCACTGAGTGAACAATAGAGTACGTGGGGATAATCTGCTGCGGAGGCAGATGTTTGACAACGTGCGCTAATCGGTGTAATCTGAAATCCTATTGTCTACACCAGCTTTGTATTTTGTCCGCATATCTGCCACTGTTAGTCGCTTATCCTACTCGACAGAGCGCTTGAGCCTTCAAACACAACGTTCTCAGATTAGCAGTTGATGCCCATCAAATTTTCGCCAGTCGTGGTTTGAGGTTCTTTAAGTACCTTCAAAAGATGCTCACGATAGTAGCACGGAGTACCTTCACCGATTTCTTCACTTCCAGGCGCCAGGCCATAATATTTTCCTTTTTACCAAAGTCACTTATGTTAAGTGAATTTCCCAATATGAGGGTCGTATGACAACTAGACGCTTTCCCTATTCGTCCCTGCTTCGCTTATATGCACTCAAGTTCAGAACATTCAGAACACTGTGAGCGACTAGAGATGGGACGTTCGTATTGACAGGACATATACATTACTATGTTATGCAGAAATGATTAGCCTTTCAGTCACCTCGGTTCAGCATGTGTCCTCTTGCCTAGTAATCACAGGGTCCGCCATGGGCCCTAATAACTTGTTACACTCGTGGTTGCATCAAGGCGTATAAGGCGTGAATGGCGTCCTGTGGTTGCTGCATTCACCTGGTTCCAAAATTCAATTGTGGCGGTTGGCCTTTGGTAACAGCCCTGAAGCTGTCGTTTCGCCATATCCCACACAGTTTCGATTGGCGACATGACTGAAGATCTGGTGGGCCAAGTCAAAAGGCGGACATCCTGTGACACCAAGAAAACATTGTCTTGCTTGAAAATGACGTTCAGGATGTTTTTCAGAAAGGCTATGGGTCGCAGGAAGCCACTTATATAGCTCACGCTCGTCACAGTGTCCTGGACACGCGCCGACTGTGATTTGTGGCTATCCCAATAGCACCCCACACCATAAGGCCTTGAGCTGGCGCTGTATATCTTATGCGAATAGAGTCACTGTGATGCTGCTCCACTTGTTTGTGATGATACAAAATGCGGCCATCATTTTATAACAGTCAGAACCTAGATTTGTCCGAAAACACCATCTGATGCCATTAGTATCCCCAGTGACGTCGTTTCACACGCCATCGCCGTCCAGCATGTCTCTGTACGTTCGTCAAAAGTAGGCGGAAAAGTGGACGACGCGCTCATAACCCACACCGTAACAAACGGTGACGGACTGTCACCCCTGACAGTGTACGTTGTGTTACACTGTCACTGTGTGCTGCAACGCCATTTGGATGAGGTGTCAATCTTCTCGTGGGAGGGGGGGGGGGGGGGGTCTCGTCGGTGAGACCTGAACCTCGTTGTGTCCTGCTGCCTTCTGTGAAGAATTCTGCACATTCCCGTGGTACTGCCGAAACACTTAGTCCCACATGAGCATCAATTTTACAGCAGGATGCTTTTCTCATGCCAACAGTGAGCCCTCTTTCAAATTCACTGATTTGATGGTACGGTTCGAGCATACTTCTGCGAGTCATCATCCTCTGCGTCTGCTCAAGTCACACTGATCGATTATCTTCAGCTTACAGTGACAACGAGCGTAGACACATTTTAGCGGTAGGCGGTGCTGACCTTGAACCTGAGGGCTGATGTGGTTCAAATACTAACCTTTTCGGCAGAACATACTTATACTCATGTCCTACGAATATGAACGTCCAACCTCTAGTCGTTCAAGGTGTTCTGTTTTCTCTGAACATGAGTGTGTTCTACTTGCCGTATCACGTGAAAGCATCGTAAAAAAAGGCGTTCGGTCGCTAGTGTTTGGTCGTAATGTTTTGGCTCATCAATGTAAATATTCCACAATTCATTTTATGGCGTATGGTGGAGGGCACTTCTTATAGAATTGTCTTTTCATTCCGAAACTATGTGTGGAAGCTCCACATGAGAGCTAGCTTCTCTGATGTATGCCTTTGTGGTCATTTCGCAGAAAGTATGTGGGACAGAGTGATGTGTTGTCTCATTCTTCTTTGAATATACGGTCTTGGAATGTCAGCAGTAACCTCTCAATGATGCAAAACAGCTTTCATGCACGGCTATCACTGGAAACTGTTGACCATCTCCGTAACCCTCTCGCACTTTCTAAACAATGCGATAGCGAAGCTCGCCTGTCTTCGTTGGATGGTGTCTACCTCTACTGTGAATCCAGCTTGGTCAGGGTCCCAGACTACTGAGGATTAAGATTCGGTCGAAAGAGTATTTTGAAAGCTACATCTTTCGAGGGTGTATTACATTTCCTTAAGGTTCCCCCAACGAATCTCATTGACCTATCCTATAATTTATTCATGTGGTCATCTAACTTTAGGCCGCTCCGGGTGATTGCTCTCAGGTATTTTCCGGTAGTTTCATTTTCCAGAGATTTGTCGTCAATAATGTAACTGAACAGTAATGATTCTGTTCTCTCGTGGTATTTCCTCGGGCTTTCAGCGAAGTGAGAAGTCCGCCATGACGCAAGATTTAGGCAGGTTCGTATGTACTCTGAAATCTACCGTATGTGAGTGATGGAGGGTAAATATGTACCAGTGTAATTGACGAGCCTGTACTAATAATGTGTCGCAAAATGATGTACTCAGCGCAGCTGGGGTAACTAACATATCTCCCTTGCCTGACGAAACGGTGCACGAAAGCGGGTCATCCAAATTGAACAAGTTACGTGACCGATGTGGCGAGCACCGCTGCCCAAACACCGAGGTGGTTACAGCACGCTGTCTTCAAGCTGAACGACAGAAGTACCGACACAGCAGAGAGACGGAGCTATCACAATGTGGGTGACTTGAATGAATGAAAACAGTGGTATAGCAAAATAAGGACGGTGAATGCCCATGCAGATGTTCCTAATTTCCTCGTCTTCAGCTAGAGGAACCACAGTCTGCCAGCATCCAGCTACGAGGAGGGACCTATGATGATCGGCTGTCTTCGCTTCAACTTGTCTACAAGTTCTATATGTATGTACATTTTCTCCTATGGGCTTAGACGCTATCGGCAGCGTTCTCGTCTACTGATCTACGAGTTCCGTGCCTCTACATGTTTTCCACTGTAGACTTAGACGCTGTTAGCAACGGCATTATGGTCACGTAGAGTCCAACGTTGTGAACTTGGTGCTCTGAAACCGGTGGTATTTTTAGAGGCCTCTAGTTCGTGAGTGGCAACGTATAACCACTCGCTGTCTGCCCTGTTCACGTTGGCAGAATACTCTGTTGCGAGATGCTTCTTCTCTGTGCAGTCTACATCGATAGCATACTCGCCCTGCCCGCATAGTTCCGAGACTGTTGGCAGCCACTGGAAAAGGAGGATGATGCAGCTTGCCTGTTTTAAGAGTTGCTGATAATGCTATCTCACACGAGTAACCAGCGTTCCAGTGTCCTCCGAAGTAATAAATCAAAATACAACTCAGTTCACTCCCATTATAACCCTACTGGGCCTGGCAACGATACTGTACGCGAACAACTGCGCTTTGGTGTCCTTTGTACCTTCCAGAGACAACAGCAATTCCTACCATGTACATTCCAGCTGTCGGGGTTGTCCACTGCTGTGCTGGAACCCCTGCTATTTTATCAGGATGCAGACCGAGGACCTCTGTGGAGTCGTCAGACGCAACAGTATTCGGGATTATTCTGGTTATTTCTCATGATACAAGTCGTTGGCGTGTCTGCCGCGGCAACTGTTGGTTACATGACCCGTAGAGGAATCCATTGAACCCAACAGCGCTCTCAAGGCTGCCGACGGCACACTGGTGGGTGATTTGTTCTCGCTGGCGAGGTTGGCACGTTCCGTCGACAGCTCTGCTGGGAGATATTGGTGACCGCGGCGAGTTTGTTCTACTCACATGCCGTTCCAGATCTCTATCTGGGTTCTACGTTCAGGTCGACGGAGATGTCAGATGCTGTGATGTCGTGCTGAATGCTGAATCTGGTCCGCCAGTACGGTCGGTCGTCAGACTCGTGCCATGCTGCAGTATTATGGCATATTCCTCCCTGGACCAGAGCCGCATTGGTAGACCCTTGAATCCCCATCAGTCCTGGCTGCCCTGATGATTTCTATGATGGATCATGTACTTTATTATCCATGGATTAGGGTCGCTGACCATCTAGTAAGACAGCAAGCGTAAGATTAACGCTAGAACAATCTCACACACAAGATGTTTCCATACCATAACAATACAATCGAGTGCGGACTACACGAATGTCGTCGATACTATTGATCGAGTGCTGAATCAGCATACAGGATTGTCAAAACAACCTTCGGTGTAAATAAAATCAAGGATGGTAACATTAAGAGTGCAACAAGAATTCCACTGTTTAAGGCCGCCCGTTGTGCCCGAGCGGTTCTAGGCACTTCAGCCAGGAACCGCGCTGCTGTTACGGTCGCAGGTTCGAATCCTGCGTCGGGCATGGATGTGTGTGATGTCCTTAGATTAGTTAAGTTTAGGTAGTTCTAAGTCTAGGGGACTGATGACCTCAGATGTTAAGTCAAATAGTGCTTAGAGGCATTTAAACGATTTTGAACCACTGTTAAACGCAGAGCAGAGAGTGAATCGGTGGAAATAGTACACTGAAGGCCTCTATGAGGTGGAAGAGTTATGTTATGTGATAGACGAAGAAATAATATTCGATTTAGAAGAGATAAGGATTCCAATATTAGAAACAGAATTTAAGAGAGCTTTGGAGGACTTAAAATAATATAACTCAGAAGAGGGAGATAACATTACATCAGAATTTCTAAAATCATTGGGGAAAGTGGCAACAAAACGACTACTCACGTTGGTATGGAGAATGTATGAGTCTGGGGACACACTATCTGATTTTCCGAAAAATATCGTCCACAGAATTTCGAAGACTGCAAGAGCTGCCACGTGAGACAATTATCGCACAATCAGCTTGATGGCTCATGTATCAAAGTGCTGACAAGAATAATACACAGAAGAATGGAAAAGAAAACTGAGGATGTGTTAGAATGAGGATCAGTTTGGCTTTAGGAGAGGTAAAGGCACCAGAGAGGCAAATCTAATGTTGCGGTTGACAATGGAAACGAGACTAAAGAAAAATCAAGTCACGTTCATAGGATTTGTCGACCTGGAAAAAGCGTTCGGCAATTTTAAATCGAACACGATTTTCGGAATTCTTAGAAGAATAGGTGAAAGGTATAGGGAGAGACGCGTTATATACAAGGATGTAGCCTTTCGCCCCTTTCTTCAGTTTGTACATCGAAGAAGCAATGATGGAAATAAAAGGAAGATTCAGGACTGGAATTAAAATCCAAGGTGAAAGGATATCAACAATACGATTTGCTGATGATATAGCTGTCTGAGTTAAAGTGAAGAATACATGAAGAATTACATGATCTGCTGAATGGAATGACCAGTCTAATGAGTACATGGTGTGGAATGAGATTAAATCGAAGAAAGACGAAGGTAATGGGAAGTAGCAAAAATGAGAACATGGAAAAACTTAACATCAGGAATTATGGTCACGAAGTAGATGAAGTTAAGGAATTCTACCACCTAGGCAGCAAAATAACCAGTGACGGACGGAGGAAATAGGATATCAGAAGCAGACTAGTACTGGCCAAAGAGGAATTCCCTGCTAAGAAAAGTCTACCAGCATCAAACATAGACCTTAATTTGAGTAAGAAATTTCTAAGAATGAACGTTTGAAGCACGACATTGCATGGTAGTGAAACATGGACTGTGGAAAAACAAAAACAGAAGAGTATTGAGGCATTTGAGAAGTGGTGCTAGAGACCAATGTTAAAAATTATGTGGACTGATACCATAAGAAATTAGGAAGTCCTGTGAGAAACGGAGAGGATAGGAATATGTAAAGAACACTGACCAGGAGAAGGGACAGGATGATAGGACATCTGTTCAGACATGAGGGAATAACTTCCATGGCACTAGAGGGAGTTGCAGAGGGCAAAACTCTAGAGGAAGACAGAGATTAGAATACATAAAAAATGAATGCTAGTGGGTGTGGAAGAGAGGCTTCACTCTACGACATCATTCGTAATTACCCGAATCGCTTCTTCACGAGTGGTCAGCGGCCTTCAGTTCTGCTACTTCTCCTTAACGAATTTGTTACAGTATCTTCACTACCTACTCAGCCCCTGTTAGACTCTCTTGCGTTCTACTTCTTCTCTCTTGCCTAACGTTACGAGGGAAATCCGGTCTGCACTCGTGCAACGATTTTCTGCTGAGATCACTCACAGTCTCGCTGAAGAGTGTTGAGGTTGTTGTCTTCCTGATAGACCAAAGGTGTTGAAATGTTTACACTTCCCGGCTGGTGCCTTTTGATACTTCCACGTCATAGGGTAACGCTGGATGTCCAAACTTTGAAAAATTTACTGTCTCATTTCTTTAGTAATTTGTAGCGCAACGCCACCAATAGAACATACGTGTTTCAAGTGGCACTGACATCCACCCATGTCTTCTGTGTGCTTCAATTTTTCGTCAGACAGTATCTGTGCAATGTAGTAAGAATACCGATCAGTTTCCTTTCAGAGCATGCAGGCACAATAGCGCCTTTCTTAGTACTCATATACCGTCTCTTACTTCACGGGAGGTCTGTTCCTAAAGACTGGAAAGTAACACAGGTCACACCAATATTCAAGAAAGGAAATAGGAGTAACCCATTGAATTACACACCCCTATCACTCACCTCAATTTGCAGTAGGATTTTGGAGCATATACTGTACTCGAACATTATGAATCACCTTGAAGAAAATTATTTATTGATACACAACCAATACGGATTCAGGAAATATCGTTCATGTGCAACACAGCTAGTTCTTAATTCTCATGAAGTAATGAGTGTTGTTCACAAGCGATCTCAGATCGATTACATATTCCTAGATTTCCGGAAGGCTTTTGATACCATTCCTCATAAGCGACTGTTAATCAAATTGCGTGCATATCGAGTACCGTCTCAGTTGTGTGACTGGATTCGTGATTTCCTCTCAGAGAGGCCACAGTTCGTAGTGATAGACGGTAAATCATCGAGTAGAACAAAAGCGGTATCTGGCGTTCCGCAAGGATGTGTCATAGGTCTTCTGCTGTTCCTGATTTACATAAATTATCTAGGTGATAATGTGAGGAGCCCCCTTAGATGGTTTTCAGATGACGCTGTAATTTACCGTCTAGTAAAATCATCAGACGATCAATTCCAAATACAAAATGATCTAGGGAGAATTTCTGTATTTTGCGAAAAGTGGAAATGGGCACTAAAGAAAAGTGCGGGGTCATCCACATGGGTACTAAAAGAAATCCGATAAATTTTGGGTATACGATAAATCGCACAAATCTAAGGGCTGTCAATTCGACTAAATACCTAGGAATAACAATTACGAGCAACTTAAAGTGGAAAGACCACATAGATAATATTTTGCGGAAGGGAAAACAAAGACTGCGCTCTGTTGGCAGAACACTTAGAAGATGCGACAAACCCGCTAAAGAGACAGCCTACATTACACTTGTCCGTCCTCTGCTGGGATATTGCTCCGCGGTATGGGATCCTTACCAGGTAGGACTGACGGAGGACATCGAAAAAGTGCAAAGAAGGGCTGCTCTTTTCGTGTCATCGGGCAATGGGGTGAGAGTGTCACTGATATGATACGGGAGTTGGGGTGGCAGTCACTGAAACAAAAGCGGTTTTCTTTGCGGCGAGATCTATTTTACGAAATTTCAATCACCAACTTTCTCTTCCGTGTGCGAAAATATATTTGTTGACACCCGCCTACGTACGGAGAAATGATCACCACAATAAAATAAGAGAAATCAGGGCTCGAACGGAAAGATTTAGATGTTCCTTTTTCCCACGCGCCATTCGAGGGTGGAATGGAAGAGCAGTAGTATGAAAATGTTTCGATGAACCCTCTGCCAGACACTTAAGTGTGAACTGCAGAATAACCCTGTAGATGTAGATGTAGACTGTACCAACAGCCGTGAATTCGATTGTTTTATTAGTCAGGCAGTTCCGAGTTTCAGTGACGTCTTTTGGAGGCCTGTCACACGAATGACACCAACTAGAACTCGTCGATATGTGAAACAAGGCACCAATAATCGTATCTGGGTCCGTAGATATTGTAACGTACCCTCTCCGTTATAGTTTTTGTGTTTTTTTGTTATTGTTTTTTGTTATTGTAGTTGTAGAGATATGAAATTATTGTAGCGGTTTGCTTAGTCAGCCGTACATCGGAATTTTTTGACGTTAAATGGAGCCTGAAACTTGCGTAATAAATACTTCGCGTGAAGTGCGATTTGCGGCATAAACAAAAATTAATTACGGAGATGCAATCCACAGAATATTAACAGAAAAGCTTTAGAATAATACCCAAGACTGACTAGATACATTCAGAGGGTACGTACATGTGGTCGCGATCTGATGAGAAAGATCTATCTTAATTTTTTTGTGTATGTGTGTAAAATAATTACGTCGTAAAACACTCGGATATTGCCAACGTACAATCAGTGTAGAGGCACGTGCTTTCTATCATTCCCCTTGGCCTGGGTAAAAGAATTGCTATTATTTAAATTTAAAAATATTTCTTTTTCAATCGGACTCCTATTTTTATACGAAAAGGAAGATTGCAGGTTCTGAATGTCTCGGCAAAAACACATCGAAATTAATCTTAGCGGCCACCAAAGGAAAGTAGTGAGCACAATCAGGTACCTCTATTGTTGAGCAGCGCCGTCGTAAATATCGTCGCCTCCATCTAAAATTCGCCTTCTCGAATTAAGACAATAATTTGTACTCCATTGGTATGGGATTTAGGCTTGATGTTGACAAAAATTATAAAACACATTTTTCATCATTTAACACACACCTAGACATGAAACTATACAGTAAGTTTTTACGCCAGCACATCATAACAAAAGGGTAGTTAATACTAGAAGTAATAAAGGAATCTCGAAATTAGTCCTTTGTCCCTCAATGAAAAAAAAAGTTTTTAGAGTATTCCTCTGGTATGTCAGTCGAACAAATTTTCTTCTTGTATCTTTGAGATTAAATTACAACATTTTTTAGTTCCTTTTCAATATCCAAACCACATGAGCATTTGTGTTCTTCACACACGTGGCATCAACTACGGGACAGTTCCCATGTGCGAATAGCACACAGCTCATGAAGTTGGGATGTCTACGTGTGACTGGCCTGAAGATGAAGCGATTGGAAATCGAGACTGGTTGTCTCATTAAGCAAAGTAACGGCTGTTGGTACAGTATTATTACATTTCATCGACCAGCCGCTATCCCACGCTCCTGAACCGAATACGGAGCTACATTTAGGCTCTTGGTGAGTGTTCTCGCGGTCGTGGGGACCGGCCACGGTTCCCTCGGCGCTGCTCGTCAGCCGGGGCGCCGGCGCGCGCTCCGACAGCTGTGAAAAATCCAATCTGCTGCGTGGCTGTCTGCCGGCTCCGGGACGCATAATTCCGGCGCGCGGGACCCCGCCAGCCGCCGCCGCGCGTCTTGTTTACAGCCGGCACGCCTAATTCCTCCGCCGCAAAGTGGGCGTCTGAGGCCGGTATTCAGCGGCCCGTCATGTGAGGAGCGAGCAGCGGCGCAGGAGCGGGGACCGAGTTTCGAAAACGCCCGTTGTCCGCTTGTAAAAGCTCGCCTCTGGTGGTGTTTGCTCCAAATAAAACTGACACCTACCTCACAGCTACATATAATGACCGTGACACTGTCATCGGCTCCCTCGCACTGGAGGTGGGTGAAATATAATTGGCCCAGAAAATACGTCATAGACTGTACGGTAGGCAACCCAACATACATCATTGGCCTTGGCCGCCGGCGATGTAAGTTGGGTTGCCTACCTTAAAGTACCAGGTGACCAAAAAGTCAGTATAAATTTGAAAACTGAATAAATCACGGAATAATGTAGATAGAGAGGTACAAATTGACACACATGCTTGGAATGACGTGGGGTTTTATTAGAACCAAAAAAATACAAACGTTCAAAAAATGTCCTACAGCTGGCGCTTCATCTCATCAGAATAGTAATAATTAGCATAAGAAAGTAAGACAAAGCAAAGATGATGTTCTTTACAGGAAATGCTCAATATGTCCACCATCATTCCTCAACAATAGCTGTATTCGAGGAATAATGTTATGAACAACACTGTGCAGCATGTCCAGAGTTATGGTGAGTCATTCGTGTCGGATGTTGCCTTTCAGCATCCCTAGAGATGAAACTTCCAGGCAGATTAAAACTGTGTGCCGGACAGAGACTCGAACTCGGGACATTTGCCTTTCGTGGGCAAATGCTCTACCAAAGTGCTCTACCCGGGAAAGGCAAAGGTCTGGAGTTCGAATCTCGGTCCGGCACAAAGTTTTAATCTGCCAGGAAGCTTCATATCAGCGCACACTCCGCTGCAGAGTGAAAATCTCATTCTGGATCCCTAGAGATGTAGGGTCGATCACGATGCACTTCCGACGTCAGTTAACCCCAAAGCCAATAATAGCACGGACTGAGGTCTGGGGACCTGGGAGGCCAAGCATGACGAAAGTGGCGGCTGAGCACACGATCATCACCAAACGAGGCGCGCAAGAAATCTTTCACGCGTCGAGCAATATGGGGTGGAGCGCTATCCTGCATAAACATCGTACGTTCCAGCAGGTATTTATCAGCCAGGCCAGGGGATGATGCCATTCTGTAACATATCGGCGTACCTCTCACCCGTCACGGTAGCAGTTTTGCTGTCCAGCGCCATCTGCCGGACATTTTGTGAACTTTTTCTTTGTTCTCACAAAACCCCATGTCATTCCAAACATGTGTGTCAATTTTTACGTCTCTATCTACATTACTCCGTGGTTTATTAAGTTTTCAAATTTATACAGACTTTTTGATCACCCTGTACATGAAAAATTTTCTGAGACAATTTTTTCACTTACCCTACCTATACACCTTCTCTCGCTCAATCGCTCTGACTGTGATCATGCTCCTCTACGGTGTAAAAACACATGATTAAAGAATATCATATATCAATCTACGCTGTGTTAACAGATGAAATATCACTGATCTCATTTGTTCTGAGAATGCAGTATACTCGAGGTGCCTATTTCCTTTCACTGCCTTGGGTGAAATGCAGGGGTATCTGTTAAGTTTCACCAACCTGGAATCCTCTAAAGATGAACCCAGTACAGAAAAAACAGCACATAGGTAGAATGACGGTTGCCTTGAGGCTGCAACGAATTGTTAGCAACAAACTGATTTTATGTAATTAACTGGCTTGTTCACTAACTAGGTACGACATTCGTATTTATTTCAGTAGAATATGAAACAATACAAGTTACCTTTCTTATCCACTGTCTATTCACCAATTCAAACGTTTTTAATAAATATGCAAGCTTTCTATCTCAACGTAATTACCGATTACTGGTTACTGCTTCTGAACCCGATCTAGACATAACATTTCTATGTAAAATTGAAATATAGCCGACCATACCAGATAACTCGACTGCAATGCATAAGTCCCTGTTCCGATCTGATTACGCAGCGTAAATCACTTTTCTTCGGCTCAAAGTTCAGGTGGACCCCAAAGATACCCGAAGAGCTTCGTCTGCCTCTTCTTATAACTTTCCTTTTTAGTTTGCTTATTACTATGACGTTCGAAATAACCGTTTAAAGATAAACTATTTAAAGATAACTATATTTGAATATCAAGGAAATTTAATGTAAAATTAATTAATAGGAATGTGACAAAGTTGTCGTTTTGGCGCATAGTCTCCTAACATAGCAGGCAGTCACAGAGACAGACTAAAAGTCTGGCGATCTTTCTCACCGGAAGGGCACCATTTGCAGCTGGGACGTGATACTACTTATTAATTGATATGTCTAATATGCCCTCTCTACTGCTCTAAGAATATGGAAGCTAAACCCAGATATATCAAACAAGACAGAAATTTAGGAGATGTGGTGAAATTACAACAGTATATAAATAACAGTCTTAGAAAGAGTGGAAAATAAATGTTGACTATACCCTTTAACTACTAATACAAGAAACTTACTTAATCAATTAACGTGATAACTCTGAGAAGCGTGGCAAAATGATTTAATTGTCCAGTTTTTTGCGGTTACATTTGCTCGCGCTTCTATACAGAATAAAACTACTACATATGAAGCTTTAGTTTTTCATGCATCCCGATGTTTATGAATCGTATCCTCTGAAATATGTCTCGTACAATGTTATACACTACTGGCCATTAAAACTGCTACACCTCGAAGATGACGTGCTACAGACGCGATATTTAACCGACAGGTAGAAGATGCTGTGATATGCAAATGATTAGCTTTTCAGACCATTAACACAAGGATGGCGCCAGTAGAGACACCTACAACGTGCCGACGTGAGGAAAGTTTCCAACCGATTTCTCATACACAAACTGCAGTTGACCGGCGTTGCCTGGTGAAACGTTGTTGTGATGCCTCGTGTAAGGACGAGAAATGCGCAGCATCACGTTTCCGACTTTGATAAAGATCTGATTGTAGCCTATCGCGATTGCGGTTTATCTTATCGCGACATTGCTGCTCAAATTCGTCGAGATCCAGTGACTGTTAACAGAATGTGGAATCGGTGGGTTCAGGAGGGTAATACGGAACGCCTTGCTGGATCCTAACGGCTTCGTATCACTAGCAGTCGAGATGACAGGCATCTTATCAGCATGGCTGTAACGGATCGTGCACCCACATCTTGATCCCTAAGTCAACAGATGGGGACGTTTGCAAGACAACAACCATCTGCACGAACAGTTCGACGACGTTTGCAGCAGCATGGACTATCAGCTCGGAGACCATGGCTGCGGTTACCCTTGACGCTACATCACAGACAGGAGCTCCTGCGATGGTGTACACAACGACGAACCTGAGTGCACGAATGGCAAAATGTCATTTTTTCGCATGTATCCAGGTTCTATTTACAGCATCATGATGTTCGCATACGTATTTGGCGACATCATGGTGAACGCACATTGGAAGAGTGTATTCGCCATAGGCCATACTGGCGTATCACCCGGCATGATGGTATGGGTTACACGTCTTGGTCACCTCTTGTTCACATTGAAAGCACTCTGAACAGTGAACGTTACATTTCAGATGTGTTACGACCCCTGACTCTACCCTTCATTCGATCCCTGCGAAACCCTACATTTCAGCAGGATAACGCACGACCCTGTGTCGGGCCTTTTTGGATACAGAAAATGTTCGACTGCTGCCGTGGCCAGCACGTTCTCCAGATCTCTCACCAATTGAAAACGTCTGGTCAATCGTGGCCAAGGAACTGGCTCTTCACAATACGCCAGTCACTGCTCTTTATGAACTGCGGTATCGTGTTGAAGCTGCATGGGCAGTTGTACCTGTACACACACCATCCAAGCTCTGTATGACTCAATGTCCAGGTGTATAAAGGCCGTTATTTCGGCCAGAGGTGGTTGTTCTGGGTACTGATTTGTCAGGATCTATGCACCCAAATTGCGTGAAAATGTAATCATATGTCAGTTCCAGTATAAAACATTTGTCCAATGAATACCCGTTTATCATCTGCATTTCTTGTTGGTGTAGCAATTTTAAAGGCCAGTCGTGTAATTTTGCAGGTACATTCACTAGTATATGTGCATACTGTCTGCAAAAAGTGTGCCGCGCCGAGTTAGTAGTAAAAAAACAAACACCGTCCGAACAGACCTTGAATGCCCAACGGTACCGACCGGCCATCGTGTCATCCTCAGTCGTTAAGCGTCACCGGACGCGGATACGGAGGGGCGTGTCGTCAGCACACCGCTCTTCCAGCCGTTTTCAGTTTTCTAATCGGCGTCGCCTTCTCTGTCAAGTAGCTCCGCAATTGGCTGAGTACAGCGCGCTTGACAAGAGCGCTCGATAGGCCCGGATGGTGACCCATCCAAGTACTACCCAAGCCCGACAGCGCTTAACTTTGGTGACCTGCCGACCTGACGGGAAGCGGTGTTACCATTGCAGGAAGGCCGTTGGCTAGTAGGAAAGAAGTAGAAGATGGTAGAGCACTTGCCCGCGAAAAGCAAAAGTCCCGAGTTCGAGTCCCGTTCGGGCACACAGTTTTAATCTGCCAGGAAGTTTCATATCAGCGCACACTCCGCTGCAGAGTGAAAATCTCATTCTGGATTCAAGAAGTAATTAATTAAAACGTCATGCCTACTGATAAAGATTTACTGCATGCAAAACGATAACATAATAATCGACAAACTTCTATCCGAAGATGTTGCGCAAGTGAAAATAATTCATCTGCAACTAATGCGATTTAATCATTTACCCCTAGCACAAGCAATGCAGATATCTTTTCCTGTTATCATGAGAGGTAGGTTTCCAATAATTAATTTGACAATGATCGTGTCGTGCAAGGAATAATGTAACTCCCTCCCTAAGGTCGTTACTGAACGCAATAATAAAACAGATTTGCTACTGAAAAGCCAACAGATATGCCGCAGTGGTAACGCTCGTTCTCGTCATATCGGCAGATCACCAAAGTTAAGCGCTGTCGGGCTTGGGTAACACTTGAATGAGTTACCGTCCAGGTCAATCGAGTGCTGTTGGCAAGCGGGGCGCACTCAGCTATTGTGAGGCTAACTGACGAGCTTCTTGACCAAAAAGTGGCGGCACCGATCACGAAAACTGACATACGGCCGGGGAAGCTGTGTGCTGACCACATGCCTTCTATGTGCAACCGTTGACAGCTAAGGGCTGAGGATGATACGGCGGTCGTACAGTACCTTTGCGCCTTCAACGCCTGTTCGGATGGTGTTTGTCTGTCATTGAAGAACAGGTACCAGATGTTTACTACGGAGTTCAGAAAAGAGTACACCGTAGGGCTATCAGACCCAAGTTCAATATTTTCTCTTTATCACGTAGCTCCGGGCGAAGAGGGCTCTGAACTTGAGTAAAGTCCAGTGCCCTCCTTGAGTGGTGTTTGCAACGTCTCCTCAGGAAGACAACAATGAAGAGACCAAACGAGCACTACTCGTTATGGCAAAAACAACTGTCTGCTTGCACCAATTAAGGAAGGGCAACTCAGGATCCTTTAAAGTCCTAGATATGGACGTCTTCCTACGACCAAGGTTGCCTTTCAGATATACCCTTATATCTGAAAGCATTCGAGATCACACAAATCTATATTTTATACGGAATTCACCACCTTGGCGATAAGAAGTAAGTTTCTGGTGGAACTAGGCATACCCTAGCAAAAATCAGGAAAAAATACCTTTATAAATATCTTCATTACCTCTGTCATATCACCTCTCGCTTGCCCTCACGCAACACAGAACTGAAATGATAATTGACACTTACTATATATACTCATTAATTACTGAATTTTCTGAATTAATTTCAGCTTCCAGTGATGTATTTTCTTTAATTTAAGTAATTCTAGTTTTGTACCTTTCCCAGCCATTTCTTGAGAGAGTGACATCGTATATTTAACAGAGACATACGAGCTTCGAGCTGAACGTGGAGTAAACTGATTACGAGGAGATTACGACCATCATCCGGAAGCGAGAAACGCTCTGCCTACCACTTTATATGTAGCATAACAAACTTGAACACCTATGGTTTCCAGAAATTTTCTTTTTCATTATTATCTCAATAATAAGGGCATCACAGATTTTTAGCCGCAGGTTCTGTAGTTATTGACGAAATCAAGGATGATATTTATTTGCAATATTATGAGCTTTCAGACTTTTAACAAGGTTATTGTTGTGTTATCTAAACTGTATAGTGTATGAGACATAGAATGCTACAGAAATCGATCAAATCAGATGTTCCACACCGTCGACAATACTTGCCTCTCCACATTTACTCCTGTTCTCCGCACTCCGCCTTACCATTTATGATATTAACGAGCGCTTGCAAGAATGCCTACGGAGACCAGGCAGTGAACGAAAGCACAGTGAGTGGCTGAGCGAGGCGTATTTCATCATCGCAACAGGGCTGTGCAAATCTGTTCGATCTCCCACACGCTAGCAGGCCTTACAGAGCTGTTACTACTGCAATGGTGGAACATGTGGACGCTCTCATTCGAGGTGATGGGCGGATCACAGTCGAACACCTCGGTGCCCAGTTGGACATCTGTGTTGGTAGTGCTGACATATTCGTCCGCTGTTTGGAATTCTGAATGGTCTGTACCCGGTGGGTTACAAAAGACCATGAAGAGCAACGAAGGACAATATTTGTGAAATTGATTGCGCGTTATGAGGCTGATCGATACAACGTTCCGAACATCGTCACAGGCGATGAAATATGGGCTCACCACTTCGAAACGGAACAAAACTGCAATATTTGGAGTGGGACCACATCGTCTCTCCTCCGAAGAAAAAATTCAAAGCCCTATCGTTAGCCGATAAGTCATCTCGACGGTCTTCTGGAACTCTGAAGGGGATATAATGTTAGCTTTCCTCCATCGTGGTGCAACGATCAACTGTGTAGAGTGCGGTGGTACCCTTAGGAAAGTGAATAAGCGACTGCGGTATGTTCGTCGCCACAAAATTGCAAACGAATTTCTCTTTCCACATGGCAACGCAAGAGGTTTCACACCAGTCAAATGGTTCTAATGGCTCTGAGCACTGTGGGACTTAATATCTGAGGTCATCAGTCTCTAGAACTTAGAACTACTTAAACCTAACTAATCTAAGTACATCACACACATCTATGCCCGAAGCAGGATTCTAAACTGCGACCGTAGCAGTTGCGCAGTTCCGGACTAAAGCGCCTGGAACCGCTCGGCCATAGCGGCCGGCTCACACTAGTCTGTGCACTCGAGAGGAGCTCACAAAATTCTTCGTCCACCCACCGTCCCGGATCTCGCGCCTTCTGACTGCTATCTGTCTGACTCAATGAAGGATGCACTCCACGGTAAGCAGTACGTTCATAATGAGGAGGTTATAGATGCAGAAAGACATTTGCTCCGTTGTCGTCAGGTAGTGTAGTACCATGCAGATATGAGGGCTCTATTAGTAAGGCGATATAAGGCCGTCGCATTGAAGAAAGATTACGTTGGAAAATAAGGTTACGTATCCAAAAGAGTGGGGAATAATAAGGTGTATTGGAATTCTGAATAAAACCAACCTGCTTTCAGAAAGAAATGTGTTCCATTACTAGGACTTTGTATATGAACTAGATGATAAGTTTCGTCAAAGAAGTTAAAGGCAGGGCACGTGCTTTGATCATCGGTAGCCAGTTGTATTATGCGCTGATCGTGAGCAACATCTGACTATAATTTCCCATCGACTACTACTTGCAAACAGTCTACTTCCTTGACCGGACTTTCACAATGTTTGAACTTGGTAAGTATCTTATACAAAGTAACGTTTTTTTTTTTTTTTCAAGAAAATTCTTCTGGGTTTGAGGCCGCATTGTGATCTGCAAAATTCCAACGTTTCGGCGACTATTGCAAGGCGCCTTCCTCAGGATGTGTTGCTCAAGCAAGAAGAATTTTACTGACTGTGACAACGGCCGCCGAAGCCTGTGTTTACATTTAATGTATTTTTATGCCTAATGTCTATTTGTGGCGATAGTTCATACTATGTTAATAATGGCGTATGGAATTTGCACTTGAATAATTCGAACGCAGACCAAGCTTGAGGCTGCCAAGGTCTGTCTCCCGGTGCTGCATGGAAGGAGCCGCTTTGTCGCCAAACGCATTGTAGTCTGTGCACATTTTTATACGGCAGTACGGAGGCTTACCCTTGCGGCGTAGTTAATGATAACTTATAACGCTCTTCTCGCCACTAGACTTCTGCTGCCTTTACCGACCACAAAACACCGTCGTATACTCATTCGACGTTGTTTTGACTATGTTTTTTAATTTGACTCAATAAACGTTCGCTCTGAATTACTATGATATGTCAGCCGTGCCAGGTATCAGTCCCATACATCCACATATATACCTCGCAAGCCATTGCATGGTGCGCGGCGAAGGATATCTTGTACCACTAGCAGTCACTTCCTTTTCTGTTCCACGGACAGATGGAGCGAGGGGAAAGCAACTAATTTTTCTTCGTGGTCCTTAAGCGAAAAGTACGTCGCGGCAGTAGAATCGTTCTTCAGTCAGCTTCAAGTGCCGATTCTCTAAAGTTTCTCAATAGTGTTCCGCGAAAAGAACGTCGTCTTTCCTTCAAGGATTTCCACTTGAGTTCCCAAAGCATCACCGTAAAACCCGCATGTTGATTGAACCTACCGATAACCAATCCACCACAGCTCCTCTGAACTATTTCGATGTCTTCCTTCAATAGGACCTGGTGGGGGCCCAGACACTCAAGCAGTACTCAATAATGGGTCGCACTTTTGCGGAAGAACCACGCTTTCCTTGAATTCTTCCAGTAAATTGAAATCGACAATTCGCCTTCTTTGCTACAAGCGTTACATGCTCATTCCCTTCTATATTGCTTTCCAGCGTCATGCCAAAAAATGTCGAGATTGTATCAAGCAGTAGACCACTGTTGTTCTATTCGAATATCTCGTGACTGTTTTTCTACTCATCTGCCTGAACTTATGTACTTCTACGTTTAAGGCTAGCTACTATTGATCACACCGACACCGCAGGTTGCTGCAAACCCTGTCCGTTAGATCATTTACGTACGCAGAGACTAAGAGCCGTCGTGCCATATTGCTTTCGAGATCTCGTGACGATATCCTTCTCTGATAAACACCTGCCGTAGATGTCAACGTACCTGGTTCTTTTACTTAAGAAATCTTCGAACCACTCACGTACCTGGGAACCTATTCCGTATGCTCGTACCTTCGTTAGCAGTCCGCAGTGCTCCAAAGCTACATGTTATGCTCTCTTAAGGGAGCCGGCAGCGCTTTGTCCTGTTAGCTTATGATGGAATGTAGCCGTCTGGAAGACGGACAGCGAGAGTCTCGCCGGCTTCTCACGCACACGTCAGGTTAATACCGGCCGCGGACGAGCCGGCGGAGGGCAGGAAGGGAGTGCGGCCAGCCAGCGGCGGTGCGGCGGCTGTGTATCACGGCGCCTGCAGCCGTTGTTGGCGCCGGCGGCGACCCAGGCCCGGCCGCTGCGCGCCAAGGAATCAATACGGAGACGCACGCCGCCCGAATTCCTGAGCAGCCGCTGCTCCAGGCGGACGCCTCGCCTGCTGGGGCCTCCTGGAAAACACCGCTTCTGGACAAACAGCCAGCTCGTACTCGCCTCCGACGCTGCTATTAACCTCAGACACGGTCCTACTCTGCTGGTCTTAAAAGTTCGGGATGGCCGGCAACTTACGAAATTGCACTTACTGTGCGTACACACTGCAGCTGGAGGACGCGCGACTGAGTTTGCAGACATGCCTGTGCTAGAAACAGCGGCCCTAACTCGCCTGGACGTTGAACGGACTGAGTTGAGGTGACAGTCTACGCAGATTCCACTTTATGCCAAAGTACATCCGTTGATGAGGCTGGTGAGCGATGCAAGGCCCGTCTCTCAGTATCCGATAACCAGATACACTGTCCAGTCATATTAATGTGACCACCTCTCAGAAGTATTTTGCTGCGTAGATGGCTGCGAGATATGCAGGAAGAGAGTCAGTGAGGTTTTGGTATGTACTGACAGACACGGCGAGCCATTCCGACTCCAGGGTCGTGGCCAACTGCGCCAGATTTCTCCATGGTGCGAGCAGCGCTGTCGCGGTAATGCCACAGATCTCTATTGGGTTTATATGATTATATGATTTATATGATTATATGATAGCGGAACAAACACTGGTACCAGTTACTTCTGTAAAATATCTGGGAGTATGCGTGCGGAACGATTTGAAGTGGAATGATCATATAAAATAAACTGTTGATAAGGCGGGTACCAGGTTGACGTTCATTGGGAGAGTATTTAGAAAATGTAGTCCATCAACAAAGGAGGTGGCTTACAAAACACTCGTCAGACCTATACTTGAGTATTGCTCATCAGTGTGGGATCCGTAGCAGGTTGGGTTAACAGAGGAGACAGAGAAGATCCAAAGAAGAGCGACGCGTTTCATCACGGGGTTATTAGGTAAGCGTGATAGCGTTACGGAGATATTTAGCAAACTCAAGTGGCAGACTCTGCAAGAGAGGCGCTTTGCATGGCGGTGTAGCTTGCTGTCCAGGTTTCGAGAGGGTGCGTTTCTGGATGAGGTATCCAATATATTGCTTCCCCCTACTTATATCTCCCGAGGAAAAAAATGGTTCAAACGGCTCTGAGCACTATGCGACTTAACTTCTGAGGTCATCAGTCGCCTATATCTTAGAACTAATTTAACCTAACCAACTTAAGGATATCACACACATCCATGCCCGAGGCAGGATTCCAGACTGTAGCGCCTAGAACCGCACGACCACTCTTGCCGGCCCTCCCGAGGACATCACGAATGTAAAATTAGAGAGATTCGAGCGTGCACGGAGGCTTTCCGGCAGTCGTTCTTCCCGTGAACCATACGCGACTGGAACAGGAAAGGGAGGTAATGACAGTGGCACGTAAAGTGCCCTCCACCACACACCATTGGGTAGCTTGCGGACTATAAATGTAGATGTAGATGGGTTTAAATTAGGGGCTCTCCGAACCACGCACGAGCTGTGTGACACGTAGTGTTGTCCTTCTAGTAGATGTCATCGCGCCGAGCAAAAACAAACTGCATGTAGGGGGGGGGGGGGGGGAGGGCAACATGATCCACAAGGGTAGGTGCATTATTGTGTTGATCCACTGTGGCGTCTAGAAAGACTAGATCACCCAGGGAATGCCCTCTGACCTGGTCCCTTCCGACGATTGTTGTAGATCTTTCAGACGGTTCACGCTGTTTACGCCAACGCCCATCTGTTCAATTGAGCACAAAACGTGATTCACCTGAAAAGACTACCTGTCACCAGACAGTGGACGTCGAGAATCGGCAATGGCATGCTAATTCCAGCCTTCGTCGCTGATGAACAGCAGTCAGAATGTGTGGCTGAATCAGACGCCTGCTGTAGGTCCATACCGAGCAAAGTTCGCTGAACGGTCATTGAGGAGACACCGTTTGGAGCTCCTTGGTTAGTTTGGGCGGTCAATTACTCAGCAGCTGCACGACTATTCGCCCGTAAATCTCTGTGCAGTCGTTATTTCACTCATGTGGCGGATTGCCGTCCTACGGGCCCAGGTTCGATTCCCGGCTGGGTCTGAGATTTTCTCCGCTCAGGCGCCGGGTGTTGTGTTGCCTTCATCATCATTTCATCCCCATCCGGCATGAAGGTGGCTCAATGTGGCGCCGAATGTAATAAGACCTGCACCAAGGCGGCCGGACCTGCCCCGCCAGGGTCCTCCCGGCCAATGGCGCCAAACGCTCATTTCCTTTTCACTCATGTAATTTATGGCCTTTGGTACACAACAGTCGCCTGGCGCTGGTTTTTGATAGCACCTTTTTGCCAGCCATGGTATACATGAACCAAGGCGGCACGAGATGAGTTTAGAAACTTAGCCGTCTCGTAAATGCTTCCAGACTTGGTCCAAAAGCCAATGATCTTGCCCTTTTGGACCTTAGATAAATCGCTTTGTTGCCGCATTAAGAAAACGATTGCGCGATTGTCCACCCAGACGCGCTTTATATACACTCCACTGCTAGTTCTACCATCTGTCGTCTGTGATTGATTATCACACATTGACGAAGAGCATAGGCGGTAGTCGCATTAATGTGACTGGGCTGTGTATTTCCAGCGGGTGAGAGATATTGAGAATGTGCTACCCAGAGCAACAATAATACTGTCATTATCGAATGGGTCAGGGCAATACGGAAAATATGCGGTGTTGCATTGTGTTGCGGATCGATAACGTCACTGAGATCTCGCATAGCGCGCAGCCATTGGCCTTACATTCCAAACTACCGTCTATGACAATAAGAGAAAATCCTGTTGCGTACTCAGTGGCAACCCGTACCAACACACCAGGTGCTGGCCTCAGTACCTCAGAAGTGTAATGAACGAGGCATGAATAACCAGTTATAAAAATCAGAGGAGAGCTGCTGTGAGCCCTGTGACAAACCCACACCATCACATCAGGTGCTCGGCTCCTAAGGCGATAACTAGTACAATCTGGCAACGTTCATTCTCCTCGGAATCTCCACACAAGGATGCATCCATCATGATGCTGTAAACACATCTGAACTACAATTGAAAGACAACGTGGCGCTACTTCTCCATCAAGTATTGTCACTGGACGCACCACTGCCATCGCACATTTCTGCGCTCCAACTTCAAGTGAAACGGTAACAGTGGTCGCCTTGCCTTGCGGAGGAGCCGCGCGGTCTGGGACGTCTTATCAGGGGTAGCGCGGCTCTCCTCCCCGTCAGATGATCGAGTCCTCCCTCAGGCATGGCTGTGTGTGTCGTCCTTAGCGTACGGTAGTTAAAAGTACATTAAGTAGTGTGTAAGCTCAGGGGCCGATGAGCTCAGCAGTTTGGTCCCATAGTAACTTCGCACCACCACCACCACCACCACCACCAACACCACCACAGCAGGTGGAATACTTCTGTATTGGTACGTTCCACAAGGAATTCCAATACTTCCGAGAGAATTTCGTTTATCCCAGTGCCCCATTTCTACTTTCAAATTCTTCTCATAATGACATACCTTCCATGTTTGTTTCATTTATTTCCTCTTCGCCTTTTATAATATTGTCTTCAAGCTCATTTTTCTTGCATAGCTGTTTTATATATTCCTTCCACCTTTCAGCCTTCTGTTCTGTGCTTAATACTGGCTTGTTGTACTATTCATACAGTTGCTACTCATTATTCCGAAGATTCCTTAATTATGTTACAAAAAGCATCTATCTTTATCATAGCCATGCACGAGCTATAGTTTTGCGTATATCCTGTAGCCATTCCTGCCTAGTCACCTTCACTTAATCTCATTTTTATACATATGTATTTCCTTCCGCCTGCTTCACTTGCTCCATTTTTATATTTAGCCCTGTCGTCACTTAAATTCAATATCAATTGTGTTATTGGAGGATTTCTACCAAAATTATTTTTTGTCTACTTGTTCCTGTGCTGTCTTCATTATTTCATCTCCAAAACCTTCCGGTGTCTCCTGATCTTTTCCACGTGGAGAGCCTTCTTTCATGAATTTTTAAGCGAAGTGTTAGCTGTGATTAAGCTATGCTCGGCGAAAAATTGTACCGTGCTTTTATCTCTTTCATTCTTTTCTCCTAGATCACGTTCGCTTACTAATCTTTCTTCTCCTCCGTTTATTGTTACTGAATGCCAGTCTCCCATCACAACTAATTTTTATGCTCCCTCAAATTATTTGTAAGGGGAGATCAAAACTGCTCCGTTTGAGGGCTTTTCTGCAGAATATATGTAACGTATCGCGACTCCGATGCAGGTATATACACACCGGCATGTAGGCAAGCGAACAGTATTGCATTCGTGTCTTGCCGACGTGCCTGCGGAATCTGCGACAGTGTGAACTATGGCGAGATCCATCCAAACAGGACCAACGTGCTGTTACTCTTGTCTTGGCTGCCGAAGGACAAACACCGGCTGACATCCATCGCAGAACGGATAATACGTATGGGGCAGCATGTCCGTCGAAAACCACCGTTGTGAAATGGTGTGCCAAGATCCGTGCTGGACGCAAATCGATACAAGACGCCCCCATATACCAAATGTCCCAAAGGATAAGTTACATCAATTCAAGTAGAAGACGCTCAAACATCCGCCTTATAGTGCTGAACTCCTCCCAGGCGATTATCACAGCTCCCAACCCTTAAAATAGCCAATCAAGGGTCACCGATTCCTGACTGATGAAGATGCGCAGCAGGCAGTTACGGACTTCTTCACGCAGCATGACACGGTGTTTTAGGTAACGAGTATCTTCAATCTGGTGCGTTGGCGGGGTGATTGCCTCAACGCTCAAGGCCATTTTGTCTGAGTGGATGACTAGTTGATGACTGTACAACCTTGGAAAGAAAACTTTTTGATCACGGCTTTTACCTCCTCACACCTTCTTTCGATCTCCTCATCATATGCAGAACTAGTAGGCATGTAAATTTGTCCTCCAGTATTGTGTATGGGTCTTGTGCCTACCTTGGCTTCGGTAAAGAATGCACTATGCTGTTAACTATGCTTACCCAATTTTGTAACCTTGTTCTCGTTTGACCAAATGCCCTGTTCACCTCTTCCCTTTTGTGCCTATCTTCAACCTGTCCATTTCGCTTTTAAAATCTTCTAACCTACGTATCAAATTAAGGGACCTAACATTTCATCTCCGACCCGTAGAACGCGACTTTTGTTTTTCGTGATGTCTGCATCCCACTGAGCAGTTCCGGCCAGGACATCCGAAAGGGCGACTATTTTGCCTCTGGAACACTTAGTCAAGAGAATGATATCATCATTAAGCCACACAGCAGAGTTGGAAAAATAACGGCTGTAGTTTAGCTTTGGTTATATAAAAAGGTAATGATGGCTAATGTTGACCAGCCACCTCAATCTTTCAGACTTTTTCAACTGAAACTACTGGAAAGTCTGCTTTCTCTCTACAGAAGCCATATATTATTTCGGCATATCCATAGGTACCCTTCCATTGTGGTTGGAACTGCAGTATGGCTACCTGTATATTTTAGGCACGTTAATGTCCCCTTTTCTGCCGTGTCCATGGTATTTCCCTCATGAGTGCTAAAACACTGTTGTTTGGCGAACATTTAAAATCCCATTTCGCCCTTTCTCGATCAGCATAGGCATTCGAGACTGACATGTAGGAGATTTTATAACGGTTCAATCCATTAATTACTCTCTTTAGACCCGTAAAAGAACTTACTGGTAACATCGACTTCTCAAAGCGTTCTGATGTCGAAGATAGCTGATAATATGTAATAAATTCGAAGTGCATAAAAACTTAATAGTACTGCGCCACATTCGTGGGTTGCGAAGCCCTGAGAATCTGAATAATAAAGGTTAACGCTATGAATCTTGTTTTATAACTTTGCAAGCTATATATTGTAAGGAAACACAGCTGTAAGCACGACGATGCTAAACACCAAATGCTGCTGTGCAGTTGCAGCCGCACAGAATATACTAAGGATCTCGCCCAGCTTGGTAGTAAACAGATAAAGTCCCTCAGCCATTAAGCGCGCAGTAAACATGGCATTCGTCGACGCACCCTTTTCGGCGTCGCTGTTCTGTCGATGGCAGCCTGCTTCCGAGTCATTCTTCTCCCCCTCCGTTATCACCTTCACCGAGTGAGTCGCAAGTCATGTGCCATCTATTTATCTCCTCCCTATTCGGTTCCCCACGAGCCGTTCCTCTTAGCGATTCCTCAGCCCCAGGGCATTTTCTCCGCCCCTCGACCGAAGTCACGTCTGTATCGCCCGTCTTTCCCGTTCCTGTTATTCCGAATGGAACAAACAGCATTCCTTTCGTGTTTCCCGGATATCTACGCAGAAAAGTGCGTTCGAAAGTAGTTCTGTTGTCAAAGTGGTGGGTGGTTCCTTCGAAATACACGGCAGAAAATATTATGTACTTGAAAGACAAAACTAACATTTCACTTTTGTTACCTCTTTGCTAGTATACACACAGTTCGGCATATTAAGTTCCATTCTGAGATGACAATAAAGAAAGGGACGGAATGAGGTTTTCACTCTGCAGCGGAGAGTGTGCTGATATGAAATTTCCTGGAAGAGTTAAACTGTGTGCTGGATCGAGATTCGAAATCGGGACCTTTGCCTTTAACCGGAAAGTGCATCTGCCTGGAAAAGTTAAAGGTTTCGAGTTCAAGTTTCGATCTGGCACACAGATTCAATTTGCTATGAACTTTGAAAAAAAGAGAAATTCACAAATACCACGACCTTTCGCGTAATCTGTGTAGGAAGTGTGTGTATAAACTACAGTAAGTTTCAGAAAAATTCATCTCATTTCACAAGACTATATTTTCTACACAAAACAGACAGAAACTTGGGGTAATTCTTAACTTATGAAATGAAATCGGAAGTTTAATTTCCCGCCAGTTATAAGCATTTAGTTCACGTGGTTGGCACAAGGAACCCATCTGGAGCAGGTATGTTTCGGGTAGAGCTATTTCCTTCTGCAGGTATTCTATAGACTGATCGTCTTAGGCAACCACAGCTTCTTCTCTATATATCACATTTCTCGACACCGTCCGTGACAGCGTCTTTATCAGTATATTTGAAATTTTGGGTCTCGCCAGGCAGAGGCTTGTCATTCGCAACAATGTAAAACAAGGACAGGTAAGGATTTCTATTTTTCTTTTAACATTGTCTTCATCCGCTTCTAGAGAGATTGGAATACCACAGAGTAACTCGGTTCTGAACGACATATCTAAATATTCCAAGCGAAGAAGCAGCGTGTCTTCATCTTGTGGTTATGTTATCTTAAAAGATTGTGATTCCCAGTGTTTTACGTTGCTGTGAGATCTCTAAAAACTTGTCCTGTATTCTGATTTCATTCATACCTATCTTCGACAATACTGTGTGACATTACCTCGTGGGCGGGTCATGTTCGGAAACTGAATTCCTCCAACTGATTTTTTCACTCGAAAATGGATGATGATGAAGTACTAATACCAAGACACTGAAAGATTCTGGTAAGCATCTACTGCATACTACCAAGTGCCTGCATGTGAGCTAAGCCAAATTAGAATTATGTCGTTAGGACATCAAATGGGTGAGAAGGCACTTGTGCAACTCGTGTGTTGCTATATTTCATGCGTAACTAACGGCTATGGATGCTAAGAACCTCACAATTCTTAATGAGATACTTGGGAAAGATGAGAAATGAGTTGTCATCAGCCCCAAAAGAAAAACTGAATCGTAAGTTCTGGAATCTATATGTGCACAGTTCATCGCCATGTAAATGCGCGTTGCGTGCTTGTAAGAACGCTAGTTGAAACGTTTTCCCCAGCCCTTCTTCGGTAAATGAAGTAAATGATGATTTCATAGTATATCTCGTTTGCTTAGCTTGAAACGTGTTGGAGGGATGGAATTAATAGAAACACAGTGCTTAAACCTACGTTATCTGGTGACGTCACCTATTCAACATTTGTCTTCCGCTTTTGGGGTACTTCGCAGTTCCGTGTGTGTGATATTAAATTAATTGGCTTAGCGTCATCTATATCGCTTCTAGTGTTTTTAAACGTTGGTAAGAATCACCCAGATTATGGAAAAACTTCGAGAAGTTGTAGAAGATGTACTGAGGAATGAAAAGAGAACAGAAAACCACATGGATGAACCGAAACATAGTGGTCACCTGTTTGATGGCTTGCTGCTCCACTTTTGGAAGACAACGCAGTAGCTATTCTGCTTGGCAGGGATTACAACTATTCTCGTCCTATGGCACGGGCAGTTATTCCTCCGGTAGATGCCACCAGTTTTCGTGGAACGTAGCATGTTGAGGGGATTTAGGTGGTCCTCAGTAATGCTCAATACCTGCCAAGGCTCCCACTGGTCTGCGTACACGGGATGGTATTGGGCTGCATGAGGGCGTATCCGGACACAACAGTTGATGCTCCGAAACACTTGTGTCTGCAGCAGTATTGTTTTCTGTCGCTGGATCTGCCTATCCTAAGTTGCAGAGCGGGCAAGTTTCCGGCATCCAGGTGATGTGACGAGGCCCGGACTTAAAACACTTTGTCGCTTACTCGTGGATTCACCAAACGACAAACACTTTCCGTAAACGCTCACAACAACAGCCAACCATTGGTCGTCCACCTTCGTCATTTCCGAGACGCTCGTTCCTTTGTCAGTGTCACTTACATCAGTGGATTTCTATATTTGCGGCGTCTTCGTTACACCCTTACCCCATCACATGCCCGCAGGGCCAAAAGCAATGTTCAGTCCTGCCATAGTATAAGGCTTCTGCATTAGGGTTTAAAATTCTGTCTTAGTGTCGTGCTTTAGTGTGCGGATTCCTTAATCTGAAGAAACCAGTGGACTGAGATCGGCTTGGCACTGTTCAGGCACAAATGAGCCCCGCATATACCTCCATCTCTGTGTCCTGTCACAAAACGGATGCATCCAATACTGTGCACACAGCATATGGAACAGCATCAGCTGCATCTTACAATCGTTTGCAATTTTAAAAAAATGGACAGGGAAGATCTCATCTACATCTACATAATACCCCGCAAACCACCTAATGGTGAGTGGCGGAGGGTACTTTCGGTACCACTATGTAATCCCTCCAACCCTGTTCCACTCGCGAATAGTGCGAGGGAAGAATGATTGTCGGTAAGCCTCTGTATTGACTCTAATTTCTCGAATTTTCTCCTCGTGGTCAATACGCGAGATGTATGTGGGGGAAGTAATATGTTGTCCGACTGCTCCTGAAAAGTGCTGTCCCGAAATTTCAATAGTAACTTTCTCCGTGATGCACAAGGCCTCTCTTGTAACGTCTGCCAATGGAGTTTGTATAGAATCTCCGTAACGGTCTCTCTCCAGCTGAGCGATCCCGTGACAAAACGTGCCGCTCTTCGTTGCATATTCTCTATCTCGTCTATCAGTGCTACCTGATAGGGATCCCAGATAGATGAACAGTACTCAATAATCGGGCGAACAAGCTCCTTATAAGGCTCTTCTTTCATGGATGAGTTATATTTGCTTAAGATCCTTCCGATGAATCTGAGACTGGTGCCTGCTTTCCCCACTATCTGTTTTATACGGTCATTCCACTTAAGGTCGCTATTTTCGCATAGATATTTTACGGCAGACGATACCTCCAGCTGTTTGACATAAATAGTGTAGCTGTACAGTAGTGGATTTCTTTTGCTATGTATGCGGAATATATTACATTTATTTACGTTCGGGGTTAACTGCCATAGCCTGCACCATTCATCAGTTTCCTGCAGGTAATTCTGCACATTCTTACTATCTTCTGGCGTTGCTACTTTGATATAGACAACTGCATCATCTGCAAATAGCCTTAAAGAGCATCCGACGCTTTCTACTAGAACATTTATATATACTGTAAAAAGTAACAGTTCTACCACAGTTCCCTGTGATACTCCGGGTATTACCTCTACATCAGTCGATTTTGTTTCGTTAAGAGCGACGTGTTGAGTTCTGTCTGTAAGAATGTCTTCAGTCCAATTGCAAGTCTGCTCTGATACTCCGTAAGCTCGTATTTTTTCACTAAACGGCAGTGCGGGACGGTGTCAAATGTCTTACTGAAATCAAGGAACACGGCATAAACCTGAGCGCCGTTGTCCACTGGGCTGTGGAGCTCATGAAGGAACAGAGCGAGCTGCGTTTCGCTGAATCTCTTTTTGCGGGACCAATGTTGATTTTTATAGAAGAGATCTTCATTATCCAAAAATGCTTGAGAATGTAACATGTTCCAAAATTCTACAACAGATTGACTTCAATGATATAGGTCTATAATTGTGTGGATCATACTTGAAAACGGGAATGACCTGTGCTTTTTTCCAGTCGTTAGGTACCTTACTTTGCTCAAGCAATCTACGACAAGTTACTGCTAGAAGGGGAGCACGTTCTTTCGCATAATATTTATAGAATCTTATAGGTATCTCATCTGGTCCTGACGCCTTTCCACTACTAAGCGATTGTAGGTAATTTTCAGTTCCGTGATCGGTTATCACAGTATCTGCCATTTCGACGTTCGCACGATGACTGAAACGAGGGACAGTGTTGCGATATTCCGCGGTGAAAGAACTACGGAAGACCGAATCAATATTTCGGCCTTCTCTCTGTTATCTTCCATTTTGAAACCGGTGTGATCGCTGAGAAAATGAGTAGATGTTTCTTCAACACCAATGAAGCTAGATAACTGATGTCTCACATCTCATCAATGTTTTGACCCACTATAAACAAAGCTACCCGCCAGCTCACGACTGTCGAGGCATAAGCCTTGCTATTCCTCTGTTGGTGATTGTCCATGATGAATGGTCCTTTGTGAGCCACGGCGTCTTCAGAACAGCGAATTCTTACGTCATCCAAACACGGACGGATACCTTATTTCTACGCTACTATGACTTTTAAGTAATTGTGGCTTTGCAAAGGTAGCTAATGTTTCCAAAAGAACACTAAATAGCAATACATATGTTATTAGGAAGTATTATACAATGTTCGTTCAGATATGCATGCATTCATAGTACTTCTTGGTGACATATACACCGCTATTTCGTATTTATTGGCCAACACCAGGCCCTCGACTCTCAATAAATATGTCCTTCCTGGATGGGAATATGCGGAACGTTTGACTGTAGGTTCTGAAACATGGACGACGATGTACACAAGCACTGTCTGGCCGTGATTCGTCCACGAATAGCCGAAGCGGTTAAGGCGACCGTAGACGTAAAGCGGAAATTCCGGTTTTGAGTCCCGGTCCGGCACAAATTTTTCACCGTCGTCATTCCAGTATACTGGCAATCGTGGTTCACATTCGCAAATGTGAATACAGTGACCAGTCAGAACATATTACTACTGACCCATTTTCGATATAAACCCTTCTAGGCGATAAGATAGTCACCTGACGAGTAATGACTGTTAGCTAGACACAACACAAAGTGCATGCAGTATTATTGAGCGTTCTGTTCGTGTGCAGAAAAGAGAAAGCGCACGATGTCTTTGAGTTTAACCGAGGGGAGATCGTGATGGCCCGGAGGCTCGGCACGAGCATTTCGGGAATTGTGCGACTTGTCGGGTGTTGGAGGAGTGCTAAGGTGAGTGTCTTGAACACGTGACGAAACCGAGATAAAACCATGTACAGACGCCGAGGGGTTGGGCGGTCTCCTCTCACTGCAGATGTCGGACGTCGTAGGCTGGGAAGACGGGTAAAACAGGACAGGCTGTGAACCGTGGTGGACATCAGACTTTAATGCTGGGCTAAGTTCAAGTGAGTCTGTACACACAGTGCACCGAACACTCCTAACGGTGGGCCTCCACAGCATGTGCCAATGTTAACACCAAGACATGGGCAACCACGGCTGGAATGGACACGTGGTCATTGGCACTGGACGTTGGTGCTGTCGCAGGGCGTAGCATTGTCTTACGAATCCCGACACCTTTTCCATCACCTCGATGGACCGTCGCGTTCCAGGTGAACAGCTCCTTGATACCTGTATTGCGGAACGGGGACAAGCTGGCGCCGGCTCCAGTATGAGGCTGCAAATCAGGTTTGCTTTAAACACACACTGTGTGGCTGGTCCCGGCGGAGGTTCGAGTCCTACCTGGTGCATTGGTGTGTGTGTTTGTCCTTAGGATAATTTAGGTTAAGCAGTGTGTAAGCTTAGGGACAGATGACCTTAGCAATTAAGTCCCATAGGATTTCACACACATTTGAATATTTGAACATTAACCTGTGAACTTGTAATGTCAATCACTTAAATATGTTCCCTCAGACAAATGTATTCCCAAAATTTCGTTACTCTGCACTAATTATTTTTTAGTGTTTCTTTTTCTGTAAGTGTATAAGAGCTGCAATTGTGATAACACGATTTATATTATGAGCAGCTCGAAACGTTCTTGTTCTACCAAAAAACTTGGGATGACTGTCTGATTATGTTTTTTGGTTTCCTTCGTCTCATTGACATCAAGAACTTGTTGTGTGGTACCCCCGCCCACCCCCTCCATCCACACACGAAGCAGTACTTTGTGTTATTTCTATTTCTATTATAGAGAACGTTTTCTTCAGTCAGTGTTGTACCCTCGCCCACCCCCTCCATCCACACACGAAGCAGTACTTTGTGTTATTTCTATTGCTATTATAGAGAACGTTTTCTTCAGTCTATTTTACGTGACTTGTAGGAATCACAAGGAGCAAATAAAAACCTGTCAGACAGACTTCAAGAATCCATAATGTACTACAATTTGTAAGTGGTTAGGGGCCAACGGAAGGTAAATAGATCATTTTGTGTACCTAAGCTGCTGTTCTCACTCGAACAATATTTCCGTTGTGTATAGTGGCCAAACACATTCAACAGCCGCTTATAATTAAAGAGAGACTCCATCACGTCTTGCGATTGTGGTTCATTACGCTAAAATAACTTCTCTATCGTTACTTTCTTGCAGAGTAGCAACGGGAAAATGCCTCTGAATTTGGAAGAACAGGAAGAGGAAAGAATGATATTATGGCGAGCTTTAAGCTCTTAGTTCAGTGTTTGTGCTGGAATGATGACGTTGTAAATTTATGATGAGTTCGAAACCGTGTTACAGGGATTTTCATTCTGTACATTCTCGGAACGGTAATGTTGGAGCTCAAAATTGCAGTCTCACAGTTTGACTTATACTCCCACGGAAAACGCCAAGAGAATGACTAGATAATTATCGCAGTTAGGTCATGGTGGAGGGAGTTATTTATTTCATTATTTGTGTTACAATTATTATTTTTATTCATAATGCAAATTTTTATAATTGTAATAGTAATGTAATTTTTTTTGTATGTGTTGCCGGCCGTTGTGGCCAAGCGGTTGTAGCCACTACAGTCCGGAACCGCGCTTCTGCTACGGTCGCAGGTTCGAATCCTGCCTCAGGTATGGATGTGTGTGATGTCCTTAGGTTAGTTAAGTTTAAGTAGTTCTAAGTCAAGGGGACTGATGACCTCAGATGTTAAGTCCCATAGTGCTTAGAGCCATTTGAACCTCTTTTTTTTTTGTATTTCTTGTTTCAGATCACATGTAAGAGAGGGCATTAAGATCTTTTTCTGGTCAGGCTAAATAAGCAATAAATATATAAATAAATTCAGAGAGTAAATGTTCTAAGAAGAGTCAGGCGACTAACCACTTCCTTCCATATAGATAACACCAAATGAAAGTTGCGCTTAAATGATAGAAATTAACTCTCACGGAATGAATATATCGTCTATGAAGGACAGCACCGTGTCCCAGTCAACAGTTTTATTTATTACTCCTGGAGTCTTATCCGCAGCAGTTTTTCCCACGCACCATTTAAGAGTGGAACAGGAGACAGGAGGTGCCCTCTACCACGCACCGTGACGCAGCTTGCCCAGTACCGTGGAGAACAAGAAGGATTTCACTGAAACTGGCTCTCTCCACGAAGCATGCGAGCACAGAGCTCTGTTATATGAGCCCTACTGCACGAATCTTCGCATTGAAGCTTTCTGTTACTTTCCGTCTGCAATCGCTTCAATAGTATAGGCTGGCTTTCAGATAAACTTTTTAAAATTTAAACTGTTGCAAGCTCAATAAGTGTAAAATAGTGGATCTATCGCTTCAAATGCAGTCTCGAAGTCATCGCAGAATTCTCTTCTTCCCGGTGCCGGAAAAAAGCAAAGAACTAGCAGTTCTAAGGAAGCAGGTTCCTATTCACACGTCGAAAATCAAAATTGAGATTGTATTCATCTTCTGTTTATTACATTTCTCACACTGCTGATGTTATATACAGGAAATTACTTACAACATCTTGCATTTGAAGACTTCCATACTTTCAGTTGAATCAGTTATTTTACTAGCATTTCTCCGTGTATTCTACCAAACGAACACTGGGCATAAGGTGTTTCTATGCACTCTACTCGCCATGAACTGTCCCACAGAACGAACATGTACAGAGACACGCTTGGTAAAGATAACACCAGCACAAAGAAAAAGAATTTAGTACTAAGTTATTTAGTAAAACTGAGCACCGAAATTCATTCATTTATATTACAACTCTTACCATTCTTTGAAAAACAACTTTTTAATTGATTAGTAAAATTCTAGTATATAACACGCTTTTACAGTTTTGGTACTTTTTCATCAAATTATTTTTCATTTAAATATTTTCTTTTCTTTTAAAAGGATTGATCTTTTCTTATTGTTTTTATAGATTTCGATTTGAAGACTGTCGCAGTTATAAATACATTCGTGCACTTCAGTGGAAGAATTGCAAAAGACTTAATTACATATTTTATGTTACAGAACGTGTTATCCACGGCCACTAAATAACAAATAGCGGATTTAATAAAACTGTACAAGTTTCACTTCCACTGATATACATGTCCGGTATAACTGGTCGTAATAAGAAGCTCATCAGGAACGATACTCCGCATCTCGATCTCCTTAAGTCAGTTATTCGATAGCATTCAAAAACAGGGTGGTTCAGAGAAATTGTATATTAAAAAATTATATATTATTACGAGAAAATATTTCTAATGGTATTTACTTTTCATTTAATAGAAAAAGATGCTTTTAAGAATTCATGAAGTAAATTTATTGAACACTACATCTTGCAGATAAGCTTCATTTTTGAAGAAACATTCCTGCAGTTTCTTGGGTTGATTGTGCATGGTTAGAAGTAACATTTCAACAGGAATTTGTGCAATTGCTTCGCGAATTTTAGCTTTCATCTCTTCTAAGGTAGCAGGTTCACCAAGATGATCAAAATAGAAGAAAGCCCACGCTCGAAGGGTTCAGGGACTGGGGAGGCCATGGAATGTCACCATTTCTCGAAATTATACGAACTCTTAACAATTGGTGTACAGCAGACGTCGACATTTGTGCTGTGTGTGACGTTGATCCGTCTTGCTGGAGCCAGCAGTTGTCAGTAAATTGTAATATCTGTAGCTTTAGGGCAGCGAAGGCTTCGAGCGTGGCGAGATAGAGAGTCGATATGTCTGTCCAGCCGCAAGGCCATTCACGTCCACAAAAGAAAATATAACGGCCTCTTATGTCACATGACGACACATCACGCAAAACGGTAGCTTTGTGGCTGTACAGCGTACTTTGTTGTTCCAGAGTATGTTGTTTCCAATAACTAAATTTTTGGTCATTAACAAATTCATTAAGATGGAAATACCCTTCGACCGACATCCACAGGTTGTTAAAAAATCTCAGTTTCGTCGTTTATCTTTTCAAGCTTTCGTTCACGGGATTGTCGTAGCACTGGGTGATCGCTGGGTTTCTTTTCGTGGACGACTTGCTACTTGAATGGATGGTAATGTAAATCATGTATGAATAATGTACGAACAATTGAAGCATGAAATTGTTAAGGCAATGCATGACAGCCGATTGAACGAGGGGCTTCTTAAGACAGCAGCTGGAACAGCTTCGATATGGTCTTGTTTAAGAACGGTTCAAATACTATGAGCAGTTCACGCAGTTTCTTTCCTTCATTGCTGAACCTGTTTTAAAATTACATATGCACGTGGTAATTGCATGTACTGACTGAACGTGATTGTGGCGTTTGAAATTGAAGTGGCGGCGAAATTCTCTACGTACGGCCTCCACACTATGGTTGATTTTGTAAACAAATCAGTGGCACAATCATGTTGAACACAGCAGGTTGTTAAAAAATCTCAGTGTCGTCGTTTATCTTTTACAGCTTTCGTTCACGGGATTGTCGTAGCACAGGATGATCGCCGGGTTTCATACATGCATGTTAACTAAATGGAAAGATGGGAAGAGCTGGTTTCAGTATGTAATCCAGCATTAACATCTCATAGGGCTGTCAACACAAATTTCAAAATTTTCCTTTTCTCTGAATCGCTCTATGCTTTACAATAAGGAACTGAGCAATACACTGAGGTGACAAAAGCCACGGGATACCTCGTAATATCGTGTCGGACCTCCAGTCACCCGGAGTAGTGCAGTAACTCGATGTTGCATGGACTCAAAAAGTTGGTGGAAGTACACTGGAGCAACGTGATACATAGTTCTTCCATAGCCGTCCATAATTAGGAAAGTTTTGCCGGTCCAGGATTTTGTGCACGAACTGACCTCTCGATTACCTCTCATACGTGTTGGAACATGTCGTCATGGTGGCAAATCATTCGCTCGAATTGTCCATAAAGTTCTTCAAACCAATCACAAACAGATGTGGCATCCATAAAAATTCCATATTCGTTTGGGAACGTGAAGCCCGTGAATGCCTTCAAATGATCTCCAGGTAGCCGAACACATCATTTCCAGCCAACGGTCGGTTCAGTTAGACAGAAGACCCAACTCATTTCATGTAAACACGGCCTATACCATCACGAAACCACCACTAGCATACACAGTCCCTTGTTGACAACTTGGGTCCATTGCGTCGTAGAATCTGCGCCACACTCGAATGTTAACGTCAGCCCTTACCAACTCAAATTGGGATTCACCTGACAAGGCTATGTTTTTCATTCGTGCAGAGTCCAATGGTCACGAGCCCAGGAGAAGCGTTGTAGGCGATTTCATGCTCTTAACAAAGACACTCGGATTTGTCTTCTACCGCCATAGCCCATTAACGCCATCTTTTCGCCGTACTCAATACCTTCATCGTACGATGCATTGATTTCTGCTGATATTTCCCGCAGACTTACTTGCCTGTTAGCCCTGACAACTCTACGCAAACGCCGCTGCTGTCGGTCGTTAAGTGAAGTCATTCGGCCATTGCGTTGTCCTTAGTGAGAGATAATGTCTAAAATTTGGTATTCACGGCACACTCTTGACACTATGGATCGCAGAATATTCAGTTCCCTTGAAACGTCTCTGTGGAGTCGTTTCATGGACACTTGTCTCACTGGATTCTATGCATCCTATTCTGTGCACCGCCTGATTGCAGTTTAATTTATTAACTCTCCCAGAAAGACTGAGCAATCAAAGTAAGGCTTATTAAATGATATTTTTTTGTGTTCCATAGGATATCATGACCTGTATTTATTACGTTTTTCCCTGCACCCTACCCTATGTGTGCAAAAATGTGACAGAATGAGTGTTTTTACGAGTGGTTTCGGGTTTCTTTTGTGGGGGATGCAGAGTTGGTTGTCGTCTGCTAGGAGCAGGTGACGTTTGCTTCTCGTTTGGAAGGTATCACAGGATGACCAATATAGGATCCCCGTACCTGGACAGAGAGGTTTACCCCTTTTAGTCTGAGGTTGGTTTGTCTGTCAGGTTGGTGACGGAAGCCTACCCCTCTGGTAGCTTCCGTTGCACCGGTAGTTAGCCGAAGCTCAGTGGAGAAAGGACTGTCTGCAGCTAGCGGTTTGTGAGTACAGTTCGTAGCTCCTAGAGAGAGTTTCTGCCTTGCCAAGTTAATTTTATTTCGTGACGGCAAAATCATTGTGATATTGCACCAGTAAAATTTCTTACATTTGTGCCTGGTTTAATGTCTAATCTCTGAACAGTTAACTCGTAATGAAGCTTACCACGTGCTGAAGTTCGGCCGTTCGTAAGCGGCAGGCGCATGTTGTATATCTACTATACAAACCTTGCGAATAGGATAAACCTCTTTCCAAGCTGGTGCATGAGCATAATGGAGGTAGGTATCTCTCTGAACTATTTCTGTCGTGGGTATGTAAATGGAATGATTGAATTATTGTGTTCCACATTTCTTTTGTGTGTTTTTCCTTCTTTTATTGCGCTATTCTACCATTTTTGGCGAATTATTTAGTTAAATTTTTCATTCAGGCACCAGTGATGTGTATTCGTAGGATGTGCATCAAATTCAGTAATGAAATAAATGTGCAACGTTAAAGATAAACTCTGCGTCCTTTACCTTTCTCATTGATGCCAGTTTTCAAATTAATTTTCTATTCCCAGATTTTTTTAAAGTTAATCTGCTTGCTTGTGATGAACAAAAATGAGAGAAAAAATCAATTTAATTAAACAAGCTCACTGATATAGACATACAATGCTGTTCATCTTGTTAGTTTCTTTAATAAAAATTGCACTCTTATAATTAAATTCTTAATTTAATTGAACTAATAATTTCCAGTTCGGCCTTTTCTTAATTAATAGGAAGGGCTTGGGCTGGTGGCGACCCTGTAATTTTTAAATTTATGATTGTCCTTGTGAGGTGGCTTAACCAGAAATTGCGGACAAGGATTACATCTCCATTACTCTTGGTACGTAACGTATGTCGAGCCTTGGCTAGGATCCGTTTACAGTTCTACATACATACTGTACACCCTAACTATTTCTGAGGTTGCTCCCTGCCGCCGTTGGATAAGCAGCTGCCAGCAGCAAGTCGTATACTCCTAGGTTACTTATTTGTTACATAATTTAATTCTTAATTTCTTTGCGTGTTTTTGGGTACTTGCATTGATAATTTACAAATTTCGGGCGTATTATACTATTTGAGAGTTGCAGCATCGCGCTTTAGCACCTGAGTAGTGTAAATTCGCGTAGTCGTCTGTCTTCTGTTTTTGTTTTGAACGGCCAGCGTCGGTTGTTCACAGACAGTATGTTCCCTGCCACCGTTGGATAAGCAGCTGCCAGTAGCAAGTTGTATACTCCTAGCATATTTATTTGTTACATAGCCGAGTTTCGTATAGGAGGTGTAATTTCGAGTTTTAGTTACTGGAATCATAAATTCAGGCAGATTGTAGCGCAGTCGTTAGGCATTTGTACAGGTTAGTTCATACATTCTTTGCGTGTTTCCCTTGCGTTATCTAGGCACGGACTCGTGTTTCAGTAACTGTTGTTCAACATCGATTAGAATGGACCGGGACTGTGATTGCTGTGTTCGGTTGAGGGCTGAGTTGGCATCCCTTCGCTCACAGCTGCAGGAAGCGCTGACGTCGGTCGCGCAGCTCGAGGCTGTTGCCAATGGGCACCACTGTGGGGAGCCGGACTTGGGTATCACGGGGATGTCAACCTCGTCCCGTCTGTCCCCAGATCGGTCTGCCGCTGTGGTTGCCCCGGTTGCTGCCTGCAGTGGGGCTGAGCCCTCGCCTGTGGTTGATTGGGAGGTCGTTCCAAGGCGTGTCAGGCAGCAAAAGACGTCCCCGGAGGCTGATCAGAAAGCCTCCCCGGTGCGTCTGACAAACAGGTTTCAGGTACTGTCTCTGGCTGAGCCAGATGCAGCTGCCTGCCCTGTTTCATAGGATGATTCTCAGACTTCCAGGTTCAGGCAATCGCAGAGGGTGGGCTTATTGGTAGTGGGGAGCTTCAATGTTAGGCGCGTAATGGGGCCCCTTAGGGATATGGTGGCTAAGGAGGGGAAGAAATCCAGTGTGCACTCCGTGTGCATTCCGAGTGGAGTCATTCCTGATGTGGGAAAGGTCCTTCCGGATGCCATGAAGAACACAGGGTGCTGCCAGCTACAGGTGGTGGCACATGTCGGCACTAATGACGTGTGTCGCTTTGGATCTGAGGAAATTCTCTCTGGATTCCATTGGCTGGATTTGGTGAAGGCTGACGGTCTTGCTTACGAGATGAAGGCAGAGCTCACCATCTGCAGTATCGTTGACAGAACTGACTGCGGACCTTTGGGGCAGAGCCGGGTGGAGGGTCTGAATCAGAGGCTCAGACGGTTTTGCGACCGTGTTGGCTGCAGATTCCTTGACTTGCGCCATAGGGTAATGGGGTTTCGGGTTCCGCTGAATGGGTCAGGAGTTCACTACACTCAGCTGGCTGCTACACGAGTAGCAGAGGCTGTGTGGCGTGGACTGGGCGGTTTTTTTAGGTCAGAAGGCCTCGGGAATGTACGGGTCGGGCTGCAATCTCAAAGGGTGCATGGCCAATACAGGACGTGCTTGGATCAAGGAACAGTCGGAATTGTAGTTGTAAATTGTTGTAGTTGTGCTGGGAAAGTCCCTGAGCTTCAAGCGCTCATAGAAACCACAGAAGCTGAAATCGTTATAGGTACAGAAAGCTGGCTAAAGTCTGAAATAAGTTCTGCAGAAAGTTTTACGAAGTCTCAGACGGTGTTCAGGAAAGATAGATTAGGCAGAATTGGTGGTGGAGTGTTTGTGTCTGTCAGTAGTGGTTTATCTTGTAGTGAGGTCGAAGTAGATACTTTGTGCGAATTGGTATGGGTGGAGGTTATACTTAACAGCCGAACTAAGTTAATAATTGGCTCCTTCTACCTACCCCCAGACTTCGATGATATAAATGCTGAACAGTTCGGAGAAGATTTGAGCCTCGTAACAAATAAATACCCCACTCATACAGTTATAGTTGGTGGGGACTTCAACCTTCCCTCGATATGTTGGCAAAAATACTTGTTCAAAACCCGTGGTAGGCAGAAAACATCTTCCACGATTGTCCTAAATGCATTCTCCGAAAATTATTTCGAGCAGTTAGTCCACGAACCCACGCGAATTGTAAATGGTTGCGAAAACACACTTGACCTCTTAGCCACAAAGCCGGGCGCGGTGGTCTCGCGGTTCTAGGCGCGCAGTCCGGAACCGCGAGACTGCTACGGTCGCAGGTTCGAATCCTGCCTCGGGCATGGATGTGTGTGATGTCCTTAGGTTAGTTAGGTTTAAGTAGTTCTAAGTTCTAGGGGACTGATGACCACAGATGTTAAGTCCCATAGTGCTCAGAGCCATTTTTTTCTTAGCCACAAACAATCCAGAGCTGATAGAGAGCATCATGACTGATACAGGAATTAGTGATCACAAGGTCATTGTAGCTAGGCTCAATACCGTTTCTTCCAAATCCACCAGAAACAAACGCAAAATAATTTTATTTAAAAAAAGCGGATAAAGTGTCACTAGAAGCCTTCCTAAGAGACAATCTCCATTCCTTCCGAACTGACTATGCAAATGTAGACGAGATGTGGCTCCAATTCAAAGATATAATAGCAACAGCAATTGAGAGATTCATACCTCAAAATTGGTAAGAGATGGAACTGATAACCCATGGTACACAAAACAGGTCCGAACGCTGTTGCAGAGGCAACGGAAAAAGCATGCGAAGTTCAGAAGAACGCGAAATCCCGAAGATTGACTTCAATGCGAGATGCCTTTAATAGGTTCCACAACGAAACATTGTCTCGAAATTTGGTAGAAAATTAGAAGAAATTCTGGTCGTATGTAAAGTACACAAGCGGTAAGATGCAGTCAATACCTTCGCTGCGCAGTGCCAATTGTACTGTTACCGACGACTGCGCCGCTAAAGCGGAGTTGTTGAACGCAGTTTTCCGAAATTCCTTTACCAGGGAAGACGAATGGAATATTCCAGAATTTGAAACACGAACAGCTGCTAGCAAGAGTTTCTCAGAAGCATATACCTTAGGGGTTGCGAAGCAACTCAAATTGCTTGATACAATCAAGTCTTCAGGTCGAGATTGTATACTGATTAGGTTCCTTTCAGATTACGCTGATACAATAGCTCCCTACTTAGCAATCATATACAACCTCTCGCTCACCGATGGATCTGTACCTGCAGATCGGAAAATTGCGCAGGTCGCACCAGTGTTTAAGAAGGGTAGTAGGAGTAATCCATCGAACTACAGACCTATATCATCGACGTCGGTTTGCAGTAGGGTTTTGGAGCATATTTTATATTCAAACATTATGAATCACGTCGAAGGGAACGATCTATTTATACGTAATCAGCATGGTTTCAGAAAACATCGTTCTTTATTCGCACGAAGTAATGGCCGCTATCGACAGGCGATCTCAAGTTCATTCCGTATTTTTAGATTTCCGGAAAGCTTTTGACACCGTTCCTCACAAGCCAATTCTAATCAAGCTGCGGGCCTATGGGGTATCGTCTCAGTTGTGCGACTGGATTAGTGATTTCCTGTCAGGAAGGTCGCAGTTCGTAATAATAGACGGAAAAGCATCGAGTAAAATTGAAGTGATATCAGGTGTTCCCCAGGGAAGCGTCCTGGGACCTCCGTTGTTCCTGATCTATATAAATGACCTGGGTGACAATCTATACAGTTCTCTTAGGTTTTTCGCAGATGATGCTGTAATTTACCGTCTAGTAAGGTCATCCGAAGACCAGTATGAGTTGCAAAGCGATTTAGAAAAGATTGCTGTATGGTGTGGCAGGTGGCAGTTGACGCTAAATAACGGAAAGTGTGAGGTGATCCACATGAGTTCCAAAATAAATCCGTTGGAATTCTCGATAAATAGTACAATTCTCAAGGCTGTCAATTCAACTAAGTACCTGCGTGTTAAAATTAGGAACAACTTCAGTGGGAAAGACCATATAGATAATACTGTGGGGAAGGCGAGCCAAAGGTTGCGTTTCATTGGCAGGACACTTAGAAGATGCAACAAGTCCGCTAAAGAGACGGCTTGCACTACACTCATTCGTCCTCTGTTAGAATATTGTTGCGCGGTGTGGGACCCTTACCAGTTGGGATTGACCGAGGATATCAAAAGGATGCAAAATAGGTCAGCTCGTTTTGTATTATCACTTAATACGGGAGAGAGTGTGACAGATATGATACGCGAGTTGGGATGGAAGTCATTAAAGCAAAGACGTATTTCGTCGCGGCGAGATCTATTTACGAAATTTCAGTCATCAGCTTTCTCTTCCGAATGTGAAAATATTTTGTTGAGCCCAACCAACATAGGTAGGAATGATCATCAAATAAAATAAGAGAAATCAGAGCTCTAACAGAAATGTTTAAGTGTTCGTTTTTCCCGCGCGCTGTTCGGGAGTGGAATGGTAGAGAGATAGTATGATTGTGGTTCGATGAACCCTCTGCCAAGCACTTAAATGTGAATTGCAGAGTAATCATGTAGATGTAGATGTAGATGTAGAGGTGTAGTGTCGTCTGAGTCTAGCTCCAACAACGAGCCGAAGTTCGAAATTTGTCAATTTCCGCAGTGCGCCCCTAATCGCGTCAGTAACGCTGTTACATTAATCATGTGACTAAATACACTCCTGGAAATGGAAAAAAGAACACATTGACACCGGTGTGTCAGACCCACCATACTTGCTCCGGACACTGCGAGAGGGCTGTACAAGCAATGATCACACGCAGGGCACAGCGGACACACCAGGAACCGCGGTGTTGGCCGTCGAATGGCGCTAGCTGCGCAGCATTTGTGCACCGCCGCCGTCAGTGTCAGCCAGTTTGCCGTGGCATACGGAGCTCCATCGCAGTCTTTAACACTGGTAGCATGCCGCGACGTCGTGGACGTGAACCGTATGTGCAGTTGACGGACTTTGTGCGAGGGCGTATAGTGGGCATGTGGGAGGCTGGGTGGACGTACCGCCGAATTGCTCAACACGTGGGGCGTGAGGTCTCCACAGTACATCGATGTTGTCGCCAGTGGTCGGCGGAAGGTGCACGTGCCCGTCGACCTGGGACCAGACCGCAGCGACGCACGGATGCACGCCAAGACCGTAGGATCCTACGCAGTGCCGTAGGGGACCGCACCGCCACTTCCCAGCAAATTAGGGACACTGTTGCTCCTGGGGTATCGGCGAGGACCATTCGCAACCGTCTCCATGAAGCTGGGCTACGGTCCCGCACACCGTTAGGCCGTCCTCCGCTCACGCCCCAACATTGTGCAGCCCGCCTCCAGTGGCGTCGCGACAGGCGTGAATGGAGGGACGAATGGAGACGTGTCGTCTTCAGCGATGAGAGTCGCTTCAGCCTTGGTGCCAATGATGGTCGTATGCGTGTTTGGCGCCGTGCAGGTGAGCGCCACAATCAGGACTGCATACGACCGAGGCACACAGGACCAACACCTGGCATCATGGTGTGGGGAGCGATCTCCTACACTGGCTGTACATCTCTGGTGATCGTCGAGGGGACACTGAATAGTGCACGGTACATCCAAACCGTCATCGAACCCATCGTTCTACCATTCCTAGACCGGCAAGGGAACTTGCTGTTCCAACAGGACAATGCACGTCCGCATGTATCCCGTGCCACCCAACGTGCTCTAGAAGGTGTAAGTCAACTACCCTGGCCAGCAAGATCTCCGGATCTGTCCCCCATTGAGCATGTTTGGGACTGGATGAAGCGTCGTCTCACGCGGTCTGCACGTCCAGCACGAACGCTGGTCCAACTGAGGTGCCAGGTGGAAATGGCATGGCAAGCCGTTCCACAGGACTACATCCAGCATATGTACGATCGTCTCCATGGGAGTGTATGACATATTCTGCGACTGTCATTTTATACCTTGTGTGCGCAATAATATTGTTCTCTGTATAAGTCCATATTGCTATTCCATGACTTTTGACACTTCAGTGTAAGTGAGGACAGCAGGAGGGCTTTCATGACAAGTCCTCCAGAAGAGGTGTCCGCTTTCTGCACCTCTTCACTGCATACGCAGATGACCGATACAGTGGATACACATTTACCTGAGCTTGTGGCCGCTACTGGTGTGCTCTAGTAAGTGGCAAAGGACTGACTCCCCTTGGCGTTTCAGGATAGCCGCGGCAAGATCGTCGTGAAACGGCTCGTATAAAACGTGCGACTGGAGCGACTGCGAGGTAATATTCCGGAGCTGTGCGTGGGAGGGGGAGACGGGGCCGTGAGGCGCGCACGTGACGCCCGAGTGGAGCGGCCACTTTGGCGTCGCCGGGTGTGCCGGCCATAGCAGCCGTTAGCACCTCGCACTGCCCTCCGCTGCCAGCCGCCATAATAATTAGCTGCAGCCCGCACTAGGCGGGGCGTGGCCCACGACGAGAGGCCTCGCCGGGCAGATAAGGTCCGGCCGCCGCTGCCAGCGATCCTGGCCTCCAGCACCGTCCTCCATGCAGTGCCTCGTCACACCTACGTGTTACGACAGAGCGGCCAGTAGCTAGAACTAGGCTGACGATTGCTCGGCGCACAAGTTGATAGCACCAACAATAAAAAAACAACATTAAACAAGAACTGAAAGTGCTGTGCAACACCTTCCGAGCCGAAAGATACGACTATGAAACAATAAGAAGAGCTACTACACTACCGGCCATTAAAATTGCTACACCACGAAGATGACGAGCTACAGACACGAAATTTAACCGACAGGAAGACGATGTTGTGGTATGCAAATGATTAGCTTTTCAGAGCATCCACACACGGTTGGCGCCGGTGGCGACACCTACAATGTGCTGACATGAGGAAAGTTTCCAAACCGATTTCTCATACATAAAGAGCAGTTGACTGGCGTTGCCTGGTGAAGCGTTGTTGTGATGCCTCATGTAGGGAGGAGAAATGCGTACGATCACGTTTCAGACTTTGATAAAGGTCGGATTGCAGCCTATCGCGATTGCGGTTTATCGTATAGCGACATTCCTGCTCGATTTGGTCGAGATACAATGAATGTTAGCGGAATATGGAATCGGTGGGTTCAGGAGGACAATACGGAACGCCGTGCTGGATCCCAACGGCCTCGTATCACTAGCAGTCGAGATGACAGGTATCTTACCCGCACGGCTGTATCGGATCGCGCAGCCAGGTCTGCATCCGTGAGGCAACAGATGGGGACGTTTGCAAGACAACAACCATCTGCACGAACAGTTCGACGACGTTTGCAGCAGCATGGACTATCAGCTCGGAGACCGTGGCTGCGGTTACCCTTGACGCTGCATCACAGACAGGAGCGCCTTTGATGGTGTGCTCAACGACGAACCTGGGTGCACGAATGGCAAAACATTTTTTCGGATGAATCCAAGTTCTGTTTACAGTATCATGATTGTCGCATCCGCGTTTGGTGACATCGTAGTGAACGCGCATTGGAAACGTGTATCCGTCATCGCCTTACTGCCGTATCACCAGGCTTGATGCTATGGGGTGCCATTGGTTACACGTCTCGGACACCTCTTGTTCGCATTGACGGTACTTTGAATAGTGGACGTTACATTTCAGATGTGTTACGACACGTTGTTCTACCCTTCATTCTATCCCTGTGAAACCCTACATTTCAGTAGGATAATGCACGACCGCATGTTGCAGATCCTTTACGGGCCTTTCTGGATACAGAAAATGTTCGACTGCTGCCCTGTCCAGCACATTCTCCAGATCTCTCACCAATTGAAAACGTCTCGTCAATGGTGGCCAAGGAACTGGCTCGTCACAATACGCCAGTCACTACTCCTGATGAACTGTGGTATTTTGCTGAAGTTGCATGCGCATCTGTACCTGTACACGCCATCCAAGCTCTGTTTGACTCAATGCCCAGGCGTATCAAGGCCGTTATTACGGCCAGATGTGGTTGTTCTGGGTTCTGGGTTCACACAGGTGGCGATGTCTTTAAGCTGCTGACGGCAGGGAACCTGGGGCCACAGGGGTGTGTCGGTAATTCGTACATGACCCTCAGTAGCCAACTCATAAATAGTCGGCTCCATATCCTTTCCTTTTCTCCTTACACCCACCAATATTATTTCGGCTCAACACAACTTTACAAAAATAACCTCGGTTGCGTGTGACACCATCAAGAGACTATATTGATGCAACCACACCCCGGCTAATCTGTCTTTGCCCTGAGGAAAACCGTCGCAACTCGGCCGGAACATCGTTACATCTTTACATATTTTAAGTATTTATTATTTATTACAATTAAACATTTTGATGTATTTCATAATATGCGCGGCAAGATACCCTGTACGCTTTTAATGTGATGATTACAGAACCTTTTCACTTTCATATTTAATGCACTTCAGCGGCGTAAATACTGGCTTGAGAAGCCAAATGCAAGTTAATGAAAGGGGGTCAACTCCTTCTGCCCCATTCCATTCACAGCTCAACAACGTCGTCTGCACATCATCTCTCACAGCACTTTCTTGTCAGATGTATGGCGTTTTAATTTCGAGTTTTGCTTATTAAGATATACCGACATTTATGCTATACTCGATCGTCTTTCAAATATTCCTGACCTTTTCCTTCTTCCATTCCTCGCATACTGTAAAAGTCTTGTAACGCCTAAGGCTATTGCGACGGTTGTGCACACGTCACATTTGGTGGATATCAGCTCCACTGTCTTGCGCACCAGATAGTTTCGATATTTATACTTAAAATGACATTCTTATCATCAAAACCTGTGTTAGTAACACAAGAGAAAATTCTTGAGGTTGTCATACAAAACTAAAGGGCTTCATTTTTAAGATTTTTGGCACAGGCGGTAGATTTCAACAAAGTTTGGTTTCGTATGTGTTTATAGCTTGTTTGATTCCTTAGAACCAAGTATTTTGTTGCGAAGAAATGTGCCAATTGTCCAGTAAAAAATATCATCCTAAGTCTAGTAACTCGTGTAGATCGTCACATTTGGTGGATATCAGCTCCACTGTCTTGCGCACCAGATAGTTTCGATATTTATACTTAAAATGACATTCTTATCATCAAAACCTGTGTTAGTAACACAAGAGAAAATTCTTGAGGTTGTCATACAAAACTAAAGGGCTTCATTTTTAAGATTTTTGGCACAGGCGGTAGATTTCAACAAAGTTTTGTTTCGTATGTGTTTATAGCTTGTTTGATTCCTTAGAACCAAGTATTTTGTTGCGAAGAAATGTGCCAATTGTCCAGTAAAAAAATATCATCCTAAGTCTAGTAACTCGTGTAGATCGTCGAGGTGCTTCTTTACTGGTTTTATTTGTTTGTTAGGAAATTTACTCTCCATGCCTATCTCTCTCACAGACGTTGGACGTTTGTCGAATTACCCATTCTGAGAGCAGCGTTCCTAAGACTTCTCATGCAACTGCAACGTTAGTATTCTCGGATTTCAAGGCCTTAGGCACAGAACTGATTCATTTGAGTACTTTATATTGGACAAGAGACCTGTAGGATTCAATCGTATTTTTAGGACGTATTGCTAAATCCTGTTCGTTATATTTCTTACTCGTAAGAATTATGTTTCTCAGATCCTTAAGAAAGTCAATGAATCTGTAAGTATATAAAAGGTGTTGCGTCTCTAAGCTCAATGACTTCCGATTAGTGCCATAGCGTTCACTTGGAAGTACTGACGGAACAAGATCGTAAGTTATATGTGGCCAAAAAGTCTGCAGATGTTCTCAACTGTTAAGAAATATTGGACTGTTTCCCTACAGCACCTTTAAGCATTAAGTTTAAATTGTAGCTTGATGGTGTTTTGAATACCATTATATACGCCACTCATGATGAACGCTCCGTCATAGCCTTGACCTCAACATTTACATGCGTCGACGCACTGCCATACTATAGATTAAATTAATTGGTTTTTGAGGTCTAATGTGGACTGATCGTTGAGCTGGGTAAACGACATAAACGATTCACACATATTTACCTCTGATGGATTTCCAGAGTCGTCTTTGGTTGTTTTCACATAGCTTAGGACTTCCCTTAGCTGATCAATTTTGATAAGTTTTCCACTTTTCCTTTCCATTTTAAGTGCTACATTCTTTCCCTCATGCACCATGGGCTCCTTGCTGTCAGAGGTCCCTGAGCATTGTCCCACTTACCCAGCCTACTTACGCTTTCCTACTATCGTTGGCTAGTCACCTTAATTATGCGGCGATTATTTTCCGCATGACCTCTAAGAGTAAGCAACATATCGCAACGTGAAACAGCAACAATACAGGGTCCGTGCAGCAGCCCACACCGTTGTTTAGCAACAGTTTGCTACGAGATGATTGGTGAGCGGCACACACTTGTCTTTCTCCAGACATAAAACTCTCAAGAAAACTCTGGAATGCAGTAAGACCACGGAGAAAGGATCCAGTTTGGAAGGTAAGCCATTAAAAAACGTTTGATATCTGCCGATCTGTAAAACCTAAAACACAAGCGTTAAATGGAGTGCGTCTTTCGGTGGACGAACGACATACATTCTGACAGGCGTATATGTTTAAGGTGATTGGCTGTTGAAGACCAGTCAAACTGGCTCGTTATTACGGCTTGTCTGGAACAGAAACCATTTTTTTTATATAAATCTTGTACTGAAAGAAAAATCGGAAAACAATTGAAGTTTCATTTTGCAACCAAATTTCGGTGTGAACTGCATTTAGGCATTCGCTTGCATAGATAATGTTCGACAAATCGAGTGAACTACCATGGTGCCTTGAAGCACTCATTTTCCATGGGCATATAATAAAGTTACCCAGTTTTGTAAGAATCGAGTATATCACTATGGTGTCTTGAAATGCGGTTTTTCAAGCACACATCATAACAAATAATACAGTTTTGTTAAATTTTCTAACATATTTGCTGCTTATTGTTTGTTTTTGTCAAAAAACTGGTTTATATTTTACACCAGATAGGTCTTAAATACTTTAGCTATTAACGGAATTAAATGCGATTTGAAATTGTTTATTCAGCTGACAAATAATTAAATTTGTCGTCTTTTTTCGACGCAATTCGTATCGTCAATCCCAGCACAGTCCGCCGATATTTTCTTTGGCTTCTGGTATCTCCTGTAAAAAGTAAAATCGTATGTTGTGGTTGGCTGGCAGACCTGAAGGGCAGGTTTAGCCGCATGATGGGAAAAATTTTGCCTATCCTTCACGCAATGGCACTATTTGCTCGAGAAATGCGAAAGGTGTATTTAACTGTATCTCGTACGTGTAGATGATTCTAATACGAGGGCTGTCCAGAAAGTAAGTTACGATCGGTCGCGAAATGGAAACGACTATGAAATTCCGATAAAGCTTTGCAAAGATGTGTTGGGCAGTGTCTCTAGTATGACTCTAGGTAGAATTATGTCGCTCTTTTCATTCCTGAGCTCTGAGTGAGCGCGTAAAGATATTATAGAGAATAGTGTCTCCCGCCAAGTACGAGGGCCTGGTGAGAATTTTCCCCTGAAGCTATTCAACCAACATTACATAACTGTCGTGCGGTTTCTTCTTCAAGACAATTCTCAGCCTCATTCTGCAGGGGCAATGAAGATGTTACTGCATCGTTTCAATAGGAAATGTTTGGTTACCCACAATGCAGCCAGTAATTGTCTCCCACTGAGTTTCATCTCTGCTTAAACGAACCGCTGCCTATGAAGACATTATTTTGGCACAGACAACGGGCTTTAGGCCAGCGTAGGGAATTGGCGGAAAGCACTGGCGGCTGCCTTCTATGATGAGGATATTTGAAAGTTGGTACAACGCTACGACGAATGTCTGAGTCAGAACGGCGACTACCTAGAGAAGTAGCTGAAAGGTGTAGCTAACTGTTACAAATGAAACATTTCTGATTTGCACTGTGATTTTCATTTCGCGATCAATCGTTACTTACTTTCTGGACAGCCCTCGTATATGTGTGCAGGTGCGCGCGCGTATGTGTGTGTGCGTGCGTGTGTACGAGCTTGTGTGTATGTGTGTGTGTGTGTGTGTGTGTGTGTGTGTGTGTGTGTGCGTGTGTGTGTGTGTGTGTGTGTGTGTGTGTTTGTGTATGTGTAATGTTATGTGTTTGCTTTGGATGACGATGAGAGAATGGAGAGGGTGAAAGTCGTAGCCTGTTCCTCTCGATTAGCGTTAAGGAAACCGCCGAGCACCGGCCGCTGTGGAAGAGCGGTTTTAGAGGCTTCAGTCCGGAACCGCGCTGCTGCTACGGTCCCATGCCTCGAGCATGGATGAGTGTGCTGGCCTTAGGTTAGGTGAGTTTAAGTAGTTCTAAGTCTAAGGGACTGATGACCTCAGATGTTAAGTCCCACAGTGCTCAGAGCCATTTGAACCATTTGAAACCGTCCAGCGTAACGTCCTCATCTCCCGGGCGGATCACCATTGTTACACGCTCCCACTACATGAAACACATTGGAGGGGTTTGTAATTTAATCCAAGATTTTGGCGTTAAGTTTGGTGGTCAAGAACTTACCACCGCCACCTTTCCTCCCCGTTTCTGGAAATGTAAAGGAAAGCTGCGTGGCGTATCCAGGCGGTTTCCCATCCAAGTACCGGACACGCAGGACGTCGCTTAACGTCGGTGACATGGCGGAAACCCGTATTTCTTTTCTCCTGTTTTTTTCCCATTTTGTTCGTCATTGTTCTCGGCATTTGGTCTGGGTGGACGTCCTATGACACCTCTTGATGTTCATCTTAAAACCCTTCACACAGTGTTTTTTACTACAGAGATCATCCAGCCCTCTGACTGAACACGCTGAGCTACCGTGCCCGCATATATTCAAGGAGGGAACGCCATTGGCCATCTCTCCAGTACTAGATCAGTAAACTTACTTGTAGCTGTAACTTTGGCGATTGAACGATGCTGAGCACAGTAAGACTGACATTCTTGGCGTCATTTCTTTATGCTATATTTCATTTTAATGGTAAACAATTAACAGCCGTAATTACTATTTATATATGATCTCTTACGTCGTTATTTACCAGCTAGTCTGACTCATCAAGTAGTCCCGTTGACGATTATTTCATTAAGGGCACGACACAAGAGCGATATGTCTCTGGCAATGCTGGCAGCGATATTGTTATGTTTACAAACTTTGCATTATTAATTCAATGTTTTAAATTGACGTATTAGAAATATTTAGACACTGACGAAACCAATGAATAATGAAAGAGTTAACAATAATGAAACATACAAATTACTAATTCACGAAAAATAATATTTTCGGTTTCACTTACGAGAAGTCTTTCAATTTTTATGTAAATAAAACTCGTCCGTTGGTAGTATTCGTACCTAGAACTGCGTTGTGGATGGGTGTAGAGCAATTTCTCATTCGGCAGACTATTGTAGCTTTCTTCCCAGGTCTTGATGTGCTATGTTACTGTGCCTTGATGTTGATAGGATCTCGTCGGTTTGGTGTTGTTAAACAATTTGTTGGCTGCCGTAGTTGCTGAATTTGGCGCAGTTTTATTAAGGGTGTGGCTAATGCTATGATCAGGAAGTACATACAGATTTCATATTTTCTTTCTTCTTCTTGGTCGCGTACATAAGTTGGAAATTGTAATTTTTCGCTGTTTCGCAGGTGGAAGATGGTGTGTGCTGTGCGGGTGACGACCCGGTGACTGTCATAGACCCAGCCACACAAGAGAGATTTACCAAGCAATTTCAACCAGGACATCCAATGCCACACTGTCGGTAAGTTCTGTCATGTTTATTGGCAGTAGCACTAGATCTGACTATGTCGACTAACACTAGGAAACTCGGAATCAGCCGACTGACAAATCTGAAATTTTTTTTCAGTTTTCCTCTCTATTTTAATTTTTCCTTTCCATTTCTCTCTTTCTGCCTTAGGGATCCAGGAGGCTCGTTATTCTCGGGAATCCCTGAGCACTGCCCTTGTTCGCCCCACATACCTGCACCCCTGACACATTTAACAATTACACATTTGCGAACGCAATTTTCTTCTGCCAACTTCGAATCTCTGTTATTCACCATCTTTGGCAACCGACATCAATTGATCTGAAGGTATTCAATGCAAGGCGAACGAAATAAACATTTGGTACGTCAGTCGGATGAAGGGAGCCAAATACCAGGCCCACAAGAATGTTTCATGCGTCTTCTGAAAGCTGACTGACAATATGATATTTCGCTATATATTTAGTGGCCAAAACTCATGGAAGGGTACCGGTTAAGGTGTTTGATCATCGGTTGCTGAAGCCTCTGCGATTCATTTTTCTCAGTACAATTCAGGTAAAAATACACTCCTGGAAATTGAAATAAGAACACCGTGAATTCATTGTCCCAGGAAGGGGAAACTTTATTGACACATTCCTGGGGTCAGATACATCACATGATCACACTGACGGAACCACAGGCGCATAGACACAGGCAACAGAGCATGCACAATGTCGGCACTAGAACAGTGTATATCCACCTTTCGCAGCAATGCAGGCTGCTATTCTCCCATGGAGACGATCGTAGAGATGCTGGATGTAGTCCTGTGGAACGGCTTGCCATGCCATTTCCACCTGGCACCTCAGTTGGACCAGCTTTCGTGCTGGACGTGCAGACCGCGTGAGACGACGCTTCATCCAGTCCCAAACATGCTCAATGGGGGACAGATCCGGAGATCTTGCTGGCCAGGGTAGTTGACTTACACCTTCTAGAGCACGTTGGGTGGCACGGGATACATGCGGACGTGCATTGTCCAGTTGGAACAACAAGTTCCCTTGCCGGTCTAGGAATGGTAGAACGATGGGTTCGATGACGGTTTGGATGTACCGTGCACTATTCAGTGTCCCCTCGACGATCACCAGAGGTGTACGGCCAGTGTAGGAGATCGCTCCCCACACCATGATGCCGGGTGTTGGCCCTGTGTGCCTCGGTCGTATGCAGTCCTGATTGTGGCGCTCACCTGCACGGCGCCAAACACGCATACGACCATCATTGGCACCAAGGCAGAAGCGACTCTCATCGCTGAAGACGACACGTCTCCATTCGTCCCTCCATTCACGCCTGTCGCGACACCACTGGTGGCGGGCTGCACGATGTTGGGACGTGAGCGGAAGACGGCCTAACGGTGTGCGGGACCGTAGCCCAGCATCATGGAGACGGTTGCGAATGGCCCTCGCCGATACCCCAGGAGCAACAGTGTCCCTAATTTGCTGGGAAGTGGCGGTGCGGTCCCCTACGGCACTGCGTAGGATCCTACGGTCTTGGCGTGCATCCGTGCGTCGCTGCGGTCCGGTCCCAGGTCGACGGGCACGTGCACCTTCCGCCGACCACTGGCGACAACATCGATGTACTGTGGAGACCTCACGCCCCACGTGTTGAGCAATTCGGCGGTACGTCCACCCGGCATCCCGCATGCCCACTATAGTCCGTCAAGTGCACATACAGTTCACGTCCACGCTGTCGCGGCATGCTACCAGTGTTAAAGACTGCGATGGAGCTCCGTATGCCATGGCAAACTGGCTGACACTGACGGCGGCGGTGCACAAATGCTGCGCAGCTAGCGCCATTCGACGGCCAACACCGCGGTTCCTGGTGTGTCCGCTGTGCCGTGCGTGTGATCATTGCTTATACAGCCCTCTAGCAGTGTCCGGAGCAAGTATGGTGGGTCTGACACAACGGTGTCAATGTGTTCTTTTTTCCATTTCCAGGAGTGTAGGTTATTGACGTCCCACAGTCTAATTACCGATGCTCTGACACAAAGCAGTTTGTCTATCGCCCTATAAGGCTCTGCGCAAAGCCACTAAGTTGAAACTGTATAAAACAATAACAGTGGCTGTGATAATTTATGGCAGCGAATTCTGGATTCAGACAAAAAGAGAAATAACATACGGTCAGCAGAAATGAGATTTTTAAAAACTGTCGAAGGTTGCTCAATGGGGGAACCACCTTAAAAAATGATGATATCAAGGAAGAATTGGGAATTTACAATTTAAAAGAGGTGACTGAAGAATACAGGAAAGAATGGGGAAAATGCCAGAAACGGATGAATGAAGGCAGTACTCCACTCGCTGTAAAGAAGTACTAGGCCTCGGAAAGCATAGAAGTAGGACAGCCGAAAAGGACAGAAATTCATGTTCAGTCGGAACAGGCACGTTGCCTAAGCCTTCAAGCGCAGAAGGAACGAACGAAAAAGGATATTGTTGTTGAACTGAAAAATTCATTTCCTATTATGAAACAAATCATGTCTTCATGGTCCTTGTGCATCTGCTCTTCAGAAAGAAACACAGAAAAACGAAATCCTTCTTTCTTGAAAATAACAAGAACTTATAAACACTCCTCTATAACGGTGAGATACGGTGGTCTGCAAAATGTGATATGCTACTTATTAAATACAGTATTTTATGCAATGTACTACTCAGCTTAATTTTCAAGCATTTTCTTTTAAATAAATTTTTCCCATTTTCATTTTTGGATTACAAAACCAGGCTAAAAACTTCTTAGTTTACAAAACCGAACTGACTTTTAAATTCCCGAAAAATTGTAATCTGAACTTTCTTTTCTTCTTCTTTCCTTCTTCTTCTTCCTCTTTGTCGCCTTCGCTGTCCTCTCCACATGTGAGATGGTCTTCACTGCCATCGAGTGCGTTACTAATGCCACATTTCTTGAAAGATTTAACGATAATGTCTTACTCTAGAGCATCACTGTTTTATCCACTGACACAACTGTTTGATTGTAGGTCGTTTTAAAGCTCCTTTTGGCGTAAATTCATGTTGGCTTCATCCGTCAACTATTTGTCCCATTTATCTAGTAAATGGTGTATTTATCGAGACATCGGGAGGTTGCAATTGTTGATTAAGTCCTCCCGGAATAACAGCAAGCTCTGTATTTCCCTGTCTCAATTGGTCTTTCACAGAACTTTTCTAATGGTTACTAAATTAATGTAGCACAAGAAGAGAACACTTCTTTAATAGAACACCTTTCACTCTCTCCCACACTTGGTTAATCCATAATTTCATACCAGCCTCGTCCGTCCAGCCCTTGTCATGTACGTGAACAACACTTGGCGGTGTTTCAGAAGGTTGCGGCATTATTTTGCGCTTGAAAATGATAACTGGATTAAATTTAGTACCATCAGCGCAGCATGAAAGGACAACATAGTAGTGCATTTTTTCATGTCCACTTTTTTTATAGTTACGTTTTTAAAACCTTACATGGCAACAGTCTGTTACTCGAAACATGAAATGTCAAATGAGTTTCGTCCAAATTCACTGTTTAGCTTAGTTCCAAACTGGTTTTCTTTCGGCGTTGAAAAATAAAGCTCTGTAAAGATGATATATTCTCTTCATGCTCTTGTAGCATTTTATGAGGTATTTCTATTTTTGTTCACGTGCTAATCATTCCTGTCGGCGGAGGGCCGAAATGCCGCTCAGCTGCTCTGTTTCCGTGTTCTTCTCCGTATGTTATTGCTTTCAGTTTGTAGCTCGCATCATATGAATACCATTTAATTTTTCCCTTGCGAAACTAGCCACTAACAAAACTTTGTACGGCTACCAATGACACATATCACTTTCAATTCAAGTTCACTGGCACTGTAGACTGCAATGACGCATCGTAGGCTTGGTGGTGTTCTGGGGTTGTGTTGGCGGGGTGCAGGGAGACTGTTGCCAAGTTTGGGAATCCCCGCAGTTCATGTTAGTCGCACCGGTGCAGTGCTGCTGCCAGTTGAATCCATTGCTGCTAGATAGAGATAGGTTTATCGCGGCATCAAATATATGGGTGTTTGTTAGACTGGTGAGAATTTTAAATCAAACATTGGAAATGTTTTACATTAATTCCGAGTATAATACGAGCCTGAATGTTGGAGACAATTTTCCGAAGAATAAAGTGAGACTTCATAGTCTGTAAAATAGTGTTGTTTCTTCCGAAACGATAGAAAATTTCTGCTGGAGGCAAGTAAGATCGTGTTCATTATCAGCATTATTTTTCTGTCTGGCTGACATATCTTGTTACATTTTTCGTGCGTATTACTCTATCTTCTACTTGTGGTTTATTCGTCAATCGATTACTTCAGCTTGTGATGTGATTTACACCCGATTATCACGTATGTGAGGCATATTTACTATGAGCATTCTGAGAATATTCCCAAAACGCTTCGTGTGATTTGTACTCTCTGTATCTTCCAAAGTTCATGAATTCTATAGTACTATATAAAGATAAGTCCTTGCTTAAAGCTGATACCAAAAAGCTCGAAAAGTACTTGACTTGTTTACTTCATATTTTTACATGATGCTCTAACGTCGGAGGGACATAGCCTATATATTTTAATATATACACTATATAAATCTAGTTTCCGTGTATAAAATCGAAACGTTGTTACTAAATGACTCGAAAAGTTCTCCACGACCTTACTTCGCATTTTTACACAACACTCTAATGAACATTTGTCTGGACGTTGACTACATATTTATATATGTATTAAATAAATAAACCCTAATTTAATACAGAAATACGATAAACGCTGTTAGCAAATATTTAGAAGTATCCTTGAAATATTGACTGCAGATTTCTACAGTATTCACTAATATTCAAATGGAAATGTTTGGTTCAAATGTCTCTGAGCACTATGGGGCTCAACTGCTGTGGTCATCAGTCCCCTAGAACTTAGAACTACTTAAACCTAACTAACCTAAGGACATCACACACATCCATGCCCGAGGCAGGATTCGAACCTGCGACCGTAGCAGTCGCACGGTTCCGGACTGCGCGCCTAGAACCGCGAGACCACCGTGGCCGGCAGGAAATGTTTAAACAAATATTTTTAAACGAAAATGTACAGGCTTCCTGTTTAGAGAGAAAATGCAGTGCTATGCTCTGATAACGAGCACTCTCGTTATTTTCTCGCTCTCAGTTTCAACTACGAAAGTAGTTAATATAAGCTATTAGAAAAAATTATTTCTACCATAGATATTCTTCCGCCCCCCCCCCCCCCCCTTAAGTGACCCGTCAGGGTAGTCGAGCGCGCTAACACGAAGCTTCCTGGACTCGGGTAGGCGAGCTGGCCCCGCATCGAATCCGCTCGGCGGAGTTTTTTCGGCGGTTTTCCACATCCCGCTAGGTGAATGCCGGGCTGGTCCCCACGTTCCGTCTCAGTTACATGCGTCGCAGACATTTGGAACACGTCCGCACTATTTCACGATTTACACTCGACGCAGACAGCTGGGGTACACTGCTTCCGTCCTGGGGGATATGGGGTGGCGGCAGGAAGGGCATATGGCCATCCCTAACACTAACATTGCCAAATCCGTTGTAACCACGCCCACCCTGCGATACGATGTGGGACTATGGCGAAAGCGAAGGAAAAAAAAGATATTCTTTCTCCTTTAGTATCATTTCAAAGGAAAATTGTCTACACGAGAATGTGCTGCTTTGTTACCTTCCTTCCTTTCCGTCGTAAAGGAAATAGGAAAGTTGTGGTATGGGGTTATGATTAATATACTGTTGCGGAATGTGAATCTTCCGAAATTTTATAATCCTTTCCATTCACTGATTTAAACTGTGCGAAATACTGTCACTGAAGCTACTATCCTCACAGACCCTGGAGCTGTAGAGGTCTTTTAGATACTCGATACACCAATAGTTCCAGACGATTTACTCATTCATTTTAAGCGCATTCAACTTGTAAAGGAACTGAAAATATTGTGATTTAATCGCAGAGGTGCTGAAAAATTGTTGCAGTGACACACCAGAGAAATATCTGGTAAACTTTTTATCTTTGAGAGACATAGGAACAATTTCGCCCTTCGTTTTTTATTTCTTGTATGAACGACTACCCTTTTGTTCTGATGGGCTGGTGGGATGTCGTACTGTCTAATTACTAGTGTGTGTGTGTGTGGTAAATGAATGAGTTAAAAGACGCAAGATGTGTTTTATATTATTTTCATCGTACAACAAGCCTTATTCCCATGCCTATGGAGTATTTATGTTAAGCAGAGAAGGCGAGTTTTAGATGGAACCGAAGATCTTCAAAACGGCGCTGCTCAACAATAGAGGTACGTGATTGTGCTTTCTACTTTCCTTTCGTGGCCGCTAAAATTACTTCCGATTCGTTTTGCCGAGACATTCAGAACCTGCAATCTTCTTTTTCTTATAAAAATACTAGTCCGATGCAAAAGAAATACTCTTAGATTTAAATAATTGCCATTCTTTTACCCAGGCCACGGGGAATGATAGAACGTACGTGCCTCTACTCTGAATGTACGTTCGCAATCTCCGAGTGTGTTACGACGAAATTATTTCACAATGAAAATTTCTCATCAGACCGCAACCACTCGCACGCGAATGTACGTACCCTCTGAATGTATCTAGTCAGTCACGCGCGTTGTTCAAAAGCTTTACTTTTAATATTCAGTGGATTAAATTTCCGAAATTAATTTTTGTTTATGCTGCAAATCGTACTTCACGCGAAGTATTTATTACGTAAGTTTCAGGCTCAATTTAATAAAAAAAAAAAGATTCCGAATAATAGAAATAAAGAATAACAATCAAACAAATCAAACCTAAATAAACAGAAAGAGGGAACATTACAAACTCCCAGTCAAAATTTCGTTTGGAGGAAACAGGACTTAAGGTCACAAAGCAGGGGTAAGGGGACATAGCTCTGATGGAGAAAGGGGTGCAGAGGAAACGGACAGAAGAGGAGTAGGAGGTGACGCAAACTGAGAAAGAGGGCTGGAGGAGAAAATGGACAAAGAGAGGGAGAACGTGGGGGTGGACAATACAGGGACGGGAAGTGTTTTGGATGTATAGCCAATTCTCTTATATATTTAGCAACGACGAAACATTGGCGTGATTGCTAGTACAGAATATAAGCAATGTTTGATATTCGCTGGTGTGTTAATTATTATATGCGTTGTTGTGTGTCCAATCTTCCAAATGAAAGTGTTGATTTTTGATAGTGCAAGACGGAGTTTATCTGGTCGAAGCAGTTTTCGAGGAGTTTCACGCTGAGGCGATAAGAGTCATGGAATACCTCCTAATATTGTGTCTGACCTCTTTTTCTACATCTTTGTGCTGCAGCTCGACGTGAAGTGGGCTCAAAAAGTCGTTGGTAGTCCCCTGCAGAAATGTTGAGCCATGCTGCCTCTATAGCCGTCCATAATTGCTGAAGTGTTGCTGTTGCAAGATTTTGTGCACAAACTGACCGCTCGATTATGTCCCATAAATGTTCGATGGGATTCATGTCGCGCAATCTGGATGGTTAAATCATTCGCTCGTTATCCAGAGTGTTCTTCAAACCAATAGTGAACAACTGAGGGCTGGTGAGATGGCGAGCTGTCACGCATAAATAAATCCCATCGTTGTTTGGGAACATGAACTCCATAAAGGACTGAAAATCGTCTCTAGATAGCCGAAGATAATCGATTCCAGGCAATGAACGGTTGAGTTGGCCCAAGTACACAGTCCATTTCAGGTAAATATAGCTCACACCATTATGGAGCCACCACCAGCTCGCTCAGCGCCTTGTTCACAACTTGGGTTCATGGCTTCGTGAGGTTTGCCTCACAGTCGAAACCTACTATCAGCTATTACCAAATGAAATTGGATCTTATCTGAGTAGGCCACGGTTTTCCAGTCGTATAGGATCCAGCCGATATGGTCAAGAGCCCAGGACAGGCACTGCAGGCGATGTCTTACTGTTAGAAAAGGCACTCGCATCACTCTCCTGCTGGCATAGTCCATTATCGCCAAATTTCACCGTACTGTAGTAACGGATACGTTCGTCGCACGTCCCACTTTGGTTTCTTCTGTTATTCATGCATTACTACTTGTCTTTTACGACTGACAACTCTAAGCAAATGCCGCTGCCCTCGGTCGTGAAAAAGAAAGCTGTCGGACCCTACGTTGTCCGTGATGAGAGGTAAGCTCTGAAAATTGATGTTCTGGCACTCCGTTGACACTGAGCGTCTCCCAATACTGAATTCCCTAACGATATCTGAAATGGAATGACCATGCGTCCAGCTCCAACTACGATTCCTCGTCCAAAGACTGTAAATACCCTTCTTGCGGCCATAATCACCTGAGCGCAAATGTCAGCTCCGCCAATGCACTGCCCTTTATGGGTACGCATTACTGCCGCCATCTGTATATGTGGATATCGCTATCCCATAACTTATGCCGCCCCATTATATTTCTGTTGGTTATCAGGTCAAGAAGACCCCTATGACTCCATCGCACTTCCGTACGAGTATCTGTGTATCAGTGAGTTAACGTTAGTCACCTCGGCTACGGAGGCGGGACCACATTACAGTGCACGAGTGTGAGCTCATGGTGTCATCGCTATAACAGTTCCTCGTCAAAAGAATGAGTCAACACACCCGGGTCAATTAAGTCTGGCGGAGCAGTCAGAATATAAAGCAAGGTGCGGCGTCTCGACGGAGCGGGACCTGGGACAGGGAGGCCGCTCGTGACCGTCGCCGGCGGCCCGTGTTGTCTTTTGGGCTGCCGTGACTGGGGTTGTTTCCTGGCCGGCGGCTATCGGCTTTAAGGAGCGGGCCGTCCCTCATTCGCAGCCGGCCGCTGTATGCAGATGGCTATCGACCGCGCGCCACGCTACACCACCTCGCCCTGTACTTTGCGCTATCGGCGAGCGCCACTTGCAGCGGCCGGGCCCTTATCGCCCTTCACTCGGCCCCGCGCCGCTTCCTGCGAAACGGCGTCGCTAGGCGAGCCTCTCACCTAGGACTGCCCAACATGTCACTCCGAGCCTTTGGGGACAGTGTTCGGAGGAGATTTTGTCCGATTAGAACTAAGGTCGGCACTTCACGTACTGTTGAATAGGTCTCGATAGACGAGATCCAGCTGGCAGCGAGGGGGGTCATCTGACGGTGTCCTTCGCTTTGCAACCTATGACGCCAACGTGATGTTTCAGTAAGTAATGGATTACAGTTTTTTCTCGGCCAGTTTCAGTTGAAAAAATGCCTAATTGGTTGTAGCTTCACGAAATTCCGATACACTGCTGTAATATAGGTAGCCTACAAAGCGGCGTTTGTAGCGGAGGTACGTTCCAAGCAGAAAGCTATAATTGAGTTCCTTCTGGCGGGAAACCAAAGCATCGCAGGTATACATAGACGCTTACAGAATGTCTACGGAGGCCTGGTAGTGAACAAAAGCACGGTGAGTCGTTGGGCGAGACACTGTCATTATCGCAACAAGGTCGCACAAACCTGTCCGATCTCCTATGTAACTGCCGACCGCACACAGCTGTGACCCCTGCGATGTTGGAACGTGCAGACACTTTCATTCGATGTATTCGACGGATCACAATCAAAAACAGCTTTGCACAACTAGGGAAGTTATCTGATGCAGCGAGACGCTGGCTGCGACGTCGACCAGTAGAGTGGTACCACTTGGGCAGGCAGGCATTTCCAGTAAATTGGCGTAAGGCCACCGCATTGAACGGAGAATATGTAGAAAAATAGGGTTTTGTAGCCAAAAGAGAGGGGGAATAATATGGCGTATTCGAGCCTTGAATTAAAGCAACTTGTTTTCTGAAAAAAAAAAAAAAAAAATGCGTTACTCACTGAACGACTCTCGTATTTCAGTTGTGGGTGCGCAATAGTGGTGGAGGATCTGCCAATTGTTTTGTAATAAAAACATCCCTTCACACCTCATCCAGGCCTAGGAACGGCTGTGCATAGGCCTATAGTACAAAGGCACGTTTAAATTTTTTTTTCAAATCTTTACCTTCAGTTACCCCCCCACCCCCTCATGAACCATGGACCTTGCCGTTTACGGGGATACTTGCGTGCCTCAGCGATACAGATAGCCGTACCGTAGGTGCAACCACAACGGCGGGGTATCTGTTGAGAGGCCAGACAAACGTGTGGTTCCTGAAGAGGGGCAGCAGCATTTGCAGTAGTTGCATGGGCAACAGTCTGGATGACTGACTGATCTGGCCTTGTAACACTAGCCAAAACGGCCTTGCTGTGTGGTACTGCGAACGGCTGAAAGCAAGCGGAAACTACGGCCGTAATTTTTCCCGAGGGCATGCAGCTTTACTGTATGGTTAAATGATGATGGCGTCCTCTTGGGTAAAATATTCCGGAGGTAAAATAGTCCCCCATTCGGATCTCCGGGCGGGGACTACTCAAGAGGATGTCGTTATCAGGAGAAAGAAAACTGGCGTTCTACGGATCGGAGCGTTTAATGTCAGATCACTTAACCGGGCAGATAGGTTAGAAAATTTAAAAAGGGAAATGAATAGGTTGAAGTTTGATATAGTGGGAATTAGTGAAGTTCGGCGGCAGGAGGAACAATAATTCTGGTTAGGTGACTACAGAGTTATAAACACAAAATCGAATAGGGGTAATTCAGGAGTCGCTTTAATCATGAATAGAAAAATAGGAGTGTGGGTAAGCTACTACAAACAGCATAGTGAACGCATTATTGTAGCCACGATAGATACGAAGACCACGCCTTCTACAGTAGTAAAAGTTTATATGCCAACTAGCTCTGCAGATGATGAAGAAATTGAAGAAATGTATGATGAAATAAAGGAAATTATTCAGATAGTGAAGGGTGACGAAAATTTAATAGTCATGGGTGACTGGAATTCGGTAGTAGGAAAAGGGAGAGAAGGAAACGTAGTAGCTGAATATGGATTGGGGCTAAGAAATGAAAGAGGAAGCCGCCTGGTAGAATTTTGCACAGAGCACAACTTAATCATAGCTAACACTTGGTTCAAGATTCATAAAAGAAATCTGTATACATGGAAGAAGCCTGGAGATACTGACAGATTTCTAATAGATAATATAATGGTAAGACAGAGATTTAGGAACCAGGTTTTAAATTGTAAGACATTTCCAGGGGCAGATGTGGATTCCGACCACAATCTATTGGTTATGACCAGAAGATTAAAACTGAAGAAACTGCAAAAAAGTGGGAATTTAAGGAGATGGGACCTGGATAAACTGAAAGAACCAGAGGTTGTATAGAGTTTGAGGGAGAGCATAAGAGAACAATTGACAGGAATGGCGAAAAGAAATACAGTAGAAGAAGAATGAGTAGCTTTGAGGCATGAAGTAGTGAAGGCAGCAGAGGATCAAGTAGGTAAAAAAACCAGGGCTAGTAGAAATCCTTAGGTAACAGAAGATATACTGAACTTAATTGATGAAAGGAGAAAATATAAAAATGCAGTAAATGAAGCAGGCAAAAAGGAATACAAACGTCTCAAAAATGATATCGACAGGAAGTGCAAAATGGCTAAGCAGGGATGGCTAGAGGACAAATGTAAGGATGTAGAGGCTTATCTCCTGAGTCGAAACAAGGCCCCCGGAGTAGACAACATTCCATTGGAACTACTGACGGCCTTGGGAGAGCCAGTCTTGACAAAACTCTACCATCTGGTGAGCAAGATGTGTGAGACAGGCGAAATACCCTCAGTCCTTAAGAAGAATATAATAATTCCAATCCCAAACAAAGCCGGTGTTGACAGATGTGAAAACTACCGAAGACCGGTTTCGATTCCGTAGAAATGTTGGAACACGTGAGGCAATACTGACCCTACGACTTATCTTAGAAAAAAGATTAAGGAAAGGCAAACCTACCTTTCTAGCATTTGTAGACTTGGAGAAAGCTTTTGACAATGTTGACTGGAAGACTCTTTTTCAAATTCTGAAGGTGGCAGGGGTAAAATACAAGGAGCGAAAGGCTATCTACAATTTATACAGAAACCAGATGGCAGTTATAAGAATCGACGGGCATGAAAGGGAAGCAGTGGTTGGGAAGGGAGTAAGACAGGGTTGTAACCTATACCCGATGCTATTCAGTCTGTATATTGAGCAAGCAGTGAAGGAAAGAAAAGAAAAATTCGGAGTAGGTATTAAAATCCATGGAGAAGAAATAAAAACTTTGAGGTTCGCCGATGACATCGTAATTCTGTCAGAGACAGCAAAGCACTTGGAAGAGCAGTTGAATGGAATGGACAGTGTCTTGAAAGGAGGATATAAGATGAACATCAACAAAAGCAAAACGAGGATAATGGAATGTAGTCGAATTAAGTCGGGTGATGCTGAGAGAATTAGATTAGGAAATGAGACACTTAAAGTGGTAAAGTAGTTTTGCTATTTGGGGAGCAAAATAACTGATGATGGTCGAAGTAGAGAGGATATAAAATGTAGTCTGGCAATGGCAAGGAAAGCGTTTCTGAAGAAGAGAAATTTGTTACCATCGAGTATAGATTTAAGTGTAAGGAAGACATTTCTGAAAGTATTTGTATGGAGTGTAGCCACGTATGGAAGTGAAACATGGACGATAAATAGTTTGGACAAGAAGAGAATAAAAGCTTTCGAAATGTGGTGCTACAGAAGAATGCTGAAGATTACATGGGTAGATCACATAACTAATGAGGAAGTATTGAATAGGATTGGGGAAAAGAGAAGTTTGTGGCACAACTTGACCAGAAGAAGGGATCGGTTGGTAGGACATGTTCTGAGGCATCAAGGGATCACCAATTTAGTATTGGAGGGCAACGTGGAGGGTAAAAATCGTAGAGGGAGACCAAGAGATGACTACACTAAGCAGATTCAGAAGGATGTAGGTTGCAGTAGGTACTGGGAGATGAAGAGGCTTGCACAGCAGTAGCATGGAGAGCTGCATCAAACCAGTCTCAGCACTGAAGACCACAACAACAAACAAGAACAACAACCTTCATTTTTCTAATTTTTAACATTTAACTCCTTCCAAAATATTACTGCAGTAGATGATTTAACTTCTTGTCTCAGTTTATGAATTTTTATGATTTTTGGAAACATTTTGGAGCAAGCAGCGATCTGATTATATCATTTGAAATAACAGCCAGTCTTTATCGCAATTTTTTTAAAAAAACTGAAAAAACTGCGGTTGCCGGATGTGTCTTCCGACACTTGGCCGCATTCTGCTCCTCTTCTCTGCATACCACCTAGTGAAACATGGCCTGTGATGATTTAGGTATGGTCGAAGTAATTGATACGTGATTTTTAGTTTTTAGTAAGAAATTGCTTTCAAGACTGATTATTATTTCAAATTATGAGTCTTAATGTCGCACTCAGTTCTTTCTGACAAAGCAAGAAATTTTAAACGTCGCACATCTCTCGAGTCGTTATATATAGATTGCCCGCAAAAGAATAGCGCAGTTTCAATGTTAGACTATAACAGTTTAATGTAGACTGTTGACAACAAATCATACATCAAACTAAATGTAACATAACCTACGTCTTCTTGTAAATGTTCAACGTATGCACCTGTGTACCATCAGTTATACAGTATCCATCCAATCTAAAGTCCACTTCTTCCCACACTTTGATTAATAAGTCCCTAGTAATGGAAGAAATAGGCTCCACAGTTCTGTGTCTCCACTCTAGAAAATCATTAGGTATTTGCGTAACGTAGACAGCGGAACGTAGACATGATGTTTTATAAAGGCCCGAAGTAAGAGAAGACATGGCGTAAGATCAGATGAACATGGAGGCCACTGGAACAAGCTCTGCCGTAGTGACCGATATGACCAAGCTAATGGTCAAGGACTTAGACGTTCGCCGGCCGGAATGGCCGTGCGGTTCTAGACGCTACAGTCTGGAACCGCGAGACCGCTACGGTCGCAGGTTCGAATCCTGCCTCCTGCATGGATGTGTGTGATGTCCTTAGGTTAGTTAGGTTCTAAGTTCTAGGTGACTGATGACATCAGAAGTTGAGTCCCATAGTGCTCAGAGCCATTTGAACCATCTGAACTTAGACGTTCCACGGACCTCGCAGAACGACATGACAACGGGGACGATCTCTTTCTTGTTGCCGAGTTTTCAGGTTCACGTTCTAATTAGAGAAACAGCCACTCTTTCAAAATATCCGGATCAGCCACCATTATTACGCCAGCTTTAGCGAAAAAAGAAATGGTCTTTGCACTTGACATAGGGACACAGCGCAGAAAACGATTAATTGTGGGGGATCTCTCTGATGTTGTACAGCTCTGTGAGGATGTTCTTACCACCAGATGCAAACATTATGCATATTTACCTTCTCACTTAAATGAAAATGTGACTCATCGTTGAATACCACCGAATATTTAAAGTAATCTTCCTGCTCCAACAATTTCACTTGCAATGTTATAACTCGACAGTCATGTGACTTGAAAGCAGGTACCAACTGTAGTCGGAATGAACGTATGAGTAAACGTTTCCTTAAGACCTTCCATACTGTCGTCTTCGGCAACTGAAGTTGAACATATACTTTCCGTACAGCCTTTTTAGCATTACGAAGATAAGATGCTATAACCTAGTCAAAGCCGTCTTCAGACGCTTTTCATCGTCCCGTGCTTTCCGCTTCAGCCACACATCCGGTCGTTTCGAATTGACTATACCATCGGTGGACGTTTTTGTCACATGCGGTATAATAATTAAACTTTAAATAAAACGCTCGTTGAATTGAAACTATAGGTTCACTCTTCGCAAACTGCAGAAGATTAAACGCTTAAGTCAGCGGTCGGAAACTGGAGGAAAATTTTTAACGCATAAATTATGTACTGGAATTATTTCAAATTTTTTTTTTCTTTAGATAACAGTTCAGTATTTTATAGTAGTCTACTATTAACTCCCGAATAATTATAATTCTTAAGGGTTAGCTATAGGCGGATTTAAACACACAGTTGCTATGTTGTGGAGCACAGGAGAGTGCACTGAAGAGCGGAGACGGATTGGAGCAAACCGGCCGGCCGGCGTTATGTCCACCCACACAAAAGCTCTGCACACACGAACGCAACACAAGAATATCATTTAATAAACAAAGAGATTATATTACTAGATTTCAGACTCTAGTAACCTCTGAAATCTTTGTGAAATCCGAGATGGCATATTCATTTAAACACCATATTACCAGATGTAGAATTGTGAAACCGGAATTAGCCTATTGACGGTGGTAGCCGTCAGTGTATGGCGCATGAGACTGCGTCTGCAGCGCCATCTGCTTCCTGTAACGACCGACGACGAATGTCAACACACAGTAACCCAAGTTCCATACGCTAATGTCTGTTTCAAACCCGTAAACATGTAGAGTTTTCTGCATACGAGCTATGATTTGCAGACAGCATTGGTTTTCTGTTATCATTTGAAGAAACCTGCTGCAGAATCGCATCGAATGCTTTTCGAAGCTTTCGGCGAACATGCTCTTGCGAAAACACAGTTTTTCGAGTGGTTCAAAAAATTCAGTACTGGCGATTTTAACGTGAGGAACGACGAGCGCGGGAAGCACCGAAAAAGCTCGAAGACAACGAATTGCAGACCTTAATAGATGAAGATGATACTCAGACTCAACAGGAGTTCGCGGAGCAATTGAATGTGAAGCAGAAAGCCGCTTCTCTTCGGTTGAAAGCTATGGGAAAGGTGCAGAAATTCGGAAAGTGGATTCCGCATTAACTGAATGAAAGACAGCAAGCAAATCGAAAGACCGCTTGTGAAATGCTGCTCGAGAGATACAAAAGAAAGTCTTTTCTCCATCGAATAGTGACAGGTGATGAAAAACGGTTATATTTGAAGAATCCTAAGTGTCATGGGTGAATCCAGGCAAACCATCGACAGCCACTGCAAGACCAAGTCGCTTTGGAAAGAAGACAATGTTCTGTTTTTGGTGGGTTCAGAAGGGTGTCATCTATTATGAGCTGATAAAACCTGGTAAAACCATTGACAGTGATCGCCACCAACAGCAAATGATCGATTTAAATCAATCATTACATGAAAAACGACCGGAATGTGGCAAAAGGCAACATAAGTCATATTTCTCCATGATAACGCCCCATCACACACAACAAAACGGGTCAATGAAACGATCGAGGCGTTCAGTTGGGAAAAACTAGGGCATGCGTCTTATTATCCAGACTTAGCTGCGTGCGATTATCATCTATTTTTGCATCACTGGGACACTCTCTCGCTGAACAACGCTTCAGCTCTTACGAAAATGGTTCGCTGGCTGCTTTGCTTCGAAGGAAGATCTGATTTTTTTGCATGGCATTCATAGCCTGCCGGAGAAGTGGCAGAAATGTATAAATAGCAACGGACGTTATTCTGAATAAAATATTGTTTATCGGTTTCAAAAAACAGACGTGTAATTATTGCAAGCAGATTCCGGTTTCATACTTCTACACCTGGTATGTGCTCGTAACTCGAACGGTAGCTGAAAGGTACTTTATGAAACTTCAGATGTGTTCACTCGGCGACGGCGATCTTTGACAACGAAGCACCTCCTTTGCAGTGGTGCTCCATTGGCGTGCGGCTCCTCTGGTGTGTGCCAACACACACTTTGACAAGGAAATTGCTCCGCCCCGGTGCATCGGCACGTGCTGTTTGTCTGGCGCCTGTATTTTTATAAAGAACGAATCTAAATTAAGTACGCAAATGTTATCGCAACTTCGTCAGTAGTTGTTGCGATCTCGCACGTAGTGTTTTGTTATTATCGAGGCTTATATTATAAGCCTCGATAATAACAAAACACTACGAGCGAGGTATATTATATCTTTTTCATCGATATAGATCCTTAAAAGCGTAAAGCTGACAGTACAAATATGAAGTTTCTTACTGAGTGGACTGATCATTGTTGTTTTACGCTGCGTGATAGGCCTGGAGCTTTTCCACTTAGGCACTTATGCAACAGAGCTGTCGCTCTTCTTAAAAGTGCCAATTTGAAGCGACACTACGAAACGACTCATCGGCAGCTCCATAAAAATTTTCCTCTGGGTACTGAAGCTCGCCAAGAAAAACTCCAGACATATCTAGCTTCTTACAAAAAAAGCACTGCCTTCCTAGTTCGCTCTATGAGCGAGCAAGAAAAATCTGCAGAAGCGGCGGCGCGTTTGTGTTGGCCGTTTAATAAAAACACCAGAAACCATTTTCGGACTCTAGGATGGTAAAAATTGTATGTTGGAAATGGCCGTCGCTCTTTTTGAAGAGAAGAATTATACTGTTGCCGCAAGTGTGTCTTCTTATCGTCGCAAACGGGATATCTTTAAAAAAAGACATTCTAAATCAAGAATTTTTTCTCCTTTCAGCAATATTTGAATTTAAAAGTAATTCTGAAATTGACGTTTCAGTATTCTCAAATTTTATGTCAGATATTGAGAAGGAATCTGCAGCAAGCTAAAATCGCGTTTTGAAGTTTCTCTAGCGGCAGAATGAACGGATGTTGCTGCGAAGATGTCCTACTTTTCTGAGCCTTTACCCCACATTTAGATGACAGACTTGCAGGAAGACATTTTCTTGTAAACGTATGACTTTATCCGCTTAAGAATTTTGCGGTAAACACGTCCCAGAAAAATATGAAATTGGCAAACATTTAGCCATATACCTGGCTACCAGGAAAATGAAGTTTTTGAAGAACAAGTATCGCTCAATATTAACGGCCTTGACCTTCAACACACTATTCACATAAGGTGCTCCTCGCGTGAAGCTAACTTTAAGAAACTGGCTCATGACCGTAAATGCAATTAATTTTTTATTAAAAATATGCCTATCTCTTGTATTTAATATTTTATGAGTGAAAATGAATATACGTATTTTTCTGGATTTTAAACTTCAAGTACATCTATCTATTGATTTCACATTAGTTTGATAGTGAAAATTAAAATAAACCGTTGGTAAGGAATGCGAGGCTTTTTTTATCTATTTTTGAATAAAAATATGCCTACCTATTGCATTTCATATTATTTTATGAGTGAAAATTAAAATAAAAAAATAGTAAGGAATGTGAGGTTTCTTTCTGGACCTAGATAAAAATTTTCAAAAGTATCTAGATGCCATCTGAAACTACTTGCCAACACCTGCCTTAAGGTGAGAAGTCGTACGTGGCCTGTTAGGCGCTGCAAGCAGGAAACCAACGAAGCAGTACTCGTTCGTGCACTTATCTGTAACTGTTTTGAGTTACTCTCAAATTGTGATCTTCAATCAACATCGTAAAACGCATACAATTTGCATTGTTAAAATTAATGAAGAGTACTTTTTTAATGGACACCCTCTATTCTTATAACGTCTACGTCTTTTAATCCTTTGTCAAAATCTGTATACATTTTTCTTCTTTTTTGCAGAAGTAGAGCAATGAAATGTTTCTTTCTAATATAGCATTTTATGTTTCCTCCGTGGCTTATATATTTGAAAGTATATGTCCGGATGTTTTTGATTTATCCGTGCTTCTGGTTACAAACCTTCCACATATCAATTGGTATACTAAGACATCCCATTCGTTAATTGGTCATATAGTATCCGAACATCATGACCATTTATCCACAAGGTGTTTTCTCCATTATTGCCATACAAGTTTTACCAACACTGTTTGGTGAAAGCTGTACCACTGCAGCACAAATGCAGCAAAATTATCGGTCTTTTTCTGTGTCCCTGTATTCCGGAGTTAATGCCAGCATAGGCTAGCTGGTAGATTTGTTACCGGTAGGTTCTAAAAACAGAGATGCTTCGGGGATTCCAAAGGGAGTCCCTGGAGGGAGGGCGACGTTCCTTTCGAGAAACGCTGTTGAGGAAATTTAGAGAACCAGCATTTTAAATGACTGCCGAACTATTCTACTGTCGTCAACATACAGTGCGTGTAAGGACCGAGAATATGAGATACGAGAAATTAGAACCCATACGGCGGCATATAGACAGTCGTTTCTCCCTCGATCCATGTGGGAGATGTAGATGTACGTCGTTTGAGGTGAAAAATGCAAGCGAATAGGGACGTTTCGGGGAACACTGTTTTCATAGCTTTAATTGTAGCAATTTCAAGGTCTAGCATTGCATTTTTTGGCGACCACGCAGGCATCCAGAAGAAGTCCTCCATTTGTAATTTGACTTTAGTCCGGGAGCAAGTCAAATGAAACAGTTAACACCTCTGTTTCTTCTTAATGCTCCCGATGATGTCAACGTGTATGGCGCACAGTCGTTTGAATTGTTTCGAAAAACTGTCAAAGGTCCGTCCATAACAACAGTTACACTTTGACACAGGTTTGCTTCCGTTTCTTCACAATCGAACATCAAGATTCATTTGTCAGAAACAAACCCAGCGTTAGTATTTTTTTTAATTACGTTCAGTTAGTTTCAAAATGTCTTCGCTCACTTAAAGCCCCGAACGGGTACCAGGGTTATAAGACATACCAATAGTTTATGTGTTTGCCTTAAACAACGCAATTGTGGAGATCTAGTGACAATTCACATTTGGAATGATATCTAGTCCTTTATCTTCCAAATGCTGAAATTTCTTAAGATTTGGAAAACAGGCATCGTCTTTTCTTCATGGACACTTTGCTGCAGTTACGCACATTTGCTTCGTCACGTGGGCAGGAATGTTGCTATTCAGCCATGATGTTTCCAACTGCAATTTTTAAACGATCTCGGCACTTATTCCTTTCTGAATTTTTCACAAACTGTTTCTAAAATCTAAAATAATAATGAATGAGTATTTTAAAACAGGCGGACGAAATTTCACATCAGTGAGAGGCTACCTGATAGTCCGATAAATTCATTGAGAGGCTGTTTAACAGTCTGATAAATTCCTGGGCCCGACCGGGATTCTACCTCGTGATATTTTGGTTTCTAGGCACGTTCTTTCCACCAGAGGTGCAACTTTTTGTGGTCCAATCTTGTTACAAATTTTATTGTGCCAATCGTGTAGTGTCTGACGTAGTTTCTTTTTATTTTTCTCGGGAGTGTTATATTCCGGGCGTACACTAGGTGGAAATACCACAATGTAGGCGTTCTCTACTAATAATGACATTAGTATGACCAACTAGCTCTACAATACATCCCTATCTGTTCGATAAATAATTTCAGGGTAACTCCCACTTACATATTAGTGAAGGAAATGCAATCACAGCTCACCCAGTAGAAAAAACTTGAAAATCGTGGGAGAATAAAATAATAGAACACATAAAATGTATATATGTCTCCCGAGCACAGTAACATTGATTTCCTTTGTGTATCAAGCGTCTGAAGTTGCAGCGTCATTAATGAAACCATTAAAATAACTGAAGAAACCCTGAAAACACACAACCGAGAACCTGATGGACACATAAACGCAACGATAATTTTTTTATAGATAATAACACAACAAAACCTTTTGCAATCACTTATTTCAGGAGCACTCGCCAACATCATATAGAAAAACTAAAATTCGTGGATGTAATAAGCTTCAACATCATTTATGGGTGCAGGTACATTAATGACGTAATATGCGTGATAGATGAACCTCGAAACAAAATACAAGAATTGCACAAAATCATAAATACTATAGGCAAGGGCATAAAGGTTACGACAGAAGAAGAAAGATAAAACGCGCTGAACTTTCCAGAGATAACTTTTAGAAGAGACAATCACAGCCACACCTTTGGCATTTACAGAAAGTCCACAACAGACACATTAATAAATGCAACATCAAACCACCTACAGAGTCGCAAACAAGCTGCAGTCAAGTACGCAATAAAAATACTCTATAAGATACTACTGAACACTTCTGATTAGCAGAAAGAGCTAGCCACTATAAAACAGATAGTATTAATAACTGATAAAAAGACACACTGGTAGATAAAGTTAACAGAAAAATTAAAGACACAAATGACGAAATACACCAAAGCACTCAACACGTAGAAGCAACGCAATCATACGAAAATGGCATATAGTGACTTACCACAATAAATTCCAACACAAAATAGATAAAATATTAAAAAAGAGGGGCATAAAGGTTGCTAGAAAAACAAAAATATTCAATACAAGAACACATCCCTAAACTAAAACCAAAACCAGACTGATACCAACAATGTAGTATCTACCAACCCCAGGAACAGTGAGAAAACCTACACTGAGATGACTGGAAGCACATTTGACACAAGATATAACGTACTCATCGGGACATGGAAAAACCGTACAAAGCATTCAGCTTTTGCAGACCACCTTAAACAGGAATACCGTAGACTAGGCGCTATAGAAAAAGATATGAAAATCATAAAACTCAAGAAAGACAGATACCTCCTCTTTTTACAGGAATAATACCGCATACACAAGGCGTTTACATACAAGAAACCGTTACTCAGTGAACAAATAAATACTGAAAACAAGATACTTCCACTTTCCCATCCTCATCTCTCCCTCTGTCTTCCTACTTCCTTTCATTTATTGCTTCTAAGCCTTTTCTTCCGACTCAGAATCCATCACACTACTTTGTAGTTACTGTTAACTCATCTTTGTGTCACCTCCACCCCCACCCCACATACTCACAATTTAAATTTTCTACTCCACCGGTATTCCATTTTTCTTACACATTAAATAAATACATAGAAACGCAGTTAAACGGAATAATACACAAGTGAGAAAGAACTGGAAAGAATAACAGTCTAAATCAAAGATAAATTAAGTGCTAGCACTACCCAAAACAAACGATACATACTTAGCCAGAAGGATACAAAAAGACAGTAGTAATGCTGCATTGTGTTAATATATAAAAAAGCATAGTTTTGCAAAGCACTGTGGAATTAAGACAGAATCAACGGCGCAAAACGACGAAATAAACCATAAACTTGCAAGCTGATGTGAACGAAAAACCGTGCATGAAATACCGTAAGTAAAATTCAACATCTTCTGTAACGAACTGTTTTTCGATCCGGAAAACACATCAAATTGTTAATCCGTTTCATTACAGACCACTCACGACGTTTTCTTTCACTAGAACGAAACTCTTTTCGTGACAAGAATAGGCATTTGCTTGTAGTTGCTAAAATGCAATTAAAATATCCTCGACAAAAATTTTAAATCAAGTTCAACAATATGGCTACACAAATGAAAATTTCATTATTTAATTAATGCGTATTTAACAACGTAATTAACCGCCACAGCAGTTACCAGTTGGGTCTAAAAATACTCATGTTTTACGGAAATGCTTCGGGAACTCAAATGGAAATTGCTTGAGGGAAGGCGAAATTATTTTCGAGAAACACATCTGAGAAAATTTAGAGAATCGGCGTTTGAAGCTGACTGCAGAATGATTCTAGTGCTACCAACATGCGTTTTGCGTAAGGACCACGAAAATAGGATACGAGAAATTCGGACTCGTGTGGAAGCTAGTGGTTTTTCCAATCCCCTCTTTGCTAGTGGCTTGCGGAGTACGTGCGTACATGCAGGTGTAACAGTTTAATTTTCAGTGTCTGGGCGGATATTATTGTCTACGACCTGCTACGACCATTCGTTTATGTTCACAAGTCTGTGGAATTTATACAGAACACTCCATCTTTTCTTCTGGAGATTGTACCATTAGCAATACCACGGGTAATGTGGCTGATGCATGATGGAGTACCAACCTACCCCCGTATCATTGTTCATTAACACTTCAATGACATCTTCCCCAGGTTATCGGCAGAACGAAGACGCCCTTTTGCCTGGCCCAGTAATCAGTACAATGTAATGTGTAATGCAATACATCATTACTAACAGCTGTTCTGAGCATGTTTTCACTCACTTCAATGAAGTTTTCTTACTTCTGATTCCGATCTACACCAGCATCGTATGGGCTCTTACAGTAATATAGCAGTCGTTGGCATACCTTTTAAATCTGTAAAAAATTTCTGGAAGACTAGCTTCTTAGCGACATAGCCGAGCGCACATTACAACATCAGCAGTAGAATCTATTTATTCACAAGATTCAGTTTAGTCCTTATTCTGACTTGATTCTGCAAAGAACTGAAATGTGTATTCACTTACAAGTTTCGAGTGATCTTCGAGTATTAGTAATGCTTGAGTTGCCTTTGTAATGTAGTCATAACCAGAAGCAGAGTAGTAACAGTACTTAGACAGCATCCAGCTACTACTTAGTCTCCTGCTATATTCTCTGTCTTACAGATTTACATTGATTATAGATGGGCAGGAACTACTCCTGTTGTGTAGAGATGCAGGTGGAATTGACCACTTTCCAGAAACGTCTGGAATCTGTGGTGGTAACGGTAGAGAGGTTTCAGGCTGTCGTCCTGGGCTGCTGTGGCGTTGGACATCTGAGGCCATTGCCACCCGTTCGACTCTCTTACTTGAATTGGCTGGCACTCTGAGTTCCGAACCAAAAGATATTGATAGATGAAATGGAGAAGATCCAGAGATAAGAAATGCGTTGCGTCACAGTTTCATTTAGCAAGCGTGAAAGTGTCACGGAGATGCACAGGCTACTGCAGGGTCAGGTGGTGCAAGAGGGTTGTTCAGTCTCGCGGTACGTCTTGTTGTAAAAACTCCGAGATATACATTACCAGAAGAGACAACCAGTATATTGCTTCCTCCTATGTATACATAATGTTTAGAAAGACGTTTTCCACATTCTGAGAGGCGATAGTATGGACCAATTTACAATGGCCAGTAAACATGGACTCGACAATTCATATGTTAAGAGCTATGGCCACTTGTTCACCTTTGCTGCTGTGAGACTTACCTCTTCTATTGCAAGCTCCTTGCTATTACGAACGACTTATAGAATGCAGTAACCAAATGATGAGAAAATGGTTCAAATGGCTCTGAGCACTATGGAACTTAACATCTGAGATCATCAGTCCCCTAGAACTTAGAACTACTTAAACCTAACTATACTAAGGACATCACACACATCCATGCCCGAGGCAGGATTCGAACCTGCGACGGTAGCGGTCGGGCGGTTCCAGACTGAAGCACCTAGAAGCGCTCCGCCACAGCGGGCGGCCAAATAACGACATATTCCTATGTCATTTTTCATAGATACTGTACGCATAAAACATCTGTTTACGGTGGTATTTTAGAAGTCAGAGTTCTGGGTAAGTACAGCGCACACGATAGTTCTAATGGAGCCATGTTGTTCAAAACAGCTCTGAGCACTATGGGACTTAACTGCTGAGGTCATCAGTCCCCTAGAACTTAGAACTGGAAGTAGTTTCTTGTTTGCCGATACGGAAATCACGATCGGTCGGCTTCCTCGACACTACCCCACAAGCGTTAGCTAGTACAATTACTGAGGCAACTGTTGTTTAAAAAAATAGCTTGAATCTGAAACGAGAGTGACGCAGGGTACTCAAACTACTTGAAGGAACGTCAAGGCTTACTTTACTGTGGTGTTGTTAAGATGAAACAACTCACACTCACATCAAGGTGCGACATCAGGTAGAGAGAAAATATGAATAGGATACAGAGTTGTGAATTATCGACATATGCTAATTATACTTGAAACAAGCTAGGCACCACCAGGAACTTTATTTAATAATATTTTTAGGTTACTGTTATTATTTAATAAATTATCTTCAGCACTTTGTCAATACACTGAACACTTATAATCTTTTGTTTCACATATGTAACTTAAAAAAAGCTTAAAACCAAAATAGTTTACGACGGTGAATCATGGTTTACAGTAATAACAGATGTTTACTGTGTGCTGCATCGATAAACAGCAACAGAAAATATGCCCTCATCAGTTTACTACCTTCTGTAAGTGGTTCGTAATAACAAAGAGCTTACAGTGAAGTTCTCATAGCCCCTTTGGTATATATTTTACAGCCCATTTTTACTGTGGTTTTTTTTTATACACAGGACCACCTCTAAAAATATGGAATACTTTTTTTACTCACAGCATATCGTGACAAAATAGTGAAGACAGAATTAGGAGATTCAAATTTACACGGAAGTTTAACAAAAGTCTTTCTCGCCAAGCGCTATTCGCTACTGGAATAGGAAAGGTAGGAAGTGTCAGCAGTGGACAAGCTACGCTCCGTTGCGTAAGATGGCTTGCGGAGTACAGATGTTGATGTTCATATGGACAAGGAAGGAATGTTGATATGAATGATACCAAAATTAAATTACGAGGTGCATGCAGTAAGTAATGCAACACACTTTTATTTATGAAAGCACGTTGGCCATACTCGGCATTACAATAACCATATTATTCATCACACTTTTGGCTGCAAAATCCTATTTTTCAACATAACGACTGATAAATGCAAGGGCCTTGCTGCCGACGTCGGAGCCAATGCCTTGCTACGTCAATAACCTCCACATCATTCACGTACGGCTTTCCGTCGAGTTCATTCTTCATTAGGCCAAATAGATGGAAGTCGGAAGGTGCGTGATCCGGGTTGTAGGGTGGATGAGGGAGAATAGTCCAGTGAAGTAGTGTGGGCTACTCTCGAGGGCGCAGACTTGTGTACATTCGCACTGCATGGATTGCCGTTTCTGTCGCTCCGAAGTGATGAAGTGAAGAACCCATGTTCCATCGCCTGTGACGATTTAAGAAAAAAAGAAAAAGGAGCCACGCTAGTAGCCGAGCGGTCTGAATCTCCATGTCACGGTCCGCGCGACTTCCCCCGTCGAAGGTTCGAGTCCACCCTCGGGTATGGGTGTGTGCGTTGTCCGTAGTGTAAGTTAGTTTAAGTTAAATTAAGTAGTGCGTAAGCTTAGGGACCGATGACCTCAGTAGTTTGGTCCCATAAGACCTTACGACAAATTCTCAATTTCAACAAAAAATTGTCACAATCAGGCACATAACACGCAAGCAATTCCGCGGAGATGCTCCTTCGTTGTTCTTTATGGTCTTCTGTTAGGCGGCTAGGGCCCCAACGGGAAAACACCACTAAGTACACGAACTGGTAGCCCGGCCTCTTAGCATCGCGGTCTAATGCGCTGCTTTCCCCGGCACGAATCCTCCCGGCGAATTAGTGTCGAGGTCCGGTGTGCCGGCCAGCCTGTGGATAGCTTTTAAGGCCGTTTTCCATCTACCTCGGCGAATGCGGGCTGGCTCCCCTTATTCTGCCTCAGCTACAATGTGTCCGCGATTCCTGCGCAAACGCCGTTTCTATGTACGCGTACACCATAATTACTCTACCACGCAAACATTACGGGCTATACTCGTCTGGTATGCACATGAACGTCAATACGGGAAAATGTCGCACAAAAACTTCACTCTCGAATTTCTGGGGAAAAAAACATGTTATTGGCATCTATTAAACGTAGACAAACTCGTCTCGTTCTCTGAAACACCTACGTCGAGTTAGCTACACGATCCTGATGTGATGTACTGCTGTACATCACCGATAGCGAACAAGTAACTCAAGAGGGAAAAAATAAATAAAAACAAAATGAACCGAACAGTAATTAATGAAATCTTGAGTTGTTTCCAATGATTAATTTGATTGTGAAGAGAAGTAAAGAGTGAGATCTTACTTGGAAATAAAGCGTTTCCGTATTCACGTCGATATAACACATTTCACTCTTCTGTGTGCAAGGAATGTTCCCTGAAACCTCAGCCATAACTATTGCTACAAGTCCGCAGCTTGTGGTCTAGCGATAGTGTTCTCGCTTCCCGAACACGAGGCCCCTTTTTCCATTCCCGGAGGGGTCAGAAATTTTCGCTTTCCGCGAGACGACTGGGTGTTGTTCTGTCGTCTTCGTCATCATCATTCATCCGCTTGCGGTAGGAGGAAGGCAATGGCAAACCACCTCCACTAGGGCCTTCCCTAGTACGGCGATGCAGGGTCTCCCGCATCGTTACCATACGCTCTGTCAAGAAGTATGGGACTTCATCAACATCATTCCTTACAAACTGTAAATCGCGAGAAAACCCTGAACGTAAAATTAGAGAGATTGGTGATAACAGGAAGACTTACAGACTATCGCTCTTCCCGTGGATCATTCGCGATTGTCTGTTTGTAAGTCCATCTTTATACAGCCGTCTAAGTTTATAACTGTTATTTTATTTATGCAACCACTTTCAAAAATATGGGCCAGCATTCAGTGACTGGTATTCGTAGACTTCTCACACAGCGATCCCTTCGCTCAACACTTGCCGACAAGTCGGCAGGCCGGAATGTCATTGAATGCTGGACCAGAGGTGGATAGTTTCTTACACGACAGTCAGCGCCCCTGAAGATGGCGTAATTTAGCGTCGAAATTAGTTGCTCACATAAAACAACAACTAGAAATGTAGATGGCTGAGAGGCGTTGTGATTCGACATTCTCGTTCGAGATTGAGTGATCGCAGGAAAGCGACATTGGTCTTCAGAGTTACCTCCACCAGATAGCAAGAAGCAGCTTGCAGAGTATGGTAGTGAATGTAGGCTTGGAAAAGGAAGGCATGTTGATCCGAATGATACTAAATTATTGGTCTAGTCACGAGTATGTAGCTGCACAGGTGGAGCAACAAGTACTGTTCCGCGCGTCCGGCCTTGGACGGCAGCGGGTGGCGCCGGCGTCCCACCCCCGCGCTTTGTGGCGGCGCGCCCTGCCCTGGCCACGGTGCCCTCCCACTTCCTCTCGCTCCCCATTGTCTTGAGCTGGCCCGTGTTCGGCCCTTTGTCCCCGATAATCTGTATGCATTTCATTACGGGGCGGCGGCGGTGGCGGCGTCGGCGACCCCTGCTCTGCCTCCACTCGACTTCACTTCCTCCCACCGCCGCCGCCGCCGCCGCCGCCGCCACCCCCACTGTGCGCTGCTCGGTATGTTAGTTATTCCGAGGCGCGCTGCCGCCGTGACTAACGCGGACGGCCCGACAAAACACGCGTCACCGGCCTCATTGTGAGACAGCCGGCCCACGTGCGTAACGGCGCGTCGCAGCGCCCACCGGGACACAAACACCGCGCGTCGGAAAACACTCCGAGGCGCCGGACGGCTGCGTTCCGGCGGGCCGGTCGTCGCCCCGGGATTTTTCCAGCCGCCGTCTCGGAGATTAGAGTGCTCTGCCTTTTCGGGAGCGGTACTGTAGAGCGGCCGTGTCAACGAACTGGACACGTGTCGCTCCCATACGGAACTCCGCAGCCTCAGACGCCAAACAGAATGCCTTAGCAAACTATGTATTCTGCATCTACATCTACACCCATACTCTGCAAGCCACCTGACGGTGTGTGGCGGAGGGTACTTTAAGTACCTCTATCGGTTCTTCCTTCTATTCCAGTCTCGTATTGTTCGTGGAAAGAAAGGTTGTCGGTATGCCTCTGTGTGTGCTCTAATCTCTCAGATTTTATCCTCATGGTCTCTTCACGAGATGTACGTAGGAGGGAGCAATATATACTGCTTGACAACTCGGTGAAGGTATGTTCTCGAAGCTTCAACAAAAGCCTGTACCGAGCTACTGAGCGTCTCTCATGCAGAGTCTTCCACTGGAGTTTACCTACCATCTCCGCAACGCATTCGCGATTACTAAAGGATCCTGTAAGGAAGCGCGCTGCTCTTCGTTGGATCTTCTCTATCTCTTCTATCAACCCTATCTGGTACAGATCCCACACCGGAGAGCAGTCTTCAAGCAGTGGGCGAACAAGTGTACTCTAACCTACTGCCTTTGTTTTCGGATTGCATTTCCTTAGAATTCTTCCAATGAATCTCAGTCTGGCATCTGATTTACCGACGATCAACTTTATATGATCATTTCATTTTAAATCTCTCCTAATGCCTACTCCCAGATAATTCACGGAATTAACTGCTTCCAGTTGCTGACCTGATCGTTCTTTCTATGTATTCGCAGCACATTACACTTGTCTACATTGAGATTCAATTGACATTCCCTGCACCATGCGTCAATTCGTTGCAGATCCTCCTGCATTTCGCCGGCCGCGGTGGTCTCGCGGTTCTAGGCGCGCAGTCCGGAACCGTGCGACTGCTACGGTCGCAGGTTCGAATTCTGCCTCGGCATGGATGTGTGTGATGTCCTTAGGGTAGTTAGGTTTAAGTAGTTCTAAGTTCTAGGGGACTGATGACCACAGCAGTTGAGTCCCATAGTGCTCAGAGCCATTTGAACCATTTTTTTTTCCTGCATTTCAGTACAGTTCTCCATTGTTACAACCTCTCTGTATACCACAGCATTATCCGCAAAAAGCCTCAGTGAACTTCCGATGTTATCCACAAGGTCATTGATGTGTACTGCGAACAGCAACGGTCCTACGACACTCGCCTGCGGCACACTTGAAATCACTCTTCCCTCGGAAACTTGTCTCCATTGAGAATTACATGCTGCGTTCTAGGAACCCTACAACTCGTGATAGTAAGTATCATTACAACAAGACAACTATAAGGAAAAGACGATATACATAATAATCAGTCTTCTTCAGAATAGACAAACACAAGTCTGTGCTACATAGAGGTTTGCTAATGATGAGGGTACGATGCGTCGGCTAACGAAGTGGCTAACGTTGAAACTGCTATCGAAGTGAGCTGCCAACACTCGGGCGCGGCGCTTATGTCGTCTTCACTTAGGGGCCGCTGCTATCGCGTTATCGTCCTGGAGGGAGGGAGGTCAGCGTGCGATTGGCTGAACTCATCTCACAGCCTCCTCTTCTCTGTCGCTTCCAACTGGCGTGCCGTCGCTGACTTTACGCCGTAGAACTACACTCCTGGAAATGGAAAAAAGAACACATTGACACCGGTGTGTCGGACCCACCATACTTGCTCCGGACACTGCGAGAGGGCTGTACAAGCAATGATCACACGCACGGCACAGCGGACACACCAAGAACCGCGGTGTTGGCCGTCGAATGGCGCTAGCTGCGCAGCATTTGTGCACCGCTGCCGTCAGTGTCAGCCAGTTTGCCGTGGCATACGGAGCTCCATCGCTTTCTTTAACACTGGTAGCATGCCGCGACAGCGTGGACGTGAACCGTATGTGCAGTTGACGGACTTTGAGCAAGGGCGTATAGTGGGCATGTGGGAGGCCGGGGGGACGTACCGCCGAATTGCTCAACACTTGGGGCGTGAGGTCTCCACAGTACATCAATGTTGTCGCCAGTGGTCGGCGGAAGGTGCACGTGCCCGTCGACCTGGGACCGGACCGCAGCGACGCACGGATGCACGCCAAGACCGTAGGATCCTACGCAGTGCCGTAGGGGACCGCACCGCCACTTCCCAGCAAATTAGGGACACTGTTGCTCCTGGGGTATCGGCGAGGATCAATCGCAACCGTCTCCATGAAGCTGGGCTACGGTCCCGCACACCGTTAGGCCGTCTTCCGCTCACGCCCCAACATCGTGCAGCCCGACCCCAGTGGTGTCGCGACAGGTGTGAATGGAGGGACGAATGGAGACGTATCGTCTTCAGCGATGAGAGTCGCTTCTGCTTTGGTCCCAATGATGGTCGTATGCGTGTTTGGCACCGTGCAGGTGAGCGCCACAATCAGGACTGCATACGACCGAGGCACACAGGCCAACACCCGGCATCATGGAGTGGGGAGCGATCTCCTACACTGGCCGTACACCTCTGGTGATCGTCGAGGGGACACTGAATAGTGCACGGTACATCCAAACCGTCATCGAACCCATCGTTCTACCATTCCTAGACCGGCAAGGGAACTTGCTGTTCCAACAGGACAATGCACGTCCACATGTATCCCGTGCCACCCAACGTGCTCTAGAAGGTGTAAGTCAACTACCCTGGCCAGCAAGATCTCCGGATCTGTCCCCCATTGAGCATGTTTGGGACTGGATGAAGCGTCGTCTCACACGGTCTGCACGTCCAGCACGAACGCTGGTCCAACTGAGGCGCCAGGTGGAAATGGCATGGCAAGCCGTTCCACAGGACTACATCCAGCATCTCTACGATCGTCTCCATGGGAGAATAGCAGCCTGCATTGCTGCGAAAGGTGGATAGACACTGTACTAGTGCCGACATTGTGCATGCTCTGTTGCCTGTGTCTATGTGCCTGTGGTTCTGTCAGTGTGATCATGTGATGTATCTGACCCCAGGAATGTGTCAATAAAGTTTCCCCTTCCTGGGACAATGAATTCACGATGTTCTTATTGCAATTTCCAGGAGTGTATGTTCCCTATTACACTATTAAGGATCCACGAACTGGCAAACTACGTTTGGGGAACACTGTGACCGTCGGGTAGCGAAAATCTGTCGTTGTATTGTCAGCCTACAGTCACACAAATATACTGTTTTAGAATAAAATCCAGTCATCAGATGAAAATATATTTTTATTTCGCTTTACCGATTTCGATAAATTAATTTTCCATTTGCAGAAGCCCACAAAATTAGAAACATTACAAATCTTTAGATGTTGGTTATGCGTTTATGTAAAGTATAAGAAGTATATTACAGGAAAAGGAGAATGCTGGAAGTGACGTCACCTGATTTCCCACGAACTTCGGTCAATGGAAGACGAGTCAAAACAAGGGAACACGTGTCTCTTCTTAACCGTAGATATTCGACAGTTTCTGAGAAAACGACGGTCAAATATTTCCCATGTATTTCGCTTTATCGATTTTGACTAATTGATTTGCCATCTTCTGAACCCTACAAAATTGGCGATATATAAATCTTTAAAAGTTGGCAATGCATTTATGTAAAATATAAGAAGTATATTACAGAAACTTACTCTGTACTTGTTTAGCAGACGTCAGTAATGTCTTCATAGTATCAGATTTCCGGTTTTTCATATAGGACAGACAGGGAGGGATTTTGTGAGTATCTGCTCAACAAAGGTGGAGAAAATTTACGTAAAACAACTTCTGCAGAACATCTCAAAATCGAGATACACTCTTCCTCCTCCATCCTTGCTTAGCATGGAAATTTTGTATACAGCTGACAACGGCTACAAAATGAACCTTTTAAAACAATTTGAAAAATATGAACATTACCATCTAAATTCAAAAGGTTTCCTGGACGATCAACTTGCACCGAAAAATAGACACTATTTTGATTACATAGCATCTCGTATAAAACGTAGAAACTAGCCCTTTTCTTTTATCTATTAAAACTACGAAGATGTTTTCTTTTGTATGTATTCCTACAGCTGGAACCACAGCTTAACATGTATATAGATGTGATGCAGGTACTGCAAATTGTCAATCTGTGTTTAAAATAACCACATTTAGTATGTACGTTTTTGGACATATCACGGCATTATGCTTCTATGAAGAAGATTTTGATATCTGCTAAAACAATACTCACGAGGGGTGAAAGCCAAATACCATCGTCCGATTTCCCAGAAACTTCGCTCAGTGGAAGAGACAAAATAAGCGAACACGTGTCTCGGTTTATCCGGGTCAATCGAAGGTTACTGTAAAAACGAAGGTCAAAAGTTTTCGAAATATTTTCAGTACTTTATGTACGTTTTACCACGCGATATCATGAGACGAAATGGTTGTTCATCGGTCGATGAACGAGAAGAGGACGTGAACACCCGCCTTCTCGTTGCTGCGGATACCCCCAGAAAAGATGTTACAAAAAATAAATAAAAATTTCCTTTTTCCCACCTTTTTTTTTTTTTCACGGAAAGGTCGAAGGCGTGTTTCATTTTTCTTCACGCGCGGGGCCTGAAGTGGTGGCAAAAATTCGTCGTATTTAGCTTTTACGGTGAAAGTGGCGTTGGGATTACATATTGTTTTTGTGATTTAGAGAGGTTTTGGGGGCTAGTGTGTTAGAATCCCACTCTTGAAGTGGAAGAGGTCTAGAGGCGGGGGACAACGTTATTAACCTTGCACCTTCTTATTTTTTCGTCCCGTGTTCGAAACCCGATTGTTTTTCATTTCATATTGTTATTATTGTTTTCATTTATTATCCATGTTAATAGAAGGTTACTACACGAATGTTTCTTATCAGATTGGGGAATGCGAGGGCGTTATATTAATTGCAACATTACAACTAGGTTTCACAATAAGTGTCACACATTTATTACAGATTACATGTGAGCAGGGTATGTTGAGAGGCTGAAATCTTTTCAAATTGTCAGATTCTGATATTTCATTCTCATCTCAGTTCTTATATGTTATTCACATCTATATTCTCCAGCAAGATTGGGACCATTCCCTTCGATGATACCAATCATAGACACATTCGAAACACAGATATTCCACATTTCTTCGTATGACTCTCAGTCGGAAAACAAACGTCATTAAGACCGGAGAAGATTTTGCGGGTTGGCAATAATTTCGCGACAAGCCATGGGTACATATCACTTTTCCAAAAAGAAGCGCTTCCACTTGATTAGGAGTCAAGATAAGCCACAGAAATTTCACCGAAAACAATTTCAAAGAATTTTCTCATATTTTTAATTCGTTTATGTGACATGCAATTTGTAGAAATAAGGACAAAATTATATCAATATACAGTTGAAAACATTCGTGTAGTAATCTTCTACAGACACGGATATACATATGGAGAACAAAAATAAAAGTAATAATCGGGTTTCCAACACGGGGGGGGGGGGGGGGGGGGGGGGGAATTAAGAAGGCCTGACGTTAATCACTGTGCCAGGATTTTGTCTGAAGTTATCGTGCGCTAAAGCGCACATAAAGTACTTGAAAATAACACGAAAACTTTGACTGTTGTTTTCAAGTAACGTATAAGCCGAGACACATTGTTGCTTATTTTGACCCCTCTTCCACTGAGCGTAGTTTCTAGGAAATCGATTGATGGTACTTGCCTCCTCCTCCTCGTGAGTATTGTTTTAGCAGATTTACAAACCTTCTTCATATAAGCATAATGCCATGATGTGCCCAAAAACCTGCGTTCTCAAAGTTGATATTGTAAACATAGACCGACAGTTTACAGTAACTGACATACATCTATGTACATGTCAAGCTGTTATGCCAGCAGCAAAGAACATACATAAAATACATAAAAAGTAGGTCAAAGGCATATAAAGAAGTTATAGACAGTACAGTTCAGATGAACTTCGTATTTCACTGTACAAAAGGAATGGGTTACTTTTAATCTTTTATAAGACATGCCATATAATCAAATAAGAGTCTATATTTTAATGCATGTTGATCATTAAGCAAATCTTTTGAATTTAGCTGGGAATGTTCATATATTTCTAATTCTTTTAAAAGGTTCATTTTGTAGCCCTTGTCTACTGTATACGACATTTCCGAAGTAAGGAAGAATGGAGGAGAAAGAGTGTGTTTCTCGATTTTGAGATGTTCTGAAAAAGTTGACTTATATGAATTCTCACCGTCTTGAGGAGCAAGTGCTCACGAAAGTGTGTGCTAAATGCTCTCCCTGTCTGTAATATATGAAAACCCGGACATACAGTACTATCAGGAAGTTACTGATGTCTGCTAAACCAATACTAAGTACGTTTCTGTAATTAACTTCTTATACTTTACATAAACGCATAGCTAGGATCTAAAGATTTATATATTCCTAATTTTGTAGGCTTCTGAAGATGTCAAATTAATTTTTCGAAACCGGTAAAGCGAAATATAATTACATACGCAACTGACGACTGAATTTTATTCTGAGATATATATTACAGTTGCTGAAAATTACAGCGAAGAATAAAATATCAAATACACTATCTGAACAAAAGTGTCCGCACATCACTACCTAATCGAATTTGACCACTAGATGCCATGAGAGGCGAATCCTCCAGTATGAAAGGAGTTCTGTTACCAGTATAGAAGCAGTAACAGCGGAATTGGCCGGTCAGGAGAGCTCATTGACTTCGAATGTGGTAAAATTATTCGATTTCACCTGAGTAACAAATCCATTTAAGAACATTTCACCCTTTCTAAAACTGCCAAATATTTGATCTGGTGAATATTCGCAACAAAGCAACATATTTATAGAATAAAAATGCGCTTCAGTGCTGGTAATTTTCTTAATTTATTCCACGACCGGTTTCGAAGTTTAAAGCTTTATCTTCAGGTTTCACCGAATAATTATAAAACAGGAATGTGTGGCGGTCGTGCCAACGAGTCATTAAGGATCACTTCCAAGTCTGACAAACGCATGGGAGCCTAGGGCCACCAAGTAACTACAGCGTTCGCCTGGAGGGCATGACACAGAAGTGGCCAGTGCAGACGACCCAGAAGCAAGCTGGCTTAGCTATTTCCGAGCCATTTGGGAGTTTTCCTTCGTGGTGTATCTTTTATTTTGTCTTGGAGTGTATAATGAAAATGACAATAGTGACAGGCGAATATCAATATGTAATTCATCACTCTACTCGTCAGTCTCAATAAATCTTCCAAAGAATCGTTGTAGGCATGTGCTGAACATGTTGATATAGCGTGAGCTGCGATTTGTCGTTTGGCAAATTCCCTCCACTTTTGGAAGGTGTCAGCTCATCTTCCATGGCCCCTTCGGGTACAGAGTACTCCAAAGTATTGGAGGCTGGTCAAATCCATATGTTTTCCCCTGGATGCAGAGCAGTTTCAGGCGTTGTGGTGGGCTGTTTCCTTTTAGCAGCGTTTACGTTCCTCGATGGCACTGAATTCACTTCCAGCAAGAGTCTTGGCTGTGGTAAGAATGGTATGCCTTGGTCTCAATCTTTTGGCTTCAAAGAGAATGCATCATTGACTATTAGACATTCAGGGTTACCGACAATCTTCCGATACTCATGTAGGAGCGCACTGTTCTATCTGATGTCAGGAGCTGGATTGTGACTCAAGATAGACATGCAGGATGCTCCTTAAAAAAAAGGATCCTGTCCAAAATGATCTCAAGGTATTTAAGTTGGTACATAAGTTCTTAGTTTCTGCTTTTGCTTATTGGAATTTCGGTTGATATGGGTTGATTTATCAGCTGTCATTTTTTATTTATAGTTCATTGTTGGTGTTTGAGTTTACATGTTGTCATCTTGTCATTTTGAAGGTAGTAAATGGATCTGTGGAAGCTAGAAAACCAAGAGCCAAGCGGAGAAATCGGAACATTTCCGACATATTCTTCATTTTGAGTTCAGTAAAGGAGTGACAGCTGCGGAAGCAGCCAGAAACATTTGCGCTGCGTGTGTGTGTATTAAGCCACTGGACAGAGCATGGGTAAAAATTGTTTCTGTCGTTCTAAGGAGGATCGTTATGACATTAATTACTTTCCATGTTCACGAAGACCATTGGGGTTTCATGAAGATCGCTCTATCGCATTACTCCACAATGATTCAAGGCAGTGCACTCGAAAACCGGTAAACGTGTTGAACTGTTAGTATTCATCATCGTGAGGTATTTGCATACAATGCGGAACGTTCAAAAATCGGGTGTATGAGTGTCGCATGCTGTAAGCAAAAATCAGAGAAATCAGCTGGTGGAGACATGTTACTCTCTGCTTGATCGTCATCAATTGGCTTGTGAACAACTCGGGCCATTCCTGCCCTTTCCATACAAATGCTGATTGCATTCGCCTAAGATAATGTAATACATGTGGTGGAACAGCGACCGTGTGGTGCGCTACAAATTGCTTCCCTGAAGTGTAACTATCTTTGCTGAAAATTGCAGTCAACAACAGAGACGTCTTGCAGTCTAAGAACAACGGCCGGGAAGACTGTGTGAAATGATGTTACTCCACGATAACGCCCACCTGCATTCTGCTGGACTGACAAAAAGTAATGCACAGGAGTTGTGTTAGGAAGTCATTCCGCAACTTCCTTATTCATTTCATCTTGCGCCTCAGATTTTAATCTTTTCAGCTCTCTGAGGAACAAGCTTCGAGGACTTTTTTAATGGCAGAAAATGCTTTACGTGAAGTTGCTCGACGAGTTCTTCGCCACAATACCACGTGATTTCTACAGTCATGAAATCGAGAAGTTACCCCACCGTAGCATTGTAAATAAAGCACTCCGTCTTCAGGCCACAAGTGGCCCATCGGTACCATCCGACCGCCGTGTCATCCTCGGCTGAGGATGTAGATAGGAGGGGCGTGTGGTCAGCACACCGCTCTCCCCGTTGTTATGATGGTTTTCCTTAACCGGAGCCGCTACCATTCGGTCGAGTACCTCCTCAATTATCATCACGAGGCTGAGTGCACCCCGAGAAACGGCAACAGCGCATAGCGACCCGGATGGTCACCCATCCAAGTGCCGACCACGCCCGACAGCGCTAAACTTCGGTGATCTGATGGGAACCGGTGTATCCAATGCGGCAAGGCCGTTGCCATATTGTAAATAACGAAGGAGACTATAGATGATTAAAGCCTCTGTTATGGGTGTCTTTAGTGTTTATGGAAAAGCGCTACGAACCTATGCATCAACCCAAACAGCTTGTTAGTTGTGTGCTGGCGTAAGTGGTTGCCAGCTCACCGGTTGGCCAAGATGTAGCAAGAAGATCAAATGGTTCAAATGGCTCTAAGCACTATGAGACTTAACATCTGAGGTCATCAGTCCCCTAGACTTAGAACTACTTAAACCTGACTAACCTAAGGACATCAAAAACATGCATGCCGGAGGCAGGATTCGAACTTGCGACCGTAGCAGCTGTGTGGTTCCGGACTGAAGTACCTAGAACCGCTCGACCACAGCGGCCGGCTAGCAAGAAGATCGATGGGAGGCGCTGGATCAAGCACACCTATCAGAACAGCGGCCAAAGACAGATTCACAAGCAACACGCAACCAACGCCCGCTCGAGCGCAAGTACTTAGACTGCCGCCGCGGATTGGAGGATTCAGTCTTAGCCACTAGCTCAATGTCAGCCAGTCTCAGTCACTAGCACAGTGTCAGTCACTAGCTCAGTCACTGAGTCACTAACTTGTATTCCACTTGGCGTCTGTCTGTTCACATCACCTGCTACGAGAGTGTATAGCGACTAGAGTAGTGTTTATAGTGGGACTTGTACCTAAACCATAGCGATACTTAAGTTTGTAATAGCTAGAATACCTGTACTGTCTGCAAGAGGCCACTACAGTGACGACGAGAACACAACAAGTTGTCCACTTACAGATCAGTACAATAGTTACAGCTTAATTTGTAGATCACCAACTACTTTCACTTTGATGAAATAGGAGACGCCTGTGTCTGGACTGCAGTAGGCGATGGTGAGACAGGTCTGTCATCTATTTCTATTGGCGAAGTTTTCCACCCTCAAAGTAGACATCAAAGGCTGTCATCATAGATGAAAAGACATGATAATGTTTGGCGCTGGGAAACTGCAGGAGCTGGTTCGCAGGCGGCGAGGGTGCGGTCATGCGGCGCTTCCCCAGAGCGTGATCGTTGGCGCGGGTCGCACTTGATGTCTGCGTCAGCCGGGCACCTCCGTACAATGCGGCCGCGGGGGTTCTTTGTGCGCGCCGCGGGCCGCGACAAATTGGCCCGTGTAGCCGCGCTGGCGCCCCGGGGGGGCACAGCTGCCACGCTACTGCCCGCGACTACTGTGCACTCTGCTGTACTGTGTGCAGCCCGGCGCCACGCCAGGGACTCTCCGCTACCAGCACTGCACCCACCGCCACCGCAAAGCTCTACGGCCGCTACAAAGGCTACTTATACAGTTTTACTGTCACGCCGGAAAATTAACGATTCCTACATGTCTGCAGCCCTGGCATGAACTCAGATCTCCATTGCAATGTCCAGTAGCCGGCCGCTAGGGGATCCAAAAGAAAATGGCGCAGCCCATTGACAAATTGACTGGGCAGCTTGAGAGGTCATCTGGTACACGGGCGCGGATCCAAGTGAGGGACGGACGGAGAGGGGCAAGTGGACTCCATAGGGGTCATCCCCACTCAACCAATAAATAAATAAATAAAATAAAATGAAAAAGTAAAAATAAAAAATCGTTTGGAGAATTGTTTCTATTTTTAAATACACTGTCGGAAAAAAATTCGTACACCTGGAAAAACAACGTCGATTTTTATCCGATGACGGCATATACCACCTGGAGGAACAGCAGATATACTAATAATGGTTTCAGCGTCGTTCACCAGTAGATAGAGCAGTGGCAAAACTACCAGAGCGCTATCTGTGTCTACTCTGTAACAGGGAATGCTCACAGTCAGAAGGATCAGTGTAGTGAAGCATGCAGACAACCATGACACGGCGATGCACTTCTGCTTGCTATAGAGCAAGTTTGAAAGGGATCAAATTTTGGCCTTCCGAGAGGCGGAATGGTCTTTCCGGAGATTTGCCAGACGAGTTGGATGATGATGATGATGATGTTAGCTTTTTTGGGCGCTCAACTGCGAGGTCAGCAGCGCCCGTATCAAGTTCCAGTCCTTACACAGACCAATCTAGCCACTTCCACGAATGATGTTGGAAAGATGAGGACAACACAAACACCCAGTCCTCGGGCTGAGAAAATCTTCAACCCTGCCTGGAATCGAACCCGGGACCGGGTGATCCACAGGCAGCAACACTAGCCACTAGACCACGAGCTATGGACCACAAATGTTTGACGAGCTGCGTCAGTTGTGCCACGATGCTGGTATGGGTAGTCATGTGGAAATGTAGACGTCTACGCAGCACAGACTCCGCCAAGATCGTCGTACTGTAATGGCAGCAAAGGTAAATCGTGAGACACCACAGCACAGATAAGAGGGCTTGTGAGCCCAGATGTGTCAATACAAACTGTTGCGAACTATGCTTATAAATTAATGATAATGCTGATACATGATGAAACAACTCTCTGGTGGGCGGTTTGTTGGTTTGAATCACCTCGGGCTATGACCATGCGGTGAATTTGACGTGCGGTTGTCGCACGGTGGCGCTGGCAGCAGTCCCCTCATACGCAGTGGTGTGTGGGGTGCATGTCAGAGTACGGTGCAGCGAGTAAGCGTGCAGACGTTTTCAGACGTGCTAATGGTGACTGTCTGTTGAAAATGGCTCAAAGAACACACATTGATGACCTTATGAGCTGTAGAATACTAGGGCGACTGGAGGCTGGTCAAACACAGCAGGTTGTAGTACTGGCCCTCCGTGTGCCACAAAATGTGATCTCAAGATTATGGCAACGATTCCAGCACACAGGAAACGTGTCCAGGCGCTACAGTACGGGACGTCCACAGCGTGCAACACCATCAGTGCACGCAGACGGCTACGGAGTACAGCAGGTAGCTTTGCTCGGGATCTTACCACAGCCACTGGAACAATTGTCTCCAGACCACAGTCTACAGACGATTGAACAGACACGGTCTATTCGCCCGGAAACCAGCAAGGTGCATTCCACTGACCCCTGGTCACAGAAGAGCCAGTAAAGACTGGTGTCGAGAATACAGTGCATGGTCATTGGAACAGTGGTCTCAGGTTACGTTCACGGACGAGTCCAGGTATAGTCTGAACAGTGATTCTCGCCAGGTTTCCATCTGGCGTGAAACAAGAACCAGATACCAACCCCTTAATGTCCTTGAAAGGGACCTGTATGGAGGTCGTGGTATGATGGTGTGGGGTGGGATTGTGATTGGTGCACGTACACCTCTGCATGTCTTTCACAAAGGAACTGTAACAGTTAAGGTGTGCAGCGGGTCCCACCTTCCTCCTGATGGATGATAACGCACGACCCCACAGAGCTGCCATTGTGTAAGAGTACCTTGAAACAGAAGATATCAGGCGAACGGAGTGGCCTGCCTGTTCACCAGACCAAAACTCCATCGAGCACGTCTGGGATGCTCTCGGTCGACGTATCGCTGCACATCTTTGAACCCATAGGACTCTTCAAGACCCTCGATAGGCACTGGGTGTAAGAATGGGAGGCTACACCTGAGCAGCTGCTCCACCACCTTCCACCCCGTTGTGCGGCATGTGTACATGTGCATGGTGATCATTTCCCATATTGATGTCGGGGTACATGCGCAGGATTCAGTGGCGTTCTCTAGCACATTTGTTTCAGGACAGTTTTCTCAACTTGACAGCAATACCGTGGACTTACAGATCTGTGTCGTGTGTGTTCCCTATGTGCCTAGGCTATTAGCGCCACTTTTGTGTAATTATCCTTAATTTATGACCATAAGTGTAGTTATTAGCAGGTGGACTACAGGCACGCCCACCTCTAGGTCGTCTTCCAGTCACGCCGCAGCGTCTGCAGGCACGGCTTGACTGGTGCCGTCAGAGGATCACTTGGAAGATGTAATGGCGAACCATGGTCTTCAGTGATGAAAGCAGATTCAGCCTGCACGCCAGTGATGGTCGTTTGCACATACGACTTAGACCTGGTGAGCACTGTCTTGTATAGCGCATTCGTCCAAGATACTCCGGGCCCACACCAGTACTTATGGTCTGACATGCGATAAGCTAAAGCCTCGTTAACCTTTTCTGTATCTGGAGGGGAGTCAAATCAGGGCCCGGTAATTGCAGAAAGTTGTAACACCTGCTCTTTTTGCGTTCTTTGCAACAGGATAATGTTGGCCTACACACTGCCATTGAAACTCAACGTACTGTGCAAAATGTGCTGAATTTTCCCTTGCCAGCTCGATCTTCGGACTTGTCTCCAATCAAGCACGTATTGCATATGATGGGATCAGAAGTGACTGGGGCGACTCATCAACCAGCAACTCTTACAGAACTAGGTGAACAGGACGAGCAGGTGTAGCACAACGTTCACGGAGTTCATCAAACACCTCTATTGACACAACATAAGCGCCGTCTATGTGTTTACGGAGAAAGAGAACATCTAGATATATATCTCTACAATGTCATCGGAACACGTGTCAAATAAACGTACTTGTAAGTAGTCTTTGGCCTCTTTGTCATCAGTTCCCAAGTAGTCTCTAAACCTTGCTAGCTTTCAACGATGTAACAACCTATATAGCTTGCTGTGCTACTTATGTAATATTCTTGGAAGTTATAAGTCCAGGGGAAGACCAAAGCACAGTCAACTGACAATACTGCCAAGGGCTGCTCAGCAGGATCATTGCCTAGCTTAAACTACTAAAGATAGAGACTTGAAATTTGCAGAAGGTGTTGATTTCATACGTTTAAGAAGGGATTTTTCGGTATTCCGTCTCTAAGGAGGCGAAATATGGGAGGAAATGTTTTTTGAAAATCCGTCACTGTTAAGGTAATTTTGAAGCTAGACTTAAGAAAGTTAGTATTCGATTTCTCGGTCAGAAATAAAGACATACGTGTTTCATCATTTTCAGAAGTTTATTGTCTATGGATGTGAAATAGTGCATGAACAATTTTTTAACTAAATTATTATTAAAGAATTACTAAAGTATTTTTAAAGCTACATCTACGAACACTGGTATTTGACTTCCCGGTTGGAAATAAAAAAAATAAGTGTTTCACTGTTCTTGGAAGTTCAGTTTCCATGTGGGTGAAATAGGGGACGAAATTTCTTACGGAAATATTTCATTATGCAAGATTTTTCTAAGTACTTCTGTGAAAATTATTATTTGGTTTCTCTGATAGAAATAAAAAAAATACATGTTTAACTTTTTTTGGAAATCCACCCCCTAATGGGGTGAAATAGGGAATGAACATTGTAAAGAAAATATGTCGTATTAGAAGAAAATTAAAGCTAAACCTATGAAAACTGGTACTTCACTTCTTAGTTAGGTACAAACAAATATTTTGTTTAGGGATAAATTTTCTACGCAAATATCAGCATTATAAGAGAGAAGGCATGATTACCAAAAACCTAAGAATCCAGCTACCAGAAACACTTTTTTGGTAGAAGTACTTTCGGAAAAGACCATGTCTGTTGCCATGTTAGTGTGAAAACTTTAGAAGGTGTTGCAGTTTGTGAAAAGTCCAACTGAATTCCATTGAAAGGAAACAAAAAACATTTGTGCAGACCATACAGCCGACGGGAGCGAAGCAGCCATCACTAATCTAGTCTAAACATATCACTGTAATACTCAAATCTGGTTCTTGTATACTATCCTCATGTTCCGTCTAGATTGCACTTGTAGAATTCCACAGATATTCAATTCTCTATCTGCAGCTTTGTAGACAGTTATTATAGAGACAGTTATTATAGAGCATACAAAAGAACATTTCATAGTTAATTGGGATAAGTCGTCATTAACATATATTGAATCAGGAATATCCCAAATGTGTACCAATGGCGATATATCATTTCTTACTTTGTTACCGGTAGGATTTGTATACCATAGTACCTCGGTGTATCCTGTGTTACATTTCCGTCTTGCTTACTCGTTTCATAGGTTATAATTTGGTCACACCTATAAGAGTGAAAACAGAAGAAAAATCACCCCCTTTGGTTGGGCGGGGGCAACTTTTAAATCTTAAATGGAAACCCCCATGTTTATTGCAAATTCGGATTCTCCATAAAAACGTAATCAAGTTTTTTCTGAAACATTTTTTCTGAGCCATAATTCGCAGTTTGGCCATGATAGCACCACAGTTAGGTGAGTAATGCAATTGTAAAGAGTTTCCTAACAAGATTTTAATAACATTCCGCCTCCCTCCATCAAAAATTGTGTCGGGTAGGATACATTCTCTAAAACAATTGCTTAATTTGGCGTAGTGAAAGAATTGGTGCACATTTTGTATGGATTTGATGTGTCCTTCTTGGATAATTCTAAATAAATCGGAGTTCGTCCCCAATTTTAATTTTTCTCGATTTCAGTGCCATCTGCAAATGGTTTAAAAAAAACGATTCAGGCAAAACTTAATTACTTTTTTATGGAGAAACCGAATCTGCTATAAAAATGAGTGTTTCCATGTAAGATTTAAAGTGGGGTCACGTGTTGTATCATTTGATGTCCCCCTTTGAGCTTACGAACTTGTCTTACCCACTATTTGTACCCGATGTATAGTTTTCGAGATAATCTCATCCGAAACTTCAGATGGTTGGTGGGTTGGTTGGTTGGTTGGGGAAGGAGACCAGACAGCGTGGTCATCGGTGTCATTGGATTAGGGAAGGATGGGGAAGGAAGTCGGCCGTGCCCTTTCAGAGGAACCATCCCGGCATTCCCTGGAGTGATTTAGGGAAATCACAAACTTCGGATGGACCACCCTGTGTGTTATATGTATATTGGTGCCTTATATATATATATTATAACGGTGTATGAGTGGGCACAGTGGCTCGCCCTGAAGTAAATTATATAGTACATTTTATATTATATGTAAGAATATATATATTCTTATATATAATATACTTCAGGCCGAGCCACTATGCCCAACCTGACATCATTCCACAAAAACTGAAGTAAAGTTTTTCCCTCTGTTTTCACTCTTATATGACCAAATATTTAATACCGGCCACAAGAAAGCATTTGAAGAATTTATGTAATTTTTAGCTCGAAACAGTCTGTTGTACTTGGAGACTAGATTGTGCGGCGTGGCAGTTCAGGATCTACGATGCGCAGATTTAGGCTGTCTGAGAGGAATGATCTTAACCACAGTTTTAATAAGGGGACTATAGTGGCTAGAAAAAGGTGGATTGCTGGCTTCCGGGAAAGGTTTCCAATAATGAGACTGTGGTCAAGTGCCCAAGACATGCAGTGTGGGCTCAAGAGCCGAGTGCGGGCCTTGGTGGGGACGAAAATAACTACTTGCGTGAAAACTGTGAATCTTGTTTTTTTAATCACTTTACTTTTCTCAGTAGCAACAATGAATTTTACTGAAAAAAATAAAAATTGTATTACAGAGTCAGTATTTTACTTTCAACGTATAATTTGCACTTTAAACAAGTTCGTGGTTTTTTCAATACACTTAATCAATTTTAAAACTGTTTTTCTCATTTTTCTTAGCCGTATTTAGCTATCCGGCAGTTATGCTCTATCCTACCGATCATAAAAGCCATTCAGCCATTTTTCAGATTATTATTTGGATGCTTGCATTTTGTCTTACAAGTGCAAAACAATATAGGACTGTCTGTGCTACCAGTGACTCTCGAATTCCTTAATCGATTGCAGATTAGCAAAATGTCATCAGGCCTTAGAGTGGCCGTTATTCCCTTCCTCCCCATATCAATTTACAAAAACCACAGCTGCCTTTCGGAGAACAAAGTAGCATGTGAACTACGAGCCTCGAATATGGCAAGGAGTCATGTAACTTAGAACTACATTTCACACAGGATACTTCTGAGTTGCTAGTAGTTGTGAGTGCACGCTTCGATTTTATGTTGTGAACATCATTACATCATAAACGTAGTGTGCATTTGTTTCCATTACAGTTCCTAAATGAATCTCGTCAAATATATGCTACTCCAATTTCCGGACGTGTATCTACAAGGTTATAGTTCCTGAATTCAAATTTATTGGACATCATGCTAAATCAACGCACTGTTCCATCAGGTAAACAAATTACTGCATAAAATTCTTAACTTATTTTGTAGTAGCGACAGAGCGACAGTTAAGCGATTTATTATTTTGATGATAGGTATTGCACGTGTTTCATTGTTATTACTATTAAAATCTTTCGCATGAATAACATGTGTATTTGGGAAGGTAAAGGGTGGGGGTGGTGAAGAGACAGTAACAGTATCAAACTGTGACCCCTTTGAGAATAGAAACTTGGATCCAAGCCTGCTGCTACGCCGATCTGACTCAGTTGCAGCATATCCACATTACTCGACGATATTCCACTTTATCAATAGGGAGAGACTGTTTCCACATTATTAACCAAAATAAGTGACGTCAAATAAACATATCCGAACACTAGCGTTAAATATACGATGGTCGTTCAATAAATAACGCAACACATCTCTTTTCTCGGTGAGTTTAGTTGAAAGAAATCCGGAATTTGTTGAGGGAGATCGCGGAATATTCATGCTTCTGCCTCAATAGTTTCATGAAGTTCTAATAGGTACCGATGGTATAGCCAGTCTTCAAAATGGCGTCTGGAACGGACGTGCGTTCCAATCAGAGAGGCGCCATTGAGTTGCTTTTGGTGTAAAACCAGAAATTTTCAGATTTTCATAGGAGTTTGCAGAATTTCTGCGGAGATCTGGCAGTAAGCAAAAGCTCGACGAGTCGTTGGCTAACGCGTCTGTCATCATCGGAACAAGACCACACAATCCTGTCCGATCTCCTCAATGCCAGCCGGCCACCCACAACTGTGATTCCTACAACGTTGGGACGTCCGGATACTCTCTTTCGAGGTTATCGACGGATCTCAGTCAAACACTTCGCTGCTCAATTAGACGTTATTGCTGCAGCAATATGTTGGCTCCGACATTGACCAGTGATGGGGTACCATGCGGGCATACTGGCCCTCCCAGTAAAGGGACGTAAGGCCGTCGCATTGAACTGAGATTATGTTGAAAAATATGATTTTGCAGCTAAAAGAGTCAGGAATAATATGATGTATCGGAATCCTTATTAAAGCCCTTCATAGCTGTGCAGAATAATGACGTATAAAACGGAATAGTTCATAAAATTAAGGTTTTGCTCTTAGGTTCCAGCGTAACTACCACCTCGGAAGTCGGCACTTTCAGAGAATACTCCAGTAAGTTTTTGAACGACCATTCGTCGCACCCTTCAGCCGTTGGTGTGGAAGAGAACGTTTGCTTATAAATGGGCTGCACCGTTTTCTCTTCACTCCCATGGCGGCGTGTTACGGTACTGCGTCAGGGGGATTTCAGTGTGTACCAGGACTGTAGACATGTACCGGTAAACAAACAAAACATAAAATACGCAGTTTATTTTTTCTATGTGATGAAACTTTTGTGAATTAAAAACAGTCTTGGCTGAATTTTATTTTTATAATAGGAACGCGTTTCGCCATTGTGGGTTTCTCTGATTCGAGTGTTCTTCAGTCTACCATAGAGCCGTCTTGTGGTTTTTAATATGTGGTAAAAAATGTTTTAATATAATCTGAAGATGCTCCAGAAGCCGAAAAGAGTTCAAAAATGTTCAAATGTGTGTGAATTCCTAAGGGACCATCCTGCTCACGTCTTTTTTTTCTTTTTGTTCAATGTAGTTTGTTGTGTTTGGTTTGGGCGGACGTCACAGGACATCCCTTTAAGTTGATCCCTGATTCCATGACTCAATTTTTTTTTTTATTATTACAGAGAGCATTCAGCCCTCTGAACGAACACGCTGAGCTACCGTGATGGCGAGGTCATCGGTCCCTAGACTTACACATTACCTATACTAACTTATGCAAAGAACAACACACACACCCATGCCCGAGGGAGGACTCGAACCTCCGGCGGGAGGGGCCGCGCAGACCGTGACATGACTCCTCAAGCCGCGCAGCCACTCCGCGCGGCCAAAACGAGTTGCTAATAAAAGAATGATCTACAATCATTTCTGTTTTTAATTCAGATATTCAACATAGGGTTTCTGTACATGATGGTCTAAAGGAATTGAAACTGTTTATGGTAAAACTTGTTTGCCTACCTCTAGCGTACACGTCCTTTCAGGCGCGGATCACGTGTGGCAAATTGTGAAACTTACTAGATAGGGGTTCCACGCTGAATACCTGTTTTTTTTTTCGGTACAGCTCTTTTCAGACTCAGCCTTGTGAACAAGAATGTGGATCTGAATCATCTCCGCTTTCTGTCACTCAGCGTCTGAAAGCCTGACGTGGGTTTGCAACCGATGGCTCCACACACAATGTCTGAAAGCGTAACGCCACTGCGCCTCTTCAAAACAACGGAAGACTTGAACGTCTCTCCAGCTTGCCCCCACACTCACCCTCGATGGTCATACAGAGTAGTGCAGAACCGCGATTCATCGCTGAAGACAATGCAACGCCATTTATCAGCAGCTTATGCTTCCCAGTCAAGGCACCGCTCCGTTCGTGTTGTAATGTCGACGACAGGCTACGCCAGGGGCGTTGATTCGCTAGTCTACCTGCTGCTAGGGTCCGACAAATGATGACACAGCACATTTCACAGAGTCTGTCACTTACTCTCGGATAGCAGGAGCAGACGTGAAGGCTTTACGATGTGCTCGGTGCCCAGTACGTTGATCCATCCACAAAAGGGTCACTTTCAATTTCTTTCGGGTGCTGATAATGCTGTCTCACAAGAGTACGTAGCATATTCGTGTCCTTCACAGCGATCATTCAGCATCTGATGCCGTTCACACCCCTCATGTATCCTGTCAGCCTAGTACTCCGCATGACCACACAGGCTACATTGAAGAAAAAAAGAGACCTCCGGGACCGGTACTCGAACCCAGGATCTCCTGTTTACAGGGCAGACGCTCAATCCATCTGAGCGACCGGGGCACAGAGGGTAAGTCGACTGCAGGGACTTATCTCTGGCACACCTCCCGTGAGACCCACATTCGCAACTTATTGTCCTGCACCACATTCATAGTGCCCCTGTCCATTATACTCATTACTCGCGGATTTACTGCCGATTCCCGTAAGAGTTCGGGCACTGTTTGTGCATCTGCACAGAAGAAGATGGTCAAATGGCCTATGAGCCCTAACTATATATGAAGGTTGTATTTGTTCTTTTGGACATCTCCGAAAGACAGTCCATCTGAGCCACCGAGGACACAGAATAAAATGCTCAAATGACCGGTGATCTAATGACTATAATGGGCAGAGGCACTATGTATATAGTGCGGGACAGTAATTCGGGAATGTGGAAGGCGTGCCAGAGATAAGTTCCTGCAGTCGCCCTATCCTCTGTATCCTCAGTGGCTAAGATGGATTGAGCGTCTGCCGTGCATGCAGGAGAACCCGGGTTGGAGTCCTGGTCAGGGCACACGTTCTCAACTGTCCCTGTCGACTTATATCAACGCCTGTATGCAGCCGGGGGTATTCATTTCACTGTAACAATTCATATAATTTGATAGGCCGAGCTGGGCAATGAATCCACCTTCTTCAGAGTGAATGTAAAAGCACGTCCGACCTCCTGTGGGAATCTCTGAAGTGTGAATATGGAGAAAATGGATAGGGGCTGTGGATAGGAGGCGACCGATGGCAGTGTGGATCTGCCGTGAGGCAAACTGAAATAGTCCGAGCAGTGGCGATATCACTGTGTTCCAGATGGCGCAGTGGTTACTGCAGCTGCCTAGTATGCAGGAGATCAAGGTTTCGAATCGCGCCCGGTCCGGTCGTAGCTCATTCCGTGTAATGTGCCAGTGCATCTGACAGCAGTGATGCTCTCGCCTTTCCTTTCTTTCCTTCCCGTCACCACCGTCAATTTACATACAACACAACAAGTTAGCGGTGGCCCAACACCAGGACGAGTGCGGCAAACTGTACTTCGGGGAGCCTGCCTACAGGCGAAATGGCCACTTACCATAAGGAGTAATATTGGAGAGGCGATGGAAATAGCCAAAAGACCCACCATCTTGGATAGAGAAGCCGAATACAGCCTTACATCGTCTTGCTTGCCAATGCTACAGGACAACAGCACTCCCGAAGCAACCTACACATCGGGTGTATGTGCACAGAGTACTGGCACAACTCAGTTGCCACTAGGCAGCAGGCACCACACGAGGATGTATGGTTACATCAATGACAAGAAATAAAACAAACACCAATAAAGGACATCCAACACCCATCCCCCTCCTCATCCTAAGTACATTATCAGATTACGATAGCAGCATCTTCTACCAGTGTACAAGAACTAAGGTTTTCTCGTTCAGTCGTCAGAAAAAGCCTTTTGCAACAGTGGGCGAAGCGCTGGAGAATTTTTACATCGTGATAATGCGGTTACATACCCTGAAGAATTTTATTGATGGTAACAGTAACGCACTTTGGTGGCCATGCTACCTACCACAGAGAATTGCAGTTATAATCATTTACCTACCTGCCGATGGAGTATACAAATACGCAATAACGTTGACATACGACGCTGACTTCTGAGCGCCGCACTATACAGGGTGCATTCATTTTGACCGGGCCAAATACCTCACGAAATAAGCGTCAAACGAAAAAACTGCATATAACGGAACTTGTCTAGCTAGAAGGGGGAAAGCAGATGGCGTTATGGTGGGCCCGCTAGATGGCGCTGCCATAGGTCAAACGGATATCAACTGCTTTTTCTTAAATAGGAACCCCCATTTTTTATTATATATTCATGTAGTACGTAAAGAAATGTGAATGTTTTAGTTGGACCACTTTTTTCGCTTGTGATGAATGACGCTGTAATAGTCACAAACATATGGATCACAATTTTAGACCAACAGTTAATATCAGGTAGGTTTTTTTAAAGTAAAATGCAGAAAATAGGTACGTTTGAAAATTTTAAATCGGTTGTTCCAATGTGATACATGTACCTTTGTGAACTCATCAGTTCTGAGAACACATGCGGTTGCATCGTGATTACCTGTAACTACCACATTAATGCAATAAATGCTCAAAATGATGTCCGTCAACCTCAATGCATTTGGCAATACGTGTAACTACATTTCTCTCAACAGCGAGTAGTTGGTCTTCCGTAATGTGCGCACATCCATTGACAATGCGCTGACGCATGTTGTCAGGCGTTGTCGGTGAATCACGATAGCATATATCCTTCAACTTTACCCACAGAAAGAAATCCGGGGACGTCAGATCCGGTGAACGTACTGGCCATGGTACGGTGCTTCGACAACCAATCCACCTGTCATGAAATATGCTATTCAATACCGCCTCAACCGCACGCGAGCTATGTGCCAGACATCCATCACGTTGGAAGTACATCGCCATGCTGTCATGAAATGAAACATCTTGTAGTAACATCGGTAGAACATTACGTAGGAAACAAGCATACACTGAACCATTTAGACTGCCATCGATAAAATGGGGGCCGGCCGGGGTGACCGAGTGGTTCTAGGCGCTGTAGCCTGGAACCGAGCGAAAGCTACGGGCGCCAGTTCGAATCCTGCCTCGGACGTGGATGTGTGTGATGTCTCTTAGGTTAGTTAGGTTTAAGTAGTTCTATGCTGTAGGGGACTGATGACCTCAGAAGTTAAGTCTCATAGTGCACAGAGCCATTTGATAAAATGGAGGCCAATTATCCTTCCTCCCATAATGCCGCACCATACATTAACCCGCCAAGGTCGATGATGTTCCACTTTTCGCAGCCGTCGTGGATTTTCTGTTGCCCAATAGTGCAGATTATGCCGGTTTACGTTACCGCTGTTGGTGACTGACGCTGAGTCGCTAAATAGAACGCGTGCAAAAAATCTGTCATCGCCCCGTAATTTCTCTTGTGCCCAGTGGCAGAACTGAACACGACGTTCAAAGTCGTCGCCATGCAATTCCTGGTGCATAGAAATATGGTACGAGTGCAATCGATGTTGATGTAGCATTCTCAACATCGACGTTTTTGAGATTCCCGATTCTCGCGCAATTTGTATGCCAATGATGTGCGGATTAGCCGCGACAGCACCTAGAACACCTACTTGGGCATCATCATTCATTGCAGGTCGTGGTTTACGTTTCACATGTTAGAACACTTCCTGTTTCCTTAAGGAACGTAACTATCCGCCGAACGGTCCGTACATTTGGATGATGTCGTCCAGGATACCGAGCAGCATACATATCACACGCCCGTTGGTCATTTTGATCACAATAGTCATACAACAACACGATATCGACCTTTTCCGCAATTAGTAAAAGGTTCATTTTAACACGGGTAATGTATCACGAAGCAAATACCGTCCGCACTGGCGGAATGTTGCGTGATACCACGTTCTTATACGTAGTGAAAGTATCTACCCAAAACTGTGTCCTTTTATTCAGTGAAAGTATCATTGATGGGATTGTTCTAAAGTAATTACTCAGCAAACCTGCATCTGACTGCGTCTGTGAATTAGTTTCTTGCACTCCTCCATTTTGCCAGAAGTGCAACATGTATTGGCCTCAGCAATAAAATTTAAGAGAATAATGCCGTTTGTGGAGTGGCATTAAGATGGTACTGGAAAATTAACTTTTGGCCCTGATTTTTACTTGGTTCTTTCATTGGTGGGTAACTTTACTCTACTACTGATTTTCATATTCAGTTTAAGGATATATATATATATATATATATATATATATATATATATATATATATATATATATATATATAAGTCGGACACAAAACCTACATTTCCAACAATTTTGTAGCACGAAACAATCTTACAAAAGTTTTACCAAACGCTTACTGTGTCAAATCTTGGACATACGAATCCTAACTCTGAATATTATGTAACAAAACCAATTTGAAATCATTATATATCTTATCTCATTTACGTGCTAAGGTTTGGTCTGGGGCAGCGAGCGCGACCTACCTTGCAGCTGTCACGACACGTCTGCTTCCTCCGGGCACCTAGCTGCGGCTCCTCTGTTTCTTACTGCACGCTCCCGGCTCTCTTAACCATCAAAGAACCTCCTACTCAAAGACACTATACTCGTTCCAGCTTGCGGTTGGCAACTACCGACTATATTCTGGAGCTACCCTCATCAGACCTTAGCACATACCTTTCAGTATGTGACTATTACAGCGGCATCTATCACAAAGCAAAATGTGGTCCAGCGAAAACATTCATATTTCTTTACGTACTGCACGAATATGTAATAAAAAATGTGGGTTCCTATTAAAAAAAAAAAAAAACGCAGTTGATTTCTGTTTGACCTACGGCAGCGCCATCTGGCGGGCCAACCATAGCGCCATCTGGTTCCCCCCTTCAAGCTAGACAAGTTCCGTTTTTTGTAGTTTTTTCGTTTGATGCTTATTTCTTGAGATATTGGGTCCGGTCACTGTCAATGGACCACCCTGTATGGTGGGGCAGTGTATTTTCAAAGCGGGAGCCTAATGATCATTCATCCATCCATCAAGCAACAGGTAAACCAGGATGAATATCTCGTCGAGGAGGACAGCCTCCTTCCGCAGTGATGGTGGCGGGCTCATTCGGTAGGCAGTGGCGGAGTCGCCGGCTAGTGGAGCGCCGCGGCTGGCTCCAGCCGGCCCTTGACTGTAGCGGCCGCTGGCTGCTGCCTGCTGCGTCAAGTGGCGGGTCCCAGGGGTCCTAGGCTGCTCGGGGCGCGGCGCGGCGCACTTTGAGGCGAGGTGTCGGGCTGGAAAGCGCCCGCAGCGGGGCGCCCGCCACGCCTCGGGCAGATAGCATCGCAGCCGCGGGCGACACATCTGCCGCGCCACGCCCCGCTTCGCAGCCCGTGTCCCGGTGTCGGGTTGCGGCCGCTAAGTGCACCGCCACCAGCACAGGCGACGCCGTCCCCCGGGCCCCGGCGTCGCGACGCTGGGGTGCGTCGCCCCGACCTCCGGCCTGTGTGGAGGACCACAGCCTGGCCGGTCATCTGGCGTCTGTCCGTCCCTCGTACGCGCCCACTTTTCAGTTTCTTCCTTCCTTCACTCTCTGAAGCCCACGATGGGCAATCAATGTTCAAATGGCTCTGAGCACTATGGGAATTAACATCTGAGGTCATCAGTCCCCTAGAACTTAGAACTACTTAAACCTAATCAATTGTGATTAACAGCCTGCAAGGTATAATTTGAAACCTTATTTACAATGTTATATAGAGGAACCTAGTTATGTTCAATCTAGAGGCACATACATAGCCACCACACTCAGGAATTGCGTGTGAGAGAATCATGTTTTAGGAGACACCACTTTTCTTTAAACTCAACATATATACTTATTCTAAGTATAATTTTATTGTTTTTATTAATTATATTAACTTTGGTAACCACGTATCTTTAACAATTCATGATTTGTATCTTATCTCATATATATTTTAATTTTTAAATTTTGGATAGAGGAATCCTATTACGTTTAAACACAGTTACTTGAATACTACTTGTATCTAAGATTGTTTATGCAAGAATTTACCAATACCATTATATCTTAATATTCATTATGCTCTTATGTTTCATGTGAAATTCTAACATCATTTATAATCTCACATAGAGAAATTTAGCTCAGTTTAATTTTTGGGGCACATGTGTAGCCTTGCACTCTAAAATTGCATCAGGGAGAACTCGGCTCTCGGTAGATACCATATAGTTTAGAATTCTTTTCTTTGTTTTATTTTGTGTATATATTTTATATCTATTTTGTTTTATTTTATACTTAATTAATTATATTAGTTTTTATTAATTATTTTGCATATTAACATCACTCACTGTATTAAAGAGTGTACCAACATACAGAGCAACAGCCAGGGCAGAAATATTAGAAAAAGGTCCGCCTCCACGTGACAGGGACGGTAACGGAATGGGGGCTTGTCAAGCTAACCTAACTTGCAAGCAGCCATTACGGCTAAGAGACCTAACACTGCCTGGCTTGTCACTTGTCTTAAGTAGCACACGGCCCACCTTAGTAACCCAGGTGGTGGGCTACTCTGTAGTGTTTAAATGAAAAAAAAAACTAACTAACCCAAGGCCATCATACACATCCATGCTCGAGGCAGGGTTCGAACCTGCGACCATAGAGGTCACGCGGTTACAGATTGTATCGGCTAGAACCGCTCGGCCACCCCGGCCGGCGGGGAATCAAGGAGAGAGAGAGAGACTGTTTGGACCACAGTACGACAGCATTTACTTTGCTGTCACGAGGATTATTAAAAAGTGCAACAGACAAACGTACAGAGTGTTTCCCTATTCCTATACTGTAGGGAAAATATTAGTACACCTGTAAAGACAACTTCGAAGTTGATCCAATGACGTTATATGTGACCTGGGGGATAATAGATTTACTGATGACAATTTCAACGTAGCCCGACAGCAGACGGCCACCAGAGGCCAATCTGTGTGTATTCTGTAATAGCCAGAAGGCTTAGCGTGGGGCAAGCGTGTGAAGCAAGCAGGCAAACATGCCATAAGGTGCACTCGTGCTTCCTACAGTCAATGGAGCGGTTTGAAGAGGGATCTGGCGGGATGGCCCTTTCGGAGAACTGCCACAGCTGGAAGTGCTGCATCGGTTGTGCCACAGTGGTTACTTGAATGTTCTCACACCCGCAGACATGGTTCTGGCCACCCACGCAGCACAGACGAACGCCGAGATGGTCGTATTGTAAGTACAGCAATGGCAGCCCTACAGCTACCACAGCACGGATTAGAGGAGCTGTGAGCTCAGACGAGCCAACACAAACTATTGCGAACCAGTTATTAGAAGTGGGACTAAAGGTACCCATATTTCTGGAAACCCAGAAACTACTCTTTACACACGGTTTCAGGAAACAGCGATCGTGTGAGACCCACCTCGCTTTATTTGTTCATGAGACCCAGAAAATATTAGACAGGCTGCAAGGTAGATGCCATTTTCCTTGACTTCCGGAAGGCGTTCGATACAGTTCCGCATTGTCGCCTGACAAAGTAAGTGCCTATGGAATATCAGACCAGCTGTGTGGCTGGATTGAAGAGTTTTTAGCAAAGAGAACACAGCATGTTGTTCTCAATGGAGAGACGTCTAGAGACGTTAAATAAACCTCTAGCGTGCCACAGGGGAGTTTTATGGGACCATTGCTTTTCACAATATATATAAATGACCTAGTAGATAGTGTCGGAAGTTCCATGCGGCTTTTCGCGGATGATGATGTAGTATGCAGAGAAGTTGCAGCATTAGAAAATTGTAGCGAAATGCAGGAAGATCTGCAGCGGATAGGCACTGGGTGCAGGGAGTAGCAACTCACCCTTGACATAGACAAATGTAATGTATTGCGAATACATAGAAAGAAGGATCCTTTATTGTATGATTATATGATAGCGGAACAAATGCTGGTAGCAGTTACTTCTATAAAATATCTGGGAGTACGCGTGTGGAACGATTTGAAGTGGAATGATGATATAAAATTAATTGTTCGTAAGGCGGGTGCCAGGTTGAGATTCATTGGGAGAGTCCTTAGGAAATGTAGTCCATCAACAAAGGAGGTGGCTTACGAAACACTCGTTCGACCTATACTTGAGAATTGCTCATCAGTGTGGGATCCGTACCGGGTCGGGTTAACAGAGGAGACCCAGAAGATCCAAAGAAGAGCGGCGCGTTTCGTCACAGGGTTATTTAGTAAGCGTGATAGCGTTACGGAGATGTTTAGCAAACTCAAGTGGCAGACTCTGCAAGAGAGGCGCTCTGCGTCGCGGTGTAGCTTGCTGTCCAGGTTTCGAGAGGGTGCGTTTCTGGATGAGGTATCAAATATATTGCTTCCCCCTACTTATACCTCCCGAGGAGATCACGAGTGTAAAATTAGAGATATTCGAGCGCGGACGGAGGCTTTCCAGTAGTTGCTCTTCCCGCGAACCATACGCGACTGGAACATGAAATGGAGCTAATGACAGTGGCACATAAAGTGCCCTCGGCCACACACCGTCGGGTGGCTTGAGAAGTATAAATGTAGATGTAGATTTAGATCTGTGACCAGTTTTCCACTCACGCCACAGCATCGATGTGCATGGTTCGTCGGGTGCCGCCAGAGGATCACGTATAAGAGGGAATGGCTTGCCGTGGTCTTTAACGGTGAAAGCATATTCTGTCTGCACACAAAGGGATGATTGGTTGCTTGTACGACATAGACCTGCTAAGTGCGTCTCGTAGGGCGCATTCGTCCTATACACACTGGCCTCACCCTAGACCTCATGATCTGGGGTGCGATAAGATACAACTCTTACTCACTCTGGTGTTTCTGGAGGGGACGCTAACCAGCTACGTGCAGAATGTTGTTAGACCGGTTCTTTTGCTTTTCTTGTGACAGGAAGGTGATGTGTTGTTCCACAAACTGCCCTTCAAGCTTAACGTGCTCTGCAAGACTTGTAGTAACTTCCCTCTCTAGCACCATCTCCAGACCTGTCTGCAATCGAACACGTGTGAATTGTGATGGGACGAGTGTGACTCGTGCGCCTCTTACAGAACTTTGAAAAAAGGTCAAGAATGCGCGACATAACGTAATCAAAGACAGTTTTAGCCTCCTGTACGATCGAGTGGATGCCAGAGTTAGCGGCCGCGTTGCCGCAAGAGCAAGCTACGCCACGTAAATAATATGGATGTTTCAGAGTGGGTCGATAACTGGTATCTCAGAACCGCTTATGCTACTGATCTGAAGGTGTAAGCATTTCATGTAGTCCATGTGCAATGATGAAAGTAAACCTTGAGTCAGTTGGAAACCTCTAAAAGGGCGCACTGATTTTCGTCTAGGCACAGCCGACCACAAGAAGACAAGACAGCGCACTTCCTTCCCTCCTGGGAACAGAGTACAGCATTTTCATTCATTACAGATCTATCTCAAATTCCTAGAAATCATTGTCCACAACATCACTGAAGTGCTAATTGAGCAATGCCGACTGCGACGAGGTTTAGAGCTTGAACAAAAACATGGAAACACCAAAAACGCAACACATTATCATGTTTAATATGCTGCATGTGACCCGTTTCCGTACAAAACAGCTTCCAGTCTTCTAGGAATGGATAAATAAGGGTCCTGTTTGGTTCAATGGGATATTACGATACCATTCTTCCAGCAAAACAGTGGCAAGTTCGTGTAATGACAATGGATGTAGGTAGCGAACACGCACACTTCTCTACGAAGTAGACCATAAAAGCTCAATAATACTGAGATGTTATGACTGTACTGGCGAGGCAACATCGGCAATTCAGCCTCGTACTCCCAAAATCAGTTCTGGGCAGCGAGCCAGCCGTCTAGGAGCACAGTACCATCAATCAAGAACAAAACCACTATGGGATAGATCTGATGAGCCAAAATGGTTACATAATCCAGAATGAGATTTTCACTCTGCAGGGGAGTGTGCGCTGATATGAAACTTCCTGGCAGATTACAACTGTGTGCCGGACCGAGACCCCAACTCGGGACCTTTGCCTTTCGCGGGCAAGTGCTCTACCAACTGAGCACCCCAAGCGTGACTCACGCCCCGTCCTCACCGCTTTACTTCTGCCAGTACCTCGTCTCCTACCTTCCAAACGGGGCGGAAGTCGTGCTAGGGTAGCTTAGTTGGTAGAGAACTTGCCCGCGAAAGGCAAAGGTCCCGAGTTGGAGTCTCGGTCCGGCACACAGTTTTAATCTGCCAGGAAGTTTCATGGTCACATAATCCTTGACAGCAATGCGGGCTTGCAGGATAACCGTGGAGCCCACAGGAAACCAAAATATGGCTGCCCAAAACATCTCCGAACCCGCACCACATGTTTCCGCAATGACGTGCTTCGCCGCACTGTCGACTATGTGGAGTTTTCTAGGTACCACAGATACCGTGTCACTTCCGACCAACCGGTTTTGCACCGTACCATTGCCATGGGTAGCTTTGAGGGATGAAGTAGTGAAGGCAGCAGAGGATCAAGTAGGTAAAAAGACAAGGGCTAGTAGAAATCCTTGGGTAACAGAAGAGATATTGAATTTAACTCATGAAAGGAGAAAATATAAAAATGCAGTAAATGAAGCAGGCAAAAAGGAATACAAACGTCTCAAAAATGAGATCGACAGGAAGTGCTAAATGGCTAAGCATGGATGGCTAGAGGACAAATGTAAGGATGTAGAGGCTTATCTCACTAGGAGTAAGGTAGATACTGCCTACAGGAAAATTAAAGAGACCTGTGGAGATAAGAGAACCACTTGTATGAACATCAAGAGCTCAGATGGAAACCCAGTTCTAAGCAAAAAAGGGAAGGCATAAAGGTGGAAGGAGTATATAGAGGATCTATACAAGGGCGATATACTTGAGGACAATATTATGGAAATGGAAGAGGATGTAGATGAAGATGAAATGGGAGATACGATACTGCGTGAAGAGTTTGACAGAGCACTGAAAGACCTGAGTCGAAACAAGGCCCCCGGAGTAGACAACATTCCATTAGAACTAATGATGGCCTTGGGAGTGCCAGTCCTAACAAAACTCTACCATCTGGTCAGCAAGATGTATGAAACGGGCGAAATACCCTCAGACTTCAAGAAGAATATAATAATTACAATCCCAAAGAAAGCCGGTGTTGACAGACTTGAAAATTACCGAACTATCAGTTTAATAAGTCTCAGGTGCAAAATACTAACGCGAATTCTTTACAGACGAATGGAAAAACTAGTAGAAGCCGACCTCGGGGAAGATCTGACCCTACGACCTATCTTAGAAACTAGATTAAGGAAGGGCAAACCTACGTTTCTAGCATTTGTAGACTTAGAGAAAGCTTTTGACAATGTTGATTGGAATACTCTCTTTCAAATTCTGAAGGTAGCAGTGGTAAAACATAGGTAGCGAAAGGATATTTACAATTTGTACAGAAACCAGATGGCAGTTATAAGAGACGAAGGACATGAAAGGGAAGCAGTGGTTGGGAAGGGAGTGAGACAGGGTTGTAGTCTCTCCCCGATGTTATTCAATCTGTATATTGAGCAAGAATTAAAGGAAACAAAAGAAAAATTTGGAGTATGTATTAAAATCCATGGAGAAGAAATAAAAACATTGAGGTTCGCCGATGACATTGTAATTCTGTCAGAGACAGCAAAGGACTTGAAAGAGCAGTTGAACGGAATGGATAGTGTCTTGAAAGGAGGATGTAAGATGAACATCAACAAAAGCAAAACGAGGATAATGGAATGTAGTCGCATTAAGCCGGGTGATACTGAGGGAACTAGATTAGGAATGGAGAGACTTAAAGTAGTAAATGCGTTTTGCTATTTGGGGAGCAAAATAACTGATGATGGTCGAAGTAGAGAGGATATAAAATGTAGACTGGCAATGGCAAGGAAAGCGTTTCTGAAGAAGAGAAATTTGTTAACATGGAGTATAGATTTAAGTGTCAGGAAGTCATTTCTGAAAGTATTTGTAAGGAGTGTAGCCATGTATGGAAGTGAGACATGGACGATAAATAGTTTGGACAAGAAGAGAATAGAAGCTTTCGAAATGTGGTGCTACAGAAGAATGCTGAAGATTAGATGGGTCGATCACATAACTAATGAGGAAGTATTGAATAGGATTGGGGAGAAGAGAAGTTTGTGGCACAACTTGACCAGAAGGAGGGATCGGTTGGTAGGACATGTTCTGAGGCATCAGGGGATCACCAATTTAGTACTGGAGGGCAACGTAGAGGGTAAAAATCGTAGAGGGAGACCAAGAGATGACTACACTAAGCAGATTCAGAAGGATGTAGGTTGCAGTAGGTACTGGGAGATGAAGAGGCTTGCACAGGATAGAGTAGCATGGAGAGCTGCATCAAACCAGTCTGAGGACTGAAAACCACAACAACTACAACAACAGGGTATGTCCCACTGCACCAGTTATTAGGGTTTCTTACCGTTTCATTCACTTACGGAATACGGGAAGAATGATACTTTAAATGCGTATGTAAATGCTGTAATAATCTACGCTTGTCCTCACGATCCCTGGGGGAACGACATTTAGGAGGTTGTAATATATTCCTAGAATCATCATTTAAAACCGACTTTTGAAATTTTGTTATTAAACATTCTCGAGTTAGTTTCCACCTATCTTCAACAGTCTGGCAGTTCAGTTGTTTCAACCCTCTTTGGCACTCTCCTGCAGGTCAAACACACCTGTGACCATTCGTCCTACCCTTCTCTGTATACGTCCAATATCGCCTGGAAGTCCTATTTGGTACTGATCCCCACACTTGAGCGAATGTGCCACACGAGTGAATGGTAAGCAATCTCCTTTGTAGACCGATTACATTTGCCTACTATACTACTAATAAACCGATCCCTACTACCTGCTTTACCCAATACTGAACCTATGTGATTATCCTATTTGATGTCCATATTACGTGTTACACAAATGTATTTGTGAGTTTAGCGATTCCATCAGTGACTCACTGATATATACATGTGATACTATGTCTTTTCGTTTTGTGAAGTGCACAGTTTTACATTTCTGAACATTTAAAGCAACTGTCCAATCTTTTCAGGGATTTGAAATCGTATCAAGCTCTGATTGAATATTTGTGCAGCTTCGTCCAGAGTGTTCTTCACTGTGGATAACTGCATCATCTGCGAAAGAAAAATCTAAATGATATTGGCTCGAAGGTCATTAACATGAAATATGCATGGCGAAGGACCCAATACACTTCCCTGGGGTTCATCCGATGTTACTTCTACATCTGGCTATGACTTGTGTGTGTATTTGTGTGAATTCCTAAGGGACCAAACAGCTTAGGCCATCAGTCCCTAGACTTACGCACTACTTAAACTAACTTAAGCTAAGAACACTGCACTCACCCATGCCCGAGGGGCCGCGCTATCCGTGACATGGCGCCTCAAACCGCACGGCCACTCCGCGTGGTGATAACTCTTCATCCAAGATAACTTGCTGCATGCTCCCTACCAAGAAATTCGCAATTCATTCACAAATTTCGTCTTATGCCCCATACGGTAGAACTTTCGATATTAAGTGTAGGTGTGATGCTGAGGCCAATACGTTTCGGAAATGGAGTAATACCGCATCTACCTGACTGCTCCGATCCGTAGCTTTCAAGATGCCGTGTCGGAGAAGTGCGAGTTCGTTTCACATGATCTACATTGTCTAAATCCCTGCTCTCTGGCATGGAGGATTTCGTTCGGTTCGAAATATCTCATTATATTTGTGCGCAGACAATGTTCTAAGATTCTACAACAAAACGATGTCTAGAATTTTCGACGAAAGTTTTGTGGATGAGTTGTGCTATACTACTTGTAGACACATGCGACCTGTGCTTTCCTACATCTACTGGACGGTATCAATCTGCGGTAGATTATAACTCAAAGAAAGACTAAGTTAGCCGCAAATTGGATATAGAATGTGACATGGATTCCATCGGGCCTTACAGCTTTTTTCTTTTTTAACGATTTTAGCTATTTCCAAATTCCACTGACGCTAATGTCCACAGGGTATTTGGAAATTCCAGCTACAATCTTACAGCACTTGTAGAGCAGTGGGAGTACAATATATTTTGAATAGGAATCCGTGTCCGAAAACGTATCGTTTCCTCCGTTCTACGGCGGTTTTAATTCAAATGTATAAAGCATCCGCTACATTCGCAGGTTCGAATCCTGTCTCGGGCATGGATGTGTGTGATGTCCTTAGGTTAGTTAGGTTTAAGTAGTTCTAAGTTCTATTGGACTAATCACCACAGCAGTTAAGTCCCATAGTGCTCAGAGCCATTTGAACCATTTTTTATAACGCATTCAACTCTACTTGAGGGATTTAATTAAGCGGATGCAGCACAATTAGTAGGTAACAATTCGAAAGGAAATGTAACAAAACATCCATTCATCACTAAACCCCATTTGTTTGTACTGAGACGTAAACATTAGGGTTTGTACGGACAATATTTCGAGATATTTTTTTGGTTTGTAATAATGTAAAGATGTAATGTTTAAGCGTTAATACAAGCAAATGTGCTTAAGTGATAAATAGATGTATCATTATGTTTCCTTTCGAATTGTAACCTAGTAATTGTACTGCATTTCGCCTAATGCAATTTGTAAAGGATAATTGATTGAGATGAACATCTGAAATCGTCGTAGAAAGGGAACTGATCGTTTCTGAACATGGATTCCTATACAAAATATTAATTACTATCTCCCCTCTAAAGTCGTAGAAGTGTGTAACGGGAATTTTCGGACGCCCTGTATTTATCTCATCTTTTCAGTGGTACAAAAGTTAAATTGAGACAATGCTCCTTTGTGAAGGAACATTTGTAAACAGAATTTAGCATTTCGGCTTTTACTATGCTACTATCAATTTCAGTTCGTATCTCTTCCACGAGTGACTGGTCATTAACTTTAGTGCCAGTTCAAATGGCTCTGAGCACTATGGGACTTAACTTCGTAGGTCATCAGTCCCCTAGAACTTAGAACTACTTAAACCTAAGAAACCTAAGGACACCACACACATCCATGCCCGAGGCAGGATTCGAACCTGCGACCGGAGCGGTCGCGCGGTTCCAGACTGTATTAGTGCCAGTAACAGCCTTTGCATACACCCAGAACTTCTCAAGGTTTTGTGAAAAGTCTGTCGACAATGTTCCGTTACGGTTTGTTTGCTTGACTGACAAACGCGTTTCATTCATCATCTCTCTAGCTATTGCTCGACGCTTTGTTTCGTACCAATTATGCAGTGTAGTCTCAGTTTCTTGACAGTGACTGTTTACGATGGAGGATCTTTTCCACCTTGAACTGCTCTACTGGGTACGTATCTATCCGGTCCATGGACAAATATTCTTTTTTAAACTTGAGCAATAGTTCCACTACACGCTCCCATCCTGTGATAAAGGTTCAAGTTCCTCACTGAGATACGACACTACTACCTCCTCATCTAGTTTTATGAACATATAAATCTGTCTACTTGATTTAGTTACCCTTTGAATTTAGGTATTCATTACTGCTGATAATTGCTCTTGCTCACTGATACCAGTTTCCATCTGGACTTCCTTAAGGACTTCAGGTCTATTTATTGCCTACTTCAGTTCTGTTCTCTGTGACCAATGGTAATAATTACTACGGTGAAAGGAAAGTCGTGTCTTCTCAAGGATGGTCATCGATACTGTGTGCACTGGTTGTGCGTTACTTCTAAACGGAGTCAATGTCGATACCGTTTCAAATGGTTCACATGGCTCTTAGCACTATGGGACTTAACTCCTGTGCTCATCAGTCCCCTAGAACTTGGACCTACTTAAACGTAACTAACCTAAGGATATCACACACATCCATGCCCGAGGCAGGATTCGAACCTGCGACCGTAGCGATCGCGCGGTTCCAGACTAGCGCCTAGAACCGCTCAGCCACGCCAGCCGGCCCGATACCGTTTAAAAATTACAAATTTTAAGTTACTGAATCAAGTCTCACCAGCAATACTCTTGCCCACCTGACGAAACAGATGAGTAGATTAAAAAATGAATGCCTAACTGTAGGAAAAGGTTCCCGTGAGATCACTGAAGTCAAGCTACTCGACCGAACAGTAGCGGCTTCGGTCAAGAATACCATCATAACGAACATCAGCGGTGTGCTGACCCCACGCCCCTGCTATCCGCATCCTCCTCGGAGGATGACGCGGCTGTCGGATGGTCCCGGTAGGCCACTCGTGGTCTGCAGATGCAGTGCTGTTACTGAAGGAAAAGAGTACGTGAAGAAAAGAGAATGTCTCTTATCCAGATTTTTAAAGAAAATCTCGACATTTAAGAGATTAATGTTTAGATTTCGTGACAAATGTGTGAGGGCAAAGAGTTCACGAAGTAAACAGAATGCCCGCTTCCCCGTTTTATAAAGAAAATTTCGAGATTTAAAAGATTAAGATTTAGATGTCGTGGCAAATATGTCAAATTATAACATCTTCAATATCAAGTTGTGAGGGGGGGGGGGGGGGTGGCTACTGATAGACCTAGTTGGCAAAGTTTCCCATTTCGGATCGGGGGTTACTTCGACCTTCCCTGGGCTCCAGTTTCACCAGCCTCAGATTTGACTATGTGCAGTGTACGGGCCACCAAAATTCTACCCTTTACATTTCGTGACAAATGTGTGAGGGCAAAGAGTTCGCGAAGAAAAGAGAATGCCCGTTTTCCCGGTTTTATAAAGAAAATTTTGATATTTAAAAAATTAAGATTTAGATGTCGTGGAAAATATGTCAAATTATTTCGGACCGGGGGCTACTTCGACCTTTTCTGGACTCCAGTTTCACCAGCCTCAGATTTCACTACGTGCAGTGTACGAGGCACCAAAATTCTGCCCTTTTTTCTCCAAGGCGTTTCTGTACGCCACGCTCATTGCAGAGCAGTCCTCACAGTGAGCTGAGACCGTTTCCCGGCAGGTGAAATGCAGGGTCGTATCCAGGAAGCTGGCCCGGCCGGATGGGGGCGCTTTTCCGACCGCAGCGGGCGCTGCGGTACGGCACCGAACGGTACAGTTAGCGTATTTGCAATTCATCGGTCGGCGGCGGCTACGTGCAGCACGCGACGCAACTGTGTCGCTCGTGAAATGTCTTCGACACGAAGGCCGCATCTGCATATAACTGCGCCCGGCAAGGGCCCGCTGACGAGTAATTGCCAGGTCGATCTCGAGATTGGCGGATGAAGAAAGCCTCGCGTCATGGGAGAGGAGCACGCTCGCTACGGCCACAGACTACCCATGCCCCCGTAATGTTCACCGTGATGACAAAGGGTGCTCAACGAAATTACTGTACTGCAGAAACCACTGTGTTCGTCTGCCGGGTACCGTACTATAGAATCACAAGACGATTTCGTGAAAACAGGAAACAGTTTCGCGAAGAAAATAAACTTACAAAGCGCATGGATCTACTCTGAGGTGACGAAGTTCACGGGATTGCGACCCATATACAGATGGGGGTAATATCGCATACACAAGCTGTCAACAGGCAATGCAATGATGGAGCTGTCATTTGTACTCAAATGATTCACGCGAAAAGGTTTCCGACGTGATTACAGACGCACTATGGGGATTATCAGACTCTAAACGCGGAATGGTAGTTGGAGCTAGGCGTATGGGACATTCCAGTTCGGAATAGTTAGTGAATTCAAAATTACGAGATGCACAGTGTCAAGAGGATGCCGACAGTACCAATTTTAGGCGGTACCTGTGTCCACGGAGGACGCAATGGATGACGGCCTTAACGACCGAGAGCATTGTTGTTTCCATGGAGTTCCCAAAGCTAAAAGACAAGCAGTACTGCATCAGTTAACGCAAAACTCAATGTACGTATCCGTGAGGCCAGTGCTGCGAAGCTGGGCGTTAATGGCGTATGGCAGCAGGGAAATGTCACGAGTGCGTTTGCTAACAGCACGATATCGCCTGCGAGCTCCTTTACTGGGCTCTTGATCACATCGGCTCCTAGTTATGCTGAATCTTGCCGACTGACGAGTCGGACGTCGAACAGCGACCTAAATACCGTGGAAAGTGGGCGTGGTCTGGATTTGACATGATAACATTTAGCTATAACTGAAGATCGACATTTCGTATAAATTCTGATATGTCGTATCAAACGAGTGAAATGGAGGAGCAGTTAAATGAAAACCAATCACCCACCACAACGAGACCATGGAGTGGCTTCATTCATAATAAATCACCATACACAGTTATCCCACCGTTCGGTACAGTCAGCCGCTGGCTGGTCCACAACCGCGCACGCTCTTGCACGTCTTTGTCAGCCTGAAATCGACATCCACGCACGTATTTCTTCAAGTCGCCAAAGATGTGAAAATAAAACGGTGAAACACCCGGAGTGTAAGGAGGACGTCGTAGAGTTTTTCAATCAAACTCTTGAAACGTAACCATCGTCCGGTTGACAGTGGGAAACGGGCATTATCGTGCGACAAGGAGACTCCGATCGACAGCATGCCGACAGCTCGAGGGCAAACGGCTAAGTGAGCAGCGGAAACATCCCACTCTCCTCCGCTATAGACATCCAAAACTGTTCAAGTATGTTCCATCAAGGTCATGATGACCGTTTCTTCGATTGCAGAGGCTCTCTGCTATGCGATTTCTTCGAGCGTGGAACCACAATCAATGCGCAGCACTATGAACGCACTTTGAAGAAACTGCGACGCCGTATAAAGTCAAAACGGCCAGGAATTCTGTCGGATGGACTCGTCCTACTGCACAATAACGCTCGCCCCAACAGTGCCAATCGGACGAAGATTGCGATTCAGCAGTTTGGTTTGGGAAACACTAAAACGTCCCCCGCACACGATTTGGTTGGGAAACACGCCACACACCTCCAGTGCAGCCGGGATCTTTCACCGTGTGATTTTCACATCTTTGGCGAAAGATGTGAAGAAAGACATACGTGGACATCGTTTTCAGTCGTACAAGTAAATGCAAGAGTGGGTGAATTCAAATTGATCGTCTCGTCTCCGGTTGGATAAATGTCTTAACGCGTGTGGTGATTACTTTTGAATCGAACCATTCCACAGTCCCGTTGCGACGGATGTTCGGTTTTCATTTGACTGCCCCTCTTAGCAATGGCTTCCCTTATTGCTTTAACCCCATGTTTATTACTAGAAGATTTTTTTTTTTTGCTAATGCATTTTAGGTGTCTTTGTGTGTTATAGATTCTGGATCATACGAACTTTTAGATTCCAATAACTGATGCTGCGATGTTTCTAGTATGCTCTAAAATGGCTCTGAGCACTATGCGACTTAACTTCTGAGATCACCAGTCGCCTAGAACTTAGAACTAATTAAACCGAACTAACCTAAGGACATCACACACATCCATGCCCGAGGCAGGATTCGAATCTGCGACCGTAGAGAATGATCTAAAGAAAGGAAATCTATACAAGAGAAAAAGAATTAAAAACTGAAAATTGTGTCTTCATAACTCTAAAGCAGATATGAAATTCACATACATTGGCGGAAAAAAATCGCAACACAGAGAAGGAGTGGTGCGACACAAGCGAAAATTGGTAGGCGCGTTTCTAAATCTGAAAGATTAAGTCTATTCAGATTACAGTCAGTCGGATAAGAGTGGCTTCAGTAGCGCCAAAATGTGAGTGAAAATTATGTTTTCTTTAAATATACGCTGTAACGGTAGTGATCGATAGTAACCTTTGAGACTAGACATGGTGAGTTAATATTAGTCAATAATGCCTGTAGGGAAACTAAAATGCAGTTACCAACATCTCACTGTTTTTGAACGAGGCCGTTTACTAGGGCTTCGAGACGTTTTTTTCTGCGATACTGCAGAACCACTTGGCAGGAATGTAGCCACTGTACATGACTACTGGCAGCGCTGTTCACAAGAACGTATGGTCGTAAGAGGACGGGACTCTGGAGGTCATGTGGCACCACCGAGAGAGAATACCATGGTGTTCGCGTGGGCTTATGGAGCGTCGTACTGCATCTGCAGTAGCAGTTTGTGCAGCAGTTTGCCTCATACTGACACAACCAACTTCTGATATGAAACTTCCTTGCGGATTAAAACTGTGTGCCGGATCGAGACTCGAGCTCGGGACCTTTGCCTTTCGCGGGCAAGTGCTCTTCCATCTGAGCCACCTAAGCACGACACACGACCCGTCCTCACAGCTTCAATTCTGCCAGTACCTCGTATCCTACTTTCCAAACTTCACAGAAGCCCTTCTGCAAACCTTGCCGAACTAGTGCTCCTGGAAGAAAGTATATTGCGGAGGCATGACTTAGTCACAGCCCTGGGGATGTTTCCAGAATGAGATTTTCACTCTGCAGCAGAGTGTGCGCTGATATGAAACTTCCTGGTTGTGCACTTGAACGCGAAAGGCAAAGGTCCTGAGTTCCAGTCTCGGTCCAGAAGACAGTTTTAATCTGCCAGGAAGTTTTAAATCAGCGATCACTCCGCTGCAAAGTGAAAATCTCATCCTACAACGAACTTCTGAAAATCCGTTAGTTCAAAAACAACTCCGAGCCACACGCCCTGTAATGTGCATTCAATTCTCCAAGCTACAGCCATTTGCGACTTCATTGGGTCAAGCGACATCTTATTGAAGGGCAGGGTGGAGGTCTGTTGCGTTTTCTGATGAAACCTGGTTCTACCTCGAAACCGGTGATGGCCGTGTGTTTGTTGGAAGGAGGCAAGCTGAGGGCCTGAAACCAACCTAGGTGAGTGCTCCACACACTGGATCTACACCTGGAGTTATGGCCTGGGGTGTGGTTCCTTACAGCAGCAGGAGCATTCCCATGGCTAACTCGCGCACCCTAAGTGCTAATTCGTACATCAATCACATCAGTCTGTCGATTGAACCTGTTGTGCCTCCGTTCATGGACAGCGTTCTAGGAGATGTTTTCCAACGAAATAACGCTCGTCCAATTACGCTGTTGTAATCCTACAGGCTCTACAGAGTGTCGACATGTTACACAGGCCTGCTCGACCACCAGATCTGTCCCCAATCGAGCTCATATGGGACATCATCGGACGAAAACTTCAGCGTCATTCATAAACAGCCTTAACCGTGCCTGTATAGACAGACCAAGTGCGACGGGCCTGGAATTCTATGCCACAAGCTGACATCTGGCACCTGTACAACATAATTTATGCACATTTGCATGTTTTCATTCAACATTCTGTCGCTTACACAGCTTATTAATGTACCAGCACCTCACATTAGCAATGGCTTGTCTTGCGCTTGCCTTAGCTTGTGATCTTCCATTGCTAATCACTTAAGCGTGTTACCTAGACAAATTTGTTCCCGAAATTTCTTTACTCTTCATTAATTACACTTCTGGCTATTAAAATTGCTACACCACGATGATGACGTGCTACAGACGCGAAATTTAACCGACAGGAAGAAGATGCTGTGATATGCAAGTGATTAGCTTTTCAGAGCATTCACACATGGTTGGCGCCAGTGGAGACACCTACAACGTGCTCACATAAGGAAAGATTCCAACCGATTTCTCATGCACAAACAGCAGTTGACCGGCGTTGCCTGGTGAAACGCTGTTGTGATGCCTCCTGTAAGGAGGAGATATGCGTACCATCAAGTTTCCGACCTTGATAAAGATCGGATTGTAGCCTATCGCGATTGCGGTTTGTCGTATCGCATCATTTCTGCTCGCGTTGGTCGAGATCCTATGACTGTGAGCAGAATATGGCCTCGGTGGGTTCAGGAGGGTAATACGGAACGCCGTCTGGATCCCAACGGCCTCGTATCACTAGCAGTCGAGATGACAGGAATCTTATCCGCATGGCTGTAACGGGTCGTGCAGTCACGTCTCGATCCCTGAGTCAACAGATAGGGTCGTTTGCAAGACAACAACCATCTGCACGAACAGTTCGACGACGTTTGCAGCAGCATGGACTATCAGCGCGGAGACCACGGCTGCGGTTACCCCTGACTGCATCATAGACAGGAGCACCTGCGATGGTGTAGTCAACGGTGAATCTGGGTCCACGAATGGCATAACGTCATTTTTTTCCGATAAATCCAGGGTCTGGTGATAGCACACTCTGATAAGCACCATTTCCCGCTTTCTATAATGTTAATGGAACCGTCAGGACTCGCGATGACTTCAGCCATTAAAATTGATACACCACGAAGATGACGTGCTACAGACGCGAAATTGCACTGCCGGGAAGAAGATGCTGTGATATGAAAATTATTAGCTTTTCAGCGCATTCACACAAGGTTGGCGCCGGTGGCAACACGTACAACATGCTGATGGTTCAAATGAATCTGAACACAATGGGACTTAACTTCTAAGATCATCGATAGTCCCCTAGAACTTAGAACTACTTAAACCTAACTAACCTAAACACATCACACACATCCACGCCCGAGGCAGGATACGAACCTGCGACCGTAGCGGTCACGCGGTTCCGGAATGTAGCGCCTAGAACCTCTAGGCCATCCCGGCCCGCTACAACGTGCTGACATGAGGAAAGTTTTCAATCAATTTCTCATACACAGTAGTTGACCGCCATTTCCTGGTGAAACGTTATTGTGATGCCTCGTGTAAGGAAGAGAAATGCGTACCATCACGCTTCCGGCTTTGATAAAGGTCAGATTGTAGCCTATCGCGATTACGGTTTATAGTATGGTGACATTGCTGCTCGCGTTGGTCGAGATCCAATGACTGTTAGCAGAATATGGAATCAGTGGGTTCAGGAGGGTAATACGGAACGCCGTGCTGGATGCCAATGGCCTCGTATTACTAGCAGTCGAGATGACAGGCATCTTCTCTGCATGGCTGTAACGGATCGTGCAGCCACGTCTCGATCCCTTAGTCGACAGATGGGGACGTTTGCAAGACAACAACCATCTGCACGAACGGTTCGACAACGTTTGCAGCAGCATGGACTATCAGCTCGGAGACCCTGGCTGCGGTTACCCTTGACGCTGCATTACAGACAGGAGCACCTGCGATGGTGTACTCAACGACGAACCTGGGCGCACACTTGGCAAAACGTCATTTTTTCGGATGATTCCAGGTTCCGTTTACAGCATCATGATGGTCGCATCCGTGTTTGGTGACATCGAGGTGAACGCACATTGGAAGCAATGATGGTTACACCTCTCGGTCACCTCTTGTTCGCATTGAGGGCAGTTTGAACAGTGAACGTTACATTTCAGATGTGTTACGACCCGTGGCTCTAGCCTTCATTCGATCCCTGCGAAACCCTACATGTCAGCAGGATAATGCCCGACCGCATGTTGCAGGTCCTGTACGGGCCTTTCTGGATACAGAAAATGTTCGACTGCTGCCCAGGCCAGCACACTCTCCAGATCTCTCACCAATTGAAAATATCTGGTCAATGGTGGCCGAGCAACTGGCTCGTCACAAGACGCCTATCACCGCTCTTGATGAACTGTGGTACGGTGTTGAAGGTGCATTGGTAGCTGTACCTCTACAAGCTATCTGTTTTACCCAATGCCCAGGCGTATCAAGAGCGTTATTAAGGCCAGATGTGGTTGTTCTGGGTACTGATTTCTCAGGATCTATGCAGCCAAATTGCGTGTAAATGTAATCACATGTCAGTTCTAGTACAATATACTTGTCCAATGAATACCCGTTTATCATCTGCATTTCTTCTTGGTGTAGCAATTTTAATGGCCAGTAGTGTATCTATTGGTGTTGTGATTCTTTTTTCTCCGTCAGTGTACAAGTGGGAATAGAAATGGGCTAATCAGGAGTTATTTAATGTGTACGTGATAAATACGCGAATGTTGGATCAGTTTAGTCATGAGTCGTGGTATCGGTCATTTCGGTATGTGTTTTCCGATTCTGCCACGTTACAGTGAACTTCGTGTCACTACCATCCCGGATACGAACCCGGCATTTGCTATTCCAGTACACCACTCAACGCCTCGCGGGCAGAGGCCGCGATAATTATGACGGCCACGTGCCCTGGTCTGGACACGGTTGACGTGATTTAGTCCGCGCTGCCGCGTGGAGTCAGTTAGCCAGCCAGAAGGCGTATGGCCGGTTGGCGCTGTACGGCAAGCCTATGTGACTCGCAAGTCGAGCGCGCGCAGGCAGATGAGGTACGCGTGTGGTCCCCGTCTGAATTCTCCGGCGCAAAAATGCAGCACTTTGCGATTCCGGCCGGCGTACAGCAGGGAGGATGTGCAGGCACGCATGTCGGGCCTCTTAAATCTGACCGCGTCTCTGCGTGCCTGCGGTCAGTAGCTTCGAAGTGAGCCCGGAGCTGGACTGCCAAGTCGCAAGATTTGTGCAGGTGTGGGGTAGCTACGGTATTCGCGGAACGCCGAAACGGTACGGTACACAGCCTCTGCTCCTCTGTGTGTCTTCTTCATATTCTCTCTTCTCTTCCTGTTTCAGTCGAACACACAGTCACGTTGACATCATAGAACCCATTCCCAAATGTAGTAAATTGTTGCTCAGCACGTCACCTGTCGACTCTGTGAACGTACACAGGGCAGGAGAATAGGGCGCACTCGTAGCAGGTAAGTCGGACCATTGTAACTTGTAACACGCCACCCGTCACTTATCGGGTTTTGGCGTGTGTTCACCCCAGCTAATTGACTAACAGATCAACAGACAGTTCAAAACTTCCGCAATATCGGATAACACAAAGAAAGTAATAAGGCCCTGTGACTCCTGATTGAACTGCAACAGAGAGTTCAAAACTGTCGCAAAATCGGATAACACAAAGAAAGTAATAAGGCCCTGTGACTCCTGATTGAACTGCGGGGACAGTGTTGACATTAACTGATTCAAAATTACTCACTTTTAATTAAAAAGGGGTGCACATTGATGTTATATTAAGCTATTGAACACCAGATGCACATGTTGAACATAAAATTAATTAAGAAAGTGACTTGGGATTTCAACTACTTGATTGAAAACAAAAAATGGCTCTGAGCACTATGAGACTTAACTGCTGAGGTCATCAGTCCCCTAGAACTTAGAACTACTTAAACCTAACTAACCTAAGGACATCACACACATCCATGCCCAAGGCAGGATTTGAACCTGCGACAGTAGCGGATGTGCGGTTCCAGACTGTAGCGCCTAGAGCCGCTCGGCCACTCTGGCCACCTGATTGAAAACAGATGCAGCCGATTAGCAAAAATTTATTTTAACTCCCGACCTTCAATCATCACATTGAATTACTCCCCTATCAGGCAGTGGTAATAAATTGCGTTTACGTGGAGTAAAGAGCGATGAATCTGAATCAATTCCTATCGACTGACCCAGGCATAATCCGAAGTGCGAGAAGAATTCCCCAGTACACGGCCCATGAAACCCTCGTGGAAACTTTGCCGACGTGATCCAACAAATTAGTCAGTGGCCTAATTCAAGCTGGAGCCGGTGCAATATCACTGAATTCAGCGTGGCGGGGAGTCATCGTTGTGAGGACGTCGGCCGACCTCGTGGTGCTGCCAGGCTGCACTCGTCTATTCACTCCTAGCTATCTTGCTCAGTACATAGCTGAACCAAAACTTTCTATCTCCAAGCTCAATCGTTCCATTTGCTATGTCCTAAACTGCAGAGATGCTCACTCTTTCTCAGGCAAGCTGAGTAAAGAACGCCATGTCCGCACTCTAGGCAAGCTGGGAACGGAAGACCACTATGGAGACTTCTCCCAGTCCGCTCTTCACCTCAGTTTCCCCACCAGCAAGATCACTTACGCCAATTGCAGCCTAATCAATCACGTTAATTATGCGTCGCTTCCCAGCGCTGAAACAATGCCTGCTCTGGGAAGTGAACAAATTCCCACAAAATTTCCCTTCCTCTCAACTTCTGCTATTTAGCTCCTCCCAGACCAACCATTAAAATTTTTCTGGAATTTTGACTCCCAGGAGTGTACTTCAAATTCCTTGGTCCTACGTTCCCATCGGAGGCCGGCGTATTTCATTCTGTCGCTCTTCACCTCTGCGGACCATGAATTCAGCGTGAAGTTGCTATAGTCACGAACACGCATATTTTGGCCTCTGTTGACCGCTCCACTGAAGCTTTGCGCGGCTTTCTCGCATGTTCCACTGAAAACGGGATGACAGACATTTATCAATAGGCTTCCTGGTACACCAGCATGAGGTCAACGACCCACTCACTGTTACTCATCTTAAGGCAGCTGGAGGCCGTGCCCCGTTACTGCTTTCTCAGAGCTTGAGCCGCCCTAAGCTGCCTATTGTCGCTTCCCTTCGCCTTCAACGCGTTTCCATGTCGTGTGAATTACTTTAAAACCATTACCCGACGTTAATTATTCTCATACGTCCATACTATACCCTATACAAGATGCATTGTGCCTTGTCAGTCATTTTTGTTCAGCCCTACTGTTCGCTCAACGTGAGTTAGGCTATCTTTAATGACTTCATGTAAAGGGCATAGTTCTTGCCATCTTACAAACTCTTTCTTACCCTTCATGTGTTGATAAGTGGGGCGTGTCAGAAGCCCATCTGCAAGCTCTGAGAGGTGACTGGTGGCAACTGAGTTTTGCAACCCCGCTGAGCAGCATTCTGGAGACAGAGTCGCGTAAACGAGTCACAGAAATATATGAAAGTGGAAGCTATAATCTCATACCTAGTTACCAAACCTGGCATACAACCAACGAAATACCAAACAAATCCCACAGATCTGATGCTGTAACACTTGGGTTATCACAAAAGTCTAGATCGCAATAATATTTTATTAATGACCGGTTTCGACTTCATTCAGAAGTCAGGTCGTGAGGGTGCGTGAGTGTCCGAGGAACAGCTAGCAGCAGCGAGGTGGTGTTCATCTTCTGAAGATGACTTATACATGACGTCGAAACATGTCGTTAATAAAATATTGTTGCGACCTAGACTGTAGTTCTGACTATATCACTGTTACTCCTCTGTACAATGTTATCCTAGTTTATTATACCGTAACACCCCTCGAACAGTACCCAGAGCTACCAATTTCCTTTATTTTTAAGTCTGTAAGTAAGCAATCTGGTCAAAATATCCGGATTTCATTTTTTTTTTTTTTTTTTGGTTCATCAGTCTTCTGACTGGTTCGATGCGGTACGCCACGAATTCCTCTCCTGTGCCATTTGCATTTGCAACCTAAGTCCCCAATTAACTGCTGGATGTATTCCAAATCACTGACTTCCTCTACAGTTTTTGCCCTCAAGAGCTTCCTCTAGTACAATGGAAGTTATTCCCTCACGTCTTAACAGATGTCCTATAATCCTGTCCCTTCTCCTTATCTGTGTTTTCTACATTTTCCTTTCCTCTCAGATTCTGCGTACAACCTCCTCATTCCTTAGCTTACCAATCCAACTAATTTTCAACATCTGTCTGTAGCACCACATCTCAAACGCTTCGATTATCTTCTGTTCCGGTTTTACCACAGTCCATGTTTCACTACCATACAATGCTGTACTCCAGAAGTACGTTCTCAGAAATTTCTTCCTCAAATTAAGGCTTTTGTTCGAGACTAGTAGACTTCTCTTGGCCAGGAATGCCCTTTTTGCCAATGCTAGTCTGCTTTTGATGGCCTCCTTACTCCGCCCGTCATTGGTTATTTTACTACCTAGGTAGCTGAATTCCTTAACTTCATCTACTTCGTGACCGTCAATCCTGATACTAAGTTTCACGCAGTTCTCATTTCTGCTACTTCTCATTACTTTCGTCTTTCTCCGATTTACTCTCAAACCATACTGTGTACTCATTAGACTGTTCATTCCGTTCAGCAGATCATTTAATTCTTCTTCACTTTCACTCAGGATAGCAATGTCATCAGCGAGTCGTATCATTGATATTCTTTCACCATCAATTTTAATTCCACTCCTGAACCTTTCTTTCATTTCCATCATATCTTTTTCGATGCACTGATTGAACACTAGGGGCGAAAGACTACATCCCTGTCTTACACCCTTTAATGGTCGACACTCTTATTATTTCCTCTTGGCTGTTGTACATATTGTTCATTACCGGTCTCTCCGTATAGCTTATCTCTATTTTTCTCAGAAATTGGAAAGTCTTGCACCATTTTATTACTGGAGATTAATATTCGGTGTGTCCACTCTTCCCCTTAAGACGTCTTCAGGTCTGCTAGCCACTGCCTGTGGAGGAATGGCACCCCAATCTTCCAGAAGAGCCAAAACCATAGAAGATAGCGAACTTACACCATTGCAGCCCGAAGAGCAGTCATCTTTTCACCTCATACCAAAGGTGTTCCATTGTGTTCAGGTCAAGACTGTGGCCAGGCCAGTTCAATTCGGCAAGGTTACTGTTCATATATCATTATATCATAAATGCTGCCTAAAATACGACCATCGTTTCCGAACTGTTCCTGTATTACACACAGTACAGTAAATTGTGGTCATACCATTCCGCACCATTGTAGCACCACCTCCTTTGTACATTCCTGTGGGCAGTACACACGATAGGAGGTAACTGTCTCCAGGCATTCGCCAAACCAAAATATTTCCATCGGTTCCACAGGAACTCACTCGTTGTTAGTCATCCACTACTCAGTGGCGTCGTTCTTCACATCATTTCAAGCACCGCTTAGCCCTGATTGCAGTAAAATGTGACTCATGAGGAACTGCTAGAGCATTGAACGTCTTCTGTTTAGCTCACAACGCACAGTTACTGCGCTAGCTGGACTGTTGGTCTCTTTCATTCTTTCTTTCTTTTGCTGGTGCCTTGTCCCGCAGTTTCGCAGGGTCGGCACGGTTAGGAACGGATTTGGCAATGTTAGTTATAAGGGGTGGTGGGATGCCCTTCCTGCCGCCTCTCCGTACCCCCGGGACGGATTTAGTGCACCGCAGCAGTCTGCGTCGAGTGTAATCCATGGAATAGTGCGAACGTCTTCAGATGTCTGCGAATGGTGTAACTGAGGCGGAACGTGGGGACCAGCCCGGTATTCACCTAGCGAGATGTGGAAAACCGCCTAAAAACCGCCGACGTCGGTAATCCACCGGGCGGATTCGATCCAGGGCCGGGCGGATTCGATCCAGGGCCGGCAGGCCTACCCGGGTCCAGGAAGCAAAGGCATTAATTAGCGCTCTCTTCTAACCTGGCGGGTGATACCTGGACTATTGGTAGAACTTTGTAATTCACGAATGATTCTTCCCGATGATTACAAGCAATTTTTTACAACCATCCTCCGCCTTGGTCGACTGTTCCTGTCCGACAGTACATGAGGTCCGCCACGTCTTTGTTTAGCTGTGATTGTCCATTCGCATTTACATTTCGCATCACATCACCAAAAGTCGACTTCAACAATTTTAGGAGAGTGAAGTCCGTGATGGATTTGTTACTTATGTGACATCCTATGACTATACCACCTCCGAAATCACTGCCGTCCATGGTGGCCTAACGGTTCTAGGCGCTTCAGCCCGGAACTGCGTGACTGCTACGGTCGCAGGTTCGAATCCTGCCTCGGGCATGGATGTGTGTGATGTTCTTAGGTTAGTTAGGTTTAAGTAGTTTTAAGTTCTAGGGGACTGATAACCTGAGATGTAAATTCCCATAGTGCTCAGAGTCATTTGAACCGATATCACTGAGCTTTTCTGATAGTCCAAGTCTGCCATTACTGCTTCTCTGTTCACAATTCTCTCCGCCTCCCTCTATTCCGGCGGGTCGTCTATGGTGCCATTTACTGGTTAACTGGGCATTAATATAGGTGTCGTTGGCACATTCGTTAAGGTAGAGTAGTCGACGATTCTGCTGAGAACCTCATTGCTTATTGGATCACTTAATTCTCATCATCTTTCTAGAGCAAACACTATATCTTAAACTCTTCAAAGTTTTTTCTTCCACAGTTCATTTCTCATTTCTGTACAATGCTGTAGTTCAGACATAAATATCCAGAAATGTCTTTCACAGATTAGGGCTTGTATTTGATGCTAGTTGACTTGGTTCTGTTGAAAGGAGTTTACTGAGGCACATTTGTACACACATGTAAAAGGTTTTGCATCACCTCTGTTCAGAGAGTTCCGGAACCTGTACAGAAAATTGGAATAGAGATCAACATAAATATCATTTCCGCCCTTTTTATTTCTCATGAAAACCACACATTGCATGTTGTACCACCATACAGCGAGATAACCAGATGTGGTGGTCCAGATTGCTGTATACTTCAAATGTTTCGCTTCCCCTGGAGCATCAGTTTAATAAGTGTTCTGCTGGTTCTAGGTGTCCATCAGGCACAGCATTTCGGCGAGCACCCGTGTTGCTACCAACTGAAAAGAGTAAATGTTAAACATTTGAAGTGCCAAATCACACACTTGTCAAGAGAATCAAAATACTGTTTTGTACTTTTTGTACATAACTTATTTGCACAAAATAACTCAACTGTCGTCCTGATTCCAGACAATTATGTTGCTCACCCCATCACTGCAAAAATGACCAGACAAATGAGGAAGTGAATAGTTTACTAAGGAACGTTCTAGCTATCGTCCAAGTAAATGATTGGTTCTAAGTACCATTACGGAAATTTGTGTTTCACGTGCCATCAATGTTGAGGTTCTATGTTTTTTTGTGATAATGCAAGTACAGAAATACAGCTGTAGTGTTCTAACTAGTAGAACTGTGGTCGTTGAAAAACATTTCGCATACCCTTTAGGTTTCTTACAAGAGATTAACAATTTAAATTCAAGAGCAAATTGATTTAAAAAGTGTTGACTTCAGCTTCTTACACAATCCTATCAATGGGCTCATGTGTAGCAAAGTTTACTGTAGAGCTCCCTGTGCTATTGTGGAACAAATGACAAGTCCTCAACAGGTCTTTTTGTTTTGCAAGTGATAAACAGCGCTGATCTTTCAGGCGATCTACGACATCGTCTATATCAGCCGTAGTCTGTACTCTTTTGAATTCAATGGCATTTTTCGGCTCTTCTTTTTCAGAGAGTGAATTCTTAAAATTTGTTAGGTATGAGACACTTCGCTCATACAGTATTTGGAGATCTTACACTCCTACATTGGCAACACTGTATCAGCAGCATCATTAAAATCAAAGGAGTGAGAGATATGCATTGGAATTACGTCGCACAGCATCACACGTTTAGCGGACTGAACAATTTTGTGTAAATCTCGCGGAACAGAGGCCTTTCTTATCATTCTTCGTTTCTCTTTAATCGATAAGTTCCGGTCGCAGCTCGAAAACTTGTGCCCAGACACCAGAAACTTCAGTGTAATTTCTTCAAGTCATCTCAGGCTTCCCAAAAACATTATTAAAAATCACAACTGTGCATTAAATAAATGAAAGAGACACATGGAACTATGAACTCCATATGTAAACACTGTTTAGCACAAAGATCATGCGCCTTATAGTAACGAATATTAAACATTTTCTCGATGATTTGGCACATGGAACAAGTTTAGAGACAACCAGCAGATTACCGACAACGCGACAGCACTGAAAATCTGTTTTTTTTTTAAGAAAATGACACTTGTTACGTACGACATTCCCATTCCTTAACTGAAGGATGACAGTTGGGTTTCTCGACGAAACACTGTGCCCCATGGACACCGAGAACTGGCAGACTACCCTTGGGATTTGACGTCATAAACCTTTAAGTCTGTGTAAATGAAACTGCAGGCCGAAATTCTCTAGAGATACAGGTGGAATGCGTATACCAGTACGTGTGAAATATGTGAAGTATATGTGAAATGTATGTGACGTGAGTATGCGGGCAAAGCCACGGCTAAAAAGCTCACACTATACCCCTGGATTAATTTCAACAAAACTTGCAGTATCAAGGAAGAAATACCATGGGAATGAGAACCAGCTGCCTCCTATTGGGGTTGGGATGGGTGGAGGAGGTAAACAGAGAGGAAATGAAGGAGGAGATGGGCTAATAGAAGATTGGAATAGATGCATAGCAGGACAGTGTTGGGTACTCAGCTAGAACGTGAATAAGTAAGTCACGCAGTGGTCATTTCTGTCATATAAAATCCTGTAACCCGTACGTGGATGACGGACATTTGTTTTGACAAAAAATTGTTGTTCAAATGTGTGTGGAATCTTATGGGACTTAACTGCTAAGGTCATCAGTCCCTAAACTTACACACTACTTAACCTAAATTGTCCTATGGATAAACACGCACACCCATGCCCGAGGAAGGACTCGAACCTCGCCGGGATCAGCCGCACAGTCCACGACTGCAGCGCCTAAGACCGCTCTGCTAATCCCGCGCGGCACAAAAAATTGTTGAATTCTTTTTCGGCGCGTGTGTCAAAAATATGTAGCTGTACCGGAATAAATGGAAATTAGAAGCATTCCCTTTCTTTTATCAAATCGTACATGGTAATCCCCTTTCCTATATTAAATGACAAAATTGATTTTGCGTAGAACCGTATCTGTTATTCTTGTACGACAGGCTACAAACTGCGCAAATGAAATTTACGTACTTGAGCAAGAGGGTTACTGTATTGTCCAATCTGTACCAAACACAAAAGCCAACATGTCTAGAGCTCGCACAGTTTCTTGTAAGCTAAAGCTGATGACTTGAGGAATGTTGCAATGTCACTTTAGGCGGTTCCTGTTAACTTGCGGAGTGTAGTGTTCCGTGTTTGGATTTAATCGACGAGTTGTTGTTTTCTCGCTAACCAAAGGTGAGGCATTCCCGTGTAAATTTGGGGAGGACGGTCCGAGAACAGGACAGAGAGGGCTGATGGCTTGACTCACTCGCCTATCGTCGGCATCCAGTCCCTACGGCAGAACAGCTGGGCCGGAAGCGGAATTTGAGTGACGCAGTCGCGCCAGCGACGTAAACGGAGGCGGCACGGCCTGCGGCGATCGACGCGGCCGTCAGATTTGGACAGCGCACGCCTCGGCGTCAGCGCCGGTCCCGGGGCAGCGCGAGGGCGATGGCAATGGCGAGGGCGGCGCCATGAATATTCATGGCGGGGGAGGTGCGGGGGAGGCACGAGGTGGCGGGGTTGGGGGCGGCGGTCACTCCCTGCACAATGCAACCGCCGCTGCCAGCTCATTGTCCGAGCGCGCCGGCTCGCCGCACCGTAGCGCGCGGGCCGCGCCGACCGCCTGTCATATTAGCGCTGGTTTTCAACCGGCACTTTTAAACGACCGGTATAATCCGTGATGGCGCTGTAAACAACGGCCGCGCACTGCCTTCAAAGGCCATCAACAAACACGGAGGCGAGCCGAGTCGCCGCTGATACACGGCCGATAGCCGCGTAAATCGCCCCGCTGCCGGCCCCGGACCGACCCTGCTCCGAACACAGTCCGGACACCGCCGGAACGTAATTTGGCGTCGCTTCAAATGCCACTGTGCCGTCTGGGTGAAAGGACTCGAGTCTGGTATTGCATTTAGCTCGTTTGCCGTGTTTACTCTCCAACCGATTGGTTGCTAGCGTCTTGTATCCAGGTCCCTTGTGCTCATTTCCGCAACGTGTTTGGACATTTATACAAAATGGTTCAAATGGCTCTGAGCACTATGGGACTTAACATCTATGGTCATCAGTCCCCTAGAACATAGAACTACTTAAACCTAACTAACCTAAGGACATCACACAACATGACATTTTTACAACACCGAAAATGTGCAGGGGCCACAAGGTTAAGTACCTTTTATTGGCAAGTTCAAAAATGTTCAAATGTGTATTAAATCGTATGGGACTTAACCGCTAAGGTCATCAGTCCCTAAGCTTACACACTACTTAACCTAAATTATCCTAAGGGCAAACACACACACCCATGCCCGAGGGAGGACTTTAACCTCCGCCGGGACCAGCCGAACAGTCCATGTCTGCAGCGTCTTAGACCACTCGGCTAATTCCGCGCGGCCGCAAGTGAGACGACAGGTAGTTCATAGCAGTAGGTGTTGTGTTGGATGAAGAGCCAACACCGTGTAACGAATGGAGGCCGAAATGCACGCGTCTTACCTCACGCAGTCTGGTGTGAGGAGGGAAGAACTATACTGACGTGAGGTCTGGAACATGACATGGAATGAGTATTCAGAAAGCGGACGTAATTAGTTTGATACTTAACTTTAATCCATTAACGATGAACGGTACATGAGTCACAATATTATCTGTACAGAAGACATAGTAACTGAATATGGCGCCTTGCTAGGTCGTAGCAAATGACGTAACTGAAGTTTATGCTAAACTGTCGTCTCTGCAAATGAGAGCGTCTGCAGTCAGTGAACCATCGCTAGCAAAGTCGGTTGTACAACTGGTGCGAGTGCTAGGAAGTCTCTCTAGACCTGCCGTGTGGCGGCGCTCGGTTTGCAATCACTGATAGTGGCGACACGCGGGTCCAACGTATACTAGCGGACCGCGGCCGATTTAAAGGCTAAAACCTAGCAAGTGTGGTGTCTGGCGGTGACACCACAGTAGGAGTATATGATAACAAAGTCATGCAAAATGAGATACACATGTCCTTGTAAAGGGCGACGAAAGAGTCGCGTCAGCACAATGTCTATCCCTCCTCCCTGTGACGCAAACGCAGGTGGGCATTCTCACATGCAAAAGATCATAAAGGCACCGAATTGCGTCCTGCGACAGACTTTTCCATTTGTGGATATTCGGAAGTGGTTTCTGCCCTGGACTACGAGTGTCTTCCATCTTCATCAAGTCCCATAAGTTGAACAGTTGGCGAGACATCTGGCGGTCTTGCTGACCAGGGAAGTTGTACACCACGAAGAGCGCACTGCGTCTCAGCATGTGGGCGAGCAACGTCCTGCAGAAAATCCATGTCAACTTCCTGTCCGAGAAATGGCAGTAGCACAGGATTAACAACCTGTGAAGTGTATCATGCACTGGTTACTTTATCCTGCAGAAATACCAAGTGTGAGTACGAGCTGTAACTGATAATCCCCCACACCACGAAGCACGGGATGGTACCTGCGTGGAGTAAGCGAATGCGTGCTGGAATAGGCGCGTCATATGGTCTGCGCCATACACGTGCGCGTTCATTACTCTCAAGCAGACAGAACCTACTGTTCCACTGAGACAGCAATATGCAGTTTCACTGCCCACATAACAGAGTCTTTAAGTAGTAAAATGTCACCAATAGGAATTTTCTGTGACTTGTCCAAAGCATTTGATTGTATGAACCATGACATTATGTTACAGAAATTACAATTCTGTGGTATAAATGGAATAGCACATGAGTGGTTTAAGTCATACCCACAGAACAGGAAGCAAAAAAGTTTCCTAATATGGCTTAAGTGATTTTAATCAGTTTGCCATTTCATCTAACTGGGGTGAAATTACATTAGGTGTTCCACAGGGTTCAATCATGGGTCCCCTTCTGTTGTTGATATATGTGAACGACCTCCTTTCCTATCTGAAACAAGCTGAACTGACACTGTTTGCTGATGATACATGCATCACTATTAATCCAGTAAAAAGAAGACCCAACTGAAAATGATACAAATAAGGTCTTTCGAAAAGTCAGTAATTGGTTTTCTGCAAATGGGCTTGCTCTAGACTTTTGAAGCAATACAGTACATCCAATTTTCTGCTGCAAAAAGTACAGTTCCTTCAATAAATATAACACATCAACAGAAGTCAGTAGACAGGGTAGAGCATACTAAGTTTTGGGTGTACATATAGATGAGAATCTTAATTGGAAAATTCATATTTTTGATCTACTAAAGCGACTAGGTTCAGCATCTTTTGCAATCCGAATAATTGCCAATTCTGAGTATATAGAAATTAGTAAGCTAACATTCTGTGTATAATTTAACTCTCTGATGTCATACGGAATAATATTTTGGAGTACCTCAACATTTAGACAAAAAGTATTCACTGCTCAAAAGAAAGGGGTTAGAATAATGTGTGCGGTTCATAGTCGCACGTCTTGTAGGCATCTTTTTAAAAGATCGGGAATTCTTACAACAGCCTCACAGTACGTTTACTCGCTAATGACATTTCTTCTCAACAACATGGACTAGTTTCAAAACAACAATGACAGTCATGATTATAATACCAGAAAAAAGAAAGACACTAACCTTTACTCAACCTATCTTTGGCACAGAAAGGGGTAAAATATGCACCTATAAAAATTTTCGACAAATTACCAGGCGAAATAAAATGGCTGACAGACAGCAGTAACAGCTTCAAAGATAAATAGAAATCATATCTCCTTGACAACTCCTTCTATACCATAGATGAATCCTTGAATAGGAATAAATAAATCTATAAATACAGTATATGCATTTTGTGCCATTTAAGGGAATGGGGTAAATGATACATATATATATTAAAAATATCTTGTTTCGTATGTGCATTTCTTGTGCACTTGACACGTTCCAAACCACAACAGCTACCGTACCGTGCGATTGATCAATGGAACACGCAACCAACTAACTAACTAACTAACTACTCTCAACACTGGAGACAACAGAGCGCCATTCACCTCTCTAGTCGCCTCTCTTACGATATGAGAGCAGCCGTGTCTGGTAGTGTCGTGGTGTCTGTGATAGGCTGCCCAGCGACACATGTGATCTTAATCCTTCTACAAGCAGGAGTTTCTCAATGGTCCCTGATAACACAGCATGTGCTACATATGGCTGTATTTCGTCCCCTGACAACGGCCGGTTGGCAACAGCTGCTCGCACAATGCATCAATTCTGACGTTCGTCTGCATTACGGGGACACACAGAAACTGTTCTACAGTTGTGGGAATGCTCCACTATCCACTGTTGAAAGCACCGACACATAGTGGCGACTTATGTACTGTGACCCACATATGCAGCAATCCGTCGATATATCGTTCCAGCTCCCCGCTGAAGCTGTTTGAGAGGGGTAAATACTTGTCGGTGGAGCAAGGCTGTACCGTAGAATGAATTATGCAAACACTGTTCACGTCTAATCTTGACACGGTTTCTGCTTGCAGGCAGGCCTTCTGAACGTCATCTGTCCGTCAGTGATCATGACAAACGAATCACTAACGCTTCGGCCATCAGTACCTACATATTACACCATGATACCACCGAGGGTGTTGAATTTCTTACGGCTGTGTACTCTACAGTATCAACGTACAGTGAACGACAGACAGCGCATTGATACAATGTCATTTACTCTCCCTTCATATTCCAGGTAAGAAGTCTACTTCTGACTCTCAACGGCCACCTTCATAGCGTAATGGCTACGGCACTGGACTGTCGTTGATGTTGTTCGGGATTCGAATCCTGCTCCATTCATTCTGTTTTAATGCTTTTAGTGGCTTCCTTGAGCCACTGCAACCAGTGTAGAGCCTGCTACTCTTTGAGTAGCAGTGTCCCGCTCTCTTCGTAGATGAGACCCAGCAAGCAGTCTGATTGATGCCGTGTTCTTTGAATCCAGAATGTCTAATGAACAAAATACGAGCATATGAAGTATCCAAAGAGTTGTGTGACTGTCTGATTGGATTAATGTGTTTCTAGCAAACAGAGTACAACAGTCATTCTTAACGGACGAAAATCTTTAGACGTAAAAAGAATTCGGGCGTATCCCTATAGTTCTGGACCATTACTTTTCACAATATGGGTATAAGTGCAGATATTTTTATTGATGACAGAGAAAATTGTACTGGACAACATTTGAAACGTCTCTGTGGAGTCGTTTCATAAGACGCTTGTCTCATTAGATTCTGTGTATGGTATTCTGTCCGCCACGTTATTGTGGTTTAATTTATTAACTCTCCCAGAAAGACTGTGCAGTCAAACTGAAGCTTATTAAATGATATTATGTTCGATGTTTTTGAGTTCCATAGGAAATCTTGACCTGTATTTATTACGTTTTCCTTTCACCCTACATTATGTGTGCGTGAATGTGACTGAATGAATGTTTTTACGTGTGGTTTCGGGTTTCTTTTGTGGGGGATGCTGAGTTGGTTGTCGTCTGCTAGGAGCAGGTGACGTTTTCTTCTCGTTTAGAAGGTAGTGCAGGATGACCAATATAGGATCCCCGTACCTGGACAGAGAGGTTTACCCCTTTTAGTCTGAGGTTGGTTTGTCTGTCAGGTTGGTGGTGGAAGCCTACCCCTCTGGTAGCTTCCGTAGCACAGGTAGTTCGGCGAAGCTCGGTGGAGAAACGACTCTCTGCAGCTAGCGGTTCGTGAGTACAGTTCGTAGCTCTTAGAGAACATTTCTGCTGATAGGAAGTGGGTCGAATTAGAACATCCATATGTTAAACTCATGGAATATTTAAGTAATTCAGCTTAACTGAAGGATGTGTATTTATGTATTTTCGGAATGTGGCATAATTATTTTGTTAAAAGAAAAAAAAAATCGGCGATGATGGTGGTTGAAATTAAAAGTGCGGAAGTTGCTTTGTTCCTTTCGGACATCACGGTGTGGAACTTCCAGCAGTGAATATGTTTAGGAAAAGCTAGTCAGTATAACTTCGGTGAACGTGAGAATAATAGCGTTTCCGAGCGAGTGTGACTTTTGTTGTTCGTATTTTCTATGTTTCCGTGGAAGATGCTATTTTCTCCTTGTGTTCGTCTTCTACCTCGTGTTTGGTAACCGATGAGCCTTCTGGTCTACTACTTCACTGCAATAGGTTTCCATATTAGTAGTTTAATTCTTTCGTGTGTTATAATTCCTATAAAATATCCGTTTTTCGTGCGCATGAAGGAAATGTTTGTAACGGTTTGTTTCTGAAAGGACGACGTGAAAGTTGAAACGGTTGTGGGGGGGGGGGGGTTTCTGCCTTGCCGACTTAATTTTATTTCGTGGTGGCAAAATCATACTGGCATTGCAACATTAAAATTTCTTACAATTGTGCCTGGTTTAATGTCTAATCTCTGAACAGTTAACTCGTAATCAAGTTTACCGCGTGCTGAAGTTCGGCCGTTCGTAAGCAGCAGGCGCGGTTTCCATGTCGTATATCTACCCTACAGAACCTTGCGAATCGGATAAACCTCTTTCTAAGCTAGCACATGAGCATAATGGTGATAGGTATCTCTCTGAACTATTTCTGTCGTGAGTATGTAGATGGCATGATTGAATTAATGTGTTCCACTTCCCTTTTATGTGTTTTTTTCCTTTTTAATTGCGCTGTTCTACCATTATTTGGAGAATTATTTAGTTACATTTTTTATTCAGGCACCAGTCATGTGTATTCATAGGATGTCCATCAAATTCAGTCATGAAATAAGTGTGCTACGTAAAAGAAAAATTCTGCGTCCTTTCCGACTGGTGCCGCTTTTCAAATTAATATTGTATGCCCTGATTTTTTAAAAGTTTATCTGCTTGCTTATGATGAACGAAAATGAGAGAAAAATCAAAGTGCAGTGGTGTGCTGTCTCTAAATTAAGGAATTCACATTTAAATAAGCAAGCTCATTGATGTACGACATACAGTGCTGTTCAACTTTGAAAAAATTGCATTCTCATAATTTAATTCTTAATTTAATTAACCTGATAATTTCCAGTTCGGCCTCTTCTTAATTGTTTGGAAGGCCTTAGGCTGCTGGCGACCCTGTAATTTTTTAATTTATAATTGTCTTTGTGAGGTCGCTTAACCAGAATTAACGCACAAGTGTTACATCTCCAATATTCTTGGAAGGTACCGTATGACGAGCTTTGGCTAGGATCCGTTTACAGTCCTACATACATATTTTACACAGTACATCAGTATTTACTTCATTTGCAGACATAATTATAGCTATTTGGAGTACTATGTTTCTAGATTGGTTAGTACCTCCAAGTACATGTCTCATGAATGCTTGTTTTCCTCTTCACAGTATTTCCGGTGTTGAAGTGTTGATGTGTGGACGCAAGACGGTTAGCTCCTACTGACAGGCATAGTCTAGTTCCTTGTGCAGCTACAACTGTGTGCAAAACGTCACGAAGAATAGTATATTATGTGTATGTGAGAAGACTGGCAAATGACGAGAAAAAACAACCAAAATGCTAATGTATGTACATATTAAGATACCACATATAAAAATATATGCGTTTATACCCTTTACACACCACATATTTAAATGATCTAAAGGATGACATAAGTTGCATGAGGCTTTTCGCAAATGATGCTGTTGTATACAGGTGCTCGTAACTTAAGAAAATTGTAGAAGAATGCAGGAGAACCTGCAGAGGATCGACGCCTCGTGCAAGGATTGGAATTTGACCCTCAACAAAAAAAGTTATCTGTTGCTTGTAAATAGATAAATGCACAAAAAGATCCATTATTGTATGAATTACTCGACTGTCAAGCAGTCACTGGAAGCTGATACATTCGTAACATATCTAGTAGTATGTGCATGGAGAGCTTTAAAGCAGAACGATATCATAAAAGTGACCACAGCTAAGGCATCCGGAGGGAGTGTAGTCAACTCACAAAGAAGGCAGCTTACAAAAGCATCATCCGATCTATACCTGAATGTTGGCCGTCCGTCTGGGATACCGGATAAGATTGGTAGATGAATTAGAGAGGGTCCAAAGAAGGGCAGCGAATTTCTTTACAGGTTCATTTAGTAAGCATGAAAGTGTCAACGCGATGCACAGGTAACTCTTGTGGCAGTCACTGACAGGGAGCAGTAGTACGTCAATGTGTGACTCACTGACAATTTTCTGCGTATGTTCTACAAGAGTCAACCATTATACTGCTGAGTCCTACGTATATTTCACGAGAAGACCGTGAACGTAAAATCAGACATATTCAAGTTCACACAGAGTTTTGTCAAACAATGCTTCTTCCCGCGAACTATTTGGGAATGAACCAAGAGAATGGGGAAGTGACACACCGTAAGGTGACTTGCGGAATGTAAATAAACAGGGTGTTTCCGTAAGAGGATGCGAAAATGTAACAGAACACAGAGGATGCTCCACTGAACCATTTGAGGTACGGAACTTTTTTTGGAAAAGATTTGTTCCTCCAATGACGCACCGTTAAATGTATCCGGCAAACTGAATCGTCGTAACGTTCGTATGTGCGATTTACAGCATCCTCATGTTACACGTGAATTGGAAAGAGACAATCCCAAGACCAATGTTTGGTGCGAAATGATATACAGTTACATCGTTGGTCTATTCCTTTTCATCGAATCTGCCGTCAACGGTGGTGCTTACCTGGATATATTACAAGAGGTTGTTGTGTCACAACTGCAACCACCTCACTGAATACTAAATTTCCGTCAATTCCTAGATGAAAAGTTTACGAAGAAGTGGTCTGGAGGAGATGGTCTAGTCCAATGGCCGTCACGACCCCCTGACCTCATACTACTAGACTTCTTTCTGAGGTTTTTTTTAAAGGATCCGATGTAGAGAAGACCGGGACAGGTTGGCCATTTTTTTTATTTTTCTTATATTAATCTTTTAGATATTAAAATGTATGAAATTATTGTGAAATTTTAGAGCAGTCTTACCGACCCTGGGTGGCAATTATTAAACTTGAAAAAATGAGTTAAAAAATTAAGAACAACATTAATTGACGTGCAGGGTAGCCGCGCGGTCTGGGCGTCTTGTCACGGGCCAGGCGGCCCCCCCCGTGGGAGGTTCGAGTCCTCACTCAGGCATGGGCGTGTGTATTGTCCTTAGCGTAAGTTAGTTTAAGCTGGATTAAGTTAGGGACCGATGACCTCAGCAGTATTGTCCCATAAAATCTTACCACAAATTTCCAACATAAATTAATGGACATGTGACAAGCGAGGCCAAACTGCCCATACCTCGGGGTAAGTTGGATCAGAGGCTGGGGCACGTTGATCCATCTAAACTTTTGATAAGTTGAATTAAGTGATGCACATTTTATTAAGACAACGGGAAAGTTTAAAGTTATTAGGATATAGAGTGTCTTAATACAAAGCAGTCATCTTTAATCACTGTCCAGATCCAAAGGATCATAGTTATAACACTCATAAAAAAGTCAGCAACGGTTGCAGTTCAGTGCACTGAATCCACTGTGTTCCATGTTGACACCTTATGCACAGTGAATCTTCATCTTCCTCATCGTCATCATCATCATCATCATTTCGCCGTGGTATCTTCTTGCGCTTTAGGCCCACTGCAGTTGATTTAGTTAATTTCATTCCACGATTTCTCGTATTTTCCCCTTTGAAAAACTGTTTCTTTAGCATGCAATTTAATTTTTCCTTCCAGTACTTTCTACTTTCTTTCTTTTGCGCCTTTTTGTTTTTCATTGCAAGTTTTTTTTACTGAAGTTTCTCTCACTATGGCAGAAACTCTTTTTCTTTTCTATTCTGCCACACCTTTTCTGAGCTCTGCTCTTTCGAAAGGTCTGGGTTCTCAGAAATGATAAGTTCAAAGTTGGTTCAAATGACTCTGAGCACTATGGGACTTAACCTCTGAGGTCATCAGTCCCATAGAACTTAGAACTACTTAAACCTAACTACCCTAAAGACATCGCACACATCCATGCCCGAGGCAGGATTCGAACCTGCGACCGTAGTGGTCGCGTGGTTCCAACTGTAGCTCCTAGAACTGCTCGGCCACCCCAGCCGGCAGTTCACAAAGGTGCATGTATCACATTGAAACAACCGAAATAAAATGTTCAAACGTACCTACTTTTTGTTTTTTTTATAATTTCAAAAACCTACCTGTTACCAACTGTTCGTCTAAAATTGTGAGTCATGTGTTTGTGACTATTACTGCGCCATCTATCATAAATCGAGAAAAGTGGTCCAACTAAAACTTTCATATTTCTTTACGTACTACACGAACGTATAATAAAAAATGGGGGTTCCTATTTAAAAAAAGACAGTTGATACCCGTTTGACATATGGCAGCGCCATCTAGCGGGCCAACCATAGCGCCATCTGGCTTCCCCCTTCAAGCTAGACGAGTTTCGTTCTTACTAGTTTTTTCGTTTGATGCTTATTTCGTGAGGTATTTGGTCCGGTCACTATCAATGGGCCACCCTGTATATGTTGTGGGGCTGTTCTCTCTCGGCTCGATGATGATAGGTGTCACAGTCGAGATGACGTCGAACGGCGTGCGTTGGTCACGACAACGCCAATCTGTAACTACTAGGAAAAAGATAACTCCTCACGTGGTTTTGTTATTTTCAGAAACTGTATCTCGAAACTGGTATCAATATCTTGATGGAGCAGCACGCCGGAGTGTGTACGCCGCCTTTGTTTGTAATGAAAACGATTGTGTTCGTTGTCTGTAGATCTTCTTCACTTATAAAAGTAGCGACTGCACCACTCGATAACGCGATGCCTTCATTGAGCTGAAATAATCAAAAGTCCCTTGCGTGTTCGCGACAGACCCTTCAGTTTACGCGAACTTGCTGACTGTAGTTCTTATCCCCGGTTTGACAGTGGCCATTCAAACGTTAAACGATAGTGTCTTGAATCATCATTCCATCACCCAAGCCGAAGCCAAGATATGAATTTTGCGAGGATATTAAGTTGTTAGTTATTATTCTGCCGTCAAGGTGTCGCTACGTCGCGTATTCAACAACTGCACTACGTAACTCCAGGGATAAGATACCCTTGAGCAATGTTCAGAATGCGTCGTAAATTTGGCGCAAAGATATTGCTGTTCACATTTAAATTATCATTAATTTACCTTGCACTTTTATGTTATCCGAAGACTCAGTCAGTTCCACAAATACTCTATAAATGTCCATTAAAGGATGTAGGGGACACGAAGAATTAAAGTTGACTTAAGGGTTTACTGTCTTTCGTAATTGTTGGTTGTCCCTGCACTCAGCACTAACACCGATATGTCATTCAGGGAAAAAATGGTTCAAATGGCCGTGACCACTATTTCTCAGGTCATCAATCCCCTAGAACTTAGAACAAATTAAACCTAACTAACCTGAGGACATCACACACATCGATGCCCGAGGCGGAATTCGAACCTGCGACCGTAGCAGTCGCGCGGTTCCAGACTGTAGCACCTAGAACCTCTCGGCCACCCCGGCCGGCGTTTCTTGATGTTCGTGACCTTTAAGTACCACGAAGGCTACGTCCCATCACAAATCAGTAATCACACGATTCACTTTTCTGTCACATACATCAAAATCCCGTTAGTTGTCTAACGGTGAAGATGATCCTAATTTGGTCCGACTTATGGCTAATATTTCCCGTCTATATTGTAAAACTTTAGACTTCAAATCAGTTTTAAAAGAATCTGGCAGCGCTTAACACGCGTACTATTGTTGCCGAATACAACAGGTAAGTGAAGTTCACATCTCCATTAATAATGTGTGTGAAATCTTATGGCACTTAACTGCTAACGTCATCAGTCCCTAAGCTTACACACTACTTAACCTAAATTATCCTAAGGACAAACACACACACCCTTGCCCGAGGGAGGACTCGAACCTCCGCCGGGACCAGCCGCACAGTCCATGACCGCAGAGCCCCTGACCGCTCGGCTAACCCCGCGCGGCTAACATCCCCATTGCCGAGTCACATTGTAGTCACAGCGAACTTACAGTTCGATGCGACTACAACTGTCTTCTAGGGTGAATGTTATCTTCGATTTATGGCCTGGCTTCAACCTTCCTCAATATTAATTTTGGAATTCTTTCTTTAAGGTTTCTGTTTTGTATCACATGGTATTCTTTCATTCAGTCCTTTATTTTATGATAATCATTAGTATTTATATAACACCTCTGTTAATCAAACTGACAAATGTGACCATTTTGTTGTCAGTAGCTAGCGTCGCTGTCAGGATGACTAATTTTGCTATTTCCTGTGCAACAAAATGGTGCAAATGGCTCTGAGCACTATGAGACTTGACGTCTAAGGTCATCAGTCTCCTAGAACTTAGAACCACTTAAATCTTACTGAACCTAAGGACATCACACACATTCATGCCCGAGGTAGGACTCGAACCTGCGATCGTAGCGGTCGCGCAGTTCCAGACTGTAGCGCCTAGAACCGCTCGACCACCAGGGGCGGTTGTGAAACAAAAAAAGCGTGGTTATTATGGGTTCTGTATCGGGGGTGTTACAATGTGCAGGGGACTACGAACGACTTGTTGAGTCCATGCCAAGTCGAGCTGCTACTCTATACTGAGAAAAAGCAGTCCCCGACACGATATTACGATGTATGGTATGAAATTTTGGAAATTTGTGGTAAGGTGTAATGGGACCAAACTGCTGAGGTCATCGGTCCCTAAGTTCACGCACTACTTAATGTAACTTTAACTTTCGCTGAAGACAACACACACACCCACACCTCAGACGGGGGAGCCGCATGGCCTATGACAAGGCGCCACTACCCCGCCGGCATATCGTATGAGTTTTGTCACTTCAGTATATATCGGATTTGTATTTTGTATTTAAAATTTTAAATGCATGTAAATCAAACATTTAGATTTTAAGTGTTCATTTGAATACCTTTCTTGTCAAACAGAGGATTGGTGCCACAAGTAAGGGAGTAAAAGCAAATTATTGTTCAAATGGCTCTGAGCACTAAGGGACTTAACTTCTGAGGTCATCAGTCCCGTAGAACTTAGAACTACTTAAACCTAACTAACCTAAGGACATCACACACATCCATGCCCGAGGCAAGATCCGAACCTGCGACCGTAGCGGTCGCTCGGTTCCAGACTGTAGCGCCTAGAACCGGCCGGCGGTAAAAGCAAATAATAAACTAGTATCAAAATAAATTATTAGTGTAGATCTTTTGTTATATCTTACAGCCACTTTGATGTGTTATTTGCGAGGCATCCGGTGGTGGAAGCACGCAGGTGGATTTGCTCGCTGCTTACTTGTTGCCGAAACGAAGTCCCACCAGCGTGGTGGTGCGTTTCACGTGGCGGTACCCGCATCGGGTGAGCTGTCACAGAACTGCACACAGCACGGCGCGGCACACGTACTCGGCTGGGCAAACGCCCATACGACGGGCATTATTGGTCGGCTGTGCGGCCGGTGTGTGCCGTATCGGTCGTATATGGTGGCGCGGCTCTGCGGGCGCGCAGCGCGCGTAAACACAAAATCGTGGCCGGCAGCGGCGGCCGGCACATCACAGGCTGGGGACTAATAATCAATAGGCAATCTCGTTACAATAGCAAGGTAATAATCATGCAAATTGAACTAGTGAGGCAGCGCGGGCAACGCGCCCGCCGGCCCCGCCGGTGTGTTATGGCAGGTGGGGGGGGGGGGAGGTGGGGGCGGCGCCGCCCACCGCCGCCGCCCACCGCCGCCCACCGTTCTTTGATCGCAGCGCCCCCGCCGGCCAACACCATTACCGCCGCAGATTCCTTGCTCCGCGGCCGCAATCTGGCGGACACAAAGGAGGCTACTGCGCTATCGCCGCATCGTGAACCAATTCCTGGCGCGCGCCGCGCGAATTTTCAGTGGCGCTGCGTTAAAAGAAACAGACGCCGGAGCCCTTTCATCGGAACGGCAGCGCTCAAACTAAATGTTGTCTTTTAACTGGCTGAAATGATGTTCGAATAAATTTTTGCAAAAAATATGTGCTTTTAAGATAGTGTTTCCTTTGAATTCGGTTCTATTTATCCACAAAAACATAACTAGCTTTGCCGCCCACACGTGTACGAGAGTCAGTCATAATGTTTTGTTCATCACCTTGAAAAAGTGAAGTAACGTACCATTTTGTTTCTTTTTGCAGGTGCATGTCTTCAGCGTTGGTGTTGCGTTGAAATTCTCACGCCACAATACCGTAGCGCGTCGCTAGATAGGTCCAAACGAAATTATACAGCGCCTCTTCACTTTACGAACGGGCTGCGCCATTTTGGTTTGAATCTCTAGTGGCATGCAACGGAAATGTGGCGCAAGGATTTCAGTGCACACCTGATCTACAATCATATATGAGGGCTATCCAGAGAGCAACAGTTCTTTAGAAACAAAAAATTAACGATGTGGAAAAGGCAAATTTTATTATGTACACTTTAAGGTACACCGCTATTAGTATGTATAATCGCAGCTAAAATTGAGGCACTTGTCACACTGTGGCATAAGCGTTGTGTAGCGAGCCACGTCTTCAGTGCTGGGAAGAGGTTGCACTCACCCGGTGCCGCGTGGTGGATGATCAAACGCCTTCCATCCAAAACCCCATACCACATCTCGGGTACGTTCAGCAGGGCGTGGGAGAGCGTTGTCGTGAAGAAACAAGACTTTTGAACTAAGGTTTCCGCGACGGTTGTTTTGTATCACTCGCCTTAACTTAGTCAGTGTTTGAGAATCTCACTGAGTGAACTGCAGTGCGACGTTCAAGGAAATCAATGAGAACCACTTCCTTAGACCCTCAAAACACAGTAGATATGATCTTTCTTGCCGACAGCGTTTGCAAACACATCCTTGTGAGAATTTGTATATTATCATTCTGTCGACCGCCTTTTTGTTTCATAACTGACATGCTGCATCCAATTCTCGTCCCCAGTTACGATACGATCGATAACTTTGTTACCATCTTTCTCGTAATCTTCGAGGAAGGTCAGTGCTGCAGCTAGTCTCTAGTTTTTGTGGTCTTTCGTTAGGGGCTTGAGAACCCACCTAGCCCAAAATTACAAAATTTATGGTAACCAAGCTCCTCCACCACAATTTCCGTGAAATTTTTTGAAAATGTTGCGAAAGTTCCATAATCCTAAACGACTATTTTTACGAATTTTGTCGTTGATTTTCAGCACCAGTTCGTCAGTCAAAAGGCTAGGCCTACATTTGCAGTCCTCATCGTGTACACTGGTACGGCCATTTTTAAAATCGATGCACCATTGCCTCACTCGGCTTCCACTCATTATTTCTTTTCTGTACACATACAAAGGTGGCTATAAATTTCAATTGATTTACAGTTTTTTGCCATTAACAACCTAATCGCAGAAAGCACCTAATAAGTGGCAGGATTTGTTATTGCAGCACACATGTCAACAATGTTGACACGTCACAAAAAGCAAAGTAGGGGGCCGAGACCACACACTACCACCGCTGTAGGGGTACTGAGAGCAGGGACGTTGCGGCACCAAGATGAGGGCTCCAGCACAGGCCACAACCGTGATAGACCAAAACGTCTGTTACTTTCTGGAAAGCCCTCGTAGCTGCAAATGAACAAAAGAAATAATTACGTTACCTAATTTTTTCTAAGTGATGATTAAAAGTATATATAACTACATATTGCATATGCCTCTTTTAGCCACAGTTTTTCAGCAGTTTATGACAATGGAAGAAATACTTTAGGAGAAGACTTCTTTGTCAATCTTTAAAACTACAGCTGTAAAATTTTCTCCGTGAAAGAAGCCTGTTCAGTGTACTATGATAACGAAAAAAATATGTTTGACTGTGTAGCAGTGAATACCTAATGCGGCAGTGCATTCTAGTTGCAGGGGTAGGACAAAAATACAGAAATCCAGGAAAAAATGAATGCCTGAACATAAGTGCAGATGTTCGTCAGTCTATACTGTGCGCTCTGGTATTTCATCAGAAAGGGCGGCTGTGCAATACATTGCAGGTGTTGCTCATCGTCAGAACAGTGATCTGTGTAGTTACGAGTGCATTATGTCGGCACTAAGTGAGTTCGAACGTGCGCAAATTCTTGGCACTCGTATGGTGAGTGTTCCATAACCGCAGGAGTCGAAGTGTTTGGTGTTTTAAGAGCCACCACGCCAATGAATTGCACCGCGTGCAGGAAAGCGGAAAAATATCATTCGGTGAGTCGAGGTGTGGACGAAAGTTGAGGGATCCTGATGAACGGTCATTGAAGAGGGTTGTAAAAAAAAAGAAAAATAAAGAAAGGAGTTGCAAGAGTCATTGCAGAACTGAATGTCGCACTCGCGAATTGTGTCAGCAACAAAACAAGACGAAGGGAATTCCAGAAGCGGGCAATAAGCAGGTAATTGAATGGGGAGCTGGAATTCCAATGCCACACATCAGTGGCGCAAATGTGCGTCACTGGGAAACATGATGCCGAGCCGTAAAACCTGCACTCTACAGCAGTGGAAGAAATTCATTTAGTCGGATAAGTCTTCTTTCACACTCTTTCCAACTTCTGTCGAAGTGTACGTCCCAAGAGTGAAAGTTCGCGGGGTTTCGGCTATGGTTTAGACAGCCATACTGTGTGGTTATTCCACGTGGTTATTCTGTAAGGTCGTATTAAAACCAAGGATTCTATCGCAATTTTGGCTCATCACGTCTGTCCTATGCTGCAGTGTTTGTTCCAAGACGATAGGGCTCCTGTTCACATAGCTCGCACCTACCAGAACTGGTTTTGTGATCACGAAGTTGAATTGTAGCGTCTCCCCTGGCTTTCATAGTCATCACGGTATTACGGTGATCTCAGTATTAATGAGCCTTTGGAGAGGATGGTGCGTGATCACTATCAACCTCCATCAATGTTACACCTGACATTCCCATTATTTTGCATGAAAAATGGTATAAGACTCTCTTGAAAACCAAACAAGACTTGTATTTATCTTTTCAGAGAGGAGACTGGAAGCCGTTTTGAATGCCAATGCTATTCCTACAACGTATTAATCATGGTAATGGTTTTGGTGTTTCCATATTTACGCCCAATCCCTGCGTACACAACAACTCCTATACATAAAGACGATAACAGCAAATAATACCTGTACATCAATTTCTTACGAATCATGACATCATGTCTAAAAACACGTGTATTGCACAGATATTATGAGGCGTAAGTCATAAAATTGCAGTTACCACCTCAAAAAATCGTGCTATGCCCATGTAACATGATTATCACGTTAATCCTTCTCTATACGTTTTCTCTTTAAGGTGACAGACGTTTCTCAATGCTGTATAACTTGTCGGAGACCTTGGTTGTGTAACTTCCACTTAGAAAAATTTATGTATTACTATGCTGATAAACATCGTATGTAGTTTGATTTTCAAACAGCTGAGCAAAACTGAACGTACTCAGACACACAATATTTTTATCGCAACGCAATCTGACTTTCAGTAATCCGTACAAAAGAATGGCCCTGACTAACAATAACCTATACCTTTCATGAATTCTTACCTCACAAAAATCTTCGTTACTCGAACTACTGCAATACAGCGAGCGCCAATACTGCCAGCTAAATAAAAGATTCTAACAACTGAAGGCACTAACTACTGATAGGCATAGTTAGCAAATGAAAGATTTTGATGGAGAACAAACGATGTATTTACCTTTATAGTGTTCAAAAGTCATAATATATACATCAGTTCATGACATCCAGTCTTACAAATTTACTGTCTCTGTCCAGATCATCAGCTATCAAAACTCCGCCATCTCACTCCCCACATCCGCCACTTCTGGCGGCTCACCTCCAACTGCGCAACGCTACGCGCTGTTCACATCCAGCTGCCCAACACTATGATAGCAAATTCCAACAATGCCACCGAGCCACAGACTGCACACAGCACAGTCAGTGATTTTCATACAGAGCGCTACTCGGCGGTGACGTTACCAACAAAAAACCTAAACAACCTACTTACAGTTGTAGAAGTCTACAGCTCAGGTAGTCAGGCACCATTACTCCTCAGAAAGCACCCCGTTTTCGTTCTGGAAACGCCTCCCACATTTTTGTTTCTTCATCCGAGGAAAAAGGAACAGGTCGCGGGGTGCCATGTAGGGGAATGCGATGTGTGACGCAAAATTTGATAGGCAAAAGTAACAGCATGTGCTACTGTGCACACATCCTCTCACCCTCTCCCTAGTTGTCAATAATATGGAACGACATTACGTTTTGCTGTGCAGCATTGAATGCACGGTAACGCAGTCGTTGTAATGAAGGACAGACACATCCTTGATTTGCTTCCCTTGACGCTCGTCCGTATATTTCGATAGTATGCTCTTGTGGTGGTCTGCCAATTACAAACATAATCTGTTAGCACCACACGGTGGCAGTCCCCAAAACCACTGAGTATCACATTCCTTGGATCCTTTATCTCGCTGTCATAATGTTGCATCCAACGTCCGTTCTTTACGTGGCAAAATAAGTCATCTACAGTGTTTTTGTAAACCAAAGGTCGATGCAGTGTCCTATGCTTTTTATTTGGGTCATGTTTCTTCTGGTTTCACGCGGTCCGCCACGAGTTTCCCTCCTGTTTCAACCTCTTCATCTCAACAATGAATTAGCGAATTGCAATAATGATTGAGCATCAGCTGCAGAATATTTCAGAACAAATAAAGATTTGGGCCGCCCTGGAAGCGATGTTGTGAAGGCGTCCCTTTGGAAAATCCGGTTTCGTGTCTCAGTCCAGCACAGATTTTCATTTGTTGTGAAACATTCTACAGCTAATGCAGAAACGTAATAAACACTTGCTCGTTCATTCTTGGTTGAATGCGGCGTTGATTCTCAACACAGTGACTGTTCGTTCGGATATGCTTGCGTGTCCGAGGAAGCAATGCTTCGAATCATATAGTATAACATGGACACTGCTCTACAGCTGCTCTTCATCTCAGAGTAGCACTTGCAACCAACCTCCTCTATCATTTTTTGGATATCTTTCCCTGCAGTTTCTACCCTACCGTCGAGGTTGTTCCGTGATTGATTGACACACATCCTCTCACCCTCCCCCTAGTTGTCAATAATATGGAACGACATTACGTTTTGCTGTGAAGCATTGAATGCACAGTAACGCAGTGCATTTGTGCGATATACAGTGAAGAAGCAAAGAAACTGTGCACTTGCCTAATATCGTGTAGGGCCCCAGAGACCTACCAGAAGTTCCACAACACGATGTGGCATGGACTCGACTAATGTCTGAAGTAGTGCTGGAGGGAATTGACACCATGAATCCCGCCCGACTGTCCATAAATCCGCAAGAGTACGAGAAGGTGGAGGTCTCTTTGAACAGCATGTTGCCCAGAAATGCCTAATAACGTTCAGTTTTATACAGAAGACTATTCCTGGAACCACTCTGTCGTAATTCTTGACGTGTCGGGTGTCACATTGTCCTGCTGGAATCGCCCAACTACGTCTGATGGCACAATGGACGCGAATGGATGTAGGTGATCAGACAGGATCCTTACGTACATATTACCTGTCAAAATCGTATCTAGACGTATCAAGGGTCCCATATAACCCACACCATTACAGGCCTCCACCAGTTTGAACAGCCCCTTGCTGACATGCAGTATCCGAAGATCCATATCTGTACACTTCTATCCGCTCGATCTAATTTGAAACGACACTCATCCGACCAACGAACATATTTCCAGTCATCATCAGTCCAATGTCGGTATTGACGGGGCCAAGCGATGTGTAATGTGTCGTGCAGTCATCAACGGTACAAGAGTGGGCCTTCCGCTCCGAACGCTCATATCGATCATGTTCCGTTGAACAGTTCGCAGGTTCGAATGCTGCCTCGGGCATGGATGTATGTGATGTCCTTAGGTTAGTTAGGTTTGAGTAGTTCTAAGTTCTAGAGGACTGATGACCACAGATGTTAAGTCCCATAGTGCTCAGAGCCATTTGAACCATTTTTGAATAGTTCACACGCTGACACTTGTTGATGGCCCAGCACTGAAATTGGCAGCAATTTGGCGAAGGACTGCACTTCCGTTGCGTTGAACGATTCTGTTGTCGTCGTTGGCCCCGTTCTTGCAGGATCTTTTTCCAGCCGCAGCGATGTCGGATATTAGATGTTTTACCGGATACCTGATATTCACGGTACACTCGTGAAATGGTCGTATGGGAAAATCCCCTCTTCATCGCTATCTCAGAGATGCTGTGTCCCATCACTCGTTGGCCGATTACAACACCACGTTCCAATTCACTTAAATCTTGATAACCTGCCATTGCAGGAACAGTAACCGATCTAACATCTGCGCCAAACACTTGTTGTCTTACATAGGCGTTGCCGCCCGTCTCAGCGCCGTATTCTGTCTGTTTACATACGTCTGTGTTTGAATACCCATGGCTATACCAGTTCCTTTGGCGCTTCAGTGTAGAACGGTTTCTATAATGAATAAACGTAACAGAAAATGAAATAGGTGTAAAATATATTTTAGCTTGTTTTTGGTGTAGTTCACGATTTTCGATGTACAGACAGCTATGACCGTAGAAAGGTGTCAGATGCAGCATTCTGATGGAAGCAGAATGTGAACGTAAAAGATCACGGTCCACTTTAGAAACAAGTTACAGTTATAAGAAAAAAAATGTTTAAGTTTCTTGCAATGCGGTCTTATAATGTATCAACAACACAATGTTTATCCAGGCAAATATGATGAAAAATCGTTGATATCACTAATGCATTTCAGATGTGGATATTTTACGAATACTTCAGAGGCGCACAAGACGGGCTCTTTTGTCGCATAGAGCACATGTGATCATGCTTTCCGTAAGAGAATGCCGCATACTACGTCTACACCAACATTCATAAACCATATGACGCAGTATGGCAGTGTGGCTAGGATATCCCAACGGACAGGTTCAGCTATCTGGAAGTAAAGGTGTTTCCTTAATTTGCGGACATTGGCCTCTTTTCTTGTAGCGTGTGAGAGTCGTGTCTTACGTGTACCTGTCAGGTGTATTGTCTTGTAGTCACGTGTGTGTTGCATGATGATGAGAAAAGGAGAGGTTGACACACGGTGCCGTCTTCTCCTTTCTAATAGCACCAGGAGGTCCGCCCATTTTAACGTCCCATCTGATGGATGGATCATCATCGACAGTGTCACATGTCCTCACTTCAAGAGACACTGCTGGCTGATTTGGAATTTAATCCAGGACAGTAGTGATAAGTCTGGTTACCAGACACTTTGCGCCACTCTCTCTCCCCCTTTTTCCTGCAAAATACTGGCGGTGGGAGATGGAAGCGAGTTGAGAAGATTATAGTTTAACGTCCCGTTCGTGACGAGGTCATTGCAGACTTTCGTAGAAAAAATGATTCATTTCAACGTTTGCCATACTCTATTTTTGGGAAGGAATTGGCAATATAAACCCCAATTGCTGGACTGGGAATTGAATGCTATTCTTCCCACAACTGGTCCACTCCTGTTACCGTTGTACCACCGCGCCTTAGGGGTATGAAAACTAAATTTGCATCACGAAAGGAAAGTGCATGACTTTCGAGCGGACCCATATGATTGGAATAGAACGTTGAAAGTCAACTTTAGTCGAAGAGTTATCGTGCGCATGCCAGCTGTCTTGCTTCTGAAGTTTTGATAATGCTTTCCGTTTCGCGTACCCTGAATGTCGGCATTTCCGTTTACCAATGTGTCACGTGTATTTAATATGTCGTAGGAGATATTGAAGAGTGGATAACTCACATATGGCTTTCATTTCTTTCAGTTTCTCCTACTGCAAAAAGCTTAATCATCATTATCCGTACAGCAGAATTCGATTATCACCACATTCCTACCAGATTGTTATGATCACGTCTACAAATTCAGATAGATGTGCGCAAACGAGGATGCATTTTCTTAAAATTCTATACGCATATTGATGAAACACGCTTTAATTAGCATTTGGTTCTGTAAATAAACAAAAAGCGCACGAAAATTACTGCGACATTGAAACCGAGTAATGTCTGATGTATCTCAAGTACAGAAAGAAAACAAAACACGAGTTGCTGATTCTGTCCTGATCTGATGAACTATCGAAACTGAGGGCATTTGACTGGTGAACTGCACATCATTGTGAGGAATATCGCCGAAATACGGTAATGGCAAATGCTATTTTGAAGAACTACAGCAGCATCCGCGAGAAATCTTTTTTAAAAAAACACAGAAGATAAGCTGTTCCTAGGAACATGGGCATCCTGTCTTCACTACCGACTATCCCAACTCAAAACTCGACTGTTCCACTATGAATATTATAAATTACTTTCTAGACACAATGCTTTTCATTGACCAACTATGTAGCAATAGATTTAGTGCATACTTCCCTTTGCACTCCTGTTTTATAGTGGGTAACTACAAGTAATATATAACGTTATAACGAGAATGACGAACAAAACCACACGACACGTTCATGGTGCACTTTTGTAATTAAATCTAATACGCCAAAATAATGTGGGAACAGTTTTAAATCAGTAATTTGTTCTTAACAAATGTGATATGCTTGAGATACGATAGATCACCTATATCACTTATTTTTATTTAGATCTTACCTTTATCACCTTAGCAAACAATGAGAGTATAAATGAACTTGTAATTTACCGTAATTCAATATTTCTCAATTCATATTTCTATGTCCGCTTTGTTACAGATGAGAGTGACTATGAAGGAACCGCTGACGAGTGCAGAACAGATGAAGTAGCTGACACACTCTATGGAAATGGAAGAAGGTACATAATTCCAGTTAAGGCCTATACATGCATCTAAAGCTCGTAATCATGGGTAGTGCGCATTTTTTAACTATCTTTACCTTACTAAATTACTCCCTTCCAAGGCTCAGAATACTTACAGTTCATCTTAGAAGCAAAGGTGAAAGTTCCAGGTAATGACATAAATGGTCATCTGAACTTCTGTTACAAATTGTGTCCGAGATATGTAAATGTTTAAAGTTATGAAGTAGTTTTATTTTATTATTTGTTTTGTGTGTTAATTTTATCAGTTCACGATGTTCCACACTGTAATAATCCACGATATTTTATTATTGCAAATCACCGTAACACATTTTCAAAAATTGACAGTACCCTACATTTACAGAAGCCAACCATAAATTTACAACTATTTTAATACATTTGTAGCAGATCATAATTAGGCTTGCCAGCTGTCTCGATTGGGATCGTTCCAACTTTTCTATAGTTGTCCTGTGTACCTATATGAGTATGACTACTTCCTTGGCTTTCTTCTACAGTTTTGCTTCTTCTATATTATACTGTATAGTTTACATCTAAGGAAAGTGAACTTCTTTTTAAAATAAACTGTAGAATGAGCTGCTTAGAGTACTATCAGCATGTTCCACGTGAGAAGAAACTTCTCATACGTCTGCAAGTTCCAGTCCCGGTCCTTTGATTTTCACCAAAGTATAAGATAAACGCCCTTAACTTTGAATATTTAAGTTTTCAAGTATCCTATCTGTAGTTTAGTTGTGGAATGAGGCTAAATACTGACGAACGTTAGTAATAGTTGCAATTATGTGTCCCGATTTTTTTGACTTGCTAAAGGTGGTAACGCAAATTACATTACAATTACAAAAGTAAAGCTATATTTTCCGCTGTTAGCAACTCACAAAATAATTTCCGTAAAGTTAGTCTCCAGTTTAAGTGCACTTTCGCACTCTTGGGGTATACGCTGCGTTGCTTGTCTTAATACATTTCTACAATCTCTTTGAGACAGCAGAGTATGTAATGTAAGCAAGCCGTTTATTTGTTCAGACTTCATACAGTCCCAAGACAAAAAATATTATAGTGTTAGGTCTGCAAATATTGGTATAACCAAGAAAAGTCCACCCACTAGAAAAATATTGTGCAAATATCACTTCAACGTTTATAGTACAACGTGGAAGGATTCAGTAGAGCTAGAACTATAATGAATTTCAAACCGAATTTGTGAACAACTATCGATTATGAACCATCAGATATTAATTCAGAAATGAATCTGATAATTTGTTTGCAGTGTTACATGTGACTTGCATTGTAACCGTGGAATTTCAATACGTGCTTTTTTGTCATTCTTACGCTTGCAAGTGTAGTCATATCAGTAAACAGTTCAAAAAACATACAGCGTGATTGGTATTTAACTGGTGTCACTGTATTGAAAGCAGTGTTGCTGCATATGCTGTGGGTGAAATGGGCACAAGCATTCTCTATGTGATGCTATGTCTATGAGACGTCGAGATGTGCGGGACTATTGAACTCAATAACGTATTACAGGAGTTTCTGCATATTTCATTTAAATTTTTGTTCACACTAAATATGTGTACTAACCAACATATCGCTTTTACAAAGTGTCTTAAGCGCCCTGAAAAAAAAAAACTGACAATTGACCATCCGCAGTTCGAAGAGGGTAACAGAAACGTTGAACATAGTTGTATCACTTAAGAGTGGAAAGACTACAGCCATCGGAGAAGCAGCGAGAGTACACTGTATCTGCTCATTATGCATCAGTATAAAGGGTGAGATTTTGACTCGTACACTGAAACATTTATTTGAAGCTTCCAATCAATTGGAACTTCTACCCACATTGCATATTGATCCCTGCTTTTTCTGCTCATTGTTTAATATGACTAAGAAGTACTTTCAAGATATGTTCTACTAAGTGGTAAGACTGAAGGACCCGTCTTAAAGTTAGAGCATGTAACTTAATCACTTGATTAATTAGTGTTACAGGTACTGTATCGATTGTGAAAATAGCAACGTACGAAGGAATGGTCTAAGTCACTACTAAATCGGACGATTTCTTGACGCCTCACGATATGTCCTATCAAACGGCAACCCGTTCTTTTAGTCGAATTGTGCCATAAATTTCTGTTTTCCTCATTTCGATTCGGTACCACACATAAGTTACTCGATCGATTGATCGAATGTTCAGCATTATTTTGTAGAAACACATGTAAAAGCATCAGTTCCTTTCTTCCAAAAGCTGTTTATTGTAGACATTCTCCTTCCTCACTAGGCTGCACTCCAGACAAACACCTTCGGAAAAGACTTCCTAACACTTATGTTTTTAGTCAATGTTAACGAAATGCTTTTTTCAGAAACTCTCTTCTTATTATTGTCAATCTGCATTTTATGTTTTCTATACTTCGTTCCTCACCAGTTATTTTGCTGCCCAAAAAGCAAAACACTTCTATTACTTTTAGTTTCTCATTTCCTAATCTCATTTCCTAAGCATTACCTGATTTAATACTACTGCATTGCATTACCTTGTTTCTATTTTTTAATGCTCATCGTATAATCTCATTTCAGTGTACTGTTCATTTCACTGAACTAGTTCTTTCGAATTGTTGTCCTCTCTGGCAGAGTTACAATGTCCTCGGTAAACCTCAAATATGTTTTACCTTCTCCTTGAAAAGACTTAATGATCCACATTTCCTAATTTTATTTAATCCATGGTAGATATCGTGAAATCTACGGCCGTTAGTGATTTTTGATGAATGACACAATCAGACAGAAATTCTCTTAAAAAACTCTGTTTAAATGTCATAATTCAATTAAAAAACTTTCCTAATTTTCCTTTTCTTTCAGTAAATTTTGGTCAGTTCGTCTAATCACTGGCAGGGGAAAGAGGTTTGTGATGCAGATGAAAAAGATAAATTTTTAAAAGAGTGAGCCACGAATATTCTAGGTAGTTTTCACTCTTTTAGATTTCCGTCCTCCCACTGGTTTGATGTTGTCCGCCACGAATTCCACCCTTATGCAAAGGTCTTCATGTCGGAGTAGTACTTGCACCCTACGTCCTCACTTATGTGTTATATTTATTCCAATATCTGTCTTTCTCTACAGATTTTACCCTCTATAGCTCCCGCCACTGCCATGGAAGTTATTATCTGATATTTTAACACATGTCCTGTGGTACTGTCCCTACCTCTTCTCAGTGTTCATCGTAGATACCTCTCTTCGCCGATTTTGCGAAGAATATATCACATTGACTACTGCAGGAATAGCGGATTTTACGTGAACCGGCAACATGCTTATTGGAGTGATTGGATCTCCAGCTGAAGATTCGTCACATAGTGTAATGAACGGCAATATTAATAGTGGCTCCTTCCGGTTGCAGCTACCCATTGCAAACTACGAGGCCATTCGGGAAGTAAGGTCCGATAGGGCACGAAATGGAAACCACAGTGGAAATCCGAGGAAGTTTTGTACAGATGTGTTGGTCAGTGTCTCTAGTATGCTCGTCGAGCGCGTCACGTTGCTCTTTCAGTTATAAAAGCACAGTGAGCACTTTAGAATGTATTGAAAATATTGTCTCTCGCCAAGTGTGAAGTCTTGGGAATGGGTTTCATCTGATTTCACGCAATCCGCATAACGCAACTGTCATGCGTTCCTTTCTTCATGACAATTCTCGGCAGCACTCCGCAGCGTTAATGAAGATTGTCTCCCCCTCTCCCATCTCTGCCCACATGAACCGCCGATTACGAAGGCCAGGTCAGGGCAGAGAAATGGTGGAAAGCACAGGCGGCTGTCTCCTATGACGGGGGTATTGTATATTTGGTACAATGCCACGGCAAATTTGTAACTCCGAGGGGCGACTATGTAAAAGTAGCTGGAAGATGTAGCTAACTTTTGAAAATAAAACTTTTTTCATTTTTGCAATGGTTTCCATTTCGCGAGCGATATGGCCGCCTTACTCTCTGAATGGCCCTCGAACCCTACACCAGAGCGTACCGTAAGTCATCAAGAACAGAAGCCAAGTGGGAATTTAAAACGGCCGTATTTCATAATACTTTTCAGTGACCAGTGAGTCATATTCGAAAGTGAAATTCATATTTCGCGCTACATGCTTTGTGCACGTTTACGCCGTCACCGATAAAAATCAGAGGCAAGACGGATTGCCAACATTTCACTGCTTATATTATATACCCTGACTCATCTGATGTAGACTGCCAAGAGTTATTCTCTTGTGACAGCATCTTCATATGAGAATAACACATGCATCCGCCGTCGTCAGTTATTTGTTGGATGTATTCCCGTCTCTGCGCGGCTCTACAGTTTCTACCCCCTACAACTCTCTCTAATACCAAGGAAGTTATTCCCTAATAATTATTAACACGTGTCCCTTCCTATTGTCAGTGTCCTCCGTATATTCGTTTCTTCGATGATTCTGCGAAGAACCTATCATATTGGTTAGTGCGGAAGCAGTGTAATTTTACGTGAACCGATAACATGACGGTGGAAAGATTGCTGAGTAAAGATTCGTCAGATAGTATAATGTACGGCAGTTTTAATAGCAATAGAACTGAGAGAACACGGATGTCTCTTCACGGTATTTATTACTCAGACGACTAGTTTCAATGCCAGATTTGTGTCAGCTTCAGGTCTTACTACTAACCGAAGTACTTCCAGTCACTGGCTCATGTATCATGGCCCCATACGAGAAATACGTGCCGTGGACTGCTATTCATCAGGAGTTTACATTCCGATCATTCAAAATACACAATCGTGGGGAGTAGCAGTTCACGGCATCTACTTCTATGGGTCCATATGATATATGAGGCAGCGACTTCCAAGTACTTATTTGGTTAATAGTAGGACCTTTAGGTGAAGCAAATGTAGCGCTGAAACTAGTGGTCTGAAAATGCATTGAAAATATGGCTGAGGTCTCCCGTTTCCATCACTTATATTGTCAGCTGCTATCCCACGTTCGCAAGGATGGACTTTGACAGGTTTTAATACTGGCTACTTCTGGCTGCAGCTGCCCAGTGGAAACTGCAGACAGTAGCAAGTAGCGGACCCTGCACCCGGCAAGTGTTGCGTGCGCTGCGGCCGCGGGCGCTCCCTCCGGCTGGATTAGGCAGGCTGGAGATTGGAGGCGTCGGCAGGCGTCGCGACGCCCTCCCCCCCTGCACCCCCCCCCCCCCCAGCTCTTTTTAAGGGCCCCGCTGGGGCGGCGCGCCGCCGCCATCCATCTAGATTTGGCGCGCGCTGTCCCCCGCTGTCGCCACGGATCGCCCCTAATCAAACAACTAATGATATTTTCGCTGACGCCTGCCCGCGCCCCCGCTGCACTGGCCTGTGCGTGCGCGCGCCCCTCCGCCGAAACGCGTGCGTGCGAGTGCGTGCGGTGTGCGTAGCGTACGTACGCACTCCCAGAGAGCTGGTCACACGCTGCGGCAGGTTGCAGCTACGCCTGCGGCAGCCGCATCGCCCACAGCGTAAACTCAGCACCAGGCGACGTACGATGCACTTGGAGTTAAAAAATGGTTCAAATGGCTCTGAGCACTATGGGACTTAACATCTGAGGTCATCAGTCCCCTAGAACTTAGAACTACTTAAACCTAACTAACCTAAGGACATCACAAAAATCCATGCCCGAGGCAGGATTCGAACCTGCGACCGTAGCAATCGCGCTGTTGGAGTTCAAAAGACTGCCACAACCCTGTGAACGACACCACTTCCTAAGTTTCACTAGCCAGCAAAATCAGTACAAAAATTATACTAGTCTGGCTCGGAATAGCTTGAATAACCGGCTAAGCAATCGAAAACAAAAGGGGAGATCAGTTTCAAGGTGGCGTCGAGAACTAAGGGAAGGCTGGGGAAGGAAATAGACCGTGCTTTGGAACGAATCATGCCGCTATTTCTCTTAAAGGACTTAGAGAAATCAAAGCAGACAGTAAATCCGGACCGCCGTAAGCGGATATGAACTGTCGCCCTCTCTAGTGTGAGTCCAGTACTCACGGTCACTGCGCCACCGCGCTCAATGAACTGTTATGATAATAAAATCACTGACGATCTGGCCCAACAACGGGCAGGTTCAGGTTCATCAAGCCATCCAAGAAACGGTAAACAGGTTTAATGCCTACGATACTGTAAGTCATTCTTCAGAAAAATATTTTCATACGCAAACTGAGTTTTAGAGATGAAGCATGAGGGGTGTTCAGTAATTAATGAAACATGTACTTTCTGAGAGCAGGTTGGTTTTATTCACGATTACAATACACCATATTATTCCCCACTCTTTTGGCTGTAAAGCACTGTTTATAGCAAAACATTCTTTCAATGCGATTGCCTTATGTCACCTTCCTGCGAGGGATGTGTGCCCAAATAGTACCACTCTACTGGTTGACGGCGGGGCCAACGTCTTGCTGAATCAGCAACCTTCCCTTTATACGCGTCCTGTTCCCCACGGAGTGCATTCTTCAGTGTACCAGACAGATGGAATTAGCAAGTTACGAGTTGCGGGCTGTCGTACGGATGAGGAAGAACAATCGAAATAACATGTGTGAGCTCCTCTCAGGTGCGCAGACCTATGCGAGAGCTTGTGTTCTCATGGAGAACGAGAAGTTTGTCCTCATTTTTGTGCTCACGGACACGCTGAAGTCGTTTCTGCAGTTTCCTGAGTGTATCAGAACCTTTGGATCATGAGGGAGGACATCAAACAGAATAAACCCTGCAACATCCCAGAGGGCCACCGCCATGAAATTCCAGTCAAAGGGTGCGAATTTGGACTTTATCTTCAGAGGAGGGGTGGTGTGGCACCACTTCATGGATTGCCGCTTTGTTCCTTGTTGTAAGTGATGAACCTATGTTTCATCGTCTGTGACGATGTTCGAGGAAAAATTGACACAGTCAGCCTCGTAACGTGCAAGCTGTTTCCCACAGATGGTACTTCGTTGGTCTTTATGGTCTTCTGTTAGGTGGCGAGGAACCCAGCGAGCACACACCTTTGTGTGCCCCAACTAGTGAATGAGTGTCTCTGCACTACCAACAGAGAAGTCCAATTGAGCAACGACGTGTTTGTTTGTAATTCGTCGATCGCCTGGAATGAGAGTGTCCGCACGTTCCAACATTGCAGGAGGCACAGCTGTGTAGCCGTGGCGGGAGATCCGATAGGTTTGCGCGACCTTGTTCCGATGATGATAAAATCCTCGTCCAACGATCTCACGAGCTTTTGCTCACTACCAGCTTTCTGCAACCGCTCTGCAGACGCCTATGAACATCTTCCATGCTCTGGTTCCCCGCCAGAAGGAGCTCACTGACAGCTGTTTGCTTAGAACGCTCCTCCGTTACAGGCGCCATTTTGAGGGCTGTGTATAGCGCGACCACCTGTTGCATTTCATGAAACTAAAGGTACTCAAGCGGAATAATTCATGACTTCCCACAACAAATTCCGCAATTTTTCAACCGAAAAAGTAGTCTACCTGGTTACCTACCCAGATAGCAGAGCGCTTAGCCCCCCTCCCTCCCCCCTTCACCTTTGCACCACCACTGGGACCATTGGCAACTGATCACCGTTATCCAGGGACCTCCCCCCCCCCCCTCTCCCCAACAAACACACCCATATACACATTTTAGATGGTTCAAATGGCTCTAAGCACTATGGGACATCAGAGGTCATCAGTCCCCTAGACTTAGAACTGCTTAAACCTAACTATCCTAAGGACATCACACACATCCATGCCCGAGGCAGGATTCGAACCTGCGACGATAGCAGCAGCGCGGTTTCGGACTGAAGCGCCTAGAACCGTTCGGCCACAGTGGTCGGCCACATCTTAGACGGTTGTCTCATCTTCCACAGGGAGAGGGAGTGAGGGCACAAAGTCTCCAAAGTGTGAAACCGGACACGAGATACGTAACATGACACTGGATGTGGTAAGGCTACTATCTCGGCTTGAATATTCACTGGTAACCTCAAACCTGTGGAGGACGACTCTTGCGTTGTGGCACGGACAGTTATCCTGCTGGAAATGCCATCGGCCAGGGAAAGATATCAAATATCGAGGATCGCAGTTGGTCCATAACAGAAGCTTACGTGGTCCACAGCTGTTTTTGATGCCCCTCCGATTATTACTACAGATCCCATGGCATGTCCAACATAGCTTAATACTGCCCCCCTTGGCCTGCATCCCGTGCGCACTCCAAGAGTAAATGTCGATGTAGTCGGATCAGCTTGAAAACACGTCCGAGCTGTCTAGTACAGAGTTCCATGTTCAACAATATGAGCTGAACGATGTGCTAGGAACTCTTTTTGCCCTCTGTCGCCAGATTCACTACAGATAGCCGCCTATCCTACTTTATAAAACGGGTAAGCCTCTGGCCTCAAAGTTCTGTGACGACGCATGGACATCGAACACCTTATCACCTGCCGATTGCTTCACGAACATGCTTATGACAGGAACATGCATATAGCGACCAGCTACGCCGTCCGCGAAATACCATACCAAGACGTAGGATGCTATAAACGTAGGATTGCCTTTCCTTAACCTATCTTCTATGAGAAGTCGTAGGGTCAGTACTGAATTGCGTGTTCCTACTTTTTTCAGAAAACCAAACAGATCTTCTGAGATCTTCTGCAAGGTCGGCGTCTACCAGTTTTTCGATTCTTCTGTAAGAGATTCGTGTTTGTATTTTGCAACCGTGACTCATTGAACTGATTCTGCAGTAATGCTCACACTTGTCTGCTCCTGCTTTGTTTGGACCTGGAATTGTTATATTCTTCTTGACGTCAGAGGGTATTCAGACCACCCCATACACTTTGCTCACCAAATGGAAGAGTTTTGTCATGATGGCTTTCCCAAGGCTATCTAGGTCGCGGTAACTATGCAGAGATGAAAAGGCTTGTACATGATAGATTAGCGTGGAGAGCAGCATTAAAATAACTTCCCGACTGAAAACAACAAGAATAACAACAATTACAGCAACGAAGGTGGAAAATCTGAAAAGGTAAATGTAACTACTAGAACTGTTAGATATCAGTGAAGTGAGATGGGAAGAATACAGTGATTTGTGATCAGGCGAATATAGGGTTATGCATCGATTGCGTGTTGTATGATCTTTCTGACATGTCCGAGAGAGCAGACACCATGCATTCATATAATAGATTGGCCTCGATAGTCACTGAATCCAACACCTTTATTACGGATGTACAATTATGCTCGATCCTCTGTAGGAATCTCAAATAAGCGAGCAAGGAGGACATGGACGGAAATTGCGGACAAGTGACACTAGGGGGAAATGTGGGTCTGCGAGGGCATACCGTGGTAGTATGCGCCAGAGAGATAAGCACTCTGTCCAGATTCTGTTGTGGTTAACTCAACCGCCTATCATGCTACGGATTCCGGATTCGAATCCCGGTCTGGCAGACATTTTAACTCCTAGCCGTCGATTCCGCAAAAAGTCCCGATGCAGATGTCATCAGTAGTTCCTTCTCTTTTCTTTCTTTTCTCCCCCTCCAACTTCAATTTACGTAAGGGTATGAGATTCGTTACGAAAAGAAAGTAACAAGATGTTCAAAATTCTGAGGAAAATAGGAGTAAGCTATGCCGAGAGACGGGCAATATACAATACGTACAAGGACCAAAAGTGAATAATAAGAGCGGACGACCAAGAACGAAATGCTCGGATTAAAAGGGGTGTAAGACAGGTATGTAGGCTTTCCCCCCTACTGTTCAATCTGTACATCGAAGAAGCAATGACGGAAATAAAAGAAAGTTTCAGGGGTGTAATTAAAATTGAAGGTGAAAGGGTATCAGTGATAAGATTCCCTGATGACATTGTTATCCTGAGAGAAAGTGAAGAAGAAGTCCATAATCTGCTAAATGGAATGGACAGTCTAATGAGCACAGAATATGGAATGAGAGTAAATCGACGGAATACGAAAGCAATGAGATGTAGCAGAAATGAGAACCTCGAGAAACTTAACATCAGGATTTATCTACATCTACATCTACATCTACATCTACATGGATACTCTGCAAATCACATTCAAGTGTCTGGTAGGGGGTTCATCGAACAACCTTCATAATTCTCTATTATTCCAATCTCCTATAGCGCGGGGGAGAATGAACACCTATATCATTCCGTACGAGCTCTGATTTTCATTATTTTATCGTGGTGATCGTTCCTCCCTATGCAGGTCGGTGTCAACAAAATATTTTCGCATTCGGAGGAGAAAGTTGGTGATTGGAATTTCGTGAGAAGATTCCGTCTCAATGAAAAACGCCTTTCTTTTAATGATGTCCTGCTCAAATCTTGTATCATTTCTGTGACACCCTCCCACATATTTCGCGATAATGAAAAACGTGCTGCCTTTCTTTGAACTTTTTCGATTTACTCCGTCAGTCCTATCTGGTAAGGATCCTACATCGCGCAGCAGTATTCTAAAAGAGGACGGACAAGCGTAGTGTAGGCTGTCTTTTTAGTGGGTCTGTTACATTTTCTAAGTGTCCTGCCAATAAAACGCAGTCTTTGGTTACCCTTCCCCACAACATTTTCTATGTGTTCCTTCCAGTTTAAGTTGTTTGTAATTGTAATACCTAGGTATTTAGTTGAATTTACGGCTTCTAGATTAGACCGATTTATCGTGTAACCGAAGTTTAACGAGTTCCTTTTAGCACTCATGTGAATGACCTTACACTTCTCGTTATTTACGGTCAACTGCCACTTTTCGCACCATTCAGATGTCTTTTCTAAATCGTTTTGCAGTTTGTTTTGATCGTCTTATGACTTCATTAGTCGATAAACGACAGCGTCATCTGCAAACAACCGAAGACGGCTGCTCAGATTGCCTCCAAAACCGTTTATATAGATAAGGAACTGCAAAGGGCCCCCCTTGAGGAACGCTAGAAATGACTTCTGTTGTACTCGATGACTTTCCGTCAGTTACTACGAACTGTGACCTCTCTGACAGAAAATCACAAATTGATCGTCACGAAATACACTACAGGAAATGGAAAAAAGAACACATTGACACCGGTGTGTCAGACCCACCATACTTGCTCCGGACACTGCGAGAGGGCTGTACAAGCAATGATCACACGCACGGCACAGCGGACACACCACTAACCGCGGTGTTGGCGGACGAATGGCGCTAGCTGCGCAGCATTTGTGCACCGCCGCCGTCAGTGTCAGCCAGTTTGCCGTGGCATACGGAGCTCCATCGCAGTCTGTAACACTGGTAGCATGCCGCGACAGCGTGGACGTGAACCGTATGTGCAGTTGACGGACTTTGAGCGAGGGCGTATAGTCGGCATGCGGGAGGCCGGGTGGACGTACCGCCGAATTGCTCAACACATGGGGCGTGAGGTCTCCACAGTACATCGATGTTGTCGCCAGTGGTCGGCGGAAGGTGCACGTGCCCGTCGACCTGGGACCGGACCGCAGCGACGCACGGATGCACGCCAAGACCGTAGGATCCTACGCAGTGCCGTAGGGGACCGCACCGCCACTTCCCAGCAAATTAGGGACACTGTTGCTCCTGGGGTATCGGCGAGGACCATTCGCAACCGTCTCCATGAAGCTGGCCTACGGTCCCGCACACCGTTAGGCCGTCTTCCGCTCACGCCCCAACATCGTGCAGCCCGCCTCCAGTGGTGTCGCGACAGGCATGAATGGGGGGACGAATGGAGGCGTGTCGTCTTCAGCGATGAGAGTCGCTTCTGCCATGGTGCCAATGATGGTCGTATGCGTGTTTGGCGCCGTGCAGGTGAGCGCCACAATCAGGACTGCATACGACCGAGGCACACAGGGCCAACACCCGGCATCATGGTGTGGGGAGCGATCTCCTACACTGGTCGTACACCTCTGGTGATCGTCGAGGGGACACTGAATAGTGCACGGTACATCCAAACCGTCATCGAACCCATCGTTCTACCATTCCTAGACCGGCAAGGGAACTTGCTGTTCCAACAGGACAATGCACGTCCGCATGTATCCCGTGCCACCCAACGTGCTCTAGAAGGTGTAAGTCAACTACCCTGGCCAGCAAGATCTCCGGATCTGTCCCCCATTGCGCATGTTTGGGACTGGATGAAGCGTCGTCTCACGCGGTCTGCACGTCCAGCACGAACGCTGGTCCAACTGAGGCGCCAGGTGGAAATGGCATGGAAAGTCGTACCACAGGACTACATCCAGCATCTCTACGATCGTCTCCATGGGAGAATAGCAGCCTGCATTGCTGCGAAAGGTGGATATACACTGTACTAGTGCCGACATTGTGCATGCTCTGTTGCCTGTGTCTATGTGCCTGTAGTTCTGTCAGTGTGATCATGTGATGTATCTGACCCCAGGAATGTATCAATAAAGTTTCCCCTTCCTGGGACAATGAATTCACGGTGTTCTTATTTCAATTTCCAGGAGTGTAGTTGAAGTCCAGGCATTCTGCTACCTAGGCAGCAAGATAACCAATGACGGAAGGATCAAGGAGGACATCAAAAGCAGAGTAGCAAGGGCAAAAAGGGCATTCTTGACCAAGAGAAGTCTACTAGTGTCAAACATAGGCTTTAATTTGAAGAAGAAGAAATTTCTGAGAATAAACGTTTGGAGCTCACCATTGTACAGTAGTGACACGTGAACTGTGGGAAAACCAGAGCAGAAGAGAATCGAAGCTTTTGAGATGTGGTGCTACAGATGAATGTTGAAAATTAGATGGACTAATAAGATAAGGAATGAGAAGGTTCTACGCAGAATCGAAGAGGAAAGAAAGATGTGGAAAACACTATAAGGAGAAGGGACAGGATGTCAGGACATTTCTTAAGACATGTGGGAGTGACTACCATGGTACTAGAGGGAGCTGTAGAGGGCAAAAACTGTAGAGGAAGACAGCGATTGGAATCCATCGAGCAGATAATTGAGGACATAGGTGGCATGAACTACTCTGAGAAGAAGACGTTGGCACAGGTGAGAAATTCGTGGCGGTCCGCATCAGACCAGTCAGAAGCCTGATGACTTGAAAAAAAAAAGTGAGGGAAATGGGTACGTCATTCCGCGATGCTTCAATTGTATTCCAGAGGTCATCGATCATAGTAGCTGGCGGGTAGTGTCAATCCATGACCCGCTGTTTTGAGTGGGTGAGAGAACGTGCTACCAGGTTAACATTCGAACATCGTCCGCACTGATGTAGGTCAGGACATCTCAGCAACGTTTGGTCTCCCGGTATATTACTGAGGTCATGTGATGGAGATCAAGGCACAGCCGTCGGCTCTCTGGCCCTGAGTACTATGCGACTTAACATCTATGGTCATCAGTCCCCTAGAGCTTAGAACTACTTAAACCTAACTAACCTAAGGACATCACACAACACCCAGTCATCACAAGGCAGAGAAAATCCCTGACCCCGCCAGGAATCGAACCCGGGAACCCGGGCGCGGGAAGCGAGAACGCTACCGTCGGCCATAACAAGTTAGAAACATAACGAATGCTTCCGAGAATGCCAGCCATGTGAACTGAAGGTGATGGTGTCGTATACTCAATGACACCTCATACCACTGTTCAGTTGCTGTGTCCATGCGATGATGGCGAATACTTCCTGGCAATATTCGTTCTCCTCAGTGCCTGTAAACATATATACATCCATCGTGATACTCTACGTGTAACTGGGACTCGTTTAAAACTAGCATGTGGTGACACTGAAGTGTCCAGTATTGTAACTGGACGCATGACTGTCAGCGCACCTGCCTCTGTTGCCACGTCAAGGGATACCGCAACAACAGTCGCTGCACTGAAAATATGTGGAGCTTCAGGCATAGTCTCACTCTCCACGTGAACAGTTGTCTTGCTGCAAACAAGCTCATTTTCGCACACAAGGCACGTGACATGGCTGCATGATCCTTTACGACAGAATATGACTACCCTCTCGGGCGCTAGTCGCAGGGCTCGGAAATAGGGTATAGTGTTGACTATGGCCATCCTGAAACCTTAAAATTAATACACGCATGACAGTCGTGGGATCGACATCAATGCACGCAGCAACAGTACTATGCCACGCGGAGTGTCTGCGCGGTTTGAGGTGTCATGTCACTAATCGCGCGGCCCTTCCCGCCGGAGGTTCGAGTCCTCCCTCGGGCACGGGTGTGATTGTTGTCCTTAGTGTTAAGTTAGTTTAAGTAGTGTGTAAGTCTAGGGACCGATGAACTCAGCACTTTGGTCCCTTAGGAATTCATACACATTTGGACAGCAAGAATACTATGGAAGACACCCTGTCTTGTTAAGCGACCATTCTCATTGCCGACTTCGGACTAGCGTTGGATGACATTTCTCCTTCTTACACGACCCATAACATCATTTTTTTTTAAATAAAAAGTGCCGGCCGGTGTGGCCTTGCGGTTCTAGGCGCTTCAGTCTGGAACCGCGTGACCGCTACGGTCGCAGGTTTGAATCCTACCGCGGGCATGGATGTGTGTGATGTCCTTAGGTTAGTTAGGTTTAAGTAGTTCTAAGTTCTAGAGGACTCATAACCACCGATGTTAAGTCCCATAGTGCTCAGTGCCATTTGAACCATTTAATAACAAGTAACAATCAGTTCCGACATACCCACCAGGGTAGCCGAGAGCTCTAACGCGCAGATTCCTGGACTCGGGTAGGCGCGCCGACCCCGGAATCGAATCATCCCGGCGGATTAACGACGAGGGCCGGTGTGCCGGGCAGCCTAGATGTGGTTTTTAGGCGGTTTTCCACATCTCGCTAGGTTAATACCGGGCTGGTCCCCACGTTCCGGCTCAGTTACACGCGTCGCAGACATTTCAAAACACGTTCGCACTATTTCACGATTTACACTAGATACTACAGACAGCTGGGGTACACTGATTCCATCCCGGGGGGGGGGGGGGGGGACGAGGTGGCTGTAGGAAGGGTATCCGGCCACCCCTAAAACTAACCTTGCAACATCCGTTGTAACCACGCCGACCCTACGATCGCTGCGGGACTATGGCGTAAGCGAAAGAATGAATCAGTTCCGATGTCTGAACTAAAATCCCGCTCCTTAATCTTTCCTTATATGCCGAGTTAAGCTGTCGTTACTGCTACCTAATTGGTGTGGTTGCACTGACGTCTTAATCAATTTTATGTCGAAGCGTGCCCGCCGCGGTGGTCTCGCGGTTCTAGGCGTTCGGTCAGAGGGCTAGCTGTCCTCTGTAATTAAAAAACTGAGTGAATGGATCAATAAGGAACTTCAATGGGCGTCACGGAACGTCCGCCACGAACAATTGCAACGAACTAAAACGAACAAAATGAGATCACAAAAAAAAGGCGCGCAGTCCGGAACCGTGCGACTGCTACGGTCGCAGGTTCGAATCCTGCCTCGGGCATGGATATGTGTGATGTCCTTAGGTTAGTTAGGTTTAAGTAGCTCTAAGTTCTAGGGGACTGATGACCACAGCTGTTAAGTCCCATAGTGCTCAGAGCCATTTGAACCTTTTTTTTTATGTCGAAGCGTTTTGCGCACTTCATGCCAATTTGAAGTTTGTTGCCTGACACCCTTATCGTGTTCCTCTTCTAAATACTCTCGTACGTCTAAATTTCCATCACGCTGGGCGAAACGTAAGCTGTCTATCGATATCTTAAGCGAATGAGATGACGGGGTGGTTGACGCATGCCGGCTGTAATCCGGTGTCAAGCGCGCTTCGCGACAGCCGCAGGCGGCTCTTAGGAAAATGCTGCATAAACGGGAATAGGCCGCGGCTGTGATGGGAGGGGCGTGGGGGTGGTTGCTCTCCTCTCCTCTCCAGTGGGCACGCGCGCTGACACACGCACTCTGCGTGTTGACTCTCCGGGCGCGGGCGCAGCGGACGCCGCCTGCCGTGCTGGGCCACCTGCTGCCGACAGCGCTTCGCCGAGACGCTGACGTGGCGCCTCGGTCATCACAACCTGCCACTCCATGACGCAAACCGCCAGCGAGAAGAGCACTCGACAGAAATCACGCAGTTAGCGGTCTTATTGTTTACGGATGTTCACATAACTCGCTAGCAGAAAGCTACGCGTGTTGTGCCTCTCTCTCTCTCTCTCTCTCTCTCTCTCTCTCTCCCCCCCCCCCCCCCTCTCTCTCTCTCTCTCTCTCTCTCTCCCTGTACCGAGCGAGGTGGCGCAGTGGTTAGCACACTGGAATCGCATTCGGGGGGACGACGGTTCAATTTCGCGTCCGGCCATCCTGATTTAGGTTTTCCGTGATTTCCCTAAATCGCTCCAGGCAAATGCCGGGATGGTTCCTTTGAAAGGGCACGGCCGGCATCCTTCCCCGTCCTTCCCTAATACGATGAGACCGATGACCTCGCTGTCTAGTCTCCTCCCCCAAACAATCCAATCTCTTTGTGTGTGTGTGTGTGTGTGTGTGTGTGTGTGTGTGTGTGTGTATGTATGTGTGTGTATTTATCAAGGTTTGAGTGTGCCAGTGTCTGTTTGGTTTGTGTGTGTGTGTGTGTGTGTGTTTGTATCTGTGTGTATCTGTGTATGTGTGTGTGTGTGTATGTGTTGCCGTTACATGTAACACCCAGTTCTCGCTAACAAAAAGTCACTCAATCCCCGAATATCAAAACTTAATTCAGACAACCAATAAATTAATCTAACCTTCCACTGGCAAAGTGGGTGCACTCAGCGAATGTTATGTGATTTATAAATTATAGAGCGCAGCAATCAGTCGTCCTTATTTTTGTAGGTTTTATTACGCAAACCAAGAATTCGGCTGGTGCCTAGCCATTATCAATGCAACATTTTATAATATCGATGCATGTTAGTTTCCTGTTGTTTGGGCGTCAGTCACAGTTCTTTGAATACTATAGCAACGCAGGATTAGCCGGGCGGTTTAAGGCGCTGCTGTCATGGACTGTGTGGCTGGTCCCGCCGGAGGTTCGAGTCCTCCCTCGGGCATGGGTGTGTGTGTTTGTCCTTAGGATAATTTAGGTTAAGTAGTGTTAAGCTTAGGGACTGAGGACCTTATCAGTTAAGTCCCATAAGATTTCACACTTTTGGACATTTTTTTTAATACTACTGAGCAATATTCAAAGAACTGTGACTGACGCCCGAACAACAGGGAACTAACATGCGTCGAGATTATAAAATGCTGCATTGATAGTTGCTAGGCACTAGCCCAAATCTAGATTTACGTAATACAACCTACAAAGGAAAGGACGACTGATTGCTGCGCTCTTTAATTTCTAAACCAATAAATTGCAGTACGAGGTAATTACAAGGTTTTAATTATCACCTCGAAAAAATAAATTTAGCTACTTAATTTTTTGTTTGTTTGCGCATACATGTCGAGATGCCTGGTACACAACGAAATCACGGTGCCACCGTTCCACAGCAAGTCGCTAGAAGAGCGGGAACGAAATGGTACCGACCATTCCTAAAGCGAAGCACCGAGGGACAGGTTGTATTGAGTTCTGCGTTTGAAGAGAAACACTGCCGCTAGTATCAATTTTGGTTTCGTGGAAGTGTACGACAACAACGCGTTATCATATGACACGGCAGGTACGTAACGCAGAGGCTACCACTTTGGTCGAACATCTCTGAATAACGGTGAACGAAGAATAAGATGGTATCACTGTGAAAAACCGGAAATAGCAAGACAAACAAATTTTTTTTTATTCTCAGGCGCTGCCGGTTTTACAGTACATAACAGCTGCATCTTCGCGTGAAAATTTGTATATATGTGGAAAAGTAATTATGTACGGAAATAAATAATCCCAAATCTCAGATGAGAACGTAAGGAACAATGTTCTCACTGGAGTCATGATATACGAACACAAACACAAAACTTCATCGGTGCCTCTTCCGTGTCCGTGCACGTATTCCATTTCGCATGTGCGCGTTGGTTGTTAGCCTGTTTCTCACAAGTGCCTTGGCATTCTGGTGTTCACCTTCCACACCGGTGTCTGCCTATTCTTTTGCTAAGTTTCTTCTTACGCAATGAATCTTTTTCAACCTTTCCATATTTTCTGCCTATTAACCTGTTTGTCAGTACGATTTAGTTTACTTACTGTCGTCCCTGCACCACATGTTATTATTTTCTCTTACCATCTGTCTAATGTTCATCTAATTTTCATGCTATGTGCAAATTACTCTGGTTACTAGCTAAACCTTGAAGCCATAGATTACGACTGCTCGTCGAAGTATCATTTTTTCTTCAAATTTTAGACTTTAATGGGAACCCTTACACCGTAGTCCATCTTCCTTGAGATACTGTTATTTTGGCAGAAAAAATTTTTAGTTTATCGACTGTCACCTCGATACCGTGTGGCAGCGGATGTTCACTTCTACATTTTGATGTTAGAATAAAGCCTCTTACACCTCCTTCTTATCCTTTGCGACATTACGTAAAATTCATCTTCTTTGTTTTTTAGTCTTCCTCATAGGCATTGCGGGAACGTTCTCCAACGTATCCTATTACTTTTAGGGCCTTTCCCTTTTTTCCAGATAATATGCTGCAAGGGACTGACAATGAGCGCTGGGTGTTTTCGTATAATGTTATGTATATTATGAGTTGACTCCAGCGAGTACATTTTTTAGCACTTTGTCTTAGGTTAGGGACTATTTATTTTTCTGCATGATTGCTTACCAGTTAGATACACCTGAAGATGTAGCCGTAAGTGCAGTGAAACCGGTAGTACCTAAGAATAAAAGGATTTTACAACTGAAGCGGTATACCTAGGCTATGGTTGCTGAGAATATAAAGTCTTTTGCGCAACAAGAGAAGTGCCGAGTGAGTGTAGCACAATAGAGACCGTACCGTAAAAAGTGAAAATCAGTTGTGGATCAGTCTTCAACAACTATTCTTACGTTTTGTATGTGACAAAGGCCGCAGTCAAATGAGTTCAGCCATAGATCGCAAGCATTCAAAAAGTTTACGAATCGATTCACCAACTGAAATTACGCAACTGTGTCAGATGACGAAGTTCAGACGACTTTCTTAGCCACCTCAACATCACAAATGACTGCAGACTGCGTCATTATGACCCTGGGACTAAACAGCAAAGTAAGCAGTGAAAACACGTCGATCGTCCAAAGCGTGAGAAATCGAAAGGTAATGTGACGCGGAGTGTTTCTAGCATTGCCACTGATAAAACACTATGCTCCGGCGAAAACTATCTCAGGAGAATACCACTGCAATCTCATGACGAGGTTACCGGATACTTTCAAGACTAATGACTGCAGGAAGCTGATCAGTGGGGTGTTTCTGTTCCACGACAACGCCTCAATACATTCTTCTCAGGACACAACGAAACCTACTGGTTTCGTTGATTATCAAATTTTACATCACTCAGCGTATTCTCCTGTCTTGCCACCCAGACGCTTATTCCTCTTTTGTCCTTTGGCGAAAAAATAACATATATGGAATTTATACTATCACGACAATGTCTTTTTTGAGACAGAATCTTTACTTAACAGCCGAAATGCGGGCCTCTCTAGTAAAGGCCTTCGCCAAGGCATCCGTCGTTGGAAAAATGTGTCCCATTGAACAGTGGATATATAGGTAAGGTTTAACACTTTCGCCAAGTTCCATTTTCGTAGCTCGATTTAGTTGAAGTTTATGACAACTTTATTACTGCCCTCGCATAGCGCGGGCGATACTTCGTCTCTTATCTTGCCTGAATCCAGGGTTCTGTTCTGCTGGGCAATCGCATTTTCTTACTGATTCTGCCCCCACCCCCTGCCCCTAAATACAACTTCACGTGACCTCAACTTCCACAGATATCTAGCAATTCAATAACATTAACGTTTATAAGATATTTTAATGCATAATTTGTTTCCATCAGCGCTTATTACGTCGTTTTTACACAACTTTAAAGAAATCCAGTTGCCTTTTCCCCCGAAGAAAGAATTTATTTTCAATTTCATACTAAATTATCTTAATTCGTATATTCACCGCACGTGTCATGAATGTAACCGCGCGGTGTAGGCGTGCGGTCTGGGGCGCCTTGTCACAGTTCGCGCGGCTACCCCCGTCCGAAGTTCGAGACCTACCTGCGGCATGGGTGTGTGTGTTGTCCTTAGTGTAGGTTTAAGTTAGATTACGTAATGTGTAAGCATAGGGAAGATGACCTCAGCCGTTTGGACCCATAAGATCTTACGACAAATTTCCAAAATTTCACGACTGTAAGCAGAAACACAATGCAATCTTTCCAGTGAAACAGTTTGCAATATTTTCTATTCTTGCCCTGAATCTTTTAATAAGAAATGCCTTACAGGGCGTTATTACTCACATAACCATTTCTGGGTTAATTGTTGAGAATATTCTGAGTCCGAGCAAGATGTGTGACATAAATCTGCTGTATAATAATATTTACCCCATAAGGTAACGTAAAGTTAAAATCTCTACTCATTTCAATACAAGAACCTGTGAGGAGTGAATCGAAAGATAATTACTGTTAGATGAATATGTAAACTGCGTTGTAACTAAAACAGTCCGAAGATATCTGTTGAGTAGTAGGAACGGCGCATTAAAGAGGTTTGTACATCTAAGTTGCTAGGGACTAGTTTTTAACTCATTTACGAAATTTGTTACAGTTTCGTGTGTAGATGTGTTCTTATACAGATCTCCAAACATCAAATCCACCCAAAAACATCTTCAGCTAGTAACAGAACTGTCTAATCCACTCTCAAAGTCGAAGAATTTAGAACTATATAAAAACAAGTTACTTTGATGGAAGTGATAAGCTTTTCTAGTTGCTTGCAAGATCGAGCATTCTTTCGTTTCTCAATTAGACGAAAATGAATTTGTTCCTAGCAGCAAGGTCCGCATACGGGCATTTCATTGAGAACAGACAGAGATTCGAAAGTTTATTTGGTAACAAATTCACGGATCCAAGTACTCGGGATGTCTGTTGCGGCGTGAGCAATGTGTGAACATTGCATGTCTTATGTCTATACCCTCTCTATACCCTTACAATTTTTTCTCAGTTTTCCGTATGAAATATACATTGTTTGCACTGTCGTATCTGCTTAACCTAAAACGTGTCCTAGATGCGAAATAAAGCGTTATTAGATTCGAGTTGGGATCTATACGGCAAAATTAACGGTTCCTAGTCCAATCCAAAATGAGGGATTTTTCAAAAAATAATTCTAGTTTTTACTGTGACGTCGCCAACTGATCATGTCAATTATTTTGCAGCAATGAATGTTTTCCAGTAAATGCAGACTATTAATTGTGAAATTGCATCACACTAATTCTATTATGGGACTATTTCAATACAATTTTCCCGCGCGATAGCCATGCAGTCTAAGGCTAGGCGCAAATTGAGACGCGTATAGCGCGTGTGGAGCGACGCAGCGCAGCGCGCGTTTTTGTGACATCACAGGTTCAAATGGGACCGCGCAAATTGCGACGCGACGCGACTGGGATGCGACACGCGCCTGCGCCAGGTCGCGCGGCGTTGTGGTTGTGGCTCAGTTTCTCGCGACGCGCGTCGCGCTTGCCTCGCTAGCTATATTTTAGCACCGTGGGAAACTTGAGGCGAGGAGCGGAAAAGTAGCCCGGCCGTATGCTCACATCGGAACGGCGCATATGAACTGTGGTAATATTGGCCATACGATAAATTTTGCCTTATTGTGTAATGCTTTTGGGTAGTGTTTCGTTTTTCACCATTTAAACGCTCGAGCTTTCTTCGTTATCACGTTATACTTTTCTGTTGTTTATATCTGGATAGTTTTGTTTTGCTTTTCTTCTGTCAAGAAAAATGTATACTTCAGTAACTGATGAGCCATTGGCCGCTGGAATTGCACCATATGCCTCCGCAGTGTTTTAGATCGCAAGAAGGGACAGAATGTAGTGAATAAAGATTGGTTCAAATGGTTCAAATGGCTCTGAGCACTATGGGACTTAACATGTGTGGTCATCAGTCCCCTAGAACATAGAACTACTTAAACCTAACTAACCTAAGGACATCACACACATCCATGCCCGAGGCAGGATTCGAACCTGCGACCGTAGCAGTCCCGCGATTCCGACTGAGCGCCTGAACCGCTAGACCACCGTGGCCGGCAGTGAATAAAGAAGCAAGGAATATTATAAAATCATGTGATTAAGAATCAAGGCAGGAAAGTAAAGCAAGGTTAACTTGTCGCTGCCTAGAAAGCTAGCGTATCTGTACGATCTGTTACAAAAATTTAGAAAGGGATAATCTCCACAGGTGTGATCCCTTTGTGCTTCCGGTAAAAAACGTCCAAGATCTAAAGTATAGACGTTTCACTGTGATTACTCTGATACGACTGTAATAATGTAATACGACACACTGTACTACATGCATGTGAACCACATCTTTCCAATGCAAGCTAGAAACAGTCGAAAAGCAGTCACAAATAACAATCCTAAAAGTGTTATGATTAGATATATTTAATTTGTTGAAATGTGCTGCTGACAAAGACAGATCTACTTTCATGACAATTTTTTTCGAACTGCATCTCACAAGGCACACATGGCTAGCTTGTGCATTCCTGTCGCGCGCATTATCCTTCGCTGCTGACAATACACTGACCATTGTGTTGTGCGACAGATCAATTGTTTATTTTTCTCAATAACAACTATATTATTCGCGATCAAGCATTGTCAGTTTGGCAAGCCCTAGGTGAGTAAACAGTATCTGGCATTTGCCTATCATTCCGCGTGAAGGAACGCTCGTCATTATTTTAATACTGCTCAGATCAAGAGAAGGAATAAAATCCTTTGGTAAGTTTCCATTCCAGTCCCTCAGTGTTAAAAATACGATTGGTTACGGGGATTCCACCAAAATTGCCAATCTGTTTTTGTGTGAGTTGTTAACCTTTTCTCATTCGAAGAAGCATCACCATTTATGAGTAAAGGCCACATTTCTCTTGGTGACTGGTTTAATTGTACTTCCTTCGTCACAGTGTAATTTGCCAAACTCATCTCACAGCAGCTATTGAGACAGAATTCTGAAACGGAGGGCCTCATTAAACAGGTAATTGGCAATCACAGAGCTCAATAGCTTACGAAGAACCTCATAGTATCGGTTTGCAGTAACATAAAAGAAGAAATTTCATGTTTATTTTCATACGAGGAAGCTCTTGTTTCGCTATCTGTCGATAACTCTTAAAAAATTACAGTCACTGGAGTGAAATAAATAAAAAAAGAAGTAGTGATATATCACCATAGATAAGAAAGTTCCGTGTGTTTAGTACTCATTCGCCAAACTTTCGTTTCGATGTCTCGAGCGGTTTAGGAGATACGAGAGATGTTGCGAGTATTTCATTCTCGCGGGCTTGAGATCGGAAGTGAGCACGCTACATGGGATCCATTTTCTCGAGATCTGGGGCAGATAGAGATCTCCTCCCAAGTCTAAACAAAAATTCAGCATGTTAGCTAAATTTCATACGCAGCAACATATGGTGTAATACTCACCGAACGCAAGATCATAGCGACCCCTAATTTTGGTTGCAAACTTTTTGAGTTTTGCGTAGTGTCTTACTAAAATGTGTACATCACAATAAGAATGGTCATTAGTGAGGTGATGGGCACTTCGTTACGAAGCTGACATATAACGCTACAAGTAAGGCAAAAATCATATATTTTCAGAGAATAGTTTCTCTAAAATCGTTTGAGAAAGATAAAGAGGTTGCGCGCGCTTCGGTTCTGTCAGCGCAGAGCAGAGCGTGGCCAGTCGGCGCGTGCTAAGTGTGGTGAACGCGTCGCAATATGCGCTGGACCCGTGCGGCACGTGCGTGTCACCCTATAGTGTCGTGTCACGTCACACGTGCTATACGCTTCTCAATTTTCGCCTAGCCTAAAGGCGTCTAGACACGGTTCGCGCGGCCTACCCCCGTCGGAGGCTCGAGTCCTCTCTTGGGCATGGATGTGTGTGTTGTCCTTAGCTTAAGTTAGTTTAAGTTACATTAGGTAGTGCGTAAGCCCTAACCTCACCAGTTTGGTCCCATAGTCCTTACCAAAAATTTCCAATTTTTCAAAACATTCTCTTTTATTTCGTTTCCAGTTACACAACGATGTAGAAAACCGTCTAGTATTTACAATCCGTTTTGAACTGCCCATTTTGTGACGCAAAACTCCGGCATAGGTCAACTCTGTCACGAAAGCAGATTTATGATTCTAGTGCTATATTCCAATGCAGAGTTTCTCATCGTCAGATGAACTGTTAGACGATGATAGTAAATAAATTTGTATAGTTTCTCAAGGTACTAAATCAACTATTAAAATACTATGTTTCAGCAAATCATCATACTTTAGTAACATGAAAATTAAATCAAGGCCAATGACAGAGAGTATGTTTATGCACTTTGACACAGGTGTCATGGAGGATAGGGAAATCTTAGTTTTAAAGTTTTCCTACTTTTCCACCGTATTTACGAAATTTGTATTTGAAGTACGTTTCCAGTAGAGCTCTAAACAACATACTCTCATCTGACGTAAAGCACCAGATGGGAGGTCAGTAGGCACTGCACACGCGACCGCATCTCGTTGGAAGGCCGACCACACCCGTGGGCACCCTAGTGGTTATGGCTGTCATTGCGGTTGCGGTTATGGTTGCATGAGTGAGGGAGAGAGGGGGTGCAGGTATTCGGTCTAGCCTCTGCACGCTGACCGCAGGAAATTATGTATACAGGGGCTGTACGTTTTTGGTGGCGACATCAGTGGTAAAAATCGCGATGCGTGCAGTACGACAGCCCACCAAATAATTTACAACCGCTCCTGCCCTTCACCACCGACCATGTTTGGACACTATAACATGTTGCGTTAACAGGCACATTAGAAAAAGGAGACGGAGACTATTATTTTCGAATATAATAGCTCGTTTAAAATTGCAGACAATTGAGAGTTGTGCTTCTCTACAAATGTCCAAGATATTATTTTGTTTCTGAAAACAAACAAAAAAAACCGGAAAGTGGCAGTCTGCTGGACACAAAAATTGTGACGCTCATAAATTCCCGATCAGGATGAGCAGACAGATATTTGAACCCTGCTTCTTCCGAGGCCGAGTCCAGTGACTTAACCACTGTGCAACACATTAGAACTGTAATAAAGATTACGCTTCGTCAATACTGTATTTTCACACTTCTCATTAAATCCTAGGCAGATATATACACTCCTGGAAATTGAAATAAGAACACCGTGAATTCATTGTCCCAGGAAGGGGAAACTTTATTGACACATTCCTGGGGTCAGATACATCACATGATCACACTGACAGAACCACAGGCACATAGACACAGGCAACAGAGCATGCACAATGTCGGCACTAGTACAGTGTATATCCACCTTTCGCAGCAATGCAGGCTGCTATTCTCCCATGGAGACGATCGTAGAGATGCTGGATGTAGTCCTGTGGAACGGCTTGCCATGCCATTTCCACCTGGCGCCTCAGTTGGACCAGCGTTCGTGCTGGACGTGCAGACCGCGTGAGACGACGCTTCATCCAGTCCCAAACATGCTCAATGTGGGACAGATCCGGAGATCTTGCTGGCCAGGGTAGTTGACTTACACCTTCTAGAGCACGTTGGGTGGCACGGGATACATGCGGACGCGCATTGTCCTGTTGGAACAGCAAGTTCCCTTGCCGGTCTAGGAATGGTAGAACGATGGGTTCGATGACGGTTTGGATGTACCGTGCACTATTCAGTGTCCCCTCGACGATCACCAGAGGTGTACGGCCAGTGTAGGAGATCGCTCCCCACACCATGATGCCGGGTGTTGGCCCTGTGTGCCTCGGTCGTATGCAGTCCTGATTGTGGCGTTTACCTGCACGGCGCCAAACACGCATACGACCATCATTGGCACCAAGGCAGAAGCGACTCTCATCGCTGAAGACGACACGTCTCCATTCGTCCCTCCATTCACGCCTGTCGTGACACCACTGGAGGCGGGGTGCACGATGTTGGGGCGTGAGCGGAAGACGGCCTAACGGTGTGCGGGACCGTAGGCCAGCTTCATGGAGACGGTTGCGAATGGTCCTCGACGATACCCCAGGAGCAACAGTGTCCCTAATTTGCTGGGAAGTGGCGGTGCGGTCCCCTACGGCACTGCGTAGGATCCTACGGTCTTGGCGTGCATCCGTGCGTCGCTGCGGTCCGGTCCCAGGTCGACGGGCACGTGCACCTTCCGCCGACCACTGGCGACAACATCGATGTACTGTGGAGACCTCACGCCCCACGTGTTGAGCAATTCGGCGGTACGTCCACCCGGCCTCCCGCATGCCCACTATACGCCCTCGCTCAAAGTCCGTCAACTGCACATACGGTTCACGTCCACGCTGTCGCGGCATGCTACCAGTGTTAAAGACTGCGATGGAGCTCCGTATTCCACGGCAAACTGGCTGAAACTGACGGCGGCGGTGCACAAATGCTGCACAGCTAGCGCCATTCGACGGCCAACACCGCGGTTCCTGGTGTGTCCGCTGTGCCGTGCGTGTGATCATTGCTTGTACAGCCCTCTCGCAGTGTCCGGAGCAAGTATGGTGGGTCTGACACACCGGTGTCAATGTGTTCTTTTTTCCATTTCCAGGAAATAAGTGGCAACACCAAAAAGTCATTAAAGTAGAGTAGTGAAACTTCGGATATGTATGTGCGTAGGTAACGTATTTCAGTGATCAATATTACAAGATCACTAATAATGTAAGCGTCAGATAAGCCATTGCAAATGTGAAATGCTGGTACATTAATAACGGGGCTAACCGCCAGACTGTTGAATCCAAGCATGCAAACATGCATGCATTGTTTTTTGCAGGTGTCGGGTGTCAGTCTGTGGCAGGGAGTTCCATGTGGTTAGTCAAAACAGGAACGGCTAACTTTGTATGGGGATGACGGTGGAGTTCTCGTTCTATGATTTCCCATATGTGTTCGATTGGAGACATATTTGGTGATCGAGAAAGACAAGGTGACTTGCTGACACTTTGCAGAGCATGTTAGATTACAACAGCGGTATGTGGGCGATCGTCATCCTGTTGGAAAACATCCACTCTAATGCTGTTGGTGAATGAGTGACGACAGGTCGAATCACCAGATTGACGTACAAATTTACAGCTGAAATTGCTGCTGCAGATGCAGTGGGATGCTCCAGAGCCTTACGTCAAACACGATGGTCGTTCCTCTCGGCAATGCCACGTGGCCGTCTGGTGCTCGGTCTTCTGGCGAACGTACATTTCGTGACCACCGCAGCAAGCAACTATGTGTGGTGGACACATTCCTGCCAAGTTTTTCTGCAACATCGAAGAACGAACGTCCAGCCACGCGTGCCGGCCGGAGTTGCCGAGCGGTTCCAGGCACTACAGTCTGCAACCGCGCGACCGCCACGGTCGCAGGTTCGAATCCTGCCTCGGGCATGGATGTGTGCGATGTCCTTAGGTTAGTTACGTTTAAGTAGTTCTAACTTCTATGTGACTGATTATCTGCGAAGTTAAGTGCCATAGTGCAAGGTGCCACTTCCGTAGCTATATTAAAAGACCTCATTCAAACTCAGTGGGTAATGGCGTCTTTGCCGCCTTAAAGGCATTCCTGACTAACATCACGCACCTCTTCCAATCCCAAAGGTAACTAACGCTCACGACCATTGCAGCGTCTATTTAAAGCAAATACGATTTGCTTTCTCAAAGTGGCGCTGGTGAAATCTGAACAGACATCATCTTTCAAATGTAGAAACAAGCCTACTAACTTTAGTTTATGTCAGACAACTGCTTCCATTTGTAAGATGTTAAATTGTTAGTGCCGAGATGGTTTCTTTGAAAACGACGCGGCCGAGCTCCTTCCTACCTCCACTCAATACAAGCTTCGACGTTACGTATGCTGAATTTCTCATCGACCGACTTCCGTTGTTGGTGGCTGTTGTGGCGCGCTTAGTTCAGAGTCTAAAATCATTTTGATCTTAGGGTGTATGGGACGTCTGATGTATTGGACGAGTCGTAGTCGTCATAGGGCTGTAAATACGGGGTGCTAATTTAAAAACGGCGAAAGGGGATCATCATCATCATCATCATTTAAGACTGATTATGCCTTTCAGCGTTCAGTCTGGAGCATAGCCCCCTTATCAAATTCCTCCTTGATCCCCTATTCAGTGCTAACATTGGTGCCTCTTCTGATGTTAAACCTATTACTTCAAAATTATTCTTAACCGAATCCAGGTACCTTCTCCTTGGTCTGCCCCGACTCCTCCTACCTTCTACCACTGAACCCATGAGTCTCTTGGGTAACCTTGCTTCTCCCATGCGTATAACATGACACCACCATCTAAGCCTGTTCGCCCTGACTGCTACATCTATAGAGTTCATTCCCAGTTTTTCTTTGATTTCCTCATTGTGAACACCCTCCTTCCAGTGTTCCCATTTACTAGTACCTGCAATCATCCTAGCTACTTTCATATTCATAACCTCAACCTTGTTGATAAGGTAACCTGAATCCACCCAGCTTTCGCTCCCAAACAACAAAGTTGATCGAAAGATTGAAAGAACTTTATTTTGCCATTATTTGAGTTTCCTGTTAAGTAATGAAATAACAGCCATTACACTACAAGCCGTGTGTTTTTCTTGTAAACGATGAAATAGTCTCCTCTCAGCGTCACGCAGCTTTTGCATGAACACCAGAGACGTTAACGATACTAAATATTAGATACGGACGTCGTTCTGTCTGTCCCAGCACGTTAGGTAGTCTTCCATTTGCTTCTTACATTTTAGTTCCCTTTCCGTACTGACTTCTTTTTTGGGTACATCCCCACAATTGATGAAGTAGTGGAAAATTTCAGACTTTGCCTTAACGAATAGAGGAGCCGTGAGAAATCCATAACCACAGCTGGGATAGATAATTATTATTATCTAAAGGATCACAAAGCTTTCTACGTTGCAAAATTAAAACTAGTATGTGCAAATCTTATATGCATCCGTATTAGACTTCTTACATGTGTGTGTGTGTGTGTGTGTGTGTGTGTGTGTGTGTGCGCTCTTCACGGCAAAAGCGTAACGGTGGATTATTTGCAGACTCAATTCTGGAAAAATATGACTGACTGACTTTCCCTCAAGCAGAACGGCTTTGAAGGTAAAATATTTTTCAAAGTGGAAATCTAGCAAATACAGGAGCACAATTCGGTTGCCACAGACACGTTGATCGCTTAGAAAAAGGGTAAAAAACATGACCCTGAAACTGGGCGAAAATTTTCTATTCTCTGCAGTGCTCTCACAAACACAATCGCTACGGATCGTTCCCGCAGTAGAACAACAACAACTTCCGCCATTGTCTCTATTCGTGACTTATACACTCTGGGGAACGTAATGAGGTTCATTCAATCGTTGATACTTGTGCAGCATAGATGAACACATCATCTTTCCTACCTAAATAATCATCTTCTACAAGGTTTGTTTACCAGCTTCATTACCTAAAAGAAATTGCAACAACGTACAGTTCTCACGGTATCACTCATGAGTGAATGCAATAGAAAGATCTTTTTTTGGGTAAAATTTATATTATTATTCAATAACTGCCCTGACCTACCAACAATAAACTTCATAGAACAGTTCTGATACCGTTTTCCACTGTCAAGGACAACATAATTTTCTTTTGATATTTGACAGCGTCTTCTAGTGTCCGAGAAGGAAGTGAGCCCTGACCACACTGTTCGGAGTTGTCTGTCCCCTTTAGATGCCAGACAACGGATCACGCGTACAGAGCTCCGAAAATCACCAGTCTAGGTCCCTTGCATGACTTGGTACACTTCAGCTGCAGTTTTCCCTAATATGTCGTAAACTTTTATCACCGCCCTCTGCTCCACGCTGCAAAGTCTTACATGCTCCACTCACACAAGCGTCTCTCTACGGCTGCAGCTCACGAAATGCACTATTTCCGTACCTCATACGACAGATGCCCACATGTGGCGATAGTAATTCTATCAGCGAACGCAATATCCAAAGTCTGCGAAATTATTCCGAGTACCCGAATAAACTTACGGCCTATTACTTAAACGTAAACCTAATCGCACTGCGCTGCACAGTTGTGTGCAACTTATGCAACAGCATGGGAGTGTAAACAATAATTGACGCTCACATTAGTTTTTTATGTGTAATGCTACATGGGACGTTCACCATTAGAATCTAGTCCATGGATGAAATTATTATGATAACCTGTACATGGGCAGGGAGAGGGACGAACGTCGTTGGATTCGGCTTACGACGACAGTGTACTGGAAGTCGAACGGTCAGGACTTATGAGTGGGCATCCAGGGCTGCCGTTAATCGACAGAATAGAAAATTGTTGTTGTTGTGGTCTTCAGTCCTGAGACTGGTTTGATGCAGCTCTCCATGCTACCCTATCCTGTGCATGCTTCTTCATCTCCCAGTACCTACTGCAGCCTACATCCTTCTGAATCTGCTTAGTGTATTCATCTCTTGGTCTCCCTCTACTAGTTTTACCCTCCACGCTGCCCTCCAATGCTAAATTTGTGATCCCTTGATGCCTCAGAACATGTCCTACCAACCGGTCTCTTCTTCTCGTCAAATTGTGCCAAAAACTCCTCTTCTCCCCAATTCTATTCAATATCTCCTCATTAGTTATGTGATCTACCCATGTAATCTTCAGCATTCTTCTGTAGCACCACATTTCGAAAGCTTCTATTCTCCTTTTGTCCGAACTGTTTATCGTCCATGTTTTCACTTCCATACATGGCTACACTCCATACAAATACTTTCAGAAACGACTTCCTGACACTTAAATCAGTTCTCGATGTTAACAAATTTCACTTCTTCAGAAACGCTTTCCTTGCCATTGCCAGTCTACATTTTATATCTTCTCTACTTCGACCATCATCAGTTATTTTCCTCCTCAAATAGCAAAACTCATTTACTATTTTAAGTGTCTCATTTCCTAGTGTACTTCCCTCAGCATCACCCGACTTAACTCGACTTCATTCCCTTATCCTAATAGAAAATTAGGTACAGTAAAGAGAATATATTTCAATACATGGCATATAACGGGTGCGCCTAAACAGGAAATTGCTGCGTTGAGGTCAGTCTAGGAGCACGAACAACTAAACAATATGGGTAACGGTAGGGGAGCCGGTTCATGTTACTTTATGTTGGTGGCCGCCACTGGACGCAGAGCCAGATGCTCTGTCTCCGAAGGAAGACGTCTGTCCTACACGAGGTCTGGATCACAAGAGAGAAAAGCAACCGTGTTCTGCACGTGACCTATTGGCTAAAGCCGAGGAAGTGAATACACTAGCAGTTTCAGCAGAGGGCTTAGTCTGTCTCTTGTCGGCATCTTTAACTGGACAGAAAGCAATCAACTTGTGACTCGCAGGACAGCCAATGTTGCTCTGAGAGAAAACATGTAAGGATTTGACTGGGCTTTTGAAATAAATTTTGTAAACCGATCCACTACAGTATTCCCCAACTGTCTCTCACCCTGTACAAACCACACTTGACAAACAAGTAGCTACTCCAGTAGACATCACGCTGATACAGAGTAACACAGTCTGTAGCCGTGATAATGGATACGGTTCTGAGAGGAAGAAAATCTGCAAGATTCTTGAGGTTCTCCATGTCCAGCTGAACTCGCTTACTAGTGATTAGACAGCGCATAGCTTCCAAATTGAGTAGATGCTTACAGCTGTATTTCAACCAGTGTTCCTGATAGCATGGGGCTAAAGTCGAATTAATTATCGAGCCAATCAAGATTCGACAGGGTGCGATAAGGTAACAAGAGCCTGTCGAACCAGCAACACATGGGTGCGGCAATGCGTGCTGTTACCGTGGAAGACGAAAGTGTCCACAGGATTCTTATGACGAACATGTAGAAAAAAAGTTACATTTCATTACTGAGCTACAATAATGAATATCGTGGCTCATGTTGATAACAACATGAATAAGCATGCGAAAATCTCAGACTAAACATACCTCCAGAAAATCACAGAACCACATCTGGCGTAAACTACTCCCTCCACACACTGCTGGTTAGGCGTCGCACTGTGCCGTAGGTGCCCGTGACACAGTGCATAATTTGAAAGAAAAAAATAGAAAAAGAAATAGGCAACGTATCTATGAAGATGCAAAAGAAAGTATAGCACTTTGTCACCGAAAGTGTTAAAATAAACTTCCTGATACACGTTCAGGAAAACCTCGATCAGTGCGCGTTAGGTAAGATACGAATAACACGCCAGAAACATTGTAGAACAACCACTGACCTCACTGTACAAACCTAGGATTAAACATATCGGGGGGCCAGCGAAACAGACGATGCTTTGCACCTTTTGCAAATAGGCAAAATCGCGGCTTGGAGAAACACTCTACACTCCTGGTACACACGGAGCTCGGGGACCACAGAACAGCTACGATACCTGAAGATGGGCTTATAACAGTCCGAAACCGGTCGTGTGAAAATAAATAAATGGACGACTAAACGGTATTGTCAACCTCTGCTGGCGTGAAAGAAATGGAAAAGAAACGGAATGGGAAAGAGATAGGAAGAAAATAATAACTTCCAGCCGTACAGGGCATTACGGGAATGCGTCAGTGAGAGTTGAAAATTTGTGCTTGACCGCGACTCTGACCCAGATGCTCCACGTACCTAGAGCGATTGCGTTAGTCGCGTCGGTCATCCGGACACGCTTTCCATCAGACCAAATTCCCAGCTTCCTATTCGTTCCCCGCCGCCCATTAACCCCCTCCTTGCACGATTATGATCCCTGTAGGAGTTCGGACGTTGATTGCGTAACTGCACTGAAAATTCTTCATCTAACAACCATCGCACCCGTAAAATTATATTTATGAGTGATGTCTGTCGGACATGTCCTACAGTACAGAATCACTCGTATCTATATCTATACACACCTTCAAATAGCTGCTGTCCAGTTTCTATGCTGCTCGGATTAGTGAAGAAGATTACTGTATCTCCCGCTGTGAGGCATAAACTTTTATGACATTTCACTGAAATAAGACGGCAACCAGCCACTTTTTAATGCGTTTTTATTTACGCCAATATGCATTTCGGGTTTGCACCCATCTTCAGCTGGAAAATTACATGGATCTTCAGTTACTACAGTAGTACAATCTCGACAGCAGTTTGGATGCTGCAGCAGGGCTGTGCAAAAGCAACGATTCCAGTCATTTACTTCAATTTCGCGAGTTTAAAGTCACACACTATCAGTTGTTCATTTTACTTACATTCTCCTCTGACGGAGAGGAGAATGTAAGTAAAATGAACAACTGATAGTGTGTGACTTTAAACTCGCGAAATTGAAGTAAATGATTGGAATCGTTGCTTTTGCACAGCCCTGCTGCAGCATCCAAACTGCTGTCGAGATTGTACTACTGTAGTAACTGAAGATCCATGTAATTTGCCAGCTGAAGATGGGTGCAAACCCGAAATGCATATTGGCGTAAATAAAAACGCATTAAAAAGTGGCTGGTTGCCGTATTTTTTCAGTGAAATATCATTATCCACGGCCACGGAACTCAACAATCGAAATAAAATGGACAAATTGTTATTAACTTTTATAACGTTCTTAACTCCAAATGTCCATTGCTTACTGCTTCCGACTCAATGTTTGCTTCGAAACGGGTTGAGATGGATCTTCTACTCCCCATCACTCTCACACTATTAAATGATTTTCAAAAATTAAAATGTTTTTCCAAATTCCGCATATACCGCTATTATGTTGCAATCAATTTTTTACAGCTTCAGTAAGTCTGAAGACGATGAGAGGAGTGTTAGTAGATTATTTGCAATAAAACTGTTAAACATGATTTTAAGTTAACTTCTTTCTCGCCGATAATTTTACCTTTGAACTCTTCCACTGTTTCGCGTTCGCACGAAAACAGCAGTATGAGACTGTGGATGCGCCTTCAGGTGTTCATTTTTGCTTCTTCAATTCTTATGCAAGCAGTCTTCAAGCATGTTATTCTCCTACATGGCTGCAAAAGAAATCTGGGATTTTTATCTCAGTAATTACACTCATTAATAAGACACCGCAGACATTTGACGTCACTCATAAGGCGGCCGCTGTGGAAGATCAGTTATAGGCGCTTCAGTCCGGAACCGCGCTGCTGAGACGGTCGCAGGTTCGAATACTGCGTCGGACATGGATGTGTCTGATGCCCTTAGGTTAGTTAGGTTTAAGTAGTTATAAGTCTATGGGCTGATGACCTCAGATGTTAAGTCCCATAATGCTTAGAGCCATTTGAACCATTCACACTCTCATTTATTGCACAAGATTTGTGCACAGAACATCCTCAACTGAGAGCCATGATAATTAATTTAGAGAGATCCGCTTCAGTTGTACTAACACTTATTCAAACCACGCCCGTTTTCGAGATTTTAAAATCCCGTCTTCAGGTTTATGGAATTATAGTATTTGGAAATATATAACATGCGGTCACATGTTATGCATTACCAAATATTATAATTTCAAACATCTTAAGATGGGTTTTTAAAATCTCGAAACCGGTTGGATTTAAATAAATATTAGTACAAGTGATGCAGATCTCTCTAAATTAACTGTCGTTTATTGCATATGCGGAATTAATTTCAGTTCAGTATAACTGTTTCAACGTTAACACATCATTCAGTGCTAGCAGCAACCACCACATTCAACTCGCAACTCCTTGCTAACTCGCCAAGAAAAACTAATATATTACAAATCAAAGTACCTCTTTAACACGAAAAAATACTTGTGTATTAACTATCTTTTTCAAGTCTGTTTTAAGAGCTCATAATTAATAATTCGAATGGCAATAGCTTCAAATGTAATTACATTTTTTAAACACTTCGAAAGTATGAGACTAATGATCTTTTCTAAAATATAATAAATCTTATATTTATGAAATGTACTCGCAACTGTTGAATCTTTCTGATATAACTGCATTAGATATGAAATTTTATTTGCAACTACGGAATCTTACCGAATCGTGACACATGAAAACTTCTGTCGGACTGGGGCACGAACCCTGATCTCTCGTTTGATGCAGGTTGTGGCCTCAAAAACTTTGGCTACCAGAGCACGCCTACAGGACAGGCCCGAACTTCCATGCCACACTGTCACCTGTCACCAACAAGTAATTTCTTCGTACAGAATGCAGCTAATGTCAGAAAGATTCAACAATTGCGAATAAATTTCATAAATATACTGAAACTGCAAGATCGTCATCAACTTCTGTTTCTTCAGACGTTTTAAAAACAAATAAATCTTTCATTAAATTCATATTTTATGGTATTATCTAATTATAAGTATACGAGACTGTTCTTGTTATGTCATCAGAACTGCATCAGCTGCAGAATTAGTATTTGTACTTTACTGGACTGTGTTATGCATTTACTGTATGTCTTGGATACTCCAGTATGTGACAAAAGAAGGTCCACTGACTTCGTTAACAGCAGCAGTTTTTGTGGGTTTGAAACCGGATGTTATTGACAAGATGTGACAGTCACCTCGGTTCTCTGTCGGTTAAGCCCTTTTTACAATCACTTATTGCACATCATGTTACATGACTGCGAAGGATACAACACTCCTTGTATACACGTTGGACATTCCACTTCGACACATCAACAAGTCGGTCAGTTCCATTCACGTAGTCATCTGCTCTTCTTTCATGCCTCCATCTCAATGCTCGGATTACATACGATAGACTGGCATGTACACAACACTCCAGTTCCCTGACTGGCGTCACAGGTGGAGAGTAACATGACCTCTAACAGTTCTACGCCCTCTGAGCCACTCCCAAGTGACCAGGTTGCGCTTTTAAGTGAGTGTCTCGTGTTCTGTTCGGTTTGTTAAGCTCACAGTTCAGTGAACGATATTTTATCTGACAATAAAAGAAATATAAAAAGTACGTCTCGTAAACAACGATTCCGATTTTAGAATGTGATGAGCTGTCAGTAGCAAGAAATTATCGGGAAAGTTAATGCCGACCTAATTTCCAGTGCTATACGTGTTGACGGCAGAAAGAGCGGTACGTTGGTTCGTTCATTTGCACCTGCATCATCTAGGTGTAAATCCACGCTTCATTCATTAGAGATGCAACGCAGCGCTATACGAATGAAGAAAAAAGAATGCGAATCCCACAGGGAAATCACGCACGAACGTGCGTAGCGCAATAACGTGCCAACGAACAGTGTTGTGCTCTTACAGAATGGGTATTTGGCTCTCACAAGGGCTCTCTATGTCGATTGCTCTTGACGCTCGGTCTATTTTCAGTGTTTCTTGTGTGTGTTCGCGAATTCAAAAAATATGGTGATCGATTCTGTTGCTTTAACTGACGTTTCTTGACGATATTAACCGTCTTAGATTTTGTAGCAGCGTTTTTGTTTGGTATAGTAAATACAGATTCTCATTCATTAATAATTAGAGTACAACAACATTCGAAAAGGAGTGCGGTATCTATCAGCTAATTGAAAGTGCACTGCACAAAGTGAGGTTCACTAGGTTTGCTAACATTCTAAGCTCAAGTTTAATTATGAAACTTGCCGTGGATTAGATAACATGATTTGGTCTATGAATAGTGCACATTCCTCCGGGAGACGGGCAAGCTGATTGTTTTTACTGCTATGCATTCTCAAACTGTGATCACAGGCGAAAAGTTCCACAACCATTTACTGCTGTCTCACATATGGGGAATACTTGATTGATATAGTGGAGCATCTGTTGACATTTTAAATGTGTCAGTTGTTCTCCGTTCACAATATGTTGAACGCAACGTCACTTATTTTGTTTTCACCAAACCTAAGTCTTTGTAATCCTATTGAAGGCTCAAGAGGACATCCCAAATATTTTATAATTGTTTCAATAACTCTACAACATTATTTTGTACAAATTTTAGTAAGCAAATGTCATATTTTGGAACATATTTGAAGCCACAACTGTATTGCCTGTTGGGATATTTAAATAACTAACAATCGAAACATGTACTTTTCCAGCGATAACGAAGAGAAGGGTATAGTGTCAAGGTGCTTGTTATACTTTGCAGTGAGCCTACAAGTTGGTCATTCACCACCGATTCACCTGAAAAAGGCCGAGCTAGCTTCCATAATTATATTTCTACCTATGTACTATTTTAATCACCGTTGTTTTCACTTTTACACTGAATGTTAACAGACGGCGATTAACCGCTACAATATTAGTATATTCATACTTTCAATAGACGTTCATCAGGGCTATAAAATTATATGATGTGTTTCACTGTTGCTTACAGTACACAGTTCTATAAATAGCTCCGAGATGCGCAACACTTCTCTTGTAGGGTCTGGCACTGGTTTTGTATGAGCTTCTCCGTGACACTCTTTTGTGTTCGAAAAGAAATAGTGATGAAATGCGCGACTCCTCTTCGTATCTTCTCATCCTCCTCTATTAAATACGGTCTGATTTCTGAACAGGTTGAAGATAACATTTCTGTCTGTGTTTTATCCTTGCTGCCTCCAGAATTTCAAAGAGTGTAATCCTGTCTGCAATGTAAAAAGTTATACGCAATTCAAAAAATTCTGTTATGTCTGTGTGTGTGTGCGAGTATTAGGTGGGAGTTCCGGTTGCGATGCCCGGTGCCATCAAGAAATTTACCTGACTGCAACGGCTAGAAAGTGTTCTTCTTAGTCGCGTGAAGTCGCTACAGTAGATAAGCATTTGCGGTTTCTCATTGAGACTTTCATGTCCAGCAGCGTGATTTTCAAGATCACGCAGCCCTACAACAGTGGAGTCAAATTACGCCTTTGGGGAAGGACGAAGCGGACGTCGGTTGTCAGAACGGTGTTCTAGTCCCAGCTGCTGAGAATTTTTCCGGGTTGTATGGCCGTGGTCCATGGAACTCTTCAATCCCTGATATTTCGTCCAAGGCTACGTTGGACATCTTCGAAGGTGCTCCTGGTTGTGCTGAGCCTTGCCGACTGACGAGTCGGACTTCACGTAGTGAAATTTCCGGAAACTGAAGTTTTATGTACTATGACGAACTATTATCCATGGGTATATAGAGAAGCCATCGAAATATATAAACATGGGGATAATTTTAACAGAAAAGAAGAAGCTATGAAACTCAGTGATATATGGACTATGGCGCCTCAGAATCGATGAGAAGTTTTTTTTATCTTTGACATACTGTAATAGATAGTTAAAACTTTTTATCTTTGACGATGTTTGTCTTTGCTATCACCTGAAATCCAGACCACGCCTACTTTCCGCGGTATTTAGGCCGCTCTTCGACGTCCGACTCGTCAGTAAGCAAGACTCAGCACAACGAGGAGCACTTCCGAAGATGTCCAACGTAGACTTGGACGAAACGTCAGGGAGTTCCATGCACCATGGCCATACAACGCGGAAAAATTCTCAGCGTCTGAAACATCCTGTCGTGGAAGCCTTCCTTGTATGGTGTTCTAGTCCGCCTGTGTAGCTGAGTGGAAACGTGCTCGCCTCCCATGCAAGCGGGTCCGTGTTCGATTCCCGGCTCTGTTGGAGATTCAAATGGATCTGAGCACTATGGGGCTTAACATCTGAGGTCATGAGTCCCCTAGAACTTAGAACTACTTAAACCTAACTAACCTAAGGACATCACACACATCCATGCCCGAGGCAGGAGGCGACCGTAGCGGTCATGCGGTTCCAGACTGAAGCGTCTAGAACAGCTCGGCCTCACCGGCCGGCTGGATTGGAGACTTTTTCCTCTCGGGGACTAGGTGTTGTGTTGTTCTCTACATCTACATCTACATCCATACTCCGCAAGCCACCTGACGGAGTGTGGCGGAGAGTACCTTGAATACCTCTATCGCTTCTCCCTTCTATTCCAGTCTCTTATTGTTCGCGGAAAGAAGGATTGTCGGTAAGCCTCTGTGTGGAATCTAGTCTCACTGATTTTATCCTCATGGTCTCTTCGCGAGATTTACGTAGGATGGAGCAATATACTGCTTGACTCCTCCCTGAAGGTATGTTCTCGAAACTTCAACAAAAGCCCGTACCGAGCTACTGAGCGTCTCTCCTGCAGAGTCTTTCACTGGAGTTTATCTATCATCTCCACAGCGCTTTCGCGATTACTAAATGATCCTGTAACGAAGCGCGCTGCTCTCCGTTGGATCTTCTCTATCTCTTCTATCAACCCTATCTGGTACGGATCCCACACTGCTGAGCAGTATTCAAGCAGTGGGCGAACAAGCGTACTGTATCCTACTTCCTTAGTTTTCGGATTGCATTTCCTTAGGATTCTTCCAATGAATCTCAGTGTGGCATCTGCTTTACCGACGATCAACATTATATGATCATTCCATTTTAAATCTCTCCTAATGCCTACTCCAAGATAATTTATGGAATCAACTGCTTCCAGTTGGTGACCTGTTATATTGTAGCTAAATCATAAGGGTTATTTCTTTTTATGTATTCGCAGCACATTACACTTGTCTACATTGAAATTCAATTGTCATTGTCTGCACCATGCGTCAATTCGTTGCAGATCCTCCTGCACTCCAGTAAAATTTTCCATTGATACAACCTCTCGATATACTACAGCATCATCCGCAAAAAGCCTCAGTGAACTTCCGATGTTATCCACAAGGTCATTTATGTATATTGTGAATAGCAACGGTCCTACGACACTACCCTGTGGCACACCTGAACTTACTCTTACTTCGGAAGACTTCTCTCCATTGAGAATGACATGCTGCGATCTGTTATCTAGGAACTCTTCAATCCAATGACACAATTGGTCTGATAGTCCATATGCTCTTACTTTGTTCGTTAAACGACTGTGGGGAACTGTATCGAACGCACTGCGGAAGTCGAGAAACACGGCATCTACCTGGGAACCCGTGTCTATGGTCCTCTGAGCCTCCTGGACGAATGGCGCGAGGTGGGTTTCACACGATCGTCTTTTTCGAAACCCATGCTGATTCGTACAGAGTCTCCAGAAAAGTCATTATACTCGAACATAATACGTGTTACAACTGATCGACGTTAGAGGTATAGGTCTATAGTACTGCACATCTGTTCGAAGTCCCTTCTTGAAATCGGGGAAGACCTGTGCCCTTTTTCAATCCTTGGGAACGCTACGTTCTTCTAGAGAACTACGGTACACCGCTGCAAGAAGGGGGGCAAGTTCCTTCGCGTACTCTGTGTAAAATCGAACTGGTATCCCATCAGGTCCAGCGGCCTTTCCTCTTTTGAGCGATTTTAATTTTTTCTCTATCTCTCTGTCGTCTATTTCGATATCTACAATTTAATCATCTGTGCTACAACCTATAGAAGGAACTACAGTGCAGTCTTCCTCTGTGAAACAGCTTTGGAAAAAGACATTTAGTATTTCGGCCTTTAGTCTGTCATCCTCTGCTTCAGCACCATTTTGGTCACAGAGTGTCTGGACATTTTGTTTTGATCCACCTACCGGTTTGACGTAAGACCAAAATTTCTTATGATTTTCTGGCAAGTCAGTACATAGAACTTTACTTTCGAATTCATTGAACGCCTCTCGCATAGCCCTCCTCACACTACATTTCGCTTCGCGTAATTTTTGTTTGTCCTTATCATCATTTCATCTTCATCACCAGGGCGCAAGTCGCCGAATGTAGTGTCGACTGAAATAAGACTTGCACTTGACAGCCAAACTTCACCGGGTGGGGCCTCTCTGCCAATGATGCCATACGCTCATTTCCACGGTGTTCTACATGATATAGGATAACGAAGGTAAGGAATTCAGTTTAGGTCCACGCTTACGCTATGTACAGTGACTTTCATTCACACTTACCAGAGTCAGAGACGGAGATGCATATGCTTCCAATTGTGTATCTGTACTCGGCGCGGATGTCTTCCTCTTCTGATGCGACGCACCTGCGTGAAGACACAATCGGCGTCACCTCACCTCAGCGAGACGTGGCACAGAGGGTGCCCCGCGGGCCGTCCTGGGTTCACATTCCTGCGGGGCGGCTCCGCATGAATTATGCATGGCCTGCGCAGGAGACGCGGCACGTCAACACAATCGGCTGGTGCGCTCATTAAAACGCGGCCACAATGTGTCGTTGCGAGGCGTAATGCCCGGCCGCGCACGCCCTGCGTCGCATCCGGCATAGACTCTCTCTCTCTCTCTCTCTCTCTCTCTCTCTCTCTCTCACACACACACACACACACACACACACACACACACATACACGCAACGCACGAACGGAAAGAGGGTGACGGAATGGGGTAGGGAGAGAAGACCACACGCATCTGCACGTGTGGCTCCTTGCAGAGGTTGTCCGATGTGTGATGTCATGTATTGCCATCATCCAAATAGAGAGGAGCCGAAGGCTGTGAAAAGGGACCGTCTCCAGGATTTGTAAAGTCATTGCCTACAGGTGAAGGTATGGTACCTATACAAGAGGACTGGGGTTCCAAATCCGCCTCTAGAGGGAAATAGGCGCACACCCATGTAGCGGAACAAACAGTGGTAGCAGTTACTTCTGTAAAATATCTGGGAGTAAGCTTGCGGAACGATTTGAAGTGGAATGATCATATAAAATTAATTGTTGGTAAGACGGGTTCAGAAATGGCTCTGAGCACTATGTGACTTAACTTCTTAGGTCATCAGTCCCTTAGAACTTAGAAATACTTAAACCTAACTAACCTAAGGACATCACACACATCCATGCCCGAGGCAGGATTGGAACCTGCGACCGTAGCGATCGCGCGGTTCCATACTGTAGCGCCTAGAACGGTTCGGCCACTCTGGCCGGCGGTAAGGCGGCTGCCAGGTTGAGATTCATTGGGAGAGTCCTTAGAAAATGTAGTTCATCAGCATGTGCAGAATGAGCTGGGACGTTGTCTTGAAGCAAAAACACTCACTTGGACAGCTTCTCGCAGTGCTTCGTGTTGACTGCCTCCCCCAATCACGTCAGTATTGTTCTTCTGTGACAGTTTTCGCCTTATAAGAACTTTTTATGCGTTAATTAATCCGAACGTTTCCACTGTTTACTTTATCCATTTATCTCAGGATCATAGTGATGCATGTAGCAGTTGCCCATGGTAATAGAGGTGATTAGGTGGCCAAGGAAGTCACCTGGATTGGCCCGAAGTAGCAGTCATATTTTCTCTGCTGTCTCGGTTCGTTTCTATTCGTTTATTTGGTTATTTTAAACAGTGTAGCAATCGCAGAAAACGAAGGGCAGTGGCTTTTGTCAAGTTGAAGTTCTCGTGCAAGGTGTTCAAAACTGGTCCTTGAATGATTTTCACTTTTCCAATATCAGCTCGAATGGTTCGAGCGGCAGGCTCTTCCGATTGCTGGTTCTTCTCAGAGAGGCGGTCTGCCACTTCGTTTTACGTCACCCGCACTTGTCTGATCATACTGTTAAAGATTGGGCCACCTAATGACTGTGTCAGAAGATGGTGTCATACTCTTTCACCGGCTCAAAATGGATTGCTACTGAATTGCTCCCTTATAAGTGCAGAACACTAATTACACACAGTACTGCAATTTGTCAGTGAATCATGGTATTTTGTTTGCTTCCCTATTGATGGGATTCTAACTCTCCATTTCTGTAATTTTAAATTCATATTAATTTTCATAGGCACACTACTTAAATAAAAAAAACAGTTTCAAACGCAACGTCTACACACACTTAACACTTCCATATTTCGGATGACATAGAGAGCGTCGATTAAAGAAATTAGATGAATTTAAAAAAATACACAAAGAAATATCCCGTCTTATGATCCTCATTCGTTTATGGATTTGTAATAGGAGTAAGCGTCCTCCTAACAGCAACATTTTCCTGAGTTGTTGTACCTGAAAATACTTTTATTTCCAAATAAATTAACTTTATTTACACATAATTAAGCTTGGGGTTTGTAAAAAAAATTGTTAGACTCCAAATGGAAGAGAAAATCAAGTGAACGTCAGTGATATCAACAAAGAAAAAAGCATTTGTAATGTCGCAATGGAAAGAGGCCACCGAAAGCCCACTACCAACTACATTTCGCATTACTTGCCAACGAGGCATGTCGTATTTGTGGCAGATCGTCAATAAAGGTGGGGTGGGATGCTAGGACTCTCAGCGACATATCTCGCGGAAAAATCCAAGCGAATCAATTGCATCCGAACGCTAACAGTGATGCTGTCATGAAATGTGGTACTACAAAAACCAGTATCGTGGTGGTGGTTCCATTTTCACTACAAAGTGGTCAACGAATATATCGAAAAAAAAAAAGCTGCGGAGATCTGAATTTCAACGTGGCTTCGGAAACGGTACAGATCTTAGGAAGATCCCACCTCTTATCTCAACTATCAAAGCCGAAGAACATCAATATCTTCTGTTTAGAATAAATAAACGAGGAGAGGAAAAATTTTTGCATCAGAAATTATAACGGACGCCAGGCATCAAACAATGATGTGCGTTTGACAGCAAGCACATCTCACGGTCTGTTGCTGCCCAAGCAGCTAGGACACATGAAACCACTTCTCACCGCACCTGAGGAAGACGACCAGGAACTCTTCGAAATATGCTCCGTACAGGAAACGTTAACATAGTTGGACGAAGAAGCAGTATTTCATCTAGTGCTAAGAACAATATTTTACTGTTAGTTACCTAATCAATACTTTTATGTTCAATGAGCTAGCAACGCAGTCTTTCTGTACTCTTTCATTTCTCTCTTATTTACATCAGTCCTTTGCACAAGTTCTGTAATGAAAGTCTTAATCGAAGTCGTTTTCATATTAAAAAGGGTAAGAGTGAAAATAAACGAGTTTGAGTGAAACGCATTTGAAAAAATAAATAAACTGTAATAAAAAAAAATCGAGGCAACATGAAGGAACGGGAACGGGACGGAAATCTGATTATGTGATGTACATATATGCACAAAGAATGATTTCAGTATCAGAAAAACTGGATCGTTTATTCAAGAGATAGAGCTTCACAATTTGAGCAAGTCAGTAGCTCGTTGGTCTACCTCCTATGCAAGCAGTTATTCTGTTTGGCATTGACTTATAGAGTTGTGGTACTTCTGAAGAATATTTTGCCAAGTTCTGTCCAATTTTCAAGTTAGATAGTCAGAATCCCGAGCTGACCGGATGTCTCTGCCCATAGAGCTCCAAACATTCTCATTTGAGAAGAGATTCGGCGACCTCCCTGGCCAAGGTAGTGTTTGGCAAGCACGAAAACAAGGAGTAGAAAGTCTCTCCGTGTGCTGACGGGCATTATCCTGTTCAAAGGTAAACCCCGGATTGCTTGCCTTGAAGGGCAACAAAACGAGGCGTATGAAATCATCGAGGTACTGCTCTGCTGCAAGGGTGTCGCGGATGACAAGGGGTCCTGCAATGAAAAGAAATGATGACACCATCACACCCGGCTGTCGAGCTGCACTGCGGGCGACAGTCAGGTCCGGTGCGTCTCCGGACATATCTTCGATATGGAATCTCGTTGACTGGAGTAGAATTGTCTTCAGTGATCCCGCTTGGAAATGGGACCCAATGACCAGCGACGACTTTTATAGACACACCCTGAACAGCGGTAAGATACCAAGCTGACTGTCGCCCGAGCCGGCCGCGGTGGTCTAGTGGTTCTAGGCGCGCAGTCCGGAATCGCGCGACTGCTACGGTCGCAGGTTCGAATCCTGCCTCGGGCATGGATGTGTGTGATGTTCTTAGGTTAGTTAGGTTTAAGTAGTTCTATGTTCTAGGGGACTGATGACCACAGTAGTTAAGTCCCATAGTGCTCAGAGCCATTTGAACCATTTTTGAACTGTCGCCCGACAACCGGGAGTAATGGTTGGATGTGGCATTTCTTTTCATAGCAGTGTACCTTTGGTTGTCACCTGCGGCATCCTTACAGCACAGAACTACGTCGACGAGGTTCTACGCCTCGTTTTGTTGCCCTTCATGGCAAGCCACCTAGGACAGTAAGATCGCCGGATCTCTACTCAGCTGAAAGCTTTGGAAGCACTGTGGGGAGGGCCCGCCTACCAGCCCGGTTGTTTGACGATCTGACGCGTCAATTGGACACAGTTTGTTACGATATCCCTGAGGAGGACATCCAACAAGTCTGTCAGCCAATTCAAAACACAATAACTGTTTGCATAAAAGCCAGAGGCGGACGAAGGCGTTATTGACTTGCTAAATTTGCGAAGCTCGTTCTCTTGAATAACTCATTTAATTTTGTAACAGTTCATTTTCCTCTACATATACATCTCATCTACCGATTTCTGCCACATTCGGATAATTCCTTGGTGGTGCGTCTTTTTTCGTCTTAGAGTGTATTTTGAAATTTTTTAACCACAGTTATTCACAGAATCAGCAACAAGAGGAACATTTGGAAGACAAGAGACAGGATGACAGCATGCGTGTGTGTTAACACCTCACTGAATAGCTTCCATGTCACTTTAGGCAGCAGTAGGGAGTAAAAACTAGAGGAGAAGACAGGGACTGGAATATCTCCAACAAATAACTGAGGATTTTGGGTGCAAGTGCTACTTGAGATGATGAGTGTGGGACGGAATAAAGAAACCAGCCACAGCAACACCCCCCCCCCCCCCCCCAGAAGAGATGTAATCCGCACCGCCAACAACTACAGGGTCGTCGATTTGCGTGTCTTCGATGGAAGACATTGAAAGCAATTTTTTTTAAATGTATGGAAGCTAGGTTAAAAATTAGATTAGACCTCATCATCATCATTTAAGACTGATTATGCCTTTCAGCGTTCAGTCTGGAGCATAGCCCCCTTATCAAATTCCTCCTTGATCCCCTATTCAGTGCTAACATTGGTGCCTCTTCTGATGTTAAACCTATTACTTCAAAATTATTCTTAACCGAATCCAGGTACCTTCTCCTTGGTCTGCCCCGACTCCTCCTACCTTCTACCACTGAACCCATGAGTCTCTTGGGTAACCTTGCTTCTCCCATGCGTATAACATGACACCACCATCTAAGCCTGTTCGCCCTGACTGCTACATCTATAGAGTTCATCCCCAGTTTTTCTTTGATTTCCTCATTGTGGACACCCTCCTGCCATTGTTCCCATCTACTAGTACCTGCAATCATCCTAGCTACTTTCATATCCGTAACCTCAACCTTGTTGATAAGGTAACCTGAATCCACCCAGCTTTCGCTCCCATACAACTAAGTTGGTCGAAAGATTGAGCGGTGCACAGATAACTTAGTCTTGGTACTCACTTCCTTCTTGCAGAAGAGAGTGGATCGTAGCTGAGCGCTCACTGCATTAGCTTTGCTACACTTCGCTTCCAGTTCTTTCGCTATGTTGCTATCCTGTGAGAATGTGCATCCTAAGTACTTGAAACCGTTCACCTGTTCTAACTTTGTTCCTCCTATTTGGCACTCAATCTGTTTATATTTCTTTCTTACTGACATTACTTTCGTTTTGGAGATGCTAAACTTCATACCATAGTCCTTACATTTCTGATCTAGCTCTGAAATATTACTTTGCAAACTTTCAACCGAATCTGCTATCACAACTAAGTCATCCGCATATGCAAGACTGCTTATTTTGTGTTCACATATCTTGATCTCACACATCCAGTCTATTGTTTTCAACATATGACCCGTAAATAATATGAACAACAGTGGAGACAGGTTGCAGCCTTGTCTTACCCCTGAAACTACTCTGAACCATGAACTCAATTTACCGTCAACTCTAACTGCTGCCTGACTATCCAAGTAAAGACCTTTAATTGCTTGCAAAAGTTTGCCTCCTATTCCATAATCTCGTAGAACAGACAATAACTTCCTCCTAGGAAACCGGTCATATGCCTTTTCTAGATCTATGAAGCATAGATACAATTCCCTGTTCCACTCATAACACTTCTCCATTATTTGCCGTAAGCTAAAGATCTGGCCCTGACAACGTCTAAGAGGCCTAAACCCACACTGATTTTCATCCACTTGGTCCTCAACTAATACTCGCACTTTCCTTTCAACAAAACCTGAGAAGATTTTACCCACAACGCTGATTAAAGAGATACCTCTGTCGTTGTTACAATCTTTTCTGTTTCCATGTTTAAAGATTGATGTGATTACTGCTTTTCTCCAGTCTGATGGAACCTGTCCCGACTCCCAGGCCATTTCAATTATCCTGTGTAGCCATTTAAGACCTGACATTCCACTGTATTTGATGAGTTCCGACTTAATTTCATCCACCCCAGCTGCTTTATTGCACTGCAATCTACTGACCATTTTCTCCACTTTCTCAAATGTGATCCTATTTCCATCATCATTCCTATGCCATTCTACCTCGAAATCTGAAAATTTCTGATCGTATTTTCACCTACATTCAGCAACTCTTCAAAATATTCCCTCCATCTGCCCAAGGCATCCACAGGATTCACCAGCAGTATTCCTGACCTGTCCAAAATACTTGTCATTTCCTTCTTACCTCCCTTTCGAAGACTGCTAATTACACTCCAGAATGGTTTTCCAGCAGCTTGACCAATAGTCTCCAACCTGTTTCCAAAGTCTTCCCAAGGTTTCTTCTTGGATGCTGCAATTATCTGTTTGGCTTTGTTTCTTTCATCAACATAACTTTCTCTGTCTAGACCTTCTTTTCTTAAATTGCTCTTGTGCGAGGCTGAGGTTGGTCTGTTAAGAACGTCGTGGCTGATAGTTTTGCCGATCAATCCAAGATTCTATATATACTGCGATCATAAAAGGCGCACATTCAGCGAGAATTCACAAAAACAGTTATGAATATGTTCAGTGAAGAAATAAATGTAGAAAAACTCGTTCATTAATTGCTGCATTTAACCCATTTTTCCATTAACAAAGAAAACGAAAGCGAAATTTGTATCTCTTCTACGCTCAGTACTTGGGAAGTTTTCCTTTTTTGCCGTATTGTGGGCCACATTCTTTTTACGGTGACGTTAAGGGTAGCAGACAGAGCGTTGTGTTGTGAACGCTCTCACATTTTAATATTTGATAACTTGGTAGTGTAACAAAAACATGAATTACTGACTGAAACGAAGCATCAACCCAATTTCGAATCTGAAAACATTGGGTTCGGACTCCAAAACTTTTGTGAATTACGTTTTCCGTGTTTCGTCCAAACAGAGTATATAAAGAAGAAACGGTATGTTTCACATCGTCAAGTCCAGGTCTGGACATTATTATCGTACAGTCGTTGTTCTCTATTCGTGATAACTTCTCTACTCCTAAAATATCCTAACCGTCTCCCCTCCGTATGTATCTTTTAATTGGACGATACTTTGGCGTCTGCCTGATATACTCCAGTATTCATAACGAGGAAAGGGAGCCTACAATTAAACTGGCATCCTAACCACGCACCCGGTCTTGCAAATCTTCACACTATTGAGAGGAGACGGCGCAGATTGGAATATTCCGTGGTGCATCCAGGTTTTGATGCCGCGTCCTTTCTTTTTCCAGGTATGTGCTTTATCGTTAGATCACCAGCCCCGTCATTTTCTTTTTGAACTACACTGCCGTACATCCTCATATTATCCGCACGGGCGTTGATTCCGTGTCAGCAGGACGGCGCCTGAGGAACCGCAGTTATGCAATCCGCTTCACGTTGTAACACTGCCTGTCGGCATTCGTGCCTCTCACAGAACACTTGGATCGACTTCAGTATTCTCAGGATATGACAACCGCATACCTCCTCCTCACATTAAATTTATCAGTTGACAGATACATTCATCACATAAAGCGCAAAACTAATATATCTACGTCAACATAGATACTACGCAAGCCACTGTACTGTGCGTGGTGGATGGTACCCTGTACCAATGCTGGTCATTTCCTTTCGTGTTTCACGCGCAAATAGAATGAAGGGAAAACGACTGTCTATATGCCTCAGTATGGGCTCTACTAATTTCCCGTATCTTATCTTCGTGGTACTTAGGCGCTGTGTATATTAGCGGCAGTAGAAACTTTCGTCAGTCAGTTTCAAATGGCGGTTCTCTAAACATTGTCAGAAGTCTTCTTCGAAAAGACCGTTGGCTTCCCTGCAGGGATTGAGTTCAGTAAGCTTGTATGTAACACTTGCCTGTTGTCGAACCTACCGGTAACAAGTCTGGCAGTCCACCTTGGAAATGATCCGATCTGGTACGGATCCGGAACACTCCAGCAGTATTTCAGAATAGGTCGCACAATTAGAAAGAAATGGCGTTGGACTGTGAGTGCACATGATCTCAAAATTGTTTGAACAACTTACTACCATCAAATATCTGTTTGTCGACGAAAAAGAAAATCGTGTCTCAAACGGAATATCAGTACTATGATGATGACACAGTGGTTTTAAAATGAAACGCCGGAGATGGCCCAGATTACAGCTGAAGAAGAAAACTGTACTTCTTCGACACGTTATATGTTACAATTTACTGCACAATTGTACCTGGGAGAGGAGGTGTTCTTTACGTCATCCTCGCTGTTAGAAACAGTCTTTGCAGGGAGCTATGATCTGAGAACCTAGATAAGTAAGTGAGTCACCTTGCTCTTGTAGCTCGTTACCTACGTATATCATCATTACGGTTTCCTCTTCTTTAAAACATGCCATCACTCTTGTTCTATGTTTATTCATTTTCATATTATATTCTTCTCTCGCATCTTTAACTATTTGTTAAAGAGACACTTCCGACTGTCGGAGAAGATCCAGAGACAATTATAGTAAAACGAGAATGGATATGTTAAAAATCCCAGTGACATAGCTGTCCTAGCTCAAATTTAACACTAAAGAGGCATCATTCCTGGTCATTCATAAGTACCTCCGGGGTTTTAGAAGGCGACTGTGTGCTAAAAATGACGCTTGTCAGTAGATAGAGCATCTGACTAAGTTCCGATCCATGATAGTAGCCATAGTACATACACTAGCGGCTATCGTGTCAGAAGACGTAGACAAATCATCTGCTTCATAGCGTCACACTGAATTAGTACACGCCTAAAGACAGCAACCCACTCAACTGATTTACAAAGTGGTGTGCTGTTGTGACGCCTCCCCATGTAATCGGTTACTTCAATGAAGTGCAGCCAATTAAACATTAATTATCTGGAAACTGTAATTTCACCGTTGTAGCCAATATGACGCAACCATGGATGTCATACTTAAACCGAGAGGGTGTACACCAAGGTCACAACCGGAGCTTCACCCGGTGTTGTAAGCTCCAGAGAGTTGCAGCTTTACAGACAGTGTAGTTATTGAGCACCTGTAGTTTAAGCTAAAAACGTGCAGGGATGCTATATCCAATGATATGAGTACCTATAGTTTGAGCTAAAAACTTGCACTGATGCTCTATCCAATGATATATGTCTACTTTCTGTATTTCTTTCAGTTTTACAGCAGTCGCTATCTGAATATAAATGGGAAGAACCGAATGAAAACAATTATTTCAGTCGGTTGTTGGAAAACATTTGACTCATTCGGTTGTAGTTTTATGCATCGATTGAATTATTCATTGATTCTGTTGACTGAAATCCGTCTATGGGAGCAACAAAACGAAAATAAATGATTGATTTGGTTGCGGTTTCACGTACACGTAAGATTATTATTCATTTAATTCTCTCTTTTGAAACCAGTCTCTGTGGGCAACGGAATGAAAACAGTTGACGCAGTTTGGTGCATTCATTTCTCAGCAAAAACAGCATAGTTTTGCCATTGTTAAATCATTGCCGGCCGCGGTGGCCGTGCGGTTCTAGGCGCTCCAGTCCGGAGCCGCGCTGCTGCTACGGTCGCAGGTTCGAATCCTACCTCGGGCATGGGTGTGTGTGATGTCCTTAGGTTACTTAGGTTTAAGTAGTCCTAAGTTCTAGGGGACTGATAACCACAGCAGTTGAGCCCCATAGTGATCAGAGCCATTTGAACCATTTTTTGTTAAATCATTATTGTTGACTGCATTTTATTATCATCTGTCGTCATTGTTATTGCCTTTCTGATATTTGCTTGTGACTGAGTGCCGATCAGTAGCTTTTAGTTCAGTTTTTTTGTCCGTATTTATGAACAATAAACTTTGTGTTCAAATCAGAATAGAGAAATACCCCGTGGCGTGGGAATGAAGGAAATCATAGGACTGGATGCTTCATATTAAGGAATCACCGTAGGCACAAAAATTGAAAGAGAATTAACGAATGATGGCAGTTATTTCTTGCAATCGACAGTACATGCTTAAAAAGTAAATAATTCGGGCATCAAAACGTTACAATAAATGTATCTTGTATGGTTTCTGATTACGTCATCTAAGCATTAGCGGAAAAAGAGCTGTCATTGACGGAAGAAAATCAGGGAAAAGAGGATGAATGACAGAGTGAAAGAGAGGAAGATAGAGAGCGCTTCAATAAACTTAAATAAAATCGTTACTGTTCGTTTCATCAAACATAAATGTACCACCAGTTATTGACATTTTAAAAGCAACAAAAAATCAATTTTTAGTGTCAGGAGCATGAAAAATTCGTGTTTAAGTAAATAAATACACAATATTTTGGAAAAAAGAGCGTCATTCATCTTTTGAGATGCGTTCGGTAGCCAAATGGAAAACACTGTGAAAATCAAAAATATTTCTGCAGACAACCTTGAAAATGGGCCAACCACAGCTCTAAGTATTCATCTTGTGTATTAATAACAGCTTCAGGGGTATTTAGTCCTTTATTACTGGATCACAATACAATCGGTTTTTTCTTGCCGTCAGTATGACAGAGCACGTAGCCGCGCCCTCTGCATGCGGCTCCGTATAGACCGGAGAAGCGATCACTATGGTAGGAGTTGTTTTGGATCCATCCATTATATTAGAATCTAGCAATTTTTAATCTATGACATACCGTCTTTTAGCAGTGTTTTGTTTTGACAACGAATGTTGCCTAAAAAGACGCCGAGCTTTTCCGCTCTAATGTTTTAATCATATATTCGCCTTAAGATGTGGCTTTTAGTGCCACAAAACCACAAAAGGGCTAAATACCGCTGAAGTGGTTGTTAACACCCAAGACAAAAATGTTTTATTTGCAGCTGTTAGCCACACCTTCCAAATACTTTTCTGCATAGTCGCCGCTCCAACTTAGACGTTTGCCACAGCATCGAACTAACTTTCCAATACCATCATCGTAAACGGCAGCAGCCTGTGGTTTCCGCCACTTCTCTATGCTGGTCTGCAGTTCGTTGTCTGTGCCACTATATTGTCTTCATGGCCAGCAGTTCATGTTAGAAGAGATGAAACTCAATGGGAGCTAGGTCCGGGCTGTACGGTGGGTGATCAAACACTTCTCGTCAAAAACACTGCAAGAGCGTCTTCATTGCCCCTCCAAAGCGCGGCCGAGAATTGTCACGAGGAAGTGAATGCATAACAGTTACGTTATGAAATCAGGCAAAATCTCTCAGCAGGTACTTATACTTGGCGGGAGATACTATTTTCTACGTTTCTTTGAGCGCTCATTGCGCTCTCAGAACTGAAAAGAGCGACGTGACGCTATTGACGGACATACTAAGACACTGTTCAACACATCTGTGCAAATCTTCAAAGGGTTTTCACTGTGGTCTCTATTTCGCGGCCAGTCGGATCTTAATTAAAAAACAGTCCTCGTACTTCATTTTTAGAAATATACTATTTCATCACCTTTTCTCAAAGTGAGCACGTTATTTGTCTCTGAAAAGCTGACCACTATAGTCATGGTTCACGTATAGCTGAAAAGGCCGAAAGAGTGTGTATGTTAAATCACTGCCATCTAGAGACCGAGAGAAGACATTCATATATCTTGTAGGGAGCACATTGTGCTTATTTGGGAGCTATCTAGATGCTTGTAAAACAATAAACTGGTGGCCAAGATCGTAGGAATTCTTTTTATTCCATGATTACCGGTTTCGACGAAACTAAAGCCACCATCATCGGGTCTTAGGACACATACAGGTTACAACATCAAGGCAACAATGGTGATATTAATAGTTGCCTATAACACGCAGGCCTTACAGAATTGCACGCGTATGTCCAACTTAACGACAATTTTGTAAGGCCTGCGTGTTATAGGCAGCTATTGATATCACCATTGTTTGCCTTGATGTTGCAACCTGTATGTGCCCCAAGTTCTGATCATGGCGGGTTTACTTTCGCCGTAACCGGTAATCATGAAATAAAAAGAATTCCTGTGATCTTGGCTATCAGTTTATTGTTTTACATTCATGTATCTGCCGTTCACTGTCAGAGACTTGCGTGAGTCCGTTGTCTGTCATTAAGTGAAACGACTTCTAACCGTAAAACGGGTGAAAATATTCATACAGCCAACATGGCCGCAGAGACTACGAGGGCTACTTTCCTTCAGCCTCCTATTATCCGCGAAATAGAAGCCGTTGTGAAAATCAAAAATGATTTATTTGAAACATATAGCTACAACTTCCAGCTCCTTCTCTACGTAGTCGCCGCTCCGACTTGGACATTGTCGTAACATGGTACCAACTCTAAAATACCTACATCACAAGCGGCAGCCATCTGTGATATCCACCAATTCGCTGTTCTAGTCTGTAGCTCCATGGCTTGAAATGTCCTCATAGAAAGCGGTTCATGTGAGCTCGTCCCATCGAAGGCAGCGTCTTCGTTGTAATTGAAGTATGCGGCCGAGAATTCTCATCAAGAAGGAAACGCGTGACAGTTGTGTTATGAGGACTGCATGATATTAGGGAAACCCCGCCGGCCGCGGTTCTAGGCGATTCAGTCCGGAACCGCGCTGCTGCTACGGTCGCAGATTCGAATCTTGCCGCATGGATGTGTGTGACGTCCTTAGGTTAGTTATGTTTAAATAGTTACAAGTCTAGGGGACTAATGACCTCAGATGTAAAGTCCCATAGTGCTGAGAGCCAGAGGGAAACTCCTCAGTAGGGGCATCACCGTGTTCTTCATGGATCTTTACATGCTCACTGTGCGCTCAAAACTGAAAAGTGCTACGTGACGTGATGGACAGGCATACTAGAGACACTGTCACAACACACCTGTGCCAAGCTTGACAGGATTTTCGCTGTGGTTTTAATTTTTCAGCCAATGGAAGACTAAAAAAATGGTCCTGTTCGATTTATTCCGTTGTGCCATTCTATTGAAAAAAACCTACTGAGATACAAAACAAGTGACAGGTCAATCGTCCCATAACAACTTCGAAAATCTTTCAGGTATTTATGAGTAATCCTGTATACTGGGATATTTATCACTGGCAGTGGTTTTATACTTGGGACGAAGGGTCAGACCAGTCGCGAGAAGGATATGCGGATTTTTCTGCGAATATAGGCCGCTGACCCTACACGCGCGCCACCCGACCGGCGGTGGCGACCCCCTGGTACCTGCTAGCAGTCCGCGCGGCCGCTAAGCGGGAAGAGGCGTGGTCGCGTCGCAGCCCCAAGCATCGCAGGCGCCTTCCAACTGGCTCCGCTCTCGACTCACTTCGCTAATTGAGTTTCCCCGAGTTTTAACCAGCTCGGGCGCCGCGCTCTCGGCCGAATGAACCCCGGCCCGGCGCGGCTGCAGTCTCTTTGCTGCAATTAGACACGCGCCCTGCACCCTGCGCCCTCGCCTGGTCCCTAGCCAACCCTTCCCTTCCCTTCACTTCACTTGGCAGACTGCACCTCTCTGGACCCAATCTCCGACTGTCTTGTTGCCCCGTCCTATAGCTCTGTCTCTTTGTCTCTCTATCTGTGTGCGTCTTATCCTCTCTTTTAACTACTTCTGCATTACACACTGTTCAGAGGAATGAAACTTGAACCTTGATAAAATTTATAGGCTACCTGCCTTTATAGCGCTGCGTAGTGGGACCTCCAGTTATGAAATGTATTCGCAGTTGTGAATATGGACAACCATCAGCTGTATAATGCAATGACGACAGAGAAAATTTGTGCCAGATCGGGACTAGAACCTGGATTTCTAGGTTACAGCGAGCTGTTCTCTTACCATTAGGCTATCCGATCACGCTCCACAGCCAGATCCATACTTTCATGTGTCCGAAGGAACACTGCACCGTACTTGTAGACAATACAACAACATAGGCACTGCAGTATCTTATATACCCGTAGCCACTGGGCAAGCGATTTTCGATTAACATGTCTCCCCTGAATGTACGGCTGTATGTTGTAGACACATGACTGACAAATAATGGAGCTTTGAATCTGGCCGTGGAGATAAAGGAGGACGTTTAGAATTTTGTGATTGGCTAACTACAAATCGCCGTGTAGTGCCATTAATATTTTTTACTGATGAATCTACTTTCCCTCGACGCGCTCTCAATAACACACAAAACTCACTTCACTGGACCGACGAAAAGCCTCATTCCTTTGTGAAGACATATTTTTAAGAACCATTCTCTGTAAATGTGTGGTGTCGTAAGATAGAAAATCAATTGACAGGGGCTGTTGTGTTAGGGGATCACCTTACAGTGCCCCGATATCTAAGACTTTCTTGAAAGTTAGCTTCCAGTGTAATTGGAAGAGTTCCTTTGGCTAAAAGGACGGGTATTTCAATCCAGCATGATGGGACCAATGAACATTCTAGGCTTCAGGCGACACATCATCTAAATCTAATATTCCACGGAAGACGGATCGGTAGAAATAATCACATTCCTTGGCCACCTTCCTCTCTCCCCCCACGCCCTACCATTAAGCCTTACCCCGTTACATATTTGCCTGTGGGGACGGTTGAAAGGCGAGCTCTACAGTAAGTGCGAGAGACGGTTTGATCTTTCAAATTATGAATAGGTCTGCTCCCATAGAAGAATCCCATGACAATTGCAGATGATGGTTCAAATGGTTCAAATGGCTCTAAGCACTTGAGACTTAACATCTGAGGCCATCAGTCCCCTAGAACGTAGAACTACTTAAACCTAACTAACCTAAGGACATCACACACATCCATACCCGAGGCAGGAGTCGAACCTGCGACCGTAGCAGTCGCGCCGTTCCGCACTGAAGCGCCTAGAAGCGCTCGGCCACAACGGCCGGCTTGACTGCAGATGAACTCCACATAGAGTTTCCAAAACTCAAAAGTACATTGAAGTCGGAGCTGGAATTTATGTAGGGACTGATGACCTTATAAGTTAAGTCCCATAAGATTTCACACACATTTGAACTTTCTACATTATCATTAGCTTTTTCTTAGCCTTCTGTAAGTATGTGTTTGCGCTACTTTCCAACAGATGAATTTTTTGGACGAATGAGAAATTTGACTCATGTTTTGTAGAATTTTGGTTTCGAGTTAGTTTTTGCTGCCATCTTCCTTAACATACACTATTCCTCCTGTCACAGTCAATGTGACTGTCCTTCATAAAGCTGTTATTTTTGTTTCTTTTTTTTAAAAATAAGAATACACCTTAACGTGAAGTTTGTGCTGGAGTTTATGACAACCAACTTTGCACTTAATCATTAGCTTTTTCTTATTTTCTGTTACTATTTGTTTGGGTTAATTTCTGACAGATGCATTATTTTGACGAATAAAAATTGGGATCGTGTTATTTAGGATGTTTCTTTCGAATTACTTTGCACTATCGTCTCCCTCAGTATATGCTATTCCTCCAGACACAGTCAACGCCGTTGTCCGCCATAACGCTGTTATCTTTATTTGTTTTAAAAAATACACTTAACATGATTCGACCACAGACATTTGAACCACATTTAAAAGAAACTCGTATCTCGCCCTTTACACGTACTCTTGTACCATGAGTAGTTACTGTGTTTCGTCAGTTGCACGTATATTTGTACAGTGGATAGTCATTAGTCATGGTACAAGTGTACGCGTAGCAGACGAAATAAAATGTGTCGAATTTTTGGTATGTGATTGTCATGAGAGCTTTGCCCGAAAAGCGCTAAGAGGTATTTTTTTTAAAATAAAGATAAAAGCGATCGGGACTGACAATTACATCTAATAGTGATATTATTTCTGAGATACGTTACGCCATGCTAACCCTGAGAAAACCTTGGTCAAGATAGAGAAATGGCACTTTAAATTTATTTTGTTCAAAAGTATCCTGACAACCATACGTAATGCAGAATTGACTGTTTGATATTACGACATGCGGATTGGTCAGTATACAAGGAGGCGGGGAATATTCCTTTGTCGGCAGAGAAACAATGTCAGCAGATTGGGTCGGTCAATAGAGCTCAGTGACCTCGAACGTCGAAAAGTCATCGGACGTCACCTGAATAACAACTCCATAGTGGACATTTCAAAACAATTCAAAGCTGCGCTGGTACCCATATGCAGACTCTGATACACCCTACACAAACGTTGGGGAGGGGAGGTAGGAGACTGATGACCTTGTGAGTTCAGTCTCTTTAAACCCGAAACGACAAGCATCAGCACATCTAAAGCTGTCCAGGTTGATGATGTGAATATGAAGTAGGGCAACCGCAGCCGAACCGTATCTTATATACTGACGGACGAGAACCATGGACCACTATGGAGGGTGGTTGTATATAATCGTATGAAATCAGGGAAAGGAATCACTCGTGAATACCGAAGTGCCACCAGCAATCCAGCTAGAACAATGACTGTGAGTAGGAAGACGTGGAGTGCAGTGGTCGAGCAGCTACCCATGAGCAACACATTTTTGTAGTCAGTGCGAAGTGACATGGGAGGGTGTGTAAAGAGTGACAACACTGCACGGTGAATCACAGGAATCGGGTGACCTGGAGTCATGAGTCAAGTTATATTCTGTGACAATCCAATGAAAGTGTTTGGTTTGATAAATGATGGAGAACGCTGCCTGCTATCACGTGTAGTACAAACAGTGAAGTACAAATGAGGAAGTGGGGGTTGGAGTGTGACCCCTTATTGCGCCTAAGAAAACGGTAAATGTGGAATGATACTCAGAGTATTTAGTAAAGTACGGTACAGCAACAGTTGGATGATGATGACTGTATCTGCAACGACAATGTACCCTGTCATAAACAGCGTCAGCCAGGTAAAGGTTTGTAGATTACAACAGTCCTCAAATGGACTAGTAAGCCGTGAGGTTTGACCTAAGCCAAAAGAAAAACCTTTGCGATGATCTAGAACAGTGGTCGTCAGACTGCCAGCTCGGGTCACACGTCGCCTGAATCAAATACCTGTGCTGCCCTCCGTTCTCGGCCGTATTGTATAACAACATGTATCTAGCAACAACCAGACGAATCCAAAAACGTCAACCAACGTTAACGGCACGTTAAGAGTGTACCTTTCTTGCTAAGTAACAAACTGAAATTGTTACAGAGACAGTAACTTTTAACATGTGTTTAATTTTAATTGATGTTGGTCAATTCACCAGTAAGATAAGTAAAGCTTACCTCAGGTACAAACCGCTAAGTAGCTCAGTCAACGCAGGTTACAGGATGTGAGGCAGGAACTATTTTATCGTTTGTCTTCCAGTACGGACAAGTCCACAGGTGTGCACCACTCTTGTCGAACAGCTGCTACGGCATAAATTTAGACACGGAAGTAACAGGGATACGTAAATGCGCGTTAAATAGACGTTCATCTACAAATACGTTACGTATTTGTGGCGGAGAACATGCAATTAAATTATAGCTGTTGTGTTACAAAACACATTCAAAACACTTAGTAAATATTTGTTATCGTCTTTCATATCGCATAATCCATTAAATATAATTACGTTCATTAATCAATTACAAGTACAGACAGCCCAATAACACATAGTCAGGCAGTTATATTGTCCCATCTTTCAGCTTGCTCAATGTAGCAGCAACCTCAGACAGAGGGGCCAACACGAAGTGTTCCGAATCGCACCGACATTTTACGACTAATACTTGGAGGGTGTGGCAAACTTATCACGCCCTTAGTATAGTTAAGCACTTCGGGCTTCATAACATACTAATAATTTATGCAGGTTACCACATCATAATAAGATAGACACATACGTGGCCCGAGGTGCCACCTCAAAATATCAGTATCGACCCTTGACCAAAAACGATTGACGGCCGCTGAGATAGAACGTCGAAATAGATCCAGACTCCAATTCATTATCTGACGTCGACACTTGCAGTAATGGGTTGCCATTTCTGCATAGGTATTCAAACACCTCACTGAAAGTGTTCCCAGCAGAGTTCAAGGCGGTCATAACGGCAGTGTGTTGACGCATCGCACATCAATGTTGACTAACAGGGGTAGGAGTACTTTTTTCATCGTAGATGGAGGGGGATTTCCGTTCAAGGGTTCGCCTGATAAACAAATTAAGTTTTCCAAAGGAGCGTGGAGTGGCCACGTGGTTTGGGGCACCATGTCACGGATTGCGTGGCCCCTTCCGGCGGAGGTTCAAGTCCTCCCTCCGGCATGGGTGTGTGTGTTGTTCTTTGTATAAGTTAGTTTAAGTTAGATTAGGTAGTGTTTAAGTTTAGGGAACGATGACCTCAGCAGTTTGGTCCCTTAGTAATTAACACACATCCGAACATTTAGAAGCCTTCGAAACACTGGTGGCGTTGGGGAATATGAGACTACTTCAGATTGTTTCTGACAATTAAGACTAGCATCGAAGCCAAAAAGTTAAAATACGCAATAAAATGGAACACCTACAGCCGTTCTTTCGATGTTATTTGTTATATGGCTTCCAGTTTCGGTGATTGCTCATACCACCTTCAGGCCTCAACTGACGCTGAGAGGGCTAACTCCAATTGTATACACGATTCCATGTGAGCAACTTCTATGAACTAGTTACCGTAGACTGTTCACATCGAAATTGTCTCCAACCATCAGCTACCAACTTGGTAGTTTATGGATGGACATAAAACATCGTTGTTACAGTCTACGGAAATCAGTTCACAGATGTTGGCCACTCTTAGAATCGTATATACAACTACGTAATTTTCGTAAATATGTGGTAAGGTCATATGCGACCAAACTGCTGAGGTCATCGGTCCCTAAACTTACGCACTACTTAATCTAACTTAAGCTAACTTACACTAAGAACAACACACACACCCATGCCCGAGGGAGGATTCGAAACTCCGACAGGGAGAGCCGCCCGGACCGTGACAAGACGCTTTAAACCGCGCGGCTACCCCGCGCGGCATACAACTAGGATTAACCCCCTCTGCGTCACTTAAGGTCTGATGACGGTGCACTGAATCACCGAGCCTGATAGCCATATTTAAATAACATCGGAAGGATGACTGTAGATGCTCCATTTTATTACATAAGTGAACAACCGAAGCCCCTCAAACATTCAGCCACAACGATGGACATAGCAAAATTTATAATGGTGTATATGTGTTTCTGAGTGAGTACTGTGATTGAGGATGTAGTACGCGTGCCATTTTCTTTTCACTCTTAAGAGTGAAGTAGACAGCTCGCGATCCAGCCCACTGAAGAGTCGCGCTTCTATTGAGCCAATTGACAGACAAGCTACTAATGTGGTAAACGGGGGATCAGAACTGGGAATAAATGGGGGAGGCTTAACTCTTACAACTACGGGAAAACTCTCTATAACTTTTTTCAGAACCATATTAATTTATTAGTGGGACGTCGTCCTTAGATAAGAACGTTGTCCGAGACAAAAATTAAATTGTTATTTACGTGTGAAGTGTGTGTGTGTTACTAGACGCACTGGGTGTGTTTGTGTGTATGTGTGGCCGGATGCTGTGTGACGGTTAGGGCCGTGTAGTGGCAGTGAGAGCCGGCCGCCGCTCCGCGCTTGCCCGCCGCACGTATCGACCGTGGCGACGCCAAAGCCGACGCCGACGCCGACGCCGACGCCGACGCCGGCGGTCATGGCGGACGCTGTGCACCCGAGGGTAAGCGGGGCAGCCAGCCGGCACTGTGCTGTGCTGCCCTCCACGTGGTGTCCTCTGCTGCTGGGGCTCGCACGCGCACACTTCGGGATGTTTCCAAGCCACTGTCCGTCGCCACGTATCTGTCAGTTACAAATACACTGACGGAGAAAAAAAATCGCAGCACCAGGAAGGAGTTGTGCCACATAAATGAAAGTTGGTAGGTGTGGTTCCACATCTGAAATATGGTGCTACTCAAATTTCGCGCCAGTCGCATAACAATGGTGCTAGTATCGTCACTACGCGAATGGAAATCAGGGTTGCTTTAAATACACGTTGCTACGGTCGTGAGCGTTAATTACCTTTGAGATTGAGCGTGTGGAGTTGACGTTAGTCAAGAATGCCTATAAGGTATCAAATACGCAACTATCAACAAAAAAATGGTTCAAATGGCTCTGAGCACTATACGACTTAACTTCTGAGGTCATCAGTCGCCTAGAACTTAGAACTAATGAAACCTAACTAACCTAAGGACATCACACACATCCATGCCCGAGGCAGGATTCGAACCTGCGACCGTAGCGGTCGCTCGGCTCCAGACTGAAGCGCCTAGAACCTCACGGCCAAATGATCAGCATCTCAATGAGTTTGAAAGAGGTCGTGTAATAGGGTTACGAGAAGCTGGGTGTTCCTTCTGCTGCACTGCAGAAAGACTTGACAGGGATGTAGCCACTGTACATGATTGCTGGCAGCGATGGTCACAGGAATGTACGGCGGCAAGAAGACTGCGCTCCGGACGGTCACGTAGCTCTATCGAGAGGAAAGACCATCGTGTGACGGAACACAGTATGTCATTCTCAATTGAGAGAAGTCTACCGAAGTAAGAGTGATTTCAGGTGTGCTGCAGGGGAGTGTCGCAGGACCATTGCTATTCACGATATACATAAATGACCTTGTGGATAACATCGGAAGTTCACTGAGGCTTTTTGCGGATGATGCTGTAGTATATCGAGAGCTTGTATCAGTGGAAAATTGTACTGAAGTGAAGGAGGATCTGCAACGAATTGACGCATGGTGCAGGGAATGCCAATTGAATCTCAATGTAGACAAGTATAATGTGCTGCGAATACGCAGGAAGAAAGATCCTTTACCATTTAGCTACAATATAGCAGGTCAGCAAATGGAAGCAGTTAATTCCATAAATTATCTGCGAGTAGGCATTAGGAGTGATTTAAAATGGAATGCTCATATAAAGTTGATCGTCGGTAAAGCAGATACCAGACTGAGATTCATTGGAAGAATCCTAAGGTAATGCAATCCGAAAACAAAGGAAGTAGTTTACAGTACACTTGTTCGCCCACTGCTTGAATACTGCTCAGCAGTGTGGGATCCGTACCAGATAGGGTTGATAGAAGAGATAGAGAAGATCCAACGGAGAGCAGCGCGCTTCGTTACAGGATCATTTAGTAATCGCGAAAGCGCTGCGGAGATGATAGATAAACTCCAGTGAAAGACTCTGCAGGAGAGACGCTCAGTAGTTCGGTACGGGCTTTTGTTGAAGTTTCGAGAACATACCTTCAGGGAGGAGTCAAGCAGTATATTGCTCCATCCTACGTATATCTCGCGAAGAGACTATGAGGATAAAATCAGAGAGATTAGAGCCCACACAGAGGCATACCGACTATCTTTCTTTCCACGAACAATACGAGACTGGAATAGAAGGGAGAACCGATAGAGGTACTCGGAGTACCCTCCGCCACACACCGTCAGGTGGCTTGCGGGGTATGGATGTAGATGTAGATGTGGCAGTGTTCCGCGTGTGGCACTGCCGCATAGTAAGGCACCTACAGCAGCAATCTGAGCAGCAGTTGACACCACAGTTACACAACGTACTGCTACTGATAGGCCACTTCAAGGACAGCTCGAGCTAGCCAACCTCTAGCAGCCATTCCATTGATCCGAAACTATCACCATTTGCGACCTCACTGATGTCAAGTGAGTGCTCATCGGAGAACTGGGTATAAGTCTGTTGTGTTTTCTGATGAAAAGTGGTTCTGCCTCGGTGCCACTAATGGGCGTGTGTTGGGTAGAAAAAGGCCACTTCAGGGCCTGCAACGAAACAGTCTGTGTGCTGGACACAATGGACTTATAACTGGTGTTAAGGTATCAGGTGCGATTTCGTAGGACAAAGGGAGCAGTCTCGTGGTTATCCCACGTATCGTGACTGCAAATTTATATGTAAATCACGTCAGTCTGGTGATTCGACGTGTTGTGCTGAAATTCATGAATAGTGTTCCAGGTGATGCTTTCCTTAAGAATAGCGCTGTCCCCTATTCCGCTGTCGTAATCTAACATGCTGTGTACATTGTCGACAGGTTGTCTTGCCGACCCCTGTGGCCGAGCGGTTCTAGGCGCTTCAGTCCGGAACCGCGCTGCTGCTACGTTCATAGGTTCGAATCCTGCCTCGAGCATGGATGTGTGTGATGTCCTTAGGTAAGTTGGGTTTAAGTAGTTTCTAAGTATAAGGGACTGATGCCCTCAGATGTTAAGTCCCATAGTGCTTAGAGCCATTTTTTAGATGTTGCCTTGGCCTGCTTGATCATTCTCCAAACGGTCACATGTGGGAATCATCGGACGTTATTTCCGGCATCATCCACAACCAGCATTTACCTTCCTTGTTCCGATCGGCCAGTTGCAACAGGCATGGAACTACATTCCAAAAACTGACTTCCGGCACCTCTGCGCGCATTCATCGTTCTGGTTGTTACAATGTTGTTAATGTACCTGCATATCATATTTACGATGGCTTATCTCACGCTTACATTAACCTATGATATTGCAATGTTAATGACTTAAATATACTACTTAGACAAAAGTATTTCCGAAATTTCGTTACCCGATATTCGTTGTTTTTCGGTTTTGCGATTTTTTCCGTTAAGGTATTTTTAAAAATGTCGGCGCTTCCCCTAACTCGTATCATCAAGACTGACTGTGTGTGACGCCCTAGTTGTATTCACGTTCACCGCTGTTGTCATTACTTGCGCAGAAATGTCCATGCACCATGGATTCCTATATTTTTCCCATTGTCTAGGTGTACCCTATCTGTCACTAAAATCTGTAACCGCTGTGCGGAAACACCCCGTGTATTAGCTGAAGAGCATAAAACAGACTAAAAAATTAGCGTAAACCATCACGGTCATAATTGTATCTATTTTATGGTTTGAGAAGGTAATCTTAACGAGGTCAGAAAAATAACAAGTACAGCTACAATGAAAATTCAATAGTAATAGCGACACAATGTTGTAGCTTAATTCAGTGGTGATATCAAGCGTATGCTCTCTAGTCTAGGAAATATGAGAACTCGAAATACGAAAATACAGGGAGGCCGGATTCATCTACAATGGGAAGGACTCTCTACTCTGAACTTCACAGTGATTTACTGAGTATGGATATGGATCGTGTGAAACCTAGCTCGCTCTTTTCGCCCTCGACACTCAGATAACAGCAGAGGTTCATGTGTACTTTGACTTCGTGAAGGCGTCCGATACTGTTCCGCACTGCCGCCCAGTGAACAAAATACGACTGTACGGAATATCAGATCAGCTGTGTGACTCGTCTGATGAATTTCTAGCAAGCAGAACACAGCATTACATTCTCAACAAACAGAAATCTTCAGATCTTAAAGTATCGTTGGGTGTTCCCCAAGGCAGTGTTGTAGGACCATTACGTTTTGCGATAAACTGAGTGAAACGGGTATAAGTGCAAGTATTTCTGGTGGTTACTGACGGTTGTGTACTGAACAATATTGCAACAGTATTTACATCATTTGCAGACAAACAATTACACCTATTAGAAGTAGTACGTTTTTAGTTTAATTAGTATCTCCAAGTACGTGCGGCAAGAAGAAGCCAGTAATGCTTAATTTCCCCTGGGCAGCAGGTCAGGTGCTGGAGTGTGACGCGTGAACGCAAAACTATTACTCTATACTGACAGGAGTACTCCACATAGTGGTGTAGTTACAGCTGTGCAGAGAACATCAGGCGGTAAATTATATGATGTGTTCGTGGGAAAACTGTTCGATTCATAGAAAAACAACCAACACACTGATGTGTTAACTGTTAATGTACCACTAGAAAAATATCTGCACTTACAAGCGTTACACCCTGTAGATAAAGGATATAGTAGACAACGTCATCAGTTCGATGAAACTTTCTACGTTTGATTCGTTGCATACAGACAGGTAACAACACTAGAACATTGTATCGAAATGGAGAAGCTGGCCACTGTGGTTCTAGGCGCTTCAGTTCGGAACCGCGTCTCTGCTACGGTCACACGTTCGAATCCTGCTTCGGGCATGGATGTGTGTGATGTCCTTAGGTTAGTTTGGTTTAAGTAGTTCTAAACCTAGGTGACTGACGACCTTAGATGTTAAGTCCCATAGTGCTTACAGCCACTTGAACCATTTGAAATGGAGATGTTCAACACAGGAATTGTCAATTGACCCTCAACATGTATGGAGTGACTTAAAGTGGAACGACACATAAAACTAACTACAGGGAGGGTGTATGCCATATTGAAATTCATTAGAAGGGCCTTCAGCAAATGTAGTCCACCCACAAAGGAGGTGGTTTACAAAACCCTCGTTCGGCCAATACGCGAATATTGCTCATCTATATGGGATTTGTACCAGATAGGATTGATAGAGGAAACAGAGAAGATACAAATAAGGGCAGCACATTTCGTCGAAGGTTCATCCAGTAAAGCATCCAAAGACCAGACACCACGTAAGTATATCAGCAAGGTGCGATGACCAAAGACCCATACCTTTGGTGCAGCTGCACACCAAGCCCAGTCCATTGGGAATCCGAAATGACGGGTGAGGGTTTCATGGGTAGGTAGCACGGCGCTAATAGTGTGCAAGAGGCTGGGAATTGGGTTGAATGGGAAGCGTGCTTGGATGGCCAAGGTGGTTAAGATGAGCACACGCGTTAAGCAGTATACACTACTGCCCATTAAAATTGTTATACCAAGAAGAAATGCAGATGATAGACGGGTGTTCATTGGACAAATGTATTGTACTAGAACTGACATGGGATTACATTTTCAGGCAATTTGGGTGGATAGATCCTGAAAAATCATTACCCAGAACAACCACCTCTGGTCGTAATAACGTCCTTGACACGCCTGGGCATTGAGTCATACAGAGCTTGGATGGTGTGTGTACAGGTACAGCTGCCCATGCAGCTTCAACACGATACCACAATTCATCAAGAGTAGTGACTGGCGTATTGTGACGAGCCAGTTGCTCGGCCACCATTGACCAGATGTTTTCAATTGGTGAGAGATCTGAAGAATGTGCTGGCCAGGGCAGCAGTCGAACATTTTCTGTATCCAGAAAGGCCCATACAGGACGTGCAACATGAAGTCGTGCATTATCGTACTGAAATATAGGGTTTCGCAGGGATCGAATGAAGGGTAGAGCCACGGGTCGTAACTCATCTTAAATGTAACGTCCGCTGTTCAATGTGCCGTCAATGCGAACAAGAGGTGACCGCGACGTGTATCGAATGGCACCCCATACCACCACCCCAGGTGATACGCCAGTATGGCGATAACGAATACACGCGTTCACCGCGACGTCGCCAAACACTGATGCGACCATTGTGATGTTGTAAACAGAACCTGGATTCATCCGAAAAAATGACGTTTTGCCATTCGTGCACCCAGGTTCGTCGTCGAGTACACCGTCGCAGGCGCTCCTGTCTGTGATGCAGCATCAAGGGCAACCGCAGTCACAGTCATTGGATCTCGGCCAACGCGATCAGCGATGTGGCGATACGATAAACCGCAATCGCGATAGGCTACAAGCCGACCTTTATCAAAGTCGGAAACGTGATGGTACGCATTTCTCCCCCTTACACGAGGCATCACAAGAACGTTTCACGAAACAACACCGGTCAACTTCTGCTTGTGTATGAGAAATCGTTTGGAGACAATCCCTCGTGTCAGCACGTTGTAGGTGTCACCACCGACGGAAACCTTGTGTGAATGCTCTGAAAAGCTAATCATTTGCATATCACAGCATCTTCTTCCTGTCGGTTAAATTTCCCGTCTGCAGCACGTCATCTTCGTGGTGTAGCAATTTTCATGGCCAGTAGTGTATACGGATTCGAGTCACAGTCCAGCACGAATTTTCGCCTTTGGCCATCGATTCATTTCAGTGCCCAAAAGCGGCTATGATAACCTTCGAATCTCTTTGTTGTTCCGGTCCAATGACGGCGACATGGCACTGCGCATATCCGGATTGAGCTGCAAACTCGGGGCATTCCGAGCGTCGGAGGAAATAATCCGAAAATGTGTCCCGGGTGAAGTAGAGAGGGAGCATTTCTCTCTCTCCCTCTCTACATCTCTATCTCTCTCTCTGCCTCTCTCTTCCACGAGCGTACCCGATCCAGCCCACGAACAGCGTGTTGCCCATGCGCGGGCCGCGGGTTGCCTAACCGCAGTGTAGATGTTGAAGAGAGCAGGGGCCAATCTGCAGCGGATTACCAAGGTGTAACCAGGCTGGCCACCTTTACGAGAGAGCGGCCCCAGCTGTCTCGAGCAGCTTCCCGCGTTACCGTGGTGGCGGCACTGCTAGGTGGTCGCGAGGCAGACGGCTCCGGGCTGCGCGGCAGCCCGCGGCTCGCGACTCGCCCGGGCTTACAATAGCGGAGCGGGCACCGGCGCGGAGCGCCTTGTTTTTTGGTAGTCGGCCACCGTCGCGTCCCGTGCCGTCCTATTGAATCGTGCCCCGCCGCAGCCGCAGCCGCAGCCTCGGCCAGCGGCCGTATGGGCGCCGCCGCCAGGCCTCTGATTTACTGCCGTCGGCCTTCTGGTCGGCTCGGCGTAGCGCGGGTTCGCGGCCGCCACAGTTTGCCGCCAGTTCGCGACCAAAAAGGGGAAAAAAATTAGTGAAAAAAAGGGGCGCAGACGTAGGCGGCGGAGGAGGAGGAGGCTGAGGAAAAAAAATAGCTGGCGACTGCGGACGACAAAAGAGCGGCAGTCGGCGTGTGGTCATGTTTTATGTATGTGCGGGCGCGGCGCGCAGCGGCCGGCGAACAGAAGTAGGCGCGCGCGCGCGCGCTTCCACGGCTCTGCTCGGTCACGGCGGCAGCCTGCATCCTGCGCTGCGGCGCTAACCGGGGAGCCACTTGCTCGCCCTCTGGCCGAAAGGAACTCCGTGCTAATCCCAGTATGAGGTACAGCTGAGATATATCAGATTACACAGCGCAGCGGACAACGGCGCTAACGTTGATGCTCTGCTCCTTGATTTCAGTAAGACATTTGACACCGTCCCGCACAGCCGTTTAATGAAAAAAATACGAGCTTACGGAGTATTGCAGCAGACCTGCGATTGCATTCAAGACATTCTTGCAGATGGAACTCAACATGTCGCTCTTAACTTAGCTAAATCGAAAAAGGTAATAACGGAGTACCACAGGGAAGTGAGATAGGACCGTTGCTGTTCACAGTATATACATATAAATGGTCTAGTACAAAGCGTCGGATGCTCTTTAAGGCTATTCGCAGATGATGCAGTTGTTTACACCAAAGTAGCAACGCCAGACGATAGTACAAATTTTGCAGAACGACCTGCAAGAAAATGATTCAAATGGCTCTGATCACTATGGGGCACAACGTCTGAGGTCATCAGTCCCCTAGAACTTAGAACTACTTAAACCTAACTAACCTAAGGACATCACAAACATCCATTTCCGAGGCGGGATTCGAACCTGCGACCGTAGCGGTCGCGCGGTTCCTGACTGTAGCGCCTAGAACCGCTCGGCCAACTCGTCCGGCGAACGACCTGCAGAGAAATGATGAATGGTGCAGTCTGTGGCAGTTGAACCTGAACGTAAATAAACGTAACATATTGCGCATATATAGGAAAAGAAATCCACTACGGTACAGCTACGCTACTGATGACAAACAGCTGGAGACAGCGTCTGCCGTAAAAGATCTATGCGTATCTATCCAGAGCGACCTTAAGTGGAATGAATGTATACAACAGATAGTGGGAAAAGCAGACACCAGAGTCACATTCATCGGAAGAACGTGAAGGAAATGTAATCTCATAAGCAGCTTGTTCTCCCGATTCTTGAGTATTGGTCATCTATTTGGGATTTCTATGAGGTAGGACTGGTAGAGGAGATAGAGAAGATCCAAGGAAAAGCGGCGCGTTTTGTCACGGGGTCGTTTAGCTGGCGAGAGGGCATTACGGAGGTGCTAAACAAACTCCACTGGCAGGCGTTACAAGAGAGACGTTGTCCATCACAGAGGGATTTACTATTGAAATTTCGGGACAGCACTTTTCAGGAGGAGTCAGACAACATATTACTTGCCTCCCACATACATCTCGTGTGTTGATCACCAGGAGATAATTCGAGAAATTAGAGCCAATACAGTGGCTTACTGACAATCACTCTTCCCACGCACTATTCGCGAGTGGAACAGGGTTTGAGGGATGAGATAGTGGTACCGACAGTACCCTCCACCACACACCATTAGGTGATGTAGCTGTACATTACCTGAGATCTTCTGTCTGTGATCTCCCACGTCACGAAATAGACGTCGAGTAGTTTTGAGTCGTCTGCCTATGTACTTACATCAGACAACTCGAGTGTATGCGTTGGCCTTTATGAGTGGCACCGCTGCAGCCTTCGATAGCAAACAGCGTGACAAAATTAGTATAGCACCCATAAGACATGGACGGATTTCATTGTAATTTCGCAGAAAATATTCAAATGTGTGCTTATTCCTAAGGGACCAAACTGCTGAGGTCATCCTTTCGTAGACTTGCACACTACTTAAACTAACTTACGCCAAGGACAACACACAAACCCATACCCGACGGAGGACTCGAACCTCCGGTTGGAGGGGCCATGCAATTCGTGACATGGCGCCTCTAACCACACGGCCACTCCGCGCGGCTAATTTCGCACACATACACTCCATCGGAAAGAATATGTAAATGATCGAGTTGCCAGTCTCTGTTACATCTAGAATCGCCACTAGAGTGCCTGACTCTTATTCTTGTTTAGTGTTGTAACTAGGCAAGGTAGGGTATAGATAGGGCGTGCAAAGCATCAGATGTGCACTCATTGCGAAGGACACTGAGGTGACCCACAATCGTGTGAGGCAGCGGTACCAGTATCTCGCAGAATTTGCAAGAGGTCTCATTGTGGTTCTACATTTGGCAGGGTGGACGAATCGAGCAATATTCACTTCTTTGGGCTATTCAAATTTGACAGTGACCCCATGTTGGAGTGCGTGGTAACGTGAGGACAGGCATACTTGTATTTGAAATTCCGATCGATGTCGTATGACCATCACAAGGGAGGATGCAGGTAATGCGAACCAAGCACATCATAACCCCTTCACATTTGCGATTTCCATCCGAGACCAACTAGGGGAGACTCAAGTAGCATCGGCTGACTTAAGGGTTTTGACTATACTTTGAAAAGTGGTGGTTAATCGTAATCTTAATATACTATTTCCTTATCTAAAAAGATGTTCCGTGAATTATATATTGTAATCATTTTTATTTTACTTATGTATGCAATACTTAATTACATCTAAAGCAAAAGTGCTTCAATTACAAGGCTTCTAGAAAGTGTCTTTCACTATTGTCCATTATCTTTTCTTTGATAATACTGGTTGTTAATGATACACCGCAGTGATAGTTATTGAAGAGTACAAGAACACTTAAGTATGGCAACTTATTATTACTATTTCAGCTCATTTAACCGGTGTTGTGCTCACTACTTTACAGGCACTGCAGAGGCTTGTAGAAGCTGGCTTTCTTAGAGACCTTTCCATCTCGACATGAAATAATACTCAAATTGCTTTCCAGCAACCCTATTGTGTTTGTCGAATTGGTAAGGCAGCTTCAGCTGCTCAACTGAAGCAAATACAAGTTGCAAAAATTCCTTTTATTGAGGGAGATAAACTTATTATCTAAATATTCCATGTAATACACTAGTTTCTAGAATGAAATTTTCACTCTACAGCGGAGTGCGCGCTGATATGAAACTTCCTGGCAGATTAAAACTGTGTGACGCACCGAGACTCGAACTCGGGGCCTTTGCCTGCCAGGAAGTTCCATATCCACGCACACTCCACCTGTAGAGTGAAAATTTCATTCTAGAAACATCCCCCAGGCTGTGGCTACGCCGTGTCTCCGTAATATTCTTTCTTCCAGGAGTGCCAGTTCTGCAAGGTTCGCAGGAGAGCTCCTGTGAAGTTTGGAAGGTAGGAGACGAGGTACTGGCGGAATTAAAGCTATGAGCACGGGGCCAGAGTCGTGCTTGGGTGGCTCAGATGGTAGAGCACTTGCCCGCGAAAGGCAAAGGTCCCGAGTTCGAGTCTCGGTCCGGCACTCAGTTTTAATCTGCCAGGAAGTTTCATATCAGCGCACACTCCACTCCAGAGTGAAAATTTCATTCTAGAAACATCTCCCAGGCTGTGGCTAAGCCATGTCTCAGCGATATCCTTTCTTCCAGGCGTACTAGTTCTGCAAGCTTCGCATGAGAGCTTTTGTGAAGTTGTGGAAGGTAGGAGACGAGGTAGTGGCGGAATTAAAGCTCTGAGGACTGCGTGAGTCGTGCTTGGGTAGCTGAGTTGGTACAGCACTTGCCTGCAAAAAGCAAAGGTCCCGAGTTCGAGTCTCGGTCCGGCACACAGTTTTTATCTGCCATAAAGTTTCAATACACTAGTTGCTTTTACATTTCTTCATCAAAAGTTATCTTGAATCTGTCCGTCTGAGGAGTTAATACTGCGTAATTACCCAGTTTAACTGCTATTATGCTGTCTCAAAGTGTGCTTCAAGGTACAGAAAACGCTTCAAATGCCTCCCTTAAGGTCATATTATTAGACATAAACTTGCTCACAGCAATTTTCATGCACTCTTTTTCTCATTTTTCGCTTATTTTTCTCTCACTTTCCCCCATGTCAGCCTGAACAGAAGTAAGAAGAATAAAATATTATTTAAAAACTGAAATTACTTCTTGCTGGTACTGAAAGGCAATCGCATGACGGTTACTGTACGAGACACACGCCGTTGGATCTATTCATATTGTACGTTCTTTTACAGAAATTATCATGACACGATTATTAGATGTAATTACTTACATGACAAGTATAACCGAAATATAGCAAAGAAATTAATAACTTTCCTTAAAAAGTGGTACCACATGCTTCTAATTACCTGCCGTGCGCTAAGAGCTACAGCAGTCACCTTCAGGCACTCAGAACAGACAAAACACCGAATAGATGTTCAAATGTTCAAATGTGTGTGAAATCTTATGGGACTTATCTGCTAAGGTCATCAGTCCCTAAGCTTACACACTACTTAACCTAAATTATCCTAAGGACAAACACACACACCCATGCCCGAAGAAGGACTTGAACCTCCGCCGGGATCACCGAACAGAGGAAGAATACGTCCCACTCTGGAGCATGTGGACTCACAAGCCTGCTTCTGCTTACTGTACGCTTCTGTTGCTTGGAGTCAGAATGGGGAATCACTGTGGTGGCCGGTACTGCGCGAATTTCCCTTAATCGATTCCTTGAAACATTGTGTGTCATCCCGTACCTCTGGTCGGAGACTAGTAGCAACCGCACTACGAAATTACCGTCCCGCGCCTAGGCTGTTGTTAACATCATAAACAAATGGATATGTTTGGAATGGTGCCATAACCCACAAGAATGCACCACTGATGAGTGAAGTTGAATTTCGTGCAGTGATGGATCACGCGGTTTGCGAGGTAGTATAGCGACGGCCTTTGAGAAGGTCCCATTCTTATAATGTTTCATAAAGGCACAATGATGTCATGGTGTGAACCAACGAGTATGACTTCATGTCACGGTTGTTAGTGGTTGGGAGAACTCTGACAGCACAATATTACGTCACGGATATGGTGCATACTTTTGTGTTACCTCTCACCACATACCTCTTCAAACCGTGAAATTTCATCCTGATAGGTGGCCCAATATTTTAGTCAGGAAGTGTATATGACCACTTGCGATGTTCACAAACGTCCTAACGACCTCAGGGTACCAAATAGATCTACTTTAGCTTCAAGACTACTACTGGTATCAAACAGTTCAATGGCTTGACGCACCGAATAACGTGACCAAGTAAAACAGGCTGTCCTCTGGGGTCAGTATGCGGACCTGCGTCGTAACGGTGTAACCCTCTTGTAATTATTAGATGGTGTGAATACAGGTAGCGGAACAGTTGCCTACTGTAATGACGTTCACATTGGTGTCTGTTGACTCGCGAATGAAACGTGAGGAGATAGAGTGATGGCCTCACATCAGTGGTGTGCGGGCAAGGAATTAAAATAGCTGCAAATTAAAGTGTAGCGTCTCTGTAATAAAAATGTATACTGTGTGCTTGCATCTAGGATAGCATAATGAGGAGAAAAGATATTCACGGCACTTGCGTCCACAGATATGGAGGAGACAATAAAAATTATGCAAATGATTGATAGTGCCAGCATTGGAGATAGCAAAATGCAGTTGCCTGATAGGTGCATATATCGTAACGCCGTCTTTAGTGCAGGGAAGAATGTGTGGGTACATCGGTTGCGACTGAAAAACAAATGTACCGTAGCGAGGCGAGTGCTACGAAATGTAACCCCAAGACAATGGATGTCCCATCCTGGCTACGGTGAGAAAACGTAAACAGAGTCTGTTAAATTAGGGGTTCCGGTATAACGACGAACGCCAGCCTAAAACTTTGAAAGATAGATCCGCGGTAGCGTGATTGAGAAGTTATTCAACAGCTAGAAGAGTTCGTGGCATATTCGATGATAACAGGGGAAACCTACAGTTGAAATATTTTAATTGAAGACAGGGCATAGTACACCTTATTAGTGGTGATGGTCCATACTGTCAATATTTATTTAAATTTGGAAATGTCCTTAAGAAATTTGTGGGCATACAGAGGTCAGACTCCGGAGTACCTAATATTTGTTTTTCTGACGTAATTTTTACTGCCCAGACACTTTTTACTAATATTTATAAACACGATTCGTTTCGGCATCATGCTGCAGTCATGAGCTGCATTGTATTTGCATATAGATTACACTGAAGTCTGGAGAGGATTATTTGTTGGGTGTGGAAGTGGGGTTATGTACCGAAATTTTGCCCTCTAGGCAAAGATTCATTTATTTAAGCCTATACCTTAAATGAATTCTGTGTTTAAATCATTTCAGTTGTAAGGTGCCAGGATTTGGGTACTTACGCGTTGGCTTTTCAGCATTAGTATTAATAAGGGACTGACTTTGGCATCAGGTCATGACTGTATTGACTTATGGTGAATATGAGGCCCTCTCGAGTAGTATTATATCCATGTCTGGATGACTGAGCTACTAACATAAAGCGCTGGTGAAAAGTGCCGAAGTTGACAACTGTAGAATACAAAGTTTACAGCTGGCCGTAGTTCGTCGGACCTCCGTGGACGGCAGGTAGCGGTCACAGGAAACACGGGAAAATACGGCAGATTTGGGGGTAGCCCGGTCTCCGGAGCCACTTGTGCTGAGCAGCACGTGGCGAAGACGGGAATTTCGTTTGCCTAGGTACGATATAACCGACACGACCATTGGGTAACTTGGTTGTCGGCGATGTTACAGCCTGCCGCGTTTTAGTACGCATGGAAGACGGGAGAATTGTGGGAAAAGAGGACTTTGCCTTCAGTCATTGAGCGGTACGGATTTGGAAACGGCGTTTAGGACATCGTATCGAAGGGAGCGGACTTCGACTTGGTTGTCGGCGAGTTAGGACGCATCCCGCGAGATCTATGACGCGAATTGTTCCTCTGTGCAGACAGAGATTTTTCTTGTATTCGAGTTACGGGTTTTGGCAAAAGAAGAATGGCATCTGATTTCTAACTTTCAAGATTTGCGCTGTCCTGTGGGATGGAAGTTTGAGGAGCAATTTTCAATTGAGATTATCTCAGACTGCGAATGCTGTGATTTGGAGACGGCATAGCCATCCGAATTACTGGTATTTCACCATAGGGCCAGTTTCAATGATTGACTTCACTACATGTGTAGGATTGCGCACTTTTTTAGGTCTACACGACGAGGTTCAGCGCGGGAGATACGGTCTGTATCGCAACATTGCACCAACACGCGTTCCGTGCACAGCTCTGCGCTTGGAGATCTTTGTATGCTCAGAAGCGAGATTTTCACCAACCCTTAACTACTTCCAACAACGTATCTAGTAATCTTAATCTTGTAGTTATCCTTGAGAGGTGCCGAGTATTCATCAACGTAACTGCCTGTAATTGGGGCGCGTAATTGCAAATTAGTTAATATTCCCTTCTCATGAGTGTATGGGTGGTCAAAAAATTAACATTTTTGTAATTTCTATTAATTATGGGAAATATTAAAATTAAATACCAGTATTACAATCGAATTATCGACTTCTTTGTAGCTATCATTTAATCTCTCCCATTAAGCTTTACATTTACCCTAGTTACTGCACAGCTTGCCAAGACTGGAAGGAAAGGAGGTCTGCGAAGTTGTATGTCAGCGACGGACAAATAAGCTTACACAGTTATCTCTTTACATACCTTTCTGCTAGAAGTTTATTTACCTGGCACACAGGGCGCAATAATAAGACACCATCACTTAGCACTTTCACATTCACATGTTTACAGTCCAAGGAAACCTATCAGCCAAGGTTCACTTACTTCCATTGTTAAAATACTACAAACTATGAAAATAATGTTTTTATGTATGTGCATAATTGATCTCAATGATCTCACTGTAAACATTATCATTATTTGGTATTTGTTGTTTACTCACTAATATCAAGATATTTTTATTTCAGTTAACTTTTTATATTATCAAAACCAGCATTCCACATTCGGAAATATTGTGAAGAAGTTTGCACTGTTACATTCTATTTTGTCATTTAGCAACCTGTTACCATGTACAATACCTTTTCATCAGTTGAGACAAGGGCATACAGTGATCCGAACATAGTGCACCGTAACTTTTGTGTTTAAACTCTTTCAGGATATATATATATATATATTTGTTTATATTTAAATTTGCTAGAATGTGATCGGTAGTTTTGTGTAATATTACAAATTTAGTCACAGTATTTTGTACAAGAATTAGTGTAATCCTAAACCGACGGATACACGAAGAATATAGTAGCGTCGACATACGTAATATATGGAGGACACTGACTAGATTAGATTTTAGTACACTTACTTACTATACGACTAACGACACGGATTTGCAACACTCAGAGTATTTCCGAGACAACTATAAAATCTTGAAAGTACTTAGAATAGAAATAAAATATTGGTATATACATAGAATTTATATTTTTGTGAATTTATATAAATTTCATTTTATTTATACATTAAGTCATGTTAAACATTTTATTTTGTTAGAAGAAATGTAATGAACCAGAATGCGAAATAATGTAGCGCCACTTGTCTACCTAACAACCTGAAATAGTAATTCAAGAAGGTAGGTCTTTTGAAGAAACAGCAATAAATATTTAGACAAATAAAGCTATAATTTACTGGGTATGCACTAGATTATAAATGAATAGGTTCGTTATTCGATTTCTGATAGGATCTAAGCTACTCCCTCCAATTTAACTTTTCATTCACCTGCAGCAGTGCATTGTGTTTTTTATGGATGCTTCGAACAGCATTTCATTAATGTCAAAAACTGCAAGCTACTTGTGGAGTACGAATCGTATTACTGTTCCGGTACTGAAAGTACTTCGGCCGCTGTTGGCTAAGCTGAGCTAGGTGATGTAGTGATCGAAGCAAATAGCGACAAAAAGCAAAAACAGCTCTCGTAAAATAAATGTAAAATTATTACCACGTTAGCAGTTATGTGTTTCACTGAACTTAACTGACAAGAACTAAGTACGAAAAGAACAAAAACAAACGTGTCATTGTTAATCATTGTAGACTGAATATTACGCTGATTTCCTCAGAGAATAGCGGAAAAACTCATATAGGAGTCCCCTGACAGAAATATAAAAATGCTGGCTCTTACCCACGGCTGCGATGGCCCCCATACCAGTAATATGAAATGAGAAAACATCGCTCTTGTGCAACGCAGCTAGCTCTTTATTCGCACGAAGTAATGGCCGCTATCGACAGGGGATCTCAAGTTGATTCTGTATTTCTAGATTTCCGGAAAGTTTTTGACACCGTTCCTCACAAGCGACTTCTAATCAAGCTGCAGAGCTATGGGGTATCGTCTCAGTTGTGCGACTGGATTCGTGATTTCCTGTCAGGAAGGTCGCAGTTCGTAGTAATAGACGGCAAATCATCGAGTAAAACTGAAGTGATATCAGGTGTTCCCCAGGGAAGCGTCCTGGGACCTCTACTGTTCCTGATCTATATAAATGACCTGGGTGACAATCTGAGCAGTTCTCTTAGACTGTTCGCAGATGATGCTGTAATTTACCGTCTAGTAAGGTCATCCGAAGACCAGTATCAGCTGCAAAGCGATTTAGAAAAGATTGCTGAATGGTGTGTCAGGTGGCAGTTGACGCTAAATAACGAAAAGTGTGAGATGATCCACATGAGTTCAAAAAGACATCCGTTGGAATTCGATTACTCGATAAATAGTACAATTCTCAAGGCTGTCAATTCAACTAAGTACCTGGGTGTTAAAATTACGAACAACTTCAGTTCGAAGGACCACATAGATAATATTGTCGGGAAGGCGAGCCAAAGGTTGCGTTTCATTGGCAGGACACTTAGAAGATGCAACAAGTCCACTAAAGAGACAGCTTACACTACACTCGTTCGTCCTCTGTTAGAATATTGCTGCGCGGTGTGGGATCCTTACCAGGTGGGATTGACGGAGGACATCGAGAGGGTGCAAAGAAGGGCAGCTCGTTTTGTATTATCGCGTTATAGGGGAGAGAGTGTGGCAGATATGATACGCGAGTTGGGATGGAAGTCATTACAGCATAGACGTTTTTCGTCGCGGCGAGACCTTTTTACGAAATTTCAGTCACCAACTTTCTCTTCCGAATGCGAAAATATTTTGTTGAGCCCAACCTACATAGGTAGGAATGATCATCAAAATAAAATAAGAGAAATCAGAGCTCGAACAGAAAGGTTTAGGTGTTCGTTTTTCCCGCTCGCTGTTCGGGAGTGGAATAGTAGAGAGATAGTATGATTGTGGTTCGATGAACCCTCTGCCCAGCACTTAAATGTGAATTGCAGAGTAGTCATGTAGATGTAGATGTATAGCTTTACCGGGCGAGAGACCCCGTTCGGTAAGCTCGAGCGCTTCATGCAGTTTCTTTCATTTCATGCGACTTCGGTGATTTGCGCGTCGATGACAGTAAAATTATGATGAGGCCAACACACATCTTCAGTCGCGAGAGAAAAGTCAACCCGAGCGGGAATCGAACCCGGGACCCCACGGACGACGGTCAAAAACTTTATTCGCAATACCTCAAAAAGGCAACCCACAGTGGTACGCTTCTTAGAGTTATGCATAAGTGTTGTGTGATGCTTAGCGGCTTAAGTGAAACGGTTTTGTGACTGCTTTTAGTACGGAAGTAAGGATTATACACGTAGAGGATTGTATAACCATTGTAGTCATTACGCTGAATAGTATTATATAGAACATTTCAAATGATAAAATTATTTTCACGTATATAATAAAGTTAAAAAGTCAAAGACTACATAGCTCTTTCGAAGAGTAGTTATTGTTCCATATTTCGCGTTATTTTCTTCAAATGAATGAATGCATTGCACTGCATTCTTTCCAAAGTAGCCTGTGATCTTCTTCGGTTTTCAAGCTATCTTCATACCTAATTTTGTTGAAATCGGTTAAGTGGTTCAGTCGGTAAAGGGTAACAGACAGAGCTACTTTCGCATTTAAATTGCCGCTATGGATTACATGTAATGATGTGCTCATGGGAGCAACTCTGTTGTGATGTCGTAGAAATATTAGTAGCATACCAGTTATGGCACTGTTACTCGTTCTTCTTTATTATCTGTGGATCAGACACAGCAGATCGCCCTGTAAACAGTAACACGAACACCGAAATGGGATATAAATGAATTTCGATTAGGCTCCTGTTAATATGACGGAATTTTACTAGTGAGAGAAAGATCTTGGACTGAAACCATACCGCGGCATTGCTGGCTTTTCCACCAAGATATCATCCAAATGTTTAGGCGAGTCCAGACCCTTCAAACAATCGCCTGCGGGACATTACTGTGCCTTTAGTCCTCCCTTTAGGGCCCTTATCTCTGGGCTTGCGGGCAATTCTCTTGTCTTACGCTCTGAGATATGGCTACCGCCTCCCCGTACGAATCTGTACTGCGGTGCAACCGCCTCCAGCAACTTGGGCAACTGCGTGGTCTAGCGTAAGTCGTCTTTGGGCTTTGATCAGGACGTACCCATATACGTGTAATTCGTACTCTTATATTTCAGTCGTTATTTAACGAATACGCAATAGAAATATATAATTACCACAGAGCCTGAAAAAGCTGGAAAAACTCATCTGTGGTGTGTTTATTGCTAACACCTAAGTCGGTGAAGTGCCAGACAAAGACATATTGAAATGACAGAAGCCTCATTGATTCCAGACGCCATCTGAAATGCTTAAGGTACAACTTTTTTCTATTTTTCTTAGGCTACACGCTAGCGATGTAATAGCGAGCCGGATTTTACTGTCTCTTGTCAGATATCGTGTTTACTAGAAATTCAACATTATATGAGCTGGAAAAAGTCTGTCGAAAGGCAGAAGACACAAAACTGTGATCATCGTGACGCGTGACGACAGCCATCTGTGTGTTCAATAAAACACACGCCACTAACCCCGCTAAATGCATCGGGCTACATGTTATAAACTATAGTTGTACTGTTCTTACTGCATTGATAGTATTTTCAAGAACTCTGCAGTAAAAATACAAACACGTGAAGGGATTTCACTTATAAGATCGAGAGAAATATTTTTCAAAGGCTCTTAACCGTGGTGACAGACGGACGTTAGACTTTCTTACAGAGTTAACACGCAGAAACGCCTTTAATACATCACAATAAATAACTACTTTCTTTCGCAAGTGAACGTTGTCTGGAAAATAGTGAAAGTAGTGTCACCCCATTGATGGATCGTGGCAGACGATAACTATGAATCATTCATTGTTGCTATGGAAGTTGCAAATTCGAATGGTTATGTGTGTGAGTGGAAGGGGGGAGGGAGAAGGGGTGAGAGAGAGAGAGAGAGGGGGGAGGGAGAGAGAGAGAGGGGAAGACAGAGGGGAGGAAGGAGGGAGGGAGAGACGGCGCTAGAGAGAGAGATAACCCTTTGGAGTCAGCCTTCGATCCGATTTGTCATAACTCACAACAAACATTGGGCACTATAACGCAACTGATTTCGCAGTATCTTTGTTCCTTGATGAGATTACGGGAGGTTGGGGAGGGGGGGGGGGGGCAGTGGCAAAGCTGCGGAATCACTTTTAAAATACTACCTCCGTTTGCAATGCCACGCAGAAGTAGTTCACTGGTCTACACCACAGAAGCTAATTTCAGAAGGCAACCAAATAGCTGTTGAATCTTTAGTTGAACAGATAGTAGACGAAAAGTATAGATAACAAAATTTTATCGGAATTTGTTACACTCACCAATTGAGCACATTTTTGCGATCAGGATGACTGCTAAATCGTCTCGGAATCTAAATAAAATTCGATAAATAAAAACGTCCATTCCTTCAGAATATCACCATTCGCTTACTAGGATTTATGTTAACGTTGAATCGCATAAATTAACGATGTTTTGTTGTTATTTAAAAATTTGTCGAAAGTACTTGTTAGCTAGCATTTGGCTAGCGTGCAGTGATCAAAATCATGTCAAACATAAATTTCTGATAAATCAATTTGCTTTTCCTCAAAAAGAACTTGAAACTGCCATGCACCAGAGCGCTCAATTACACATGATTAGTATAACGCTCAACTTAATCTGTTCCTCATAAAACCTGTGTGTCTCGCATTGTTTATCGATCGAAGCAACTGTTCATTCAAGCTGATGTCCGGTGAATCTTTTGAATGATTCACAGCACTTCAGATAAAGGATTCAAAACACTTATCTTCTGCACTAATAACGATTGCAACTTACCAGTGAAGCGAATTCTGAACAATTTAGACTACATTTTGTCTACAGTGTATGCAAATACATTCAAAAGTGGAATAATAGGTTCTTCGTAACTGACAGACAGTGGGAAAACTGTCAGCATGATGTAACCACACAAAGAGATATCATTTGTAATGCGAAAGCCAAGAAATTGGTCCACGTCTGTTTATTCACCAACCTGAATATGAGTAGTGAAACCTCCAGGAGTTCTATTGTGCTTGACTAAATCTCTCAGTGAACTATTAGTGAGTTATTTTATTTGTTCTCAGGTATTTTACACGTCATCTTCATAGGAGAAATCAGTAATAATGAAACTAATTGACTAGTTCACAAATAACTATTACACAACTAAGAAAGTAACTCATATACATATTTTACGTGTCATCTTCCTAGAAGGTAACAATAACAAAATTAATTAACTCATACCTGAGGCCAAATTACGACAGCTACTTTTGTTGATTTATATGTTGTGTACGATACTTACATATTAAAACCTTCATTAATGGTATCTGAAAATGGTAGTATATTATTTATTGCTTCACTAATCACTACTTACACTTCACACACACACACAAACACACACACGCGCGCGCGCGCGCGCGCGCAAACGCGCGCACACACTCGACACCACTGTATACGCACACGCTACACACAAACATTCGGCTAAAGTCAAGAGTATTGCAATGTTTCTGCATTTGTCTATGAGAAATGAGGTTACACTTCCCATCATCTTGGCCAAACAAGACGGATAAACTGCCACCTTGTATTAAACAAGGTGAACGAGGAGCGTAAGCAGTTAGTCCTTCTCTAGTTACTGATTTGCTATAAAAGTTCACAAATTTTCAATGTGCAGCTGAAATACGCAAGCTAGTCACTGTAGCCATAACTGAATGTCCTATAACTCAGGAATTTAGTATTTTGGCCATCATTTGTAAACAAAATGCTGTATTCAGAAATAAGTTACCAAAGTACGTTGAACGGAAAATATACATGTAGTATGTAGGTGCAGTAGTAACTTAGCGAAAAATTGTTACTAAATGCACAAACAATCCAGTAAGAAAGGGCTGCCCAGAGATCATTGGAAAGGTAGATTTTAGGCGCAAAAGTAAAAGACATAAAAACTAAGAAATGGATCAGGAAACAAACAGGGTTTAATGACGTAATAGTGACTTATGAAATCAATATAGCGATATAAAATAATGGGAGAGATTCCAAAGAGAACTGTGTTGGTTTCCTCAAGACCTAGAGGACAGTCTCATGGAAGCTGGATGGACGCCATAAAGAAAGAAGCAGTACTAAGTTGGGTGACGAAACCGGAATGTTGTAATGTGTGAAAAAGTCTAGAAGAAGTCATTCTCGAACAGCAGACGATAAATGTCTGATGATAATGCTGATGACGAAGGATTACGATGACGATAATGTTGACGTGCGCTTTCCTCCTAATTCTTACATGTGAAATGTTGTTTCTGGTTACTGTACGCTATACTCGATTGCATTCGAAAGTGATAGAGGGATAAGGGGTGGGAAGATAGCGAAAGTGTTCCATACACTTGTATGCGCAAGCCCCTTTTCTGGTTCCGCATTTGCAGATATTAAAATTTTGTAAGAAAAAACACTAATCCGTTCAGTATGCGGTTGCTGTGGTGGTACGCTTGCACCATGCTCGAATTTCGGTCTTGTGGAGTAGGACCACCATAGACTGAGGAAGTAGATGAGAATCATAACCATATCTGATTACAGCTTAGCTGGTCCTTTTCGTGATGCGTTCCGCAAATTATAGTTTCTGTCGTAATTGCTGAAACCTATTTTGTGACGTTTCCAGCGCAATATTTTCGCCAATTCAGGGTGTCAAATTAAACTGTTACATGTTGTAGTCGTCATATACTGCATACTGTCAAATGTTTATAATGTAGTTCAGTTATAAAATATGCGTTAATTCACTATAATATAAAATTATCTTAATGTGCTGCGCTTTTCAATGTAAGAAGCGTTACATTGTGTACTTATAAATATATTTAAGGGAAATATTGAAAGATTCTCTGATTTCATATTGTACAGTTTTTATATCTTCCGTGAAACGTAAACAGCAGTCAGACATTGGGCAAAGGATCAAAAGGATTGATTGTCTTAGAAAAGTCTTCATATCACTTTGTGTAGCTTTCGGTAATTGCGTAACTGACAGCTGTTAGTGCTAGTGGAAAAGGAATGACTCACAGGCAAGGCTGCTGCTGAGTGGTACTATACTTCGAATAGCCAATAAAAATGACTTACGGCAATAATAATTATTTATATTGAACACTTGTAAACGTTACCAATATCCTTTAACTTTCGACAGCATAATAATTATAATCGCGTGTATTTACAGATGTATATTCTGATATCCACCTCTATGTGCGGTTTTGCCAGGAAAGTAATTATTACTGTGGATATCTGCTGACATATCCTGAAATATCTGAATTTATACAGATCTCTAACGATAGGACGATATCTTGAGTAAAGAGGTTAAATATTTAAACTCCTTGTCTTGGCTGGTATCAGCATATGGTGTAGAAAATGCATAGTAGAAAAGCTGAAGTCAGTGTAATTTAGTTTTCAACTGGTTCTGGTCTAGAAGCAAGTCCACGGTAGTTCAAATGGCTCTGAGCACTATGGGACTTAACAGCTATGGTCATCAGTCCCCTAGAACTTAGAACTATTTAAACATAACTAACCTAGGGACATCACACAACACCCAGTCATCACGAGGCAGAGAAAATCACTGACCTCACCGGGAATTGAACCCGGGAATCCGGGCGTGGGAAGCGAGAACGCTACCGCACTACCACGAGCTGCGGACTTCCACGGTAGTAAAATATACAATTACAAAGAAATAAATATGATACATTTTTATAAATCCATGGTACATAATTTAAGTCCAATAGAACAATCCTGCACGCAATAACTTTGTGAAATGCGCGCACTAACCAGTACAGAATAACTACAAATACATTTTGTAGTGATTAGCGCCTGCATTTCACACAGTTATAGTGTTCAGAATTGTTCTGTTTGATTTAAATTATGTACCTTGCATTCGGAGAATGTTACATATGTAACGTTTGTTGGTTTTATAACTACATATTTGACTACCATGAACACGGTTCTGAAATGACCTGGTCGGTAAATAAATTGCATTAAAGTCATCATTTGCGTTATGCACTCGATACAGTGGTTACGTGTGTGTGACAGAATAAGCACCGGAACCACCGCCCCTGAAATATCTATGTTTGTTAGTAAGTAGACAAACACCTGCTGAAGAAAGATGCCGCCTGAAGAAGTTGACTGCCATATTACTATGCTATAGATATTACTGAAGGAGAGTACCTTATGGGTTTCCGTTTACGAACCCTGGACAGGCCTAAAACGGTATCACGACGTGCTAATCCTGAAGCGGATAGGTTACCGTCAGACCTGTGTGCGTGCGACAGCTGACTGTTTTGCGGCGTCCCGTCGGTATCGGGCGCACATGCTCCGTGCGGGGGCGCGGCGCCCCTCGCCTCATGAATGTTTCATGCGGAGGCGGCGGGGGCGGAGGCGGTTGTGCGTGGAGCGTGAGTCAGCCGGAGGCCCGGCGTATCACTGCAAGGCGCGGGACTCGAACCGATCGCGAGACTCCGCTCCCCTAGTGAGTAGGCCGGCCCGCAGCGCGCGCTTCACCCATAGCGACTCAGTGAGGCTGACCACCGTGTAAGACCTCGATTATCGTCTGTGTTAGAAAACCATGCCCTTAGCAATGCTTTGTTCCAGTCTGCAGGTATTTGGAGACGACAACCTTGTGCCGTTTAAGTTATTATACTGTCCAGTACCGCTAAATGCGGTATCCCTTTCGCGCGTTAAATGCCTTTTTACGGAAGGATTCACTGATCGAGAACGTAGATCGGCCGGTGAGATAGAGAAGAATGAAGATTGTTGTAAGTGTTTAAATATAAATATAGTTTCTATATATATAGATACCTACATGCAATGCTCTCCATTTAAAATTTAAACTGTGCGTGTTATCAGCTGCAACTGAAGCGTTATTAATCAGACAAAGAAACACAAGGAATTGCAGAATTCTCATACTTATGCCAATGGAATCGTTCTGATGGTAAACCATTCACAACTTCAGTACGTGTGTATATTCTTCGTAGCTACCTAATTTCCATATCATTAACATATTGCAACTGACAGCACTTGGCGTCTTGGAACGCCCTATCTCATCAGTGTAAAAGTTTCTAAATTCGTCTACGAGTAATTTTATTTCTGGACCTATTGCAGCTAGAACTTTAAAATTATTACATCAGTTTTAAATTTACGCTGTCAGTTGGCTGAAGAGGAATTAATGTTCTTTATTGTTGGTGCAACATTTATGTTATTACGCATTCAATCCGTTTTTAATAGGAAGACTTCCATCTAACACCCTTTGATTCAGAGAATAACCGATTACTGTCATTTTACTACTTCAGTGGCTACTTTTAACTAATAATCATTTACGGAAATTTGAATGTAATTGATTGTGTCGGTTGTGAGATAAAGGTTCATGCAACGGTTAATAAGTGAAATGCTAGAAAACACGATTAAAGTAGTTTATTATGAAAATTCACAAATAACTGTAATTTTGTAATCGGAAGTGTCCTAAAGAGTAATGAAGGTCATCTTCAGCTCCGTGTTCCTCACCAAGAACAATTCTGTTTTTTACATCCTTGGTATTGCATCCAGAAATATACTGAACGTGGCTACTTGCATTTGTTTCGGAAGTTGAAGATCTTCAACGGTATTACCACTGGGAACATATTTACCTACCCAGATGAGCACCATTAAATGACATAACAGCGTAACTAAACTCCATTACAAAGATTTTATCCCAACAAAAACACTCTTATGGACATGAGCCCATATGAGGTTGTTTAAAATTTCATTTTGATTCTCGATACAACTATGAAGACAATTTCTGAGGAGTATGCAGTGCATCAGGCCTCTGAAATATTGGCTTAATTGCTTCCGTTACAGCTACTGGCATAAAATATTTATGTTGATGACGAAATACCGCAGCTTTACCTTTTCTGTGTTTGCACTTCAACCGAGGACTGCTGCACAAACGAAGTGAAGAACGTTGTCATCTGTCGATGATCGATATAAATATGTTGCCCATATAGCTTGCCTCGTTTACTATGCTATACCTTGCTACTCTATTCGTTTATAATTTTACCTGATAACCGACCGGTGTGGCCGTGCGGTTCTAGACGCTTCATTCACCTGGAGTCCTGTGACCGCTACGGTCGCAGGTTCGAATCCTGCCTTGGGCATGGATGCGTGTGATGTCCCTAGGCTAGTTAGGTCTACGTAGTTCTACGTTCTAGGGGACTGATGACCACGGATGTTAAGTCCCATAGTGCTCAGAGCCATTTGAACCATTTTTTTTTACCTGATAAGCAATCTATAATGTCTCTGCTGTATGACAAAATTTTATCTTTCAGATTCTGCTACAGATTCGTTAGATAAGTACCTAGTCTTCTGAACTGAAATCACCCTTTCGTACTATAACAGTGATAACAATGGAAAGATGAAACATTTTCCTACAAAATGGGGTATCCACAACCTTCTATAACTCATGTTTTCGATAGTACGAAGTTTTGAGTAGGAACACATCGTAAGTTCGATAAATTTCCTGAGCGCATACACTAAACTGAGAAGAATTTTTCAAAGTAGAATTTATTCACAACTTTTGAACCATTTTAAGCACATAATTTTAAACTGTTTTCAAAGCCTAACAGTAAAATATGATGTATTACTATTTTGTGGCGTTCCGACTTCCGGACAACTGTCAGTGACATTAACGACACCCAGAACAGATGTGCCATAGGTACAGTACAATGGGCGACCTGATTGTGGTTTTATGTGGTTTTAAACATTCATCTAATCAATTTGTCAGAAATCATTTTCGTCTCAGTAAATTAACATGCAAACGATTCAAATCGCAAATACAAACAAAGCGAAGATTACACTACAATTGGTGCATCAAACCATTCCTCATCCCCTAGGCTAAATAACGACTGTAGTTACGGTGAGAGAATCAAGCTAAGAATTTCCAATAAAAAAATGTAGGTGGGCCATTGAACATAATTCCTATTGGCCCTACTTTATACGACAGCTACGAATGTTGTAACTATAATATAAACGCTAAATTCTAACAAATGAGAAGGGGCTTAGGAAAACCTTGAAAAACTAGGGAAAGGCGTGTACGTGCTACTGTTTAAGTGAATACCTTCTGTGGAGGCATGTAAACAGTGAAAAGGCTTGAAACAATGACGGGGACTGCCATGAGAGCGCTTGGCGATCTTTACACTGTCACAGCCGACACCACTCATCTTGATTTTCAATTTCAGCTCGTTTCTCTGATATTTTTGCCAAAGGTTTCACCGCCAACGTTATCAACCGTTACATCACTGCAGTCGTTTCCTTAAGAATTTCTGAATGTCTGAAAGTATATCACTCCCTCAATATCTCGATGCCGTCACTGCACTCGTAATGTTTACACTGAAAGTAACGCCTGTCACATATAATGAAATTATACCAACTCCAAGCTAAACAATAAAACCAATTACACATACATTATAACTCGAGATGTGTCACGTTTTGTCTTTCATTTGATGTATCTCGTCACTTGGGCCTTATGATTCTTCAAGGTGTGGAACTTTTCGAAGCATTCACTTGGACAGAGTTCTGGTTTAGTGGAACATGTGTGGCAGTAGTAAAGAGTTTCCCTTCTACCGGCTTTTATCATCCTGTTACTGCAAACAGCACCTTCCTTACTGTTACTATTGTCATTGGAGTAAGTGAAGTGTCGCTGCTTTGGTAGCCTCTCCTCATTATCGAAAGTGGGGAATGTAGGTGCTCTTCCCATGGTTCGTCCGTTTGTGTCCCGTAATTTTCCAAACAAAGCTCTTAGAAATGCCAGACTTCATCTCTTGTGGCTGAAATTGTGGATCTGACTGGGTGAAGCATCCAGACTGTACAGAATGACGCTGTTGAATAATGTCATTGTTGTTTTTACTGTTGTCTTCGTTTAGTTTCACCCATTGTCTCCAATATTATCACTTGAATTCGGCATTTTTGTTGTTATGATTCCTAACATCGCCTTGATAGGGAACTAGAAAAGTGGAAACAAGACAACAGTGGTAGGCCTTAGCCAATAAATGTCCTTCGTTATGACACGAAGATCAGATTATTATCCGAGGACGAAATTTGTGCATAATTCACTTACGCCTTTGTATGTCGGTAGATGCACGACCACACATTACTAGAGAGTGGTACGTTTTGTACTGCTGCAGCGATGTCTTGTATAACAGGGCCCGGGGACGATGGCAGCGCGTTATTGTTTTTGAAGCAGGCTGTGCGGTGGCCATTGGGGCCCCCTTCCCTTTCGCTGCCCTACCATTCCGCCGCCCCCTGCACACGCACCGCCCCCGCGGCTCACCACACACTGTCAACACGCCGCTCTCTGCGCGGGGGCGGACAACCCTAACGGGCTGGGAAACGCACCGCGCACGTCTCTTCACTGCAGGCTGCCACTCCACCAGCCGAACTTGCTGAGCCCTCTCAGCACTGCTTCGTTTTGATATATTGGTACTGAATATAAACGCATTAAATAAGGTTATGCTGAGTGTAGAATTACACTCCTGGAAATTGAAATAAGAACTCCGTGAATTCATTGTCCCAGGAAGGGGAAACTTTATTGACACATTCCTGGGGTCAGATACATCACATGATCACACTGACAGAACCACAGGCACATAGACACAGGCAACAGAGCATGCAAAATGTCGGCACTAGTACAGTGTATTTCCACCTTTCGCAGTAATGCAGGCTGCTATTCTCCCATGGAGACGATCGTAGAGATGCTGGATGTAGTCCTGTGGAACGACTTGCCATGCAATTTCCACCTGGCGCCTCAGTTGGACCAGCGTTCGTGCTGGACGTGCAGACCGCGTGACACGACGCTTCATCTAGCCCCAAACATGCTCAATGGGGGACAGATCCGGAGATCTTGCTGGGCAGGGTAGCTGACTTACAACTTCTAGAGCACGTTGGATGGCACGGGATACATGCGGACGTGCATTGTCCTGTTGGAACAGCAAGTTCCCTTGCCGGTCTAGGAATGGTAGAACGATGGGTTCGATGACGGTTTGGATGTACCGTGCACTATTCAGTGTCCCCTCGACGATCACCAGAGGTGTACGGCCAGTGTAGGAGATCGCTCCCCACACCATGATGCCGTGTGTTGGCCCTGTGTGCCTCGGTCGTATGCAGTCCTGATTGTGGCGCTCACCTGCACGGCACCAAACACGCATACGACCATCATTGGCACCAAGGCAGAAGCGACTCTCATCGCTGAAGACGACACGTCTCCATTCGTCCCTCCATTCACGCCTGTCGCGACACCACTGGAGGCGGGCTGCACGATGTAGGGGCGTGAGCGGAAGACGGCCTAACGGTGTGCGGGACCGTAGCCCAGCTTCATGGAGACGGTTGCGAATGGTCCTCGCCGATACCCCAGGAGCAACAGTGTCCCTAATTTGCTGGGAAGTGGCGGTGCGGTCCCCTACGGCACTGCGTAGGATCCTACGGTCTTGGCGTGCATCCGTGCGTCGCTGCGGTCCGGTCCCAGGTCGACGGGCACGTGCACCTTCCGCTGACCACTGTCGACAACATCGATGTACTGTGGAGACCTCACGCCCCACGTGTTGAGCCATTCGGCGGTACGTCCACCCGGCCTCCCGCATGCCCACTATACGCCCTCGCTCAAAGTCCGTCAACTGCACATACGGTTCACGTCCACGCTGTCGCGGCATGCTACCAATGTTAAAGACTGCGATGGAGCTCCGTATGCCACGGCAAACTGGCTGACACTGACGGCGGCGGTGCACAAATGCTGCGCAGCTAGCGCCATTCGACGGCCAACACCGCGGTTCCTGGTGTGTCCGCTGTGCCGTGCGTGTGATCATTGCTTGTACAGCCCTCTCGCAGTGTCCGGAGCAAGTATGGTGGGTCTGACACACCGGTGTCAATGTGTTCTTTTTTCCATTTCCAAGAATGTATAAAACTATCGTAGACTACCATAGACTATCACAAGTAAGCGTAGACTACGGTAGTTTGCGTAGTTGCTTTGGCTTAATGTGGTACACGCGTTTCCTTTATGTTACGTGTTTTGGTTACCCATATGGCGTTACCTCTTAACCACCGCTTTCTTTTCGTATGAGACAAGTGTCTTAAGGGATTTCTCTAAGAACTGACGGTGAACCGTCTAGAAGCTGTGTGAGGATATACAGGGTGACAAGTATTTAAGCCGACAAACTCTGGGAGGTTGTAGGGGACATCAAAACAAATATTTTTCCTTAATGTCATTGTTTCATATGAGGATTATTTAAACCGGTAGAGGCAGATTTCTCTGGTGGCAAATTAACTAAACCAACAAACACTTTTCCATTTTCTTATGACCAAGGGGCAACACATTAATACACCCCAATTTCACTTACAGTAGATTTTCAAAAATGGCTCCATTGACACGCAAACAAAGGTTAAACCGTCGGATCATGTTCTGTCTGACACGGGCAAAATCCCCAGGATTATCCTGAATTGTTCCTGCTGCTGCTACTACCCGGGCAACCAGATCCTCTTCTGATGTAATAGGAGTTGCATAAACAAGGTTGTGCAGCTCTCCCCATACAAAAAAAGTCCAGAGGCGAAATATCTGGGGATCGATCAGGCCATGGTACAGGACCACCTCTGCCAATCCACGTTTCTGAGAACCGTCGGTCCAGGAATCGACGCACACGACGACTGAAATGCGCCGGCGCCCCGTCATGTTGGGACCACATGCGTTGCGGGACGTCTTCCAGCAACTCTGACAATGCCCTGGCGGGAATAGTAATAGTGCCTGTAATTTAATGGACTAGGTAGCAGATACGGGCCAATTAAACAGTCCCCCAACAACACCGACCCGCAAATTAACGAAGAACTGCACTTGATGAGCGCTAGTAACTGTAGTATGTGGGTTATCCTCAATCCAAACATGCGAATTGTGCATGTTAAATACTTCATCATGCTCGGTAAATAACATCGGTAAACAACACAGAGGATGGAAATGTAGGATGCATTTCATACTATTCCAGGTACCACCGCGAGGACTGTGCTCTGGATGGATAATCAACTGGTTCCAGGTTGTGGACACACTGTTAGTGAAATGGACGTAAAAATTGCTCTTGAAAGACTGTTCTTACATTCGTCTGATTCGTCCCCATGTTACGTGCAATTGTACGAGTGCTGATTGAAGGATCCCGCTCCACATGCCGCAAGACAGCTTCCTCAAATTGCAGCGTTCTTACCGTGCGACGGCGTCCCTGTCCTGGTCATCTGCTAAATCACCCGATGTCACGCAGATGTTGGTACACAGCAGCAAAGGTCGAATATGCGGGATACGGCGATTAGGATATTGTTGTTGATAAACCCAATGTGCAGCTCGTCCGTTGTGGTGCGCTACGTAGTACGCACCAACCATATCAGTGTACTCACTCCAGGTATATCGCTCCGTTAGTAAACACAGACAATGCACTACTACACTGGTCGACAGCCGTTGCCTACAACTGAAGAGCGTAATACGCCCTCTAACAACTTAAGAGCGTAATATGGCCTCCACCGGTTTAAATAATCCTCAGAGGAAGAAATTACATTAGGGAAAAATATTTGTTTTAATGTCACCTTCAACCTCCCAAAGTTTGTCTGTTTAAATACTTTTCACCCTGTACAAGTGGCCCGGTAACCTAAGGAATATTTTTGTTCTGCATGGTTATCCTCGTGACTATTACTTAAGAGCAAACTGTATTTATAGTTAAATTGAGACTGTCAATATCTAATTCAGCTTTTGTTAGAACATTGTTGATTTGCAACGTGAAACAGGGGGATGTTGTAGTAAAAATAAGGAAAACAATATAGCTGTATCGTATAGAACTAGAAAACGCAATCTTATCAACAAAAAGATAAAATTTAAAAAAACACTGCAGAGGAAAAGTACATCAAACACCGCTTCAGTACTTCCTCGAACGAATATAAAACATGTTTCTGTTATTTATAAACAACTTTCGCATTTAGCAATCATAACAGGAAACTCTTGCCTTTGATCATGATGAAGAGCTTTCTACTGAGTTCAAAATAACAATAATTAGATATATAATTCTGCATGTAAACTCTACTTGTATCAAAAGAAATTGCTTTGGTTACGTAAAACAGTAGGAATTCCGCAGTCAGCTGATTTTTATTAATTATAAAATGCAGTTTATGTTCTGTAGGGATATAAAATACACAATGGCCTAACTCTGGGAAATATACGGCTCTAGTTAGGTCCAAAACAAACAGCCAAACAAAAGAAAAAAGGAAGATAATTCGTTGGCTGCCACTTTCACTCTTACACATTCATTTATGTTCCTTTCCCTAATAGTGCTGCCAATATTACCGATAATCACACAATTTACTACGTCATTTACGTAGTTCACCGAAACTACTGAACATTAGTTTTCGTAGAACGCAACTCTAGTTTTGTGAATTATATTACGAAATGAGACACTAAAAGTAGTAGATGAGTTTTGCTATCGAGCAGTAAAATAACTGATGCAGGCCGAAGGAGAAACGATACAAAACTGGACTGGCAGTGGCACGATAAGAGTTTCTGAAGAAGAGGAACTTGTTAACACAAACTTAAATTTACTTGTTAGGCATTGGTCTGGAGTGTAGTCTTGTATGGAAGTGAAACTTGATCGGTAAACAGTTCAGACAAGAAGAGAAAGGACGCTTTTGAGATGTGGTGCTACAGGAAAGTATTGGAAATTAGATGGGCAGATCATGAAACTGTTGAGGAGGTACTCAATAGAATTGGGGAGAAAAGGAAATTGTGGCACAGCTTTATAAGAAGGGATCGGTTGATGCGACACATTCTGGGATATCAAGGGATTAGAAATGTGGTATTCGAGGAAAGTGGGGGAAGAAAGACTGTAGAGGGAGACCAATAGATGAATACAGTAAGCAGGTTCAAGAAGACGTAGGTCACACTAGTGAATCGGAGATAAAGTGGTTTGCACAGGATAGAGCAGTTTGGAGAGCTGCATCAAACTAATATGCGGACTGAAGACCACCTCTACAACAACAGTTCCACTCACACACAGCTGTTGCTGCTTACTCTGGACAAACTCTATGAAAATTTGTCAAAATTCTTAGTTTACTGCTAGTCAGAAATATAAATTTATAAAATCAAATAAAGTGACGGAAAAGTACAAAATCTTAGAAGTGGATGGGATATTGGAACACGCTCATAGCCAGCAACATCACACAAAAACTGCCTTTGATAGAGGTAAGAGGTAAGTAAACGCCAACGTTTTGGGCTCTTAGTGAATGTGAAAGATATTCTTTTGACATATATTCAGAGATAACAGCCAATAAGTGTATAAGAAATTACAAACATGAAGTAGAGGCAAAAACAGCCTTATGGAAAATTTACGTCAGGCACCTATTTCTATCCCATAAAAATACTTTCACACGTAAAACCACACGAAAAACCGTGTCATGCATATCCATATTTGTGAACCATACAGATATATACATACATTAATCTACCGATAAAGCTGCGGAACAAAAAATGATGAATCAAATCTAGGCAATTACAACAGCGAATCATGGTACATAATAAACAACACAAAAGCAGAATGTCAAGAACTCACCAGCAGCTCATACAAGATTATAATAACCTGTAGTCACACCACTCTGGAAGAGTGGGACTCGTATCCAGAAACAGAACGTCTCAAATAATAGTGCGAACTAGTTGCCTAAGTTAAAACTGGCTCGAGATAACGTTGAACAGAAAAACACAATACAAAAAAGATCAAAAGACTGTTGCAAGTACTTACTGTAGAAGGGGTTCAACATTTTCGAACCCACTCTAAGTTCTAACAGAGATAAAATACGAACTATTTACTACCTTCTCAGATTTTAGAAAATTTTTAATCGTTTTTACCATGAAAGTCAATTAAAAATAAAAAAATCTATAAAAAACACAATTACTATCAGTATGTTATGTGGAGTTACTAATTCAGCTATCAGAAATTATAGCAAAGTTATAACTCAAAATTTATTCAAAATGGCCTTAATTGCTAACGTAACAAATTCTTAATAATTCGTACCTATTGCTATTGCTCTCTCAGTTTAGAGAGACCTGTTCATCAGAAGAATCTTCCTGCAACTTGATACAGTACAATTTTGAGCAATACAGTGAATAAATCGACTGGTATTACGGTATCTGTTAGCTTGGCATAAAGAAAGTATAATGATTACTTCAACATTTGCAACAGAAGCTTGTGATGCGCAATATTACATCCACTTTCTTAGGACTGATACTTATACTCCAAAGAAGAGCGGCGCGTTTCGTCACAGGGTTATTTGGTAAGCGTGATAGCTTTAGGGGGGCGGAGATGTGTAGCAAATTCAAGTGGTAGACTCTGCAACAGAGGCGCTCTGCATCGCTGTGTAGCTTGCTATCCAGGTTTCGAGAGGGTGCGTTTCTGGATGATATATCGAATATATTGCTTCCCTCTACGTATACCTCCCGAGGAGATCACGAATGTAAAATCAGAGAGACTCGAGCGCGCACTGAGGTTTTCCGGCAGTCGTTCTTCCCGCGAACCATACGCTACTGGAACAGCAAAGGGAGGTAATTACAGTGGCACGTAAAATGCCCCCCGCCACACACCGTTGGGTGTCTTGCGGGGTATAAATGTAGATGTAGATGTAGAAGTGTTTTGCTGCACACTTCCCATACGACGAAAACACCATAGAAAACACGTAAACCACTGTTATTGTATATTTAACTGGCCACTGTTATTGTATATTTAACTGAAGTGTTCTGACAAAACATTCTTATAATATTTCAAGAGATAACTTTCTGAGAAGTATTCGAAATTACTTTTTAGTTCTGTTGTATTTCTATGTTCTGAATTTTAGTACCTAGATTCAGTTCATTTTCTCATGGAGCGTTTAATACAGCTGACGACTTACACTGATGAGCTAAAACATTGTGACCATCTGCTTGAAAGCATATTTGTCCATGTTTAGAACAAAATACATTACTGATTCTGCGCATCAGGGATCCTACAGTTCCTTCGCAGGATTGTGAAGGTATATGGCATTAGACGTCCGCACAGGTCATGTAATTCACGTAAATAACAGGTCGGCCGGCCGGAGTGGCCGAGCGGTTCTAGGCGCTACAGTCTGTAACTGCGCCACCGCTATGGTCGCAGGTTCGAATCCTGCCTCGGGCATGGATGTGTGTGATGTTCTAAGGTTAGTTAGGTTTATGTAGTTCTTAACCTGATGACCTCAGAAGTTAAGTCCCATAGTGCTCTCAGAGCCATTTGAACCATTAACGGGTCGCTGATTTTCGCACCCTGTGATGTCGCCAGACAGCGACCCAGATGGGTTCCATAGCATTTACATCAGGCTAATTTGGTCGCCGAGACATCTACGTGTATTCATTATAATGCTCCTCAAGCCACTGGCTCCGACACGGACCATTATACGACTGAAAGATGACATCGCAGTCGGGGATGTCATCAAGCATGAAGAGATACAGCTGGTTCACAACTGTTAGTGTGTCTTCGATTACTAGCACACGTCCCATGCAAGCGCAGCAGACTGTCTCCCACAGCATAATACTGCTCCCACCAGCCTGCGTCTATCGCGCTGGACGTCTCGAGCCTCCGTTCACCTCGATGACGGCGTGTGTGGAGATGACCATCAACCCAGTGTAGCAAATATGTGATTTACCAGAAGAGCCGGCATTTCCCTTAATCGACGATCGGATCGTAATTGACGATTTCGTTAGGCCTACATGTGAGTAGGTGAGGGTGATCTGCTGCGGAGCTCCATGTTCAACAAAGTACGAGGAACGGTGCGCCAGTATTGTGTTCTTTTGGCAGAGATGCTACGGATCACCATCTATCCTACATTAACAGAGCGGACATGCCTCCGGCCCCAAGTTCCGTGAAGAGTCGTGGATGTCAAACCATTAAAAGCCTAATGGTAGTTTCTGTGGCCAACTACCTCTTTCCGTAGAAGCTCACGACGGTAGCACATGAACAATCGACCGGTTTCACCGTTTTCGAGATACTCGTTCACAGGCTTTGCGTAATAATAACCAGCCGTTTGTCAAGGTGGCTTCCCCGTTTGCAGCTCGTGTCTTCGCTAGGTGATCCCCAATCCATATCTGCTCCGCTTACATAATTTTCTTATCCAGTCACGTGCCCGAAACGACACCAGGCGGCATCCAGCGTCGCAGTGGGCAGTGGTCATAATGTTTTGGATTATCAGTGTCGTATAACGAAGATATTTCTACCAAAAAAACATCTGCTGCAAAACCTAATAATTTTTTATGAAATTTCCTGTACTTCTCGTTTTTTAACTAGTGTACTATATTCTGTTGCAGGTGAATACTCCTTCAACGCGCCTTGATCATGCTTCATCAGCTGTGAAGAACCAAGTATGTTACCGGGCACTGTTTCTGCGTAGATTCCGTGCTGGAGGACAGTGAAGGAAGAGTGTTAATCATAGACAGCACACATTCTACTGCAACTTCTCAATTCTCGTCTCATTTGAAATTATTTTTTGCCTTCTATACTGACAAACCTGTTTACAAAGCCTCCGGCTTGATTAAAATAAATGCTGATACACTAGTCGTGTTTGTTACGTTTGTTTTCCAGTTTCTCTTCCTCTACACCTCCTTGACCGCTTTTTCCTTGCATCATTTTGCAGCTCCTCACGAGTATGAAACAGTTCTACGATGTTACAGGTAGGTGAGAACAAATTTGTGTCGAAATGAATAAGTTTATTTTGTCAGCGGTACTTCTCTGGCAAGGGGAAAGAAGAAGCATGGAGTCAAGAAACAAGACTCGAGCTGAGAAACGCAAAAAAGATTACATGAAAATTTCAGATTGCTAGTGAGATGGGAGATATGTGAAATAATCTATGGCTACTTCATCCTATTGGTACTTTAGCAGCTGATCATCTATTCACGTTCAATGGTTACTTCTTGACCTATCAGTCCGTATATTATGACCAACCATGTTAAATATGAAGGGCTTATTTCAATAGTGGTACAAGTCCATTTTTGTTCATTCTGAGATACAGAGTCCTAAAGTTAAATGAGCGCTGAAAAATCTGCAGTTGAGATACCAGAAATATTCAAGCACATGGATTCTTGCTACAGATGAACCTCTCTTTCTGTTTGTTTCGACCATTAATTTCAGAAGCATTATAGACAGAAAACTGGAGGTAATGGACTTGTTCCACTATTGAAATAAGCCCGTTATATGTTCGTATAGCTTCGTAACGACGACGTTCAGGTGAATCTAAGCGGATTTTCTGTTGAAAGTATGGGCCACTGCTTCTTTTACTGTATCGAAGCTCCCCAGTTAGTGAAAACTAAACCTGAAAGGGATAAATTCAATATTTTTTTCAGTGTCAAGGTCTAGTCAAGTTGAATTCATTAGTGACTTGTCACTTATCCACCACTGAAGGCAGGCTGTATGTATTGTATGTTGTAAGAGCTCTTTTAATACTGACAACGTAGAAGTTACTGCCTTTGTAGGCAGTGGTAGCCTTGAAGTATCGATCTTGCTGATAGGTGTCGTATTGACCCTTTTCAGGTTGCAACAAAGAGGTGACCACGGACGGCTGTGGTTAGTCACTAGAGTAAAGTAGCGGAAATTGTGAAGATGGTCGTTTTTTACTAAAGGGACTCAAGTCTTCTTATCATCAGCAATCATTTAAGAGGGTTTCTTAAATACAATCATGTTAGGCATCTTGTCGACACCACATTCAAATTGGCTTGGAACTCAGGCACCATCCTTACAAACTGCACATATAAGAGATGTTTGTCAATCATTCTTGTTAACGAACGAGGTGGTGCAACTGTTAGCACACTGGACTCGCATTCGGAAAGGACGACGGTTCAATCCAGCGTCCGGCCATCCTGATTTAGGTTCTACGTGATTACACTAAGTAAACATGTAACACGTCAGCCTCAGCTGCAAATAGAAACCAATCTTTACCTAAGTATCAGTCAAAATAATTTGGCCTTCTTCAGAAGCCAGTGACACTAAACTGTTGCATGCAAAAGTTTGGCGCCGGCCGCGGTGGTCTCGCCGTTCTAGGCGCGCAGTCCGGAACCGTGCGACTGCTACGGTCGCAGGTTCGAATCCTGCCTCGGGCATGGATGTGTGTGATGTCCTTAGGTTAGTTAGGTTTAAGTAGTTCTAAGTTCTAGGGGACTAATGACCACAGCAGTTGAGTCCCATAGTGCTCAGAGCCATTTGAACCATTTAGAGCCAAAAGTTTGGCCATGTCAGGTATAAACCTGTAGCACCGTAGTAACCAGTCATAAATCTACATTACTTGGGCTGAAGAGAAACAGCAGGCTCCACTGCGCGGACGAGGTGTAAATAATTCAAAGAGCTATTGGGAGATTTATTTTTCAGCGTAAAGCTTATTGTCTCGTGGAGTTTATTAAAAGTTGTGAAAATATGATTTACATCATCTTGACAATCGTTAATTATGAAGAGTAAGTCGTCTACATAACTTGCATAAAAGATAATTTTCCTCGCTAAATCTGCATTATTTTGAAAGAAAAGGGGTTCCATAGAATTTACAAAGATTTCAGATAATACAGGGTGTTACAAAAAGGTACGGCCAAACTTTCAGAAAACATTCCTCACACACAAATAAAGAAAAGATGTTAAGTGGGCATGTCTCCCGAAGGGCTTAATTTCCATGTTAGAGCTCATTTTAGTTTCGTCAGTATGTACTGTACTTCCTCGATTCACCGCCAGTTGAGCCAATTGAAGGAAGGTAATGTTGACTTCGGTGTTTGTGTTGACATGCGACTCATTGTTCTACAATACTAGCATCAAGCACATCAGTACGTAGCATCAATAGGTTAGTTCAAAAAATGGATCAAATGGCTCTGAGCACTATGAGACTTAACTTCTAAGGTCATCAGTCCCTTAGAACTTAGAACTACTTAAACTTAACTAACCTAAAGACATCACACACATCCATACTCGAGGCAGGATTCGAACCTGCGACAGTAGCGGTCACGCATTTCCAGACTGTAGCGCCTAGAACCGCTCGGCCACCCCGGCCTGCCAACGGGTTAATGTTCATCACGAACGTGGTTTTGCAATCAGTGCAATGGTTACAAATGCGGAGTTGGCAGATGCCCATTTGATGTATGGATTAGCACGGGGCTATAGCCGTGGCGCGGTAGGTTTGTATCGAGACAGATTTCCAGAACGAAGGCGTCACGACAGGAAGACGTTCGAAGCAATTGATCGGCGTCTTAGGGAGCACGGAACATTCCAGCCTATGACTCGCGACTGGGGAAGACCTAAAACGACGAGCACACCTGCAATGGACGAGGCAATTCTTCATGTCAGCATCAGAGAAGTCGCTGCTGTACAAGGTAACGTTGACCACGTCATGTATGGGGAGTGCTACGGGAGAACCAGTTGTTCTCGTACCATGTACAGCGTGTGCAGGCACTATCAGCAGCTGATTGGCCTCCACAGGTACACTTCTGCGAATGGTTCATCCAACAATGTGTCAATCCTCATTTCAGTGCAAATGTTCTTTTACCGATGAGCCTTCATTCCAACGTGATCAAATTGTAGATTTTCACAATCAACATGTGAGGGCTGACGAGAAGCCGCACGCTATTGTGCAATCACGTCATCAACACAGTTTTTCTGTGAACGTTTGGGCAGGCAGGTGAAGTCTTGATTGGGCCCCATGTTCTTCCACCTACGCTAAATGGAGCACGTTATCATGATTTCATACGGGATTCTCTACCTGTGCTGCTAAAACATGTGCCTTTACAAGTACGACACAACATGTGGTTCACGCACGATGGAGCTCCTGCACTTTTCAGTCGAAGTGTTCGTAGGTTTCTCAACAACAGATTCGGTGACCGATGGATTGTTAGAGGCGGACCAATTCCGTGGCCTCCACGCTCTCCTGACCTCAAACCTCTTGACTGTCATTTAGGGGGCATTTGATAGCCCTTGTATACGCAACCCCGGTACCATATGTAGAGATTCTTCGTGCTCGTATTGTGGACGGCTGTGATACAATACGCCATTCTCCAGGGCTGCATCAGCGCATCAGGGATTCCATGCGATGGAGGGGGGATGCATGTATCCTCGCTAACGGAGGACATTTGTAACATTTCCTGTAACAAAGTGTTTGAAGTCACGCTGGTTCGTTCTGTTGCTGTGTGTTTCCATTCCATGATTACTGAGATTTGAAGAGAAGCAATAAAATGAGCTCTAACATGGAAAGTAAGCGTTTCTTTGTGTGTTAGGAATGTTTCCTGAAAGTTTAGCCGTACCTTTTTGTAACACCCTGTATACCTGCCAGAGGTCTTCCCATTGCTAGACTAGATGGTTGAGAATACATTCATCCATTATTAGAGTTATACTTCAGGAGAATGGGCAAGAGAGTCATTAATTCAACTATTTCAGTGTCGGATAATTTTTTGTGGAAACGCAAGTTAGTTTCTAAAATGTCTAAGGTTTGGTTTACTGGCACGTTAGTGTACAGACTTGTGATTTCAAAGGGAACGAGTTTAGAAACATCAGAACAGATCAAAGTATTCAACCTGCTAGTTAGTAGTTTCTGCCATGAAGAAATGCCAAAGCACTACGTCTTTTAAATGGAACTATAGGAAACAGGTATGAACAATGAAAAAAGTAGTAATACTACTTCGATTGTGGTAGTATTCTGTAATAAAATAAAATGTAACGGAACAGTATCAGAAGATTCAAATCGTGCTCAGATACTATTGAAGAGAATACTGATGCAAGGGGAGTCAAATGGAAACGAGAAAGATAAAAAGAGCTAAGTAAACTGTTCATTATCTCAAAAGTAAACACCATAACTGTTATTAAGAAAAATGTTTTGAGGTCTACGGTGATTACTGTAGAAATAATAGTTTACTTACTTTTCTATCTGCCTTGTTCTCATTTGACTCCCCTCATAGATAAATAATGGAAAAGTTGTTTTGCTTACTGTCACAATAAAATCCTAGCTATAACAAATGTGGGCAACATGGCGTAAGGATGAGGTAAGTAATGACAGAGGTGCTTATGACACAATGTGGAATACATGACGCCCACAATATGTGCTACATACTATCCAACACTACAAGGGTATCTTTAGTGTTATTCAGCATAAAATATTTTTGTTGAACAGTATTGATTTTCTGCCAAAGTTTATTAGTCCTGCTGCTTCGGCTATATTCATGGAATGAAGTTTTAAGCAACCCCTTCCACCACCTGCTGCTCAGATGATCGCATTCGTTGCTAGAGATGAGCTTTGCTAGCTTCTGTACCTACTTATCGATTGCTACCAGCTACGGTTGCATGTTCAAATCCTGCCTCGGTATGTATGTGTGTGAAGTCCTTAGGTTAGTTAGGTCTAAGTAGTTCTAAGTTCTAGGGTACTGATGACCTCAGATGTTAAGTCCCATAGTGCTCAGAGTTATTTGAACGATTTGATTGCTACCAACACAGTTTGTCCGTGGCACTGTCTCTAAGACGGTTACAAAGAACTATGTGAGTCCTGGTTTAGCAAGCGAATGAGATACAAACCGGACTCGTGACGAATAGTGAGTGGCGTTTTTGAACTGACGCAATGGTTTTGACGAGTTTTGGGTGAGGTCTTGTTTTGGAAGTCTGACAGCGCGGTTCAGTGTTTGGGGCACGATGTTGTGGTAAGGGGCAGTCTGGTTGTGTGCAGCTGGAGCAAATTCGTGATAAGAGTTTATTTATCATCCGCTGAAAGCCTGTGGTTCCTTGCAGTTATTTTCTTGGTTCACAACGCGAAGCTTCAAATAAAGAAATTCATTCTAACTTTTACGAGCTTAATGCGTGTCTTCCATGTGGAGATAAGGTCTTGGTGCTTTTGTGAAGAGAGTAGACTTCGTTGCGTGGTTCAGAATCGGTCTGTTAATAATTCATCCGAATGGTAACACATTTACATCCCACAAAATACTTAGAAATGAGCTTTATTCTGTGCTTTCTGCTGCATATGTGAGGGCCGTTTCAGAAGTTCTGCAAACTGTAAGATATTATTGAAGAAAATAATTTATTTTCCCAAGTACCTGACAGGGCTCCAATATAATTCCAATTCTTGCTTATGACAACTTCCCAAGTTTTGGTAGCTCCAGTATTCCGGACAGGGAACCTTCGTTGCTGACCTGTCTGATTACTCGTGTCATCTCACTGAAGGCTTCATCAGTTGCATTAAAACATTATCCATGGAAACGTTCCTTAAATTTTGGAATCCAATCAAAATCAGGTGGGCTCTTATCAGGAGTGTATGGTGTTTGTGAGGAAGTATTTCCCATCGATGTTTGTCGAGGGATAGAGCCATATGCGGTCTTGCATTATCTTGCAAAACGAGGACACTCGCTGCAAACATGCATGTCCTTCTTTGATGAATTTTCGAGCACAAGACATTTTGCAGAAACAGTTTGTAGTATGCGCCTGTTAAAGACGTCTCTTCGTGCACTCTATTTGTAGATTGACTCCATTCATGCTATACGCAAAGATCATCATCAGTGTCATCTTTGATTGTTGGCTGTGGAATTTTTTCGGGCTTTGAGACTGATAACTTTTCCGTTGCGACGTTTGAGACTTCAGTTGGGGCTCAAAATCTCTTATCCAAACCTCATCCAGTGCAACATTAATACTTTTCAGAAGCTGTTCTCCTTCTGCTCGATAACGTTGAACCAATTTTTCTGTGATTATTTTGTGTCCTGATTTCTGCTCTTCATTCAGATCATTTGGAACCCATTTTGCAGTAAGTTTTCTCATCTTTAAGTTTCCAGTCGTGATTCTGTAAACATAAGTGACATTCTAGCCTCATGTGCCATTTCTTCACATGTTTTTCGTCGAGCCTCTTTCAGAATGTGATTAACGATAACATGAGAGGTGCAGTCTGTTGCAGTTGACGGCCTTCCACTTTTAGCGTTCACCTCAGCGCTTACGCGACCTTCACAGTAACGAGCGGACCACCGTGATACTGTGCTACGGTCCCCTACACTATTTCCACACACCTCTCCCAAAGCCCTGTAAATTTATGTTCAGTTCTCTCCACGCAGGGATTCGATTTTGAAGTAAAAAAGCTGTTCTCTACGTGAAATCTGACCTGACTCGGTTTCGGATTCCATTTTAAAATTGAATTACTCACAACAAAGCCACGCGAACCAGCAAACACATACAACGACCATCACACCGGAAGTCTCGTTCATAACTAACCTAAACGTCATCGTGATCACGCCACCGTAACGGTCGCGCATGCGCAGAGTGCAGGACCTTTGATATGACTCTCGTGGATTTTCCTCGACGTCATTCTCTTACATGTTCAAACTCCGTGTACCACATATTCCCGAGCACTAATTATGGATATTCTATTGTGGCTTAACTGTTTCCTGGAGGTAGCTACATGGCTTTCTATTCAAATATTGTTTGAATCAATTAATTTCCTTGTCTCCACTTACCGTATTCAGCCAATTTGCTCTTAGCAGTTTGCCCAATACCACTCCCTGCAGGGTATACTAGTTGCCATCAGCAAGGACAGTAATATTCTAGAATTCTTACTACGATCAACTTCTAAACTAGAACCACTCACGTAGAATAGTATGCTTCACTTCGCTATGGATTATTTTTTAGCATAAAAGGTAGATGACGCAGTTTTATGAAGCTGGAAGAGTCGCAATTCTTCGTTTTATAAAATGTGATTATTTGATGTAATTGTGAGTTGCAATAACTTAGGGTCAACATCCGTATTGCTGGCCGGCCAGAGTGGCCGATCGGTACTAGGCCCTTCAGTCTGGAACTGCGCGACCACTACGGTCGCAGGTTCGAATCCTGCTTCGGGCACAGATGTATGTGATGTCCTTAGGTTAGTTAGGTTTAAGTAGTTCTAAGTTCTAGTGAACTGACGACCTCAGATGTTAAGTACCATAGTTCTCAGAGCCATTTGAACCATTTTTTGCGTATTGCTCGCCACAGAGCTGTAAGTGCCGTTGCTTCCACGTTTCTCACGCAAGATCACATGTCCGTTACGACTGATCCGGTTCTTGCAAACCAGTTTTCGTTTGTAATGATCATTACAAATAGTTGTACGAAGTAAGCTTTTCTGTCTGGATAATATTCTGGAAATGTTGCAGTCGGACAGGGTTACTAATTCAGTTCATGAGTGGGGAGAGTAGAAACAATAGGGGGGAAGAGGAACGAAACTTCCAAAAAAGTTCTATGCTATCGTGTCCGAAGAAAAATGGAAATATCATTCAAAGGTTTGGTTGTCTAGTTTGTCGGTGAACCAACGTAACAGGAAAATTTTGAATTGCAAATGTGACGACACTGGCAGTTGACGTTTTGTTCACTCGAAAACAAATATCGAATGTGTTGATGAATCTCCCTATTTCGAGTTTTATTTGTAAGAAGCTTTAAAAAATTGTCTTTTTTTTTAAATTTAAGTAAGTGGTAAGAAATTTGCAATCCCTTTTCAGCACACAAAAGTTCAATTTTTAAAGCATAATTTAATGTTTCTTGTGTTTCAGCTAATTGAAAAAGAATGGTTGTGTTTTCGGAAATTCTGGGGTAAATAGAAACAGTAATCGTAGTTGTTTCTGCAGAAGAAGACAAGATAAGGAATTTGATGCAGATGGAACATCTATCACTCTCCTCAACCCATCAGATTATGCTGTGTTTAACATTTATGGAGAATGTAAGGTGTCATTTATACCGTATGCATGTGAAACTTTTTATTTAAAAGGTAATGGTTATATCAGCATTTTTGGAAAAAAAATTAAGGCTGATTAAAAACGTCTGTTTTAACAGATAGAGAGTCAAGGAGATGTTGTTCAAATGTTCTTAGTTACTACTGAGGGGCACCTAGAACTTGCAGATTTAGAAATATGATCATTTTTAAAGATAATTTCAGGTATATAATGTATCAACGAACAAACCATGTTCATCAATTAGCTGTTACTGCAACGTAATTAGAAATAGAACACTGTTTATTTGGACAACAGATATAAAAATCAGGACTCATGCAGTAATCTTAATTTCGTACTAAAAAAAAAAGCTTTTTTTGAATCAAATATATTTTGTTTCTTATTCTCCTAGTACCAAAACAGATTTTGGCTTGTTCCTATTCACGCAAACGACCAATAAATACAAGCAATAAAACGATTGTTGTTGTTGTTATGGTCTTCAGTCCTGAGACTGGTTTGCTGCAGCTCTCCATGTTACTCTATCCTGTGCAAGCTTCTTCATCTCCCAGTACGTACTGCAGCCTACACCTTCTGAATCTGCTTAGTGTATTTATCTCTTGGTCTCCTTCTGCAATTTGTACCCTCCAAGCTGCCCTCCAATACTAAATTGGTGATCCCTCGATGCCTCAGAACATGTCCTACCAACCGATCCCTTCTTCTAATCAAGTTGTGCCACAAAGTCCTCTTCTCCCCAATTCAATTCAGTACCCCTCATTAGTTATGTGATCTACCCATCTAATCTTTAGCAGTCTTCTGTAGCATCACAATAAAACGATTAACACTGTTGTTTCTATTCACAGCTCTCTGTGTAGTGAACAAAAGCGTGAAGTTTAGCATTTTTTTGCATTATAAAATCATGGGTGAGGTTCCAAAATCAGTTATAAGTTTAAAGTTACGCACAAGCTGAAAACTGTTGAAGTCTGCCTTGACGTAAAATATGTGGGATCCAGGAAGCCTGCCTTCTCGGATCACTAGAAAACATTCAAACAAATCGTATTATTGAGTTTTATTACGATATTAACAATGACAGTACTTAGATTTGACAATAACACAGAGGTGCCGCAAGCAAAGGGCGACTTGCAAACAAAAAATTTCTTCAGTATATACAATTCCTAAGCTTCTGGTCTTGAAGTGCCTTATCTTGATGCTGCTGTAGAAGTGGACCTTCGTTTTTCTTTTTTCTTTTTTTAGTGTGCGCTGAAGAGATCATCCTTGATGATTTATTCTTTTAGGATGGAATGTAAGGATAAAAGGAAAACACTTTATTTATTACAGATTCAGTTATGCTTGGGCACTCAATGGGTCCTTAAGCTTGCTGCCTTTTGTGATGTCTATCTCCTCTGGAGGGGGAGATGTGCCTAGGCTGTTATGGATGACTGCTTCCTCGTGTTACGACAGATCGTCTATGGGGAGTGAAACGTTATTGACTTCGGTACTCGATACTTGTGCCATCTTGCAGGGTTTACCGTTCCTACCGATTCTAATTGTCGAACTTCGTCCCTAAAGCATCGATTTTGTCAAAAACTCGTAGAGCCTTGTCATGGACCTTCTCTTGTATAGTGGTCTCGTGGAGTGCGATGCGGATGTCGACGTTTCTTGTCCACCATGGAGCTGCTGTGATCCATCGATAGCAAATGTTTTATAGCGCTTGGAGTTTGTTGTAGTTGGAGACGCACTTAGTTCCCCACAAGGTGGAGGCTTATAACATTGTGGGTTCCACTGTGCCTTATGCAACTGGAGTTTAGTCTTAGGGTTGAGGTCCTTACTCTTGACGAACGGAATCAATGACCTGGCCATCTTCTGAGCTGCCGTCTTCTTGTCGTCAATATGCTGCGTAAAGAAGAATTTTTTGTCAAGGCAGACACCGAGGTACTTCACTCCCGGCGACCACGGGATAAATTGATCAGCTATTTGGAGTCTGTCGTTTAGAACTGGTTTCCTCCGTGTGACCATAACCGCTGCCGTCTTCGTCGGGTTGATCCTTATCTTATTTTGCAGCGCCTAGCGTTCCATTAGAGCAAGTTGCGTTGCATCCTAGCGATTAGCTGGTCCAAGTGCCGTCCAGTCGTCAGAAAGGCCGTATCGTCAGCATTAAAACTCACCGCAACAAGGGGGACTGTTGCGATGTCATTTATAGAGAAGTTGAAAAGCAGAGGCGAAACGACAGAGTCCTGCGGAGATCAGTTTCATTCCAGAGTTGTTATCGTCGACTCGGAAATACAGTTTCGTGTCCTGAAACAAAGAGTCTAATGTAACAATCCGCAATAGGGGTAATGCGATGTAGTTTAACGATAATTTTGGGCCGCCATACCTTATCGTAAGCTTTTACGATGTCAAGGAATACACCAATTTTGAAGTACTGCTAGTTGTATCCTTCTTCTATCCGTTCGATGATCCGTTGAAGTTGAAGTACGGCCGATAACTTGTCCTTGAAACCGAATTCTTCGGGTCGTATAACATCATGCGGTGTAAGCGTGTCATGGAGCCTCTTCAACAGCACCCTCTCGAGCAAATTGCCAAGGGTCGGCAAGAGGCTAATTAGCAGGTAACTGCTGGGTTCTGCTAGGTTTTTACCTGGCTTTGGGACTGGAACTATTCGAGCCGTCTTCCACGCCGTAGGAAAGTATCCATGCAGGAGACAGCCGTTGAAAATTCAGGCAAGGAGCACAGTTGGCTTCCTGGGCGACTGTTTCAAATCGGAGTTAGAAGTGGGCCACGACCAGTCGGGAACTGCGCTTATGTTCTCTTCACATAGAGGCCACGGCTGTCGCCTTATCTTCCTAGAGAGGGGTCGGTCAGCGTGCAATTAGCTGACGTCTTCTTCAAAGCCCACTCGCTCTCTCATTTCCGACTGGTGTTCTGGCGCTTGACTTTAGGCTGCAACGAAAATTATTCACACAGTTTTAGGTATATGAGTGACCATTTTCATTTCAGGACATATTTCGGAGTAGCTTTCACACATAATCCAACTTCAGATCTAGTAGGAAGTGTCGGCAAATAACTCATCAGGTGACGAATGCTGACTCACTTCAAGGAATTTGATGCAATGTGGCGACCGTGACAGGATAAATCTAGCACCGCACAAAACGAGAGTGCCCTTCTTTGAATCGACGGAACGGTTCATAATTTATGTGAAGTATCTCTACCAGTTATCTTCCAGTCAGATGAGACAGCAGCTTTCGCCACTGGGGACAAAAGCGGCAGACCCTCCCTGTGCAGCAGCCTCGCTGACCTACCAGCGTAACGCCAGTGGGCGGCGCGGTTCTGCATCCCGGCTCCTTAACGTCGGGACACGCGCAGATATACGACTCTGTGTGTGCAAAGGGCACTCGCGGCTCCGCTATATCCGCGATCGCGCAAATTCTGCACCGAGAAAGGCCAGCACGTGAGTGGGGGGGAAAAAAGCAAAGTGAATGCATACTGGAGTTGCAGTGCTGTATATCACACGATAAGGCGTTGCCAAGCAGCCCTGGCGGCATAGCCGCCGCCCAGATAAGCGACCGCCGGCATAAACTGCGAGGGCCGTCACTCGCTCTCCGGAGCGCAGCAGCAGCAGCCGCAATCCCAGCTGCGAAGATAGCCCCCGATTTCCGGCCAACTCATCCACGGCCGTAAACAACTAGGTGAAACCACTCTCGAGAATGCGCTCCTGACAGACCCTTTTTGTATCAGGCTCTAGGTACAGCATTTTCTTCCATCTTTAGATTTTTAGTCCTCTTAAATATAGATACGCAGATATTAGGAGTAAAACTGATTATACATACGAAAGCGTGCGTCCATGTGGAAATCTGCAAGAGTATATGCAGATATCTGCAGTTATAATTACATTGTGGTTAAAAGTTAAATGAGAGTGTCAATACTACCATATCTTGTACTGTTGCACTGTAAGCTATCGAGCTGCGCTGGGTAGCCGCACGGTCCATGGTGCCTCGCCACGGTTCGCGCGGCTTCCCTTTGTGGTCTTTTCAAATAATAATTACGCACCCTCGGACCCAGAGTTGCAATATTAAAAAGTTTTGGATGGCTTGGTTGTCAAGGGGATTCGTAGTTGCCGCATTATAAGCCATATGCTCCTGAATTTACAGTATACAATATGAATAGACACATGAATCTAATCGTCGTAAGTTCCTATCACTCGGAAGTTGCGAATTTTGAACGTAAGACAGACATTTATTTGTAAATGAAAAATTGCAATTAAATAAAATCTGCAGGTTCTATCTTAACGACATTAAATGATGAGTACAATAGTAGAAGGACTTTTCAGAATGCTGTGTATTTCTGCCAAACCCTTAGTAGTGTCGATGGTCCAGCAATTAAATAAAATATAAGTTAAATAACAGGGCAACAGTAAATTCATACTGCATGTAATTAGTTATGAACGACAACATAGTTCGCGAGATATTCACTTCTAAATGCACACTACGTTTTCACTGTAGAAGCCACGGAAATCACTCAAGAGCATAGCTCGGCATTTCGAAATACTTCTATCTTCCGCGACCATGCCCAAACTGGTCCACAGTCCAAGTCTCTTTCCTGTAGAGTGTACTACCGTCGCGCTGTACTGTCCGTGTCCAGCACTCACTCCCTTTCCTGTGCTATACTCCCGAACTACCTCGTGTCTTCTCCATTCACGAGCGCTCGCGCCATATCTTCATGACAATGCACAGTCACAAACATAACGAAACATACAGGGTGTTTCAAAAATGACCGGTATATTTGAAACGGCAATACAAACTAAACGAGCAGCGATAGAAATACACCGTTTGTTGCAATATGCTTGGGACAACAGTACATTTTCAGGCAGACAAACTTTCGAAATTACAGTAGTTACAATTGTCAACAACAGATGGCGCTGCGGTCTGGGAAACTCCATAGTACGATATTTTCCACATATCCACCATGCGTAGCAATAATATGGCGTAGTCTCTGAATGAAATTACCCGAAACCTTTGACAACGTGTCTGGCGGAATGGCTTCAAATGCAGTTGAGATGTACTGCTTCAGCTGTTCAATTGTTTCTGGATTCTGGCGGTACACCTGGTCTTTCAAGTGTCCCCACAGAAAGAAGTCACAGGGGTTCATGTCTGGCGAATAGGGAGGCCAATCCACGCCGCCTCCTGTATGTTTCGGATAGCCCAAAGCAATCACACGATCATCGAAATATTCATTCAGGAAATTAAAGATGTCGGCCGTGCGATGTGGCCGGGCACCATCTTGCATAAACCACGAGGTGTTCGCAGTGTCGTCTAAGGCAGTTTGTACCGCCACAAATTCACGAAGAATGTCCAGATAGCGTGATGCAGTAATAGTTTCGGATCTGAAAAATGCGCCAATGATTCCTTTGGAAGAAATGGCGGCCAAGACCAGTACTTTTTGAGGATGCAGGGACGATGGGACTGCAACATGGGGCTTTTCGGTTCCCCATATGCGCCAGTTCTGTTTATTGACGAAGCCGTCCAGGTAAAAAATAAGCTTCGTCAGTAAACCAAATGCTGCCCATATGCATATCGGCGTCATCAATCCTGTGCACTATATCGTTAGCGAATGTCTCTCGTGCAGCAATGGTAGCGGCGCTGAGGGGTTGCCGCGTTTGAATTTTGTATGGATAGAGGTGTAAACTCTGGCGCATGAGACGATACGTGGACGTTGGCGTCATTTGGACCGCAGCTGCAACACGGCGAACGGAAACCCGAGGCCGCTGTTGGATCACCTGCTGCACTAGCTGCGCGCTGCCCTCTGTGGTTGACGTACGCGGTCGCCCTACCTTTCCAGCACGTTCATCCGTCACGTTCCCAGTCCGTGGAAATTTTTCAAACATATCCTTTATTGTATCGCTCTTCGGTCCTTTGGTTACATTAAACCTCCGTTGAAAACTTCGTCTTGTTGCAACAACACTGTGTTCTAGGCGGTGGAATTCCAACACCAGAAAAATCCTCTGTTCTAAGGAATAAACCATGTTGTCCACAGCACACTTGCACGTTGTGAACAGCACACGCTTACAGCAGAAAGACGGCGTACAGAATGGCGCACCCACAGACTGCGTTGTCTTCTATATCTTTCACATCACTTGCAGCGCCATCTGTTGTTGAAAATTGTAACTACTGTAATTTCGAAAGTCTGTCCGCCTGAAAATGTACTGTTGTCCGAAGCATATTGCAACAAACGGTGTATTTCTATCGCTGCTCGTTTAGTTTTTATTGCCGTTTCAAATATACCGGTCATTTTTGAAGCACCCTGTACTTAAAATGCCGTGTTTACATTTAAATAACGTTAAATTAAATAAATATCTGCTGGACTACAAACACGCTCTAACACTCATTATTAAATACATAAGCAATTAAATAAATATATATCAAAAGAAAAGAAGCAAAAGGTAGGCCTGGAGCCTAATGTCTTTGTGCTTTCTAACACACAGTAAATATTTAACCAATTCCTTCATGAATAGTGTATATTGGATATAAACAAAGACATACATACATATATATATATATATATATATATATATATATATATATATATATATATATATATATATATATATATATATAAGCATGTTGCTGTTACCGTTTTTTCGTGTAACTGTGGAGTACTTACGGCCTGATGCTATTGGCAGTAATCGGGTACTCGGGTACTTTGACCTCCAATATCTCATGTACTATTCTAGTTACATGCCTGTAATTCATACCAATTTAGGTTTACGCTAATAGCTTTCAAAAGACACGTAGAGCGACGAAATCGGATTAACCGTTTACATTTTGGAAATTCGTTGCTAGGTGTTACTTGTATAATTTATCGTCAGATACTAAACTTTAAACTAATAAAGCGATTGGAAATCTGATTACACCATCAGAATCGTCGAGCAAATAATAGTAATGTACATGTTACTTTTTAAGGTATTATGATTCTTCTGGCTGTTATTAATTTCTATACGAGCTGTGAATTGTCTGCCATGATGGTTTCACAGAGTCCGCCATCTTTGGCGCTCTCGGCATACAACTCTCTTTCATTGACACAAAGCACCGTCCACGTCACAGCGAAATTCCCAGCCACGCGGCTGCACGATGCGCTGTGGCTACCCCTCTCGTCCGGCTAACGTTCGGAACCACGTTCGCTCCCGGCCCGCGGCTGGCCGAGCGGCGCACCAACTCGGAACATATAATATTTCCAGGGCGTCACAAATCGCTTGTTACCTCACACCCCGTCGCCGGTTCGAGTCCTCCCTCGACCATGGGTGTGTGTGTGTCTTTAGAGTAGTTTAAGTTAGATTCAGTAGTGGGTAAGCCTCAGCAGCTTGGTCCCATAGAAACTTACCACAAATTTCCAAATTTTCCAAGTTATCGGCATAACAAGAAATCAACACCGATACTATAAAGAAATGAAATCACGTGTTTAAAACAGTTTCATACATCTGCTTAATCCATATATTCCACAAAAATGTGTGTATGTAGGCCTACCTATGTATATTACAGACTTCCTCCTAAATAACTGCATCGGTCTGAACCAAATTTGATAGAAATATCACTTATTGTCGGGTAAGAAGCACTGTGGAATAGAGAACCACCTGCCTGTCAAAGGGGCGGGGTAGGAGTGGAAAAGAAGTGTCGCCCACGACGTGCATATACCTAGATGTTACTCAGTCAGTATTTGGGAATGACAGCACTTAGTGACTTACAACAAACTTTACACATAATTTCAAGTTGTTACGAAAGTTTTTCTCTCTGACGCCATCTCAAAATTTTGAAATAAAGAAAGTACTTTTCCTGTACTTATGCAGTAAAACTTCATCATCCTGCATGATGTTTTAATTTATTACTTCCCTGGTGCTAAGTCGATTCGCGACTCATTTTTCGTACAGTATTCACATATACACTGAAAGCACCTGCAGAATTATAATTTTTTGCGACACATTGTGTAGGAGATAACACGTCATAGACATCGACCTGCGCTGAAAATGACAATTTAGAAACAAATTTTCTTGGTATCCTGTTGAAATACGAGTACAAATATATGGGAAAAAAGTGTGACATGTCCGTAGGCGTGTGAAACCACGGATAAAAAGCTCCTTCTAAATCCCTGCGCCGACTTCAACGAAATTTGCCACAAATGTAACTTACTATCTGGAAAGAAATGCTGTGGGGGTAAGTAGCACCAGCTTCCAATTCAGCGGGGGGGGGGGGGGGCCGTGGGGGGGAGGTTATGAACAGAGAAAGATGCTGGAGGAAGGGATGGAGAGAAAGAGAGGCGGAAAGAGCAATTGGACACAGATAGGAGAAAAGTGGATATGGACAGAGAGAGGGGGAGGAGAGATGGACAGAGAGAAGGGAGGAAGAGATGGGCAGAGAGAGGGGGCAAAAGGACATGGAGAAAGTAAGAGAAATAGAAGAGATGGACAGATGAAAGGGGGAGATGGAGACAGACATAGAGAGAGTGAGGAGAAGATGAGGAAACAGAGGGGGAAGAAAATTATATATACAGAGAAGATATGAAAACATGAAAAAGAAAGGAGGAAGAGGAGGCGAATGGAGGGGGAGGCGATGGGCAGAGAGAGAGAGAGAGAGAGGAGGAGGAGGAGGAGGAGATTCCGAAAGGGGGACAGAGAAATAGACAGGTGGGAGCAGATTGAGGGGATAAATAAAGACAGGAGCCGAAAGAAATGTAATTGGAGTGGGGTTGTAGGAAGTGAAAAGTATGAGGGACAGGAGGATATGGATAGAGACAGGGGAATATGAGTTGGACACAAACAGAGGGAGGAGACAATGGACTGACAAGGGAGGAGACAAGCAGAGAGAGAGAGAGAGAAAAGGAAGGAGGAGACGGACGCCGGGTATTGAGCGAGTTTAAAAATAAATGTATGTGGTAAATACTTGTAGTTAAGGACGTAAAACATTTATGGTTAAAGACACAAATCCCTCTCAAGTTGGTTTTACTTGTTTCGGAATATTCACCAGTAGACTAATAAAATAGTCAAAGCCAAAACTGTTGAAGCAAAGAAGGTTGTTGGGAGTCGCAAAGGGCTCTCATTGTTCGACGCTAGATGAGTATAGCGTAGGTAAATGGCTCTCCGTTTTAAGAGAACTTAGTTTTTCACGAATATTGGTGTTTATGGCTTCGCATTGCCCGAACCTTGATAGTACAGTGATATAATTTTGCAGGTATATTCGGCAGTATATTTGGATACTATCTGTAAACTGTTTCGCAAATAGAGCTAATATTGAAGAAATACTAAATTAAAACGTCATGTCTGATGCAGAAGTCTTGCTGCATGAATAGTGAAAAATGTAGCAAATGATAAACAACAATCCTTTCGTTATTTAGTGGGTGCTGTCAGCTAGAAAATGTTTGTAAATAGTGCGAAATTACGAGCATTGTTTGTTGGAAGTCGCTAAGTACTTTCATTCTCAAATACAGATAAATATAGTCTCGGTAACTTCCGCAACGCGAGTTGCGCTGTCTCAGTACATTCACAAGTGTCCAACTTGAATACTTGACTAAATATGTTAAACGTTTAACATAAAATTTTACCTCTTAATGAGTATATTATGACATCATTTGAAGTGTTTAAACCTGTTCAGTAGTTGGATGAAACAGTGAAAACCGAATTTTTGTTGTCCCTGAAAGCCACTGGAAAGGCAACCTGCAACTGGTACTGTGTGACTATTTTAGTCGTTTACTAATGTAGATAATTCATCAATCACCGTAAATTTAGTGAGCCTCTGTCCTGCATCGGCGCAGGGTGGCATGGTTATTAAATAGATATGGGGCAGAATACGCATACCCAAACTGTCTGCGTGTAGTGTGATATTCAAATGAAAGTGTGGCTGCTGTATATACTGTGTAATTCAGTACTCTGTGTAATTCAGCCTAATCAGCACATATTGTATTATCAGTACTCGCTGTTTTATTTGCATTCGCGCCTCTGAATCCCTTATGCATCGAAGAGTCAACGAAACTGCTACACCTGCCTTATATCTTGTAGGAACCCCGCAAACATGCAGAAATGCGGCAACACGAGGTGACATGGACTCGACTAATGTCTGGATTAGTGCTAAAGAGAACTGACACCACGGCTCCTACAGGGCTATCCATAAATCTGCACGAGTACGAAGGGTTGGAGATCTCTTCTGAACAACTCGCTGCAAGGCATCCCAGATACGCTTAATAATGTTCATGTCTGGGGAGTTTGGTGGCCAGCGGAAGTGTTTAAACTCAGAAGAGTGTTCCTGGAGCCACTATGTAGCAATTCTGGACGTGTGGAGTGTCTCATTATCCGTCGAAATGCACAATGAACTTGAATAGATGCAGGTAATCAGACAAAATGCTTACGTACGTGTCACGTGACAGAATCTTATCTAGACGTATCAGGGACCCCAAATCACCCCAACTGCACACGCCCCACACGAGTACAGAGGCTCAACCAGCTAGAATAGTCTCCTGCTGACAAGCATTGTCCATGGATTCATGAGGTTGTCTCCATACCTGTACACGTCCATCCGCTGATACAATCTGAAACGAGACTCGTCCGACCAGGTAACATGTTTCCAGACATCAACAGTCCAATGTCGGTGTTGCGGGCCCAGGCGAGGCGTACAGCTTTGTGTGGACCAGTCATCAAAGAAACATTAGTGGACCTTAGGCTCCAAAAGCGTATATTGATAATGTTTCGTTGAATGGTTCGCTCGCTGAGACTGGCCCAGCACTGAAATCTGCAGCTATTTGTTGAAGTATTACTCTTCTGTAACGTTAAACGAATCTCTTTAGTCGTCGTTGGTCCCGTTCTTGCAGGATATTTTTCCGGCCACAGCGATGTCGGAGATTTGATGTCTCACTGGATTCCTGATATTCAAGGTACATTCGTGGAATTGTCGTACAGGAAAATCCCCACTTCATCGCTACCTCGGAGATGCTGTATCCCATCTCTTGTGCGCCGACCATAACACCACTTTCAGACTCACGTACGTCTTGATAACCTGTGATTTTAACAGCAGTAGCTGATCCAACAGCGGCGCCATTTTGACATTTATATAGGCGTTGGCGACCGCAACGCCGTATTCTGCCTGTTTACATATCTCTGTATTTGAATAAGCATGCCTATACCAGTTTCTTTGGCGCTTCAGCGTAGACGTTTGGTCAGTTGAGTTTGATTTATGTTGCTGTAACCAACCTGCTCTTTACTTACTGTCTATTACATTTTAAGATTTGAAATAAAATTCGTCTCTAGGCATAGTGGCTTCAGTGTCTGATAAAATTTACTGACAATTTTCGAGGAAGTTAATGAGCTATTGGTTAAAATGAGTTGTTTTTACAATGTATTTAGTTCTAATTCACCTTAATTGCGAAGTAGTGCATATATTTCATACGCAGTATTTTCCAGTGTAAGTGCTTTTTCACTATTTCTTGCGGATCTTGATCTTACAATTTTTTCTGTTTACTTGCTACAGTGCCGACTCGCTATTTCATGCTGTACTAGTTCTTCTTAAAATATGCTTAAAATTGTACTGCATATATGAGCAAACAGGGGCTGAGAGCTATCTTGAATAAAATAAAAATAAGTTCACTAAGGATCAAGAGCCACTCATAGCTCAACCCTGTCCTACGACTCCCTCTAATATTATAGTTGGGGATACCATTTTTTTTTTTCTCCTCAGACCTCTACCTATAGACGTCTTTATAGTAGAAAATTTTTTTATACGCAGAAGATATGAGACCCTAGTCACTGTGCGATCGCTGGATTACGTATGTTTGCATGAATAATTACAGAATTTTTTTCCGTAGTATCTCACGCATTAATTATTTGTGTCTTAAGACCGAAAACTTTGTCGATGCAAACTTACACGCTAACTGTCCAGTACAGGGCCTTAATCCCAGCGTAACGTCACCAGCTCGTCGTCCTGTGGTTAACGGCACTCGTTCATACGGCCCCGTCTTCGATGCCCGGCCGTGTCGGGTATTTTCTCCAAAAGGGTTTAGGTGTGTCTCTTTGTCCTCATTATCATTTCATCATCTTCATCGATGCTGAAGTCGCCGAAGTGCCATGAAATAAAAGGACTTGCAGCAGTTGCCGAACTCCCCAGATGGGAACTCCTGTCCATAAATGTCATACCGTTCCCCACATTTCATTTCATACCTGCGTAACTAGTGCGGCTAATATCCATATGAATACGGTAACCCTTCACTCTTCCCTCCATTGTCAAATAACCTACTTCTTGATCCCTCATTATGTTTTCTCTCAAATTAGCCCTCTTATAGCCAACTTCGTGCGTAGTAGTAGTTATGGTTACACACTTCAAAATGCGTTGTGAGCCATGCGTGGCTGGTGTTCATGCCATTTCTTATTTTACATCTTGTTTTCGCCGTCCTGCCACCTCGTTATGTTAATTTTCAATTACTGGCTTCGCTGAGTTGCTGCCTTGCCCGCCATGAGCGGCAGCAGCAGCGCTTATCGATTTAGGCCTTGCCGTATTATCTTTGCTCGACTGCTATTACTTCCCGGGCGTCGTGTGTTGTTCGGACCTGGTAGTGTTTGAGTTGGCAAGCGGCACAAGTTCAGTCGGGGCGCGGCAACAGTGAGCTCCGGACCGCCATGACTCGCCCGACGGTTGCCGACACACATTACTGGAGTGGGGATGACTCTGGTTGTTCGTCGGTCGGTAGTCTTGCCGGACAACGTGTATTTGGCCGGCGATCTCTTATGGGTTGGCTGTGTGTGGCGACTCGTGATTCGTACCTGTTATAGTGCAGGCACTGCCGTTAGCATTATCTAGTTCTTCATGCAGGTGTTCGTGAAACTGTGTGTAGTTTGTGTGGTTTTGACTGACAAGGTATTTTAAATGTCGGCGTGCTGGCTCTGAGGAGTCGTTCGGTTGGCGTGGAGCAGTGAGGAATTCTCGTCGGGGCGTAGTTTGGCCGGGGACCGCTGGCAATGTCTACGCGGTGTCGGAGAGTGTGGCGCTGTTCCCATTGCAACGAGGTCCGTGGCTCACCGACCCTGAACACGAAAGTTGAGTTTTGATTTAACCTACCAGCAAGTCAAGACTGTTCACATTGTGTCGTTTTGAGTTCGTTGTCGGCTGTTGGGATATTGCCGCGAGCAACAATGTGCTTTTCACGCTGGAAAATTCTAGCCACCGTCCGGTGGAGTTTCACTGTATTTGGTTATTTGAATTGAAGTGCACCAGCGGAATCTTCTGCCTTGTGGCCGTTAGCGTTCCGGTTACCTGCCCTGGGGGTTGACGTAAATTTCAGGCAGTGTAGTTTCCTCATCGTGTTAGTGCTGTGTTTTTGCTGTCCAACACGGTGTGTAGTTTGACAGCTCCGTGTATGATTGGTTGTGGGCGCCAATATCTTCTACGTTGTTCCGTTGAACTCCCTGTTGTGCCTTGATCGGATGAAGTGGAAGTTACCTTGTCGGTGGCTCCGCTGACTTTTGGTCGGTTGGCTTGTCGTCGGATATTGACTGGTTGGCCCGACTGCCTGTCTCACCTAAGCGAGCGTTAGTGTTTGAATCACAGGCCAACCCTCGAACATCAGCGAACATGTGGGCGCCCTTGTGCGCAATGCCTTATTCTTTTTCAATTTGTCCTTGTTGTTGGTTCTTGTATGACTTCCAGTCGATTTTGTGTCTTAAATAAGTGTTGTTTTACTTTAAGGCGTTCAGCCTAGTTTAAAGTACTGTTTCGCATAAGCCCTTTGACATTTTAAGAAATTTTTTAATTTTTATGTCTTCGGCTTTCAGCCGATTGGAATTTAACTTCGTGGAGGTATGTGCCGTCTATGCAACTAAATGAAGGCAGTTTGTTTGTTGCCATACGCGTTTCGCTTCATTTATTTGGGAAGCATCATCAGTGGCCTGAAATACATGTTTCTTTTTATATATACAATAAGCGTATTATCTGCTAGATATAATAAGTTGATATATTACATTTTGTCGGGTTTTTTTAGGTTAGAAGCAACTTTTGTAGGACAAGTTCCGTAAAATGATGTATCTTTCGTTTTACTTACGATTTCCAGCACTGCTAACACATATATGTGTTTCTGTAGATGTATTTGTTGGTCTTCATGCTCCAGTTAGCCGAATCAGGTGTTGTTTAGCCACTTGTCACATCACATTTCACTTTCACTGCCATTTGGCGATCAACATATGTGTGTTTGCAGTGTGTAGTGTTGCCAACTGTTGTTATGTGTTTGTCTTTTGTTTCTGTTGTGTTTTGTGGTTTTCATTTGTTGTATGTCTGTGTGTGTCTGTGTGCGTGTGTGTGTGTGTGCAATCTTTTTTTTTTTTTTTTTTTTGTGGGTGCATGTGTTTGTCTGTGAGTATGTGTGTGTGTATGGGGGGTGGGGGGGGGGGGGTAGGAGAGAGAGAGAGAGAGAGAGAGAGAGAGAGAGAGAGAGAGAGAGAGAAGAGGGGAAGGATATTCATTAATTATTTATCCTGGTTGCACTTCAGTTTGTTGTTGTTTTGGTGGCTAGCATGATCAGCGAGTTATTGTTTATATGTATTTGGTCATTGAGTACCTTCTTTTCCATTGCAATGGCTCTTTGTATGTGGAAGTTTTCTTGCAATGTCAGGAGATTTTTGTTGTGATTATTCACTCTGATAACTGTCATGTCACATTCCATGTTGGATGGTTCATGTCCATGTTTTATCAGGTGTTCGGCAAAGGTAGAATGACTGTTCTCATATTTCCAACTTCTTATATGTTCTTTATACCTAGTTTTAAAGTTCCTGCTTGTCATCCCCAGATATACTGCTTTACATTCTTGGCATTCTAGCTGGTATATACCTGCTCCTTGGTATTTGTCTGGTTTTTCTGTTGTTTGTAAATGTGATTGGAGTGTGTTTCTTGTTCTGTAAGCTATTTGTAATCCCCGTTTCTTTAATATATTTGCTATCTTGTGTGTTGTTTTGTGTTTGTATGTGAGAGTATACCATTTTTTTCTGATATTCATGTCATGGGTGTTATTGTTTTGTGTTTCTGTGTGTGCTGTAGTGTTTGTGGGGTTCTGTAATCTCTGCTTGTTTTCATTTTTCTTTAGTTGTGTTTTAATTTTTTCATTGAGTTTTTGTACTATATGGGTGCTGTAACCATTGTTAGTAGCTATCAGTTGTATTGTTTGTAACTCTTTTTCATAATTTTCTTTGCTGAGTGGGATGTTATTTAGCCTGTGTAACATGTGTCGTACGGCCGCTAATTTTTGATTTTGTGGGTGGTTGGATGAAGCATGTATGATTATGTCTGTGGCTGTAGGCTTTCTGAAGATGTCAAATGTGTGTTTATTGTTCTCTCTCTTTATTGTTATATCCAAGAAATGTATTTGCTTTTGTGTTTCTTTTTCTATGGAAAATTGAATATTTTTATGTATGTTGTTTATATCTGTATGAAGTTTATCAATTTTCTCTGTTGGTTCATCTACCATACATGAACTTGTTTACCTCAACCTATTGAATTTTTAAGTCTCTGGGCTTCAACTGGTTTGAGTTTCAGCTATTTGTTCTTAAGGCCTTCAGCCTAAATTAAAGAACTGTTTCACGTAAGGACTTCGGTATTTTTTTAAATAATCAATGTCTGAAGTTTTAAGTGTTCGGCCTTCAGAAGATTTGAATACAACTTGTTTATTAAGCCTAACTAAAGAACTGTTTTAAGATAAGGCTTGCCTTTTAAATATCGGGTTATCCTTGTGTTTTAAGTTATTGGCCTTCAGTCGTTTTTAAATTACAGTGGCTTTCTGCCGGTAATTAAGTCCCAAAGATTAAAGCTGTGTGTTTAAAAAATTTTTTTGGGCTCTTGTAATGTTTGATCAAATAGTGAACTTGTATGTTCGAGTGTAACTGACAGCCCCTTATTTTGGCCCCTTCCCACAATTTATTCTATCTGTCCTGTCCTGCGGGTTAAGCAGGGCATTTCACGTTGCAAAGATTGCTGCTGTCATAGTCCATGGGACGTGATGACACAGCTGTTTACGGCGGAGGTGCCCGACGCACCGCACACGTAAGCTTTTGGTAGCCAACAATACGAAGTTGGCACCCCTGGTGCTTCCGCGTAACAGGTCGGCGGCCGCTGCGCCGACCGCTTTCCGAAGAGCAGGCCGGAGCGGCGCGCCCGCTGTTGTTACACGCATCGGTAAAAACTGCGGCGCGACATGGCGGGCATGTTTTTGTGGCCTATTGATATGTGGACATTACATCGCTTCATACGGCCGAAACGATTTGATAACATCGTTAATAAAAGTAAATATTGACGGAAACAATTGCGGTGGCGAGGGGGCGCTGGAGTACACGGCTCGCTGTAGTCGGCCGGGCGGGGCGCGGCGCGCTGTGTGCGGCGGTGTGGGGGGAATTCGGACACGCGCCGGTCCTACAAATGGAGGTGTAAAGTGTTAACACGGTCTCATTGCGACCAAACAGAGCCGCCGCCGCGGATTAAGAGTGATATGCAAATGGCGCCCGCGCGACGGGTAATTTATAAACTGCAGCGCCGCGTCCCAACGAGTGTAGCGCGCGGACCGCGACACGGCCGCAAAACCGAAACAGCGCGACAGTTTTTGGATGGCACTCTTCGTCCCCTCGCAGGCCGTCCCCCGCCCCCCTCGCCCCCTACCGCTGCGCTCGCTTTTCCACGTCACAAATGTGCGTGCCAGCTGCCGACGCCGAGCACTCTTCCTCCACTGTAATTCACCTGCTGGAAAAATTTCGCACCACCCACTACAGAGTTGAAAGCAGATTCGCAACATCCCACCCTCTACACCCTCACCTTTTCATGTTCAAAATTCTCATTATGGACAGGTAAATAATGAGCAATGTGGACGAGTGACGCCTATAGTGGGCCGGCCGGAGTGGCCGTGCGGTTCTAGGTGCTACAGTCTGGAGCCGACAGACCGCTACGGTCGCAGGTTCGAATCCTGCCTCGGGCATGGATGTGTGTGGTGTCCTTAGGTTAGTTAGGTTTAATTAGTTGTAAGTTCTAGGCGACTGATGACCTCAGAAGCTAAGTCGCATAGTGCTCAGAGCCATTTGAACGGGTATAGTGGATACCATCCCGGCATTCATTTGACGCAAACTAAACTTCCGCTGCTTGAGCCAGTGTAGATGGAAAACGATAATGCCGTAGAAAATTTGTATACCCTCTTAGAGGTTTCGAATTCACTTGAGATTAGCCCGCCCGGTTAGCCGAGCGGTCTAACGCACGACTGTCCGGAGCTGGAAGGAGCGCCTGGTACCTGGCATGAATCCTCCGGCGGACTTGTGTCGAGGTCCGCTGAGCCGGACAGTCTGTGGATGGCTTTTAGGCAGTTTTCCATCTGCTTCGGTGAATGCGGGCTGGTTCCCCTTATTCCGCCTCAGCTACACTATGTCCGCGATTGCTGCGCAAACAAGTTCTCCACGTACGTGTGCACCACCAATACTCTACTACGCGAACATAGTGGCTACACTCGTCTGGTGTGAGACGTTCCCTGGGGTGTCCATCTGGGGGCCGAATGGCACAATAACCCTGGGTTCGGTGTTGGGAGGTGGAGGGTTGAAGTGCACTGTGGTAGTCGTCGTGGGGTTGTCGGCCACTGCGTCTGCGGCTGGGACGCAGACTCTCCGTCGCCTCAAGGTCCCCAGTTAACAAACAACATACATACATACAATCGAGATTTATTGTTCAAAATGGTTCAAATGGCTATGAGCTCTACGGGACTTAACATCTGAGGTCATCAGTCCCCTAGAACTTAGAACTTTTTAAACCTAACTAACTAAGGATATCACACACATCCATGCCCGAGGCAGGATTCGATCCTGCAACCGTAGTGCCTAGAACCGCTCGGCCACTCCGGACGGTAATTTATTGTTGCAACAGTGCATATTGAATACATGAAATGACACCGAGCGAGGTGGTGCAGTGGTTAGCACACTGGACTCGCATGCGGTAGGACGACGGTTCAATCCTGTGTCCTGCCATCCTGACAGGTTCTCCGTGATTTCACTAAATCGCTCCAGGCAAATGCTGGGATGGTTCCTTTGCAAGGTCATGGCTGATTTCCTTCCCAGTCCTTCCCTAATCCGATGAGACCAATGACCTCGCTGTTTGGTCTTCTCCCCCAACAAACCCAACCCATGAAATGATTACATTTACAAATAAATATCACAAGCGATTCTTAGTGCCAGTTATTGACCATTGCTGAAACATCCATATTAGTACGTGATGTAACCTCCATGGGCGGCAATGCAGATGCTTACTCTGGCACCCAGTCGGCCCTACACATAGTGAGTACTGCCCTGGTATACTTCATGCCATGCTTGCTCCAACTGTTTATGTAGTTCTGTAAGAGTCGTTGGGTGGCGAATGGCAAGAGTCACTTCTCATCCCTTCATAACCCACACGTACTTGATTGGAGACCAATCCAGAGATCGCGCTGACCAGGGAATTTTCTGCTCGTGTTAAAGAGCACGGTGAATTTCAAGGACATTTTGTGGGCGAGCATTACTCAACTGGAAGAATACATCACCTTGTTGTTGCAATAATGGCAGAAGAACGGGTGTAACAACATTCTGCACTTACCGAGCACCATTTAGCGTCCCCATCAGAAACACCAAAGATCAACGATTGTTGAATGATATCACAGTCTAGACAACAAAGCCTTTGATGAGGCCAGTGTGTCTTCGACGAATACACATAAGGAAACTGGTTACTGTCGATATATGTCAAGCAAAAAACAGCTAACCTCACAAGAAGAGTTAAGGTTCAGGGTCAAAGTATTTATACCAACACAACAACCGAAACTTCCTGTCAAATTAGAACTGCATGCTGGACCGAGACTCGAACTTCGCACCTTTATCTTTAGCGGGCAAGTGCACTAACAACATAGCTACCCAAGTTTGGCAAAGGTCCGGAGTTCGAGTCTCGGTCTGGCATACAGTTTTAATCTGCCAGGAAGTTGTATATCAGCGCACACTCCGCTGCAGATTGAAAATTTCATTCCGGATACACAACAACCTTTCGATATTCCTATTTTGTCCAGTAAAGTCAACAAATCACATCAAGGCCTATTTGTCCAAAGTAGGCCCAAGTCTCGGAGAGTGTAGCGACATTCCACAGATTTATGTCTGTAATGGAAAATGATGCTTGTTCATGAATTAAATTTTGGTGATTTGAAAAGAATAAAAAAAATAATATCATTAATTAGTCCTCCTTTCTTGTTGTATTCTTGTATCTTTCTTCTTTCCTTTCATTACAGGAATTTTCCTCCAGTCTACAATGTTTATCTACAGCGATTAAAAGAATTTTATTTTTCAAGTGCTATTTAGCAAACGTGACTAAACAGTCAAAAGTTCAGCTTCGGGTTAAGCTGGAAGAGTACCGACTACATGAAAAAGATAACTGCAGGTGAGTAGAAACCTAACTACATAGAAGGTGGACTTATTAACAGTAAATTCAAGAACTGTAATCTGTAAATGACGAATCCATTTGAAGTATAATTATTGGACTATGAGTAACGTTGAACAAAAGCTTCTTTTTAATAGTTGATGTTATCATGGGACAAGTTATCGAGTGTGTTCATTATTTAGATTGCATTGTTAAAAGAGAAAGTAACAGAATAGTACAATTAATTAAAATCCAAGGATGAACATTGTGGGCGTCCACGAGGCTTAAGAAAATCCGTAGGTTGGTATGTTTACGTTCAGGTACTGGATTTAGTGTCTGCTGTGGCGCTATAATCACTTCTGGCATTGTGAAATAACCAAGTCTAGCGAGGAAATTTATTTCAAAAGTAGCTAAGCTGGTCAGGAGCTTATAACAGCAGAAAGCGACGATATGTATTTCTGGTCCAGTAGCACGGAGCATTCTGTTTCAAGTGACACGCAACTGGTAGGTAAAAAGAATGACAGCTGGCTGAGATAGCACAGGCCATACAAGGTGAAACTGAATGGTATTTCTAAGCTGAAACTCCACAAGAGAGAAATGAGATGGTATTTCTAAGCTGAAACTCCGCAAGAGAGAAATGAGATGGTCCTATAGAAAAAAAAAGGAACAGCGGTTGCAAGGTTAAGGGCCTCACCTCTGTTATGACTCAAAACATTCAGTGGATACATAAAGGGTAGTAGAGTTGAACTGACATATTCACAGTGACACCTCAGTTTAATATTAATTCCACATGTGATAGGTAGATCAGCAAAGCATTAAATATCAAAGACAGCGAAAATCACTGTATGGAACGTATTTGGATTGGCGGTCGCAAGCGAAGCGCATCACAGCCTTGACATTAAAAGAAAACACCGCCAACATAATATAAACATTTAAGACACGGATGGTGAAAATTATGAGCGTGGACTTCTTTATACGTCTCAGGAGTGACCGAGTACTATCCAATATAACTTAAATGATGACCTATTTTGAAAATATCATGCAAAACAAAAAATACTAATTTTTACAGCTACTAAACAAGACAAACTGAAGACAGAATAGGAACTGTTGGACATAAATCTTGGCTGTAAAATATAGGCTGTTAAAGGGTCTACGTTATATTCAATTACTGGCAGATGTCGTAGGAAACTGAGAAGCTGTGGACATTGCGATTGCAGTCATCCATTAGTGGCTATTTACTGAAAGCAGAAGTTACCTAAATGACACTGCTGACTGCAATGCAGCGGTAGGAGAGCATATGTGTGTAACATGAAATGCGTGTTGTTTTTTATAAAGCTAACTTTACCACAGACTCATGGAATTTGGTGTAGCAACATAGTAATATGCACAGAAGGGTAAGTATGAGTAACATGAATTGTGTGTCGTGTTTATAGAGCTTACTTTGGCATCGTCTCATGATACATTGTATTCGAAACATAGTTAAATGCGCACTTTTCTTACCGTCCGAAGGCTTGAACACTGACAACAACAGTAAACTATCACATCTATAGCAAAAGATAACGAAAGCTTACTAATCAGAAATTACGCGACAATCCAGTTAAAGTATATTACAGTACATAATAGTGATAATTCGTTCTATATATGAGCTGTTCATAATGCTGACCGCTGTGATCCCGAAAGACAGTACAGCTATTCACCGTGGACTTTCTTCCGCTCTTAACGAACCCAAGAGATTTTTGTACAACTTCAACGCATACTTACTTACTGCTGTTTATGTACCACTACGGCTGTAGTAATCGAAAGACGAATGTGAGACACGAGAATGAACGCTCTTCTTACGCAACTACAGTGACCTGTGAATTGACATGGTACATATGTTGGGAGACAATCACCTCAACCCACACGTTTACTGAATGAATTTTTAACCATGTTTTCAAACTCTCTGACGGATTAAAACTGCTTTCCTAACCGGTTCTCCAGTTTGGAACCATGTACTTCGCGACGAGCGTTCTTACCAACTGATCAGCCCAACTTACGACCTCCCAAACAGTTTGAGTTATGTCGATAATTCTCACCCGCTTTCCAAACTTCGCAGTAGCTCTTTTGGATAATCAAGTGGACTAAGTGATATCACGAGCTGAGAACTAACTGCATTTCCATCTGCAATTAATTCCTATTTCAAAAAGAGTTTTTCCTGTAATCTACCTGTCATAGCCCTCACTCTACATGTTTCATATATTTCGATGTAACTTACAGCTAAACTTAGTTCAACATTATCTTCGTGTAGAGTATCCAATTTACTGGAGGTATGTCAACAGACTGATGCTCGAACAAGTGACGTAGCAATCTGTCTGTTTGTTATAGCCTTAAGCATGGTAGGGGCCGGCAGTCCATTTCTAAACCACATTGCGCTGTCGATAACGAAACACGTTTGACATCCGTTGTCTTGTTGTTGGCAAACATCAGTAGCTCTGTCTTATTATATAGGGTCTTTTGTCATATCTGGCAATGGCCTTGCCGCAGTGGATACACCGGTTCCCGTCGGATCACCGAAGTTAAGCACTGTCGGGAGTGGCCGGCAATGGGATGGGTGACCATCCAGGCCACCATTTTTCGGCGTGCACTCAGCCTCGTGATGCCAATAGTAGCGGCTCCGGCCAGGAAAACCATCATAATGACCGGAAGAGCGGTGTGCTGACCACAAGCCCCTCCTATCCGCACCCTCAGCTGAGGGTGACACGACGGTCGGATAGTCCCGATGGGCCACTTGTGGCCTGAAGACGGAGTGCTTCGTCATATCTGGGACACAGGGAAATGCAGTACTTTTAGGGTACATAATCTCTACTGTAAATAATTGGAAATTAAATTACTACTTCATAACGCTAAAAGATGTAAATCATAGGAAATATGCTGTTCTGGAAACAGATAGAGCACTATGGATAGTGCGATGATCTCTATCTGGTGCGCATCTCTGCGTTATACGTGAGCACAGGACTGGTGAGTCTTATTGCTAACTCTGATCTCGTCCCTACCTAGCCCATACTACACCACGTGCAATCAAAAGGTGAAAGCGAAAGATACTACTCAGACAGGGACGAATCACCAGTTTCTTATTTAGGTCTCCTCGTCTCATCCATAACTCGATACATAAACGCCCCCTTTTTTCCATAGGCTCATGTCCCCAAAGTAGCTATAACTATTGCACTATTGTAACTAGAGGTAGCGGCTTAATTCATAGAGTAAAAATTGTAATCAACAATGTTTGACCGCTTTGAGGAAGATATGATGATTCGTGTGGTTACCAATAATCAGACAGTCGCCAACATCTCGTGTTAAACCACAGTGTTCCAAAAGCGTCTCACAAAGGCGTTAATCTGCCACAGATGATAGTTTCCGTCCGTTGGGTATGCAGAATCAGTTCGGCACACCTTCTGGAGGTATTGTAAAGGACTGGCTGTGTGCCAATAGCAAGATTCATATCATCCTTTCTCCATTCTTGGTGATCGCAGGAACAATACGATCAGAACGGTATACCGCTTATAACATCATCTCAATCAAGCACACGAGAGAGATATGCATTCACAATAAAAAGTTTACACACTACACTGACGAAAGACAGTGTATAATACACTATGTGATCAAAAGTATCCAGACACCTCCATCGATAATGCTGGAATTCAGTATGATGTTGGCCCACCCTTAGCCTTCATGACAACTTCCACTGTCGCAGGCATACGTTCAGTCAGGTGCTGGAAGGGCTTGGGAAATGGAAGCCCATTCTTCACGGAGTGATGCACTGAGAAGAGGTATCAATGTCTACCGGTGAGGCCTGGCACTCTGTGCAGGCCAGTCCATTACTGGGATGTTATTTTCGTGTAACCACTCCGCAACAACCCGTGCATTATGAACAGGTGCTTCCTCATGCTGAAAGATGCAATCGCCGTCCCAGAATTTCTGTTCAACAATGGGAAGCAAGAAGGTGCTTAAAACATCGATGTAGTCCTTTGCTATGATTGTGCCACGCAAAACAACAAGGGGTGCAAGCCCCCTCCATAAAAAAACACGACCACATCAGAACACCACCGCCTCCGAATTTTACTGTTGGCATTACGCACGCTGGCAGATAACGTTCACCGGGCATTCAGCAAACCCACACCCTGCCATCGGATCGCCACATTCTGTACCGTGATTCGTAACTCGACACAACGTTTTTCCACTGTTCAATCGTCCAATGTTTATGCTCTTTACAGCAAGCGAGGCGTCATTTGCTATTTACCGCTGTGATGTGTGGCTTATGAGCAGCTGCTCGACCATGAAATCCAAGTTTTCTCACCTCCCGCCTAACTGTTATAGTGCTTGCAGTGAATCGTGATGCAGTTTTGAATTTCTGTATGATGGTCTGCCTATTACACATTATGACGCTCTTCAACCGTCGGCGGTCTCTGTCAGTCAACAGATGAGGTCGGCCTGTACGATTTCGTGCTGTACGTGTCCCTTCACGTTTCCACTTCACCATCACACCGGAAACAGTGGACCTATGGATGTTCAGCAGTGTAGAAATCTCGAGTACAGACGTATGCCACAAGTGACTCCCAGTCACCTGACCACGTTCGAAGTCCGTGAGTTCCGCGGAGCGCGCCATCTGCTCTCTCACGATGTCTAATGACTACTGAGGTTGCTGTTATGGAGTACCTGGCAGCAGATTGAACTTAATATGAAAAACGTATGTTTTCAGTTGTGTCCGGACACTTTTGATTACATAGTGCATCTGAGTACTGCAGCCGGCCGTGGTGGTCTCGCGGTTCTAGGCGCTCAGTCCGGAACCGCGCGACTGCTACGGTCGCAGGTTCGAATCCTGCCGCGGGCATGGATGTGTGTGATGTCCTTAGGTTAGTTAGGTTTAAGTAGTTCTAAGTTCTAGGGGACTGATGACCTCAGCACTTAAGTCCCATAGTGCTCAGAGCCATTTGAACCATTTTTTGAGTACTGCAGTACAAAAGAAAAACATACATTATTGATTTTCTGTACTGTGCTGGTTCGAAAATGTTTCATTGGACATAACAAGGTCTCTAAATGTGAAGCTTTGAGCATCATACAAGTTTTTATAGTACTGCATATTCAGTATTCAACGCAACACAAGTTTCGCAACAATGGGTCAATTAACTCAGACGTTGGTTGTGGGAAGACTACATTTCGGCTGTCCAGCACAGGTTACACATCGTCATCTCGTTACTACTGCGGAAATGCCTGCAATTCAATTGTTTCCTTGTCAGAGGGAAAAAGAAGGCATCACTGAGAGCCATTTTAGAAGAAGATAGGGGTTGAGTCAAAAAATTATGCCTGTGTTTCGTGCTGAATGAACTAATGGGTTGTTGTGAAGAAAGGAAATCCCCTTTGAAAACTTTCCGCGACGTTTTGTCATAGCAGCCTCCTGTAAGGTCATCAGATTTCGGCAGTTCGCCCCTGTGAAGGGTCGTCCTTAATAGTATAGTCTTTTAGTATCACACCATGTCATTTCCAATAAATATGCAGCATCACTTTGCCCGGTGATGGTTGGGCCTTTGCTTTCCCGGTGGTGGTGATCCACATGTTGCCACTGCTTGCTTTACCCCTTTGTCTTGGGTGCACAGTCAAACGCAGAGCACCCTCGGATTCATACTCGTACGCTCGGTACTCGCATATGGTGATCAGACGAGTAAACATACCATGTTGTTTGGTCTGCCACGAATGCAACAATTTCATCTCTGCCTCTGTTCGGTGCGTGTTTTTGAATGGGTGTCACCAGCTACGGAAAAGTAAGGGATTCAAAGTTATCCATGTTTAAAACAGCGTACAAAATGTTGAAAACTGACTGTGGCTGATTTTCACTTTCTCCACTATGACCTTGATTGTGAGTTTCCGACCACCCATATTTCCATTTCTTGTGCGATTCCTCTTTATTCACAAAGATATGATAGGCAACTAACTGGTTCAAATGGCTCTGAGCACAATGGGACTTAACATCTGAGGTCATCAGTCCCCTAGACATAGAACTACTTAAACCTAAGTAACCTAAGGACGTCGCACACAACCATGCCCGAGGCAGCATTCGAACCTGCGACCGTAGTAGCAGCGCGGTTGCGGACTGAAACGCTTAGAACCGCTCGGCCACAGCGGCCGGCGATAGGCAACTCCGTGGTTTGTTATTCAGACTTGTTTGACCGCGCTGGAAACGTTTTCGTCAATTTAGAAATGTGTCATATGGGGGTACATTGTTACCATAAACTGGTACTGTCTCAGCATGAATTGTTGCAATATTGTTCTCATTCAATGCAGAGATCGAACCACCGTAGGATACTTCACTTTTTTAAAGAACTGCGCCATTTTTATTGGCACGTACTGGGGCGATATAGTGGTGTGGCGCGAGGATTTAAGTGTGTATCCGGACTGTAGATTTTTGACAGCAAATAATTACTTAAGTAACTATTGTTATGAGGTGATAAAAACACTTCGCCTCGTATATCGATAAAAAGTTGACGTATTGCATTGTATGGAACTGGGGAGTTAGATACGACGGTGAGGCTTTGTCCCTGCCGTAGCCCTCAGTGGTTCACAACAGGCTAGAGCAGTCCACTTACCCCACCGCCGCCCCACATTGAACCCAGGGTTATTGTGCGGTTCGGCCCCCAGTTGAACACCCCCCCCCCCCCCCCCCTGGAACGTATCACACCGCACGAGTGTAACCCCAAATGCAAATTTTTGCGTTGTAGAGTAACGATTGTGTGCGCATACGTGGAGATAGTGTTTGCGGGTCAATCGCCGACATAGTAGAACTGAGGCGGAATAAAGGGAACCAGGCCGCATTCGCCGAACTATATCGAAAATCGCCTTAAAAACCATCCACAGACTGGCCGGCACACCGGACCTCGAAACTAATCCACCGTGCCGATTCCTGCCGGTGACCGGCACGCCTTCCCACGGGAAAAGCAGTGCGTTAGACTGCACGGCTAACCGGGCGGGCATAGATGACGTAAGTAGTCAGTGTGAACTGCGAGTTAAATTTTATGTCGATATCGATGCTGTACAATTCATTAAGCCAAATCAGAGTCTTGATAGGGAAAAAACTGCGTCTGAAGAGTAATTTGGACACTCTTTCGCTTCCGTTATCATTCGGTGCACTGTATCACAGAAACACATACCGCAGTAATCCGTGACATGGAATACTTCTGCTACAACACTGCAAGTTGGAAAAAAGAATGAGAAACCAAACCCACCATAACATAAATTAGAGAGCGACCCTTAATGTCCTACTTTTTCGCTACGTTGAAATACTGGGAACATGGTTTGATAACATCATGTAGATGTCGATGTAGATGTAGATGCAGATGCAGATAACAATTCCTGTCACGATGACGTATTAACTATAAAGTATGGCAGTGGAAGCCAGAGGTAGTAGAGGAAAGGTATGAGTATGGCGTCTCGTCTATAGCAAGGTCATTATTGTGGCAGAGGTCAATAAGTTCTGTTAATGTCTCTGCAGGAGCTGAAACCAGGGAAGGTAACGTTGTTGAACGTTGAAATTTAGAGCTGACACCAGGGAAGGTAACGTTGTTGAACGTTGAAATTTAGAGAGATTCTAACTCATCCCAAAGGTGCTCCATTGGGTTCTCTCGGGTTCCGGGGCAGGACAATTGATTTCATAAACCTCACAGATGCTGCTTTATAATGGGAAGAATTCTTATGCTGATACAATCATCAGTATCTACGAAGTGTTCCTCTACCGTACGCACTAGCTAACGCTGCAGATGTGTCATTATCCTCGCCGGCCGCGGTGGTCTCGCGGTTCTAGGCGCGCAGTCCGGAACCGTGCGACTGCTACGGTCGCAGGTTCGAATCCTGCGTCCAGCATGTATGTGTGTGATGTCCTTAGGTTAGTTATGTTTAAGTAGTTCTAAGTTCTAGGGGCCTGATGACCACAGCAGTTGAGTCCCATAGTGCTCAGAGCCATTTGAACCATTTTTTTTGTCATTATCCTCCCAAATGAAACGTTTTCTTAAGCATCATAAGAAGACCGCACCATATCCATGGAAAACACAGCCATATCGCGACACTACCTCCTAAGAAAATCACTGTTAGCACTACGTATGATGGTAGGTAACCTTCTCCAGGCATCCCCGACGGGAGGCTCTATCCACACGGAATTTCCATTATTTACCAGCAGTCGACGTGGCCAGCTTAAGAAGCGTTGAAATGTTATGAATAATCCAGTAACTACAACGCGTTAGAAGTCACTGAGCTCTGCGGACCGACCCATTCTCACGTTTCTGCTTCTCTACTCACAATACAATACTCTCACATCTTTTTATGCTAGAGGGCGCGACTCATGTGACCTCTAATAATCAATTACGCATTACATAGGGTTGTCCGGAAACTTTTGATCAATTAGTGTACGTTTTAGACTCCATAACTAGCGTTAAATAAAAAGCAGCTTGTGTAACTATAGAAACCAGTCCAATATTGACTGAAAGGAAGCAAGGTAAGTTAGGTATTAACGTACCACGGACTGCTACGTCATCAGAAATGGAGCTCCATCTTGAGAATATACAACTCACCCACAAAACGGCTCGCTGTCATATGGTATGTAAACGCTTTCAGCTATAGTTGTTGTTATTGTTTCTGTGGTGTTCTGTCCGAAGACTGGGTTGATGCAGCTCTCCATGCTACTGTATCCTGTGCAAGTCTCTTCATCAGCAAATAACTACTGCAACTTTTAACCTTTCGAATCTGCGTACTGCATTCATATCTTGGTCTCTCTCTACAGTTATTACGCCCACACAATTACCTGCATTACTAAATTGCTGATCTCTTGATGTCTCAGAAAGTGTCGTACCAACCGAACCTTTCTTATGCTCAAGTTGCTCCACAAATTTCTTTCCTCCCCAGTTCTATTCAGTGCCTGTTCGTTCGTTATGTGATCTACGCGTGGAATCTGCAACATTTTTCTGGAGCACCACATTTAAAAAGCTTCCATTCTCTTCTTGCCTGAAATGTTTATCGTTCGTGTTTCCCTACTGTACATCTCTACACTCGACACAAACACTTTCAGAAAGATTCCCTGACACTTAAATATACATTCGAATATCCTCTCCAGTTAGGATATCATCAGTTATTTCGCTGCCCAAATAACAGAACTCGTCTACTACTTTGTGTCTCGTTTCCTGATATAGTTCCGTCAGAAACACATGATTTAATTCGACTACATTGCATTAACGTGATTTTGCTTTAGCTGCCGGCCGCTGTGGGGAGCGGATCTAGGCGCCTTAGTCCGGATCCGCGCCGCTGCTACAGTGGCAAGTTCGAATCCTGCCTCGGGCATGAGCATGTGAGATGTCCTAAGGTTAGTTAGGTTTCAGTTGTTCTAAGTCTATGGGACTAATGACCTCATGTTAAGTCAAATAATGCTTAGAGCCATTTTTTCTGTTTTAGTTGATGTTCATTATATCCTCCTCTGATGACACTTCCCATTCCGTTCAGCTTCTCTTCCAAGCCCTTTGCTCAGTCTGACAGAATTACAGTGTCATCGGCAAAACCTCAAAGTTTTTGTTTCACTTCCCTGATCTTTAATTTCTAGTTCTAATTTTATTTGGTTTCCGTTACTGCTTGTTCATTGTACAGATTGAATAAAATTGGGGATAGGCTACAACCCTGTCTCATTCCCTTCTCAGCCACTGCTTCGCTTTCATGCCTCTCGAGTGTTATAACTGTCATCTAGTTTCTACGTAATTAGACTTTCATTCCCTGTGTTTTACCCCTGCTACCTTCCGAATTTCAAAGAGAGTACACCAATCAACATTGTGTTATTTACTACAAAAGTTGAATGAACTAATAAGAAACAGACTTAGTGTCGGGAAGGTACGTATAAGGATTGTATGAAAATGGGCACTGACGATTCGACGAGTATGTCTAGTCGAAACGTTTTAAATGCAGTGATGGTAGACAAAAGTCTCAGAGTCGCGTAACTCCCACGACTAATTTATCGCTTCGTATACGGAAGCACTCCGAGGGTCGGAGAGAGCCGCTCGCGCCTGTGGGTTGCGGCCCGCCGAGCGGCGTCGCGGCGCGCTGTGGCGTCGGCGGCCCCCCCGACGCCGACGCGGCGTTATCCCCCTTTCATCACGTGGCGCCGCCCCTCCCCTCCCCTCCCCCTCCACCGCCGCCCCCACTCGCCCCTCCCCCTCGGCCACTCCTTAATGTCGCCTGAATATTCATGGCGGACACGGCCTACAACCTGCCGCAACAGCGGCGCTCGCCCTACCGTGATTTTTGAAAACGCCGCAACGGATGAGCTGGCCTGTGTCTCTCCATTCTCTTTGACGTATCCAGCCTAAAAAAAAAAAGGTGCAGAGGGGAGAGAAGGGGAGGGGAGAGCAGTTAAAACGAGGTCCGCCACACGCGAGTCGCGCGCTACTGCTCAATTAAGAACCGCCGATCAATCGACGGCTTCGGTGTCCAAACAAGCCGCCGCTGTGATCTCGGGTGTCAGTGGGGATGTCCCAAAATCCGCGTGCCACTACCAAGGCAACACAATTACTGGCTTTTGTTTTGCTTCAGTCTCTTTACCATTAGGTTCAACACTACCGACTTGGGTGTCGTTGTCCTGTTGTGTTCCTTTAAAGGATGAAGACGCTTTAAAGCAGAAAATCCTTTGCTCTGAATCTCCCTGAAACTTTTTAAACCTAAAATCGTTACCATCTGGAATGAAACCAACTGTCCTATTAAATGTTTATATTATGTGGCAGCATGATTACCATTTCTGAACTATACGGACGAGAGCGCTATGTTTCATTTACAAAATACAGGGTTGACTTTAAGTCAGCACTCGATAATGCCTTTGGTGCACTGACACGAAACAAAAATACAAATTTGCTATCAAGACGTGCAGGGGTCAATGAACGTATAAAAGATGCTCAACGTGGTTTCCATGCAGTTACAAGGGAAACACTGTATCTCTTCGATACTGATTAACAAATTTCTTCTAAAAACCGCACGTTAACAACGCTTTAAGGGAGGAAGGTGCTTTAAAGGAGAAAATCCTTCGCTCTGAATCTCCCTGAAACATTTAAAGCTAAAAACGCTACCATCGTGAATAAAGCCAAGTCTCCTATCAATCGTTTATATTATGTGGCAGCACATTTACCATTTCTGAACTATACGGACGAGAGCGCTATGTTTCATTTACAAAATACAGGGTTGACTTTAAGTCAGTACTCGATAATGCCTTTGGTGCACTGATACGAAACAAAAATAAAAATTTACTATCAAGACGTGTAGGGGTCAATGAACGTATAAAAGATGCTCAACGTGGTTTCCATACAGTTCCAAGGAAACTACTGTATCTCTTCGATACTGATTAAAAAATTTCATCGAAAAACCGTACGTTTTCAATGTTGTGTACCTTTAAAGGAAGAAGGTGGTTTAAAGGAGAAAATTCTTCTATCTGAATCTCCCTTAAACTTTTTAAAGCTATATACGTTACCATCGGAAATGAAGCCTACTGATGTCCTATCAAACGTCTATATTATGTAGCAGCATGATTACCATTTATCAACTGTAAGGACGAGAACGCTCTGTTTCGTTCACAAAATAAGGGGTTGATTTTAAGGCAATAGTCGATAGTGCCTTTGGTGCAATGATACGAAACAAATAAAAATACAAATTTACTATCAAGAGGTGTAGGGGTCAATGAACGTATAAAAGACGCTCAAAGCGGTTTCCATGCAGTTCCAAGAAAAACACCGCATCTTTTCGACACTGACTAACAAATTTCGTCGCAAAACTGTGCGTTTTCAAATTATGATTTTATTTTTGTACTTCAGATGTTCATCATCATGATTCTTCACGGAATAAAGCCAGTTTTTGGTATTCCCAAGACTGAAAAATCGATGGGTGTGATATCTGGAGATCGTGGAGGCCATTTAGTACTGCCCCATCTGCAAATCTGTTCATCAAAGTTTTCATCTTGAAAGTCTCTCACAATAGCTCCATAATGCCGAGGTATGCAACTTTTTTCAAATCAACTTTTCCTTAATTGGTCGGCGATGTTAAAATAGAGGACTATTTCCAGTTCTAATAACACTTGTTGAACCATATTTACGTAATTTACACAACTGGTAGCAGTCATATCCTTAAAATAATAAGACAGATTAGCCCACTGCTGAAAATAGAAGGCCAAACACTCAAGCCAGGAGTGATCTAACTCTCTCTCCATTGCCATATGGGGATTCGTTGTCTCTCAGTAGACACAGTGGTGTTTGTTCACTCTGCCAGTCTCCTTAAAAGCTGCTTCGTAGCCTCAAAGAACGCTTTTGTAGGATTTGTGAACACCTTCTAGTCAGAGTGTGTAGTTTCCTGTGTGACAAGAACTAGCAAATGCTACGCCGTACCTGTTGGTCGAGGTAGAGGTAATGTTCTAGTTTATGAAAATGGCTATCTCTGGCGGTTACGATTGAGATTTCCAATGCTCTATTACTGTTTTTTTTCTCTTTTGATGTCCAAAATATGCTTCAGTTTCTTCTGCATTTCTGTTTCCTTTTATTTTCTTTGGTTGGCCGCTGTGACCGAGTGCCTCTAGGCTCTTCAGTCCGGAACCCAGGTTTAAGTAGTTCTAAGTCTAGGGACTGATGACCTCAGATGTTAAGTACTATAGTGCTTAGAGCCTTTTTTTGTTTTCTTTCTAACAGGTAAACTGCTTTCAGGATATTCTTTATTTACAATAAAGTAGCTCCTTCTATGACGTGCTCGTATAGCTTACCGCATAGCGCGCCAGCTAGAGAGACAGAAAAGTATGTAGACCCAGTTAGAATCTGAGCAGCGGGTTAACGACCTGTATCTTGGTACATTGGTCAACATGAGTGTGGCTTTTAAGCTCTTTTTCTTGGCCGTTTAAACAGATCTTGAGCTGTCCTCTAATCTGAGCCTCAGAAAAAACGATAAATAGTCGAAATACGATAAAACACACGACTTTCCTCCCTTAAGCTAACTAACGACCGTGGTGTCATGAAGGACATCTAGCCACAAAGTTACAATAAATTTACAAAATTATGATCACAGTGGACCTAGTGTGATGGACTACACGATAAAAAGAGAAACAATTTTCTACAAATATATTTCGTAGTTGACCATTAAGGTGTCCGCACCTGTTACGATGCGTTTCGATGTCGGTAACATTTCGCGGGATGAATGATGGACAACTGAATACGACGAATCGTGAGTTGGTTTTCGGTAGCCAGTCGGAATGCTGTTGTTATATTGGTTATTAGCTTAGAATTTAGAAACATCGTTTGCCAAAATCATAAAAAGGTGTGCAAGTACTTTATGGCAAAACCTAAACTCGACCTCATGTTACGCTACAAGTAATTCTGTCAGCATGTCTAGTTTTATTCGCGCCTTCCATTTCAAAAGCAAATGTTATCAATTCGTATCTTCCGCCCAAAAAAAAATCACTAGCTTCGACGATTCACATTGACTGCTGTATGATGTCACCCTGCTGACTACGATCGACGTCAGCGAATTGTGAATGTCTGGACGCAACTCCATTGTCGCAGACACTCCAACTGTGCCTTAGTCATTAAGTTGTCATATAGGGGCAAAAATTATTTTTGGGGTTTGTTTCAAATGGTTCAAATGGCTCTGAGCACTATGCGACTTAACTTCTGAGGTCATCAGTCGCCTAGAACGTAGTACTAATTAAACCTAACTAACCTAAGGACATCACACACATCCATGCCCGAGGCAGGATTCGAACCTGCGACCGTAGCGGTCTCTCGGTTCCAGACTGCAGCGCCTAGAACGGCACCGCCACTCCGGCCGGTTTTGGGGCTTCTTACGTGTTTGTCTTTCACCACGAGTACATCAAGGACGGTAAAGTCTCCCTGAGAGTTTTTAAAACTATGACCTTCATCACAGCAAATATTTGTAACTATCATCCTGTTTAAAATGTTTATCGAGTGTGGTAGTATGGCTGCCTTTTCTGATCCCAGAGGAGAGACAACATTTATTTTTTTTTTCCTTGTGGAATAATCTAGAACGTGATTCGTAATGCGATTGTGACAAATAAGAAGAAAAATTGAAACACAGACCTTGAAATTTATCGTCAACACATTCACCTCACTCTCATACAAACAAATTATTTACTTTCGCCATCCGTCAGTTGACATCCATGTCATAGATTTTCCTATGCACTGCAAAGCTAACCTAAACGTTCCGAAGTCGCTCTTGCGTGTTTTACTATCATCATGTAGGCGTTTTCATAATGTCGTCGTGCGTGTCCCGCCCATCTTGTTTCATTTTAGTTACATTTAGCGCGTGTTGTGTACTGTAAACTGTGTTACTGATGTATATGAGTGAGTTTCTGCATAAGAGGATAACAATAAACCCCGAGGTCACTACAATAACGCAGCAGCTCACACGTTGGCAAACACCGCATTTAAAAATGCAATAATGCATGTAAAACGCGCTTGATAACAGGAATTACAAGTATTTCTCGAAAAGCGTCGTCTGGAAAATAAAGAAAGACACTGACTGGCAGGAACAAATGTTATTCTATGTCAAATCAGAACGATAGTTCTTAATAGTCTTAGAGTTTCGACAAACATTTCTTAAAGGATAAAACGCTGAAACCAAACAAATGCGGAGGAGTAATAGACAATAGTTCAAAGTAAAGAGCTGAGGCTGTTATGTTTAAATGCCACAAAAGATGTAAGCTGTTGTTTTTCCAGCTTTAGAAAACACGCCATTTTGAAGTGCCACTGAGCATAGCACCATTGCAAGAAACTAGACCCGATCTGGTCATCAAAGGGTTCCGTGCTCTACAAAAAGGACGCTCGAACTCTCATGTGCAGCGAACATTCTGGTGAATCACAATGAGCATTACAAGGTTTTGCACTGGCAAGTGACAGAATACGAAAAATGTGTACGTTTATGAGAATGCACATTAGAGAAATCTATCTAGGTGGCGCGTTCAACTGCTCAAGTGATGATAAAAGCAATGAGACGACGCGGAGTTGATTTTACCAGACTATGAAGCCGCGGAACTGGCCCATGATCACTTAGCTGAACCTCACAGCCCAGCAAGATAGGTCACAGCAGAACACAAAGGTCGCTTTCCTTAGACGTATGTTCAGTAGATGTTTGTTTCACCTACATCAGTGGTTCCCAAACTAGTGGGAACTGCCACTTGAGTGGTAAAATGAAACTGAGAATTAAGAACTAAAAGGTTCAATTACCCTTCGGTCGCGAAATTAAATGATCTTCAAAAGATTATTAATGACCACATGAGTCACCAATAATTATATATTTTTTTCTTAGTCCACCCACTGCACTCGCACTTCGTACTTTCTACCACGCATCTGTGACAGTAAAATTGAGACATATACATCAAACATTCTTATATATCTCACGAAGTCCCTTCTCCATGTCGTAGATAGTTCCCGTAATGGACCAGTAATTGCTTCATCATTCGCTTCTCAACAAAAATGGTTCAAATGGCTCTAAGCACTATGGGACATAACATCTATGATCATCAGTCCCCTAGAATTTAGAACTACTTAAACCCAACTAACCTATGGACAGCACACAACACCCAGCTATCACGAGGCAGAGAAAATCCCTGACCCCGCCGGGAATCGAACCTGGGAACCTGGGCGTGGGAAGCGAGAACGCTACCGCACGACCACGAGATGCGGGCGCTTCTCAACAGATAAATGAACTGATTGACATCACAACACCACAGTCATTAGGAAATGGCTTCTATATTTCTGCAATATTATTATTATTGCCATCATTATTATTAGTGGCAGTGGTCATACACAATGCTTTACCAGACTGAAGTCTTCCTATTTTTACCAATTCAGAAGTAAAGAACGCAGCAGTCAAGTGATTTAGGAACAACAAGTATAGTACATACATTTTAACTTGGTTGGTTTTAAATGGAGATGCGGGGGTATCTCTAGTGAGAGGAATGGTGCAGAGGGAGTGTAATATTTTTTTTTTTTTTAGCAAGTGCAAACCCTTAATGTTGATAGCTGGCTTTCATTTCCGACAAGGAGATGTAGGCAGCACCCACGATCCACTGAGAACTGTTCCATCATTTTGTTAGAAATAAGCAATATCAGTCGACTCATTAGTTCATGATTTAACGCAGCACCTTCAAGAACTAATACGATTCATACTTGTATGGATATGGTGTCTGGTCCTTCGGATATGTCCGAAAGAACAGACACCATTGATGACCTGCAGCCGTCTAGAACGAAATTACAATTATATTAATACCTTCAGCTGCTGACAGGCGTTGATATATATCAACAGGGACAGGTGAAAATGTGTGCCTCAATCGGGACTCGAGCCCGAGATCTCCTACTTACACTGCAACGCTCTATCTATCTGAACCACCGAGGGCACAGGGAAGTACGCGACTTTAGGGATTATCTCGTGCATGCCTACCGCGAGACCCACATTCTCACCTTATATGTCCACACACTACATTCGTAGTGTCCCACCCCAACACACTTATTACTCGTGGAAGAAATTCTTACTCAGTCCCGCAAGAATGGTTCAAATGGCTCTGAGCACTATGGGACTTAACATCTATGGTCATCAGTCCCCTAGAACTTAGAACTACTTAAACCTAACTAACCTAAGGACATCACACAACACCCAGCCATCACGAGGCAGAGAAAATCCCTGACCCCGCCGGGAATCGAACCCGGGAACCCGGGCGTGGGAAGCAAGAGTCCCGCAAGAGTTCGAGGAATATGTGTGCATCCGCACAGAAGAAGGTCATGGCCGGTACTGCCAGATTTATGGATATGGTGTCTGTTCTTTAGGAACTAAGTTACTCGGTTAACGACGAATTTAAAGGGATGTCTTACGACGTCTGCCCCGAGCAGATGCAACGAACGAAAGAGAACGAAATGAGATTAAAAAAAAAAAAGACGGATAGGGCGTCAGCCATGTTTAAAATGGTTCAAATGGCTCTGAGCACTATGGGACTTAACAGCTGTGGTCATCAGTCCCCTAGAACTTAGAACTACTTAAACCTAACTAACCTAAGGACATCACACACATCCATGCCCGAGACAGGATTCGAACCGGCAACCGTAGCAGTCGCACGGTTCCGGACTGCGCGCCTAGAACCGCGAGACCACCGCGGCCGGCCGCGTCAGCCATGCAAGCAGGAGAGCCCGGGTTCGAGTCCCGGTCGGGGGGCACATTTTCATCTGTCTCCGTTGATATATATCAACGCCCATCAGCAGGTGAAGGTATTAACTGAATTCTAAATACGATTTATCTTCCATTTCAAAAATAAAAGCGTTCAAAGAAACATCTTTTCCATTCTAATGTTTAATACGACGATGGGTTGAGAGGGAGGGGTAGAGAGGGGACAGGAGTTAGTAGTTAATAATTGACTGCAGTCATGGGTAACGGTCTTGTGAAGGGTGGGAGCCACTGATCTACATTTATACTCTGCAACCCACCTGACGGTGTGTGTCGGAGTGTCCTTTCTGACTTATTGTCATTTCCTCCTCTCCCCCCCCCCCCCCCCCTCACCATAGCAGTTTTCTTCTTCGAGTTGCGACTGTGGTCGGGGGATGAAAGATTGACTGTAAGACAAAGTATGGTCTCGAATCTCTCTCATTTTATCTTCATAGCATCTCCGTGAAGCTTTCGCTCTTAGTAAACGAAACTGTAACGAAACGTACAGCTCTTCCTTGGAGCTTCGCTATTTCCCCTATAAGGCCTAGCTGGTACTGAACACAGACTAACCAACCGTATTCAAGTTTTGGTCAAACGAAAGTTTTCCAAGCCACATCGTGGATGAACTACCATTCCTCAGGATTCTTCCAGTTAATTTTAAGCTGGGATCTGCCTTACTTGCCATTAGTTTCATGTGTCGTTGCACTTTAATCAGTCCAAACGCGTGTTGCTAGATATTTAATGGAAATAGCAGGTTCCAGTGATTGTCTTGCAATCGTGTAGTCATTCAGCAGTGGGTCCCTCCGTCTATTTGGGCAATACGTTATGTTAATTTATGTTGAGGGTCAACTGCCAATCGCAGCACCAAGTGTCGTTCTGCCACAAGTCTTCCTGCATTTTGCTACATTGTTCTTTCCTTATCACTTCTATGTATGCAACAGCATCAACAACGAGAAGCCTCGTGGAATATCCTGATGGGGCCAAAAGTAAATGACATTCAGTTTCGGCTGCCTAGAAGAGTTGCGGTTAACATCTTTGTCAAGGGTTCTACTGACCATACACGTATTCTGGTCAATAAGCTATTTCTGACTTTTTTAATTTTTTTTGTTTGTTTACTGATGACTTGCTATTGGTAATATATTTTTACCTACTTGAAAGTGGTTTCTTTTTGTGGCACAGAGTTCAGGCGGTGTGCTTGAGGAACTTTTGTGTGAAAAACGGTTACAGTTCGCTACAAATTTGATAAATATTTGCATGAATCTCTTCGGGCTCCGACAGAGTCTCAAAGATAAGCTTTCCATCAATGCATGAACGTTGAAAAGATGTTTTTCGCGGCCACATGCGAAACTATATTTCATATTTTCCCATAACGTTCGCGAATACTGTTGGGACAAAGAGAGCGAGAGAGAAATGTCTTCTTTCGAGGTCCGCAGCTCGTGGTCTCGCGGTCGCGTTCTCGCTTGCCGGTCATGGGGTCTCGGGTTCGATTCCCCGCGGGTCAGGGATTTTCACCTTCCTCGAGATGGCTGGGTGTTTGTGTCGTCCTCATCATTCATTAATGGGGCGAGATAGGGCTGAGCAAAGGTTGGGAAATTGTAAGTGCGCTGATGACGACGCAGTTGAGCGCCTCACAAATCAAACATCATTATCATTTTATATCGAGGGACGTTGCGAAAGTAAGTTCGGTCATATTCCATTCCATTTCGCTGTGGCATGCAGCAATAGTAAATAAATGATTCAAACGAGTAAACAGTCTCTGTTGTAATCGGAACAGAGACTGTTAGCTGATTTCAGTAAGTTACGTCATTGCTTTGGCAGAGAAGATGGTACCTCAGGTGGCACCGACAAACGCGATATGAGTCAACAACCTCTGGTGGTTCAGCGACGTAGGGGGCACTAACGGAGCGCCTAGGAAGAGACTAACAGCAGTCCGGCGTGCGCTATGTTATTCGAATACACGTTGCGATGGCAGACAGGTGTACTGACATCGTCGTCGCCAATGGAAGCGATTACTGTTGTCCAGCACTAGTGAGCACATGGGGCTAAGGTGTCTGTCATCCATGAATCCTCAAATGGCTCTAAGCACTATGGGACTCAGCATCTGAAGTCATCAGTCCCCTAGAACTTAGAACTATTTAAACCTGACTAACTTAAGGACATTACACACATCCATGCCCAAGACAGGATTCGAACCTGCGACCGTAGCAGCAGCGCGGTTCCGAACTGAAGCGCCTAGAACCGCTCGGTCACAGTAGCCGGCATGAATCCTCCAGACTGTGTATGGTGAAGAGGCCATGTCTCGTCGAATGGTTGGTCGGTGGTATTCATAGAAGGAAGGGAGGGTCCGGAGGACGAAGGTCGAAGACGGCGTTCCCTCAGCATCCAAGAACGAAATCCATTGCTGAAATAGAGCAGCCGGTAAGACGATTCCCTCCATCGCAGGGCACCGAGTTTCATCAGAGTGGTTTCTTCAAACTGATTTCACCTTCGACAAATTTCTCAACGTCAGTGGCGACTATGCCGAAAAATAATGCAATGTTATAGTTCATGATGCCATCATGCATTTGTTTTTGACAATGAGGTTCCGCGTGGAAAAACAATGAAAAACTTACATTCGGAACGTCCCTCCTATTTTAATGCGTGTAAGTATACGTGCTGTGGCCCGCCAGGTTGGTCGTGCGGGCGGGAAGGAGCGCCTCGTCCCCGGCACGAATCCGCCCGGCGGATTTGTGTCGAGGTCGGGTGAACCGGCCAGTCTGTAGATGCTTTTTAGACAGTTTTCCATCTGCCTCGGCGAATGCGGGCTGGTTCCCCTTATTCCGCCACAGTTACACTATGTCGGCGATCGCTGCGCAAACAAGTTCTCCACGTACGCGTACACCACCATTACTACTCTATCACGCAAACATAGGGGTTACACTCACCTGTTGTGAGACGTTCCCTGGGGAGGGGGGGGGGGGGGGGGTCCTCCGGGGGCCGAACCGCACAATAACCCTGGGTTCTGTGTGGGGCGGCGGAGGGGTGAGCGGACTGTGGTAGTCGTCGTTGGGTTGTGGACCACTGCGGCTGCGGCGGGGACGAAGGCTCTTTCTTCGTTTCTAGGTCCCCGGTTAACATACGATACGATACATACAAGACGTACTGTGATGTAACAGAATTTGACTAGGCAATGATACGGGCTCCTTTTATATTTCACAATAAACTCCCTTAGATACAGCTAACATCACAGGGTAATCGATTGGTGACAATCAAATCTGCAAGAGTGAGCAGGAAGTCTGTTGTCAACAGTAAGTGGGCAGAGTAGTTGCATCCTTTGGTGATCGTCTGACAACGCGACGGTGCTGTAAGGGTTTTCACGTCGCCGCCGGTTGCTGGCCACCTCAGGGCTCGGAATGGCCACGTCGCACTCTGCTGCCCGTGCCGTGTTCTGCTGTGCTGTGCTCTGCTGTGCTGCGTGTGCCAATCGATAAACCGCGCCGCCGGACGAATCTCTCTCTCTCTCTCTCTCTCTCTCCTTCTCTCTCTGTCTTTCTCTCTTCTTCCATGTCTCTATCATACGTCCCATCTAACTGGTTCAAACCAAACTCGCTTACCCGCACATTTCCCACCGAAGCTTCCTATCAACATACCGCAGAAGAAAGACGAAATGCTTGTTACTTCAGTAGTCTATTGACATGCATTCATTATCCCCACGACTATATTTCAGTTAAATGTACGCCTGACTTTCGGTTTTGTTTTCGATTACCGCACAACTAAAGGATACTCTCTGTCCTTCGTCAAACGAGGGGTATTTTGGAATTTTAATTATAACCATGAATAAATAAAGTTACGTAATTTGTTTTTGTTTGTCTGCTGGTATAGGTCTGCAGCCCCGGTATACATTGAAATTGCCATACCACAGTACCGTAGTACTCTGATAGAAGACCCAACACAAAATGGTGAAACTCATCCTCAATACACCGTCTGATCAAAAGTATTCGGCCACATATCTGTGGTCATTAATATGGGGTGTGCCCACTTTTCGTCTGGGGTCGTTTTCTGTAAGGTGTCTGAATGTCTGTGCAGGAATAGCAGCCCATTTTTCTTCCATAGTAGAAACTGGTGAAGGCGGAGATGTTGGACGCTGGGATCTCGAGAAAAGTCGACGTTCTAACTCAGCCCAGAGATGTTCCACTGCCTGACGTAAGGGTTTCCGGTGTATCGGACCGTGTCATATTATTAAAAAAAACTATTATTGGTGAAACCAACATTTCGGCCACGGCTAGAGTGGCCTTCTTCTCGGTCCCCAGGGTGTACTGCTCCACCCCCCCCCCCCCCCCCAGCCACCCTCTCTACGAAGACATCACACTGTAGTAAGAGGCGAAATTGCTCCAATAGTCGGGGCCAACAGAAAGGGTTCATATAATTCCGAATTACGTTCCTTCTCCACGCACTCATAGAGAGTATTTAAAACTACTTAAATTCTCCAGATTGTTTGCAAAACACACGTTAATTCTTGCTTCTTTTTAAAATGTTCTCTGATGTGAAATATTAATCATCGTCAGTCTACTGGAAAGTTAGCAGATCCTCTGCGTCTCCATTTCTAATGCCCCAGCGCTTCCTCCTCAATGACGCTGTATTTGAAATCTCCTCGCCCCTTGCCATTTGCGCAAGTCCTACTGAGAGCGAGTTTATATCTACAAGTGAATCGACACATTTGAACCAACAGATTAATAGCGTGTTGTAACGCAGTACAGAAGTGAATCTGCTTGGCATGGATCCGACAAGTCCCTGGTAGGTTTTCGGACGAACGTGACACCAGACAGGACAAGCACTTCCAGTAAATTACTGCTGGTGGTATTTTGGTGCGGAGATGGTGTCCGAGAGCGTCTCATTGAATTACATCGGGTCCAGACCAGGCGAGTTTGGTGGCTAAGATATCAAGCTGAGTTCTTGATCATGTTCCTCAAACCACTACGGCATGATTAAAGCACTGTGACACGGGCACTTAGCCTGCTGGAAGATGCGTTAGTCATTGGGTATGAAATCAAGCGTTAGGAGCTGCAAGTGTTTCGAAATAATGTACACGTATTTCACAGACGTCGTCCTGGCTTTAATTTCTAGCACAGATCCAAGTGTTGGTTCCTCATAGCATAATACCGCTCTCATCGAACTGCATACGTGGAACGGTGAGAGTTGCGAGTAGCCATTCGCCTGGATGATGGCATGTGCAAGCACGACCGTCGACCTTATGTAACAAGAAACATGATTCAAACAACCAGACAAATGTTTCCATTGATCGAGGGGGTCCAGTCTTAAGGATTCCCGTGCCCGCTGTACTTGTGATTGAGGGTGTTGTTGCGTCAATATGTGAACAAGTAGGGGTCGCATGTTGCGATGTCCTACGGTTAACACGTGGTGCTGAGCTGTGTGTTTTGAAATGCTTGCTCCAGCACTAGAGTTACACTCTGTCGCAGATCTGCCTTCTATCTTGCTTTAAAGGTCTCGCAAGATTCTGACCTCTACGTTCTGTGAATAGGCATGGACGTCCAACTTCTTATGGTGGTTTCACCGCTCTTCAACTACTTTAAATAGATGCTCACGATAGCAGAACGCGAAAAATCGACCGTCACCGCTCTCGAGTAGCTCGTTCCGAGGCGCCGGGCCATAGCTCTCTCTCCTTTGTCAGGGTCGCTTATTTCGGTGGATTTCTCCACTCGCGGCCCGTGCCGTCACTAGAACAATTCCCCGTTTGTCTTTGATGCAGCTATATACAAGGAACGTTCAATAAGTAATACAACATCATTTTTCTCGACTGGTTTCGAAACAAAACGGCAATCTATGTAGTGGCACCACTCAACCTCTCCTGCGAAGAAAAAGTTCAAAGCTGCACCCTCAGCCGGTAAAGTCATGGTGACGGTCTTCTGGGTCTCTGAAGAGGTATATATATATATATATATATATATATATATATATATATATATATATATATATATATATATATATATTCAAATGGCTCTGAGCACTATGAGACTACACATATGAGGTCATCTGTCCACTAGAACTTTAAACTACTTAAACCTAACTAACCCAAGAATATCACACACATCCATGCTGGGCGCAGGATTCAAACCTGCGACCGTAGCGGTCGTGCGGTTCCAGACTAAAGGGCCTAGAACCGCTCGGCCACAGAGGCCTGCAGTGCCCTCCCTCATAGTGAAATGATCAACACTGACGTGTATTTTGCTACCTTCAAGAAATTGAAGAAATGACTTCAGTGCGTTCGTCGACATAAAAATGCAGGCGAACTTCTCCTTCCCCATGTTAACGCAAGGCTTCGCATAAGTCTGCGCACCCGAGAGTAGCGCACAGAAACTTCATTGTGCTGTTCGTCCTCGTCCACACTACATAGCGACTGATGACCCTGTATTTAGTCCCTTACCAACTAACCAACCTCTACACAGCCAGGGTATGATACCTTCCGACTTCCATCTGTTTGGCCCAATGAACGATACACCCTGCGGAAAGCTGTACGTGAATAATTGGAAGCAGGAAGACGTTGGCTCCGATGTTGATCAGTACAGTGGTACAATGTGGGCATACAGACCCTCGCAGTAAGGCGAAGTAAAGCCCTCGCACTGAACGGGGATTATGTTGAAAAATAGGGTTTTGTAGCCAAAAAAGTGCGGAATAATATGCTCATTGGAATCTTGAATAAAAACAGCTTTCAGAAACAAAATGTGTTGCGTTGCATATTGAACACATCACGCACCTAGCTTAACAGGTCACGTGTCTACAGCCCCCCATAGGAGGCATTCAGTTTCGCCCCGACAAACTGTCATAAATTTTTGGCTCATCAGTATATGTCCTTCCTTTGTTAATTATGTGGTATCCAGTTTCTGCTCCTATTTTTATTACACTCAGAAATGGTCTTCGTCCGCCAACTTTTCTCAGTTCCTCCTCGTTTTTCATTATATCCAACAAACAAATTTTTCTCCCTTCTTCGTTACGCCCACAACCCGAAAGCCTCTATTCTCTCTCTGTCTTTATTCCTAATAACCATGTTTGAACATCAGGACGCTCCACACATAACACTTTATCACCCTTGACTCTAGACTTTCTGCATATTACTGCAGAAAACTCGATTTGTCTTACAGAATACGAATTTACGAATTTGTTTTAACTGTATACTACAATACCACTTTCCATCTACTCTACATTGCAGGTATTTAAAGCTCTTCCTATATTCTAATATATCTACTTTTTAGCATTATTTCCACCCTTTTACTTCCTCCTAGTGCCGTTACCTTTGCTTCCTTTGTACTGATTTTCATTTCTAGATGTTTCCTTTAGTTTAAGGGACCTCCACTATTCGCTGCAACTCTTTTTCGTACTTTACTCTTTCTAGTGGTCATTCATATTCTCTAAGTGCAGACTGAAGAAAAAGTTCAAATACAATATAACTGTCAAATAAACAAATTTTAAATTATTAAACATGTTTTCATTATATAAAGTGTTCCGATTGCCACTACGAACTGAAATCTTGATGTAACATGTCTAGAAATGTTTTATTTGTGTTCTGAGTAGCAGGAGCCTTCGAACAGAAATATAACTGGAAGGAATAAATGAACCAGACAAGCAATAATTTTAAAAAATATTTTGTAACACTCTTTTAAAGAAAGCACATGCTTGTGTTCCGCAACACTCCGTAAGTCATAATTTGCGCTCTGCAAACGCTCTTAGCTCAGTTTAGAGTAAAAAAGAAGATCAGAATAGTATAATACGTCCACCATGTGGAAAGTCTCATTGTAAATTTGTGTCATAAGTAAGTGTAGCAGTGTAACGCCACGAATTTAAAACACAAGAACAGAATTTAAATTTTGTGAAGCAACAGAAATTCGATTATATTGAAGATACACGCTCATGTGAAATTACTTACATTACTAGCGTATCCTACCTGATCCATACTCTGCTCGTTTGCATGTACAGATGAAGTATGACTACTCGACGAGCTTAGGAGTGCACGGACTCTTGAAGAGAAAAACGCATGTCCGAGAGGTCTGAGTAGATGCGGCGGCGTAAGTGACAACAGTCTCCCTCTCCCTCCCCCACCTACTCCTCACTCTCCACCCAGAGCGGTCCCATTTTCCTCTCCGTGACTGAACTGCCTGTCAGCCTCAGTTATAAAAATTAATACAGTCACGGAATCTTTTTAAAAGCGTTCCCCGCTGATCTTTTCTGTCACTTAAGCCATATCTCAGTGCAGTTTTCGGGCTGATACTTAATTTTGAATATGTATGGTGGCAATAAATATTCATTTCATTTATTACAATTAAAAAGTTGGAAATAATTCCAGTAACTACGTTTTTGAAAGACTGAATTAATCTTAAGCAAATATTACGTTTTCTGAAGATAATTTTATAGCGTAACCCCTGAACAAGAAACTAAAACACTTTTACGATGAGTATATTAAGAGCAAAGTTAACAGAAGAGTGATCTGTATAAACGGTCCAAGAAGGAGTGTGGATTAACGTAACACATTTTCTTAACAAGCTCATAATTTAAGCACCTTTAACTGAACCCTTACCTTTCGTCCTGTTATAGGTATTCCCTTTCGCAAGTTATTCCGTACTGATTTCTCGAAACGCATGCGCCGAAAATTTTGCTGCGTTATGACACAAATGTTCGATTACACAGAACTGATTATCTGTCACACGACACAACATAGGTACAGTGAAGCGTTCCTGAAAACCTTTGAGTTTTCGTTGGAACTTCGATGTGAGTTGGGAGTGTTACTGATACCGTCACTAGTGTAAGCTGCTTCATTAGTAAACAGTACTAGTGGGATTGGCCAATGAAAAAATTTCAGTCGCTTGCTCTCAAATCCTTATAAAAGTGTCCAGTCCTCTGCAAATGATAAGGATAGAGACTTTGCTTACGTAATGTCTTCCAAGTTCTTGTATGTGGAGCACCCATCTGTATAAAAATCCTGAGTGTGCCTGTCAATAGACTGCGTTCTACCGAGGACTAGCGTATCCTACTTGATCCATACTCTGCTCGTTTGCATGTACAGATGAAGTATGACTACTGGGCACTGTCCTAGCCCCAAACATGCTAGTGAAAACAAGAGTGAAGACTCTGGTACTCTGAGATTAGGAAATCGTGTACTCAGACACCGTACAGGTATAGTCAGCACTAGTAAATAGGTGTGGTATGCTTAAATGATGCAGTAAAAGTGGACGACAAATACCAGCCACAATCAAAGTTTAAAAGTAGAATTATGCAGAATAAAGCACCACGTCACAACATGAACTTCAAAACAAGTCATCTACTCAGTCACTCGGTGACGATACGAGTACTGAAATGGAAGATAGCAAAAGAAGGTTGAAATACTGAATTCGGTCTTCCGAAATTGTTTCATCTTGGAAAATCGTAATACGGTCTCACCTTTCAGTCTTCGTACGAACGTCGAAATGGCAGAATTGAGATAACCGTTCGCGGGGTGGAAAAGCATTTTCAGTCGCTTAGTAAAGGAAATGCATCAGAACCAGATGAGACACCTGTAAGATTCTACAAAAGCAATGTGAAAGAAATTGCCCCGCTTTTAGCAGAAAATCATCGTAGTTCTGTGGAGCAACGAAGGGTACAGAACGACCGGAAAAATTAACAGGTCATTGCCGTTTTCAAGAAGGGTCGTGGGACAGATGCACACAATTATAGGCCTATACCGTTGACATCAATTTGTTGTAAAGCTATGGAAGATTTTTTACGCTAAGGAATTATGACGTTTTGTAGAACGAATATCACTATAAAAATCATCATTGATTCTGCAGACACAGATCTCGCCAAACTCATTCGCTGGGCCCTTGTATAAAATCCATAAAGCTGTAGACAAAGGCGCTCAGATTGATGCCATGTTCATTTACTTCAGTAAGGCATTTGACACTGTCCCGCATTTCCTTTTAGTGAAAATAATACGAGCTTACCGAATCTCGGACCATGTTTGCGACTGGATTCAGAACTTCGTTACAGACAGAATTCAATATACTGCTCTTAACGGAACAAAATGGACAGATCTAAGGCTAGTTTCCGGAGTACCACAAGGAATTGTGATATGACCGCTACTGTTTACAATATATATAAATCATCTAGCTAAGACCTTCGGGGGCTCTTTGAGACTGTTCGCAGACGATGCGATTGTCTACAAAAAAAATTTAAAAAAACAGTAGCGCCGGAAGACAGTGCCGATTTGCAAAATGACCTGCAGGGGATTGATGAATGATGCAGAGACCGGCTGTTTAACCTGAAAGTAAATAAATGTAACATACTTCTCACACATTTGAAAATAAATCCACTACTGCACAACTACACACTGATGCCAAATTGCTGGAAACAGTATATACCGTAAAATATCTAGGAGTAACTATTCAGGATGACATTAAGTAGAATGACCACTTGAAACAAAAACCAGGAAAAGCAGATGCCAGACAGAGATTCATGGGAAGAATCTTAAGGAAAGGTAAATTATCCACGAAAGAAGTAGCTTACAAGGTGCTTGTCTGATGGATTCATGAGTATTGTTCATAAATCTGGGACCCTCACCGGCTAGGACTGATAGAAGGGTTAGAGAAGATCCAAAGAAGAGCGGCGTGTTTCGTCACTGGATCGTTCAATTGGTGCGAGAGCATTACAGACATGCTCGAGAAACTCCAGTGGCAGACCCTACATGAGATGCGTTGTGCAACACGGATGGGATTGCAATTGAAATTTGGAGACACCACCTTCCGGAAAGGGTCAGAAGAAGTGACTTATTCCGATATGCGTCTAACGAAATGATCACGATGAAAAATTCCAGAAATTAGAGTTTCTAAAGAGGCTTACCGATAATCATTTTTTCCACGCGCGATTCGCGAGTGGAAAAGGGAAGGCGGATTCGGTTAGTGGTACAAGTTTTACCCTCCGCCGGCCATGTCTGGGGGCCTGTGGGTTATTGAGGTAGATATACACTACTGGCCATTAGAATTGCTACAACACGAAGATGACGTACTACAGACGCGAAATTTAACCGACAGGAAGAAGATGCTGTGATATAGCTTTTCAGAGCATTCACACATGGTTGGCGCCGGTGGCGACACCTGCAACGTGCTGACATGGGGAAAGTTTCCAACCGATTTCTCATGCACAAACTACAGTGGACCAGCGTTGCCTGGTGAAACGTTGTTGTGATGCCTCTGTTAGGAGGAGAAATGCTTACCATCACGTTTCCGACTTTGATAAAGGTCGGATTGTAACCTATTGCGATTGCGGTTTATCGTATCGCGACATTGCTGCTCGCGTTGGTCGAGATCCAATGACTGTTAGCAGAATATGGAATCGGTGAATTCATGAGGGTAACACGGAACGCTGTGCTGGATCCCAACGGCCTCGTATCACTAGCAATCGAGAAGACAGGCATCTTATCCGCATGGCTGTAACGTATCGTGCAGCCACGTCTCGATCCCTGAGTCAACAGATGGGGACGTTTGCAAGACAACAACCATCTGCACGAACAGTTCGACGACGTTTACAGCAGCATGGGCTATGAGCTCGGAGACCATGGCTGCGGTTACCCTTGACGCTGCATCACAGACAGGAGCGCCTGCGATGGTGTACTCAACGACGAACCTGGGTGCACGAATGGCAAAACGTCATTTTTTCGGATGAATCCAGGTTCTGTTTATAGCATCATGATGGTCGTATCCGTGTTTGGCGACATCGCGGTGAACACACATTGGAAGCGTGTGTTCGTCATCGCCATACTGGCGTCATGATATCAGGTGCCATTCGTTACACGTCTCGGTCACCTCTTGTTCACATTGACGGCACTTTGAACAGTGAACACTACATCTCAGATGTGTTACGACCCGTAGCTCTATCCTTCATTCGATCCCTGTGAAACTCTACATTTCAGCAGGATAATTCACGACGGCATGTTGCAGTTCCTGTACGGGACTTTCTGGATCCAGAAAATTTTCGACTGCTGCCCTGTCTAGCACATTCTCCAGATCCCTCATGGTTTGAAAATGTATGGTCATTGATGACTGAGGAACTGGCTCGCCACAATACGCCAGTCACTTCTCTTGATGAACTGTGTTGAAGCTGCGTGGACAACTGTACCTGTACACGCCATCCAAGCTCTGTTCGACTCAATGCCCAGGCGTATCAAGTCCGTTATTACGGCCAGAGGTGGTTGTTCTGGGTACTGATTTCTCAGGATCTATGCACCCAAACTGCGTGAAAATATAATCACATGTCAGTTTTGGTATAATATATTTGTCCAATGAATACCCGTTTACCTTCTGCATTTCTTCTTGGTGTAGCAATTTTAATGGCCAGTAGTGTAGATGTAGAAATATCACGATCGATAAATATACCCGCAGTGATGCGAAATGGAAACTTATCTTTGTAACTAGTTGAAAGCACTAGAAAATGGACACATGTTATGGAGTGCTTCGTCCGAATTAGTCGATACTGCCACATAATGAAATATTTACTATTCTTCCTGCCAGACCCTGTATGAGAAAATTGTGGTGCACTGTTAGAAGTTTGCATAAGACCCGAAACTGGCTATTCGTTCTGGCGCTCAGGTCTTAGGAAACAGTTCGTGTTCATAATGCGAACACAGTCATTTCTTAACAGATGTAGAGGCAGGAAGGCAGATACGAGCGACCTAAACGCAGCATTTTCCGGCCTGGCTCTTAATTTGGCCCAGAAGCGGCCGGCAACGCGAGCTGTTCGACAGGCGGAGCGGTTATCTGGTCTGCCGGCGTGTAATACTTTTATTAGCGGAGCGCCGGCACAGTTTAGGTCGTTAGGCGGTGATACAATCGCTGCTCACGCGATGCCACCTGGGCCAGCCGCAAGCCGACTTACTTCTTCCTGTCCGCGCTAAGGTGCTGGTGCCAGCGGCGTGAAAGTGACTCGAGAAAGCGATTCAAAGAGATCCCGTCGATAAGCTGTAGACATACTGACACATTGTAATCATACTGACACATAGCTAATATCGATTCACCTTGCTGTCGTCATACTCATTCACGGATTACTGAACGGTGCACAAAGCACACTATTTCATTAAAAGTACCCTGATACCCGCCAACATGATGTGTGCCCACCATTCGCCTTTATCACGGATATAACTCTGCTGGGGACACTTCCAAAGAGGCGTCTGAATTGCGTCTGGGAATAGCAGCCCGTTCTTCCTCAAGGGCAGATACCAGAGAAGGTAGTGGCATTGGACGCTGGGGTGTCATTCCCAAATCATTCCAAGAGTGGTCCATTTGATTCACGTTTGGATTCTGGTCAGACAAGTCCTTTTCAGGTGTGTTACTGTCCACAACCATTACCTCAAAGATGCTGCTTTGTGACAGGGTGCACTGTATCGCAACACCATCTCCTCTGTACTTCAATGCTGCCACTACACGTGACGGCAGGTAACATTCTCAAGTGTTCGCCAAACCCAAGCCATTCTACCGTGTTTCCACAGGGTAGAGCGTGATTCATCACTCCAAACCATTCGTTTCCAGTCGTCCACTGCACAATGATGTCCCTTCTCACACAACATCAAGCGTCGCTTAGCACTGACTAGAGGAATGTGTGGTTCACCAGCAGCGACTCGACCACTGTACCCCATACGCTTTAACCCCCTACGCAGAATGATTGTGCTATGTGCACTTCATGTGGCACCTTGGAACTCGTGCGTGATTCCTTCCGCTGATTTCTTGCGATTCTTTTCAACCACCCTCCGCGATGTTCTACAGTGCCTTTCCGTCAGCACATGAGGTCAGCCTAGTCTTGTTTTGGCTGTGGTTGTTCCTTCGCGTTTCCCCTTCCCAGTTAAATCATAAACAGTCGACTTGGGCAGCTGTAGACGCATTCAAATGTCCCTGATGGACTAAATGTACGTGTCGGTGTCCGCGACCGTAGTCACATTGCTCAGTGATATGAAATGGGACGAGGATTCGCGAACTGTGGCATGAAAGGCGAATGGTCGAATTCAGTTTATTGAGGGAATTTTAGGAAAGAGTGGTTCACCTGTAAAGGAGACCGCATGTAGGACACTGGTGCGACCTATTCGTGGGTACTGCTCGAGTGTTTGGGATCCGTACCAGGAAGGATTGAAGGAAGGCTTCGAACGAATTCAGTGGCGGGCTGCTTTATTTGATACTGGTAGGTTCGAACTACATGTAAGTGTTAGAGGGATGCTTCGGTAACTCAAATGGAATCCCTGGAGAATCACTAATGAGAAAATTGGGAGAATCGACATCTGAAGCAGATTGCCGTACGATTCTATTGTCGTCAACATACATTGCACCTAAGGACCATGAAGATAAGATTCGAGAAAATACGGCTCACAGAAAGGCCTGTAGTCGTTTTTCCCTCACTCTAGCACTTGCGGTCAAGTCTTGCAGCAAGACGGTCGTGTGAAACCCAGCTCGCGCTATTCGTCCACGAGACTCAGAGGGCCTTAGACACGGGTTCACAGGTAGATGCCGTGTTTCTTGACTTCCGCAAGGCGTTTGACACAGTTCCCCACAGTCGTTTAGTGAACAAAGTAAGAGCATACGGACTATCAGATCAATTGTGTGATTGGATTGAGGAGTTCCTAGATAACAGAACGCAGCATGTCATTCTCAATGGAGAGAAGTCTTCCGAAGTAAGAGTGATTTCAGGTGTGCCGCAGGGGAGTGTCATAGGACCGTTGCTATTCACAATATACATAAATGACCTGGTGGATGACATCGGAAGTTCACTGAGGCTTTTTGCAGATGATGCTGTGGTGTATCGAGAGGTTGCAACAATGGAAAATTGTACTGAAATGCAGGAGGATCTGCAGCGAATTGACGCATGGTGCACGGAATGGCAATTGAATCTCAATGTAGACAAGTGTAATGTGATGCGAATACATAGAAAGATAGGTCCCTTATCATTTAGCTACAAAATAGCAGGTCAGCAACTGGAAGCAGTTAATTCCATAAATTATCTGGGAGTACTCATTAGGAGTGATTTAAAATGGAATGATCATATAAAGTTGATCGTCAGTAAAGCAGATGCCAGACTGAGATTCACTGGAAGAATCCTAAGGAAATGCAATCCGACAACAAAGGAAGTAGGTTACAGTACGCTTGTTCGCCCAATGCTTGAATACTGCTCAGCAGTGTGGGATCCGCACCAGCTAGGGTTGATAGAAGAGATAGAGAAGATCCAACGGAGAGCAGCGCGCTTCGTTACAGGATCATTTAGTAATTGCTAAAGCGTTACGGAGATGATAGATAAACTCCAGTGGAAGACTTTGCAGGAGAGACGCTCAGTAACTCGGTACAGGCTTTTGTTAAAGTTTCGAGAACATACCTTCACCGTGGAGTCAAGCAGTATATTGCTCCCTCCTACGTATATCTCGCGAAGAGACCATGAGATAAAATCAGAGAGATTAGAGCCCACACAGAAGCATACCGACAATCCTTCTTTCCACGTACAATACGAGACTGGAATGGAAGGGAGAACCGATAGAGGTACTCAGGGTACCCTCCGCCACACACCGTCAGGTGGCTTGCGGAGTATGGATGTAGATGTAGATGTAGATGATGTCACGGAGGAGAATCATTCCTAGATAAGGGTAGAAGCTGAAGTAATGAATTAAAAATATTGCCAAAAACTGAACTCGAACCCAGGTCTTCTGTTTATAGCGGATCTTTTCGTTGATATTTCAGGTTTTGTCCTTACCGATGATAAATTTGAGACTCAATATGTCTCCAGTAAAATGTAATTACATCAGAGAATCATTCCCTCGGCGGGAAGAACGTTGATTTGGAGAAGTAATGAGTGCAAATTGACGCACTCCAGTGTTGAGCCTCTGTAATACAGAGTTCCCAAGAGAACTCAAGTAACCTGCCCTCTTGACCAGCCGCGACGTTTACTCCACCGTGACGTCTATGACCATTGGCCGCCGATGCTCAGTTGGAAGCGCCAGTCGATTAGCCGCCGGGTCAATGAGGAGCGCGCAGAGCGGTGCCAGCGGCCAGTGGCGGCCTTGCCTCAGGTGCAGCACGGCGCGGTGCGCCCGGGGGCAGCCGGCGGAACCGCCCCCGCCACCGCCCCCGCACAGTGGGCGGCGCCGGCGCGTGTCCGTTCCGCTGGTGCGGCCGGACAAAGCGTCCGCAGCGCAGGAAGGAAGGCCGCCGACAGCCGAGCTGGACGGCTCTTGGGGCCGCCTCGAGGGTAGGGCTGTACCGTACACCACCTCCAGTGCACTCGACCTGAGAGCGCGCAAGTGTCTAGAGGGAGCAGCCTCAAATAAGGACAATCTATGTCGACGTATCTGTGGGGTGATTTTGCTAAATGGAGACAGACTGCGTGCAACGGTAACTTAGAGGATAAGGACTGTGGCCGGAAATGCATTCCAAGGGTGGCACACCTACTTGAAGGTGGAGAACGATCTTTGAGTAAAGATTTCAGTATCTCAAGCACATGTGAGAATAGACCAGATAAGTGAGACTGTTTGCTCTGTACTAGCGTTTTAGCTGCACACTCAAGAGGACAGTGAGCTGGAGCACCATCTTGTAGTAGCCACAGCACCACCGAAGGCAAGCCCTCCAGCAGGGGAGTAGGGTCATCCATGTGAATTACAGATGTGCCTCGCCTATGAGGCGTTACGGAAGGTTGACTGGTCCCAAGAAGCGGTGGCTTTTAATCCTCGCCCGCACACTGAGGCTGGACTGGTGCTGGTGGTTCACTGCCTCTATACCATGGGGAATATCTGTGGGCTACAGATGGGTGTAGTAAGGTTGAAGATACTTATTTATCTTGACAATGTGAATTATAACTTGCTTACATCTGTTTTACAGTGATGCTTACTTCAATGTGTTACTATTCTTGTTTGAGTATATTGTCGAAGTATTTGAAATAAAAGTGGTAACTCATAGAAGTAAGAAACATTGTAAAAGAGATATAAGCAAATTATAATCCATATTGTTAAGACAAATACCACTTCAATGGTTCACGGGCGTCGCTTCGGATAATGGTGTGGAAGCTGCACAATATTTCGACGAGACAGCTGCTCGTAGGTAACCATCTCAAGATGACGAGCAGCTGCCTCGACGAAATATTGTGCAACTTCCACAACTTTATCCGACACGAAGCCCATGAAACATTGAAGCAGTTACTGCGTCGGGAAAGCCTTAATCAGCACAAGATAAGTACCTTCTGCAAAAAAGTAAAACATACTCGATGGAAGACTTAGAACGTTATCCCTGTCAACTACATCTAAAATATCATCGTAATTGTTTGCTTATGTGTGCTGTTCTCGATGTGCACTGTGCACTGAACGTCAGAATTTAATATATGTGAGACTCTGCACAAATGGACCATAAGAAAACTGTAATCATGAGTTCGTCCAAATTTTGCTACCAACTACATATAAAAATCGGCAACTAACTAAACATTGTGCGGTTTTTACATTCTGCGGTAAAGTTCGCGTCAGATTGTTCATTAGGGGACAATGAAGTAGCATTGTGGTCCGTTCGACGCTGGAGTAGACGTAACACTTTCATTTCCGTCAGTGTAGTATACGAAGTGGTTTGTCTGTTAAGCTGTCCTAGCAAACGTCCAGCGAGCGGGTGTGTGCTGCGGGCTTTCTTCCCACTGTATGCATCGATGGACCACACGTCAGTGGGGAAGTTGAGATGTAGGTGCACGGCTTGGAAAGCAATACAGTAGCAAGCAGAAAGCGCTGTGGCCGCACGGAGTCTTGCGGACAGAAGACAGTCGGCGACCGGCAGACGCACCGTGAATTATTCCTGGGGCCTGGGCGAGGCTTTTTAAATTTCAGTAAGATTGCAGGCGGCGGGGGTGGGCGGGAATTATAAATGTGCAGCCCGCCCGCGTCTGGCTTAGCTACGCGCGCCAACTTTTTAATTCAGTTTGAGAGTGGGGAGGCAGGGAGAGAGAGAGAGAGAGAGAGTGAGAGAGAGAGAGAGAGAGAGAGAGAGAAAGTGAGAGAGCAGGATGGGGGTGAGGGGAAGGTGGGTTGCTGCCGGCTGTCGCCGAGTCCACACTTTATTTTATTTTTTCTTGAAAGAGTGAAATACGCGGCGAGCAGTCGTGGAACCCGCCCGCCGCCACCTAGTCGCTGCGTCGCGCACGCTGCCGCCCCTTCTTACACCCTCGTTGTGCCGTAACTCACTAACGGAGCGACACCCTCGCTAGCAGTCCTAGTCACCCCTCCCTTTGCAACCCCCACCCCCGCTCCTTTTTCGCCAGGCACTTCGGACGGGAAAACTTCCCCGAAGACAGCCTCACTGAAATCTGGAGGTATTTTGAGAGAGAGAGGCAGCGCACTACATTAGGCGTTGGCCGGATCGCGATTGATATTAAAACCACCTGCGTCCCTCCTGGATCCGTCACCAGTGCACAAAAAATTAGGCACTCTGTGCAAAGCAGTAGGGGTGGGGGGGGGACTGACGGATCTCTGTTCCCGCTTGGAATGCACGTTCACCGGCACTCAAGAAGTTAGTGGCTTTTATGTCTGGAGCGACAAAGGCAACTTTTCGAATTGTTGTTATAGTTGAACACGTATTTGCACCAAAAAAGACTGGTTTGAATTTTTCAGTCCCTTATTTTTAGCAACAGTTTACACAAGAAAAGCAAAGAGGCTTTTAAATTGTGGTGCTATAGAAGAATGCTGAACATTAGATGGGTACATCAAGTAAGTAATGATGAGGTAAGAAGCGTGTCACATAAGGTCACGTAGGAGGGAAGAGACCATTATTGTAGATATGGATAGATCTGTAGCTAAAGCTGACTATGTCGCTTAAAATGTCATACATACATAAAGTCATGTAGGAGTCTAGCAACTATTCCTGTCAATATGTGTAGGTGTGTACTTAAGCTGGCTTGGTCACATAAAAAGACATGCAGTGGGTGTAGAATGGCAGACCACTGTCATTTCATGGTAGGCACACAAGTGCTATTGCTCTTGTCCTTGTGCTACCTTTGCATTTGGGTTTCTAAATACGGAAATAATTCCGAAGTCCGCCATGGATACTTCGTGATCATTAACGTCGTTCTTCACCTGTCGGTTGAATTTTCATGCAACCTATCAAGCTTAACTAAAGATCTACGTACATTTAATATGAGGTATTGAATGTAATTGGGCAGAAAAGAAATTTGTGGCACAACCTGACTAGAATAACGGGTCGGTTGGCAGAACACTTTCTGTGACGTTAAGGAATCACCAGTGTGGCATTGAAGGGAAGTGTGTGTGTGTGTGTGTGTGTGTGTGTGTGTGTGTGTGTGTGTGTGTGTGTGTGTGTGTATGTTTGGAGGGTGGGGGGGGGGGGTTAAAATCGTGGAGGAAGACCAAGAAACGTATACACTAAGCAGATTCATAAGGATGTGGGTTGCAGTAATCATTGGGAGATGAAGAGGCTTTCATACAGTAGGGTAGAATTCAGAGCTGCAGCAAAACAGTTTCCGGGCTGAAGGGCACAACAACAACAACAACAACAGCAACATTAATTAGGAAATCACACCTTGAGCAAGAACTTGGTCCCAGTTGATGGAGAACCAACAGATGGAACGGGAAGGGGATGCAGGCAGATCTATTGCCTTTCACCTATGTTGTTTTACACCGACCTCGAAGGGACTGCAGGAGAATGCATGGATAGAACAAGAGAAGTATGTTTTGGGACAAAAGGGTGGGGTGTATACGCTTTGGTGATGACATGGTGGTAGTTGGCACCCAAGACGTGCTTAATGAAATAATTGGAAACCTAAATAGCAAATTCAAAGTATTCAAAATAAAAACAAGAAAAGAAAAACGTGCAAAGCATGATATTAGGAGGAAAAGTAGGTAAGGTCAAAATAACGATAGACGGAGATCAGATAGAACAGGCTGCAAAACTGAAGTTCTTGGGAAATAAAGTAATACTAGACCTACAATGTAGTACAGAAATAAGACCGAGAGTAGCAATAGCCAAGGAAGCCTTCTATAGAAGGATGAAATCGCTATATGGGCTAATGAATAAAAGTATGAGGAAAAGATTCCCCAAGAAGTATGTATGGAGCATGATGATGAAAGATGAGTAGAGGCACTTTAAATGTGGTTATGGTGGAAAAAAGAGGATGTGAGTCAGGAAGTCAGTGTGTGGAACGAGGATGTTTTGAACAGAGATGGGAAGAACATACGCCTGTTTGACACCCTAAGGAAAAGAAAGATAAAAATCCACATAAAGAGAACTAATTGCTTACTCCAGCGAGGAGCTAGAATGATAGTAAAGTGAAAGAAAGGGAAAAAAGAAGAAGAAGAAAAAATTAATGGGCAGAGTCATAGACAAAAGCGATAAATACTAGTCATGACCATAAGAGCAATTATGAAACATTGAAAAATGTTTTGACTTGTTAATAAAAATAAACATCATATGGCCGCCACACAGGTCTACAGTTCAACAGTATTGCTTTTATTGAACGTGTCAGTCGACCCTCTTCATTTATAAACGTGGTATCGTACATGACAGTGTTAGTTTGTCCATCCCAGGAATTCAACACGAGACAAAACTTGTTGTCAGCCACGCACGGTTTTAAAATGTTCTCAGAATATGTTCTGTGGACAGAATTTGCCAGTTTATGGGATTTGATGCACATCACGTGAACATGGTTTTAACGATTCTGTTTAACTATTGATCTCTTGCTCAGAAAAAGAAGAAAATATGCAGGCTGCACGTTGAAATCGAATATAGGTCCTCCACTCACCAATCAGGTGCACTGGTCGGTTTTTTTAGGGCCTCAATCCAGCTCTCATAGCTCATCCTTTCACTCACCAGTTCTGCTGTCTGTGGCTAACTACGTCCAGTATTCGTTGCGAAACTCAATATATCTTCTTCGTATTAACTCACACGATTGTTGTCAATATATGGAATGAGAACTCATTTAGGAAAGTAACACAGTATTGGTTCTTCTTGACAATGAAGAAAACAAACGAAGGAATGTCTTTTTACTAACATTAGTTTTAAACTTTAAATTTCTTAAAGAAAAATAAATGAGGAAACTGTCCTTGAGACTTGTTGGGCGCCATAAATCTACCATTTTTTTTTCCTTTCTCCATCCTAGTCCCATTCTTTCAAATACAATCTTCAACACGTTACCATATTTTCTGTTATGGCCCATATACTTACAAATTTTGGAATACTCGAATTGTATATACAACTTAAAGTCTGGTGTGAGGTGCAAGGTATAACTTTCGTATTTTACCACAAACCAGTAAACAGCGTTGTTCATTAACTGTCGATGGTATCGTGTTTGTGATCTGAACAGCAAGGTTGGCGTTATGTTCGCAGGTGAAGATCTTATAATAAATGCTGTTTGCTTTCTGGTCCACTACCATATTATTGATATTCCCTCCCTGTGTACCTTTGTGTAACGTAACGTTCCCATCCTACGGACAACCGAAAAAGTGTCACAAGACCTCACTCAATGAGTGGTACGGAAAGGTGTGGGATTTAATACGTGACGCTGGGACATAGCCTGGAGATCAGGGACTTTCTACCTCCATCCTCCTACCATATGCCGTAAAGGCAAAGTGAAAGCAGCCAATAGCAAATGGCAAACACAGGCGGTTACGCACCCATGCACTGGCCTCGCCCGAATTTGCTTAACTTGTGAGATCTGACGCGAACTGGTATGTTTAACAAGGCAAGTCGGTTGACAGTTTTTTTTTTTTTTTAGGTGAGTTACCGTTCGTTGCCCAACTACACCGGCTTGTGTTCTTCCTCGTTGATTCGTCATCCTGCTTTGCCTCTGTGGCCCCACTTCTTTTACCAGACGCAAGATATTAATACCCGATCCCAACTCTGCCTGTACGTAACGTTCATCATTGACAACGAGGAGACGGGGCTCATCGAAGAAGTAGACGGCAAATATGTGATCTTAATTGTGAATTTACCCTACTCGAATGAAGGTCAACTATCGTAAGCTGGTGCAATCATTATTGACACCCTGTGTTTTTCCAGCAGTGTTAGTCATATGTTAACAGTGATACACGATGCAGATGTGGTTTCAGACTGTTGCGAACTGTGTTCCAGCATGTCACAGTGTTGCGGAGTTGGTTACTGCAAATGACAAAATGTCGAAATGCAATATCAATAGCCGAGTGGTTGTAGGCGCTTCAGTCCGGATCCGCGCTGCAGTTGCGGTCGCAGGTTCGAATCTTGCCTCGGACATGGATGTGTGTGATGTCCTTAGGTTAGCTAGGTTGATACACTCGCTAGACAGTGTATCTAAGGCGTTCAGCCTGACCAGGTTGCCTCCAAACACGTACGACTGTCTGGTTGAAGGTATATGTGCCACTCATCGGTGAACAGAACGTAATGCCAATCTTGAGCGGTGCATTCGTCGTGTTGTTGGGCCCATCTGTACCGCGCTGCATGGTGTCGTCGTTGCAAAGATAGACCTCGCCATGGGTGTCGAGATTGAAGTTGCGCATCGTGCAACCTATTGCGCATAGTTTGAGTCGTAACACGACGTCCTGTGGCTCCACGAAAAGCATTATTCAACATAGTAGCATTGCTGCCAGGTTTCCTCCGAGCCATAACCCGTAGGAAGGTCGTTTGCTTAGCAGTAGCTCTTGGGCGGCCAGAGCGAGGCATGTCATCGACAGGTCCTGTCTTTCTGTATCTCCTACATGTCCGAACAGCATCGCTTGGTTCACTCCGAGACGCTTGGATACTTCAGGTGGTTCAAATGGCTTTAAGCATTATGGAACTTAACATCTGAGGTCATCAGTCCCCTAGACTTCTTAAACCTAAATAAGTCTCGCGGTTCTAGGCGCGCAGTCCGGAACCGTGCGACTGCTACGGTCGCAGGTTCGAATCCTGCCTCGGGCATGGATGTGTGTGATGTCCTTAGGATAGTTAGGTTTAAGTAGTTCTAAGTTCTAGGGGACTAATGACCATAGCAGTTGAGTCCCATAGTGCTCAGAGCCATTTTTTGAAACATAAATAACCTAAGGACATCACACACACCCACGTCCGAGGCAGGATTCGAAACTGCGACCGTAGCTGACGCGCGGCTCCGGACTGAAGCACCTAGAACCACTCGGCTATTAGTATTGCATTTCGACATTTGTAACCAACTCCGCAACACTGTGACATACTGGAACACAGTTCGGAACAGTCTGAATCCACATCTGCATCGTGCATCACTATTAACATACGACTAACACTGCTGGAAAAACACACCTGAGAGAGAATCGAACAGTATCGAATTTGATAGTGGCAGGAACGATTATTCAAAGCAAAATTGTATAGTAAACATTGGCTGTAAAATGCGTACCTCAAGAGCCGTAGGCTCTTCTTTGTGTTAGATACTGTGAAACCAGTGTCTTCTACTCTTTGGTTTCCCTGTTTCCCGAGGTTGTTATATATGCCAAAACAAGAAAAAGCAATCCATGGGCTATAAAATGCTTACTTTCGGGTTTACGGTCACTTGTTTGTCTTGGATACTGCAGAGCCCATCTCTTCTACTGCAAGCTCTTATCATTCCATATTTAGACAGAAGTGTTGTATCGACCGAAACAGGCAACAAAATCCAATAAACATGGGTCTAAGGTGCATACCTTAAGAGCTGCGGGCACTTATTCAACTTCGGTAATGTGGAACACGTCTCTTGTAGTAAAGAAGTGCTCATAGCACCTAAGCTGGGGATTATAGAGCCCCCATTTACTAGAGAGTTTTACTTGTTTTGGGCTCGCATCTCGTGGTTGTGCGGGAGCGTTCTCGCTTCCCGCGCTCGGGTTCCCGGGTTCGATTCCCGGCGGGGTTAGGGATTTTCTCTGCCTCGTGATGGCTGGGTGTTGCGTGTTGTCCTTAGGTTAGATAGGTTTAAGTAGTTCTAAGTTCTAGGGGACTGATGACCGTAGATGTTAAGTTCCATAGTGCTCAGAACCATTTGAACCTTGTTTTGGTCCATACTACCTCCTCCCAGAACACGGAAAGTGAAGAGCTAGCAGTAGAAGATATTTCTTTCGCAGTATCGAAGATGAAGTTGTGCTCGTAGGTCTTAAGGTACGAATGTTGGAATGCATGTTTACTAGACCTTTTTGCTCCCAGTGCTTCTTGATGTCATATCCCTTAATACTATCCGCCCCCGGTAGCTGAGTGGTCAACGAAATAGAATGTCAATTCTAAAGGCCCGGGTTCGATTCGCGGCTGGGTCGGAGATTTTCTCCGCTCACGGACTGGGTGTTTTGCTGTCCTAATCATCGTTATTTCATCCCCATCGACGTGCAAGTCGCCGAAGTGGCGTCAATTCGAAAGACTTGCACCCGGCGAACGGTCTACCCGACGAGAGGCCCTAGTCAATGGTTCAAATGGCTCTGAGCACTATGGGACTTAACTACTGTGGTCATCAGTCCCCTAGAACTTAGAACTACTTAAACCTAACTAACCTAAGGACATCACGAGGCAGGATTCGAACCTGCGACCGTAGTAGTCGCGCAGTTCCGGACTGCGCGCCTAGAACCGCTAGACCACCGCGGCCGGCAGAGCCCCTAGTCACACGACATTTATTTTTATCCCCTAATACTAACCATTCCTCCTGGGACACCCTGTGTACACAGTAGTCTTCCTCCGTTAGCGGGTGGACTAGGAAAGGTAAACAATAGGAGTGGTACGAGGTGCCCTCCGCCACGCACCTTATGGTGGTTTGCGGAATATTTATACACATGCGGTCAGTGTCAATGCAACACTGAATGGAATGGTTTCTGAATCGAGCAGGGTAGAACTTGTCTGACGAATTACATTCATCACCTTTAACCCAAGCCGAACGTCTCAGCCGCCATGTTGCGGAACCTAAGCTAAAACCGCATTCATCTGAGGTGCGGCATTTGGCACGACAGGCAGTTGCCGAACCGCTACTTTGCAGACGGCGCCGTGCGTGCTTTCGCGGTCCGTAACGATGGACGGGCGGCTGTCAGCGCCGGTTGTTTGGGAGAGCGTCGCGTCGCGTCGCGTCGCGTCGCGCAGCGCGGGCCGGCATTCCGCTCGCGTGTCGTGACGTCAGCGTAGTCAGTATGCAGCGACGGGCGGCCGGCGGCGCGAGAGCGGAATCTGAATGGCAGCCCAGACCAGCCCTGCCTTAAAGCCGAGCTGGCCGCACAGCACACCGCGCCAAGGACGCGGGAGAGGCGCGGCGCAGCACAGCCGGAACTGACACACGCGCGCGACCTGTCCGCCCCGCGGACGCAGCTTCCTCCTGGCGACGGGATTTATGCCCCGCCATACAGAGGCTGACCAGCCGCTGTACAGTGCCCTTATTTGTCTCCTGACTTTCGTCCGTTCGTACGTTACTGCTTGTTGTCGTCAGAGATCTGGAGGAACGATTTTGGCCAGTATGACCAAACATGGTGTTGGTGAACATTTAAGAATTCCTGTCACAAATTCATGGAACACTGATCACGTTTCCAAGCAGCCGATTAAAATCTAGAGAACTATAAACACTGGCCAGTTCCGCCCAGAAAGCAAAGATCTAAGACATGAATGGAGAAATCAGTGGGCGTGCTTTTATGCTCACAAGAAGGTAGTTAATACAGATCCGACCATTCAATTCCTGGGTGCGTACCAACCAGGAAATATACATCTCCCTCAAATGTATCGGAACTGGCCACGCCGTGACCAAAGCCACAATACATTAGTGGAGAATGACCGATAACGACTAATGCAAAAGCAGGAGTGCGAACCAACCAGGAAACATACATCTCCCTCAACCGTATCGGAAATGGCCACGCTGTGATCAAAGGAACGCTACAGAAGTCGAGAATTACCGATAACGACCAATGCGAATGCGTAAAATCGGCACGAACACTAGAGAAAATTCATGGGCTCCTTGAAAGACTTCGTACACACAACAAATGCAGCGTTTAACTGGCTGGAATCCGGATATCCAACTATGGTGGAAAATGGATTTCTCAGCTTCTTTTAACTACTGCCCGTCTTACATCTTTCATCATTGCCTATAGATACATGAAGGGTGATTTTCTGCACCGTGTACAAACTAGGGACTGATCGATGAGATGATACGGAACAAAAAAAGGTCTAATGAACTTACGCCCGGAAAGGCATAGTTTCCAGGCTAGATGTTATTTATTAAGTTATACATTGATACAGGGACTGCGGTGTAGTACGTGCTGCACTATGCAGCCACAGTTACAGTAAATGCTGAAAATGGATTCCAAGTGCCCCAACGCATGCGTGTACGCGCCGTAGCATGTTCTGTCTCACACGTTCACATCGGCCAGGCTGCATCTGAACAGTGTCAAAGGCAGCATGAGTGCGCTGCTCCAGTGTCTCCACATCTGGAGAGAGCTCTGCATACACGATACTTTTGATACGGTCCCATAGCCAGAAATTGCGCGGGTTCAGATCCGGTGAACGAGCCGACCATGCAGCTGGACACCTTCGTCCCATCCATGGCCCATAAAGATACGATTGAGATGCGTCCGAACGTTCAATAGCACCTATTCCAGCAGGAGAGGCAAAGTCACCTGCGAGAAATGCCGATAGTTCCGGCCTGTTAGGCGACGTGGAAGGAAGACTGCTCCAAAAATACGGTCGCCAATTATCCCGGCTTAGACATTCCGGCTACACCAATGCTGAAGATTCGCTGTTACCATGCAAGCTCTCGATTCGAATACCGAAACATTGTGCACAGTGCTGTAACACATTCACTACAAGGTGAGTCAGCTAGAGAAGTTAATCGGGCACAACATTAACAATTACTACGGCAGGGGAGGTCTTTAGGGCATGACTTATGAGGAACAGTACCACCCTCTAGGCGGAAACCATGCATACTATAACTGTGGCTACATGGCACACCGCGTATTAGACCGCAGTCTTTGTGACAAAATATGGCTGAATAAATGAAAACAATGCTTTTCCGGACATAAGTTCATTATAAGTTTTTTGTTCCGCATCCTCTCATCAATCGAGTTCTAGAATTTGGACACGGTGGAAAAAATCAGCCATGTTTACCATATTAGCATCGTCCAACATAAGGAATGAGGGTTTTTAAATTGCCGTGTGTCTGTTTCACAACTATTTGATGGATGTAGTCACAGGAGTCGAGTGTTGACGAACGCCGTTATGGCAAAAAGTAGATTTTTAGTCGAGTGTGGATTCTAAACTCTTTCTCCGGAAGTAAATATGAAAATAATATTACTATCCCTATATGCATTTATGTGTATTATTGAGGAAGAAAATTACATTCTTAAGAAGCTCTTAACGTAAGCTGACGCTTTTGGATTCGGCTGTTAGTTTCTAGATGCATAATATTACTATCCCTATACGTATTTGTGTTTATTACTGAGGAAGAAAATTACATTCTTAAGAAGCTCTTAACGTAAGTTTTTGGATTCGGCTGTTGGTTTCTATATGCATATTACGATAGAATACGGCTGAGAACCGCGGGCCCCAACAATAGACCGAGCGAGGTGGCGCAGTGGTTAGACACTGGACTCGCATTCGGGAGGACGACGGTTCAATCCCGCGTCCGGCCATCCTGATTTAGGTTTTCCGTGATTTCCCTAAATCACTCCAGCCAAATGCCGGGATGGTTCCTCTGAAAGGGCACGGACGACTTCCTTCCCCATCCTTCCCTAATCCGATGAGGCCGATGACCACGCTGTCTAGTCTCCTTCTCGAAACAACCAACCAACCAACCCAAGAATAGAACTGGAGCCACCTGCGGCCCTCGGCCCCCAGTTTGATGACCACTGAGACAATGGTATATGAAAAATATAGAACAGCAGAGACGGTACAGCGCTTCTGTTCATTCTATAGTATATATCGCACATGAATAAGATGTTTAGCTTGTGTACCAATACACGTGGACTTTACTCTGTGGCTTGCAGAGTATATTTGTAGATTTGACCAATTCAGATGTGAGTTTTGAAGGAATAATTGTCCGTTTCTTCTTCCAGTACATTGGTTATAGACTGATAACCTCCATCAGTTGTAAAACTCCCACTACCGCAACGAAATACGATAACACCTTTTCCTTTAGCCGTCGTAACTCTCTTTTCACAAAATGCTGTAACTTACATAGGTCTAACGGTCACATCGCAATATTAGTGCTGGAACTGTATTCCTGGTATAACACCATCCAGTTAAAAGTTGTCTGTATTTTTTCCAAATCATTTTGCGGCAGCTGCTGCAAAGGCCCAGCATTAACAGCATGGCCGATTTCCTTATCTATCCTTATGCAGTGCTCTGTATCTAATGGCATCATAATCGACGGACCTTAACCTCTACCCTTCTTCTTCTAAGTGAGACGTTCTGCTTGTGGCGAGATGTTAAACTCTAATCTTCCTTGTCTCTTTCCTTCAGCATGGGCATCTGTTCTTTGGCGTTGCTTTACGGAAACCTTTTACTTAACCGATGGCTCAATATCAAGTGACTGTTAGCGCAATAGGACAGTCTTCTAATCTTATGCCGTCATGCAGACTCTTAACAATACCAACAATCACAAACCAACACCACGAGAAAGTGGATCACTAGGGTTTATATGCCTGCAAATCCCACCAGGGATGTTACTCAATACAATACCCTTATCGATTAGTGCATAATACCTCTATCCGCAGTTTCATATTGTAGCGGCGTTACTCCACTCGTATGAGCTGGTTAAGACTTTACACCTTTTCAGCGTTTGGGTTGTGCCGAGTCCATAACCACCGTAGTAGGAGAATGTAATCTAATTAGGTCATGCCCAAGTCTGACGTAATTCCAGCCTGGAAAGTAAAAGCTATTGCCATCGGCAACATCTGATCGGGGTGGATGGTACAGTTGGTAATGTGAAATTCTATTACCAGAGAATGCTTCAGTTTAACTGATATGCGGCTAAATTCCCCTTTGTACCTCATGAAATGAAGGCACGTCAGACTATTAAATGTTCCCGTACGACCGATCAGAATGTCCATATCCGTGAGTCTCTGATGCTATTCTAGAGAGGTCATGGGCATCACATACACGAAACCACACTGCGCGAACTCATCACAGACACGTCTACGACACAGTTGCACTTAGAAGGTAACATTCGCACTCTACAGAGGAAAGGTGGTCCGCGATGGTTTGTCAAAGAGCTATGTGTAAACACCGATAACAGTGCGTTTGTCTTTTGATAGACGAAACATGGTAAATTTTTTATTTCGCATATTTCCACTCACAGTTCTCGTCGGACTTTGTAAACAGAGGCGTTTCAATTAATCCGTCTCTTTTTGTCTGTGGGTATATTAACACTTCTTTGGTTCGTTATACAGCTGACCAGCACGCTTTGAGAAAAACTGAAAGCAAGTCGAGTATCCAGTACTTTCTAATGAAGAAACCATCTTCCAAGTCAGCGAGCCTCGCAGGAAAGCGCTTTCTTCTTCACCCTTCAGCGTTTGGGTTGTTCATAGTATGCCTTGGTCCTGTGCAGTAGGTAACGCCGCGGTTGTGATTTCTACTTTCTCGCAGTAAATACAGCAACAAATGACCATTTACTACTTTGGGACAGGGTAATCCCCTGAGGCGGACGTGCTAAATGCTGTGATTGGTTTTTCACTTCGAATTTGTCAAGGAGATACCGCTACGTTAAGACGCTTGGTCCAGGCATCATGATTTGTTCCTTGGTTCCCGAAAACAACGCCAATCAGATATCTGAATGCCTCCTTTAACAAGGTCATGGCCAGTTTAGCCCTATTTTTTTATTTACTTTGTGTTTCGGGTGGATTTCTATTCACCATGGCGCAGCTAAATATTACGAACTTTTTTCCTTTTCTCACCCTGTTAACTGGTCTTGTGTAGCTCTTTACACTAGTTTATCCCGTCCACATCTTCGTTTAACTACTGCGTCGGACATCCTAAACAGATCCATTATTGTAGTCAAGTTGCGTCAAGGTGTTGCATATGAAAATGTTGTCCAACTACGACGCAAAATGAATGAAAGGCGACAAATTTAACGCTTATCCATCTGTTAACATTAATACTCGATCACTAGACATTACACTGCACATTTTAGTCATATAGTCCTCGCTCAAATACGGCTAGTAAGAAATATTTCGCATGAACAAGAACAACAGATCTTCAGCAGGATCGCCGGATCTTCAGCTCACGAAGAACAATACGAGCAGGACAGCAAGCGTACATCTCATAACACACTCTCCCTCCTGCCCCCCCCCCTCCCACACACACACACGGACGCACACACATACATACACCCCCCCCCCTCCCACACACACACACAATTTGTCCAGAAATCATTTAATAATAACTCAATTCGCTTTCAGATGTAGAATCAATCTGCAGTTTATTTTTCTTTTGTAGACTGAAAAACATGGGATTTTTTTAAAACCATCATCCACCAAGGCAAAAGTGCATCTCATTCATAGGAGACAAGGCCTACTCAGCACCTAGCTCGATTTTCTCCACTGATGAACGTGCCAATCAGTCGCGATCACTGAATAGCAAACAACATTGCGACATATTGGATTGTCTAGTGTTCTGCCGGATATCAGCGTCCTACTTGCACAATATTTCGGTAACGTAGCTCATAATCTTCATCAGGTGCGACATGAGACTGCTGAGTCCGTCAGCGTTCAAAGTCACATTTTCTGCCGAAGCGGCGGCATAGTGGCAGGCGACGTCGCCGTACTACTTCGACGCTCTGTGGTGTCGTTGGATGACGTTTCCGGAGACGTGTTCCTTCCATCGATTTGTTCAAGACACACTCTACAACCTCTCGAAGTTTGTCGCAACATTTCTGGGACAGTCTGTACATTTAGTGTGGTGAAAGCTCCCTCTTTTGTAGACGGACGTAACATGATTCAGTGCATGTGGGAAGGGATCGGCTCAGCATGGACTAAACGTATTCTGTTTCTGGCTGACAACTTATAAAGGATGAGTCAAAACTATGTGAACAACCCTAATTTCAGGTTGTTAGTACCCACAGCTGAGTCAAAACTATGTTTACTCTTCCAGGTTGTTAGTACCCATGGTTGACAGACACACACTAGAAGTTCGGCAGCCGGCGACAGAAGTGCGCCGAAGGTTTGCAGAAAGATTTCCAGATAGTCGACCATCTCCTCGTTTAACAATGTATTGCATTTACCAGACGTTTGTAGCATTTGGTTTAGAAGCGGAGAAGTATCACGGAAATGCTGTGCGACCCAGAACTGGCAGGAGTGCTGTAAGTATTGCTGTAGTGAAGGAGTCCATCAACATCTAGGGACGCTGTAGTTTGAAAACAGTGATTCCGCAGAGGACAGTGAATCAATTTCTATCCAATGACCTTGGAATGCGACCATATCATCTACACATCGTTCAATGTTTGACTGCTCGGCAGAAACAGGTTCGAGTAGAGTGCTGTGAGGTTCCGGCACAAATGTCACGGATGCAGCCGGGCATTTTAGTCAAATGATTTTCAGTGACGAAGCTACTTTTCATTGCACTGGTCGCGTGAATCGTCGTAACACAATTTTCTGGGGGTACTGAAGATCGATTTATCCTTCGTGAACATGAACGTGCATTTACGAACGTAGCTGTATGGTACCTGCCGCGCGGGATTAGCCGAGCGGTCTCAGGCGATGCAGTCGTGGGCTGTGCGGCTGGTCCCGGCGGAGGTTCGAGTCCTCCCTGGGGCATGGGTATATGTGTTTGTCCTTAAGATAGTTTAGATTAAGTAGTGTGTCACCTTAGGGACTGATGACCTTAGCAGTTAAGTCCCATAAGATTTCACACACACATGAAGATGTATGGTATCTCGTGACCGCTATTGGTATACTTGGACATTTTCCTTCGCAACTCCAACGGTGAATGCACATGACTGCTTGCAAATGCTGAAAGAGTTTGCCATTGATAACATGCCTCTGCAACCTAGACGAGAAGAGTATTTCCAACATCATGGTGCTCTGTCTCATTTTGCTCGTTCCGTTCTTGCTTAGCTTGATCAAACGTTACCGAACCGTGTAACTGGTCTCGACGGACCGTTGATATGGCCAATCCCCAGACCTCACATCCTGTGACTTTTAGTTGTGGGGTATGATATAGTATCGCGTATATACTATGTCTACAACTTTGCTTCCGCCGTTTTTTCTCGAAGTTCGGAGCTTTACTGTGAAAAATTACAAAAAAACTATGATTCATAGTATTGCCCATCGTTAGCCACTACATTCTCCCATCTTTCGGACAGCATACAAATCCCGTGGCGGAAGAACTGGACGTCTTTTGTGGGGATGCATGAATCGATTCAGTTTTGCAGTTGTTCATATGATCGGAAGTGCTGGTCAGCCAGACTGTATGCCACTGCCAAAAAGGTGGTAGTCAAAGAGAGCAAGGTATGTAGAATACGGCGGGTGGGATAGGACTTCTCATTTAAACGTTTCAATGTATGTTTTAATGGGTTTTGCGACATGAGGTCGAGAACTGATCTGCTGCAAAATTACCTTTACGTGTCTATCTCGGTATTGTGGTCGTTTGTGTTTCAGTGCTGGGCTCGAAGGCATCAACTGCTTTCGATAATGATGTCCTGTGACTGCTTCGTCTGTTTCAGTAGCTACGAAACCGTTCCACCTTCCACCGCCATGCCAGTCTTCGACATCAAAAATCACCGTTCCTTAGGCGTTGAAAACATTTTCTGATGGTTCTTCCACTAATAGTCCCCTCACCATTTCTCTTACCCAGCATTTTAAGAGGCAGAGCCGCAGATTTCTTCATGTTAAAGCATAAAATTAGAACCTCCCGCAATGGTGAGAAATTGATACGTAATTGACATATTTAATAGAGAATAACCTTGTAATGAACTTGTGAGTGAGATTATGTTTACAGATGTCTAAGCTTATTTTATTACACCTATGACCAACCACCTGAACTCGTAATTGACATATTTAATCGAGAATAACCTTATAATGCATTTGTGAGTGAGATTATGTTTACAGAAGTCTAAGCTTATTTTATTACACCTATGACCAACCACCTGAACTCCACTTGCCACTACTGCCGTCTATTGCAAAACGGCGGAAGCAAAATTGCAGACCTAACAGTACAAAAGTGAGAGACTTCGAAGAACCAAAGAACAGAATACAGGGCGTGATATCCAACATTTCTATATAAATGTGTGTTCTAGCACTAGATTGCATTTTTGAACGTTGGTTTGAGTGCATTGATCTTGATGGTGGTTCAAAAAAAAAAAATGGTTCAAATGGCTCTGAGCACTATGGGACTCAACAGCTGGGTCATTAGTCCCCTAGAACTTAGAACTACTTAAACCTAACTAACCGAAGGACATCACACACATCCATGCCCGAGGCAGGATTCGAACCTGCGACCGTAGCAGTCGCACGGCTCCGGACTGCGATGGTGATCGGGATGACAGTCTCTATAACGAAAACTCTGAGTTAATGTTTTCTCTCAAATGGTGTTCACATAATTTTGTTTCCCCCTGTGTTGTAGGCTAACTAAATAGCGGGTATGTTCCAATAAATGAGTTGCAACCACTTAACTCCTTATGAAAGTTGTTCATGCATTCGAGCTTGTCTCCCAGTTCAAATTTTTGCAATTGTGGTAGAACGTTGTATTAGAGATGGGTGCATAAACTTAGCACGTAACTGTGACATGAAACAATCACACATATAATTACTGGCTACAGTCATGAGATACTGCGAAGTTCCTTAAAAACTTAGCTGGGCCCGGAAACAAACTAACAGTAAGCCTAAAATACAGAATCGGATACGAGGTAAATGATATTATGCGGTTTGTCCAGATAGAGAACGCGGTACACAGTAGCCGTCGGGAGCTGTTGCGCGGCGTCGACGTCCGCGTCGGCAGCGCCGGCGGCGCCCATTAGGGTGCAAACGGCCGGGATTAGGCGCGCGGCAGCGCTTTCAATAAGCGCCGGATCACCGGCGAATCGTTAACGAGCCGGCCCGCGACGAGCTTTTAATAATGACCCCGGATCTACTCGCCCTAAACGTGGCGCCGAACGTGTTCAGCGCCGAACGCTGTCGCGTTTCCAAGTGCGACAGATGTAGTCCTCACGTACACAGACAAAACATATTTTTCATCCAGAGCCGTGTACAACTCTTTTTCTCTTTGACTTTATTTTCTCTTCCCATTTCCACTCCCTACCTCTTCGAGCTTTCACTCCGTATCATACCGGGTCATACGCATTTGGATAACTCGTAAAGCAAAGCTTAAGTTTTGTACATATACACTGAAGGGAAAAAAAAGTCGCAACACGAAGGAGGAGTTGTGCGAGATAAACAAAAGTTGTGAGACGTGTTTCTAGATCCAAAAGAAGACGTCTGTGCAGATTTCACTCCAGCAGCTCAATAGTGGTGCTAGTAGCACCAACATGAGGATGCAAATGAGATTTGCTTTAAATTCGTGCTGCTACGGTCGTGAGAGTTAGTTACCTTCGAGATTGGACTTGGTCAGCCGATGTCAGTGAATGCCTTTAAGACGACGAAGATGCCATTAGCAACATTTCGCTGAGTTTCAACGAGGTCGTGTAATGAGGCTACGAGAAGTTGGATGTTCCTTCTACAATACTGCAGAAAACTTGGCAGGAATGTATCCATTGTACATGATTACTAGCTGCGGTGGTCACGGGAGCGTACAGCCTCACGAAGACTGAGCTGCCCATTGTCGCCTGGCACTACAGTGAGGGAAGACAGTCGTTTTTGGCGTATGGCTGTGAGGCTGTGAGGGCCGTGTGTTGGTTAAAAGGTCAGGTGAGCGCCTGCAACGAACTTATTTGCGTGTTGGAGACATTGAAGCTACACCTGGAGTAATGGACTGGAATGCGATTTCGTAGGACAACAGGAGCACTCTCATGTACGTCAGTCTGGCGTTTCGACCTGTTATGCTGGAATTCATGAACAACACTCCTGGAGTGTTTCCCCACAGGATAGCGTCCGCTTAGATACTGCTGTTGTAAACACCATCCCATTGGGGGCAATATTATTCTCGGGATGGCTTGTGTCTCTCTTCCGGTGTCCGCAATTTCAATTCCTTCAAAATTTCCATGACACTCCCCAATGAGCCAGGCAAACCTACGACTGTCCATGCTGCTCTTATTGTATACGTTTAATGTTGTCCTCTTTGATATGGGTACGAACTTGAGCAATGTTATATAATACTCTCCAGGATCCTACCAATGAAGCGTACTCTGCTACCTCTCTTAGCTGCGATTGAGTCCCCGAGTTCACTCCATTTCTTGTCACTACAAACTATTACATCCAGGTATTCGTATGAACTGACCGAATCCAGCAACGACTTGATATTGATGTCACAGGATATTACATTTTTTCGTTTTGCGAAGTGCAAATATTTTACATTCCGGAAGTCATCAAGTACCTGATCCTTCAAACCAACAGCTTATTTTATGCTGTCGCTACTACGAGGGCGAGTTGAAAAGTAAAGACTCCAATTTTTATATGCGAAAACTCATAAAGCTTATTAAGTAAAACCGACGTTATTATCATTCGAGATCTTCATTCTTTATGACTACATATTTGAAGTCACCTGGCGCCGGATGACTCCGAACTGTAGCGTGTAACACGGCCGTCCGGAGTGTAACTATGCCGTTGCGTCAGTAACAGCATGTTGTAATCGAGTTTGTAATCCGAAGATACCGTCCACACATGAAGCACCGTCCCCTTCAACATGGAAATGCCGGACCATTCACCAGCGCTGCAAAATCTACAACAATCTCACGTCTTGTGTTCATTGTCGTCGATTACCCTCCATACAGATCCGACTTGGCTCCATTCTGTTTTCATCTGTTCCAAAACGTAAAGAACACCTACGACTTCATTACTTCATTTTGATGATGATCTAGTGGTGCAAGCATAGATGAGGCTGTGGCTCTGTTAACAAAGTTAAATGTTCTACAGTGACGTTATGAACAAACTAGATTCTCGTTGTAAAAAATTGTGTTCGTCGCCATGATCACTAAGTTGAGAAATAAATCTGTAGCCACGAAGAATAAAGATGTAGAATGTTAATAAGCCTTTTTTTATTTAAATACCTTTAAGAGTTTACACATAAAAAATTCAGAGACATTACTTCTCAGCACGTTCTCGTAGAAATAAGAGTAAGTTTCACATGCCGCTTATTTTGATCTAGGTAGGTGTCCATCATTAAGGAACACACTTTTTTAATCAAATACTATTAGCAATAAAAAAATTAGTTTAGAGGAAAATATATTAGCCGGGTCCTAGCCTTTGAAGAGTTTCTCAGTAGAAGCAGTCTATCTGTTATCACTGTAAGCTGTTAGAGGGGCAAACTGCATCCTGGAGTGGGTAACTGCTGTAACCACTTCTCAGAAGAAGCAGTCTATCTGTTATCACTGTAAGCTGTTAGAGGGGCAAACTGCATCCTGGAGTGGGTAACTGCTGTAACCACTTCTCAGAAGAAGCAGTCTATCTGTTATCACTGTAAGCTGTTAGAGGGGCAAACTGCATCCTGGAGTGGGTAACTGCTGTAACCACTTGGTAATATAGACTCTGCACTTGTGTTGAGTACAAGTCTTTGCTAATATTGTCCTGCTCATACACACACACATTGTTTTATTTCGATGCTTCCTGGTAATGTTATTATGGTTTTATACTTATTTTTGCCGGCCATTGTGTACGAGCGGTTCTGGGCGCTTCAGTCTGGAACCGCGCGACCGCTACGGTCGCAGGTTTGAATCCTGCCTCGGGCATGGATGTGCGTGATGTCCTTAGATTAGTTAGGTTTAAGTAGCTGTAAGTTCTAGGGGACTGATGACCTCAGATGTTAAGTCCCATAGTGCTCAGGGCCATTTTTATTTACTAGTTAATTTCAAGTTATTCAATTACGTCACCATTATACTGTCAAAGATGATATATACTCTGTGTCTGCACATCACTCTCGATGTGCAACATTGTTTTTTAATGTTGTTCTCGTTGTATTATCATTGACGATGAAAGCCAGTTAAAGTCTGATGATGGCCTCGCCAAAAACAGGTTAACGATATAACATAACCCTGTAGAACATCCACCATTTTGTGTTCATTTGCAATTACGGGTATTTCCGTATAGCCTTGATTGCAAATACATATCATGTACACTGATTTTATGACAGCGTCTAGATCCTTGAGGATCTCGTCACTAGGGATGCGTGAAACAAAATGTATATCTGTGTATATGATGCGCAAGCCACTCTACTGCCACAGGTGGCGCGTACTTAGCACCAATAATAGTGACTTTCTGTCTTACTCCATTCTTGTATCTCACTTATTGAAAAATGATTGTCTGGTGCCTCTGTAAGCGTCTGAATTTTTCCTTGCGGAAAATTCGACGATGGCATCAGAAATGTCGCACCTGGAAACCGGTTACGCAAATTACCCAACACAGTTTAGCGAGAACAAGGTAGCCTTTCTTCTAAAGAATCCCATCTCATTTTTCCGATCATCTCTCTTAAACTTTCGAATGCTCTGTATAGACCCGCAAATATCCCAGCATCCCTCCTCTGAATTCGTACGACCGCTGGCACCAGCGTCTTGTCCGCAAATTCCTTTACAGCTCTAGTACACGTTCCCACAACCTTTCTAACAAGACCATGTGTTCCTTTCGTTTCACGTGTTGCAGATTTTACGTTTTCGTCCCTCCTCATATCACTTCCTGGTACTACGCCTATATATTTAAACGATATGATGTGCTATTTGTGTTCACCAGTAATCTTATAAGTGGATGTTGTAGGATTCCCTTCTCTTAGCTCTGGCCGCTGTTTTGCATTTATCTAGATTGAAGGAAAGCTCTTATTAGGAACGTATCGTGCAAATAATGTGCACTATGTTCGTAATTTCCTTTCGAGCAACCTGCGTCGATTATTTCTTACAGAAATCGGCATTTGTGGTGTAAAAATCTAATGCTGCAAGCTTATAAATCGCCTATACATATTGAGTACATAAAGAGTCCGATGATTCGTTACTTCTGTTTAACATTCACTATACAGTACAATTTGCACCGTTAATATTAGTCATCAGTTCATCGAACCAATCGTGTACCCGTGAAGATACTTGGAATGACCGTAGCGTGGTTGGCAGTTGATGTGATGCAATGTCGAACTCCTTTCAGAAATCTACGAAGCCGAAATCTACCTGCCCATGTTCACCGAATGTAGTTATATACCTGGCAAATACCTGACAATGACTGGGCAGTGCTTGTGAAAAGCGAAAACTTGACCGAAAAATTAGTATATTACCCATGACGAAATACAGCAGTTTAAATGTGCTCAAAAAATCAAATGAATCTCTATTAATAGTGATACTCCATCACCAAATACCTCATGTTTTATTCAGTTTGTAGTTGTTGTTGTTGTCTTCAGTCCTGAGACTGGTTTGATGCAGCTCTCCATGCTACTCTATCCTGTGCAAGCTGCTTCATCTCCCAGTACCTACTGCAACCTACATCCTTCTGAATCTGCTTAGTGTATTCATCTCTTGGTCTCCCTCTACGATTTTTACCCTCCACACTGCCCTCCAATGCTAAATTTGTGATCCCTTGATGCCTCAAAACATGTCCTACCAACCGATCCCTTCTTCTAGTCAAGTTGTGCCACAAACTTCTCTTCTCCCCAATCCTATTCAATACCTCCTCATTAGTTACGTGATCTACCCATCTAATCTTCAGCATTCTTCTGTAGCACCACATTTCGAAAGCTTCTATTCTCTTCTTGTCCAAACTAGTTATTGTCCATGTTTCACTTCCATACATGGCTACACTCCAAACAAATACTTTCATAAACGACTTCCTGATACATAAATCTATATTCGATGTTAACAAATTTCTCTTCTTGAGAAACGCTTACCTTGCCATTGCCAGTCTACATTTTATATCCTCTCTACTTCGACCATCATCAGTTATTTTACTTCCTAAATAGCAAAACTCCTTTACTACTTTAAGTGTCTCATTTCCTAATCTAATTCCCCCAGCATCACCCGATTTAATTTGACTATATTCCATTATCCTCGTTTTGCTTTTGTTGATGTTCATCTTATATCCTCTTTTCAAGTCACTGTCCATTCAGTTCAACTGCTCTTCCAAGTCCTTTGCCGTCTCTGACAGAATTACAATGTCATCGGCGAACCTCAAAGTTTTTATTTCTTCTCCATGAATTTTAATACCTACTCCAAATTTTTCTTTTGTTTCCTTTACTGCTTGCTCAATATACAGATTGAATAACATCGGGGAGAGGCTACAACCCTGTCTCACTCCTTTCCCAACCACTGCTTCCCTTTCATGCCCCTCGACTCTTATGACTGCCATCTGGTTTCTGTACAAATTGTAAATAGCCTTTCGCTCCCTGTATTTTACCCCTGCCACCTTCAGAATTTGAAAGAGAGTATTCCAGTCAACATTGTCAAAAGCTTTCTCTAAGTCTACAAATGCTAGAAACGTAGGTTTGCCTTTTCTTAATCTTTCTTCTAAGATAAGTCGTAAGGTCAGTATTGCCTCACGTGTTCCAACATTTCGACGGAATCCAAACTGATCCTCCCCGACGTCCGCATCTACCAGTTTTTCCATTCGTCTGTAAAGAATTCGCGTTAGTATTTTGCAGATGTGACTTATTAAACTGATAGTTCGGTAATTTTCACATCTGTCAGCACCTGCTTTCTTTGGGATAGGAATTATTATATTCTTCTTGAAGTCTGAGGGTATTTCACCTGTCTCATACATCTTGCTCACCAGGTGGTAGAGTTTTGTCATGACTGGCTCTCCCAAGGCCGTCAGTAGTTCTAATGGAATGTTGTCTACTACGGGGGCCTTGTTTCGACTCAGGTCTTTCAGTGCTCTGTCAAACTCTTCACGCAGTATCTTACCTCCAATTTCGTCTTCATCTACATCCTCTTCCATTTCCATAATATTGTCCTCAAGTACATCGCCCTTGTATAAACCTTCTATATACTCCTTCCACCTTTCTGCCTTGCCTTCTTTGCTTAGAACTGGATTGCCATCTGAGCTCTTGATATTCATACACGTGGTTCTCTTCTCTCCAAAGGTCTCTTTAATTTTCCTGTAGGCAGTATCTATCTTACCCCTAGTGAGATAAGCTTCTACATCCTTACATTTGTCCTCTAGCCATCCCTGCTTAGCCATTTTGCACTTCCTGTCGATCTCATTTTTGAGATGTTTGTATTCCTTTTTGCCTGCTTCATTTACTGCATTTTTATATTTTCTCCTTTCATCAATTAAATTCAATATTTCTTCTGTTACCCAAGGATTTCTAGCAGCCCTCGTCTTTTTACCTACTTTATCCTCTGCTGCCTTCACTACTTCATCCCTCAGAGCTACCCATTCTTCTTCAACTGTGTTTCTTTCCCCCATTGCTGCCAATTGTTCCCTTATGCTCTCCTTGAAACTCTGTACAACCTCTGGTTCTTTCAGCTTATCCAGATCCCATGTCCTTAAATTCCCACCTTTTTGCAGCTTCTTCAGTTTTAACCTACAGGTCATAACCAATAGATTGTGGTCAGAGTCTACATCTGCCCCTGGAAATGTCCTACAATTTAAAACCTGGTTCCTAAATCTCTGTCTTACCATTATATAATCTATCTGATACCTTTTAGTATCTCCAGGATTCTTCCATGTATACAACCTTCTCTTATGATTCTTGAACCAAGTGTTAGCTATGATTAAGTTATGCTCTGTGCAAAATTCTACCAGGCGGCTTCCTCTTTCATTTCTTTGCCCCAGTCCATATTCACCTAATACGTTTCCTTCTCTCCCTTGTCCTATCTGATACCTTTTAGTATCTCCAGGATTCTTCCATGTATACAACCTTCTTTTATGATTCTTGAACCAAGTGTTAGCTATGATTAAGTTATGCTCTGTGCAAAATTCTACCAGGCGGCTTCCTCTTTCATTTCTTTGCCCCAGTCCATATTCACCTAATACGTTTCCTTCTCTCCCTTGTCCTACTGACGAATTCCAGTCACCCATGGCTATTAAATTTTCGTCTCCCTTCACTAGCTGAATAATTTCTTTTATCTCATCATACATTTCATCAATTTCATCATCGTCTGCAGAGCTAATTGGCATATAAACTTGTACTACTGTCGTAGGCATGGGCTTTGTGTCTATCTTGGCCACAATAATGCGTTCACTATGCTGTTTGTAGTAGCTTAGCCGCACTCCTATTTTCCTGTTCATTATTAAACCTACTCCTGCATTACCCCTATTTGATTTTGTATTTATAACCCTGTATTCACCTGACCAAAAGTCTTGTTCCTCCTGCCACCGAACTTCACTACTTCTCACTATATCTAACTTTAACCTATCCATTTCCCTTTTTAAATTTTCTAACCTACCTGCCCGATTAAGGGATCTGACATTCCACGCTCCGATCCGTAGAACGCCAGTTTTCTTTCTCCTGATAACGACGTCCTCCTGAGTAGTCCCCGCCCGGAGATCCGTAGAACGCCAGTTTTCTTTCTCCTGATAACGACGTCCTCCTGAGTAGTCCCCGCCCGGAGATCCGATTGGGGGACTATTTTACCTCCGGAATATTTTACCCAAGAGGACGTCATCATCATTTAATCATACAGTAAAGCTGCATGTCCTCGGGATAAATTACGGCTGTAGTTTCCCATTGCTTTCAGCCGTTCGCAGTACCAGCACAGCTAGGCCGTTTGGATTAATGTTGCAAGGCCAGATCAGTCAATCATCCAGACTGTTGCCCCTGCAACTACTGAAAAGGCTGCTGCCCCTCTTCAGGAACCACATGTTTGTCTGGACTCTCAACAGATACCCCTCCGTTGTGGTTGCACCTACGTTACGGCCATTTGTATCGCTGAGGCACGCAAGCCTCCCCACCAACGGCAAGGTCCATGGTTCATGGTTCAGTTATAGACATTTATTTCATAGGTTGGGACCTATTATCGTGAAGTATTAGATATTATTTCCCGAGCCAGAACTTGTTTCTTATGTCGCTGAATAGAAAGTAGAACCTACAGAGTTCGTTTCATAATTTGTGCTGCTAAACTGATGAAGCATACAGCATTCCTATATATCTTGCGCAGTCTGGTACTGTAGCTGCGTTATTTCTATAGGGTGCAATTGGCTCATTATTGACATGTGCATACAAATGGAGGAGTCTTGAGAAATTTCAGAAGAATACTTGTTCCGTCAATGGAATACCACCACATATCTAAGATGACATCAAGTAGCAAGGTTAGAGGGAAGAGGGCAAATTTATAATGGGGGTTCTGATTTGCTAATACAACGGTGTACTAAGTCTCCATGGTTGCGGATCGATAGGGATAGCATATATACATTTATCCTGAATGCAGAAATGAGGAAAGTAGTAATGCTATGGTGTTCAGATGTCATTACGGTTCTAAATAGCACTATGAAGTTAATGAAGATGGCTAAATTTGGTAAGAAGAGGAACAAAACGAATACGGAAGTAAATGCGATGAGAGAGAGAGATCAGGAAGTAACTGAAACTTGGGTAGAGGAACGACAAGGAGAAGTAGTGAAAACGTTTTGTTAGCAAGAGATCGAGACCGCACCAGACAGCTAATTGACACTCTCAGTAGCTTAACACAGAAACCAACAAAATAGACTTAGTTCTTTCCGTTATACAGAAGGGATTTTCTAAAACAGCCATTTTCGAATTTATCGTTCTTATGAAAGCTGAAAATCTTGGGGGGGGGGGGGGGGCATACATTTGAAATATAGTAACGTAGAAGATTAATAATACTAAGCAGATTACGTGAAGATTTCATTACGTGAAGGGGCAATACAAAAATTAGGTGAAAGAGGCATTTATGTAAAACTCTAGGTGGAGGAGAAGCGATTGTTAAAACATGAGCTAAGGCATTCGAGTGCACTGATATGGAAGTGGAGCAGGTTCTCCAGGGGAAAACCGGATGGAGCAACAAGCTCTTTAATACGAACCCCTGAATATCGATTAAATTCTGGGGAACAAATAGGTAAATGCTAAACAGCATCAGAGGACAACATCACGTCTCTCACTTTTTTAAACGCGTTTGTAAAGAGAAACATATATTGAATGAAACAGAAAGCACACACCTGTAGCAGAAGAGGAGTCGACTGTTGCTAAAATTCTATGTCTGAAACATGACACTGTAGCAAGAGAAACAGTTGAATTAAGTTTGTTGCGACTTGTCTGTGATGGCAAACGCCATTCGACAGACACTGGAAACCGGACCCGTGGCTGAATATTATTTCTGTAGTTTTTCCTTGAGATATATATTTTGCTTTCCACTCTCTTTGATAAATGTTATGCGTATTGCTCTCAAAGATGTTTTCACGTAGTTATTTTTCTAAAGTGCATGTCCTTTATTTGAGGAATACTGCACAGAAAGTCCGTATTACTGTTATTTTATAGCAGTGGACATATGTTGTGAGCGAGGTGGTGAATTGATTACAAATCCACACACTTATTGACGAACGGTATGTTTTTAATGTGTATTCCATAAAGAGTGAAGTTAATTTTCAGCTACCATCGTTCACATTATCTAATTCCCTAAAATAGCCGGGCGATCTTGTAGATGAGAGAGGTAAGGCTGTCAACACAACGCAGCTTGATCTCTACTATTAAGCAGAAATTTTTTAATAGAGTAGAAACGTGTACTGTGATGGCAGATTACATCATCATATTTCGTGACTGTTTTCGTTAAGCACTTTATAGTCAGTTTTAAAAAGTCTTACAACATCATTACTTTGTTTTCAAAAATAATAAAGTTCAGATTCAAAAGTACAGCTTAGTATTCCAATATAATACCTGTTTTCATTATTATTGTAGACAGGAAAATTGATTTAATTACACAGTAAAGTAATGGAAATTTTGTGCAATACCACGCGACAGGCCTTGCTTTGATATTTTCATAACTTTATGAAATATTAGACGTTTCGATGGTAAATGAGTCACTATCAAAATCTTGCGATTTTTTCTTGTTATAATCATCTGTTCCGATTAAAGAGAGGAGACAGATCTGCTTATTCGGTCCCAATGAACTCACTTTAAAAGATACTTTTAAATAAATAAGGCAATAAGATAGAAGAAATGAGCAAGGCTTCCAGTGACAGCGTTCGTTGGTTGTTTCTATATATTCTTTATTTGATATTTAGCTACCGCTCGATGCAACTCTAAAAGACGGGCAACTTCTTAGAGTTCATCGAAGATCGAACTGTGGTGGCCTTATTTAAAGAAGGATTCCGAGACTTATACTGTACAAGAACTACATAATAAATTTTGATGAAATTTTATTCACATATCCAAATAGCATAAATACTGCTGCCTTTAGCCTCGAAATCTTCCTTGAATTCACTACTAACGAAAATCTTGTGCCGCACAACTATCTTTTAAGAGTCTAACGGCCATAGTATTTTGATTTTCTCTTTAGAAACTCGTCAGGATACTAAATTTATTAATTTCAATCCGAACGTGATAGATATTCAGAATTTCTCTCATGTCGCTTCTCAGCTCAGTGCTACACTTGGTTCGAGACTTCCTCCGAACGAAAACAGTAACTCTAGAAATATCAGTAAAAGCACGCTCGGGTATTAAAGTAAGAACTACAGTTCTTTCAAGCTGCATTTTCTCTGGTAACTACACACAAGTCGATTTTTTATCTGTATTTCCAGTGACGTGCGCGCGTAAAGTTATCGACATTCAGTGAATAGTAATTTTGTGCACATGCGCCTCCTGAGATAAAAATCAGGTTACAGTAGAAATACATTACGATAATCAGTTATTGTAGAGAGCTCTTCTGATTGTGAAGATGTATGCTCTCTGGTCCTGTGTTTCGAAGTGGTTTATGAGCCCGAAGCAGTGATTCACGTTGAACCAGAATCTCTCTTCTGTCGCAGTTTCCACTTGGGAAAATAATATCTTCGAAGAGTGTAGAAGCGATTATCGACAGTATTAAAGTTTCGACATGGAAGAGGTTCCACTTCGACGAAGGCGGATCCTTATACGGCCACTTTACGTCTGGATAGCCGGATGTAAGAAAGTGAGGAACGGTTATTTGTCGCAGTGTCTTGTCAACATGTTACTACGGTTACCTAGACAATAAACAGAAAAAAGTTTGTCATATTTTAGTATGAAAACATTTAAACAACCAATATTACTTATAACTGAAATTCTGACCAACGTTTATAAAACCCATTTCGTTAATACTGATACGATACATCAGTTAAAAATTTTCCACTGTTTTATGTGAGACTGAATATATTCCAGAACGTCCCTGCTCCGCCATGGTGCCATTCACAACATCAATAGTACTGATGTTGAAACACGGCCCTCAGGCCACATAACTGGACTCAAGGACTGTCAACAGGAGGCTTCAGTTACTATACGGGAGAAGACTGTTTTATATATTGAAATATTTCTGTTCTGTTGAGTGAACTGGTTACATATATATAATTCGCACCGCTATACGCTGCTCGATTTAGCACGCTATCTATAATTTTCTACAGCATTTTCCTTTTCTTTTGACTACAATATGGAGCGTGATTGATTCAAAAGTAGTGCTCTTGAATGCTACAGCCTGATTCCTTGTCTACTAAGAGCGCAAAATTATCTTTACCAAAATTTCATCCCGTTCATAGTAACTCTTGAAAATTTACCTCAAAGAAGGCAGTTCCGCAAATTGAAATCACGTGTAAGACAGGCACCTTCATTCATTGTTCTGTAGCCGTGCTGCCCAATTAGAGCACTGAGTACAGTTCTGCGTTCGAAAACTCGAGTTCAAGATTTCGATTCTGCGTTCAGCTATTTTTTTAAAATGTTTTCTAATTTTGGAGTATGTGCTACGGTATCTAGTCTCTTAACCGTTCTACTGCAATTACATCAAATGTTATGCAAAACACTGCAACGAGAAAATTTTCTCGAATTGTCAGCCGTATGTTGGCGCCGTTTCGTCACAACGTTTCAGTGAGTTCTGTAGCCGTCACTTAGCCTGAAGATGATGTGTGCAAAAATCATTGAAACGTTGTGACAAGACGACATCACACCTCGGATGATCAGCCGAGAAGATTTTTATCACTGGCATACGCCGAGAAAGCCTGCAACCACTGTGTTCTCTTCCACGCGCAGCTTCGCTACATGCTTTGCGGTCCAATGTCAACATTTTCTTTGTTTGTACCCCTTCTCCCAGAGCAAAAAGATTCCATCTCTATCACTATCCATGTTTCTTTTATTCTAGGTTGATCCCCTGTAACTGCACAAGTTAGACAGGTACATCGTCTAAGTCAGTGGTTTCCAGAATGGGGCTAACTGTCTCCCGAGGGATAAAATGTAATTTTCTGAAGGGTAAAAACAAAATATTTCAGTCATAAAACCAAACTTTAAAAATGTTTACTGTTATCACTATTTTCTTACACTACAATACTGTTTACAAAAGTTACCAATAATTATCAATTATTGACATTAAAAAGTGCCAGAATGTGGTGGGGGCTACACTTAATTAAACAAATGCATCAACAACATCTTTCTCAAATAGTTCAACCTCTGCAAGCATATTTTCTGTTTCGTTCCAAGCATCTGTGACACTGAAATTGAAGCATATAAATCACATATGTTTAATAATCTCCGGAAAATGACCCCTCCAAATTGTACGTAGTGCCGGTAATAGATCAGGAATTGCTTCATTATTGACTTTGTGACAGTAATCGGACTAATCGATAGTGAGAAAAGTTATTACAGCAGTGTAGTGTCCGAACTGAATTATTTATTATTATTAGTGGCAGTGGTCAGACACAAAGCAACAAAGCAATAGCAAGCGGAAGTCTTCCAATTTCTGCCAGTTCGGAAGTCAGGAGTCCGGCAGTCAAGCAATTTACAAACAGTAGGCCTAAGTATTGTGAGCACATTTTAATTTGGTAAGTTTCACATGAGGTGTAAGGGACATGTCGCTGAAGAGAAGAGTGTTGCAGAAGAAGCATGTTCTGTAACAAGTTTCTAACCTCAATGTCGATAGTTTGCTTTCTTTTCTGAGAAGGAACGGTTGATAGCACTCTTGATGCACTGACAATTGCTTGATCATATTATAAAAGAGAGTGTTATAAATAAGTAGTACTAATTGTCCCAATGACTTATTAGTTAGTGATTTGATGAAACATCTAAGAGAAAATTATTTTCGTCGTAAAGCTTAGTTGGGCTCGGGCGGTAGTGTTACACTACGGGGTAATGGCTAAGAAAGGTGAGAACTACTGGTCTAAGTGTATGGTTGCCACTACAAAAACTACTGTACTTTTATATGACGATTGCTCTTTGTGATTATTTTTGACATGTTTGACCAATAACTGCTACTTTCAACTTCAAGAAAAACTGTAATATATGTATCGTTTAAGTAACAGTGTATACTAGATCTTTACTGCAAAGAATGAAATCATAAAGAAATACACCCATATCCGGAATCGAACTCTTGTAATCTAGTACTCGGATTTAAAAATGTACCCTCTGATCTAACTCAGCAGCACGTAGGATACACCCTACAAAATGAAGATACTTAACGTACAATAGCTTACAGTTGCCAAAAAAAAATTTTTTTCTTTGATCGAAAACACGCAAGGTAAGAATTTTTTTTTTGTTTTGTACTGTTAATAGCACTTTGGCGTACGAGTGGGCGAATTTTCCTTCACCCTGCACACAAAATACTAAAATGTTGGTTATCTGAAGAAGGAGAAAATATCAGCTAACCTTACGGTATAATCGCAAGTGTACCGAATAAAACATAGAGCGCACTGGTTATATGTGAATATATAGGCTAGAGAACGAGATCGTTTTCGGTCGGAAGCAATCCATCCACTGTCGACAGTGCAGTTTTTATTGAATCGAGCTACTTGGCGCGCTAGTAACCCCCTGACCTTGCACTGGCGAAGTCAGCGGTTCAGATCCCGAGTCTGTCATAAAGATTTATGTTTTCTACAATTTTCCTAAATCACTTAAAGAAAATGCTGGGATGGTTCCTTTGAGAGAGCACGAACAGTTTACTCACCTCCCTCCCCACCCTCCCCCTCGTGGCCGTGCGCTCCCCCCCCCCCCCCCTCGCCCCCCTTCGCTTGTTTCTCTGATCCTGAGTTTTGCTCCCTCCATAACGACTTCACGTAGGAGGCACGTTAATGGCTACTACTCGTCTGAATACAAAAAGTGATTGATTAAGGAATGACAGATAAAAACTAGATTACAAAGAAAACCGTGTAATGACAAAATTATGGCCAAGTAATGCAATGAAGGAGGCGGTTACGTCCTGATACAAGCACTGTGGAACCGCCGCCCGTTTCATGTCTCACTTGCTACGCGCTGCCCTGATTTACAAGTAATATCACACTCAATTAAATCAGAGTTTCGATGAACAAACACGGACAGTCTATTACAGCTATAATGATGAACAGCTGCAATCATCACAAATAAAACGCAAAGCGAAATAACAGGGCATTACCAAGCTGTTACTGAAAGATCGGAGGTGTAATGGAAAGCGAACCCTAATAATATCAAACAAACATGAGCAGTACGCTCTGGTTACGTGTGAGAATACAGAGGGTCATCCCGTCTACTTTCCTTTCTGTGCATATCAGCCAGTCCTGTCGACATTACCTAACGAAAGTTGAATTTGGTATTTCAGTCATAATTTACTTCAACTTGGAAAATTGTACAACTGATTTTTATCAAATCCGTTAAAATTTTTTTCGAAGAACTAACAAAATTTTAGGAGGAAAACAACTTTATTCTAACAGTGGATAGCTACTCTCGTAATGGTCATGCTACCGTCAGGACGCTAAAATCAAATACGTTGGGAAGTACGTTCGAATCGTTCAGAGATTTCATAGTCAAGCTATGAATTACAGCTCTTATTTCTTTTGTGGTCGCGGTAGACATGTAGAACAATCTTCGAGAGAGTTTCATATGAGCAGCGTTATTTGCTGTGTATGACGATAACTGTATGTAGTGGAAGAAAATACTGGGTAGTTATAATTTAAAACACAGCTATCCACAGAGGTTCATGGTGGGCTGTAATTATCACATGACAGCGAAACTTGGTAGATACTAGAATGCGGAACAGTTTTACCCTAGGAAAAAAATAGTTCCGATTTTGACCACCAGGTGCAAATCTGGCTCTGTGAATGCAAGACAGACGTATAGAAATGTTTCCATATGTAATGAATTAGGAACGGGACGTGGGCAGAAATCGGCAAACAAGTAAGAAAGACATCTTGTGTATTTTGTCATTAACAGCCTTTTACACAATTTTATTTTAGTATGAGCACCGGAAACTTCTATGAGTTGCTGTAAAGTGCCAGATTTGCGTCTGATGGACAAAATTGGAATTAATTTTTTTCCAGCGTCAATCGGTTCCGCTTTAACGCAGTACCATATATACTGTTTTGCTCCCGTACGTTATTTACAGCCCACACTAGATATCCGTGAGTAGATGATCTGTAATTATAAACATCCAGTAGTTCTTCCTTCACGATTTTGTAAAAAATAACGCTGTAAAATATATCATAGAGGCAAGTAACATATAACTTAGTGGCATTAACGAGACAGGAAGACGTAATCTGGTGACAGGTTAATTACTGTTACGTAGTGGAGTACAGCTACAAGTACGCTTGGGTACTCCGGGTACTTTTGACAGAGGTGATACAGCGCAATACAAATTCATATTTTAACGTCTAACACTGGTTTTCACTACCATACTTCTCAGATTTTAAACAAAATCCCTTACAGCACAATTTCAGGGCTCTTGGCCGCTTTCAGCTGTCCGTCACAGGTACTGAAACGATGATCGATATACTGTTTACGTTTTGTGGACTTTATTGTGCCTACAGTAGGACGGACTTGTGCTTGAGCGTGGAACTTAAATTCTTTCTATCGTTGAGGTATACATAGACCAATGGAAGTGTGTTTCCAAACAGACACAACGACCCATCCGCTCGCATAGACGCAGACACACAAACACCCAGAAGGGCGCGAGTATTCACTCATGCACGCGCGTAACGTGTAAGAACCAATTATCGTAATGAAGAGGTAGCTCATTGAGTTACTGCAACGTGTACACTCTTTGGTGGACTGCACTGCAGTAAGTCATTATCTACTCCAGTGTTTTAATAACGTAAATGACAAAGTGTCACAAACACCCTCTGGCTGGGACTATAAAAAAGGCAGAATATGTGATGATGTGTATCTCAATCTTGCTTTACTACATTTGTTCTTACAATAAAATGGCCGCTGTTTAACAAGTTACGTTTGACTTGAGCCGATATTTCGTATAGTAGAAGAATCCAAATGTAAAAGAAAATTCTAGAAGTGGTTTCTTTGACTTTATTAATGGCGGTAATAGATCACAAATTATACCACAAAACCACAGCAGCCTCAGGCAATATTTCTCCCTCCTGTGGGATATCTGTCAATAACATAAAACCAGAGCCCAGGACCAAGATTTTTGACCTATAGCATTAGTCCAAAACCGTATAAAAACGATAGATTCCATTAGCTGAAACCAATAGTTACAAATTTCAGTAATTTTCCGCATCGCGCTCATCTGGGCAAATTTTCAAAAATATCAATAAATTTACATAGCAGTCTAGGAGGCGAGAAAGGAAATATATGACAATAAGGGACAGGATGGTAGTACATCTGTTAAGGCATTACGGAATAACTTCCATGGCACTAGGGGGAGGTGTAGAGCGTAAAAACTATAGAATGAGACATAAATTGAAATACATCCGCAAATAACTGAAGACCTAGGTCGCAAGCGCTACTCGGAAATGGAAAGGTTGACACAGGAGAGGAATCATGTTGGGTCGCATCAAACCCGTCAGAAGGCTGACGACTAAAAAAAAAAAAAAAAAAAATAGAAAATGACAGATTTTTGAAGATTTTTGAAGTGTAGATGAATGAACGCTATAAGACAACGAAAACACCTTTTTCGGATGTCTGTAGTTCAACGTAGCCCGGGGCCATTTGAAAAAATGAGAAATGAGACAAAAAAAGAATCATTGGAAAGCGTCTGAAAATATGTTTTACTATTAAACTTTGGTCAGTTAGCGAGAAAAAAATCATTTTACAGAATAAAACCTGTGCACTTTCCATTTTGAGAGCGTTCTGAAAATGTTAAAATATTTTACCGATTACGTCTGAAAATTGTTTGACTTGATAAAATAAACTGCTCAGATGTCGAAAAAATGTAGTGCCGAACCTTTCGAATCAGACAATTTTTCAGTACACCAAAATCATTGAAAAAAGCTAACTGACACGTACAAAAATTTATGTTGCAAGCCAATGAATAATTATAAACCTTTAAGTTTTTAGATGGTTAATAATGAGCTCGTTGAAACGTTATACTGGAGTTGAAGGTTTTTTTTAATATACTGGGACAAAATTTGGAAGGCACAGTTTACGTAAGATGAAAAAATGTAAAGGTTCTTAACCACTGCCGCACTCACTATCCGTGTAGTCGACACCAAAACATCTGTCCGCGTCACTACAAAGATTTTCGATGTTTTCTTCAGGAAAACAGCTATAATGACTCAAACTCAAACATTTCTCCTTAGCCGGCCGTTGTGGCCGAGCGGTTCTATGCGCTACAGTCTGGAACCGAGCGACCGCTACGGTCGTAGGTTCAAATCCTGCCTCGGGCATGGATCTGTGTGATGTCCTTAGGTTAGTTAGATTTAAATAGTTCTACGTTCTAGGGGACTGATGACCTTATATGTTAAGTCCCATAGTGCTCGGAGCCATTTGAACCATTTTTCAACCATTTCTTCATAAAAAACCTTACAGTTAAATTCATATCAACTGTACCTTTTGTGGATGTTTATTCTTATCTAAAATAATGTCTCTCATTTCCAGTTACTGGTTACCGGAGAACCACGATATACGTCAAGTCCCTCGTTGGCATACCATCCAAAATCTGTATGGTTCGGATCTATTATCGTATCAATGTTGCTTCAAATTTGAGCACTATATTTTTTTTCTACATAAGAGCTACTCATATTCTGTTTTACAAGGCGGTAGCTTGCAGAGGTCGTAATTAGATAAACCCAGATTTATAGTTGTAGAAAGACGTTCACTTTTCATGTTATATGTTTTTTTAAATGTTTCATCTAGCCGAATCGACTTCATATATTTTTGTCATTGCGTGATCTGCACTTTAATCCTTCTGAGAAGTTCCACAAACTTCCAGTATCAGGAATTATCTGCCTTTTGGTAGCGTGTAGAATTTTTCAGCGTTGTCAGTGGCCTTGTTTTTGTTGGGACAGAATGCAGGAATGTTACTGCATTCGGTCGTAGCATGAAAGGCTGGTAGTTATCTTGCTGGAAAAGAGTCCATTGCTCCTTACAGACGGTATATATCTATGTAATGACCGGAATTATCAATGCTAACGTCAATCTAAATCATTACGTTAATTTTTACAGATTTCATATTCCCAAGCATTATAGCTTAAACGTCAGTGAAAGAACATCGAATAGAAACTCGACTTAGCTGGTTAATTTGACAGACATGTTTTTGACAAATTAGATTTTCATTAATTGTTTGATTAATAACATCACTTTCAACGCTATATTTTTAGCGCATCTCGTGATTAATATAGATGGTTTTGTTCGCTGTGATCTACGGCATTTCCTGTTGTGACAAATTATCGGTTAAGAATTTTACCAAAACTTCTTTAATTTTACATTCTTCAGTTCTTTCACGAAATCCGAAGTTGTTACTTGCTGCGGTCCTGAGACGTGAAAATCTACCGAAGTTATGCTATCGCGCGATTTATGTTCGGCGTCGTTGATGGACGCACAGAAATATCTCAAATATTAGATCGATTCTTTCAATATCATGTTTACAAAAAATGTGCAAAATTTTGTTTGAGAGATCTACGAATGTTCGTACAACGTCTCGTAAGGTAGGCAGTAAAAATAATCCATCGATGATTGAAGCGTTCTACAGATTCCGGCTCACTGCTTTCAATGTTTTTTCAATATCACACACCAACGCCCATTAGTTGGTTTTATTTTTTGTACCGCTCATGTGAAAATGTGGTAGCGACATTGGTGTTGTTGGATAACACGGTATTTTTTAGTATTTTTTAAGGATAACGCTAAGAGCCGCTCAAACAAATCTCGTTCTAGTCTGAGTCATTGGATCTTGGCACCGAGTAATCTGAGAACAATATAAATGGGCGTCGTTAACAACGGTCAAAACAGTCTGCTGTCGCAGGCGCTGCATTGAATCAAAGGGCAAGAGCGTTACATATAAATAGCAAATCTCATCATAGGAGCGTATTAAGCGCCGGAACATTCTTTTCGTTTTTGGAAGTTCAGGTCTGTCGGAAATGTTTGAAAATATTAGTAACCCTGATAGCCTTCCAAAAGGTTTACAAAAATTAACTGAGTGGCTGTATTACAGTAGGGTAAAATTTGTTCACTTTTTAAAATGCGCTTCGGCCAAATAAAATGTTTGAAAACAAGCATATCTTAAGAAACTGACAAAATGTATTCATGTTTTTTTTTTTTTACGAGGTTTATTGCGATAATACCATTAGTCCTTTTTTCACCTTGATATGTTGGAAATTGACCCCCGGGAAGAGGAGACGTTGTTGACATTTTCTCCGGACCTACTTGGATCAATTGATGATTTTATACGTTTCTGGCCGTAAAACAATGTGGCCTGGTTTTAGTCTTGGGCTTTTGTACTATTGGGAAACCCGCCTAAAAACAACGGACAAGCTAGACGTCGTAAAACGCTAACGGCCGTTAAGCGTGCGTGAGTCACTCGTTCGTATTACTCCGGGGCTTAATGTGCTTCTTCAGGTGAAGTCTGTTTATTGACAATCGGTGAAACGAGAGGCTTTGGGTCTCTCTAAAAATGTCACCTTTTCTTTTCCAGGGTTATAAGACGTGCTTATTTCCGAAAATATTAAGTGCCTGAACGAACCTCTTCAACCATACAACCCTGTCCCCCCTCCCACACACCAACCATAAAATATCACAAGTTTTGAATTTTGAAAACTAGTTATAAAACTTATAATGAGAAATACTGTTCCGAAATTAAGATTTCCACAACATCATTATCTTGAGAGCAGACGTACTATATTGTATTTTTATTTGATACTGTTAATCTCGTATGTATGACACAAATACATTAGATATTGAATGAGACAATATTTTTAACCATACCTAATGTAAACATGCGCTTAACACACGTGTAATAATTTAAAGCTGCTATGCCGACTTGTTCCAGTGAGTTCAAAACAAATTCACATGCAGGTACTGGAATGCTGTTTATCAGTTAGGCACATTTATTTGTATTAACACTTAAAAATTACGTGTTTAGATTGTTCCAAAACAAAAAATAACGCATCATACTGTACATTACAAAAGTGGCTCCATGCGGTGACCACCAACGTTCTTACGGGCTTGTACCAATGAAGCATGTTCTGGTACACACGTTCCATCTCGCTTTGCATACGACCCCACAAGTATAACTACTCTGAGATCTTTTGCCTTCTGCAGAATTGGAGGGTTACACGTCTTAATTGAAACGTCGTGGAACTGAAACGGTACGTTTCTGAACATGGGTTCCTATTCAAAGTATTATATACTCACTCCCCACCTCAAGTCCTAGAAGTCTGAAACAGGAATTCCCGAACACCCTATAAAGGAATTAAACAGTCGGGTTAACTAAGCTGCAGCATATAACCTACTTTTTTTAAAGGTCCCCTAAGTTAGTGGATCGACCGACGACTACTATCACATCCCAAACCAAATACATTACAGCGATATGAGAAGCTTCTGTTAGATTTTTGGCATTTAAATTTGCGTACATTAAGCAACCACGATGAACACTCCATTCAATAAGTATTAAGAAAGCACCAGACTATTTGATTATACTGGAGAAAAGTGGCTCTTGGAATGAAACTAGTAGATTTATATTTGGATGTAGATGTTACCCGTACACGTAGCAACCGGCATGCCGCGTGACAGATAGTAAATATCTATGTTTTTAATCAAATAATTTTGTAATTACCTGTCTGGGCCTATGATATAGGGCAGGCTGCCTCACACTATTATTTATTTCTATTACTTTTCCCAGGAACCTCATAGAAACAAAGTAACAACAATCATCGTGAAGCCCTGCACGTGTTTCAGTTTCTGATCAGGTTGCGGATACAGTATATGAGTGTACTGCAGAAGAGAGAGTGGTTATTTTTTGTGTTATAAAGAACAGCCAGATAAATTGGCCTGCCTCCGTCGCTGGACGTCAGTAGCGACATGAGAAGAGCAGAGTTCTGAAAAAGAGAAGAGTCCAAGGCCGGGAGCTACGTGTAGGCACGCGGCGCTACCGGTGGCGGGCTCTGTGGGCGGTCGCAGGAGGCTCGGGCGGCCATTTTGAGCTCCCCTCCCCTCCAGCGGCGCTCAGCCGCCCCCACCGCCCGCGCACGCGCCATCGCGCGCGCACGCAGCGCCATGTTGACAACTGCATTCGCTCGACAGACGCCCGACCGACAACATCGAAATTTGCCGTAGTCCGCGAGAAGCAACGATGCGTAAATTTCACATTCGGCATACAAAAAAGCAGGTTACACAAAAACCGATAAAAAATAGCCTCAGTCAATAACCAAAACTCTCCTCTGAGGCAGCATAACCTTTCCGCATGGGAGTCAATCCCATTATATTTCTGAGTCGTAAAAAGTTTCCAAATTTATCGTTTATGTTGAATCATTGTTAAAGGCAAAAATTATAAACACTATTCTGACATTTCTGCGCTACGACGCATAGTAGTAAAATTCCTGAGGCTATTTTTGTTCCCCCGTTACAGCTACAAGAAACAGCGCATTTTTTTCTCGCCAGACGCGCTGCGCTTTACTGAAGTAAAGCATCATCAGTGTTCTGTAATTTAAGATATTTACAATGTGATTTGTTTTTAAGATCGAAAAGCAGTTCGTTAACAATCTGTCGGTTACGGTAATTGATTTTTCGCGTAGATCAGAAAATTTCATGTGCTAGAACGTCTTTGGTCAATTGTTAGCGAACAGTCTTTCCATCTGCAAAAAAAAAAAAAAATTGCAAATATATTTCATTACAAACCTCTGGTGATGTCAAGCATAAATCGAAACGCGTCTGGTAAGAAAAACACGTATTTTGTTCTAGTTTAAACGACGGAAGAAAAATAGCCTCAGGAATTGGAAAGCAACTACGAACAATATAGCGTACATAAGAAGAATAATAGTAAAATTTTTCTTGTCCGCAAATTGTAGAGCGTGGCTGTAGTGTTCCGTTATGAACTAGTATGTACGCAAAAAGAAAACAAAAATTGGAATAAATCGCGTCGAAACTTGTACAGCCCTACCATTTTTCTCGACTGACTAATGTTCAGAGAAACCCCGAGACTGAGTTTTGAAACGGGCGATTTCACAGTAATTTACTAGCTTTACTGATTGTAAAAAATCATTCCAGATTTATCGTTTCTAATCTTAGAATCAGAATGTGAGTTTCATTTAGTGCTGCCAAGAGCAGAAAAGGATTGGCAAAATTTGCGGGGTCGTGGTATACTTATATATAGCTTACAAACAGATTTCGGATTAAGTCTCAACAACAGTATTAACACCCAAATTTTGGAAGAAAGGTCGGATGCGTTAAGAATTAAAAGTTCGGGTTCGCTTACACTACTCGATTTCTGACAAGAGAATATGACTTACATTTATGATAATATTTTCACATTTTGGTCCACAATAATGTATGAATGATATTTCCCCCATTTGACCGTTTCATTTCTTTTTTTTATAGTACTATCATGATTTCGGTCTTACGACGTCATCAAGTACAACAGTGTCGCGTATATTTAGACTTTGTTAAGTAAAGTCATGGATGATTTCGCTTAACAAAGTTTAATTATACCCAATATTGTTGTACTTGATAATTTATATTAGTAATATAAAATAAAGAAGTTGTACAGTCAGACGGCAGAAATACCATGCAAAAATTTAGATCTATGTTTACTATGCGACGTTATAATAGACGTACACTATTTTATGTGTTAGTGTAACAGAAATAAAATATTATTAACGCTTTTGACGACGGCTACATAATAATTTTGCTGCACAGCTCTCTATATAAAATTCCAGCATTCCAAGTAGAAGATTTGAATAAAGCTTGGGCGCGAGAGTCAATTTAAATAATATTTCTGTGAATTACGCTAATAAAGTTGCACACATATTATTGAAATGTAAGTCAACACATTTATTCTAGGGCAGGTACAAATTCAGAAGATGATTTAAGTTTTCTGTGGCTTTTGGCGTACTTACAACCGCCAGAAAAACTAACAGCCATTTTCTGTCGACACAAGTTACGATCATAAAAACTGATTTGTTGACAAAGAATTTTAGCGGGAAAAATTCCATGTAATTCCACAAGGACAGATTATTTCCCATTTTAGCGAGTAATTAACACATCACTAACCACGTGATACACATGCAGCTGTTTGTTTAACACCTCAACCGATTAGTTTCAGGAGAGCTATGTATTACTTACAAATGTAGAAGTCGATTTTCCTTAAACAGAGTAGTTGGACTCTTATTTCTCTTTCTTGTCCTTGAAGAAACATATACGTCTTTCGTATCGACCGGGTAGTCTACAGTGTTTAACTTCTTATCATCTGCTAAAGCTTCACGCTCAGTAATCAGGAAATATTTCACATACGATGCAATTATAATTTAGAGAAACGTTGGTTTAGACAGGAATATGAACTCTGACTCTCATGGTTACGGATACAGTGGCTTTAATTAACAGCGACAGATAGAGCATTGTTAATTGTTGATTTTGTTTCTTTTGCTCTTTATATGGGCGGAATATTATTACTCGTGAACGTCATATATCGCTCCACAAAGCAGCAGCGATTAATCTAGAAGCCACAAAGTGGTACAAGATATTCCGCCATATAAATTACTTACCGTGTCGGATAATATCTTATCGATCTGGACAACAAGCAAGCAAGAATAACTGCCATGTGTCCCGCCTTACATTGTTCTGGTAGTAATGGAGTCACGTCATCTGTAAAGAAACGGATCACTTAATTAAGAGTCTAATTATTTTCCAAATTTCTTGCTAGGTACACATTACCAAATTACTTGTTGGCGATTATGGTCTAATCTTACTTACATAATTACCGTGGAGGGTAAAAACTTGTAAGAAGCGGATCAACCGGTTATCAGAATAACAAATCCGTTTCCACAATCTTTCTTACCTTCATGAATATTCTACTCTTCAAGTGTGCCGCTTAACGGGCCAGAAACCCGTAGAAAACAACGCTTAAAGTAATTAGAAATAGCGGTCCGGCAATATACTCGCACCATTATCCGTGCCCTTACACGACGCGGGAAACTGCAAGACGAAACAAAGTTCTTCATCTACGCTTCCTAAAATTTTGCCATTCGCAAGTAAATTCGGTGTTTACTATTTCTATAAAGTTTTGTTAGTCTTTCCGCTTTCATAAAAACCTTGCTATTTTTTCATTTCGAGTATACACGTGAATATGTTCTTCATGCGAGAGTTTGTAACAGCTCATATCGGCCGAAAACGTTTCGCGATCATCGATATACCTAATGGGAAATCCCATGTGGTGTAAATTCACAACAGGAAGTGACATTGAATACGCAGTTGACTGAATACAGATTACGGTTTTATTTCTGCGAAGTTTTTGTCTACGTGTGTTTATTTGGTTAGTTGTGTGTGAAACATAGTGAAAAAAAGACCTTAGACGTCTTCGAAAGGCAACCAGGCGAGATGCAAAATTACACGTGTATATTAATCCAGATGCAATGACGAATGTCACGACATGTATACATCAAACATACAAAGTTGTGGTTGCAATCGAAAGAAATCGCTTACAAAATGTTGAAAGTTTCGTTTTTACCCACTTACTATCTAAAGGTCTCTAGGTTTTAATTTCTAGTTTCTTCTCTTTTTTGCAGAAATTATGTTGCTACCTTTGGTCAGTGATTCAGTTAGAATTACTTTTTTTTAGTTTGTCCTGAAAAAATCCCTTAAATAAATTGTTTTTGGAATCGTTAGACACATTAAAGAACTTCATTTTCTGGTCTTTATCCTGGAAGTGTTGAAATATTTGAAACAGACCGAAATTTTAATTCCTCTCTTTACTACGGAGTAATCTCATTATTTGGCAAAAAACCTAATTTTTATTTTTCGTTCGTGATACAGTTGGGCTGTAACGCCTGTTAATTAATGTATAAGTTTTCAGAATTATTACTACAGAGAATTTTGTTCACGTCGATGACTGATTGAAAAGATAGTTCATACGAAATTCATTCTGATTTCGTATGGATCGTAATTCAATGCTCCCGTAGCCATTACCCAATTTCTGTACTTTATTAAAGACTTATAATGTCGCTCAACGTCCAGGAGCACAGATGAAACAAAAAGTGCTAAGTTTGAGTAAATAAGTAGAGCACAGAGGAACTGAAGTGGTTTTGGTCTGAACCATCGTTCAGCGATAATTGCACTCCTGTATTGGCCAGCGCTCTGTGCTGACGATCGTCATCTACTATTCCTTCCTCTTCACAATTTAAGTTACAACGAGGTTAATAGAACGAAAGTGGAAATGACAGGTTTTAAAATTCTGTGGTCAGGACGATAAAATGCTGCGATATTTTGTACCAAAATCGAGTGTGTGAGAAACAGCAGCGAATAACGACGCAAGCTCCCGTCTGTCCACCATTATCTCGTGGCGTCGGCGCGACACACGCGCATTCTGTCGGCGGACGCCGGAACGAGGAGCACCGCGGCGCCGCACCAGGCGGCGTGCCAAGCAGCGTCCCACACAAGCCGTGTTCACTGCCGCCCATTTTAAATTTCGTCAAGGGTAACGGTCCCACAGCTCTGTACCCACGCTCTCGCTTTAGATTTAATTATTTCTCCTCCGAACTGTAGGGTTAAAATTTAAAATAGGGATTGTGCTCGTAAGCTTTCCCTCTGTATGGCTTCGTAATGATGTTTTGCGGAGCGATCGAAGGGTAATTTTAGATAACCAATCAGAGAAGAGTCAGGAGGCGACGCCATACGTGTACACACTGGATTGGAGAGGGAGCGAGAGGGGGAGGGGGGGAGTTTTCCTCTCGTTGAATCTCTGGTGCAGGTATTTTATTCATTACAGAATTTTCAAGTATTGAGATACACCTAAATCACAGGTTTAGAACTGCTGTTTTCAGTCTTTAGCAAGGACTACATTGCTTAGATCAGTTTCCAGGCTGGTTTCGGTGACTATTTAGGCGCTCTTTTGTAGCTGTGTCGAATGTAAGCCTTGTAAGAACAATGTCCAATACAATCCCCAACTTTTCAGCGACGCTTATTCGGCTCTTATGGAACTACAGAAGATACAGTTCTAACACCCAGTACAGTATGAACATCAGTGGCATTCATCTGTACAACATCCGTTCCGAATTGTCACAGCGACACCCTTCTCCACTACTGCCCAACGTAATGACATCGTAGTTTGTAGAGGACAAACAAAACCTGTCAAGGCTTGCTGGGAATGCATTCAGATTTGCGCAGCGTAGGGAATTTAGTAGATTCTATAGATCGCACTGCGGTTTAGGAGTGTGAATGTGGACTACATCTGTGAGCTCAGATACATGATTTGGGAAGATAAACTACCACTTTCTTCGTTAGAGGACAGGAAAAATATTATGTATTTTCAAGATCGAAGATATAGTGTCACCATGAATTGGCACTCACTAAAACTATATCGGGCGCAACACCGCGCAACATCAAATCGTAAAATTACAAATGAAGTGCAGCTGACATAAGCACTCCTTCTTCAGGCCGCAAGTGGCCCATTGGGACCATCCGACCGCCGTGTCATCCTCAGGTGAGGATGCGGATAGGAGGGGCGTGTGGTCAGCTCACCGCTCTCCCGGTCGTTGAGGGTTTTCTTTGACCGCAGCCGCTACTCTTCGGTCGAGTAGCTCCTCAGTTGACATCACGAGGCTGAGTGTATCCCGAAAAATGACAACAGCGCATGGCGACCTGGATCGTCACCCATCCAAGTGCCGGCCTCGCCCCGGAACAGCTGACATGCCCACACAGTAACATGTCTAACGGGATGGTTGCACTCTACCCAAATAAATGAAGCGTTCAAAACGCATTTTTTAGCTTTTATTATAACCTTGCCGAATCAACTTAGCTTATGTTGAACAACGTTAAATGTTAGAAGCCGTGGAAGAAAATATAACATAACGAGATGCGAAGTTATAGGACAGAAAAAAAAGGTAGTGGAAACAGCGTCAGTGTTGAACAAGCGTTTTTAGTTTATTTCCTGTTTCTGCACTTTGAGGAGTATGAATAAATGGCATTGTTTTCTAGCGTTTTTGATGATATGCAACGGGGTTTACTCAATCGACACGACTTTATTTAACTTCCGGATTTTCAATTCCCCTTATAAAAGAATATTATTGGTAAGAGAATGAAAATACGTTTTGTGACTATTTTCTAGTTTCTTCCGCCAACTAGTTGGATACGCAGAATTTAGTGATATGAGACAATAATTTCAGATTGTTAAATCAAAAAACCGGCATCCATATTCGTAGACTATTAATAATATACTAATGGAATGTCCTCACCTTTTAGATATCAAAACAGTCGGCTTCCCAATTCTTGATTAGACAACAATTGAAGTCGTTAAACACAAAAAGTTTTATATATTTCCTTTCAACTCTGACAAAAACATCTGTTCTATAATTATGTCACCTCTCGAAAAAAATTCTGCAGACACTCAGGGGACACGCTTATTATATGTTCTAAAAGTGCTAAATCTGCATCTACAGAAACATTCCCCAAGCCACTACGAGGGGTAGACTTAAAGTTCTAATTATCAGATCGAAAATAAAATATCAGGGTGCGACCACGAAACTAGTAAATGCTATTAAATCCTGCTAATAAATTCACCTTCCAGTTGACGATGGATGACTTAGCGAATACCTCGGCTGCTGAATTCTGCGTTTCGGCTGTGCAGACCTCGCCAACTGGTCGTCACTCTGGAAAATAGAGCAATGAAATGGTTTCCTCATCTGAGCAAAAAAGAAGAAGTCACTGGGTGCTATGTCACGAGAATATGGAAGGCGAATAAGGGAGGGGGATGGGGTTGGGGTCGGGGTGTGGGGGGATTGAGAGGCAATATATGAAAGTCCAAAGAAGAAGCAAGTATGATGGTGTCCTGTACAGAATGAGCTGGGACGTGGTAATAGAGTTAAAACACTCCCTCTCACCGCTTTCCACGTAGCTTCGTCTTGACAGCCTCATGTAATCACGTCAAGAGAGTTCAGCAGAAGACAGCTTTGACGCTTGCATCTTACGACTGTAATATGTTGGCAGTATACAACGGCAGGAGAAAAAAGATCTGTTTTCGCCATTCGGATCCTCGCCTTAGATTTTTCGTGATAACATAGGAATTAAATCTCAACAAGTATGTACTTTAATAAGTAACCTCTTCAGTAAAATGCATATACGGAGTAGTGTAATGGCTACACAATAGATAAATCACAAATCTGGATTGTAACTGTCCATTTTATGTTCGACAGTCCAGCTTTGCGCCGACATTTTGTTTTCTTTTTCGCTGGCGTAGCTCTCAACACTGGACTTTTTAGATTTTTTGGATTCCTTTCGACGCGAGCTCTCTTCTCTGACTTGCGTTTTCTGTAATCCCGAGCACGACATCTTTCATTATCTTGTATCTTTCAATGTAATACCTACTTTACCTTATATTCTGACGAATATTTTTATTGTCTCATTGTGGTGGAACACAATCGTGCACCGAAAGCTGTTCACGATAGCACCTGAATCGATGTCCTAGCTAAAAACACCTTTCTACCGTATAGCATTTTATAACTTTACACAAAGCTATTTCTTAACAAACACTCCCGTGCGACTACAATGGTACGATGTCGGCGACAAACACCTACAGACATGATCTATCCATTGTGGCCTCCATCAGTGCTTGTGCATGATTAACCTCGTAGTTATTAGCGATTCAAATTTGACGGTATTTTGAACGCAAGAAAGCTCGACCGACGAGCGAACAGACGAATCTCATATCACAAACACCCTTCAGTGTCACGTAAGTCGACGATACCTGTGTCCCCGCCTTTGTCGACGGTGGTGAATCACCGATTTTCCACAGATTGCTTTGCGGCTTTGTCTGCAGTTCATAATGACACACCTACTCCTCCTTATGGTGATTAGGTGGTTGAGAAAGACATCTGGATTGTTCTTCCAAGGATCCAACATCTCCGCTGCTACCTCGAACGGCGAGCTTTTTTGAACGGATGTCAGCATTAGCGAAACCCAACGGGCTGCGACTTTCGTCATGTTCAAAATGTCGTGCAATGTGTAGACAACTGATCAGCGAACGATTTTCACTTTCTTCACTACGCCTCGATCGTGATACGAGCTGCTCAAGTGACTCTGAGCACTATGGGACTTAACATCTGAGGTCATCAGCCCCCTAGACTTAGTACTACTTAAACCTAACTAACTTAAGGACATCACACACATCCATGCCCGAGGCAGGATTCGAACCTGCGACCGTAGCAGTCGCGCAGTTCCGGACTGAGCGAGGTACCAGACTGAAGGGCCTAGAACCGCTCGGCCACGCCGGCGAGCTGATATTAACTCCAGTGCCTTCTCTTGCGTTTCTAGGCTCTTCGCAGAGAGATTGCCTGCCACTTCCTTCTTCGCCATTCCAACTGTTCCATACTACAACATCTGCGCATATGGTTGGCAGGCTCTAAAATGAAAAAGCTGGACTCAGCGTTATACAGCCGGACATTTTTCCATTATATAGAAATATAATGACATGACAAAGGTCCTGGGACTGCTCCTAACATCGTGTCGGACCTCCTCTCGGTCTGTTTAGTGCAGCAACTTGAAGTGGCATGGACTCATCAAGCCGTTGGAAGTCCCCTACAAAAATACTGAGCCATGCTGCTTCTACAGCCGTCCATAATCACGAAAGTGTTGCCCGTGCAGGATTTTGTACACCAACTGACCTCTCGATTGTGTCCCATAAATGTTCGATGGGATTCATGCCGGTAGATCTGGGTCGCCAAATCAATCGCTCAAATCGTCCACAATATTCTTAAAGTAAGTGGCGAACCGTTATGACCCAGTGACTTGGCACACTGTCATCCGCAAGAATTACATAGTTGTTTAGGAATATTAAGACCATAAATGGCTGCAGATGGTCTCTAAACTAGCCTGACATACCCGTTTCCGTCAATGATCAGTTCAGTTGGACCAGACGACTCAGTTCATTCCATGTAAACACAGGCCTACCGTAATGGAGCCACGATCAGTGTGCACAGTGCCTTGTTGACAACTTAAATCCGTAGCTTCATGGGCTCTCCGTCACACACTAACCCTACCATCAGCTCTTACTGAATGAAATCGGGACTCTTCTGACAATAGCACCGTTCTTCAGTCGTCCAGCGTCCAGTCGATATGGTTACGAGCTCATGACGGGCGCTGCAGGCGATGTTGTGCTTTACCAGTGGCACTCACATCGGCCGTCTGATGGTTTAGCCCGTTAACGCCAGATTTCACCGCACTGTCCTAACGAATCCATTCGTCCCACATTGTTTTTTGCGGTTAATTCATGCAGTGTTGCTTGTCTGATAGTACTGAGAACTCTACGCAAACGCCTTTGCTCTCGGTCGTTATGGGAAGGCAATCGGCCACTGCGTTGACCGTGTTGAGAGGTAATAACTGAAGTGTGGTATTCTCGTCACTGTTGACACCGCCGACTCAGAATACTGAATTCCCTAATGATTCCCGAAACAGAATGTTCTATGCGTCTAACTCCAACTACCGTTCCCGTTCAAAGCCTGTTAATTCCTTTCGTGCGACGATAAACACGCCGGAAATTTCTTCACGTGAATTATCTGCCATTTCTAACTTGTATACGCAACAATGTGGTCATATTGCTATCCCATGACTTTTTTTCCACTTCACTGTAGAGTCAGTAGGGTATTTTCAATCGTTAGTTAATAATCAGTTACAGTAATTATTTTGCGGAATCAGTCTTCAGCGTGCTCAAACCAAACAATCGGTAAACAGCCGTATTTTAAATGGGAACATTTTAGATTAGATGTTGCATTGACTGTTACTGACATCGAATGATACAACAAGTTTACTGTTACCAGTCACTGTTTATACCCTCTACACGTTTCAAAGGTTTAAATTTCCATCTATATACGTTAACACTTTGCTGTCCGCACGTGTCGTACAAATTTATTCGCTTGGCGCAGGCAACTCGGATTACTTGGCTTGTCGCCGGCCGCTTGTCACCTTTCCGTTGATGACAAACTTCAGACACATTGACTTTTGCGCGCTTTAATTTTCCGGAAATCATCTATATTGCCGCATAGTTCCAGAAACTCGAATTTTCTTTTCAAGTAACTTCTCTGCAAGTTCTACACTGTTATAATAATTATCCATGCAGAGGCGATGCCACTTTCCATCAGAAGGTGTCAATAGTTCCATCACTGACGGCCGCGGTGACCGAGCGGTTCTAGGCGCTCAGTCCGAAACCGCGCGACTGCTACGGTAGCAGCGTACCTCGCTGCTGCTACGGTCGCTGGTTCGAATCCTGCCTCGGGTATGGATGTGTGTGATCTCCTTAGGTTACTTAGGTTTAAGTAGGTCTAAGTTCTAGGGGACTGATGACCTTAGATGTTGAGTCCCATAGTGCTCAGAGCCATTTGAACAAAGTTCCATCACTGTTTTTGCTGGAGGCTGTACCGCGCCGGAATATATCTTGCATGAGGAAATGTATCCCGCACTCGAATCACACAGCATCCGAATGAGTATGCCGTATTTCATAATTTTCGACAGACTGTAAACTTTAAAATTTAACCGTCCACGTCGCAGTATCATTCCTTCATCAATTGAGATGTTTTGACTTAGCTTAAACGTTTCTTTAACCTTTTCTGAATAATAATCAATTACGAATTGCACTTTGATAAGCACTCCGTCGTCAGGCCACGAGTGGCCTACCGGGACCATCTGACCGCCGTGTCATCCTCCGTGGTGGATGCCGATAGGAGGGGCGTGAAGTCGGCACACCGCTCTCCCGGTCGTTATGTTGGTATTCTTGATCGAAGCCGCTACTATTCGGTCGAGTAGCTCCACAATTGGCATCGCGAGGCTGAGTGCACCCCGAAAAATGGCAACAGCACATGGCGGCCTGGATGGTCACCCACCCAAGTGCCGACCACGCCCGACAGCGCTTAACGTCGGTGATCTCACCGAAACCAGTGTATCCATTGCGGCAAGGCCGTTGCCGCTCTTTGACAAGCCGATCGCCATTATCGAGTTTGTGGTTGCTGTCGGAAAAATTTAAAAATGATATTATTTGTCTGAATTGGTTGCGGGACATCGTTTTGCGAAATATCGGTGTGTCTATCAGCGGATTCGTCGACCAGTAATCATTGATTTTGCTTTCCTTACAATTCCCATAAGGATAGCAAGCCCAAACCACTTCCTAAATTCGGGTTCCGTAACGTCGACAGATTTGGCATATTTTAAATCCAGTTTCCTTCTATTGCAATTCTGACTGTAGTACTTTTTGGGTTCGTTGCTAATATATTCAAATAGATCGTTCCCAACATATAATTGTACGATATCCTCGACGCTCTGTGATCTTTGGGAAATATGTTTGGACCCGGGGATCCATCAAATTTATTATTGGTCCTCGGTAAATCAAAGTCTGACCACTGTGCACTGTCTTCTTCGTCTGATTCGGCCGAATCAGTTGGCAACCGTAGCGTTCGTCGTATTCTTCTTGGACTTATTTTACTATCTTCCTACGATTCTTCTTCAGTTTCATTTTTTTGACATCCAATGTCTTCTCCCCAATAGGCGAAGTCGCCCGGAACGTCAGACAAGACGTCCGCGCATGCGCCGTAAATAACCCCGTTATATCTTCCGTCCGCCATCATGAAAGGGCACAAGTACTTAAAAAAACAAAAAACTTGTTGAAGTGTGTAACTTATTGTTACCTAAACAAAACACTAACAGAATCCAAAAGGTACCAACGTGCTGTCGCTGGCCGCTACGCGGTACTATGCAGACGACACCACTGTGGTGACCCCGGACGGCATAGTGTTAAAACGATATGGTACCGTGTCTGGTGGTTACCGTCTCCTTTCTCCGTCGTAATACATCTCAGTATGTGATAGACGCGACATTGCATTTGGTCCATGCACCGCCAGAATTTCACGTTGAATCTGTATGTAATTTAGACGCTGTGTCTCCCCAAGAACTGTACTGTACCGTGTGCTTCAATTGTGGAGTACGTTTCCAGTAGCCTCCGCACCATTTCACTCCAACACTGAGAGGCATGTCTTACCCGTACCGCAACAGAACATGACTTGCGCTATCTTCGACAATGCGCCACCCTTAGCCCGCAATGACCTTACAGTGGGTTACATGTGGACTTGCTATCTGAAATTATTACGTAATATTCAGCAAGTAATTATTTGTAGAGAATTTTGTAAGAATACTGGGCACACAGCCTTAATATACACTACTGACCATTAAAATTGCTACACCAAGAAGAAATGCAGATGATAAACGGGTATTCAATGGACAGATATATTATACTGGAACTGACATGTGATTACATGTTCACGCAATTTGGGTACATAGATCTTGAAATGTCAGTATCCACAACAACCACCTCTAGTCGTAATAACGGCCTTGAAACGCTTGGGCATCAAGTCAAACAGAGCTTGGATGGTGTGCACCGGTACAGCTGCCTATGCAGCTTCAACGCGATACCACAGTTCATCAAGAGTAGTGACTGGCGTATTGTGACGAGCCAGTTGCTCGGCCACCATTGTTCACACGTTTTCAATTGGTGAGAGATCTGGAGAATGTGCTGGCCAGGGCAGCAGTCGAACATTTACTGTATCCAGAAAGGACCTGCAACATGCGGTCGTGCATTATCCTGCTGCAATGTAGGGTATCGCAGGAATCGAATGAACGGTAGAGCCACGGACCGTAACAAATTTGAAATATAACGTTCATTGTCCAAAGTGCCGTCAGTGCGAAACAAGCCGGGTGATACGCCAGTATGGCGATGACGAATACACGCTTCCAATGTGCGTTCACCGCGATGTCGCCAAACACGGATGCGACCATCATGATGCTGTAAACAGAACCTGGAGTCATCCTAAAAAATAACGTTTTGACTTTCGTGAACCCAGGTTCGTCGTTGAGCACACCATCGCAGGCACTCCTGTATGTCAAGCAGCGTCAAGGGTAACCGCAGCCATGGTCTCCGAGCTGATAGTCCATGCTGCTGCAAACTTTGTCGAACTGTTCGTGCAGATCGTTATTGTCTTGCAAACGTCCCCATCTGTTGACTCAGGGATCGAAACGTTGCTGCACGATTCGTTACAGCCATGCGGATAAGATGCCTGTCATCTCGACTGCTAGTGACACAAGGCCGTTGGGATCCAGTACGGCGTTCCGTATTACTATCCTGAACCCACCGATTCCATATTGTGCTAACAGTCATTGGATTTCGACCAACGCGAGCAGCATTGTCGAGATACGATAAACCGCAATCGCGATAGGCTACAATCCGACCTTTGTCATAGTCGGAAACGTGATGGTACGCATTTCTCCTCCTTACACGAGGCATCACAATAACGTTTCACCAGGGAACGCCGGTCAACTGCTGTTTTTTGTATGAGGAATTGGTTGGAAACTTTCCTCATGTCAGCACGTTGTAGGTGTCGCCACCGGCGCCAGCCTTCTGTGAATGCTCTGAAAAGCTAATCATTTGCATATCACAGCATCTTCTTCCTGTCTGTTAAATTTCGAGTCTGCAGCACGTCATTTTCGTGGTGTAGCAATTTTAATGGCCAGTAGTGTATATACGAGGGTAGCTGGGAAAGTAAGATCCGTTTCGATTTTTCTCCGCGGCAGTGCTTCGTTAGCAGTCCCGTTCATGCGCAGTAGTGTCTCTAGTTCAAGCAGAACGAAATAACACCATTTCGAGCTCACTCTGTGTTGTGTGTCGTTCGTAATGATTATTTATTATGGCATCACTGATCGAAAATCCGCCGCAAGTTAACTGAGTTCTATGATCGTTTTCTGATTGCTGAGAACGTTAAACTAAGTGACATTCATCGACAAATATGAGATTTTTAAGGAGAAAATACAATGGTAAGAAAATGAGCCCGGCAATTAAAGGGCATGATCAAGTGCATAGCGAAGAATGAAGTGGACGTCTATCTTTGGTTTCTGATGAACTGGTTTGCGCAATCGAAGAAATGACAAGAAAAACCTTAGTTTTACTATCAATACTGCTGCTTCTCAGCTTCCATAAATTTCACGAAGAGTAATTTACGAAATTGTTTCTGAAAAACTGGGTTATTGTAAACTTTGCGCACATTTGGTGCCTTAATTTCCTAGTGAACAACACAAACAATGACGTAGGGGCAGCTCACTCGATTTTTGACACGTGATGATGACGATGGCGAGAAATTTTTATCCCAGACAGTGACGGGTGATGAAACTTGGTGGTAAGCGCTTCAACAACGATGAAGCGGTAAAAGAACATGTAGCCATTGGTTGACAACACAGGCGGCAACATTCTTTAAGGAGATCTACATGAAGTTATACCGTTCTATAAGAAATGCCTGGACAATTACGGGGCTATGTTGAAAAGTAGTGTGAGCTTTATAGATTTTTGTGAAATAAATATCTTTCTTTATCAGTAATTCATTCATTTTTAGTGACCAAAAGGAACTTGCTTTCCGAACTACCTTGGTAGATTACAAGGATGCTTCCTTTTCTATGTAGAACCACCAGACAATGATGCTTTAATGCAGTGAATCTGGCCGTGAATAAATAATCAATTAACAGCTGTTTACAGTTTTATTCAATTTAAATTTAACACATCGTAACTCGTCCATATCTGCATCTATCGTCAGAGAACAAATAATGGACTCAATGCAAGACTGTGTGTCATCCTGCACCATTTGTGGGAGGCTGGTAGGAGCCTTAATAGGGAATTACCGTCCCTTGCGTACGTTGCTGTTAGCACCACAATAAAAACGACTCCGTTTGGAGTAATATCGTGTTTGGGAAGTATTGACTACTAAGGATGGTATCCCGTTGTCTTCAGCAATGACCATAGTTGACGAGATTGCGGGCAACCTGAGGAGAGGTCCCTTTCCTCTAATATTTAAGAGAGACACAGTAGTGCTACTACTGTATCATAATATAGGGAGCCATCAGGTATGAGTTCAGTTCGTGGCTCTTATTGACTGAGGGAACACTGACGGAACAGCGGTAGCTCGCTGACATTTTATATCCTGGTGTGTTACATCTGATGTGGCAGTATCATGGTGCGATTTTTCGACAGGAAAATGCTTGTTCACATATCACACGTATATCTGTGAGCTGCTTGTGTGATTTTGAGGCGATCTCGTAGTCAGAAAAATCCCTAGTCCAGTCCCCAGTGGAACATGTGTGGGATCTATCCGAAAGTCTACGCTGTCCCAATTCAGAATATCAAGGAGCAACGGTTATGGGCCAGCTTGTTCAACGGAGGATATAACGGTTTTGTGACACTCTTACCATCCGAATTAGTGTATGTATCCAGGCCAGCGGGAGTGCAACATCACATTCATAATTGGCCTCATACTGACAAGTTCTTTGTAAATTTTACTCGATATTGTAATCACTGAAATAACATGACATACTCTTTCAACCACTGAAATTTCATTTCGCTGTCTCCTCCTCTTCTGGGTTCTTCACTTTTTCTGCTAGGCAGTGCGGAAGCTGTGGCATATCTTTTTCTTAATACTATATTTCCTCTTCTTCTAGACAATAGTATATATAGGGGGTTCATAATAACGGTGTTTAGTTTTCCTACATATCTCCATCATTTGCAGTTCAGTTACGACATTCTCATTCTTCCAATGATTGTTACTTAAAATCAAACTGTAATGCAACACGTTTTTCGTTTTCTTTATATTTTCGTGATGCAAGGGGGAAAATAGCTCTTCAAAATTTCGTCAATTCCCTCATAGATACATTTGTTCTTTCTGGCGAATTTTGTGAATCTGCTTATCAGTTGCATAATCACTATGGTATCTTCGTAAGGACACGTTTGATTTTCTGTACATGAATCTTGTCTTTTCTGAGAGTGAATTAATAAGGCTCTTTTTCACCATTGCCAGTTTCCTTACTTGAGAATTCTTCAGTGGATATGTTCTATCCATCCAGCAATTTCGGTGCCCTTTCTCCAGCCAACGCCGGTTCGGGGCTGTTATGGTACTTCTTCAAATACTGCGAGATCCAAACATACACTATGTGATCAGAAGTATCCGGACACCTGGCTGAAAAATACTTACAAGTTCGTAGCGCCTTTCATCGGTAATAGTGGAATTCAATATGGTTTGGCCCACAATTAGCCCTGATGACAGCTTCCACTCTAGCAGGCATAGGTTCAGTGAGGTGCTGGAAGGTTTCTTGGGCAATGGCAAGCCATTCTCCACAGAGTGCTGCACTGAGGAGAGGTATCGATTTTGGTCGGTGAGGCCTGGCACGATGTCGGCGTTCCAAAACATCCCGAAGGTGTTCTATAGGATTCAGGTCAAGACACTGTGTAGGCCAGTCCATTACAGGGATGTTATTGTCGTGTTAGCCCTCCGTCACAGGCCGTGAATTATGAATAGGTGATCGATCGTGTTGAAAGATGCAATCGCCATTCCCGAATTGCTCTTCAACAGTGGAAAGAAGAAGGTGCTTAAAACATCAATGTAGGCCTTTGCTGTGATAGTGCCACGCAAAACAACAAGGATGCAAGTCCCCTCCACAGTGGAAAGAAGAAGGGGCTTAAAACATCAATGTAGGCCTTTGCTGTGATAGTGCCACGCAAAACAACAAGGGATGCAAGTCCCCTCCATAAAAAACACGACCACACCATGACACCATCGCCTCCGAATTTTACTGTTGGCACTACACACGCTGGCAGATGACGTTCACCGGCATTCGCCATAGCCACATCCTACCATTGGATCGCCTCATTGTTCTTTTTTTTTTTTTTAATTTCTTTATTTCCAGAAAGAATGTTATTTATACACCTAGCCCACTGCCTTATGTGATTAGTGGGCCAAAATAGTTATACAGAGATATTAGTTGCAGCTAATTCTAAGTCCTATTTTAGTAACTAGTTAGTAGGTAAGCTATTAGGAGAGAGCAATGGGCAAAAGTTAATGTATTAATCTACTACAATCATGTAACCTTAAGACTAGTTACTAAGTCCTACAGCGTTAGAAATGTGTCAGACGAAAATACAAACCTACTATAGAGCCTTGCTCATTGAGCTAACCCCAATGAGAGTGCCCCTGACACTGGGCAGGCCAAGATGGTAATCGCTGCAGGTTTCTAAGAATAATGTCTAAAACTAAGTCCTACAACTAACTTATCCTAAGGTCAAGTCCGGTGCGATTTCCAATTGAGTAAGGCTGCACCCCACTCCCCCAAAATCCTGTGGCGCAGCGGATTCAGACTGAGGAAGTCGGCCTTTCCGCGCCCAGGCGGTTTGGGAGTAGGGTATCGAACCTTATTTGTGTTTAGGTTTGTCTCCTATTTGTGCTAATATAGTTCTCTCAAGTAGTCCTTTAAGACTTTCTGTGATACTGCGTTAGCCAGTTTATTGATGGTATGAAAAGTGTCGCGATGTCTGATCAGTCTATATGTGTCGTTATGCGGTAGTTGGTCACGTAGTACTGAGGCCACATCATTGAAAAGGGGGCACTCGTAGACTACATGGTCAGGAGTACCCTCCGGAACACCACAGTCACACGCAGGTGTCGCCTTTTTACCAAATCGGCATAGGTATGTCGAGTACGGTCCATGTCCAGTGAGAAAGTGGGTTAGTCCCCGGGTTGGATCGAAATATGACATTCCCATCCTTTCCCTGACATCTGGTAGGAGCTCAAAGGTTCGACGCCCTGTTTCTTCGCTTTCCCACGAATGTTGCCAAAGCAGATCCCCTTTTTGCCTGATCTCTACTTTATTTTCAGTCCTGCTGCCCAGAATTTCCTCAGTTTTCTCCAAATTCCCCTTCTTTGCCCAGTACCAAGCGGCCTGCTCCCGAATTTTGATATCCAAGGGGCAGAGCCCCATTATGACTAACAGGGCTCCTCCCGGTGTAGTCCTGTATGCCCCCACTGATCTCAAAATCATGTTTCTCTGCACTCTACTCACTGTCATGGCGGGCACCACCCTCGTGAGCCTGTGTGCCCAGACTCCGGAGCCGTAACCCACTATAGATGTGAATATGCTATTGCGATAAAGTTTGATGAGATGTGGTGGGAGATGAAACCGTTTGTGTCCAATGGAGATGAGGTTGTTGAGTACTTGTAGGGCTCTTTGAGTTACGGTTTCGATGTGTCTACCGAAAGACCACCTTTCATCAATGATGATACCAAGGTAGCGAGTCTCACGTCGCCGGAGAACTGGTGATCCGTCTATCCTGACAGTTGGATTGCGAGCTAATTATCCCTTCAGAAGAAGGTATGTGGACTTGGCCGGTGAAATTTTCATCTTCGTGTTACGGCACCATAGTTGTAGTGTTTCTATTGTTCTTTCAATCTTGGGCTCCATGTCTTCTCGGCTACGGCCGCCGACCAGTAGGAGGAGGTCATCTCCGTAGGCTGTCACCTCCAGCACTTCATCACTTTGCTGTAGTTTGTCTAGTAAGGGTTCCATGTGGATGTCGCAAAACAGGGGACCCAGTACGGAACCTTGGGGACATCCTTTAGCGATAGTTTTTCTTACTCTTGTGCTAGTGGATGATAGCCAGACCTCCCGATCCTCACAATAGCTCCTCAGACACCCATATAGCGGCCCTGGACACTCCTTCTCCCGTAAGCAGGAGAAGAGCGAAGGCCACCACAGGTTGTCGAAGGCGCCACTTACGTCCACCATGATGCCAACAACGTACTTGTACGGGGTAGAGCCGCAGACCTCGGCCACCAGGGCGATTGCATCAGATGCGGATCGTGCAGGCCTAAAGCCGAACTGCCTGCTGCTCATTCCGCACAGCACTCGGTGCGCAGCCAGTCTGTCAGCCAGTAGTCTCTCCAGAACCTTCCCAAGCAGATCAAGCAGGCAGATAGGTCTGTAAGATTTTGTTTCTGCTGGGTCTTTTGTCTGCTCCTTTCTTTATAATTACAACATTTGCCCTCTTCCATATTCGAGGGAACTTTTTCTGCCTGAGGCATTCGTTGTACAGATGCCGTATCATTTTCACATACGTTGTGTAAGTAGGCTGTTTACGTTTTCTTATTGGTAACGCCACATAGCGCTCTGTATGAAAAATCACTGGCTGTGCTGTGCGCAGTCTGTGGCTAGTTTGCATTGTTGTCTGCCATTGTAGTGTTGGGCAGCGGCAGCTGGATGCTAACAGCGCGTAGCGTTGCGCAGTTGGAGGTGAGCCGCCAGCAGTGGTGGACGTGGGGAGAGAGATGGCGGAGTTTTGAAATTTGTAAGAATTGGTGTCATGAACTGATATATATACTGTGACTATAAAGGTAAATACATTGTTTGTTCTCTATTAAAATCTTTCATTTGCTAACTGTGCCTATCATTAGTTACTGACTTCCGTAGTTTGAAACTTTTAGTTAGCTGGCAGTAGTGGCGCTCGCTGTATTGCAGTAGTTCGAGTAACGAAGATTATTGTGAGGTAAGTGATTTGTGAAAGGTATAGGTTATTGTTAGTCAGGGCCATTCTTTTGTAGCGATTTTTGAAAGTCAGATTGCGTTGCACTAAAAATATTGTGTTTCAGTTTAAGCACAGTCTTGTATAAATTTTTCTAAGGGGACGTTTCATATGTCGACCCTTAGCCGAGGATACCTCACTGGAATCTTCTGATTTTTTCCTTGTAGTTTGTGTAATTAGTGTAGCCTTTGTTTATTGCTAGTGCGTAATCATAGAGAGAATTTCCTTTGTAGTTGCAGTCTTTCATTGTTGTACAGTAAAACAGTTGTGGCATGCATGTAGTTTTGCACAAAGTATTTCGCAGCTGCGCTTGCAATTAACTAGATATTATTTTCAGTGATATGTTAATGTGTTCTCTTATTTTTGCTTTTCAAATTGTGCTTTTTTGTGTTGTCGTGTGAAATATTGTGACAAAAATGGCGTGTGAAAAACGTAATACTAGGCTCCAAAGTAAACTGAGAAATGACAGTGAAGACGAAAGCAGTATGTTAGCGCCACCGTGTAATGAATTAACTAATGTTCAAAGTAGTAATTTGGTAATAGTGCATAGGGAAATGGAGCGGGCTGCAAATAATGATGTAGACAATGAAACAAGTAGTGAACAGGGAACAATTATCGATCGATCAGTCGGCAACAGCTCGCCTCAGGAATCCGAAATGACAGAACACAATATTGCAAATACTGTAGACTTAGGTTATGGGTCCTTACCGTTTTCTCAAATGAGTCAAGACACATTTTCTGCCTGTCAAAATGTAAATGTTGCCGGTGAAAATGCACTGCCAAAAAGCATAGAAAAACAGATTCCAGACACTAATACACTATTATTGCAATTAATACAACAAATGGAACAAAATCAGAGACAAATACAGCAAAAGCTTCAAAAGTTAGACACAATGGAACAAAATCAGAGACAAACACAGCAAAAGCTTCAAAAGTTAGACACAATGAAACAAAATCAGAGACAAACACAGCAATAGCTTCAAAAGTTAGACACAGTGGAACATATGCTTGAACAAACACGTGAAGATTTAACTACTGAATTACATAAAATCGAATCGAAATGTCAAAAAGTCTGTAATGACGTAAAAACACAAATTTGTGAGCATTTCCAACCTATTTTTTCGCGGCATGAAAATGCATTACAGAATCACGAAGCATCCATAAAAGAACTGCAAACAATTGTTCATCAAAATCATGAGACCTTTCAAGCTAAAATTGACTCAGTTCATTAGTTCATTATCGGAGAAAGTAGTTGAACTTTTGGATCAGCTAAATAATTTATCTACGAACGTAGATGATAATCTGAATGACACAAAACCCGTAGTCTTTAATGACACAGAAGAGTTCGAACAAATTAGGAAATTCAAACAAAATCAAAATCAAATTAATACGCAACACCAAAGAGAAATCCGGGAAGTACAAGATCAGCTGACACAGGTAATACAAGAATTACTTATTTCAGAGGACTCTCGCACACCAATACGGGAAGAGGGACATAAAAATACGGAACTGACACAAAATAATAACACAGGGCACTTTGGAGATTATGAAAGAAATTGCCAAAGTACACCGAATTTTGAGATGGTACCGCCGAAACGACGTAACAATGACCGACATGCGACCCGCCGACACGATGATTTTGACTATAAGCTGTTCATTACTACACGTAAATTCAAAACATTTAAGAATTCTGGCAACGACATTCATCCACAAGCGTGGCTCCATCAATTCTCTCATTGTTTTGCTCCCAACTGGTCACTAGAGCACAGATTAGAATTTATGTGTGGCTACTTGGAGGATGAACCAGCTGTAAGAATGCGATCGGTCATTCACGATTGCCACAGTGAAGGAGAACTTTATCATGCCTTCCTCTCATCATATTGGTCTCAAGCCACGCAAGACCGAGTAAAACATAGCATCAGGACGATGAAACACTTTGAACAATCTGAATTTTCCAGTCTTGTCAAATATTTTGAAGACATGTTGCATAAGAATCAATATCTTTCAAACCCATACAGCCCTTCAGAACTCAGCCGCATTTGCTTAATGAAATTGCCGGAACATTTAAGGAATATTATTTTGGCAGGCCGTTGCAAAGACGACATTGAAGCTTTTCAGGGACTCTTACAAGAATTAGAAATTGACACTGACAATCGCGGAACGCGAAAACAGGAACACAGCAGCTACAGGTCACATCCGTCGCAAATCCGCGATGAAAGAAATAGTAACAGGACACGACAAGGCTATTCTCACAACACAAATCGTGACCAAAACAGACACCACCCATATGACAACCACTGGCAGAGTAATAGTTACAGAGAAAGATCGCATTTCCGTAGTAATGAATATTACACAGACAATCACAGAAACAGACAATATGGCAAACAGAACTATTATTATCACTGGAGACAGAATAATTTCAGACGCATGGGTCCACCGCGCAATGATAATTCAGAGAGAAATTCTCCACCACTTAACCGACAAGAAAGAAACTACAGGAACTACCGACATGACGACAGACGATATAATCATACGACAGACCGGAATTTCATCAGAACTGGCGGGATCCAAACAGAGCTGTGCCCTCTCGGCAAGTTAGGTCTCCTAATCCCAATAACGGCGCGCGCCAACAAAGAGACAGACAATGACTCACACCGCAGGCAGCCGCGTGCGCCAGCTGGCTCAGAGAAAAATAACATAAGCTAACCTTGAGAAAAATTCCAGTATTCTTTACCGTCGTATAACGCATGATAATTGCGTTCAAGTTAACTCTGAGCACTAGGAAGAGTAAAGGATTGTACTACATTTCACATGTAAAACCATTTATTGAGAGATAATCTGTTTTTTAAATTAGTCTTTGCTATAAAACTTTTCACTCACATTTCTAGTATACTTTGTCACACTAAGAATCTGTTAACATGCAACAATGTTTTAAAGTTAAGTATCCAGTCTAGAACTTAGAGAACTTATTTAGACAGTATTTACGAGTGCATTGTTATAGTGAACAGACGTCACAGTGTTATTGTGTGTGTACATTCTTGCTTGTTAGTTGCACGCTTATGTAACGACTATAAGGCTTACATACTTAGAACATTTACCAGTACTGCTAATGAGATTTTAATGCAACATTTTGGTTTACTTGAAAATAAATTCTTTATTTGAAGTTCATTTGGTGAGATTAAAGATGACTTAGCATTTGGTTTCTATAATAGCTACACGATTATATCACGACGCTACTAATATGTGACACGATTTACATTGTTGCTTTTGCGGTGTATCTGTTTTATATCTGCACAGTTTTTCTGTATTATTCTGGAAAGTAAAACTTGTTTTAGTAGTAACTTTTGTGGTATAGCTACAATGAGACAGCCTTTATCGTAGCACAACAATAGGTTACATTATAGTACTTTCTTGATCACGGTAAGGTACGTAATAACTACGATATCTATACGGAAAGCATTTCACCTTCGTTTATGATGAGGTAAGTACATTGACTTCAGCAGAACTTTGCTTACAGAGGACGATAACTACGACAGTTCCACAGAATTATCTTACAGCAAAACGCACATTTAGCACTACAGGTCACGCATTTGAGTGATTAATTTGGTACTTAAACCATTTATTTATCAATATTGTTGAATTAAAAAGAAAGTTTTTTGTGATACATTTCATTCCATTGCTGTAATCGGTAACACCTGAGGGTATAATTACATTATTCCTCAGGGGGGTACACGCTTACTTTGTGTACCATGTGTTTGGCAAGCACAAGGAGCCCTAGCTAATATGGTATTTGTTTGTACAACTTTACACATCGGTACCATATTTCTCTAACACAGAGTTACACAGCTATCTGATTATTTGAGAGAGAAACAAACATATTTTTACTACATCAGTGACACATGTTTACGCAATTACGCAGGTGGATAACTTCACACTTATGAAATTGTATTTTGTCTGTACTTTGTGAACTGTTCATATTTTTTCGGAAACATTGTGATACTATGAGAGCTTTTAATGACATATTTGGTATGGGATCACGATTTTTAAAGTACGTTTGAGGCAGATGACAGAGAATTTTTTTTAGGTTTTGAAATTATTGGAGGAAGCTACGGAGATTTTGAGAATTTGATTTGGTGTTATGATGTTATTATTACGACGACGATGTGAATTATGCTGCTGAAGTATGCTTAACCTGATGCTATATGAGTTATTTGGTTATGCTACGTATCTGTTATGATGACATATTGAAGAAGTGTCGACGAATATACATATGTGTAATAAGGTAAGGAATAATGAGTAGTGGTTAGGGACTCTGGTTTGTGAAAAAGGATGTTGGAAACCAAGAATCGTACTTTAAGAGTTATGAAATGTGTGTATACGCGCGAATGTATCACAAGACCGCCAAAAATTTTTGGACACTGTTATATTTACAGGATTTTGTTTCTACATATTTGTAACGCAAATGCTTGACCTGTGAAATTTTTTATATGAGACAGCCACTGTAGCGGAAACTGGTGTCGTAAATATTTCGGTAAGAAAGTTAAGTGACCACCTGGACGTAATGCGTCGTGGGGGCCCAGCTGGGCGACAGCCAAGAGGAAAAAAGCCATTAGTGTGTGCCTTTCAGAGGCACAGGTAAAAAAAAATAAAAAAATAAAAAAAGAGGGTGTCGACATTTCTTTGTAGAAAGCGTCGCAAATACGACACGCTCAAACTTGAAAACATATGATTACACTGTGGAGCTCTTAATTTATGATATTTACTAAAATGCCTAATGAAACGACGAGAAACATTTCATGGCTATTGTCCTGCTAGTTGAGAGAAATGCCATGTGGCATGCTTTATGCATTTATTTACTCATTTTGTTTAATATCTAGTTTCTAACTGCACTGAATCATTGGTTAAAATAAATTTTATGGATGTACTAATATAAATATTTTATGCCTACAGATCCAGTAAATAATAACTTTATGATGTACTTAAAAAAACGAAGTAGCACAAAAAGACATTTCCCTTCACAGAAATTGCATACAGAATTGTCTTTTCAAGTACATGGTAATATTTTTTTACAATAAATTTTTGTGGTGCACCACTTTAATTGCATAGACAATAAGATGGGAATAGACATTGTCCTTATCTGCATTGTTGTATTTAGTGTAACATTTTTTCTGATTGAGCTTTGTCATGTTTTGGTATAAGTTATAGCATTTGCTGCAGCTGTTTGCCATTCATAGTGCTACTGAATGTCACTTTGTATTACTAGGTTAAGCCAATTTTATTACTGATTTATTTTTCTTGTTTGCTGCGCATTGCCTTATATTAGTTGTAATATTGCTGCCTTTTTTTGCCATTTTCCATTTTTTTGTCATTGCTGTTTGTATTAATTGTTTTGTGCCGCTGCATTGCCACGTCCCTTAGTTTAGCATCTGAGCTCAGTAGATTTAAGTTAGCTTAAGAGGGGGTAGACTATATAAGAAACTAACTATGATGAATTGGAAGAGATGCATTGAGAAGCTATAAGAAAATGGTTTTGCCAAAAAAGTAGTGTACAGTGGAGAAAAACTATTTTTGAAAGAGGATGTGAACAAAATACAGAAAGCATGCTTGGATAGGATATTTTTGATGGAAGCAAATGTTGAGATAAGACGTAAGATCCACAGAATGACGTTTTGGGTTGGACTGCAGTACCAAATGTTACACTGAAAACAAACCCTGTCCTTTCCTTTTGTGTTATCCTGCTATTTGTTTGTGTACCCTTGTGTATTTATGTTCTTCCTGTCTTTATATGTTTATCTGATAACACTTGTGTTGCATAATTTTTCTAATACTAAGCTACATTCACTATGATGAGGAATACTGTTATCCTCAAATATAATTAGCATTAATAACATGTTATTTACTTTGTAAAGATATTTACACATTATTTATTCTGTTTTGTTCTAATGCTCATTCGTGAAGTTGATGTTTCGAAATTTATTCTGATTCTTTATGTATGTGCTCCTGTCATAATTCCTGTAACACTGATGTATATGTTATTTCGATTCTTTTGTAAAGCCTGTATTACTGCAAATGTTATCTGTACTATTATGTTCTTTAATGATATTTTTTGTACCTTTGTTATTGTATTCTTATGTTATAAAATTGTAATTGACACCAGTTCATCAAATTAAGTAACTTGTAACTTACATTTCACTGCACACGTTTCTGTTGGTCATAGTATATGGACAATATGTGAGAAGTAGGGATTGATAGTGTTTGCAAGTGTGTTGATAATTCAGAAAGGGACTGGTTAACAGCATTGCTGGTTCTAAGGACAATTCCAAAAACTTTGTGAGTGGACAAGTGGTGGGTTATGGACTTGCTATGTTATCCGCAAGACTCTTGAATGGTGATTGTGCGCCTGCACAGTCAAACAGATGGCTGCTGGCCATCTCTACAAGGACTACAGTGGGTCTACACCTTTGATGACCGAACCAATACCATAATCTCTACCAGGACTACAGTGGGTCTGCTCTGTGATGACCTAAGTACCAATAGTCTTCAACTTCGACTGACTCTGCTGTGGGTTTGCTCTGTTGTGGCCCATTACCTGTCTGCATGTCAAGAGTCAGCACTGTCTTTCCGTTGGAAGGACAACACTACTTCTTCAAGACTGCATGGAAATCCACTACTTCCGTGTGCATTTTCTTTTACTACTCAGACTTTGAGAAAAACACTGCAATTTTACATTGATGAATGATCATGACTGTCTTTATGGACTGTGAAAAAATTTTAGCTTTTGACCAACATTGTATCGATAAGTGTGTGCATTTCATTTCTTTGTTATTGTAATTATGAAAAAAATTTTCAAGTCTGTATTGGCCACTGCCCAAAACAAATAGTAAATTTTTTTGTGGGGAGCATGGGGGCTATGTAAGTAGGCTGTTTACGTTTTCTTATTGGTAACGCCACATAGCGCTCTGTATGAAAAATCACTGGCTGTGCTGTGCGCAGTCTGTGGCTAGTTTGCATTGTTGTCTGCCATTGTAGTGTTGGGCAGCGGCAGCTGGATGCTAACAGCGCATAGCGTTGCGCAGTTGGAGGTGAGCCGCCAGCAGTGGTGGACGTGGGGAGAGAGATGGCGGAGTTTTGACATTTGTAAGAATTGGTGTCATGAACTGATATATATATATATATATATATATATATATATATATATATTGTGACTATAAAGGTAAATACGTTCTCTATTAAAATCTTTCATTTGCTAACCATGCCTATCATTAGTTAGTGACTTCTGCAGTTTGAAACTTTTAGTTAGCTGGCAGTAGTGGCGCTCGCTGTATTGCAGTAGTTCGAGTAACGAACATTTTTGTGAGGTAAGTGATTCGTGAAAGATATAGGTTATTGTTAGTCAGGGCCATTCTTTTGTAGGAATTTTTGAAAGTCAGATTGGGTTGCGCTAAAAATATTGTGTTTCAGTTTAAGCACAGTCTTGTATAATTGTTTTAAGGGGACGTTTCAGTTGTTGTTGTTCTCACGCAGCTGTCGTTGTTCGTCTGTCTCCTCATCCGCAGTGTCGTCAGGCAGTAGGGACTGGAGAAGGACCTCAGCAGTTTCCTGCCAAGACTCTGTCATCCCGTCCCCATGCCTGACTGTTGAGAGCTCCATCGGAGAACGGATTTTTTCCCGGACAAGCCTGTAGGGAACTCCCCATGGGTCTAATGCTAGTTGGTTCAGAACAAAGTGTTCCCAACGTTTTGTTCTAACTTCCCGTAGCTGTTTTTGGAAGTTATCTTTGGCTTCCCGGTAAAGCTGCAGCCATCTTTGTCTTTCTAGCCAGACGACACTGCGCTGGTAGTACCTCCTGAACCTTCTGACCGACCGGCGCATCTCCTCTAGTTCAGCTGACCATGGTGACGGAGAGGCCGCCTTGGCCCTCCTCCTAGTAGGTACGGCGGCTTTGACCGCTCGAGTTATTTCTGTCACCAGTTCGTCGGCACTGTTGTCAACGTCAAGGTCCATGTGTCTGTCACTTTCTGATAATGGAGGAATGTCGCATTCCCTAGCAAGTATTTCCCAGTCAGCTCTTTTGTAATTATATTGTACCTCCCACCCCATGGCCCAGCGGCTCTCTTCATGTCCAATGCTGAAACTGATGAGATTATGATCACTTGTGGTGGCATTCTCCACTACTTTCCGCTGCTGGATGAGGTGCGCAGCATTAGGCGTAGCCAGGATCACATCAATGTTTGTGCCTTGGCCACCTCCCGCCGCATAGGTCGGAGGGTTGCCTGGCTTGTTAGCCACCACAAGCTGCAAGGTCATGATGGCCTCTTCTGCCTTCTCTCCATTAAGGTCGCTGGTACCGCTGTACCATAGGGGGGATTTGGCATTTATATCGGCAGTTACAATTGTTTTCCGCCCCCGCAAAGCCGTGATAGCTGTGGTGAGGTGCGCCAGGTGTCTTTCGATGTCATCACCATATTGGAAGTACATGTTGATAACGACAATAGCTCCTGATGGAGACTGCAGCTCCACGACGTTGCAGTGGCTGGTTCTAAACTGTGTTAGGACTGTAGCCCTTATAGGTTTGTTGGTAATAATTATTGCCGATCTTGGGTCTTCCCCTCTGCTGACTACTTGCCAGGTCGCAGCTGTAAAAGCTATCTTCCCATTTAGGGAGTACGGCTCTTGCAGACAGACCACATCTAGTCTCCTCTCCTCCACTTCCTTACGTAACTCCTGCATCACAAGTGTGCTGTTGTGAGTGTTAAGTTGGCCAATGGTGATTTCCGTCATGTAGTTGTCTATGGAAAGTATGTATGAATTCTGTCATTAGGCCATGTCTTATTCCAGTCAATTTTGATGCGTCCATTTGCCAGAACTGCTTGTCGATAAATTTCGTCCAGGTCGAATTTTTCACCTCGTCTATCAAAAACTTTCTTTAGTAGGTCCCGCAGGGCTCTGAAGTCGGTGGGGAGATTCACGGACTTGAGTTGAATTCTGTCCACAGCCTCCATTACCGAGAAGGTGACTCTCTTACCATATTCATGTCCCACCCGAACCACGTGTCTCAAGGCAGTGGTCAAGGTAGTCAGCTGCTCCAGTCTCGCCAGTTGCATAGTGAGTTCGAGGTTAGGATGGACTCTGACTGGATCGACTGGTGGCAGTCTCACGACAGGATCTGTTGTTGCAGCTGGTTCACTTGAGCTAGTTATTTTATTTCCTTGAACTGGTTCTTTTGTAGTTCTATTTTCTACTGCTGAGACTGCCACAGTCTCTGGTACAGGATGCTATTGCCATAGGTCTTTAGTCGGCCTTGTTTCCCTGCTTGGGGAGGAGGGGAGCGTGACTGCAAGAGGTCTAGTTTGAGTACCTCTATCCGTTGTAGTAGAGTCAGTTTGAGTGCCTATGTCAGTGGTTTTAGTTGTGGCGCCCGTGAGCGACCTCAAGAATAACTTGAAAGCACTCGCCCTCATGGCATCCCTCCTCCTTTTACTTGGGGATTTTCTTTTGGGCATCCTGTTGGCTTTGGCTTGATCAGCCATAGTCTATCCTTGAAATGAGCCTTTGTTCCAGAAGAAGTCTGTAGGTGGGGCAATTACGTCCTGTGGTGCCACAGGCTTTTTTACCCCGTCTCTTACAGGGGATGCAGACTGCTGCCGCCCTACAGTCCTTCCTGACATGACCATCCTCGCCACATTTCGAGCAGGCCGACCCCCTGGTACAGTGCCTCAGAACGTGGTCGAGATCTCCACAGTTGTGGCAACGTGGTACAACCAGAAAGTCGCGTGTGTTTATGGCGTGAAAGCCGATGTATAATTTGCCCATTGCTGTTATTTTTCTCCACATTTGAGCGGAGACCTCGGCAACGTGATGCACCACATCACGGTCCCGAGGCCCCGTTTTGAATCTCAGATTGAAATTTCCTTTGAATTCTTCTTCTGACATGTCTTCAAAGTTTTGTGCCTTTATAGCTTTTTGCAGTTCCTCGTTTGTCATAATCGTTGGTACATCATATAAAATGACCAACGGGTTCCTTTTCCTTGGTGGCTCGCATTTGACCACCGAGTTTAATTTTGCATTGTTTAATAATTTTTCTTTGTCCTCTTCTGATGCAACTTCGACGATAACAGAGCTTCTACTTGGTTTGACCTTGTTGATTTTAATTTTATCTTTTGCTGGATTTATAGTGGTTGTGAGCAATTCTTGAATTCTTTTTACACTGGTGTCCTGACCAGGCAGGGTCCTTAGAAAGACCGTTGTGTCCGATCGTTTGGTGACTTTGGCAACGGCATCCTTTGTTGTCTGCGGTTTTGGTGGCGCTTGTGCGACCACCGCCGCCCAGGTCTTCCCAGGTTCCTTTCTTAATCTTTCGTTTTCTTTAGTCAATTCTTCGACGCGGCCCTCAAGCTTGGCGTTAGCGATGGCCCACGCCGCCAGTTCATTCTTGATTATCGTTAGTGCCGCTTGACTAATCTTTCCATTTTTAATGTGTTGCTCAAAGAGCAACGTGATTCTTGTATATCTTTGCAAGACGTTTTCCTCAGTTGCCTGTCCCGACTCGCCCTGAGGAGTGGGTTCAGACATCACAGAAGCTCGCGTTAGCGCACTCGAATCACTCGTCTCTGATGTCGCCATGTTGAACGAGTGATAAAAAAGGGGGTGGGAGCCCGTCTCTTGCCCCGGACCGGCTCCTCTGGCATGGGGGGGGGGGGGGGGGGGGGGGACTTCTGCAGCTCGCCTACCGACCTCGCCCCTAGGTCAAGAGCACTCCAGAGCTGCTGGGTTCAGCGCACCGTTTCCAGCGCACTGGTCCCCGTCATTGTTTACCGTTATTCGTCACTCCACACAACGTTTTTCCACTGTTAAATCGTCCAATGTTTACGCTCCTTACACCAAGCAAGGCTCGTTCGCGATTTACCGGCGTGATGTGTGGCTTATGAGCAACCGCTCCACCATGCAGTGCAAGTTCTCTCGCACCCCGGCTAACTGTCATAGTGCTTGCAGTGGATCCTGATGCAGTTTGGAATTCCTGTGTGATGGTCTGGACAGATGTCTGCATATTACACATCACGACCCTCTTCAAATGTCGGTGGTCTCTGTCAGTCAACAGACGAGGTCAGCCTGTACGCTTTTGTACTGCAGGTGTCCCTTCACGTTTCCGCTTCACTATGGCAAGGGAAACAGTGGGCCTAGGGATGTTTAAGAATGTGTTAATCTCGCATACAGACGTACGACACAAGTGACATCCAATCACCTGACCACGTTCGAAGTCCGTCATTTCCCCAGAGCGCCCCATTCTTCTCCCTCACGATGTTTAATGACTACTGAGGTCGCTGATACGGAGTACCTGGCAGTAGGTAGCAACACAATGCACCTGATATGAAAAATCTATCTTTTTGGAGGTGTCCGGATACTTTTGATAACATAGTGTACCTGCACGTAGGCTATTATTACGTTGAGCCGCCACTTAACACACTGTCACGCCCTTCCACCTCGTGGAGGCGTCTGCCTTCTCCTTCTGTCTCCCTCTAGTGTTTTTTTTTTTTTTTTTTTTTTTTTTTTACACACAGTTCCGTAGGACCAAATTGAGGAACAAATCTCTGAGGTCATGGAACGTCTCAGTACATGAAATTACAACATAAAAGTAATAATAGATACAAATAAATGTTTATGAAACCGAAAAAAGTCAGCCCGTCAGTCCATAACTTTAAGTAAACACAGTCAACAATACAATGAGGTCTACCTTAATTTTTCAACGAACTCCTCGACAGAATAGAAGGCGTGACCCATGAGGAAACTCTTCAGTTTTGATTTGAAAGCGTGTGGGTTACAGCTAATACTTTTGAATTCGAGTGGTACCTTATTGAAAATGGATGCAGCAGTATAAAAATGGTTCAAACGGCTCTGAGCACTATGGGACTTATCATCAGTGGTTATCAGTCCCCTAGAACTTAGAACTACTTAAACGTAACTAACCTAAGAACATCACACCTCCATGCCCGGGGCAGGATTCGAACCTGCGACCGTAGCGGTCACGCGGTTCCAGACTGAAGCGCCTAGAACCGCTAGGCCACACCGGCCGGCTCAGCAGTATATTTCACACCTTTCTGAACAAGAGTTAAGGAAGTCCGATCCAAATCAGGTTTGATTTCTGCAGAGTCTTAACCGAGTGAAAGCTGCTAATTCTTGGGAATAAGCTATTACTGTTAACAAGAAATGACAGTAAGTAATACATTTATTCTGAGACCAACGTCAAAACACACAGACTCGTGCACATGGGTCAAGAAGAGGTTCGTGAACTTGCACCACTTATTGCCCGAACCGCCCGTTCCGGAGCCAAAAATATTCTTTTAGAATGGGAAGAGTTAGCCCAAAGTATAATACCATACGAAATAAGCTAATGAAAATAAGCAAAGTAAACTAATTTTCGTGTCTTACGATCAGTCACTTCAGATACCGTTCGAACAGTAAAACTGGCAGTATTAAGTCTTTGAACAAGATCCTGAACGTGGGCATTCCACGACAGCTTCCTATCTATCTGAATACCTAGAAATTTGAACAGTTCAGTTTCACAAATCATTTGCCCGTTTTGTGAAAAAAAGTCAGATTTTATTGAATTGTCTGTTAGAAACCGTAAAAACTTAGTGTGATTTAGCGTTAGTTTATTTTCTAAAAGTCGTGAATGTAGGTCATATACTGCTCTACTTGAAATCGAGCCAATGTTGCACACAACATCCATTACTACTAAGCTAGTGTCATCAGCTAACGGAAATATTTTAGAGTTACCCGTAATACTAGAGGGCATATCATTTATACAAATAAGGAACAGGGGTGGCCCCAACTCTGATACCTGGGGCCTCCTTCACTTGACAGTACACCACTCAGACCCCACATCACAGCCGTTATCAACACTATGAATAACAACCTTTTCTGCCTGTTGCTAAAGTAAGAGGTGAACCAATTGGGAGCTACTCCTAGTATCCCGTAATGCTCCAACTTCTAGAGCAATATTTTGTGATCAACAATCGAATTCCTTAGTTAAATCAAAAGATAAGCCAAGCGTTCGAATTCTTTTGTTTAACCCATCCAGTACCTCACAGAGAAAAGAGAATATAGCATTTTCAGTAGTTAAACGATTTCTAAAGCCGACCTATACATTTGATAGCAAAATCGTGTGATATAAAATGATCAATTATCCTTACACACACAGCCTTTTCAATAATTTCTGCAAACAATGATGGCACAGAAATAGGTCTAAAATTATCTAACGCCGCCGTTCATCGAAGTGTGTAAGAATCAGAAGTTTCCTCGAAATAAACAACATTCTTACTTAGCGTTAATCTCTGATATTAAGCGAGTCTGGGGTGTGTCTCAAAATTGCCATAATAAAACGTAAAATGGCTTTGAAAATAAAGCTACCACATCCATAATGAAGATATTAATGCAGCGCCGTCCGGTAGCACTTTGAATAAGTCACGAAGCAGATGACGAACGAAAAAGAAAACGTGAGGTCTTATTAGATTAGAGAATGTGGCATCAACACTTGAGAACTGTGGAAGGCTACACTGTAAGAGAGGTTTGGTGAGAGCACCCACCAAGTGAAATAACACCAATCTGCATCTGAATGTGTGGCCTAAGTGTGCGGGAAGAGCTTCCTTCAAAACAGCCCTTCTCTCCAGCTCGTTTGAATTTATTCCTTTTATGGACTCTGAAATGCCGCGTAAAGTGCAGAATAAAAGAAGAGCGCGTGATGTGGTGTGGTTGAGCGGAGGACTACATCAGCAGTCGCGAGGAAATTCCTGGGTGTTTAGCGCCCACGTCAGGATCACCGCTGCGTTTCTGGGAATGTTATTTCTCGTTGCGGGCGGAAATTTTCCCACACGGGCGAACAAAGCACAAGCACATACATATAGTCTTTAACACACCTGAGTAGAGGGGGAAATAGAATAACTTCAATCCTATGTGGCAGTTTCTTCGACGATAAAGGGCGCCATGTTTTATTAAAACTATTCGGTCGGTGTAGGGCCCTAAACTGATTGGATCCTAGAATGAAAATAGTGGTTGACAATGAGTATTTTAGGATCTATTTTCAACACCTTTTTATTAGGTCACTTTCTTATCTCTGTCTCTTTGGCAAAAATTTTGATACTGATTTTAAACTAACTTCCCAGTGTCCTAGAGACTTGAAACGTTAAACAACAGCTCACTTTTTGTCTGGTGTGTAGTGGAGCGTATTTTCTCTACTTCTGTTTACCGCTTTCCCTGTTTCAGTCGTGAATGTTGCGGGGTAAGAATTATCACTAGGAAGCCACCATGTAAGCTCAATTCTGTCTAATCTTTCATGGTCCTTTCGTGAGGTGTACGTAGGAAGAAACAATATATTCATTGATTAAAGTCAAATGCAACTGAAATAAACCTTAAATACACCACATGTCTCAGTTGTTATCTCATCAAAATGTTTCATATCGATTCAAAACGACTGAAAAGTAGAAAATAATTATTTGAATAATATTTTTAAAGTAACACTTTTTTAACAAAGAATAACAAATAAAGTAATTTCTCCTAGCACAGCACAGATATCTAAACCCGTATAGCCAGCCCTAAAAAACTGTGAATGTGGGTTTTTAATGATTTGACAATTCTTGCACCGGGCAGTTTTGGCCGAGTGGTTCTAGGCGCTTCAGTCTCTAACCGGGCGATCACTATGGTCGCAGGTCCGAATCCTGCCTCGGGCATGGATGTGTGTGATGTCCTTAGGTTAGTTAAGTTTAAGTAGCTATAAGTTCTAGGGGACTGATGACCTCAGGGCCATCTGACAATACTTGTAAATGTTGGAACCAAAAAAGTGGAGCGCATCCGATAGATAACTTCGAAGAGTGTAGATCATAGCTGTCACTTGGGAAGAATCACAGAACACTTGATATCATTTGTAGTTCAATAACATTGGTAATTATGCAAGTGAAATATTCATAAATGAACCACAAGTTGTAGTTTTAAATTTTACAAGTATTGTCATGGCTATTGAAATTTCACAATCATACATTTTCAGGGCTTTCTTTATGATATTAGGGATTTGTGTTAGCCTAGGAGAAATTATTTTACTATTTTTACTCGTTTTTAAAAACCTGTTATATTAAAAAGTTTTTGATTTAAAGAATTGTTTTTCCATCAATCTCCTACCTGGGTTAATGCAGCCAGCTACGACTTCCTCGCATTTGCCAACGTTTCCCTCTAGGAGTAGCACTTACACCCAACGTCCTAGATTGTTTGATGTATATATTCCAATGTCTACTCAGCCACCATTTTTGAGCTCTACAAATTAAAATTTATGTCCTCGTAGATTCTGCTAAGGACTCCCTTATCTACACACATCGAAAACAGTTTTGCATCACCCTCGTTCCTAGAATTCCTGAAGATAGACGTTGCCTGTGGATATTTTATCATGGACACAGTCCCTTTGACTGTTCGGAGATGTCACTAAACACGCCCAAAGATGTAAACAACCATGCTTGGGCAGCCGGAGTCCGACAGCCGATCAGTTCCAGTCATTCCACCGGGACGGAGGTACACGGCTCGAGTTGTCTGTAGTTCAACCATGCCTAAACGGTCAATACCCGGTTCCATCAGATCCGCGTTGTTACTTTGTGTCAGAAAAAGCTCTCAACAAGAAAAATGTCCAGGCGTCTCGGAGTGAATCAAAACGATGTTTTTCGGACATGTAGGAGATACAGAGTGACAGAAACTGTCGATGATGTGCCTCGCTCACACCGCCCAGGGGCTAGTACTGCTATGACCAGTAATTATGGATTATTGTTCGGGATGAATCCTGACAGCAACGCCAACATGCTGAGTAATACTTTTCGTGCAGACACAGGACGTCATGTTACGGCTCAAACTATGTCCAACTTCACTCCCAACGTCCTGGGCATGGTCCATCTTTGCAACCATGCAGCACGGCACAGATGGACCCAACAACATGCCGGAAGGAGCGCTTAGGATTGGCATCACGTTCTCTTCATCGATGAGTGTCGCATATGCCTTCAAGCACACAATCGTCGGGGCCGTGGTTGGAGGCAACCCGGTCAGGCTGAACGCCTTAGGCACACTGTCCAGTGTGTGTAGCGGGGTGGACGCTCCCTGCTGTTCTGCGGTTGCATTATGTGGGGCCAACGTACGCCGCTGGTGGTCGTGGAAGGCGCCGTAACGGCTGTACGATACATGAATGCCATCGTCCCACGGATAGTGCAACCACATCGCCAGCATATTGAGAGGCACCCACATGCCTTGCTCATACTGTGGCATAATGCAGTCAGGCCTGCTAGATGAGTGGTCTGCCAAGCGAGTGGATTTATTCTTATTAATCGAATAACATCAATGACTGATAATGAGCTCTAGTAGACACAATTAAGCTACAAATTATTCTCCTGTTTGAATATTACGCAACGGAAACGGATAACACACATCTGACTGTTAGTAATTTACACAACGCTCTGGCAATACCACATTTTCTTTCTTACCCAATGGCTTTGACCAACACGTGGCCATCACACTGAATATGAATGGCGTACACATTATAAATTCTGGGTATCATGACTACACACCATTCGAAAAACAAGGCCACCAATCTTTTTCTTTCCACTATCTTTTTTATTACGATAAATTCTATAATGATTCAAAGATAACCTAAACACACCATTACATTTTATACAACAATTACACATGAGAAACTCCGCCCAGTAGGCATGGCTTTACATTGGTGATTCTCTATCTTATGGTCTCGTAATTATCTAACGCTACAGTGCACTTTCCGGATAGGATGGTGGATCTTTTGCTATATCTCACACTTCGACTCTCACACCCATCATGACGAAAATTTACTCCAGACCAAGCGGTACAAAAAGGAACATGCATAACCCACTACCTCTGAACCTATCTTGCTACTGTCCCATGCAAACCACACATACTTAAATTACATGGAATACAGCACACTGGCAACATACAATACATCACAAATAATAGTCACAACGTTAGAATCACTTCACTTCCAGCTTTCCCACTTCAATTAGTATTCATCCCAGTTTCACACGACACTGCCCCACTTCGTAACTTTTCTTTCCTACTACGAACTCTGGAGAACATATGCACGGCTTCCTGTGCAATGCAAGCAAAGTGGCGTTGCTGGATAGACGGCTGACACACCTTGCTTTTCTCTCAGAGTATTAGAGTTTAATCTAGCGTCACACGGAGACATAAAACGCAAAGTAATATTATGATCATATTCTTCACACACGCGAGTCCTCAACTGATACCATGGACGAGTACTTCTCTTTATCTTTTGTCTCATACACAGATTTAGATGCACACAGTACTCACCAAGTCCTGCCCACGTCATTTCTTAATTATTTCCAACCTATAGTACACACACCAGTAATTCAGCTTAGCTTTAGCACTCGGAAGTATTTCGACTTAGTACTAGCACTCGCAGGTATTTCAACTTAATTGCTACACGTGGTTTCATTGTGACCGTTGGTCACTTCCGAGGATTATTACGATCCCCTTAATATTATCTGCCTGTCATTTTATTCTCCCCCCAAAAGAGAAATAATTATTCCAAACTACTCTTAAGTATTCCACATGCATACAATTCTCTCCACTCTTTTCTCTTTACGGAGCACACCTAAGACAGGTCTTACCAACACAAGATCCACCGCCAGAGTGCTGAAACATGGCCGTTCTTCAGGTCATCTCGCACCTCCGCCGAAGTGCGGGAGCACCATGCAACAGTATTGGTCAGCCATATTTCAGGCGCTCAAAGCTCCCGTAAATTTCATCTCTTTGGTTGTACCAAAGGTGACCATAGGACCGTCTCAAAGATGATCATGTATTGCACATTGACTATCTGCGGTTTGAAGACGACCATACATTCATTCATTTCACAGATTTCACCAAATTGAATGTAGGGATTTATTTTGTGGGAGTGTACATGTGATCAATTAAATAAATAAATTGTCCTTCTTTCCTACACTGGTATCCGGCTTCGGTGTATTAAGTGAAACTGAGTTATTGTTACAAAAAATATGTTGTTCTGACAAGAATAACGAAGAATGTTGTACCTATTTTCAGTGTCGGGTGGTACTGTACCCTTTCAATATTAGCGAGGCATTCGTCTTCATGGACGACAATTCGCACTCCCAACGTGCACATCTTGTGAATGACTTCCTTCAGGATAACCACATCGCTCGACTAGAGTGGCCATGATGTTCTCTAGACATGAACGCTATCCAACATGCCTGGGATAGATTGAAAAGAGCGGTTTATAGACGACGTGGCCCACCAACCACTTTGAGGGATCTGCGCCGAATCGTCGTTGAGGAGTGGGACAACCAGGACCAACAGTGCCTTGATAATCTTGTGGATAGTATGCCATGACGAATACAGGCATGCATCAATGCAAGAGGACGTGCTGCTGGGTAATAGAGGTACCGGTGTGCATGGCAATCTGGACCACAACCTCTGAAGGTGTCGCTGTATGGTGGGACAACATGCAATGTGCGGTTTTCATGACCAATAAAAGGAGCGGAAATGATGTTTATGTTGATCTCTATTGCAATTTTCTGTACAGGTTTCGGAATTCTCGGAATCGGGGTAATACAAAGCTTTTTTTGATGTGTGTGCTATCTTGTAAGTCCACACAATGCTCAGAATCCTTCTCTAAAACGAAATTTAGAACGCTTTGATTCTCCTCTATTCCTTTTTACCAGCATTCCACGGTTAACTCGTATACAATGCAATGGAGCTGCATTTCTAGATTTCTTCTGCTTTTCTTCGGTTACCTTTTTTTGCATGGGTTGCTTCTCAGCTCAGAGGCTCCTTGGTTATGGCTTGGAAGCTATGTTTATAACTCATCATTTTCCTCGGTTTCGGTGATATTTCGTGTGTGGACACCTTCATCCCATTTTGTCTGCCTTGGCTTCTACTGCACTGCAATTACGGAGATATTACGTGAATATTAAAGCGCGCCGAAAGTCCAAACGCACAGAATATTGGCGGACGTCATCATTCTGCTGCAGTATAATGCCCAGGCCACATTGCCAAGGTTATTTCGTCTACAATGCAGACGTTTCGCTGAGAAGCCCTTACACGTCCTCCATACAGTTCCAACCTCTTCTCGTACATACATACATACTGAAACGTCCCCTTAGAAAAATTATACACGACTGTGCTTAAACTGACACACAATATTTTTAGCGCAACGCAATCTGACTTTCAAAAATCCCTACGAAAGAATGGCCCTGACTAACATTAAACTATACCTTTCACAAATCACTTACCTCGCCAAAAATCTTCGTTACTCGAACTACTGCAATACAGCGAGCGCCACTACTGCCAGCTAACTAAAAGATTCAAACTACGGAAGTCACTAACTACTGATAGGCACAGTTAGAAAATGAAAGATTTTAATAGAGAACAAACAATGTATTTACCTTGATAGTCATTATATATATATATATATATATATATATATATATATATATATATATATATATATATATATATATATCAGTTCATGACACCAATGCTTACAAATTTCAAAACTCCGCCATCTCTCTCCCCACGTCCACCACTGCTGGCGGCTCACCTCCAACTGCGCAACGCTACGCGCTGTTAGCATCCAGCTGCCGCTGCCCAACACTACAATGGCAAACAACAATGCAAACCAGCCACAGACTGCACACGGCACAGCCAGTGATTTTCATACAGAGCGCTACGTGGCGGCGGCGTTACCAATAAAAATACCTAAACATCCTACTTACAATACATACGTTAATCCTTGTTCCATGGATCATGAATACGACATTTCGTAATGATGTGGAACGTGTCACTTTAACATAAGTTTCCTTTACACAAAATAATTAATTAATTTTTTACAGTTACTACTTCATATCTGGAAGTCATCTATTGAGTAGAAAGAGTTGTCATTCAGAAATGCTTTTTAATTTGCTTTTAAATGTTGGTTGGCTATCTGTCAGACTTTTAATACTATTTGGCAAATGACCAAAGATTTTCGTGCAGCATAATTCACCCCTTCCTGTCTGTGCCAAGGTGAGATTTAATCCAGAATAGTGAACATCGTCCTTTCTTCTAGTGTTGTAGTTATGCATTTCGCTGTTATTTCTGAACTGGGATGGGTTATTAATGACAAATTTCAAAAGAGAATATATGTATTGTGAAGGTACTGTGAATATCCCAAGTTTCTTAAATAAATGTGTGCAAGGCGATCTTGGGTGGGCTACAGCTATTATTCTGATTACACACTTTTGTGCAATGAATACTTTCTCTCTTAATGACGAATTGCCTCAAAATATGATGCCACATGAGAGCAGTGAATGAAAATAGGCATAGTAGGCTAATTTACTGATATGTTTATCATCAAAAGTTTGAAATAACCCTAATAGCATAAGTAGCTGAACCTAATTGTCTCAGTAGATCATCAGTGTGTTCCCTCCAGTTCAATTTCTCATCAATGCACACACCCAGAAATTTTGAGTATTTTGCCTCAGCAGCAGACTTCTGTCCATAGTCTATATTTATCAATGGTGTTAAAGCCACTTATTGTACAGATCTGTATAAACTGTGTTTTCTCAACATTTAGTGACAGTCCATTTGCAGAGAACCACTTAATAATTTTCTGAAAGACATTATTTGCAATTTCCTCAGCTGATTCTTGTTTCTTGGGTGTGATTACTATACTTGTATCATCAGCAAAAAGAACCAACTTTGCATCTTCATGAAGATGGCAAGTCCTTAATGTATATTAAGAACAATAAGGGACCCAAGACTGAACCCTGTGGGAGACCATTCTTGATACCTCCCCGCTTAAAGGACTCTGTTGGTTTTTGAGACTATCTGTACTGTTAATTTCAACCTTCTGCATTCTTCCAGTTAAGTATGAAGTAAACCATTTGTGCACTGTCCCACTCATACCACAATACTGAAGCTTATGTAGAAGAATTTCATGATTCACACAATTAAAAGCCTTCGAGAGATCACAAAATTGCATTTAATATTGCATTTAATATTTGATCAATGAAAGCATATATAACATTTTCTGTTGAAAAACCTATCTCAAAACAAAATTAACATTTTTTCTCATACTTCATTTTTACAAATATGTGATGCCACTCTTGAGTACATTACTTTTTCAGGAATTTTGGATAACGCTGTCAGAAGTGATATTGGGCGGTAGATGTCAGCATCAGATGTATCTACTTTTTACGCAGTGGTTTAACAATAGCTTATTTCTGTCTATCTGGAAAAATGCCCTGTATCAGTGAACAAGCTTTTAGTACTTTGTTGGTACTGCCATCAATTCCATGTGAGCTTTTATTTTTGAGTGAATTTATTATTTTCCTCATTTCAGTAGGAGAGGTGGGTTGAATTTCAATTTTTTCAAATTGCATAGGTACTATGTCTTTCATATACTGATTTGCAATTTCTAATGAATAGCTGGATCCCATTTTCTCTGCAACACTTAAAAAACGATTATGAAAAATGATTTCTGCTTCTGATGTCTTGTTTACAAACTTTTCATTGTGTTTAATAGAAATACAGTGTTCCTGTACTCTTGGTTGCCATGTTTCTCTTTTCACAATATTCGAAATTGTTATAATTTTATTGTGAGATGTGCTAATCTCAGACATGATGCACATACTTCTGGACTTTTTAATAACTTTTCTTAATACTGTGCAGTAGTTTTTATAATGTTTCATTGTTTTTGGATCATTACTCTTCTAACATTCTGGGTGGTGTCTGTTTATTCTATATCGTGTCTCCCTACCACTTTCACGCAACGACGCTCTGAGTGTGTTTTTAGAGAATTGACTAGTTTCAACCTGGGACCTGTTGCTGGTAAGGAGACGCCAGACCACACATGACATGTAGAATTCAGAAGAGTTCAGTGAGACTAGCGATGATATAACTAAATACTTAATGATTTCAGCGTCAGCTCCACTGCACTCCCTGTAAAAGAATCTTAATACTAACTAAATTTACTGGAAGGGATTCAAGGCTTTCCTATTTTTAGTTAGCTGGTAAAATAACGTCGAAAAAGTAGTTAAGTTTACCATTGGAAATTTTATTCTACTCACAAAACATCGTTTATAAATTGCACTATTGATAAAAGGAAATGTTTTAATACAGGATGGTAAAAATAACCTTAAGCTCCACCTACAAAAATTCTGTCTATCCAATGAGATACGTTATACTTTTCGTGGTGGGGCAATGTTTTTAAAGTTTGAAACCTAACAGAGACGCGAAAGAGTCTCCCGCCAAAACTTGAGGGTGGTGTGGCCCTTTGTGTGTTATCGTAAGATCTATACTGTTTTTCTGGACGGCTCTAGCTTTTATTATTGGCTGGGGGGTGGTCCTTGACGTAACAGAGACGCGAAAAAGTCTCTCGCTAAAACTTGCATCTGGCGTTGTCTTAGTAGTTAGCTGGCGACGTGGGTGTCCAGTCCGTCCCTTATCGTAGGGCCTTTTAGCTTAACACGGTTCTGCTCTCGGCTTCTGTTCTCGTTTCTCCCCTCGGAACTGCGTCTGTCTCACAGTGGGAAGGTATGACATGCATTTAGGCATACTTGTGTTAGTCTGTGGTATTCCATTTGCTCACTCGTTACTCGTATTACTTTGGTTAATTTAATGTCACGATTTATTCGGAACTATGTGACATAGTACTGGATTTGCTTATCATGTCAGGGTTTTCATGGAAGGTGTTGGATTTGCCTGACACCTTACACTCCTCCTAGCCATAAGATACATTTCCCTTTTCTATTGACAAGATATTTTTATCCCTTTAGTAAGCCTGGCTTTTCACATGGTTTCTTACAATTATATTTCACTGTTTTTTTAGGAAAACTGTTTTCAAATACACTCCTGGAAATGGAAAACAGAACACATTGACACCGGTGTGTTAGACCCACCTTACTTGCTCCGGACACTGCGAGAGGGCTGTACAAGCAATGATCACACGCACGGCACAGCGGACACACCAGGAACCGCGGTGTTGGCCGTCGAATGGCGCTAGCTGCGCAGCATCTGTGCACCGCCGCCGTCAGTGTCAGCCAGATTGCCGTGGCATACGGAGCTCCATCGCAGTCTTTAACACTGGTAGCATGCCGCGACAGCGTGGACGTGAACCGTATGTGCAGTTGACGGACTTTGAGCGAGGGCGTATAGTGGGCATGCGGGAGGCCGGGTGGACGTACCGCCGAATTGCTCAACACGTGGGGCGTGAGGTCTCCACAGTACATCGATGTTGTCGCCAGTGGTCGGCGGAAGGTGCACGTGCCCGTCGACCTGGGACCGGACCGAAGCGACGCACGGATGCACGCCAAGACAGTAGGATCCTACGCAGTGCCGTAGGGGACCGCACCTCCATTTCCCAGCAAATTAGGGACACTGTTGCTCCTGGGGTATCGGCGAGGACCATTCGCAACCGTCTCCATGAAGCTGGGCTACGGTCCCGCACACCGTTAGGCCGTCTTCCGCTCACGCCCCTACATCGTGCAGCCCGCCTCCAGTGGTGTCGCGACAGGCGTGAATGGAGGGACGAATGGAGACGTGTCGTCTTCAGCGATGAGAGTCGCTTCTGCCTTGGTGCCAATGATGGTCGTATGCGTGTTTGGCGGCGTGCACGTGAGCGCCACAATCAGGACTGCATACGACCGAGGCACACAGGGCCAACACCCGGCATCATGGTGTGGGGAGCGATCTCCTACACTGGCCGTACACCTCTGGTGATCGTCGAGGGGACACTGAATAGTGCACGGTACATCCAAACCGTCATCGAACCCATCGTTCTACCATTCCTAGACCGGCAAGGGAACTTGCTGTTCCAACAGGAAAATGCACGTCCTCATGTATCCCGTGCCACCCAACGTGCTCTAGAAGGTGTAAGTCAACTACCCTGGCCAGCAAGATCTCCGGATCTGTCCCCCATTGAGCATGTTTGGGACTGGATGAAGCGTCATCTCACGCGGTCTGCACTTCCAGCACGAACGCTGGTCCAACTGAGGCCCCAGGTGGAAATGGCATGGCAAGCCGTTCCACAGGACTACATCCAGCATCTCTACGATCGTCTCCATGGGAGAATAGCAGCCTGCATTTCTGCGAAAGGTGGATATACACGCTACTAGTGCCGACATTGTGCATGCTCTGTTGCCTGTGTCTATGTGCCTGTGGTTCTGTCAGTGTGATCATGTGATGTATCTGACCCCAGGAATGTGTCAATAAAGTTTCCCCTTCCTGGGACAATGAATTCACGGTGTTCTTATTTCAATTTCCAGGAGTGTATATTCACAAACATATCATGAACCTGGTCAAATTTTAAATCAGCATCATGTTTGCTGTACACTTTATCCCAGTCTAACTGTTGCAAGGTTTCCCTTAAATTTTGAATTGTTAAATCATTAGTTGAACTCACTATTTTGGAGGACTGTTTTGCATTACTGTGGGGAGCTATATCATATACTGTAACTTGCTGTGCAACATGACCAGACAGACCATTCTTAACAGGATAAGTTTTTATTTGATTAAATTTATTTTGGTCTATGAAAACGTTATCTATCAGTGTGCTGCTTTGTTGTACCATCCGAGTAGCAAAATCAATAACTGATATCAAATAGAAAGAACCAAGTAATACTTCAAGGTGAAGCTTTCTATCATACCCTCTTAGAAAATCTACGTTGAAATCCCCACAGTCAATAATTTGCTTTCCTTTGTCTGACAGGTAGCACAACAAACAATCCAAGCTTTTCAAAAATATTGAAAATTTTGCAATAGGAACCTACACACGGCTACAGTTATAAAACTACCATTATTTAGTTTAAGCTCACAAGCCTATGCTTCTTTGTGTTGCACAACCCAAAAATTTTTAGTTTCCTAATTCTTCACACTATTACTGATTTTAACATATATGGCAACTCTCTCCATAGTGTCTCTACTTGGGTGTTCTGGAAACTTATATCTACCTACATTTACCATTTCCATACGTGTGACTATATGATGTTCAGACAGGCGTAATACATATATTCCACTCACAGTGTCTTTTTGGAACCCTAAAGAAAGACATTTGTGGCCGTCCACTTGCTTACAATAAGAGATCCACGCCTGGATACAATCAAAAATCATGAAAACGTTTCTCCATGAAGGCACTGACCGTCCTGTTTCACAGTGTGATAAATGCATTAGCAGTTATAGCAATTACTTTTGAAATAATGTACAGTTTATTTACTTCTATTCCATCTGTTTCGTTTTCATTTGAATTCTCCTTAGACATTTAGTGTTATATGTTGATTTTGTCTAAAAATGTGTCGCAAGTAGGTTTAGTAGTAAACCAGTAGTAGATTTGAATGCCATTTCTGATGTTGAACTTGTGTTGCTTGGACAGCGAAAATGTAGTGAGCGAAACTTTTATTTCCATAATTATTTTGCGGGCAGTGTCACAAGAATAAATTTAAAAAAGGTTTTAGATTACGTGTAAAGAATGTTCGCAGTTGTTAAGTGTTCTCATTCTCAAACACTGTATAAATGTGAGCTGGGTAGTTTGCACGCTGTGAGGTACATTTCTTCAAGACATACACTTATTTTTTAAATTAAATACTCATCTTGCTGTCTGAAACGTTTAACAAAAGATTAAATCTCTTAATGATAATATTTTGCCAAGGGTTTAAAATTTTTAAGTTCATTCAGTAACTATACGAAATACGGACATCCAAATGTTTGTTGCCTCTGGAAGCGATTAGATAAAGAACCTGCTACTGGGAATTTGGCGACAGGGTGACTGTTTTAGCAGTTTAATAGCGCAAAAGTTGGTTGCGAAGAGAATAAAATTTAGTTTGTGAAAAATTTTAAAATAATATTTTTTGGTATAGCTGCGACTGAAAGGTTAAGGACGAAAGTAACTTTCGCATGAAAAGTCTCTGCCAAGTAATATAGCTCGATGATACTCATTCTGTACATGGGAAGAACTGCTGCTTTATGGAATGAAGTACGCAATGAGGAGAACAGAAACGATACTTTTATTCAGATACAACAATTACAAAGTAATCAGTGCGATTCATGAAGCTCCTGTGGACATTACAGATGACGGGACGTGGTTCTTAATAGGGTGTGTGATCACTACGGACAGAAACGCGTGCACTGAACGGTGCCCCCATGCTGGCCACAAGGTAGTAAACGACTTCTTGTGATAGGGAGTTCCAGCCCTCCACAAGTGCCGTTGACAACTGCTGGATGGTCTTTGGTGCACCTGGATTCGCTGCAGTACGTAATCGCAACGAATCCCACAGGTTTTCGATGAGAATTAAGACGGGAGAATGGGCAGGCCAATCCTTTAGACGAATATCCTCTCACTGTATGGGCTCATTCACCTGCGCTATTCGTCCACTGTCATCCATAAAAATGAAGTCAGGGCCGAAAACATCCACCAAAAGGACGCACATGGGGAAGAGTACAGTGTCAAAATAGCACTGACTGGTGAGTGTGCCGTGTTCAAATATTTGCAGGTCCTCCCATGCAAGAATATGCGTCCCTTACGCCATAGCACCTGGACCATCAAAACGATCATGTTCGACAATGTTCTTGGGAGCAATGCGTGTCGCCGGCCGCGGTGGTCTCGCGGTTCTAGGCGCGCAGTCCGGAACCGTGCGACTGCTACGGTCGCAGGTTCGAATCCTGCCTCGGGCTTGGATGTGTGTGATGTCCTTAGGTTAGTTAGGTTTAAGTAGTTCTAAGTTCTAGGGGACTAATGACCACAGCAGTTGAGTCCCATAGTGCTCAGAGCCATTTTAATGCGTGTCACCACATCTCACCATGTGAGGGTCCATTCCAAATAACTACTCTGATAGAATCTTCTCTCTTCTGAAAAGTGCATACAAGCTTATTCCTCGTTGGTCCATCCCCTATGCTCTTCCACCATAGGAAACGTTACCGAAGATGTGCGAGTGTCAACGGTTTGGTTGGTTGGTTTTCTGACGTAAACAAGGCTTAAGGTAAAACAACACCCAACGTACGTGTGTGAAAGTAAAAGGGGGAAAACGAATGGGGAACCACACCGAAAGAGAAAACGAAAGGAACGAACAAAAAACATTTAGACGAACACCACAAGGTAAAGTAGGAGATGGTATTAAAACCAGAGAGCAGATAGTCGGGGCTCGCTGATCACAAGAATAGAAGAGGATAAGCCAGCCACTCTGCAACACACTGAAATGTCCACCCCAAAAAGGCAAGGCGAGATGAACACATGAAGAGAAAAGACGAATACCAAGACAAAAAAATGTAAAGGTGGCAGAGAGTTAAAATGGTGGAAGGGTGGATGCCTCAGATAGAAGGCCAAATGTCCACCCTTAAATGGTACGATAAAACCCCTCTCACGAATAAAACGTAAAACTAAATCTGCTGTTGAGGCATTGTCGCCAAACACCGCAGGTAGGGTGCTGGAAAGGTTAAAAGTTCGCCGCAGAGCGACTAAAATTGGGCAGTCCAGCTAGATGTGGACGAAGTCATATCGGAGCGGCGCGTTTCGTCACAGAGTTATTTGGTAAACGTGAGAGCGTTGCGGAGAAGTTTAGCCAACTCAAGTGGCAGACTCTGCAAGAGAGGCGCTCTGCATCGCGGTGTAGCTTGATGTCCAGGATTCGAGAGGGTGCGTTTCTGAATGAGGTATCGAATATATTGCTTCTCCCTACTTACAACTCCCGAGGTGATCACGAATGTAAAATTAGAGATATTCGAGCGCACACGGAGTCTTTCAGGCAGTCGTTATTCCCGCGAACCATACGCGACTGAAACAGCAAAGGGAGGTAATGACAATGGCATGGATTGGTTCAAATGGCTCTGAGCACTATGGGACTTAACATCTATGGTCATCAGTCCACTAGAACTTAGAACTACTTAAACCTAACTAACCTAAGGACAACACACAACACCCAGCCATCACGAGGCAGAGAAAATCCCTGACCCCGCCGAGAATCGAACCCGGAAACCCGGGCGTGGGAAGCGAGAACGCTACCGCACGACCACGAGATGCGGGCGACAATGGCACGGAAAGTGCCCTCCGCCATAAACCGTTGGGTGGCTTGCGGAGTATAAATGAAGATGTAGATGTAGCCACAGCGACACCGAGTTGGGTCATCGCGACGGAGGAGGTGACCGCGTGGTAGCCACGTATGACCAATGCAGAGCCGGCAAAGGACAACAGATTCCCTGCGAGTGGCTCGCATGGATGACCGCCACTCATTATTTGTCTCCTTTACAGCACGGAGTTTATTTGGTGTAGTCAGGCTGCCCCATTCAGTATCCCAGATGGCGAAAACTTTGCGGCGGAAGACCAACCGCAAATCGGTCTCCGGCAGACGAAATTCCAGAGATGGTCTATTGGTGGCCCATTTGGCCAGGCGGTCAGCAAATTCATTGTCCGATATCCCGATACGTCCTGGAGTCCAAATGAAGGTCACTCGCCGGCCACTGTTGCACACAACGTATTAGGCACCGGACAGTCTCCGTGCTACCGTGGATCCAGAGATTCTGAGCGTTGCAGTCCAGTTAAATGTGGCAGCAACTCCACACTCTTTGTCGTGGATTCCTTCTTGCCTGATGCACAATGTAGCTGTCGTCTGCTGCTATAGTTGATCGTAGTCGATCATTCCTTTACTTCGGCCAACTGTCCCTCTGGTTCTGAATGCCCCCTAATCACGCGAAAGAATGCTGTGAGCAGTGCCAAATTCCTGGGCTACATTCGTTATACCTCGTCCTTCTTCCTTATGATTCTTCCGCGTGTGAATTCATTCAGATATTGTCGCTGGGTTACGTTGTAATGAAAACATCACTGCAGTGCAGAGTAACTGCTCGCTTATTGACACACAGCCTTTTCCCGTTAACTCAACTACTTCGTGTTGCGTCGCCAACCTCATTTGCCTCTATAGTCGCTGTGACCTCACGCCATCTGACGCCCAACTTTCTGTGCACAGCTGGGAGACTTCTGGCGGCATGTCCACGAAATTTTATTCATTACCATCGAGTAGTTAATACGAGGGTTGGAGTTTAAATAGTGGCAACTATTTAGTCACAACCGATACAAAAGAGTTACATGTTTGCATTTGTTACTGTGCTTCAAAGTAGTCACCAGCGTTGTGTAGAACCCGTTGCCGGCGATGTGGAAGCCGTAGTATACCGTTAGCAGAGTTGTTCTGTTGATGGTGCGAATGGAGCGGTCTACTGCCTGTCGAATCTCTGGAACAGTTTTGAAGCGAATGCCATGAAGTGGTTCCCCCATCTTCAGAATCAAATGAAAGTCACAAGGACTTAAGTCCGGGGAGTATGGTGAATGGTACAGTACTTCCGAGTCCCATCGACTGAACAGAGTAGCCACAGCTTGCGCTGTATGTGCTCGCGTATTGTCGTGCAAAATGATTGGTGGGTTGCTCAGAAAGTGTCCGCGCTTCTTTCGAAAAGCTGGTCGCAGCTGATGCTCCAAAAACGAACAGTAATGCCGTGCATTGACGGTCTGCCGTGGAGGAAAGTAATGCGTTAGGAAAACACCATTACTGTCGTATACGAGAATCACCGTAAATTTCACCATACTGGAACTCTGACGCACTTTCGACTTTCGCGGCGACCTATAATGACGTCATTCGTTTTATTGGCGTTTCAGTTTTGGCCCGTGCGATGTGGCTCATGTCTCATCTAGTGTTACGATACGGCGTAAGAAAGCCTGTCGTTCGCGCTCTTGGCGCTCCAAGTGCGTCTGAACAGCGTCGTAACGCGTCCATTCCTGCATTTGCATCAAGTCATGCGGAACCCAACATAATTCAATATTTCGCTCGTCCAGGCGTTCCTCCAGGATGCGAAGCACAGCCGTATGCGCTAATCTGGTTTCGCGGGCCAGTTCACGAATCGTATGGCTTCGATCACCCTACACTAACGCGCCAACAGCATGCACGTCTTCTTCAGAGACGCTAGGACGACCTGAGCGATACATGTCTGCCACAGTTTGTCGACCTTGGTTAAAGGCTTTTACCCAATGTGCTACTGTTCTGTACGGCAATGCCGATTCCCCGCACGTCTTTTGAAGACCTTGATGACACTGTCGTGCTGTACGACCTCTGGCACATTCAATCTTGATCCAACTCCGTTGTTCCTGATTCTAAAACGTAGTGACACCGTTACGTTACACCTCTGACTCATAAGATTTTCCCACGATTGTGGGCACACCGGTGACGTGTGACGGGCGATTCCATTTGCTCGGAGGTAAGGTAGGTACCTTGACAGCGTGTACTATCAGTGACACTAGTAGATTCCATTGCATAGTGTCTCAACAGCAGTGTTGCCACTATTTAAGTTCCGACCTACGTATGTTACCTTACTTCTACAACTACATCTACATCTGTATGGATACACAGGAAATCATACTTAAGTGCTTGACAGACGGTTCAGTGATCCACCTTCACAAGAATTCTCTATAGAGTGCGGAAAAAACGAACATGTGTATTTTTCCGTGTGAGCTCCGATTCCCCTTTTTTAATTATGATGATAGTTTCTCCCTATGTAGGTCGGCGTCAACAATATATTTTCACATTCGACGGATAAAGTTGGTGATTGTAATTTCGTGAGAAGATCCCACCGCAAGGGGGAACACCTTTGTTTTAATGTTGACCATCCTAAATTCCGTGTCATGTCCGTGACACTCCCCTATTTCTCGATAATACAAAACTTGCTTCTCTTCTTTGAACACTCTGTATGTACTCTGTTAATCCTAAGCGGTAAGGATCACACACCGTGTACGAGTACCCCAAAATAGGACGGATGAGCGTAGTGTAGGCACTCTCTTTAGCAGATCAGTTGCGTCCTGTAAGTGTTGCATTATTTCGCGTTCCCCACAACATTTTCTATGTGTTGTTTCCAATATAATTTGTTAGTAATTGTAATTCATAGCCATTTAGTTTAATTTATGGCCTTTAGATGTAATTTTCTCGTGTAACCACAACGTAACGGATTCTTTTAGCGCTCAAGTGGAAGACCTCACACTCTTCATTATTTAGGGTCAGCTGAAATTTTCGCACCATACAGATATCTTTTCTCAATGGTTTATCAATATTTTAAAATCTTCTGATATACACTCCTGGAAATGGAAAAAAGAACACATTGACACCGGTGTGTCAGACCCACCATACTTGCTCCGGACACTGCGAGAGGGCTGTACAAGCAATGATCACACGCACAGCACAGCGGACACACCAGGAACCGCGGTGTTGACCGTCGAATGGCGCTGGCTGCGCAGCAATTGTGCACCGCCGCCGTCAGTGTCAGCCAGTTTGCCGTGGCATACGGAGCTCCATCGCAGTCTTTAACACTGGTAGCATGCCGCGACAGCGTGGACGTGAACCGTATGTGCAGTTGACGGACTTTGAGCGTGGGCGTATAGTGGGCATGCGGGAGGCCGGGTGGACGTACCGCCGAATTGCTCAACACGTGGGGCGTGAGGTCTCCACAGTACATCGATGTTGTCGCCAGTGGTCGGCGGAAGGTGCACGTGCCCGTCGACCTGGGACCGGACCGCAGCGACGCACGGATGCACGCCAAGACCGTAGGATCGTACGCAGTGCCGTAGGGGACCGCACCGCCACTTCCCAGCAAATTAGGGGCACTGTTGCTCCTGGGGTATCGGCGAGGACCATTCGCACCCGTCTCCATGAAGCTGGGCTACGGTCCCGCACACCGTTAGGCCGTCTTTCGCTCACGCCCCAACATCGTGCAGCCCACTTCCAGTGGTGTCGCGACAGGCGTGAATGGAGGGACGAATGGAGACGTGTCGTCTTCAGCGATGAGATTCGCTTCTGCCTTGGTGTCAAAGATAGTCGTATGTGTGTTTGACGCCGTGCAGGTGAGCGCCACAATCAGGACTGCATACGACCGAGGCACACAGGGCCAACACCCGGCATCATGGTATGGGGAGCGATCTCCTACACTGGCCGTACACCTCTGGTGATCGTCGAGGGGACACTGAATAGTGCACGGTACATCCAAACCGTCATCGAACCCATCGTTCTACCATTCCTAGACAGGCTAGACAGGACAATGCACGTCCGCATGTATCCCGTGCCACCCAACGTGCTCTAGAAGGTGTAAGTCAACTACCCTGGCCAGCAAGATCTCCGGATCTGTCCCCCATTGAGCATGTTTGGGATTGGATGAAGCGTCGTCTCACGCGGTCAGCACGTCCAGCACGAACGCTGGTCCAACTGAGGCGCCAGGTGGAAATGGCATGGCAAGCCGTTCCACAGGACTACATCCAGCATCTCTACGATCGTCTCCATGGGAGAATAGCAGCCTGCATTGCTGCGAAAGGTGGATATACACTGTACTAGTGCCGACATTGTGCATGCTCTGTTGCCTGTGTCTATGTGCCTGTGGTTCTGTCAGTGTGATCATGTGATGTATCCGACCCCAGGAATGTGTCAATATAGTTTCCCCTTCCTGGGACAATGAATTCACGGTGTTCTTATTTCAATTTCCAGGAGTGTATTTCATTTCTGGCCTGGTGCTGTGCTCCACCGTGCAGCGCTGGACGCTCCCGCGCCGTGGCGCTACGAAGCGACGGCGACACCGACGCCGACACGGACGCCGGCCGCCGCCGACGGCGCGCAGCTGATGGCGCGACCCAGTTCCCGCGCCAGATCCGCCGCCGCGTATTCCGATCACACGCCCGCGACGCGCCTAATGGCCGAGCGGCATTCGCCGGCACGCTCGCACGTGCGTGGCGCGAAGGGGTTGCGTTGCTTCTTTTGTGGCGACGCGGCCGCTCGCTGCCCGGATTAGCGCCGTATCTGCGTGTCGCTGCCGCTACCGCGCGAGCCGTCATAACAGGAGCGAACTGCCGCCGCCGGAGCCGTCGCCCTCGTCCCCGAGTGCTGCTACACGGGCGGCGCGGCAGCTGATGTCTGTGCGTGCTGGGACGGCTGAAGGCGTGTCTCAGAGAATAACAACCGCCTGATGTGACATGTAACTAGTCACCAAAACTGTAACTCTATGGAGGCGCCATCCAGCAAACTATAAGTTGGCGTTAATAGTACTTGGATACGTCAATTATTACCACTAAATTCGAAAACATATATAGAAAAATTCTTTATAGACAGTTGTGCAAAATGGACTCAAAATCAGTGATAAAGCTGAACCAGTAGTAGTTATGTTAGATGTACTTAAAAAAGCGGGAAACTCACCAGCTGGAACACAGTCGCGTATATGAACAGTGATTCAACTTTTATTCCAGTCTTTGATCACAATATCAATTCTTTTGACGATGATCGGTTTCAGCCAGTAATGACCATCCTCAGATCTACAATACAGAAATATGTACACCTAGTGAGCAGTGTCTTTCAACACAATGCAGCATTACGTATTACAGTATACTACCATACAACCAGGAAAATGTACAAATAAAATACGGTAAAAAGTACTTTTTTCTAAAGCGATAGATATAAATATGTTCAGCACAGCATCGTCACGTAGATCTAAAATAAGGTGTGTAATCGGCCACTTCGTCCACACAGTCATTTTTGCAACTGGCTACTGAAGTACAGTTGCTACCAAAAATATGTTTGCCTACATCCTACATAGATGTCGCTACTGTGGGCTTGGATGTAGTCATCATTTACGTAAAAAACATAATCTGGTAAGACACATAAGGTAAAATACATGTAGCAGACTTTTAAATATTGATAACTATTTTAGAAACCAATTGTAATAGAGTAAAAGTGAATACATTCGCCCATATAAAATTATTAAAACGACGTATATAAAGATAATAGGTCTGACACTTTCATGGTGAAATTACGGTCAAAATTAATATACGTAATACATAGTCTGTAGTAACCCCATAAATTACCTATGAAAGGTGTAATGTTTGTATGACAGCTGAAGAAAAAGGCAGAGCAATGATCAGCGCCCTCTGTTGGGTCGGTCGCCAGGACGTTATGTAGACGCGCCCCGATCGTAAGAACTTAGCCACTAGAGGGCTTTACATACATCGTAGTTGTACATTTCCCTGATTGTATGATAGTATACTGTGATACGTAATGCTGTAATGCTGTAATATTGCAGATCTGAGGATGGCCATTACTGACTGAAACCGGTCATCGTCAAAAGAATTGATATTGTGATCAAAGACTGGAACAAAAGACATTTGAAGCGGGGAACTGCTTTGATGGCGAAATTACGCGGGGCCATCAGGAAGTAACGCAGTAGTTATTATCTGAAAGTAAGTTGGTTTTATTCAGGATTCCAGTATGCCACATTACTCCCCAGTCCTTTGGCTTCAAAACCCTATGTTTCAACACAATCTTAGTTCAATGCGACGGCACTACGCCACCTTAGTGGGAGGGCCAGTATGCCCACATGATACCACTCTGCTGGTCGATATTGCTGCCAACATCTTGCTGCATCAACAACTTCTCCATGATCCATGTACTGTTTCCCGCGCAGTGCAGCCATCATTGGGCCAAACAGGTGGAAGTCGGAAGGTGCGACATGTGGTTGCAGGGGCGGTGAGGAAGGACAGACCACTTAAGTTTTGTGAGCTCCTCTCTAGTGGGCTGACGTCTCTGAGACGTCTGGTTGTCATGGAAACGAGAAGTACGTTTGCAGTTATTTGCCTACAAACACGCTGAAGTAGTTTCTTCAATTTCCTACGGGTAGCACTATACACTTCACAGTAGGCCGTTGCATCATGAGGGTGGATATCGAACACTGAAGTCAGTTGAGCAGCGAGGTCTTTGATAGTGACCTGTCTATCATGACGAATGAGAGGGTCCGCACGTTCCAACATTGCAGGGGTTATAGCTGTGTGCAGCCAGCCACTTGGAGGGACAGATTTTCGCTATATTGTTGGGATGATGACAGACGGCTCGTCCAAAGACTCACCGTGCTTTTGTTCACTGCCAGGTCTCCGTAGCCATTCTCCAAACGCCTTTCAATATCGGCGATGCTCTGGTATTTCCCCAAAAGAAACTCAGTGACAGCTCTTTGCTCGGAACGCACCTCCTTTACTGATGCCATTCTGAAGGTTTCGTATAGCGCCACCACCAATCGGAACTTCATGAATCTACTGGGACTAAAGCGGGAATATTCCACAATGCCCTACAAAAATGGCGTAGTTTTTAAACTGAAAACGGCCAAGAAAAACAAGTTGCATCACGTACTGAACACCTCTCGTATTACCTTAACCGTCTCCCGAATAGCTGCGTGACACCGAAAAACCGTTTGACACAGCGACGCAAAGTCCCAGTCATTTATAAAAAATGCAGCCAAAAGAAGTTACTTCAATCCGGGTCAAAGGCCACAGCATCATCCTCTGTAACCAACTGGCCGACCAACCGGCTAAACAAGGCGCAGCTTCCGGAACACCATGACACCCAAAGACACCACCCACAGACTTCATATAACGACTTGAAAGGACTCTGCGAATGACGGGGGACAAGAAATGGAGCAGGCAGACCAGTGACAGATGGAAACGTTATAGAGCGACACACAGTGTGATCCCGTCAACAAACTGGTATAAGAAGCACACTGTATCTAGAGGATTTTGTACAACCACACGCGAACCCAGCAGTGCTTCGAAGTTGCTAAATACCTATGGAAACTACATATATACCCTAATTCCTCCTCCCCCGCTGTTTGTCCATTTCTTCTTCCCCCCCTCTCTGTCCATATCCTCTTTCCTCCTCTCTATGTACACTTCTTTCCCCACTTCCATTCCGTTCACCTCCCCATCCCACTTCTCACTGACACTGAGCCTTGTTCGTCTTTATGGCAAATTAAGATTCTGTAGTACTATTCTAATCATAAATGCAAAGCCATAAATACAAATTTCCCATTTTCTGTGAAATCCAACTACGAGGAAGAAAACAAAAATATTCATAATGAGAAAGGATATATAGGTAGGAGCAATATGTCTAATGAATTGCCGCGCGAGGTAGCCACCTGGTCTAAGGGCACCTTGTCACGGTCCGCGGGGCTCCCTCCGTCGGAGTTTCGAGTCCTGCTTCGGGCATGTATGTGTTGTCCTTAGCATAAGTTAGATTACATAGTGCGTAAGCTTAGGGACCGATGACCTCAGCAGTTGGGTCCCATAAGGCCTTACAACAAATTTCCAATTTTTGTAATGGTTCAAATGCCGTTTATCCTGGTTAAAACTGACTGTAAGAAAGAAAAGAAAACTGCACATTTTCACAGCACAGCGCAACACATAATCTTCTTTCTCACAGGCGTTTTCCACAAAACACTGTTCATTCTAACTCTAAAAAAACGTAGATGGCACTAATGAAATTCAGTCCCAGTCGTCTTAAAAACACTTAATCTCCTGGGATTGATCGACAATCGTCTCTGACCATGTGAAGAAGAAAAAGGCATGAACCATGTAATATTACGGTGCACCGAGAAGAGGGGCAAGGCAGAGGGGACACTAAATCGATCGACTGCTATGGATTACAATGTCCCGCACTAATTTACCACTCTTTTGATAACAACTGACGTTAGCGTCTATAACACTTACAGAGTTCTCAAGGAAACGGAAATGTCCATATAATCATACAAGTCAAAATCTAAATTCTGATGGTACTTTTTCTTGTGCCAGAGGAGACCGGCAAGACGAGACCATATGCACAACGAGAACTGCCACTCCCAAGTGGTAGGGCAGGAACGAAGAACGGCACTGGATCATGCACCCCCTATTAACCAGTGGAAAGAAAGACAAATCGGACAGAATACTTACACAACTTTTTTGTAGCTGATAATAATACATCTTTTTATATCGAAGTAATCAGCAACCAGTTGCTAAAAGAAGATGAATTTCAGAATACCAAAATTAAGGACGAAACGTATTTAAAATTCGAATGTAAAAAATGGTACCTCTTATAAATACTTACACGTAGTTCATAGTGGCTGTACAAAAACGGTATAAAGAAGCCATGTGCAGACATCACGCCAAAATTGGAGCAAGTCGGCTAATGATATGCATATCTTGAAGTTGGTCTCAGGGTGCGGATAAAATAAAACCGTACAAAACTATAGTTGTCGTACGGCATAAACAAAAAAAATGTAAGTGCACATAAGCAGAGTAAAAAATAATATAAAACCTAAAGAGGACATCGATGAAAAGCGGCGCTGTGGATGGGAAATTTGGGAACTAATCACTGTAATGAGGTCAAAAAAATGGCTCTGAGCACTATGGGACTCAACTGCTGTGGTCATTAGTCCCCTAGAACTTAGAACTGCTTAAACCTAACTAACCTAAGGACATCACAAACATCCATGCCCGAGGCAGCATTCGAACCTGCGACCGTAGCAGTCGCACGGTTCCAGACTGCGCGCCTAGAACCGCGAGACCACCGCGGCCGGCCTGTAATGTGTCGCCCTAACCGCCGTCTGCTTCACGTCTGCTGTGTAGCGAGCTACCTTAATTTAAGTATTATCTGTATTTTTCTTACTTGTCACTTCTTCTTCTGCGTGTTTTTGCTTTTAGGAAGCTTTAATAGTAGAGTGCTATTAAGTGTTCCATAGATCTCGTGTTTGTTTTGAATACAGTCAGAGTCCCTTTAGTCAGCCATAGTGCCAGTAGTGTCAGTGTCGCCCTAACCGCCGTCTGCTTCACGTCTGCTGTGCAGCGAGCTACCTTAATTTAAGTATTATCTGTATTTTTCTTACTTGTCACTTCTTCTTCTGCGTGTTTTTGCTTTTAGGAAGCTTTAATAGTAGAGTGCTATTAAGTGTTCCATAGATCTCGTGTTTGTTTTGAATACAGTCAGAGAGAGTCCCTTTAGTCAGCCATAGTGCTCGTAGTGCTAGTGTTTGTTTTCAATACCGTCCAGAGACAGGTAGTGCTATTTTCCTTGTTTCTACAAGAAGTGGTTAGCAATCACAGTTTAGGCAATAATCAACCGCCTTTAGTGAATTAGCAGTCTAGTTAAAAGCTGATTAACACTCTATAGTAAATTGATTTCTTAGGATGGCTAGGATGTGTGGCTGCTGTGTACGGACGCAGGAGGAGCTGGCCACTCTTCGCGAACAGCTGAGCGTGTTGATGGCTGCGGTCAGCCGTCTTCAGGCTGCTGCCTCGGAGTGTAGCGGCAGTGGGGAGTCTGGTGCGTCGCATGGTGCACCCCAGGTGTTAGATGCTTCACCCACTGTCCCTGCTGTCGAGACATCTTCGCGGGTACCGGGCGCGGTTGGGCCACCCTCTCCCCAAGGGGAGTGGCGGGTTCAGCGGCGTTCGCGGCGCACGAGGCGGAGGGTCAATGTGGAGGCTGGCCGTGTGGCATCGCCCGCTCTGCCTGTGAGTGGACATGTGGCTGCTCCTTCAGCAAGGTCCGAGCAGGCACACGGGGGGAGGGGTTTATTAGTTATTGGGAGCTCCAACGTTAGGCGGGTGATGGAGCCCCTTAGGAAAATAGCGGAAAGGTCGGGGAAGAAGGCCAGTGTTCACTCTGTCTGCTTGCCGGGGGGTCTCATCCGAGATGTGGAGGAGGCCCTACCGGCGGCGATAGAGAGCACTGGGTGCACCCGACTGCAAATTGTTGCTCATGTCGGCACCAATGACTCTTGCCGTCTGGGTTCAGAGGTCATCCTCAGTTCGTACAGGCGGTTGGCGGAGTTGGTGAAGGTGGAAAGCCTCGCTCGCGGGGTGGAATCAGAGCTAACTATTTGTAGTATCGTTCCGAGAACCGATCGCGGTCCTCTGGTTTGGAGCCGAGTGGAAGGCTTAAACCAGAGGCTCAGACGATTCTGCGGAGAGCTGGGGTGCAAATTTCTCGACCTCTGCTATCGGGTGGAGAAATGTAGGGTCCCCCTGAATAGGTCAGGCGTGCACTACACGCCGGAAGCGGCTACGAGGGTAGCGGAGTACGTGTGGAGTGCACATGGGGTTTTTTTAGGTTAGAGAATTCCCTCCCTAGGCCCGACAAGACGCCTCCTGAGACGCGGCAAGGCAGGAGTAGGCAAAATGCAACAAGGAATAACAATATTAATGTGCTAATAGTAAACTGCAGAAGCGTCTATAGAAAGGTCCCAGAACTGCTCTCATTAATAAACGGTCACAACGCCCATATAGTACTAGGAACAGAAAGTTGGCTGAAACCAGACGTAAACAGTAACGAAATCCTGAACTCTGATTGGAATGTATACCGCAGAGATAGGCTGGACAGTGAAGGGGGAGGCGTGTTTATAGCGATAAGAAGTGCAATAGTATCGAAGGAAATTGACGGAGATTCGAATTGTGAAATGATTTGGGTGAAGGTCACGGTTAAAGCAGGCTCAGACATGGTAATTGGATGTCTCTATAGGCCCCCGGGCTCAGCAGCTGTTGTGGCTCAGCACCTGAAGAATAATTTGGAAAATATTTCGAGTAGATTTCCCCACCATGTTATAGTTCTGGGTGGAGATTTTAATTTGCCGGATATAGACTGGGAGACTCAAACGTTCATAACGGGTGGCAGGGACAAAGAATCCAGTGAAATATTTTTAAGTGCTTTATCTGAAAACTACCTTGAGCAGTTAAACAGAAAACCGACTCGTGGCGATAATATATTAGACCTTCTGGTGACAAACAGACCCGAACTATTTGAATCAGTTAATGCAGAACAGGGAATCAGCGATCATAAAGCGGTTACTGCGTCGATGATTTCAGCCGTAAATAGAAATATTAAAAAAGGTAGGAAGATTTTTCTGTTTAGCAAAAGTGACAAAAAGCAGATTACAGAGTACCTGACGGCTCAACACAAAAGTTTTGTCTCAAGTGCAGATAGTGTTGAGGATCAGTGGACAAAGTTCAAAACCATGGTACAATATGCGTTAGATGAGTATGTGCCAAGCAAGATCGTAAGAGATGGAAAAGAGCCACCGTGGTACAACAACCGAGTTAGAAAACTGCTGCGGAAGCAAAGGGAACTTCACAGCAAACATAAACATAGCCAAAGCCTTGCAGACAAACAAAAATTACGCGAAGCGAAATGTAGTGTGAGGAGGGCTATGCGAGAGGCTTTCAATGAATTCGAAAGTAACGTTCTATGTACTGACTTGGCAGAAAATCCTAAGAAATTTTGGTCCTATGTCAAAGCGGTAGGTGGATCAAAACAAAATGTCCAGACACTCTGTGACCAAAATGGTACTGAAACAGAGGATGACAGACTAAAGGCCGAATTACTAAATGTCTTCTTCCAAAGCTGTTTCACAGAGGAAGACTGCACTGTGCTTCCTTCTCTAGATTGTCGCACAGTTGACAAAATGGTAGATATCGAAGTAGACGACAGAGGGATAGAGAAACAATTAAAATCGCTCAAAAGAGGAAAGGCCGCTGGTCCTGATGGGATACCAGTTCGATTTTATACAGAGTACGCGAAGGAACTTGCCCCCCTTCTTGCAGCGGTGTACCGTAGGTCTCTAGAAGAGCGAAGCGTTCCAAAGGATTGGAAAAGGGCACAGGTCATCCCCGTTCTCAAGAAGGGACGTCGAACAGATGTGCAGAACTATAGACCTATATCTCTAACGTCGATCAGTTGTAGAATTTTGGAACACGTATTATGTTCGAGTATAATGTCTTTTCTGGAGACTAGAAATCTACTCTGTAGGAATCAGCATGGGTTTCGAAAAAGACGATCGTGTGAAACCCAGCTCGCGCTATTCGTCCACGAGACTCAGAGGGCCTTAGACACGGGTTCACAGGTAGATGCCGTGTTTCTTGACTTCCGCAAGGCGTTTGACACAGTTCCCCATAGTCGTTTAATGAACAAAGTAAGAGCATACGGACTATCAGATCAATTGTGTGATTGGATTGAGGAGTTCCTAGATAACAGAACGCAGCACGTCATTCTCAATGGAGAGAAGTCTTCCGAAGTAAGAGTGATTTCAGGTGTGCCGCAGGGGAGTGTCATAGGACCGTTGCTATTCACAATATACATAAATGACCTGGTGGATGACATCGGAAGTTCACTGAGGCTTTTTGCAGATGATGCTGTGGTGTATCGAGAGGTTGCAACAATGGAAAATTGTACTGAAATGCAGGAGGATCTGCAGCGAATTGACGCATGGTGCACGGAATGGCAATTGAATCTCAATGTAGCGAAGTGTAATGTGATGCGAATACATAGAAAGATAGGTCCCTTATCATTTAGCTACAAAATAGCAGGTCAGCAACTGGAAGCAGTTAATTCCATAAATTATCTGGGAGTACGCATTAGGAGTGATTTAAAATGGAATGATCATATAAAGTTGATCGTCGGTAAAGCAGATGCCAGACTGAGATTCATTGGAAGAATCCTAAGGAAATGCAATCCGACAACAAAGGAAGTAGGTTACAGTACGCTTGTTCGCCCAATGCTTGAATACTGCTCAGCAGTGTGGGATCCGCACCAGGTAGGGTTGATAGAAGAGATAGAGAAGATCCAACGGAGAGCAGCGCGCTTCGTTACAGGATCATTTAGTAATTGCGAAAGCGTTACGGAGATGATAGATAAACTCCAGTGGAAGACTCTGCAGGAGAGACGCTCAGTAGCTCGGTACGGGCTTTTGTTGAAGTTTCGAGAACATACCTTCACCGAAGAGTCAAGCAGTATATTGCTCCCTCCTACGTATATCTCGCGAAGAGACCATGAGGATAAAATCAGAGAGATTAGAGCCCACACAGAAGCATACCGACAGTCCTTCTTTCCACGTACAATACGAGACTGGAATAGAAGGGAGAACCGATAGAGGTACTCAGGGTACCCTCCGCCACACACCGTCAGGTGGCTTGCGGAGTACGGATGTAGATGTAGATGTAATGAGGTCGGTAGTATGCTAGTAGGGAACCCGTCAACAAAAACAAAGTGTGAAGGGCATTGTAGTGCTACAACGATGAAAATTAATATTACGACGATGTCAAACCTTATTTCCATGATTTAAAGAAGTATTCATGATATTAAAAATGTAATTATAATTTTATTATTTTCATTTTTGTGCTCAGAGTATCAAAGACTTTCTAGTGCACGTAATAAATTAGCATTGTTTGTACTAAAAAACTGTATATGATTGTTAAGGGTTAAGCATGTAATAATTCGATGTAAGACATTTTGTTGAGTCTGAATTTTGTTCTCCTACTGGTCGGTAGAGAAGGAAAAGTTCCTTAATCGATGTGAAGGTATAAAGGCTGTAAAAAGGAGAGAGAGAGAGAGAAGGTAAATACAGTTTATTCAAAGCAAATATCTACCAAGTGTAACGTCTTGTCGTATGCTATAACTAAAAATTGCAAGGTCTAATCTGAGCCTGTGCTGAATAACAGCGAAGAACATTTATGTTGTCATATATTTTCTTCGTTTGATAACGGTTGTGATTCGCATGTTTCTTTTTGTTACGCGACGTGTTATGAATATTTTCATTATACGCGCAAAAGTGCACACAGCTTTAATCGAACCATGCGTCTTTGGGAAACGATAACTTTTAATCACTACAATTACGCGAATACCGTCTAAATCGCAACTGTGATCGCAAAAGTGTTTCCTGGACCAAATAATGCTTATAAAATGTGTATTGTCCAAAGGGAGCAGCATTGCACTATCGCTGACTCGCAACAATCGAAAGAGTAAAAGAAGCGGCGCTTAAATAAAATTGCCACCTTTTAATAATTATTATTATCCCACTAAATAAATAAATAGCAATTCAGTGGCTATCCAATCAATACACAGAGGGGGCAATTCAGCATCATAGAGCTGGAACCTGTGAATGGAGTAAGGAGGGAGATAATTCTCATCCATTAGCTAATATTAAGTATCGGAGAGTGGTTATAGAGAAAAAGATAATACTAAATACATCTTTTGTTGTAAGTGTCTTTAATGTAAATGTAGTACATACAAGGGGCGTTCCATATTGGTTTATACTTCATTTTCTCCCATCGTTCGTGGTGCGCCCTTCTATTCATCATTACTGTAGGTAGGATTTGTGTGTAGCGCTTTGGTCTGACGGTAGATGGCAGGACAATCATTGGAGTTGCAATACCAGCACAGCACTGGCCAGTTTCCCAACTGTTATTCTTGAGTGAGCGGACAACGTGGAGTGGAGTGTCATCTATGTTGGACAACACTGGACGACGTGATGTAAGTGGAAGGAGGGTGTGGACACTGTGGATATTCACCGGCGACTGGTGGCGGTGTGTGAAAGGTGGGCACCGTCATGGTAAGTGATCTTGCAACTCCCTATACGAGTCGACTTGTACATCATACTCCGCAAGCCACTTATTGGCATGTGGCGGAGGGTACCTTTTACACCGATAACTGAGCCTTCAAACCACGTTCCACTCGCGAATAGCACGTGAGAAGACTGATTATCGGTAAGCCTATGTATTGGCTCTAATTTCTAGAATTTTTTCCTCGTGGTCGTTACGAGAGACCTATGCGGGAGAAGTAAAACGTTGTCCGTCTCCTCGGAAAGTGATCTCTCGAAGTCTCTCCGTGATGCACAACGCCTCTCCTGCAAACGCCTGCCAGTGGAGTTTGTTGATCATCTCCATAACGCTCTCGCGGCGGTTAAGCGATCCCGTCACGAAACGCGCTGCTCTTCGTTGGATCTTCTCTATCGCTACCATCAGTCCTACCTGGTACGGATCCCAGATAGATGAACAACACTCGAGAATTGGTCGAACAAGCGCCTTGTAAGCCACTTCGTTCGTGGATGAGTAACATTTCCTTAAGATTCCTCCTATGAATTTGAGTCTGTCATCTGATTTTGCCACTATTTGTTTTATGTGGTCATTCCACTTAAGGTCACTGCGGACAGTTTCTCCTAGATATTTTACGGTAGATGCTGTTCCCGCTGTTTGTCATCATTAGTGGAGCTGTAGAGCAGTGGGTTTCTTTTCCTAAGTATGCGCAATATGTTACAATTATTTATGTTCAGGGACAAATGCCACTGCCTGCACCACTCATCAATTCTCTGGAGGTCATTCTGCAAATCGTTACTATCTACTGGCGTTGCTACTTTGTTATAGACAATCCCATCATCTGCGAACAGCGTTAAAGATCAAAAATGGCTCTGAGCACTATGGGACTTAACATCTGAGGTCATCAGTCCCCTAGAACTTAAAACTACCTAAACCTAACTAACCTAAGGACGTCACACACATCCATACCCGAGGCAGGATTCGAACCTGCGACCAAAGCGGTCGCGTGGTTCCAGACTGAAGCGCTTAGAACCGCTCGGCCACCACGGCCGCCCGTAAAGATCCAACGCTTTCTACTACATCATTTATATATATGCTGTAAACAGTAACGGTTCTATCACACTTCCGTCGAATTTTACCATTAAGAGCAAGGAAGTCTTGGATCCAATCTGAAAATCTTCTCCGATACTCAATAAGCTCGTATTTTTTGCCGGCCGGAGTTGCCGAGCAGTTCTAGGCGCTTCAGTCTGGAATCGCGAGACAGCTACGGCCGCAGGTTCGAATCCTGCCTCGGGCACGGATGTGTGTGATGTCCTTAGGTTTAAGTAGTTCTAAGTTCTAGGGGACTGATGATGACCTCAGATGTTAAGTCCCATAGTTCTCAGAGTCTTTTTTTCGTATTTTTTTCACTGAACGTCAGTGCGGGGTGGAGTCAAATGCCTTCGTGAAGTCAAAGTGCACGGCGTCAACCTGAGCGCCGTTGTCAGAAAACCACGGCTGCCTTCGCTGAAGCGAGGTTCCAGTTAATGGCACACCAACCAACTCACCTGACTTGGCCCCTTTAAATTCTGTAGGCCCTCCTCGATCCACTTTTCTGGAGTCTGTAGCATTCACTTTGGGGCAGTTACTCACAGTTCCTAGATGTTTGCAAAATGACGTCCGCCCAGAGGTTTCTTCATAGCTCCGAACAAATGATATTCAGAAGGGGGAAAGTACACTAAGTGTTCGAATCTTGCCATGACATTCCCAACTGGCAGAGTTTACATCGCAACAGTCGATTCCGGCACTCTACCTTTCAAATTTAGCAAAATTCTTATAGCTCATCTTAATAAGGCAAACATGCTGCTTGTAAGATCTTGGTTGATAGAAGTTTTAAGCGTATTACACATAAACAGAATTAAGTGCTCCCCTGACTACTTTTAATGGTCGAAAATCTCTCTTCTATACCGTGAAACATCCGCGAAATAAAAGGGGTGCAAGTTTCACGCGATTTTCTCTGTACTTGTCCCAAAAACAATTGTCTCCTATTGTGATTTGCTCCTGACACATTTTTTGCAGTCCTAAGAAACTGCATGGTTACTCTGTAATGATGAAAATTATAAAGTTTGTAAAGAACCTAATTTACTTACATTTCTAGTCTTTCATACTTGACGTTTACTCAAGCTTATATTTCGGAACTAAGTATTTGTTAGCATGTAATCACTCCGTTTCTACTACTGCGTTGCAGTTTATTTTAAGGTTTTTAGATAAGCATTTCGCCATATTGATATTGTCAGTTACACTGTAAGTTCTCTTTCCATCATTTTTTTTTTTTTTTGTCATCAGTCTACTGACTGGTTTGATGCGGCCCGCCACGAATTCCTTTCCTGTGCTAACCTCTTCATCTCAGAGTAGCACTTGCAACCTACGTCCTCTATTATTTGCTTGACGTATTCCAATCTCTGTCTTCCTTAACAGTTTTTGCCCTCTACAGCTCCCTCTAGTACCATGGAAGTCATTCCCTCATGTCTTAGCAGATGTCCTATCATCCTGTCTCTTCTCCTTATCAGTGTTTTCCACATATTCCTTTCCTCTCCGATTCTGCATAGAGCCTCCTCATTCCTTACCTTATCAGTCCACCTAATTTTCAACATTCGTCTATAGCATCACATCTCAAATGCTTCGATTCTCTTCTGTTCCGGTTTTCCCACAGACCATGTTTCACTACCATACAATGCTGTACTCCAGACGTACAGCCTTAGAAATTTCTTCCTCAAATTAAGGCCGGTATTTGATATTAGTAGACTTTTCTTGGCCAGAAATGCCTTTTTTGCCATAGCGAGTCTGCTTTTGATGTCTTCCTTTGCACCGTCCGTCATTGGTTATTTTACTGCCTAGGTAGCAGAATTCCTTAACTTCATTGACTTCGTGACCATCAATCCTGATGTTAAGTTTCTCCCTGTTCTCATTTCTACTACTTCTCATTACCTTCGTCTTTCTCCGATTTACTCTCAAACCATACTGTGTACTCATTAGACTCTTCATTCCGTTCAGCAGATCATTTAATTCTTCTTCACTTTCACTCAGGATAGCAATGTCATCAGCGAATCGTATCATTGATATCCTTTCACCTTGTATTTTAATTCCACTCCTGAACTTTTCTTTTATTTCCATCATTGCTTCCTCGATGCACAGATTGAAGAGTAGGAGCGAAAGGCTACAGCCTTGTCTTACACCCTTCTTAATACGAGCACATCGCTCTTGATCGTCCACTCTTATTATTACCTCTTGGTTGTTGTACATATTGCATATGACCAGTCTCTCCCTATAGCTTACCCATACTTTTTTCAGAGTCTCGAACAGCTTGCACCATTTTTATTGTCGAACGCTTTTTCCTGGTCGACAAATCCTATGAACATGTCTTGATTTTTCTTTAGCCTTGCTTCCATTATTAGCCGTAACGTCAGAATTGCCTCTCTCGTGCCTTTACTTTTCCTAAGGCCAAACTGATCGTCACCTAGCGCATTCTCAATTTTCTTTTCCATTCTTCTGTATATTATTCTTGTAAGCAGCTTCGATGCATGAGCTGTTAAGCTGATTGTGCGATAATTCTCGCACTTGTCAGCTCTTGCCGTCTTCGGAATTGAGTGGATGATGCTTTTCCGAAAGTCAGATGGTATGTCGCCAAACTCATATATTCTACACACCAACGTGAATAGTCGTTTTGTTGCCACTTCCCCTAATGATTTTAGAAATTCTGATGGAATGTTATCTATTCCTTCTGCTTTATTTGACCGTAAGTCCTCATATGTATCCTTTATAGAAAATTATCCCAAAAAGTTTTCTTATTTTGTTTCCCTCATATATTTCAGTCCCTTTGCCTTTTCCATTGGGTAGAAATCTGATCTTAAACGTTTTGAATCACTTTATTTTATACTATTTGCACAATTTATTTTGGCAATGAGTAAAAATAGAACTCTGTTGTTTTATTTTCACTTAATGGCATCCAGAACCACATTTAGGTAGATTTTCTCGAACTGTTGTATTTTGTTAGTGCTTCGTCCGATCAGAAAGTTTCTGCAAGACCGATTTTAGTCCTGGTGTATTAGCGACCTCAGCGCAGTAGCTACGTCTGCGAATTGAACTGACAACTGTGAAGAACAGATGTGCGTTCTGGTTCAAATGGCTCTGAGCACTGTGGGACTTAACATCTGAGGTCTTCAGTCCCGTAGAACTTACAACTACTTTAACCTAACTAACCTAAGGACATCACACACATGCATGCCCGAGGTAGGATTCGAACCTGCAACCCCAGCAGCAGTACGGTTCCGGACTGAAGCGCCTAGTACCGCTCGGCCACAGTGGCCGGCGATGTGCGTTCCAGCAGCAAGTAGCGAGCAGGCACTGTTAAGCATAGAACGTGCGACCGTAGTGTGTCAAAACTTTTGTGTGTCAAACCGCAATGGAGAAACCGCTCTAGAACAAATGTTGAAGACATTCTCCAGAAACAGAGAAATGTGTTTGCAAAGTTTGTGCCGCACATACTGGTTGCCGAACAGAAACAACGACGCGTTTCAGCTTGATTGAACTGCAACATAAACAGGAAAAATTCACCTCGAATGACGCAACTTGGTGTTATCAGTGCAAACCCACCCCAAAATGACAAAGTGAAGTAATTAAAATGAAGGGCGAACATAACTGACATTCGAGCCAACATGACGCGGTTTGAACAACGTCCCAAAGAAGCACTTTCCTCACTGTTTCAGATTTTTATATGAACATTTTACTCAACTGGTAAAGTGTCTGTGTACGAAAATCTTTCGGAAAGTAAAGAACTTTTGTTTTTCTACGTAGATTTTTATTTTAATATAATTAAACGAAACTGTGTTTTATATGGAATACGATACCCAATGTACTTTTCCAAGTCCTCACCATCCAAATTTAGCTACTTGTCACCGTTGTACCTGTTTTTCTATGCCTTCTGCACACTCATCTGACATCAAGTTGTTGAACCATCCATTAACGGCTGATTTTGATTCATCATCACTTGCGTAGCGATGTCCATAGAAAACATCTTTCAACTTAGGAAGTAAGTGATAATCACTTGGGGCTAAGTCCGGACTGTGTGGTGGATGTTGAAACATTTCCCACTGAAACCACTGAAGCAAGTCCTGCGTCACTACAGCTGCCTGCGGATGTGTATTATCGTGAAGGAGGTTAACTCCACTGATTAACATTCCGCATCGCTTGTTTTTTATGGCTGACAGTAGGCTACTGTATTTATGGTCTCATCTCTAGCTATGTGGTCGATTAACAGGGCGCACTTACGACCCCACAGTACTGTAGCCATAATCTTTCTTGTGCTCAATATTTGTTTCGCTTTTTTCGGTTTCTTTGGGTATTGCCAATGATGGAATTCCATGGACTGACACATTATTTCTGATGTGAAATATAAGATCAAAGTCTTATCACCAGTGGCACTGTGATTCAAAGATTCATCACCATCCTTTCTACAGCGGCTCAGAAATGTCACTCCAGCTGCCATTCGTTTGTTTTTGAGTTCGTCTGACAAAATTCAAATAACTCACCTGGCACAGACTGTTTTATAGCACTGATCTGCACTAATAATCTCCTACAACTCAGGCCCTGAAGCGCCTGGAAGGAATGAGTGCAGTCCGCTGATTGTAAAACGCCTATCATATTGTATTTTTGTTTCAATCCTTGGTCTGGGTATAACAGTGTACCTGTAGTGAACGATTTTCAGCCGGCCATTCAACATGATACACCACTTCCAAACAGATGCTCCGTTAATCACATTACCTTAAGTATAGTTACCTGTCTGTAAATTTCTACCAGTTGGCCTTTTTCAAGTGTTAAACAAGCGGATAACACTGCGCATTTCATACTTGGCTGGATCCTCAATTTTGTCATACAACTAAGCAGTAAGCAACCGTATTGGATCGTAGCTGCTGCCAAACTGAAGCGGATGAGCACCAAGTTGAGTGGTCGGCTGAAAGTTGTGGTGGTGGTAGTGAGGACGCGTCGCTGGTGGCTTGACAAAGTATGTAAATCGAAGGTGGAGGCAGGGAGAAACGAAAGGAGAGGGAAGAAATTACTGATGACAGCTACATCGGGACATTACGTGACATTAGCAGCAAAGAGTGAAAATGTGTATCGGAGCAGGATTCGAACCCGTGATCTCCCGCTGACTGGGCAGGAGCGTTAACCGCTGCCCTACCCAGAACACAGCGTTATCCCCCTAAGCAGACCACACACAAGCTCATAAATTAAGGATAATTACAGAATGTGGTGCCACACAACGTGGCACTACACAACACTGGCGCTAATAGCATAGGCACATAGGGAACACTTCCGACTCAGATATGTAAGTCCACGGTATTGGTGATAAGTGGAGAAAACCGTCCCGAAACATGTGCTACAAAACTCCACCGTTTCCTGCGCATGTACCACGACATCAATGTGGGATATAATCACCATGCACACGTACACAGGCCGCACAACGGGTTGGCATACTCTGGATCAGGTGGTCGAGCAGCTGCTGGGATATAGCCCCCCATTCTTGCACCGTTGCCTGTCGGACCTCCTGAAGTGCCGTAGGGGTTTGAAGACGTGCAGCGACACGTCGACCGAGAGTATCCCAGACGTGCTCGATGGGGTTTAGGTTTGGCGAACAGGCAGGGCACTGCATTTGCCTGATATCTTTTGTTTCAGGGTACTCCTCCACGAAGGCAGCTCGGTGGGGCCGTGCGTTATCACCCATCAGGAGGAAGGTGGGACACACTGCACCCCTGAAAAGGCGGGCATACTGGTACCAAATGACGTCCCGACACACCTGATCTGTTACAGTTCCCCTGTCAAAGACATGCAGGGGTGAACGTTCACGAAACATAATCCTACCCCACGCCATGAAACCACGACCTCCATACAGGTCCCTTTCAAGAACATTAAGAGGTTGTTATCTGGTTCTTGGTTCATGCCAGATGAAAACCCGTCGAGAATCACTATTCAGACTATACATGGACTCGTCAGTGAACATAACCTGGGACTCTGTTCCAATGACAATGTCCTGTGTTCTTGACACCAGGTTTTACGGGCTCTCTTATGACCAGGGGTCAGTCGAATGCACCTTGCAGGTCTCCGGGCGTATAAACCACGCCTGTTCAGTCGTATGTAGACTGTGTGTCTGTAGACAACTTTTCGAGTGGCTGCGGAAGGCCCCGAGCAAGGCTACCTGCAGTATTCCGTGACCATATGCAGGCACTCATGGTCAGATATCTGTCTCCCTGCAGTATTATACACTATGGATGTCCCGTACTGTAGCGCCTAGACACGTTTCCTGTCTCCTGGAATCGTTGCCATAATCTTGAGATCACACTTTGTTGCACATGGAGGGCCCGTGCTGCGACCTGCTGTGTTTGACCAGCCTCCAGTCGCCCTAGTATTATACCCACATAACGTCATCAAGATTCGTTCTTTGAGCCATTTTCAACACACAGTCACCGTTAGCACGTCTGAAAATGTCTGCACACTTACTCACTGCATCGTACTCTGACAAGCAGCAACACACCTCTGCGAATGTGGACTGCTGCCAGCGCCACCGTGCCACGACCCCAGGTCAAATGCACTGCATGGTCGTACCCTGAGGTGATTTAATAACCCAAACCGTCCACCAGAGCGTTGTTTCACCATGTTTGACCTGGTATCAGCCTTATCCTTAATTTATGAGCCTGAGTGTATCTCGGCTCGCCACACGGCCGACTCATATTCCCATCGAGCGTCACCTTCATACTAGCCACACAAATTGGTTGAAATGGTTCAAATGGCTCTGAGCACTATGGGACTTAACTTCTGAGGTCATCAGTCCCCTAGAACTTGAACTACTTAAACCTAACTAACCTAAGGACATCACACACATCCATGCCCGAGTCAGGACTAGGGGACTGATGACCTCAAAAGTTAAGTCCCATGGTGCTCAGAGCCATTGAACCATTTGAGCCAAATTTGCGTCAAGAACAATATTTTCTATCCTGATCAAGAACCTATGCAGGGTCCTCACCTAAGTGCTACTCAAACCGAGTTCCCAGGTTTAAATGAAAATTCTTGCATTCATGTGTTTAAAAGTGATTTTTTGTGTCAAATGTAAAAGGAGTACTAAAAGTTAAAGTTAAAACCACAAAAGTGGAGTTAGATAGGATTTTGCTAAAGTATCCTTGGTTTATTACAAAGTATAGTTCTGCAGGAAGACAGTGCAAGATTGTATAAATATCATTGTCTATAATACTTGATTCACAGGTGTTAAAAGGCAAATGAGCTAAGCTTATTTAAAAACAGTGTGGTTTTGATTTATAACGTGAATGGTTCCTTTTTTAAGTGTTGCATTTATTGTCTTGCAAAGTAAATTATGAACTACTTAACTGAAGTGAATGATTAGCTTTTTGAATCAGTATTTTCTACTGTGATAATCAGAGAGCATTGAATAGAGAAACCATACTAGTTTATAGAGTCCCCATCATATTCTACACCTATTAGAGAAAAAATGAAATATTACTGTTGCTGAGAAAAACAGATGCATGTAGAAGAATTTAAACAGCGTATTTATTATATTATTCACCTTTATTTGTTTTTCATATCTGTTGAGATAAAAGCCCCCTCATGTCCAAATTTGGTTCTACACTGCATTCAGAAACATTTCAGTATTTGATTAAGTGATGATCTTGAGTGCAGCTGTCATTAATATGAGGCTAGTGCAGATTTGCTTCCTATAATTCACTGGTGTGTGCATTATTGGTGCTACACACAGTGCAGAGTGCACTGTATCAGTTTGTATCCTGTGTGCGATTCAAAGGGAAATATTAATGAAAGTAACCTCAATAACCAATATTCAAATATTTCCAAATTAATTTGCCCAATTGGGCTGGCGACCGTTCATCTTTTTTCATTCACTTATGATTTTACCACTTTCATTAAATCTCAAGGTTAAAGTACGTTTTATTTTTCTGTTAATTTCACCATATTCAAAATTATAGTCCGTTACCTTTGTCCATTAGACGTACGCGCGGTCAAAAATCTTAAAAATCCTCCGAGAGGGTAACGTTAGCTTGTTTCACGGCAAGCTCGTGTTACATGTTTTTTCGGACATGTCCGAAACAACAGACACCATTCATTCATACACTTGTGAAAACAAAATGTTTTTTACTTTCGGAACGACCCTCGTAGATCACATGAAACATTGCAGCCGCTACCTTAATGTTTGTCTATTTTACCTTTATCCAGTCTTGAAACTTTTTGGTCTTACGGTTATAACATACCTCAATGTGGGCTGCGAATTGTGCTACAATAGCTTTCGACGTTAGTCAACGTGTATGCGGACACAAACGAGTATGTATGGCAGAACAGAGGGTGTTGCGTGAGTGCCAGAGGTGTGCGGTAACGAGAGAGTATCTGATGTCAAATACATCTCAGCCATGCCCGCTTTCACGAAAGATTTATACTGAGCGGAAGCATGTGGAACAGTGAGCTGCCGTGGCATAATTACTGAGAAGTGTTTGTGTGATTATGGCGCCGTGAGGGAATAAATTATTTTCATGGACGGAGCGATACGCTGCACGTGAATGTTGGCTTCCGGCCGACACTCCGTGGCGTGCGAAGGCCTCCCCCCCCCCTTTCCCCCCCCCCCCCCCCCCCCACACACACACAAAGACATTCGGTGCCAAGGGCTGGTAGTAGTCACTTTGCATGTTATCTCCTTCTAATCAGTTGTTAGGTGCAATCGATGTACCCCGGCGGTGTTGAGATATATTACTTTCCGTTAGTGCAACATACATTGACATGTTCAAAGTCGAGTTTGAAGGAATATAATACTCGCAATAGTCAAAGACGAAAAATGAACACATCTAAAACAGTGACGAATTAACTTCTTGTTTATTCTGACACAGGGCTGTAAAGGGAATGCTTTGAAACTCCATGTTGCAGGCGAAGGCGATATCATGTTATTTTCGTATCAATTCGGTCCGGAAAGAAGTTTTTTTCTTCCATAACGTTTCTATATTTGTGCGCTAGCGCTCTAAACTTAATGTTGTTGTTTTTCAGTAGAGTCTTCATAGCTGTAGCTTCTAAAAAAGAAAAGTTTCTCTCCCTTGTTGCAGCTTAATTTATTACACCTGTGTCTCGATCAGTACAACTAAAATTCACAATCTGTAAAAATATCGGTAGTAAAATTTCATTTATGCTTATCTGAGACACATGAGTAATAGCTTTTGATAGCATCTGAAGGCTTTTCCTGCTTATTGATGAAGTGTGTGAAGCTACACAACAATGCAGTCTCTTATTTCGTTTAAATTATCAAAGCGTTTCGTTACCACTAATCCTTCATCAACTGTTTGGTGCGGACGCAGTTGATGCATCTAACGTAGTAATTTCTATGAGACTATGATGACGAAACGATTTCAGTCTGATGAGCAGCTGGAAGAAGTGCTTCTGACTCTGAACATAGTTTTTTCAAAGAAGAGAATACACCTGTGATGACAGAATTCATACTACATCTGAATCAGAAAACACTTTAGACTTTCATATCTCACGTGGAAACGTGCAAGTCGCTCAGTCAAAAAACAAAGAACCAATCCTGTACATTGGAAGAGCATCCAAGTGCAAACGTCGTAAAACTAACTCCTGGTCCAACAATATATGCTACAATGGAGAGCTAAGAATTATGCCTCTCAATTAAAGCTTTTTAAATAAAAGAACGTTATTAACATTCTACAGTTTTATCTTAATTTTTAAATAGTTATTTCCCAACATAGACACACTGGCGGCAATCACATACACTACTGGCAATTAAAATTGCTACAACAAGAAGAAATGCAGATGATAAACGGGTATTCATTCTACAAATATACTAGAAATGACATGTGATTACATTTTCACGCAATTTGAGTGCATAGATCTTGAGAAATCAGTACCCCGAACAACCACCTCTGGCCGTAATAACGGCCTTGATACGCCTGGGCATTGAGTCAAACAGAGCGTGGATGGCGTGTACACGTACAGCTGCCCGTGTAGCTTCAACACGATACCACAGTTCATCAAGAGAAGTGACTGGCGTATAGTGACGAGCCAGTTGCTCGGCCACCATTGACCAGACATTTACAATTGGTGAGAGATCTGAAGAAAGTGCTGGACAGGGCAGCAGTCCAACATTTTCTGTATCCACAAAGGCCCGTACAGGACCAGAAACATGCGGTCGTGCATTATCTTGCTGAAATGTAGGGTTTCGCAAGGATCGAATGAAGGGTAGAGCCACGGGTCGTAACACATCTGAAATGCAACGCCCACTGTTCAAAGTGCCGTCAATGCGAACAAGGGGTGACCGAGACATGTAACCAGTGGCACCCCACACCATCACGCCGGGTGATACGCCAGTATGTCGATGACGAATACACGCTTCCGATGTGCGTTCACCACGATGTAGCCAAACACGCATGCGACCATCAAGATGCTGTAAACAGAACCTGGATTCATCCGAAAAAAATGACGTTTTGCCATTCGTGCACCCAGCTTCGTCGTTGAGTACATCATCGCAGGCACTCCTGTCTGTGATGCCGCTTCAAGGGTAACCGCAGCCATGGTCTCCGAGCTGATAGTCCATACTGCTGCAAACGTCGTCGCACTGTTCGTGCAGATGGTTGTTGTCTTGCAAACGTCCCCATCTGTTGACTCAGGGATTGAGACGTGACCGCGTGATGCGTTACAGCCATGCGGATAAGATGGCTGTCATCTCGAGTGCTAGTGATAAGAGGCCGTTGGAATCCAGCACGGCGTTCCGTATTACCCTCCTGAACCCACCGAGTCCATATTCTGCTAACAGTCACTCAATCTCGACCAAAGCCAGCAGCAATGTCGCTATACGATAAACCGCAATCGCGATAGGCTATAATCCGACCTTTATCAAAATTGGAAACGTGATGGTACGCATTTCTCCTCCTTACACGAGGAATCACAACAACGTTTCACCAGGCGACGCCAGTCAACTTCTGTTTGTGTATGAGAAATCGGTTGGAAACTTTCCTGACGTCAGCACGTTATGGGTGTCGCCACCGGCGCCAACCTGTGTGAATGCTCTGAAAAGCTAATCATTTGCATATCACAGCATCTTCTTCCTGTCGGTTAAATTTCGGGTCTGTAGCACGTCGTCCTCGTGGTGTAGCAAATTTAATGGCCAGTAGTGTATCTGCCAACGAGAGACCAGTTTGTCAATCGATGACCAAATGACAAGTTAATGCCTAATAGGACTCTGCGAAAAAGAAATTGATGGAAATAGTTTTAAAACTATATAATTCTGCCATATAATAACATTTAAGAATTTATGAGTATTATCTTGAATATAAGTTCTGTCAGCATGAACTGAAAGAGGATATCTGTATAATTTTTTTCAAGGAATAGGGAAGAGTTATATTTCTCTTGCTTTAAGGGTGGTCTTTTGTTAACGCATCGTACTGGATTTGCAAGTATTACACAGATACACACACACACACACACACACACACACACACATTCTCCCTCTCCAGCACAGCACCGAGGAGCACAATTAGTGAAATCAGCTGAATTTCAGAAAGTGCGTATTGTGTGACTTTGGGAAGGGCGGTGTCTACATAAGCCACCATAGCTCTCTACAACAAAGTCTGCTGCCTGATTATATATGCTAAAATGTATGTCAACAGTGAGAGTACGATGGCAAAATACGGCAGACGGAATTTCATTAATATGGTATACATTGTGAGTGGTCCACACGAAAGTGAACACACCAACAATACATAATATTAGGTATACTTACTTTTAACAATCAATCGTTTCTAACGCTTCCAGTCAAATAACAATAACCATCAAAACCTCAGTTTTTAATGAATTGAACTCCATGTATAAAATAGCTTCTAATATCTTATTACTCTACACATGAGTTAATGTATTAAGGATTTGACGTTAAGCATATAAAATCTTTACAGTTGGACAAGTAAAATCCCGTTTATGCTGCTGTTCTTAGTTTCGCATTATTAAACCATAGTCTGGGTAATTGGCAGTCAGCGTAACAGCTAGTTTTTCATGCATCTCAATGTCTGCGACATTGTATCTCCTGAGCCATGTGCCATCATTGATATACACTCCTGGAAATTGAAATAAGAACACCGTGAATTCATTGTCCCAGGAAGGGGAAACTTTATTGACGCATTCCTGGGGTCAGATACATCACATGATCACACTGACAGAACCACAGGCACATAGACACAGGCAACAGAGCATGCACAATGTCGGCACTAGTACAGTGTATATCCACCTTTCACAGCAATGCAGGCTACTATTCTCCCATGGAGACGATCGTAGAGATGCTGGATGTAGTCCTGTGGAACGGCTTGCCATGCCATTTCCACCTGGAACCTGAGTTGGACCAGCGTTCGTGCTGGACGTGCAGACCGCGTGAGACGACGCTTCATCCAGTCCCAAACATGCTCAATGGGGGACAGATCCGGAGATCTTGCTGGCCAGGGTAGTTGACATACACCTTCTAGAGCACGTTGGGTGGCACGGGATACATGCGGACGTGCATTGTCCTGTTGGAACAGCAAGTTCCCTTGCCGGTCTAGGAATGGTAGAACGATGGCTTCGATGACGGTTTGGATGTACCGTGCACTATTCAGTGTCCCCTCGACGATCACCAGAGGTGTACGGCCAGTGTAGGAGATCGCTCCCCACACCATGATGCTTGGTGTTGGCCCTGTGTGCCTCGGTCGTATGGAGTCCTGATTGTGGCGCTCACCTACATGGCGCCAAACACGCATACGACCATCATTGGCACCAAGGCAGAAGCGACTCTCATCGCTGAAGACGACACGTCTCCATTCGTCCCTCCATTCACGCCTGTCGCGACACACTGGAGGCGGGCTGCACGATGTTGGGGCGTGAGCGGAAGACGGCCTAACGGTGTGCGGGACCGTAGCCCAGCTTCATGGAGACGGTTGCGAATGGTCCTCGCCGATACCCCAGGAGCAACAGTGTCCCTAATTTGCTGGGAAGTGGCGGTGCGGTCCCCTACGGCACTGCGTAGGATCCTACAGTCTTGGCGTGCATCCGTGCGTCGCTGCGGTCCGGTCCCAGGTCGACGGGCACGTGCACCTTCCGCCGACCACTGGCGACAACATCGATGTACTGTGGAGACCTCACGCCCCACGTGTTGAGAAATTCGGTGGTACGTCCACCCGGCCTCCCGCATGCCCACTATACGCCCTCGCTCAAAGTCCGTCAACTGCACATACGGTTCACGTCCACGCTGACGCGGCATGCTACCAGTGTTAAAGACTGCGATGGAGCTCCGTATGCCACGGCAAACTGGCTGACACTGACGGCGGCGGTGCACAAATGCTGCGGAGCTAGCGCCATTCGACGGCCAACACCGCGGTTCCTGGTGTGTCCGCTGTGCCGTGCGTGTGATCATTGCTTGTACAGTCCTCTCGCAGTGTCCGGAGCAAGTATGGTGGGTCTGACACACCGGTGTCAATGTGTTCTTTTTTCTATTTCCAGAAGTGTAATTATGCAGGTACATTCAGCGGTATATATGGATACTGTCTACAAAATGTGTTGCGGATAGACTTAGTAGTAGAAAAGTAATAAATGAAAACGTCATACCTAATGACGCACTTTTTCGTATGACGCACTTTTTCTGCCTGAACAACGAAAAGCACTAAGCGATAATTTTCTTTCAGTATTTCGTGGGGTGTATAAGCAAGTAAAATTTCGAAAATGTGTAGAATTGTGTCTAAAGTTTGTGAGAAGTCGCTAACTACTCTCATTCTCATACACTGGGTGGATGTACTCTGGATAATTTGTGCGCTGTGAATTACACTGCCTGAACACATATACACAGTTTGCAACTCTAATACTTGACTTACTGAGTTGAACTCTTAGCAAAAGATTTAGCCCTTAATAAGCACATTATGACTGGATTTATTTTTGGAATGTGGTTGCGGTTGTTGTGGTCTTTTGTCCAGAGACTGGTTTGATGCAGCTCTCCAAGCTACCCTATCCTGTGCAAGCCTCTTCGTCTCCGAGTAACTATTGCAACCTACATCCATCTGAATCTGCTTAGTGTATTCATCTCTTGGTCCCCCTCCACGCTTCCCTCCAGTACTAAATTGGCGATCCCTTGTACCTTCTGTAGCACAACGTTTTGAAAGCTTCTATTCTCTTCCTGTCTAAACTATTTATCGTCCATGTTTCACTTCCATACTTGGCTACACTCTATACATACTTTCAGAAAAGACTTCCTGCCACTTAAATCTATATTCTATGTTAACAAATTTCTCTTTTTCAGGAAAGCTTTCCTTGCCATTGTAAGCCGGCGTTTATATCCTCTCTATTCCGATCATCATGAGTTATTTTGCTCACCAAATAGCAAATATCATCTACTACTGTAAGTGTCTCATTTCCTAATGTAATTCCCTCAGCATCGCCTGATTTAATTTTGACTACATTCCATTATCGTCGTTTTACTTTTGTTGATGTTCATCTTATATCCTCCGTTCAAGACACGTCGATTCCATTCAACTGCTCTTCCATGTCCTTTGTTGTCTTCGACAGAATCACATTGTCATTGGCAAACCTCAGAGTTTTTATTTCTTCCTCATGGATTATAATTCCTACTTCAAATTTTTCTTTTGTTTCCTTTACTACATGATTAATGTACAGACTGAATAACATCGGGGATAGGCTACAACCCTGTCTCACTCCCTTCCCAACCACTGCTTCCCTTTCATACCCCTCGACTCTTATAACTGCCATCTGGTTTCTGTACAAGTTGTAAATAGCCTTTCGCTCTCTGTATTTTACCCCTGCCACCATCGTGATTTGAAAGAGAGCATTCCAAAAGCTTTCTCTAAGTCTACAAATGCTAGAAACGTAGGTTTGCCTTTCCTGAGTCTATCTTCTAAGATAAGTCGTAGGGTCAGTATTGCCTCGCGTGTTCCAACATTTCTACGTAATCCAAACTGATCTTTCCAGAGGTCGGTTTCTACCAGTTTTTCCAATTCGTCTGTAAAGAATTCATGTTAGTAATTTGCAGTCATGACTTATTAAACTGATAATTCTGTAAATATTTCATACCTGTCGACATTGTGCAAAAAATTTAAGGGTCGCTTGCTAGAAACACCATCATTTTCCCGTTGTTATGCAGGAATGTGAAAGGAGGACCAAAGGTACCTACAACCTTCCTCTGTAATGGTTACACTCCAAAGAGGCACCTGCCGGTGTGGCCGAGCGGTTCTAGGCGCTTCAGTCTGGAACCGCGGGCCCGCTACGGTCGCAGGTTCGAATCCTGCTTCGGGCATGGATGTGTGTGATATCCTTAGGTTAGTAAGGTTTAAGTAGTTCAAAGTTCTAGGGGAGTGATGACCTCAGATGTTAAGTCCTATACTGCTCAGGGCCATTTGAACCATTTCAAAGAGGCCAGATAATGTTCAATTGGTTTGCAGCCTGACTACGTCCATAGAGAAGGTGTCAGAAACGTCGTTCTGTTATACGCCGTACTGTAAACTGTCGTTTTCGACAGCGAAATGGTGTAAATGAAGGTCTAAAGAAAATGGGTGGTTTCATTGCCACAAACTATATTTTATTATGTCTTTACATTTTGATACCGAGCGGCCGAGTGTCTGAAATGTTTTCCTTGGCCACGATTAAGTAAACTGTGTGATTTCAACCCTGGGCGTCGCGGTTCTGACCTCCAACTCTTAGGCGTCAAGATACAGGGGAAGATGTGAGTGTGCGAGGGGAGGAGGGGGGGGGGGGAGAGGCAGCGTGTGGGATCTTTCAACAATGTGACACGCCCATGGTGGCGTTACGCAAGACTGTGGTGAAATTTACTGCTAACGTGATATCACTAACCCACCTTACTTCTCACGTGAACTTCGGAGCACTGACCATCTTTTCGTGTGTGTCGACATCTCGCTATTTTGAAATGTCCCCGAGCCCGAGGATGACGTCGAAGGTGCCACGCTTTTAGACCATTATAGAAGAAAATGGTAGACACATTTGTGCCAACTATCGCATCTCAGCCATGCAGCTGGGAAAAAACATGGGGTTTCAAAAATAGTGACTCTTTAATCCTTTTCCGCAGAGTACACTGATGAACCAAAGCATTATGACCGCCGGCTTAATAGCTTTTTTGTCCGTCTTTGGAACGGAATATATCACTGATTTATGTATCACGGATCCGACGGTTCGTTGGTAGGTTTGTGGAGGTATGTGGCATTATATGTTTACAAACAGGTAATGTAAATCGCGTAAACAAAGAGCCGCTGCTTTGCGTACGCGATGATGCCATCCGATAGTGACGCAGATGATAGGATTTACACCAGGCGAATTTCCATTATAGTGAACTCACATAAACATGAGTTCACTATAATGAAATATGATATCGCCGTCGCGGAAGATATGAAATATGAAGGGATGCACGTGGTTCAGAGGTATCAGCATGTATTCGATTACCGCCACAAGTCTCATGCAAGTGCAGGAAAATGTCTCCCATAGCATAACACTATACCAACCAGCCTGCGTCCACGGCGCGCTGTACGTTTCGATCCGCCGTTCACCCCGGTGACGGCATTTGTAGAGACGACGACCGACTTAGTATTGCAAAAATTTGATTCAACCGATGACCATAAACGTGTCTATTGATCGATGGTCGAATCCCGACGGTTCCGAGGCCAAAGATCTTAACTGACGATGTCGTTGGGTCAACATGTGAACACGTAGGGGTGGTCTGCTGCGGAGTTTCCTTTCCAGAGCAGACAAGCCTCATAATCCCACGTTTTGTGAAGAGTCGCGAACGCCCAACGATTTAGCCCCAGTGGTAGTTTCAATGTCCTATCTTTTTCCTTTAGCTGCTCACGACAGTAGCACGTGAACATTCGACCAGCTTCGACGTTTCCGAGATACTCATTCGAAGGCTTTGCTTAATAATAATCTGTCCCTTCAAAAAATCGCTTATCTCAGTGGATTTCCCCATTAGCAATTCATATCTTCGCTAGAGTGATCCCCATCCGTGTCTACTGCGCTTAAATACTTTTCATGTCGCGTTACCTGTCCACAACATCACCAAGCGGCGTCCAACTTCGCTGTGGACAGTGGTCATAATGTTTTGGCTTATCAATGTATATGGAACACCGAAAGCAAAATTTGTGTTTTCCCGGGAAGCAATTAGATGATCAAACTGTTAATGGGACTAGATGAAGCAGTAACTGTTTAGTAATATTGGTTAGAACAGTATTACTAACGTCCACACATTTAACACATAACTATTTACAAAACATTTGTCTTAAGGTAAGTCCATACACAAAACTGTCAGAACTGTTGCTGGCATGTAAATGTGGGTTAATCGTTTCAGGCAGAAATGAGTACCAACACTGCTAACGGTTACCAATACGAAATCTCTTATCCGCACTCCATTAAGTCTCCACTAGAAACGAACATCATCAAACCTGCGGAGAAAGTAAGCTTTACAACGTCACTGCTGGTAGTGGAAGTGAATCCTGCTATAAAGCACTTCTTGACAGGCGGAAGTCAATTACAGGACACCCATCTCTCACGCTGCCTAATTTTGACATTAATTTTCCGTAGTTCGTATTTTAAAACTTGTTTTCTTGCGTCAGTCAGCCTTGTTTCGACCTCAAGCTACTACATTGCACATCAAAATTAAAGAATCACTTTTTCCAAACCCCTTAATTGCCACCGACTGCGACAAACAAGCTTAAAATTTGGCTCAAAGGCACCTACAACCATCCTCCTTAAGAATGCAAAAGCGAGATGGCACAGCTCAAAAGTCCGTGTGAGCTGTAACGTGGGTTAATAATGTCACACTGGCAACAAATTTCACCAAAATTCTCCCAACGCCACCATGGATGTGTCACACGATGAAAAGGTCGTCACAACCCACTTTCCAGCATTTAACCCTTCCTTTTGTCGTCTCTGTGATGGAGGTCAGAACCATGATATTATTGTGTCTTGTGTGAGTGGTCCAGGGAAACATTTCAGACACACCGCTGCTCAGAACCAACTCGAAGAGCCTTAGGGGTATCATAAAGGCCGTCAATGAAACCACCCCTTTCCCTGGGGCTTTCCAAACATTTCGTGATCGAAAATGGCAGTTCGCAGTGCGATGAGCAACAGGAAGAAATTCTTGATAACCTTTGGCACTGTTGATATTTTCGGACGTTTCAACTGTTGTCTAAGAGCACTGTGGGTCTGCATCCACACTGAACATGATCTCACCCCATTGGAGTGCACCGCGATTGCAATTTTTACTCTCTTGTACAGGTTAGAACTACTAGGGACCGTTCAAAACCATTCGTCGAAATCTGAACGTGATCCGAAGCATCAATGATTTTACAACCCTCCTATTTTCCCTTTTACAGCCCTCCTATTTTCCTTCCTCCTTTGTTCACACACAGTATCTAGGCATGTATGCGACAGTGAGCTACGACAGCACCACCAGCTTCCAACTTCCATAGGGAGGCTTTTCGCACTCAACGTTTGTGAAGCCAGTCGCCTTCTCTGGAGTTGAGCTCCAAAGGCTGCAGGCATCTCCCTGAGCAGAAGATTGTATACAGAATACCGAGAGTCTTCATACTGCCGAGTCAGCTTGTCGATGACTGCCTCTTAAGGGCGTCCACCTCACTGGTGGGACGTGTATTGGAATCCAGTGTGGTAGCTCCCTGGCTACCTTATCGCTGCCCTATGGTTCTTCTGGACCACTTTGACGCTGATTATCGCTCAGAGCGATCAGACACCTTCGACGTAGATACTGCTGAGGGTTATGTTTGAGTGCCAACTTGCCCTGAGCCGTCCGGCAGCCTGGACGGAGCTGCCATTCAGCAACTGCTGACGTGCTGCTCACGTCAGCAGGCGACGCTGTCGGGCCGCGCTGCTGCCTAGGCACACCGTGACGACGGCCCGCCGAACTCTATGGCCGACTACGCCACCACGGGACCAACAACCATCCCTCCAACGGCGACCACATCACTATACCGAAATTAAATAAAGGTCCAATTCAATGTGGGGTCTATCACTAGAGGTCAGTTGCTCTCTTCCAGTCATCACCATCATTTTCAACCCAGATGCAGACGAAAGAACTGATGCCTCCATCACTGCTGAGTTCAGCACAGTGCCCCAGCAGCTCTACGAAAACAGCATGCAAATCACTTAGCATGACGTCACATGAAAATCTTCCAAAAGAATCTCCAGAATGAGTCTCAGACTCATCATCTAAAAGCTATTCTGAATAACTGTCTCAATAGCCCCCTGAAATGTATCTGATTACTACTTTCGCTCTTCTTCTGCTACTCTCGTCCTCTGCGGCACCGAATTTCTTGTCGTATCACCTTGTCATTTGTGGGCTGAATTTGCAGTGTCCCCTAATGAATAATCGACATTGGTTTACTCCATAGTGTCAGTCTCAATTACAGGCTGACAACCTTTTCAATCTCGCTTCAAAAAGTCCCAGGGTGGCTGCCAGAGTGAATGATGTGGATTTAGGTGGCGTTTCCACGTTAGCCCATGTAATCTCCAAGCACCCAGCTTGCACATCGAATCTTATTGAGAAACATCTATGAGTGCGTCCAGATGTTACCTGCATTCCTTAGTCACCAAGAAGACTCCAGCTTAACAGTAGGTTCGTTCTTTTGTCCCAGGAAGTACTTTAAGCTCATGTGTTATAAGTTATCTAGAACTTGATGACATCCGTCAGTTGTCAGTCAGTCTTTAATCCTTTCGTGGTTGGTCAATATACGTATTATAGTAATACACGTATTAAAGTAATTAAATTCGCAGTTTCCGTAGCTGAGACGTCTATGTCGCTATACCGACAAGCTTTTCGAACTTGGAGGGAAATTCTACGGTTCATGTGGTGATTATATAGAAAGCTGAGAGATATCAAATGGGACGCCGTGTGTTGCTAAATCTCACAATGCATCTGTTTCACAAAACTAAAATAAAATCACCGTCTCCTCCTTTCGTAGAATGTCCGAAATGACCAACTGTGTTCGCTTATACCTCAAGACATTTTTTTGAATGATTACTATTCTCTTCAATAATTTTATTGGTTTGTACATCATTTGAAGTAAGTTGGATGTGTATGCCCCATGAAACTTAGCACAATGTGAAAAAAGAAAAAGAAAAAAAGAATACAACTCGTAAGTGCTACATCAAAGCCATCTTCAAGTCTAATGTTGCAAATCTGTGTGGAACATGTCATGTTTTTCATTGTCATGAGAAGAAATCTGCTTCCAGAAAGTATCTTCACGCTGCAGCGGAGAGTGCGCAGATTTGAAACTTTGTGGCAGGTTAAAATTGTGTGTAGATCCGGTGCTCGAACCTGGGGTACTTAAACTGAAGAGCCAAAGTAACTGGTACACCTGACTAATACCGTGTATGGTCCTCTTGAGATCGCAGAAATGCCGAAACATGAAGTGGCATCGACTCGTATGAAGTAGTGCTGGAGGGGACAGACACCATGAATCCTGCACGACTGTCCATAAATCCGCAAAAGTATGACGGGGTGGGGATCTCCTCTGAAAAAGACGTTGCAAGGCATTCCATACATGCTCAATAATATTTATTTCTAGGAAGTTTGGTGGCCAGCAGAAGTGTTTAAACTCGTCAATGTGTTACTGGATCCACTATGTAGCAATTCTGGACGTGCGGAGTGTCACATTGTCCTGCTGGAATTGCCCAAATTCACCGGAATACACTATGGACTTGAATAGATACAGGTGATTAGATAGGATGCTTACGTACGTGTCACCTTCAGAGTCGTATCCAAACGTATGAGGGGCCTGATGTCACTCCAACTGCACGCGCCCCACACCATTTAGAGCCTCCATCAACTTGAACAGTCCACTGAGACATGTAGGGACCATGGATTCATGAGGTTGTCTTCACACCCGTACATGTCCATCCGCTCGATACAATTTGAAACGAGACTCGTCCGACCGGGCAACAACAGTCGAATGTCTGTGTTGACGGGCTCATCCGAGGCGTAAAGTTTTATATCGTGCAGGCATTAAGGCTACGCGAGTGGGCCTTCGGCTCGGAAAGCTCATATCGATAACGTTTCGTTGAATGATTCGCACGCTGATACTTGTTGACGGTCCTGCGTTGAAATCTGCAGCAATTTGTGGAAGGCTTGCACTTATGTCACGTTGTACGATTCTGTTCAGTTGTCGTTGGTCCAGTTCTTGCAGGATCATTTTCCGGCCGAAGCAATATCGAATATCTGATGTTTTACAGGATTCCTAATATTCACTGCAGATGCGTGAAATGGTCGTACGGGGAAGTCCCCATTTCACCGCTACCTCGGAGTTGCTCTGCCCCATAGCTCGTGCGCCGACTATATCACCACATTCAAAGTCAATTAAATCTTAATAACCTGCCATTGTAGCAGCAATAACTGACCCAACAACTGCGCCAGACACTTGTTGTCCTATACAGGCGTTGCCGCCTACATCGTCGTATTCTGCCTTTTTACATAAACTCCTGGAAATGGAAAAAAGAACACATTGACACCGGTGTGTCAGACCCACCATACTTGCTCCGGACACTGCGAGAGGGCTGTACAAGCAATGATCACACGCACGGCACAGCGGACACACCAGGAACCGCGGTGTTGGCCGTCGAATGGCGCTAGCTACGCAGCATTTGTGCACCGCCGCCGTCAGTGTCAGCCAGTTTGCCGTGGCATACGGAGCTCCATCTCAGTCTTTAACACTGGTAGCATGCCGCGACAGCGTGGACGTGAACCGTATGTGCAGTTGACGGACTTTGAGCGAGGGCGTATAGTGGGCATGCGGGAGGCCGGGTGGACGTACCGCCGAATTGCTCAACACGTGGGGCGTGAGATCTCCACAGTACATCGATGTTGTCGCCAGTGGTCGGCGGAAGGTGCACGTGCCCGTCGACCTGGGACCGGACCGCAGCGACGCACGGATGCACGCCAAGACCATAGGATCCTACGCAGTGCCGTAGGGGACGCACCGCCACTTCCCAGCAAATTAGGGACACTGTTGCTCCTGGGGTATCGGCGAGGACCATTCGCAACCGTCTCCATGAAGCTGGGCTACGGTCCCGCACACCGTTAGGCCGTCTTCCGCTCACGCCCCAGCATCGTGCAGCCCGCCTCCAGTGGTGTCGCGACAGGCGTGAATGGAGGGACGAATGGAAACGTGTCGTCTTCAGCGATGAGAGTCGCTTCTGCCTTGGTGCCAATGATGGTCGTATGCGTGTTTGGCGCCGTGCAGGTGAGCGCCACAATCAGGACTGCATACGACCGAGGCACACAGGGCCAACACCCGGCATCATGGTGTGGGGAGCCATCTCCTACACTGACCGTACACCTCTGGTGATCGTCGAGGGGACACTGAATAGTGCACGGTACATCCAAACCGTCATCGAACCCATCGTTCTACCATTCCTAGACCGGCAAGGGAACTTGCTGTTCCAACAGGACAATGCACGTCCTCATGTATCCCGTGCCACCCAACGTGCTCTAGAAGGTGTAAGTCAACTACCCTGGCCAGTAAGATCTCCGGATCTGTCCCCCATTGAGCATGTTTGGGACTGGATGAAGCGTCCTCTCACGCGGTCTGCACGTCCAGCACGAACGCTGGTCCAACTGAGGCGCCAGGTGGAAATGGCATGGCAAACCGTTCCACAGGACTACATCCAGCATCTCTACGATCGTCTCCATGGGAGAATAGCAGCCTGCATTGCTGCGAAATGTGGATATACACTGTACTAGTGCCGACATTGTGCATGCTCTGTTGCCTGTGTCTATGTGCCTGTGGTTCTGTCAGTGTGATCATGTGATGTATCTGACCCCAGGAATGTGTCAATAAAGTTTCCCCTTCCTGGGACAATGAATTCACGGTGTTCTTATTTCAATTTCCAGGAGTGTATTTGTGCTCTTCGTTCCCTCTACATCAAGTGTAGCAAATTCGAAAAAAAATTTTCTGAGAATCCTCGATTAGGTAAGCGGAAGATTATATGAGAGATTGAAACTTTGGCAGTGTACCCGAAACGTCTCAACATGCGGAAGTCAGCAGAAAAATGAAAATGTAATCAAGATTAATTACAGATCAAAATGAAACCGTAAGAGTCCAAGTGTTAGGGACAAGACAGAATAGATCGGTTTTGCTACATACGACGTATAAAGTGTTACACAACTTACGCCGTCTGCAGTTATCAACACCCCTCCCACGCTTTAGATATTACGCGTTCTGTGAAAACACTGTTTTGCACAGAACTTCGTAAGACACATAAATATATAAATAAGTGAGCAACAGAACTTTCTAAATATAAAGTCCGTGAACTCTCCGTTACACACTCAGAACCTAAAAGCAATGCAAATGACAGCACCGAGTGACACGATGCAATATTTGAAATGACAGGGTTCATATATGCGAGAAATGGCGTTCAAAACAGATTGTTTCGAAATATATGTTCTATTTCTGGCTTTATTATTATCATTAGACAACAACGTCATTTATTACTTCATATAGCAATATTTAAAAATTGAAACAAAAATACTCTAAACAGAAGGCCCGGGAAAGGAAGTTCACGGAAACTGGTGCAAGAGTTTTCATTTTCTGGTTAAAGTGCAGTTAAGGTTCCTAGACTCTCTACGACATGCTTAGAAGTTGGTAACAGTGCGGCGATGAAGCGGCCGATCATTAATCATATTCAGGCAGCGAATAAGAATGTAGTTCAATTTTTTTCCTTTCGTAAATGAAGCTACGTTATATTTAATTACTGTCGTGCGACCCAGACGTTTTTTTTTACCTTTCGTAAATGAAGTTAACTAATTTTACTTTTCACGAAGGAATATAGAATTTATATTATACGCAATTAGCGATGTGCTTTTAAGTATCATACTACCGAAAATTCTTTGGATGGTTATATATTCCGTCTATAGTAGCGGAATATAATTTTTTTAAGGAAGGTGGAAGATCATAGATTATTAGAGTTTCATTTAATGTTTGTCGACTTGGAAGATTTCCTGATAACTTAAGAAATGTTGGTTATTATGGACTATAAGATTGGCTAGATATATAGTGTATGTCGGTATGATGTTCATGTGTGGGCCTATTTTGGGAATTTTTGTGGTTGATAGTAACACATATTGAGTCAATTTACTTGGGGAGAGTGGATACGAAAATAACATGCAAACAACGTTCACCTGAATTGCTTCTGGTTAGTAGAAATGATCTTTATTGATTGATCTGTTATTTGACTATGAATTCTTGATATTTTGAAGCTGACATATATCTGTGTCAGCAAGTGTTCCACTACTTTCATAGCTTCAGAACTAAATCTGGTGAAACACACACTAGTCAGGAGTTCTGCTGAGAGATGTATGTTTTAGATAGTGTTCGTCATGGAGACCTTCTTGGCTGTTAACGGAAATATGTCGAGAAAGATGAATCCAAATTTGGGGAGCGGAAATTTCATGGAGGAAAGCAAGTTGTCGGAAGACGGGTCTTCCATGGAGAGGAAAGAGGCAAAAATAAGTGCTTCTTCGAAGTAGATTCGAAGAGAACGAAGAGCTTTCTTCTCCATATTCTGAAAAAGTATGTATTACCAGGAAGTACTGTTATTTCCGACTATTTCTCTTCATACAGGTGCCTCGGTGATGAAGATTGCGCTCATCAGCTGGTGAATCATAGCCTCCACCTCGAAGACGCACAGACAGGTGCACACACTACTAGCGCCGAGGGCACGTGGTCGGTCATCAGAAGGTCTTTTCGTACTCATAATAAGTCTGATTTTTATTAATTCGAGTACATGTGGAGGCCATGTGAATTACTTGTTTGTGACATTTCTTGAAGCAGTTAAAACGGTAAATAATTCCAAGTGAACATATAGTCGTTTTTTTCTTTGTTATTTCTATTTATGTTTCTATTATGAGCTAAATATGTCACTAATTACACTACTGGCCATTAAAATTGCTACACCACGACGATGACGTGCTACAGACGCGAAATTTAACCGACAGGAAGAAGATGCTGTGACATGCAAATGATTAGCTTTTCAGAACATTCACACAAGGTTGGCGCCGGAGGCGACACCTATAACGTGCTGACATGAGGAAATAATAGTGGACCGGCGTTGCCTGGTGAAAAGCTGTTGTGATTCCTCGTGTAAGGAGGAGAAATGCGTACCATCACGTTACCGACTTTGATAAAGGCCTATCGCGATTGCGGTTTATCGTATCGCGACATTGCTGCTCGCGTTATTCGAGATCCAATGACTGTTAGCAGAATATGGAATCGATGGGTACAGGAGGGTAATACGGAACGCCGTGCTGGATCCCAACGGCCTCATATCACTAGCAGTCGAGATGACAGGCACCTTATCCGCATGGCTGTAACGGATCATGCAACCACGTCTCGATCCCTGAGTCAACAGATGGGGACGTTTGCAGGACAACAATCATCTGCACGAACAGTTCGACGACGTTTGCAGCAGCATGGAGTATGAGCTCGGAGACCATGGCTGCGATTACCCTGGACGCTGCATCACAGACCTGAAGGCCTGCGATGGTGAACTCAACGACGAACCAGGGTGCACGAATGGTAAAACGTTACTTTTTCGGATGAATCCAGGTTCAGTTTACAGCATCATGATGGTCGCATCCGTGTTTGGCGGCATCGCGATGAACGCATATTGGAAGCGTGCATTCGTCATCGCCATATTGGCGTATCATCCGGCGTGGTGGTACGGGGTGCCATTGGTTACACGTCTCGGTCACCTCTTGTTCGCATTGACGGCGCTTTGAACAGTGGACGTTACATTTCAGATGTGTTACGACCCGTGGCTCTATCTTTCATTCGATCCTTGCGAAATCCTACATTTCAGCAGGATAATGCACGACCACATGCTGCAGGTCCTATACGGGCCTTTGTGGATACAGAAAATGTTGGACTGCTGCCCTGGCGAGCACTTTCTCCATATCTCTCACCAATTGAAAAAGTCTGGTCAATGGTGGCCGAGCAACTGGCTCGTCACAATACGCCAGTCACTATTCTTGATAAGCTGTGGTATCATGTTGAAGGTGCATGGGCAGCTGTACCTGTACACGCCATCCAAGCCCCTGTTTGAGTCAATGCCCAGGCGTTTCACGGCCGTTATTTCGGCCAGGGGTGGTTGTTCTGGGTACTGATTTCTCAAGATCTATGCACCCAAATTGTGGAATCACATGTCAGTTCTATTATAGTATATTTGTCGAATGAATACCCGTTTATCATCTGCATTTCTTCTTGGTGTAGCAATTTTAATGGCCAGTAGTGTACATTTCGAACAATGAGAAAGAGTTATAATATGAAATAAAGTTGTGTTGTTCGGTCCACTTCTGTTTCACAATTCTTTTCCTTGATCTTTAAAAAAATTATGTTTTTCTACTGTTTTCAGTGTGCCATTAAGTAGGGACCCAATACCACAGCTTCCAATTTTACTACTGCTTGTCAGACATAATTATATGTTAAAGCTTTAGACGTGGCTGCGTTGTCAGCGACCGTTACAAGTTAGTTAACAACTACAGTCCTCGGTCGCAAAAACTAAGTATTTTTGACCTAGGTTTCGGCCACTTCTAAGGGTGCCTTCATCAGAAATGAAAAATTTAAAACAGGCATGTCGCGAATAAAATAACTATGAAGCCACAACGTTTTAGTCACAAAATAATAAAATAGAACACAGAGAGATAGGCCTCTAAGGGCCGCACCACACGTCCAGCTGCGGTAGCATCATACTGAGGCTCTCAGTATGATGCTCTCAGTAGCAATTTGGGGCAGGTGAACGGTATATAAAAGTGTCATCTAGTAGCCGCAAATATATACCGGCTACTTAACATTACAAATATAGACAGGAGAAATGTGTAATAAATGAAGTAAGAGGCAATATTTTATCTGACAGCAGAAAACATGGTAACAATTTTCTTACATAAGAGCTCAGAAGTACAGTTTAAAGGCAGGAAAACGCCATTAGAGAATTACAAAAGCAGCTGAATAACTCAGCGAATAGAAAAACGGTATAACTTGAAATATAGTTAATATAAACCATTTATTGAACAAGCAGTTATGAATCGACTTAGATAGAAGAACTATTTCGGTTAATTGCATGACGGAACACGAAATCAAATATCTAGTAACGGCTTTATACCGTTGAAGAAGCTTTTATTACGTAATTTTAGCTGCTCTTTAAGAATGAGATCATAATGTCAAGGAAGACGTTTAAAAATTTCTAAATCTTCGAGAACATCTAATCTACGCCCTTTCTTCTCAGTGTGCAAAATGTTGATTCGTGAACAGCTTTAGGCGCGCGACCTGTAATTAGAAGGCGGTCAGCAACTGCTATCGTTTTGATTATATTAATTTCTCCCTCGAATTTTGGGTGTTAGTACCATTTTTTCTTGAAAGATGTTCTTTATATCTGACTGTAAAGCCACGTCCCGTTTGTCCTTTGTAGTAAGAAGAGCAGGTGTCGCTAAGAATCTTATAGACACCAGAGTTTTTCAAAGGGGAATGGGTCGTTTTTAAATTATGAATAAAATTTTGTTTTCAAGCTATAATTGGTTGAAAAGGTGATATTACAGTTGTATTTTTTGCGAAGAAGGCGTTGGATCTGATAGGAGATCGGTCCCAAGAAAGGAATAGGATAAAACTTCTCCTTGAAGCTGGACTCAATGATAGAGGTACCGAATGTAGTAGCTCTTCTTACAGTTTTCTTTTTAAGGATGTTATCCACTGTGGCAGGTTCATATACGTGATTAACTGATATCGTTTTGATTATATTAATTTCTCCCACGAATGTTTCTTTAGAGAGTGGAATAGAAGCAGCTCTGTGAATAGCAAAGCGAAAGAAAACGGTCTTATGACATTGTTGGTGCATAGAAGACGCAGGTAAAATCTTATCGGCATATGTCTCTTTACCAAAAAATTAAATGAGATTTTATTTGCTTCTACTGTAAGCGTCAAGAAAATTCAATTGACGGGCCTCGTTTTCGATATCGCTGTTGAAGGATAGTTTCGCGTAAAGTTCATTGAAGAAATTTAAAATACGGTTAATGCCAACAACAGGTCCTTTGTAGATGACTATAATATAGTCGACATATCTGAAATAAGAGAGAATGCTTAGCGGTTTAGCTGAGAAACAGTTGAAGAAATTTACTTCTAGAGAGATAATGAAAATGTCAGCAAGGATACCAACTAACGGATTATCCACAGCTAAACCATCAGGTTGCTGATACAATTGTTCATTAAATTCAGAATAGTTGTATTTGACTATGGCTGTAATTATATTAATAAATTCAGTGATTTGTTCGTCCAAAAGTCCTTTTTTATTTTTAAAATGACGCAAATTTTTTTTCCACGACTGTAAGAAGTGGCCGAAATCTGGGTTAAAAGAATTAATTTTCGCGGCCGAGGGATGCAATTGTTTTAATTTTATAATTTTGATGTCTCTTATTATTATTGTAAGATTCTTACAAGAACATGTAATCAGCATTTAATCTAACATGCAACCTAATAGCACGAGTACAGATACTTTGCAATTTCTTGCGATTATGTTACGAAGTTGGAGTCTGTGGTTAGGTTGGAACACTGTAGTGCAGCTTGCTTAACGAAATTGCTTGGCTGTTTTCTGACAATATTTGGCGATGTTCGAAGATGTGGATATACAGGTACCCTAACTGCACAGCTTAAGTTACATTGAAACTAATAACTATCACATTTGCAGTCGTGTTTGTTACAAAAGCTTCACTGTTTGCTTAGAATGTGAGATTATTTGCGAGGATGTGGTACTTCATTGCCACTGAAACGAGCAGATATCGTATTTGCAGTCTTGCTTGTAAAATATGCTTCGCCGTGTTCTAAGAATCTATGACTATTTTCGCGTCTGTGGTTAGAAAGGACCCTAATAACACAGCTCACCTTACTGCGAGTGAAACTTGCGTGGAAGTACATTTACAGTGTTCGAGGCAACTACATTATTGAACAGTGGGAATGAAATCAGATTTGTTTACAGTGTGAAATAAATGAGAATTCCTAACATATGACGATTTTCGTATACTCGTGTATGTCGTTATGTTCCTCATAACTGTGAGGGAAAAGAACAGTAATCATATTTACAGCATTTGTTTGCCATAATTGCTTTACTGTTTTCAAATAACGTACTCCGATTTTCGAGGTTGTTATTAGGCAGGAACGTAATACGACGGATTAAATTTCTGTGAAATAAACTAACAGCAATCACATTCGTGTCAAACAGAACTGACAGTGTTCGATGCATCTATTTTGCTGAAATCGCGGACAGAAAGCAATTGGTTACAGCGGGCAACAAATGGAAAACTAGAAGCCTATTGGAAACCTGCATCGTGTTTATCGGTGTACATCTTTCTTTCCCAGGATTCATTACGACGGTTGCCAATATCTACATGTTCCGACATGTCTCGTATATGTATATACGAGTATATGTATATCTTATCCGCCGACACCGTAACTGCAAAAAATTTAGACAAGTATTTAAAGTGGGAGGACTCTTACATGTGATAAATGAGATTCAGAACACACTGTTTCGAAATATATGCTCTTTTCTTTATTTGTTAGTAGTTTTCATTATCATTATGCAACAATGTCATTTATTACTTTAGGCAGCAATATTTAAAACTCGAAACATAAAATTCTCTGAACAAAGGACACAGAAGAGAAAGTTCACGTAAAATGCAGAAGAAAGCACTCATTTTCTATCGAATGCTATGTAGGAACTTCAAAAAACTATTTGATACCGGTAGTTGCTTTCCGAGATGTTGCTAGTAATTGTAATAAGTACGCTATTCACTATCATTCTGTCCTCAATATTCTTACTGCATTCGCAGATAGCTGGGTTTCGACTCAACAAAACCGAAATTTCCATGTAGGCCGGATATGAAACAGCTTCCCCTCGCCATTTTTGCAGGGAAATGAAAATAAACAAGACGACGCGTAATTAAAATGACTCCTGCTTACTAAACTTGAGACAGTATATCAACTCAGTAAAAAGTCTATCAGCCCTCCCACTTTCAAGATCGGTTCTCTTGGATGAATCAATACAAGCAAAAATACTGGAAATCAATAATATTACAGCAACGCAATGAAAGAACACGTTTACATATACACTGATTAGCCAGAACATCATGACCACCCGCCTAGTAGCCGGTATGTACACCTTTGTCACGGATAACAGCGAATCTGCATACGCAACTCACCTAATTCCCATAAATTCCGGGGAAGGGGTCGGTAAGTTATGGCGTTACGTTCTATCACATCCCAGATGTGTTCGATTGGGTACAGATATGGTGAACTGGGGGGGGAGGAGGGGGGAGAGGTTGGGGGAGGGGCAACAAATCAGTTGGACTTCGGCCCAATTTTCCTCCTCGAAACACACTCCCAGCCTTGGAACATGACGCATTATCTTGTTGAAAAATGCCTCTCCAGTTGGCAAACGTGATAGTCTTGAAGGAGTGTACCTTGTTTGCAACCAGTATACAATACTCCTTGGCCGTCATGGTACCTTGCACGAGCTGCACTCGATCCGAGGATACGCATGTAAATGTTCACCAGAGCGAAATGGAGCCGCCGCCAGCTTCTCTCTGTCCCGCACTACAGGTATCAAGGTGCTGTTGCCATGGAAGACCATCATGATGAAGAAGCACCAGGATTCATCAGACCATGCAACACTCTGCCACCGTGCCAACATCCAGTATCTATGATCGTATGTCTATTTCAATTGTAGTTGCCGATGTCGTGGCGTTAACATTGGCACATGCATGAGTCGTCGACCGTGGAGGCCAATCTTTAAGAGTGTTCGGTCCATTTTTTGTTCAGACACAGTAGTTCTCCGTCCAGCATTAAATTCTGGTGTTAGTTCCGCCACAGTTCGCCGCCTGCCTGTTTTACCGGTCTGCCCAACCTACAGCACCCGACATCTGCGATGGGGTGTGCCCGCCCAACCTCACGACGTCTGGACGTGGTTTCATTTTGATTTCGCCGCGTGTTGAAGACGCTCACCGCAACACTCCTCTAACAACCGACAAGTCGTGCGGTTTTGAAAATGTTCGTGACGAGACTCCGGGACATCACAATCTGCCCTCGGTCAGACTCTGACAGGGTCAGCATGCTCCCTCAAACTACATGTACTCTGCGTGTGTCTGACTAGCACTCATTCCTCTCCAAGTGACACTGCTATTGCCTGGACGGGTTTATATCTATAGAAGGTCGGTGGTCATAACGGTCTGGCTGTACAGTGTAGTTCATACAACGGTTTAATACAAGGGTAAATGATTTGAGAAGATTACAACACACTTACCAAATCCATTTATTTACTCACATGTTTGTCCGTGCTAGTCCTTACGCCTCAGATTATCTTGTCTGCCTACAATGACGATCGGTAATATCTGAGCAATGGACAAGCTTCCATTCGCCGTTTCACTACTGTTTTGCACCGACAGCCCATTCTATGCAACAGCGTGAAGGAAGGAAAAACGTAGCCTGTTTACACTTTTGCTTGCATCAGTTGGCAGACAATGAAACAAATCTTACTGTCCGTTGCTACGCGACAGCATGTAGTCGCACAAGCTTCCAAAGATGTTGTTTAACGGTAATGCCCTTGTAATGTAGCATGATGTGAATGAATTCTTAAAGAATGATACACGAAGCAGTAAGGTAATATTTTCCTAACTCTTTAATGAGAAACAACCAGAAGATGCACTACTCACATTAGAAAAAGTTAATTATCTGCAGACATCATCATCATCATCATCATCATCATCATTTAAGACTGATGATGCCTTTCAGCGTTCAGTCTGGAGCATAGCCCCCCTTATAAATTTCCTCCACGATCCCCTATTCAGTGCTAACATTGGTGCCACTTCTGATGTTAAACCTATTACTTCAAAATCATTCTTAATCGAATCCAGGTACCTTCTCCTTGGTCTGCCCCGACTCCTCCTACCCTCTACTGCTGAACCCATGAGTCTCTTGGGTAACCTTGCTTCTCCCATGCGTTAACATGACCCCACCATCTAAGCCTGTTCGCCCTGACTGCTACATCTATAGAGTTCATTCCCAGTTTTTCTTTGATTTCCTCGTTGTGGACACCCTCCTGGCATTGTTCCCATCTACTAGTACCTGCAGTCATCCTAGCCACTTAGTCTTGATACTGACTTCCTTCTTGCAGAAGAGAGTAGATCGTAGCTGAGCACACACTGCATTAGCTTTGCTACACCTCGCTTTCAGTTTTTTCACTATGTTGCAATCCTGTGAGAATATGCATCCTAAGTACTTGAAACCGTCCACCTGTTCTAAATTGGTTCCTCCCATTTGGCACTCAATCCGTTTATATTTCTTTCCAACTGACATTACTTTCGTTTTGGAGAAGCTAATCATCATACCACAGTCCTTACATTTCTGATCTAGCTCTGAAATATTACTTTTCAAACTTTCACTCGAATCTTCCATCACAACTAAGTTCAAAAAATGGTTCAAATTGCTCTGAGCACTATGGGACTCAACTGCTGTGGTCATCAGTCCCCTAGAACTTAGAACTACTAAAACCTAACTAACCTAAGAACATCACACACAGCCATGCCCGAGGCAGGATTCGAACCTGCGACCGTAGCAGTCGCGCGGTTCCGGACTGCGCACCTAGAACCGCTAGAACACCGCGGCAGGCTTCACAACTAAGTCATCCGCATATGCAAGACTGCTTATTTTGTGTTCACATATCGTAATCTCACCCAGCCAGTCTATTGTTTTCAACATATGATCCATAAATAATATGAACAACAGTGGAGACAGGTTGCAGCCTTGCCTTACCCCTGAAACTACTCTGAACCATGAACTCAATTTACCGTCAACTCTAACTGCTGCCTGACTATCCATGTAAAGACCTTTAATTGCTTGCAAAAGTTTGCCTCCTATTCCATAATCTCGTAGAACAGACAATAACTTCCTCCTAGGAATCCGGTCATTTGCCTTTTCTAGATCTATAAAGCATAGATACAATTCCCTGTTCCACTCATAACACTTCTCCATTATTTGCCGCAAGCTAAAGATCTGGTCCTGACAACCTTTAAGAGGCCTAAACCCACGCTGATTTTCATCCAATTGGTTCTCAACTGATACTCGCACTTTTCTTTCAACAATACCTGAGAAGATTTTACCCACAACGCTGATTAAAGAGATACCTCTGTAGTTGTTACAATATTTCCTGTTTCCATGTTTAAAGATTGGTGTGATTACTGCTTTTGTCCAGTCTGATGGAACCTGTCCCGACTCCCAGGCCATTTCAATTATCCTGTGTAGCCATTTAAGACCCACCATTCCACTGTATTTGATGAGTTCCGACTTAATTTCATCCACCCCAACTGCTTTACTGGACTGCAATCTATTAACAATTTTCTCCACTTCCTCAAATGTGATCCTATTTCCATTATCATTCCTATCCCATTCTGCCTCGAAATCTGAAACAATACTGATCGTATTTTCACCTACATTGAGCAACTCTTCAAAATATTCCCTCCACCTGCCCAAGGCATCAACAGGATTCACCAGCAGTTTTCCTGATCTGTCCAAAATACTTGTCATTTCCATATTACCTCCTTTTAGAAGACTGCTAATTACACTCCATAATGGTCTTCCAGCAGCTTGACCCATAGCCTCCTACCTGTTTCCAAAGTCTTCCCAAGATTTCTTCTTGGATGCTGCATATATCTGTTTGGCTTTGTTTCTTTCCTCAACATAACTTTCTCTGTCTACCTGAGTTCTAGTATGTAGCCATTTTTGATACACCTTCTTTTTCCTTTTACAGGCTGCCTTGACTGTGTCATTCCACCAAGCTGTTTGCTTCATCCTACTTTTACACACTACTGTTCCAAGACATTCTTTAGCCACTTCTAGTACTGTGTTCCTGTATCTTGTCCATTCCTTTTCCAATGACTGTAATTGACTACATTCAACTAACTGGTACCTTTCTGAGATCCCTGTTATGTACTTGTGCCTGATTTCCTTATCCTCTTACATATGGACCTGACCTCCTGCAGTTTCGACCTCACAATCCCAATTTCACTGCAGATTAAATAATGATCAGTGTCATCAAAGAATCCCCTGAATACACGTGTGTCCCTCACAGCCTTTCTGAATTCCTGATCTGTTATTAGATAGTCAATGAAAGATCTGGTTCCCCTGCCTTCCCAAGTATACCGGTAAATGTTCTTATGTTTTAAAAAAAGGAGTTTGTGATTACTAAGCCCATACTGGCACAGAAATCCAAGAGTTGTTTCCCGTTTCTGTTGGCCTCCATATCCTCTCCAAATTTACCCATAACCTTTTCATAGCCTTCTGTTCGATTTCCAATCCTGGCGTTAAAATCACCCATGAGCAGAACACTGTCCTTGTCCTCTACTCTAACAACTACATCACTGAGCGCCTCATAAAAACTATCCATCTTATCTTGATCTGTCTCTTCACAATGCGAATTTACTGACACAATCCTAATTTTCTTGCTAGACACTGTCAAATCTATCCACATCAGTCGTTCGTTTACATACCTTATTGCAACTACGCTGGGTTCCATTTCTTTCCTGATGTAAAGCCCTACACCCCATTGTGCCATTCCTGCTTTGACTCCTGATAGGTAGACCTTGTGTTCTCCCACTTCCTCTTCTTCCTCACCCCTTACCCGAATGTCACTAACAGCTAAAACGTCCAGCCCCATCTTATTTGCACCCTCTGCCAGCTCTACCTTCTTCCCAGAGTAGCCCCCATTGATATTAATAGCTCCCCATCTCATTACCATTTGTTTGCCAAGTCGTGTCTTAGAAGTCCCTGGTTTGTCAGTTAGAGGTGGGACTCCGTCTCCTCCAAAGGTCCGAGGCATTTTGCTCTGATTGTTGCCAGCATCATATTTAAAGTAGCGGGGAGGCAGGTTGCTAGCATTACTTGCCCCGAGTCCCGTTGGGTTTTACCCCTAACGGTTGAGGGACTAACCGGTGGATTTGATAGTCTTTGCCGTATGAGCACAAAGGTGACCACGACTCAGAATACGCCCGAGATGCCCAGCCTTACTCCACAAAGTAACTGGTATCCCGACTGTTGGGACCACTTACTTGGCCACTCATACGTTGCCCGTGGTTCATGAACTAGGACATGACTGCAGAAACCCACACCATGTATCTGCAGTTATTTAGGAAAAAATTCAGCGATATTTTCAATACCCTCTTCTTTTCTGGTATCTGAGAACGTCTCTTACAGACAGTGATATTACTGTGCATTGGTATCCAGTGGTAAAATACAAAAAAATAGACAACTTGTTAGCAATTCTACACACGTTTTACAAGTTTTTCTGCTAAAGGCCTATGTCCAGATCGACTACTCGCACCGAGAATACGTTGTAGTTGTCCTGTGATAAGAAAGATGCTGCTGAGGTCGATAGGATACAATTCAGTTTTATCTGACCTTCCAAGCCTATTTAAGAGTTTACGCTGATTTCTGTAACTAAAGAAGATGTGGTTGGTGTCTCCTTCCTCATATGCACACGCCACTAGAAACGAAAAACTTATACAATCCAGGCTCAGGTGGAACGGTCACATAACACGACGACCTAAAGATCATGTCGTCAAAATTGCCTTTGACCCACTACAAAAAGGAGAGTGAGAGGAAAATCTCAAACCAACTGGTTGACGAACATCCGAAGTGCCAAGAGGAAGCTAAGCCCGTTTTTTTTTTAATCTCATTTTGTTCGTTTTCGTTCGTTGCATCACCCGTTTCAGTTCGTCGTTGACCGATTAACTCAGTTTCTTTTTATTATTATTATTATTATTATTATTATTATTATTATTATTATTATTACAGAGGGCAGCTAAACCTCTGACTGAACATGCTGAGTTACCGTGCCGGCCAAAGCATCAGCGACAGAGGACGCCACATGATTACGAAAGCTGACCTAGAGTAATGGGAGGAGGCGAGGACAAGGAAAGAGAAAAATAAGATTAGAGAGTCTGGGAGAGACATCTGCAAACAAGACATTACTTTTTTGAGAGGAAACACTTTTTTAGCGTAGGAAAGAAGGTGGCGGTAATAAAGGGCAACGGAAGTTAGTAACAGATAATTCGATTGGCACGATCCAAAATTATAGATGAATTTATTCTGTAGACATGATATTGGGTTTCACGGGTCCTTAGAAGCCAAATTCGTTGTGTTGTGCATGACACTAAAATATGACGTATTACGATGTGAGGCCAAATGTGGCTGAAGTACTTCATACTTTATAAACTAACAATATGTTAAATGAACAGAGCCTTTGCGCTAGTCAGTGTTCAGTAGGTAGGTAGGTGTTATCTCGAGACTATGCGCAAGAGTCACACCCAAGAGCCCAGCGAGCAAAATAGCCAAACACAAACACATTCTTCCCAATTATTCCATTCAGAAAGCCAAAACAGTGTCAAGAATTAGTGTTATCGATGTAAATCAGTTTGAGTAACTATGAGGACCTGCTCAGCACATTATAATATGACTCTCAGAGATGTATTTATCCATTGTTTCTAACTTTTCTATGTCTCTAGCAAGGAAATTGTATCCCAGACCACCATTCTTGGTCGTCGGGCTCTATGGTGGACGGTAGCCAGGTTTGGTATCCCATGGCTGTGCGGGGCGACTGCAGACACTTCTTCGCTGCTCATCGGGACTCAGTTCCGAGCGGGAATCGTCACTGAAGACAGTTCTACTCCAGTGAGTGAGATCCCATGTCGAATTGACCGACACCATTACAGACGGTCTTGCTGGTGGTTAGAAGTCAGGGGCGCTGTGAGCTCAGACCCCTTTCTGTGAGCCGCGTATTAATGGTCCTTGTGGTCACTAAAGCACCAGATGCATGTCGGATCGATAACAATGATGAATCCGCGCCGAATTGTGGCATCCCTCCTATTCAAATTTCTAGCGATTCACGGACTACTATAACCGCCTTTTCTGAATCCAACGACACATCCTCTCAAAAACTTACATCAGCGTATAATGTTCTTGCGCCTGTCTGCGAGGCACAATTACTATCCAACTGAGTACACGGAATGAAACTCCGAAAGACATTATGGCCTGGTACCGACACGTCCACCGTTTACTATCTTTGCCATGTGTGCGGTGACGTTGTGCTACAGCGTCACACATTCATACATAGGCTGCCTTTTATTACATGAGAACTAGAAAGGAAACCGATTGTCACCAATCCTCCGCCCAAAGATAACGTATTCAACTTGCTAGTGTCCTTTAGATCATCTCACATTTCAGTATATAATAGGTCAACTATTTTGCTGCACTATTTGTGTTACTGCATTGAATGTTTGTCTTCGTACTGATATTGCACGAAGTAAATTCTGTGGTGTGTCTCAAAGAGGAGAGCTCAAAGACAGTGAAGAAAACATCCCACCAAACACTGATACCCTAGACGCTCTGGGGTAATTGAAAATACTGAAGTGTCCTTACATTTGAGATGCAGTTCAGTGAAAGTACGTGATAGAAGTACCAAAGCTCTGACCAGGGGTCATAAAACATTAAAACCATCAGAACATTTGAGAATCGGGGAGAGATATCGATCAGCCGGGCTTTACTACGTTAGTGGAGAAGGTGACAACAAAGAAAGGAAGAAGTTTTTAGATCCTGGGAGAGATATTGGCAAACTAGATACTACTCTTTCAGAGTGAACATACACTCCTGGAAATGTGAAAAAAGAACACATTGACACCCGTGTGTCAAACCCACCATACATGCTCCGGACACTGCGAGAGGGCTGTACAAGCAATGATCACACGCACAGCACAGCGGACACACCAGGAACCGCGGTGTTGGCCGTCGAATGGCGCTAGCTGCGCAGCAATTGTGCACCGCCGCCGTCAGTGTCAGCCAGTTTGCCGTGGCATACGGAGCTCCATCGCAGTCTTTAACACTGGTAGCATGCCGCGACAGCGTGGACGTCAACCGTATGTGCAGTTGACGGACTTTGAGCGAGGGCGTATAGTAGGCATGCGGGAGGCCGGGTGGACGTACCGCCGAATTGCTCAACACGTGGGGCGTGAGGTCTCCGCAGTACATCGATGTTGTCGCCAGTGGTCGGCGGATGGTGCACGTGCCCGTCGACCTGGGACCGGACCGCAGCGACGCACGGATGCACGCCAAGACCGTAGGATCCTACGCAGTGCCGTAGGGGACCGCACCGCCTCTTCCCAGCAAATTAGGGACACTGTTGCTCCTGGGGTACCGGCGAGGACCATTCGCAACCGTCTCCATGAAGCTGGGCTACGGTCCCGCACACCGTTAGGCCGTCTTCCGCTCACGCCCCAGCATCGTGCAGCCCGCCTCCAGTTGTGTCGCGACAGGCGTGCATGGAGGGACGAATGGAGACGTGTCGTCTTCAGCGATGAGAGTCGCTTTTGCCTTGGTGCCAATGATGGTCGTATGCGTGTTTGGCGCCGTGCAGGTGAGCGCCACAATCAGGACTGCATACGACCGAGGCACACGGGGCCAACACCCGGCATCATGGTGTGGGGAGCGATCTCCTACACTGGCCGTACACCTCTGGTGATCGTCGAGGGGACACTGAATAGTGCACGGTACATCCAAACCGTCATCGAACCCATCTTTCTACCATTCCTAGACCGGCAAGGGAACTTGCTGTTCCAACAGGACAATGCACGTCCGCATGTATCCCGTGCCACCCAACGTGCTCTAGAAGGTGTAAGTCAACTACCCTGGCCAGCAAGATCTCCGGATCTGTCCCCCATTGAGCATGTTTGGGACTGGATGAAGCGTCGTCTCACGCGGTCTGCACTTCCAGCACGAACGCTGGTCCAACTGAGGCGTCAGGTGGAAATGGCATGGCAAGCCGTTCCACAGGACTACATCCAGCATCTCTACGATCGTCTCCATGGGAGAATAGCAGCCTGCATTGCTGCGAAAGGTGGATATACACTGTACTAGTGCCGACATTGTGCATGCTCTGTTGCCTGTGTCTATGTGCCTGTGGTTCTGTCAGTGTGATCGTGTGATGTATCTGACCCCAGGAATGTGTCAATAAAATTTCCCCTTCCTGGGACAATGAATCCACGGTGTTCTTATTTCAATATCCAGGATATTGATATATAGCATAGAAGGTGGCAATAGTCAAGGGCAACGAAAATTAATAAAAACTAATTCCATTGGCACGATCTGAAAATCAAACTGGTAGTTCAAAAGCAAGCACATGTGAATTTTTCAAGTATACCTGGCAAGACAAGAGATTTTCATATACTCTTATTAGAGGTACCTTGCTGACTGATTTCAGTGTACCACACTGAAGTGCAGCATTTCTAAATAACATAAATAATTAATGCAAATTAGCTTCCTAAGCTGATATCCTAATAAATCACCGACATATATCACTCCATAAGCGGCTTGCCCAAATCGCACTCTTTTAAATTACTCGACAAATTCATTTCGTACGTTGAAGCTGCCTGCCGTGCTGTGACTTGTAATAAGTCGAACTTTTTTTTCAGGCAACTATTAACACTATCAATCTCCTACGAAAAAAGCATTATTTACTTACGGCCGGTTTTGGTAAAATCACATTACATTCATGCCGTTTTTTACTTCACAGCTTTGTTTTTGTTTCCTTTATAAGTACAGTACTGTAAACTAGACCATGAAGAAAAGGCATGAATGTCATGTGACGATGCCGAAAACGATCTACGTCCGAAACCAGTTGTGAATAAATAATTTACAAGACAGCACTGTGTTCATCATGCATTTTTCCAAGCTAGAGAATTGCAGAAATTACCGATGGAATTTTTCTTTAGAAATTGAATTTTTTTTCATGTTCATGACTTCCTTTTTCTTTCGTTCATATGTACAGCACTGGATATTCGACAAAATGAAAATGGTCACACGAATATTCAAGAAAGGCAGGAGGAGCAATACATCAAATTTCAGGCCCTTAACATTAACGTCGATATGCACTATGCAGAAGGGTTCTTGAACATGTTTTGCGTTCGAACATTACCAATTACCTGGAAGAGAACGGTCTACTGACACACAGTCAACACAGATTTAGAAAAAATCGTTCTTGTTAAACACTACTGCTCATTACTCACACTAAGTGTTGAGTGCTATTGACAAGGGATTTCAAAGTGATTATGTATTTCTAGATTTTTGGAAGGCCTTTGGAACTGTACCTTACAAGCGGCGTGTAATCAAATTGCGTGCTTATGGAATATTGTCTCAGCTGTGTGACTGGATTCGTGATTACCTTTCAGAGAGGTTACAGTTCATAGTTCGAGTAAAACAGATGTGATTTTTGACGTTCCCCAGGGTAGTATTACATGCCCTCTGGCCGGCTGTTGTGAACGAACGGTTCTAGTCGCTTCAGTCTGGGACCGTGCGACCGCTACAGTCGCAGGTTCGGATCTCGCCTCGGTCATGGATGTGTGTGATGTAGTTAGGTTTAAGTAGTGCTAAGTTCAAGGGGACTGATGACCTCAGTCCCATAGTGCTCAGAGTCATTTGAACCATGTCCTCTGCTGTTCCTTATCTATATAAACGATTTAGGAGACAATTTGAGCAGCCATCATAGGTTGTTTGCACATGCTCTCATTTATCGTCTACTAGTCAGCGAAAGATCAAAACAAATTGCAAAACGATTTAGAAAAGATATCTGTACAGTGGGAAAATTTCCGACTGATAGTAAATAATCAAAAATGTGAGGTCTTCCAGGTGAGTGTTACAAAACTTCGTTTACATGATAAATCAATTATATCTAAAGGCCATAAATTCAACTAAATGCCTAGGAATTACAATTGGAACAAGTTAAACTGAAAAGAATACGTAGAAACTGTTGTGGGGAAAGTGAATCAAAGACTTTGATTTGTTGGCAGAACACTTAGAAGGCTCAACAGATCAAGTAAAGAGACTGCCACACTTCGCTTGTCCGTCCTCTTTTGGAGTAACTCTGAGCGGCCTGGAATCCTTATCATATAGGATTAACGGATTACATCGAGGAAGTTAAAAGAAGAGCACCGCGTTTTGCATTACTGAGGTACGAGGGGAATGGGCGTTTCCGACATGATACAGGTTTTGTTGTGAACATCATTAAAACAAAAGCATTTCTTATTGCGGAGGAATCTATTCACGAAATTTTAGTCACCTGCTTTCTCCTCCGAAGGAGAAAATTTTTGATGACGCCAATCTATATAGGGAAAAACCATAATCATAATAAAATAAGGGAAATATATAGGTATTCGTTTCTTCCACGTGCTGTTCGAGATTGGGATAATAGAGAATTATTGTGACGGTGGTTTGATGATTACTCTGACAGGCACTTAGGTGTGATTTGCAGAGTATCCACGCAGCTGTAGATGCCCGTGTAGATGAATGTCATGAGATGTTTCCGAAAATGTCCTATGACCGAAACCGCTTATGAATAAATAGTTTAAATGACAGTGCTGTGTTCATCGTAGATTTTTCCAAGTATATTGAAGCTGTTAATAGTTGCCTCAAAAAATGTTTGAATTATTTTAGCAGTCGAAGGTACTATTTTTTTTTTAATTATGGCACTGTAGGGAATGGTTTCGTGGTAGAGTTAAGATTTATTTTCCGTTATTCAGAGCGATAGATCTTGTTCTATGTTCGCGTTATAGTGTCCGTACATCACTTGAATATCTTTAAAGGCGTACTGACTATTTCCACGCCCTGTGATTTAATACTGCTTACAGTATTCTAGTGTGCAGGGAGTTTTCATTTATTCTGACTTTCACATATGAGACTTGTATGCCACGTGGTCCAGCATGGGACAAACGCTGATCCTCACTGGTCATTGATTCGGTTATTAATAACCAGCAATTTCACTAAAGCATGTTTTAATCATTTTCCATCCTCAATCTTTTCTGGAACTGCGAAATTATTAGTGAAAGTGAAAGCAGCTCGTATCTCAGAAATATTTCGAATTATTTGTATGCCTTTACGGCTTTTAAGGTAATTGACTTTAAGGCGGGTCACATCTACACCTCTCAAAACAAAAATGTGTGTGAAACCTTATGGGACTTAACTGCTAAAGTCATCAGCCCCTAAGCTTACACACTACTTAAGCTAAATTATCCTAAGGACAGACACACACACACACACCCATGCCAGAGCGAGGACTCGAACCTCCGCCGGGACCAGCCGCACAGTCCATAACTGCAGCACCCTAGACCGCTCGGCTAATTCCGCGCGGCTCTACACCTCTCAGCCAAGCTGGTCAGTACCATGTAGAATCGTGATTTTAGTCATTCAGTCGTTAGTTCGTGCCCTCGTTCCTTTCCCATTGTCTATGAAAGCGTCTCGAATATTTCCATCAAGCCGTGGTCTGGCTGCGTTAGTAATTACGATGTGGAAGACAGTAAAAGGATCATTTTTTCGAAACACTGTAACTGACTTCCATTATTACGTAGAAGTTTGAAATTTGACAAAAGGTTCTTACAATCTTCCTCAGTAATGGAGGGAATGCGTGGTGCCCTGGGACCTCACCCTCGGGCAAGCCGCCCTTCAGACATCTAGGTGTAGACACGTGCGAAAGAAAAGCCAGAGCTGTGAAGTTAGAATGTGGTGTAATGTGGACTAATAATGTCTCATTGCCACGAAATCTCAACACAATTCTGCCCAGTGGGAGCGTGGGAGTATCACACGATGGGAATGTCGTTATACCCCGTCTTACCCACACGTCACCCCTTCTTATAACGACATTGCGCTGGAGGTCAGAACCATCGCACCCAACGTTTAACTCGCACAGATTTCTTATGGATGTCCGAGGAAAACATTTCAGACATACCGCCGATCGGAACTGACGTGAAAAGGCCTTACAAGGTGGCATAAATGGCGTCAGTGAAACCCTCCCTTTCGCTGGGGCGTCGATTCCCGCACATTTCGCTGTCCAAACCGGGGCTTCGCAGTGCGACGGAAAACGGAAAAACGTGCTTGAAAACCTTTGACACTGTTGACACTTACCGGAGTTTTCAACCCTTCTCAAAGGACTTCGTGGGCCAACAACCCCAACGAACGTGATTTCACATCTCTGAATTGCAGTACGACAGCAATGTTTGCTCCGACCTTAGGAGGACTCTTTCCCGTTTCATTTATTATGAGCAACTCTTCCGTGATCACACCGCAGGAAAGAGCGAAACAGGAGGGCTGAAAAAGCATAAATACCAGTTGCTGCTTGTGACGGTTCAAACCCCCGTTACTAGATGAATATTCCTAGTATGCAAGGACTGGTTTTTGGAGAGCGAGCGCGCTACATGGTTCGCGATTCACGGAAGCGCGTGACGTACCCGCGCAGGATTTGCAATGGTCGGTGGGACGCCTCTGTAGCCGGGCGGTCACGTGGCCTGCAGCTTGGGGCACTGTTTGGTTTTTCGCGCATTACGCGAAAACTATATAACTTACGGTGAAGAGCGATGCCGCACAGGATTGTGGTCAGCAATATGCACCTTCTAAAAGCTCGATTGTTATTTCAAGTCACGAGACGCAAAAATTATAGTAACCTCAAAATAGGTTAATATCACGAATACTGAAAGATTAATAAAAATAGTAATGTGCAATAAACAAAGTCTGAGGGAAAATTGTTTGTAAAAGTCTATAGAAAATTCATGACGTAAAGCACGACACTATACAATATTTTGAGTGGAATCACACGTATTTTAAACTACTTAAGTTAAACTATACACTTAACTTGCCATAGTTTTCATTGTTTGCAAATTATTATTAACATTTATCACCCATAATTAATTAATTATTATAGATACGAAGGTTTTTAGGAGCGCAATGTGTACATCGCTACAGATTACGTCTAAAAACGGTGCTATATGCAGTACTATGTTAAAACTTTGCAGCACAGATGGGCAAAGTGGCGCATTTTGCAGAAACTAAAACTTGATTTTACGGGTGATAGAATAATCCTAGAAATTAATGTAACATAGAAAATGAGATATACTTTTTAGCGCGGTTCTTATATCTGTCGAGGGATGGATGTATCAATTGTAACCTTAACTGGTGAAACTGGTACTTAAATAACCAGGGGGTTGGACATCAGAGCCTATACAGGGTGTTACAAAAAGGTACGGCCAAACTTTCAGGAAACATTCCTTACACACAAAGAAAGAAAATATGTTATGTGGACATGACTCCGGAAACGCTTACTTTCCATGTTAGAGCTCATTTTATTACTTCTCTTCAAATCACATTAATCGTGGAATGGAAACATACAGCAACAGAACGTACCAGCGTGACTTCAAACACTTTGTTACAGGAAATGTTCAAAATGTCCTCCGTTAGCGAGGATACATGCATCCACCCTCCGTCGCATGGAATTCCTGATGTGCTGATGCAGCCCTAGAGAATGGCGTATTGTATCACAGCCGTCCACAATACGAGCACGAAGAGTCTCTACATTTGGTACCGGGGTTGCGTAGACAAGAGCTTTCACATGCCCCCATAAATGAGTCAAAAAGGTTGAGGTCAGGAGAGCGTGGAGGCCATGGAATTTGTCCGCCTCTACCAATCCACCGGTCACCGAATCTGTTGTTGAGAAGCGTACGAACACTTCGACCGAGATGTGCAGGATCTCCATCGTGCATGAACCACATGTTGTATCGTACTTGTAAAGGCACATGTTCTAGCAGCACAGGTAGAGTATCCTGTATGAAATCATGGCGGTGAATCGAGTAAGTAGAGTACATACTGACGAAACTAAAATGAGTTCTAACATGGAAATTAACATCTCTTCTTTATTTGTGTGTCAGGAATGTTTCCTGAAAGTTTGGCCGTACCTTTTTGTAACATCCTGTATAAGCGAGCGGCCATCTTGGCCAGGTGACAGTCGTTGGTCAGTCGTTTTGGAGGGTGGGTGGTGAGCAAGCCCACTTGAGGGTGGGCCATGTTGTCGTTTAAGTAAGAATTTTTTGCGCCAATTTATTTCGAGAAAGATTATTGTTTAACAGTGCAACTGTGCAAGCATTTATTTGGTGAACTTGAAGTGCTACTGTTATTTGTGTGAGTATGATTTACGAGGTACACATCGTCGTAAGTGAACATCTGGCGAACTGTGATTTCGCGCCAAAACTGTTAGAACAAAGAGGGCAGTGGGATTTGTGGTTCTGTTCGAATTATTTGAATAATTTTCGTTTATAGCAGCCTACATTACACCTATTGCGGGCTCGGAGTCAACTTATTATTAAAATAAAACTGTAAACCGTCTCGCCAGTGTGAAAATCATCTCTTGAGACTTACGCGAGAGCCAAAATTTGCAATAACATTTTTTAACTAACGTTTGTATACGCACATTCGTGTGAAATCTTTTCAACCGCACTTCTTTATTTTACCACCCCGTCGCATGCTTCGCACTACGTTCACATTTGGTCGAATGGCTTTAAAGGGAACCTAATGGTTCTTCCCTGCACACCCGGACAAAGATGGCAGTCGCAGTGCACATCAAAGGGATGCCATCACTTTCAGTGTGGTTGCTAGCCCACGAAGTCCTCGGAGAAGGGTTGAAACGTCCGGGAGAGGTCAGCAGTGTCAAAGATTGTCAGGAACGTGACCTGCTGCTCAGGGCACTGCGAACTAACGTTTCCGACCGACGTGAAATGTGTGAGAATCAGTGCCCCACGAGAAGGAGTGGTTTCACTGATACTCTTTATGCCAACCCGTAAGGAATTTTCGTGTAGATTCTGAGCGGTGGTGTGTTAAAATGTTTTTCTCGACCCGCCCGAAGGAACCCGATTTCGGCGCTGTGTGTCACGGGTTCTGATCTCCATAGCAGTGTCGTTAGAAGTAGGGATTGAGTTTGGGTAAGAGGGCGCATGAAGACTTTCCCATGCTGTGACACGTCGACGGTAAATTTGGGCAGAATTGTGGTGAAATTTGGTGCCAAATACTTCAGTGGAACCTCGGAGATCTGGCCTTTTTTTTCACTTGCGTTGCCCCATCTTGGTATCCGAAGGGTTGCCGAGCCCGAGGCTGATGTCTCAGGACGACAGGTTATTGGAGTTTTTCAGTGGAAGGTTGTAGGCACTTTTGAGCCAAATTAACAACTTATACATCGCAATGAGATACAATCACTGTCTCTCGAGAAATTGATCTTTAATTATGTTGCGCAGTGTATTTTTGGGGCAATATTTCGTATAAAGGAGCACATTTGCACGGCATTTTAATGAGTCACGTACTTCGTGAACTCAGTTCCATTCAAAGATTAAGAGGTGGCTTTCAGTACAGGCGAAGAGCGAAGACAAGGAATACGACGACACCTCCACCACGACGTTGCCACGGTGGCGGTCGTCTATCGGAGACTCACAAGAAGCTAGAGACGTAGAGTAGGGTGTGTGCGACCTCTCCATTCACGAACTGAGAGAGCTACAGAGGGAGAGCGGAGCCACCTGTGCGTGAATTAAGGAGAGCTGTTGGGAATCTGTGAAGCTTCTTCGACGCTAGTGAAACGTATCAGAGTTCAGTTACTTATTCACAATGTTTCAAAGTCGTCGTTCTTCCTCACCAGCCTCGACTGTTGCTCATGCAGCTGCATGCTGTATTCCATCTGACGTCCATAGAGTCAGCTCGAGGACCACGAGAGAGACAGGCCGCGGCGTGTACGTCACAAAGGTAGTCCTTAATTCGCTCTCTCGCTCGGCTGAGCAGACAAAATGCGTTTATAAACCTGTTAACTCGTAGCTGGGCGTGTAAGTACTAATGTGAATTGCATCTTCCACTGGAATATGCTATTATGAAGTCTTACTGATTAACAGTACTACAGCAAAATTTAATTTAAAGTCAATACTCGATATAAATGGTATAACGGCTTGTTTATAGTTTATTGTCTCTTATCTTAACAGTACTCATTACATGCTGGAAGTGGTGCCTTATGCAACTAATAATAATTTTAGTGTGATTTTATTTTATTGTATGCCAGCACAGCCGTAACAAATTACAAGTAGGCCCATGGACTTCCCATCATTATAGGACTAATGACAGTAAGATTCCATAATAGCGGATTCCAGTAGAAGTTTCAGTTTTTGTTTGTACAGACACGCCTAGTTGCGAGTTAACAGGTGTACAAACGTAGTCTGTCTGCTGATTTAAGCGAGCGAGCGAGAGCGGAACTACCTTCGAGACGAACCCACCAAGCCCGTCTTTCTCGTAGGTCTCGAGTCAGCTCAGCGGTTGTACACCCAAGAGAAAATACCAGCGACCCTACCGCCGCGGCGGACTGACGGCGAACAAATGCGTACGTTTCTGGCTGGCGACCCCATTACAAATTCTACGATTGTCTGAGTACTGAACAGAAACATGAACCCCAAGAAGCCCTGTTGCGTTAAGTCCCCTATTGGCAGCACTGCGCAGCATAGTGTTGTCGGAAGACAGTCAGTTTCTCCGTCAGCAGATGGTAAGCGGCGAGGAGCATGAAGATCATCAGGTGACGGTGAACTTGGGTAGTCCACAGGCTGTGCTGTAGAATCTAGGAGATACAAGGTGTTTAAGAGAGTTCAAAAATTTAACAGGACATAGAAGATGTTACGTTGAATAATTTGAGGTAGGGAACAAGGGCAGATGTTCTACTGAATAGTTTAAGGTAGGGAACCAGGGTCGGAGAAGCTAGCTTAAAGAGATAATATGAACAAAACCTCATCACTGTGTACTTTTTTATTTACATTAGTGACTATTCACTTGAAATACAATTGACGCAATGAACTTACCATTTGTACTTATCTTACAACATTTGCTGAAACTGACGACCATCATGCTCAAGGCAAGGAGGACATCGGCGAACAAGATTCTGACGCACCCTGACAAATATCCCCAGTGTGTTTCGAATCACACCACAAATAGTTCAAATGGCTCTTAGCAATATGGAACTTAACAGCTGAGGTCATCAGTCCCCTACACTTAGAACTATTTTAACCTAACTAACCAAAGGACACCACACATATCCACGCCCGAGGCAGGATTCGAACCTGCGACCGTATGAGCAGAGCGGTTCCGGACTGAAGCTCCTAGAATCGCTCGGCCAAAGCGGCCGGCGAATCATCCCACAGGTAGCTACAATTCTGTCAACTAATTCAATCTCCTTATCCACTGGTGTCTCATACACAAGTGACTACATGTTCCTATCGGAAATAATCAAGGGGATTCAGTTCAAGTGACCTCGCCTTGAAATAGGACCTCCCCTCCCAGTCCAGCGACCAGGAAATACAGCGGACACGCACATGAAGTGACAGGGTGCACCTCCATGGCCGTCCGCTGTGACCGAGAGGTTCTAGGCCCTTCAGTCCGGAACTGCGCTACTGCTACGGTCGCAGGTTCAAATCCTGCCTCGGGCACGGATGTGTGTGATGTCCTTAGTTTAGTTAGGTTTAAGTAGTTCTACGTCTAGGGGACTGATAACCTCCGATGTTAAGTCCCATAGTGCTCAGAACCATTTGTACCATCATGTTGTATTCCACTCCTCTGATGAACTGTCAAGGCTACGTTCTTCAACAACGCAGGAACCACACTTCGCACGATCATCAAGTGCAGGTGGCCATTCAGAAGACCAGGTAGAAGATATGGCCTCTTGTTTCCTTGCAGGAAATAAAGAATGTACATGTAAAGAACAGCACACTACGTGGAAACATATAAACATGTTAGTTGTAAATAAGCTGGAATACAGTAATTCCTAGACAAAGCGGCAGGCAAGTTTATTTCCATAACTCCTTAAGCTGGCTTCTACGACACATTATACAGTGGAGCATCCTCTATGTCCTGTAAAATTTTTGCACTCTCTTACGGAAACACTGTGTAGATTCGCTACAGTATCGCAGTCATAAAATGGAATGTTATTATTGTGAGCTCCATTGATCACATTGATCAAATCATGACGAGAGCTGGAGGAGTATATAAAGGGAGCTAACGTGAGGATATCACGCAGAGATCCGTTCGTGCTGACCGAATGTCTCCTCTCCATTCAACTACATTCTGTTGCTGCCACATGTAGTAAGTGTTGCTTCACGCAGTGGAAAATGGCAAAACAGAGGCAGCCGGCGATCGCGGCATTGCGAAGCAGGCGCGGCACAGATAGCCTTTCTGACAGTTGCAGTCTACCAACCGGCTGACGGGAGGACGCACGCAGACCGAGCGCCGAGCGATGCCTGGAGAGTGTTGAGTAAGGAGTAGTGAGGCCAGCACGCTAAGTTACGCTGCAATATACCGCGGGAGTAATAACAAGAAGCTGCCACCGAGGGTAAAAAACGTCCTCCTGCCGGATATAAATAGAGGAGCGCAGCAACAGACAGAAGCCATTAAGAAGCAGTTCGGACCTGAGGATGGACGTCGTCCGTGTCCGAATATTCAATCTTCGTAGGGTCGGAGAACCTACACAGCAGCAGCCAGGCGGAAGGATCCGCATAACTGGGCAGCGACGACGACGGAGAAATTGTAAAGAAAGCTCAATAAATAATTGTAAAACTCCACGCCGCCTCAGTCTTTGGCGCAGCCACTGTGTCTGCTGCTAACAAGTACTGCAGATGTCGTAACAAGTAGCAAACGGCCATAGCAAGTACTGCAGAATTAGTACCAAGGGGCCATATGACATAACAATTCGCATAACTGCTGTGTCGACCCCTAGCAACGTGCTCTTAATAGAGAGAACAGTTCTCGCAACATCTCTTACCAGGTAACGAATATGCTTGTCTCGCTTTCCTAGGTTTCATGTTGAGCGCGTATCCTTACTCTGTAGACCGTGCCGTCGACCTGACCGACTTGCCACATACAGGCTTACGTCCCCCTTCCGCCTCTGCCTCTGGCACCACTTGCACTTGCCTGTGGCAATGTCAGTGAGTTTTAGTAAAATTGTTCTACTTTCTACCCCTGACTATTTTGAACCGTAATGGTAACAGGGGTCTTCCTAGAGGCAAGGATTCGTTCCTTAAGACTGTGAACAGCGCCTCAGAAGCTGTCAGCGTGCCGCGGCAGCGGGTGCTCCCAGACGGGACTCAGCCAGCACGCGTGTCCGCGCGGTGCAGAGTGTCGGTGCAGAACACAGCGTCCGCTAATTTGTACGCCATGAAAATGCATGAGCTGCGCTCTGCGGCGAGCTGCGCAGTGCCGCGCTGCTAACTCGCGCTGGCGCGGCGAGGCTCGGCGCTGCGGTCGCTATGATCCTCACAGCGGACGCCGCACCCCGCGCAGATTGGTCGTAACGAGCAGCCAGCGACGGCTCTGTGTGTGTGTGTGTGTGTGTGTGTGTGTGTGTGTGTGTGTGTGTGTGTGTGTGTGTGCCCTCGTCCTAGTGACGCTGCCGTGGCTGGTCAGGGCGTCCCAAGCAACGCCGCACGGAATGCGCCTTACCGCAGAGCAATGATACTGATTACTCCTCTGTCGCACTGTATCAAAGCCACCTCGCGCGACGGTTCAGTCTAGAAGCCGATTATTAGACACGCGGTACCGCCTAGTGGACGCTGAAACATCGTAGATACCGGATGATCAAAAAGTCAGTATAAATTTGAAAGCTGAATAAATCACGGAATAATGTAGATAGAGAGGTACAAATTGACACACATGCTTGGAATGATGGGTTTTATTAGAACCAAAAAAATACAAACGTTCAAAAAATGTCCGACAGATGATGCTTCATCTGATTAAAATAGCAATAATTAGCAATACAAAGCGAGACAAAGCAAAGATGATGTTCTTTAAAGGACATGCTCAATATGTCCACCATCATTCCTCAACAATAGCTGTAGTCGAGGAATACTGTTGTGAACAGCACTGTAAAGCATGTCCGGAGTTATAGTGAGGCATCGGCGTCGGATGTTGTCTTTCAGCATCCATAGAGATGTCGGTCGATCACGATACACTTGCGACTTCAGGTCACCCCAAAGCCAATAATTGCACGGACTCAGGTCTGGGGACTTGGGAGGCCAAGCATGACGAAAGTGGCGGCTGAGCACACGATCATCACCAAACGACGCGCGCAAGAGATCTTTCACGAGTCCAGCAATATGGGGTGGAGCGCCGTCCTGTATAAACTTCGTACGTTCCAGCAGGTGTTTATCAGCCAGGCTGGGGATGATGCGATTCGGTAACGTCTCGGCGTATCTCTTACCCGTCACGGTAGCAGTTACAAAACAAGAATCAGGTATTTCCTCGAAGAAAAAAGGCCCGATAACGGTAGATGTGGTAAATCCAACCCATACCGTGACTTTCTTGTCGCGCAATGGAGTTTCCACGACAGTTCTAGGATTTTCGGTAGCCCAAATTCTGCAGTTGTGGGCGTTGACAGACCCTCGGAGCGTGAAATGAGCTTCGTCGGTCCACAACACGTTACTCAACCAATCGTCATCTACCGCCATCTTTTAAATCGCCCACACCGCAAATGCCCTCCGCTTCACTAAATCGCCAGGTAACAGTTTATGATGCCGATGGATTTTGTACGGATATCATCGGAGGGTACGCCTCAGTGCCAACCAAACAGTAGTGTATGGAATGCCGGTGGGACGTGCGACTGCACGAGCGCTGACGTCACCGTGCAAAGACGAACCCGCTACAGTCTCCATTTCTTCCTGAACTGTCTGAGTAGCATTACGCCTTGTGCTCGGTCGGCCACTACGGGGTCTATCGTCTAAACAACCCGTGGCTTCGAACTTCGAAATCATTCTCGCCATAGTTGCATTTGTCAATGGTCCTTTACCCGTTCGAGTCCCCTTCCTATGGCGATAGGATCGTAACGCTGAACTAGCACATTCCCCATTCTGATAATACAGCTTCACTAAAAGCGCCTTTTCAGGTAACGTCGACTTGCTGCGACTGCTACCGCATCTGATTCTGTCTCTCATTACAGCTCCGTTTATACACGATGGTCATGCGCAGTCACTGACGTTTTGCTGTCCAGCGCCATCTGTCGGACATTTTGTGAACTTTGTTTTTTTTTGTTCTAATAAAACCCCATGTCATTCTAAGCATGTGTGTCAATTTTTACCTCTATATCTACATTATCCCGTGGTTTATTAAGTTTTCAAATTTATACTGATTTTTTGATCACCCGGTATATCACTAATCAGTGCTCTCCTGGAGTTAGCCGGAAGGAGTAATAGTTCCACTTTCTGCCGACAGGTGGACAATATAGCCCTGTAAACAGTCTCAATGTGAAATGTTCCCTCTTATCACTTTGTTGTTATTGTTGTTGATGCTGTTGTGGCCTTCAGTCCTGAGACTGGTTTGATGCAGCTCCCCAGGCTACTCTACCCTGTGCAAGCTTCTTCATCTCCCAGTATCTACTGCAAACTACACCCTTTTGAATATGCTTAGTGCATTTCTCTCTTGGTCTCCCTCTACGATTTTTACCCTCCACGCTACCCTCCAGCACTAAATTGGTGATTCCTTTGATGCCTCAGAACATGTCGTACCAACCGATCCCTTCTTCTAGTCAAGTTGTGCTACAAACTCCTCCCCAATTATATTCAGTACCTCCTCATTAGTTATGCGATCTACTCATCTAATCTTCAGCATTCTTCTGTAGCACCACATTTCGAAAGCTTCTATTCTCTTCCTGTCCAAACTATTTATCGACCATGTTTCGCTTCCATACATGGCTACACTCCATACAAATACTTTCAGAAACGACTTCCTGTCGCTTAAATCTATACTCGACGTTAACAAACTTCTCTTCACCAGAAACGCTTTCCTTGCCATTGCCAACCTACATTTTATATCCTCTCTACTTCGACCATCATCAGTTATTTTGCTTCCCCAATAGCAAAACTTCTTTACTACTTTAAGTGTCGCATTTCCTAATCTAATTCCCTCAGCATCACCCGACTTAATTCGACTACATTCCATTATCCTCGTTTTGCGCTTTTTGAGGTTCATTATATAGCCTCCTTTAAAGACACTGTCCATTCCGTTCAACTGCTTTTCCAATTTCTTTGCTGTCTCTGACAGAATTACAATGTCATCGGCGAACCTCAAAGTTTTTATTTCTTCTCCATGGATTTTAATTCCTACTCCGAATTTTTCTTTTGTTTCCTTCACTGCTTGCTCAATATATAGATTGAATAACATCGGGGATAGGCTACAACCGTATCTCACTCCCTTCCCAACCACTGCTTCCCTTTCATGTCCCTCGACTCTTATAACTACCATCTGGTTTCTGTACAAATTGTAAATAGCCTTTCTCTCCCTGTATTTTACCTCTGCCACTTTATCACTTTAGTATACTCTATGTCGCTTGACAATGCCTATTGATATATTTTGTGTAGTTGTGTTGAATTTTTCCGCACGACACGCTATGGTTATTGAGGAGGAAGATCGGGAACTGCTTGTAAAGTTGTAAAGCACAGCAGTGCTGCTGTGCGAGAACATCGCAGACAGAAATAGCTGCGAAAAGACCTGATGTCAATAAACGGGCTAAAGAATATGATCAAGAAATCAGAAGAAACGAGTGAATTAGGTGGTGTAGCAGGTAGAGGGACGCAGCACATTTTCATGGCACTTGTTGATGAAGATACTGCAGTTATAACCGACCGTGCGTCTGTTTCTGCAGCCAGTGCTCGATCTCCGTGACGAGAATTGTCTCTTCCCTGGTCAATAGTTCAAAAGATTTTACGACTGAAATTGCAATGGTATCTCTACAAGATTCAGAGTATGTACCAAATGAAACCCCAATATAGGGTACAACGCTGTGATTTTGCCCTTCGTATTTTGGCGCGCATGGAAACGGAGGACTTGTGGCCGGGGAATACTCTTTGGACAGACGAGGCTCACTATACTCTGCGAAATGCACTGACTGCACAGGTTTGTCTCGCATGGGGTTCTATTCTGCCACTTGTGCAGGAACACCCACGGCACTCTGCTTATGTGACTGTGCCTGTTAGGTGAACAGTGACATCTGCACATTTTAAGGACCTCCTTGAGCAACACGTCATTCCAGCTTTGAAAGACCACAACTGTGTCCACATCACTATTTTCATGCTAGATGGAGCGACGACACGTGCTGTTTCCTAGGTCAAAGATTTGCTTCAAGAAATCCTTGATAACGACCACATCCTCTCCAGGCATTTTCAAGAGGTCAAGAGGGAATACTTGACATGTGTGTGTGTGTGTGTGTGTGTGTGTGTGTGTGTGTGTGTGTGTGTGTTTGAGGTTTACGGGCGCTAAACAGCGTGGTCATCAGCGCCGAAACGCATAGAAACAGGAAAACATGCGGTGAAGGGACGAAGACGGACACCGAACAAGGAGAACGGCTAAAAGACACAGGCCTGACGCAGTTCCAAATGCTCACATACAGAGGCAAAACAAGAGGAGAAGAAACACACTAAAAAAGGAAAGGAAACACAAGGAAAAGAGAACAGATACCGAAGGGAAACAAGGAGGTAATCGTGACTGGCGGACCTCTTACCTAAAACCTGGGTGAGCCAGTCACCCAGCAGCACATTAAAACCTTCTCCCTAAAATCCGAGGCAACAGATTGGACAGGACACAAAACCGTAAGACCTTAACCACAGTCGCTGCGTCGTCTTGCAAAATAGAGGGCAAATCCGGTGGCAAGGAAACCACCGCCCTCTGGTCAGAGAATAAAAGACAGTCAAGTAAAATGTGGCGGACAGTAATCTGGACGCCACAAGCACTGCAGATTGGGGGGTCCTCCCGCCGGAGTAAAAAACCATGCGTGAAGGGACTGTGTCCAATGCGGAGGCGAGTGAGGAGAACCTCATCCCGCCTGTATGACTGGTAGGACGTACGCCATGGTCGCGTAGTGGCCTTTACCAGACGCAGCTTATTGTCAGAAACTGCCAGCCACTCCTCTTCCCATTGATGCATAACACGAAAACGCAAAAGGGAGGTTACAGCATGGAGGGGGACGGCACATTCAACAACGTGAGGGAGGGAACATGCATCTTTGGCAGCCACATCCGCCAGTTCGTTTCCCCTAATACCCACGTGCCCCGGCACCCAGCAGAAAGAAACCTCCTTCCCCTGCCGTTGCAGGTGGAGTAGGGCATCATGGATGTTCTGGACGACCGTATCCGCTGGGTACAAGTGTTGCATGGTCTGAAGGGCACTCAGGGAGTCAGAACAGACGAGGAACTTAAGACTGGGAACACATCTCATCTGCTCCAATGCCCACAAGATTGCAAACAATTCATTCCTGTCAGGGATTTGTCTGACCTCTTCCTAACCTGAAGAACAGCATACGATGAAACATTGCTCTGATTTCACCGTATATGCTGCGTGCTATTGTCGCCCAAGCCGTATTATGGATGCAGCTTGTTGCTGAGACAGAAGATCATATAGAAAACATATTGTAACTTGTCAAAATGTCCTAATAAAAGTTCCGCAACCACCGTTCACATGTGTTCCATCGTTCCTCCGCATGTTCCTTGCAGTCACACTACATTATGACTGCTTGCAGCTCCGTATTTAACTTGGTGGCAGAAAGTGGAACAATAATTTTTTCAGCATATTTCGCAAATGCACCGCTTAATGCACTTACCTGCGGTGCTTCAGCGTCCTGCGATGTATACACACAGCACTGCAGCACTCGGAACACTGCCAGTTTAATTATAAGCACCCGACATACACTGATCAACCAGAAAACTATGACCACCACCCTAATAGACGGCATGTCCAGCTTTGGCACAGATAACAGCTGCGACGCGTCTTGCCCTGGAAGCAATGAGCCCTCTGTAGGTCGCTGGAGGGAAGTGGCACCACATCTTCAATCACAAGCCACCTAATTGCCGTGGGCGATGGGCTCCGATAGTACGTTCGGTCACATCTCAGACGCGACGATCGGGTTCAGATCTGTCGAGTTGCAGACCCAGAACATCAATTGGTTCAAATGGTTCAAATGGCTGTGAGCACTATGGGACTTAGCTGCCGAGGTCATCAGTCCCCTAGAACTTAGAACTACTTAAACCTAACTAACCTAAGGACATCACACACATCCATGCCCGACGCAGGATTCGAACCTGCGACAGTAGCGGTGGCGCGGTTCCAAACTGTCGCGCCTAGAACCCCTGGCCGGTACATCAATTGGAACACACCACGGTGTTCCTCGAACCACTCCATCGTACTCCTGGACTGGTGTCGTCACGCAATATCTCGTTGGAAAATGCCACTGCCATCGGGGAATAATCATCGTCATGAAGGGATTTTCGTGGTCTGCAACCCGTGCACGAAACTGCTCAGCCTTCATGGTGCCTTGCACGAAATTCACACGACCCATGGGTACTCACATGAATTTTCGCCAGAGCATAATGGAGCCGACGCCAGCTTGTCTCAGACCTGCAGTACAGCTGTCAAAGAGGAACGGAAGGACGATGCCATCCCGTCAGCGTGATAAAGAAGGTGTAGGAGTTCATCAGACCATGTAACTCTGTGCCACTCAGCCAGTATGTAGTGCCTTTGATCAGGTGCCCATTTCAGTCGTAGTTGCCGATTTCAGCTACGAAGGCTCATCGTTAGGAGTGTTTGCTGCAATGTGTGTTGAGATGCACTTGTACTTTATCCGGCATTAAAGTCTGATGTAAGTTCTGCTAAAGTTTTCCGCGGATCCTGTTTTGGCAGTCTGCCTAGCCTACGACGTCCGACATCCGTAATGAAGGGCGACCGCCCAAGCCCATGTCTTGTGGGCGTCTTGAAGACGCTCACCACAACACTCCTCGAACAGGCAAATTGTAAAGTTTCCGAAATGCTCGTGCCGAGCCTCCGAGCCATCACGATCTGCTCTCAGTCAAACTCCCTACTGTACACACTGACAGCACGCTCACTGATAGTACATGTACCTAGTGTATGTCTGACCTTCTGACTAGCACCCATTTGTTGCCAGGTGAAGCTGCTCTCGCCTGAACCAGTTTATATGGATAGCAGGTCAACGGTCATAATGTTCTGGCTGATCAGTGAATAACTGGAGGAGAGACGAATGAGGGATCATCTTATCGAAGATACGGGACAAAAATTTGTAAATCCACTAACATTAGCAACTTGGACAACGGGTAGATCATAGTGAAACGAGCTTATCGGAAATGGTGAAGCTGTTCGCTTGCTATTGTCGTGAGCACAAATCGAAAGTGTTCAAACGACGATGGCACCGTGCTTTCAGCCGGGGCTGGGCAGACAGTCAGGGGTCCATTCTTCGTGGACCGGTGGTGGCAGAGTTCACAGTGAGGATTCCCCGCTGTCACGCCGGGTGTGGCCATGCTGCCGTGACGTACTCGGTGGGGCCAGCGTTTAAATGCGCGTTCCCAGCACTGAATTCCCAGAAGGGCTGCATTTGTGGGCCACTGCGAACCATCTGGAACAAGGCAATAATCGGAGTCTGGCGTAATCGTCGACGACGTCGAAGTTACTAGAGCCTGCCGTTGTGGCCGAGCGGTTCTAGCCGCTTCAGTCCGGAATCACGCTGCTGCTACGATCGCAGCTTCGAATCCTGCCTCGGACATGGATGTGTGTTATGATCCTTAGGTTAGTTAGGTTTAAGTAGTTATAAGTTCTAGGGGACTGCTGACCTCAGATGTCTCGCGGGATTAGCCGTGCGGTATGAGGCGCTGCAGTCACGGACTGTGCGGCTGGTCCCGGCGGAGGTTCGAGTCCTCCCTCGGGCATGGTTGTGGGTGTTTGTCCTTAGAATAATTTAGGTTAAGTAGTGTGTAAGCTTAGGGACTGATGACCTTAGCAGATAAGTCCCATAAGATTTCACACACATTTCTGACCTCAGATGTTAGGTCCTGTAGTGCTTGAGTTTTGGCTTCTCGACACTGACACCCGGGACGTTGTCTCGGAAGTCTTGCTAATACTGAGGGGTGCTGAGCAAGCAGGAGCGACGGCCCGCTGCATCTTACGTCCGTGGCTTGTGGCCCGCTTTTGGCACTCGTGGTCCCAGCCGATCGCGCAGTTCAATGACCTTATTGTAATTCTGGGCTCCGACTTCTGCTCCAAATTCTCGTATAGTTTTGTCCCATTACAAGCGTTTCGGGGAATACCACTCAGCGCACATTGTTGAACGTGAGTCTTAGCAGCAGACGGCCCCTACGTTTTCCATGTAGGTCCAAGGACATGTCCAATTACGTTTGCAGTGGGCACGGCATGTTTGAAACTAAAGTTTGAATCAAGGAAATGTTTCACCCGGTCGAGTGAAAACAGTTTTTGTGTTATACCAAAACGATGGTCGAGTCTGGATATACTGTTATCCAGGGAAACTGTTGATTGTAAAATGTACTGCGCCATGGACGTAGGCCGATAAGTGCAGCACTTGGTATGGGGGAAATAAAAGGGGCTTCCACGAGATCTGTGATAGTAATCGAAGGTATCACGACAGTTGTGGACCTCTTTTGCGAACCCCCTGCATCCCTTCAGCCTTCATATTTTCTCTTTTGGTGATAGTGTCAAAAAGGCAGGACACACATGGCTAGAAAAGTGATATACTCATTTTTGGAGCATGAACGTGAACTGGCTTTTACCCCTTTAACACGAAATTCGCCTGATGTGAAAACAATAGTACATACGTGGAACGCTTTCGGGAAACTCATCCCCCACAAACCACTGGACCGTAATTTACGAGAATTACGTGGTCCGTACATAAACATTTGGTGCGACGTACCTCCGGAAACCTATACTGCTTTGCCTTATTGGTGGATGTTTGCTTCTCTATAGACTGTAACATGTAATTTCTGGCCCAGATGAGAAGTGTCTTCGGAGGAGCAATTACCCGTTTTGCTTTTGCATTGAACTGTAATTTTATATTTATTTGACTTTCACTGGGTAGACATTTTCTTGGGATTTCAAGGTAGTACCGCCGGAAGTCAGAAACTCAACTAGAGGCCATTCCAGGACGCATGGGCATAACTGCCAAAACTGCGCACCCCTGTCCCCAGAAAACTAAAATTCTGCAATATGGTTCTTCACATAGTTATGGATTTTTTTATTTCTAAGGTATGTTTAATAAAAATGAAGTATTACTGAAAAATATTACTCAAAACAGCTATATAAATGTAAAACGTTGCACACAAGAAATGAGATGTATCACTGTAGTATATAAAATGCAAATCTAATAATACTGAAAGTAAAAAAATCTATATCTTGTTGTTAAGGGCAGCTATTGTATTGTTGTATGATTCACAACAAAGAGCAGATGTTATTTCCTCCTCGTTAATTATTAATATACGAGATTACTGACTAGAAATAAAGGAAAAAAATGCTACGACTGAGTGATGCTACCACATTTCTTACCCAGAATTTAGTTTTTAACTTAATTTTACTTCAAATGGTCTTTGAGCTAAGCAGACTCGTTAGTTACGTCACTGGCGTCAGATTTAGCAGATATGTCGTATCATCATCTTTAATTTGTGTAAATGCGTTGAGAAAATGCTGCCTCTACTGGAATGTCATAAATATCCTCAAAGCAATTCCTTTCCCGGTTAACTATGAACTCATCTTTTTTTTTTTTTTTTTTCCTCGTCAGTTTTCACGCCCACTTTGTACCTATGCCCTTCGCGGGCGCCTATCTCACGATAGCCTCGGTACGCCCCTGTCCATGGGTTCGTTGATCACTGATGGGTGCCTTTTTACTAATCCGCTGCAACTGTGCTCTATCGGAAATGGACAATTCATACTGAACGGTGTAATTAGTCTACTACGTTCATTCACATTACGAATCAAATGTTGCGATGTGCCGGAGTGGAGAAGAGTTTGAACCTGCTGCATTCTACCCCCTCCTTATCTACCACCTAAGTAATTATGCACACAATGGTAACGGAAGGAAATGACGGTGGACTCTGCTAGTTGGTAAAATAAGGAGCGCACACTCACAATAATTTAAATAAAAATCGTATTCTGCTCAGATAAAGAAAGAGAAGTTTCTCATAATAAACAACAGGAAATGGGATTCCGCATATATCTACGAAATGATATCCGGCTTAAATATTACAGTGAGATTTATTATACATCAGAATATAAAGGCACATGATTATCGAAACAAACAGTAGCTTAAAGATAGGGTATTCTGAACTATTATGCGAATAAGAGTTGGCTCGAGAACAAGGGCCCCTACTCTCTGTTATGCAATACATTGGCGATAATGACTGGAGGTATTAATCAATCAAATATTACTCCCACGACTACATTTCAGTATCGCGATTAGTAGTGAGAGCTCACATGGGATCACATGGAGAAACAAGCAAGGTGGACTTGTGGCAAAGCGAGCGCGAGTGCTGCTGACTTCAGTATAAAATTGATAGGTCCTACAATGCTGGTGCCACAAGTACTTTACCAGTCCTGAAATTTGTGGCAGGTCGTCGGTACGCAGCTTGCTGATGATGTAGGCGCCGACTTCTGGTGTGCAGCAACTCTGTTTCAACCTCCGGCCTCGAAGGCTGTCTGAGAATTCTAAGTTTTGCCGAAAAAAGTGTGACTAAGTCGCAAGACCTTCCGACTCCGAAGAGGATCATATCCCGAATCCCCTGCGCCCGCACAACGCAAGAGTGAAGCCAACATTGCTCAACTCCCTACTCTCCTCGAAAACCGCGAATCAGCATTCAGTGCTGATTCCAAAATTACATCACACTGTCTCAGAACACCAATCACGCCAATAGCGACCGTTCCCTCCAATTTCTAGCAGGGCGTTATGACGTCAACTTGCCTCACTTTAAGTTGACCAATCATGCCTCTGCTATTCGGCTGAGGGCACTGAATTTGCCGTTTGACCGGCTACGACAACAACCTGTCTAGACCACCGGCCATCCGGCGCCAGACAGTCGCACCCAGTAGGGCACGATCCACAAGTATTCCCAGAATCCAGAGGACAATGCAGTCAGTCGGTGCCAGGAGTCATCCTTCCACCGCGCTGGAACGGTAAACACATGACACTCAGACGTCTCGCAAGTCGTTTCACCCTGCATACAATAGGCTAAACTCGACCGACGTCAGTTGTTCCGCCAGGTGCTTAAGCCCATTGTACGAACCCCTCAGAATTCGGGGAAGTGCAGCCCCCAACCGGAAATGCAGTGTGCCGCATCCTCTGATGCTCGCCTCGCACAGGCCACGTAGGGAACTAACCCAACATGTATAGGAATCAAGTGAAAAGTATTTTGAGCTCGCCGTACAAATACTCTCTTAACAAAAACCTTATTCGGTCTGTTACCACCGTGCAGTGACGAAGAACATTAATAAAATTGATGAAAATGAGAGGCGACATACAAAAGAGGGCATGGAAGCTCTCAGTATTACAAAAATACATGCATTTAATATGGAATACAACGTTTAGAAGTGGCTGTAATAGAAATAGTAGAAAGCAATAGTAGCTATAGTGGAAAAAATACGCAATCAATATATTTTTTCACGAAGAATTGAGCAACGAAAACATATTACATCCTGGTGGACTTAAACTACGCCACTGGCAGTAGTGAATGCGAGAGAGGGAGGAAGAGGAGAATAATGGAAACACAACTAATGAGGATCTGGGGGGGGGGGGGGGAGGGGGGAGAGGGGGTCGAGGTAGAAAGTGGTGTGACTGATTGAGAGCGTATATAGAAGAAGATGGAAGCATTTGCTTTATTGTTCGACAGAGCGGAATATTTTTCAATTTTTTAGGGAAAAATTACTCTGTTGACAGAAGAAAGTGTTTCGGCTTTTGTTTAAACCCAACCGGGCAATGAACTCGGCACAGCATGCGTGATACCTTGATACAAGTGCGGATAGTATTATAGGCACAGCTAGGATACTAGATATGAGAGACCTCGTATTGCCTTTAAAGATTGTCTCATAAAGACGACAGTTTTTGAGTGCATAACAAGACAAAAATTTATTGATGACATTAACTAATCTGCATGTTATTATGGTACATCTGATAATGTATGAAACATAACATTACTCAAATACCCTTCAAACTCTACAGGTGCACTATCGTTATTTCTATGATACTTTCTACAACTTTTCGGCATATGCACTTCCACTTCTGAAATGACACTCTGAATCTCAGCCTTGAGCTGTCCAAGTAATCGTGGTTTTTTGGCGTACAAATGATATTTTAAATTCCTCTGCAAAAAGAAATCACGAATGTCGGATCACAACATCTGGGTGGCCAATTAAAGTGAGCATTGCGAGAAATCACCAAAGCAGCGATCCTCTTTCGTCAAAAGTCCGTTGTTGTAATCGATGTAAGACAGGTTGTACCATTTCAATGACCTCAAACCACTTCACCATTCTCACGATGCAGTTCAGACCACTAAAACACTCTCAACATACTGCGGTAGCGTTCGCCCTCCTCTTTTACTGCGTTTTCTGTATCATCTTCGAAGAAGTGAGGCCCATTTACGCCCTCAGCCAGATGCCACAGCGCACGGCCTCTCGTCGTTGGTATAATGACCTCTCCACGGTTAATCAACGATTTGCTCTGCCATAATTCCTGCAGTTACGTTTGTTCATGAAAGCATTCAACAGAAAGTTCGCCTTATACATGAACATTATTGTCTTTATGGAATTGCTATACGCTCTTTGTCTCGCAAGCACCCAACAGTCAAATTACTCGGTCCTTTGCGGGATTGTTTGGCTTTGGTTCTTGTGCCAGTTGAGCTTTATACGCCCAAAATAGCATATCTTCTTTCCGAATTCATTGCATGCTGGTTCTGGGAATATTGAATTGTTGTGACTGTCGACGAATAGGTTTCACCGGAATTACAGCATCATTATCACTCACGATGACGTTTCTCTACAGCACGACTAACACGAGGATTCCCGGAGGGTTAATATCCAAAAAGGAAGGGATTTTCCCAAATTAAGCAGTCAGTCTCATCCCAGTCGACTTTTTCTGGACATTACATTGACCAAACATTCTACCTACTTTGCGAACAGTGTGTGTTCAGTATTTGTAATAAGTTGTCACTGTGACAACGTAGTGGTCCGTCGTGAACTGCTCCACTCCGAAGCGTAAAGAAAACATATGACAATCGTACAGCGTTTAGTGGTACCAAAATGTTGGACATTTCAAAACTTAAGTTGTTTAAGATGAGATGACACTATCTCTGATGCAAGGTACTGGGGTATGTGCACACTGAGGAGCCAGTGAAGCAGACATAACGTTTGGTAGTCACCTAACTTATCTGGGTGCAACTATCCCAACTGAGTCTCTCTCATGGTCAAACAGAAGAGTGTTAACGGCCGTGTTGGATTACATCATATTATTGGTAGTTCGGTAGAGCGGATGAATGTACAAGATTACATTTCATATCTTGTGTAAGTTTCTGGGAGTTAAGGAGGCAGGCGGAAGTCTTCCTTCATGGACCGACAGTAGCTTCTGCACAGCTGAGCTTCTTTTTCAAAGTTATTTCCACGATTTACAGCAGACCGAAGTGGCCGAGCGGTTCTAGGCGCTTCAGTATGGAACCGTACGACCGCTACGCTCACAGGATCGAATCCTGCGTCGGGCATGGATGTGTGTGACGTCCTTAGATTAGTTAGATTAGCACTGAGGTAATCAGTCCCAAAGAACGTAGAAATACTTAAACCTAACTAACCTAAGGACATCACACACATCCATGCCCAAGGCATGGTCACGCGTTCCAAACTGAAGCGCTTAGAACCACACGGCCACACCGGCCGGCTAAGACAACACTATTCAAAGTCATTCATAAAAAGTTAATAGAGTAGGCACGGATATGCCTATTCCCTGACCTCCAAGGTGTGCTGATCTTTCCCCCGTTGAAATTCCTTTTCCGAGACTAAGTAAGGACCATTTTTTGTCCGGGAAAAATTCTAAAATTGAGGCATGTGTGGGAGTTAATTTCGAAAACTGCTGCACCAGAAATACTACAAAACACATGGCGTGAAATCGAGTACCATTTCAATGTCTCCAGAGCAACAAATATAGCTCACATCGAAACTTTTAAAGATATGAATACAACTTTGTTTTGTTCCCTCTTCAGTGAGACATTCAAATCGTTTCATTGTTTTGAACAGTGTTCCTGTAGTACTTGTTCAAAATCTCGGCATCCTTTTTCAACGCTCTCTGTTGGCCCGATTTATACTGGCTACCAAAATATTACTTTGCTACGTTAGTTACTCAGCTCGTAACGACAGCTTTGAGTGACCTAACAGAAATATTTCATAATTTGGGGCTTTTTTTCTATATTGGTTACGGCATTTTAGCATTTTTCGGAGATGAATAAAGATGTTTCAATCTGACTGCGTGTAAAACTGTTAGTGACATGATCATGGTCAAAATTTGGCAGAACAACAGCTCGTGAGATATACAGGGTGGTGAGAAAAAGTCTAAAAATCTTTTAAGGGTGTTGCATGGTAGGTTTAACAGACAAATAATTTTTGGAAAAAAAATTCCATACGGTGCGACGCTTACGAGTTAGTCAGCGTTGAAGTTAGCCAATCAGACCGTGGTGCGAGCAAATTGAAGTGGCTCCCCATATACAACTAGTGTCAGTTGTCCTCATTGCGTAGATGATGGCTCACGAGATTTCTGAGCCTTTCGTTCGTGTTCGATCCTTACGAACTTCTCATGTTCAATTTCTGTATCGCTCTGTTGTTCGGTTTTAGGAAACTAAGCTAAGAACATGTTTCGTAACACCGTCTCTAGGGGACCACTTAAATTTGCTTGCGCAACACCATGATTGGCTAACTTCAATTTTAATTAATTCGGAAATGGTGCAATGCGGCGAATTGTTTTATTAAAAATTATCTCTCTGCACAACTTAGCCAATAACTCCCTTTCAAGCTTTTGAGACTGTTTTTGATAGTCAAGTTTACTCGCATTTGCAAATAAGAACAACCATTACATGTATAAGAGAATGACGACTTTGAAAATGAGTGCCAGACGGGAACTAGCATCCAGATTTCCCGCTTTACACGAGCGGTCGCGTTGAACATTACAAAAAATATCAAATCAAGTACAGAATCAGAAATGGCTGCTGATCAAATTATCGCTGATCTTAATAAACGGATTAACGCTAATTCACTGACATTAAACTGTCAAAAGAGCCACCAAATGCAGTTCAGAACGTGTAAGAGATTTCTTTGCAGCGTTTGTGCAAATATGGAGACATGTAGATCGAAGAGGTTGACAGTGTAAAATTTCTGGGATTAAAACTCGTAATAAATTCAATTGGGAAGGACACACCACAGAACTGCTGAAGCGCCAAAACAAGTCTGTACTTGCAGTGCTACCGATGTCAGATGTAGGAGACACAAACATAAAGAAAATCTTGCATACTTTGCTTACTTACAATCTATTATATCATTTGAGATCGTATTCTGGGGTAACTCGTCAAACCGAGCAAAAGGTTACAAAGTGCAAAAGGGTGTATTAAGACTCATTTGTGGTGTAAATTCAAGGACGTCATGTATGAACCTGTCCAAGGAACTGTGTATTCTTACCCCTGCTTCTCAGCATATTTACTCCTTACTGAAATTTGTTGCATATAATAAGTCTGTACTGACCAGCCGAAAGCTCAATGCATAGTATCAATACCAGGAATAGAAACAATCTACATAAAGACTTAAAATCACTTACCTTGGACCAAGAATGGATCCAGGAACACATGTTTTCAATAAACTGCCCTAAATCATTAAAGGCTTGATTTCAAATGAGGAACGCTTTAAATAGTTTTAAATACTTTTAGACAGGTAATTCCTTCTACTCAATACATGTATATCTCAACATGGACTGTCAATCCAGTTTAACTAAAAATGTCTATTAGATTTCACTTGGCAACACTTGGTTGCAACAGTCAAAATTAGGTATTTCGTGTAGGACAAATTTATTAAAAGTGCATAACTACGTTTCATTCTGAGAGCGTATTGATTTTCTAAATATTAACTGTTCCAGTTCACAGTAATCTGCTCAGATATTTTGACAATATCCTGACAGATGATCAGGAAAATGAGTACTATGTTTGTTATGTTGAGGCGGAACTATTGGCCTCATGAAAAAAGGGTAGCCCGGCTGAGTCACGCAATTTGACTCTTAGTCTGATCACGAGGTGTGGTCATTAATTGCCCGTGCTGATCACGTAGGCTGACGCGAGGATCAATGAACTATTCTTGACGGGATGTATCTGGAATATCTTAGTTGATTAGAAAGTTAGTAGACAGGAATACAATTAAATACTTAGCTTTAATTCAGCATCAGCAGTGAACGTCGATCTTGACTTTGTACAATAATATTTACAAGTGCAGTTACAGACTGAATTGCGAATACTTCTTTACAATTCTGGTTGCTTCAGACATATAGATCAATTGTCAATGAATAAACTGTATGTGGCGCCTGACTAGGTCGTAGCTACTGACTTAGCTGAAGGCTATGCTAACTGGCGTATCTGCAAATTCCTACTAAAGTCCGCTGCAGAACTGGGCAGTGCTAGCTTGTCTCGTAAGACGAGCCGAGTGGCGGCGCTCGGTCTGCTAGCGCCTATAGTGGCGACTCGCGGGTCCGATGTGTACTGACGGACAGCGGCCGATTTGAAGCTTACAACGTAGCAAATGTGGTACCTTGAGCTGACACCATAACATTCAGATGTTATATGTTTTTCATGTTATACATTCTGACTTGTTCCAAACCCACGAGAATCATCTCATTCTTGGGTCTATGGAACGAAAACTGAATCTTCACTACTGGCCATTAAAATTGCTACACCACGAAGATGACGTGCTACAGACGCGAAATTTAACCGACAGGAAGAAGATATTGTGATATGCAAATGATAAGCTTTTCATAGCATTCACACAAAGTTGGCGCCGGTGGCGACACCTACAACGTGCTGACGTGAGGAAAGTTCCCAAACGATTTCTCATACACAAACAGCAGTTGACCGGCGTTGCCTGGTGAAACGTTGTTGTGATGCCTCGTGTAAGGAGGAGAAACACGTACCATCAGTTTCCCGACTTTGATAAAGGGCGGATTGTAGCCTATCAAGATTGCGCTTTATCGTATCGCGACATTGCTGCTCGCGTTGGTCGAGATCCAATGACTGTTAGCAAAATATGGAATCGGTGGGATCAGGAGGGTAATACGGAACGCCGTGCTGGATCCCAAAGGCCTCGTATCACCAGTAGTCGAGATGACAGGCATCTTATCCGCGCATCGTGTAGCCACGTCTCGATCCCTGAGCTAACAGATGGGGATGTTTCCAAGACAACAGCCATCTGCACGAACAGTTCGACGACGTTTGCAGCAGCATGGACTATCAGCTCGGAGACCTTGGCTGTGGTTACCCTTCACGCTGCATTACATACAGGAGCGCCAGCGAAGGTGTACTCAACGACGAACCTGGGTGCACGAATGGCAAAACGTCATTTTCGGATGAATCCAGGTTCTGTTTACAGCATCATGGTGGTCACATCCGTGTTTGGCGACATCGCGGTGAACGCACATTGGTAGCGTGTATTCGTCATCGCCATACTGGCGTATCACCCGGCGTGATGGTATGGGGTACCATTCATTACACGTCTCGTTCAGCTCTTGTTCGCGTTGACGGCACTTTGAACAGTGGACGTAACATTTCAGATGTGTTACGAACCATGGCTCTACCCTCCATTCGATCCCTGCGAAACCCTACATTTCAGCAGGATAATGCACTACCGCATGTTGCAGGTCCTCTACAGGCCTTTCTGGATACAGAAAATGTTGGACTGCTGCCCTGGCCAGCACTTTCTCCAGATCTCTCACCAATTGAAAAAGTCTGGTCAATGGTGGCCGAGCAACTGGCTCGTCACAATACGCCAGTCACTATTCTTGATAAACTGTGGTATCATGTTGAAGGTGCGTGGGCAGCTGTACCTGTACACGCCATCAAAGCCCCTGTTTGAGTCAATGCCCAGGCGTTTCACGGCCGTTATTTCGGCCAGGGGTGGTTGTTCTGGGTACTGATTTCTCAAGATCTATGCACCCAAATTGTGGAATCACATGTCAGTTCAAGTATAATATATTTGTCGAATGAGTACCAGTTTATCCTCTGCATTCCTTCTTGGTGTATCAATTTTAATGGCCAGTAGTGTAATATATCTAATCTAACCACATTAGTTATCCATGCATGAAGGAATGAAGGTTTATTGCATCAAGCATCCTACATTATGCCTGTACTTTGCACGTGTGTTACCAGATGATCAAATCAGAAAGATAAATGTAGATACCACGAGGAAGAATCATTATTTAGTTTCGCAAGTAATATGTGAAATGAAATAGGAAGAAAAAGACAACTATTTGTGGAATTTTGCTGTTCTTCTTTGCACGAAGTTATGGCTTCGGCGTATTCCTGAGAAAAAAATTTGGGAACTCTGTTTCATGTGGCCTACGTAAGCCCCTGTGGCGTACAAGTACCAGCACGAGCAGCAAGATCTGCTCGGAATGTAGAGAGAGTGAAAAGTGCAGAAAACACTGCCTCCTCTGGCGGGTCCGTCTGCAGCAGTATTCGCGGGCGCTTTTCATTTTTAATTTTTTTTTTCCTCGCACCCTCGTCACGTCATCGCGGCACGGGCTGGAGAGCGTGCGATTTTCTCCAGCAGGCTGCACCCGGTGCGGCTCTGGAGCACTCTGCGCTGGAGATTAAAATGGAGATTTCGCAGAGTCAAGTGGCGCACAGCGGCGCACTCGCCTCCTCGCGATCCTGTTTTGAATTTCGAATGTCAACTCTCTCTCCGGCGTCGGCGACGGCGTCGGCTCTCCGGGTCTTAAGAGTTTCCCGCTCTCTGCTGCCTGCGCGGGAGGTGAGTCGCCGTGAGGGTGGTGGGGGGGGGGGGGGGGGGGGGGAAGTACGCGGCGTCGCGGTGGACCTCGTCTACCATCGCCACTCTCACTGCTGAGAGTTTCTATCCTGTTATAGCGCCTGCAGACCTGCACACACCGGCGACGAAAATGACTCGCCACATAGCAATACCAAGGGTGCTGGCGCTGTGGTTAGCACGCTGGACTCGCATTCGGGAGGACGACGGTTCAATCCCGCGTTCGGCCATCCTGATTTAGGTTTTCCGTGATTTCCCTAAATCGCTCCAGGCAAATGCCGGGATGGTTCCTTTGAAAGGGCACGGCCGACTGACTTTTCCGTCCTTCCCTAATCCGATGAGCCGCTGTCTGGGGTCTCCTCCCCCAAAAACAACACGTTTGCTTATATGACTGAGTGGTGTCTGTCCTTTCGGGCATACCAGAAGGAACAGTCACTACGCATTCAAATAGTAGATTCGCCCCGATGGGCAATGGGTCCACCACATCCTGTGGAGATGCACAAATAAATCCGATCCTCTGGGAAAATCTCTGAGTGGCGTGAATGGAGGAAACGGACAGCGACTGTGGATATGTGGCACTAGATAGGAGTGTGGGTCGGCCAAGAGGCGTGACGACGCGGTCCACGCAGTTGCGACAAACACCGTGTACAGGTGGCGCAGTGCTTAAGGGCCTCTGGAAAGGTTCAAAATCACGACATGTTCAGTTTTTACTTTTTTGTGTTTTAAAAGTCTACACACTTTATCCTTTCAGTTGGTATACAATTTATTCAGTTCAGAAGACTACACTGGTTTTGAAATAATTTTGCATTATGGTGGTGGTGGTGGTGGTTAGTGTTTAACGTCCCGCGATAACGAGGTCATTAGAGACGGAGCGCAAGCTCGGGTTATGGGAGGATTGGGAAGGAAATCGGCCGTGACATTTCAAAGGAACCATCCCGGCATTTGCCTGAAACGATTTAGGGAAATCACGGAAAACCTAAATCAGGATGGCTGGAGACGGGATTGAACCGTCGTCCTCCCGAATGCGAGTCCAGTGTGCTAACAACTGCGCGACCTCACTCGGTTTTGCATTATGTTCTGCATGGGTGTGACCCACTGTCGCGCTGTTAAACTGCTGTCAAATGTTCTACTCATGAATCTATGTGGTCATCATGCACATTTTAGTGGTGTTAGAGAAAATAAGATGGCAACGGCCTCACCGCATTGGCTACACCGGTTCCCTTGAGATCACCGAAGCTAAGCGCTGTCGGGCGTGTTCGGCACTTGGATGGATCACCATCCAGTCCGTCATGCGCTGTTGCCATTTTCCGGGGTGCACTCAGCCTCGTGGTGCCAATTGAGGAGCTACTCGACCGAATAGTAGCGGCTTCGGTCAAGAATACCATCATAACGACTAGGAGAGCGGTGTGCTGACACCACGACCATCCCATCCGCATTATAAGGGATTCGTGATCACACGAACATAGATGCTAGTATCCGACACCCAGGTCGATAGCAGACCGGAGTCGATTGTCGAGCGCTGCAGTGAGACGAGTGTCGAGCGCGGAGTAGTACTGGAGAGTGTCGGGTGAGAAGTAGTGCTGGAGAGACAGGCAAGAATGGTGGTGGAGTGAGTTGTAAACGGCAAAATTCACCAGAGTAAGCTGAGTGAGCACGTCCCCCTGATCGTCGTGGGGTTGACCCTCACTAATATCGATTCGCGGGTGATATGAAACAGAAAGTGACATGAGCCGAATTACGTGTTTCGCGTCAAACGCGTCGGCCAGCAACAACCATGGATTGCAGTGAGAATTGTTGTGAATGTTAACCATCAGCATTGCGTGTGACGAAGTGCTGAAACTCAACAACCAATAAAAGGGTGTAACTGTGATTAGACGTGTAAGGCGAAGGTAGCAACTGCCTCAGCATTTGTGTGTTAGTAGGAAATATACACTCCTGGAAATTGAAATAAGAACACCGTGAATTCATTGTCCCAGGAAGGAAAAACTTTATTGACACATTCCTGGGGTCAGATACATCACATGATCACACTGACAGAACCACAGGCACATAGACACAGGCAACAGAGCATGCACAATGTCGGCACTAGTACAGTGTATATCCACCTTTCGCAGCAATGCAGGCTGCTATTCTCCCATGGAGACGATCGTACATAGAGATGCTGGATGTAGTCCTGTGGAACGGCTTGCCATGCCATTTCCACCTGGCGCCTCAGTTGGACCAGCGTTCGTGCTGGACGTGCAGACCGCGTGAGACGACGCTTCATCCAGTCCCAAACATGCTCAATGGGGGACAGATCCGGAGATCTAGCTGGCCAGGGTAGTTGACTTACACCTTCTAGAGCATGCGGACATGCATTGTCCTGTTGGAACAGCAAGTTCCCTTGCCGGTCTAGGAATGGTAGAACGATGGGTTCGATGACGGTTTGAATGTACCGTGCACTATTCAGTGTCCCCTCGACGATCACCAGAGGTGTACGGCCAGTGTAGGAGATCGCTCCCCACACCATGATGCCGGGTGTTGGCCCTGTGTGCCTCGGTCCTATGCAGTCCTGATTGTGGCGCTCACCTGCACGGCGCCAAACACGCATACGACCATCTGTGACACCAAGGCAGAAGCGAATCTCATCGCTGAAGACGACACGTCTCCATTCGTCCCTCCATTCACGCCTGTCGCGACACCACTGGAAGCGGGCTGCACGATGTTGGGGCGTGAGCGAAAGACGGCGTAACGGTGTGCGGGACCGTAGCCCAGCTTCATGGAGACGGTTGCGAATGGTCCTCGCCGATACCCCAGGAGCAACAGTGCCCATAATTTGCTGGGAAGTGGCGGTGCGGTCCCCTACGGCACTGCGTAGGATCCTACGGTCTTGGCGTGCATCCGTGCGTCGCTGCGGTCCGGTCCCAGGTCGACGGGCACGTGCACCTTCCGCCGACCACTGGCGACAACATCGATGTACTGTGGACACCTCACGCCCCACGTGTTGAGCAATTCGGTGGTACGTCCACCCGGCCTCCCGCATGCCCACTATACGCCCTCGCTCAAAGTCCGTCAACTGCACATACGGTTCACGTCCACGCTGTCGCGGCATGCTACCAGTGTTAAAGACTGCAATGGAGCTCCGTATGCCACGGCAAACTGGCTGACACTGACGGCGGCGGTGCACAAATGCTGCGCAGCTAGCGCCATTCGACGGCCAACACCGCGGTTCCTGGTGTGTCCGCTGTGCCGTGCGTGTGATCATTGCTTGTACAGCCCTCTCGCAGTGTCCGGAGCAAGTATGGTGGGTCTGACACACCGGTGTCAATGTGTTCTCTTTTCCATTTCCAGGAGTGTATATAAGTTTGTACGTCGAAACCTTTGTGGTCCTTCATAATAGACAAACTTTCTATCATTTCCACTATTCAATCTCAGAACGGCCGCACTCGGTTGACATACCCCCGAAACCAGCAGAAAAACCGATAGCCTTTCTTCCATTAAGCACACGGTCATATAATCATAATAATTAACTGTTTGGCGGCTTCGGTAAATTACACAAAACCCAATAAGGAATTTAATGGGGGTGTTTCAGCATGCTCCACTGAGGAAGACACGGCGGTCGGATGGTCCCGGTAGGCCACTCGTGGGCTGACAACGAAGTGCTTTTTAGAGAAAATAAGTGTCACAAAATAAGTGTGGTGTCTAACCTGTGATAGTATATCGCTCGCTCGTTTATCGCGATTCACGTTTATTTACTCTTTTGTAATCCTGAAAATATTCGTAGCAAACTCTGTTCATTGAAGTCTGTTTTATTGAATGATACTGCGAGGTAACATTCCAAAGATGTTCGGGCCCACATGCGGATCTTCTTCGTCGAAATGCCTTGGCTCAAACTCGTCTAGGGGTTGAACCGCACGTGTCGCATTACACGCCGTAAATTAGACACTTTTGACCCTTTGGTTAAATTGTCTGGTTGATGGCAAGTTTGCGAAATACAAAGCTAACATAACATATAATTACGGTAATAATAATTTCGAGAACTAAATTAACGACCTATAAATGATGTAGTCCGCACAGTTGCGATTTGGTTAGAATAATGTTTATTCAGAAAGCAAACTAATAGCGAAAGTGGTAGTATGTAGAGTTACTATAACACGCCTATGCCTACATTTCTCCGGAATCCAAACTAATCTTCCTTTACGTCAACTTCTGCCAGTTTTCGGATTCTTCTGTACATAATTCTTGTCAGTAATTACTAAACTGGTAGTTCGAAAATATTCACACCTGTCAGCATTTGCTTTATTTGGAATTAGAATTATTAGTTTTCTTTTGTGTAGTCTGAGGGTATTTGTGTGTCTCATACATCTTGCACAGCAGGTGGAATAGTCTTATTATGACTGGTTGTCCCAGGGATATGAGCAGTTTTTAAAGAATGTTAGCTACTCCAGTGGCCTTGTTTCGGCTTCAGCTACAAATTATGCATGTTCAAGTTAAAACATAAAATATATTAATGTGCTTATCACTTATATCATCACACTACATACTTCCTCATAATATGTGTTGGGAATGTCCTCAATGTGCTGCAACACATCCCTCTACTGGTTTCATGTAGTAGCTACAGTTTACATGTTCGCTATACTGATTCTGGATATTTTCATCTTGATATGCTTCAGTTGGTCTGTTGTCTGAGAGTTGTTCTTCTAAACGATATCCTTCACTTGTCCACAAAGTAGATAAAGGGAGATAAATGGGAGATAAATCTCGGGACCTAGGCGGCCACAGGTCAAGTGAAATGATATGGCCCCAAAGAACTCTCACAACATTATCGTGGCTCTCGTTTGCCAGTGCACTGCAGCACAATCTTCCTGAAGCCAACAGTGTTGATCATCAGCCACTAACAATGTCATAAATTGGATGATTATGTCCTGGTTCAGCTGTTATTGTTTTCGAGAGAAAATTGGGCCTACAAGTCTTAGATCCACTTAGATGAAACCACATTTGAGCAGAGTAGAAAACATAATCCAACACCTGAACACCGATGGGAATAAAATGTAAAAATCATTGAGAAAATTTAATCTTTTTTTTCTGTCATATTCTCTAACCTCAAGCACAACATGAAAGCGATAAGAACAGAGTTTCAGCTTCTCTGTGGCTCTGCAAACACCACCGTATGACTTAACGGTAACAGTTTGCTGACGTAAGTCTAACATAGACCTTCTTGGCGAACGTAGCAACACTGCGCTCATATTTTCCATGAGCTATCACTTAACACCGAATGTCTGCCCGAACATTGACGTTCATTCACATTACCAATTTTTCTGAAACGATCCACTATGCATCACATCTTTGGTTTGCTAGGCACATTTGTTTCAGGAAAAGCTATACTAAAAACCTTCTGCCATTTTAAGAAAGGCTGCGATTTGAAGTAACTTTCAGGAATGAACCAATATTCATCTTGGGAAAAACTTAAGTTTTTTCGCCCATACCAAACTCAACACTGACAGCCGGCGGCGGTGGCAGAGCGGTTCTAGGCGCTTCAGTCCCGAACCGCGCGACTGCTACGGTCGCAGGTTCGAATCCTGCCTCGGGCATGGATGTGTGTGATGTCCTTAGGTTAGTTAGGTTTAAGTAGTTCTAAGTTCTAGGGGACTGATGACCACAGATGTTAAGTCCCATAGTGCTCAGAGCCATTTGAACCATTTGAGCCAACACTGACACTGACATCAGAAGGGTGAGAGACTTCTTGAATATAATGTGCTGTGCGTCTCCGCGTCTCCGTCGCCAACAAAAACATTCCCGCCTGTATAACATTCAGTTTCCCACCACTTTTTAAATATTTTTAATTTATTGACAGGTTTTTTTTTAGCTTTTGGCTCACCCTTTATAATAATGCATACAGGTTCGTTTCTCTTGAGTAATACTCTTTACACCTTGCGGGTCCCCTTATTTGCTTAGTACTGGTTTTCCATCAGTTATTACAAATAATTCTTTTATATGTCACGTCACCACTGTACTTAACTACATTTGTCGTAAATGAAACTGTCAAATCAGTAACGACAACAAATAATGAAGTTGTACTGACTGTGTGCGTACTGTGTAATAGAAAGAATACTTCATTAAAGATATGATTTTCGGGCAACCAGAGCAAGTTTAGTACGGACAGCAGGTACCAGCGACAATAACAATAGCTGTAACAATTTTGTGCATCGTGTTGAACTGAGTCTGGGTCACATATTCGGGTACTTCCGTGCTATATCAGCTCTGTGCTAGAGTTAACCGACAGGTGTGAATGGCGACCTTGTCACTTGGTACGAAATCTGGAGAACGTGGTGGCCAACCCACTTCTGGGTCAAGCTACGTTATTTTGCCTTGCGATTCCGGCACAGCCGAGCGAACAAGGTTAAAGTCCTCTCGGACGTTAGTGTTGCGGTGCCACGTCGGCCCTGCATGGCGTTCAGTATGACCCTCCTAAATTTCGTGTGGACTGTTGGTCTATTCGTAAAGCTTATGCCTGGAATTCAGTAGATCGGATCCTGGCCGGACTTCGAATATTTGCAGTCTGTCTTTAACCTCGCCTTCCATCACCTCTCAAAGATTTCAGTTACTTGAAGAGTCGCCAGGAAAGACACGCTCTGCGGATTCCGCGTTAAACTGTAGGCCCGCTTTCCCTTGTTGGATAACTGAGGCAGTTAAGGGACACTCAAGTTTCCAAACCGGCTCCCGGTCAAAAGTCATGCACTTGGCTATCGAAACACACACATAAGCGCGCGAGAGAGCACGCTCGTGAACCACAACCCCAACAACGACAATTTACAGCGGTAATGTGCATCAAAACAAGAAAAAAATATGTAATAAACATGGGCTCTGAAATGCATACCTCAACAGCATTTGTTCATCTTCCATAATTTGAAAGAAGTTTCTTCTATTGTGCGCCCTTTGCTTTCCATATTATGAGCGAGGGTGGTATGGAAAGCTATGAGCACATTGTCAGTAAATGAGATGCGCTTTACACTAAAGAAGATGAGAAAGTGCTCATAGCTCTTAAGGTACGCATTTTGGAGCTCCTGTTTACTGGACATTTTTCTTGTTTTGATCCGAATGACCACCTCTCAAAATACGGCTAAGCTTGTAGTAGAAGAGTTTTGTTTCACAGTACTGACTATGAGCAAGTGCTCCTAACTTTGAAGGTATACATTTTTGGTCCATCTTTTCTAGACTTTTACTTTGTTTTGTTCAATACTCTGAAAGTTTTTTGGTGGGCTTCTGGTGCTACGCATTTATTATATGGGGCAAGAAATATTCAGAGATATGACAGGAAGGATCATTCGAAGTTAGAAAGCCTAGTGAACATGGGCTCTAAAATGGATACCTTAAGAGCTATGAGCACTTCTTCATCTTCAATACTATGAAAGAAATCTATTCTATTGCCACGGCTTTGCTTTCCCTATTTTTGGAGAATGTAGTATGGACAAAAAAATTGAAACATAATTGTCTATTAAACGTGGATTCTGAAATGCAAACCTTTAAGAGCTATGAACTATGAGCTTCAGGACAACAGATATGTTTTATAGTAGCGAAGATTAACAAGTGTTCAACGCTCTTAAGGAACCCACCTTTACTGGACATTTTTCTCTTTTTTATTTGATCTATGTTGGATCTTGCGAACTCCACGTACTTTCAAAGAGTGCAAAGTGAAGGTTATGAAAATAGTATAATTTCTAAAATTTGATAATACCTGTCTAGCTTTTAATGTAATCTCTGACTAGATTAAGGTTAACATTTAGAGCCACAGCAAATCTGCCTAGATTGCGAAATCTGAGTGTGAAATAATGTGGTTTTAAATTGAAATCAGATTACTCCACAATGAAAAAGACTTACTAAACATTTCATATACAAACCGCATCTTGAATTCAGTAATCAGAAGCATCCTACAGATTTCATTCACATCATTGATAACATTAATAGACAATTAAGGAAAGAACCGATAATAATCTCTGTGAGACATACAAAGAAAATTCAATCACTTGCTTCAAAATTACCATATTATCCTACTGACACTCTCAACACATCATGATTTGAATTTTGTGATAGAGCAGTAAGCTCTACCAGTATTTTACTTGATGGAGGTGAACTTGGTTAACTAAATAAAGGTCTCAGGCATAACATTGTACCAGTATGTAATGACAAAAACTTCGAAGAACTACCGTCAGCATAAAAATTGCATGTGACATAGCCAAACTAAGCCAAGTAAATAAAATACATTAAATTCAAAGCCAAACTAATTATTGCAACAAATCTACAATCAGCTTATAGCTGTGTGAAAACTGATTCAAATACACTCACTAGCGTTATTTAAAAGACTTACAGATGACAAAGTCCTGTTGTTGTGGTCTTCAGTCCATAGACTGATTTGATACAGCTTTCCATGCTTTCTATCCTGTGCAAGCTTCTTCATCTCCCAGTACCTACTGCTACCTAAATCCCTCCACGCTGCCCTCCAATACTAAATTGGTGATCCCTTGATGCCTCACAACACGTACTACCAACCGATCCCTCCTTCTACTCAAGTTCTGCCACAAATTTCTCTTCTCCCCAGTTCTATTCAGTATCCCCTCAGTAGCTATGTGATCTACCCATCTAATCTTTAGCGTTATTCTGTAGCACCACATTTCGAAAGCTTCTATTCTCTTCTGGTCCAAACTATCTATCGTACATGTTTTACTTCCACACTTCATTCAAATACTTTCAGAAACGACTTCCTAACATTTAAATCTCTACTCGATGTTAACAAACTTCTCTTCTTCAGAAGCGCTTTCCTTGCCATTGCCAGTCTACATTTGATTCCTCTCTAGTTAGACCATCGTCAGTTACTTTGCTCCCCAAATAACAAAAATCATCTACTACTGTAAGTGTCTCATTTCCTGATCTAATTCCCTCAGCATGACGCGACTTAATTCGACTACGTTCCATTATCCTCGTTTTGCTTTTGTTGATGTTCATCTTATATCCTCCTTTCAAGACACTGTCCATTCCGTTCAACCACTCTTCCAAGTCCTTTGCTGTCTCTGACTGAATTACAATGTCATCGGCGAACCTCAAAGTTTTTATTTCTTCTCCTTGGATTTTCATTTCTACTCCGAATTTTTCTTTCGTTTCCTTCACTGCCTGCTCAATATACAGATTGAAGAACGTCGGAGGTAGGTTACAATCCTGTCTTACTCCCTTTCCAACCACTGCTACCCTTTCATGCCCCTTGACTCTTATAACTGCCATCTTGTTTCTGTGCAAATTGTAAATAGCCTTTTGCTGCCTTGTAACCTCCCCACAAAATAAAATAATATGAATAATATTCTCATTTAGCGTAACTACCCAACAGTGAAAATATAATACAATGTGACAAACCTATAACCTTTCAATAATTGACATTCAATTTACCCAGGTAAATTTTGGACGTCAGCAATGCTGCGTCATGGCCCTGATACATCATTCTGAATAAACTGAAAAATCTTACCTTAATTAGATCGCCGGATAACGCGTATATATCTGCTCCTATAAGAAATTTTCCTGGCGCAGCTAAGTGCAATGCTGACTGATAGATTTGTCTTATAAAAAAGGAAGGAACTGACTTTTCTTTTCAATAATCGGGATTGCCAAGGATTGAAGAAATTAGTGAATTCTTTAAATTCAGATCAATGTCAAAAGTTACTTTTTATGAGAAAGATTATTATTAACAGATTTTTTTAAACATTTATATGGGACATGATGTAAGAATACTACATATGCGCGAGGCTGCTTTTACCTTATCCTATAAAACTCAGGCTCCGCCATCGCTGCACACGACCGGCCCACCCAACACGATACACCAGACACGACTGCTGGCTACCAACAAGATACTGCTACTGCTACACACTTCCTACTGCAGTCAGTACTGCTCTTTGGTCTCAGATTCTCTTCTAGCTTACATATCGCAGGCAGCGCGTGAGCAATACATCGAAATTACATCAGCTCGAGTGCGCTAGCAACAAGTTCTCTAATTATGGACCTCTTACAGCCTGTATTTTACCCCTGCCACCTTCAGAGTTTGAAAGAGAATATTCCAGTCAACATTGTCAAAAGCTTTTTCTAAGTCTTCAATTGCTAGGAACGTAGGTTTACCTTTCATTAATCAATTTTCTAAGATAAGTCGTAGGGTCAGTATTGCCTCAAGAGTTCCAATATTTCTACGGAATCCAGACTGATCTTCCCCGAGGTCGGCTTCTACCAGTTTTTCCATTCGTCTGTAAAGAATTCGCGTTAGTATTTTGCAGTCGTGACTTTTTAAACTGACAATACCCGTTTATCATCTGCATTTCTTCTTGATGTAGGAATTTTAAAGGCCAGTAGTGTATGAATGACAAAGCGCCATGCCACCGGTTCTCAGCTGTTCGCCACTGGTTTGATGAACATTATGAACAATTCGAGCGAATGATTCGGCCATGATGATCGCCGGACGTGAATCCATAGAATACTTTAGGACATAATCTAGTGGTCAGTTGGTGCACAGAATACTGCGGCGGCAAGACTATTGCAATTATGGACGGCTATAGAGGCAGCATGATTCAGTAGTTCTGCAGCGACTTTGAACGACTTGTTGAGGCAATGGCACATAGGCTTGGTGCGCTAAGCCGGGCAAAAGGTAGGTGCGACACGATATCAGGAGGTATCCCGTGACTTTTGTCACCTTAGCGTACTGTTCAGTGAGCCGTTCAGTTGTTCCGCCCTGTCCTACAGGCGGGCGGGGTTTGAGCGTCGCCTCCGCCGCGCCGCAGTCGCAGCTATTACGTCGGTGCCGCCGCGCGCCGGCCGTTAGCCAGGAGGCGCGAGCTGCGGGCCTCGCGATCCATCATCAGCCGGCGACTGACGCACCGCCCACCGCCGCAGCGCCGCGCAATCCATCATCGCGGGTGGTGAGGCGCCAGTCCGCCACGCCGCTGTGTTTTTCCGGGGCCAGAGCCGCGGCGCCCGGAAGTGAATCGCCTGCCGACGCCGACGCCGACGCCAGAGTCTGCGGCTGCGGCTGCCGACGCTAGAGGGATGGAGCGCCGGCATCCATAGATCATCGCTCTGTCAGCCGGGCCGGCGTTGTCTGGTGCGGCCCCAGCGGTCGGGAATAATGGCTGACGGCGGAGGTGCCGAAGCCGTGCTGTTTCGTGCGTTACACAAGTCGGCGCGATCGGTCTAATACTTCACGCTTATGTAGTAATTGCCATAACACACCGAGGAGACACAAGATAAAAATTCTCGTTTAACGCCATGCTGAATAATGGATAGAACGGAAAAAATGGGAATAAAAGTTTGTAAAATACAACTTGTAACCATTACGGACGAGATTCATTGAGACTCTGATGAATAAAGGTTTCCTTAAATTACTGCAGCCAGTCGCATATTGCTTTGTTCTTCAATTTTTATTATCCCAGTACCGGTTTCGAACCGCCTAGCGGCGGCCGGAGTGGCCGAGCGGTTCTAGGCGCTTCAGTCTGGAACCGCGCGACCGCTACGGTCGCAGGTTCGAATCCTGCCTCGGGCATGGATGTGTGTGATGTACTTAGGTAAGTTAGGTTTGAGTAGTTCTAAGTTCTAGGGAACTGATTACTTCCGCTGTTAAGTCCAATAGTGCTCAGAGCCATTTGAACCGCCTAGCGATCCATCATCAGATGGTACATATTTATTGATTGCTCTCGCAGTCGTATAGCTGTGGAAGAGCTATAGATCAAAAATGTAATCATTAAGTAGTACTTTCAGTTAGCAGTACCAATTGATCCATACAGTGCACTGGGAACATAATTTATCTTTTCCAGTGCCGTTAGTTGTGCTGCACTCCACACACCTAGCCACACGTAACACATTCCATAAGCTTCACAAAACATAAATACGTCAAGCAGTATATCTAAAGTCGTGTCAATGAGTTTGAGTTAGGGCAGAGAGTCTGTCTCTGTAATATGCAATGAAGCATCAAAGAAACTGGTATCGGCATGCGTATTCAAATACAGAGATACGCAAACAGGGAGAATACGACTCTGCGGTCGCCAACGCCTATATATGAGAACAAGTGAGTGGCGCAGTTGTTAGATCGGCTACTGCTGGTATGTGCAATGGTAGGTTACCAAGATTTAAGTGAGTTTGAATGTGGTGTTATAGTCGGCGCACGAGAGACGGGACACAGCACCTCCGAAGTACCGATGAAGTGGGAATTTTTCGGTACGACCATTTCACAAATGTACCGTGAATATCAGGAATCCGGTAAAACCTCAAATATCCGACAGAGATGCGGCCGGAAAAAGATCCTGCAAGAGCGGTACCAACGACGACTGAACAGAATCGTTCAAGGTGACAGAAGTGCAACCTTTCCGCACATTGCTGCAGATGTCAGTGGTGGGTCTTCAACAAGTGTCAGCCTGCGAACCGTTCAACGAAACGTCATCGATATTGGTTTCCGAAGACTGAGACCCACTCGTGTATCCTTCATGACTACACACATAAGGCTTTACCCCTCTCCCGGGCCCGTCAACACCGACATTGCAGACTGGAAACATGTTGCTTTTTCGGAGGAATCTCGTTTCAAATTGTATCGCGTGGGTGGATGTACACGGACATGGAGGCGACCTCATAAAACCATGGACCCTGCATGTAAGCAGCAGACTGTTCAGGGTGGTGGAGGCTCTGAAATGGTGTAGGGTGTGTGCATTTGGAGTGATATGGGAGCCCTGATATGTCTGTTAGGTGACACGTACTTAAGCATCTTGTCTGATCACCGGCATCCATTCATGTCCATTGTGCATTCCAACGGACTTGGGCAATTCCAGCAGGACAATGCGACACCCAACACGTGCAGAATTGCTACAGAGTGGCTCCAGGAACACTCTTCTGAGTTTAAACACTTCCGCTGGCAACCAAACTCCCCACACATTAACATTACTGAGCATATCTGGAATGCCTATCAACGTGCTGTTCAGAACAGATCTCGCTCTCGTACTCTTACAGATATATGGAGAGCCCGGCAAGATCAATGGCGTCAGGGCCCTCAAGCACTACTTCAGACATCAGTCGAGTCAATGCCACGTCATGTTGCAGGAATTCTGCGTGCTCGCGGGGTCCTACACGATGTTAGACAGATGTACTAGCATCGTTGGCTCTTCAGTGTAAACACATGTAAGTGAGACAGGAATGAGCTATGAACTGGCTTCATGTAATGCGTTTTTAGATGATTATTATTGCCTCTATTTAATCACGGGTACTACACTCACATAGGTGTTCCCGATCACAGCTTCATATTCTGTCTGTTGTGATATCTCTGTATGTGAATACGCACGCCTATATTGGTTTCTTTGGAGCTTCAGTGTATTGTCTATGTGACTGAAGTATGCTTATGTTCCGTATCTGCCATCACAGTCAATCTTTATTAGAGGCGACGCTACCTAGCAGATAACACCTGAGACATATTAGCTCAGGATACAAACAGTCTGTTTAGGAGTCGGATTAAATAGACAGCAGTGCGGTGCTTTAATCACAAGAGTTTACGAGATGGTCTGGTGAACGTTTTGCTAAAGAACGTTTACGTGTTAAACGGAGTAAGACACTTTCAGATTTTGCAAGCTAATTAAAAAGCTGGGGCATAGACATCAGATGCGTACTTGCTTGTAGGACACTATGGTAATCAACACACAATACGTAGCTGAATTATCGTCTCTTCAAATTTTCGTAAAACAGACTTAACCGAACTCTATCGGTAATCGGAATCAGTCAAAGTAAAGAATAAGTTAGGACCATTTTACGTTGACCTTGGAGAAATCGGTCCTCTGTCTTATTACAGATATCTCTGTTGCCAGAATAAGTGAAACTTATTATAAACGAACAGACAAGCACTAAATTAAAGTGTTCAATGCGTATTCATCGCCAAGAGCATATTAAATGCTCTGTAGCGTTGTTACAGCACCGGACGACATCCATCCATAATTCTGGATGACTCGTCAGTAAGCCAGTCTTCAGTAGGAAATATAAATAACGCAAGATAAATAACATGTCAAGGAGTAAGTCATCGTGGAGTCCCTAGACAATCCTATTTAGAGGAAAGAACTGATTTATCAGAAGCTACTAGCAAGAGAGTTCGTGGTTGGCCTTGAGGAATACAGTACTGGAGAGAAAGGGCAACAAGCGCAGCAGTTCGTACCACACTAGTGTCAGTGAGTGAGGTCGCGGTGCAAGCTAAGTACTCGCGTAATTGCGGAGTGCCAAGTAATCAAGTGCATATTCTCGCTAATCGGCATAACTCCTACTCGTGTGAATTTGTGCAGGGCATGTTCCAAAGTTATGGAAGCCATGGCGGCAACTTCTGCACAATGTGGCAAACAGCACCGTCGTGATTCTGAGTACGAATTGAGATTGCAACGAAGTTGGAGACGCATCTCGGGTCCACAATAAAAAGGGAACCAGGGTAGCGTCTCTCTGTGGTTTCTGATCGCAGATAAAGCGCAGTGGTGTGTCTGAGAGCAGGTTGCCTAGCCTATGCGAGGAGCGTGGGTGAGGTTGCGGTGATGGTGGTGGTTGTGGGGGGCGGGGGGAGGGGGGGGGGGGTAGGAGAACGATCCGTGCAAGAAAAGCGACTCCTTTCGCTGTGGCGTGCCTGCGGTTCAGATTGAAACGTAATGGTTCCTAACTTAACCAGTTTACGCCAGCTTTTGGTTTTTTAACTTATTGTAAATTATTTCAATAAAACAGTTCGTATCCCATGTAAGTTGTATATACTTCACTTAACGACAGGTTTTGGTCTCTTATAAGACTGTATTATCAGATGATTATATTGCTCTGTAAAGAAGAATATTACACATTGTAAGTTTTCGAAGAATGAATACTCTCATAGGAGTAAAATAATATAAAATAAATGTGTTATACATCCTTGGCGACAGCAGGAGCCGGTGGCGTAGAGCAGGCCGTTCTGAAGAGGCGTGTGGAACACTGGAGCTTACTCGCTCATGGTTTTATAGCGAAAGCTCCGCCCACCGCCTCCTGTATAGCGTCACCAACAGCCAGTACCACAGAACTGCTACCATAATTTGCGAGAACTGTTTGAAAATGAACATTATTTTATAAGTCATAGAAAAGTCATAGAGAAACTGTCAGGCACCTTATGACTTTATGAAGGCTATTTGGAAAGTAAGTTCCGATCGGTCACGAAATGGAATTCACTGTGAAAATCCGACGAATCTTTGCACAGATGTGTTGGTCAATGTCTCTAGTATGCCCGTCGATCACGTCGCGTCGCTCTTTTCAGTTCTGAGCGCGCAGTGAGCACGTAAACATGTATAGGAAATGCGTCTCCCACCAAGCATGAGGCCTGGTGAGTGTCATGACGTACTCTGCGGAGGCAATGAAAATGCTTCTGCAGCGTCTTCGATGGGAAGTGTTCGATCATCCACAACACAGCCCGTAACTAGCTACCCCTGAGTCTCATCTCTGTTCACATGAATCGCTAACTTTGAAGACAACATTCTGGCACAGTCAAAGAGCTGTAGACCAGCGTATAGTATCGGCGGAAACCACAGACGGCTGTCTTCTATGTCGAGAATATCGGAAAGTTGGCACAACGTTACGGTGAAGGTCTAAGTAGGAGCGGCGACTGTGTAGAGAAGTAGCTGGAATGTGTAGCAAATTGTTGCAAATGAAACATTTTTAATATTCACAGTGGTTTAAATTCGCGGCCAATCGGAACTTACTTTCTTAACATTATGAACCGTTCTTGAGAACAGCAGAATGCTTCGACCAACAACGCTGGCTCATTTCAGTATATGCTGCCCTCTACAGGTGCTTGAATCAGCGTGAGTGTGCCAAAGACGGTTGATGGTGAAACGTTCCCTTAGAAAAATTTATAAATGACATTTCTGGAAAACCTCTAAGGTATTTGATTTTCAAACAGTTGAGCAAAACTGAACGTACTCAGACATTTCTCTCTTTACCTATTCTGATCAACACTAAACTGACACACAATATTTTTTTTTAACGCAACGCAATCTGACTTTCAATAATCCCTACAAAAGAATGGCCCTGACAAACAGTAACCTATACCTTTCATGAATCACTTACTTCACAAAAATCTTCGTTACTCGAACTACTGCAATACAGCGAGCGCCAATACTGGCAGCTAAATGAAAGATTCTAAATACTGAAGGCATTAACTACTAATAGGCATAGTTAGCAAATGAAAGATTTTGAAAGAGAACAAACAATGTTTTTACCTTAATAGTGTTCAAAAGTCATTATATATATATATATATATATATATATATATATATATATATATATATATATATATATATATATATATCAGTTCATGACATCCAATCTTACAAATTTCCTTTTTCTGGCCGGCCGCGGAGGTCTAGTAGTTCTAGGCGCTCAGTCCGGAGCCGCGCGACTGCTACGGTCGCAGGTTCGAATCCTGCCTCGGGCATGGATGTGTGTGATGTCCTTAGGTTAGTGAGGTTTAAGTAGTTCTAAGTTCTAGGGGACTGATGACCATAGATGTTAAGTCCCATAGTGCTCAGAGCCAGCCATTCCTTTTTCTGACGGACACACGTCCAGATCGTCCGCTCTCAAAACTCTGCCATCTCGCTCCTCACATCCACCACTGCTGGCGGCTCACCTCCAACTGCGCAACGCTAAGCGCTGTTCACATCCAACTGCCCAACACTACAATAGCAAATATTCCAGTAATGCAAACCAGCCACAGACTGCACACAGCACAGTCAGTGATTTCAAAAGAGCGCTACGTGGCGTTATCAACATAAAAACCTAAACAGCCCTCTTACAGTGGAATACTAACTGGTTAGCACGGAGACGAATTGAAGTCTATATGCTAGAGTTGGGCAACACGATTCTTTTTCCCGATTCGATTCCTACGATTCAATCTCACATTGCGAATCGATTCCTACGATTCGTTCACGATTCTTTCACGATTCATTCTAATCTGCGGTGGCACGATTCTTACGGAACGAAAAAAGTTCTACATCTTACTCACAGATGGCAGGACGTGTCTGAAATTTTCAATGGGGGTTAGACTCGAACTGTGTCATGATACGATTTGTCAGAAATAGTTTATTTACGAGTAAACATGCATATAACGTTACAAGTGTGATTCTCGATTTTTACGTGTAATGCCTTAATTGATGAAGGGTCATGTTTGATTTTATTGCATCTATTGTTTTATTTCAGTATGCCTGGAAGGAGGAGTCGATTTGTGCGAAAGGTGGTGCAAAATTGCTTCCTTTGTTCACACGCATGCTCCACTTGACTGCCATCTGGCGGGCTTAATCATTCGGCACGACTCGGCATGATTCGGAAGTTGCCTTCGAAGCATAGCGTGCATAGAATCGAAGAATCGTTGGAACTTGGAATCGTCACGACTCGGAAACACGCAATCGTTCTTACGATTCTTTTGAACGACGATTCGCCCGTATCACGATTCGATTCTTACGATTCTTTATTTAGAGTTGTTCAAATGAACGACTCATGCACGAATCGCCACAACTCTACTATATGCCCCACCGCCAGCCAAACATGCTACGGCACCCAGTTGGGAGCAATATGCAAGTCGATGAGCACTGCTGTCAGTAATAGAAGTTGTCGGATGGCTGTCGTTTACGTGTACATAAATGTTGAGTAGCCTGTTGTACAATTAAAATAAATTAACTGTAAAATTATCGTTTACAAGGCCTTGCCATTTCGTACAAACGCAATGACTGAGACATTACATCTTACATCGGATTACAGACTTCTGTATTCATTTTGTGCAGACGAGAAACAATACGTATATCGAGGTAGCAACAGAAGAGTTAAAATAAATATTAACTTAAAGGGAGCAACCAGGTTCATAACCGCAGTATCAAGTGTTACCCAACAAGCTCTGTTTAGTCATTAACTTCTATCTTCGCATTAAATAATGTATGGTAGCGAGAAAGCGAGAAAAGACAGCTAAAATCTATTATAGATAATTAGTATACATAATAAATAATAGTTACAGGAAATACCAGAGTGTAACATTTTTAAAATGTGAGGATATTGAGACTTACAAGCAGCACAAGCGGTGAGAACGGAGGCCACGATAATTGCCCTGTATTTACGTAATCAAAAGTACATTAAGCACATGCGTAAGAATATATCTATCGCAATGCAAAAATAAAGTACAATGTCTTATGCTAGTAAATGCATTTCGTATGTCACGTGGCCCAACCGGTTGCATAGCGTAAGGGAACATTTTCATTAGTGCGTGATAAGCGTGTTTGTTTTTACAGGTTAAAACATTTATGAACTAGATGCACGTATTCAGGAATATAAAAGGTGTGAGACGTGGGCGGACCCAACTTCACATACCGTGTATAGTGCGATGCAAGTTACCTTAAAGTAACATGGAAGTACTTTAAAGTGGATTACAAACAGACTCGACCGAAATAAAACATTTAATTCAATGCTTACCGGTTTCGATCAGTATGTGACCATCCTCAGACGCTTATACTATGATGGTATGCGGTGGCAGTCGTCGTAGCAGGTGTTATCACTCCACGAACCTCAACTGCACAATGTTTTATTTCGATGAGGATGTTTGTAACCCACGTTTTATGTACTTTTATCCAGACCGCTGCTTCTCCACGAGAAATGTTTTCAAAAATCACTTATTACGTAAGTGCTAAAATTTCGTCCGAACAGGCCTTGGAAGGCCCAACGCTACCGACCGGCCGTCGTGTTATCCTTAGCCCACAGGCGTCACTGGATGCAGATATGGAGGGGCATGTGGTTAGCACACCGCTCTCCAGGCCGTATGTCAGTATCCGAAGCCGGAGCCGCTCCTTCTCAATGAAGTAGCTCCTCAGTTTGTCTCACAAGGCTGAACGCACCCCGCTTGGCTACAGCGCTCGGCACACTGGATGGTCACCCATCCAAGTGCTAGCCCAGCCTGACAGCGCTTAACTTCGATGTTACCACTGCGGCAAGGCCGTTGGCTTTTCCTGAGAATAGTGTTCCCAAAAATTTCTTAGTTTAATTGATCAGTTCATATTACAATTATTGCGCCTCTACCACCCGATGGTCTTCTGTTCAGATGGCTGAGAAAAATTGATAATCTGCCTTTAAATTTACCAACCTGTTAATTAATTATGCAATTTGATTATGATTCGTATCATAGGAATAATAATTAGTCTACTGCACTAATCCACGATCGGAAACACTGATTGTCACGAATTAAACACTCTTGTAAGGGACTCGACAAAACGACTGCTGAGGCCTCCTCGTGCGTGGGTAATACACCGCGGAAAACTATCGCGGTTGCAATCTAAGCCATCTAGATTGGCTTCGGAACTACTGACTTTCACTGACTGTATGGGTAGACGTTATCCAGCAACCGCTGTAAATAAACTTCTAAAACTCCTGCCAAGAAGCAGCAGCTTACAGAGTAGCTCTATTACGGTGTTTGTATACAGGAGATTCTGCCTCCCCAGTGGTTGAAAGGGCTAAACTTTAAAAAGTCATGCAGCGGTCGGGAGCTCAGGAAATCTAGGAGTCGGCCGACGGCCGTAGAGGATATACGATGAAAATTTTTGTGTCCTCCATAGCCGACTCGGTTTTTAAACCTTCGGTGGTCCTTCGTAATCAACTAAGTTACTTTCCAAGTACGGAAAGTTGGCTACCGTGCAAGAAGTTCCCGGTTTCCTAAGGATCTATCGTTTAGTGAGTAGGTGTTCTTGTGGAGATTAACGTCGGAAGTTGCTAGAAGGCAGCTGTAGGCAGTGTACAAAGTGTTAGTAATGTACATATTCCACTCCGAATCTCAAATCTTTATGAGAGCAGTTAGCTACAGGGCTTTAGTTATTCACCTGTGAATAGTGATGAATTTTGACGTGTCTTGCAGGTCAAACCGAGGCTAGCGACCATTACTTAGACTGATTTTACGCAGGGTGTTCCAGAAACGCTGTGAAAAACTGTGAGGGGTTGTAGAGGGTGTCTTGAGGAACAAGTCAAGGATAGGAACTCGTGTTCACAAACACCATCCAGCGACGCTGAGGAGTGACGAAGTTATTGGCACCAGCGCCTGCCATTAGGCCACGCCTGCAACAGAAAACATGACATTTAACGCTGAAAGACCATATGCGGAATCTCTTGCAATGTCGTTTGTTGTTTAGCCATCGCAACTGATTGCCACGATCGTCATTGGAGAAGATGAAGCTAACGTTTGTGCAGAAATGTCTTGTCTCCTACCAATGTGATGCTCTGTTGCCTCAGTGGGTGACAGTTTTGCACAAGGGTTTCCATCCACTGTTAATTTTTCAACTAGAGCACACTAAAATGACGTACCCTTGTGTATCCTCAAAGGTCAGTTCAACAGAGTGTCCATCCATGTTAGAGCCACCGCTACTGCCAAGGTGGTAGCTCTATGTATATTTTCAAATCATCCACAATTGTAATAATTTATCCTTCCCAATATACTATGTAATAATTCCAATTTCAAATAAATCCGTAAGTGTAATAAGTTATGGTAGCAAAACACTAAAACGAATCCTTTACATAAGAATGGAAAAACTGGCAGAAACCGACTTCAGGGAAGACAAGTTTGGGTTGTAGAGTTAGAGGAAGCTTTCGATAATGCTGACTGCAATACTCTCTTTAAAACTGTGCATGTAGAATGAGTAAAATACAGGGAACCAAAATCTATTTACAACCTGTTCAGAAACCAGGTGGCAGTTACATGCCAAATTTTTGAGAAAATTTCTCTTGGAGAAAGTCAGCTGTCTAGCTAAAATAATTTAAGATGGATTAAGAACGGTCTTGACCGAAAGCATGTGACCATCTTCAGACCGTTTCTACTTAAATATAAATATAGACTTGAATTAGTATTATTTGTATTTCAGTGTAAATGGTCTTAATATGGTCACATTCTGAACGAAAAACTGTTACCATTTTTATTTTTTTGCGTTGAAGACTGTTTTAATCCATTTTAAGACGGTTATACGGGTCGAGGGGAATCAAAGGGAAGCATCAGCTGAGAAAGGTGTGTGACAGTATTATAGCCTGTCCTCAATGTTTTTCAGTATGTACTTTGAGCAAGCAGTAAAGGATGCCTGAAAAAAATAGTAGTGGGAATTCATGTTCAGGGAGATGACATTTTAATTCTGGCAGGGGCAGCAAAGTACTTGGAACAGCAACTGAATGGAATTGACGGTGTCTTGAAAGGAGAAATGGACAGCGTCTTGATAGGAGGTTATAAGATGAACAACAAAAGCAAAAAAAGAAAAATGGGATGTAGTGGAGAAATGGACAGCGTCTTGATAGGAGGTTATAAGATGAACAACAAAAGCAATAAAAGAAAAATGGGATGTAGTGGAATTAAGTCCGGCTACGCTGAGGAAATTAGATTAGGAACCTATCACAAAAAGTAGTGGATGAGTTTTGCTATTTGGGCAGCAAAATAACTGAAGATGCCCGAATTAAAGTAAATATGAAATGTGGAATGGCAATGACAAGAGACGTGTTTCTGAAGAAGAGAAGTTTGTTAGCATTGGATCTAGATTTAAATACGGGGAAGTTTTTTCTGCAGATATTTGTATAGAGTGCAGCCAAGTGAAATATGCACGATAAACAGTTTAAACAAGAAGAGAATAGAAGCTTTTGACGTGTGGTGCTGCAGAAGAATTTTGAAGATTGGAGAGGTAGATCGCGTAACTAATGAGGAGGTACTGACCAGAATTGGGGAGACAAGAAATTTATGGTACTTGATTAAACGAAGCGATCGGTTGATAGGACACATTCTGAGACATCAAGGGATCGCCAAGTTAGTAATGACAAAAAGTGTGAGGAGTAAAAGTCGTAGAGAGAGACCAGGAGATGATTAACGTATGCAGGTTCAGAAAGATGTAGGATGCAGTAGTTATCTGGAAATGAAGTGGCTTTCACAGACTAGCGTGTGGATCTGCATCAAATCAGTCTTAGGACTGAAGATCACAACAACAACAACAACGAATGTGCTGCACAGAGTGTCTGAAAAAGTGACACATTTTCCTACAGGAGGTACTATGGGTCAAAAGAATAAGAAAAAGTTCCAATAATGACGTGTTTGAAAAGCAAGACCTATTGAAATTCGACCGTTCAATATACCGGTACGCTCTTCACAGACTACATTTTATTTACAGATGAGGCAGCATTCATACGAGATATCATAGTACATTATCGCAAAATATACACTGGGTCAATGCAAATCTTCGAGCACTCATGGGGGTGACGCATCAGGATCGTAACAGTACCAGTGTATGGGCAGTTGTCGGTGACAGACTAATAGAGCCATATACATTACCAAAGCGCTCATCAGTTGTTGCGTGTTACCGGTTTCTGTGTGATCAGCTACCAGCGATACTGGTGAAGATTACCCCTGCAGGCAGACGACTGTGGCTCAAGGACGAAAAGGCACCACGTCATTTTTAATGGACCATGCAACAATACCTCACTACAACGTTTCACGGGCGACGGATTGGCCGAGTAGGTCCAATAATATGGCATCCCAGTTGACGGTAACGTGAATCCTCTGGGTTTCTGGCTACGGGAACATTTCAAGGCAATCCGTAAGGAGCCAGATGTATTTGAAAGCGTCCGTGATTCACTACGAAAAAGTACTGAAGATTCTGTCACTATGAGTGATAACCAGGATTAGCACTACCTATAGTGTCTACTGCTATGTACGACTATGTACTGTCGTAAAAGACAGGTGAGACTGAGAGGGCACATGGCCCATTCTCAACAGGTTTTGGTTTCCAGACATATCATTATAACATTTTTATCTCTTTGTTGCCATTTTAATGGTTCAAATGGCTCTGAGCCCTATGGAACTTAACATCTGAATTCATCAGTCCCCTAGAACTTAGAACTACTTAAACCTAACTAACCTAAGGACATCACACACATCCATGCCAGAGGCAGGATTCGAACCTGCGACCGTAGCGGTCGCGCGGCTCCAGACTGAAGCGCATAGAACGCCATTTTAATAGCTAACAGTGTGGATGACTATAGATGTGTTGTTGTTGTTGTGGTCTTCAGTCCTGAGACTGGTTTGATGCAGCTCTTCATGCTACTCTATTCTGTGCAAGCTCCTTCATCTCCCAGTACCTACTGCAACCTACATCCTTCTCAATCTGCTTAGTGTATTCATCTCTTGGTCTCCCTCTACGATTTTTACCCTCTACGCTGCCCTCCAATACTAAATTGGTGATCCCTTGATGCCTCAGAACACGTCCAACCAACCGATCCCTTCTTCTAGTCAAGTTGTGCCACAAACTCCTCTTCTCTCCAATCCTATTCAATACTTCCTCATTAGTGATGTGATCTACCCATCTAAACTTCAGCATTCTTCTGTACCACCAAATTTCGAAAGCTTCTATTCTCTTCTTGTCCAAACTACAGTATTTATCGTCCATGTTTCACTTACATACATGGCTACACTCCATACAAATACTTTCAGAAATGACTTCCTGACACTGAAATCTATAATCGATGTTAACAAATTTCTCTTCTTCAGAAACGGTTTCCTTGCCATTGCCAGTCTACATTTTATATACTCTCTACTTCGACCATCATCAGTTATTTTACTTCCTAAATAGCAAAACTCCTTTACTAATTTAAGTGTCTCATTTCCTAATCTAATTCCCTCAGCATCACCCGATTTAATTTGACTACATTCCATTATCCTCGTTTTGCTTTTGTTAATGTTCATCTTATATCCTCCTTTCAAGACACTGTCCATTCCGTTCAACTGCTCTTCCAAGTCCTTTGCTGTTTCTGACAGAATTACAATGTCATCGGCGAACCTCAAAATTTTTATTTATTCTCCATGGATTTTAATACCTACTCCAAATTTTTCTTTTGTTTCCTTTACTGCTTGCTCAATATACAGATTGAATAACATCGGGGAGAGGCTACAATCCTGCCTTACTCCCTTCCCAACCACTGCTCCATTTCATGTCCCTCGACTCTTATAACTGCCATCTGGTTTCTGTACAAGTTGTAAATAGCCTTTCACTCCCCGTATTTTACCCCTGCCACCTTTAGAATTTGAAAGAGGGTATTCCAGTCAACATTGTCAAAAGCTTTCTCTAAGTCTACAAATGCTAGAAACGTAGGTTTGCCCTTCCTTAATCTTCCTTCTTAGATAAGTCGTAAGGTTAGTATTGCCTCACGTATTCCAATATTTCTACGGAATCCAAACTGAGCGTCCCCGAGGTCGGCTTCTACTAGTTTTTCCATTCGTCTGTAAAGAACTCGTGTAGTATTTTGCAGCTGTGGCTTATTAAACTGATTGTTCGGTAATTTTCATATCTGTCAACACCTTCTTTCTTTGGGATTGGAATTATTATACTCTTCTTGAAGTCTGAGGGTATTTCACCTGTCTCATACATCTTGCTCACCAGATGGTACAGTTTTGTCAGGACTGGCTCTCCCAAGGCCGTCAGTAGTTCCAATGGAATGTTGTCTACTCCGGGGGCCATGTTTCGACTCAGGTCTTTCAGTGCTCTGTCAAAGTCTTCACGCAGTGTCGTATCTCCCATTTCTTCTTCATCTACATCCTCTTCCATTTCCATAATATTGTCCTCAAGTACATCGCCCTTGTATAGACCCTCTATATACTCCTTCCACCTTTCTGCTTTCCCTTCTTTGCTTAGAACTTGGTTTCCATCTGAGCTCTTGATATTCATACAAGTGGTTCTCTTTTCTCCAAAGGTCTCTTTAATTTTCCTGTAGGCGGTATCTACCTTACCCCTGGTGAGATAAGCCTCTACATCCTTTCATTTGTCCTCTAGCCCTCCCTGCTTAGCCATTTTGCATTTCCTGTCGATCTCATTTTTGAGACATTTGTATTCCTTTTTGCCTGCTTCATTTACTGTATTTTTATATTTTCTCCTTTTATCAATTAAATTCAATATTTCTTCTGTTACCCAAGGATTTCTACTAGTCCTCGTCTTTCTACCTACTTGATCCTCTGCTGCCTTCACTACTTCATCCGTCAAAGCTACCCATTCTTCTTCTACTGTATTTCTTCCCCCATTCCTGTTAATTGTTCGCTTATGCTCTCCCTGAAACTCTGTACAACCTCTGGTTCTTTCAGTTTAACCAGGTCCCATCTTCTTAAATTCCCACATTTTTGCAATTTCTTCAGTTTTAATCTACAGGTCGTAACCAATAGATTGTGGTCAGAGTCCACATCTGACCCTGAAAATGTCTTACAATTTAAAACCTGGTTCCTAAATCTCTGTCTTACCATTATACAATCTATTTGATACCTTTTAGTATCTCCAGGGTTCTTCCATGTATACAACCTTCTTTCATGATTGTTAAACCAAGTGTTAGGTATGATTAAGTTGTGCTCTGTGCAAAATTCTACCAGGCGGCTTCCTATTTCATTTCTTAGCCCCAATCCATATTCACCTACTACGTTTCCTTCTCTCCCTTTTCCTACACTCGAATTCCAGTCACCCATGACTATTAAATTTTCGTCTCCCTTCACTATCTGAAGAATTTCTTTTATTTCATCATACATTTCTTCAATTTCTACGTCATCTGCAGAGCTAGTTGGCATATAAACTTGTACTACTCTAGTAGGTGTGGGCTTCGTATCTATCTTGGCCACAGTAATGCGTTCACTATGCTGCCTGTAGTAGCTTACCCGCATTCCTATTTTCCTATTCATTATTAAACCTACTCCTGCATTACCCCTATTTGATTTTGTGTTTATAACCCTGTAGTCACCTGACCAGAAGTCTTGTTTCTCCTGCCACCGAACTTCACTAATTTCCAGTATATCTAACTTTAACCTATCCATTTCCCTTTTTAAATTTTCTAACCTATCTGCCCGATTAAGGGATCTGACATTCCACGCTCCGATCCGTAGAATGCCAGTTTTCTTTCTCCTGATAACGACGTCCTCTTGAGTAGTCCCCGCCCGGAGATCCGAATGGGGGACTATTTTACCTCCGGAATATTTTATCCAAGAGGACGTCATCATCATTTAATCATACAGTAAAGCTGAATGCCCTCGGGAAAAATTACGGCTTCAGTTTCCCCTTGCTTTCAGCCGATCGCAGTACCAGCACAGCAAGGCCGTTTTGGTTATTGTTACAAGACCAGATCAGTCAATAATTCAGACTGTTGCCCTTGCAACTACTGAAAAGGCTGCTGCCCCTCTTCAGGAACCACACGTTTGTCTGGTCTCTCAACAGATGTGGTTGTACCTACGGTACGGCTATCTGTATCGCTGAGGCACGCAAGCCTCCCCACCAACGGCAAGGTCCATGGTTCATGGGGGTGGGGGACTCTAGATAGGCAGTGATAAATATATATAGGTCGGTGGATAAAATTAAAATCTATTGCCGACTATAGTACGACGTTAATCCAGCGCAAAAGGGTTTTATTATTCTGAGGCAGGTTTATCTTCATCGTTAAGACAAATTTCGTCATTCCAACCTTCACTGCATCTCTGTATGACCACGCAATTACCGTTACCAAGGCAACCGATCTTGTGCGCTTAGTAAATTTGCAGTTTGTAGCTAAAGAAGAGAACTCATCTGTTCCCTTAGATTCCTACGTCCCTAGTCGTACCTACGCTTTCCGTCAACACCTCCCCCACCCCTCCCCCCCCCCATTTCAAGGGTGGCAGTTTAGCATCCGCCTCTCGGCGTACGCCATGTCATCTAGCGGCGAAACCCCGAACTGGGAGCGCTCCTTGAGGTCGCTGTCCATTTGTTTCCGTCGGCGCCACGTCCGCGATAAACAAATTACCACCACCCCACGTGGAAGAAAAAACAAACTGTTTTCTTGTCTTCGTTACAAATCGGAGATTAATGCTGCCACTCTGGGGGCTGAAATAGATGACCCGCTACAAAATCTTCGATGCCGAAGCATTGACCCTCACTGCAGGGGGCGTTTACGATAAATTTATTTCACAGTCTCCGAGATTAAGATGACATGGCGCAACAAATTCAATTGAATCGAGGGTGTACTGGGCATTGTTACTTTCTATTTGTGGTTGTCAGTATGAAATACTTGAAATACTGGTGCCTGGGAGATAAAAAAGGAACGAGTGGAAATCATTATGAAACAGACTTCTGATCTGGTTGGCATATGAACACGTATTGAAGCTATTTTAAAGCTGCTCCTGCTGTCATTCTCGAAATTGTATAAAGTTCTTCTGTCTGCAGATTCGTTATACACCTCAGTAACATATGACTATGGCATTTGCAGAGACGGAGCAAAGTTAATCAACCTTGTTTTGATTCAGGTGAAGGTGTGACTTGTCTCACTCGCGTGAAATCCACGACTTTTGCTTCGACATCAACATCTACATCATACTCCACAAGCAACCTCATGGTTTACGGCGGAGAGTGTGTCCGGTACCACTAGCTGATCTTCCCTATAGTGTTCCACTCGCGGATGGTGGGTGAAAGAATGATTGTTAGTAAGCCTTTGAATTGGCTCTAATTTCTCTAATTTTCTTGTCGTGTTGATTACGCGAGAGTTGTGTGGGAGGAAGTAATATGCTGACCGACATTTCCTGGAAAGTTGAAATTTCAATATTAAACTCTTTCATGGTGCACAACGCTTCCTCTCCTAACGTCTGCCACTACAGTTTGTTGATCATCACTATAACGCCCTCGCGCAGACCAAACGATCACGTGACGAAACGCGCTGCTCTTAGTTTGATCTTCCGCGTTTCTTCTATCAGCCCTATCTCGGATCCCATACTGATGAACAATACTCAGGGTCGAACAAGTGCCTTGTAAACCATTTCCTTCATGGATGAGTTACATTTCCTTAAGATTCTTGCTGGAACTCTCAGTTTGGCATCTGCTTTTCCTACTGTTTGTTTTATGTGGTCGTTCCATTTCAGATCGCTCTGCACAGTTACTACTCGATATTTTATGGTAGATACTGTTTCATGCAGTTTGTCACCGACGGTGTGGTTCTACAGCAGCATTTTGCTCCTCCTATGTGCGTGCAGTGTGTTACATTTATTTACGTTCACGATCAGCTGCCAGAGCCTGCAACATTCACCAACCCACTGCAGCTCATTCCCCAAATCAGAACTGTCTTCTGGCTTTGCTACCTTATTATGGACTTCATCATCAACGAACAGTCTTAAAGAGCATCCAAAGCTTTCTAAAACATAATTTGTGTACATTGTAAACGATAACGGTGTAACCACACTTCCTTGGCTTATTCTGGATATTGCCTTTACATCTGCCGATTTTGTTCCGCCTGCATAAATACGACGTATGGTGTTCAAAGTATATTTACAGTCTCATTTGGCAGACCAGCTGAAGACGAAATGACAGAAGACTCTCTTTCTCAACAGAATGGTTTTTGGGCTAGAGATCAGGACGAGTTACGACCTTCTATGCATAGCAAAAAGACATAACAACTGTGACTGCTCAAGAAACGAGCTGATTTAACAAAACATTACGTCCATTGCGCCTCGCAGAATCGAATGTCACCTGTTTTTGGGAACATGACCTTTAGGGGCAATACAGCACCGATACTACGTGTCGTTGATTGTGCTACTCCTCGGTGCATCCGCAGAATTATGAGCATCAGGTGTCTGCACAAAGGGCACTCAATTCCCGCAAATTATGGGACTGTGTTTTGTGGCGCGTTGGCGCCCGATAACATTCCATATGTGTTCCATATGGCTCAGATCAGGAGACGTCGGTGGCCAAGATTTCAACGTATGTTCACTATCACATTCCTGAAACCTTCGTAACACGGTGGAGGTCTTGTCTCAAGGGCAGTTCTTTTGCTCAAGGGGGAAGGGGACATCGCCGTCGGTTCAAATGGCTCTGAGCACTATGGGACTTAATATCTGAGGTCAAAAGTCCCCTAGAACTTAGAACTACTTAAACCTAACTAACCTAAGGACATCACAAACATCCATGCCCGAGGCAGGATTCGAACCTGCGACCGTAGCGGTCACGCGGTTCCACTATGAAGCACCTAGAACCGCTCGGTCACTTCGGCCGGCTCCCCGTCGGTGGAAACGTGAGTCATGAAGGGATGCAGGTGGTCTGTAGTAATGTTCACATAGTCTACAGTTATCATGTTTACATCTGTTACTAAGATAGCTTCAATGGAAGCCCACATTAATATCTCCCGCCGTACCACGTCGTAATAATTAAAGTGTATCTACTTATGGGGATCCAGTATGGGCTGTAACTATCCTGTGGCAGCGAAACTTGGTAGATATGCCAATGCGTTGATGCGGAAGCAATTTACGCCTAAAAAGCAGTAGTTCCAAATATGGCCACCAGGTGCCAATCTGGCACTCTATAGCATCCAACTGACGTCTCCTGTGCTCATGTTGGATAAACTATGTAAGCAGCGGTTACTATTAAAACCAACATTATGCCTTTCTCACTTGTTTGACCCTTTCTACGCACGTTCTGTTCCTAATCCATAGGTCTCCGCTCGTCGTCAGAACTCAGTTAGAAGCGGGGCTTATCACTGAAGACAATTATGCTCCAGTCAATGAGAGTCCAGGCCGAGGACATGTTTGGAGACGCTCCGGACAGCAATGGGACACCCAACTGAGAGTCGTCCTCCATACTGCCGGCCAGCCAGATGGTCTGAAATCCAATTTCTTTTCATAGCAGGAGCTCTTTTGTTGTCATGGGCAGCACCATTACATCACAGAAGTCCGTCGTCGATATTCTACGCCCCGTTTGGCTGCTGTTCATGGCAAGCCATCCTGGGCTTACAGTTCTGCAGCACAATACCCGCCGGCACAAGACGAGAGTTTCTACTGGTTGTCTTTGTGTTTGCAGAAACTTACCCTGAGAGGTGGCGGAAACCCCCTTCTCATATTTCTCTTACTCTGAGTAATTCGATTTTCCTCTCTAACTGCATGCGGTGAAAAGTTGCTATTCCTTCACACGCGGACTTCCCACGCAGCGTCTCTGGTCACACGGGTGGTCCGGTGACAGGCGGGCTCTGCCGATCTTGAAGGGGTTAAGCCGACGGGTGTGAGGGAGTCGAGTGCGTGCTTTCCAGAAGCCGACATTGTCAGTAGAGCGGCGGAGACACGCCCGCAGGAGCCTGAAGGAGCGGCTGGGCTAGAGATTCCGTTACTTAGCAGAAACTTAGCGAAACCACTTTCTGGCGGGATACCAGCGAGGCGTGGGAATGACTTGTGTCCCCAGGCAGTCTTGGCGCGCAAATTCCCGCGTTTTCTGCCAAATCGTAACTGTGATTGGTTTGCTCAGGGCGTAGCTCCGTGACGTAGGAAATTCAGCGCAGAAATTGGCGCCAAGAATCTCCATTGGTGGAACGGTAGTGCTTCGGCAATAGAGTGGAATTTTCCGCCGGTTTTCGAGTTGCCGATTGGAACGTTTAACCACGACCACTGTCGTGGGGGTGGAAATGTTCTGTGTTCGGTTTGTACGGGTGCTCTTGAGAGAGTCGGCTCTATCCTTTCGGTTGGAGTAGGTTACAAGACTGAGCTCTCGCTGCTCTGGACAGCCTGCCCTCCGTTGGCTGTCTAATATACTTTCATTTAACTGTAACTGTTTGACGAAGTTGCTGAAGTTTCGACTTCAACCTAACTTTCCGAGTACAGTTGGCAACTGAGCGTTCTGCTTACAAGCGGCCTATGTTGTCTGTCTTGAGCAGTTTTGGCTAAAGTAGACTGTATCGGAGTTACTGTGAGAATTCGCTCGTTAAAATCAATCACTGTACCATCAGTGATTGTGTGGCGAGCCTTCTTGGTCTCCCTCAGAGGCGCATTTGTATTGCTAGGAAGTCTTTAGTCTGGAACAACCAGACCAGGATAATTTGTTTCGGGCTATACTCGCGACATTATCATCGCCACGACGGGACGTCGAAGCAACCAGACATCGCCTCTGGTACGCCAGATCGTGTCCTTGCAGTTAAGAAGACAATTTGGTAATGTATGTCCGCAGCACCGGCAGATAGGGATTTTCCTAGGTGATAATCAGAGAGCAGCAGAGAGAGCCTGTTCGTCATTTTCTAACTTTGTTCTGTCTTGGGTGTTCGTTGTCTGAGTTCTCACTACTGTAGCAGCAATTAATGTTGGGTTGGCTGTGTGTTTCTCTTAAGTTTGAGTTGCAAGGAATTGGCTCCACATACCACTTCGTCATAAATGTCACAATCTAGTTTAGGGACAACTTCACCTTCACAGCATTTATTTGAGTATCCAATTTGAGCCAATTTGATGTATTGTAAATGTTTCATATATTTTCTACATCTACATGACTACTCTGCAATTCACATTGATTTTAGTCATAATAAATCATGTTGTTATTTTGGACCGAACTTTCATTTAGTTAATCGCTAGAGCAACCCTTTCATTTCTCACTACGTTAATGAAACTTTCCTTTATTTAACTTATTTATCAAATTAAATTATTGCAGGTGTCAAACTCTTTTCTACTCCACTTGCAGGGTCGATTACAGTCAGTTCGCGTTTCTTTTTAATCCATGTGCAACAGCAAAAGTCGGAGTTAGAATACGGGGGGGGGGGGGGGGGGGGGGGGCTTAGAGCATCATTTATATATGAAGATTCTAGAAGAATTTAGTGTTAAATACACTGCTAGCCCCGGCACCTGGCAATCATGACCAGCAAGGTCTCTCTCCAATTGAGAAACTTCGGATCATTACGTGCAGGGCCCTCCAACCAGCTCAGTAGTTTTGACAATCGAATTTGTCAGACAAACAATCTTGTTGGAAGAACATACGCAACTGAGCATTAGAACACCCTCAACTGAGCATTATAGCAGAGGTTGAAAATACCGCTTCACTTGTAAATTACTTTATTTTCACACGACCGGTTTCGGACTGTTATAAGCCATGCTCAGGTGTCGTAGCTGTGCTGTGGTCCTCGAGTTCCGCGTTTACCAGGTGCGGGGTGCTGCCTATTAGCGCTCATAGGCAGCACACCGCGCCTGGTACAAGACGAAGCATGTCGAGCACGACCACCACAGAAAAACATTTCTTCTAGTGAAAGGAAGGCCATTCGGTCACTGAGGGAAGATAAGAATATTTTAGTTATTCCTGCTGATAAAGGCAATGCCACTCTTCTTCTTACTCGTGAAGATTATCTGGCAAAAATGGCTTGTTTGTTGGAGGATTCTTCATACCGTAAGCTACGGAGCGATCCTACCGATCGGATAAAGCGGAAGACCATCTCTCTTATTAAGAAGAGCTCATTGCCTGAGGATATCATTAAAAAACTTCATCCAGGGGTGGCAGTACCACCCAGGTTGTATGGTCTACCGAAGGTACATAAACCTGGCGCACCTCTTCGTCCGATCGTTAGTAATCTGGGCGCGCCTACTTATAATTTGGCCAAATATATTGCTTCTGTTCTGAGCCCACACGTTGGGAAATGTGAACACCACATATCCAACTCGTCCGATTTTATTCAACGCCTGACGTCTCTACGCCCTGGAACATCTGACCCTCTAGTGAGCTTTGATTTTGTTTCACTTTTTACTCAGGTACCTTTGGAGGAGTCTTTATTGCTAATTGGTCAGCTCTTGGATGACAAAACTAGTGAGCTGTGTCGCCATTTATTGACATCGACGTATTTTTTATTTAATGAAGCAATTTTTGAACAAACTGACGGTGTGGCAATGGGGAGTCCTCTTTCCCCTATTGTCGCCAATCTCTTTATGGAAGATTTTGAGCATATGCCACTTAGGACATCTTCTCTTAAACCAACATATTTTATGAGATACTTGGATGATATTTTCATCGTCTGGCCACATGGAATGGAATCTCTTCATCGATTTTTAGATCATTTTAACTGCCTTCATCCACAAATCAAATTTACGATGTAAATTGAAAAAGATTGCAAATTACCCTTTTTGGATGTCTTAGAACATAAGAAAGAAAATGGGACTTTGGACCACAGTGTATACCGAAAACCCACGCATACGGACCGCTACCTCCATGCCACAAGTTGTCATCCACATCAACGCTTGGGAGTTTTACGCACACTGGTCAAGAGGGCTTATGCTGTTTCGGATTCCGATAACTTGAAACAGGTGTTGGATGACCTTAAGGTTGTTTTCAGGCAGAATGGGTATTCTGGTCACCAAATTACTCGTGCTTTTCAATTTGGACGCCCACGATAACCAACGGTGGACACTTCCAAATCAGTTGCTTTTTTACCCTTCGTGGGAAGTATTTCTTCGAAAATTTCAAGAATCCTCAGGAATATGTTATTACAAGCGTCCTTATGCCTTTGGCCAAAACTAGATCCCTTCTTGGATCGGTTAAAGATGATTTTGGACTGAGGAAGCTTGGGGTATACAAGATTCCCTACATTGGACAGACTATTCGTACAGTCCAGGATCGATGTGTGGAACATCAACGGCATACACGTCGGCTCCAGCCGGAATAATCAGCCATTGCTGAACACTGTCTTAATGGAGGACACGATATGGCGTTTAAAGATACGCAAATTATTGCCTCGGCTTCCCGTTACTAGGATCGTGTATTGAAAGAATCAATTGAAATACGTCTGTCTGATGATATTATTAACAGAGATAAAGGTTTTCCTTTAAGTAAGACGTGGAATCCTATTTTATCACAGATAAAACAACAACGGTCTGGTTTCCGTCCGGCTGCATTTTAATTTTGCGATACTTCGCTTTTGACAGTTTTCACCGCTAGCGCGCTGCAATTTCTTCGCCTCACAGAGGGCAGCTCTTCCGGTGCTCGCGCACGCGCAACGTCCAGTACCCGCGTTATAAAGGAGCCGCCGAATCTGAGGTCTCCTCAGCCATTTTACACTTTAAGTCACCGTTTTATCGCCTGTTTTTCTTGTTTCTTTTCTTCTTCCGTTTTTAAAAACAAAGTCTGTAGGCTGTAGGAGCAGCGTACTAAGCTGCGGCCAGCCCGCCCCCTTGGGGGGGGGGGGGGACTTGAAGATCAATAAAGAAAAAAAAATTAGGTCTCTTCAGTTCCGACGTGATTGTGCACTCAATCTCACCTGACGATGGCGGCCAGATGGTCCGCCGAAATATCATGTTGTCGTGAGGACGATGGAACCCGGCTGCAAACCGGTGAAATTCATCAGCATCCAAGCTCTGTTTGACTCAAAGCCCAGGCGTATCACGGCCGTTATTACGGCCAGAGGTGGTTGTTCTGGGTACTGATTTGTAAGGATCTATGCATCCAAATTGCGTGAAAATGTAATCACATTTCAGTTCTAGTAGATTATATTTGTCCAATGAATACTCGTTTATCATCTGCATTTCTTCTTGGTGTAGCAATTTTAATCGCCAGTAGTGTGTTAGTGACATCTGAAAAAAACATTCTGCCCTTTTCTGGGATGTGAATGCCTTTATCTGGTTCATCAGGTCTGAGTTTTTAACTGTGATCATTTTTTTGAAATGTATAGTTTTGGTTAATGATAACATTACACTTTTTCCTCATTGCATATGTCGGACTGTTTATGCAATCAACAATCGGTCTGAGAGGAATCTTGGTTTGTCATCATAGCTTGGGAGATTGAGGGTTCATCACAATACATTGGTCATTTTCTCTATTAGTCATCAAAAATCTGCACTTGGTAAGCGTCTTTTTTTACTCGCCTTTGATATGTAATAGTAGGATTCATATGAACGCGTATAATGTGATTTCTATTGAGGAGAACTGTTGTTTCTTTGGACACATTCCTCTTTTTTCATATGAACAAAAGTATTCCCCTTATCTGCCTTTTAAGTCCGCGTGATGTCGAAGTGCTACTGTGACAGTCAGTACCCGCCTTTCTCTCCCCGTTAGAATACGCTTGGAACCAGCTCGGGTGTCAACTCTGGCCCAGTACCAGTTTCCAGGATATCAGGATGTAGTTGTGGGCCAGCCAGGCTCAGGAGAGGGTACAGCGGCTGTATGACACCCTTCCCGCTCATCCAGCGTCGCGAGAGAGCAACGACGTATTGACAAGTAGGCTCATAGTGCCAAACATTTTCTTAATTTGACTCGATATTGTAACCATCAAAACAACATAGCATACGGTCTGAATTGGTGAAGTATCATTTCGTTTGTTCCCCTGTCCCTCAGACCATTCACTTTTTTTGTCAGGCAGTGCACACCACATTGCCCTACAGTTATGGAATATCCGGGCTGCAAAACTAAGCCAGCCGACAGGTTTCTATAATGTCAAACACCGTGACCGTCAAACAGCTCGATATGCGCTGTTGAGAGAATTGGACGCGCCTACTCCAGCCCATGGAATTGCTGAAATATGGCATTACAGCTGAAGCAGCACAGAATGGCGTACCCCTAACTGTCGGCTCGATGCCCAGCAAGTGAGTTTTGCTACCAAAGGTGGCATCTCTGTGTACTACTTCAAGCACCCTGTATCGCATCAAATCTCTAAAGTTGTATCACCTATTCTTCGCACTGTGCACGCACAAGAAGCGAAATTTCGTCGCTTGCTACTCCACCTGTCATTTGCAATTTTAACTGCCGACCGTGTAATACTGTGCCATGTGATGTTCATTTCGTCCTAAGCTTTTTGTCTGTAGGCATCACGTCAGCACCGCTGGCAAGGCACACGGCGAATCACGGAACAGACACACCGGGGGGCGGCGACAAGTAGAGCCGTCGGCAACAGCATTACCTCACGTCCGCCCCGCTGTCTGGCGGCTGTTCTCGCGTCCCCGTGCAGAACGCTCGTTCCGCCGCAGCTGACATTAATTCCGCGGAGCGCCGCGCGTTTTTCCCGTTGTGATTTTTCCGCGGTACTGTAAGCAAGCAGTGTGTGGGCGGCGGCGGCACCCGCCGGCCACTCCTCTTTTGCTACCCCCCACTCTTCTCCTTTTTTCTTTTTTTTTGGGGGGGGGGGGGGGGGGGAACCCCTTTCAGAGCGGCGCGCCTGTCGCCGTGTATTTACCGGAAGCACAGTGAGTGGGAGTGCGTGTCCGCAGAATAAACAGCCTCCATGTTTCTGTGTGCCCTGGCCGGCGCGGCTCGCCGCCCCGTCTCGCGACCACATCTCTCTGCTGCGCCCCCACACCACACCACGCCACACGCCCGCTTCCTCTCTCCCTCTCTCTCTCTCTCTCTCTACTTTTTCCCTTTTTCGCGGCCCCAAATTTTCGGCGCCGGGCAGCAGCGCGAGCTCGGGCACGACCGCAGACCCGCGCCGGCTCGCTCGGGCCCCCGCACGCAACTCTTCACACACGGCGCCCGGCTGCGGCGACAGTTGCCCCCGCTGTATTACATTACCATACATTACCCTGGCATTAAAATAAATTAAAAGTAATTAGAGGGCTGTTGCGGGTACGACTGTCACGCCGGCCCGCCACTGCATAAACAGGTGAGGGGTGGGAAGGGGCTGGCCCTGGCCGAGTGCGGCGTGCTGCGGCCCACCCTGCGGTCCGCGCTTCGACCCCCGCCGCGGCACAATCTGCGCCCTGTAGCCGCCTGACCCACTTCCACAAAACCGACTGTGACCCTCCATCCGCTGGCTAACTGCACATTTGGAGTAATGATTTTCATCTGTACATCAAATTCGGTATTTTGTTTTTACGCTACTGACCATTAAAATTACTACACCACGAAGATGACGTGCTACAGACGCGAAATTTAACCGACAGGAAGAAGATGCTGTAATGTGCAAATGATTAGCTTTTCATAGTATTCACACAAGGTTGGCGCCGGTGGCGACACCTACAACGTGCTGACATCGGGAAGTTTCCAACCGATTTCCCATACACAAACAGCAGTTGACCGTCGTTGCCTGGTGAAACGTTGTTGTGATGCCTCATGTAAGAAGGAGAAATGCGTACCATCACGTTTCCGACTTCGATAAAAGTCAGATTGTAGCCTATCGCGATTGCGGTCTATCGTATCGCGATACTGCCGCTCGCCTTGGTCGAGTCCAATGACTGTTAGTAGAATATGGAATCGGTGGGTTCAGGAGGGTAATACGGAATGCTGTGCTGCATCCCAATGGCCTTGTACCACTAGCAGTCGAGATGACAGGTATCTTATCCGCATGGCTGCAACGGATCGTGTAGCCACGTCTCGATCCCTGTGTCAACAGATGGGGACGTTTCGAAGACAACAACCATCTGCACTAACAGTTCGACGACGTTTGCAGCAGCATGGACTATCAGCTCGGAGACCGTGGCTCCGGTTACCCTTGACGCTGCATCACAGACAGGAGCACCTGCGATGGTGTACTCAACGACGAACCTGGGTGCACTAATGGCGAAACGTCATTTTTCGGATGAATCCAGGTTCTGTTTACAGCATCATGATGGTCGCATCCGTGTTTGGCGACATGGCAATGTGAACGCACATTGGAAGTGTGCAAGAACTTTAAAAAAGATATGCAAGCTTACTTTAACAGAGGACACTTCTCAGTTGCTTTTCTCTGGACTGGTATACATAGATTAATACGCGACCTGACGGTCTTAAAAAAATTCCAGCTACGAAGACCCACACTTTCACATGTTTTCTAATGCTGCAGCAAGCATCAAATGTGAAACGTTTCGCAAGTACTGAGGTGGGACCAGCAAACTACTAGAAGTTAAATAAGGCAAGACAGAAGGTGCAGACGCACCACAAAGGATGAAAATAACAGAAATACTGACTTTGCGAATCGTAGGAAGCAAGACATGATGAAATTCTAGTTTATTAAAATTCACTTCCATAACTTAATCAATGAATATTCTCCTCCACAGATCAAAGCAGTCTCGTTTCGAAATGTAATATTTTCCCCATTTAGGCACTCGCGCAGCCTTAGTCTGCAGACGTGTATTTACAGTCGTAATGCTTGCTGATAATGGAGTGCACTTTTTATACCATATACATTGTGAAGATATCAAAGTTGAAAAATTCTGTTGCTATTGCAGCTCTTAAATCAATTTTGTTACACAAGTACATCTCAAATGTTTCGACAAATGATTTTAAAACGATGTACTTTGCTGAACTGAAGTTATTAGGAAGTTGCGCAAAAGCGATGAGAATGGTGCTGATGTATTTATGTTAAGATATTTTATATACTTTACTGTGAAGAGCTGAAGCACATGAAACGGAAAAAAGTACTAAGAAGTAGTAGTCTGTCCTCGATGTTATTCAAACTGTACACTGAGCAAGCAGTAAAGGAAACCGAGGAGAAATTTAGTAAGGAATAGAAGTCAATGATGAAATATAGAAAATCTGAGGTTCTTCAATGTCGCTGTAACTTTGTCAGAAACATCAGTGGTCTTGGAAGAGCTGCTGAATGGAATGCGTAGTGTCTCGAAAATAAGCTATAAGATGTATATAAACAAAAATAGTACAAACATGAAATGTAGTCGAATTAAAACGGGTAAAGCCGGTAAAATTAGATTATGAAATTAGACAATAAAAGTAATAGATGAGTTTCGATATTGACTGATGATGGGCAAAGTAGGGAGGATATAAAATGTAGACTGGCTATAGCATGAATAGCATTTCTGAACAAAATGGGCCAGCCGCTGTGGCCGAGCGGTTCTAGGCGCTTCAGTGAGACGCGGCTGCTACGGTCGGAGGTGCGAATCCTGCCTCGGGCATTGTTGTATGTGGTGTCCTTAAGTTACTTAGGTTTAAGTAGTTCTAATTCTAGGGGACTGATGACATCAGATGTTAAGTCCAATAGTGCTTAGAGCCATTTGAATTATTTTGAAAAAAGTGGACTTTGGTAACAGCTAATGTAGTTAAAGTGTTAGGATGTCTTTCTTCAAGGTATCTGTGTGGAGTGTAGTCTTGTACGGAAGCGAAATGTGGCAGTTGAGGAAAGAAGAGAATGTAAGCTTTTGAAATATGGTGCTACAGAAGAATTCCGAAGACTAAGACTGGAAGATCGAGTAACTAATACGTAGATACTAATGGAACTGAGGAGAAAGGAAATGTTGTCACAACTTGAATATATGAAAGGGTGAGTTGATAAAATATGCATTGAGCAGTAGGAAACGTCAGTTTAGTAATTGAGGGAAGTGTAGAGAGTAGATACTGCGGAGGGGGATCATGTGGTGATTGCAGTAAGCAGGTTCTAATGCATAAAGGATGCGGAAGTTATTCCGAGATGAAGAGGCCTGCAGAGAGTAGAGAAGCGTGGAGAGCTGCATTATATCAGTCTTCGGACAGAGAATCACAATAATAACATTGCTATTATTATTAAAATACTTGGTATTATGGCACGTTCAGAGTACTGGTGATGCCAACCTATATACCAGGTGATCAAAAAGTCAGTATAAATTTGAAAACTTAATAAACCACGGAATAATGTAGATAGAGAGATAAAAATTGACACACATGCTTGGAATTACATGGGGTTTTACTAGAACAAAAAAAAACAAAGTTCACAAAATGTAAGAAAGATCTCTAGCGCGCGTCGTTTGGTGATAATCGTGTGCTCAGCCGCCACTTTCGTCATGCTTGGCGTCCCAGGTCCCCAGACCTCAGTCTGTGCGATTATTGGCTTTGGGGTCACCTGAAGTCGCAAGTGCATCGTCATCGACCGACATCTCTAGAGATGTTGTTGTTGTTGTTGTTGTCTTCAGTCCTGAGACTGGTTTGATGCAGCTCTCCACGCTACTCTATCCTGTGCAAGCTGCTTCATCTCCCAGTACCTACTGCAACCCACCTCCTTCTGAATCTGCTTAGTGTATTCGTCTCTTGGTCTCCCTCTACGATTTTTACCCTCCACGCTGCCCTCCAATGCTAAATTTGTGATCCCTTGATGCCGCAAAACATGTCCTACCAACCGATCCCTTCTTCTAGTCAAGTTTCTCTAGAGATGCTGAAAGATAAAATCCGACGCCAATGCCTCACCATAACTCCGAACATGCTCCACCGTGCTGTTCACAACATTATTCCTCGACTACAGCTATTGTTGAGGAATGATGGTGGACATACTGAACATTTCCTGTGAAGAACATCACCTTTGCTTTGTCTTACTTTGTTATGCTAATTATTGGTATTCTGATCAGATGAAGTGCTATCTGTCGGACATTTTTTGAACTTTTGAATTTTTTGGTTGTAATAAAACCCCATGTCATTCCAAACATGTGTGTCAATTTGCACCTCTCTATCTACATTATTCTGTGATTTGTTCAATTTTAAATTTATACTGACTTTTTGATCACCGAGGGTTGGGCATCAGTAACGAAGTTTAAATTCTTCTTCCTCTCCTCCCCTCCCCCCCCCCCCCCCAATCGCCCACGAGTCTGTCTCCCCAGAAACCGAACATGCATCCGCGCCTGTGCCCACCCAACTCGACTCCGTTTCTAATAACATCGACGTCGACGGACCGTTTCTGAATAGACATTGCACCGTAACGTATTCTTCAGTTGGTAACATGGTGAACGCCAAAGCTTCGAGCAACAACTGCTAGCATTCCAGCACCGTAACGTAGGCGGAGACGTCACGTGATTCTGGCCCGCTGCGCGTCCGAGCTTCGCGCGCCGGAAACACGTGTAGCGCTCGAAGCCGGGACCCCGGCGTCGGAGGCAGCTGTCTGCGCGGGCCGGCTGACGCGCACTAAATATGTATCTCTGTCCGTACTTCCTGTTCCGCTCTCTCGCAAATATTTAATTAAGATAAGGAGCGGAGAGGAGGAAGCGGCGAGGAAAGGGAGAGGCGCCGTTGGCGGCGGGAGAGCGGACCGCGACGCGTAATTGCGGTAATGTATTCGGCATGTATTATTCATGCGCGGCACATGGCGCGCGGCCGAGACACGCCGAACCGGCCCGCAGGTTGCGCCGCGCGCGGCCTTCCTGCCGGAAACGGAACGGAACGGAACACAAACGGTCCGGCCATCCGCACCGCGCAAGAAACCGCCGCGGCGCGCCACTTGGCGTTCTCACGAACCGCCGCCTCGGGAGTCTGCTCGACCGAGGCGCACTGCTGTGGTCTGTGGGGCTGCCTGCCGCTCTGGCCTGTGCTCCGGCGGGACCCGCGAGGGGAAATGCTTCAAATGGCTTGGAGCACTATGGAACCTCTGAGGTCCCCTATAACTTAGAACTACTTAAACCTAACTGACCGAAGCATATCACACACACCCATGCCCGAGGCAGGATTCGAACTTGCAACCGTAGCGGTCGCGCGGTTCCAGACTGTAGCGCCTAGAACCGCTCGGCCACTGCGGCAGGCGCGAGGGGAAACCCAGTCACATATCTCACAGAAAAGGTTGGCAAGACCAACCTTGCGCGCGGAATTTCAACGAAGATCACAATTTGCAGCATTAATCCCAGAACTGATCGTGACCCCTTGGTCCTGAGTCCGTTGCAAGAACTGAACCAAAAACTTCGGAAAACCTATGGAAAGCTAGAGCCAGCCGCTGTGACCAAGCGGTTCTAGGCGCTTCAGTCCGGAACCGCGCTGCTGCTACGCTCGCGGGATCGAATCTTGCCTCGGGCAAGTATTTGTGTGACGTCCTTAGGTTAGTTAGGTTCAAGTAGTTCTAAGTCTATGGGATTGGTGACCTCAGATGTTAACCCTAGGACGCCTAAAGAGGGGGGGGGGGGGGTTCGTTGAACCCATAATTTTTTTATGTCCCCTGCTTCTGCCCAAGTAACTTTCATACTACATATTCCCTTTGAGTTATTGTTTGTTGGCTATTTTATGAAAAGTTAGTGTCAATATATTTTACAGAAAATTCCTGCTTTGAAAGAAAAAAATAAATAAACTTATGAGAGTCCGAACCAACCCCCCCCCCCCCCCTCCCTTAGGCTTCCATGGTATAGAAAATTTCCCTCAGTAGGATTTCGTATTTCTCATCACTACAACAATGTAAGTTATTATCTTGTTGGTTGGTATTCTTGATATTCACAACAATCGGTTTACTTTCAGAGGACGTGATTGTTGATGTCAGTCAGCTGTTATTTATCTTGTAAACTTGCAGTCAGTTAGTACAGTTCCCAACACCTAGGCCTCCAGTAACTTTGGCGTCCTACACAGTAAAAACGAAACCAAGTAAAAACTTACTGATGACGTCTGCAATGCACCAAGATAAAGGCACTGTTGGAGGAGAAAAGAATAAAACCGTGATAAATGCATATTATAATTCCACTAAAGGTAGAACTGATACCATTAACCAGATGGTGCGTATGTACACCTGCAAGAGGGGAAAAAAGAGATGGCCTCTATCTGTATTTTACTCTCTCATCGACAGTTGTGCTATCAATGCAACCACCATATTCATCCAGCAACATCCAGGATGAAATGAGAAGAAACACAACAAACGGAAACTTTATCTTCTGCAAGCTGGGATGGAACTAGTGAAATTGCAGGTAGAAGAAAGAAGTGCCACTGCAAGAGGGTTACCTAACCAAATTGTTCAATCAATCGAGACTATTCTATAAAAGAAAATCAAAGAAGTGACAATAGAAGCACGTCAGCCTCCTGCAGGCAAAGATCGGTGCCATAATTGTGTAAGAAAATCTAAAACAAAGAAGCAGAAGTACAACAATGTAAGTAAACCAAAACAGTATTACGGACAGTGTCATAAACATATGTGTAACACACATTCAGAAAAAACTGTGAAGTGTGTCTCTTGCCTTGAAGTTGAGGACTCAGAGTAGTCTATTGTATGAACACATCTGTATTTTGTATTGTAATATGTAATTTTTTTATTCACTCAATACAATATTTATAACAATTAACGACATTATTAAACCGATGCCTTAGTTAAAATACATAAACCATTTTGAAAGTTGTAATTTTGCGTCAATAAAATTATTTAATACCTGTGGGATCGCCGACCCCCCCCCCCCCCTTAGGCATCCAAGTTAGAAAAAAAGGCTTAAGCGTCCCAGGGTTAAGTCCCATAGTGCTTAGAGCCATCTGATTTTGAAAAGCTAGACTATGACTTCCTGGACTTGCGTCAAGGAGTTGAGAACCGTAGGGTGCCCCTAAATGAGTCATGTATGCACTACACATCAGAGGCTGATATCCAGGTGTGTGGGGTGCACAGAAAGTTCTTTTTAGATTCGGTGACTCTCCGTCTAGTCCAGATAACGATAGCAATGGGAAACGCAGGAGTATCAGTGTAAGATCGAAAGAAATACCTCCCCTCATGAAAGTATTAAAATCCTAGTGGTTAACTGCGAAGCATTCGCAACAAAATGTCAGAGTTCGAAGCGCTACTGGAAAACAGTGCAGACCACATAATTCTAGACCCAAAAAGTTGGTTGAAACCTGAAGTTGATCGCAGTGATATTTTTGGGGAAATTTTAAGTGTATTTCTAAAGGATAGGTTAATGGGGAATGGAATTCATGTAGTTGTCGCAGTAGATGAGATATTCAAATACACTGAGACAGAAATTGAAGCAACATGTGAAATTGTTTGGTTCAAATGGTTCAAATGGCTCTGAGCACTATGGGACTTAACTTCTGGGGTCATTAATCCCCTAGAACCTAGAACTACTTAAACCTAACCAACCTATGGACATCACACACAGCCATGCCCGAGGCAGCTTTCGAACCTGCGAGCGTAGAGAGAGATTGTTTGACCAAGGCTCTGTATCAGTGATGGGCATAAAATGATAACTGCATCCTTCTGTCGCCCATCAAACACATCTTATGATGCAACCGAAAACGTTAGAGAAAACCTCAGTTGGCTTGTAGGTAAGTTCCGGAGTCATACTGTAATCATATGTGCAGACTTTAATTATCCATTAATCAATTGGGAAAATTACAGTTTTGTTAGTGGTGAGTTTGATAAGACATCGTGTGCCTTAGGTATTAAGTGCCTTATCTGAAAACTAACTAGAATGGTAGTTTGGAGCCCCCACTCAGGGTGGATGTTTATTGGGTCTTATGGCAACGAACTGACCTGACCTCTCTGAGTAGGTGCGCATCGAAACGGGTATCAGTGACCAGGATGTGGTTGTACCAGTAATGATTACCAAAGTAGTAATGACAAATAAGAGAAAAATGGTTCAAAGATGGTTCAAATGACTCTAAGCACTATGGGACTTAACTTCTGGGGTCATCAGTCCCCTAAAACTTAGAACTACTTAAACCTGACCAACCTAAGGACATCACACACATCCATGCTCGAGGCAGGATTCGAACCTGCGACCGTAGCAGCCGCGTGGTTCCGGACTGAAGCGCCTACAACCGCTCGACCACAGCGGCCGGCCAAATAAAAGAAGTAGACAGGTTTGTATGTTCAGTAAAGTAGATAAAAAGCCATTAGTTTCATATCTCAATGAGGAACTCGAAGCTTTCAGCACAGGGAAGGAGCATGTAGAGGAACTATGGGTCAGTTTTAAAGGATAGTTTACCATTATAGATATGAACAGAGCAGAACAGGTCATAATAGGGGAGACCAAATATTACGTACAGTCACTGTAAAGAAGCTTCTAAAGAAACAGAGGCTACTGCAAAATAGGTGTAAAAGAAAGCATAACGCTCTAGATAGAAGGATTCCGAATGAAACGCTCGTGGTTGTGAAGACAGCAATGCGTGAAGCCTTCAGTGACTACCGAAGTGGAGTACTGTCAGATGACGTTTTACGGAAACCTATAAAATTCAGGACATATGTAAAGGTTATTAGTGACAAAGTTGGCGACCAGTGACAGGAAATGAAATTTAGGGTAGCAATGTAAAAGAGGAAATCCTTAACTATGTTTTCAAAAGTTCTTTTAAAAAGGTAAATCCAGGATAATTTCCCAAATTTAGTACTCGTACCACTGAAAACAAAAGTGAAATAAGTTTTAGTGTCTGTGGTGTTGAGAAATAACAGAAATCTTCAGACCTGAACAAAGCTCTATCGCCCGATGGAATCTTTATTACATTCTGTACTGTATTCGCGGCTGAGTTCACCCTCTGCTAACTATAATCTGTCACAGATCCCAGGAACAAAAAATTGTGTTCAATAGTTGGAAGAAAGCACAGATCACTCAAGGATAGTACAAGTGATCCACAAAACTACAGTTCAGTAACTTCAACATCGATTCGTTGTAGAATCTTAGCACATTTTCTAAACTCAAACATAGTGAAGTATCTCGAACAGATTGACTTCCTCCATGCCACCCAGTATGCATTCCGAAAACACCAATCATGGGAAATCCATGTCATACTCTTCTCACACGACATACTGAAAGCTCTGGATCAAGACAGTCAGACAGAGGCAGTGTTTCCTGATTTCCGAAAAGCGTATGACTTACAATCAGTACATCTGCGCTTCCTTTCAAAAGGGCGATCATGTGTGGTATCAGGCGAAATTTATGACTGGATTGAGGAATTATTGGTAAGCGGGACGCAGCATGTTTTCTTGGATGGAGAGTCATCATCAGATGTAGAATTAGCTTCAGTAGTAGTTATCTACAATAAAGTGCAGTCTAAAATAAATTGCACAATTATTCATTCAGAATTTAATAAGATTTCAAAATTGTGCTAGATTGACAAATTGTTTTAAATGTTCAAGGATATAAAGTAGTGCACTTCACAAAACGAAAAAAAGTGGTATCGTATGACTATAATATCAGAGAGCCACAACTGGAATCGGGCAACTCAAAAATCGTCATATTTCTTGCGGAGACCTTAGTGCATCGGACACAGTTTACGAGTATATCCGATAAAGACAATTTGCAAGAAGAGTTCACATACCTCAAGAGCATTTTTAAATTGAATGGATTTTCTCCGCAACAAATTCGTACAACATTCTATGCAAAACCTGAAATGCAGGTATTTGATGGGGAAGAAGATAGTAATTCCTTCAGATATAGTGCGTATTTGCCCTATGTGGATACTCTTTCCTCAAAGATAGCCGTATTCTTGAGAAACACTGTGTTAAGGTGATCTTCCGGCCCCCCACGAAGATTGCAGCTTTACTCGGCTCTGTGAAGGACGATTTACAGCTTCGTAAAGCGGATGTGTATCAGATTCCTTGCCAAAATTGTGAGAAGTCGTACATAGGTCAAACAACACGCACCGTTCATGAGAGGTGTGTGGAGTATCGAAGATACACACCCTTATTACAGCCAGACAAGTCAGATGTGGCCGAACATTGTATTGATACAGGGCATTCCATGAATTACAGTGATGTGAAGATTTTAACATCCACCTCTTCTTTTTGGGGATCTGTCTTCAAGGAAGCTATAGAAATTAGATTAGCTAATAATTTAATAAATAGAGATAAGGGTTTTAATTTGGACAAAGCATGGAATCCGGTTCTTGGGGTAATTAAACTGCAGAGAAGTCGTCATGGAGACACCACCCCCGATCATACATCGATGAGCGAATCGAGAACCGCCGCGGTGGAGCATATAAGGCCGCGCTTGGGATCTTGTCGCCAGTCTTGTGACTCACTGTGAGGATGGCCGGACAATACGAGGCCGAAATATTATTGGAGGAAATTTTACTTGCGCGGCTGCATGCCCGAAATTTAGTGGACTATTCATTACGCCGCGAGAAGTTGAAAATGACAGGTTGGTGTTTCCCTAAACCGGCTCAAGTGGATTGCAACCGGAGCATGCCGTGGTGGCTTCAGAAATACTGACTTTGCAATGGTGGCAGGTGATTCTGATCTCCTGCAGGAAATAAACGAGTGGAAGGTCCTTGCAGAAACCGCGATTTTCCAGAGGAATGCTATTAGTGGGAGCGGAGAACGACAAATGAAAATGCCTGCAATCAGTTCCTCAGGTTAATAGGAGGAAGGCTCAAAATGTTAAAACAGTTTTGGGACTTACTTGCGGTCAAGATAGTGAAGAGTATGCTGGCAGCCCACTGGAGTAGGAGTTGAGTTGTGGGCCCTTTGGATCAGAGATGTTGCATAAAATATTTGAAAATTTTTGTAGTGAGGGCTTAGTGATCAACAGATTTATTTTTTTCAATAAAGAAGGATTACATACATTCACAGGTGTACGGGGCACTGAAATCTCATTTGTCATTTTCTGGTATTGCAGTTTAGTTAGACTGCACATGGTAGGTAGAAAGAGGCATTGTTTCAGAGCCTGGAGCCATCATTTGGCTGGAAATGGTGTTCAATGAAACAGACAGGCCCAGGCTTATCGAAGTCAATGAAAAACATTTGAGGAGCGGAAATGGAAAGCATTTAGAGTGGTAAATCTGACACTTTTCAGGAGAATGAGAAAACAATTTATCCCTCTTTCTAAGCAACTGATTTGTATCCAAAAAAAATTAGAAGGTGTTCTGATACTACAGAATTATGCAGTTCACTATAGTACTGCAAACAGTAATAACAAATTAGAAAATATGTACTTTACTAAGAATGTTCTAAGCCCATACCAGGAAACTGACTGACTCCAAGCGCAAATAAAAAAGCTGTTACAAGTTTATTCGTGCAAAAAAAAAAAAAAAACAGCTACCTGCCAGTGGTAATAATGGTATTTTTATGTAAAAATGTTAATCTTGAGTTTTATATTAAATTTGTTTTTTTCATTAATTGTTGAGAAAAACAGCCTACATCTAATGTAAACAACAGCGAATGTAATATAAAGTTGAACAGCAGTCTAAAGATGAACCTTTCGGTTAGAAACAGGTAACGGCGCTTTTTGTGTAATTAAATAGCATTACTAACACTAACTGGTTGCTCTTTTCTTCTTTGCAAGAATGAACTTGTATTTTGTACATAGCCACAGCTTCATGAAGGTTAAATTTCGATAAAATGGAAGAAAGTTTTTGTTCCAAGTGACATCAATACTAATACACTACCTTCTATTTTTGGAAAATACAAATACAGATACAGGATCAGATTTTTAGATAGTAGAACTGTAGTCGCCAAAAACCAGTTCGCGTACGTTTTAAATTTTGTAGCTCCGGAAGGAAGCACAGCTAGGCACAAGCATTATGCATTCATTCGCCATTTATTAACGTATGTTCAAAAGACTTTTCCATGGTTTGGCAGCTGCATCATGTCAAGGGAAATGTAAGAGAGTGCCGTAAACACAATAGTACCGTAAACGTGTTTCACAAAAAAAACCAAACTTAGAAAGTTGCCATTTTTTCTCTTCATTTTTTTATGGAAGCTTAAAGTGTGGTTTTTTTGTGCAGTTTCTGATCTGTTGATTCGAAACGGTTATCCTGTTTTGCCTTTGTGGTAACTACTGGCGTAAGTTTCTAAGAACCACTTGGAAGGCATGTCTTGACTGTTAGCTATGTACACTATGTAATCAAAAGTATCCGGACACCTAGCTGAAAATGACTTACAAGGTCGTGGCGCCCTCCATCGGGTAATGCTGGAAATCAGTGTGGTGTTGGCCCACATTTAGCCTTGAGGACGGCTTCCACTCTCCCAGGCATACGTTCAATCAGGTGCTGGAAGGTTTCTTTGGAAATGGCAGGCCATTCTCCACGGAGTGCTCCACTGAGGAGAGGTATCGATGTCGGTCGGTGAGGCCTGGCACGAAGTCGGCGTTCCAAAACACCACAAAGGTGTTCTGTAGGATTCAGGTCAGGAGTCTGTGCAAGCCAGTCCATTGCAGGGATGTTATTGTCGTGTAACCACTCAGCCACCGGCCATGCATAATCAATATGTGCTCGTTCGTGTTAAAAGATGCAATCACCATCCGCTAATTGCTTTTCAACATTCTGAAGCAAGAAAGTGCTTAAAACATCAATGTAGTCCTGTGCTGTGATAGTGCCACGCAAGACAACAAGGGGTGCAAGTCCCCTCCATGAGAAACACTACCACACCATAATACCACCCCTTCGAATTTCACTGTTGGCACTACACATGCTGGCAGATGACGTTCACCAGGCAATCGCCATACCCACCCCCAGCCATCGGATCGCTACAATGTGTACCGTGTATCGTCACTCGACACAACGTTTTTTCACCGTTCAATCGTCCAACGTTTACGCTCCTTGTATCTAGCGAGGCGTCGTTCAGCATTTACCGGCGTGACCTGTAGCTTATGAGCAGCCGCTCGACCATGAAATCCAAGTTTTCTCCCCTCCCGCCTAACTGTCATACTATTTGTGGTGGTTCAAAAATGGCTCTGAGCACTATGCGACTTAACATCTGAGGTCATCAGTCGCTTCGAACTTAGAACTAATTAAACCTAACTAACCTAAGGACACCCCACACACATTCATGCCCGAGGCAGGATTCGAACCTGCGACCGTAGCAGTCGCACGGTTCCGGACTGCGCGCCTAGAACCGCTAGACCACCGCGGCCGGCAGTTGTGGTGGCTCCTGATGCAGTTTGGAATTCGTGTGTATTGTCTGGATAGATGTCTGCCTGTACATATTACGACCCTCTTCAACTGTCGGCGGTCTCTGTCAGTCAACAGACGAGGTCGGCCTGTACGCTTTTGTGCTGTACGTGTCCCTTCAGTTTCCGCTTCACTATCACATCGGAAAGAGTGGACCTAGGGATGTTTAGGAGTGTCTAAATCTCGCGTCCAGACGTACGACACAAGTGACACCCAATCACCTGACCGCGTTCGAAGTCCGTGAGTCCCACGGAGCGCCGCATTCTGCTCTCTCACGATGTCAAATGATTACTGAGGTCGCTGATATGGAGTACCTGGCAGTAGGTGGCAGCACAATGCACCTAATATGAAAAATGTATGTTGTTGGTGGTGTCAGGATTCTTTTGATCACATTGTGTACGTTTTCAATTCGTAGGTCCGACCTCAGAAGGGGGTTAGGCAACCACAGGTTATCACTAATTGGTTTTGAAGCAGCGTCAAGTTTAACCTGGCTCCGATGATCATCTCGAGACCAGCTATCCTCTATAAGGATTAGTCATTATAGCACTATGCTAGATTGATCAGCGAACGACAACAAACATTTCATAACTTACCCTGCGTAATGTGAATCGCGCGAGGTTTTTGGTCGTGACCGTGAAGGAGGCGCCAGCACCAACCCGAGGACCAGACGAAGGAAAGTTTGAATGCGCCCTGAGTAAACAAATGATTATATAAATCATTAATCGTTTGTGGAAGCCACTTTATCCCCCTACTACCAAATATTCATGTCGGTAAGATTTATTGCCCAGCAGTGAAACTTCGCTGCTTATGAAGAATCAAAGAAGACTGAAATTTATCGAGTAAAGGTGTAGCAGCCCATCATCAGTTTCCTCTTTTTAGTCCATCAGCCTTCTGACTGGTTTGAAGCGTCCCGCCACGAATTCCTCTCGTCTGCCAACCTCTTCTCCTCAGAGTAGCACTTTCGCATGACGTCTTTCATTATTTGTTGGATGCAGTACAGTTTCAGTGTTTTCCAGCAGCTTTTACCCTCTACAGCTTCCTCGAGTACCTCTCTACAGCTTCCTCGAGTCCTCGAGGTTATTCCCTAATATTTTAACGTATGTGCTGTCATCTTGTCCCTCCTCTTGTCAGTTTTTCTCAGTGTTCTAGCTGATTCTGCAGATAACCTCATCATTGCACATATTTCCCCCTAATTTTCAACATTCTCCTGTAGCACTACATTTCTAACGCATCGAGTCTCTTCTGTTCCAGTTCTCCCAGCGCCCATCATTCACTATCATGCAACGCTGTGCTCCAACCTTACATTCTAAGAAATTTCTTCCTCAGCTGAAAGTAATCTGCTCCTGGCCAGGAATGCCCTCTTTCTCTTTGTCAGTCTGCTTTTTATGTCCTCCTTGCTTCTTCGCTCATGAGTTATTTTACTCCCAAGGCCGCAGAAATCCTTATCTCTGTCTACTTCGTGATTTCCAATTTTGATGTTAAGTTACTTGCTGTTCTTTCATTCCATCCAAGAAGGGGACCGATGACCTCAGAAGTTAAGTCCCATAGTGCTCAGAGCCATTTGAATCATTTGAACCATCCATTCAAGAGGCCCTGTAATTCTTCACATCTACTGAGGATATAAGCCATCAGCGAATCTTATTATTGACATCCTTTCACATTGAATTTCATTTCCAACCGTAAACCTTTCTTTCCTTTCTTTCACTGCTTCTTTGCTCTGTAGATCGAATAGTAAGGGCGAAATACTGCATCCCTGTCTTACACACTTTTTAATGCGAGTAGTTCATTCTTGGTCTCCCATCCTTATTGCTCCTTTTGGTTCTCCTAAATTATGTATATTACCTAACTTTTTCTGTACGTTACTCCTATTTTCCTTCGATTTTTGTAGGTCTTGCACCATTTTATATTGTCGAACGCTTTTTCTAGGTCGACAAGCCAATAAGAATGTCATGATCTTTGTGACTAGCTTTAATTTCGAAACGCAACGTCAGAACTAACTCTCTAGTGCCGTTATCTTTCCTAAACCCAAACAGGACGTCAGCTAATAGATTCACGATTTTCTTTTCCATACTTTTGTACATGAGGTCTAACCAGACTGTGCGGGCCGCACGGGGTAGCGGCGGGGTAGCGGGATAGCCGCGTGGTCTCAGGCGCCTTACCACGGTTCGCGCGGCTCCCCGCGTCGGAGGTTCGAGTCCTCCCTCGGGCATCGCTATGTGTGTGTTATCTTTAGCGTAAGTTAGTTTAAGTTAGATTAAGTAGTGTGTACGCCTAGGGTCCGATGATCTCAGCAGTTTGGTCCCATTGGAACTTACCACAAATTTCAATTTCAGACTGTGCGATGTTTTTCGCACTTAACTGTCCTTCCTGCCTCCGGGATTGGGTGGGTGCTACTTTTTCGAATTTCTGGTGGTATGTCACCAATCTCACAGATTTCATACAACATCAATAGTCGTTTGGCTGCCGTTTTCCCCAGTCATTTTAGAAATTCCTATGGAATATTATCTATGCCTTCTGCCTCATTTGATCTTAAGCTCTTTTAATTTCTGACTCTTATACTGGATTTTCAATCTCCTCGATATCTGCTCCAGTTTCTTCTTCCGTCACACCACCAGACGATTCCTGCCACTCATAGAGGCGTTCAATGTACTCTTTACACCTATCCACTGTCCCTTTTGCGTTTAACAATGTTACTACCCACTGCATACTTAATGTTGCCGTGCTTGCGTGTAATTTCACCAGTGTAGATTTTGACTCTTCTACATGCTAAGTTAGTCCTGCCAGTGATAATTTCTTTTTCTTTTTCTTCACATTTGTCCTGTAGCTCTATCGCCGTGGATTCCTAGTGGATGAAGTTCATACGTGGTGGAAACTTTTAAGCGGAGGAAGAGATGCGGAATGTGGTGCCTCCTAGGGGCGGAGCAAGCGTGCACCAGTGGTGGGGGCGGCTGCCGAGACACCGCTGTCGGAGGCGGCGGCAGCAGCGGAGGCTGCGGCGGCGACGACGACGCAGCATCCGCCCACGGGCGCGCCTCGCCGTCGGCGGGTACCTACCGCCGGCAGCCCACTTAGCAAATGGTCGCCTTGAATTATTCATGTAATAGTGGAATGCGGCGCACTCGGCCAAAAATTATTACTGTCGGCGTTTCGTTTCGTTCTCCGCGCGCGGGTGCACTGTCGTCGTTTCCCGAGAATTGCGCAAAGGTGGAAGAACGTCGGGGGCCGGGGAGGCGGTGGCGGCGGCGGTGGCCGGTGTCCCCTCGTGAATAAAACATGGCCAGCGGCCGGCCGGCCGGCACCGAGCGGTTTGTCTTCCGCGGCTAATCAGCAGATGGCGCCATTACGGTAGTGGCGCCGCCCTAGCGGCCGTCATCAGTCGCCGCAGCCTCACACGTCGGCGGCCGCAGCATCGCCGAGACGTGGCTGAGACCCCGCCGCCTCACCACCCCTGCCCCGCGACCCGAGCCCGCCATTAATCCAATCATAGTGCGCAACAGATACGGCGCCCTCATCACCCCTAATGCACCAGCTGCCGCCTGGTCGGCCAATCACTTTTGGCTGCAGGCCGAGACCCAGCGACTATTGTCCATTGTGGTGAACCACTGTAGCAGGCCGTAAATCTGGTGGCTATTCATTTCAGGGGGTGTTAAAAAAAAATTCATCTGATTTCACAGGGCTGTGTCTTTTACATCAGTGAAGAGTGTGAATAGTGGCCGGACGGTCGGTATTTATTCTCGTCAAACGGTTTTGTTGCGGTGTTTCGGCTACAGATGAGATGGACGTCGCGTGCCCCTGGATTTGGTAATCGCCGACGCACTGCTCGGCAGACGACGATTCCGTGCGAGCACCACGCCGCAATGTTGGAATGGCACTTTGCCACAAGTGGCCCTCTTTTTGGCATCTGACCCACCTGCCTAGACTTTTATCGTTACCAAACTAGGATTGCGTCCTAAGATGCCACTACTTGTCGAGTTTGCTATTACTAAACTGGACATCTGCTTTACAGCTTCCAGTCATAATCGTGACCAGTCATCAGCTTCCTCTCATAACTGCGGGTGTTATCAACTACTAGTTCCTGGCAAACGACAAGATGGCTACATTATGTTCTCATCGAAAATTTGCAACCTTTCCTAAAATTCTGAGGCTTAAGTACTCGAGACCACTGCTGCATCTAAAGTGAAAGCCCACTGCGACGACTAGCTGCACCTGCTGCGGAATCTCGTGATGACCTATCCAAAGCGATTCAAAACTTAAACCCACTGCTTCACTTGCGCGCTATTTAAAACCTACGCTCCCAAGGAAAACAATCAACAGTCCAAGGTGGAACAACTATTTATTGCAAACCTCCCTCTTTGCAGCCTTTATACAAAGACCACTCTGGAACATTGCATTTCCAGGCGATGCCGTCTCCTACCAATGAACCTCACCTTGCGGGTGTATTCCTGCCTGTCGAGTGCTGAAACTCGCAGTCCTCGCAATACTCACAATTTTTTTAAATTAAACTACTTGGGAAACGCAAACATCAAGGAAAACTACCTCTGTTCACTTCGTAACACATCAGACCTACTCAGGACCGCAGCTTGGCGAGACGCATCAGTGGAAGGCCACTCAAGGCCGCAAACCAAGAAACAATCGTGTAGGAATTAATAAGCAATCAGTCAGCAACACATTCAGGATCCTTTGGTATTTAGCCACCTACAGGTGTATCCGTAATTTCCATATCGACTGGTTTGAAAACGTAATGGCAATTCAAATCATTAACGAAATCGCCGAGAGAAAATAAACTTCATGATAATGATTTTTAAAACAATGAGGAACCACAACCTGAAACCAGATTTCGGCTGCAGTTATTTTGAGGGACGTCGATAATATAGTCAAAATGTTTTGTTTTGTTTTGCTTTAGGGTTCAGAAACAGCTGGAATCATAATCACCCGAGTCAAAACTACAGAACACGAAGACAGAGAGGCGTTAAGAAACGACCACACGTCAATCCCAATCGAAGTAAGAGAAGACAGTTAAAAACACAGACGTAGAGAAAGGGCTATAGAATACACCATAGAGAAACGAAAGTCCAGAACTAAAAATTAAATGGCCTTCGCCATATTTCTACGACGGATAAGAAGTAAAAAGGTCAATAGCCCTCTCGTCTTCCGCTAAAAAGGCCGAAAACTGAGACGGCAAACCCAAGCGGGAACGTAAACGGCTAAGAAATGGGTATTCCGCCAGAAAATGGAGGACATTTAAAACTTGGTGCAATTAGTTTTTCAGCATGGTTCAATTCCTGTTACCTCAGAATTACTTGTGCTATTGATCTGCAAATGTTATCCTTTGATGAACTGTATATGCATTGTTGTGAGCCGGCCGGGGTAGCCGAGCGGTTCTAGGCGCCACAGTCTCGAACCGCGCGACCGCTACGGTCGCAGGTTCGAATCCTGCCTCGGGCATGGATGTGTGTGATGTCCTTAGGTTAGTTAGGTTTAAGTAGTTCTAAGTTCTAGGGGACTGATAACCTCAGAAGTTAAGTCCCATAGTGCTCAGAGCCATTGTTGCGACATTATATCTTGAGTGAACTGGAAACCTTTAAAGGCATGTACTGATTTTTTTCCCGGCAGTGTGTGTAATGTAAATCAGCCGTCGGCACACGGTCCACGGTTGATCCAAGTGTGAGACTACTATAGTCCATCGTCATTGGTTTCACACGACTGCTTCAACTGTGGGTCTCAAGTTGATTTATTTCCTATGAACAACTCACATTAATGTGAGTACTGCGTATATTCCTCTTCAACGTGCAGTAATCAGTCGCAGACGGCAATGGTGCCACTAGCTATAGATGACATGTAAAGTATGTCGGGGAGGGGCATTCAAAGAAACAAATGGTTCAAATGGGTCTGAACACTATGGGACTTAACATCTGATGTCATCAGTCCCCGCAGATGATGCTGTAATTTACCATCTAGTAAGGTCATCCGAGGACCAGTATCAGCTGCAAAGCGATTTAGAAAAGATTGCTGTATGGTGTGTCAAGTGGCAGTTGACGCTAAATAACGAAAAGTGTGAGGTGACCCACATTAGTTCCAAAAGAAATCCGTTGGAATTCGATTACTCGATAGATAGTTGAATTGACAGACATGAGAATTGTACTAATTACCTGGGTGTTAAAAATGACGAACAACGTCAGTTGGAGAGACCACATAGATAATATTGTGGGGAAGGCGAGCCAAAGGTTGCCTTTCATTGGCAGGACACTTAGAAGATGCAACAAGTCCACTAAAGATACAGCTTACAATACACTCGTTCGTCCTCTGTTAGAATATTGCTGAGCGGTGTGGGATCTTTACCAGGTGGCATTGACGGAGGACATCGAAAAGGGGCAAAAAAGGGCAGCTCGTTTTGTATTATCGGGTATTAGGGGAGAGAGTGTGGCAGATACGACACGCGAGTTGGGATGGAAGTCATTAAAGCAAAGACGTTTTTCGTTGCGGCGACATCTATTTACGAAATTTCAGTCACCAACTTTCTCTTCCGAAAGCGAAAATATTTTGTTGAGCCCAACATACATAGGTAGGAATGATCATCAAAATAAAATAAGAGAAATCAGAGCTCGAACAGAAAGGTTTAGGTGTTCGTTTTTCCCGCGCGCTGTTCGGGAGTGGAATGGTAGGGAGATAGTATGATTGTGGTTCGATGAACCCTCTGCCAAGGACTTAAATCTGGATTGCAGAGTAATCATGTACATGTAGATGTAGAACTAAGAGCTACGTAAACCTAACTAACCTAAGAACATCACACACATCCATGCCCGAGGCCGGATTCGAACCTGCTACCGTAGCGGTCGCTAGCTCCAGACTGAAGCACCTAGAACCGCTCAGCCACACCTGCCGGCTTCAAAGAAACAGCGCAGACGTTAAGGGAGTACGGAAACGAAGCGTTTTATCTGACGTCCAAGAAGGCGTAATCTTTGGCTTTCTAGCTGAGGGTGGAAGCTTTTCCAAAGCGGCTAAGTTTGTAGACTGTTCGCATGTCGCCATGGTGCATGGCAATACGGCGCTATCAAAAACCGGCACCAAGGCAACTGTAGTGTACCACGGGTCTAGATGACAGGGGTGGACGACGGCTGTGGAGATGTGTACGAGCTAACAGACGTGCAACTGTTGAGTAACTGATCGCTCAGATGAACAAATGGGCTACCAGCAGTGTCTCGTCAACAACCGCTGCGTGAGCACTGCTGCGTATAGGGCTCCGCAGCAGACGCCTGACCCATGCACCAAAGCCGACTGCTACTCATCGGCAACAAAGGCTAGACATTGCACGCGAGTATCGCAACTAGACGCCACTGAATAGCGACAGGTGGTATTTCCAGATGAATCTCGTCATATGCTGTATCGGACAGATGGCCTTTCTCGTGTACGACTCTGCAACAATCGTCAGAAAAGTGCTGGTCGAGGACGGAGTGTTATGATTTGGAAAATGTTTTCGTGACATTCCCTGGGTGATCTAGTCATTCTGAAAGGCAGAATGCAGCAACACCAATATGCATATATCCTTGCGGTACCTGTACACCAACACATGCAATCCTCGGCACGAGAGCATCTACTAGCGTAACAATTCAAAGTATCGTACAGCTCACAGTGTACGTGCGTTGTTTGAAAGTACCAGCAAAGGTTTACTGTATTCATGGCCACGAAATCTCCCAGATTTAAACCTAGTCAAGACTCTGTGAGACTACATCAGTTGGGCAGTTTGCGCCATAGATCCTCAACCATCAAACATGTCGCAGCTGGCAGCGGGACTGGAGTTGGCACGGCTGCACATCACTGTCACCTCCTTTCAGAACTTCACTGACTCCCTTCCTACACGTCCGCACTGCAAAAGGTGGTTGCTTATTCAGGCTTTCGACAAGTGGTCACATTAACGTGACTTGACCATGTATATATGTTCGCTCACTACTGGATTCTCAATTCAGAAAACATTTATAGTGACTCAACCATTTTTCGAAATATACTATGTGATCAAAAGAATCCGACATCTGTCTGAAAATGACTTACAAGTTCGTGACGCCCTCCATCGGTAATGCTGGAATTCAGTACGGTGTGGACCTTGATGACAGCTTCCACTCTCACAGGCATGCGTTCGATCAGGTGCTGGAATGTTTCTTGGGAAATGGTAGCCCATTGTTCACGGTGTGCTTCACTGAGGACAGGTATCCATGTCGGTCGGTGAGGCCTGGCACGATTTCGGCACTCCAAGACATCCCGAAGGTGATCTGTAGATTTGAGGTCAGGACTCTGCGCAGGCCAGTCAAAAATGGTTCAAATGGCTCTGAGCACTATGGTGAGGTCATCAGTCCCCTAGAACTTAGAACTACTTAAACCTAAGTAGCCTAAGGACATCACACTCATCCATGCCCGAGGTAGTAGGATTCTCACCTGCGACCGTAGCGGTCGCGCGGTTCCAGACTGAAGCGCCTAGAACCGCTCGGCTACAACGGCCGGCCACAGGCCAGTCCATTACAGGGATGTTATTGTCATGCATCCACTTAGCCACAGGCCATGCATTATGAACATGTGCTCGTTTGTGTTAAAAGATGCAATCGCCATTCCCTAATTGCTCTTCAACTGTCTGAAGCAAGAAGGAGCTTAAAACGTCAATGTAGGCCTGTGCAGTGATAGTGCCACGCAAAACACCAAGGGGTGTAAGCACCCTCCATGAAAAACACGACCACATCATAATACCACCTCCCCAAATTTCACTGTATACGACACATGCTGGCAGATAACGTTTACTGGGCATTCGCCATACCCACACCCTGCCATCAGATCGCCTCATTGTGTACCGTGATTCGTCACTCCACACAACGTTTTTCCACTGTTCAGTCCTCCAATGTTTACGCTCCTTACACCAAGCGAGGCGTCGTTTGGCATTTACCGACGTAATGTGTGGCCTATATACAGGGTGTTACAAAAAGGTACGGCCAGATTTTCACGAAACATTCCTCACACACAAATAAAGAAAAGATGTTATGTGGACATGTGTCCGGAAAGGCTTAATTTCCATGTTAGAGCTCATTTTAGTTTCGTCAGTATGTACTGTACTTCCTCGATTCATCGCCAGTTGGCCCAATTGAAGGAAGGTAATGTTGACTTCGGTGCTTGTGTTGACATGTGACTCATTGCTTTACAGTACTAGCATCAAGCACATCAGTACGCAGCATCAACAGGTTAGTGTTCATCACGAACGTGGTTTTGCAGTCAGTGCAATGTTTACAAATGCGGAGTTGGCAGATGCCCATTTGATGTATGGATTAGCACGGAGCAATAGTCGTGGCGCGGTACGTTTGTACCGAGACAGATTTCCAGAACGAAGGTGTCCCGACAGGAAGACGTTCGAAGCAATTGATCGGCGCCTTAGGGAGCACGAAACATTCCAGCCTATGACTCGCAATTGGGGAAGACCTAGAACGACGAGCACACCTGCAATGGACTAGGCAATTCTTCGTGTAGTTGGCGATAACCCTCATGTCAGCGTCAGAGAAGTTGCTGCTGTACAAGGTAACGTTGACCACGTCATGTATGGAGAGTGCTACGGGAGAACCAGTTGTTTCCGTGCCATGTACAGCGTGTGCAGGCACTGATTGGTCTCCACGGGTACACTTCTGCGAATGGTTCATCCAACAATGTGTCAATCCTCATTTCAGTGCAAATATTCTCTTTACGGATGAGGTTGCATTGCAACGTGATCAAATTGTAAATTTTCACTATCAACCTGTGTGGGCTGACGAGAATCCGCACGCAATTGTGCAATAACGTCATCAACACAGATTTTCTGTGAACGTTTGGGCAGGCATTGTTGGTGATGTCTTGATTGGGCCCCATGTTCTTCCATCTACGCTCAATGGAGCACGTCATCATGATTTCATACGGGATACTCTACCTCTGCTGCTAGAACATGTGCCTTTACAAGTACGACACAACATATGGTTCATGGACTCCTGCACATTTCAGTCGAAGTGTTCGTACGCTTCTCAACAACAGATTCGGTGACCGATGGATTGGTTGAGGCGGACCAATTCCGTGGCCTCCACGCTCTCCTGACCTCAACCTTCTTGACTTTCATTTATGGGGGCATTTGAAAGCTCTTGTCTACGCAGCCCCGGTACCAAATGTACAGACTCTTCGTGCTCGTATTGTGGATGGCTGTGATACAATACGCCATTCTCTAGGGCTACATCAGCACGTCAGGGATTCCATGCGACGGAGGGTGGATGCATGTATCCTCGCTAACGGAGGACATTTTAAACATTTCCTGTAACAAAGTGTTAGAAGTCACGCTGGTACGTTCTGTTGCTGTGTGTTTCCATTCCATGACTAACGTGATTTGAAGAGAAGTAATAAAATGAGCTCTAACATGGAAAGTAAGCGTTTCCGGAGTCATGTCCACATAACATATTTTCTTTCTTTGTGTGTGAGGAATGTTTCCTGAAAGTTTGGCCTTACCTTTTTAACACCCTGTATATTGTAATGCTTTGCGCCATAGGTTCAAGGCAAGAGGACTCCACTTACGCCGCCCTGCAGGTGATTCTATCTCAAATGCCAGATAGGTATGGTTCAAGTCGAATATTTTGATTCATGCACTATTTTGATATGAAATCGAGAACACGAAATAACCTCTTTCCATGTAGCTAGGCAACCGCCTCTATTGCGTCTAGATAGGAGAAGACATTCTCACTGCCAAGCCGACTTAATGGCTAACTGCACGAGCACACGCTCACACTCGTTGACTACTGATAATTTGAGGATGGCCATCTGAGAACTATTCTGAGCCGTTGTATGGAGCATGGACACTATAAGCCACTGCTCAAATTGAATATCATTTTTACCCAGTGTGTGTGTCGCTGTTGTCAAATTACACACCCCATAAGCACGTCACTTTGATTTCATGGATAAGACCTTGCTATTTCGTCTATTATTTGGTTTCTGTATAAATCACGAGCAAGATGGAACTGCTGAGCGTTTGACGGGCTAGTCTGGTGACCACCTCAATGTACAGTCTGTACGAGATACTATCCGTACCGATCTAATGTCTTGCAGGGTTGTTTACATGCTGCACTTTAGGCTTGAGTTAACGCTAGTGTTGTTTAATGAGTGTCGGTAAAATTCTTTATCTCACACTTATCTTTGTGTGTTGGATTTGAGAACTGGTGATAATTTATTGTGTCCTAAGGATAAATTCCACTTCAATTTCACTCTCTGTTGTTTGAGTTGAACCCATGTCTGCCTTCTGATACAAATGTTATTTATACAACCTTTTATGAAACTAGCCTCAGTAATAGCAATTTACAGCCGAGCTGTATGTGTGCTGTAGGTTTTTGTCTGTCCTAGAGTTATCCCTGTCTGTTGGGTTTGAGCCCGGTTTGTAATTTACTTGTGCTACCTGAGCTGAATTTGCGTAATTCAATTTGGTACTCAGGGCTAATTTTACTCCTTCTTTAAGCCAAGTGGGCATTGTTCCTTAAATTTTATTTACTAATCCGTTACCATTGCACATTTACTTCAGAGATTTTTGATAGTGCTTCATCTCCTGTTCTGAGCCGCTAATTATTTGTTTATTTATACAGGATTTATTATTGCTGAGCATTTGTTAACTGAAACGACTTTTTCTCTTTTCTAATAACACCTGAGTTGATAATTTGCTTTATTGAAATTGTATTGAAACAGAACTGGAAACTGTGCTGGGGAAGGTGAACAGTGTCGGCCCACAAAAGGTGAATACATTTGAGTAGACTCAGCAAATCCTCGCTGTCCTTTACTTGTGCCACCCTTCACCACGAACCGGTTTGTGGACTGCAGCAACATTTCATCGCTTAATTACTTTCGGTACCTTTTGAATAGTAGCATTTGTAAATTTATTACTTGAAGATCAGTGAACAAGTAGGTTGAGACTGCTAGCAGTCAGTCATTACCTCGTTAGAGGGAGAGAGGTCTTAATTTCTAAATGCAGCATTTCTCTTGCTATGTTAAAATCTTTGATGCCGAACATCTGTGTGCTGACTTACTACTGAAGTATGATTTCATAGACCAAACGGTTTGTGTCTTAGATAAGTTTGCCTCTAAAACCAATGCGGTTGAGGACTGTCAGTTATGTAGTCATGGACATCTTCGTTTGGTTGTTGTTGTTGTGGTCTTCAATCCTGAGACTGGGTTGATCCAGCTCTCCATGCTACTCTATCCTGCGCAAGCTTCTTCATCTCCCAGTACATACTGCAACCTACATCCTTCTGAATCTGCTTAGTGTATTCATCTCTTGGTCTCCCTCTACGATTTTTACCCTCCACGCTACCCTCCAATACTAAACTGGTGATCCCTTGATGCCTCAGAACACGTCCTACCAACCGATCCCTTCTTCTGGTCAAGTTGTGCCATAAACTTCTCCCCAATCCCATTCAATACTTCCTCATTAGGTATGTGATCCACCCATCTAATCTTCAGCATTCTTCTGTAGCACCACATTTCGAAAGCTTCTATTCCCTTTTTGTCCAAACTACACTCCTGGAAATGGAAAAAAGAACACACTGACACCGGTGTGTCAGACCCACCATACAGCGGACACACCAGGAACCGCGGTGTTGGCCGTCGAATGGCGCTAGCTGCGCAGCATTTGTGCACCGCAGCCGTCAGTGTCAGCCAGTTTGCCGTGGCATACGGAGCTCCATCGCAGTCTTTAACACTGGTAGCATGCCGCGACAGCGTGGACGTGAACCGTATGTGCAGTTGACGGACTTTGAGCGAGCAACCGTCTCCATGAAGCTGGGCTACGGTCCCGCACACCGTTAGGCCGTCTTCCGCTCTCGCCCCAACATCGTGCAGCCCGCCTCCAGTGGTGTCGCGACAGGTGTGAATGGAGGGACGAATGGAGACGTGTCGTCTTCAGCGATGAGAGTCGCTTCTGCCTTGGTGCCAATGATGGTCGTATGCGTGTTTGGCGCCGTGTAGGTGAGCGCCACAATCAGGACTGCATACGACCGAGGCACACAGGGCCAACACCCGGCATCATGGTGTGGGGAGCGATCTCCTACACTGGCCGTACACCTCTGGTGATCGTCGAGGGGACACTGAATAGTGCACGGTACATCCAAACCGTCATCGAACCCATCGTTCTATCATTCCTAGACCGGCAAGGGAACTTGCTGTTCCAAGAGGACAATGCACGTCCGCATGAATCCCGTGCCACCCAACGTGCTCTAGAAGGTGTAAGTCAACTACCCTGGCCAGCAAGATCTCCGGATCTGTCCCCCATTGAGCATGTTTGGGACTGGATGAAGCGTCGTCTCACGCGGTCTGCACGTCCAGCACGAACGCTGGTCCAACTGAGGCGCCAGGTGGAAATGTCATGGCAAGCCGTTCCACAGGACTACATCCAGCATCTCTACGATCGTCTCCATTGGAGAATAGCAGCCTACATTGCTGCGAAAGGTGGATATACACTGTACTAGTGCCGACATTGTGCATGCTGTGTTGCCTGTGTCTATGTGCCTGTGGTTCTGTCAGTGTGATCATGTGATGTATCTGACCCCAGGAATGTGTTAATAAAGTTTCCCCTTCCTGGGACAATGAATTCACGGTGATCTTATTTCAATTTCCAGGAGTGTATTTATCGTCCATGTTTCACTTCCATACATGGCTACACTGCATACAAATACTTTCAGAAACGACTTCCTGACACTTAAATCTATAATGTTAACAAATTTCTCTTCTTCAGAAACGCTTTCCTTGCCATTTCCAAGTCTACATTTTATATCCTCTCTACTTTGACCATCATCAGTTATTTTATTTTGCTCCCCAAATAGCAAAACTCCTTTAGTACTTCAAGTGTCTCGTTTCCTAATCTAATTCCCTCATCATCACCCGACTTAATTCGACTACGTTCCGTTATCCTCGTTTTGCTTTTGTTGATGTTCATCTTATATCCTCCTTTCAAGACACTGTCCATTCCGTTCAACTGCTCTTCCAAGTCCTTTGCTGTCTCTGACAGAATTACAATGTCATCGGCGAACCTCAAAGTTTTTATTTGTTCTCCATGAATTTTAATACCTACTCCAAATTTTTCTTTTTTTTCCTTTACTGCTTGCTCAATATACAGATTGAATAACTTCGGGGAGAGGCTACAACCCTGTCTCACTCCCTTCCCAACCGCTGCTTCCCTTTCATGCCCCTCGAGTCTTATAACTGCCATCTCGTTCCTGTACAAGTTGTAAATAGCCTTTCGCTCCCAGTATTTTACCCCTGCCACCTTTAGAATTTGAAAGAGAGTATTCCAGTCATCACTGTCAAAAGCTTTCTCTAAGTCTACAAATGCTAGAAACGTAGGTTTGCCTTTTCTTAATCTTTCTTCTAAGATAAGTCGTAAAGTCAGTATTGCCTCACATGTTCCAGTATTTCTACGGAATCCAAACTGATCTTCCCAGAGGTCGGCTTCTACTAGTTTTTCCATTCGTCTGTAAAGAATTCGTGTTAGTATTTAGCAGCTGTGGCTTATTAAACTGATTGTTCGGTAATTTTCACATCTGTCAACACCTGCTTTCTTTGGGATTGGAATTATTATATTCTTCTTGAAGTCTGATGGTATTTCGCCCGTTTCATACATCTTGCTCACCAGATGGTAGAGTTTTGTCAGGACTGGCTCTCCCAATGCCGTCAGTAGTTCCAATGGAATGTTGTCTACTCCGGGGGCATTGTTTCGACTCAGGTCTTTCAGTGTTCTGTCAAACTCTTCACGCAGTATCGTATCTCCCATTTCATCTTCATCTACATCATCTTCCATTTCCATAATATTGTCCTCAAGTTCATCGCCCTTGTATAGACTCTCTATATACTCCTTCCACCTTTCTGCTTTCCCTTCTTTGCTTAGAAATGGGTTTCCATCTGAGCTCTTGCTGTTCATACAATTTGTTCTCATATCTCCAAAGGTCTCTTTAATTTTCCTGTAGGCAGTATCTATCTTACCCCTAGTGAGATAAGCCTCTACAGCCTTACATTTGCCCTCTAGCCATTCCTGCGTAGCCATTTTGCACTTTCTGTCGATCTCATTTTTGAGACGTTTGTATTCCTTTTTGCCTGCTTCATTTACTGCATTTTTATATTTTCTCCTTTCATCAATTAAATTCAATATTTCCTCTGTTACCCAAGGATTTCTACTAGCCCTCCTCTTTTTACCTACTTGATGCCTATTTTCCTTTGGTTAGTAGTATTTATTCAAGTAACTTACAATTTAATGTCCGACATTTTTGGCAAACTGAAGCCCAACAGTTATTAAGTTTATTAAGTGAATTTACGGTTGATCTGACCACATGCTGGGCTGTAACCATTCAAATCGAGCTTCGGGCCGATCTCGCCAACGATAGTCCAGCTATCCATTATCACCAATACTCGTCATGATTTGTTTCACTCTAGTCGAGAAGAGTGGCCCATGGACGAATTGTTTGTTGATTATTTAGGACCACTTCGATGTACTAAGAGTGACTGTAAGTATGTTTTCGTTTTGGTGGATGCGTTCATCTCATTTGTGTGATTTGCCCCAAGTAGAGAACCGAGCGGGGTGCTGCAGCGGTTAGCACACTGACTCACATTCGGGAGGACGACGGTTCAATACTGCGTCCGATCATCCTAATCTACGTTTCCTGTGATTTCTCTAAATCGCTTGAAACAAACGCCAGGATGGTTCCATTGACAGGGCACTGCCGACTTCCTTCCCTATCCTTCCCTAATCCAGTGATACCGACGACCTCACTGTTTGGTCTCTTACTCCGCAAATCAACCCAAGTAGAGGTATGCCTGATTACAGATTTGGCAATCCAACATCTTCATAAAATATCCGTATTTTTTCCTTTGGTTCCTCCAACACATTTTTTAATCATAACATGCCTACTTTCACTTCAATGGAATTTACTGCGTGTCACCACCATTTCGTATTACCCTCAAGCATCGTTTGCTCAATTTGTTAATCAGGAGACTTAAACTATCAAAGTTTACGTATAGTAGTTAATCTCAGAATATCTGGGATAAATCCACCAACTGGCTTAATTTAGCTTTCAATTCTGCCGCGCATTAGGCGCAAAAGAATAGCCCTGCAAAATTAACTCTTGCCCGTCCAGTAATCTCTTTGATATCCAACCTTTAGTCTATCAGTTATTTCCTACCCTAGTAAATTGACTCTGACACCATTGAAAGGGAACAGGAGTAGGGCTATAAATAACATTTGTTTTTGGCACAGGAGGGCGATTCGCAGATATAACGACTGTAGACGGGCTATCTCATTAAGGCATGGAGAACTTGTTCCTGTAAAGAGTTTTTGGGCGCGGAATAAAGAAGCAAACAAAATTTATGCTAACGTATTGCTATATTTCGCTGAACTACGTCAGATTCTAAACATAAAAATCCCGGTTAATCTCCTAGTTAAAAGTTTAGCTACCAGTATACTTCATAGGGTTCGTCTTAGCCAGGTCAAGGTTGGTGGTCTTTCTAAAGATTCTGAGGCTAAAGAAGCTCAATAAAAAGACAGATCAAGGTTCTCAAGCTTATTACTCCACCCCTCCCTAAACTCCGCCCCCCCCCCCTCCCTCCCGTGTTTGACTGTTACAGATTGAATATCGACCCGTCTGCTTTTTCAATATAAATCGAAAGCGTGTTATAATCCCTTGTCCGTAGATAACGTATCGCCTCTTTCACGTCCTGTCAGAGGGAAGGCACTCTCTTTGCCAAGCTGACTTATCAGCCATTTAAAAGAGCTCGTGCTCTTTCAATGACCATCAATAACTGGAGGACAGACATCTGAGGGTTACTGCCACCAGTTATGACGGGTATGCACCCTACGAGTAACTGGTGAAAATGAATATCATTTTGAGTGAGAATGTGTGTGTTGCTTTTGTTATCTTATATGCCCGAGAAGCACATCACTTGGATTTGGTGGAAGATGGCCGTGTTATTTAGTCTGTTATTTGGTATCTATAGAAAGATTTCGTTGGACTAATTTCGTAAGTGCCTTCGTGTGTAGACTATAAGACCTGCTATTTGGAGTTAAACCACTGGACTGTAGGGTTTTCTATTCGATGTGCTTTAAGTGTAACTCCAGAGCTATTTAAAGTGTGTATCGGTTGGCCCAACGTACGTGTGTAAAGTTCTTTAACTCACAGTTATCTCTCTGTATCGGCTCTGAGCCCTGTTGATATTTTATGAATATTATTTGAGTTGTTTTCGTATATTTTGTGTACTCAGGTTAAATGGCAATTCAGTTTTACTGTTTGCTGTTTCAGGGGAAGCCATGTGGGCGTTCTTATCCAAATCTTAATTATACATTCTTTTATGTGACTAGCAATAGTAATCTCACTATAAAACCAAAGTATGTACAATGCTAAAGGTTTTTGTCTTTCTATACTACAGTTATGCTCTCTATTTGGGTTGAGACCAGTTTCTAAGTAATCATTATTTTTTTTATTGGCTTTGTGTATTTTATTTTTGGACTCCTGATTAATTTATTCATTTACTGAATTACCAGTGCCCATTTATTTCATAGGCTTTTAATACTGACTGATTAGTTGTTCTGAACTGGTAACTATTTGTTTACTGTTGTTGGAGTTATTATTATTGAGCATGTGTTAATAGACGTTTCTTACTGTTCTGGTAATACCTGGGTTCATAATGAATCTTACTTAAATTATGTTGAATTAGACCCACTGGACCGGGGGAAAGTCTATGTCACGACTAGACGAAATTACAGCCAACTGTTCATAACTATGGATTCTTTGATTGCTCTGGGAGGTGGCTCATTGTAACTACAACATATGAAATATTAATCACGTTATTACGTGAATGAATGAACAGGTTTACTTAACTTGATAGATCCTTTCCCACAGGATTGGTTTATAATTTACAAATGTCATTGACTAGTAAAACATCAGTTGGTACACTAATTAAGAAACTCTTGAAGTACATTTACAAAAATAAATTTCGATCTGAGACTTGAATAACTTTTTGTCCTACTCTATGATGCTGACTGCTTCAGCTGAAGTTACGAACTGGGCAGAATGCTTCCATGCTTGGCTCTATACTGACCTCTGTATGAGGGTGCTACTGTGCTGTGTCTTTTTCAGCCTTCCCCATTTATTGTTGCGGACTACAACTATACATGGCTTGTGTCTGCGGTATTTATGTGCGTTGCCGACTATGGTGCAGAGCAGCGATCTTTGGACGATAGCACACTTTACGTTACTTTAGGTTATGTTATGATTTCCAAAACTCACAGCAAGAGGGATGCCACCAAGTTCCAAACGCCTGGGCACTCCAGGACAAAGCACAGGTATTCACGTTACAAACAACAGGATTTATTGTTACGTTTGAACCCTCTACAGTCTACACAATTCAGGAATGAAAACAAACACTTAAACCAATACCTTGTCATACACACAGTTCGCTAATGAGGCAGCAGCCAGCGCTGGGAAGTGCCACAATGAGAAACAGTGTGAGAATAATGCTAGGGTTCTCGTCTTTCACGCCAACCACATTAAGATCGGTAATTTAGTCACTCTGTGCGAAGACTGGGAGGCAGGTTTTTGCAGTGTCGATTGTTTATTGGGCGATATTACAAACTAAACCCATCAATGACAAAGACAATACGATAGAAAAATCAGCACACTGGACGAAAAAGTGAGGGTTCATTAACAAAAATTACTGAGGGGTCAGTCAGGGATCAGTCAGGGATCAATCAGTGATCAGACAGGGATCAGTCAGGGATCAATCAGTGATCAGTCAGCGATCAGTCAGGGGCAGCCAGGGGTAGTCTGATGGAGCTAGAAGAGAACAGAGTCAGTGAGACATCAGTCAGTGAGGATTGAGATAGGAGAAGAAAGCCACTAAGTTCACCTTTCCATTCCATGTTGAACGGATCTTTCTTGCGATCTTATGCATGAATCTTTAAGTATCAGACTCCATTTTCTCGGAGCAGGAGGAGGAGGAAGAGGAGATTAGTGTTTAACATCCCATCCACAATGGGGTCATTAGAGATGGAACACAACCCCGGATTATGGAAGGATGGAGAAGCAAAGCGGCCAAGCCCTTTCAAAAGAACTGTTCTGGAATTTGCCTTATGCGAAGGAAAATTACGGGAAACTTAAAGCAGGATGGCCGGACACGGGATTTAACTCCATTTTCTCGTTTGACCTCAGCTTCTAATATAAATGAGAGCCGTCTCTGCGAGATAATCAGTGCAGACAACAAGTGATGAGATGGGCAAAATAACACAATGTGGTTGCTGATACAAGCGGTACCTGGTGGGACTAAATATAGCCGTCGTATAGCGGAGGAAGAAATGCCAGAGCGTCACCTCAAAGCTGCCGAACACAGAAGAAGAAAAGTGCTGGCTATCAATCCGCAGCCACACACACAACGAGATGAGAAAGGCTCGTCACACTGACATCACAGCAGCAACACGCTCTTGCAGATCAAATTGACCTCATCGAGCGCTAAGATGAAATAGTTCGTTTCCCCACATACTTTCTCAATTACAGCAGCAAGTCAAATCGGTCCTGAGAATATATTTGCATTGCCGATCCAATAAAAAACATAAATTTTTCCATGCACCAATCCTTCAATCACTTTTTCTGTTAATCAACTCCGTTTCACAACACTTCGGAGCCCAAAGTAGGGCACTTCATTTACAAATTATTAATTAATTTGTTTCATAAAAATACGCAGAATATAACTGAATTTGCTGCACCATGAACACCTTAACCAACGGTAGCAAATGGAAACTCCAATATTCTTATTCTTGTGGGATATGTTGATTAGAATATCATCCCAGTTATAACTTATGTTCGGTACAGAAGAAAGTCATCCACACAGGTGAAGGATGCTATGAGTGCATGATAGCTGTTGGGTGTGTCTCGCAATGTACGACCTTCGTAGAAGGAGAGGTGTTGGGTGTGTCTTGCAACAGAATAACTTAGCAGAAGGAGACGGTAACATACCATACCGTGTGTACGTGCACATGCTGCTTATCGCCGTCTTTCAGACTTTGAGAAAGGTGGGATGATTGGCATGAGGAAGTTGGGAACATCATACTGCCAGATCGTGCTGACGGTTGGTTCATGTGGAAAGGCTGCAGGACCAGTGATGTCGAGACGGGCTCGGGATAACTGTGTCGCAAGAAGAGCGTGCACAGGTTATTGCAGAAGCAGTACGCCACGAGAATACCTATCGACACTGACGAATAGATGGTAGCGCCAAGTCAGATGAGGCACAAGATTACAGGCATAGTGTTACCATGAATCGTCGCAAATTGCTGAAGGTTTTGTTGACATCAGGAGTTTCCTTACATCGTTTAACGCTGGAACCGTACAGCGGTTGAACAAAAATAAAGAAACACTGCGGGAAATGCATACTGGAACACAAATAGAGATGCCAGCCAAGCCTGCAAGTGGCCAAGTTTTATTTGACCGCTAACGGTACCTGCGTGATGCCGTCAGAAGCTGCAGGTGTCAGTTGTCGTCAGGACAGCGTTCAGTGTTGTGGTGAGTGAAGTGAATTCGAATGTTGGTAAATTTTCAGTGCTCCTAAGGCGGATGCTTCCGTACCCAAGGTAGAGAAGCGTTAGATGTTTCACGAGGCACCATATCGGAGCTGTATACCGCACAACGACAAAATCATGCCACAATGAAAATCACCTTAGCTATAATGATTGCCACTCCAATTCACGTATTACACCTAAGGTACTCTCTACCTCATTCCTCGATAATACAAAACAAGACGACTTCTTTGAACTCTTACGATGTCCTCCGCCAGTCCTATCTGATGCAGATCCAACACCGCTCAGCAATACTCCAGAAGAGAAGGGACAAACGTAGTTTAAACAGTCTCCTTAGTAACTTTGTTATACTTTCTAAGCATTCCGCCAATAAATCGTAGATTTGGTTTGGTTTCCCGCAACATTATCTGTGTGAGTGTTCCAAAATAAGTTATTCGTAAATGTAATCCGTAATTATGTAGTTGAATTTACAGCTTTTAAATTCGTGTTTTATCCCACAACAGAAATGTAACGGGTTCATTGTAGTGTTCCTGTGGATGACTTAACTCATTGTTTAAAATCAACTGCCACTTTTCACACCATACAGATCCCAAAACCACACATCAGTGATGCAAATAGCCGGCCGCTGTGGCCGAGCGCTTCTAGGCGCTTCAGTCCGGAACCGGATATGGATGTGTGTGATGACCTTAGGTTAGTTAGGTTTAAGTAGCTCTACGTATAGGGGACTGATGACCTCAGATGTTAAGTCCCATACTGCTTAAGAGCCATTTGAACCATGTGAAGTGATGCAAATGCACGTAACAGGAAAAGACTACGTCGAAGCCATGAAAATTGGCGAGTGGAGCAATGGAAGAAGGTAATTTGGTCGTATGAGTCTTGTATCAAACTGTTCCAACTTCTGGTTGAATTCACGTCTGGCGTACACCGTCCGAGGCTAAGATGTAGACCATTTGCTGCCAAAAGTGAAACACGGTGGGGATTTGGTGACGATCGGAGCAACACAACATGTTAATCCATGGGCCCCGCAATTACGCTGCAAGGTCGCATTATTGCCAGAAATTATACCACCATTCTGATGGATGAGGTCCACCTCATGGTACAACATTTGTTGCTCAATGGTGAGACTATGTTCAGGAAGATAGAGCTTCTGTTGACTCAGCTCGCATCGTCCAGGACGGGTTTTGCGCGCACGACGATGAATCATCACGTATCTCCTGGCCAATGCAGACACCGTATTTCAATATTACTGGGCGTCTGAATCTCTTTTGGAGAGAAGGATGTGTGAACACTAAGCACCTTCACTATCTTTGGATGCACATGCCACAATTTTGCAGGAATAACAGTATAAGATTGCATTGAAAACCGTGTTGTTGTTGTTGTGGTCTTCAGTCCTGAGACTGGTTTAATGCAGCTCTCCATGCTACTCTATCCTGTGCAAGCTTCTTCATCTCCCAGTACTTACTGCAGCCTACATCCTTCTCAATATGCTTAGTGTATTCATATCTTGGTCTCCCTCTACGATTTTTACCCTCAACGCTGCCCTATTTCGCCATCCACAGTATGAAGAGGATGCCAGGGATACCACAATTCAAGCATTACCTCTCGCCACAGACGACGCATTGGCCGACGACCTTCACTTAACGTCTGAGTGCAATGGTGGTGTTGTGAGTGCTAACAGACAAGCAACACTGCATGAAATAACCACAGAAATCGATGTGGGACCTACGACGAACGTATCCGTTAGGCCAGAGAGCGAAATTTGGAGTTAAGAAAATATGGAAGAAGACGAAAGACGCGAGTGCCTTTGCTAACAGCACGGCATCGCCCGCAGCGCCTCTCCTGGGTTCGTAATCATACCGGTTGGACCCTAAACGACTGAAAAACCATGACGTGGACGGATGAGTCCCGATTTCTGTTGGTAAGAGCTAACGGTAGGGTTAGAATGTGGTGCAGACCCCGCGAAGCAATGGACCCAACAAGGCACTATGCAAGGTGTTTGTGTCACCGTAATGGTGTGGGCTGTGTTTGTGTGGAATGAACTAAACTGGGTCCTCTGTGCCAGCTGAACCGGTCATTCACTGGAAATAACTAAGTTCGGCTAATTGGAAACCATTTGCAGCCATTAATGGACTTCATGTTCCCAAACAACGACGGATTTTCTATGGATGACATAAGGTGGCCACAGCTGTTTGCAATGGGTTCGAAGAACATTCTGCACGGTTCGAGTGAATGGTTTGGCCACCCAGATCGCCGGACGTACATCCCCTAGAACATTTAAGGTCATGATCGAGAGGTCAGTTGGTGCACAAAAACTTCCTTCTCCAAGACTTCCGCAATTACAGACTGCTTATAGAGGCAGCATGGGTCAATATTTCTGCAGCGGACTTCCAACGACTTGTACAGTCCATGCCACGTCTAGTTGCTGGACCACATCGGTCAAAAGGAGTTGCAACACGATATTTATCACAGCTGTTCAAAATGGTTCAAGTGGCTCTGAGCACTATGCGACTTAACTTCCGAGGTCATCAGTCCCCTAGAACTTAGATCTACTTAAACCTAACTAACCTAAGGACATCACAGACATCCATGCCCGAGGCAGGATTCGAACCTGCGACCGTAGCGGTGGCGCGGTTACAGACAAGTGCCTAGAACCGCTCGGCCACGCCGGCCGGCGTTAGCCATTATTGACAAACTTCTAAAGATAACTCACACAACTGAACAGTGCAGCCAATATGGCTTTAAATTGTGCATTAAAATAAGAGTTTGTTCGTGTTAGTGGATGTCACATCTCTTCCTGAATTTGCTGCTGAGCTTTGGTTCGGAACGGAATGAAAGATTAATCAATTAATAGCAGTTACGTGGTGTGCATCTCGACAAAGTTTGATAAATATTAATTCGTAGTGCTTCATGGCGTAGCACATTCTTTTTTAATTGATGTCTTTCTGAGAGTATTCGCTGTAGGATCTTGACAATCAGTACTCCCATTATCCTGAAACAGCATCGTTGTGAAAAAAAAGATACAAGCTATTTTTGTACAAACCCAATAACTTAAAATGTTGATGACTACTGGTTGACGATAATTATTTATATTATGTAAAAGAATCACATTTTATTACTTTTGTGATTTGTAATATGTCGAAGTCTACTGCGTAAATGTTTTATTAACGCTCGGCAGGCTCGCTATAGATTCGTGTTGTCAGTCGGCATGAAGTGTAAAACGTAATGGCAGCATGTCTTTAAATAATGTAAAGTTTCTGAAGACCTTGTTAGGGAGCTAAGACGCCATCAATATTTATGTTGACTGATCGTGCACTACGCAGTAGATTGACTTCTAAAGTCCTGAAAAAAATGCAGTTCTGTATTTAAATGGTAACTTACGCTTCTTTGGGTGGGGTTTGAGCGGAGAGAATCAACACGGAATGCATACTTCGTAAGCGAATGCTCAAAAGTAGCGACAACGGTATCTGCAGAGTTAGTGGTAATTCGATAAATCCATCTCAAAACCATGCTGCTTCGTTCTATAGGCTCTAGAACGGTTACGTGTTTCGGGAATAACTTTTTAGTGCCCTTATATTTCTTGAATTTGTTTGTAGCCTACACAGATGGCTAAAGCTTATTCTGTGTTCATCTGAAGGTGCAAACGAAATTGTCTTGCCCAGGAGGAGCAGGCACAGTAGGTAGTTATCAGAGAAAGCTTTTAATGCGGAGTAAACAAGGTGCTGAGCGGTGACTGGAGGCCGTATTTTAGGCGGCGCCTCGTAGTTCCTGCAGGCGGTCCTCTGCACGCCGCCCTCTCCCCGTCCTCACCACCAATTTCAGCCCCTCACAGCGCAAAATCTTTTCTCGCCGGGATCCTCCCTCCCGCGAAAGAGTTCCAAAGTTTTACGCAGATTGTGCCTGCCGTCCTTTTTTCCCTCGCTTTATTTTTCTGTCCTACACTTCGGCTGCCTCGAAGTTATGTAAGAAGGGGGAAATAAAAGCGGACTACATCCCCCGCCCCCTCCCCGCAGCTGCTGGCGGCCGGCGACACTCCAGGCCCGTTCGCAGGCTGTCCTGCACCCCCGCCGCATTTCCCTACTGGCGGCGGAGGTGTGGGTGAGGGGTGGTTCGGGGGCTGAGGGCGCAGAAGGACAGCTCCAGCGGAATAGGCATAACCGGCCGAGATGAAGCGGTAAGCTATAGTAACTCTTCTTGCGTGACGCCACCAAAGAGCAAAGATACTCTGACTCGACTGCACAGCCCAGCGAGCTTCAATTTTTATCGTTTTTCAATTACCTGAATTCATTCCATTTTTCATCTGCGCCTTCTTATTTGCTTTTAACATTTGGTATCGTAATTATACCGTATAAAACATTCGTTGTAATACTGGAAGAATTACACTACTGGACATTAAAATTGCTACACCAAGAAGAAATGCAGATGATAAACGGGTATTCATTGCACAAATATATTATACTAGAAGTTACATGTGATTACATTTTCACGCAATTTAGGTGCATAGATCCTGAGAAATCAGTACCCAGAACAACCACCTCTGGCCGTAATAACAGCCTTGATACGCCTGGGCATTGAGTCAAACAGAGCTTGGATGGCGTGTACAGGTACAGCTGCCCATGCAGCTTCAACACGATACCACAGTTCATCAAGTGTAGTGACTGCCGTATTGTGACGAGCCAATTGCTCGGCCACCATTGACCAGGCGTTGTCAGTTGGTGAGAGATCTGGAGAATGTGTTGACTAGGGAAGCAGTCGAACATTTTCTGTATCCAGAAAGGCCCGTACAGGACCTGCAACATGCGGTCGTGCATTATCCTGCTGAAATGTAGGATTGAGCAGGGATCGAATGAAGGGTAGAGCAACGGGTCGTAACACATCTGAAATGTAACGTCCACTGTTCAAAGTGCCGTCAATGCGAACAAGAGGTGACCGAGATGTGTAACCAAAGGCACCCCATACCATCACGCCGGGTGATACGCCATTATGACGATGACAAATACACGCTTCCAATGTGCGTTCACCGCGATGTTACCAAACACGGATGCGACCATCATGATGCTGTTAACAGAACCTGAATTCATCCGAAAAAATGACGTTTTGCCATTCGTGCACCCAGGTTCGTCGTTGAGTACACCATCGCAGACGCTCCTGTCTGTGATGCAGCGTCAAGGGGAACCGCAGCCATTGTCTCTGAACTGATAGTCCATGCTGCTGCATACGTCGTCGAAGTGTTCGTGCAGATGGTTGTTGTCTTGCAAACGTTTCCATCTGTTGCATCAGTGATCGAGACGTGGCCGCACGATACGTTACAGCCATGCGGATAAGATGCCTGTCATCTCGACTGCTAGTGATACGAGGCCGTTGGGATCCAGCACGGCGTTCCGTATTACCCTCCTGAACCCACCGAGTCCATATTCTGCTAACAGTCACTCAATCTCGACCAAAGCGAGCAGCAATGTCGCTATACGATAAACCGCAATCGCGATAGGCTATAATCCGACCTTTATCAAAGTTGGAAACGTGATGGTACGCATTTCTCCTCCTTACACGAGGAATCACAACAACGTTTCACCAGGCGACGCCAGTCAACTTCTGTTTGTGTATGAGAATTCGGTTGGAAACTTTCCTCATGCCAGCACGTTATGGGTGTCGCCACCGGCGCCAACCTGTGTGAATGCTCTGAAAAGCTAATCATTTGCATATCACACCATCTTCTTCCTGTCGGTTAAATTTCTCGCCTGTAGCACTTCACCTTGGTGGTGTAGCAATTTTAATGTCCAGTAGTGTATTAAGGCATGCCTTCCATTCAGTGAACCTTTCCTGTACTCATATTTCAACCATAACAGATGAATGTACCTTGCTGCAAATTTTATCTACAATAATGCTTGTAAGCTACTGTCATGACATTCATCTGACTCTTACAGAAAAGTCTTTTAAATTCATGTAATTTATTCGCTAATCTGTGTTAAATTAAACGCGTCTCAGTGAACTCAGCTAATTTTTTGAAAATATTTAAACTCAACCTCAAAATAAGCCCTGTAACTGATATCTTTTGAGCTTGACCCGTAGTTATGCAAAGGGCGTTGTCGGGCACTTCTCTGTGCTCGCCGTAGAGCTGTCCTTACCTCCCTGGCTCTATTTACCCAGACGCTCGGCCCATTAGTCCACAGCAGTGATTAACAGCGCATGGTGGTACGCTATTATTACACTAGTAGCTGCTGGAAACGTCTTTGATCCCAGTTGCTGCTATTTTTTTCAGGATTTTAATGCCTCTCTGGCAGGCGATTTCTGAATGTGCATGAAAGCTTTGCTTTTCGTCGATGTTCGTACTAAGGTGTCTATATACGTCTTTTCTTTTCACAGGTTGGTCATTTACTCTCATCGTGGAGTTTCTCGTTCTTGATAATGTTCTTTCTAGCGACATATAAACTGGTGTGATGCTACCGTTAGTTCATTTTCTACTCAGCAATTACTTAGTCTTTCAAGAACTACCCCTCAAGTTTCTTCTAGGTTAGCATTTCCTCCTGGGCAAATGGAATCACAACACGAATATTCACTTGTTGTTCTTGTAATTTAAAGCCAAGTTACTCATAGTGCAGTCTGTCTTCGATCGTCGTATCATCCAGAAGCAGAGTTATGAATAGGGACTCCACTGATGCCTCCCAGTCTGTTATCATCGTGCGATCGGATCGTCTGAGTATTGTCAATACAGTTGGTGATCGAACCTCGTTTGTTACAAGTTTGTATCGGAATCCCAGAACGTCTGCTACCATTTGGTGCCTTAATGTACGTCTCCCATTTTTCTACTCTTGTTTGGTGTAGTACGAGGATGAGTCAAATGAAAACCTTAAATTTTTTTTTTAAATATTATTTTTGTTCAGAAGTGGTACAAAGCTGTATCACTTTTCAACATAATCTCTCCCATGCTCGATGCAAGTTCTCCAGCGCTTAGACAAAAATTCTTTTGGTAGTCTGCGCAACCACGTATGCACCGCGCGGCGTACCTCTTCATCAGAACGGAACTTCTTCCCTCCCATTGCGTCTTTGAGTGGTCCAAACATATGGAAATCACTTGGGACACGGTCTGGTGAGTATGGGGGATGAGGAAGACACTCAAAATGCAGGTCTGTGATTGTTGCAACTGTTGTACGGGCCGTGTGCGGCCTTGCATTGTCGTGTTCAAAAAGGACAACTGCAAACAGTAATCCACGTCGCTTTGATTTTATTGCAGGACGCAGAGGATGTTTTAGGAGATCTGTGTATGATGCACTGGTGACAGTAGTCCCTCTCGGCATGTAATACTCCAAAATGATGCCTTTTTCGTCCCAAAAGAGAGTCAGCATTACCTCCCCTGATGATGGTTCTGTTCGAAGCTTCTTTGGTTTTGGTGATGAGGAATGGCCCCATTCCTTGCTCACTCTCTTCGTTTCCAGTTGGTGGAAGTGAACCCAGGTTTCATCATGTTCTGTGGAGTCACAACTCGTTGTGCCTGATCTGGACGAGGATCATCTTCCACTGAAGTCATACCATTTGCGAACTTAATACTCCATTCGTAGACTTGCTGCTGTGACAAACATGCATCACCGTACTGAACCTTCATTCGTCGATGAATTTCAATAGGTTTCACACCTTCACTACGCAAAAACCGAATAACAGAACGCTGTTCTTCCCTGGTGCAAGTCGCAAATGGGGCAGTCATCTTTGTACTGATACGGAGAAAGTATGTATGCATCTGCACTATGCTGCCACCTACAGCCATTCTGCACGCTGTTTGTAGCACGCCAACCAACTTACAGGATAAAGGCACTAAATTTCCATTTGTTATTAGAAATTGAATGTTTTGTTTAGAATCACTCTCGTAGTTCCTTATATTGTTGTGTGACAGGGGCTGGGACGACAGGAGTAACTTATTCGCTGATGTCCCTAAGTAACTCCTTGTCGACACTATCTAGCAACAAGATTATTTCGCTTTACAGAACCGACAACCTTCTCATAATTCCTCAGACTTCAGGCTTCCACATACACTGATGCTATACGTCGCCTAAGGTGCAGATCCATGTGGCCTGGAAGTTGACTGTAGGTCTACTAACTCGGAAGACGCCTGTTACCTGTAGAAAACCAACCAGAAAACTGAGACCGTCTAATACCTTTGGATGACAGTCTACTGTCGAGAAGGATGTTGCTTTTTTACGGGTAACCTAACTGAGTTCATCACGGGTTGGGAAGGCGACTCAGGTACTTTACGTTACCAGGCGCTGACATCTTCCAACGGTTGAGACCGCCACTCCGATGTATCCACACCAGATGTACCTTTCAAGGTGCCAGGGAGGCTTCCGTTTAAAAGAAAGTACTGTCTTAGCGAAAATCACTAATTTCGTAAGCAAATGGAACGATTTTCCTGAAAAAATATGTAAATATGCCTCCACACTTTCATATCGTCATTACCAGCTTGGTATCTCCTCTATCCTTGCATCACAAATAAAATTAATAATAAGAATTAAGCGCTTAAATTTTCAGCCATAAATGTTGACCTACCCTCTAAGACTTTCCATACATTTATTGCCCGAATAATTCTTTAAACTCCGCCAGCCACGTGGGATTAGCCGAACGGTCTTGGGCGCTGCAGTTATGGACTGTGCGGTTGGTCCCGGCGGAGGTTCGAGTCGTGCCTCGGGCATGGGTGTGTGTATTTGTACTTAGGATGTTAAGCAGTGTGTAAGCTTAGTGACTGATGACATTAGCAGTTAAGTTCCGTAAGATTTCACACACATTTGAACGTTTAAACTCCGCCGCACCTAGAGAGTATGGCATCGCAATAACAGGGACTAGGAACACTGCTAAGGGAACAAGCACAGAATGGCCTACATGTAACGCAAATCTTTTACTGTATTTTCCAGCCTGAGCTCAGACAAATATATGTAATGTCGTGTGATTAGGGCCTCCCGTCGGGTAGACCGCTAGCCGGGTGCATGTCTTTCGATTTGACGCCACTTCGGCGACTTAAGCGTCGACGGGGATGAAGTGATGATGATTAGGACAACACAACACCCAGTCCCTGAGCGGGGGAAATCTCTGATCCAACCGATAATCGCACCCAGGCCCTTAGGAATGACATTTCGTCGTGCTGACCACTCAGCTACCGGGGACGGACAAACAGATATAAGAGGCAGTCAAATGAAAAGTAAACAGATGGAAAAAAGTAAGTAAACGGTTTATTATTTCAGAAGTAGCCACCATAACCGTTAACAGATTTATCACACTGTACGACAAGACGGTCAATGCCTTCATGAAAAAATCTTTGCGGTTTGCTATGGAAGTATGATTTTAGCTAGGCGCGCATCTTCTCGTTAGAAGCAAATGACGGTCACGAATGTCTCTCTTTCTACTACATGTAGAATGTCTAAGGGTTTGGCAGTGAAACTCTGGCAGCGCAAACAACATTGGCTGCTTGTAAGCCCGGAATCATGATTCCGTAGGCAAGCGCAATTTTTTCCCCCATGAAAGCACTCGCCGTTTTGTCTCACAATGGGATAAGTTTATTAACAGTCATGGCGATTACTTTTGAAATAGTATCTACTTTACGTACCTTTTTTCCCATCCGATTCGTTTTCATTTGACTGTCTCTTATGAAATAAGCGTTTGGCTCATTGGCCGGAAGGCCCCTTACGGGGCACGTCCGGCCACCTAGGTGCAGATCGTATTACATTCGACGCCACATTGGGCGACCTGTGCGCCGGATGGGGATGAACTGACGATGAAGACGACACAACAACCAGTCCCTGAGCGGAGAAAATCCCCGAACCAGCCGGGAATCGAACCCAGGCCCCTTAGGACGGCAATTAGTCACGCTGACCATACAGCTACCTGGGCGCACACTGCCCTTTATAGTACCATTGTAAGCGCCTCTCCTGTTATGCTCAGCTGACTCGTAACAATATAACGCGCCAAGTTCATCTGGTGGTGAGCCACTAAGAATCCATGACAGGTCATGATACTGTTTGGCCGCGCGGAGTGTCCGCGCGGTTTAAGGCACCATTTCGCGGATTGCGCGGCTCGTCCCGCCGGAGGTTCGAGTCCTCCCTCGGGCATGAGTGTGTGTGTTGTTCTTAGCATAAGCTAGTTTGAGTAGTGTGTACGTCTAGTGACCGATGACCTCGTCAGTTTCGTCCCTTAGGAATTTGACACACGCGTAAACACACTCACACACTCACACACAAACATACACACACACACACACGCACACACATGAAACTGTTTGTATGACCTGATAAATACTATAGAAGTATACCACTGAACATCGTTAAAGGTTTATATACTTCAGTCACCAGGAGGATTCACTCCCGTTTGAATGACACGTGCGTCCCTAAGCAATATTAGCCGTTATGTGGGTGTTGTATTACTCTGTGAAAATCCGTCACAACTGCTCCGCCTTCAGAACTGCGACTCTTTCCCAGACAAGGCAGCAGGTTGCCGCCGCCTGCCGAGCGGGGAACGACTACCAGCCAGTAGCAGTGGCAAATGTAGCGCGAGCGGCTGGGATCAGTGAGTCAGTGTAGGAGGGACGGGGTAGTGGTGGGGGTGGCAGGATTCACGCCTGCTTAAGCGCCGGAGCTAAAAGTAAAACCCCGCGAGGGGGGCCGCTGCCGGCAGCGCGGCGCGGTGCCGGGGTGGCGGGCGATATTTTTTCGGCGCGGCTTATGTGAATCATTCCGGGCCATGAGGCCGTGTCGCCAGGGGTGGCTGGCGCTTCGCTCCGTGACGTGGTGACAATGGGACACGCTCCATTTCTCAATGCGCTGGGGCGCCGTCACCTAGGACGTCGACCGCCACCCGTCTCCAGGGGGGTGAAGGCGCGCTGGCCCGACTGAGCAAAAGGTGTGCGGTGCGTCGCCTGTGGCACGGACTCGGCAGCTCTACACACGGAAAATGTGTACGTCTGCGGGCAAGAGTCTTCCTCCAAAAGTTTTGTAGGACGGTTCTGAACTCACCGACAAGCCAGAAACGTCTTTCTATTATATTGGGTGTCCCACTAATTTCTACCACCTCATATAACTTAAGTTACTGTGCAAGGCCAATCCTCTCCTCTGTCAAATAACAAAGCTAGTGTCTCCTATCCTGCTCCTTCCTCTTCTTCCTATTCATCTATCTCCATTGGCCACGAAATCTTTTTTTTCCCTTTATGTTTCCTTAACTATATTTCACCATGTGTCTATTCTTCTCCTCCCTTCACCATCAGTTTCCCTCATACTTCCTGCTGCTGGCATTCCTATCTACAGTCTGTCTCTTTCATAATGTTTAGTTGTAACAGTACTTATCATCTACGAATATAAACTCTATATATATGTATTTTTTCCAAGTGTGCCTTTGTAATTGTTTATTTCACTTTTTGTACTAGATGTAGTTTAACATGCCTACGAAAACATATGAATGTAAAATAAGTTGAATACCTGGTTAGATATAAGAGAGGGCCTGATGGCCCTAATCTTGCCAGGTTAAATAAAACAATAAATAAATAACTTTTTGTCCAAAAGCAAAACAAAAAATGCATGTGAAGTCTTATCGGAACGACAGCGACCTTAAACAATGCACAGTTATTCAAGATGGACTATTCACTTCCAAGTGATTGTAAAACATTTTTGTATTAAGCTAAGGTATTGTATAAGAGTATGTGTGGAAACATCAAGTAAAACCGTTTGTTTTGCTGCAATAATCTCCAGGTAAATGGCTGTCAGACAATGGAGACGTCATTTTCTGTAGTCCAGGTCGCAACTGCGCAGGACACTGATAATTTCATTTGTTACAGTATGGTGCTCCACTGCACTTCAGACAAGATGTTCATGAGTTCTTGGGTACTGTGCTGCTACGTCGATGCATCGGATGTGAATCAACTGGCAATCTTCGGATGCTGGAATGCCCCCATGTTCTCTGGACCTGACATCGCGTGATTTTTACCAAAGACACTGTTTCGATACCCCATTTTCCACTTCACCAAAATATCAGTGACTTAAGAGGATATGTCTTGGCACCTGTGACTGACATCGATATAGACCCCTTAGTGTGAATGTGACCTAATTCGGCTACAAACCGGACGTTTGCCTGTCACTAGTTGCTCATATATTGAACATTTGTGAACAGAGCACAAAAAACTTCTTGAGTTGCTGTTTCCATGCATATAATCATGTAATAATGTGTGTGTTAAACCTTACGGGACTTAACTGCTAAGGTCATCAGTCCCTAAGCTTACACACTACTTAACCTAAATTATCCTAAGGACAACACACAAACCCATGCCCGAGGGAAGACTCGAACCTCCGCCAGAACCAGCCGCACAGTCCATGACTGCAGCCCCTTAGACCGCTCGGCTATGCCCGCGCTGCATCATGTAATACCTAATTTTGGTATAAACATGTTTATAATCACCTGAAAGTGTTCATATTATTCTCAATAACTCTGTATAACTACAACTGTCACATTAGATACCAGGTGACATTTATTTATTCTGGTGACTGGTTTCAGTGGAATATGGCCTTTGTCAACCACTAGCTATGAAATTAACAAAATGGTACAGCTAATAGGTAGAGGGTAAAACACGTATATGACGTTGTTGGCGTATGGTCCTGGTCACGGAGCTGCTGTACATTCCTAAAGGTGCCAGTCAACGAATGCTGATTATAATGTAGAAGCTAGGGTTTATAAGAGCAGAGCTCCGACCATGTTTCCACACGTGACTGGCACTGTGAATCAATGGGCGTAAGAAATTGAGCATGCATACAATGGAACAACCAACATACTATTGTATACGCAACCATAGCAAAATGTTCTATCATTTTCTTGGGATTCCATCTGGAATATTATTAACCATTCAAGCGATATTTCGGCTGACACCTTTTCAACCATTCTCAAGGTGAGTCGCCTGCAAGATTTTTAGAGTACTTTACACTGTCGAGTAACCACACTCCGGAAAAAATTATGGAATGTTCGATCCGGTGGGAAAACTTCTAGAATGACGTAATACAATGTGGATTACAATCTATAAACATATTTAAAATACTAATTGACAAACCCGGCATTGCTTGGTTATTAATTTCCCCAATTTTCTATTAGAAACGAAAACAAAAAACAAATGCGTTTGTAGTGAAGTATCGAAAAATTTCATTTTCATGTACTCGTGAAGAACACCTTTGAAATTATAAAACAGTCGTACAACGAAACATTCATAATGTACAAATGTATAGTACAGCATTCAGATTAAGACAAATCATCCCGGACAGTTTCCGCTCCCTGGAAGCAGATACCTTGTGTGCTAAAACGCGAAATTGAAAACGTCTTCGGAGTTTTATAGACGGCTATTGTTTCCGTCTACGGCCGTTTGCGCTTCGCAGTTGAAAGCTATTAAAAGTGCTGCCAGATTTAATGTATTTCCTTAGGTTGTCTCGATTCTGAGGGTGCCTTCTAATGAAGAATAAACGTATTAAAACTTCTTAGATTTAGTAGAAATGAAGAAATAAATTCGAACGACGTTTACAATGCAACACTTTTCCGAGTATCTCACTGTTCATTACGTCACATCTCCTCAAATATATGTGATACCATGATGCACTTCTGTGCCTTCATTTGGCAGCATATTTGATACTGCCTGCGAAATTTGTTGCGAATATAGTTAATAGACGGAAGTAACACATTTAAAAGTATGATGATGCGGCAGTTTTCCACGTATATCATTATTTGTGACGTCATATCTCCTGAACTACGATAGGTAGATGGTTTTTCAGAACTACAAGTACTTAGAAATGGTCAACATTTTACGCAGGTAGTTTGAACAAAAACGCCTTCAGTAACAATTTTTTTCGTATTTTATTAAATTACACGATAGACTTGGGATCCAATGAGTCCATCTTCAAGTTCGAATCGCCTAAAATGTAATTTAAATTTGCTCTTGAGTGAGGTGGAATTCATTTTCCTGTTTTGAGGAAGTTAGATGTTAGGTTTCGTAATTCGTGCGTAGAGTGCGGAAGTATATGCGAAACGGTGGGAAAAAATGAAAAACTTATCTAAGAACAAGGAAGAACATTTTTAAGCTTTCAAGGTCGGCATACGTTAATTTATTCACACTCTCGTCTCAAATCACGTTATTCAAGGCGCACACTTGTTTACAACTGTTAAAAAGCTTCACAGGTGTAGTTTAATCTGACGGGAGCAAAGATGAAGTTTAACACTTTGTATCAGAGACCTGAGTTCTAAGAATTACAATCAACAATCCTTTGCGTTTTCATGTAAAATACGTGGTTTTTTTCCTATTAGGTAAGTGCTTTGCTAATTTTTTCGCTCAATGATTTATTCAACAGATCATGTGTGCAACAGTCGCCGGAGGTTTGCCCTTATAGCCCCAAGCACCTACATGTTAGTTAACATAATTGACCTGTGCCTATTGGTGCCTACAGCTGATCCGTGTACTGGCTCAACACGTGACCAAAGATAAAAACGACTAAATTTTTTTACCTTGTATGACGGTTAGCTATTTCATACTCCGTAGATTTTCTTAAGTGTTGAGTTCGTGATCTGAAGATGGTCAGGTTCGAGTGAAATCGGTTACCAGAAAAAAGAAACATTAATTTCGATTCTGACTGACAGTTCTTGTGACAGTAAGCAAATGTCGTTAAACTGTCAGGGGGAAATTAACCAGCGTGAGTCCCTTTCTTATCACTTTGTTCGTTACTAATATATGACGACTGTACGTCTTTTTCAAGCAGAATATTACATTTGTTTTTATTCAGTAAGCCGCTTCGTTTCAAAAATGGTTCAAATGGCTCTGAGTACTATGGGACATCTATGGTCATCAATCCCCTAGAGCTCAGAACTACTTAAACCTAACTAACCTAAGGCCAGCACACAACACCCAGTCATCACGCGCTTCCTTTCCTTAGGACTGCTTCAAAACCGTAGCACAATGTACCATTCAAGTAAACAAGACGCTCTTAATAATGCTGAAAGAATAAAACTTTGACTGTTCTACTCCATCACACTGTGATAGTACATGGTGAGTTAACAGTAAATAAACGGAAAAACTACGAAAAAGTCAAACTAGTCATAGAGTCAATCATCTTCGGTTGACGGATCGTGCGAGTGCAATACACACAACTCATGCAGAACCTTCAGCTGAAGACGGCTCACTGATCAATGTGCCTTTCCCTTGCGTTTCCATTTGTTTATTGTCAACTTCAGAAAGCGGAGGAGTTTCCCGGGTACGTGCTTCTGTCCAAAAAAATTATTGAGGATGTTCAAAATAAATGATACACACTATGCTCTGAATACTACTTTCCTCACAGTGATAACTAGTTTCTTGAAGAAATTAACATCTTAGATTAGTTAAATGCAATCCACGCTGTTATCGGACCTAACAATTTTAAGGGGTCTATCAGATAAAACAAAAGTGTTGGCGGTAGATTCCGCACGACTATGCTCGTCTCTGCTATCAGCTAGAAGCTTTGCAGCTCTCGGAGCCCGAAAGAAATACAGGACTTGCAAAGTACTTGTGACGTCACATTAGTCGCCTTCCCCACCATACATCGCTAACGCTCGGCTCCGTGCAGATCCCACGGGCGATCAACTTTTCCGTGACAGGAACCACTAAGGGTCTTAACTTTGTCATGTGTCATCGACAGCCTGGATGTATTTAAACGCGCAGTTAAGAATTACTAAACCAGTCTCAAATAGTAACTCGCTCTCCGTCGGAGATGGCCGCTGTCAGACGTGCAATGTCGCGTGCTGTGACTGACGCAGCAGGGTCTGAATACCTTGTTGGCGCCGGCGGCCCTAAGCCGACGTTGCAAATGCTGGCGAGAAATGCCACCTTCTACCTGAAGTAGAAGTTCCGGAATTAGCGTAGGGTAATAGTGGACTCTCCGACGACCTTTTCAGGATTTTCTATCTCGTGTCTGCCACTTTGTACAAATATTCGACCCGCGAGAACATCGTGAATACTACTCCCAGCCGGGAGAAGCTCGGTCTCCCCTGAGAACACCCTGCGTTCTACAGTATTGAAAAGAAAATCCTAAACTGTGTAGATAATGGAATAAATAAAGTGCTCCAAAAATATCTATTCATAAATTATTTTATACCACCCACTACGGATCAACTGACCGAATTACTGTACACCACCGAGAGGGGGAGATTATGCAATATTTGTGAGTTAAGTATTTACAATGACCGCAGGTCATACACCCGTTCTAGAAAGAAAGAGAATATATCAAAATCTGTTTCATTAGTTGCTTTCATTACCATTAGGCAACTAAGTTATTAATTGCCTATTCAATAATATGGGAAAAAGGTTTATACAAAAATTTACAGCAACCAGACCGCCACGTTGTAAACACTTACGCGAATTATGGAAGAATCATTCAGTTTCCAGCGACTGTGACAGAGCCTAAAAAAGGTGTATGCAGTTAATTACATTTATTTCGGTGGATGCTTTCCGAGATGTTTACAATAATGTTAATAAAATAAATGATCGAGTACGAAAATACCTGTGTAGCTTATTCGACATACTGTCAGCAGTCACGGGGCGCTAGATATGCCGCGTTGGAAACTTTTTGCTCTATTCCCATCTACCTGAATTCGACTTAAAACAACAGGGCCAGGTCTCAAACAGCACGAATTGGCCATTTTCCACGGAAACGAAAGTAAAACAGACGCCGCATTGGTCGTACACACACAAAAACAACACCTTTTGCCTAATTTTAGAATATATCTTAACTCAATAAAAGACCTATGTACGTAATGGCTTTTAAATTCGATTCACTTACGTGTAACAGTGAAAAATGCTTGAGATCTGTATTATCGCGGCAAACAAAGTAATGAATGGACACGCTCACATATCGTTATTGTAACAGCTAATTATTCGTATTATGGATTAAGAAGCTTACAACAATGTTACCACGCTGTCGTTCCACATGTTTACTCACGTGTATCTCCATGATGACTCTTGACCCTCAGATTTCTTTGTGTACTATCGGTAATTCCCGTGCATTGGATTACCTTCTACTTGCCATTTTACTGTTCTTAACGTTCAACTGTTCATTGCTACAGCTTGAGGAAATAATAAACGTAACGAATACGTCAGTTCGTTCTCATGAGTCGGCAAATACTGAAGCAAAGCTTACGATCCGTTGCCACGCGACAGCACGCAATTGTAGAGCATTCCAAAGATGTTGTTTAATCATATTTTGTTTGTAATAGGGTGTGATGTAAATGAATACTTCAAGTACAACACACAGTTTCAATAAACTAATTTTTTCCTTAAGCTACTTACGAGAGACACCTAAAAGATCTTCTGTATAAATTTAATTTCATAGAAAAAATTCACAGTGTGTAGTTGTTTACGAATAAAACTTAGAGATTTATGCAATATCCTTTCTATTGATATCTCAGATAGTTTCTTGCAAGCCAGAGGTGTTGTTATTCTGGTGTTATGTCTGAAGATTGTTTAGATGCAGTTCTCAGTGCTAGTGTATCATGGGCTACCCTCTTCATCTACAGGCATCTGAACCTATTTGCATGGTTTCAACTACGATTTTGTCACTCACCCTTACTTCCAACACAAAACTGACAGCTTGACGACTCAAGATATGCCGTATCGATCTATCGTTTCTTTTACTCAGGTTTCGCTATACATTTCTTTTCTCATCTCTTTGCTCAGCCGAGGCGCTCATTTCATTTCTAACGTTCTTCCGCAGCACATCATTGCAAAAGCTGCTATTTTCTTCTTGTCTGCCCACGTGTCACTTCCTTCCAAGGTTATACTCAATACAAAGACTCTCATAAAAGACTTACTAACACTTCGATTAATATTCGTTGTCAAAAAGTTCCACTTTTTGGGGAACGCTTTTCTTGCTGTTAGCAGTGTGTGTTTGATATCCTCTCTATCTCACCTGTCATCAGTCGCCCTGCTACATAAATTTTAGTATCTCATTTCCTAAATTAGTTCATCTACATATATATCTATACTCCGCAAGCGACCTTGCGGTGTGTGGCCGAGAGTACTTGTGTACCACTGTCACTTCCCCCATTTCCTGTTTCAGTCGCAAACATTTCGTGGAAACAACGCTTGCCGGTACGCCTCCATGTGGACTTGAATCTCCGTAATTTTATCTGCAGGGTCTTAACGAGAAATAGACGTAGAAGAATGCAGTAAATTTGTTGACTCTTCTAGAAACGTACGCTTTCGAAACGTTAAGAATAAATCACACAGTGTTCCAGAAATTCAAGCAGCATCTGCCATTAGAGTTTGTTAATCATCTCTGTAACGCTCTCGCGCATAATAAAGGAACGCACTGCTCTTCTTTGGATCATCTCTATTTCCTCTGTCAGTCCGACCAGGTACGGATCCCACACTTTAGTGCAGTATTCAAGTATTGGTCGAAAGAGTGTTTTGTAAGGTACTTCCTTTGTTGATGAACTACCCTTAATGAGGATTTTTCAAAGTAATCTCAGTCTGACATCGGCCTTACTTGCAATTAATTTTATGTAGTCGTTCCACGTCAAACTGCTCCGTATGCGTACTCCTTTACTTTTGTTGGAGTTCGTCTTATAACATCTTTGGAAGATGCTGTATGTACCATTAAACCGCTCATTCCATTCTTTCGCTGTTTCTAACTGAATTACCATGCTATCGGCAAACCTTAACGTTTTTTTTTTTATTTTCTCCCTGCACTTTAATTATCGCTGCAAATTTTTCCTTGGTTTCTTTCTCATCGTGCTAAATGGACAGAGAGATCAACTCCAGCGACAGGTACAACCCATCTCACTACCATCTCAAATTCTGCTTCACCTACATGTCATTCGACTCATAGAAGAGCGGTCTGGTTCTGTAGAAACTGTGGATACCCCTTCGCTCTCTTTCGTTTATTCCTACTACCTTCAAAAATTCAGTATGTTCAATTCAACATATAAAATCAAAATGTGATATGTTCTTCGGCTTATAGAAGCGCTGTCTGATTTTGTTCACATTGTGGCTACCCCCTCACTCTCTTTAGTTTATTCCTGCAAATGTCTTAAATTCAGAATATTCCAGTCAACATATAGAATTAAAATGCTACGGCCTTTACGTGACACTTCTCTCAATCTGCATGTATTATAGATGCTGTTTTCCTCTTCTTCACTGTTTCTTGTAAATCATTTATTTGCCTCTCATATTCCTACATTTGTCCCAGGACTGCATCGACTGTTCCCCTGAGGTCATCTCATAACAGTATTCCCACTATTCAGCAAATACTTCGAAATGAATATGTGATGCTATAGTAGAAATATAGGTCGCTTGCATATAGGGGGAACACACCACAAGAAGGATCCTTTTGTGAAAAAGTCTACATTTCGTTTCGAACTTATGATTCCAGTAGAATGATATGACAGCATGAAACCGTAGACGCTTCAGGGAAATTGGCTAATTGTGCACTCTGTTAAACAGAATGTGCAAAATGCGATGAGGTCCCAATAGGGACATGTAGACCAAATTATGTATCTACACTCAGTAAACTTGAGAAACCTAAAAAGGGTAAGACAAATTATGTGGAACAATACACTGAAGTTATTTATAGAGACACAGTGGCGTTTTTTTTTTTTTTCAGTATACTCTGGGGTACAACCGTTCAAGCATCAGTTGAAAGAATCAGGCAAGTCTCTCTCTGTATATAATATAGAGTGAATATTTGTATCTCCTTGATCTCCTCTCATACCTCTAGATAGATTTCAACAGATTCTGCCACAGAAGCAGCAGGGTTCATGGGTATCAGGATTGTGGGGGTTTGTAACCACATAGCTCCAACAGGAAAGGAGATACATTCAAAAACATGTTTCCCAGCAACCAGAGTATACGCTGCCCTGCATGACAGGCACATAGTATGGGAACAATACCAGTCTATCTTAAAATCCTGTTTTGTAGTGCAGTCAACTTATAAGGGGAAGAAACAGTTGTCCAGCCCCCAATGTGCAAGCTGCCATGCACGGCAGGTGTGGTAGTAGCATTGGCCTGCTGACAGGCTTCGCTGTATGGAGAGGGAGGGGAAGGAGGTAGATAGTGAGACAGGGAGAGGTGATGGTGGAAAGAGAAAAGGGACAGGAGGAGTTGGACAGAGAGGGTGGGGGTGGAGGGAATGGACAGAGAGAGAGAGGAGGTGGATGATAATCATAGAGCGATGGGAGGTGGATATGGACACAACCTAACAAGAGAAGGGATCGGTTGGTAGGACAGGTTCTGAGGCATCAGAGGATCACTAGTTTAGTGTTGAAGGGAAGCGTTGAAAAAAACGATCGCAGAGGGAGACCAAGAGATGAATACACTAAACAGATTCAGAAGGATGTAGATTGCAATATGTGAGTTAATGAGCATTGCGCTCTCATTTAAATAAACGGCCGAAAGAGTCAGCCTTTAGGAATTGTGAAAGAGCCCTGTTGTCGAGGACCGTGTGCCACAAAGGGTGCAGTTTCACCTCAAGATGGGGAAATTCGCAGGCGTCTATTGTCTATTGAGGCCAAAGCGCTGTAGTGTGCGAGTGAGACAGACGAGAACCTACGTCATTGGGAATCACAGTAGAAATCATTTGTGGCCAAGGAGACGTAGCAGTGTTAAATATGGCGGACCTAAGCTCGACCATAAAGGGAAACATTTATGAAAACAATTTAACTCTATAGTAATGCAGGGAATAAAGTAACAGTAATTTTAATCTGCCATCTTCATAAAATTTCATGGTGATCCCAATGAAACTTGAATATAGATCATATCTATAATAGTTTAGGATTTACTTTTCAAGCGAAATTAACAAGTTTTGTATCAAAGACCTGAATGCTAAAATCTGAACTCTTTGGTCAATCTTAACGAACGACATTTCATATAGAAGCGCATCATTAAAATTACCAATGGTGTAAATGTCAACTCTGTATCTTTATTTGTTTAAAAGATATAGTAAATTTAAATTACTAGTATTTTCAGTTAAGCTCAGATCATCATTTCTTCCGCACAAAACACATTGAACGACGACAGCATGCCACCTTATTGAATCATTAGGTAACCGTGTATTTGTTCTAAAGGTTAGTGCATAATAGTTACTTTTGTTCTTTATTTACTAAGCAGAAAGCACGTTGGTGCAAGGCTAATGGTTGTGGCATTCAAAGCTAAGAAGGAAATTGTATTGTGTTTAATACAACAGAATGTAACGTTTATTATGTAACGGATATTATTGTTACTTTATTTAGAACGTGAAAGTGGTCAATCTTTGATGATTTAAATATGTTAAAATGTCAGTAACGTAGAATAAGCTGTAGACAATCAGATGGACGGCTTCAGGAAAGGGAAGTGCGCTAGAAACGCGGTCGGAGTTGGACAGAGGGCTGTTCTAGTCGAGATACCACAGGGAACACTTCGGATGGAGACGCGAAAACAGACAGTTCGGCTGGAGACACCAAAGTGCACAGTTCGGATAGAGACGCGAAAGCGGACAGTCGGTCTTTAGGCAGCTAGAAACTGAAACGACTTAGGAAACTGCGCGTTGTGTGATATCGCGGGACTTAGTCTCTGAGCGGTAAACAGCCGCGAACCTGGTGTGAACTCTAACTTTTCGCGTAAACATCGACGTGCAGTATTGGACTTGCGTTTCGCGATGAGGTTGTGAGTGATCGAACTCTGTCAAATGGATATGCCCTCGGGTGTAAAAGTAACTCTAAATACGACCACTTTCGCTATTAGTTTGCTTTATGAATAAACATTATTCTAACCAAATCGCAATTGTGTAGCCTAGATCATTTATGGGCCGTTAATTTAGTTCCCGATATTATTATTACTGTTATTATACGTTATATTAACTCTGTATTTCGCCAACTTGCCATCAGCCAGATAATTTAACCAAAAGGTCACATGTGTCTAATTTAGGGCGTGTAAGCAAGATGTTTGTTAATTTCCAGGTCTTCCAGCAGTTTGAATGTATGGCCTTTGTTTGCTAGGTGAAGTACACAGTCCAGATATAATCCTAAATGACCAGACACAGCTCAACACGTCCGCTCTCCTAAACTCCATATAATCATCTCTGTTGTTCATTACTTCCCACACTGTCTCTTCCTACATATTCCTATTTTCCTGTATTCATTAAGTTATTTTGTTTTGTTGAAGTCGTCTTTGTATTCCATATAGGCTGTAGTTTCAATAGTTAAAGCTTTTTTTTAACTGGTAGTTGTATTACTGTCCATGTTCATATTTTATTACTTTGTTCATTTATTTAATGCAAACTGTTACACAACCACTGTTTTGATTATAATGTTAATGTCAAAATGCAGTACCAACACATCCTCAAAGATTGCACTTGATGTAGGTTCCCTCAAAAGCTTCCATTTTCTTGCATTTATTTATTTATATTTATCTTATTGATATTGCTTAAGTTCCTTATGTATTCTGTAGTTAAATTGATAGTTGTGTCTTCTTTTGATTGGTTGTTTATCTCACTCCATGTTTCATACCTCCTGATGCAGCCTTGTAGTACTAATTTAATATTATTTCATTAGTTTTGTTTATTAATAGAAGCAATTATGTAGGCATGCTATTCCTATTTTGTGTTAAAGGTTTTCCTGCTTGCTCTATTGTTATCTATGTAATGTTCAATTTTTACTTTTTCTTTGCACTACCACAAGTACATTGATGATTGTGTCTTCTTTTGACTGGTTTGTTTATCACTCTCCATATTTCATACCTCCTGATGTAGCCTTGTCTAGTACTATTTTTTATTTTATTTTATTAGTTTTGTTTATTAATAGAAACTGTTATGTGGGCATAAGTATGATTTCAAAAAGCATCGCTCGTGCGAAACTCAACTTGCTGTTTTCCCATCTGATATATTGCGAACCATGGACATACTGAAACAAACAGATTCCTTATTTGTAGACTTCCGAAAAGCATTTGAGACGGTGCCACACTGCAGACTGTTAACAAAGGTACGAGCTTGTGGAATAGGTTCCTTGACATGTGAGTGGCTCGGAGACTTCTTAAGTATCAGGACCCAGTACATTATCCTGAAAGGCAAAATTCATCAGAAAAAGGGTATCGTCAGAAGTGCCTTGAGACGCTCGATAGCACCGCTATTATTTTCTATACACATAAATGATCTCGCGGACAGTGTCTGCAGCAATCTGAGGTTGTTTACTGATGACGCCGTGGTGTACGGGAAGGTGTAACCGATGAGAGACTGTAGGAATATATAAGATGACTTAGACAAAATTTATAGTAAATTTTTTTTGTTTATTTATAGACACAATCACATGCTTATGACACAGTCGTAACCGGTTTCGGCCATACAATGACCATCTTCAGATACTAAAACAATACAAAAGATAATTTATATTAAAACCTAAAAAATAAGTGCAATATTTAACCACGCTTATTAGTAATCTAACTGAATTTATGCGAAATACCGGGTGATCAAAATGTCAGTATAAATTTGAAAACTTAATAAACCACGGAATAATGTAGATAGAGGGGTAAAAACTGACACACATGCTTGGAATGACATGGAGTTTTATTAGAAAAAAAAGTATTGCTAGACGCGTGAAAGATCTCTTGCGCGCGTCGTTTGGTGATGATCGTGAGCTCAGCCGCCACTTTCGTCATGCTTCGCCTCCCAGCTCCCCAGACCTCAGTCCGTGCGATTATTGGTTTTGGGGTTACCTGAAGTCGCAAGTGTATTGTGATCGACCGACATTTCTAGGGATGCTGAAAGACAGCATCCGACACCAATGCCTCACCATAACTTCCGACATGCTTTACAGTGCTGTTCACAAGATTATTCCTCGACTACAGCTATTGTTGAGGAATGATGGTGGACGTATTGAGCCTTTCCTGTAAAGAACATCATCTTTGCTCCGTCTTACTTTGTTATGGCAATTATTGCTACTCTGATCAGATGAAGCGCCATCTGTCGTCATTTTGTGATCTTTTGTATTTTTTTGGTTCTAATAAAACCCCATTTCATTCCAAGCATGTGTGTCAATTTGTACCTCTCTATCTACATTATTCCGTGATTTATTCAGTTTTCAAATTTATACTGAGTTTTTGATCATCCGGTACAAATAGTTCATACGTAAAGGTGGCATACACTGAACACAGGTTCACGCGTTGTCAAACTAGCTATAAAACGTAAAACGCCGGTCTTATATAGATGTAAAAATTTGTTAGATTTTGTTCACCGTCTTTGCGCTATCTTACCTTTCTTGTCGTTATGCGAAATGTACGTTGGAGGCAGTGCAATCGTATTGCAACCAGCCTCAAATGCTGGCACCCTGAATTTTCTCAGTAATGTTCCCCGAAAAGAACGTCGCCTTCCGTCCAGCGATTCCGATTTGGGTTCCCGAATCATCTCCATAATGCTTACGTGTTGCTCAGCCCTACCGATAACAAATCTAGGAGAAATCCAGTGAATTGCTTTGATGTTTTCCTTTAATCCGACCTGGTAAGGATCCCAAGCACCAGTGCAGTACTCAACGATAGATCGCTCTAGCATCATCCATGCTATCTCCTTTGCAAATGAACCACACTTCCATCAAATTCTCCAAATAAACTGAAGTTGACCAGTCGCCTTCGATATCACAAATCTCACATGTTCGTCCCATTACATATGACTTTTCAGTGTTACACCCAATATTTTAACGACGTAACTATCTTATGTTCTTCACACGAACAGGAAATTTTCTAAAACCTTTTTGTCTATGGAGTGCGTAATTGATTCTCTTGTAATTTTTTTTATTTATAGACATAATCACATGTTTATGACACAGTCATAAACGGTTCCGGCCATACAATGACCACCTTCAGGAGCTAAAATAATACAAAAGAAAATTTATATTAAAACCTAAAAAAATAAGTCCAAAATTTAACCACGATTATTGGTAATCAAACTGAATTTTTGAGAAATACATATAATTCATACCTAAAAGTTGCATACGCTGAACACAGGTTTTTGCGTTGTCAAACTTGCTATTAAATGTAATACACCGGTCTTATACAGGTATAAAAACTTGTTAGATTTTGTTCAAATGTTCAAATGTGTGTGCAATCTTATGGGACTTAGACAAGCGCGTCCTCTATAAGATAGTTATGATTTTTCAAAAGCCTAAAACACACAAATTTCCTATTAATATTTAGGTCAACATACGTGCTTCAGCTGAGGATGGAGCCTTCCAGCGGCCGAGTATTGCACTGTGTAGTGAGGGCCGCAGCAGATGTCAACAACCTCTAAGGCGGAGGAGCGTGCCATCCACCTGTAGCAGAGCACTACACTCGGCTTCCTGCCCGTGTAGTCCCTGTCGTACCAATGGACATCGACATAAACGGGAAACAACCGGACATTCAGCGCCATCGGGCGTCAGAAATACACTCTACAAGTGCTACTACCATATCCATCTACAGCAATGTTTTCTCCTTGTTCTGAAATGTTATTTTACTGATTTAACGTTTTTTTCTGTAATCTTAAATTTTATGTACATTTGACCTAAATATTAATAGTAAATTTGCATATTTTAGACTTTGGAAAAATCATGACTATCTTATAGAGGACGCGCATATCTAGCGCAAAGACGATGAACAAAATCTAGCGGCTGGTCCCGGCGGGGTTCGAGTCCTCCCTGGGGCATGGATGTGTGTGTTTGTCCTTAGGATAATTTAGGTTACGCAGTGTGTAAGCTTAGGGACTGATGACTTTAGCAGTTAAGTACCATATGATTTCACACATATGAACTTTTGAACAAAATCTAAATCTAAGACCGGTGTTTTACATTTTATAGCTATTTGGACAACGCATGAACCTGTGTTCAGTGTATGCAGCCTTTAGGTATGAACTATATGTATTTCGCAAAAATTCTGTTTTATTACTAATAATCGTGGTTACATTTTGGTCTTATTTTTTAGGTTTGAATATCAGTTTGATTTTGTATTGTTTTAGCCCCTGAAGATGGTCATTGTATGGCCGAAAGCGTTTATGGCTGTGTCATAAACATGTGATTGTGTCCATAAATAAAAAAAAATTACAAGAGAATCGATCATGCAGTCCATAGACAAAATGTCGTTTTTACAAAATTTCTAGTTGGTGTGATGAATGACAGTTACCTGTAAATGTACGAAACTGGAAGTTAAGGCACATGAGTAGGAAAATCAAACCTGTATTGTTCGAAAACAGCATTAATAGCTGCTGAATAAGATAATTACGTCGTTAAAATATTGGGTGTAACACTGAAAAGTCATATGTAATGGGACGAACATGTGAGAATTGTGATATAGAAGGAGACTGGTCGACTTCAGTTTATTTGGAGAATTTGAGGGAAGTGTGGTTCATTTGCAAAGGAGATAGCATGGATGATGCTAGTGCGACCTATCGTTGAGTACTGCACGGGTGCTTGGGATCCTTACCAGGTCGGATCAAAGGAAAACATCAAAGCAATTCACTGGAGTGCTCCTAGATTTGTTATCGGTAGGGCTGAGCAACACCTAACTATTATGGAGATGATTCGAGAGCTCAGATCGTAATCCCTGAAGAAGGGACAAAGAATCCAGTGAAATTTTTTAAAGTGCTTTATCTGAAAACTACCTTGAGCAGTTAAACAGAGAACCGACTCGTGGCGACAACGTATTAGACCTTCTGGTGACAAACAGACCCGAACTATTTGAAACAGTTACGCAGAACAGGGAATCAGCGATCTTATAGCGGTTACTGCATCGATGATTTCAGCCGTAAATAGATATATTAAAAAAGGTAGGAAGATTTTTCTGTTTAGCAAAAGGGACAAAAAGCAGATTACAGAGTGCCTGACGGCTCTACACAAAAGTTTTGTCTCAAGTACAGATAGTGTTGAGGATCAGTGGTCAAAGTTCAAAACCATCGTACAATATGCGTTGGATGAATATGTGCTAAGCAAGATCGTAAGAAATGGAAAAGAGCCTCCTTGGTACAACAACCGAGTTAGAAAACTGCTGTGGAAACAAAGGGAACTTCACAGCAAACAAAAACATAGCCAAAGCCTTGCAGACAAAAAAAATTACGCGAAGCGAAATGTAGTGTGAAGAGTGCTATGCTAGAGTCTATGAATGAATTCGAGAGTAAAGTTCAGTGTACTGACTTGGCAGAAAATCCTAAGAAATTTTGGTCTTATGTCAAAGCGGTAGGTGGATCAAAATAAAATGTCCAGACACTCTGTGACCAAAGTGGTACTGAAACAAGATGACAGACTAAAGGCCGAAATACTAAATGTCTTTTTCCAAAGCTGTTTCACAGAGGAAGACTGCACTGTAGTTCCTTCTCTAGATTGTTGCACAGATGACAAAATGGTAGATATCGAAATAGACGATAGAGGGATAGAGAAACAATTAAAATCGCTCAAAAGAGGAAAGGCCGCTGGAACTGATGGGATACCAGTTCGATTTTACACAGAGTACGTGAAGGAACTTGCCCCCCCCTCCTTGCAGCGGTGTACCGTAGGTCTCTAGAAGAGCGTAGCGTTCCAAACGACTGGAAAAGGGCACAGGTCATCCCCGTTTTCAAGAAGGGACGTCGAACAGATGTGCAGAACTATAGACCTATATCTCTAACGTCGATCAGTTGTAGAATTTTGGAACACGTATCATGTTCGCGTATAATGACTTTTCTGGAGACTAGCAATCTACTATGTAGGAATCAGCATGGGTTTCGAAAAAGACGGTCGTGTGAAACCCAGCTCGCGCTATTCGTCCACGAGACTCAGAGGGCCATTGACACGGGTTCACAGGTAGATGCCGTGTTTCTTGACCTCCACGTGGTGTTCGATACAGTTCCCCACAGTCGTGTAGCAGGTCAGTAACTGGAAGCAGTTAATTCCATAAATTATCTGGGAGTACGCATTAGGAGTGATTTAAAATAGAATGATCATATAAAATTGATCGTCGGTAAAGCAGATGCCAGACTGAGATTCATTGCAAGAATCGTAAGGAAATGCAATCCGAAAACAAAGGAAGTAGGTTACAGTACGCTTGTTCTCCTACTGCTTGAATACTGCTCAGCGGTGTGGGATCCGTACCAGATAGGGTTGATAGAAGAGATAGAAAAGATAAAACGGAGAGCAGCGCGCTTCGTTACAGGATCATTCAGTAATCGCGAAAGCGTTACCGAGATGATAGATAAACTCCAGTGGAAGACTCTGCAGCAGAGACGCTCAGTAGCTCGGTACGGGATTTTGTTGAAGTTCCGAGAACAAACCTTCACCGAAGAGTCAAGCAGCATATTGTATATTGCTCCCTCTTACGTATATCTCGCGAAGAGATCGTGACGATAAAATCGGAGAGATTAGAGCCCACACAGAAACATACCGACAATCCTTCTTTCCACGAACAATACGAGACTGGAATAGAAGGGAGAACCGATAGAGGTACTCAAGGTACCCCCCGCCACACACCGTCAGGTGGCTTGCGGACTAATGATGTAGATGTGCATGTAGAGATGCTGAAGGTTACGTTCTTTTCGAGGACCACTATTGAGAAAATTTAGAGATACAGCATTTGAGGCTGGCTGCAGAACGATTCTACTGCCTCCAACATACATTTCGCTTAAAGACACGGAATGTAAGATACAAGAAATTAGGGCTTATACGGAGGCATGCAGACAGTCGTTTTCTCGTCGCTCTATTAGCAAATGGACCAGGAAAGAAAATGGATAGTAGCGGTACAGGGCGTAAGTGGTCACGACATATCACTTTGGTGAAGTTGAGTGAAAGGTCCGTTGGCCTTAAAGATACGAAGTTTGACAGGTAGAGAGCAGCAGATTCTGAGAGCACGAGCAGCGGCGGCAGTGAGTGGAACTGGGGGTGAGCGGCTGGACAGCCACCACCGGTGCCTGCAGCAGTTGGCGCAGCTCTGGCCGCGACAGGCGAACGCTGCGGAGTGTTCTCCGGTAACGCTTCTGCGCAGCGGGTGTGGAGGCGGCGGAGGCGGCGGCGGTGGCCGGTGAGCTGGCGTATAATAACGAGATATAGCGCGGGAGGCGGAGGCGCCGGCACACCCACACTCCGGCGGCTCCTCGTCCTCTTTTTATGTCGGAACGAGGAGGAAGAAGCGGAGGACGTGAAGGAGGAAGAAGTAGCAGCGGGGCGGGCTTCATTGAGGCGAGTCATCAGTATCCATAAGTAATAAGCCGGCGGGTCACCGTATAATGGCGCGTGCCCACCTCCAGCCGCGCGCTGCGGTAGCGGGTTCTGGAGCTCCAGTGTCCGTCCGTCTGTTATTGGGCCCTCTCGGCCGATAACGCGGCGCGGCCGGCCGCCGATCCCCCTCCATCCCAGCCCTCCCTCGCTCTGTCTGATTGAAGCCATCATCGGTCGCTATCTGCAGGAAGAGAACGCTCCGTCATAGCGATCGCTTGCGTCCACTGACGACCGTATCTCCCCGAGGCCGCCGCTGCCTGCTGCTGTACTGACTCTCAGTCCTACGCTCCCCTGCACAACAGCTAAGCTTGTTAACTGACAGTCAGCAGTGTCACTCTGACTATGAGTCTATATTACGACGTGTTTAATATTCGACAACAACTCTCTTTTTACGAACTATGCATCATTCGCGTTTTACTAATACTTATTAGCACAAAGCGTTTCTGCAGCACTCTGCTATCATCAGGCGCATTGGAGTTACAGGTTCCTTAATATGAATGAGCCGTGCTGCGGCTCGCGTTGGTACTGTCTGTAGGTTTCCGCCCTCTGTTGGAGGCCATACGGTATCGTTTAGTTGGCATGCTTGCGGTTGTTTGTCTTCTCGTGCTGACTGGCGCCACTCGGTTTCACAAGCCTTGCCTGCCGCTAGTGGCAGCAGCGGCAGTTATCGATATGTAGTAACTGTTTCCCTGTCTTTGGGGCAACGTCGTTGTTTTTCCGGGTCATCTTAAGAGGCACCCAAATGCCTTGCTCATACTGTGGAATCAAGCATTCAGGCCTGCGAGATGAGTGGTCTACCAAGCGAGTGGTTTTATTCTTATTTCTCGAGTAACATCAATGACTGATTATGAGCTCTAGTATTCACAATTAAGCTACAAATTATTCTCCTGTTTGAATATTACGCAACGGAAACGAATAACGCACATCTGACTGTTAGTAATTTACACAACTCTGATTGTTCACTACGCTCTGGAAATACCACATTTTATTTCTTACCCAATGGCTTTGACCAACACGTGGCCATCGCACTGAATATGAATGGCGTACACATTATAAATTCTGGATATCGTGACTACACACTATTCGAAGAACAAGGCCACCAATCTTTTTCTTTTCACTATCTTTTTTATTCCGATAAATTCTGTTAAGATTCAAAGATAACCTAAACACACCATTACATTTTATACAACAATTACACATGAGAAACTCCGCCCAGTGGGCATGGCTTTACATTGGTGATTCTCTTTGTTATGGTCTCGTAATGATCTAACGCTACAGTGCACTTTCTGGATAGGATGGTGGATCTTTGCTAAATCTCACACATCGACTCTCACACCCATCATCACGAAAATTGCCTCCAGACCGAGCGTGCGATACAAAAAGGAACGTGCATAACCCACTGCTTCTGAACCTATCTTGCTACTCTCCCATGCAAATCACACATAATTAAATTACGTGAAATACATCACATTGGCAACATAGAATACAATCGCAAAGAATAGTCACAACGTTAGAATCACTTCACTTTCAGCTTCCCCACGTCAATTAGTATTCATTCCAGTTTCACACGACACTGCCCCACTTCGTAACTTTTCTTTCCTACTACGAACTTTGGAGGATATATGCACGTCCTCCTGTGAAATGCAAGCCAAGTGGCGTTGCTGGATAGACGACTGACTCACTTTGCTTCTCTCTCAGAGTATCATAGTTTGAATCAAGCGTCACACGGAAACATGACACGCAAAGTAATATTAAGAACATATTCATCACACACTCGAGTCCTCAACTGATACCATGGACGAGTACTTTTCTTTATCTTTTGTCTCATACACAGATTGAGACTCACACATTACTTACCACGTGGAAGTGCTCGTCTCTAGTTTCAAGTCCTGCACACGCCATTTCTTAAATATTTTCAACTTATAGTACACTCGCCAGAAATTCACCTTAACGTTAGCACTAGGAAGTATTTCAACTTAGTACTAGCACTCGCAAGTATTTCAACTTATTGCTACACGTGGTTTCATTGTGACCGTTCCCCTTAATATTACCTGCCTGTCATTTAATTCTCCTCCCAAAAGAGAAATAATTGTTCCAAAATACTCTTAAGTATTCCACATGCATACCATTCTTTCCACTCTTTTCTCTTTACGGAGCACACCTAAGACAGGTTTTACCACCACAAGATCCAGCGCCAGAGTGCTGAAACATGGCCGTTCTTCAGGTCACCTCGCACCTCCGCTGAGGTGGGGGAGCACCTTGCTACCGTACTGGTCAGCCACATTTCAGGCGCTTAAAGCTCAGGTAAATTTCATCTCTTTGGTTCCACCAAAGGTGACCAAAGGACCATCTCAAAGATGATCATATAGTGCACATTCACTATCTGCGGTTTGCAGACTACCATACATTCATTCGTTTCACAGATCTCACCAAATGGGATGCAGGGATTTATTTTGTGGGAGTGCACATGTGGTCAATTAAATAAATAAATTGTCCTTTCCTACACTGGTATCCGGCTTCGGTGTATTAAGTAAAATGGAGCTATTATTACAAAAAATATGTTGTTCTGACAAGAATAACGAAGAATGTTGTACCTATTTTCAATGTCGGGCGGTACTGTATCCTTTCAATGTGAGTGCGCTAGTTCGGTTGGAGACTCAGGAGGAGCCAGGTCTGCGCAGTGCCAGAACACGCCGGGACCGTTGGCAGCATGCATCGACTGCCGGATGGAAGGGCTGTGGTCACGGGGGTGCACGACCTCGTCGTAGACCGGCCCCAGCAAGCTTTAAGATGAGTGCATTTCAATCCAAGTTGAGAAACCTCCACCATTTTGATATCTCGCGGTTCTCCAGTGACTTGGGTTCCTGTTGCTGCTCGTAGTGTCGCCGAGGCGAAGAGCATCACGTTGAGTGCTTGGGGAAGGCGGATCTGATTAGCTCTTCCTCAACCAGAGGTAATTTTTCTTGCCTGGTGGCCGCTAACGCCCCGGTTACCTGCCCTGGGGTTAGTGTATGTAACGGCAGTGTACATTTCTTCGCCTTGCCGCTGCTATCCGGTAAGGCGTGTAGTTTTGACAGCTTTCTTGATTGTAGGCCGGTTGGTAATTCCTCTACTCTGGTGGTAATGATTCCTTTCTTGTTACGGGGCTCTAAGCACAGTGTTATGGGGACGTAGTGCAGACCCCCGATTCCGCATTTGGTGTATTGTTCCATCGTTGCGTTTGGTTTATCGGAATTAAGGTAGCTTCAGCAAAATTATCATTAGTTATTCGTTAGACTTCCACCCGTCTGAGTTACCATCTTGTGAAGTGAATGCAGCACTTGGCAGCCTATCTCATCGCCCGCGAAAGTGTTTGTTGCCGGACCTTGTCATAGGTCGATTCCTGGGGCACCGTCTGGATCAGTTGCTTGTTTTTTAATTACCTTTTCCTATTGTATTTGCTGTTTTAAGTTTTTTATATCATTGCCATTTCTGTTGTGTAAGAGTTTCAGCTGTGATTGTGGTCTTTTGCCTCATAATTCTAATTTGGTATTTGTATTTTAGCAGTAAGCCTTAAAATCGTTTTTACTGCCGTTCCTGGCGCCTGATGCCTTCTGCTGTGTTTGGGACAACTTACCTTATTATTTCAATGCCTGAAAGTTGTAAATTGCAGCGAGTTCTTAAACAACTCCTAATTGATTTACATTCTTGGCGTGTAAGTCCTTCAGCCGTGATTGTAGTCGCTTGCCTTAAAATTCTAATTTTGTATTTGTATTTACGCAGTAAGCTTTTAGAACCATATTTACTGCCATTCCTGGCATCTGATGCCGTCTGCTGTGTTTGTGGCGACTTGCCTTTAATATTTCAACACCTGCAATTTTGAAATTGCAGCGAGTTTTAAACAATTCTTAATTTATTGCCATTCCTGGAATGTAAGACCTTGTGCCCAGATCTCAGTGGCTTGCTTTCAAAAAATTATCTGTTGTATCTGTATTTAATGGTGATTTGCTAAATTGTAACTCTCTGAAAACACTATTATTTACACTGTTGTTTATTCCTTCATTAATAACGTGTGGTATTTTTTATTTATTGTTGAGTCTGGAATTACTGGTTTAAAATAAATGGTGTGTAATTGTAAAAGGTAACCAATTGTAACTGATTACGGTCCCATCCACAATCGTAACCGAATCCTGCCTTCCCTTGACTACCACCAGGTTTCACTGAAGTGTAATGCTGCTTATTTTATGGTTACTTGTCCGGCATACAGAGCACACTTCTAAACGCAGCTTTGACATTCAGTCGCTTACATTCGAAATGTTGGTGGACTACATTTAGAATATGGACAATTGAATGTGTTACTTTTAAGTGATGGTGTGTTTATTCTTCTGACCAGAGTGCTAGATAAATACATATTCAGAAAGAAATGGTTAAATTTCAATACATAACCTCACTGGCACACCCGGCAAGTTCCTGTAATACCTTAGATTACTTACAATGTAATTATAAGCCACCTGATAATGGCAGCTTGCAGCACAAATTCGTTGCTCTAATAAGTATTAGTAATATGTGACTGAAGCAGTAAAAATTATCATAAATATTTGACACAGTCGTCGACTTCAACCAATTCCATACAACGTGGATAAATTTAAGTAAAATCATCTTATTCAAAATTCATCAGTATTATATCACAAATATTTAATGTAATATTCTTGATAATGAACGGACATATTTTTGAAAACAGTAGAGTATATCTTCGTTAAAGAAAGAATACTAGGTAACAGAATTTCCCAATTTTTCGGTTTTCAGTCTGTTGATGTACTTTATTCTTCTCATTTGCAGTGAACGAAAGAACGTCGATTTACATTACCGCGGCGATGGAGATGTGACGGTAACGTAGTTACGCGCATCTGGTATGAGGTATATTTCCCCGAGTTTTGTGAGTCAAGAATAATATACGGAATTATGGGAAAGAAAACTGAAGATCTGTTAGTCAAAGATCAGTTTAGATTCAGGAAAAGGTAATTTAGGAGAGGCAGTTCTCACATTGCGCTAGATAATCGAAGTAAAACTTACGAAAAATCAAGACACGTTCATAGGATTTATCGAGCTAAAAAAAAAAAAGCATTATATGATGTGAAATGGCGCAAGATGTTCGAAATTGCACATAGGTATAAGGAAAGAGGGGTAGCATACAATGTACACAAGAACCAATAGACAGCAATAAGAAAGGACAATGAACGAAATGTACAGATCAAGTATGGTGTAAGACAAGGATGGAGCAATTGTCCCCTGCTATTCCATCTGTTCATTAAACAAGAAATGCAGGAATAAAAACAAAAAAAGAACAGGATAAGAAGCGGGATTAAAATACAGGGCGAAAGAACATCAATGATAAGATCCGATCATGCTTTTGCTGTCCTTAGTGGAAGCAAGGAAGGATTACGGGATATAAGGAACGAATGGAGAAGACTTCTGCGCACACTGTATGGAGTCAGGGTAAACAAGGTTTAAAAAATGGTTCAAATGGCTCTAAGCGCTATGGGACTTAACATCTGAGGTAATCAGTCCCCTAGACTTAGAACTACTGAAACCTAACTAATCTATGGACATCACAAACATCCATGCAGGAGGCAGGATTCGAACCTGCGACCGTAGCAGCGGCATGGTTCCGGACTGAAGCGCCTAGAACAGCTCGGCCACAGAGTCCGGCTAAACCGAGGAAAGAAGAAAGTGATGAGAAGCAAATGAAATAAGATTAGCGATAAAATAACCATCGTATCTGGGGACCACGAAGTAAACAGACTGAAATAATTCTGCTTCCTTAGAAACAAAATACGATGACGTACAACGCAAGGAGGATTAAGAAAGCACACTAGCATAGGCACAGAGGACTTTCTAGGTCAAAGGAAGTCAACTAGTGCAACCAATGGCTTTAATTCGAGGCAGAATTTTCTGATTACATACGTCTGGAGCACAGGATTGTATGGAAGTGAATTATTGGGCCACATGGGGTAGCCGCGCGGTCTTGGGCGCCATATGACAGTTCGTGCGGCTCTCACCGTCGGAGGTTCGAGTCCTCACTCGGGCAAGGGTGTGTGTGTTGTCGTTAGCGTAAGTAGGTTTAAGTTAGATGAAGTAGCGTGTAAACCTAGGGACCGATGACCTCAGTAGTTTGGTCCCACAGGAGCTTACCACCACCACCACTGAATTATTGGAGTGTGGGGGAAACATGATTAAGAACGGAAATGAAGCATATAAGATTTGGTGCCACAGGAGGATGCTGAAAATTACAAGCGCTGATAATATTAGAAAGATCTCCACAGAATAGGAGAGGATATAACTATGTAGAAAAGACTGAGAAGAAGAAGGGTTAGAATGATAGAAACATATCGAACAGATAAATGAGGACGGGTGTGAGTGCTACTCTGAGAGGAAGAGTCTGCCACAGGCGAGGAAATCGTGACTGGCCTAACAGACTAACAACACAGAGCAGTTACCGTAGGACCATCTCATAAAAGACAAAAAAAGTAGTTCCACTTTAATGGTCGACTGTTTTTCTCTAGATAGGAGTCTTCGAATAGTACCCAAAATGAGCAAACACCGGCACTTTTGTAACTGTGATTCGAGGAGTGAGATAGTACAACCTTCCACGATCGACATAAAACTGCTCCTGGACTCTAGGAATTTGTAATATAACTGAATTCTTAGTTTACGTATTCACTGAGTGCTGAATCCACAGAGGATTAGGGAAAGCAACTAATTCGAAGGAGAGTTACTCCGTTTTATTACTCGCGGAACACGATGTCACAGATACTAATTTAGTGATAACAGTTCTAACGGACCCTCATCGTCGTGCCTTAAGAATAATCAAGTTGCAGCTCAGATTCCTTCCAAAAAAGTACGACTGTCACTGAATCATAACGCATCAAACGCTGTCTTTCACTACATTATATACACATCAAAAAAAAAGTTTTGCATCACCTCGCTCCCGGGGGTTCTAGAACCTGTACAGTACATTGGAATAGAGATTGCTGTACAACCGCTACCTCTAATACCCAGCAGCACGTCCTCTTGCATTGATGAATGCCTGTATTCGTCGTGGCATACTAACCACAAGTACATCAAGGCACTGTTGCCCCAGATTGTTCCACTCCTCAACGGCGATTCGGAGTAGATCCCTCAGAGTGGCTAGTGGGTCACGTCGTCCATAAACAGCCTTTTCAATCTATTCCAGGCAGGTTTGATAGGGTTCATGTCTGGAGAACATGAAGGCCACTCTAGTAGAGCGATGTCGTTATCCTGAAAGAAGTCATTCTCAAGATGTACACGACGGGGGTGTGCATTTGTGGACCATCAAGACGAATCCTCGCCAATATGCTGCCGATATGGTTGCACTATCGGTCGGCCGATAGCATTCACGTATCGTACAGACGTCACGGTGCCTTCCACGACCACCGGCACTGTACGTCGGCCCCACATAATGCTATCCCAAAACACCAGGGAGCCTCAACCTCCCAGCACTCGCTGGACAGTTTGTCTAAAGCGTTCAGACTGACCGGGCTGCCTCCAAACACATCTCCAAGAATTGTCTGTTTGAAAGCATACGCGACACTCATCGGTGAAGAGAACGTGATGCCTATGCTGAACGGTCCATTGAGCATGTTGTTGGGCCAATTTGTACCGCGGTGCATGGTGCCGTGGTTGCAAAGATGGACCTCGCTACGTACGTCGAGAGCAAAGTTGCGCATCATGCAGGCTATTGCACACAATTTGAGTCGTAACACTATGTCCTGTGGCTGCACGAAAAACATTATCCAACATGCTGTCAGGGTTCCTTCGAGCCATAGTCCGTAGGCACCGGTCATTCGCTGCAGTAGTAGCCCTTGATCAGCTTGAGCGAGGCATGTCATCGACAGTTCCTGTCTCTCTGTATCTCCTCCGTGTCCGAATAACATCGCTTTTGGTCCACTTCGAGACGCCTGGACTCTTCCCTTGTTGAGAGCCTTTCCTGGCACAAAGTAACAATGCGGACGCGATCGGACCGCGGTACTGACCGTGTCGGCATGGTTGAACTACAGACAACACGAGCCGTTTACCTCCTTCCTGGTGGAATGACTGGAACTGACCGGCTGTCGGACCCCATCCGTCTAGTAGGTGCTGCTCGTACATGATTGTTTACATGTTTGGGGAGGGGAGGGGGGGGGGGGGTGGTTTAGCGGCAACTCTGAATAGTCAAAGGGACTGTGTCTGTGGTACAATATCCACAGTCAACGTCTGTTTTTACGAGTTCTGGGGACCGGTGTGATGCAAAACTTTTTTTGATGTGTGTATAACCTTTCCCGAAGCCATTGACTTAATATCATTCAAGAGTTAAGACAATATACACCGGAATAGTTCATACATTTATTACTCAGTCGATATGCTGTAATTGTCTATACATTTCAAGACTATGAATTTTTTAATTTTTTTTTTTTACTTCTACGTAGAGCCACAAAGCGCTCCTGTACTATATTTTGTGTGTGCCTCTAATCCCCCCCTCCCCTCACCCCCACCCACCGCTCCTCCTCCTCCCCATGTGAACCATGGTCCTTGCCGTACTGAAGGTGCAAGTAAAGAGAGGGGGGGGGGCTTTTGTGGAGACCAGACTAACACATTATTCCTGAAGAGGGAAAGCAGCCTTTTCAGTAGGTGCAGCGGCAACTGTCTGGAAGAAAGACTGATTTGGCCTTGTGACATTAGTCAAGATAGCCTTTCTGAGCTGATATTGTGAATCCCTGAAAGTAAGGGGAATGCACAGAAAACGGAAATGGCATGCTACGAGAATGTTCGATCCCTTAATCTGGAAGAAAGGTTACATACTTCAAAAAAGAGGTTTGATAGACTAATGTAGATATAGTGGAAATTGGTGAAGTGTTGTGACAAGAAGAAAAAGCTTTCTGATCAGGTCAGTACAGGGATATGAGCACAAAATCAAATAGTATAATTCATAAGTAGGCCTAATAATGAATAAGAAAGCAGGAATGAGGGTAAGCTACTATTAACTGCATTGTTAACGCGTTTTCGTAACCAAGACAGGCACAAACCCAAGCTCACTGCTGTAGTACAAATTTATATGCCAACTAATTCCGTAGATGATGAAGAAACTGAAAGAATGTATGGTAACATAAAGGAAATTTTTCTGATAGTTTCGGGAGGAGGAAATTTAATTGTGATAAACGAATGAAATTCGGCTGTAGGAAAAGAAAGAGAAGGAAGAATAGTAGAACGATAAGGACTGGAAAAATGGTATGAAAGAGGAAGCCGCCTGGTGGAAATATGTGCAGAGCGTAGTTTAACACTAGCTAACATTAGGTTTTATTACCGTGAAGGAAGGGTCTATACGTGGATGTGACCAAGGGACAATGGAATGCTTCAGACTGATTATATACTGATAAGAGAGAGGTTTCGGAACCGGGTAACAAACTGTAAGCTATATGCAGCGGAAATGTTATCTTTGATCATAATCTATTGGTTATGAATTGCAGATCAAAACTGAAGGAATCACGAAAGGTAAAAGATTAACGAGAGGGGATCTGGCTAAGGTTGCAGAGGTTGCTGAGAATTTAATAGGGAAAACTGGACAACATTGGACTAAAAAAAGGGAAAGGGATAGAACAGAAGACGAACGCTTAGAGAGATGAAACAGTGAGGGCATCATAGGATAAAATAGACAAAAAGACAAGGCCTAGTAGAAACCCCTGGATAAGACAGGAGATATTGAATTTAACTGACGACAAGAGAAAACACTAAAGTGCAAAAAATGAAGCGGGCGAAAAGCAATAGAAGAATGCAAAAGGTTAGATGGGTGGATCGAGTAACAAATAAGGAGGTACTGTATAGAACTGGGGAGAAAAGAAATTTGTGGCTCAAATTGACTAAGAGGAGGGATTGGTTGATAAGAAACATCATGATGCATTAAGGAAGTGATTGTGTGATAATTGAAGGAAATAAGAGGAGAAAAATTGTAGAGGGAGATAAGGGCCTGAGTACTATAACCACGTTCTGATGAATGTAGGCTGTGGTAATTACTCACCGATGAAGAGGCGTTCACAATAGAGCCTAGCACGAAGAGCTGCATTGAACCAGTCTTCGAACTGAAGACACTAACACCAGCAAAAACAACACAATATTATATTGTTTTCATAATATTAACGAATTAATGAATTAAGTTGAGCTGTCGTGATCGTCGTTGCCCTTCGACTGTTCTGAGTTCTCTAGATTATTTATCATTTATGAAGAATGTAATATTCAGCGACAGACGAAGTGGGTAGCGTTGCTGGAGCACTGTCGCCGCCCCCGGTCGCAGAGTGTAACAACAACATCCCGGACTTACCGACGCGGGTAATGCAGACGTCTCGTTAGGATTCCTGTCAGAGACGAGCACCGCCCAGGTAATGGGCTGTACGCGCCGTCGCCCGCGACATAACTGCTGCAGCGGAATGTGTGCGACGTGCGATGATGCGGCAGCCGCGACAAAGCGGCACGGAAGTCGTAGGAAACGGAAGCTGACTGAATCAGCCTGAAGGCTCGTAAACATGGGCCACAAAACGTATTCATTCTTTCCTTTCAGTAGAAGCAGCATCATTATAACTACTGGAAATCCATGATAAGTAGAGAACACCTATATACATCCAGGACCACTGAGAATAGAGTATCCAGAGGGAAGGGAGGTATAAACTTTGCAAATAAGTACAGTGAGATCCGACAAGCAAGTTTGGTGCCAATGCGTATGCCCACAGGACTTGGAGTGGCGCTGGAACCGGGCAGGAGAACCTGTTTAAACGGCGCCTAGTGGACGAGTCATACACCTGAAGATCGCATCCCGACTCGAAGACGATGCTAATATGAGCAGAATGGCAAGCAGACGCGGTACATGGCATCAAACCAGTCTGAGAGCGGTCAAATCCTCGGCATGGATACCGGAGACGCCGTGTGGCTCGCCATGTCGATCGTTTGAGTGTTCTGTCAGACGATGTTGGCAGCAATGGACACAAGATGGGGCCGTCCGGTGTGGCCGAGCGGTTCTTGGCGCTTCAGTCTGGAACCGCGCGACCGCTGCGGTCGCAGGTTCGAATCCTACCTCGGGCATGGATGTGTGTGATGTCCTTAGGTTAGTCAGGTTTAAGTAGTTCTACGTTCTAGGGGACTGACGACCTTAGAAGTTAAGTCCCATAGTGCTCAGAGCCATTGGAACCATTTGAACACGAGATGGGGCCCACGTGCGAGGTACCGGGTCTGGAGCGACCTGGAGGACAAGGCGAGGGGATCGAAGGATCGTGCGGCAAGTGACAGGCTCCATGACATAAGCAGACGTACGGGTTCTAGTTGTTCCACCAACCCGTTTCTAGACGTGGTGTTTAGTGATGAATGACTATTGGCTGTGGGGACGGATGAGAACCGCATACGGGTGTGAATGCAGCCTGGTGAACGGTACAGTTCCGCTCACGCGGCCGGCCGTCACACTTGCGTAATGGCATCGGGGACTACAGTGTGCGACAACCGTTCCCCTCCAACTGTGGTACGTTGAAACCGTAAAGGATCAGCGGTATAATGAAGACTGCCTTTGACACTCTGTGGGTCCGTTATACCTAGTACACTTTTCAGCAAGATACAACTCGTTCACGTACGGCTTATGTTGCTCAAGATTTTCTATGTCATGTCTCGATTCTTCCAAAGCCAGTCAGCTCTCCACACTTACCCTCTATAGAGCATGTGAGGGACAAGCCGAAACGCCAGATGCCGCCGTGCCATCATTGACTGATTTGGAGGTGGCTGTTCAAGATTTAGTACCCAGTCTCCCTCAGAACAACATCAACTCGATACTGGACCGTGTTGCGGCATGTATTTGCAACAAGAGGTGCTCCAAAGCGTTACTCATATTGCACTGTATTTGGGTGACTGCCACGATAGCTGAGTGGTCAGTGTGACAGATTGCCGTCCTACGGGCCGGGGTTCAAAAATGGTTCAAATGGCTCTGAACACTATGATGGGCGAGAGCCTCTACAAAACGTTAGAAGAACGAGACCTCTCCATTTCTTGCTGATAACGGTTCAAAATGGTTCAAATGGCTCTGAGCACTATGGGACTTAAACATCTGTGGTCATCAGTCCCCTACAACTTAGAACTACGTAAACCTAACTAACCTAAGGACGTCACACACATCCATGCCAGAGGCAGGATTCGATCCTGCGACCGTAGCGGTCACGCGGTTCCAGACTGAAGCGCTTTTAACCGACCGGTCACACCGGCCGGCGGCCTGGGTTCGATTCTCGACTGGGTCGGAGGTTTTCTCCTCTCAAGGTCTGGGTGTTGTGTTGTCTTCACCATCATTTCATCCCCATCCAGCTCGCAGGTCGCCCTATGTGTCGTCGAGTGTAATAAGAACTGCACCAAGGTGACCGGACTTGCCCCTCAAGGGGCCTCCCGGCAAATGATGCCAAACGCTCAATTCACTTCCATACTGTATTAGGGTACTTGTATTCGTTTACTTGTGTTGATTTCGGGATCAAGGAAATTTCTCATTTAAATTATTATGTCTAAGAAACTTCATTTCGACTCTATGCTCCCATCTTGCTGCGCTATTTACAAAGTGCCTGAGTATATGAAACCTAGTGGCAGTTTAAAACTGTGTGTCAGCAGTAGACTAGAAACGGAGGCTCTTGCCTTTCGCAGGCAAGTGTTCTGCCGTGTGAGCCGTCCAAGCGCGATTTGCGATCCGTTCTTGCAGCTCAACCTCCGCCAGACCTCATGAACCACCTTCCAAACTTCTCAGGCGTTCTGCAGTGTACCTTATAAGAGTAGCACTTCTGGAAGAAAGAGTACTGTAGAACAGAGCTTTCCAAATTTTTTCTCACCGCAACATGTTTCTAATACACACAGTTTCACGAGACACCCTTCACTAGTCTGAATAAAAGAAATTGTATAGTAACAAATCATATTTTAAAGAAATACTTTGTCTTATATTCCATTTTTAAGTACAGTATAATTATATATTAAACTGCTTTTCGCAAATAGAAAACTTTTCAGTACTTCTATGACTTTAATGACTCGAGCGGGCTTGGCGGGCGTTACATATCTGTCCTAAATTAGTTCGGATCTAGGACCAATTAGATGTATTTCTTCGTCTAACTTTCTCTGCACCTGCATGAAGCAAAGCCTTTTTTGCAGTATTCTCAACTACAAGATAACTAGCTTCTTGAAGCTTATCAAAGGTCTTAAATTTCTTTAGTAAGCAAAGATGATTGTTCTGCCTTAGGATTTATTTCAAATAATTAAAACTTTTTTCTTGTCAGTGTTTGCGTTTTGTTGAAATATGTCGAAGCAATTTATTCCTTATCCTACCTACATTGGAAACTATTTTACTACATATCGCACACTATGGCGTAGCACATCCTTCATACTGAGTATTCTTCGCTACACATTCTTACATTTGTATTCTTGCTAGTGGATTATGGCGGGGTGGAACAGAAGTTGAGACGCACTATTTGATTGTCGTTCTCTTTCTACGGAAATTTCAGACACATTGCTCGATTGTTGCTCAGCATCTTATGCAACACGATCTGCCAAAAGTGTCTTTCTCACAAAAAATGTACCCACTTTTGACGAATTCTGTATCACATCATTTTGAAAGAAGTAAAATGATGACACATGCCACGAACGAATCAAACATACAGACTGAAGGAAAAATGTACAATCTTCTCCCACTATCGCTGCTCGGAACGCTTCTGAAGACCGATATTTAGCACCAATATGTAGCAGTAGAGGAAAGACATCCGGTGCTATAATTGATAGTTATATGCTCTAAATAGTGAAATTAAAAATACCGATCACTCGTTCAATATGCGATCTATGGTTACGCTGAACAGAGAGAAGAATTTTTTGTTTTATTTTGTCACAAGTGTTTCATTTGTTTTACATTATGTGATTAGTAGTCTCGTGACACTCCAGGGTGTCAGGACAAACAGTTTGGAAAGCTCTGTTGTAGAGAACTGGTTTAGCCACATCCTAGGGGACTGTATATAGAATAAATCTTTCGCTCTGCACCGGAGCATTCTCTAATTTGAAACTCTTTGACAGATAGGAATTTATTGTTTGCCGGACCGGAATTTGAAACTTGGATCTGTACCTCTTCCTGGCAAGTGGCCTGCCGTTAGAGCACTTACCCGTTAAAGGAAAGGTCCTAGCTTCGAATCCTTGCCTAGCAAACTGTTGAGGTCTGCCAAGAAGATTCAAATCAGCGTCCACTCCGTTGCAGGGTAAAAAAATTCATTCTGAAAACTTCTGTATATATTTGCTAAAAATGCTGAAAAGTTTGGCTTCAGAATCTTCTCCCTAATAGCTAGTGTGACTTACACATTCTAAGGCAAAAAAGACGCGCAACGAAAGAATTATACGAATGGGACGGAAATCAGTAGATAAGATGTACACATGCGTTCAAACAAATGCTTGGAAACGCAGAAAAATTTGACCATTTATTCAAGAGAAAGAACTTCACAATTGAGCTTATGACTAATGCGTTGGTCCACCTCTAGCACTTATACAAGCAGTTATTCGATATGGCACTGATTGATAAAGTTGTTGGATGTCATTCTAAGGGATTCTGTGCCACATTCTAATTGGCGTGTTAGATCGTCAGAATACAGAAGTGGTGGGAAGGACCCGCCCGTAATGTTCCAAACGTTGTCAAATGGGGAGTGACTGAATCACTTTGCTGGACAAGGAAGAGTTTGGAAAACAGCAAGACCAGCAGTAGAAGTTCTCATCGTGCGTGGACGGGCATTATGTTTCTTAAAGTAAGTTCAGGATGGCTTGCCAAGAAGGACAACAAAACGGGGCATAGCATATGGTCAACATACCGCTGTGATGTAAGGGTAGCGCGGATGACAACCGAAGGGGTTCTCCTATGAAAACACGTGCCGCCCTAAACCGTAATTCCCGGTTATCGGACGACAGTCAGGTTGGTATCCCACCGCAGTTGGTAGCGTCTCCAGACACGTCTTCGGCATGGAATATCACTGTTTGCAGTACAATTGTGTTCAGTGATGAGTCCCGCCTCGAACTGAGCCCCGATGACGAGCTAGGCAGTCATAGGCGTCTGCAGACAACTGACGTTGGAGATGTGTCAAGTGGTTACCTATCTGCAGGTACATAGGCTTACTTCGTAGGTTTTCTGTGTAAAAAGCACGTCTTTAAAATTCTCATTAAACGTGGGCGGGTTCCACCGAGGGTAAAGCTGAACTGGAGTCCCTTAGACGGACACTTTTCCATTGTCTTTGCAGATGTATCGAAGTTGCTCTCCTCCATAATCAGGTTACAGGAGGGAGCAAAACTTGAGGGCTGAAAAACCATAAGCACCCTTTGGTGCTTCAAATCACTTTCAGATTTCGTCGAATGGTTTTGGACAGTGCCAAGTGGTTCCACCCCGTACACCAAAACAAAAATTGCGGTCGCATTGCGCTACAAAGGGGTGAAATCATGTTCAAGGTGTTTTTACGCCACAGTGTCCTTGGAGAAGGGTTGAAGCGTCAGGGAGAGCTCAGCATTATCAAAGATCGTCAGGAAAGTATTCCTGTTGCTCACCGTACGACGAACTGTCGTTATCAACCGCCTAGTGTGTGGAATCAATCTCCCAAAGCCACATGTGGCTTTACGTCATTTATGCCACCTACAGAGGGCTTTTCGTGTCGATTCTGAGCGGTGCTGGGTCTCAAATGTTTTCCTCGGTCACCCATAAGAAGAGACCGTGTAATTTCAACGCCGTCTTTCTGATCACTGTCACAGAGAAGTAGAAAGATCGTGTGAAATATGGGTAAGAGGGGCTGTGACGACGTTTCCATTGTGTGACACTTCTACCGTGGCGTTAAATGAACTTCTGAGCTCTGTTTCTCTCATGCGTCGACACCTTGCTGTGAGAAGCATAGTCTATCCTGAGGGAACGTCGCAAGGAGCTTAACTTTTACGTCATTACAGAGATAGGACGTAGGTAGCTTTGATCCAACTTTAACATTTCTGAGAAGGTGACAGAAGCCGCTTGGTGACGGTGCAGAGACTCATAACGGTGTTCTTTGTCCAAAAGAGTAATCGGACTTTCGAGTCTTTTGAGGGTGGTGAGACTACTACAGGGCACTGATTAGTGGTACAGGGGAGGAAAGTACTTAACCTATCTCGTGGGTCGAAACGAGGTTGGCGACCCTGATTTAGCGTGACACAATATGTGGACCAGCACATAGGAACTATTCAGGTCCACCAACAAACGTTTCCGAGGATGGGTACAGATTAATACGACGCGCAGCTAATCTAGCTCACCGCACGGCGATAAGAGTTCGGTCTTTCTCGGCCGCGACAGCGAGAAGAGTTCACCAGGCACTACAGGAGCTCCGAGACAACGGAAGGGAAGGAACGTTTCACAAGAACACAAGAGAACAGCACAGTTCGCAGCCGTTCACCGGTCGCCGCTGTTAAATGTGGCCGTATCGTATTTCACAGGACAGCGAGCGGTGTGTCGCGACCCTAAGAGGATCAGGAAGCCTAGCCACATGTGGCGCCATCTGGCCGCGCACCTGCATCTCACCTGGTGACAACAGCAGGCGCTGTCGTCCGGTGCACTGCCCTTTTGGGAACAAGCAACATCGTGTTTCAGCGCCCTCTTACTATTCCTGTCTTCTACTACCCTTCGGAATAGCAAAGATAAATTCAGTGGGTCTGAAAGACAGTTCTTGCCTGCTGAGCTGTCAAAAATGAATAAATAAATAAATAAATTTTCAGTCAAATGTAAAAGCAGTCAAGTCTTCAGCCATCTACCTAGACGCAAAGTGATAATGATGGGACCAAACCACAGGATAATACGGTGTTGCCTCGCATTTAAGTTTGTCCTTTTCAAAATTGGTTCTCTAGAATCAAAACAGAGTTCCTACTTTGGAATAGAGTCAAAAATGTGTAATATGGAAATCAACTAGCATGGAATTCAAAGTCAGCTCAAGTCACTCGGTCGACGAAGCGACAGACTACAAGAAGGAATGACCGTTAGAGTATATAAGTAATTTGTGGAAGAACTGGACTGTCTTCTTGCAGCAGTTTTTTATAAGCGTCTAGAACAACGAAGTGTTTCTCATTATCGGAGAAATGTGCCCCCCCCCCCCTTCCGGTCAGTAAGTGTTAGCCTATCACAGGACAGATGCACTGTAGAATACTGCCGGCTATTTCAACTACAGAGGCATAAAAGCGCCATGAGCCTTAGACCCTTAGATATGCAAAAAATTTGAATTTCAGCGAAACCATACAAATTAGGTTCAAGTAAGGCTGTATACTTTCCGTATACTAGGGCAGATTACGCACATATCTTTCTTCCAGAAATCAAATTTAAATCGTGTTTGTCAAAACGTAGTGTTATACGGAGTGTTCCAAAAGTCTCTCCGCGGTGCCGTATGATTGTTCGCCTGCCTGGATTAACTTCCCTTCAAGTGGACTCTCCCAACGTACCACTGTTTCGTTTATCTCAGCCAGCGTCAGTAGTGTCGTTGGTATGTGTCGTTACGTGTTGACACGAACGTGTAAGTTTAGTTCCTTTGTTCGTTTGTTTCGTTTTTGACACTGACAAAATGCTAACCATTGAAGAACGAGTGATTTTAGTTCAACAAGTGTTCAAAGTAGGCGGTAAATACACAGTTTCAGTTCGTCACACATTGAATTCAGTTTTCCCGGAGACAACACTCCCACATGGTGAAACTGTGCGAGACTTGATTAACAAATTTTGAAGTACGGGTTCAGTGACAGATGCACCGAGAAGTGGTCGTCCTAGCGTTATGTCTGAGGATAAACTACTCGATGTTTCCGATAAAATGCCCATGAGTCCGAACAAGTCAGTGACAAAATTCGGCCAGGAAATTGATGTTAGTATTGGAACGGTCCACACCCTGCAAGGACAAAATTAGAACTTCTCCCATACAAAGTGACAGTGGTGCAAGAACTGAAAAATACTGATCATGGCAAGAGACTGCATTATTGTCAATGGTTCAATAATTTCGTTCAACAAAATGGAAAGGCTATTCTTAATGAAACGTTTTTCACTGATGAGACGTGGTTTCATTTATCCGGGTAGATGAAATCGAAAAAATTCTGTGAAAATAGAAGTTTGAATTGCAATTTCTAGACGTCGGATTGTGGGTTCCATAGTTTTCAACGAAACAATAAACGCACAACTATACTGCAGAGATATTCTGTACCCATTCATAGGAGAACTTGTGTTAAGTGAATTACTGAAAGATTATTTTCAACAAGATGGTGCTACCGCGCATACAGCTCGCGTTTCAGTGTCACTGATTGCTGGAGCTTTTGGTGATCGCATAATTTCACAGGGACTTTGGCCTCCGCTATCATCTGACATAACACCACCTGACTTTTTCTTCTGGGGTGCAACGAAAGCAACTGTCTATAAACACCGTCCAAAATCCATCTATGAATTTAAAACTACAATATCCACTCTCACTGCTTCTGTTACAGAAGAAATGTTACAACTTGTGTCTGGAAACATGATCAGACGAATTGCATTGTGTATTCAGCAACAGGGGGACACTAAACATATATTGTGAAAATTTGTAGAAAAAATGGATATTCAATAAATTAATAACTTGTATTTCACTGAGTTTCATTTCGGTATATGTGGTGTCACCACCAGACACCACACTTGCTAGGTGGTAGCCTTTAAATCGGCCGCGGTCCGGTAATATACGTCGGACCCGCGTGTCGCCACTATCAGTGATTGCAGACCGAGAGCCGCCACACGGCAGGTCTAGAGAGACTTCCTAGCACTCTCCCCAGTGGTACAGCCGACTTTGCTAGCGATGGTTCACTGACTTCTACGCTCTCATTTGCCCAGACGATAGTTAGCATAGCCTTCAGCTACGTCATTTGCTACGACCTAGCAAGACGCCAGTATCCGTACTATTGATACTGTGAATCATGTGCCATAAAGAGCGACGTTCTCCATTAATGGATTAAAGTTAAGTATTCCACCAACTACGTCCGTTTTTCTCAATTCTAATTCCCTTGTCATGTTCCAGACCTCACGCCAGCCTGCGTGAGCTGAGACGCGTGCATTTCGGCCTCTTTTAGCAATAAGGGGTTGGCTCTCCTGCCAACCACAACAGTATACTGACTGCGGCATACGGCCTGCGCGGCTGCCCATTATACGGCACCGCGGAGAGACTTTTGGATCACCCCGTACATTGCGCAAAATAAGGAATAATGGCCAACAGTAATTTCAGAATTTGAAAGCGACAAGATTGTGGCCTATCGAGACTGTCCTCTACCGTTCCGCAATATTGTTTGCTGAGTGTCCTATAGCTGTCATACGTTTATAGAATCGATGGGTTCTGGACGACCCATGTGACTAGCGCCCGAGACGACATGCTGTTCGCTGGGCTGTGCAGGATCGCACCGGCACGTTGCATTACTGTAGTCAGGAACTATGTTTCTTTGCAGCAAGACATACACTCTGACACCGCATGAAGGAGTTCCGCAAATTGGTCACACATTGATGTTCATGCAGGCATCGACGGAAAATGCAAAATTGCACAGTAACTATGCATCGCAGGCAGGCGCACGACCAGTATATTCAGGTATCCACATTTGAGAGGGAACTTATAGTTGAGCTCAAAGAAGCGGTTTGAGGTAGTCATCGAATCACTAGACATTTGAATAGGAGCGATGCCACTATTTCACGATGATGGAAAGAATGTGTGAATTACAGGGAACACAGCGAAGTAAATGGTTGACCTAGACACGTGACAGAAAGTGAGGACCGAGAATTTGTCAGAAAGGAAATCAGAGCCCCGGATTCATCATCTTCATCGTTGATCCGAGGTACCACTGGTGTTTCAGTGACCACAGTAAACTTTAACAAGCGTCTTACAGAAAGGGGGGTGAGCCCACTACGCCCCTTGCGTCGACTGCCATTGACCTCCGTGCACCCTTTACAGATGTGTCGGGAACGTTGGGCCTGGAATCTGATTGAACGGAATAGAATTGTCTTCAGTGAGGAGTCCCGCTTAGAACTGGGGGCTGTGACCACGTATGTGTCTGGAGGCGCCCTGGACAGTGGCGGAGCCGGCCGCGGTGGTCTCGCGGTTCTAGGCGCGCAGTCCGGAACCGTGCGACTGCTACGGTCGCAGGTTCGAATCCTGCCTCGGGCATGGATGTATGTGATGTCCTTAGGTTAGTTAGGTTTAAGTAGTTCTAAGTTCTAGGGGACTAATGACCACAGCAGTTGAGTCCCATAGTGCTCAGAGCCATTTGAACCATTTTTGACAGTGGCGGAATATCAATTTGACTGTCAGACATCATACGGCTCTACAACCGATTTCGTTTCACAGCAGGACCTCTTTGGTTGTGATCCACGCACGTTTACTGCACAACTGTTCTCGCCGATATTCAACGCTCAGTTTTGTTGCCCTTCATGACAAGCCATCGTAGGCTTAAATTTCAGCAAGGCTCTGCCCGCCAGCACACAACGAGAGTTCCTACTCCCTGTCTTCGTGCTGCCTTGGCCAGCAGAGGAGCCACATCTAACCCCAACTGAGGACGTCCGAAACATTATTGACAGGGCCCTCCAACCAGTTCAGAATTTCGAAGATCTAAATTTCCATGTAGAGAGAATTTGTCACGATTTGCCTCAGGAGGGCATCCAACAACTCTACAAATTAGTACCGAGCCAAATAACTGCCTGCATAAGAACCAGCAATTAACACAGGAATGGTGCCGCATCTTCTTTTCCAGAAAGTCTGGTTCTACGTACAGCTTCATGAATGACATGTCCGTGTGTGTAGTCTTAGAGGATCACCATCTGCAACTGGCGTGATGCTGTGGGATTGCAATGGATACACAATAGTATCATCTTGTGTTCGTATAGCAGCCATTGTATTTGTGGGTGTTTTGACCGGTGGCTGTCTCTTCTTTTCGAAGTTTTCTCCACCTTATCTATCAGCAAGGTAGCACATAACTGCATGCTGCCCGTGCTGTCTTGACCTATCTCGTTACGGAATGTTTCGACCGTTGTCCTGGCCAGCACGCTCTCCAGACCCCGCCCCCTCCCCCCATTGACATATCTGGCCCTTGTTTGCCGATAAATTGGCACAACAACATTAGCCGGCCACTGTGATTGATAAGCAGAGTGGAATAACGTACCTGTATCAGTCACTCAAGCTCAGTTTGACTCTCGCCTAGCCAGATTAGAGCTGTTCTTGCTATCAGAGATGGCAGCTCTGTGTCCTACAGTTCGTACCCTCCTGCCCCCAAATTTAATCATTCAAAATAAGCTTTATTCTGTCTGTCGATCGCTGTTTTTTTATTACGTAATTTGACGTACTGGGCAGTTTCACCCATATTCAGACCATATCTCGTAATTACAAGGCAGCCTGTCGCAATGGAGCATTTCCATTACGGTAGGTAATTCCCTTGTGACGAATATTTCGAGTTCCGATAAATTTTATCATGTCTTCTTCCTTCTGTAATATTTACCTAGGGTAAGCACAGTTTCGTTATTTCTATCTTCCCTGGTGTTGAAATTTTAATGGTCAATAATGTAGAAATAAGTAATTGAGGAATTCAGAACCAGTTCGATGCAATTGTAGATGTAATGACCATATTAATCCAGCCGAAGAGAAGACATATGTCAGGTTTCTTACAGGGATCTTAAAGCACTGAGGTTCACACAGGAAAGCGGTCGCTTGTTGATCCCTGTCTTTACAATTACTTGCGTGTTGTTCTATAATGTGCAAGTTTTAGCCGGCCTGAATGGCCGAGCGGTTATAGGCGCTACAGTCTGGAACCGCGTGACCGCTACGCTCGCAGATTCGAATCCTGCCTCGGGCATGGATGTGTGTGATGTCCTTAGGTTAGTTACGTTCAAGTAGTTCTAAGTTCTAGGGGACTGATGACCTCAGAAGTTAAGTCCCATTTGAACCATTTTTGCGAGTTTTATTATTGGCAGGTACTGAGAGTACTCAAGGATTAACCACGGTTTCAGTTAGCAGCTTCAGAGGGTCACAGAAATGTTTCGCAAAATAAAAGCATCAAAGCTGAGGAAACGTCTCATTTAGATCAGAGCAGTGCCAACAGTATTTAACTGTCTTCCCACTCATTACTCACAGTTAAAGTAGGGTACAAGGCTAGTAACATGATACTGGTTAATGACGAAAAATAGTAAAGTAACTGGGAGAAAGCAGGTTGGTCAGCAGATTTCTGATAACCGTTAACCATACGAAGTAAAAGTCAACCAGTACGTCAAACTACGTATTCAGTTGTGGGAACTTCAATGTTCGAATTGGCAAGCAACACTAGACAGCAAGAGAAATGAAATAGAATGAGTTATTGTTAATAAAGTATCATCTGCCTAATTAGATCTCTAGTTAGTGTAATTTCTTCTAATTACACATTGCTAGAAGCCTCACATATCCATGAGTCTTTGTTTCGGTGAAAAAATTACCGTTTGCTACAATATAGCTACAAAAAGATCGGCGTATTGGTTTCTTATTTTCGTAGTGAATGTCGTTTCTGACAAACTTACACCTTAAATGGATCCACAAAAACTGCCGGGAAACTACTAAAAATATGTTTTATGGCCAAAAATTAAGAGGCAACGATTGTTGTGAAAAAGAGACACGATTAGAATTTTCTCGTTTTTGACTTCTTGGAATACCTGTCACCTCGCATGCTTCCAACTTGCTGACAAACTTCTTAGACTTACATAGCGATTGGAAAAAATGTATAAAACTCAGTACACCATTTCTTCACTAAATAATTAAATCACCTTCTCTTATACTACATCACGTCACTAGAAAACCAGCTGTAGCTGGACTGGGCTCATACTGCCAAATTCCTAATAGATTTGTCGCAGTATTGTAATCCCTGAAATAACATTACATACCCTCTCAACTCTCATTTCAATATCTTCTCTCCTTCTGGGTGTTTTACTTTTTTGTCAGGCAGTGTATGTTGTTCAGATGTAGAGGAATTACGGGTGACAATTGAGATGAAAAGTCGTCCCTTGGAACAATGGCCTTCCGTGACTAGTAGACGGCTTTCTGCAGTGAAAATCCCGCAAAAGCCTTAAGAAAACTATTGGTGAGGTGTCGAGCCGAGCTATTTTATCTACAATTGCTTATGAAATATCTGTAAGATTGATAGCCTTTCAGAGAGAAATCCGTTTTGGTCTGAAGAGAAGAAAAAAATGTTCTCGAAGAATGGCAGCAGAGAAACATGAAGCAACAAGTACTCAGTCACACCATGGCATCTGATGTACGCTGTATCCGCGTCCTGGGAAGTAGAACCATGCAACAAATGAGCAATAGAAGAACTGCAACGAAGGGCGTCAAACTGAGGTCGAAAAATGCATCTCCTGTCTTTGTGAGACTTCCTCTCAGGCACTCAGTAGAGTACAAGTGACCCCAAGCCACGAATAAATAAGGCACACCTGTCCTCTGCTGGGACCTTCTAGTGTGCAGTAATTCCACATTTCTTACTGTGACAATAGGGCCTGTGCCGGTATGTTGATGATCTGCTCTCTATTTTAGATAAGGAGGAAACCAGCTTTTAAAATGTAGTATTACGTTTGCTGTCTTCCCTAAAACATTAGAACAGGAGTCATAGAGGGGTATTGTCTACCCCGCTTTCTCTTCAACTTTATGCTTGATTGAACTACCAGAGAATGAAGCATAGATACAGCAGAGATAACGTCAATGTAGCCAATGTATCGTGGCTAGCTTTCGACAATAGCCTCAACTTACTAGAAGATCAATATCCAGAATACTGAATTCATGTTCAACTCCAAGGATACCCCCTTCCCCCAAACCCACTGCCAAGACACCACCATAAGGAATATATCTACAGTCAAGTGCCTAGAAGAAGAGAGGATTTCTTGATAGCAGAATGAGAACATAGGGAAGGACACGATGAATACTGACAATATTACTCGGAAACTGGAGACCAGGAAGAGGAAGACCCTGACGAGGATACTACACCTGTACGAGGAGAGGAAGGCACGAGCAGAAACCAGAAGAACGAAGAGATATGCCAAAATCAGCACATCGTCACGAAAGAAAAAGGCGACTGGAATTCTAGAGACACTTGGTCCACATGAATCTCGAAAAACTCATCAACAGCATCTTCACAATAAGACCATATAAGTTAAGTCAGACCTGGAATAACTGGAGATCCTATTTGACAAAATGCAACACCAACTGTGATTCTGGCAAGCCATTCGACGTACGTATTTTCCAGTGCCTCTTACCAGTAAGAAGACCACAGGGAGTTAGTGGATGGAGGAGAAAAGCTAGTTCACGTCCAGAAAATGAAGGATTCATGGAAAAAGAAAAAAAACAAAATCCTTACTGAGGAGTAGATATGAGCACTAGGTCCCTAGTAGGCCGATATTAGGAAAAAGGAGAAGAAGATGCAGAGCTCCAGAAGGGCTGTCAAATGATGATGGATACTGCTCCCCATTAGTCTTGACTCACAGCAACTAAGTCCCTTCAGACACGACTTGCTACTCCACAGAAGATCAATGGCGGCTAGGCGTGCACAGGATTGGCCAACATATGCCTCTTCTCTCAAAAGGCTGGATGCAAACAGCACAGAACTCCACCAGAACAGAAATAGTATTTATGCAGGATGGGTGCATAGGCTTAGCCGAATTGAGGAGACAATGACAGCATTTGCCACACTTTTCTCGTTTGGTAAGCTCTCTTGGCCTTCACCTTTCAGACTCTTGCTGCCATGTTTGTAGACGGAATAGTTACTCTTGCGTCCTTCTTAAGCTTCCTTGTAGTACTTGGTACCGTCACCATTATGAAGATATCCCGCAATTGCCAAAATGTCATTCTGTACACAGCTAGCTCAGGAACCTACACCATTAGCGGTTCTGCTTGGTTATTGAAGTATCCTGCTCTGTCTATGGCGTTACTGGGGAAGGTCTTTGGAATTTTTATGGCTGCACTAAATGTGCTATTCTGCTGCGCAGAAAACCCATCATCTCCAGGTTGGACAAAATCCCTTTTCTGGTGTATTCCTACAATCATTTCTGGCATTGTTCGCAGGCGTGAGGATAATTTTACGAAAAAGTGTGGAATGAATTGTTGCACCCAAGTAACTTTATTCTAAACACATTCAGTAGATGATAGGTGACTGGTGTGTTTCTTCTAAGAAAACGGTCCCGAGACAAGCTGACTTCAGCTACTGCAGATGATCTTTGATATCACAGATACTGGCACAGAGAAGAAATTGACACCCAGGCTGTAGCCCCACATGATCTATTAGGGACAGAACTGAGGATCCTGCTGGCTGAGGGAGTACCTCAACATCACGCAGACAGTTCATACAGACACGTGACAAATGAGGACGAACACTGTCCAGTTGAAAATTAGCTCCAAATACTGTCACATGAGAGGCAACACATGAAAGTGCAGAATGTCCGTGAGGTACTGTTATGCCTTCAGAGTTTTATTGTTTATTGTTTGATATTGTAAAGGCAACTCCGTCAAAGTTTCCTCACCAACAGGTGTGACCAGACGTCATACCCGATGGCTCCCCACACCATAACGCCAGCAATAACAACGACGTGATTCTCTAAAATACTGGAAATATAGTGTCTCCGTTTAGGTCACCCCTGTACTCGCCAACGATGGTCATTCAGGGTAGCAAAAATCCGCAATTTATCGCTGAGCACAATATGACTTCATTCATTAGCAGTCCATATTTTCTGGCCACGGCACCGAGCAAAACGCTGTCACTCGAGGTGTGGTGTTAACGGTAGCCTACGCATGGACGGTAATTCCTTGGTCCAGCTGGTGTTGGTCACGGACCAATGGTGCGGGATGACAGAGGATGTTTCAGGTCGTCCGTTACTTGTCCCCAGATGGCAGGAGCAAATTTCTTATGGACAACACCTTGGTAATACATTGCGATAGTCAGGCGTGGTCGACTGGAACGTTGACAACGAGTCCACCTACCTTCATGTACTATGCAGTTCAGCATCTCGCCACCATTACATCCGAAAGTACGACAAACGTGAATATCGCACGATTCAAACAACCGACAAAATGAAGGCCATAATGAGGCCCCCTTCAAACTTCTGATAACGTTGCATCAGAAGACTATATGGCACCTCTGTGTTCTTCAGGGTTATCACTCAACTTCTGATGCTGTACTCACATCTTACATACCATACCAATCTTGGTAACGACGCTAAAAACAGACAACACTAGTGCACCCTGGTGGCCGTTCTACGTGTCATAGAGAACTGAAACTTGAATAATTTATAAATTCACTGATGGTGTCTACGTGGACGAAGCTACAATGACATAAGACAATGTCTTCTGGATGATTCACTCTTTTTCTCAAAAATGGTTCAAATGGCTCTCAGCACTATGGGACTTAACATCTGTGGTCATCAGTCCCCTAGAACTTAGAACTACTTAAACCTAACTAACCTAAGGACGTCACACACATCCATGCCCGAGGCAGGATTCGAACCTGCGACCGCAGCGGTCACGCGGTTCCACACTGAAGCGCCTAGAACCGCACGGCCACACTGGCCGGCCCCACTCATTTTCTCAGGTAATGTATAAGCCTCATCGAAACACTTATAGTACATATTTACCTCCAAGTCTGGAGATAATTGTTCTGCCTAAGTACTACAGTTTCCACGATTTATCTGTCTTGTCACTCGATGCTGTTCGCCTGACTCGAATTCTCAAAGCTCTAAAGCAAATTTAAGTACGATCTTTTACATGGTCTTACAGAGTGTCCTAATGTCATACTAGAGATGAGAAAGTATTTCTCAGGTTATTTCATAACAATCTACTCTAGCAACATATACAGATAAGTGCAGATACTTTTGTTGGTGACTGAGTGCACTGAACAACAGTACATCGTTATTTACTTTATTTGCAGACTACTAATTATGGCTATTCGGAGTAGTGTGTTTTTAGGTTGGCTAGTACCTACAAGTATCTGTGGCAAAAGCAAGCCATTAATGTTTATTTTCCCCTGGGCAGCAGGTCAAGTGTTGAATTGCGGACATGTGGATGCTGAAGGTTAGTCAATACTGACAGGTGCAGTCCACTTAGTCGTGCAGTTACAACTCTGCAGAAAACGTTAGGTAGTAATTTAAGTGACGTGTTTTTGGGAAGATTGTTAGGTCCAGAGGAAAACAACTAACACACTGAACTGGGTACATACTAATGTATAAATTATCACAATATCTGCAATTATACCCCTAACACCATTTATTTTTACCTATATGTGTACTCAGCAACCCACCGTACGACGTGAGGCGAACCTGAATGTAAGTGTTGCTATCAGCCAAATATTACGAAGACAAATAAGTAAAAAAAAATTTTAAAAATGCCGTCCGCATTTGTAATGGCTGAAAGCGAACCTTGAGTAACAACAAAATTGGATTAATTAAAAGTTCACTGTGCGAAATATAAATAGGAACAGATTAGGATAAACAGCTAAAAATGGTAATATGCGAAATATAGAAGAAATGGAAAGAACATATCACTAGAATGGTTACTGACAGGTCATCAAAAATATTATACCATTATAAAAAGAAACAGGACGAAAACCTTAGGACAGCTTTAGAAAGCCATTGACGATTTGAACCAGAGCAGTTCGTACTTGCAGAGAAATGAAGGAGTTTATCTCTTCCATACGAATGAAAATGCTAAAGGAAAACCTAGGAGCGAGCTCATTTTCATCATTCTTTGAGTGTTCCCGAATACCTTTTTCTTGCAGCGTTTCTACTCTTTCATATTTACAACAAAGATTTGAACTTTGAACTATATGTAAACAAATAACACACTATAAGGAAAGTATCGCTTCTCAGCTAGGATAAACAGCTTTTAATGTGGCAAAGCGTCGCTTCGCATCTGTTGAAGTTAAGTTATTTTGGTTTTAAAAAAACCCCTTCCACATGCTGCAGTGAGGTACTTTTTTCTACTGTAATTAACGTATTGTAACTGAGACATTGAGTGTTGTTCGATTTCGTTTAAAAATTCATTACTGGCGTATCCGATGCGGGTGTATACTGGGTGTGTATGGATGATTGATACGACCGGAAATTGTTACCGTAACTCTGGGAAAGAACCGTGCACTCTCAACAGGATTTAGTCTGATATTAGCAATATGTCACTCCATCAATTTATAATCACGCCATACAGAAAGAAGCTCGATTAATGAATGAAATATCGCGTGGTACGGGGCAAAGCGCTGGATAAATTTTCCGCCTCACCAGATACAAATTTTATGCTCGTTCTCTGGAACATTTGTTCCGGAAAACATTGTAATTATAAGGACCTCATGCTAAATTTGTACCTTGTAACGCTTGTTTTTGTTTTTTCTGACAGCGATCTCGTTCCAACCCACGTTAGCCACAGGTGCTAATTACCAGCGTCAGTAAAACTGTAACAGCTCTGCAGAAAAACAGGCTATGAGTTTTTAATGCTCCCAGGTTTCTAGTGGACGTTCAGTGAAAAAGACAACATTTAACAAAATTAAGAATTTCATAATTACAAAAAGTTATTCATCACCTTCATGTTTTATATGATTTGTATATTTTTAACCAAAGCACATGTCTCAATACTCTTATGTTCTTAGAAAACCGCTACGTACAGTAAATGTGTAACGGAGGCAGAAAATACGCATTTGCAATGCAGCTGAGCAGAACGTGCTGTCTCTTCAGTTAAAAAAAAAACTATTCTATGCGGCTTTTGTATACTTTACAGTCTATCAATGTCCCTCGACAGGTAATTTCAAGTTTAGATCGTGATCGAATAGTAACTTGAAGACATAAAGTGTTGTCAGCATGGGAAGTTGCACGCAGAAGCGACATGCAACACAACGACGTCATTCGATCACTCATCCGCTGCCATCAGATACAATTCAGTCAATATTTGCATCGCAGTGGTCAGCTGTTCGTAATCGTAATCCTTAGGTATGTCATTGAATCGACACCCTTCATATTTGCATGATTTACGGAATTTTTTTTGGTGCTGATACTTTTCATTGTTCAGGGTCACTTACCACTTTTCACATAATGTAAATCATCATCGGATTTCCACTCCAGTTGTTTGGGTATGGATAACGAGCGCTCTCCACTTCCATCTGCCCAAACCACTCATCTATCCAGACTGCAACCCAGCTACCTCATCTAGTATTTCCTTCTTCACTTGGTCAAATTATCTGTTCTTTGGTCTTTCTAACGGCCTTCTACCAGTTACATCTGAGTGTAATCATTGTTTTGCTATCCTTCTCTCTTCCATTCGTTTCACACGGCCAAACCATCTCAAAGTGGTCCTTGGTATGTTTAATTTCAAATATGTGTAGGTCAAGATTTTTTCTTTTTTATCATTTCTTACAATGTCAATCAAGAAAAGGAAAATAAAGCTGCACGAGACACAGCTGCAAACAGCATACCAGTACAGATATGTTAGGTGTATCGTTTCAAGTGATTACAAGGTACAGCATGAGATCAATGACCAAACTGAAAAATAAGTTAAGTGCTATCATCAAGTTCTGTTTTGGCAAGGGGACCCGACATACATGTCATCACCGAGTTCACCCAAATTTACCGATTATATAGGGATTGACGAGAAATGTAAATGACACAAGTAAGAGGTCAAAATGGCTAAGATGTAAGGAAAAAATAATACATTCGGCATTTTTCAGGTATCGGTTGGCGTTATGGAGAGAGTACAGAGAAGTAATCCGGGGCTCACTGGGTCGAGACTGTATGGGGAATTTTTTTATTCTCTAATTTTACTTTACTCATACTGTATTTAAACCGAAATAATACTCGATAAATTGCATTTTTGAAAGAGGTGCGAAAGAAAATGCAAAGGAAAATTTGGTGCACCAGTATGGGGCAAAATATTGGAATGTCGCCATTAGATCAGCGAACTCCGGAAAACCGTACAACAACTTTATACAGAAACTCTGTAATGATGTGAAGCTGCGTTACGTGAAGGAGAACAACTTTCGCCTCTGAACTGATTCGTGTGGAGAACAAATAAATTTACATTTACACAACGAGATTTTTCAAGGACCGTGGTAAGCGCGTCTACCCCGCGCGGCTCGCTGTTCGGTCCCTTCCCCAAATCATCTAATTACCAACCAGAACTCGCGGTTTACTTTTTTTCTTGAATCGGGGATTTCATGTTTACTTTTTTGACGTTTACCACCTTTTAATTATTTTGAAATTAGTATTTCGGGGGCCAGAGTGGACAGAAATAGTGCTTATAGGCCGTGCGGTTCTGGCGCTGCAGTCCGGAACCGCGGGACTGCTACGGTCGCAGGTTCGAATCCTGCCTGGGGCATGGATGTTTGTGATGTCCTTAGGTTAGTTAGGTTTAAGTAGTTCTAAGTTCTAGGGGACTTATGATCTAAGATGTTGAGTCCCATATTGCCCAGAGCCATTTGAACCATTTTTGCTTATAGGCCTGGCAAAGGTGCCCCGTCTCCTGCCAAGGTAAGGAAGAGGCAGCGTGAAGGAAAAAATTGTATCTTTATTTTTTTTAATATCCCAGCGCAGAAAAAACCTTGCCCTTCCTTGCAGAGTAACAATTGATATAAACCATAGTACGTTTCGGGAAGGACGCAGTTTGTGAGACCAAAAAAAACTGAAAATTCCTTCTGAAATCAGAAGTAATGGTTCATGCCTCAAATGACCCGCACTAGGTATGTTACATTTTTCTAAACGCTTGGCGTTCGGGGGCTTCCACTTTTGCCGCTTTAATTTCTGGCGAAGCGCCACATATAACATAGATTCGGAAGAAATCTGTGATGACGAATAGGCGCGGTCCGCTTGCAAATCATGTTGTGATTACCATTGTTCTTCTAACGACTTCTACCAAACTGAAAATTAGGTGGACTGAGAAGATAAGGAATGAAGGGGTTGCTTCCAGAATGGACGAAGCAAGGAACATTTGGGAATCGCTGACAAGTAGAGGGGACAGCATGACAGGACATGTGTGAAGACATCAGGAATAACTTCCATTATACCAGAGAAAACTACACAGAGTAAAAGCTATATAGGAAGACGGTGATTGGAATACACCCAACAAATAATTGAGGACGGAGGGTGCAATTGCTACTCTGCAATGAAGAGAGCCCAGAAGAGAAATTCGAGGCGGACTGCATCAAACCAGTCAGTATTATCTGAAAGCAGTCCATGACAGCTTTTCAGATTATGTCCCAAACCCTTTACACAGACTGAAACAGCAGAGGGTTTATAATACTTCTTTGGGGAACGACATATATTACTTCTATTTCACTAGATGACTTCTCGCCAATTACTACAACCCGTGACCTTTCTGAAAGGAAATCACGAATCTAATTGCGCAACTGAGACGACACAGCACAGCCACGCGATTTTATTAGAGGTCACTTGTAAGGAACACAGTTAAATATGGAATTAATTTGAGATCCGCTGTCGATAGCACTTAAGTAGTGGCCCCATTGAGTTAGCAGACTGTTCTGTCTGCCGCCACTGGCTCAGGTGTAGTATCGACTATCCCTCTTGCAGCCCTATTTCCAATATCTATTACGAATAGTAGTACAAGCTGCAAAGAGCGGTGGTGGATCAAGAGAGCCTCTGGGTTGAATCCTGTTTCTGTTCGTCGACGACGAAGCGTCTGTCTGGCACCTGATGTTCGTCGTAGAAGATTGTGGAAGCGACCAAATATCGGTGCACGTCTTCGATATGCTTTCGCGAAGCATATCGCAGAGTGAGCCAGTCACGTTTTGGAGCAGTATCATGTCTGGATGTTGGTCACGGCTCATCGCATTCGAAGGTAGTTTGAGGGCTATGCAGTGCCGGAGCAGCATTCCGTAGTCTATTGTTATGTCCTACAGTAACATGGGGATGGTTTCGTACTTCAAGACGACAGTTCACGAGTACATCGCGTCCAACTCGTGAAAATCTCCCTCCAGGGTGCAGGAATGAATCGGATGGAACAGCCTGCCATACATGCTAATATGTGTCCAACTGGGCTTGGTTGGAACAACTGAAACATAAATTGCATTGTCACAGGAGCCATCCCCATAATCTGAGTGACGTAAGTTGGACTTCTATCAAAGACTGAGACTTAGGCCCTACGTGAAGAGCGACCTCTCAACCACCTTGGGGACATTGTGACGAGGATGATTAATCTGTTTTTATAGATGTGGAACCACACGATATTAAGTGTTACCCAGCAGCAGAGTTTGCTTCAACAGACGTGTGCCGTCGAAAAATCTCCTTTTATTTTTGTTGTTGTTTTGCTTTTATTTCACTGTGAAGCTTACTTAGTTCAGAAAATACCCTGCCTGACAAAAATGTTAAAACACCGAGAATGGAAGGAGGAAAGAAAATATAACTACACAGACAGAATTTATATGATGTTATTTCAATGATTACAGTGTCAGAGCTAAGTTTAAAAGAATTTGGCAGTATGAGCCCACTTATTTAGTGTGACGTTTACACCCCATCTGGTCTGCGTGCATGAACTGATTCTGTTTGGAAAAGGGTGTCAAAAAATCGTTGTATCCACCGTTGAGGCCCACACCTTTTGTAACTGGTTCTAGATATGCTGATTCCTGGATCCTGGCACTGGGACGGAGTTAAGATCCCAGCTGGATCCACAAATTTTCTGTCGAGATTAGAACTCGGTATTGGCTCAATACCGCGCGGACAGTTCATAGAGAGGTGCAGCACGTGTGTGTACAAGCATCGTCCTGCTGAAAAATGTCTCAAAGATACTGTCGCGTGAGAAGTAACTCATGAGAGTGCAGAATGTCCACGACGCACCGTTGTGCCTGCAGAGTTCCCTCAGTCACTACCGACCGCTATCTCTCCCAGCACCATGATGGGCGAGAGCCTCTACAAAACGTTAGAAGAACGAGACCTCTCCATTTCTCGCTGATAACGGTTCAAAATGGTTCAAATGGCTCTGAGCACTATGGGACTTAACTTCTGAGCTCACCAGTCCCATAGAACTTAGAACTACTTAAATCTAACTAACTTAAGGACATCACACACACCCATGCCCGAGGCAGGATTCGAACCTGTCACCGTAGCGGTCGCGCGGTTCCAGACTGTAGCGCCTAGAACCGTTCGGCCACCCTGGCCGGCCTGATAACGGTCACACGGGACAGTGCAGGACGGCGATCCACCACTGAAGACGTTGTGACGCCATTCACCTGTAGTCCATGCTTCCCTGCCACGGCACTACTCTGTACGCAGCCGTTTGTTAGTGGTGTAATCATCGACCTACGAATGGTGCGGTAATTCCTGGCTGCTATTAACATCTGACCAGTGTAGCGGGATGACACAGAACGTTGCAGAGAATCCATTACTTCTTCCCGGGTGGCAGGCGCAGATGTGAGAGGTTACCGTATACTAAGTTACAATACACCGATCCTCCCTTATCTTTTCTAGAAGTGGTCGACCGCAACGTTGATAACGACTATGCCTCCCTTCTTGTTCCCACACAGTCCGACATCAGACTACCGCCGCATCCGAATATGCCACTATTCTCGGAGCTGCACGAATCGACTAGCAAGCCAAGCAAAAACAGATAATGACGCTCCTTTCATCTACGTCCTCATCATACTCCGCAAGCCACCTAACGGTCTGTCGCGGAGGGAACTTTTTATACCACTAATTGGGCCCTCCAACCCTGCCCCACTCACGAATAGCGGGTGGGAAGTACGATTGTCGGTAAGTCTTTGTATTGGCCCTAATTTCTCAAATTTTCTCCCCGTGGCCATAATGCGAGGGGTATGTGAGGGTAAGTAATACGTAGTTCGACTCTTCCCGGGAAGTGCTCGCTCGGAATTGCGTAGCTCAGTTGGCAGAGCGCTTGCCCGCGAAAGGTCCCGAGTTCGAGTCTCGGTCCGGCACACAGTTTTAATCTGCCAGGAAGTTTCATATCAGCGCACACTCCACTGCAGATTGAAAACCTCATTCTGGAAACATGCCCCAGGCTGTGGCTAAGCCATGTCTACGCAATATCCTTTCTTTCAGGAGTGCTAGTTCTGCAAGGTTCGCAGGAGAGCTTCCGTTAAGTTTGGAAGGTAGGAGACGAGGTACTGGCAGAAGTAAAGCTGTGAGGACGGGGCGTGAGTCGTGCTTTGGTAGCTCAGTTGGCAGAGCATTTGCCCGCGAAAGTCAAAGGTTTCGAGTTCGAGTCTCGGTCCGGCACACAGTTTTAGTCTGCCGGGAAGTTTCATATCAGCGCACACTCCGCTGCAGAGTGAAAATCTCATTCTACGTTACATTTATTTACGCTGATGGTCAACTGCCAGAGCTTGCACCATTCATCAGTTCTCGGGAGCTACTATCTTCTGGCATTGGTATTTTGTTATAAACGACCGCGTCGTCTGCGAACAGCCTTAGAGAGCATCCGACGCTTTCTACTACATCATTTACACACATAATGTAAACAGTAATGGTCCTATCACACTTCCTTTGGATACTCCGGAAAATAAATCTGTCGATTTTCTTCTGTTAAGAGCGACGTGTTGAATTTTGTCTGCAAGGAAGTCCCTTTGTTTTCACTAAACGGCAGAGCGTGGCGGTGTCGAATACCTTCCTGAAATCAAGGAACACAGCATCAACTTAAACGCCATTGTCTACAGCTCCCTGGTTTTCATGAAGGAACAGAGCGAGCTAAGTTTCGCAGGGTCTGTTTGCGGAATCTATGTCGATTTTGGATGTGGAGAGTTTCCTTCTCCAAGGACAATTCTTGAGCATAAAACATGTTCCATAATTCTACAACGTTAATGACATAGGTCTGAAATTGTATGCATCTGTCCTATGGCCCTTCCTAAAAACGGGAATTACCTGCGATTTCTTCCGATCGCCAGGTACCCTGCGTTGCTCAAGCGATTCACGATAAATTACTGCTAGAAGGGGGAGCAATTTCTTTCGCATAATCCTTGTAGAATCTTATAGGTATCTCATCTGAACCTGAGGTCTTTCCATGACTAAGCGATCGTAGTTGTTTTTCTATTCGCGATTGACTATCTCAATATTTGCCACTTCGCCGTTCATACGACGATTGAAAGGATTACCATCTTCTGCAGTAAAACAATTTCGGAAGACCGAAGTCAGTTTTCCGGCCTCCCCTCTGTTATATTCCGTTTCGGTGCCAGTATAGTCACTGAGTGAATGAACAAATGATTCTGATATATTTATTGATTTTATATACGATCAAAACCTCTGAGTGTTTTTACACTGCTGATAACGTTCTCTCACACGATTACGTGGCATCTGCGCCTTCTTCACAGTGATCACTCAACATGTGACGCTGTTTATGTTTCTTATATCCTTAGCAGGTTTGGTAAAAACACCAAACACATAGAACACTAATGCACACTTGCAGCCGTTCGACCTGTCACAGAGAATTGCATCCCTAATCATTTTCATACCCGACCTTGATGTGTATGAGTACGAAGTTGGATGTACAAATCTGTCCACGTCTTCTGGGTACTTCATTTTTTTATTGTCAGGCACTGTATAATAACACTACCTGAAGTAAACGTGTCTATTTTACAATCAATTATCAACGATTTTGGTCATAAAATCGCCATATTAAATCTGATACATTTATTGCAACCTAGATATTGAGTATTGGAGAGTGCTGCATCTTGGAACACTTTTCTAATTTTAGTCTCTAGCCAGCCTTGTAATAGAAGTTAAATGAATTTTCTTACTGCACTTGGAAACGATAGCATTCACTTTATGTGCGCTGCGGTCTCTTTCTGGAATTACGATAATTACCCCTGAAAAGAAATGAGCCGTGTGCGGCTTATGTTCGTACCGTTTATTGTCTAACACCTTGTCTTTGCGGTAGTGCCGTCTCATTTCTTATTCGGTTTACTGGCATCACTAAGTTGCTGGCTTGCCTGCCCGTGAGTGGCAGTAGCAGCGCTTATCGATAAGAGCACGGTCTTATTATCTTTGGAGCGACCGTTAGTATCTCCGGGTCGGCGTGTGTAGAGTTCAGTCAGAACGCAGCGCCAGCGAGGTCCGGACAGCCAGTACTCGCCGACCGCTTGCGACACACATGAACTGTCCGACGGAATGAGACTGGAGCGGGAGCGACCGTTGGTTGGTCGTTTGGTCGGTCGTCTCATCGGGCGACGTGTATTTGGTCATTTGACCGTTTCTGGGCCTCGTCAGTAGGTCATCTTGCCGGACTGGGTCGGTTCCTTCTTTGTGCAGAGTTGTCGGGTGGCCAATGGGCAAGTGTTCCCTCTGCATGGTTGGGTCCGAGCCAGTGTGCCCGGGTCGGCGTGTCACTGAGTTCCAAACGGACATCAAGGGAGTCGGGGTGGACCTGAAGTGAGCTCCGGAAAGTCATGACTCGCCCGACCATTGCCGACTCACATAACTTGAGTGGAAATGACCTTGCTTTGTTAGTTCGGTCGGTCCTTTCACCGGACGACGTGTATTTGTTAGCCGACCGCATCTGCGCCCCTTCAATTGGTCGTCTGAAGGGAATTGATTAGGTGGTGGGTTGGTTATTCAGCCATCCCTAGGTCGTGTTGCCATCCGATTATTTAAAATTAAGCTTGGCTGCCTGTCTCACCTAAACTTAAACCTAACTAACCTAAGGACATCACACACATCCATGCCCGAGACAGGATCCGAACCTGTGACTGTAGCGGCAGCGCGGTTCCAAACTGTAGCGCCTAGAACCTCTCGGTCATTCCGGCCAGCTGTATTAATTTAGTTTGTTTTAATGTTCAGTATGTGGAGAGACTTTTCCTTTCTATCTTTATTTTTTTTAACCAGACCCTAAGCCTTGAGTTGTTCTATGTTCAGTATATGGCCTTCAGCCGAACTTTATGTGAAATATTTTAAGATAAGGCATTCAGGAGTCTTAAATTAAAATTTCAATGGGCATTTGTTTAAAACCTTTTAAAATCTTCCTACTGAAATTCTTGTTATCCAGGCATTAAGCCTACAGCCGTGTGTATTCCTTAAGGCAATTTTAATAACTTGTGTTCTGGACTTTAGCCGTAATGCTTCTGGGTTCTTTTAAGGGCATGAGCGATTGTTTTAGCAAAATAAACTATGTATGCTTGTGCAACTAACAGCTACTGATTTTGGGCCCTTTTCCACAACCTGATCCGCTCTGTCCTGCGAAACCAGATTTCAAGTAAGGGTTTTCTTTTTCTTTCAGACCTGGATGACTGTTCCTAGGTACAGTATGCTCATGTACCTAGCAACAAATATCCGACGACATTTAAAATCGGTACAGCCGAGAAAATCTTTTCAGTACTGTATTTAACATTCATTGCGTTGCTTCAATACCCTGCTAAAAACCAATAAACAGTAACTGAAATCAAATTAAGTAGAAGTTATTGACAGCTAACACAAATTTTTGTTTTCAAGACAGGGAAAATTGTTAAGACATTAAATAAACTCAGTTCATCTGAAAATGTCACATGTTCCGTTTCTAGGTAAAACATGCTGCATGACTGATGAAGTATGGCTTTCGCACAGTAGATAACTCATTTTAAGCATATATAGAACTTTACCTGTCCTAAAAATCTGTAACTGAAGAATTAGCATCTCCAAAGTAGCTTTAATATCTTTTACAGTATTTAAACATGTCGAACTCTTTATATTTACAAACGTTGCTCAGAACATAACCTCGTACCTCACGAGATGATGATGATGGTTTGGTTTGTGGGGTGCTCAACTGTGCGGTCATCAGCGCCAGTACACATTCCCATTTTATACATATTCCACTCTAGCCACTTTCATGAATGATGATGGGATGATGACGACAACACAAACACGCAGTCAGTCGCCGGGCACAGAAAATCCCCAACCCGGCTGGGAATCGAAACCGGGACCCCGTGATGGCGATGGTGTTTGACCCGCCGTGGATACCTCAGTCATTGTAACTACTTCACGGAGTGACTGAGACATCCACGGCGGTTCGAGCACCATCGCCGTCATCGAGACGGTGCGAACTCTGACGAGGGTCCGTAATTAAAAGGCAGAAACCGGTCATACGTTAACATCGACTGCGATCAACACTGCATTTAAGTAATTTTATCACAATAAGATCGCTGTTCTCTGACAGTATGATATAAAATTACAAATGTAGCTTGTCCATGGCTTCCCAAAAGTCGATTAAGGTGCATGCCGGGACGAGAAGAACTCGACGGATTGAAACTAATGTGCTTAAACTTGGTAACTGGAAACAGTATCTGCCCAACCTTTCTCTAGGAATGTGAAAACAAATGCTTTCGAATTCCTTTTACAGTGTCGTCGATGTACTCTGAGCCAGAATAGCCTTTGCAACCCTACCTTTGAAGGCGAACATTTATTGTGTAAATTACTTTCGATATGTGTGGTGCAATTATTTTAAGCTGAAACTGACTGTATGTATTAAAATTTAATAAAAAGAACATCTGTCAAAAAAAATAATACATGAAATAGCTTCCTCAACAAACAACGACACAAAAATGGCTTACTGTTGAGTACAGAAACTGTGTGCTGTTAGAAAATGCACCTAGTGAATTATATGAAAATTTGAAAATGAAAACAGTTTCAAATTCCATCTCATGAAGTTAGTTTAGGCTTGACAATTGTTTCTTATCTTTGTAACGGATAATCCAGATCTGTTCTATAATAAGAAACGCCGAACTGCGGGATGTTGAATTAAATCACTGCCTAGTTAATTGCCTTTTCTTTTGCATTAAATTGCTTTTGTAAATGAGAATTAGTTTGTCTTTCTTCGAATGCAGCTCACTGTCCACGCAATAGCGCAAGGTGTGGCAGAGCAACAATCTTCATTCAAACTGTAAAGCTACGTTTCATTGAATTATTTGTAAAGCAATAAAAGGTTATATTGAAATTGAAGTGGTATTCCGATATCCTTAACAACACAACAGTGAATCTCATTAACAGGAAACTTTGATCTTTCCTTAGCTTTGGTATACCCCATGGAAACTTATTCCTATGAATAATATTTGTGTTGTGTAAAATTTACTGTTTACTTTTCAAATGAAATGCTTTTAATTAAAAGTGGAGGGTAACGACTAACAATTTTTGAACACATAACTGGAAATTCGCCCTTGATACCAAAACATAGATATTGTTAAACACAATGGAATTTTTACACCACAATACATCGCAATGCAGCAAATAAGAAATATTTTCGTTCTACCTTTTTCTAAACGTCATTTCTGTATGAAATCATCTTTCCTCAATTACACTAAGTAGCTTCTCAAATAAAATTCATTCTCCATACGAGCTGTCCGTCATCGAAACTCCTCTCTCAACGGCGACTCAACTTTCATTGTCTCCGCAACCGACTCATTGACTCATTCGTTATCTACGAATAGTACAACCTATAGTAACCAATGAGCACAAATTACTCATGTGTTCAGGAGTCCAAAGACGCTCATACGGCAAGCATTAAAAAAATAAATAAAAAAAATCTGCAATTTATTTTGATGTATATACCTTTTACTATTCCTCCCCCCAGTCTCGCCCAGTCAGGTCTTGTGCATCGTCCCTAGTAAGCACGACGTCGACGGCACGTTAATCTCTGGTCTTCGTTCCTGTGACTGAGGAAGTCGGGATGAGGGGTACACTTAGACTGGAAAGCCAAGGCCCTATAATGTCACTCCTTAAACAAAACAACTACCAAAACAATAAATTAACAATTTATTCAAGACTATATTGTAAAAGAACTAAGAGCCACGAACACGTGGCTACCTTTAAGACAATACCAGAATCACAGATAGTTTGCTTCTTAAGCAAGGAAGCAAATTATAATTACCAAGACTGACTTAAAGAGATAAGGCACAAAGATTTCAATAGTTAAAGGAACAATAAATTACAATCTCGAGGTGATTTAAAGAAATGTGACACAGATAATTCTTTTGTAAAGGGCAATAATTTGCAATATAAAAGTGATTTACGAAACACACACCAGTTCATTCAGAACCCAAATAACGCAAGCAACGGAACAAATTACCAGTTAATACAATTCATTCCCAAGCAATTTAAAAAAGCTTTATTTTTTTTTAATATACATGAAACACGTTAAAAGTTTACCAAACGGGCAGTGACGCCAGGCTGCCCTGGGCAATTGGCGACTCAACGGAAATTGCCTGAAGCAGCAGACCAGCCGTCCAAGACAACACCTAAACGCCGGGGCCCAACCGGGAGTCACTTCCCATTAGACGTCACGTCACAGCTACTGTGCACCGAAGCGTAACGTGGCTCCGCTCCCACACACCCGAACTCGCAGGAAACTGGAACACAAACAGATGGCAGAATACACCGCAAACACCAACCAAACATCAATTACTATAAGTTAAGAGATCAATAAATAACAAGTATATAAAGGAACTACGTACAAATGGCTAACTTTACAAAAGACAAGACTTTACTCCTAACTGAGTGAGGGCTTTCAAATAAATTCACTTATATAAGTGACCCAAATTTTACAGCAATATACAAGGGACGTGGACTTGATGGCAATCAAAATACTCTGAAAATCGCACACAGACAATAAATAAGTTTCTGGATACTGTCCCAAAAAGCCAAAAATTATAACACACACACTTCGTCCTGTCAGCTTTCTAATAGTAATCCAACCAGCGAATTTTTAAAAGGAAGTAGTAATTGCTGGTCTCCATGCGGTCACACACTTTGCCGGCCGCTGTTATTTCAACAACGCGTACATAGGGCAATCAAGTACACTTGCTGGAACGCAAATGGTTCAACGAAACAAAGGCACCCAAATTACTTACACCTTCGATGGAGAGCGTTGTTCGAGATGGTATCCAGGGATGGATCTCTCCGAGAAAGCAGGCACCAAGGCAATGTGACGAACGGCTCCCGGAGTTGACATCAGGCAGGTCCACCACCAACTCACGACCATCTTACAAGGTAGACCTGTAATTTTATGTGTGCCTCACTGTTTTTTTTTTCTTTAACTAACTTGTGCCTGATTTTATTCTGAGAAACTCAGTAATGAATGTAAATACCGTAAATGTGAAAGTGATTCAAAAAGTACTTGAAGTGAAGCGCAGCTGGAGAGCAAGAAACTCTTTACCGCGTAATCCCCCCAAAAATGGTATTAGGGAATCTTTGAGTATGGACTCTAAAAGAAAGGCAATTGATTTTATTAAACAAAAAGACTGTTAACGTGTATCTTGTAGAAAGAGGACGTGTTGCTAGGCCGTCACTGAGAACGTATTATTACATTTAATGAAAACTGATATTTTAGTGACAAAACCGAGTGAAGTATGAGTAAGAGTTGCCAAACATGTATGTATACAAATTTTCTGGAAGCGAACAATAGAAATACCATTTTCTCGGAAAAGGAGGTGAACTTCATTGTCGTCGCCGTCTATAAATCGTCAGAATTGTAAGTGTACAAAGTTCACTAAAATACAGGAAAAGAAATGCATTATTTATAGTTTTCATTCAATAAGTAACAACCTCTCATAATTTCTTAATTAGAGTTATTGGATTATGTTCTTGTACAATAGTATGGTGCTGAACTCCACTGACCAATTTTTAAGTAGCAGGACGTGTAGTTTTCTAACGAAAAGCAGATTGCTGTTCGATCTTGTTTACTTACAACAGTGGTCCCTTAGGTATGAAAAACTACGAAAACTTGGGCTCAAAGCTATCCGCAATACAGCCAGGTAACTAACAGAGCTGTATTTTAAACCTTAAAGAACAATAATTTCCCCCAAATTGCAATACGTCAACATTTGGTGCAGAAGCTGATCATTCAAGGAAGCATCAACCAAAATTCTGGTACCAGTTACAATTTAAAGTAAAAATCTTAATCAAAAATCAATCTCTCCCTCTCTCCAAACTCATATATAAATGAAACTGGAAACATATATAAATATTCATATTAAAAAAAGTCATTTTATAGAAACGGCATGCCGCTGCTGGCTGAGCACCCGTGTTTCCCTCTTTCGTTCACTCAAGGACGTCCTTGCGCCCCGTCGAACACCAACTGTCCCGAGTGCGAAACACCCGCGAGATCACAAAAGGGGCAAAGATCCTAGTACAGCTGGGTAATCGATAGTGTCGTGCCAAAGAGCTGGTGTCCAGAAAAAGCGCGCCACGGCTCAGTTCCTTTCTTACAAAACGAAGGAAGATTAGAAAACAACATTCTCTGCACAGATATCATTGGCGACAAGGTACTAACGTTGGAGGCAAGTGTAGGAAATTGAGCGGGTCTTCTTCAAAAATACAATTCACCATTTTTCTTCTACATCTACATCTACATTCATACTCCGCAAGCCACCTGACGCTGTGTGGCGGAGGGTACTTTGAGTACCTCTATCGCTTCTCCCTTCTATTCCAGTCTCGTATTGTTCGTGGAAAGAAAGATTGTCGGTATGCCTCTGTGTGGGCTCTAATCTCTCTGATTTTATCCTCATGGTCTCTTCGCGAGATATACGTAGGAGGGAGCAATATACTGCTTGACTCCACGGTGAAGGTATGTTCTCGAAACTTTAACAAAAGCCTGTACCGAGTTACTCAGCGTCTCTCCTGCAAAGTCTTCCACTGAAGTTTATCTATCATTTCGGTAACGCTTTCGCGATTACTAAATGATCCTGTAACGAAGCGCGCTGCTCTCCGTTGGATCTTTCTTATCTCCCTATCTGGAACGGATCTCAAACTGCTGAGCAATATTCAAGCAGTGGGCGAACAAGTGTACTGTAACCTACTTCCTCTGCTTTCGGATTTCATTTCCTTAGGATTCTTTCAATGAATCTCAGTCTGGCATCTGCTTTACCGACGATTAACTTTAGATGATCATTCCATTTTAAATCACTCTTAATGCCTACTCCCTGATAATTTATGGAATTAACTGCTTCCAGTTGCTGACCTGCTATATTGTAGCTAAATGATAAAGTATCTTTCTTTCTATGTATTCGCAGCACATTACACTTGTCTACATTGAGATTCAATTGCCATTCCCTGCACCATGCGCCGTTGCAGATCCTCCTGCATTTCAGTACAGTTTTCCATTATTACAACGTCTCGATATACCACAGCATCATCCGCACAAAGCCTCAGTGAACTTCCGATGTTATCCACAAGGTCATTTATGTATATTGTGAACAGCAACGGTCCTACGACACCCCCCTGCGGCACACCTGAAATCACTCTTACTTCGGAAGTCTTCTCTCTATTGAGAATGACATGCTGCCTTCTGTTATCTAGGAACTCTTCAATCCAATCACACAATTGGTCCCATAGTCCATATGCTCTTACTTTGTTCATTAAACGACTGCGGGGAACTGTATCGAACGCCTTGCAGTATTAAGGACGGAAAAATAAAGTAAGACGTTGTAGCAAGGTGAGACGTGAAGTTCCACATCTCCCGACTACGAAAACAGTTCCTTAACCACACTGTCATCTTGTTTGCTGGTGCCCTACCACGTCTTCGGCGAAAATCGTAAGTTAGTTTAGGTGGGAACCTTCGCTCCATTAGCTAAAGGTTCGTGTTTGCTTCACCATTTCCAGTTTGCACACCAACTTCGGATGTAGATCCATAAGTTTTCTGAAGAAGTTTACTCCGCAGGGCCAGAGCAACAGATTCCCTCGATGCTGCGTCTGACACAGCACGTGCTCGGCGTCAAACGAGGCGGCACAAGACGCTGCGAGTCGTCGGGGAGGCACATGCTTGTGCGAGTATGTGTGTGTGTGAGTGCGTGGGCGGCGGTGTGAAGGCGCGGGGTGCATAATGCGACCGCGCCGCAAGCTGACACACTCGCCCCCGCTTCATCACGGCTGGCGCCAGGCCCGTCCCAACCCGTCACGAGGCAGCCGTCGGCCTGAGCCGCTTTATGAGCTGCTGCGGACGCAGTCGCTGGCGCCAGTGCTGGGGAACTCTTCCCTGCCGGCTCCTCTCTCTCCCTCCCTCTCAGGGAACAGGTGGCACGACAGACTGCAGTGTCGCCTAACCACTCATTCCCCAACTCCGCGCTGCCGCCCGGCCTGAGATAAATGGCAGAACCTGTGTGCTTATCTGGCACCTGCGCGTGACTCATCTCTCAGCAAGGACGACATTAGCAGCGGTCATAAGTTGGAAGCAGGAAAAGAGATTTGCATATCCCGTAACTTTATCCTTCACAGGAACAAATTAGTAAACAACATCTACATGACACAATAAACTGTCTAGCAAGAGAATAGACACTCTAACAGAAGTACCACCCACTGGAATGGAAGACAAATTGAAAGCAAGTTCATTACAATCGATGTTTTCCCAAAGATTGCAGCTGTATCATTCATGATTTAAATGCGAAAAAATGCACGAGTTACTGGTTTTTTCATCATTAGCACAATCTGTTTCGAGATTTTATCCTCGTTTTCAAGTGCATGTGTCTACATTTTTTTTTCTTTTTGTGTTCGCAAGTGTGATTTTCTGTCTCTCTCGCACTGTTGTTGTCTGCGAAACTGCTGGATGGTTCAAATGGCTCTGAGCACTATGGGACTCAACTGCTGAGGTCATAAGTCCCCTAGAACTTATAACTACTTAAACCTAACTAACCTAAGGACAACACACACATCCATGCCCGAGGCAGGATTCGAACCTGCGACCGTAGCGGTCGCGCGGTTCCAGACTGTAGCGCCAGAACCGCTCGGCCACCACCGGCCGGCGAAACTGCTGGAGAAGGCAACGGTGAGATATGAAGGTAACTACAGATAAATACAACGTGCATTTGAGAAGAAATACGTCACCTGGTTGATGCCTAAACCCCCCATACTAACATACCAACCTAAAGTACAAAAAGGAGAATGTCCAGTGAGACCCTTAGTTAATACTATGAACAGTCCTGCATAGAAACTGTCTCAGGAACTCACTCATTTCCTAAAAAAGTATTTCATATATCAAATAACACGTACTATAAAAAACAGTACCACACTAGTAAGAGAAATAAACAATCCAAATGGTAACCATTTTATATCACGAAGTATCCCTGTTAAGGAAGCTATTGCAGTAATAAAAACGACTTGCTGAGGCACAAGAAGTGTTCACAAAATGAATTTATTGAAGTTATAGAGTTACTAAAACTAATCCTCAACTACAGTTACATTGCATTCAGTGGTAACGTTTATCAAAAACCAGAGGGACTAGCCATTGGCTTCAAGCGTACCTGTTACAATAATAGACATTCTCATAAACCACCAGTAACAGAAAATTGTCAGCAGCCCGGAACCCTGTTTACATTACATAGTCTCCTACACCTTAAACAATAAAAATTAAAATTTCTCAGAATTAGGAATACACAAAATCACATGTAAAATTTCGATACCCTGAAAACATCAACTGTTACATACACAAAAATTTCACAAAACTAGCTACAATGACACAAATAAAAAAACATTGAAAATCTACAAAAAAACGTAAAACGACATCTCAAGATACTCCACCATTTCGAAAAACCACATTCAGTGATTGTAATGGAGAAGCCGGAAAGTTTTGTACAGCACAAAAAGGAAGGACAAAAAAATTCTTATTGACAAAAGAGATGTGTGTGAAATCTTATGGGACTTAACTGCTAAGGTCATTAGCCCCTAAGCCTACACACTACTTAACCTAAATTATCCTAAGGACAAACACACACACCCATGCCCGAGGGAGGACTCGAACCTCCGTCGGGACGAGCCGCACAGTACATGACTGCAGCGCCTTAGACCGCTCGGCTAATCACGCGTGGCTCTTTGTGACAAAGTAGATAACCAATCATTTAATTCTTTCAATAGTTTCTCTAGCATAAACAATTTCCATACATACGTACATTATCCCATAGATTCTACTCAACACCTACAACAAAACAGAAACGTAATCGATCATTCATTGGCCAATAATGTCAAAATAATTTTTATAATTGACAACTTTATGTTGTCATATATAATGTAATCCTCAGAAAATGTAACACCTTTGACTGTATACAAACTCTTCGTGAACCCATACTATTGTAACATCACTTTGGCATGCTTTGATTACCAAAACGGGCAGTGTAAATCACGACTTGCGTGTGTGCAGAATTGTGTGTAGTGAAGGAGGTATACAACTTGCAAGAGCTGCAGATACCATCTCTAACATTAGCATGTGAAAAACATTCGAATATTCATCTGTTCGATTTTTCTGCTGCAATCTAATCGCAAAAACACAACAATACAGCAAGAGTGGAAGACAATCACAAATTCGAACATCACAAAAGATACTTATGTAAACAAATGCACCTGAAAATGAGAATAAATTCTCGAAACTCATTACGGTAAAAATGAAAAAGGAAGTCACTGCTGTAGTTTTTCATTATTTAAATCATGAAAGCAAGTTGCCTAGAAAATTAAAACACCAGACACAAATTTAGTTACTCCCCAATGAGACATTACCCTGATACGGTGTAGCTCCACCTCATCTGGATAATCATCTCAATTTGGCGATGAAGAGTCTTCTTCGGTATGCCATTTCCAGTTGAAGCCACTCGTTCACGAGTGGTCCCTGCAGAGCTATCAGATCGCGGGGATGTTGGTTGATACGTTTCACGCGCTGTTGCAAAGAGTCCCACAAATTTTCTGTGACTGACGCCGAGTGATTTAGTGGGCCAGTCGATGTTCCATACTGTGCTTGAATGTTCACCATGACAGGAAGGAATGGATGCAGCCCTATGAATACGACTGTAGTCTCCCTGAAAGAATGAACTATCCATACCATACTCTTCATGAAGATTGTAGCGTTTTTAACATTTATTGGGGTAGCTGAACACATGTCCACAGACTGTTAGCTGTTCAAACATCCTATTCCTCAACACTTAACTAGGAATACACAGAAGCCCTGGCTTGTGTAAAACGACCAACAACATTAAATCCTCGAACATGTGAAAAGGATAATTGACTAAACTGTCTATTTGTGGCCCTAAATGTTCATATGACAGCGTTTTTTTTTTTTTTTGTTAATTTCTTCCGCATAAAAGTTGAAAGTCGGAAGAATATCTGTTCCAAGGAGTGATTGTATTGATCTAAATTCGTGTGATACCCTTCAGATTAATGAAACACCTCTCAATCCTGTAAATTACTCATCACATTTAAAAATTGTTACTCGGATGTCTTCATGAAATAAATCCTATCGTGGGACAAAAGTGAAACACACATTGCAAAATCATTCGTACATACAGAATGCGCCTCATAATCCTTAGCTACATTTTCTAACGTTTCTGAAGTGGCAGGCGTCAAGGAACTGTGACTGTTACGGTGCTGAGCTAAAACATTCATAAATAAACAATAATTCTCATAAAATTGACTCGCCTCAGTGGCATTCAAACAATATTTAAAATAAAAGACAAGTGAATTTTTGAGAAAGATAATGTTTCAATTTACCCAGAATTACTTTACCTTCGCCAAAAAAAAAGGCATCTTAGGAGCTACCATGAGGTTATTAACGAATCATCCAACCATAATGACTCTTCAACTCAATCTTCGAAGAAACTGAAATAAACTTTTAAAAGTTTCCACATAGGAGTTTTAAATCTCATGAACATTGAGACAATCGTTATTGAAGGAATTTACAAGTTTCACAACAGTTTTCCGTTACTCAATATTTGAGTTAATAAAATTCCCAGATCATATGTTAACAATGATGGCACTAAACAGTATTAAATCATAAATCAAAGAGCTGAAAACAAAGACATCTGGTTAATAATCAGGCAATGACATAAAGTGTCCAGCTTAGCACAGACATCCTTTCGTCCTTTTACAGAACAAAGCGTAGGTACTCTAAAGCATATACAGGGTAAAAATTGAAGCCACAAGGTGACAACAACAGAAATGAAGTGCAGATCATACGTCAGAAGATCTCATAAGGCCCTTTCAGGCTAAGTAAATTAAAATTAAAATAATGACAATGATATTTGTAGCAATTTAACACACAACTGTTTAAAAAGGAACAAATCATTCGGAAAGATTAATCGTTCATAACAGCTTTAACACAAGGGCTTTTAAAAAGGAGACACACAAATTAAAGTTACTTATTATTTCTTCATTTTGTTGTAATTTTATATTGTTACAGTATTCCTTATACCTTGTTATATTTTTTATTTCTGATCACTGCGTTAATTGGCAGAGCAGTGGGTATCATTATTTCGAGTAAGCTTTCATACATGTGTTCTCACAGTTGTGGTAAGATTTTATGAATTACACTGATTTGTGTGGAATAAGTATTTCTGTCTCATATGTGTATTTAAATTGTACAGATTTGTGGGTTGTACAAGCTTAATTTTATTACATTATTTATTTTAATATTATACTTGTTTTGTTACATTATTTATTTTAATATTACGCTTGGCTCTCTTGGGGCCTCCTAGCTTATTTCGAAACTTCTGTTAACTCATTTTAATGGTTTCTGTATCCTGCACTAATTGGAAGGTATCAGTTTGTCACTGAATGCTTTTTGTCATTCTGCAATGTGGTATTGTACTTTAATAAAGTGTTCCTATAAAGTTTTGAAATGTATTGTAATATTAATTCTTTGGTATACTGTTAAAAGATAGTTTAGAAATTTTGATCACTCGCAGTTTTTCTCAGCGCTTCTACTCCTTATTACGTAAAATTCTGGCAACAGAGCGTGGTTGTGGGTGTGATGAATTGTGAATGATCTTCCTCTTCTGTAGTGGTCAATCCAAGGATTGGCTTGCAACAGCTACAATGGCAGCTTGTCCCCATTCTGTGCGTCTTTCAGCTTTTCCTTCATTTCTTTATATGTGTTACATCGCACATCTTTCACGATTTCATCCATGTAGCTCAGTCGTTGTCTTCTTCTGGGTCTTTTTCCCTCGACATATCCCTCTATGATTGTGTTCAGGAGTCCTTTATGTCTTAATAGATGGCCTGTAAATTGCACTCTTCTTTTAACAATGAAACTCCAGAAGCTTCTCTTCTCGCCTGCTCTTTCCAGAACATGATAGCTAGAATTAATTTATTAATGTTTGGGTGCCTTAACGTGGCAGATACTACTCTGTTTGGTGTAATGGTTCAGAGAGGGTAGAATGGAGGTAATCAGGATGATGGACCTATTCCAAGGCAAGTGAACTATGCTTTGGAAAATATGAATGCGTATGTCACAGGAAGTGCAGAACTGGAATGGTGCATCGACTCGTTGGGGTACATGACCGCTCATTGGGTCAACCCACCAGATTTGAAGCTGCTACACGTGAATGCAGCCATCTCATGTTTACAGCTGGTCGTGTTATAGTTAGCTTCAGTAGTTGTATGAACAGACCCATTAGTGTGCGTAGCACGACGGAAGATTTGATCAATCTGTCTCTTTGTTATAGAATCAAGTGAAATGTTAGGAACTTAAAGATATTCTGTTGTTGGTGCAAATGGTATCTGGCTGGTTAGAACAGGAGCCATGTGAGGCTACGGTGAAAAGGCACCACTTGATGTAGAAATGTTCTTTGATTTAGTTTTTGTGTTTGCCCGTTACTTGCGTGACAGCATAAGTGCGTTTGAGTCGGTTAATCTACGTAAGTCGGTTACTTTCCAAGGAGAAGGTGGAGGTGCTAGCTATTATCTAAAATCTGAAGGGAAAGTTTGACACCCTGGACCCTGCTAAAGTGGTACACATCTGTGTCTTCCTTGAACTGAGCAAATCGGAGAGTGCTGAAAACTTTCATGTAAGGATTGCTCAGACTTACAATGTCCACATCACTGAAGCCCTAGAGAGTAGATGTTTCTTAAAAATTTTGGTGTGGTGAAGTCATGGGCAAGCACTGACCAGTTTCAGAGGCTCTATACTTATAATACGGTTCATCACCCCATTTGCATCCTTGGCAATCCATCCAAAAACAGAAGTATTTTCAGAGGCTATGTCTCCTAGACTAAGATGGAAGAGGAGAATTAATTTCGTTCATTTACTTTTGTCAATCTCTTCGGATATCATCTTGATTCTTAATTGCATTATTTTGTTAAAACTGAGACTTTCAGTTTTCCAAATTTGTGTGAACTGTGGGCTTTATGGCAACGTTCCTGTTACTATATGACCCTTGGAAGTTTTCCAGCCTCATTCCTACGCCAGGTCCTCAAAGATAATGGTATGGAGGATATGCTGTCATAAGACGTCACTAACCCAGAGCAGTTTGAAATACGACCTGAGCAGAGTAGTGGAAATACGGTACGCCTGGTGCTGTTTGCTAGAAATCAGTCTGTTCTTGGAAGTTAGTGGAAAGCACAAATAGGGACAGCATCTTGAGCTATTTGAGTGTGTTGACATACACCGCATCTGAAATCTTCTGGTATAAGTTGTGCTGGCGCCATTTTGCGTATAGGAGAGAGCGGGCTATGTTATGGTTGTGTATATAAATTCAAAGTCTATGCTAGGGTGACTGTTTGCTACAGGATGGCTTAAGCATCTTCTTACAAATTCTCCTATCTCTAAGTTTTTAACTGTAAACGTTTTGGCCAATTGCGCAGCAGTACCCAATGAACTGAATTATATTACTGTATATGTTGACAGCTGGTGCAAGCATGTCTAACTACCGTAGACCCTTAGCATATTTTGGTGCCTTTAATATAGTGTTCTTGTAATTACCGCTCTGGTTCCTTTTGCAACAATTGAGCTATGAACCTTGTTTATTCTTGGTAATGTTGTTACTTGTAATCTTGCTTTGTGTGCAAGATCTAACACTATTTTGAGAAATACTTGAAAATATTTTCTGATTTTGTTGTAATTTTGTACAGTCACGATATTCCGTAGACGTCGTTGTATTTTTCATTTCTTATCACTACATTATTTGGCAGACCGTGGCCAACATCATTTAGAGCAAGCTTTCATACATGCGTTCTGACGGTTGTAGAAAGATTGTTTGTGGTACTATAATTTGGATGCAGTATCTTTATTTTGAATCTGGTATGTATATTTAAATTCTACTTATTTCGTGGGTTGACCTAGTGTATTTTTATTACATTATTTGTTTTAATAATATGCCTGGTATCCTTTTGGTGCATTACTTCAGAACTTTCATTAAATTATTGGAATGGGCTCTGTATCTTGCCCTAATTTAAGAGTATCAAACTGTTACTGAACAATTCTTTTTATTCTCTCATGTGGTATTGGATTGTAGAGTACTGCACGTATACGTTTTTCAGATTTATTGTGATACAATCTTCTATCAGTCCATCTCCTACTACCCCTTCTCTCTGTCCATCTCTTCCTTACCCCCACTCTGCCCATCTTCTCCACCCCATCAGTGTGCCCACCTCCTCCACCCTCCACCCTCCACCCTCCACTCTGTGCCATCTCTTCCGCCCCCTCTGTGTCAATCTCCACCTCCCCATCTGTCAATATGCCCCTTCCCCTCTGCTCATGTCCTCCTCCACTCTTTAATGTCATCTCTTCCTTCCCCTCTCTTTTTCCACCTCCTCTCCTCTCTCTCCATCCATTTCCTACCCCCTATCCTTGGTCACCTCCTCTTCTTTCCTTTCTCCTCCTCTCTCCTCTCTTTGTCCATTTCCCCTCCCCTCTCCATATCCACCTTCCCCTTGTCTGTCCGTCTCCTCCTTATCGCTCCTGTCCACAGCTCGTAGTCTATTGGCTACCATTGTTGTCTCTGGATCATGGGGCCCTGGGTTCGATTCCCGGCCAGGTTGGGGATTTTCTGTGGTCTGGGACCGGGTGTTTGTGCTGTCCTCGTCATTTAATGATCATTATCATTATCATTCGTGGTATTGATGGGACTGCACTGTGGAAAAATTGGTCTTTGTAAAAATTGTGACTTTGTACAGGCGCAGTTGAGTGCCCCACAAACCAAACATCATCCTTACCTCTTCTCTCTCCACTTTATAACGGTCACCCATTACGAGGCTGATGGTTCTTACCGATACAGTATTTCTTCCCAGATTGTAACTAATATGTACACCAAATGTGATTGAAATCGTTCTAGGGGTTAAGGATGATCTTATTACCCACTTAAATCACTGTACGTCAAATATATTTAATGAATTTGTACATATACTTCACCTGTGTCTAGACAAATTTCGCCTTGCAATTTCCTTTTCAAGCATCTCAATATTTATGACGTGGTATCTCCTAAAGCATGAGCTCCAGTGTGATATAATTTTGCAGGTATGTACAGTGGTGTATATCTCAACTAACTGTAAAATGTGTTGTGAATAGAATCCGTAGTAAAGGAGTAACAAAATAAAACGCTTTGTATGATGCAGCAGTTTTTCTCGGTTCTCACTGTTTATAAAGTCATATCTCCCTAGCTATATGTCATACAGTGGTATAATTTTTCTGTTACATACTGTGGTATATGTGAATATCGTATGAAAAGTGCGTCGCTAAGTCAGTTAGTAGTAAACAAGCAATAAATTAAAAAGGTATGCTTCATGCGGCAATGTCACTGCGTGACCAGCAAAAAAGTAGCAAGCGATAGTGTTTTTCTTCCCTTCATGATTTTGTGTGGCTCGTCGCTGAGAAAAAATTTCTTATTGGTTTTAAATTACGATTAAATATGGTTGCAAGTCATTCTACACCTACATTTATACTCCGCAAGCCACCCAACGGTTTGTGGCGGATCATTAAGTGCTCTCATTCGCAAATACTGGATGACTAAGTTACAGGTATTCGTACTTCATGTGCTACACTGTTTTTCAATCCTATTCCCACACTTTTGATCTCCAACCCTACGATTCTTCGCTGGGTTGTTGTTCTTACCCACACAGCGATGATTTACAGACAGGAGTTGATTTGCATACCAAGTTTGGTTCAAATCGATCTAGTGGATTAAAGCGTTATGTGGAACATACGTACATAATACATACATACTTACATCCATCCATCTTCATAAAATGTATATTTTGGTTCCTTGGTATGTTATTAAATGAGAATTTAAAAATTATGATCACTCACAGCTCACGCAACCCTACACCTTCCTGTTACGTCACACCAACGTCCAGGGGCGCTTGCCGTGTAAGCACACACAGAAGTCCCTGGTCTGAGCTGATCGCTTAGTTAAGCTCGTTACAAATGATGCACTACAAACATTGTTTGCAAATAACGTGTTTCGATCAGACGGTATCTATTCCATGTGAGCTCTTTCGTCTTACGTAAACTCCAGGTTCTCTCCACAGTTCGCTACATTTTCCACTATCAACTGATGCGAATTTGGCAGACTGTGTTTGTGGGGAACCGAAAACAGGTCAAAAGAAGAAATAAAGTGTCCAAGCCGGTGGTTTCTTATAGACAGCCCTAAGAAAGGGAAGCAAAACATCGATGGCATCGTAATGTCCCCAGAAGATACCTTTGACGTGATGTCTGATCACTAGGGGGCTGCATTGTACGGAAACTTTAAAACTATGAAAGATAGGACAGTGAGGTATGGCTCGAGGGCAATAATTTTTGCTAATCTGAAAAAATACTTCAGACACAGACACACACACACACACACACACACACACACACACACACACACACACACACACACACATACATATATATATGAGAAGTTAAAAATTATGATCACTCACAGCTCACCCAGCCCTACAGTGATACGTCCCTGCCATCTTCGCAGTTTTACAAGTAAAGTGAGAAAGTGATAGTTATTCCGGCTTTTATGAATACTAATCCAAATAAGACTCAGATAGTATTTGTAAACTGATAAGTTGTGAAACTGTATAATGTAGAGGCGTTGCTATTTACATAGTAACTGAGATTATCATGTGACATAAACTGTGAACGGGTCAACTGAATCCGATTCGTGACTGTTAAGTGCATCTGTCGTCCGTTTGACATTTCACTTTGTTGCAGCTAAACATAGCCCTTGGGCAAAGATTGCCTAGAATGTGATTTTCGTCCTCATTATGTCAAATTAAAGATCAAAGACAAATCTGCTGCAGTCCAGGTTACCAACAGGAACTGTGAGATAATGTGGATGAAGTCAGATGTAACATCTGAGTATAAGAAGAAAGAAGATACTGTTAAGTGCTGTTAAACCACATATTTACAATTAGCTATTACACTACACCCATTAGAACTAGAAGCTGATGTGGAGTATGTCGAAAGTACTGTAAACAAAATGCAAACTGAAATCACATACAGGCACCAAAAGAAATTAGAAGTCATGCAACTAAAACTGCATCAGCAGCAGGACAACCAAGCATCCAACAAAACACAGTTTCATGAAAGAGTCAGTAATCATACTGATATCACCTTCAGTGAAAAGGAACACTATCTACTCAAGAAAGGGTTAAAGCACAATGTATAACCCAGATTAAGTAACAATTACCTAAAAAACATCATCATACACACTAAAAAAGCAGCCGATTTAGCTGCCTTAATAACACTGAGCAGGTTGTCCTAGCACACAATATAAATAAAATTATTCAGAAAAGCATAAGCAACCATAATGGAACCCCCAAAGCTGTTTATCAAGCGATAAAGCTAGTAAACAGCATAAACATGAAACAAATAATAACAATGCCATGATTCTGAAAGCTTAAATAACAATTGTGTAGTAATTATGAACAAAGATGAATATATCACTAAAACATCAACTTTCATTTCTGAAAACAACATAACAGAGCTCAAGCAAGATCCAGCTATAAAATTCCAAAGAAAAATCAGAAAAATGTTTCATAAATGCAACTTCCTCTTCACACAAAACAAGCAAAAATATGCATTTTAATGAATCCCACAGCCACAAGACTGAGAGCTCAACCTAAGGCACATATACCCCAAGTACCATTGAGGCCTATTGTTAGTTATAGTAATACACCTGCTTCCAAAGTCTCTCAATTACTGAATAAAATTGTGAAACATTACTATACATTTGATAAATAATACTCATTTAAGAACACAAAGGAATTAGCAACTACAATTAAAGACATAAATTTTCCTGCAGATGTCAGGTTTGCCTCTTTCGATGGTACTAACCTATTTACAAATGTAACAACTGAAGAAACAACAGAAATAGTTTTTGAAAACTTAATAAAACATAAAAAATTGTCAATTTCAGAAATCTCATAAGTGAAGGACATGTTGTGGCTAACATTGCCTCACAATTACTTTATATTCAATGGGAAAGTTTACCAACAGAATGAGCGTCTTGCCATGGGCAGTAGCGTATCAGGTTTTCTGTCTGACATATTTCTCAATTATATGGAAAGTATGTTCTTCAACCAAAACCACAGATTCAAAAGTAAAATAATATATTACTGGAGATATGTTGATAATACCTTGCTTCTATTTGACGGAACAAAAGATGAGATCGACGAACTACTAGAAGTATTCAATTCTGTCCACCAAGACATAAAATTCACAATAGAACATGAGACAAGAAAGACATATTTCCTGGATCTTAAAATCACCATCAACAAAAACATAAGTTCAGCATACACAGACATAAGAGTGGACAAATCACCATGCCATCCGACAATACAAAATCATGCTGCATTTAGGTCCATGCTACACAGAGTATACTCTCTTGATCTAGAAGAAAACATCCTTGAGAATGAGACAGATACAATAAAGAGCACTGCCATAAGGAGTGGCTACACAGGCAAAACAATTGACAGTTTAGACAGACAAATACACAAAAGCAAGACAACGAATGGCAACAATATAAAAGGAGAGAAAATATTCGCCAGTATTTCATACCTGTGCCCCACATCACAAAAAATATCTAAACTTTTCAAAGAAACTAATGTAACAGTTTCATTCTTAACTAATAATAAATTAGGAACTTACTCACCAATAACGTAAAATCAAATATGTGAACATACAACAGTGGAGTGCACAAAGTATCATGCCCTAATTGTCCTTCCAATTATGTAGAGAAAACAGGCAGAAACTGCAAAAGCCGTTTCCAAGAACATGTAAAAGCTTTCAGGCTCAACCACTTTGAAAAACCAGTCATTGCAGAACATATGCTGGAAACAGAACATGTCATCAACAACCTAGAAAACAATTTGGTAGTATTACATAATGAAGCCAATGGTAAGAGCCTAAAACTGTTATAACAACTGGACATATACCTCCTCAAAATCAGAAAACCAGAATAGATGTTAATGAACAAACAGATTACGCGTGCCAAATTGTTTCAGTAATTTTAAAGACTTATTATAAAGTAATTTCCTACATATTTCAACTGTATCCAGCATATGTCAACTGTTTAATAATTATACCTTTAGCTCAATGAAAAGTGCATCTCAGACCACACCGTGCACAAAAACATCTGTTCAGGTTTTTTTATTGGTAACGCTACGTAGAGCTCTGTATGAAAATCACTGGCTGTGCTGTGTGCAGTCTGTGGCTGGTTTGCATTATTGTCTGCCATTGTAGTGTTGGGCAGCTGCAGCTGGATGTGAACAGTGCGTAGCGTTGCGCAGTTGAAGGTGAGCCGCCAGCAGTGGTGAACGTGGGGAGAGAGATGGCAGAGTTTTGAAATTTGTAAGAATGGATGTCATGAACTACTATATATATATATATATATATATATATATATAATGACTATTAAGGTAAATACATTGTTTGTTCTCTATTAAAATCTTTCATTTGCTAACTATACCTATCAGTAGTTAGTGCCTTCCGTAGTTTAAGTCTTTTATTTAGTTGGCAGTAGTGGTGCTCGCTGTATTGCAGTAGTTCGAGTAACCAAGATTTTTGTGAGGTAAGTGATTTGTGAAACATATAGGTTAATGTTAGTAAGGGAATTCTTTTGTAGGGATTTTTGAAAGTCAGATTGCGTTGCGCTAAAAAATATTGTGTGTCAGATTAAGGACATTCGTGTAAAATTGTTCGAAGAGGACGTTTCAAAGTGTTTACAAACATGTGCTTGCGAATGTGCCTCCTGAATGAAGTGATATGTTTGAAAACACTGTTCATATTTTCCACTATTTCGCACATATTTTCCGCGTCTGACTAACTAAATTCGTAATACCTAACATCAAACCTTTTCGTGACAGGAATATGCATTTTATCTCATTCAAACGAAAAAATAAAGCATGTGTTAAGACGAATTACAGCTGAAGATGGACCCTCAGGGACCGAAATGCATCATGTACTGAATAAAACACGAAAAATTGTGACCCGAGGCGTTATTTAATTCATACCTCGAGTGAACTGAGTACAGTCACGTTTCAAGCTGAAATATATGGATAAAATTAAACTAAATTTTGTCAATCGGAACAGCAGGGACCAGAGAGATTCACTCAGTGACCAGGGCGGAAGTCGCCAGCTTTGTGGCCGACCGGTTCTAGGCGCCTCAGTTTGGAGCCGCGCTGCTGCTACGGTCGCAGGATCGAATCCTGCCTCGGGCATGGATGTGTGTGATGTCCTTAGGTTAGTTAGGCTTAAGTAGTTCTAAGTCTAGGGGACTGATGACCTCTGATGTTAAGTCCCATAGGGCTCAGAGCCATTTGAACCATTTGAAAGGCGGCAGTCAGTCTGTTACGCCACAGGGTCATGGTTATTAATCTCCTTCTTCTCAAATAGGAACTTCCCTCACCAGTGACAGAGCCTTCTGGTATTCTCCATTGGGCTCTGTAAGTACTGGATGCTTGCATAAGCGATCCCATGGCATCATGAACAAAGATATTAGTTCTGCTTAGTTTATATAATCCTCCTTTCGTTGACACTCTCTTGTAATTTCGTATGGTCGTAAGAAATTTTGAATCATACACTTAGTTCGATATAGGAGCCACGAAGTGTGTGTGTGTGTGTGTGTGTGTGTGTGTGTGTGTGTGTGTGTGTGTGTGTGTGTGTGTGTGTGCTCTTGCCAAAAACGTTAAGATGTCATGAACGATATTATTGACTGTGTGGCTAGACTTTGAAAAACCACGTGCTAAATCACGATTTTCCAATATCTTGAAGAAAATATATTGCTTCAGCTGGGGTAATTTTTGTCCGTTAGCACCCCCGTATCTCAAACTTTGCTGCTATTGTTAGTGATGTTCAAACTGTAGCTTTTAAAGCAGCAAGTCTGATGAGTATCCATATGTGGGAGAATTTTTGTCCATTTTCCGATTTTTGAGTTTCTTGAAAAATAGTGTACATTTTGGTCTGCGGCTCACCAGGTGTCTTGAATCCTGTCACTAGGGGTAAGTTCCAAAGTGCATTATAGGACGTGTACTCGTGAGTATTGTGTGTAAAATTTCTCTTAATTTCTGATTTTCGTTCCCTTCTATGTGATGGTCGTGGATGTGTCTCATCATGCACGATGCATGGCCCTGAAGTTCCCCATTGTACTCTAATCACCCTGAGAGATGTAATACCGTGAATGTTGTGGGATTCCTGAATGTGTCTGCATGAAAGTAAGTTGTTTAATACGTTTGTATTGACTCTCACTTTCTGTAATAGGGGTGTGTGTGATTATGTTGTCTCTACGTTATCAATGTTCCTTACGCTTACGTTTAGGACTCGCTTATGGAACAGTTTTGTTGAGGAAGTCACATATTTGTGAAGTGGGTAGTCTTCTTGTTCCTGTAAGTGTATAATGATATGTACAGATATGTCCGCTGACGTATGTGGATACGAGTCCTTATACTTGCTTCCCTCATGGCTTCACATCCTGATTAATGAGTCTCACTGAGCCTTATTGCAGCCCATATTCCACAATCTCATTTCCCAGCCCATCCCACATGCAGCCTCAAAGTAATGATGCCCATGACGCCTATGTGTGTACCTTGAGTTAGAGAAAGAACTGTACTTCGGAAGAAATTAAGTGAACTTAATACAGCGTCCGTGGCGTCTTCTTCTTTTTCCCCCAACGCGTCTATCGAAGAAAAGTAAGACTCATTCTACTTATTCGTTGTGCTTAAAAACAGTAGTACGCACTGTAAGTGCAGTACAGTAATATAAACGTAACTTGTGTCATTGGCATGCGGAATTATCAGTGTGACGTAGATGAAGGTAAATGCGACCCTTGGCGGTTACAGAGGAATAATCAAATATAAATAGCCACCATCCAAAAGACTGCAATAGAAACAATTTTGATCAGCTGGAACGACAAATTCTGGAATATGCAAATTTGTAATGAAGATATTATACCTTAGCGTCAGCTTCACAGATTCACAACAGTGTTTGGCCAACAGTATCTCATTTTGAGGGTCACAGAACCATTGTGCATCGAGGGCAGTAATGTTTACTTGTTAAATTCCAGTGGACATGAAAAATACTTTATTAATTGCACGGTACAGCAGGAATACAACAGATAAATCAGTACCTTGACTTTTACATATTGCATGTTTAGACACTCGAATTCCTGTAGAGAGGCGCAATATACTCAGACTTAAAAGTCAAAATAGCTTCTGCAACGAACTAACATTAAGCCAATAAGATCTGAGGATTCTACGTCTATAGGCAAAGTGAAACAACTTTGAGGTAGATATCACTCCATTTGCAATGCTGCCATCTCTCATTTATAGAATAGAGTCTGTCATCTAAAATGAAAAGAATCAAACAACTACTTCACGTAAAATACAATAAAAAGAGGCTACTCCAACTGAAGGAAAAGTAGAATAAAACGAGACTACTCCCACTGAAACTTCCATTACATTAAATTAACTTCACTGTTTATAATCAGTGAAATTAAAAAGTCCGGTGATACATTCCTGGAATCAAACAAGTTCCTAAGAGTGGTTCAAATGGCTCTAAGCACTATGGGACTTAACATCTGAGGTCATCAGTCCCCTAGACTTAGAACTACTTAAACCTAACTAACCTAAGGATATCACACTCATCCATGCCCAAGGCAGGATTCGAACCTGCGACCGTACGAGCACCGCGGTTGTGATCTGAAGCGTCTAGAACCGCTCGGTCACTGCGGCCGGCTCCTGAGAGTGGATGACATTGGAAGTCAATACACAGTGCACGGAACATTTCAGAATAAAGTGTCAAGAACATTAATGGGAAACAATGTTCTAGTTGAAGAGTTATGAAGTCAAAGATGCATCCTGCTTGTGCAATGAACTGCTTACAGTTACACTTTGCGATCTGGTAGTCATAACAGATTCAGTCTGTTGGGCTGTTAACAGATGCAACCGAAGAAAATCCGTAGATATTTCTGATATCATACGGGGAATTTAAAGAAGGCAGCCGCAATTAAACAAATCGAAAACCACACATTTCGTTCTGCTTCCAACAGCTGTCTTCGTTGCGCTACCACAAAAGAGGTGGTAAATTGCAGTCTGCTGCATCTCAAGTACGAAAATCATGAAACTAGGTCTATGTACAAACAAAATGTGCATCTAGTATATCTGTGACTTGTGTGCTGTGATTTTACTTTCGTGTCTAGGACACTGTACTCTCTCAACTGACAGAACCTTTTGCCTGTTGCAGTCGTACTTTTGATTTGGAACACGGTACGTCTTTAGTGTGGATGAGTCTCCTGATACTTAAGAGCATAAAAACACAATGAATTGCTTATTCGCGTAATTACTATTTTCAGTTACATTTTTACACTGTTAGAACAATGGAATTATAGCCTGCTGTTACGAGATTTTTTTTCATGTAAGGCAAGTTAAGTCACTGTTATTTTTTTCTAATATTAATAACAGAAGTTTATTATTTTGGCGCGCTACTTCCGAACACAGTAGCCAGTCACGGAGGAGGACCACAGTTTAGACGGTCTTTCTCGCAATAGCAGTACCGAATAAACCATCTGTTATCGGTACCTACAGGACATCTTCCCACTGCTGCCGTCTCAACTACTCTAAGATGAGCTTCTTGTAGCTGAATATGATGGGCGCAAAGCCGGAAATATTACTTCTTGCACGAGCTCCACCGGACCCATGTATGGCCACGCGAATGTTCCCAAGAGGAAAACAGAGCGGCCGCCAGCTTCTTTCCATCCCGCAGTATAGATGCCATGGAGTTGTTCTCCCAGACGGCGACGTTTTCGCGCCCTCGCATCGTCATGATGAAGAAGTTACGGGATTCATCGGACCATGAACGCTCTAGCACTGTGCCAACATCCAGTGCCGATGGTCACGTGACCATTTGAGTCGCAGCTCCCGATGTCACGGCATTAACATTAGCACAAGCGTGGGTCGTCGGCTGCGGAGGCCGATCGTTATTAGCGTTCGGTGTCCCGTGTATTCAGACACACTTTTACTCTGCCCGGCATTAAAGTCTGATGTTAGTTTCGCCACAGTTCGCCGCCAGCCCTCTTCTTCAGTCTGCCCAGCCTACGACGTCCGACATCTGTAATGAGGGGTGGCCGACAACTCCACGATGCCTAGACATGATTTCGTCTTGGTTTTGCCCTACAAGTCGTGCAGTTCCCGAAATACTCGTGCCGAGCCACCGGGTCATCACAATCTGCTTTCGGTCAAACTCAGATACATGGCGCTTCTTTCCCATTCTACACACGGATTGCACGCTGACTGATACTAAATGCACCGTGCGTGTGTCTGACTGGGAGTCATTCCTCGCCACGTAACGCTGCTGTCGCTTGGAAGGGTTTATACCGACAGTAGGTCGGTGGTCATAATGTAAATTCACTGGCTGATCCGTGTAGTCTTTCTGGAGGTATCAGACTCGAAACCCTTGAGGAAATGCTGTTTCTAAGTTTTTACCGAATACGTCCTTCAAATTCTGGAGGTGGCAGGGGTAAAATACAGGGAGCGAAAGGCTATTTACAATTTGTACAGAAACCTGATCGCAGTTATAAGAGTCGAGGGGCACGAAAGGGAAGCAGTGGCTGGGAAGGGAGTGAGACAGGGTTGTAGCCTATCCTCGATGTTATTCAATCTGTATGTTGAGCAAGCAGCAAAGGAAACAAAAGAAAAATTCGGAGTTGGAATTAAAATCCATGGAGAAGAAATAAAAACTTTGAGGTTTGCCGATCACATTGTAGTTCTGTCAGAGACAGCAAAGGACCTGGAAGAGCAGCTGAACGGAATGGATCGTGTCTTGAAAGGAGGATATAAGATGAACATCAACAAAAGCTAACCAGAATAATGGAATGTAGTCGAATTAAATCGTGTGATGCTGAGGGAATTAGATCAGGAAATGAGACGCTTAAAGTAGTGAACGAGTTTTGCTATTTGGGGAGCAAAATAACTAATGATGGTCGAAGTACAGAGGATATAAAATGCAGACTGGCAACGCCAAGGAAAGCGTTTCTGAAGTATAGGTTTAAGTGTCAGGAAGTCTTTTCTGAAAGTATTTGCATGGAGTGTAGCCATGTATGGAAGAGAAACGTGGACGATAAATAGTTTAGACAAGAAGAGAATAGAAGGTTTCGAAATGTGGTGCTACAGAAGAATGCTGAAGATTAGATGGGTAGATGACATAACTAATGAGGAGGTGTTCAATAGAACTGGGAAGAAGAGGAGTTTGTGGCACAACTTGACTAGAAGAAGGGATCGGTTGGTAGGGCATATTCTGAGACATCAAGGGATCGCCAATTTAGTATTGGAGGGCAGCGTGGAGGGTAAAAATAGCAGAGGGAGACCAAGAGAGAAATACACTAAACAGATTCAGAAGCATGTAATTTGCAGTAGGTACAGGGAGATGAAGAACCTTGCACAGGATAGAGTAGCATGGAGAGCTGCATCAACCCAGTCTGTGGACTGAAGACCACAACAACAACAACGTGAGTGCAGCTACAGTGGCTTCCCGTTTAAATATATCATTTATAAATTTTAATTATTTATACAATATCACTCCCCCCCCCCCCCCCCCACATGAACCATGGACCTTGCCGTTGGTGGGGAGGCTTGCGTGCCTCAGCGATACAGATGGCCGTACCGTAGGTGCAACCACAACGGAGGGGTATCTGTTGAGAGGCCAGACAAACGTGTGGTTCCTGAAGAGGGGCAGCAGCCTTTTCAGTAGTTGCAGGGGCAACAGACTGGATGATTGACTGATCTGGCCTTGCAACATTAACCAAAACGGCCTTGCTGTGCTGGTACTGCGAACGGCTGAAAGCAAGGGGAAACTACAGCCGTAATTTTTCCCGAGGACATGCAGCTTTACTGTATGATTAAATGATGATGGCATCCTCTTGGGTAAAATATTCCGGAGGTAAAATAGTCCCCCATTCGGATCTCCGGGCGGGGACTACTCAGGAGGATGTCGTTATCAGGAGGAAGAAAACTGGCGTTCTACGGATCGGAGCGTGGAATGTCAGATCCCTTAATCGGGCAGGTAGGTTAGAAAATTTAAAAAGGGAAATGGATAGGTTAAAGTTAGATATAGTGGGAATTAGTGAAGTTCGGTGGCAGGAAGAACAAGACTTCTGGTCAGGTGACTACAGGGTTATAAACACAAAATCAAATAGGGGTAATGCAGGAGTAGGTTTAATAATGAATAGGAAAATAGGAATGCTGGTAAGCTACTACAAACAGCATAGCGAACGCATTATTGTGGCTAAGAAAGATACGAAGCCCACACCTACTACAGTAGTACAAGTTTATATGCCAACTAGCTCTGCAGATGAAGAAATTGAAGAAATGTACGATGAAATAAAAGAAATTATTCAGATAGTGAAGGGAGACGATAATTTAATAGTAATGGGTGACTGGAATTCGAGTGTAGGAAAGGGGAGAGAAGGAAACATAGTAGGTGAATATGGATTGGGGCTAAGAAATGAAAGAGGAAGCCGCCTAGCAGAATTTTGCACAGAGCACAACTTAATCATAGCTAACACTTGGTTTAAGAATCATGAAAGAAGGTTGTATACGTGGAAGAACCCTGGAGATACTAAAAGGTATCAAATAGGTTATATAATGGTAAGACAGAGATTTAGGAACCAGGTTTTAAGTTGTAAGACATTTCCAGGGGCAGATGTGGACTCGGACCACAATCTATAAACTGAAAGAACCAGAGGTTGTACAGAGTTTCAGGGAGAGCATAAGGGAACAATTGACAGGAATAGGGGAAAGAAATACAGTAGAAGAAGAATGGGTAGCTCTGAGGGATGGAGTAGTGAAGGCAGCAGAGGATGAAGTAGGTAAAAAGATGAGGGCTGCTAGAAATCCTTGGGTAACAGAAGAAATATTGAATTTAATTGATGAAAGGAGAAAATATAAAAATGCAGTAAATGAAGCAGGCAAAAAGGAATACAAACGTCTCAAAAATGAGATCGACAGGAAGTACAAAATGGCTAAACAGGGATGGCTAGAGGACAAATGTAAGGATGTAGAAGCTTATCTCACTAGAGGTAAGATAGATACTGCCTGCAGGAAAATTAAAGAGACCTTCAGAGAGAAGAGAACCACGTGTATGAATATCAAGAGCTCAGATGGCAACCCAGTTCTAAGCAAATAAGGGAAGGCAGAAAGGTGGAAGGAGTACATAGAGGGTTTATACAAGGGTGATGTACTTGAGGACAATATTATGGAAATGGAAGAGGATGTAGATGAAGACGAAATGGGAGATACGATACTGCGTGAAGAGTTTGACAGAGCACTGAAAGACCTGAGTCGAAACAAGGCCCCCGGAGTAGACAACATTCCATTAGAACTACTGACGGCCTTGGGAGAGCCAGTCATGACAAAACTCTACCAGCTGGTGAGCAAGATGTATGAGACAGGCGAAATACCCTCAGACTTCAAGAAGAATATAATAATTCCAATCCCAAAGAAGGCAGGTGTTGACAGATGTGAAAATTACCGAACTATCAGTTTAATAAGTCACAGCTGCAAAATACTAACGCGAATTCTTTACAGACGAATGGAAAAACTGGTAGATGCGGACCTCGGGGAGGATCAGTTTGGATTCCGTCGAAATGTTGGAACACGTGAGGCAATACTGACCTTACGACTTATCTTAGAAGAAAGATTAAGAAAAGGCAAACCTACGTTTCTAGCATTTGTAGACTTAGAGAAAGATTTTGACAATGTTGACTGGAATACTCTTTTTCAAATTCTAAAGGTGGCAGGGGTAAAATACAGGGAGCGAAAGGCTATTTACAATTTGTACAGAAACCAGATGGCAGTCATAAGAGTCGAGGGGCATGAAAGGGAAGCAGTGGTTGGGAAAGGAGTGAGACAGGGTTGTAGCCTCTCCCCGATGTTATTCAATCTGTATATTGAGCAAGCAGTAAAGGAAACAAAAGGAAAATTTGGAGTAGGTATTAAAATTCATGGAGACGAAGTAAAAACTTTGAGGTTCGCCGATGACATTGTAATTCTGTCAGAGACGGCAAAGGACTTGGAAGAGCAGTTGAACGGAATGGACAGTGTCTTGAAAGGAGGATATAAGATGAACATCAACAAAAGCAAAACGAGGATAATGGAATGTAGTCAAATTAAATCGGGTGATGCTGAGGGAATTAGATTAGGAAATGAGACACTTAAAGTAGTAAAGGAGTTTTGCTATTTAGGAAGTAAAATAACTGATGACGGTCGAAGTAGAGAGGATATAAAATGTAGACTGGCAATGGTAAGGAAAGCGCTTCTGAAGAAGAGAAATTTGTTAACATCGAATATAGATTTATGTATCAGGAAGTAGTTTCTGAAAGTATTTGTTTGGAGTGTAGCCATGTATGGAAGTGAAACATGAACGATAACTAGTTTGGACAAGAAGAGAATAGAAGCTTTCGAAATGTGGTGTTACAGAAGAATGCTGAAGATTAGATGGGTAGATCACGTAACTAATGAGGAGGTATTGAATAGGACTGGGGAGAAGAGAAGTTTGTGGCACAACTTGACTAGAAGAAGGGATCGGTTGGTAGGACATGTTTTGAGGCATCAAGGGATCACAAATTTAGCATTGGAGGGCAGCGTGGAGGGTAAAAATCGTAGAGGGAGACCGAGAGATGAGTACACTAAGCAGATTCAGAAGGATGTAGGTTGCGGTAGGTACTGGGAGATGAAGTAGCTTGCACAGGATAGAGTAGCATGGAGAGCTGCATCAAACCAGTCTCAGGACTGAAGACAACAACAACACAACAACAACAACATACAATATCAGTTCCTCGCTAACCGCTTATTACAGCCTCATGATAACCGTCTCATGGCCTACGTACTGTCTTCTGCGCAGGGGACAACAACTTTAGAAGACGGCGGGTTGGTGAACATTATTCAGAACTTATGCATTCCACTTAGGGAGATGGAAGCAACAAGGCAACTCGCGTGTACATGTTAAGTTCAGTTGCACGTAATGTGTGGTAACACAGAGAAACTATGTGGGAGGGAAATTTTCGAGGGGAAGGGATTTATCACACACACGTAAATCTCTCTTTCAATTTGCCGTAAAGGGACCAAGACGCCCAAGGAGTATCGTGCACTGGTTGCAGACCACGAACACCCCTTCATGACAATCATTTTTCTCAGCTGCAGTCACATTTTTCTGCAAGATAATGCGCCATGTCATAAGGCCAGAAGCGTGAGGGAGTGATTCGAGGAACACAGTGCCGAGTTCCTGTTGAAGTGCTGGCCCTCCAACTGGCCAGGTCTGAACCCGATCGAACACATCTGGAATGCAACTGACCGTAGTGTCAGAGATCATTGTCAACCTCTCCGAAATCAAGGGAATTAGTTGATTTGTGTGTGCACATGTGGTTCCAATTCCATCCACTCACCTTCCAAGGTATCATTGCTTCCATAACAAGACTCTTCGCCGCTGTTATCTGTGCCAAAGCAGGATGTACCGCCTTTTAAGTAGGTGACCATAATGTGTTGGCTGATCAGTGTATGTGTGCGTCTTTTGCCCGACAGAATTTTGCCTCCAAGGCAAATGGTAACGCATAACAAAGTCTGCCACTCAGCGTTAACCATATGCTAGACACACTCGTAAGTTTTGTCAATCCTCGGGTTGTAACTAAGTTCCTTGCATTTCTCAGACATGAATTTCTACAGGAAATCTGCTCCTACAGCTTGAAGCAAAGTTAGTGTCTGGCAAGGCAAGGAGCTGACCTATACCTACATTGACATCACATAATTTATTAAATACCATCAGCGTTTAGGTAGCTGGCACCAGTTGCACTGAAACGCCCTGCTAAACCCGCAGGACAGGTCACATAGTATAAATTGTGGAAAGGGGCCAAAGTAAGGGCTGTCAGTTACACTCGAACATACAGCTTTAATATTTGATCAAACATTTTTTTTGTTTAAGAGAAGCACACAGCTTTAATCCTTGGGACTTAATTACCAGCTGAAAGACACTTTAATGTAAAAACGGCTGCAAGCCAGTAATTTAAAACTCAAGCATAATCAGAAATTTAACAGGCAACACTTATCTTAAAACAGTTCGTTAGTAAACAACTTAAATTCAAATCGGCTCAAGGCCTAACACTAAAAACTCCAAAATATTAATTCTAAAAGGCCTTACGTGAAACAGGTCATTAATGTAGGCTGAAGGCCTTAAGAACAAACAACTGAAGGCTTAAAAATTCAACAACATTAAAATTTTTAAAATGCCAAAGTGCTTACGTGAAACAGTAGTTTAAACTAGGCTGAAGGCCTTAAGAGGAAAACAACTATAACTTAAAACAAAAATCGGCTAGAAGCCATAAAAGTACGAACAACAAGAACAATTTAATAAAAAAGTGACAGTACACCCAAAGGCCCGGGTTCCCGGGTTCGATTGCCGGCGGGGTCAGGGATTTTCTCTGCCTCGTCATGACTGGGTGTTGTGTGATGTCCTTAGGTTAGTTAGGTTTAAGTAGTTCTAAGTTCTAGGGGACTGATGACCATAGAGTACACCCAGGAGCGTTCAGATGTTCGAGGCCTGGAATTCAAACACTAACGCTCGCTTAGGTGAGACAGGCAGTCGGTCCAACCGGTTTCAATCCACTGGAAACCCAACCGACAGACCATTGATCAAGATCAGTTCGATTCCACACTTGCACCAAAACTCAAACGATGCTAACAGCGGAAACTGTAACAAGAACCAGAACGGATTATAGACAACCCTCAAGCGGTTGATGACCCAAATAGATGTCGTCCGACCGACCAAAAGGCCAAGCAAGGTCGTTGCCTCTCAAACGTGCGTGTCGGCAATCGTCGGGCGAGTGATGGCTATCCAGTCCTTCGTCGCTACTCCACGTCAACCGACTAATTCAGAGCCAGTACGCCGACAACCTTTAAATAACTTTTTAGTCAAAACATGTAAATTACACACAGTTTCACGAACACTTGCACGAAGAACTAGACAATCCTAACGGCAGTGACCGAGCAAAACAAGGACGAATCACGAGTTGGCACACACAGCCAACCAATAAGCGATCGCCGGCCAAATACACGTCGTCCGACAAGACGACCGACCGACGATCAACCAAAGTCGTCCCCCACTCAACTCACGTGTCGGCAATCATCGGCGAGTGATGGCTATCCGCGCCTCCCTGGCGCTGCGTGCCCCACTGGTGCTACGACGCGACTGCGCCAACCGACCAACTGCTACACATCAGCACGGAGAGAGCACTAAAATAGCCGAGCAGTCGACATCACAGGCTACACACAATTTCACAGACACTTAGACGTAGAACGCGACCAATGCTAAAGCAGTGACTGTGCAGTCACAAGGACGAACACGAGTTGAGACACACACACCGCCAAACTATAAGCGATCGGCGAGCAAATATACGTCGTCCGGTAAGACGACCAATCGGCGATCAACCACGACCGTCCCAAGCCTTGTGTGCCCGCAACCGTCGGGCGAGTCATTGCTATCCGAACCTCACTGCCGCTCCAACTCGACCAAACTTCTGCCGTGTACCAACTGTCCGACTGCCAGGTCCGAACTCCACTGCTGGCCCATTCCAACTCACTGGTCGACACACGACGACCGGGAAGTAATAGCAGTCCAGCAAAGATAATACGGCAGGGCTTATATCGATAAGCGTTGCTGCTGCCGCTCACGGGCAGACAAAGCAACAACTCTGTGACGCAAGTAATTGAAACTAACATAACGAGGCGGCAGTACGGCAAAAACAGGATGTTAAATAAGAGATGGCACGATCACGAGCCACGCACGGCTCAGCACTTTTTCTTATTTTAAAAACTATGACCGTTTTCGGCCCCCAAGGCCATTATATCGTCGTATATGCCACCGCGTAACGACGATTCATATATTTTCATCTCATCTTAGGCTATATGATAGTGCGGTGACGAAATGATCCAAGATCCTCAGACAGTTACCATATGAACATAAACCAGTACTCTTCTGCCCCTGGTTGGGAATTGGGGGTTAGGGGTGAGTTACTACCAATCTCCAGTCTGATAGGGAAGCTCCACTCGGTCGTTTGCACCAACAACGGATCAGAATCTTACTTAAGCTACAGCGGTCTATCGTTCCAACACTGGAACCAATGGCTCCACGCCGTTCCCACGGGTAGTCTTCAGTGAAAGAAACAGCGCTGGTATCGAATGATTCGTTCAGTGTTGGGTGCAAATCTCAATGTGGCAGACCGAGCTACGTCGTACAGTGACCACCACAATGCGTCGAGTTTCGTACATCAACCTAGTCTTCGTAATTGAGATTCTAGATGGTTTTCCTACATCCGTCTTTAGACCACGAGTGGCCTACCGGGACCATCCGACCGCCGTGTCATCCTCAGAGGAGCATGCGAATAGGAGGGGCGTGGGGTCAGCACACCACTCTCCCAGTAGTTATGATGGTATTTTTGACCAAAGCCGCTACTAATCGATCGAGTAGCTCTTCAGTTGGCATCACGAGGCTGGGTGCACCCCGAAAAGTGGCAATAGCGCATGGCGGCCTGGATGGTCACCCATCCAAGTGCCGACCACGCCCGGCAGCTCTTAACTTCGGTGATCTCACGAGAACCGTTGTATCCACTGCGGCAAGGCCGTTGCCTACATCACTAAAGGCCTTACGTAAACCAAAGCACTTTCGTTTATTAATCCTCGTCAAACCTCAGCAGTACTCTCTTTCTTAAGATTTCGTTATTAGCGTGACATGGTGCTCATCCTGTTTTATTTTTATTGGGATTGAATGTAGCAAGAGAGACTGTGTTGTGCTGACCTTTTCCCGCAGCGAAGGCAAGCACGTCACTTTACTTTTGAATTATTTTTCTTTTTCGTGGTGTAATTTGCACCGGCTGAATGTTCCAGGTTTTCTCACTCTTTTGAAGCTACTTTCAATTAAAATTTGTGTAATAAAACGAGTAAATCATTGCTACATTGTCACTCTGGAACGAATCACCAGAGACCACTATTCTCTTATACGAAAGTACTCAGACGTTGTCCCTCACCAACATCTAAAATTTAGTCGGTGAAGCCAGGTTAACTCCACACAACCGAGAAGAGAAACTTTTTAAGCAGTTTACACTCTGTTTTGGTTCTCTCAGTTGTCCATCAAGAAGACAGTCTCCATTGTCTAATGATTTCCATTGAACTGCTGGTAAGTCTTCTGGGTTCTATGGTTTTGCTTCACGAAATATCTGCATTCCTAACGTTTTGTTTAGGGATGCAGTGGACATCTTCAGAGATACTTCTAGTTCCGCTGAATCTTGAGCAGTAACACGAAGGATGTCCATCGGAGCTCTGGACGAAATGTTACAAATGGAAAAATTTCATGGTCTACGACCCTACAACCCGGAAGAATCACCAGCAGCTAAAACATGTAATCGTGAAATCCTTCATAATATTATTCGCGTTTAACCATTCTGAGCATGGCGGTTTCATCTTGACATGGGCTATACTCTGGACACGTGTCTCTCTTTTCTTGTGCCGTCCACTTTCTAACGACCAGTCGCTGGAGCAGTACTCAAGATTAGGAAAGAGTCTTGTACGCGATTTCTTCGACAGATGCATTCTTCTCGGGTTTAAGGAGTCTTTATACATTACTCTCCTGCAATTGTTGATCACGTCTTACTAACGGACCTGTTAGGAAACAGGTCCATACCTTCTCACTGTTCCTTTTCGTTTACCTCGACTGTCGGTTGTTGAGGTACTAAAGCGGTTGTAAAAACAGTCCTGTGCAACAGCCAGTGGCAGGCCGGTTCTTCCACAACCAGATGGTCGCCCCTGGCGCGTCTGCGGCGTCGCGACGAGTGCGTCGACGCGCGCCCTCCGGGGCCAAGCTCCAGCGTTCAACGAGTGTCCATCCATATATGTATTATCATTATTTTATATTCAGATTTTGATATTATTCGGGCGGCGGGGCGGGGGCGGAGGCGAGGTGGGGGGAGGGGGCAGGCGAGGAACGGAGGGCGTGGCCAGGCCGGGCCGAGTTGCCTGCTGACTCCGGAATGAATGGATGTATAAATGAATATGTTTGAGCAAGGCAGGCGGCGGCGCCGCAGTCTCTGCCCCGCGCCCTCGCCGCCCCCGCGCCGCCCCCACCACCGCCGCCTCCACTGCCGCCGCAGTCGTCTCCGTCGCCTCCGGATCCAGCGGCGCTTCTCAGCGCCCGGGCTTGTCCATGTATGAAAGCGGTACATCACACGCGGCCGCCGCGCTGCTCCGGCCGGCCACACATGCATACATGCAGCACGCTGCCCGCGGTGCACCCGGAAGCTCAGGCCACCTCCGCCTCCGCCGCCGCCGCCGCCGCCGCCGCCTCCGCCGCCTCCGCCTCCTACCGCGGCGCCGCTTGCCCCCTTCTCCCTCCGGCGCCTTCCAGCGTCGCCGCCGCCGCTGCTGCATAATCCTTCTCCCACTTTAAATTGTATGAAAGTTGCATGAGGTAGCTCGCTTGGCAAGTATATGCCGGGCTACGGCGCTCGGGCCTGGTTAGTTTACAAATGAATACAGCGATTGAAGCAACTTATAATATCAATGTAGTGCGGCGTCCTTGTCCCTCCCGGGCGCCGGAGCTGTGCCGTGTTCGCTCTCTCTCTCTCTCTCTGTCTACTCTCTCCCGCTCTCCCGCCCCCTTCCTCTCCCCCGCGCTCGCCTCTCTCTCTCTCCTGGGGGCCGCTCCACCGCTCCCCATACAGAATGGCCATATTAACTTGATAATTAGCTCTGTTATAGGACTTGCAGATGAGTAGCCGGGACCGCGCTCCGCTGTCTGTCCGACCGACCGTCTGCCAGTCTAGCTCACACCGTGAATAAAAAAATCCTTTTTCCTCCTCCTCCTCCTCCTCCGCTCCTCCCGTTCCCTCCCCCCTCGGTTTTCTCACCCCTCCCCCTGTCTCTCTCTCTCCTTCGCCTTCTGTGACTTACATATAAAATTGGGACGGTGCGATGGCGGCGGTTGCATTCTTGTGCTAGCCGCGACGCCGTGAGGGCGTGCGACCGACGCTCTCCGCGACAGTGATGACGCACACGTCGACGCCGCGCGAACCTCGCCCCGGCGCGGGCGGCCGTCCCTCATACGGAACCGATGCCCTAGTGTCTGATCACGTGACCCACACTGACGCCGCCTGAACCGTTACCGACAGTCTGTTCCGCACTCCCGAAGATGCCACAAGGTCGAAACATCTCGGGATATATTTCCACTGTCTCACCGCTCAACCCTCAAGCACTCGCCAATAGGGGAAGTTTCGTCCACGTGAAGTGATTCTGTGATTCCTCCGATAGTAGTTCCGTTATACCGTCCCACAACAGTGTGTACAAAACCCTTGCCCCCACCTGTGTATTTCTCTCCGCAAGAAACAACACCCGCCAACGACGACAGTGACGTGTGTCTCCAGGATTGCTCAACAAATTCCTAAGCAGCTGCTCCGAGGACGACACCGGTTCTTCGTGGGCCCGCGAACCGCGTGGCGGGCAGAAAAACGGGACCTGCGTCATCGGTGGACCGGTGACGTCATTCAGCAGACCTGACGTCACAGCCGGAGCGCTGCGCAGAGGGCAGCAGCGTCGGCGCGAGCAGGTGAGCGGAGGAACTGCCACGGCAGCTGGTCTCGAACCGGGAACTACTGTGGTCACGTGGTCTGCATGCCTTCCCTGTCAGGCGGGGTGATAAATCGTATTGACTGCATCTCTATTCTCTTCCAGTTGAATACCAAAAAGCTGTCTACTAGCAGATGGGCAGCAAGCGTCTGCACTGCCAGATATTTTCGTGACCGATGAACAGGCAGCCGCTTCGTATCTCGGTCTTGGCCAGTATACCGTCGTACTTTACGGGTGTGCCTTTTCAGTATTTCGTGAATTTTATCAAACTTGCTGGTTCTCAAACTGCTCTAACGTATCGCAGCAAAAGAAGTTTCAGGAATAAAAATGTTGAGCGCTTGGTTGAGGCAGTCAACAAACGCGATGCAATTTTTTGTTCTAAATTATGGTCTAGCATTAACTTTCGAAAACGTTGCTACCACTCGTACGAAACGTGATGAATTTCGTTGGGGTGTGGCACGGAAAATGTAACAATGCAAAATGATCTTTTGTGACAAATATTCTACTTGTGGATTATAAAGAGGTTAACACTCTTTTCTTTAGCGTTTGATAGTGACAATAAGGTAAATTCATATCAAATTCAGTATGAGTTAGTATCAGTGCATTTCTACCTGGATCTTCAAAAGCAAATGATTCAAGGGTGAAGAGCACTAAATGAAAGCCACAGTATTTCACGCACACTCAGAAGCGTGTTACGGAGTGACATTCTGCTGCTGAAAGGTTACGTATATAAGGAGTGAAATGAAAAATAAGAAGTGTGAAAATACATAGGTCACTGGGCCACGAATGACATACAATTTGTATGTTGTGGGATACGTCCCCGTCGTCATAACGTAACGTAAAGAACAGAGGATTATTTCAACAAAACAAAACAAAAACAAAAATCTACGAGCTGTTACCAGTACACTGCCTGGACCGAGGTAAAAACCATGTACATGATCTATACGAAATTAAGGAAATAAAAGTGTGTACAGGTTTGCAAGTGGTTAGTGGCTCTCGCATTTTGTGTGTGTGTGTGTGTGTGTGTGTGTGTGTGTGTGTGTGTGTGTGTGTGTGTGTTTACGTGCGTGCGTTCAAATGGTTCTGAGCACATATGAGGTGATCGGTCCCCTAGAACTTAGAACTATTTAAAAATAAATAACCTAAGGACATCACACACATCCATGCCGGAGACAGAATTCGAACTTGCGACCGTAGCGCTCACGCGGTTCCATACTGAAGCGCCTAGAACCGCTCGGCCACTCCGGCCGGCTGTGTGTGCGTGTGCGTGTAGGAGAGAGAGAGAGAGATTATGTGTATTTCTGTATACTTCTCCTTCTCATGATTTAAATGCTTTATATCAGTCAATTGACTGAAGATAATAGGAAAGATGGCAAATGTCCAGGATCACACTGACAAATACATCAATCTTAAATGTCGAAAGGCCTTGAGCAAGTAACGAAAAGTGGGAAACGAACGAAGAAAGGTAGTTAGAGACGAAAAAACATTAAAAGGGTGTAGATTAGGGCAGGCAAAGGAAATAGATCGTTGGCTTCCGAAGTAAGCATCGCGGCATTCGACTTGCGGGGAACTTTGATTAGAATTACTTGGCACCTCGTTCCTGCTGAATCGTGGACTCAGTGAGCTAATCAATACATGTGATGATAATACGTGTAGAGTGAGGAATAGAGAATAGAGAAAATAATTAAATAAAATTTAATAATTTTATATAAAAATTATTCTTGGCAGTATACCTGTATTCTACTTACGCATTGTTTCCCGTTGGGTTTTTATGTCCAATCGACGATTATCAATTGTACCGAAGTACAAGAGCGTCAAGGGACACCAATCATACGAGTATTAAAAGAATGATTTCAGTAAATACCTGAATTCGCTCGGGGAAGAATACGTGAAATCAGAAGAGAGTGAATCTGGTACCTGATATTGGGAAGTGGTGAATAACATTCAGCTGTTGCCGTCTAAGCTTCCTCAGCTGAAGTCATGATTTCAATTGTTCGAAAACTAAAACAGATTTACACACGAAAGGCCAATGATTTTACCAACCGGATATGGACATACGGAATAAATTTCTTCCTTATCGAGGAACTAGCAATAAATAGATACAATTAACAACTTATAATTTTCGAACAGAGTACTTGTCCCATGTATATACGGGATTTTATTTACGAAGAGGGACGTTGAAAGCGTCCGAATCTTTGCATTATTGAGTTTTCTATTGCTTACTTGCGAGGTGACCAGTGGCAGTAAATTTTTTAAACATCCTGACAGATTAAAATTATATACTGGGTCTTGACTCGAACACTGATTTTCGTAGTTAATATGGGGCTGTGAGGAAAGGTACCGAGTCGTGCTTGGATAGCTCATTCGGTAAGAGCATTGCCCACGATGGCCAAGTTTCTGAGTTCGAGTGTCGCCTCGACACGGGTTTAAAAGGCCACAGAGAATCAAAACAGTGCACACTGCGCTGGAAAATTTATTATAGGAAGAGGAATGTTCCTCACCTCAGTGAATAGTGTCTTGCTGCTTTAGTAGGTGCATTTCCCATCTCAGTCTTTCTCAAGCGATTCTGCAAACTCTTAACCGCTCTCGAAATCCCTCCGGGTTTCCAGGCGGCATATGACATCCCTCCCTCCCCCTCTTTCCCTCCCCCACCTCCTCGACTGGCCGCGGCAGCAGACACAGGCGCTGAGCCGGTGGGTGTGGCACCGGAGCTGTCGCTTAAAGAATTCTATGGCGTCGCGTGGCTCACATTCCAGTGACGACAGGTGTGCGAGGTGAACCGACTGGTACGAGGTGGCTATCCATGTGATCATTATGATTGTCCGACAAATCTGTTCAGAAATCACACGGAAGGCATTGCCAATCAACAAACAACAAGCTACTTTTCGACAACGAACTTCTTACTCTACGATGAAGTTTCGGTAGCATCTCAGCATCAACAGTTCAGGGCAAAATACAAATCTCCATTAGACACAAAAGGTTAACAAGTTTGTGCGTGTAACTAACATCTGGATTAGTGCTTATTTGAAACGCATCTGAATGAGGTTATCTCCTTTTCCTTCACTGTGATATCACAGGGTGCTATAAAATTCACAGAATATGGGCGGGGCTATAGATTATACGTAATGTTACTTTGGACTATTGCCTGGGCTGCTTGAAAGTAACGAACGCATATGTCTCATTTCAAGAAAAGTTATAGTTTAAGGGCGCATCAACATCATTTGGACCATTGGGGACGGAGCGCTAGGACAAAGACTTGTGGAATGACTCGTGCATTATTTGATTGAAGAACAGGTCAGATTTTTGCAACAAGTGATATACGATCACCACAGATAAGCTAAAAACGAATTACCCGTCTCACATTTTATATTATTCAGCAAATCAATTACATGGGGAAGATCTATGTACATTCTAACATTTGTACGTGAACCTGTACCTTTTCTAATTGTGTGTTACTTCTCACTACACATACAACCTGCAACTGTTTTCTTCCAGAAGCCCTGTGCTCAGGAATTAGGAATGCTGAAACTGTGTTTTAGACGCACTAACCATTTGACTTAACATGCTCGAATCACTATAAACATACTCGTATATGTGTCTTCTATTTTTAAATTTGCAGAACGCAAGTGTGACAGTTAGCTAATTTATACCCCCACGGAAAATATTAATTCCTGCTCATTGTAATATTGATAAAGTTGCAACTGTGATAATGTAAATAATCTTTGCAGTGCATTTCACTACATACAAGTAAAATTCTATGAGGCATGGTCCTACTGGAAGTGGTATGTCATCGCCTTCGTCCGACCTTTGAACAGACGTACCCACCATTTGTAGGAGGATCTATAGATTAAGATGGACTCCGAATCACGCTGTAATTTAGAATTGTTCACCTTAAAAAATACTGACACATGTGTAAGAAGTTATAAGTGAAAGGAAAGAAAACCTAGGACTGATCTGGGATCCAACCACATATCTATAGATCCGTGGCCTTCAAAGTAACCATTGAGTCACTGATCCAAACCATGCATGTTTCAATGCGCTTCTTTGCAAATTATGCTAACGTTTCACGGTCTATAAGACTTCACTGAACTGAAGACAAGTTAAGAATGGACAAAATAGCATTATGGAGATGTCACATGAACGCTTACTTACTTGCATTTCTTTCACAGAATTCATAGAGAAGTAGCGAAAAAAAACGAAGGAGAATAGTATGAGACTGAAACATTATCTTGAGAGAAATATTGTTATGTTGGTCCTGCATATGGAGTGGCTTATTTGCAGTTCACGTAAGTTGAGAACGAACTGTCCCTATCCGCATAATCAGGACGACAGGACATCGCTAGATTTGTGGGTGGTTTTCGTTCATGTAGCACGTTTGTGAAACAAGCTGTTGCTGACATTTTTACTTACCGACATAACATCACTTTTGTTTGGCTGTTTACCTACCGACATTACATCGCCTCTGTTTAGCTTAAATGTAGGGGAAAATAAGAGCACAAATGTACTAAGAACTTAGTACAATATTTGTCTACAATCATTCAGGAAAACCTGAATTTTATAATTGGATTTGAAATGTCCTAAATCGTATAACAGTTGGGACAGTTAATAATACTCTCGCCGTTCTCCTAACAAATATAATTCTAACTCCATGGAGCGATATGGGCAGCCGACCAAATGTGTTCTGACCACCAGCTATGAAGCAGTTGAAAAACTTGATGTATTTTAGGTATAACAATTTCCAAAAATCTAACACGTTCTAAAGTAGGCTATTCGGATTTTCTCTTAATCCTAAGAAACTGACTTTGTCTTCTTCTCGATGATCTGGGTATTACCAAGTTAGTGATGAAGTGTGACCAAAGGTTTCAGAATGAGTGCCAGGAAAGAGGAATGGGCGGCTGCCTGTAGAACTGACTGGTGGAGGGGGGGAAGAGGGGAGGATCAGAATTCAAGGACAATGGGAATAATCTGCAGAAGTACATAACACCCTATCCCAATGCTATGTTTCGTGAACTGAGAAAAGCTACAAGGAACTTGAGAAAGTTTTCACAGTGATCTCGAAGAACAACCTTGCGAAATTTTTTCTGTATCTACATTTGAAACCAACAAAATACAACGGGTTAGCTGTCCAGGTGTATGAGTTGTACCAATAAAGTTTCTCTTCTTCGTGTTCCATTAATAGTTACACATAAAATTACCTACGTGAAATAGGTATCGGATTTAACATGCTTGGCTGGGGGAGTCAAAAGTTTAGCTTTTCCTGTGATGAATACTTGCCGTGTCGTATTTTTTGACAAGATGATATAATATTAAAATTAATTTATTTCCTAAATTCAGCCAGACGATGATATGATTAAGACAATGGAGTTCGTCTATTATTGCCCTTTTTCAATCGTGTGTTCATTTTCAACTGCCTGTAAACAAAAATGAGGTTTCAACTAACGTTATACTTCGTGACATCGATCGGTTCATTATTAGCCAGCTCGGAACACAGTATTTACGAAAACGACTGCATGTAAGATTTGAATAAATTCTGAGGTCCAGAGGTTTATGTATGGCTAAACAGTCTTCTAATTTGACATCTACACACGATTACATACACTGCAATCGAGCATATGGCGGAGGGTACCTAGTACCACCGCTGGTGAACACTGTCTTTTTCCACTCACAAATGCAGCATAGCAAAAATGACTGTACATGTACTTCCTTACGACCCCTCATTTCTCCTAGCTTGCCTTCTGGATCCTCACGGGACGTGTTTGTTGGTGGTAGTATAACCGCTTTGCAGTCTGTTACGAATTCCGGTTCTCTAAATCTCCTCAGTGGTGTTTCCCAAAAAGAAGTCTTCTTCCTTCCGGTGATGCCCAATAGAGTTCACGGTACATTCCTGAAATATTCACTTGTTGATCGAATTACCGATAAGAAATCTAGGAGCACATCTCTGACCCGCCTCTACGTCGTCCCTTAATCTGACCTGCTGGAGGTCCCAAACACTCGAACGAAACACAAGAATGGGTCGCTCTAATTATCTGTACACAGTCTCATTTACATATAAGCTACGCTTCCCAACAATTCTCCCAATTAACCGAAATCTACCATTTGTCTTCCACAGAAGTCACCTTATGTGTTCTTCTCATTTCATATATCTGTGCAACGTTACGCCTGAATACTTAATTGTCATGGCTGTGTCTAGCAGCACGCAATTGACACTGTAGTTAGACATTACAGGTTTGGGTTTCCTACTAGTCTGTGTTAACTTGCATTTTTCCACATTTAGAGCAAACCGCCATTAATTATACTACATATAAATTCTGTCTAAGGAACTCCCTGGCAGAATAAAGCTGTTTGTCGGGGCTAGACACGTTCTCGGGACCTTCGCCTTTCGCGGACAAGTGCTCTACCATCTGAGCCACCCAAGCACGATTCACGACCCGTCCTCACAGCTTTCATTCCGCCAGTACCTCGTCACCTACTCTGCAGCGGACTGAGAATTTCATTCTGGAAACATCCCCCAGGCTGTGGCTAAGCCACGTCTCCGCAATATTCTTTCTTCCACTTGTGCTAGGTCTGCAGGAGAGCCTCTGTGAATTTTTTAAGATATGGGATGAGGAACTGGAGGAATTAAAGCTATGAGTACAGGTCGCGAATAACGCTTGGGTAGCTCGCCTAGTAGAGCCCACGAAAGGCAAAGGTCCGAAATTCTGTCTAAGTCAAATTGTATCCTTCTACAATAAGTTAAAGACGACCCTTTTCCGTACAGTATGGCGTAATGATTAAAATGTGGCACATTGCTGCTCACTGCTCTCCTAGGTCGTTTATGTATGTACAGAGCAAGATCGGTCCTACCACACTTCCCTGGGCCGCTGCTGACGATACCGCTATCTCCGATAAACACACGTCGTTCGGGACAACATACTGGTTTATATTACTTAAAGCGTCTTCGAGCCACTCACATATTTGTTATATTGTTCCGTACGCTCTGACCATAATTAACAGCATGCAGTGTGGCAGTGTGTCGAAAGCTTTCCGGAAACCGAGGAGGGTGGAATCAGCTTGTTGACATTCATCTAAGTTTCTCAGGTTATCTTGTCGTGTCTTACCTGTATTATCTAATAACCTGAGAGCATTTAGCACTGAGGTGAATACATTGATTCACATTTATATAGTCTGAAATGCAGGAAATATCGGAGACACTGCACCATCGACAACTTACCTGCCGGCCGCGGTGGCCGAACGGTTCTAGGCACTTCAGTCCGGAACCGCGCGACTGCTACGGTCGCAGGTTCGACTCCTGCCTCGGGCATGGATTTATGTGATGTCCTTAGGTTAGTTAGGTCTAAGTAGTTCTAAGTTCTAGGGGACCGATCACCTCGTATGTTAAGTCCCATAGTGCTCAGAGCCATTTGAACCATTTTTGAACAACTTATCTGGTGTGCAACAAATCTTTTACAAAACAAGGAACTCTAATGGGGAACGTATGCGTCCTGTATACCTTGCTCAAATGTAACACCCCGCTCCATGAAGTCCAACATGGAGGCAAATACTCGCTGTCAAAACTGTTAAGCCCAAGAAATCTGTGTCTGTGGCGCAAATTCGTGACTGACTTTGGGCCTGGCTGGAAGTATTCTCTACGCCACTAGGAGGGTGAGCGATAAATTCTAGTAAAAGCTTTAATTTGCAAAAACAAGAAAGATTCAAGCTGAGTTTCGCTTTGTAAATGCGAGTTCAATGGTGAATAGAAGCTTTTCTCTCTCTTGATGACTAATTATATTCCAATATATATGCACTCAAGCATTCAGCAGCAAATTGATTAAGGGTGTAGTATATAGTGGAATTACCGGTAGCGTTGGTAGCATTGGTACGGAAATAAACGCAAATGGAGGTATGAGAGAGGAACTGGGAGCCGACGAATTCGCTCTCTCTCTCTCTCTGTTCATAATTATAACGCACATCGTTCAGTGTTAGTCCATTGTGTTTTTCATACCCTTTCAAAATATAAATTGCCTTTTATATGTAAAAGAAGATAGCTGCACACGGAACGTCTGTTCATTTATACAACCAAAAGAATTCCTTTTGATGCAAGTACAGTTTACATTAAAAAACACAAAAAGTTACGCAATTATTGTATTGTTTTGTACTCAGTAGAATGTTCTTCGTCATTATCAAAGGAAACAGTTTTTTGTTATAAGTGGTAAGTACAAAAGCTGTTTAGTGATAACAGAAACAAGTTTTTATAATCCTGAAGACATACTGAAGAGATGTTGGAAACGTTTTCTTATTTTCGTATTTTTTAGTAATAGGTTTTTTGAGTAAACTTCGATTTCCAGCGCTATATGATAAACTTCTTTTCTTTTTTGCTAATCTTGCTACAACATTCCTCTGTTTAACTTATAAATCAACAGTTACCGAATAAAACCTGAATTAAATAAAGACAATCTCAGTTTTGCTATAAATACTGTTTATTTTTACGTAGACAGGATAGGTATGTAGAATAAAATTGTTCCGTGTGTTATGGATCCCTTTATGTATTCACACTCAGTTTCTAGGTAACACTTCCGATTTCTAGGTGACCTAGTATGACACTGATCGTATGCATAAACAAAGCGATATAAATGACGTAACGCCCGATAGGTATGCAACACACCTAACCTAAGGGTACCGCGGTTACTGTCTTCATTGGCCAAAGCTACTGGGAAAATTACCGTAGTCTTTGCTCACTTAAAATAGCCTACTTTAGTGTTACAGCTCTACCTGTCATACAAAAGTGTATATGTTTACTAGGAGAGATTCGTGTTGATTGTGTGCCGAGATCGGAATAATGCCGCAGTGCGCTTCGCGCCCAGCACCGCCGCAATTTAGGCGAGAGGCGTCGGTGCGGAGACGTGCGGTGCGGCGGGAAACGCCCAGCGCCCGGCTCTGTCCCTTCTCTCCGCTTGCCTTTCCCTTTCTTTCCTTCGCGGACAGCACGGAGGTGGAGTGCGGCCACCAGATGGGCGACGCGCGTCGGAATGCCTCTCCGGCGGCTGGAGGGGCGCCGTCTACGTGTGGGCGGCTGCGGCGCCGGCCCCCGGCAAGATGGCCGCCGCTGGCTCGGCCCCCGCCCCAGCCATGCTGGCTGGACCGCTGGAGGACACGACAGCGCGGCCCGGCAGCAGGAGGCGGCGGCCCCGCCACGGCGACACGCCCTGACAGCCGCGGCGACAACCACTCACCTCTCCTGTCACTGCGGCCGCGCCGCTTGTCCCTCACCTGCTGTTCCCTAGCAGTTGACTCAGACATGCAGTCGTCAATGAAGACTCGACCTCAGAAAAGAATTCGATACCCTTCCACAGCGTCATTTAGTCACCAAAATACGAGCTTACCGAGTGTCGGCCCAGTTCCGATTGATAACATCCTTGCAAATAGAACACAACGAGTCATTCTATATCTCCACCTACAGCGTGTTGGGGAACTGCGGCTACAAACTTCTATTACCTGTACAGAGGAGTGAGTGCACAATAATTTGAATAGGATCCCATGTCCAGAGACGTACCTTTTCCATTCTACGATGGTTTCGTTTCAGATGTGCTAAGCGGCCACATCTGATGAGAGAAAAGACTCAAAGTTGCTCGTTCTGGTACGCAGTAGAGTAGACGGGATGAGGTGTATTAAACCTGTTCTTGGAAACTGTGCCACTGAATGCTTGTCAGGAAACATGGGTTCAAAATGATGGTGCCACCTCACTTCTCAAGTGCGCTTCGGAGATATCTCAACAGATGGGACGGTGAGAGGTGGGTAGGCCGAGGTGGTCCAATTGCGTGGCCCTGCTTCTTGAGGGGTCGCATGCAAAGTTTAATTTACAAGACTTCTGTAGAGCAAGAGGAAGATCTGCTCTCACGAATTCTGGCCGCTGCTCTAGAGAGTGAAAAGACACAAGATCGGATAGAGAGAGTGTACCAGAACATGCTTTGTAGGTACAAAGTCTGCAACAGCGGTGGTGGTCGCCACATCGATCCGCTATTCTAATGCATCAGTACTGTTCTGTCCGTACACTATACTGGCCTCTTTTTTCTTTTGTAGTAATGTTTTCATGTAATATTTAAATGGTAATACAAAGGAATGTGCTTAAGTTCAAATGGTTCAAATGGCTCTAAGCACTATGGGACTTAACTTCTGAGGTCATCAGTCAGCTAGAACTTAGAGCTACTTAATGCTAACTAACCTAAACAACACACACATTCATGCCCGAGGCAGGATTCGAACCTGCGACAGTGGCAGTCGCGCGGTTCCAGACTGCAGCGCCTAAAACCGCTCGGCCACTCCGGCCGGCTGTGATTAAGCTATAAATGTATGTTTAATTATGTTTCCTTACGAACTGCTACATGAAAAGTTATAATGCGACCAGCCTAACTCAGTTCCTCAAGCACAAGTGGATGAGTTAAAGATCTGAACTGAAACTACCGACAGAGGAAACGGTATGTTTCCGGTATCGGTTCCTGTTCAAAGTACTGTGTACTCACTCCCTTCTAGCGGTCAGAAGTTTGTAAGGAGAATTTCCGAACACCCTGTATATGCCGGGTGCAACCTTACGATGTGCGCCAACTTTTTCATCTCAGAGTAGTACTTGCAACCTACGCCCTCAATTATTTGCTGATGCGTTCCAACCTCTGTCTTCCTGTCTTCCTCTGAAGTTTTTATCCTCTTCAGCTTACCTTCTTTACGCAAAGTTATCCCCTGGCGCCGCAAAAAAAAAAAAAAAAAAGTGTTAAGCATATGTAAAGGACCTCAAATGATGTATCTTCTGAATTCTCAACCCACAAACTGTGTTATCGTATTTCCACTGCTGAGATAGTTGTATGGACACGTACTGAGAGCCAATAAATTAAAAAACAAAAAAGAAAAAATCCAACCTTGCTCAAGCGTGTCTTGAACTGTTGACAAGTCAGAATCTGTTACAATCTGTTCCTACTTGACGCTACCTGGCTCAGCAGATCAGGCTGTCGGACACATTACACCAAAAAACGTATGCTCTCGAAATTTGAACAGTAAACCACCCTGACATGCTGTATTCTATTTGCTAGTACCCTTCCGTCCAGTCACACAGTCGGTCTGGTAATTCCAACCAACCGTATGGCAACATGCGATTGGGGAACTGTTCTTAACGAAAGAAAATCAAGTTTTCTTTAGTTAGGCTACTCACGGATGATTCTGTTGCCTGCAGGAATGTAAAGACGCCAGAAGTCTGTAGCGAAATGACGGAAGACCTGCAGAAAACCGACAATTGGTGCAGACACTGCAGTTGTCCCCGAACACGAATAAATGTGACACCATGAACGTAACAATGTTAAGAGCTCCACTGGCACTATTTTTGGTTTAATTGATCAGTTTTAATAGGTTTAACTTAAATGTAACTTTTTTTTCAATAATGGAAACAAATGTGATGTGGGATGCAAACAAATTCAAGGTGACCCCATGATTATGTTACAAACTTTCAGAGATGGTGGAGAGCAGTACACGTATCAATTTCTGGTTCAAAAACGGCAGAGTCGAAATTTATATTAGATAATCGTTCTGATACCCCTGATAATAGAATATACGTAGATTTTAGGGTAGACAATTTTCATAGGTGGTTGTATGGACTAAAAAAGGAAAAAGAAAATATTGTCCTGTAAATATGGCCTCTAAAATACACACCTTTAAGAGGTACGAGGACTTGTTCATCTTCGATAGTGTTAAAGACATATTTTTATTGCAACCTCTTTGGTTCCCTTATAGATGGAGAAGACAGTATGGACCGAAACAAGGCAAAGACTTCAGTAAAGGTGGGCTCCAAAATGCATACCTTAAGAGCTACGAACACTTGTTCAGTAGAAGAGACGGGTTTCACGGTAGCGAATATGAGTAAGTGCTAACAGATCTTAAGGTGTGCACCCACGTTTGACGGACACGCTCGTTTGCTGGTTATTTCTATCTTGGTTTGATCCATGCTACCACCTTTGAAAATTGCCTGTCCTATAACCTTAGTAAAACATGCTGGTACACGCTTTCCACTCTCAGAGGAACGAGAACGATTTTCACTTGTAACTTTCGTTTCGGTCGTTTTAGAACCAGGGACCTTACCTCAAACTGATAAATTTACCGTTCTCCATCACCTCTGAACGTTTGTAACATTATCTTAAAATCATACTGTATAATATAACTGCCGGGTATATTCTTATTGTCAACATATAACTGAAAAGCAATTAAATGAGTCAAAAATAAAGAACATACTCGAAAAATAAATCTCCAGAAAATAGCAAGAAACAACATTTGTTCCTAAAATTGTCCCTTAGAAATGGACCATGACAAAGACCCTGACCTTGACAATGAAGCATGAACCATTAATAACGAAGCATGAATCAGTAAAATGACCTATAAACCAGAACGAGAGTGTGTTAACCACGTTTAACTCACACTCTTGCTTTCCACTTAACATGCTTCACGTTATAGGGATTTTATATTGCGATATGCTTTCGCATTAGAAGGTTAGTTGAAGATAGTAACAGAAGCTATTCATTTGGCTTACGAGCTTTGGCATACTGTACGATACTACAAGTATAGTACATTTCAGTTACTTGTCTCTTATAAGAGAATACGCTTGGAAATGGCTCTTAATGGCTGTAACTAGACTGGTTATGTTTTTAATCGTAGGGAGAATTTTAGCAGTTGTAGTGGTTTCCTTTACGGAGGTTCCTTGAAGTGCTCGTGTATGGTAAATCATTACCAGGTTCATCTACCAAGTACCAAGTACGTAGAGAGAAGCATAGCGTGGTTGGTCCGATGCATGGGATTATGCACTTGCTGAAACACTCAAATGCTAGAGTGCTAGTTCTTTAACCACGGGTCATATGTTTCCCAGCGAACAGCTTCGTAAAATCCCACACGTTTTGTCTAAAAACTGTGACACTTTAACTTTTTAGCTCTTCCTAAGTTGAAGAGAACTCTGAGACAAGTACTGTAGAGCACCGTCTCTAATGACCTCGTTGTCGACGGGACGTTAAACACTAACCACCACCACCACCACTGTAGAGCAGAAAACATTCGGAAAATTCCTTGTACCTAATAGTGGAGAAACTTACTATTGGCTATAGAAGTATAATTAGAATAGACATTTACAGCAAAGTTCCTTTATCTGATAACACTTTGTTTTCGAAAAATGTTATTCTTGTAAAGCATCAGCATGTGAAAGCCACCCATTATAGCATGATGAATATCATGATATTCCACCGACAAGATAAAAAATATACAGCTCGAATTTCGGAGTAATCACTCGTAGTTTTACGCCGCGTTGACAATAAAGGTTTTCGAAGCACCTTATCAACGGTAAAACGATGCATTGCTCTGCAATACTATCAGATTTTTTCACTTTTTGGTGTTATTTTAGTTATCTGTGATTCTGATAATTTCTTTTAAAATACAAAAGTACTGTGAAGCAAAATAAAACACGTCTGAGTCGAGAACCCTGCATCCCGCCCCTTTCTCTCTCTCTCTCTCTCTCTCTCTCTCTCTCTCTCTCTGAGTGTGTGTGTGTGTGTGTGTGTGTGTGTGTGTGTGTGTGTGTCAGCGCTCTCGCTAGCGTATGTGCCAAAAGGTCTTGGTCTATGTTAGAGATGACAGTTCTCTATTATAAATGGTCCGAAAGAAGTTTTCTGACACCGGGAGATCCGTGTATGCGATAAGCGACCGTAAGCCATTTGCCCTTATGCTAACAACGCTCTGTAGGACGGCCCGTTTGACACTACACGACTCATTATCTGTCTTCACCGCAAACTGCCGCTGGTCACGCAAGTGTTAGATCCTATCGGCGCTTCCTCCACCTTTGACTTGCGACCGCTGTTATCGGCCACTCGCCTACGTCATAAGAACTTGTTTACGGTGACCCAGTAAAGAGACTCATGAGACTACCTTTCAACGAAATTTCGCGCAATTTGTAACTTTTTTAAATAATAATCTGAGGCGTCCCCTATCGACTGATATCAAGTAGACGTTAAGTTTTTTTTGTGATCAAAGAGTGTTCACAAAGAGATGGTTGTAGCTATCAAATTATTTCGACCCTTTACACATTATTTCACAGATATTAAGTAAAACGTGCTGTGCTATATTTCCTCTTTCCTACCGACTTAATAATGACAACGAACAACCAACTGTCGATGGGTCTGTGGTTTTGCAGCACTGATAGACGGTTACAAGGAAAAAAAGTGGTGCTTACTGAGATTCCATGGTAGGTTGTGTGAACATTTCGGATTTCTGTGCAAATCAGTGCCTGCGAAACACTGTGTACATATATTTTTTGAAGTTTTAGTGAGGCGTAAAAGTTTGACATTAGAAACATTGAATAAACCTAGGAAAGATTTTGGAAAAATTACTCAGTTCACTTTGTGAGATGTTCATACACAAAAATTGTGAGATTAATGTAAATCAGGTTACGTGAGAAATTCTTTTACAAACGTTTATAGTGGATTCTTTACGTGAGAATGAGAACGAAATCGTTATAAGCATAACTTCGATTTTTTTCTTTTTCACGTAAAATTGGGAATTTGTTAGACGATGGGGTGACGTTATCTATGCATCGGTCTGATCAGGGAGAATCCATTCTGAAGTCCACCCAAGAAGATACAAGTAACAGCACACAACAGGTTACGCATGCTCTTGCAGGGCGTCTCACACGTGCTGTCTACAAGAACTACATTCAGCACATTTTTCTAGACTCGTCACAGGATCTGCTTTTTAAGTAAGTGTAAACAAGTGGTTTATCCATGACAGGAACCCGGCAACCTGCAGTCACATTTTTCAAGTAGCAGTGGAGTCTTTGACAGATGGTTGCGTATGGTAAGATTTGTTCCATGCCATGCACGTCCCACCGGTCTTAGTCGTTTTCATTATCTGTTGCGTCACCTGATACAATTAGCAAATACGGCAAACATTTATTTACCTCCTGTGAAACTGGAGGTATGTCAAACTGTACTACAGTCCATGGTCGTCACAAGAGTTCGAAGCAAGCGGGATAGCACATTTTGGACATGTGTTACGAGCTTCTGACTATAGAAAATGGGAATTCTTTTACTCATTAATAACTCAAAAACTAATGATTTGTGATATTTGTGTGGCCTTTTGTTTTTGTTTGCTATGAGGACTTCGACCTGGAAGCTGTATATGTATTTATTACACACCCTGTGTAATTTAAGATTCTTCTTTTCTTATCGATAAGCATCGCACTTTAATGCAGAAAACTTGGTTCTCTTGCAGAAGTCTTAAATAGTTTCACGTGTGCTCCATTTATCTTTACACATTGGAGATAAGTGTCTTGTCGATACCGGTAGGATTGGAGAGCAATTAGTAGACCAGGCAAGCAAGAATCCGAGAATAAACTAATCACAAACAGGATAGGGAAAGCAGCATAAACGTCGATTCCCAGATTACTCTGTGAACCTAACTCCTCTCTAAACGGAGAGAAGCGTGTAATAACCATTTCACTAATGTCCCTCGTGAACTGCACAATTTAGACGGACAATTCAGTCAAAGAGTGAGGCTTAGATGCCACTAAATGACTGTGTCACAGACAATTTTCCAGTCAACAGCTGAGCACGTAAGAATGGTGAAGTAAAATGGATCGCCAAAACGGGCAGTTTCATGGCTGATATGTAGCCTGCGATATAAAGCACTTTATCAGAAGGAATGTCTCTCCACATGCAGTAATCATTATTCTTTATAGTGGCCGCAGTAACAAAACTGTTCACTAAGAAGCCAGTGCACAATCACTTTTCTGAAAGCTATCTAGCTTCTGGGCTACAGTACTATTCCACAAGCTAGATTTACCAAGAAACATAGGCGCAACATGAAAAGGGACAGTGCTGGAAAAGAAAGTTCCATTGTGGTTTCGAGTTTCCAACTTTTAAAAAAACTTACTACGTGTACTACGAATAACCCATAGATACTTCGACAATGTAATCCGTCATTAAACATTAATTATTTTTAAATTTGATGCCAGCGTTGAGGTGAAAGATTTTATAGAAACAGTCGGCCTTGTTGATATTCACTGATGTACTATTAAAGTAGAACGACCTAAAGAAATAGAAAGGTATATGAAATAGAACCTTATTTAACGTTTTTCTATACGCTCTACGTATTTAAAAAGAAAACATCTCTTCTGAAGCAAACTGTTGGTCTGATACATAACTTTCAGCGGATATTCATGGACTCTCGTGTCAGGCGCTCCAGCTTTGTGTTTGCGTATCAGCTCTTCTAGCGATAGTTTGAAACGTAAACAGAAATGCCAGCCTTTAGCAGCTTCAGTCCGCTCTGTTCGCCAACAGTTCATTATCAAATATGCTGTTCTCGACTGAAAATGACGCTCCATTGTTTAAACACCAAACGCACGCGTTTACTATTAGCAATGAGTTTTCATTACTTAACGAATAAAAATAAGTGTTTCTTCCGCTTTCCCAGTGTTTATCCCGCCGAGCGGTGTCCGCTGTTTATCGCAATTTGCCTAATTTATGATGATTTACCTTTACGGCCGCATGCCATCCAGAGACGCATTTATGGTAAGGGGGGAGGGGGGGGGGAGACACGTGCGCCATCTGTATGTGGATTGTGTAAACTCGGTACAGTGTACTGTATTTTAGCTTTGCCTGTATCTTATCATCTGATTCGGAGACTGGGGGCCAGTTCAGAATTTGGCAAAAGAGCAAGGAAAACCACCTAAAAACCACAGTCAGGCTGGTCTGTTTACCAGACCACTAACCGTAAATCTACCTCGTGGATTCGACCCAGCCTAGTGCACGTCTGAGTCTCGCATACTAACGCGTTGTGCATTAAACTAGAGGAGCCGGCCGTTAGAAACCACGTAACGTGTAAATAAAATACAGCATTATTGTTATGACACACATCAGACATCACCGAAAAGAACTAAACAGATAGTTAGATACATTCTTAATTTCAAAGTGAGGATCAGTATAGTATCGCGAGCTACTATGTTGTTTAATAGACTACAAATTTAGGTGAGAGTTGTTATAAATTAAATCAGGTGAAAAATGAGATACACAACGCTCTTCCTGTTACCGTCATTCTCTAATTCGACTAATATTTGTTTGAATGAAGCGTGAATTCGACATCGACCTAGTTAACCATATTGACAAAGTGTCTGTTATATTGTGGTTTCCTCGCATTTTACCTGCTGTGTGTGTTCTTTTACCGTATGGCAATATATTTTTGAAGTAGGCGTTGAAAAAACGGAAACTAGTTATGCACGGTAATGAAGATGATGACGTAGATATGCTTGCTTAGCACGAACAGAATAAATGGCTACTTATGTGAAAAAGTGCAACAGAACATCAAGTACTTACGTGGTACGGAATTCGGAATTTACTGTTATCTATGTATGGAATACTGAGAGCCAAGGAAATATTTTATGTTTCCAAAGTGGCACTAACTTTATAAACACATAATTAGTATATTTAGTTAGTATAAATTATCTAAGGTAAAAAGTGTGTTATTTAAGTCTCTTCTTCTTACTGACATTGAGCGAAAGTGGTAGGTCACTATAGATTAGAATTTTGTTTGGGTAGGTCTACGCGTCTGAAGCGCATCAGCTCGCCAACGGACTGGTTAATCATATTGAGAAAGTGACTGTTATATTATGATACCCTAATCTGTCATATACTGTGTGCTTCTGTCTAACAGGCAATATATTTTTTAGGCAGGAATTTTTAAAAAACTGCAGATATAATTTTATTTGTGTAAGAAGAGATAAATGTGTCGATGCCTTTCGTACTTACTAGTTATGCACGGAAATGAATACGATGACGTAGATATACCTGTGTTGTATCTACAGAAAAAGTGGAGACATACGTGAAAGAAAGGCAATGGAACAAGTACTTTCGAGGTACAGAAACTGAGATTCACTGTAGTCTACGCATGGAATGCTGAAAGTTACGGATGTATACATATATTATGCTTTTAAGGTGCCACTAATTTTATAAGCTTACTGTTAGTATATTTCACAATGATCAGTAGATCGAAACGTTTCTTGATTCCAGAAGTTAATGTAGTAGGCTTCAAATTTTTGTTTAATGTGGTGTTTTAATTACGTTTCGCGAAGTACGGCAAAATATGCGTTCTTCTGTTCTCAAACAGTTTTACCTCTAAACCGAGAAAGTGAGATACATTCAGGCGAAAGTGAGTATGTCTGTCGTCTATCGAACGACAAGTAGGAAGGCAAATCTCCCCGAGAAGAATCCAGCCACTTGGCATGCAGTAGGCAGTGAGTTAACGCAGATAACAATCAGAGGTTTCCCGTGCGGTAGCTACCGGGAGCTGTGTAGCTACTGACGGCTCGGGGACTCTGTTAAACCTCCGCTGAGGGCAGCGCCGTTGTTGTTTCCATCCATTCGGGCTGAGCGCATGAAAGGGGCAGCGCTTCATAAATATTTATCGCCTCCCGATCGGGGGAGTCGACCACATTCCCGGACTCGTGCAGGTGGCCTAATTACGGCTCGGCCCTGCTAGAACGTCAAAAAGGGCTCCACCCGTGGGGTGGTACCGTAGAGTATCACCTGGACACAATAGGCGCCGCCAAATACGACTTAATTCTCGTGTCAGTCCCGATTCGTGATTCCAAACAGCTGACTGCTGCCGCAAGAGCTACATGCGAACACGAGAGAAGTTATTCCAGTGTCACATTATTTGGTGTCTAACAGCTCTCTGTATGGAGTGTGCCGTTTATATTAATAGTGCAAACAAAGCTTTCGTCCAGACACAAAATTAAAAGAAATATCAATCAAATGTCGTTTAGCTACTGAGGCTATGTTCGGTAAGAATAGGAGCTGAAGTAATGAATTAAAATTTATGCCAAGGCCAGGATTTGAACTGGTGTTTCCCGTTTAATATGCACTTCATCACTGTGGCATTGCGCCTAACAAAGCTGCAAGTATACTGTAATTCAGTGCCCTTCGTAACAAAAGCTCCAATTCACTCCTCAGCCCATCTCGATTCCTTGAGGTGCTATTCCTTGTCAGATAGCCTCGGCAGTATTGACCATTTACGAAGTGGAAAATCAAGATGTGCTGAGACGTGGATTCATGTTTGTGTTACAGAAGGTATTGGAGTAGGGTAATACATGCAGATGTATTAGCCACAGTGCTACGGTGAGTAGTGAATGGTACATCTGCTTCACAAACAGAAGACCTAAGTCCCAGCATTAGCATAAATTATGCCTCATTACTTCAGGTTCTATCCTTATCGAAGGTAAAGTTGAGGCTCTGTATGTCGCCTGGGAATTCCATCAGACCATTCCTAAGGCATGTTTGTCAGCCTGTGGATAACTACCCCCTGAACGGTAAAATAAAATTTTTTCAGGGGTAAAAACGAAAGGATTTGGTACTGTCTCAGCCACGAAACTAAATTAGTTTTACAAGATCATTACTGTTGTCACTATTTCGCGAGACTACGACAGTGACTATATTAGCTAATAGTAAATCATTTTTTTAACTACTAGCGTTAACGCTTGACACAGTGTGGCAGAGGGTACAGCTTGTGAAACGAATGTATAAACAACACCTTTTTCACGTGATCCACCCACTACGAACACATTATGTACGATGCATCTGTGACAGTGAGTTGGAAACATACACCTCACATAGACTGAGGTGACAAACGTCATGGGATAGAGATATGCACATATACAGGTGGCACTAAGGGTTCATTGGTGGAGCTGTCATTTGTACTCATGTAATTCATTTGGATATGTTTTCGACGTGACTATTGCCGCACGACACGATTTCAAAAGGCTGTGAACGCGGAATGGTAGCTGGAGCTAGAGCATGGGATACTCCATTTCAGAAATCAGTAGGGAATTCAATATTCCGTGAATCATATGTCAAGAATGTGTCTAAAATATCAAATTTTAAGCATTACCTCTTACCAAGGACAACGCAATGGCCGACGGTCTTCACTTAACGACCGAGAGCAGTGGCATTTGCATGGAGATGTCAAAGATAACAGACAAGCAACACTGCGTGAAATAACCGCAGAAATCAATGGAGGAACACACTACGGTCGATTTGTTAGGACACTACGGAAAAATTTGGCGTTAATGGGCTGTCTGTTCTCGCTATGGACAGTTAGCTTCGTTTTCTAAGAATGGGTTTCAAGTAGCACTCCTGCTGCATTGAGAATTGCTTCATCACTCTATAAAATGATAAAGGCTGTTAGCAAGAGGCAGTACCAATTGTCTGATTGACTAATTAGTTCTTGGTTTAATACAACATCTGTAGAAACTAAAAATGATTTATATTTCGTCATTACAAAAAAATAAAAGTGTTCAAAGATAATTCTTTTTTAATTTGAAGTCTAGTTAGGCGCTAATGATGATGGTAGAGGTAGGGGGGAGGAGTTACTAGCACAGTATCCGGAGTAACGTAACTCGTCCGCTTGATAGAGTTGACAGTAACTATATAGAAACACTTGGAAAATGAAGACTGGTTATTGTTGTTCTACTAATCCACGTTCTCCACAGATGACTAGCATTTCTACTTTCCCTTCGTTGCTACTCACACAAAACCTCCGCTGAAAATGATTCACTGAATGACAAGAGTATATTTTCATCGACTTTCTGCTATCGAAACAAAACCTCACGAACTCGCGAGATACACCTCGGAGACCCCTAATGGCAACCTCGTGAATCGACTTCTTATAACCAGTGCCAATGTAAATTTTTGGTGTCAGCGCGCTAAAATTCACTTTACGTTTTTATCTTCGTTCTTGTGCAAATTATAGTCTTTTGAAATCGGCTCGGTTCTTTTTCTTTAAACACTCTCTATAAGATACATAGAAATCATACTGCTTTTTATAGCTCTAAGGAGAGGTGTGGACATTAGCGGAATACGAAAAGTCATAGACAATATAGAACTACGAATTTATATGGCTCTAAGCACTATGGGACTGAACATCTGAGGTCATCAGTCCCCTAGGTTTATAACTACTTAAACCTAACTAACCTAAGGACATCACACACATCCATGCTCGAGGCAGGATTCGAACCTGCGACCGTAGCAGCTGCTCGGTTCCGAACTGAACAGCCTAGAACTGCTCGGCCACAGCGACCGGCTGCTACAAATTTATAAGAGAGATGAAGAAGGAGAGCATGTTGTGAAAATTACTTCGAGCAAAAGTTATATCTGAATTACTGACCGGTTATTCTTATTAGTAGCAGTTTTTTTTAATTGTTAATATTTGTTGGATTCGTAGCAATTCTAGCACCTGTTTTTATTGTGAACAGAATTATCCATGCCTCGGACACTGATAACATAAGGGCATCTCATCCTTGAATCTTGCAACTACATCCTATCAATATTACACTTACAGACACTTTTAAAACTTGTTTTCATAATTTTGGTTATTTAATTTTTGTTTTCATCACTTCGCTGTACAGCTAACAAACCAGTGTAGAAACATCTGCTATCTTCATGCTTACCACATACTGTATTTATTAATAACAGCTGACTTCCGTTATTTTTAATTTGTATTCTGATGATGATGATGTCGAACACAAAATACAAATTGAAAACGGAAATCAGCTGTCATGAATAAATACAGGATGTGGTAAGCATGAAGATAGCAAACTTTTCCACCCATTACGTGCATCAGCTCTGCACATCCATGTTGCTGCTCCACTTTTTTGCTAATGTTGTCCACCCACCTTCTACTCGGTCATCACTACAGTGTTATTTTATCTTACTGAGTCTAGCGAAGACTATAGGCTACTAGGTCCAACTACCATCTATTCGTCTAGCTATGTTTTCCGCCCTTCTCTATTAAATGTTAATTGTTGTCTTAATTACATCATTCACTCAATTCTGTTATCTGGTTCATTTGTTTATTTTCTCATTCCTCCCAGTAATACTCAAAATGTATGTCTTCGTGGTTAAGGAAGCAACTCTTCTGCAGGACAGGCAAAATAAAAGTGGCCTGGAATATATTTCGTGCACCTTGAAACAGGTGACGTGACTTAAGTCATCCGCTCCAGATTAGAAGATGCAAGTTGGGTTGCCTATCTTAAGGTGCATGTTTTATTTCTCCCGCGTTGTGCGTGCAGGAAATGTATTGTGTGTGCTATGTCCAACCTTATATTTCTGCTGTATTATTTACCTCACATAACATTCGTAGAAATATAAACTTTGTCTCCTACTACTCTTTAAAGACGCTGGCTGACTTTAGTATAATTACAGAGAGAGAGAGAAACCAATTAATAAATTTAGTTTTGGTGGGGACGAGTGTAGGCTAAGACAACACTTGTTCTTTCTCCCTGTGTAAATCAGTCAAGTACAGATTGTAGAGTCTGTTCTAATATACAGAGTGTTTCATGCTCTTGGCGAATGACGTCTAGTGGTGATAGATCCCGTCGTGAAAAATAATTTTTGTTACAGAATAAATGTTCGCTGAAGTTCCCCAGGAATGCTAGCAGTCCTCTAGTATTCACCAGTCCTAGGAAAACGAGTTTACACCGAACTAGCAGCATCTGCTAACCAAGTGCACAACATACACTGAAGAACCAAAGAACCTGTTACACCGGCCTAATATCGTGTACGGCCTCCGCGAATATGCAGAGGTGCCGCGACACGACGTGGCATGGACTCGACTAATGTCTGAGGTAGTGCTGGAGGGAAATGACACCATGAACCCTGCAGCGCTGTCCATAAATCCGTAAGAGTACGAGGGGATGGAGACCTATTCTGGATAGCATGTTCCAAGACATCCCAGATATGCTCCATCATGTTCATGCCTGGGGAGTATGGTGACCAGCGGAAGTGTTTAAAGTCAGAAGACTGTTCCTGTAGCAACTCTGGACATGTGGAGTGTCGCATTGTCCTGCTGGTATTGCCCAAGTCCGTCGGAATGCACAATGGACATGAATGAATGTCGGTGATCAGGCAGGATGTTTACGTACGTTTCACCTGTCTGAGTCGTATCTAGGCGTATCAGGGGTCCCATATCACTTCAACTGCACACGCCTCACACCATTGCAGAGCCTCCACCATCTTCATCAGCTCCCTACTGACTTACAGGATCCATGGATTTATGAGGTTGTCTCCATACCCGTACCCGTCCATCCGCTCGATACAGTTTGAAACGAGACTCGTCCGACCAGGCAACATGTTTCCAGTCACCAACAGCACAATGTCAGTATTGACGCACCCATCCGAGACGTAAAGTTTTGTGTCGTATAGTCATCAAGGTTGCACGACTGGGCTCTCGGCTCCGAAAGCCCATATATATGATGTTTCGTTGAATGGTTCGTACGCTGACACTTGTTGATGGCCCAGCAGCAATTTGCAGAAGAGTTGCACTTCTGTAACGTTGAACGATTTTCTTCAGTCGTCATTGGTCCCGTTCTTGCAAAATCTTTTATCCGGCGACAGCGATGTCACATATTTGATGTTTTACCGGTTTCCTCATATTCACGCTACACTCGTGAAATGGTCGTACCGGAAAATAGCCACTTCATTTCTATCTCGGAGATGCTGTGTCCCGTCCCTTGTGCGGCGACTGTAACACCACGTTCAAACTCACTTAAATCTTGACAACCTGCGATGGTACCTGCAGTAACCGATCTAACAACAGCGCCAGACACTTGTTGTCTTATATAGGCGTTGCCGACCGCAGAGTCGTATTATTTCTGTTTACGTACATCTGTATTTGAATACGCATGTCTATATCAGTTTCTTTGGCGCTTCAGAGTAGTACCTACCATTGTAAACTGATGGGGTGATTTTCAACAAGAAAATCTTAAGAATGAGTATCTTTAAAAGGAATTTTACGACCAAACCGAAACTTTGATTGGCCACGGCCAGATGACTGGATAATAGGCAACACACATTGCGTATGAATGCTGCAGAGTGCCTATGTCCTGTTGCTCCTCAGGTGCATAACCACACCCGAACGACGCCTTGCATCGCCGAGACGTATCACCGAACATTTTGGTTCTAATAAAGTTTTTTTTTTTCTTATGATGCGATCTATCAAGCCGAGACGTCTGTCTCAAAGACTTTGGGACTGTCTGTAAACACGCGGTAACAGAACTCTTAAAACTCACTTGTCTACGGCAAGAGTCAGACCTCGCACTGCCATCTTAGCTTCCAAGGTCACTGAAGCAGACTTTTACGCTGATGTAAGTATATAACTACTGCACTACAGTGAATAAGGTTCGCTTAAGGACAAAGAAGCAATTACTTTACTGTAATGCTACATATCCCAAGCTCTAACGCTAGTTACAGCCATAGCAGTCGAAACAAAACTCTCGCTTATCCACGGGCGGAAGAGTGATTAAATGCCCGCATCTCGTGGTCGTGCGGTAGCGTTCTCGCTTCCCACGCCCGAGTTCCCGGGTTCGATTCCCGGCGGGGTCAAGGAATTTCTCTGCCTCGTAATGGCTGGGTGTTGTGTGATGTCCTTAGGTTGGTTAGGTTTAAGTAGTTCTAAGTTTCTAGAGGACTGATGACCTAAGATGTTAAGTCCCATAGTGGTCAGAGCCATTTGAACCATTTTTTTGTAATTAAATATCTGAGGTGGTCTGAAGGCAGCTGTGAACTTCAAACTTCCTCTGTGTGGAATCTTAAGCCATAAACCATTAGAAAATTTTCTATGTATTTGGAACGTCAGTGTTATAACCAGCACATAATGCTACATAGAAAGGCGGCGTAAATAACTAGCGTAAAGAGCAGTCATACATTATCGATTGCAAATAAATTACTGTATCTCACAGAAAAACCTATCGTCTGGAAGAAAAGTCAGATTTTAAATCACAGGAAGAAACGTTGGAATTGTCACTTTTCTATTGCTAGTTTTCACCTCTATATTTCTGGGTTCATTGTCGTAACAACGACTATATTTGTTCAAAAATTTATACTGCTAAACAAACTGTGTATTGGAGATTACTTGATGACATTAATATTTGACTCAATAGAGGCTCTTTCGTGTTTCTCTTGACAATTTCACAATTTTTGTGTTTTTGGTTATGAGTAAATTTACTGAAATGTGAAAAAGCAACATTGTTTTAGTTCATCTTTTATTGGATCTTGATTTATGAATTAAGAAAAGCGTTTTCGAAGAATAGGAAGTAAGTGAATCCTGAAAATAATTAAGAAGAATAATTCAATCAGTGAGAGACACTTTGGCAGAGAAGAAATGTAAAAGAAGCTCAAATTCAAGTTCCTAAAGTTCATCACAGATTTTTCTGAGGGTTTTCAATTTGGTACCCTTGGTCTCCTTTGGACTATTTCACAGTATACCGATGGATATGTCATGTCGAGACAGGAGGTCAATGAATTGAACAGCTACTCTAAAAATTATCATATATTGACCATGTATTGTTATATACTACACCGTACGGTGTAAGGGATTATCCACTATCAATTTTTTTTTAAACAATTAGATTTATTTTCCTGGTCTGAAGACGATTTACTGTAATTGCCAGCATTAAATATCGAGAAGAACGTGCTGGAGGACATTCATCTGTATTGTCAACAGGGAACACCATGAGTATCTGAGAACGCCTCTCACATAAAAACGACCAACTCAACGTTCTCCTTGCAGTTCTGATACAAAGGTAAGTGAGAAATTGAACACTTGATGATCGGGAACATATCCAACACGAAGCCATTAACAGGGAATAGTTTATCACATCCTTAAGAGGAAGGTCAGTTAGTTTAGCATCTGAGCTCAGTAGATTTTAAGTTAGCTTAAGAGGGGGTAGACTATATAAGAAACTAACTATGATGAATTGGAAGAGAAGCATTGAGAAGCTATAAGAAAATGGTTGCTAGCCATCTCTACAAGAACTACAGTGGGTCTGCTCTGTGATGACCAACCTACCAATATTCTTCAAAACTTGGACTGACTCTGCTGTGGGTTTGCTCTGTTGTGGCCCATTACCTGTCTGCATGTCAAGAGTCAGCACTCTCTTTCCTTTGGAAGGACAACACTACTTCTTCAAGACTGCATGGAAATCCACTCCTTCCGTGTGCATTTTCTTTTATTGCTCAGTCTTTGAGAAAAACACTGCTATTTTACTGTGATGAATGATCAGGACTGCCTATATGGACTGTGAGAAAATTTTAGCTTTTGACCAACATTGTATCAATAAGTGTGTGCATTTGATTTCTTTGTTATTGTAATCATAATTATGAAAAAAATTATCAAATCATTATTGACCACGGCCCAAAAGAATTTGTAAAATTTTTTCTGGGGAGCATGGGGGCTATGTAAGTAGGCTGTTAAGGTTTTTTCTATTGGTAACGCCACATAGCGCTCTGTATGAAAAATCACTGGCTGTGCTGTGTGCAGTCAGTGGCTGGTTGGCATTGTTGTAATACTCGCCATTGTAGCGTTGGGCAGCTGGATGTTAACAGCGCGTAGCGTTGCGCAGTTGGAGGTGAGCCGCCAGCAGTGGTGGATGTGGGGAGAGAGATGGCGGAGTTTTGAAATTTGTAAGACTGGATGTCATGAACTGCTATATATATTATGACTATTAAGGTAAATACATTGTTTGTTCTCTATTAAAATCTTTCATTTGTTATCTATCCCTATCAGTAGTTAGTGACTTCCGTAGTTTGAATCTTTTAGTTAGCTGGCAGTAGTGGCGCTCGTTGTATTGCAGTAGTTCGAGTAACGAAGAGTTTTGGTGAGGTAAGTGATCTGTGAAAGGTATAGGTTAATGTTAGTCAGGGCCATTCTTTTGCAGGGATTATTGAAAGTCAGATTGCGTTGCACTAAAAATATTGTCTGTCAGTTTAAGCACAGTCGTGTATAATTATTCTAAGGGGACGTTTCAATACACTTGCTGAACATGTTTTACAATTATATGATCTTCTATATACTTTGATGACCACCAATTAATACCTAAAGTTAGTAAGTGTATCAGAATAGATACATTCGCACTTGATAGCTGTGATCAGATTCGTATTGTACTTGAAATCATTTTTCCTAATCAGACACATCACATCGATGAGTACTTCTGAAATAATGCTACACCGACAATAAAGCAACGTTTTTTTATGGTTCTCGATGTCTCTATTGGAAATGCAGTTATTTTAGCACAGTCCCAAAATATGTATCTCGATGATATTTGTATAAAAATCTCAATGTGCATTGACTTCTGCTTTTTTATTGTTCAACGAGCGAAGTTGACGACAGCTCCGTTGTCAGATTTTAAATCACTGGAAGATAGCTTCGTTCGACTCGATTTCTCTCCTATTTTCTCATCGCAACGTTAAAAATATTTCTCTTGCAATAATTGTTTAACAGACCACCCAAATGTAGCGACAGCTAAGGCAGCCGCGAAAAATAAAAATAAAAAATAAAGTAAGGTTCCTCTAACAGCTTGATGATCAACATCTTCGATACCAATTTCATCGCGGCCACTTGTTTCAGAACATAAAAATATTTTATAGCGTGACTTCTGCGCATAATAATCACGGTACATGCGTCAGCATGGTCATAACACTGAAGTAATTAATTCCACAAGGCGATTGATGATTAGTATCAACATTCACGGTTTGTGACACTTGCTCCTAACATCGATATCGTTTATACCCATTCATTAGACTGGATGGCAGTTAAGCGCGCTTGGAAGGGCAGCGAAAAGTTATAGCAGCATTTGACGAGGTACTGATCACTACATACGAAGTTCAGTGTTTAGCATGTCGGGCTACACGCTTACCTAACTCACTAAACGCACTTCCACAACCACAGTTCACTGTACGGTAGTAACGTCCCCTCATCGGTTATTAGCTACTCCATTTAGAAAATAAACCGCTGTTGGTACACAGACGGATGCGAAAACTTTAACACTAAGAGAGCTCGAAGTGACCGAAAAATTTCTTAACACTGATTAAATACAGGAAATGCTGACAGTGGTGAATATTACCAAATTGTCAATTTAATAAGTCATGGTTACAAAATGATATAATGAGTTATTTACCGGCCGCTTTGGCCGTGTGGTTCTAGGTGCTTCAGTCCGGAACCGCCCTGCTGCTACGGCCGCAGGTTCGAATTCTGCATCGGTCATGGATGTTTGTGGTGTCCTTACGTTAGTTGGGTTTAAGTAGTTCTAAGTCTAGAGGACTGATGACCTCAGATGTTAAGTACCTTAGTGCTCAGATCAGCACGAGTACAAATAGCATCGCTCGTGTGAGACTGAGCTTGCTTTCTTCTCGCATGAATCATAATTTAATGCGTACAGTCAGATTCCATATTCCTGGTTTTCCGGAAAGCATTTGATATGGAGCCATACTGTTAACGCAAGTCCGAGCATACCGAATAGTTTCATAGTTACGAAAGGCTTGAAACATTTTAAGCTCGTTGTCCTGGGCAGCGGACGTTCATCAAGGACAAATTTATCGTCTGGATCGTGCTCTCTACATACGTAAACGACGTTACGGATACGGTGAGCAGAGATTTGCGGCTGTTTGGTGATGAAGCTGCGGCGTATGGGAAACTATCGTCACTAAATGACAGAAGGAGGAAACAATATGAGTTGGATAAAATTTCTATTTGGTTTGATGAATGGCAACTTGCTCGAAGTATAGAAAAAAGGAATCAAATATAAATGACGATGAAAAAAAAGCCAACAATGTTCTGATACTGTATTAGTGGTGTGCTGTTGACATAGTAATGTCGATTACATACACTCCTGGAAATGGAAAAAAGAACACATTGACACCGATGTGTCAGACCCACCATACCTGCTCCGGACATTGCGAGAGGGCTGTACAAGCAATGATCACACGCACGGCACAGCGGACACACCAGGAACCGCGGTGTTGGCCGTCGAATGGCGCTAGCTGCGCAGCATTTGTGCACCGCCGCCGTCAGTGTCAGCCAGTTTGCCGTGGCATACGGAGCTCCATCGCAGTCTTTAACACTGGTAGCATGCCGCGACAGCGTGGACGTGAACCGTATGTGCAGTTGACGGACTTTGAGCGAGGGCGTATAGTGGGCATGCGGGAGGCCGGGTGGACGTACCGCCGAATTTCTCAACACGTGGGGCGTGAGGTCTCCACAGTACATCGATGTTGTCGCCAGTGGTCGGCGGAAGGTGCACGTGCCCGTCGACCTGGGACCGGACCGCAGCGACGCACGGATGCACGCCAAGACCGTAGGATCCTACGCAGTGCCGTAGGGGACCGCACCGCCACTTACCAGCAAATTAGGGACACTGTTGCTCCTGGGGTATCGGCGAGGACCATTCGCAACCGTCTCCATGAAGCTGGGCTACGGTCCCGCACACCGTTAGGCCGTCTTCCGCTCACGCCCCAACATCGTGCAGCCCGCCTCCAGTGGTGTCGTGACAGGCGTGAATGGAGGGACGAATGGAGACGTGTCGTCTTCAGCGATGAGAGTCGCTTCTGCCTTGGTGCCAATGATGGTCGTATGCGTGTTTGGCGCCGTGCAGGTGAGCGCCACAATCAGGACTGCACACAGGGCCAACACCCGGCATCATGGTGTGGGGAGCGATCTCCTACACTGGCCGTACACCTCTGGTGATCGTCGAGGGGACACTGAATAGTGCACGATACATCCAAACCGTCATCGAACCCATCGTTCTACCATTCCTAGACCGGCAAGGGAACTTGCTGTTCCAACAGAACAATGCACGTCCGCATGTATCCCGTGCCACCCAACGTGCTCTAGAAGGTGTAAGTCAACTACCCTGGCTAGCAAGATCTCCGGATCTGTCCCCCATTGAGCATGTTTGGGACTGGATGAAGCGTCGTCCCACGCGGTCTGCACGTCCAGCACGAACGCTGGTCCAACTGAGGCGCCAGGTGGAAATGGCATGGCAAGCCGTTCCACAGGACTACATCCAGCATCTCTACGATCGTCTCCATGGGAGAATAGCAGCCTGCATTGCTGCGAAAGGTGGATATACACTGTACTAGTGCCGACATTGTGCATGCTCTGTTGCCTGTGTCTATGTGCCTGTGGTTCTGTCAGTGTGATCATGTGATGTATCTGACCCCAGGAATGTGTCAATAAAGTTTCCCCTTCCTGGGACAATGAATTCACGGTGTTCTTATTTCAATTTCCAGGAGTGTATTTAGGAGTAACGTTGCAAAGCAATATAAAATGGAACGAGCACGTAATGTCCGTTCTAGAGAAGGTGACTGGTCGACTTCGATATATTGGGAGCATTCTAGAAAAACGTAGCTCTTCAGCAGAGGAAATCACGTACGGAACAGTTGCATAGCATATTGTTGAATATTGCTCGAGTCTTTGGGATTCCCACCAAGTCCGTTTTAAGGAAGACATTATTGAAGAATTTCCGAGGCGAGCTGCTAGTCTTGATATCGGTATGTTCGGTCAGCATGGGATTATTACGGCAATACGCTGGACAGCTGCTAGTTTTGATATTCGTATTTTCTATCAACCTGGGTTTATCAGGGAAATACGCCGTGAACTCAAACTGGACTCTTGGGAGGGAAGAGGACATTCCTTTAGCGCGATTCTATTGAGAAAGTTTGGACCTCTGACATTCTCGAAAGATTGCAGTATTATTCTACTGCCACTAACGTAGATAGCGCGCAAGGACCGCGAAGACAGTATAAGGGAAATCAAGGCTTGTGCTGATGTACGTAGACAGTCATTTGCCCCTCGCTTCAGTTACACATGGAGCAGGAAAGGAAATAACTGGCACCGGTACAAGATACTCTCCGTCAAGCAACGTATTGTGACTTGCGGGATATGTATGTGCATGTAGATGTAGACGTGCTCCGATCTAACTAGCTCATGTAGAGGTTTATTGCTCTTTGATGTTAAGAATGTATAATGGTGCGTACATTCACAACGCCACTTCTAATGACTCATTAGAGACTGAGTTTAGTGTGACACTGATCATTTCGATCATACATAAGAAGGCACTGCTGGGGCTATGTGCAATTTCTTTCAGTAGCCTTACTTCTGATTATAAATTTTTTGTGTTCCACCCATCCTTCGAGTATGTAACATAGCCCCATTATTTTGACTGTTGCAATTTTCAGGGACGTTCCTGCACGTATTCCTGCATGTATTTATGTTAATATGTTGTTATCGTGATTTTTTTCAACCGGTCCAAGCTGTTTTGCTAAGCTGGCTAATCTCTTCATCCCCATGGATCCTTCATATCTCACTCCATTCGTGATCTGTGATACTTATTCTAAACTTTTTCGCCCATAATTGATTGGGGGTTAACGTCCCTCCGACGACAAGGTCATTGGAGACGGAGCACAAGTTCAGACTGAGGAAATTTGCACAGAGAAATCGGCCACGCCCATTCACAATTACCATCCCGGGATTGGCTTTAAACGATAGAGCGAAATCACGAGTCATCTAAATCTGAAGGGCCGAAAGTGGATTTGAACCACTGTAGTCCTGTCTTCAGGCTGCGCCTCTTCGCTCTGTTCCTAATCTATTATCCTCACCAAGATTGGTAAATACAGTTTGCTATTCAATATTTCATAACATCAAGTTACCTCGAACCTTTATCATAGACTGCATCCTTGCTTACCTCATTCCTATCCAAGTAACATATTTGTTTTAGCACATCATATTTCATATGTAATTCAGAACGGAAAGACGACAGTAATACGATTTGCTGATGATATCGCTATCATCAGTTTCTGTGAAGAAGAACAGTAAGAAGGTTTCAATGGAATAAACAGTCTGATCACCACTTACTGCAGCTTGATAGTAAACCCACGAAATGAGGAGTAGGGGAATGAAACAAAAAGAAAGAAATAAAAGGTGACGCATCACGAAGTAATTATCCGAATGGCACGGAAATCGGTAGATGTGAAGTACATGCACAGACAAACAAAAGATCACAAATTCACAAAAATAGGACGATTCAGACTGTCAATAACGTCTTGTTCCTCCTATGGCCCTTATTCAAGCAGTTTTTCAGTTTGGTATTGATTGATAGATTTGTTGGATGCCCTCCTGAGCGATATCCTGCCAAATTCTGTTCAACGTGTGCCATATATTGTCAAACTCCAGAGATGGTTGGAGACATTTGCCTATAATGTTCCAAATTTTCTCAATTCGACAGAGATCCGGAGACCTTGCTGGCCAAGATAGACTTTGGCAAGCATGACGAAAAGCAGTAGAAACTCTTGCCGTGTGCGGGCGGGAATTATCTTCATGGTATGTAGTTGACTGGAATACTCTCTTTCAAATTCTAAAGGTGGCAGGGGTAAAATACAGGGAGCGAAAGGCTATTTACAATTTGTGCAGAAACCACATGGCAGTTAATAAGAGTCGAGGGGTATGAAAGGGAAGCTGCGGTTGAGAAGGGTGTCTCTCCTCGGTGTTATTCAATCGATATATTGAGCAAGCAGTAAAGGAATCAAAAGGAAAATTCGTAGTTGGTATTAAAATCCATGAGGAAGAAATAAAAACTTTGAGGTTAGCCGATGACATTGTAATTCTGTCAGAGACACCAAAGGACTTGGAATAGCAGCTGAACGGAATGGACAGCGTCTTGAAAGGAGGATATAAGATGAACATCAACAAAAGCAGAACGAGGATAATGGAATGTAGTCGAATTAAGTCGAGTGATGCTGAGGGAATTAGATTAGGAAATGAGACACTTAAAGTAGTAAAGGAGTTTTGCTCTTTGGAGAGCAAAATAACTGATGATGATCGAAGTAGAGAGGATATAAAATGTAGACTGGCAATGGCAAGGAAAGCGTTTTTGAAGAAAAGAAATTTGTTAACATCGAGTATAGATTTAAGTGTCAGGAAGTCGTTTCTGAATGTATTTGTATGGAGAGTAGCCATGTATGGAAGTGAAACATGGACGATAAATAGTTTAGACAAGAAGAGAACAGAAGCTTTCGAAGTGTGGTGCTACAGAAGAATGCTGAAGATTAGATGGGTAAATAACATAACGAATGAGGAGGTATTGAATAGAACTGGGGAGAAGAGAAGTTTGTGGCACAACTGGACACGAAGAAGGGACCGGTTGGTAGGACACGTTCTGAGGCATCGAGGGATCACCAATTTAGCATTGGAGGGCAGCATGTAGGGTAAAAATGGTAGGGGGAGACCAAGAGATGAATACACTAAGCAGATTCAGAAGGATGTAGGTTGCAGTAAGTACTGGGAGATGCAGAAGCTTGCACAGGATAGAGTAACATGTCTCAGTCTCAGGACTGAAGACCACAACAACAACATGTAGGCCAAGGATGGCTTTTCATGAAGGACAACAAAACGAGGTGTGAAATATCGTGAACTTACCGCTGTGGTGCAAGGGTGCTACGAATTACAACCAAAAGAGTCCCTCTATCAAAAGAAATGGCACCCCAGACGATCACTCCCAGTGGTTGGGCCGTATGGTGGGCAACAGCCAGGTTGGTATCCACCGCTGTCCAGAGCGTCTTCTTTAGTCATCGACGCTCAGTTCGAAGTAGGACTCATTACTGAAGGCAGTTCTACCCATTCAATGAATTTACAGGCCGAAGATGTCTCTGTAGGCGCCCTAGACAACCGTGGGATACCAACGTGACTGTCACCCGCCATAAGGCCTGACAACCAGGAGTAATGGTATGGGGAGTGCCATTTCTTTCCATTGCACGACGCCTTTGTCATCCAAGGCTTCCTTACAGCACAGTGGTACTTCGCCAATATTCTACATCCCCGTTTGTCGCCCTTCTTGGAAGGCCATCTTGGGCTTACACTTCGGCAAGATAAAGTCCGCTAGTACACGACGAACGTTTTTAGTGCCTGCTTCTCAAACCCTACCTTGGTCAGCACTTCGCCTTATCTCAACCCAAATAAGGACAGCTGCAACGCAGTGGTTAGGGTCCTTCAACCTTCTAGGTATTCTGACGATGTAACATGCCAGTTTGACATATGTTGACATGATATCCCTCAGGAAGGCAGCCAATAATTCCATCAATCAGTACCAAACCAAGTAACTGTTTGCATAAGGGCCAGAGTTGGACCAACGCGTTAGTGACTTGCTCAATTTCTGAAGCCCTTTCTCTTGAATGAATCATTATATTTTTGTGAGTTTGTAGTTATTTGTTTGCCTATACAAGTACATCAAAAATGGTTCAAATGGTTCTGAGCACTATGGGTCTTAACATCTGAGGTCATCAGTCCCCTAGAACTTAGAACTACTTAAACCTAGCTAACCTAAGGACATCACACTCATCCATGCCCGAGGCAGGATTCGAACCTGCGACCGTAGCAGTCGCGCGGTTCCGGACTGAAGCGCCTAGAACCGTTCGGCCACCGCAGCCGGCTAACTTCCATGGTACTTGAGGATATGTAGAAGGTAAAAATCGAAGACAGAGACTAGAATGCCAGAGGTGATCAAGTATTGAGGCTACAGGGTCGATAGTCCTGGAGTTTCGTCTCTTATAGAGAAATTAGTATTGTGTCGTAGTTCTATTACATGCGGTTGGAAACTGTGCAGAGCTTCAGTCACTTGCCAGCTACAGCCCCCGTTGTAGGAAAATACAAATAGCGACTCGTTTGAAAACTGGTCTTGCGAGTAGATCCGCTCAATTATTCGATTTCTGTGCGTGAAAGATGTAAGAGCCGTTGAAATTCACGGCCATCTGGAAGAGGTCTACGTAGATACTCTGATGTCCAGTTAGGACGTCGCAGAATGGTGTTGAAAGTTTGCGGCCGGCAGAGAACAGAAGTGACCAGCACATCACCAACAGATATAAACTCAGCTCGTGCCGAGGGGCTGAATCAGGACATCAGGAGAATCACGTGACGGCGTATCTTGTTTTGTCAGTCATTGATAAGATAAACTATGTTGAAACTGTCTCTTCATATCATCAACTCCTCTTTAATTTCTCCACCAGTAGAACATTAAACATTTCATTATCCAGGGTTTTTTGTTCTCTAAGGTTTTTCTTTCACTTTATGTGTAAGAATTTCGGTTTACAAATTAAAGAGCACTAGTGACGATGTAATGTGTTTTATATGTGGCATTTGGTGTATTAATGTGTCTTGTTTGAAATTCCGCTTTCGCTAATTCCACATAGCTCCTTATAGAAATTGTAAATTACGTTCCTCCTGACCGCCATGTTCAATATACGACAGAGGCAGCCAATTCCTTTTTTTTACTATCTCAAAGACTGGTTCTCTGAATTAATTCAGCAGCATTTGGTGAGAAGAATGTCGTTCTGGGAACAATTCCCATGCAAATTCGCCAGATACCTCTATAAACCTTTCGCGTGCGATTCGATCGACCATAATCGTAACAGCACGTCCTATAGGCCTTTGATTTCTTCCTTGACTTCAATGCGATGCACACGAATATCAGCTGGAAACCAGTTTCTCATAATCGTGTACAGCGTCCCTTTTGTTTATGAACTACATTTGTTAAATTTCACCTCGCAAAATCTGGTTTTGGTCTCGGTTTTCCAATAAGTAATATTTGAGCTCACTGAAATATTTCTGAGATTGTGACTTCGTAATTGTCTACGCAGCCCTTTTGAGCTTCTTGACCATCCCCGCAAAATTCCGCAGCAGGATTCGCCTGGTTTCGCACAGCTCTGGCATCAGGTCTCTCGATTTCTGCGAGATATTCACTCAGCAAAAGTGGATGAACATAGTGAACACAGAAGCTGTTGTCGAAAATATAGTACGAGGTATCCCGGTTTCTATGTATACGTGCCACACTTGCAAAGTCTTCGGTCAGCAAAGCATTTTTCCATTCGCCCCGCCTACAACAGATATTACTGATTGCTCAGTTTTATGGCATTTTACACCGTTTCATCTACACAAATCAAGAAATATTAAAAAAATAATGTTAATTAAAAGGTTAAGAGGTAAAGTGATGCAATTTAGACAAAGTCATCATGGAAACTGACTCCTCAAAACAATTTATGTCAAAAGCGAACAAAGTGACGTGTAGTTAATTCAATCAGTAATGTAACACACAGAGAGGTGCGTGACGTTCTGAATCGTGATGCCTACCATCTACGTAGACAGTGAACGTCGAATTTTTAGCGAAGCTCCTCACATTATGGGAACTTCGTGAAGGAGTACTTTTAGCAGCAAAACGTCTCACGAGTGCAACACAAACGCGTCCTATGGAGTTTAGGTTAGGAATTCGAATTGGTAAATATCAGTACTGAATTATTTGTGTTTTTTCATCCATGACCGAGTCCCTGGCTTCTTCTTCAAACATGAAATTATCACCGGTTGGATTTCAATGCAGCTTCATACGTACACGCATCATCCGTGAGTATGTAAATGATTAGAGCTTCACATTTTCTGTACCAGGTGTGTTAAGGGCAGATCGTGTTCAGTGATGTTACCAGATCTGGTATATGGTACACAGGGTGTTCGGAAATTCTAGTTACAGACTTCTAGGAGCTGTAGAGGGAAGTGAGTACATAATATTTGGAATAAATGATTACGTCTGGAAGCGTACCGTTTCCATGCTACAGCCATGTGAACAAACCCCTTTGCTAGGTCATGGCAGTCATGTGGTAGTCATGGTGGGAGAGGGTGGGGGAGAGGGGCGTGCTACGTCTGATCGACTGTTGTCGTTTGACGTCTATTCTACCTCTCTGACCTGCTTCGAGCCTCATTCACGTGTCTGTAAGCTTTAGAGCAACTTGGTTGAGTATACGTATGTAGAATACACCAGCACGGTGCTTCTGTATGGTGAACCAAGCGATAATGGAATTGCTGCTCGTCGCCTTTATTAAGATCGTTATGCACAACGTCCGACTCTATCCCATATTGTTTTCGCCACAATTACGTAACAGTTTTGCAGAAGGAGTACCTTCACCGTGAGCAGGCGTGATTGTGGTGCTCCAGGGAGAAGCCACTCATCAGAAATGGAAGAGGCCGTACTGCATGACGTTTCCTTTTTGTTTCTTTGGTTATTGATGACTGGACCTGTAAATCAATGTACTAGGTCACTCACAACAAATTTAAAAGTTGTGGCGTTACCAACATACACTCCTGGAAATTGAAATAAGAACACCGTGAATTCATTGTCCCAGGAAGGGGAAACTTTATTGACACATTCCTGGGGTCAGATACATCACATGATCACACTAACAGAACCACAGGCACATAGACACAGGCAACAGAGCATGCACAATGTCGGCACTAGTACAGTGTATATCCACCTTTCGCAGCAATGCAGGCTTCTATTCTCCCATGGAGACGATCGTAGAGATGCTGGATGTAGTCCTGTGGACGGCTTGCCATGCCATTTCCACCTGGCGCCTCTGTTGGACCAGCGTTCGTGCTGGACGTGCAGACCGCGTGAGACGACGCTTCATCCAGTCCCAAACATGCTCAATGGGGGACAGATCCGGAGATCTTGCTGGCCAGGGTAGTTGACTTACACCTTCTAAAGCACGTTGGGTGGCACGGGATACATGCGGACGTGCATTGTCCTGTTGGAACAGCAAGTTCCCTTGCCGGTCTAGGAATGGTAGAACGATGGGTTCGATGACGGTTTGGATGTACCGTGCACTATTCAGTGTCCCCTCGGCGATCACCAGAGGTGTACGGCCAGTGTAGGAGATCGCTCCCCACACCATGATGCCGGGTGTTGGCCCTGTGTGCCTCGGTCGTATGCAGTCCTGATTGTGGCGCTCACCTGCACGGCGCCAAACACGCATACGACCATCATTGGCACCAAGGCAGAAGCGACTCTCATCACTGAAGACGACACGTCTCCATTCGTCCCTCCATTCACGCCTGTCGCGACACCACTGGAGGCGGGCTGCACGATGTTGGGGCGTGAGCGGAAGACGGCCTAACGGTGTGCGGGACCGTAGCCCAGCTTCATGGGGACGATTGGGAATGGTCCTCGCCGATACCCCAGGAGCAACAGTGTCCCTAATTTGCTGGGAAGTGGTGGTGCGGTCCCCTACGGCACTGCGTAGGATCCTACGGTCTTGGCGTGCATCCGTGCGTCGCTGCGGTCCGGTCCCAGGTCGACGGGCACGTGCACCTTCCGCCGACCACTGGCGACAACATCGATGTACTGTGGAGAACTCACGCCCCACGTGTTGAGCAATTCGGCGGTACGTCCACCCGGCCTCCCGCATGCCCACTATACGCCCTCGCTCAAAGTCCGTCAACTGCACATACGGTTCACGTCCACGCTGTCGCGGCATGCTACCAGTGTTAAAGACTGCGATGGAGCTCCGTATGCCACGGCAAACTGGCTGACACTGACGGCGGCGGTGCACAAATGCTGCGCAGCTAGCGCCATTCGACGGCCAACACCGCGGTTCCTGGTGTGTCCGCTGTGCCGTGCGTGTGATCATTGCTTGTACAGCCCTCTCGCAGCGTCCGGAGGAAGTATGGTGGGTCTGACACACCGGTGTCAATGTGTTCTTTTTTCCATTTCCAGGAGTGTACTTTCAAATGGTTGTAGTACGGATAGATACGTTTCTGGACATGGGTTCCAGTTCAAACTAATGTATTACCTTCTCAGTTCCCTTTAAAGTAGGCACCGGCTTTCCACAGTGGATATACAGGCTCCAGTCAAATCACCGAAGTGAAGCACTGTCAGGCGTGGCCAACATTCGGATGGTTGACCATCCGGGTCGCCATGTACTGCTGCTATTTTTCGGGGCGTACTCAGCCTCGTGAAGCCAATTGAGGAGCTACTCGGCCTAATAGTAGCGGCTCCGGTCAAAGAAAACCATCATAACTACCGGGAGAGCGGTGTGCTGACCACACGCCCCTCTTATCGGCATCCTCAGCTGAGGGTGACACGGCGGCCGGATGGTCCCTATGGGCCACTTGTGGCCTGAAGACGGAGTGCTTCCCTTTTAAGTCCTGGGAGTTTGTAACGGGAATTTGAGAATACCCTGTGTGAAGTGCGTGGAAGGCGTCAGGTGTTGAGTGAAGACTGTGGAAGACGCGATGGTCTCACTCGTGTGAGTGACTGACAGAATTAGAAAGAGGCCCCGGTATGGGTCCCCATTTGGCCAGATGGTCGAATCGTGCAATATAGAGATTCGTTGGGTATTAAGAAGTAACAGGTAGTTGTCGTTGGAGTACATGAGTACATGAGGGCAGGAGTACTCGTCGTTCAGATTTCCCGTCTGACGACAACAACGAAGGATCCCTTTAGTGCTCACTAATCATCTTGTAGCTCTTTCTCTTCTGCGCTTGCCATCAGAGAACTTGCAATACCTTCTCATCCATGCTTGCCATCCGAGAACCAGTAATGGAGGCTAGCAGTGACTGGACTAGGGAACTATCGTTCCATGCGTATGCTGCCACAAACACCACAACACACACGGCTGCTTTTGGAATTCTGCCGTAACCGGATAGCATGGGCTGCTGATGAATGTCATCGCATCATGTTCAGCAATGAGTCGCTTGTGTGCACTACTCCGAATTATCACCATCGGTGAGTATGATGGCGTCCTGGGGAGAGGCCCCATTCTTCCAATGTCTTGAAGAGGCACAGCGGTGTCGGCCCTGGTGTCATGGTGTGGAGAACCACCGAATCTCACATCAGGTCGTGGTTGGTAGTGATTGAGAAAATTGACGGATCAACGGTACCTCACTGTCAATCTGCGTTCACATATTTTACCTCTCATGCGACAATATTGTGGTGACATTTTTCAGCAGCACCGTGTTCTTTGAAATTAATTCTCTCACTGTAAATTTCTTGACATCAGCTGTGTTAGGTATATATCTACTAACAGTGAGATGTGAAAATGTGTGCCATACTGGGATCCGAACCTGCATTTCCCACTTCTTCCGTTTAATGGACTACGTTTAAGTACGTAGACAGTGTTGCATATGGAACTTTTGGTCGCCCAGGGGAGCGTGCATGGATTGACAAAGTGGTTAAGGCGACCGCCTCAAATTTTCGTATGCCACGTGTGGGTAGTAGATCTATACGTAATACAGCTGATGTCTAGAAATTCGCACTCAGCGAATTAATTTCGAGCTTAATTTGTACTGCTGTGGATCGTCAACAGTGTATGTTCCTTCAGACATGCATATAAGTACAATGTTCGTCCACATATGGCACATCGTGTCCCTAAGAACTGCTTGCATGATGTTAAGGTACTCCCTTGGCAGCAAGATTTCCAGATCTATTCCAAGTAGAACATGTGTGTGATCAGTTCGGACGTCAACTCGGTCCAAGTGTAGGCTACTTGCTTGCCTAGAACACAGTTCCCATTGAATCAGTATCTCCATACAGGCCAAAGGGGTTGTAATGTCTTGGTGTTAAATGGGATCTTACTGCCTAGTTCTTCGTACATTTAACTCGATTCTGTAACCAGTGAAATAACATCACGTGCCTTCTCAACGCTTGAAGTTTCGTTTCGTTTGCGTATCCCCTTTTGGGTGCTTCACTTTTTTATGAGGGACTGCATGTTGACTCTACAAGCTTTTGGTATCATAGTTCACATGCAAGGAGACTCCCCCTAAAGATATACACACAATTACAGCCTCATAGGAAGGGATCCTTTTAACATATTTACTTGGTTGGTAAAGATGATGGTTTCTTGTCATACCAAACTTCTCACACCCATTGGTCTAAGCCTCTTGCTTTTCATTCCAGTGTAGTTTGTAGTATGTGCACCGTGAAATCTCTTGCATATTGCATTACGTTCCCAGTGGGTGCTCCACGATCATGTTAAGCATTCCCTCAAGCAAATATCAGTTACATAATGAGTCTTACCCTTTGGTGTCCATTAATAGACTGTACCAGTAGTTTGAATTGTTGCCCTGCCCTACGGACGAAATGAGGAAGAATATTTAGCACCTTTGCCACCCTTCACATAGGGACGATCAGTTGCCCCTACCGAAGGGTTCTATGCAACCTGCAACACCTACAAAACCCTCGAGCGAGTTTTTCATATTCTCTCGAACGCTATGTTCAAACTATCAGACATACAAAAGAAATGAACAGAATCTTTCTTGTAGGAAATTTAACGCAGTGAAATTTTGTACTGTGATACGTTTTCGCTGGAGGCCATTGTTTTCGTGTTAATCCACCACTAAGGGCATCTCAATCACCGTGTACATTATGAACTATCAATAATCTACCAGCGTTCTATCAACTAAAACTTTCGTGTAAATGATGCCTACAAACTAAACTTCCAAGTTGACTGTTGCAGTTGTCTTCTGTCACTGTAAAGGTAGCAGCTGCTATCTTCTTATTACATAAAACAACATTCAATTAGTATGAAGAGACACATAATTCTCTTGCAGTGTTATGAAGAAACGGCATCTAAGACTAAATTTTACGGCGGTGACCTCAGTAATGCACCTGAGTTAAGAGGGAAACTCACAGAACCCTCAAATGTAGAATCTGCAGCCCAATAATCAATCACATTTCCAGTCCAGCTTATTAGTGGGTTAAAATCAAATGCTCCCATATACTCGTACACTCCATGTAGGAACAAAGTTATGGGGCCTTGACACTAGTCTACAGAAAGTATGGAGTTCCTCTCTGGACATGTAGTGCTCTGTTCAGGAATTCCGACACACGGTATATAAGCCGATGTAAATAATATCTGAGACTCTTAGGCTTAAACTTACACCTGAGCTTTCAGAGTAAACGCACTTAGATTCTACTCATCTCAGTATCCTGAAAACGTAGTGATGAGTAGCACAGACCATTTCTACGTTGTCAGTACACTAATTTCTAAGAGAACCTTACCATTCAAGAATCGGAATACTTTTTTCCTTGATCTCATCCCTGTTAATCCTTACGATTGTAAGAGAGACATGCAGACATCGAAGATTTGTGCCCTCGTATGTGCTGATTGTTGACCACTGGAGTTGGCTACACATCCCTGTGACACTTGCATGCTTTGTAAATGGACCTGTAGCAAAACTCGCTGCTCTTCTTTTGATCTATTTCCTACACCAGTCCACTCTGATGCGGATCTCAGACTGACGAGGTGTATTCCAGCATTGTTCCAACGAAAGTTTTGTAAGCTGCCTACCTTGCGTGTGGACTACATTTCCTGAGCAATCTACAAATGAATCTTACCCGAATTTTGAGGGCAACTACCAATACTTGCATGTTCTGTGAAGCATGAAATTAAAATGCAGTTCATGTTGTTAATACAAGGACTATTTATTTATCCTCCTGTCGGTTGCGCTATGGAAACCACATTGAAAAAGAAAAACATTTTAATCGCAATATTAAGCTACACCTTCCAGTTAGTTCTCTATACAGTGAGCACTCTGAGTTAGATATTTGTCATAGCATGGTACCACTTTCCAACACCGTCATCATGAAAGGCAATGCCCTGCACTGGGTTGCAGCTCGTTGCCTGTGGCAAAATGGTGCCCCCATAGGCGGCGGTTCATGTGAGTGAAGAGATAAAAATCTGAGGAAGCCAGGTCGGGGGTGTATGGTGAGAGACAAAACGCTTGACATTGGAAACGCTGCACGTCTTCATTGCCTGCGGTGAGAATTATCTCGGCGAAGGAAACGCACAACAATTATGTTATGTGGCTTGCATGAAATCAGGTGAAATCACTCCATAGGCCTTCACACTTGGTGGAAGACGCTAATTGTAAAACATGTTTATATGCTAATTGCGCGCCCTGAACTGAAAAGTGCGACTTGAGTGTTAGACAGGGATACTAGAGATACTGTACAACACATCTCTGTATAGCTCAAGTAGGTTTTGACTGTGGTTTCAATGTCGCGATCAGCTGGTTCGAAGAAAAGTAAAAATAATAATAATAATTGCCCTCATACATTTCTGACTAGGTGCGGTGTCTGGCGTTGCTTGAAGTGTTAAATATCTGTCACACAAAGTGATTAGCCCTGTACCTTTTCGCTACTCATAATGAATGCAAGTCACATAGGAAACTGGAAATCACTCTAAATCGAAGAGCATATTTGAATCACTGGCTGTCTACAATGCGACGAATGAATACTTCTTCACCTGTATGAAAAATCGGTTGATTGTATTAGCTGTTGTTACGTTTTACAGTAAAATCTCATTGTGTTTGTGGACAACTCACCTTCTATTGTTTCATCTAAGTTTTCGTGGTTTCAAGGAGGGATGTGTTTGAAAATTACTCAAACTGTCCAAACAGTTTATGTCACAGTATGGGAAATCGTGGTTTGTGGTCAATCTCTTAACTGGACTGTGGACTAGTGACTTTGGTGGTACTATATCACAACCTACCTTAGCGTTTGTATTGCACTGTGGGTTTTTAGTAAATTATTCACGAAATGTTAGCTACATCTTCCAGCTACTTCTCTACATTGTCGCCGCTCTGATGGGAAATCGTGGGTTGTGGTCAATGTCTTAACTGGACTGTGGACTAGTGACTTTGGTGGTACTATATCACAACCTACCTTAGCGTTTGTATTGCACTGTAGGTTTTTAGTAAATTATTCACGAAATGTTAGCTACACCTTCCAGCTACTTCTCTACACTGTCGCCGCTCTGATGGGAAATCGTGGGTTGTGGTCAATCTCTTAACTGGACTGTGGACTAGTGACTTTGGTGGTACTATATCACAACCTACCTTAGCGTTTGTATTGCACTGTGGGTTTTTAGTAAATTATTCACGAAATGTTAGCTACACCTTCCAGCTACTTCTCTACATTGTCGCCGCTCTGAAGTACACATTTGTCGAAGCATTGTGCCCACTTGCTTATTGTTGTCATAGAAGGCAGCTGCCTGCACTTTCCGCCAGCTCTCTACGCTGGTCTACAGTTCGTCGTCTGTGTCAAAATGTTGTCTTCACAGCCAGCGGTTCATATGATCTCAGGGGGAACCAATTGTGGGTTGTATTGTGGGCTATGAAACACTTCCCATCGAAAACGCTGCAATAGCATTTTCATTGCTCCTGCAGAGTAAGGTCGAGAACTGTCACAAATAAAGAAACACATGACAATAATATTTTGTGTGTTGCATGAAATGAGGCGAAATCCCTCCCGAAGACTTTACACTTGGCAGGAGACACTATTTTCAGTCCCTCTTTACATGCTTATTGTGCACACTGAAGTGAAAAGTACGGCGGGACGCTTTAGATGGGGCATGGTACAGATACTGCGCGACGCCTCTGCCCAAAGCTTCCACGAATTTTCACTTCCATTTTAATTTTGCGACCGATTGGTTGGAAAAGAAAAATTATAATCCTCATAGGTTTCTAATTCTCTGTCATTCGTAAAAATCAGGACATTCAAACGAAATTACACACTTTATTCGTCCATCATAAATTCCCTGTGTCTATCTGCCCAAACCAGTTTATAGTGCGTGGTGGAGGGTAATTTGAACAAATTTAGGCTTGATATTGAAAGCGACAATGGATATTGTCAGTAGGGTGCGACATACGTTGAGCAACTACAGATGCCGACCACTGGCGGTCATTAGGACGTATGTGGGTCGAGTCCGCTATTAGGGTGGTCCTGTTCTTTTTTTGGGCGGCAAGCGGTTGCCTATAAATCTGGTGCCAGGCTGCCGCCCTGCCTGCGACAACCGGCAGCCCGCCGGACGCCCCGGTTCTCTTTTGTTTTTTATTCTTCCCGTCTCTTCGCTTCTCGTCTGTGCAGGGCTCCCAGCGGACTCCCCCGTGGCCATCCCCTCCGGCACAGCGGACCGAATTGAAACACTCGGCCGCCAGGGCCGGAAGGTGACGCGAGTTTTAACGCTCGTAAATTTCCTGCAAGTACTGCAGGGGCACTCCTCGGCCGACTCCCACGGGCTGCTAGGCTAGGGTGGATCTCGTAGCGACCGGGAGCGCCACTGGTTGGGGATGGCCAGTGTCCCGTACACCTACATCTAGTGTACAGTCCACAGTGCATGGCGTGGCAGTAATATTTTCAGCAGTGGAAGTCAAGATTCGTAAACAATCGTAAGAGGCCAAATGAATTAGGCATTCGACAGTGCCGATTTAAGTTTAGTTCCCGTTGAAGAATATCAGAATGTTCCTTCAGGAAGTCTGTGGGAGTCTCGTATCACGGTTATTGCAGTGCATCCTTTATCGGTTCGCGTTCGTCAATACGTTAAGGAAACAAAAAAGGGAAAGCGAACTCTTCCACAGGCATCCAGCAAAAGCACTGTATTTATCTAAAGCGGCAATTGCGTAGACGTGGCATAATGACTCACACTTGCACTGCTGTTGGCCAGCACAAATTGCTGACGACAACAAAAATTGAACCCGGGAAGGCCACAGAGGATATAAGAGCGTTTGTCGGAAGCCGAGTCACGGGAAAAGTGCTGCTCTCACAGAGCTGCCGTGTAGCTCGCATTGTTGTCACTCACCTCGTACAGCCCACCTTCGACTGCATAGTGGTAGATGTATCTGTAGGGATCTACACACACAAAAAAAGTTTTACATCACTCTAGTTCCCAGAACTACTGAAGATAGACGTTGACTGTAGATATCGTATCGCAGACACAGTCCCTTTGACTGTTCAGAGATGTCACTTAATCCGCCAAAAGATGTAAACAACCATGCATGATGTCGCCTATTAGATGAAGGGGGGTCCGGCAGCCGATCGGTTCTAATCGTTCCACCAGGAAGGAGGCACACGGCTCGCGTTGTCCATAGTTCAACCATGCCTAGATGTTCAATACCGCGGTTCGATCGTGTCCGCATTGTTGCTTTGTGCCAGGAAAGGCTCTCAACGAAGGAAGTGTCCAGGCGTCTCGGAGTGAACCAGAGTGATGTGTTCGGACATGGAGAAGATACACAGAGACACTCTGGCCGCCCAAGGGCTACTACTGCAGTGGATGATCGCTACCTACGGATTATTGCTCGGAGGAACCCTGACAGCAACGCCATGTTGAATAATGCTTTTTGTGCAGCCACAGGACGTCGTGTTACGATTCAAACTGTGCACAATAGGCTGCATGATGCGCAGCTTTACTCCCGACGTCCCTGGCGAGGTCCATCTTTGCAACCACGACAGCATGCAGCGCGTTACAGATGGGCCCAACAAGGTACCGAATGGACCGCTCAGGATTGGCATCACGTACTGTTCACCGATGAGTGTCGCATATGCCTTCAACCAGACAATCGTCGGAGACTTGGTTGGAGGCAACCCGATCAGGCTGAATGCCTTAGACACACTAACCAGCGAGTGCAGCAAGGTGGAGATTCCCTGTTGTTTTGTGTTGGCATTCTGTGGGATCGAGGTACGCCGCTGGTGGTCATGGAAGGCACCATAACAGCTGTACGATGCGTGAATGCCATCCTCTTACCGATAGTGCAACTATATCGACAGCATATTGGCGAAGCATTCGTCACGTGCCCATCGTGCTTATCTAATGAATGACTTCTTTCAGCATAGCGACATCGCTCGACTAGAGTGACCAGTATGTTTTCCAGACATGAACCGCATCGATCATGCCTGCGATAGGTTGAAAATGGCTGTTTATGGGTGACGTGATCCATCAACCACTCTGAGGGATTTACGCCCAATCGGTGTTGAGGAGTGGAACAATCTGGATCAACAGCGCCTTGATGAACTTGTGGATAGTATGTCCACGACGAATGCAGGCAGGCATCAATGCCAGAGAACGTGCTATTGGGTATTAGAGGTACTGGTGTGTACAGAAATCTGGACCACCACCTCTGAAGGTCTTGCTGTATGGTGGTACGACATGCAATGTGTGGTTTCCATGAGCAATAAAAAGGACAGATATGATGTTTATGTTGATCTGTATTCCACTTTTCTGTACAGATCCCGGAACTCTCGGAACCGAGGTGAAGCAAAACTTTTTTTGATGTGTGTTTATAGACAGGGCGATTTTGCTAAATGAGGACGAACTGCACGTAACCGTCAGGGAGGGGATAAGGACCAGCAATGGACATGTGACCGGAGAATAGTTCGAAGGGAGATACAACCACTTGAAAGTGAAGATAAAAGATCGTTGAATCCGTGGGTATCAATGACTCAAAACTCGCTTTAGAAAAACCACTGTTGTTAGAATGTTCTGTCTCTACTTGGGCTTTATTGCCATACTCAAGAGGTCAATGAGCTGGAGCACCAACATATGGTAGCCACATTATCCTTTGTTCCGTCAAACACAGGGGAGGCAAGGTCTCCTGTAGAAAGTTCAAGTATGACTCACCTGTGATGCGTTGCAGGACGATGACTTGTCCCACGACACACTCGCCAATAGTCACTGCCCGCACACTGAGCCTCAACTGGCGCCGATACTTCGCTGTCACCATACCGCCATATCATCTCACACAGTTACATGTTTTGAAGGTTGATAATACAGTTCCTCGTAAAGGTACCTTCATCTGTGAATAACCCAAAACTAAACACTGTCTGAACAGGCCTCAGAAGACCCAATGGTACTGACTGATCACCATATCATCTTCAGCCGATACGCATCACCGGATGCAGATATGGAGGGCAAGTCGACACAACATTGCTCTCTCGGCCATCGTCAGTTTTCGAGGCCAGAGCCGCTACTTCTCAGTTAAGTAGCTTCTCAATTGGCCACACGAGGGCCGAGTGCTCAGCAGACTTGGACTGTTATTCATCCAATTGCCAGCCAAGCCCGACAGTGCTTAACTTCGATTATTTGACTGGAACATGTGTTACCACTGTGGGGAGGCCGTTGTCATCTGTGAACAGACTGAGTCATAGAAACACCAGAAGCGATGTGGCCTATGCGACGAGCTTGTGACAGAACTGTTCTTGAGGAGGCAAGTCCGTAGGTAATAAGGTCTGCACGCATTGTAAGTGATACGGACAGTGGCATTTGTCGTGGAGAATGTTGTACACGATTGTCTGTCTTACTCTATGCTGGCTGGCCACTTGCCTATTGCAGATACTGGAGTCACTGTCTAAGATCTTCTATCGTCCCCTTTGTTTCTCTGTTGAAATCCATTTCCAGCCGTATATCTATATGACCCTTCTTGTTCAGTGCCCTGTCAGGGATCGTTTCTTGGATTTAGTCTCCGTTTAGCAAAACCACCATGTACACTCCGATAGTTACTGTACAGTGCATAGCAGAGGATACTTTTGACCAATATTGGCTGTCTTATTCCATTCGTCTAATGAGCGCGATGAATACAGTCGTCTTGATACAGCTCTACACGTCGTAATATTACCTTATTTCCATGACCCCTGCACGAAACATGCGATGGCGACAACGGGAATTCATCGTCTACCAAGGAATCCCGTTTAAAATCTCTAAGCATTTCTGCTTCACTTTCATAATAGCCATATGCTATCTCTAAGATCAAGGCAGGACGCTTCTTCTCTCGGTCGATGTCTGTCGTCATGTCTGTTTGATACTGAATCCAAACAGTTCAGTGAGATTCCAGAAGTGGTCATTCCAGCGCCTCTAATGCGATTTTCAATACGAGTGAAGTGCACCTACCCAGAGCCTTTCCACCAAATGTAAGTTTTCAATTTGTTTTCTCCAACACCGGTTTTACGAGATCGTCCCATTTCATAGCGCTTCTTAGTGCTATCCATAAAACGTAACGTACTCAAGACGTTCATAATCGGATACCATCGGAATGTCTTTCTGTACTATAAGCGTTGCCTTGAATTTCTCGCCATTTAAAGAAAAATGTCACTTATTACACCAAATAAAAAACTATAAAAGTTATTCTTTTTGCATCTCTTTGAATCTTTTCATTGACCACTACATTTTCCTGTTGACAATTTTATCGCCAGCGAACAATCTTGTAGTGATACAGATACTATCTGGTATGTCGTTTGTGTATATTGAAAGCGCTACAGGTCATATTACGCTTCCTTGGGATACATTCGATGTTTATTTCGTTTCAGTTGATCAATAGCAGTCCAGCGTGACGTACGGCGTCATGTCAGTCAAATATTCATAAAGTAAAACACCTGCCTGTGAAAATACTGCCTACTTTATTTCCATACTATTAGTGGAGACGTTGTGAAAGATTCCTTTCGTTCGAACCGTGAAGTCTCCGTGGCATCCCGCGAAATCACATTCGGGGCTATGGGCAGAATACACACTCTCTTTGAGAAGTGCAGCTCTCGATACTATGCTACGTACTGCGCCACACATTTAATCGGAAACGTTTATTGGCGAACTTGGCTTAATTTGTAGTCTGCTACACTGTAATTGATTCTAAATAAGGGTAGCTGGGCTCGCTTTGACACGCGAGACATGGTTAATCTACCCTCAACTCCAAGGTCAATCATTAAACAGCCCTGTAGATACCTAACTATTTTAAGTTTTAAGGAAACAATCCAAGATCCGATCACTGGACTAGAGTATGTTCACAGCAACAAAATCCACTACGCAGCCTCCAACTGGCTGCAAGCAAGTCCTGCAGATGCCAATAATCGCTGCTGCAAAACAGGAGTATAAGTCAATAGCGAAAGACCCATACAAAAACATCCCTCTAATTTTCCATGGGAACAAATACACTAGCGAAATACTAAAAAACAGAAGTATGAAGTGTCTCTGACAAGATAAGTCGATGACGTTAGGGCCATACATAGAAGAAAGTACTACAGTATAGTACTGAAGCTAAAGGAAAGTAATACGCAATGAGACGAATATATATAACAGATTCATTCACTCCGTCTTCAGGCCACGAGTGGCGTACCGGTACCACCCGACCGCAGTGTCATCCTCATGGAGGATATGGATAGGAGGGGCGTGGAGTCAGCACACCGCTCTCCCGGTCGTAATGACGGTATTCTTGACCGAAGCCGCTACTATTCGGTCGAGTAGCTCCTCAATTGGCACCCCGAAAAATGGCAACAGCTTATGGCGGTCACCCATCAAAGTGCCGACCACGCCCAACAGCGCTTAACATCGAAGATCTCCCGGGAACCGGTGTATCCGCGGCGGCGAGGCCGTTGCCATAACACTTCCATTCAAAGAAAGTAATTACTTTGAAGTTACCATGATTTCTGAAGGTCTCCTGGAGTCTACACAAGACAGGACACGGTTCTTAATTGGGTTTGTGATTACTACGGATTGCAGTGCATTCTCTGTAGCGACCACCCATGCTGGCCATAAGGTTGGTAAGGTATTCTTGTGGTAGGGTGCTGGTAGGGCACTCTATTTCTCCCCACGCGTGGTTGACAATTGCTGGGTAGTCGTTGATGCATCTGGATGCCGCCTCCTGCAATACGTCCCCAACGCATCACACACGCGCTCGTTGCGATTTAAGTCGGGGAAACGGACAGGCCTGTCCATTCACCGAATATCCTCTCGTTACAACAGCTCCACTACCTGTGCTTCTGGACGCGGTCGCACATTACCATGTATACAAATTAAATCAAGGCTGAATGCACCTCTGAAAAGACACACATGGGGAAGACGTACAGTGTCAAAAAAGGTTGAGCCGATAAGTGTACCGTATACAAAGATTCGGAGGTCAGCACGTCGAAGCAACATTGTGCCTACCCATACTCTAACAACTGGATCACAAAATGATCATGTTTGACATTGCAGGATGCACTGCATGTTCTTACCTCTCGTCATAAGAGGGTGCATTCGACATTGTCGAACATGGCCGTTGTGGTGGTCTGTGTGTATGGTATTGTGAGGCATAATGTTGCATGGGCCTACCGACTTCCAAAACTTTAAAAACATTACTTTTATCAGTCATCAATATTATGACTCAGGATCCCTTGCCTATGTGCGTCTTTCAAAAATGGTTCAAATGGCTCTGAGCAATATGGGACTTAACATCTGAGGTCATAAGTCCACTATAAAGTAGAACTACTTAAACCTAACTAAGCTAAGGACATCATACACATCCATGCCCGAGGCAAGATTCGAACCTGCGACTGTAGCGGTCGCGCGGTTCCAAACTGAAGCGCCTACAACCACTGGGCCACACCTGCCGGCTATAATTTAAAGGGTATGTCTTGAAGACGTCATCTGCCCACAGTTAGTTTTCAGGGATAAAGAATTTAGCTATGAGGGGATTTCTGAAGAGGCACATCATGTGACGGCTGCTTTCATCCGTATGTTTTGTTCACCAGTGAGTAATCTATGAGCTTCAACCAAACCTCTCTGACTCCGCGATCTGATGTCAGGGCACTAGCAAGTGATCACGCTCAAACCATTTAGACGCAATACTCACAACACAGGAAACCCCAAACCGAAATCCACACCCACACATGTGAATGCACTTTGTCTTTCGAATTTTCGTACTTAAGAAATAACTCGATAGGTCACGAAGGATCACTTTATCGCGTCTTCTGAAATACTCAACGAAAACACCATCTCCAGTCCAGAAGTCACACTACTGCTTCACCCTATGAACCCAGAGGACTCTTCGACTTCGAGAGCTCCAGACCACTCCATGAACTTGTTTACCACCATGGTCTTCTAGCAAACCAGAATCAGGAGCAGAATGATATTTTTTATATTGGCGATTTTCCTGCTACCACTGATAGGACTTCTGTAAAGCACTGCTTCCCGACAGCACTTTTAGAAGGTTCTCCGCCCTGCATGTTAGAAAATATCGAACATCATGGAGAAATTATTCGCCCTTAAAGTCAGCGGAGTCGTGTGCGACTGCAATCCGTTTAGAAGGAACAGGGAAGGTCAGCTCATCATTTTCAAGTGATGGTACGACGTACAATCATGCTGAGGCTTGCGACCAATTTCGACGCTGAGTAGATCGCTAGAAATAAACGGATGAGTTTTTCAAATTTTTTTAAATTTATATTGACGCGCTTACGTCGTAGTCCATATTCAGAACCTCAAATAAAATAGGCTTTATACAAAGTATGGTGTCACATGCTTACTTCCTCACCATCACTGCTCAACACAGTGCATAAAAGAAGGAAATCGAACAACAATGAATACATTCACAAGCTGCGACATCGTCGCGAATAAAACAGTGACCCGTATACACAATAAGTTTCCTTTAATTTACGTCTATAGTCACAAACTTTTTGTTAACAGATTAGCAGTTTCGGTCTATAATGACCATCATCAGATCTGCAGCAAAAAATGGGAAAAACATAAATACACTCGCAGATTGTCTACAGCTTAAAAACAATACATAGAGCATAATGAAAAGTACTACTGACAAATATATTCATCGTCAAATGTTAAATACAGAGTCAGTACCAGCATCGTGCTACATCTTGTGGCTACTGTATGGCAGCTTGTTTTGAACAGTGCTACTGGCAACATAGCTATTGCATATGATGGTGTTTATATTTATTTGACGATGGTGGTGCTGACTCTGCATTTAACATTTGACGATGCGACTATGGCTGCAGTATATTAAGACAGTTTTTATATGTCTCTTCATACTTAAAGTTCACAAATGCATATATTTGTCAGTAGTACTTTTCGTTATGCTCTATGTATTGTTTTTAAGCTGTAGACAATCTGCGAATGTATTTATGATTTTTTTTTCCATTTTTTGTTGCAGATCTGATGATGGCCATTATAGAACGAAACCGGTAATCTGTTAACAAAAAAGTTTGTGACCAAAGACGTAAATTAAAGGAAACTTAATGAATAGTTTATTTATAGAGGCCTATTCACCACTTTCCCTTGCAAGCGGGGAACTGGCCGAGGCGACAGCAATAGCACAGATAACGGGCAGGCAATGATATGCTTCTGAAGCATATCATTGTGACTGGAGACGCTAGAGAACCGGTATCAGATATCTGTCTCAGTTCAAACGGTGCGAAATTCGTTCCAAATTCTCCTGCTGTGACCGCGTCTCGTGCACCCAGAGTCACGTGACACCTTCTGGGTCGGAGCGGCAGTTCGGCGCAGGAAGTGCTGGACGGCGGTATTGGCGGCTGCGCGTGTCGCCGTAAAAACGGCGCCCCTCGCATAATGAGGCGCTTAGTGTGTCGGCAGAGGTCGCGCGCCACAAAGGCGACTCACAATGGCGGCCGAGTCGTGGGAGGCGCGGACAATGACGCCGGACTTCCGAGTCGCATGACCCGCCGCCCCCAGCGCGACGCCGATAAGCCGTCATAATAAACGCGTTCCCACTGCCGAAGGCGCACGTTAGCCAGTGTTTCTCAGTTTCTGTACCCTGCTCCACTCGGCGACACAATAAAAAAGTTAACATGGGAATCTTTAGACAGGCATGCGATGAGGAAAGAGTGTTGTGTAAAACTTCGTACAAAATGATAAGGAGACGCGGGCTGCAGAGCGGTGCAGCAACTGTCGTCCTAGGAAAGCTGCACAGGAGCAAACACGATTAGCGAACAACCAAATACAGTAAACAGAAACTTTACTTAAATGGTAGCTTTCTCCAAGCGTACTAAGACTCTTTACAAATAAACATGCAGCAATACAGTCTAGCTAATGCAGTAGCAAACAACACCATCGTAGTCAATGGTAATTCATCAAGTGGGACCACAACCACTCACGTAGTAATTGAATTATGATGACAAAACTAGCGGCTGTATTTGAATCTAATGTCATTTACTCTTTTTAAAACATACTACCAGTTTCGATACCACACGGTGTCGTCTTCGGGTCTCGAAAGTAATAACCTGCCATCCACAACCGTTTTCATGTGCAATGAACAAAATCGTATACAGCAGGCCAAAATTACCTGGATTCCCTACCTTTGATGTTAATAATAAGCGCAACATGGTCAGAAAATAACTCGTCGTCTGACCATGCTGGGATGATTATTGCCACGAAAGGTATGGAATCCATTTAATTTTGACCCACTGCATCATATTTTGTTCACTTCAGATGAAAACAGCTGTGGATGGCAGATCATGTTATGGCCCTGAAGATGACACTATATGGTATCGAAACCTGTAGCATGTTTCAAAGAGAATAAACGACGTTAAATTCAAATACAGCCTCTAGTTTTGTCACCATTATTCGAGTACAGCATCATAGATCATAGGGTGAAGTTCTCCTAACCAATGCTAGATCGGTAGTGACAGGACCTCGTGCGGTGTAGCCGCGTGGTTTTAGGCGCCTTGCCACGGCTCACGCGGCTCTCCCCGTCGGAGGCTCGAGTCCTACCTCGGGCATGGATGTGCGTAAGTCAGTTTAAGTTACATTAAGTAGTGCAGAAGCTTAGGGACCGATGACCTCAGCAGTTTGATCCCATAATACCTTACCACAAATTTCCAAACAGTGACAGGGCCGCAAACCCTGTGACGACAGCGCTGCGACTGAGTAATGTATTGCGAATGGCCTGTGTGTCTGCCACCGATCATCCTACGTCGCGGCGACAGAGTGCGATCTTGGTACAGAAATGATGGAAACGTGGAGCAGCGGGCATGCCCCACTGGGTCTGCTGGATCGTGCACGACCCCTGTCGGAGTCTGACAGTAACTTGCGCTGGCACCACCAACAGTGGGGGACTCCATTGAGCTGATATACATGATGATACCACAACTGGCAAAATCTAAAACAGGTTTACGAAACACAATTATGGGAAAGCATAAAAATTCTGGCTGGAATTATTGTGATATTTTAGCTGGGAAAGGTTTACTGAACAAGGCTGACATTGCAGTTTCAAATAACGGTTTCAGAGTCAACTGCCTTACATTCACCCATGACCTGGCGATCCTCTCAATAAATGCAGTTACAGCTGTGGAACGGATAAGACCGCTGAAGTAGCAAGCAGAAAAAATCGGTCCTCCCAGTTTTTTTCGAGAAAACGAAGTACATGATCATCATCCGAAAGGCAACCCTATCACACAACAACAGTGCACTGTAAAATAGGAAAAGTGGCAGTTTCAGTTAACTTAGTGAGACAGCACACTTGAAAACTAGAGAAAACGAAGCGAACGACAGCATGAGAGAGAAGGTATCCACTGCTGTTTGCAGGACACTTGTCCTACACAAGACACAAACAATCTCAATAAATGCTAAACTCAGGCACTATGACACTGTGATCGAATACGATCTATACACAAGTAAGCCGATGGCCTTGCCGCAGTGGTAACACCGTTTCCTGTCAGATCACTGAAGTTAAGCGCTGTCGGGCGCTGTTGGCAAGTGGGTTGCATTCAGCCCTTGTGAGGCAAACTGAGGAGCTACTTGACTGAGAAGTAGCGGCTCCGGTCTCGGAAACTGACAGATGGCTGGGAGAGCCCCTCCATATTCGCATCCAGTGACGCCTATGGTCTGAGGATGACACGGCGATCGGTCGGTACCGTTGATCCTTCGTGGTCTGTCCGTGAGGAGTGTAGTTTTCAGTTTCATACACAAGAAAATGACTCAGAACGACAGGACAGCATGAACTGAGGGAAGCTTTGAAGTTCGAGCTCAAAGTGCTTTGAGGGGAAGACAGGGCTCTGAGATAATGATCAGTATAGACTGCGAGGAAGAGGGATTTCTGAGTATCAGACACCAATGTGAGATGTTGAACCACGGTCTGCAGCGTACAAAGTCATGCTTGCTGCCAAGGGTCGCTTAGTGGCAGGCGCAGGCACCTACAGGTTCGATGCCGTGTTGCGTCGTTAAAGGACGTTTTCCGACGTGGGTTTCTATCCTAGATTTGTTCCTCAAGACACATAAAACCTTCGACACCTGCATTAATGGCTTGCTCTTGCCGCTTTTACTTGGGAGCACTAACCAGCCTAAAAATATACCACTGCTAATAGCGATGATTACTAGCCTGTAATTGCATTAAATGCTTGTTTAACGTTGATCATTGGAATGTCCTCTGTCACCAATAAAAGTGTCTGCACTCACACACCCAGTACCGTGTATGTATACAGGGTGGTCAGAAGCATTCTGGAAAGGTTGTAATGGTGCTGCAGGCTAGGTTCTGCTGAGAAATAATGTTTCAGAAAAGAATTCGAAACATTGCGCCTTTTCCGATTTAGTTAGCGCTCAAGTTATTCAAACAAGTCGTTGTATGCGCAAATCCAAGATGGCTGCCAGAGGCCTTCCTTCGTTAGCTTAGCTGAAACCGAAAAAAAAAAAAAAATTGGACGGTAGTGAACTTAATCCCACCGATCGTCCGATGTCCAATATTTGTGTCGCTCTCTTGTTTGGTTTTTCGGTGTGAAGGAACTTCAATGCTAATTAAGTCGGAAACGGTACTTGCTATCAGTTTCGTTTTTACCAATTATTTCTCAGCAGAGCCTACCCTGCAGCACCACACTGTTTCTGATCACCTTATATAACCAGTTGCGTGTGTATGAAACGATCACATACGCAAAGTTTTAGGTGAAACAAGTGGCACACTTTGGGTCATTGGTCGAATACTGGGAAAATTTAAATAATCTACAAAGGAGATTTCTTACCGAACACCGTGCGACCCATCACAGAAAGCTGCTCGAATGTGTGGAACTCATACCAGACAGAACTTACAGGGGATACTAAGCACATACGAAGGAGGACAACAAAAATCTTTACATATTTTTTTGATCAGCGGGAGAGTGTTAACATTAACATAGGAGGAATCTCGGCACTGGTCTGAAACTGCAGGGGAGAAACAAATGAAACTGGACAGTAAACAGTGATCATGAATCTCACTTCCCACGATTGAGTGATTTCCCCCGCATTGAACTAGGTAAACTTAACTGCCGTTGATGGGTAAAATGTATGTGTTCTCCTGTAAAACACGGTAATATCTTTAGCGGACAGTGCTTGCGATGTCGTCTTTAACATCATTCTTTTTCGATGATTATGATGCAATCAGATTCCGTAACATACTTGAGAGCATGCGACATTCACTTGTATTACTCTATACTTTGTCGTGATTACAACATTTTGAAAAGAAATTCAAAGGAAGAGCACCTATCGAATTTTAATCAGGGAAACATGCGTGTTAGTGTTGTTATTTACTCACGAAAATTTGTTGTTTCTCTTTCCTACCTGTTTCATTGCCAGTTTAAAGGTTTCCTCTTAAGTCTTTCTCTGCATGGTGTTGCCATTTACCAACAAACCGTAAATTTACCTACAGTGTCACCCAAAACACTCATATATACATGACGTCACCGTCTGGTAACACACGGAGTCTGGCTGCATCCAACTAGACCGTGTGTAGCGTCATTATGTTGAAAGAAACACTTCATTATCGATAATCTTTGTTTAAGGTCGAGCGTACGTAAATGTAGGGCAAAACAACTGAAAAAGTGAATTATTTGTGCCACTTAGATCACATCTAGTTGGAGTTTTAAGGCTTGTAAAATGACGCTTAATGATAGTGCAGATTATGTTTCCATGTGTCCGTAACTGAGCGATTAATAATTAATCAGTATTTTCTTTTTTTATCATATGGAAACAAACCTAAACTACTCAATGACTCAAAATTAAATCAGAGTCTCTATATTAAAACTGTAACATGGTATTTTGCGTGTCGGGTCCTATCCCTAGGTATGTTTGTAACTCAAATAAAAAAAAAAAAAATACGGGCAGTAGTGGGTTAAGTCCGCTGTCAGTTGGAAGACTTTATTTGTGCCACCCTACGTGAGTTTCATTTGTGGAAATGCCTTGCATGAATATTTTTTTTTTACCTAGAATATCTAGTATCGCGTTAAACTGTTTGCAGAGCGACGTTGCAAAATAACTAACAGAATGAAACTTTCTGGCAGATTAAAACTGTGTGCAGGACCGCGACTCGAACTCGGGAGCTTTGCCTTTCGCTGGCAAGTGCTCTACCACCTGAGCTACCCAAGCACTACTCACGCCCCGTCCTCACAGCTTACTTCTGCCAGTATCTCGTCTCCTACCTTCCGAAATTTACAGTAGCTCTCCTGCGACCCTTGCAGAACTAGCACTTCTGAAAGAAAAAATATTGCGGAGGCATGGCTTAGTCACAGCCTGGGGGATTTTTCCAGAATTGCAGAGCATTTGCCCGCGAAAGGCAAAGGTCCCGAGTTCGAGTCTCGGTCCAGCACACAATTTTAATCTGCCAGGAAGTTTCAAATCAGCGCACACTCCACTGCAGAGTGAAAAACTCGTTCTGGTCACCACACACTCTTCTTGAAAAGAGTGGGATCCTGCTGCCTACATTTTCGTCTTGATTGAGGTTTTCCGTAATTGAGGCTAATTACGCAACGACCCCTGCAACAAGGCAACGGCTGCAATCCTCCTCTGACTTACCGTGCAAAACGCTGCACAATCATTTCTCGTCCTCTCAGGTCTAGATATGTACTCGAAGTAGGGCGGTGATGTACTACTCCTACGGGACCATGCCTAGGCAAACATCGTAGCTCTCAAGCCATTCTTCATCACGCTTTACAAATTGCCACGCATAAGAACTACAGATATCATTAGAAAATTTCTCCACAACCATTTAAGCAATATCAACGAGCCTTATCATGACTACCACGTGGGAGCCGGAGCAGTATTACAGACATGGCTTCTCTTTCAGTAAACCGTACTCTCAGCCACCACAGTTACATGTACGCGTATCTTTCCACCTCCTTATATCTCCAACTCACGGTTAAGTGCACGACAGTAGACGTCTGCTATTTTATTAATCTTAGCTATATTACTGAACGACTAACAGGGTACACTGTCAACCAATCTAATTACATGTTGCCTACCTAACGGATGCTACAGGTTGCCCATCTAACGGATTCCAGGGGCAAAAAAATTTGGTTTTTACTTTGAAATGAATACCAAAGTTAATCGTTGATTCCTTTACTCATTTTTTTATTATTACAGAGATCGAGCAGCCCTCTGACCGAACACGTTGAGCTACCGTGCCGACATCCATCTGAGCCCCCGAGGACACAGAGGATATTGCGACTGCAGGGACTTATCTCAAGCACGCCTCCCGTGAGGCCCACAATCGCAAGTTATTGTTCCGCACCATACACATAGCGCCCCTGCTCATTATACTCATTACTCGCTGATTTACTGCCGAATCCTGTAAGAGTTCGGGCACTGTGTGTGGGTTGGGTTGGGCTGGGTTGTTTGGGGAAGCAGACCAGACAGCGAGGTCATCGGTCTCATCGGATTTGGGAAGGATGAGGAAGGATGTCGGCCGTGCCCTTTCAAAGGAACCATCCCGGCATTTGCATGGAGCGATGTAGGGAAATCATGGAAAACCTAAATCAAGATGGCCGAACTCGGGATTCAACCGTCGCCCTCCCGAATGCGAGTCCAGTGTCTAGATTCTCACTGTGTGTGCATACTCACAGAATAAGATGGTCAAATGGCCGGTGAGCATTATCCTCTGTGTCCTCGGTGGCTCAAATGAATAGGGCGTCTGCCATGTAAGCAGGAGATCCTGGGTTCGAATCCCGGTCGGGGCACACATTTTCAACTGTCCCTGTTGACTTATATCAACGCCTGTATGCAGCTAGCGGCATTCATTTCAATGTAATTTCACTCCAACGAGCTACATGGTCACCGATGGTATCTGTCCTTTCGGACATGTCCGAAAGAACACATACCATCTTCATATATAAATTGGTTTTACACTATTTCATGTAATTATTGACCGAATTAAAAAATTTAAACTTCAGTGACATTGTACTCATTAAGAGTTGTAAGTTAATGGTACAGCACAGTAAGAGAAGTATTGCAGTTAGAAATTGTGTATACGCCCTGATGCAGTGTAATCTACCGAAAGCTATTCAGCATTTGAGAGAGAGAGGATTTAAATGACTTGTATCGAACTTTTCAACTAAACTTACTCTCACCGAAGCCCATCACAAACTGATAGAAGGAAAAACGATTATCATTTATCGCATTTCCGATGTTCAGGCAGTAAAATTCCGCATCACGCACTCACGCACGCAGTTTTTTACTTCATTACTGCTAAATTTATTAGCAACATATTTTGAAGATATACTCACAGATACAAATGAACGTAACTGCAAAATTCTGACGTTGTACAGACATTGCTCAGGAGATATTGCTGCACAGTCAGCGAGATGCATGCAAAACTAGCCTTTTTTTCAAAATGGAGCCCTAATTTCGCAGACTATGTTCTTTCAGGGTTTGATAAGGACAACACACAGAGGATAGCAACAACCTGTAGAAGTACTTTCATACATTTTCTAAACTCTTTTTCAGATGCTTAGCGTCAAATGTTTTGCACATTACCTCTTTTTTAATAAGATGCTTGAAGCTGTTTTACACATGTCAGCTCGACTCTTTGAAGAATCGGTGCTTTTACTGGTTGGATAACTAATCTCTGCGGCCAAGCGTTCTACTCATTCGGTTTGAATACCACTCTCGCCTACCTAATTTGGTCGACAAGTAATTTCTGGTTACAGGATACTTTATATCTTGTAGCATACGTCCTTTGGAAGTAATCCAGAAGTGCGAGCAATGTTCAATTAACTGTAGTCTCCAGGAAAAGAGCGCTACGGTTAACATACATGTAATACGACTACTGCTTTTCTTTAGTTAGCCATCTGAATCATTGCACTATGATGTAGCAAGACAACACCTTAAAGATGTGGAACAGGATGTCTATAGCGTTTGCATCGCTCACTTACGAGGTCATCCAGTAATTCCTTAAAAGGGGCTTGGAGGCTGACGGCTTAGACGTGTATGTAGGTGTTGTCGTCGGTCTGAGCTGTCCTTACCGTTCCTGTGTCCGCGACTGCGCAATTTTTATGAAGCGGAATATGCTCAGTAAATATTATACAGGATGGTCGGAAATTCCCGTTGGAGACTTCTAGGACTTGTAGAGGGGACTGAGTACATCGTATTTTGAATAGGAACCCATGTCCGGAAACGTCATCCAACGAGGCTACAGAGCATCAAAGCTATAGACACGGGTGTCTCTAAATGTACGTATACACGCTTAGAGTCCGTGATGATATTACAGACTTTCTATGATGATGGACAACGATAAATGTGTTAATTTGAAGTAAGGATCCCTGTAGCGGAAACGAACGAGTCGAAAGTTATGAACGAAAAGCGTTCTGATACCTCTGACAGCTGAATACATGTACCGGTTCTTGTGTTGCGAAGAGTGTAAGGCTGGTAACTTTCAGTGGTGGCAGTGTGGACAAAAACGAGAGAAAAATGTCCAAGAAACGTGGGCTCTCAATTGCATACCTGAGGAGCTATGACCATTCGTTCATCTTCGCTAATGTGAAACACATCTCCTCTACTGAGCAAGTGTTCAAAGCTGTTAAGGTACGCACTTTACAGCCTACGTTTATTGGACATTTCTTCTCGTTTTTGTCCACACTACCGCCACTGAATGTTACCAACCCTACACTCTTCGCAACACAAGAAACGGTAAATGTATTCGACTGTCAGAGGTATCAGAACGGTTTCCGTTTATAACATCCGACTCGTTCGTCTCCTCTACAGGGATCCTTACTTAAAATTAATACATTTATTGTTCTCCATCATCCTAGAAAGTCTGTAACATCATCACGAAATCACCCCGTGTATACGTACATTCACAGACGCCCGCGCCTATAACCTTGACGCTCTGTAGTCTCGTTGGATGACGTTTCCGGACGTGGGTTTCTATACAAAATACGATGTAGTCACCCCCTTCTACAAGTCCTAGAAGTCTGCAACGGGAATTTCAGACCACCCTGTATACATTCCTTGTCAGCAGTTTGGGAACTTTTACATCAGTGTCACCTTAAATGTATGATTAAGCATTTTAACATGCTCATCTACTTTTAAGAAATGACACTTTCAAAACTAGTAGTAACAATTCTAAATTGTCCTAATGGGAATGAAATCGATAAGTGTGTTGTTCACGTACAGGCAAACAAATGACTACCGTTTCAAAAAAAGTGAATTATTTACTAAAGAGAAAGAGATTCATAGATTGAGGAAGTCAATAAGGCGTTGGTCCACCTCTGACTCTTATGTAAGCGGTTACTTTGCTTAGCATTGATTGAAAGAGTTGTTGGATGTCCTGCTGGGGAATATCGTGTCAGATTATGTGCAACTGGCGCGTTAGATCGTCAAAATCTCAACCTGGTAGGAGAACCCTGTCGGTAGTGCTCCAAACGTTCTCAATTGGGGAGAGATCTGGCGACCTTGCTGGCCAACGTAGGGTTTGGCAAGAACGAAGACAGCAAGTACACTCTCTCCATGTGCGGGAGGGAATTATTTTGCTAAAATGTAATGCCAGGGTATTTTGCAAAAGGGCAACAAACGGGGCGTAGAATACGTCGACGTACGGCTGTGTTGTAACGGAGCAGCGGTTGACAACCAAAGCTGTTCTGCTATAAAATGAGACGGCACCCCAGACCTTAATTTGTGGTTTTTGGGCCGTATGGCGGGCGATATTTAGGCTGGTGTACCATTACCCTCTGGGTGTCTCCAGAAACGTCTTTGCAGGTTACCGGAGCTCGGTTCGAAGCAGTACTCATCACAGAAGGAAATTCTACTCGAGTAACTGGGATTCCACGAAGAATATGCCTGACACGACTGCAAACGGGCTTTTTGGTTACAGAGGTCACTGGTAGTTGGTGAACTTTCTGTGGGGCGCCTGTTAATGTTCCTTGTGGTCATTGAAGCGCCAGTTGCACGTCGGATCGAGGATAATGATCAGTCTGGACTTCTGTGTGCCTCTGTGAGGATATCTCGGTGCTCACATTCTGTTGTCCCTCTAGGTCGATCACTTCCTCCTTGAGGCTGCGTTCAGACAACATCATCGAACAGTGGTATCGTTCCTATTTAAGTATCGACCGATACGCCAGTTAATCCGAGCGTCTTCTTTGAGCCCAACTACATGTCCTCTCTCAAATGTTGGCTGTTGCTTTTATTGTTCACGCTCCTTTTGCTGGACATAGTTACTGTCGAAATGAGTACACGGAATGAAATCCATCATTTTATGCCGCGGTGTTTCCTGCTTATTAGCCTTTACAGCTGGGCGGTGAAAATGCACTGCAGTGTCGCACATTCATCCATCGGCCGCCAAAGTTTACAGATTTGCATTTTCCGTCCATGCCTGTGGGAATATCAATCTGTGATCATTTTTAACCAATTTACACAACTCGTGTTGCTTTATTGTCTTGGAATATTGTGTACTTTAGGAAGATCACCTCAAATTAGTTGGACAGATGTAATCTAAATTGTGAAGCACCAGAAAATATAGTAGAAGAACATCTCTATAGAAGTCCCTTACTGCAGGTTCATAGAACATTTCACCCGGCCTCTATTAATGTTTACTTTGGCACTGCTAAGTGCAACAAAGAGAAAAAAATTGTTACAGTAGATAGCCAGAGCATATCATACTGATTGTGGAAGTGAGCCGTATGATAAACACAAACAAATCGAAACATCGATTAAAACTGGGATTAAACATTTGTCTGTAAGGTACGTACTAAGTATGTCAGGACAATGAATACCATAACATTACCGATAAGGCGCGATCGTATCTTGATATTCCATCTGAAGATTGTTGATTCAAATCCTCGAATCCTAATATACAGCAGCGAAAAAAATATCCATCAGTTGCATCTGACCACAGTATACAAGCTAAATGTTGCCGGATGATTTCTCATCAAAAAAGTGTTCCAATGGGTGCGAAATCTTATCGGACTTAATTGCTAAGGTCATCAGTCCCTAAGCTTATACACTACTTAACCTAAATTATCCTAAGGACAAACACACACACCCAAGGGAGGACTCGAACCTCCGTCGGGACCAGCCGCACAGTCCATGACTGCAGCGCCTTAGACGGCTCGGCTAATCCCACGCGACATTTCTCACCACCGATCTATTGCGAAAGACCTGCACTCAAAACTTCAGGGTAGCGTTCGTTACAACAAAGGTTGTCGGAAGGTAACTTTAAACTTGACAGCCATCTTGACGCTGTTCGGAAGAGCAGCGTTTCTATGAGGGATGTGTTTTATTTTATGACATAATTTAATTCCGTTAAAATATCTAAATTCCTTATACAAGTATCAATATTCTCGTGACCTTGCATAACTTTACGAATATATTTAAGAATAGTGAAATGTCCTATTCGCACAATATCATACGATATTTTCCCGCTAACAGAAAACTAAACGCATGCATCAATCAATGAGATAAAATGAAGTCTTTTTTTCGACGATATGAATACCACTCATAAGAAGTCGAATTTAGATACTCGCCTATAAACTACTCCTTTCACTTCTACACATACTGCATACCTACATCTACATGACAGCTCTGCAATTTACATTTAAGTATTTGAGTATTTGGCCGGAGAGTTCATGGAGCCACTTTCAGACTATATCGACGGTTCCATCCTTGTACAGCCCGTGGGAAAAATAACACCTAAATCTTTGCGTGAGAGCTCTGACCTCTCTTATTTCTATTACGATGACCATTTTTCCCTGCACTGATAAGAGACAACAAACTATATTGCCATCAGATAGATCAGTTAAAAATTAGTCTAACAGGATATTCGTTCTATTGAAATGCATTAGACAGATAGTAAAACACAGCGACACTACCACTCCGTCCCGCGCTGAGTGCCATGCAGCAGTGCAGCTCAGTTTCTTCTGGAGTACTGGCTATTCTTCTTCATATGCTGTCCCTGTTAACACATATCGATAAAACCAAGTATCGCGTTAGATTAATTTCGGACCGTTCTGTCGAATGGACAAGTAAAATTGCTCTTTAAAAATCTCTTTATTTGTAACAGGAAACAGTCCGAAATTTTCAAAAAAAAAAAAAATGGTTCAAATGGCTCTGGGCACTATGGGACTCAACATCTGTGGTGATAAGTCCCCTAGAACTTAGAACTACTTAAACCTAACTAACCTAAGGACATTACACACATCCATGCCCGAGGCAGGATTCGAACCTGCTACCACAGCAGTCGCGCGGTTCCTGACTGAGCGCCTAGAACCGCTAGACCACCACGGCCGCCCCGAAATTTTCCGACGAGACTGGGAGTCACGTGAAAGACGTGTTGAGGAGTATTTCTTCGGGGTGATTCCAGCTAGACATTGCAAAAATTAAGTAGAAAATATCTGCCGAAACATCAGAGAACACGCGTATGGCGAATGTCAGGACGGACATCCGGTATACCGTCACACTTTCATATGAAGTTTATGAAGTGTGTAGTATATATCTGAGAAATGAGCCTGTGGCTACTGAAAATAATGCCACAGTTACCTCAAAGCCTGATGCTGTATTAATCCACATAAATCCTCCTTATGGTGGAACTTTAAAGCTTCGAAACGCATTGTGGGGATAAGTAAACTGTCAACTTGATTCATTCGATATCAATAACAGTTACGGTGACGCCTAATCTAAAATATTCGTGTTTAAAATACAGCAGATTACTTCTAACTCTTTTCTTGTGTATAGTAGTGACCTCTTCAAATTTTCTGGCGTTTGGTATCGATCTTTTGTGGAGCAAGAGGTTTTGTATGGAATTTTTCATTAGCGTACTTCGAAAGGAACCTAACTGGTATACTGTCTAGACTGCAAGACATGTCGTTAATAAGTGACGTAGATTGCAATTCACACGTTTTGTGATGAACTTGTTAACCTGAACGACCCGATAAAATCGCTAACACCACATGTGCGAACAATATGGTCTATGTCCTCCCTAACTGTCAAATTTTTGTTGCAGTCTGTAAAGTCAGGTCAGATACACTGTGTTTCTGTGACAACAGCAACGAAACAACATTAATTTATCTCAGAAGTGATGGTTTTGCTTTAAAATAAATAGCAACAACAGAGCAGCTGTGTCCAGGATTCAGAAGTAGCAGTTATTTGGCACGCTATTTACAACCAGGTTGAAACGGGAAGGTGAAGTGAATAACGTTGAGCGGAAATGGCAGGACGTGTTCGCTGTCGTTGTAGGAACGTTTTACGGACGCCTTTTAATTACTTCCCTCGCCACCACAAGATTACATAATTGTTCAGAGACCTCCTGCCTGTCAGTAAACAAGTTCTCATGTCGGAAACTGAAGTCGTGTTGGCGGTTATTTGGAACTGTGTTAAGACAAATATACATTGATGACAGGACTTCCTTGTTAACTTTAGTTATTGGCCTCTCTTGTAAACACATTATTCAAAAGTAAAAACCTCGACGTAAACGATCAAAATATTGTAGGGGACAATGTAGTTTTAATTTTCGAGTAATACGATTATTAAGAGCAATAAAATCAAAACGAATCAGTGACCATGCAGTATTAATAAAGATGTAGTGCACCATAAATAGTTTTCGTAATAGTCAATGGGTGACACGAAGTTACAGAAATCTTAAGCCCATGGGGCCGAACTAGTTATGCTTTCGACAGTTTCACCAAACGTTATTTGAATAACTTTCTCACATGCATAAACATTGAGTGAAAGAGCTACGGGAAACGGCAATTACGTCGAAATGCCACGATAACAGTCATTCACACATTTTAGATCTATTTTGAGACCGGCTTCACCAGTGTGCCCAGGAAGTACACACACATTCGTCTTCGAACTCCAGTAAGTTGCATATTAAAACACTTAGATGAAAAATGATCACGAAAGTTGGTTTTCCTTTTTAAAAAAAATGATATAGTCGACCTCGTGTGATCGACAGCGTTACATTGATGATATACTGGATATCTAAATATCCTTAACGTATGATGGAGCTTGGTTTCCAAGATAAGAAGGTATTTATTTATTAGGGTACAGGGGTCATACAAAATTTGGTTCCACATAGCCATACCGGAACGTTTTTTTCCCCTGAGAAACTATAATTGACTGGGATGACATAATAAACTTACCTAAAGCCCATAAATGGCTAGCGCAGATCCACTTGGAACGGTATGTGCCATCACAACCAAAATCGACTTGGTAACAATGTTGGTGTGCATCATCTGAGCCGTCCAGGCACTTTACCACAACTCAACAGTCCAGCATACTTGGCTTTCTTGGGGTTCAAAAATAATGGAACCCTTGTGAACTTCAGTTTTAATTGACGTTGGTTTGAAAAAGACCTGGAATTACATGATGATTCTGGCGCCGAAATCCAGTACATTGGCCTTTTCAGTGTCCATGCCTGAATTCAGAATAACGAGAAGTAAAAGCGGGAGGAGTATATAGGACAAACAGAGAACTTTCTAGTACAGGTTGTCATACTGGTCGTTATGAAGTTCAGATGTGCAGGCGGAAAAGCTGACGAAAGAAATGGTGGCATAAAAAAGACCTGGATGATGACGTAATGAGAGTGGCTAAATATCATAGTTGGTCAGACAAAATTTAGGTTCGTATAAGAGGTGATTAGAAAGTTCCCATATGAGAGTGTTACTGCAGCGTATATGCATTGTGCGCGACTCCGATGCTGGTATACAAGCAGCGACATACAGACAGGGGATTAATTTGGTATTGGTGTCTTTCTGACAAGCGTGCGGTGAATGCGGAAAGGTAAAGTATGGAGACGTTATTACCTGTTCAGTCCAAACAGGACCAACGTGCTGTTATTCTTTTCTTGGCTGTCGAGGGACAAATACCGATATAAGTCCATCGGAGAAAGAAGAACGTGTATGGAGCAGTATGTCTGTCGAAAACCACCGTTGTGCTATGGGGTGCTGCTGCCTCATAACAGCACTAGTCCTAAATTACAAATGTCTTAACTCAGAAGTGGGAGATACTGGAGTCCCCACCTATAGTCCTGATCTCTACCCAAGCGATTATCAGGCTTTCGCTCCCTTAAAAAAAGGTGAAACGTCGACGATTCCTCTCAGACGAGAACGTGCAGCAGACAGCTATGGACTTGCTCAAGCAGCAGGACACTGTGTTTTACCAAATGGGTATCTTCAGCCTGATGCGTCGATGGATGGTTGCCTAAATACTCTGGCGACTTTGTCTGATTCTGGACTGTAGGGTCTTCGAACGAAAACATTTTTATAGCCTTGTATGAAATGATGAGAAATTCGAACCCACATAGAAGAGTGTTTTATTCAGGGAGTATCATTAAACGAGAACTGAAAAGAAAGCTGGAAAGTGTTACACCATGACGCATCAGTCAGATATTTATCAAACGCAGTACCGTGTAATTGTGCTCCAATTCGTGGGTAATAAAGAAAAGTCAGACGAACAGGATACAAAATTTCGAAGAACCGGAATAAGACCACAGAATGATACTCAATAGAAAGGATAGAGGAAGGAATAAGATACGAGAGGAACAGTGAAAGGGAAACCCACCCAAGTGACCATAGAAAAGACAAGGCGAATATGGTTAAAAGAATGGGAGTCAACAGGGTACGAAGGCAAGTCCATGAAACGACAATAGAAGCCAAGATAATTAGAGGAAGGTAGAGAGACAAATTGATCGTTGGGGTGGAGGAACGTGTGATGAAGAGAAGACTGGGACAAAGTGGAGAGGGAAATGTGGTTGGAGGTCGGAGAAAGATGGAGAGACTAAACACACCCAGCCAGGTGGTGCAAACTGTAGAAGAAGAACATGATGATGTGGATATCTTCATCAAATAGCGGGAATGAATAATTAAACATCCAAGCTACTTGGGACTGATGTCCATAGTCAGTATCAGGATAAGGTATGTGTGTGCGCGCGAGCGTGTATGTGTGCGTGTGTGTGTGTGTGTGTGTGTGTGTGTGTGTGTGTGTGTGGGTTGATGGGTGTGTCCCTTAAGGAAAAGAATACACTCTTGTATTATGCATATACCCATACTGAAGCGACAAATGAAAATTTGTACTGAGGACAGAATTCGAAACCGGGTTCCTGCTCACAAGGCAGAAGCGCTAACCACTACGCCACCCGGATTCATTGGCTTTGCGCGACTTCTCGGTATACCCTAGCACGTCTCCCTCCTCAGTCCAAATTGCTATTCACGCCTCAGCTCATTTAGTGTTCTTCTTAAAACTGGTATAACACTGAAGAGGTTCTCCAACTGTATTGGAATAGCATCGAACTAAATGGGGAATCCTGCCTGAAACCCAGGCGTACGTGCTTCAGTCAAATGAAACACTGCTTCCTATGACATTTCACGTGGCTATATACAGCCACTTTGCAGTCGACCTGAGCACCACAGACAGGAGCGAGACTGGGGTCAGAGATGCCCCCCCCCTCCCCCCCTCCACCCCACACTAGCACTCAGGCAAAGGAAGAAACATAGTAAACATCCATGGTAATCGGGACTGACGTCCATCAGCAGAATAAGGTGTGTGTGTGAGCGCGCGCGTGCGTGTGTGTGTATGTGTGTGTTTTTCTTTCAATAGCGGATAGTATGGTATTAAAGGTAACAATGCATGGCAATTTTATATCTCAACCAGGTTTACTATAATTTGCTCCTGACGTGATGACGCTCACCTGTAAGAGGTGCCCTAATTTCGACTGATGTCTTTTGTCTGTTCATCAAAGCTAATCCAACAACCCCACAACCGTTTCGTCATGCACTTCTTCTGAAAAAACCCATGCCGACTCTTACTACCTGTTGTCCTACGTCAACATCACCGCTGCCATTGTGTAGCCATTGCACCACATTCAGCGATGTGCGGTATGAAGTCCGAAGGATGCCGTCAGGCTGCACGTGCATATTCTCTGGGCACACTGCGTTGCGATCTGCACCTGAAAGTCGCCAAGCTCAACATCCACCAAACGTTCACACCATTTGTCATCTGTAGCTATGGCTTTTTTCTGTACTGAAAATACTGTAAACAAGCGTGCTTAAGGATGAAATATAAATTAACATATCCAACGAGTGTCCAAGGTGTGTATGTTTAGTCTGTGCAGCTACAAGAAATTACTCATTTACGTCACCTTAAAAGATTCATTTATTGATATAAAACATGGAAACTGGTGTACAACGAAACATAACAGTTTTGGTTTGCTTTTTGACCCATAAACAGTTCATTATAAAATATATTGAGGCGGGACTTTTTTGTTATTATACCTTATGTCTCGTTTTCGCTGCATCATCTTTCTGCTTGTACATTTTTAAATTTATTTTAAAGCACATTCTGTCTAAATGTATCTTTACATGTTTAAGTGAACGTAGTATCGAAAATTTAACCGCTGTTTTATAGTTTCATTTCATCTTGAAATGTTTTCCCCATCTCTGGTTTTCAATATGTTCATTATGTCTGAGTATCAATTGAAGAATTAAACGGAGAATATTTCCAGGGACTAGGTGAAGAACAGAGGGAAGGCAAAGATGGGTTAAGATATTATGACGAGGTAGTGCCCCATAGCTCGCAACTATTTGAAAAACGACATGCTACACCTTCGATAGCTGCTGGCAACACTTTCTTATTATACAACCAGTTTCGGCCCAAAGACTATCATCAAGTATCCTGTATACCAATGAAAAGAACACAATTCAGTCTGTAAAGCCTTACACGTGTCATTTACATTGCCATACAGGGTGTCTGATGATATTCGGTGCACGGAAACTGATTGTATAACACAGAAATCTTTATCAGCAGCTCCTGGTGGTGAATCATAACGTATTTCAAATGAGTAAAGGTAGCGTACAGTGACTGCAAAGTAGGGTAAGGGAGAGTTAGTTAATAATGAGATGGGGAATAGGGGAAGGAGCAGGTAGGTGTGAAACGGAAGGGAGGGTGGGAGGGAGGAGGTGGAGGAGAAGAGGAGGGGGAGAGGAAGGAGGGAAGGGATTGCTTTCTCTTATCTGATGAGTTCAGCGAATTCGTAAAGTGTCTGGTTTCACATATTTATGTGGTCATTAGGCACCTGTCTGTCATGCGTTTGTGCTTTGGGTATGTGGTGGTTTTCTTCGAAACTGAAGAGAAATCAGTTTTTAATGATTTTTAGGATGGTCTTATAATTTCTTTCGTGCTTGTCCTATAAAATTCCTGGTTAAGGTGGTTTGCAAATGTCGATAGCTGTAAAGCAGCCAAGACACTCTGATCACATATATGACAAATCTACTGGAGCATCAGTTACCTAGTGTTCGACGTGTTCATGGTATAACTCTTTCCATTTTCATCACTGTAAACTGTATTCAAAGTTATTGGCAACAAGGATTTTTTTAAATGTTAAGCAGAATGTGGTACAGGTCACAAAATTTGTTGACTACTTACCTCGTGGGTCTTACGGTTCTCGTTGTCCGTTGTTCATAAACTTGCATAGGATTATTAAGACATGACATCAGAATCAACTATACTCGACAGCAGAAACAAGATGGCGATCAAAATGAAGCTTGTTTCGATTTAACTATGGATATGTCGATGCTGGTATTGTCTGTCACTTGCAATGTCTTCTAGATATTTTGCTGTTAAATCAGTGATGATAGACGTTGAAATATATTGCAATAAGATACAGTGTCACAATTTGATGTTAAAATTGATATTAAAAAAGTGATTTTAAAGAATTTCATGATAATTAATAGAAATTAAGAAGATCTGACTTCACTGACCGGTGTGGCCGAGCGGTTCTAGGCGCTTCAGTCTGGAACCGCGTGATCGCTGCGGTCGCAGGTTCGAATCATGCCTCGGGCATGGATATGTGTGATGTCCTTAGGTTAGTTCGGTTTAAGTAATTCTAAGTTCTAGGGAAATGATGACCTCAGATGTTAAGTCCAACAGTGCTCAGAGCCATCTGAACCATCTGTCTTCTAGCAGTATCTTTGTAATACTTCTAAATAACTTTTATGCTGTCATTTATAACATGAAATGGTCTCTGCCTATTTTAATGCAGTATAGTTGATCGACTAATATGAGACATTTAGCAGCGGATGCGCTGAAGACATTTCATGTGACTGGTAACATCAAACTTATCGATAGTTAAATCAAAACAAGCCTCGTTTTGACCGCCATTTTGTTCTTGTTTACAGTAAAGCTGATTGAGAAGTTGTGTTTTAAGTTTACTGTGTCAGTTTATGGATTTACAAGATTCAAGGGGGCATACCAATGGAGGCAAATGATGCCACCATCAGAAGACAGCTGTCTCATACGAACAAAGTGAGTGTAGATAGCATAGCAACATAGGAAGTGAATATTCCATCATATTAGGTTATCTTTCTCTTTCTGCTTAGGATGGACACAGCACTTGCCAAGATCGTGCAGACAAATTTCAGTACCTCAGAGCATCTTTGTTACATGTTATTATTTTGCCGTTGTTGCCTTATGATGAGGTTTATATCTCGAAACATGTTGCTGCATTAACCAATTTAAGTAGTCAACGAATTTGGGGTGTTTATATATTAGTAATATACATGTAACCTTTAATTGTGAAAAGGGTTAATAACTTACAAAAGCGTCTGTTACAGCGCTGAATGTACTAAACCTTCAAGTTTTACTTTTGTTATACAATAAGTGTCACATCTGCAATCAATTATCTGCCAAATTCTATGAAGCAGGTCTTGATATATGGTGCCAACTGCTCATGTTATCCTTTGTTGTAGCTCGACGTCGTTTCCTACAAGCGAAGGAACAGACACTCTGTCTTTAATTTAACTTTATATACAAGTCCTCTGGGGTTAAGTAAGGTGATAGTGGTGACCGGGATATTGTTCCACCACGTCCAGTCCATTCTGCACAAAACCTATGAACATACGCGACAACTTCATGTTGATAATGTTGATGGCGTTACATCTTTCTGGAAAATAAATTCTGTACCCATATCCTGTTGTAATTGAGGCATTAGATAATATTGAACCATGTCCAGGTACGTTCGATTATGTGGCACGGTTTCTGCTCATCTCATATCCGAACATTGTGCTGATTCCCTTTACTGCAGGTATGTAAGGTGGCTTCGTCACAGTACATAATTGTATCAAGAAAATGATCTTCAATCTGCATTTTGTAAAAGAATATCTCTACACGAAACTGAGCTCGTTTTCTTCTTCGTCACTATCTCTTAAAGCTTGCAACAGCTCCGATTTGTAGGTGGGCTGTGTTACTGCTAACCACAACTACTCAAAGCTTCTAGGAAGCTAGGGATCTTTGCTGATGGACAAACTTGTGGTTCGTACATAATTTCGATTTCAACAAAGGACAAATTTCAATGACATAGAACACAATAAAATTTGAATTCGGACCTTTGTCCTCTTAAGAAAGTCTTCGTACATCCATAGTTGAAATAGAGTACAGTGGGACGTCAGTTGGTATAAATTTATATTAAGAATGAATAAATTCCTCCAGTTGTATTTAAGGTGCCGATTTTGTTTTGGCATCTTGTTTCAACTTATAACAACGTCATTTTCAGGTCCTATAAAATATACCATACATACAGCAACCAATGTGACATCAGGAATCTATGAGTTATTATGTAAATAAATATATTATAGATATATTACATAATGGATGAATTCAATAAATTTAATTACATTTTGGCCGTTTCATTCTGGAAATTAACAATTTATGTGGTACCATTAAGTAAAAGTAAAATTATATATACATGATCGTTTTATTAAAGATCAGTGTCAAGCATTACATAAAATTGGAGTATATATAAAAACCCTAGGTTACAAGCCGTTACACTTGCGGATAACAAACAGTGCTAAGAAGAATATGGATTGCTAGTCAGACATATACAGATTAAGATCCATTATTAAAGAATAGTGAAGGGCGGGAAAGGTAAAATTATGTTTGCAAAACACTGCGTCATACTAAAGTGAGGAAGTTACTGAAACTTGAGAACTTAAGAAATTATACAACTGGCTTTAACAAACTTAAAATTCTAAATTATTTACACCCGTTAAGTTAATGAATTTAACAAATGTAAAAGCAAACAAATTGAGAATCTTAAAAACTTTGATGTAAATCAGTTGCTAGCAGCATCAAGGCTCCGCATGGATACACAGGAGGTAGTAGGACAGCCGGGTCCACGCGGCACGGCAAACTGCCAACCGGCCAGACCAGAAAGAGCGCTTCCGAAATCTATAAAAAAATTAAAACTAACGTTAGAATACACAATGACAGACCAAGGAATACTACATTAGTGCAGGACCCAAAGAGGGCGTGGGAGTAAGACTGGCTGGTTCAATTGAAAATGTCTAATCTTACAAAAGTCTTTTTAAAGCTTATCAGTGTTCACAATGAAACTGACGTAACAAAAGCTCTGCCCTTCGTATCAAAGAAAGTTTAAAACCAACACTGGGTAAAGAGCACACTAATTAACATACTGCATCAAATTAACACTGCAAGCTTAGCCGAGCGGCCTAAGGGGCTGCGGTTATGGACTGTGCGGCTGGTCCCGGCGGAGGTTCGAGTCCTCTCTCGGTCATGTGTGTGTGTTTGTCCTTAGAATAATTTAGGTTAAGTAGTGTGTGCAGCTTAGGGACTGATGACCTTAGCAGTTAAGTCCCATAAGATTTCACACACATCTGAGCATCATCTGAACACTGCAAGGAAGCTTTAAAACAAGCAGTAAAAATCTAATTAGACTCCGCTCCGCGGGAACAACAAATCTAAGCCTTAGACTTCGTATGTTCCGTATAACACTCTCTTACTCAGAACTATCTTTAACTGGTCTCCGGTAGATGCAAAATGTCACCATAAGTTTCACAAATCTTCAAGGTTAACAGCAGAATGCGAATCATACGTAACTCAATGCTTCCATTTACGCGATGAGAAGATGTTCAGCATGAGATGACGGACCCGCCACCGTTTCGCGCGCAAACGCGCCAACTAATCAGCGCCGTCCACCCGGGGCACGGCAAACGGCGAGGTCGGTGAGGCCCAGGCACAGCGGACAGAAACGAGGCGCTGCCTTCGAAACATGTTGCCACGTTGAACGCCGACCGGAGACAGAGCACTCGGCCACACGCCAAGCCGGAAAGCCAAAGGCGGAACAGTCAGAGATACAAGACCACGCGAGTGTCGATATCAGCGACGCAAGTGGAGCATAACTAACGCCAGTCGCCACGCCTCAGTAGGGTTTGAATGACAGTCGCTTCTGCAATGCCTGCCACACTGTAACACTAAGCTGACACATCTCGTTGATTTACGCAGACTACGAATGCAAGACTGCTGAAATTGTTCAATTACTGCGACAGAGACTGCTGGCTGGCATGCAGTCTGATACACACTCAGTTTTGGTGAAACGATTGTCTCAATTAATAACACTTTGTCTTCTAGTTGTGGCTTGCGATATTTAGTCCTGAACTGTCTCTGAACTCTAATAGCGGATCTGGATTCATAAAGCCATAAACGACACTATTCACACTCTACACCATTATACGACTCCATGATGACTCATTCGCGAATACAAACTAGCGGGAACGTCTGGAACTAACAGTGCTAGACGTGAATAAAACTTGAAGAGGCACTACATTCAATCCTGTATCAAACTTTTCTGTAACTTATATACCCTTTTCGCAATTAAAAATTACTTTTGTGTAACTAATTTATAAACACTGTAAGTAGGCTGTTTAGGTTTTTATGTTGGTAACGCGGTGTAGCGCTCTATATGAAAATCACTGACTGTGCTGTGTGCAGTCTGTGGCTGGTTTCCATTGTTGGAATAGTCGCCATTGTAGTGTTGGGCAGTTGGATGTGAATAGCGCGTAGCGTCGCGCAGTTGGAGGTGAGCCGCCAACAGTGGTGGTTATGAGGAGAGAGTTGGCAGAATTTTAAGAGCGGACGATCTGTACGCGTGTCCACCAGAAAGAGTAAATTTGTAATACTGGATATCATGAACTGATATATATATATAGAATACTGAAGAATACTGAAGATAAGGTGGATAGATCACGTAACTAATGAGGAGGTATTGAATAGGATTGGGGAGAAGAGAAGTTTGTGGCACAACTTGACTAGAAGAAGGGATCGGTTGGTAGGACATGTTTTGAGGCATCAAGGGATCACAAATGTAGCATTGGAGGGCAGCGTGGAGGGTAAAAATCGTAGAGGGAGACCGAGAGATGAGTACACTAAGCAGATTCAGAAGGATGTAGGTTGCAGTAGGTACTGGGAGATGAAGCAGCTTGCACAGGATAGAGTAGCATGGAGAGCTGCATCAAACCAGTCTCAGGACTGAAGACAACAACATATATATATATATATATATATATATATATATATATATATATATATATATATATTATCTCTTCAAATCACATTAATCATGGAATGGAAACACACAGCAACAGAACATACCAACGTGACTTCTAACACTTCGTTACAGGAAATGTTCAAAATGTCCTCCGTTAGCGAGGATACATGCATCCTCCCTCCGTCGCATGGAATCCCTGATGCGCTGATGCAGCCCTGGAGAATGGCGTATTGTATCACAGCCGTCCACAATACAAGCACGCAGAGTCCCTACATTTGGTACTGGGGTTGCGTAGACAAGAGCTTTCAAATGCCCCCATAAATGAAAGTCAAGAGGGTTGAGGTCAGGAAAGCGTGGAAGCCATGGAATTGGTCCGCCTCAACCAATCCATCGGTCACCGAATCCGTTGTTGAGAAGCGTACGAACACTTCGCCTGAAATGTGCAGAAGTTCCATCGTGCATGAACCACATGTTGTGTCGTACTTGTAAAGGCACATGTTCTAGCAGCACAGGTAGAGTATCCGGTATGAAATCATGGGGGTGAATCGAGGAAGTACAGTACATACTGACGAAACTAAAATGAGCTCTAACAAGGAAATTAAGCGTTTCCACATAACATCCTTTCTTTATATGTGTGTGAGGAATGTTTCCTGAAAGTTTGGCCGTACCTTTTTGTAACACCATATATATATCAAAATCTTTCATTTGCTAACTTACAGTAGCTAGTGCCTTCAGTAGTTATTATCTTTGATTCAGCTGGCAGTATCGGCGCACGCTGTATTGCAGTAGTTTGAGTAACGACGATTTTTTCCAGGTAAGTGATTCATGAAAGGTATAGGTTATTGTTAGTCAGGGAATTTTTGAAAGTCAGATTGCATTGCGCTAAAAATACTGTGTGTCAGTTAACGCCCAGTCATTTATAATTTTTCTAAGGGGTGTGTTTGTGGTTGGTAGTGATAAGTCAAAAATCTCTCCTATTTGTGAAACAGTTACGAACAGTGAACGGTCAATATGGTTTTAACCCAGTTTTTGTTTACGTTGCTCTTCGCACTTCAAGGTGGCTCGAGAAGAGGAGGTGTAGATAGAATCACTTTTCCGCTCAAAACAGATGTCAGTCCTCGGGTGCAAAGTTATTGTGGAGGAAGTACGGTGGTAAGCAGGAAGGATCACGTCCCTCGAGGCGCTCAGCGAGTCGGGCCGCCGTAAGAAGAGTCGGAAGGACGGAAGGGAAGAAAGGAAGGACGGAAAAGGTAGGGAGGCCGGTGGTAGGGTAGGGTTCCCAGGAGCAGCGTGGCTTTGGCTGCGGCGTGTAGATGTGGCCGCAAGATAGCGGCGGCGGCGGCGGCGTGACGCGATGACGCGCAGATAGGCGCCGGAAGTGACCCGGCGGAGGCCAGGCCGCGCCGCACCGCACCGCCACCTGTGCTGGGCTGCCTGCCTGCCTGCTACAGTCTGCAGAGCGCCGCGCCGGTTAATATTGTAATGCCGCAGCGCGGCCCGCAGCTGCCGGCAAACACCACCAGTCGGCGTCCACAGCGAGGCACAGTGGCAACTTCACACAGCCCCTCGTGCCACCTCAAAGTGTCTCTCCGTGCAGTACGCCCCACTGTTTGCGTATGTGGCGTATACAATGTTACAAGAGTTACACTACTGTCCTATCGAAAAATTAAAATTACGTATTAATGTGAGCTCTGACAATACAAAGGGTTTCACAGCACATTCACCCTTTAGCATTTTACGTTGGGGTCTTTGTATGGGAACCATTTCAAAATGCCAGAATGAGATTTTCGCTCTGCAGCGCAGTGTGCGCTGATATGAAACCACCGTGCAGATTAAAACTGTGTGCCGGACCGAGACTCAAACTCGGGACCTTTGTCTTTCGCGGGCAAGTGCTCTACCATCTGAGCTACCGAAGCACGACTCACGGCCGGTACTCACAGCTTCACTTCTGCCACTATCTCGTCTCCTACCTTCCAAACTTTACAGAAGCTCTCCTGCGAACCTTGCAGAACTAGCACTCCTGAAAGAAAGGATACTGCGGAATCATGGCGTAGCCACAGCCTAGGTCATCAGTCCCCCTAACTAACGTAGGACATCACACACATCGATGCCCGAGGCAGGATTCGAACCCGGGACCGGAGCGGTCCCGCGGTTCCAGACTGAAGTGCCTACAACCGCTCGGCCACAGCGGCCGGCTCTGACAATACACTGAGGTGATAAAAGTTATGGGGTACTTCTTAACATCGTGTAGGACCTCCTTTCCACCGGCATAGTGGAGCAACTTTACGTGGCATGGATTCAACAAGTCGTTGGAAGTCCCCGGAGGAAAGCTGAGCCATGCTGCCCCTATAGGCGTCAGTAATTACGAAAGTATTGTCGGTGCAGGATTTTGTGCACGAACTGAACTCTCAATTGATGATGATGATGATGATGATGATGATGATGAAGCCCCATACTCCGTGACGGAGCGTAGGGAAGATGACCCGCACCGCCATACTAGGCAATGTCCTAGTGGAGGTGGTTTGCCATTGTCTTCCTCCGACCGTAATGGGGATGATTGATGATGAAGAAGATGCCACAACAACACCCAGTCATCTGGAGGCAGGAAAAATCACTATCCCGCCGGGAATACAACCCGGGACCCCGTGCTTGGGAAGCTAGAACGCTACCTCTCGATTATATTTCATAAATGCTGGGTGGGTGGTCAAATCATTTTCTCGAATTGTCCAGAACGTTCTAGAAACCACTCACAAATAATTGTGGCCTGGTGATACGAATGGCTTCAAATGGTCTCCAAATCGCCGAACATAACCATTTCCACGGTCGGTTCAGGTACCTCAGAGAACCCAGTCCACTCCGTGTAAACACGGCCCACACCATGCTGGAGCCATCATCAGCTTGCACAGTGACTTGTTGACAACTTGATATGGTGCAAATGGCTCTAAGCACTATGGGACTTAACATCTGAGGTCATCAGTCCCCTAGACTTAGAACTACTTAAACGTAACGAACCTAAGGACATGACACACATCCATGCCCGAGGCATGATTCGAACCTGCGACAGTCGCAGCAGCGCTGTTCCGTACTGAAGCACATAGAACCGCTCGGTCACAGTGGCCGACTATTGACAACTTGAGTCCATGGCTTTGTGCGGTCTTCACCACAATCGAATGCTATCAGCAGCTCTTACCAACTGAAATCGGGACTCATCTGACGGGGATACGGTTTTCCAGTCGGGACTCATCTGACGGGGATACGGTTTTCCAGTCGGGACTCATCTGACCGGGATACGGTTTTCCAGTCGTCTAGAGTCCAGCCGGAAAGGTCACGAACCCAGGAGAGGCGCTGCAGGCGATGTCGTGGTGTTAGCATGGGCACTCGCGACGTTCTTCTGCTGCCATAGCCCATTAGCGCCAAATTCGTCAGGGATACATTCGTCGTACGCCCCACATTTATTTCTGCGGTCACTTCACACAGTGTTGCTTCTCTGTTAGCACAGACAACTCCACGGAAACGTCGCTGCTCTCGTTCGTTAAGCGAAGGATGTCGGTCACTGCAGTGTCCATGGTGAGAAATTTGGTGTGCTCAGCACACTCTTCATATTGTGGATCTGAGCATATTTAAATTTAATTCCCTACCCATTTTCTAAATGGAATGTCCAATGCGTCTAGCTCCTACTACTGTTCGGCATTCAAAGCCTCTTAATCCCCGTCGGATGGCCATAACCACGGCGGAAACCTTTTCACTTGAAACACCTGACTGCAAGTAACAGCTCTGCCAACGCACTGTCCTTTTATAACTTGTATACGCGATAATACCGCCATCTTTTTGCATGGGCGTGTCACTATCACATGACTTTTGTCTCCTCAGTGCAATTTACTGGTACTGAAATGCAGTTCATAACTGAATAAATTGCATAAAGGTAGGGTACTTAGGAGATGGGCTCTGTATAGACTGAAAGACCGATCGGCTTTTGCCAGTTTCGAGGGGAACGTAAGAAAACGACTGGTTGAAACAAGGGAAAGGTATACAACAAAAGACGAATGAGTAGCTTTGAGAGATGAAATAACGAGGGAGCAGAGGATTAAATAACCAGCAAAAGAAGTCCCCAATAAAAACGTACGAGGTATCTACATTAATAAATGGATAACCTGATTCATAGTGCATGATGCCAGTTGAAAGTTGCCTATATAATGCCCTTCAGGGGCAAAAAAATTTATTTTTTCATTCTGTCACATGATTATTAGCCGAATCTAATAAGTTTATATGTTTTCATAGACTAGTCATTAAGAGGTATTATCTTATATTTCAGGTCTGACAACATAATAAAAGTATTACTGTTAGAAACATTGTACACAGGGTATCCCAGAAATGTTGTGAAAAAAAAACTGAGGGGCTGCAGAGGGTGTCTTGAACGTCAAACTTAGGATAGTAACACGTGTTCAGAAAACGTTATCCTACAATGCTACAGAGCGTCGAAGTTATTAGCGCCAGCGCTTGCCACTAGGTCACCACTTCGACAGCAAATATGACTTTGTATGTTCATGGACCATAGGCGGAACGTCTCGTAATGCAGTTTGTCGTTCAGTAATCGTGACTGATAGGTGCAGTCACCAGTGAAGAAAGAGGGACCTAGTTGCTGCGTAGATAAATTTGTCTCCTATGAATACAATGTTCAGTTGTGTTGGTGGATGACGGTTTCGGACACTGGTTTTCATTTGAAGTTTATTTTTTTCCTGTATACCGAAAAAATTGAAGACTTTAAAGGGTTCCAGAAGAAGACGCGGTATCACGTTCTTCTGTAGTGAAATGGTGCCAAAAATTTAATCAAAACCACACAGACATGGCTGATGCTTTTCAGAAAGCTGGAAGAACATTTGGAGGGAAAGCGATTTACCGTGGATACTGACGTTCTCACGCTGTTCTCGAGTGGCTACATGACCTATGAACGGGTCTCTACCTTCGAGCAATTAGTAGAACATTCCAAACGTTATTTACGTTGAATTAGTGCGTACATTGAAGTATAGTGTCATCTGTCTGTTTCACGTTGATGTGAAGTGCAGCACTCAATAAAAGTTACTTGTTCTGTCACAGTAAAGTGGAGCTTACATCTTGGAGACCCATCGTATAAATCACAATGAATGAAAAATATTAGGCTCTTCTACACCGGCACACGCATATTTATTAACTACCAAGTATGATCTCTGGTTAGTCTACTGGCTGGAGCTTGACTCTGCACATGTTACCTGAAGCATTATGATTAACGTAATCGTTGTCCAAGGTCAACTCATCATATGCTATCATCGTCATAACTTTCGAAGCACACAAAACGTTTTTTTGCCTCCTTTCTAGCACTGCCACTAGTGCTTTGACTACTCCTCTCCTCAAAAACTCGCTTGCATTGTATGTTAACGAGTGGAAATTCCCCCTTGAAGTGGTCACACAATTATGATTTTTTTCTGAAGCTGGTGATTGCGACATCTGCGTTGTTTGCGCTACAAACTGTTACCGTGTAGGTGAAGGATTTTAAACCACCACTGTCTCTCGGATCTCTCTTATTTTTCGTGTGTCATCCCGCACAGTATATATGACAGTATTGAAAGTCTCTTTAGATTCATTCACGGCCGTAAATTCTAGAACTCGACTATTTTCCAACTCGCACTATTGCATCAACGATTCCCATTCGGACTATGAGATTCATCGAAGCAGAGTTCTCATAGAAGATTTTCTACGTTTCTGAGTTTCGGTAATTGTTTTCCAACGCATGACCTATTGCTTTATGAACATTCAAAAGTCATACTTTCTATTTCAGTTATTAACTTCATAATTATCATTAAATTCTACACCGAAGCGCCAAAGAAACTGGTACAGGCATGCGTGTTCAAATACAGTCATATGTAAACAGGCAGAAAACGGTGTTGGGGTTAGCAACTCCTACTTGAGACCAAATGTGTCTGGACCAGTTGTTACATTTGTTAGTGCTGTTACAATGCCAGGTTATCAAGATTTAAGTGAGTTTGAACGTAGTGTTAGAGTTGAATGCACGAGCGATGGGTCACAGCATCTCCGAGGTAGCGATGAAGCTTGATTTTTGCCATACGACCATTTCACGAGATTAGCGTGAATATCAGGAATCCGATAAAACATCAAATCTCCGACATCGCTGCGGCCGGAAAAAGATCCTGCAAGAGCGGGACCTACGACGAATGAAGAGAATAGTAAACGAGACAGAATTGCAGCCTTTCCACAAACTGCTGCAGATTTCAATGCTAGGCAATCAGCGTGCGAATAGTTCAACGAAACATCATCGATATGGGCTTTCTGAGCCGTAGGCCCGCTCGTGCACCCTTAATGACTGCACACGCAGATCTTTACGCCTCGCCTGGGCCCGTCAACACCGACATTTGACTCTTGATGACTGAAACATGTTGCCTGGTTGCACGAGTCTCGTTCCACATTATATCGAGCGGATGGACGTGTACTGGTATCGAGACAGCCCCATGAACCCATGGACCTTGCATGTCAGCAAGGGACTTTTCAAGTTGATGGATGCACTGTAATAGTGTAGAGCGTGTGGTATGGGACCCCTGATACGTCTAGATACGACTGTGACATGTCACATGAACGTAAGCATTTTGTCTGATCACCTGCTACCAGTAGTGTCCACTGTGCGTTCCGACGGACTTGGGCAATTCCAGAAGGACAATACAATACCCCACACGTCCAGAATTGCTACAGAGTGGCTCCAGGAATATTCTTAGGAGTTTAAATAGTTCCGCTGGCCACCACTGTCCTCAGACGTGAACATTATTGAACATATCTGGGATGCCTTGCAACGTTATGTTTAGAGGTGATCTCCACTCCTCGAACTCTTACGGATTTATGGGCAGCCTTGCAGGGTTCATGGCCTCAGTTCCCTAGAGCAGTACTTCAAACATTATCCAGTCCATGCCACGTCGTGTTGCGGCAATCCTGCGTGCTCGAGGGGGTCCTACACGATATTAGGCAGGTGTACCAGTTTCTTTGGCTCTTCAGTGTACATTTCTGTAGCCTCAATGACTCTAGTCGCTTTACAAATGATTGAAGATGCATTTATTACTTTCCCCTTTTTAACCCATGTTGTTCCATTTTTTAGTATTTCCCTAGTTAGTCCTTTATGCACTGACATTTTCAGCTTTCGAAAATTCTTAATTTTTTTTTTTTTTTTTTTAACCAAAGAAGTAACTTCGTATTTCCATGACGATAAAGTCGAAGATGAAGGTGGACACGCAAGGCGGGTGTAAACTCGCGTTTTTTTTATTTATTATACACCTGTTGTCTAAAGGAGGGGAACGTCATCAGTGTAAAGGAAGGTAAGCGAAATATCATACTTATGGCAAGAAATGGGAAAAAACTAACATCAGTCTCAAAGGCGGAAAAACCACGATCTTGACTTATTAATCAAACCCATTGTTTCCATTTTTTGTTCCTAATTAACTGTTTTAGAGTCCCCTCTCCCGCCCCCCTCCTGAATCTAACTTACCAACCTCCCATTCAGTTCACGGATTAAGATCACGGCGAATGATTAATCGTTTCATTCTGTACGAGCCGCAGTTAATCATGTCGTCACAAGCGCTAGCTACGCAGTACTTAGGAACCTGTAAAAAACTATTACATTCTTCATTCCAGAGAGTAAAATCAGCGATTAAATTACTAACTGTATACTTAAACAGCTTACCAGCTCAGCCTCCTCAACACTTCTCCCACCAGCGTCACTTCCATTTGAGCAACGACCGAAGTTTTACAAATCAAAATATAATCCATCGTCTGGAGATTAATGTTCTTTATTCAATTTGTGTAATTAGCTAATTTCGAAATTGCGTCGGTTTGTAGCACATGCGTGACATAAACTTACATATATAACTTTTTACGTTAGGTAAACATCGGAGACATCTTATATTCTCACACGCACACATTACTATACGTCGTAATCCATAGATATAGTCCGTACACTCGTATTTTGTCTATTAGGCACCAGTGCAGAACTGCGACTCATAATTTTCCATTACCCCATAACTGATACGGACATAAATTCACGTTCCTCACCATCTTGAAATTTTCACATGTAGAATACGGTTCGTTTTAGTTGTTGTTTTCATTATTCATGGTGTTTCTGAAGATAGACAGAATTTACTGAATGTATAGATCGCGGTGTCACTGCTTAATCACTGCAAGTTTCTTCGTGTCACGGTATTGTTTAGTAGCTGTATGGAAGGTCAGCATAAGACAGTAAGTCTATATAAACATACAAAGCTGTCGCTGAATTATATTGGGATAACCTGTTTGTTAGTCGGACGTAAACTTAGACTTCAGATGGCAGCATTTAAACGGAAATTAATTTTTACCGGTGTATGCATGAGTGTATTAAATGTGCATCGTTTTATTTCCAGGCATGCAAATTTCGCGAATATAAATGTCGCATAAAAATTCACAAATAATTGCTCAATTTTTCGAATATTTTAATTAATATTTGCAATCGTTTCAAAAACAATACTTGCTGAGTTTCAGGCCATTGTAATATTTTTAATGTGGCCTTTTAGTGCAAATTATTATACGAACGTCCAGTGCAAAGGTCGTAAATCTTCTCCGCCCTGCCTCTGTATTTTCATTTCATGGCAGGGAAATGACTTTTGTCAGCATTCTAATAACAGAACAAAACATCCCATTCAACAAAAACATTTGTTTGCACCAAAAAAAAGTGTGTGAAATCTTATGGGACTTAACTGCTAAGGTCATCAGTCCCTAAGCTTACACAGTGATTAACCTAAATTATCCTAAGGACAAACACACACATACCAATGGCCGCGTGGGATTAGCCGAACTGTCTGAGGCGCTGCATTCATGGACTGTGCGGCTGGTCCCGGCGGAGGTTCGAGTCCTCCCTCGGGCATGGGTGTGTGTGTTTGTCCTTAGGATAATTTAGGTTAAGTAGTGTGTAAGCATAGGGACTGATGACCTTAGCAGTTGAGTCCCATAAGACTTAACACATTTGAACATTTTGAACACAACCATGCCCGAGGGAAGACTCGAACCTCCGCCGGGACCAGCCTCCCTGACTGTAGCGCCTCAGACCGCTCGGGTTTGCACCATGTTCCACGTCTTCTTTAAGTTGTACGCAGTCCAATGGTCGTATAGTCTTAAGTGTGATGAGCTCGCTGCTCCTGTGGAGCACACTGAGGCATCGAACGGGTTTGGATATTTCTTATAAACTACCCAGTATTGACTACCACATCGACGAGACGTTATTCGGTCTCTCTCTCTATTTCTTTATTAAAACTCTATTCTTTTTACGTATACGTATTACAAGGCTTCAGAGTGTCCGTCTTACTTGCTGAGCGCCCCCAACATTTCCATTGTGCACATAAGTTCTCAGATTTGAACCAGAATGAAAATACTAGGTTTTTTTCACATTTCCACATTTTCACATTTCCACTTTAGTGAAGCGCAGCTTTTCGACTGAGATCTAAACGTGGAAAGAAATTTTTATCTACCTGTGGTGTTCGTACTGTAAGACCTTCGGTACACACGCCATAACATTATTTGACTTGTCGCTCTAACGAAGTAGGCGAGTGTCAGCAATATGTCTCGTGGCTTTTTTATCTTCTTCCGTTAGGTCAGACGATAGGAATGCCACTTGCACGCTTAGAGTAGCAGATTGACGGTGACGAACTTTAAACAGAACTTGATTAATTTTCACACACATTTATTAAAATAGTAAAAATCATAGACATTACGTAACTTGATTCTGGATGCTGTTTACAATTGACAATATGAAATTCCATTGGTCTTGGTACGTTAATCTCATTCTCACATATCTGCGATACTTGACAAAGTGTCTACCCATTTATCTTCATGGCTATGTACAGAAATGTGGTAATCTTATTAGGCGCAGACTGAAACTTGACTGCAGACTAATGCAGACTAATGGAGACTGACTAATCGGAGGTCTGTACACTCGTTCTGGTATCACTGCGCGAGTGTGATCCGCGAGGAGAAAAGGTTCTACGTTAGCAGCTATCTCATTGGCTGCGTTAGATATTAATACGCGGATCGGCGGAAGCAGAATTTGGTCCGTCTCTAAGACAGTACCGTCTCGTCGTGGGGAGACGGACGAGCGCTGCGCCTGCTCTGTTGTGCTTAGCGGGGCGCGCTCTAGTTGTGTACGCACTGACTACGCGGAACTATGTATACAACACTACCATACATACGTTGTCGATTATCAGCATCAGGAAGAGCTTGTAACAACTGAATCCTGTATGTTTGAAACACTAACCTCGCCGTAAAACACGTTAGGAAGACACTTAGGAAATGTCATACTGCTGCCTGACAAGGGTAAAGTTCTATGGACTACGCACAAAACTGCTGAATACGCTCTACGTCCTGAAAGAGTGCATGTGAGAGACACGCGCATTTCCCCTTACAGATTTGCTAACGTCGGTCGCTTTGAGCTGTAGGGGGTCCAGTGCCGTACTCTGAAATTAAGGTGTACAACTGTAACTGGACTGTTCCTGTTGCAACGGGGAACGCACTACGCCTTTTGTTTCTGCGTTATTGCTATAGCGCGCGGCACGCAGTGGGGATACACGGGCGAAAGATCGACCGAAGTGGCTCCGCCAGTGACGCCTCTTCCTGTATAAACACGACGTCACGTTCGGTTTTCATGTATGGGTTCATGAGTTTTGTTCCAATGCTGTACCTAACAACAAAAGCGTTAGACACTACTTCATGAATTCATGTACAAAATGTATAAAGCCTGTGGACCCATATTACAAGAAGTTTAGGTTTCAAAACGTAAGTTCCAGATTTGTATCTTTATTCATGAAGAAGATATGGCCTTCTGAAGCTGGAAGTTTTTCTGAAACACCCTACCTACACAGATGAGCCAAAAAGTTGTGACCATCTGCTTAATACGGTGCCGGCCAGTGCTTCCGAGCGGTTCTAGGCGCTTCAGTCTGAACCGCGCGATCACTATGGTCGCAGGCTCGAATCCTGCCTCGGGCATGGATGTCTGTCATGTCCTTAGGTTAGTTAGGTTTAAGTAGTTCTAAGTTCTAGGGGACTGATGACCTCAGATGTTAAGTCCCATAGTGCTCAGAGCCATCTCAACCATCTTAATACGGTATAGTCCACCTTTGGAATTCAATACATTATCGATTCTGCATGGTATGGATTCGATATGTCCGAGGTAGTTTGTCGAGCTTAAGAGGCACCAGGTATCTGCACACAAGCCACGCAATGAGCGCGAACTACGGACTGATGGTTTGTGGACGCTGGTTTGTGGACGCGTCCAATAGCGTCGCAGACGTGTTGCAACGAGTTCAGATCAGGCGTATCTGGTTCCCCAGATTTCAACCTGAGTTCACTCACATGGTCCTGAAGCCATTGTAACGCGGTTCTGGACGCTGGCATGTCCCATCTGCGCCGGGAAAGACAATAATTATGAAGGGATGTAGGAGACCTGCAAGTCCATAGCTGTCACGGCACCTTAGACTACTACCATAGGTCCCATGGAAGCCCAGGTGAATGTCTCCAATGGTATAATACTGCAATCAATAGCTTGCGTCCGAGGCGCATTGCAGGTTCCGAGCAGTGGTTCGGCTGGATGAAAGCGCATCCATACACGCCGATCGGTCTGGTGTTATAAGAGTAATAAGAGGGGGGCAGGCGAGGGGGAGGGGAGAGTGAAGAGGTAAGGATAGGAAGTGGACCCGGCCACCCCCTACCAGTAACACTGCCAAATCCAAATTAACATGTCGATCCCGTGAAGCGATGTGAGCCGAGGAAAAAGAAGTAGCAAACACGTATCAGTCACCATCTGTGGAGACCTATAAGCAACGACGCTTGCTGAATGGTGTGCTCCGAAACAGTTGTGTCTGCATCAGTATTGTACTTTCTCATCAAATCTGCCACACATCTGCGACTGTACAATTTTACAGAGCAGGCAAGACCAGGACGTGCATGTTCTGCGATGTGGAGAGGACCTACAATATCTTGTCGTCTCTTTATAGTTTCACCGTTCTTCAGACACATTCCATAGGCACTGGGCCGTAACAGCCTGTCCTTTGTCAAAATCGTTTATATGTGTGTATTGCCCAATAGGCTGCCCGTTTCATCATTAGAATGATTACTCTTATTTCTCAGCTTCGCTTTCATACAGTGGGTGGGCAAAAATAAGGAAACACTAAACATACAACTCATTAACACGCCTATTGCCGGCCGTGGTGAGCGAGCGGTTCTAGGCGATACAGTCTGGAGCCGCGCGACCGCTACGGTAGCAGGTTCGAATCCTGCCTCGGGCATGGATGGGTGACGTCCTTAGGTTAGTTAGGTTTAAGTAGTTCTAATTTCTAGGGGACTGATGACCTTAGAAGTTAAGTCCCATAGTACTTTGTGACATTTGAACCAACACGTCTAGTACGGTGTAGTAAACCTGTTGACATTCAAGAAACAGCTTCCAGTCGCCTCTGAATGGATAAATACTGATCATAAGTGGTTTTCAAAGGAATCTAACACCAGTCTTGCTGTAAAATGCTGCCAAGTTCCAGTAAAGATGATGTAGACGCATACCGATCACACACTCATCCCTCTGAAATAGAGCTAAAAGGCTCAATAATATTGAGATCTAGTGACGTGGTGGCCAGGAGGGATGCGACGTGCTCACAAAACCAATCCTGGATTATGAGAGCTGGGTTAACAGAGGCCCTGAACACAGTACAAACCATTCGGGAACAATCATTGTACCACGCGATGAACTTCATCAGCCAAAATGGTCACGTAGTCATTAGCAGTAACGCGACTTTGCAAAATACTCATGGGGGCCAAGGAGCACCACGATAAAGGTACCCAAATAACCACCGAACCTCTGACGTGTTGTCGGCCGCAGTGTCCGAGCGGTTCTAGATGCTTCAGTCTGGAACCGCGCAACTGCTACGGACGCAGGGTCGAATCCTGCTTTGGGCACGGATGTCTGTGATGTCCTTAGGTTAGTTAGGTTTAAGTAGTTCTAAGTTCTAGGGGACTGATGACCTCAGATGTTTAAGTCCCATAGTGCTCAGAGCCATTTGAACCATTTGAAACTGACATGTTACATTCTTGGGACGTAAACTCGGCCAACAGTTGAGAACTGCTTGAAACACGACTCATCCCGTTAAATGGCTTTCTTACATTGCTCAGAAGTAGAAGTTTTATGGCTTCGCCACCAAGTTTCCTGGTTACATACATTTGCTTCGCTGTTGAGAGATTTTGGAATTCCATCAAGCCGTGCAATTGCTTACGGAGCTCCCCTAGTTTTAATGCTGACAATGTTCGCAAATGTGACTTACAGTTCTTTAATGACTTTTGCACCTTTCATCCTCCTTTTTTTTTCGTCGTAGTCCTCTAGAATGATCATTGTCACTCAAGACACGCCTACGTTCTAACTTAGCGGTTGACGTTCTTCCACTTTCCTTGCATGTTGTCTAAATTTTCGATGTGTTGCCTCCTGAAACAGCAAAAACTTCGGCTATCTCGGCTACGGAATCATCCACTATACGAACACCAACAATTTTCCCACTTTTCAGTTCACTTAGCTCCGACATAATGCACTCACAACTACACAGAAAACTATTCTGACTACTACTGACACGAGCAACATGTTGACGACATTACACTGGTGCTGCTTGTCCGCAAGTACAACAGCACAGCATGCGGGCATTGCCAGCATCTGCATTTATCCTCAAGCATTCACCCTAAATAATTAAAGGTGTGAGGTCATCCACATAACTGCTTATACGAATCCGTTAAATTTCGGTCACACGATAAATCAATCAAACCTAAAGGCCGTAAATTCAACTAAATACCTAGGCTTTAGAATTGCGAATAATTTAAATTTGAAAGAACACATGGGAAATGCTCTGGGGAAGGCAAACCAAAAACTGCGTTTTATGAAGTAATGAGTGCGATCGACAGGGGATCTGACATTGATTCCATATTTTTAGATTTCAAGATACGGTTCCTCACAAGCGTCTCCTAACCAAATTGCGTGCATATGGAATATCGCCTCAGTTATGCGACTGGATTCATAATTTCCTGTCAGAAAGGTGGCAGTTCGTAGTAATAGACGGAAAGTCATCGACTAAAACAGAAGTAATATCCGGCGTCCCCCAAGGAAGTGTTATAAGTTCTCTATTGTTTCTGTTCTATATTAACAACGTAGGAGACAATCTGAGTAGACCTCTCAGATTGTTTGCAGATGATGCTGTCATTTACCGTCTTGTAAAGTCAACAGATGACCAAAATGAATTACAAAATGAAGCATCGTGCGAAAAGAAGCAATTGTCCCCGAATAAAGAAAAGTGCGAAGTTATTCACATGAGTAGTAAAAGAAATCCGCTAAATTTCGGTTACGCGGTAAAACACACAAATCTGAAGGTTGTAAATTCAACTAAATACTTAGGGACTACAATTACAAATAACCTAAACTGGAACGATCATATAATGTTGCGGGTAGAGCAGACCAAAGACTGCGATTCATTGACAGAAGACTTACAAGGTGCAACAAGTATACTAAAGAGACTGCATACACCACGCCTGTCCACACTGTTCTGGAGTATTGCTGTGCGGTGTGGGATCCGTATCAGGTGGGACTGGCGGATGACATCGAAAAAGTTCAAAGAAGGGCAGCTCGTTTTCTGTTATCGCGAAATAGGGGAGATAGTGCCGCAGACATGATACGTGCATTGGAGTGGCAATCATAGAAACAAAGTCGTTTTTCGTTGCGACGGGATCTTCTCATGAAATTTCAGTCACTAGTTTTCTTCTCCGATTGCGAAAACATTCTGTTGGTACCCACCTATCTAGGGAGAAATCATCATCGCGATAAAATAAGAGAAATCAGGACTCCCACAGAAAAATTTAAGGGCTCGATTTTAACCGCGCGCCGTTCGAGAGTGAAACGACAGAGAGACAGCTTGAAGGTGTTCTATTGAACCCTCTGCCACACACATTATTGTGAATACCAGAGTAATAACGTAGATGTAGATTAGCAGACACTCAGAAAATGTAGCAGATCTAGTCAAGAACTTGCCTACACTACGCTTGTCCGTCCTCTTTTAGGGTACTGCTGCGGGGTGTGGGAACGTATCAGATAGAATTATAGGAGTACATCGATAAAATTCAAAGAAGCGCAGCACATTTTGTGCTATGGTGAAATAGGGGTGTGAGTGTCACTGACATGATACAGGATTTGGAGTGGAAATCATTAAAAGAAAGGATTTTTTTCGTTTCAACCACCAACTTTCTCGTCCGAATGTGAAAATATTTTGTCGACGACAATCTATATAATGAGAAACAATCACTGTAGTAAAATAAGGTGAACCAGAGCTCGCACAGAAAGATATAAAGCACCCAGTCTTCAGGCCAGGAGTGGCCTACCGGGACCATCCGTCCGCCGTGTCATCCTCGGTGGAGGATGCGGATAGGAGGGGCGCGCGGTCAGCACACCGCTCTCCCTGTCGTAACATGGTATTCTTGACCGAAGCTGCAACGATTCGGTCGAGTAGCTCCTCAATTGGCATCACGAGGCTGAGTGCATCCCGAAAAATGGCAACAGCGCATGGCGGCCTGGATGGTCACCCATCCAAGTGCCGACCACGCCCGACAGCGCTTTACTTCGGTGATCTCACGGGAAACGGGGTACCCACTGCGGCAAGGACGTTGCCCACAGACACATATAGGTGTTAGTATTTTCCGCATGCTGTTCGACATTGGAATAATAGAGAACTACTGTGAAGGTGGTTCGAAGAATCCTCTGCCAGGCACGTAAGTGTGATTTGCAGAGTATTCATGCAGATGTAGATGTAGGCGAAGCAAGCATTTCTCGGGGTGTTCCCATATTCTTGGCCAGTCCCTGTACTTTTCTTACTGCGCCGTGTGCCTGCATTGCCACTAGGAAGTATTCAGTTTCACGGTGGGCAGTGGCCATAAAATTTTGGCTCGCAGTGCATAGCTTACGGCACATCAGGTATAATATGTAGCTCATTGCTTCAGAGTCTTCATTTACGATTCTTAGCCGCGTGAAAATAAAAGGAACCTACTTTAGTATACTAAGAACGAAACGGTGAACAAAGAAAGCGAGACGGAATCCTTTTGTAGTGACCCCTTGCAGCAGGTATCTAGAATCTGGGAGCAGCGCCGGTAATCAGTCTGTGTAGGAAGTTGATGACGGTCAGCCGTACAGAATACCCGAGCGCGCGTTGCGAGTCCCAGCGCGTCCCACCGCCGGTCCCGGACTGCTCATCCTGTACTGTTTCAAGGCCGACGCACGCGAAACGTTCCGCATTGCGTGTCAGAGAGAGCCGCTCACGGCGCACGCATCTTAAGCGGCCTCCCGGCCAGGGAATGTTAATCTGCTGCGATGCGATCTGTTGCCGGGCAACCGGTGTGGCGCCGTTGCGGTCGCCAGGCGCGGATTAATGACGATTACGCACGACGTTGATTGCCTCTCGCTGCGATGGATGCGCGACTGCGGCTCTCTGCCCGCAGTTACGCCACTCACCTTTGCGCAAGCCGGTTAAAGGGGATAGACTTTTAAAGGGGGGAAAAAAATGGAGCTAATGAAGCGCCTCTAGGAGTCTACGTGGGCGCCGCTGTGTGCACTGCCAGTTCTCTAAGGCTTCTGTCGCTGGCCAGAACAGTGGAACAAAGTCCGTACTGGAGTAACGTCATGGGGGACTGAGCAGGTGCCAAGTGCCGGAGAGCGTAACGACTTCGTGGTACTCTTTTTCTTGCTGTGGAGGGTAACGTGCAAGAAGCCATGAACATCTCTCCGCGTCCTAAAGAAATACAAAAAAGCTCTTTCGTCTTAATCTGAAAAAGAAATTTGTACAAACACTCATACACTACTGGCCATTAAAACTGCTACACCACGAAGATGACGTGCTACAGACGCGAAATTTAACCGACAGGAAGAAGATGCTGTGATATGCAAATGATTAGCGTTCAAGAGTATTCACACAAGGTTGGAGCCGGTTGCGACACATACAACTTGCTGACATGAGGAAAGCTTCCAACTGATTTCTCATACACAAACAGCAATTGATCGGCGCTGCCTAGCGAAACGTTGTTGTAATGCCTCTTGTAAGGAAGAGACTTTTGACCTTTGATAAAGGTCGGATTCTAGCCTATCGGGATTACGGTTTATCGTATCGCGACATTGCTGCTCGCGATAGTCGAGATCCAATGACTGTTAGCAGAATATGGAATCGGTGGGTTCAGGAGGGTATACAGAACGCCGTGCTGGATCCCAACGGCCTCGTATCACTACCAGTCGAGATGACAGGCATCTTATCCGCATGGCTGTAACGGATCTTGCAGCCACGTCACGATCCCTGAGTCAACAAATAGGGACGTTTGCAAGACAACAACCATCTGCACGAACAGTTCGACGGCGTTTGCAGCAGCTCGGGCTATGAGCTCGGAGACCATGGCAGCGGTTACCCTTGACGCTGCATCACAGACAGGAGCGCGTGCGATGGTGTACTCAACGACGAACCTGGGTTCAAAAATATCTCTGAGCACTATAGGACTTAACTGCTTTGGTCATCAGTACCCTAGAACTTAGAACTATTTAAACCTAACAAACCTAAGGACATCACACACATCCATGCACGAGGCAGGATTCGAACCTGCGATCGTAGCGGTCGCGCCGTTCCAGACTGTAGTGCCTAGAAGACGAACCTGGGTGCACGAATAGGAAAACATCATTTTTTCGGATGAATCCAGATTCTATTTACAGCATAACGATGGTCGCATTCGTGTTTGGCGACATCGTGGTGAACGCACATTGGAAACGTGTAATCGTCATCGCCCTACTGGCGTATCACCCGGCGCGATGGTATGAGGTGCCATTGGTTACACGTCTCGGTCACCTCTTGTTCGCATTGACGGCACTTTGAGCAGTGGACGTTAGATTTCAGATGTGTTACGACCCGTGCTCTACCTTTCATTCGATCCCTGCAAAACCCTACATTTCAGCAGGATAATGCACGACCGCATGTTGCAGGTCCTGTACGCGCCTTTCTGGATACAGAAAATGTTTGACTACTGCCCTGGCCAGCATATTCCCCATATCTCTCACCAATTGAAAACGTCTGGTCAGTGGTGGCCGAGCAACTAGCTCTTTACACTATGCCAGTTACTACTCTTGATGAACTGTGGTATCGTGTTGAAGCTGGATGGGCAGCTGTACCTGTATACGCCATCCAAGCTCTGTTTGACTCAATGCCGAGGCGTATCAAGGCCGTTATTACGGCCAGAGGTGCCTGTTCTGGGTACTGATTTCTCAGGATCTATGCACCCAAACTGCGTGAAAATGTAATCACATGTCAGTTCCAGTATAATATATTTGTCCAATGAATACCTGTTAATCATCTGCATTTATTCTTCGTGTAGCTATTTTAATGGGCTGCAGTGTACTTCCAGGAACTGATAAAAGCAATGTTATCCAGCAAGGCCTTTCTCAGGAGCGCCTGGCACTGGTTATGAATGCCTTTGTCTTTACAACTGTGATGTTTTCTAATCTTTGCTCGTATTTCATAATCATATGCTCAGCTAACCTGTCTGCGTGTTGTATCAATGTGCACAGTCCCTCACATCTCTCATCGACCTCAACGCTCTTGTCTCAACAACCGACAGTAACACCCGTTCCCATCAGAGCAAAATCCTTTCAGTCCCACTCCATCGTGCAACCAACTCTTCTCAGTAGCAGGAATCTGACTCTGGAACAACCTCCCTCATTATATTAGAGAACTAAGTAACATCTACAGCTTCTAAAGACAGGTAATGACATGAAACTTCCTGCCAGATTAAAACTGTGTGCCGAACCGAGAATCGAACTCGGTATCTTTGCCTCTCGCAGGCATGTGCTCTACCATCTGAGCTACCCAAGCATGACTCACGACACGACCTCACTGCTTCACTTCTGCCAGTACCTCGTCTCCTACCTTCCAAACTTGACTGAAACTCTCCTGCGAACCTTCCAGAACTACCACTCCTGAAAGAAAGGACATTGCGGAGACATGGCTTTGCCACAGCCTGGGGAATGTTTCCAGAAAGAGATTTTCACTCTGCAGTGGAGTGTGCTCTGATATGAAACTTCCTGTCAGATTAAAACTGTGTGTCGGGCTGAAACTCGAACTCGAAACCTTTGCCTTATGCGGGCAAGTGCTCAAGGTAGGAGACGAGGTACCGGCAGAAGTTAAGCTGTGAGAACGGGGTGTGTATCGTGCTTTGGTAGCTCAGGTGGTAGAGCACTTGCCGGTCAGAAGCAAAGGTCTCGAGTTCGAGTCTCATTCCAGTACACAGTTTTAATGTGCCAGGAAGCTTCATATCAGAGCACACTCAGTTGCAGAGTGAAAATCTTATTCTGGAAACATCCCCCAGGCAGTGGCTAAGCCATGTCTCAGAAATATCTTTTCTTCCAGGAGTGCTAGTACTGCAAGATTCGCAGGAGAGCTTCTGTGAAGTTTGGAAAGTAGGAGACGAGGTACTGGCAGAAGTAAAGCTGTGGGGGTTGGGCGTGAGTCGTGCTTGGGTAGCTCAGATGGTAGAGCACTTGCCCGCGAAAGGCAAAAGTCCCAAGTTCGAGTCTCGATCCGGCACACAGTTTTAATCTACTAGGGAGTTTCGTATCAGCGCACACTCCACTTTAGAGTGAAAATTTCACTCAGGTAATGACATATCTGTTAAAGCAACAATATCACCATTGACCCTTACGTACTGGTCGTACTTGTTATTGTTGTACACCCATCTTCCTCGTTTTCCAGTATTCTTAGCTGATATAGTCTCTTTAAACTTCCTTTCCTCTGAACTCGCTATATCAGTAAACATCGGTTATGTAAACCTATAAACTGTTCTTTTATCTGCCATTATCATTCTGTTATTAGTGTCAAGATTTTTTTTAATCTGCCAGGAAGTTTCATATCAGCGCACACTCCGCTGCAGAGTGAGAATCTCATTCTGAAAACATCCCCCAGGCTGTGGCTAAGCCATGTCTCCGCAGTATCCTTACTTTCAGGAGTGCTAGTTCTGCAAGTTTCGCAGAAGAGCTTCTGTAAAGTTTGGAAGGTAGGAGACGAGATACTGGCAGAAGTAAAGCTGTGAGTACCGGCCCTGAGTCGTGCTTCGGTAGCTCAGATGGTAGAGCACTTGCCCGCGAAAGGCAAAGATCCCGAGTTCGAGTCTCGGTCGGGCACACAGTTTTAATCTACCAGGAGGTTTCAAATTAGTGTGCCATTTTACCTAGAAAAGTAGTTTTTTCGAATCTTTAGTCTCGACTGTTTAATACGAACAGCAGCTCTTCAAGCTTTTTAAGTTAGTTTACGTCTAGAGACTTGACAACTAAGACAAGATAAACGTATAGATAGCTCCGCAATATCGTAAGTTTTGTAATAATGGCATATGAAAAGTACAAGCTACTTAATGTTGCTCAGAGTCGTTTGAAATCAATTTCATCTCGAGGTGACGCTTTATTTTGCTGATAGTTGCATAAAAGTGGCTTCATTTCAAACAACTCTAGAAGTTACGTTTCTGCAGTCGTGCGTTACCTCGAATAGTCACATTTGTTTCTGGAGTAAGACTGCGCACATCATCAGGAGTCTTAGCTCTACATAAGACGTGTTCGTTACCCACAACAACGCATTCAGCAGAATACCGGCCTGTACTCTAGTCTTTCATTGCATGTGTCGTTGATTCGCAAGAACAGACAAGTGCCAACTTCTGAAGTCGCAATACCAATGACGTTCAGCGAGCGTAACAGACACGTGGAATGCGACCCCAGCTCCCCTCTGGTGCGTAAAATGCAATTATCGTGTATATTGTGATGCTTGAGTTTCTCCCGGCGTAATTGACAATCAAAACATCCACGGGTGTACTGCCGGTCTACAATGTCCAACTGTAGACCGGCAGTACACCCGTGGATATTTTGATTATCGTGTATATTAATTTAGTCTTGGCCTAAAGAGTGGAACTGTGCGTCAAGCGTATAGTACGGGTCTTGTCAATGAAACACAGTGCTTGAAGTAGAGCCATTAGCATATTCCGAAATTTACCAGATCAATCATATAATTCGTTATTTAGAACTGTAAACGATAGAACGAAAATTCGGTTTCAGCTACGCTCCAGATACGTAGAAAACATAGCTGACATTGCACATGAACAACTACTGTCCTGAATTGTGCTATGTTGTTTCAGATTGACATCTGAAAACTCAGAAACGTATTCTACGCAGATTTTAATGGTTTGTTGATATATAATACAACTCTTTCAAAGGCTTTTTCAAATAAAGAATTAGAATACTCTGAATAAAGTGGCTTTATATGGTGAGACCTTTTTAGTGTCAAGACTGATAGAAGATGTTTCATAATTTGTAAGTGCACGATATTCGTTAACATTTACTGAATAGCCGGCCGGTGTGGCCGTGCGGTTCTAGGCGCTTCAGTCTGGAACCGCGTGACCGCTACGGTCGCAGGTTCGAATCCTCCCTCGGGCATGGATGTATGTGCTGTCCTTAGGTTAGTTAAGTTTAAGTAGTTCTAAGTTCTAGGGGACTAATGACCACAGATGTTAAGTACCATAGTGCTCAAAGCCATTTGAACCATTTACTGAATAAGTAAATTAATTCTTGAAGGGACATATTTCAACTATTTAATGGATAATACGCGTGCTTTGAATATTAGGAACAAGTTGAAACCGTGTCCTGTGCCGAGGTTCTAGCGCAAATCACTGCAATAACAAGGCAGTGCGTTAGCAGTAGATTCATATTCCAGTCAGATACGTTCAGATTAATCATTGCTGTGTACCCACGTACATTAGTTCTTTACGTAGATCCTGTACAATGCATTGAGCAACTAAATGCCATAACTTCATCGCTGATGACATAAACATTTGCACATTCCCTTGAAAGGCGCTTGTGAAAGGCATTAGAGCCGTGCATTAACGAAAATGGCTCTGAGCACTATGGGACTCAACTGCTGTGGTCATTAGTCCCCTAGAACTTAGAACTAATTAAACCTAACTAACCTAAGGACATCACACACATCCATGCCCGAGGCAGGATTCGAACCTGCGACCGTAGCAGTCGCACGGTTCCGGACTGCGCGCCTAGAACCGCGAGACCACCGCGGCCGGCAGTGCATTAACGCGAAACAAACAACAAAAAATATGATAGGTCGTGTATGTGCTCCACGTAACATAACAAAAGAATTTGGGTGAATATCATACAATTTTTCATTATTTTCATGTAGCCTCAGAAACAACACCCAATGTTATTTTAAGCTGACTGCGATTTTGATATTCAAGCTTGAAGTTTGATAAAGTTTAGCAGACTGTTCAAAATGACTCTGATCACTATGGGACTTAACATCTGAGGTCATCAGTCCCCTAGAACTTGGAACTACTTAAACGTAACTAACCTAAGGACATCATACACATCCATGCCCGAGGGAGGATTCGAACCTGCGACCGTAGCGGTCGCGCGGTTCCAGACTGAAGCGCCTAGAACCGCTCGGCCACAATGGCCGGCTGGCAGACTGTTGCTGCACTCTCCGTTCGAAGGTTAAAGACTAAAATAAAGCACAAGAATTGGTCTTAAAAATCGCCGATAAAGGACATTCACCGTTTACACTGCTTCCTTACTGTACGAAGTACGATTCTCTGATGCAGTTATCTTGGAAACTAGGGTGAGACACCCATTTTGAATTTAAACATATTTCCTAACTTTTTTGTTGGCCAAACGATGCTTATTACTTGTAAATGTTGTAAATGACGCCTTTCTCATACCGTAGCTTATTATGAAATTTGCTTTTTTTGGGAGGGGGGGGGGGGGGGGGGGAAATCAGTGATAAAGCAATATGGAACACAAACTACGAATATTTACTCATGTTAATAATCTGTTTACTTACTCGTAAACCGATTTTTATCTTAAAAAGGAATTGTCTTACGGATATTACTGTCTGACTCTGCTCTTATAAAAAGAGAAATTTCTAACAAGATAAATAAGTACCATAGGAAATTCAGTTAATGTGGGCACTGCAAAATAAGTTGTTTTTCTAGAGACGCGTGAAGGAGGAACCTATTCACACGAGATGCAAACTTACAGATTAAAATTTTGAAGGAGTGGGATAGTCTCTGAACCAGGTCAGTACATTTTTGAGGGCAGAGCTTTTCCATTTGCGGCATCCGGCCTTTCCTGACAGCTTCCCTTAAACATTCAGCTTGTGACTACCAGCAGACTCCACGGCCTATTGCAGTAATTTTATTGTTAACATGTGTAACAGGCCAATAATTTAGTTGTCAAGGAAAAACAAAGATGACTGTGGACATATGACCTTATGTGCCGCTGACGTTAAGTTACAAACGCTTAGAAAGACGAAGAAGAAAATAAACACTTCAGTTTGTACAGTCAGAGGCACAGCTGTTCGCATCTCTTCGCTTGTAGGCTGTAATGCATCAAACACAAACTGGCTTTTCTACAGGATAATCGTCAATAAATAGGGAACGTATCCCTAAGAATGTTTACGTGGTTACAGGAAACACGGATCTTACCTACACGCAAGAAGAGAAATGATGTCTGCAATTACAGAACGCAGATTCTGTTTCCTTTTGTTCGCATGCTTACCTGTCGTTCATCAACCATAATAAAGTGAAATATCTCAGTGCGTGGCGTGCAGTAAATTAATCAAGCGCTACGTAATAGTAGTCGACGTAACTCACTGAAGGGAGCGGCGGACGATTCATCGAGCCTAATAAGTAGGCCGATATTGACGTACCTAAGTATGAAAAACCATTCCTGCGTCCGAATCAGCAGGAACGTAACTGGGCTACTAAAAAAAAAGAAAAGAAAAAAATATGAAGCACTCGCAAAATATTTTGACAGTGACATTGTATTCCGTATTTCCCATCCTATTTCTCTCTTGGTCTCTTTCTCAGCTTAAATTCGTACTAAACGAAACCTTCTTGCTGCACGACTGTGGCAGAAATCGATCTTACGGAACTTCCCAATGCGCGTGTTACCTGCGACCTGCGTTGTTGATTGGCAAGAAGCGATGCACATTTAGGAAGTCAGTAGAAAACGTATTTGTTTGCCAAAAATGTCTTTTCTGTACGATACGTTAGACGTACTTCACTGATTCCGAAGAATGGTTTTCATTTTACAAATAAATTCAACCAAGTGACATACTTTTGGAATATGTTTATCTGGCATTCATAATTTATTCACTTAACAATGCTTGCGGTGACGCAATTAGAAGATACTGTACTCGTATTTGGGAGCAGGGCGGTTCGAAACCGCTTGCGGTCATCTCTACGTTCAATATTTTGTGATTTCCCTAAATCGCTTAAGACGGTTTCTGGGGTGTTTCCTTCCAAAGCCATGGCCACTTCCCTCCTCCTCCATTTTCCATTGTGAGCTAGTGTTCTGCCTATAGTGACCTTGTCGGCGAATGGTCGTTATACGTGAGTGCGCCAAAGCACAGTTGTAAAATATTCTGTCGTTTGTAAATTAGAAACCAGAAACACTCACCAACTTCTAAGGTCAGTTCAGAGGAAATATCGAGAAAGCTCTCTCTTGATGTGCATAATTTAAAGGAAGTAGAGAAGTTTAAGGTTTGCCATCTCTGAGACGTCGGTATCGTTAGCTAGATTATTATTTATTTTTATTCTATTTATGTATTTGCTTATACATCCTGAGATCTCTTGTGCCGGCAATACATCTACACTCCTGGAAATGGAAAAAAGAACACATTGACACCGGTGTTTCAGACCCACCATACTTGCTCCGGACACTGCGAGAGGGCTGTACAAGCAATGATCACACGCACGGCACAGCGGACACACCAGGAACCGCGGTGTTGGCCGTCGAATGGCGCTAGCTGCGCAGCATTTGTGCACCGCCGCTGTCAGTGTCAGCCAGTTTGCCGTGGCATACGGAGCTACATCGCAGTCTTTAACACTGGTAGCATGCCGCGACAGCGTGGACGTGAACCGTATGTGCAGTTGACGGACTTTGAACGAGGGCGTATAGTGGACATGCGGGAGGCCGGGTGGACGTACCGCCGAGGTCTCCACAGTACATCAATGTTGTCGCCAGTGGTCGGCGGAAGGTGCACCTGCCCGTCGACCTGGGACTGGACCGCAGCGACGCACGGATGCAGGCCAAGACCGTAGGCTCCTACGCAGTGCCGTAGGGGACCGCACCGCCACTTCCCAGCAAATTAGGGACACTGTTGCTCCTGGGGTATCGGCGAGGACCATTCGCAACCGTCTCCATGAAGCTGGGCTACGGTCCCGCACACCGTTAGGCCGTCTTCCGCTCATGCCCCAACATCGTGCAGCCCGCCTCCAGTGGTGTCGCGACAGGCGTGAATGGAGGGACGAATGGAGACGTGTCGTCTTCAGCAATGAGAGTCGCTTCTGCCTTGGTGCCAATGATGGTCGTATGCGTGTTTGGCACCGTGCAGGTGAGCGCCACAATCAGGACTGCATACGACCGAGGCACACAGGGCCAACACCCGGCATCATGGTGTGGGAAACGATCTCCTACACTGGCCGTACACCTCTGGTGATCGTCGAGGGGACACTGAATAGTGCACGGTACATCCAAACCGTCATCGAACCCATCGTTGTACCATTCCTAGACCGGCAAGGGAACTTGCTGTTCCAACAGGACAATGCACGTCCGCATGTATCCCGTGCCACCCAACGTGCTCTAGAAGGTGTAAGTCAACTACCCTGGCCAGCTAGATCTCCGGATCTGTCCCCCATTGAGCATGTTTGGGACTGGATGAAGCGTCGTCTCACGCGGTCTGCACGTCCAGCACGAACGCTGGTCCAACTGAGGCGCCAGGTGGAAATGGCATGGCAAGCCGTTCCACAGGACTACATCCAGCATCTCTACGATCGTCTCCATGGGAGAATAGCAGCCTGCATTGCTGCGAAAGGTTGATATACACTGTACTAGTGCCGACATTGTGCATGCTCTGTTGCCTGTGACTATGTGCCTGTGGTTCTGTCAGTGTGATCATGTGATGTATCTGACCTCAGGAATGTGTCAATAAAGTTTCCCCTTCCTGGGACAATGAATTCACGGTGTTCTTATTTCAATTTCCAGGAGTGTATTTGCGGTGTAGATATATGAACTTTTACGTAACATTTAGTGGTAATGTGTGTGTACGTAGTCTGTAGCATAACAATGGAACTCTGGGAAAAATTTTAACCAACATTAGTACCAACCTAGTTAATAAATGGAGAATATTGCCGTGGGAGTGAGGACCTATTTGCAGAAATTTCTACAAAACATATACATATGTGATTTAGTATTCACTCGTATTTGTAGTGTGGAGGTGGGGAAGTGATGACTTACTAAGAGTAGCTCTGGAATACCTGGAGTAGTTTCAGTCAAACTTGCTACATATACAATTTACTATCAGAAAAAGCAGCACCTTTAGAGATGAAGTGCAGGTGTAAAGGGGTGGTACGTAAAAACAGTGGTAAAAGGAACCAGCACTGTATCCATAGTTTTCGAGGTCTCTTGGCTGATAGACGGCAGACATGGTGCAATTTCGCTTCTGGGATAGGACTGGTGGCAGTAAGGGACGAGATGTAAAACACAGTTTGGGAACCTTGGAGCAGTTTCAACTGCTGACAGTATTATGAATTTGATGCAAAAATCACATTACATTGTGTATATTGCATTTATTCGTTTATGAGTATGTGAAAAACTAAGTTTGGAGGGGAAAGGAGTGATCATGACCCCTTGCCACTCACCCCTCTTCGATCTGCGCCTGTATGTCATCTGAAGTTACGATTAAGGTTAGAAGGAAAGAAACAGAGAGAAGAACTAGGGTGTTGGAAAAGTGTAAGACTTCACGTGACAAGCGTCTAGAATGTGCTGCAAAGCTTTCCACCATGAAGTAAACACTTAAGCACAGTAGATTCAAGAAGTATGTATGTCTTCAGTAGTTTTGGAAACTGGAGAGCAATAAGTTCAAATGGCTCTGAGCACTATGGGACTTTTCTGAGGTCATTAGTCCCTTACAACTTAGAACTACTTAAACCTAACTAACCTAAGGACATTACACAGATCCATGCCCGAGGCAGGATTCGAACCTGTGACCGTAGCGGTCGCGCGGTTCCAGACTGCAGCGCCTAGAGAGCAATAAGTAATTTACAATGTAAGCATCGAGCTTGTTGTCAAAGCTGTATAGATACGTACACTGTATTTTGGATATTAAGCAGCTATTGGAGCAGATACCTAATGCTTAAAGGGTGCTTTTGAACTGTAAAAAATCAAACGTCTATGCATCAAGATGTAGTCGATCACTCAAAGGGGTGTCGGTTATGCACTTTCACCAATTAAGTAGGAGAGGAAATGACAATAGTAGAAATGGCAATACGTATCAGTAGTAATGGTGGTGATCGTGGTGGTGGTGGTGGTCGTGGTGGTGGCTGTGGTGGGGGTGGAGGTTTTGGATGAGCGGTTTTTCCGGAAGCAAACATTATTTTTGCAGCATTTCAGTGGGACTATCTCCAACTCGTTCCGATTCGAAAAAAAAGCGAGGGAACATAAAACTGCGAGCCTTTACTTCCCATCAGAAGTTTTGTTAAACTTGGAAATAACTTCTGTATTAGTGTGTGAACACAAAAATAAAAAATTCAGGGAATAAAAAAAGTGTTCTAAATCTACTGCTGCCACTTTACTGCACTGAAATAGAACGCTCCAAAATTTTTATTGCTCATTATGTATAAGACCTAAGTCAGCCATTTTGTCGGATGCAATGACAACGTTAAAAGGGCAGTGTGAAAAAATATGTCATTTGCGAATGAATTTAAATTATCAGTAATTTTTATGTAGAGAGTAGAAACAATAATACCTCAGTGATTTTCACCAAAGTAAATAAAAGTAAGGACAAAGGAATAAATATTTTTTATGTAACAAGAAGAATAAAAGAAATCAAACCTCCAGTTTCTTGGCAGAAAAAATTTGCAAGTATACGCTATCTGATCCCACGTATTGTTTCCGAATACTCCTTCATGTGAACTCAAGAGTGGTAAGATGGTCGGTCAGGCCAACTAACCATTTGTACCACAAGCTCGTGGAAACGGACATTCCTGTGCTGTTGTTATTTGAGTTACTGATTGCAGACACTTATTGATGGCCGGTGTTGATATGGTCGTTGGCAGGTTGTAAAATATCCTTGATAAGTCTCTGTAAGTCCATCTTTGTACAAGATCGTTGAGGGACCTCGGCTGTACGATGTAAAATTTAAAACTAAAGACACCTTCAGCCGTCTAAACAACAGTTCCTCTTAAAAAAGGAATGCGACTGACAGCTGAAGGTGTTTTAATTTTCATTTTGTTTTTTATCGCTTAGAAGTTGATCGAACATGGAATTTAATGTGATACTGTATTGCCATTGCTTAACTATCATATGACTAGACTATGTGGAAGAAGCAGAGTTCTTTATTACTGACCATTGCATACACGAAGATCATGAAAAACAGTTCTGCATCGTAGAAGCACTGCTGCTGAATTCTACCCAGGAGTATCGACTGGAGATTTACTTTAATTCCCTATTTGAAATGTCAAAGAAGCAGTTACTGTATGTTCCCTTCACACTGTAGCATCTCCTGCAAAATATTTCTTATTGAATCTCATAGCTCCTTAGGAATTCGTCAGCTGAATTTCCTTCTCGATCCTTAGGTTCGAAAGATATTTACAGTAGGTCATAGAAATACTGATTATTCTTCTTCTTTCACTATCACTAACAAAAGGACCTATGAACTGAATATCTCAACTAACTGAGATTTCTGTATCGACAGGATTTCTGAATTCATGAATCAGAAAACAGCTGGCTAGTAAATTTATATTGTTTTGGCTGCTGTAGTCACACATTGCAAAAGTAAAACGGTCTCTAGAAGCACCAGAGAAATATCACCTGATAACTCTTGTCAGACCAAACGAATGTTACGTCACTCCATCTCTTTCCAAAATCTATTCAAAATCCAAACAATACTTCCCCTTCAAAAAGGAATTTAAATAATCAGGTTATAAAAAATATCACCTTATAACTCTTATCAGACCCACAAAGTAGTTATTTCACCATATCTCTCTTTCTGGAAATTGCTCTATATCCAAACTATAGTTTCCATTGAAAAAGGGATGTCATTAATTGTATCATAAAAATGTTGTTGAGTTATATTATAATTATTCCCGACTGTCAGCGTGAAAACATGTCACCAATATTTTCTGAAAGAAAATTGCGTCATTGAACTGTTAACTGTTCACTTGTTTCACACATTCATGTTTACGACTTTACCGCCATTCTCTAGTCCTTATTGAAACGTTAAGATATATCTGACCTGCCTATGACATGCCATCTTCGAAGGAACATATTTTTGGTCTTATAGACCAGCTGTCGTATTGCATGATAAGAGTAATTATCGAAGATACATAATACGGGTGAGACTGTGCACAGTGAAAAACCTTTAACACACAGTATGGCTGATTTACCAGCTAATATATTCCTATAACCTGCATTCGTCTCTTCTGTTCATCAACTGACGTTAACTTATATACGTCATACTGTGTGTTAATAGGTTTTCAGTCCGCACAGTGTTAGCCATATTATCACCTTCGATATGTACTCACATCTGTCATGCGACAACTGGTCCAGAAGACCACAAATATATTTTTTCGACGATGACGCGTCACAGATTGGTCAGACATATTTTAACATTTCAAGATGCTCTTTAGAATAGCTATAAAGCCGAAATCATTCTACGCCATTGTGTTCCCCCAGGAAGGGAACATCATTAAGTCACCTATACTTCCAGCATGCCGAACAATATTTTGAGTTAAGTAGTTGAATCAAATACGTTCACAAAGAAAACAAAAAAAAATTACAAAGAGAACTTAAAATCAGATAAGATAATGAGATCTCTGTCTTATCATTCTTTAATTCTCTCATACCACAGGCTGTAAGATTTTTATACTTGCTGTATAACGCTGCAGACTGAAGAGTTTGGATGGTTAGAAAAATAGAGTCTATTAGAGCAACCCGGTAGAATGAATTATAACGTTATTTCTGCTCTTGGGAATTCGGACCTGAAATGCACATGCTACTTTTGGATTAAGAGTAACTTGTTTCAGTTACCGAAACGCTTCCTGTTGCTACAACGCCACCTCAACCTCGAGTTGAAGAATATATTGTGTACATTATTTCCTGCCAGTGGCCTAGATTAATTAAACCGGAAACAATTTACAGGAAAGCCGACCTGCACCGACATTCCCACTGTTGTTGCAACATTGGGGACATCCGGTCAAAGCAATAAAGCGGAATGGACAATGTGTTGCAGTGCCCTCAAGTGATGGAGAACAGAACAGTAAGCAAGCAACACACAGCACAGTGCAGTATGATTAGGCACCATCTGAGCTACACTTTGACTCACAAATATTCTTGGAAGGTGTAACATAATGAAAGGCAGCATCTAATAGCAAGAAAAATATCCATATCACACACCAGGACAGTTTCAGGGGAATTTAGATCAAAGCTTCAAACGTTTGCTGCACCGTCTAACTATAAATGATTCTCTGTATTGTAGAGATAGCACCCGATTCATTTGGAAGAACGCCATACGAAACCACTAAATGACACTGCTATCTGTATTTATTTATCGACACGCAGTTCCGATCAAGTGACCACTTCATTCAAGATCATGATAGCAGGTTAAAGTACGACTGCCTTTTCTGGTTTCTTTGCGGGGGTCGGGGTTGTTATATCGGGTGTGGCAGTCTGGGTCGTAGCTGATGGCCGGATACTCTTCCTTACCCCTCCGGGTCGCCCCGGGCCGGAATTCGTGCACTCCATCTGTCTGTGTCTAGAGTTAATCTTATCTTCGAGTTTGAAAACGTTTTCTAAATATTTGCGTAGCGTGTATCTGAGGAATGACATAGAAATCACCGCAGTATTTACCGAGTTGGTGTGAGTAACCACATGAAAACCACATCCAAGTTGGCCTCGTCGTTAAATTGCGAGGCGGATTCCATCCAGGGCAGGTTTGCCTCTTTGTGTCGGGAAGGGCGAGTTAACGCGCTCATTTATCCGGGGATGGTCGATTAATACACCCTCTATAATGGACTATTGAGTTACTTGTGCAGTATATGACAACATACAAGTAAGTCAGCTAATTTGCTGACTAAAAGTGTCCTCTAATACGTCGGAGACTTCGAGTTAGGCTCTCAACAAATGAATAGTAAATGTGTAGGTGGGTAGAATGCCATATGGTCGTGAAATTTTCTTAAAAAGAAATAGTGGTGTCCTAAACATCAAGGCTCAGATGCTCGTTATAGGAAAGTTTCACCAGTTTCGCCACGTAAAACAGCATAACGGAACAGAATCTAAATATTACCAGTGCTATTTAAAAGTACACTTAGCGCATTTTCTCTCCTTTCTTTGTAAACGTTACCCTGCAAATTCTAACAAGCACAGTATCATTATACTCCTCTATTTACGGGCGTTGGCTGTCCATCTGCGGAAACAGCAAGAAAAAAGGAGAAAAAGACTTCATTAAAGCCTTAAAATCTGAAAAAGAATTGCTGTTTTACTTGTGGCATACGACAGAAATCAGAATATATACTGTTGATATCTATGCGTCAGAGTCGTTTTTCGCGGAAAAAGCTTACAAGACATACACTGTTATACGAAATCTTTTCTCAGCTACCAAGAAAAATGGCAAAAAAATTATTGCGAATATACGCCCGAAGCCAGTTATGACACTGATCGTAACCTGAGATGTGACTGAAAAAACACAGAAGTATATCAACCAAAGGCATCGCCTGCGGCAACACAGATACCGTTGTAGTTCATGTACGCATTACCTAATTGACTTGACTAGTTTTAATTGTCAGACAAACATATTCAGATAGCCACAGCCATGGTGGCAACATGTTACAGGTTGGAAGAAGTGGTGAACATCACTATCAACACAACATCTATTTTTCCCCTTGACCTGTTCCACTCGCGAACGACGCCTGGGTAGAAACGGTAAACCTCCGTATGAGTTCTAATTTCTCCGACTACCTCGTTGTTGTCATTTCACAGGTATGTGGGAGGGAGCAAAGTGTTGCCTGACTTTTCCCTGAATTTACGCTCTCGAAATTTCACCAGTAAACTTCACCGTGGTAACAATGCCTCTCCTGTAGCGTCTGCCACCGGTGTTCGTTGAGTATCTACGCAACGTGCTCGAGCCGTCCTAATGACCACATTAAGGCGTGTGCGCTCACTGGGGCAACGAACAACAGAGACTGGATTCGGCCGTACATAGGTATTCGGCTTTTTATCCACACCAAGTGAAAGGGTTGGCACCGAGGCATTCGGTCACGTGGAATCGCCGTTGACTCTGGTAACTGGCCGACTTGCTCCCGTTTTGCCACTATTACACAGTAGCCTTTTAACTTTAATTTCACTAGCCGATATAATGAGGGAAGAAGAGTATTTTGCGGTCTTTGCTTGTGTAGCATTTATTTCACTGCAGTATGCTGACCGTCAGAAAAAGAAGAAGAAACGACGCTGGTGGACGATCTCTCTTTTATAAAGTAGGGAGCAGTGTGGTGGGACAAAATTAATGTCTACCTTAAAGGTGAACTGAAATATGAGCTGTTTCATAACCTTTTTGTAATGAAAGCTGCAGATTTGGCATTGTTGTAGAATTGTGGAGACTCCACAATTTTCAAAGATAACCTGTAGCTGAAATTTAACAGTAGCTACCAGTTTTGTTCGTTTCTCCTTGTCGTTCACACCGAAAAGATGTCAATAAGAAAACAGTTTTCTTTTGCGCACCGTCCGTATAACTTTCTAATAGCTGAGATGTTTCCCTCCGAGCATCTAGTCTTTTCAGTTTATTCCTACAGTCGGAGTTCCTAGAGGCCCATACAGATTCCCGTTCATGATAGAACTCTTTCACGATTAAAGTTTTCTCCATATTTCACTATGTACTGCAGTATTTTTGAAGAAAATAAATATACACACTTAGCGAGAATAGGAATTACCTGCAGGGGAAACAGCCACTGTTGAAATTAAGTTTTTCAGGACAGCCAGAAATTGCCGCCAGAATGTTTTATTGGCTGGTTTCACTCATTATTTTAACGTCCAACTACTGTACTTTAAAGCGTAAATTCCAGAGCTGGTGATGATGCTCTTGTTAAATTAAACAGCGAATCAGGCCACTAGAAGATACAAAACGCGACTTGTAGTTTTCCTAAAAAAAACGTACACATAGAACCGTTCTAGGAACACAACGAACCGTTGCTGAACCAATGAACATTTGATCTTGCATTCGGACTAGGAGAGCGCTCCGAAAGCCAAGCAACCGCCAACGCTTTGATGTTATCGTCATCATACCGAACCGCAACCAATGCCAACCGCTTCGTTGCCTCCGATTTGCCACCTGTACACAGTAAGAAAAACTTCTCGTGGTCGCGGAATTTTTCAAAGGACATCACATTGGTTATTACCAGTAGAAGTTATTTACTTCAGAATAGCAGTTTCGGTCTTTGGGCCATTTTCAAGAGGCACTGCAAAAGGCATGCAACTTGATTTCTTCAGTGAAAAGGCAGTTTTCTGACGATGACATATGTACACGGTGTAGGATTTTTAAGTCTGACACGTTCTGAAGCAAAAGCTTTTGCAATAACACTTGAAAATGCAATTGTGAAATAAATAATTTTTACAATCGATGATTAATGTGATGTCTTTAAAAAATACATAAATAAATAAAAAATAATAAATGAAAAGCATCAGCTTGCTTTTGTTCTACAATATTACTTTTATTGCTGACTGGTTTTCGGCTTACAAGGCCATCTTCAGACATTTACTGAGTATTATCACCAAAGAAGGTAAATGTTAGCAGACAACTTTGGAAGAGAAGTAACACATCTAAACTGAAGTAGAAACATACAGTCTAGATGTGTTACTTCTCTTCCAATGTTGTCTGCTAACATTTAACTTATTTGGTGATAATAGTAAATGTCTGAAAATGGCCTTGCAAGCCGAAAACCGGTTAGCAATAAAAGTAATATTGTAGAACAAAAGCAAACTGGTGCTTTTCATTCATTATAATGTTATTCTACCAAGAACCGACGGAAGATTCTGTTAACAAAATAAAAAAATACAAAAGCTAAGAAAATCTCGGTCAATGAAGCGGTTGGCTGCCGTTCGTTGGCCTAGTGTGTGAGCGCTCCTTCATGAAACGCGCCGCTTGTCTTTGGAACTTATCCGTGTCTGTATATTCTTCAGGTAGAGTGTAACGCGAAATAGTGGATAGCAGAGCTCCCCAGGTAGATCGAAACGTTAAGTACTTCATAGAACACATCGTTTAAAACTTTATGCCCAAGCGCCAGAGTTAAAAGGGGTTAAAAATTTTCAATAAAATAAAAGGCAGTAATATGTTTAAAATGAAGTTTGGTTCACTGAAAAGATTGCTCTTTACTCTTCTGGTGGAAAAGTGTTATTATTCTGTTGATGAATTCATTGAGGACAGCTTCACAATCTGAACACAGGGATTGTATTACATGTATTATTTTATGTACATGTGTAGCTGTAACTTAGAAATGTAAAATGTAATATAAACTTTTGTATTTCTCTTTAAAAAAGTGAAGAAAGTTTCTTTTGTAAACCTTGACATGTCTCCTCTACACCAAATCATATGATTTGAACTTTGTATGTAATGAGATGAATAAACCGCGCATCACATAACACAACAGCTCTCAGCGACGGCTGGCTTAATTACTGCACAGAGCTAAACGCGAACCTGTTGCACGTTTACTTCCACGGAAAGCGATACGCCGCTATTCGGAGCGCTGAGCGGGCAACCGCGGCCGGCCGGCCGGCGGCAGCGCTCCCGCGCCACTGTGCGCGGCGGGCGGCTCGCTCGGCGGCGAGGCGCGGGTCTCACGGCGCAGGACCGGCGGGCGCGCCCTCGCCGGCGGCCGGCGCGGCGGTTGGCGGGCGGCGCGCAGTCGGCGGCCGGTCGCCCGCGCTGCGGCAGCCGCGCCGGCCACGTGGGAGCCGCGCCTCGCCCGCCGCTGCGACACGTGGGCTGCACGCAGCGCCGACGCTCGCACCGCAGCGGAAGCCGTAAGTCACTGTCCGGCTGCGCGAAACGCCGGCCGAAAACTAACGACTCAATTGGCGAACAGCTCTGTACAGCACTAATTTATGACTAACCGCTACTGGTAGAACGAGGCTCTGCCGGCTGCAAAAGCGTTCTCCTTGTTCATTTAAATAATTCTCAAGCGCCAAATGTTCGGAAGAATATCAGTTATCTTAAACTCTTCATGTATTATATATTTTATTGTTGTCGAAGTACTATAACTCGTAATGTAGTGTGACCCACAGTCGGTGGTAATGGCATGCTATATTTATTGCATCATCAATATCTTTGTGTTGTAACCACTGTTCCAAGCAGATAAGCTAAGCAAATTTGATGTGCGGCCATTTTCCGCAGCAAGCATATAAATACTCGGCGTCTTGTTTTTCTGGCTTAAATATATTTCAGAAAGAAAAATGTTTAGATATATACAATGAATATGTTGTGGAATGTTCTTGTAATACTTATAAGCTTTCTCAGTAACTCCTTACGTTTATCGTTACTAAACACATAATTTTGGTTGCTAGCCAGGAGTTTCGTTGACATGTACATTTAGATAATGCTCGTCTGATAATTACGCAGAACAAAATCAAGTATCATCAAAAAATTGCCCTGCAGTTGTAACCAGAGATTTTACATGCATGATCGTGTATTACGAAACGATAAATTTTCTGTTACAGCCGTAAGTTTTCTAAGAAGCCTTATGTATTATTTTTTCCCTGTAAAGTCTATCAACAACATTTTCGTTCAGGATTATTTCGGAATGCATGTAAATATTTGTTTTATGTGTTCAGGCGCAGAAACAGAAATATGTTTAAATGTGGAAAACGAATATAAGTTATCGAATATTTTTGTAATTATACTTTTAAACATTGTGAATAACTCCTTATATTCATTATTGCCATACATACATCTTTTTGCGTTGTAGCCAGAAGTTTCATTGATGTGCACATTTAAATACTGCTCGTCTGCCAATTATTCTGAGCAAAATTCATTATTATCAAAAAATTCTTTAGCACCTGTAAACAGTAATTTTTTATGTACGGTCGTGTATTAGGAAACGATCTGTTTGCTGTTGTGGCCGTAAATTTTCTAAGCAAGTTTCCGTACTCATTTTTCCGTACAAAGTCTATTCTCTTCAACAGTTTCGATTGCCACTGCACTCAGGATTGTGTAGGAATGTGCGTGTACTAAAACTTTCAACTAGCATCGATTATTATTGAACACTTCTTTTGCTGTGGCATTCCAGGAATTGTGTTACGTATTTATATTTTTCAGATTCAACGTCTTACGAGAATGCCATAATTTAAATTAGAAGATTTTTAAAAATTGTATAGGTTAAACAACGCCTTGAACAAGATGGTATATTTCTATTTGTTTTATGTTTTTGACACTCTAACCTCAAATCTGTACATATACAAGTTAATTCCAACACAGTTATGAAACAATTATGTATCGTTTTAAGCTCTTTACATTCTTTATCAGATGTCATGTCTCATCTTCTCACTTCAGTAGACTAAAAAGTAATTGCTACCTGTCTGGTTGACAATAGAGCTAACCGTAATTCATGTAAAAACTACAACTCTTTTGGCTAGTTACCTGTTATGTAAACTCCACCAATAAGATTACTGCACGTCTGTAATGCTACGAAAAGTATCCGAATTAAGAGTACTTGAGAATAGGAGCAATCTATCACGTTCTCTGCAACAAAGATATCACTTACATCGCTTTCGTTTACAAACAAAGTTATTTGTATCTGTCACTCAGTGCGTATCTACCGTACTTATCATCACAAAAAGCAGTTTGTCGTTAAATCAGTCCTTTCGCTATAGAACTGTGAAGATACTGCTTCCCTAAATATAAACACTATCTGCATAAAACTAGTGGTATCAGTATCTGCATCAGGATGTATGATACACATAAAGCGGGATTCATGTTGCGGACGCCTAAGAAATAACTAACCGCAACTGAGAATCTTTCCACTCTGTTTCTAACTTACGAATACATCTACATCTACATCTACATCTAAAGGGAATAACAAAGAAAAATGAAACCTAATTTTTAATTTCAGCCTACACTATGACGTTATTGATATTTTCCCATGATATCACCCACAAATGCAATCGTAGAAATACATTACTGGAACATCAACACACTAATAACAGGTAATTACATACAAATTACCTAAACAGACGAAAGGATCCGACATTTTCTGACTTCGCTGAGTTATTTTTTGCGGAATAATTATATATATTAATCGTGGAAAAGGCAGGTGACTGACAGATGTACTGGAAGAATCCTATGTAAGTGTAATTAATATCCCAAACAGACCGCTTACAGAGACCTTTCCCTACCAATTCCTCATTATTGTTCGTCGGTCTAGCATCATTACCAATTTTGGTTAACGAAAAAATCAAAAATGGTTCAAAGAATAGCCGAACTATTGTACATGAGATTTTTCAATGAACGTAAGTACGCCGGCCGGTGTGACCGAGCGGTTCTAGGCGCTTCAGTCTGGAACCGCGCGACCGCTACGACCGCAGGTTAGAATCCAGACTCGGGAATGGATGTGTGTGATGTCCTTAGGTTAGTTAGGTTTAAGTAGTTCTAAGTTCAAGGACACTGAGGACGTCAGATGTTAAGTCCCATAGTGCTCAGAGCCATTTGAACCATTTGAATTTGAACGTAAATACGTCACAGAAGATTATGTAAATCACAGAGAACCTTACCCTCATTTTCCGGGGCCCTCGTTCAAAACGAATCTACGGACATACTGTTTCCTCTACAGTACGTTCCCAATAATGAGTACACGTCCAAAATCAAGTAAACTCTGGCGCATACAGCGGGATGTTAGCGGTTTTTCTTCACTGACATCATTCACGAATGGAATGCGAAAGGACGTGTGGAGAAACAATGCTGGTACAAATTATTTCCATTCCCTCCTAGGAAGACCACTGGCAATCAATTTATCCCGGAATGGATTCGAATCTTCAAATCGATACTGGAAACAGGTGTTTACATTGACAGTACATAGCTGTTTCCAATAAAAGTTACAAAAGTCATTGGGTTCCTGATGTTGTTTATGCGATAGAGTACTGCAAATTAAATATTGTTGGCAAATATTAGTAACACCAATACTATAATCAAATGAAACTACAATAATTCAGATCTATCGGTGGCCGATCGGTATTAATGATAGCATCAGATACATGATGATCTGCAAAAATGAGTCCGTTCTTACTGCGTTTCGGGACAGATTTTCAGTTTCGTCTGGTTTATGTTCTCTCTTTGTTTTAGGCGGCTGTACTTGCTAACAGTTTACGGTGTTTCACGTTTCATCCACTGTAGTTTATTATTGTTTTTTCCATTTTTTATTGTACTTCATACAGTTTATAAGCTATGGTTTTTTCAGAGAGTGTTCCTTTTCCATACACCTAATTTTTTCATCTTCTTATTTTTCTGATATGTGCCAACTGTAAGATTTGCATTTTTTTCTTTCGTGATTTAATTCTGATAATGGGTGAGTGCACAAAACCTACTATTTTCTTCTTTTCATTTTCAATTAGCCGATGTACATGTACTGATTTTTTTTCTTTTTTATAAAAAATTCCTTTCCAGCTGATTTGCAATTTTAGCGATTTAGCAAGTTCGGTATGTATTAGATGTTACTGTTCATTGAATTTTTAAGAGTTTTATTTTGATGAATATGACGAAAAGACAGTTAGATCTATATTACTGGAGGATAACATTTCATGGTAGCTTCAACTGCTTATATATGTAAAATCTGTCGTTGTGAAATAAGGTTTCAACATATCCGTATTTGGTTTATATGTGCAGGGAAAAATATTTTGTGTAGTTATAGGTTAATATTCACTCTGCAATATTACGAGGTTTTTTAAGTGATGTGCTAGATGGCGGTAATAGAATTCAGTGTGGAAAGAAACAGTCATTGTAACTTTTGTCTTATGAATAAGCAATTATTTTCAATGCTCCTCCTATTTAAATCATCGTTTACCAGCGTGTATTGAGTGTTGGGTAGGTGTAATGAAGAGCTTATTCAATCAAGCGATGATTTATGTTTGTTCATCCGCTCTACATTTGAAAGTCATCTTTAAAAGGAAGACAGCTGTGTACTTAACTGGTGGCAGTTGAAACAGGATGCGATAGGAGTGGACCAGAGAAACATAAATCTGATATAATCCAGACACTGAATTTAAGTCGGATGCTCTGTACTCTTTTTTAAACAATTAACTTCCCACCTACTCGTTGCACATAAATAATGCCGTCATAGTCTCGTAGCAACTATCATACAGAACAGTCATGAACACAACTATTACGGTCAGCGTCATTTTTAATAAAATTCTTGTTGGTGTGTGAGCGCAACGTGGTGCATAATATTCCAACGTTTTTGATCGCTAGTAGGAGCAGCTTTCATCAGGATGGTAATTTACCCCGCTCACTGCACATAATTTGCATACTAACATACTTACAAGGTGGTATGTCAGACAAATAGTTGTGCTTGTCAGTGCCTCCTGCCTCAGTTACTGAAGATAGGATTAGTCTGTATAATGGCGTGTGAAACACCCTGTGGAACATTACAAGAAAATGACCACAACGACAGGCTCAAACTCAATGGACCGAATGATGTTGCTAACCGACTTCTATTCGTTTCTTCGTCATTTCATAGCAGTATTGAACATAACACACGTGCTGGCTGAACCCTACATTCCTCTAACCAGTAGCACTTCATTTTTCTTAACAATGCTGCGGACTCCAGTTTTCCCACCAGAATCAATTGTTCTTGGCAGTACGGTGCATCGAGGTCAAATCTTCACCGTTCTCAGAATTGTAAACTACTTTACCAGCCCCTCATAATTCAAGTGCAGTCAGAGAGAAGGAACTAAATGGCACTTCCACGTACAACACCGCTCGATGAAGGCAAATTTCATTCAAGTGTCATGAGACATGTTACTTTTAACCAAGATTTCTACACCAAACACACACTTCGATTATTAACAGAACTGTTAACTATTTTGAGTTCCATCTACGATTTTTACTGTTTGCCCCTCTCCCTCATATCTTTCCACTTGTGTTAAACTTTGCATCCCCGCATACAATGTTCTACCAATTTATGTATTATCTCTTACAAATATTCTGATTATTTCTCCCTCCTCTTCAGATCAACCCCTCTATTGCTTATTACAGAATCTCCCTTACTGATAACAGTTTTCGGTAGATTTCTCACTAGTCTTCCTTATTTAGTGGTGTACCTATCTACTCAATTTTAAACATCCAGTTATGCTATCACATTTCACATTTGCTACTGTCTGCGTTTGCGAATACGACATAATGTAGACAAACAATTTCACAAATATCTTCCTCCATTTCTTGTTAACATCGCTTACCAATGGAGCTTGTGTTTCATCTGGCTTCTGTATTGCTTCGGCAAGATAGCGTAAGTCTGTTTAAGGGTCAACATTTTTCTCTCATTTCTGCAGCTGTCTTTCCTCATAATTTTAGCAATAAGAAAGCACTCTCGTTATAAACTCTCCTTGCAGTACTCCTCGTCAGGTTGGTCTAAGGTATTTTTTAAAATCCATAACACATATTCAGCGCTAAACAGGCTGCTCATTGCACAAAATCGTTCTCCTTTATTTCTTGATTACTTTCTAGCCAAAACGTCTTGTTAGTGTGTGAATTTAATCAATGGTACCAGTTCTCCTGGCCTTGTCTATACATTATCTAAAATTTTCTGTCGCTCCATTCGTCACTTATTTGACACGGAAGATTCTCGGTGCACACTCCTTAACTCCAGTCTTTCTATATTGGACTTATAGTTTTATTACTTCTAGATACTTTTTAGTTCCAGTATTTCGCTCTTGATCTTCCAGTCTTATTCTCTCTTCTTGGTTCTCGTACATGTCGTATATACATTCCTTTTCCTGTAGCTTACCCCCCCTCCCCTTTGTACTCAGAATTTTGAAAATCTTGCATCATTTGACATTCTTGAACGTGTCTTGATTTTTCTTTAGTTGTGCTTGCATTATCAACCGCAAAGTCCGTCAGAATTGCCTCCCTCGTGCCTTTACCTTTCCTAAAGCCAAACGGACTGTCATCCAACACATTCTCAACCTTTTTTTTTCATTCTTCTATATATTATTCTTGTCAGCAACTTGGATGCATGGGCTGTTAAGATGATCGTGTGATAAATCTTGCACTTGTCAGCTCTTACTGTCTTCGGAATTGTGTCGATGATTTTCTTCCGAAAGTCAGATGGTATGCCGCCAGACTCATACATTCTACACATCAAAGTGAATAGTAGTTTTTCTTGCCACTTCCCCCAATTACTTTAGAAATTCTGATGGAAAGTTATCTATTCCTTCTGCCTTGTTTGATCTTAAGTCCTCCAAAGATCTTATAAATTCTAATACTGGTTCACCTATATCTTCTAAATCGACTCCTGTTTCTTCTTCTATCACGTCAGACAAATCTTCTCTCTTGTAGAAGCCTTCAATGTACTCTTCCCACCTGTCTAACCTATTCTCTTCATTTAACAGTAGGTGGACTTACACGGTATTAAATGATGTAATTATTTATCTAGGGTGGCCTTTCTTTTTTCACCAGCCCTATCATCTCCTTGACATATTGAGTTAGTATTATTTCCACACACTAGTGGCGACTTTTCAGAGTTACCGGTTGTTGAAGTCCTTCTTCAGAAGCTCGCTTCTGGCTCCATCCTTGTGTTACACAGTCTAAAGCAGAGTGATACATCTACTAAGTAATAGATGAGGCTGGGCCCCTAGAGCTACAACAAACCACTCACATAACTCTCATAACACTCTTTTTCCAATTAAAAGCTAGATGATATAGCAACAAGTATAAATCTTTTGAAGAGATAAACAGTTCAATCTACAAAAGAGACTTTATCATTTTATACTTTGCCAATAACGCATTTCGCCTTGTTTAAGGTATCTTCAGATTCCCTGGCACAACAGCTGTTAAACGCATAGACAGCCGTCCATGTAAGTGCCTTAGCACACAAACACCGTTGTCATTATTTTAAGATCTGTGCTTGGTGCCCTGATATAAAGTAGTACGACTTCCCGGGAAGTCACGTTTAAATTACATTACCTCAGCAGGTAGTTCTCGTTGTCGAATTTAAAGAGACATCGCGAGAGCTCTAGCACAATATATAGCTCAGCTGAAAAGACAACAAAACCGCTATCAGGCCCACAGACATGAATGACAAAACGTTAACATGTAAGAAATACCGTTGTCCATGTTCTGGCAGCGCAAATTATACTAGGGATTGAACGAAAAAGATGTATATGTTTTGGACTGTGTTATATACTCTGCAAGGGCACTGCGCGAAGTCTCTCTTAACACTCGACAATGGCAACTACCTACTGATGCCTTAAACGTATTTTAAACGTGGCTTCCGGTTAACTGGCATATGTTATAACAGTGCACCAGGCAATGCTCTTAAAATATTGACTACGGTTTTCAATTTTTGCAGTCCTGTCTTCCTTAGTAATATTATGGTGTACTGGTACTGGACCGTCTGACTACAACTGAATGAAACACAGTTTTCGTGCTATACGCACTTCGCCTTTATTTTCTCCAAGGCATCTTCAGTGGCCTGGAATATGCACATATTTTTTGCCATTTAGTTTACAATTTGGTCAATGTACCTGTAGGTAGATTGGCATGAAAATTGTGCTTAATTCAGTTGTAGACAGCCGGTCCATGAAGTAAAAATTATCAGTATACCGTAATACTGACAACGGTGTTCGCCTGCTACGACATTTGCATCTATTGCTGCCTTTGTGTTTTTAAGAACCGTTGTGCCATGAGACCGACGTCTTTCGCCACGACACTGCTGTCTAAAACATTTTCGGACTTCTTACCATGTCAGTTCGGGGTAAAACCTCAAGCTGTCGACGGTTACCTCCATCGTCTTCGCCAGGAGTAACAAAGACAACGGCGGTAGTCGCTGAAAGCTTGAGGCTTTACCTTGAATTGAGGTGGCGTGAAGTCCGAGAAGGCTATATACATCTGTTTTACCAGCTTTATTGGCAAAATGTAAAATAATAAAGCCTGTTTCGTAGCCTCTTCACGTAAAATCCTCTTAAACCCACACATATTGGAAGAAATGACTGGCGTACCTTCTCGAAAATTCCTAGCACGTTGTGAATTATTTTCACGCCCTCGCAGACGCAGACAATCACGTTCGCGTATAGGACATACTTCCGAGCTCTCGTCGTTGAGTTGTTGTCGTTTCGTGGACGTAGCTCATCAAAGGAACATTTACGATCTACTTCTATTCGATTCGAAGGCCCCTAGCCCGCCCTGACTTTATCGTCAAGTTGTTTTCCTTCTCCACCACGTATAGACACCAAAGACTTGCTCGCGATCTCTGCCGCATTGAGAGCCCGGCGCCTATACACCGCCGCGGCGGTAGAGCGACGGCAGCACGGGGCAGGACCAGGTGCGCGATAGCATCGGGTTCCGGTCAGCGCTCGTTAAGGCGGGGGCAGCGACACGGCGCGAGTCCATTTTCTGTGTCATTACGCCTCGCGCCACTTAACGAGTGCCCTAAATTAGGGGCGCCGCCGCGCGGACTGATTAAGATCGCCTACAAAGCGCCGTTGCGGCGCCCGTGGGAGGCGCTCAATCCAATGGGGGGGCCAGCCGTCCCGCGGGAGGAGGAAGTTGCTGCGCTCCGGTCCTAGCGCGAAATTTAGCCGCTGTTTTGTCTGCACCTGCTGCAGCGGACCTAGCGACAGCCCCGAACACCCTTCGCGGCGTCCGAGTACGCGTTACACATAATGTTGTGCACAAACTGAAGGAACACGAAAACTTCTATGAAATCTTCTCGGGTTATCAACCGAGCAGCTGTGTTGCTGCAAAGTTTCGACGAGTTTCCTGTGAAAGTGACTTCGCCTGAAGATGACGCTTGATAAACTCGTCGAAACGTTCGCGCAACACATCGTAGCGGCTCGGTTGATAACTCAAGAAGATTTCATCTGTGAAATTTTCGACAAAGTCTGTATTCCCATGTACAACAACTTGGTAATAATAACTTGTGGCCTTGGAACTACTCCAGAGCCAGCGAAAATTCTGGAATGTCAGAAACAACAACGATAATGTGCCGTAAGTTCACCACAGATAACGTACTGTTCCTGTGTACGAGCGACTGTATGTCGTACAAGTCTGTTACATCTCTTGGTATACCGTTAAGATCTCCAGGTACGTGACATACTGACTCCCATATATCCCTGGTGTTAGATCGGAAGGGGAGGTCCAATTGCATGGTCATACAGCACCCTCAATGCCACATAAGGCGAGCAAAGATAATGTACTATTTCTGAGTACGTACTCGTATAACTGCTTGTCATTCAAACACGTTCCGTCCGTTGGTATGCCGTTAGGGTCTAACGCACAAGTACGTGAGGTATTCAGTGTCACATAATCCAGCCGCTGGACCAGATCGGGTGGTACATCGCTCCCCTGATCGAGTGCCTCTCGATTTATCAAAAGCCTCGTGTATGTGGGTCTAATTCCCGACGAAGAAACCGTTCCCACCAGGATATTTACAGTATCTGATGAGATTCGTACGTAGCCTGGTGTACTTGGTGGGCTGCGTCAGAAATTTCTACGATGTTGTGCCTGCATTAAACATGTTGGTCGCAATTTTGAACCCCTTCAGCAGTGTTTAACATTGTTTAGTGAACAGTTTTGCGGAAGTTAAGGTGCATGCGTATTGATTGTCATTGTTATTTCCTGCATCCCAAAGCTTTTACTGGCTAAGGATTGTTGCCAAGACAGTAAGTTTCTGATCCAGAGTTGTTATATTTCGACTTCTCCACCAGCTCTTTCAGCTTGTGCGCAGGCCTTAGAGTCGTCTTGTTTGTGCCGTACACTTGATCGAGATGTTAGCTCGTGATACGCTACATCTAAATATCAACTTTACCGGTCAACATCGATTGAGGTAACGATCTTCACACGGGACTTTGATTTGTAGGGATTACAATTCATCCGTCTCAAGACCACTACGTCACTTCAATCGGTGTTGGTCACTGTATGGTGCACGGCAAAGGGTACATTGTACCACTACTCCTGACAGAGGTCTGGGCTGATAAGAAAAATAATACACCCCTTCGCTTAGTGCTCTCAGGTACCTTATCCTTTTCTGTATCCGCACGCCTGTTAACCTGTGTGTACGTCTGCAGATATTAAACTTTGTAAACAGTTGTTGCACCGGTGCTTTGGCGGTAGGTTAGCACCTGGCCTGGATCCTCGTCTGCTGCAGTCGAATCTCGTAGCCTACATTCCATAACTAAAAATATAAAGATCGATTGAGTCAATATTGTAATACAAAGTAGCGTGTCACAGTCTTACTACGTTCCATTACGATTTCTCCCCAGATGGTCGTCGACTTCCTTTACATTTCTCGCAATGGAAGTTGCATGAAGTAGCAGAACTCAACATAATAAAACCATCCCCGTATTCAACTCGGAAAGGTTAAAAATCTTTACTGACAAGTTAATTGATTTGTTTTCAGGCACGACATCTTCATACTCGAGGGAAACCCAAGAACTTTGAGATCTCTCTTAGTGTCAAAAGCAAACTAATTGTACACTGCTTTGTCCAGCCTCACAGTAAAATTTTAAAAATCTGATGTCACAGTTCATATCCGTTGTGACAGTAAATTTTTTTTGCAGTTAAAAACGGGGCACTATATCCATTACTTTCGCCTTCCCCAAAAAAAGTCGCCCGATTTCTGTCTCATTATTGAATTTAGTTTCTGGTATTAGTGTAATGTCGCCCTCCTGTACCTGACACACAGTTGTATCCTTATTGTTAATATTATTACCGCACTCTCTGGTGCACAATTTAACCGACCACTTAAGGACTACAAATTGAGGGTAAAAGAAAGTTCACAAACTGTACCTCGCAGATACCCAGCGGCTGCTAAGTCATCTGTCCAGCGCTTCACAGATCGCACAATAGACGAACCCTCGGAAACACAGAACAGTGAGGCAGGCTACTGTTGTGATCTTCTGTCCAAAGGCTGATTTGATGCAGCTCTCCACCGTGTCTGATCTACGCAAGTCTCTTCTTCTCTGCTCTACTGCAACCTACATCAATTTCAGCCTGCCTACTGTATTCAGTCCTTGAACTCTCTCTACTACTTTTACCCCACGCAGTTGACTGCTCCTTCATGTCTCAGCATATAGCGTATTAACAGATCCCATATTTTAGTCAAGTAGTGCCATAAACATCGTTTCCCGTTACCTCGATTCATTAGATCCTCATTAGTTATTCGATCTACCCATCTAATCTTCAGAATTATTATGTAGCGCCACTTTTCAAAAACCTCTATTCTCGTGTCTGAACAATTTATCATCCACGTTTAATTTCGGTACAAGGCAACACTTCAGACAAAAACCTTCAGAGAAGGCTTCTTAACACTTAAATTTATATTCGATGTTAGAAAATTTCTCTTTTGCGGCAACCCTTTTTTTTTGCTATTGCCAGTCTGTATGGTATACTCCCTTGACTTCGGCCATAGTAAGAAATTCTGCTGCCCGAGTAGCAACATTTGGCTTCTACTTTTAGTTTGACATTTCTCAGACTAAACTGTCTTAATTCATTTACTCTCCATCAGACTTTTTTTTGTGACGTCCATTTCACATTCTCTTTTCACGACGCTACAAGGTTTGCTCAACTGGTCTTCTTATGCTGTCTGTGACAGGATTCCAATTTCATTGACAAATATCTCGATCCCAATTTTTCTTTGGTTTTCTTTAAATCTCATACAGATGGAATAACAAGGAGGAGACACTGCATCCCTGTCGCGCTTCTTTGTCAGTTATGACCTACTTATCACGTCCTTCGACTATTATAACTGCTGTCTCGTTTCTGCATAAGTTGTGGACTACCTTCCGCTTATATGTTATCCCTGAAAACTCCAGAATTTCCACAGAGAAAAGAATCTCGCTAGTCCAAATGCATCTAATCAGCGAAGTATATGCTGAAATATACCTTTCTGTTTTTAAGAGAAAATTGTAATTTACTGAGATATTTTTTATCAAACTTGTCAGACTACCCTCTTACTCCAACATTCATCATGGTAGCAGTGTTCCGCACCCATAACGGATAAAAGTTTTAAAAGTATAAAAGCTCAGATCACGTTGTCTGTATGGGTATATCAACTTCTCTCTCTCAGAATGAAAATGTAGCATCTTACGCACTTTGGGTTCTAGCTCAATTTCCCCAAGGCTTAATTGCCATATACTTTCATATCGAATCCAGATTACGAGTTGCTACTTTTAAATCATCAACCAGAAGCTTGTCTTCAGATTGTCACCAAGCGAATAACACTTAAGTAGAGAGAATTTTTAATATGACCGTAACGTACAAGCGGGCGTACGTTGTATCCTCACGTTTGCGCAAAACGTTTGTGGATGTGCATTGGCATGTTTCTTACGTGACGAACAAGCAGATTACGAAGCCACAGAGGAATGTAATTTGTTGTCATCTGTCGTTCATATCGAATTAGTAAATAGGTGTAGACTGTGTAAATCTATCCTGGTTTTCCTTGTCTTTCACTACGTAGTGCAGATACATTTCCCTTAATTTTTTTATATACTGATTTGTAATTTAAAGAACATACCTTTATATTTTCACCCTCCATCAGATAGCATTTTCTAACTGTATTCTTTTATTCTTTTTAATCTATTCATACAGTCTATCCAATATCTTCCGACACATCTATTTGTGTAAGTCTGCATTACACGCTGGGAAGAAAACAATAAGTAACTGGTTGTAGGTAAAAAACAGTTTATATTGTATTCAGAAAAAAAGGTGCAGTATTCAGTTTCCTTCCTTAAGAGCACATCGCACCCTGGTAAGAACAACGACACAACTCAAAAATTCTGTACTTGAGAAATCTCTGCTTAAGGAATTAATTCTATAAAACTTATAATGAAGTAGTATCAGCTTCCTTTAAATTTGAAGTTAGTATTATTTGCCGCAAATTCAATTATATCTTCCGGCCAGGTTGGCGAACTTCGATGACATAAATTAAAGATGCCGTTTTTCGACTTGTGCCGCTTTTCTTGCAAGGATGCTATTTGAGACTTGCGAAATTACAAAGCTGAAAAGTAGTTCATTACATGATATTTATTAACGTTAATTTTTCCATTTCAGGGCTTTAATCAGACCTCATAGACAACTGCCCGGACATGACTCATTCCTTCCTGAAGACTACGCATGCTGATCTGTGGCTTTGCACGGAACACGCCAGCAGGATAATTCCTGAATACTTCTGATGCCGCACACTAAAGAGGAAGCTGCTGGAACAATTAATTACAAACACAGGTAATTACACGTAGCAATTAACAGCAATCGCCCACCACTGTTTCCTCTGTTTATTTTAACAGAACAAGAGCTTTAACAATTTCAAGCCTAAAATTTTCAACATAAGATGGTGATAGAGTAGAGGACATTATATAAGACAATTACAGCCATCTGTAAATGAATCTTTCCTGGCTGAAATAGGTAACGGCTCTGTTTTGTTAAATAAATAGCTTGATTTACCCGCATGTCCTCGAAGACTTGGTCTCAAGCAAAGTGATATAATTACAAAAACTGATACAATTAAGCATGACAACTTGAATTCTGATGTCCTACATCGAACGCTTAAATTTTCGAGCTCTATTCAATCGAACGGTGCAGAGCCTCTGACTTAATGAAGGCATTATGTTGCACGCCACCCGAACCAGTCAATGCGAACGGCAGTATTGGAAAAGAATGGGTGTTATTTGAACAGCCAAGCTGCGTTTGCGGTGTGCGTCCCTTTAGAATGTTGTTAAGTGATTATAACAGGGCTTAAACGTTCTTCATATACTTGAGGACAAAACAAAGACCAAATTAAAGTCAGGGCTTAAACGTTCTTCATATACTTGAGGACAACACAAAGACCAAATTAAAGTATTTATATTATGATTTTAAGTTTCTATGTTTGATTTCCATCTTTGCTCACTGCAACTTTTTTCATTACTCATCACACTCGCCTCTTGAGTAGTACTGCTTCTAGTTACTCTTGGCCGCCGGTAAAACTTTTTAATACTTAAGACAGAAAATATAAAATTAGCTTGTTTATATAAGTAAAACTATATTTTTTACCAGCCACCTCCTTTTTTTTCTTCTTCTTCTTCTTCCTCTTCTACTTCTACTACTACCACAACCAGTACCTCTTTTTCTTCGTATGTTTTGTATTAGGCCTTTTTGTTATCTCTTAGGGCCCACGTCTTTCCCTTGGTCTGCCACGATCGCTTTCCTCTTGCAGCTAACCTGTTCAGGTTAAAGTTGTCTGCGGAGCTCTGCTAGAACTCAGACCTTTTGCATTCACTGAAAACTCCCTTCTGCACAGTGGTTAGCACACTGGACTCGCATTCGGGAGGACGATGGTTCCAACCCGCGTCCGGCGATCCTGATCTAAGTTTTCCGTGATTTCCCTAAGTGCTCAAGGTAAAAGCTGGGATGGTTCCTTTGACAAGGGCACGGCCCATTTCCTTCCCTATCCTTCTGTAATCCGAACTTGTGCTCCGTCACTAATGATCACGTTGTCGACGACACTAATCTCCTCCTCCTCCTCCTGCTCTCAACGATTCACATTGTGAGTTTAGCAGTACTTCTTATCCGAGGTTGTATCACAGCGCGGCACACACTTTAATATCAGATTTATTCAGTACCAGAATCCATATTACTTGAGGGCTGAAGATTCTACCAGATATTAAAATAAATAACTTATCATTTTTATTTGGAAAGACGTGGCTAATTTGTTACGCTACGGTTCTCAATAAAACTAACAACCGCATGGCAAATATTTATTTTTCGAATAATAACTAAAAGAGAAACGGATGCTTTGTATTCCAAAATGAATTTTATTACACACCTACGCAGAAATTATATTTTCCGAAATGAATCTATACCGGAATATACGCCTGTAAGGAAATTGCTGGTGGTTTAAAACAATTTGCATGACGGGACTTGAACCCAGGACTTCGTCCTATGCCATGACAAAAATACTACCTCATTAGTCTCGTTGGTTTCCACCACAGCGACAGTCATTGTGGACAATTAAAACCGCAAACATCTACCCATTAACGTTATCCAGCATGTTTTAAACTAAGAAACGTTGTGGAATATGCAATGACCAAACTGAAAACCAATGAACTAAAAATCCGAAGTCACGTCTAATTCCATTCGCTGATATTTTTAGGGCTATAGAGAATTTTTCGATTTTGCGTAACGGATGTAATGAGTTTTTACGGATTCCTGTTTCTCGCGTATTTCTTGTAAGAACTTGACTGTTATATTCGTCATTGCAAAAATTGTGATTGTTGTTTACCGACAGTGAGCAGTGCAAAGAAATGATTTAAAAAGACACAAGTAATTTGAGTTATAGATACGAAGAGTAGATTATCTTTATAAAGCAGTCAACTTAATTATTTACAAAATATTACAGGAATCGCAGATTAAAACTTGATATTTTAGTTTTACATAGGACTTTTGGTTTAATTTTTTTCCTTGTAGGACGAAATTATCTCGTCACCGAAGTACTGTTTTATGATTTATGTCCGTAACACTTGTAATCTCCCTCTTGTTGTCTCCTCGTATTTTGCTTATCTTACAAAAGTACGGGTACGCCTAAATTAGTCGTACAGTGCCCCTAGCAACTGCATGAAAATTTTCATAGAACAAATCGCGTCTTGTTGATCACGTCTGTTTTTCTCTTTGTAGTATACGTTGATATTTTACGTTAATGTATTGCTTAGGTCATAAAATTATACAAAAAATTGGTATTCTTTTCCTTATAGTTTCTGGTTTTACTAACCGGTAGTAGAAAATTGTCACATTTGTTCTGCTGGCAGAAGCAAAACACCGAAAAATGTCGGTTTAGGCAGTGGTTAGTTACAAAGCATCTTCCTGTTGCAGCATCCCGATATTACAGTGCAGCTATCTCCTAATGAAAAAATAAATAAAAAAAGATTTCCTTCTTGCTTCTCAAGACTTTTATCACTGTTACCAAGTGATGTATCACTTTACTCATCAAATGTAAATGATGTTATCTGTTTCGCAATAATAATTACAAAAACTGCTCTCGTGTCTCTGTAACCTTTTGAGAAAAGTGATATTGCTGCTAAGAAACCAATTGCGAGAGAACAGAGTGACAAGTGGGCCCGTGCAACATTTATTGCCTTCCGTTAACATGTTTTTATTGACAACGTAACATTTTATAAGCTGCCAGTTACTCTTTTCTCTCCCCTTCAGTTGAATTAAACGAGTAGAAAGATACGAAACGACTTTCGTCGTACGTAAAGTACGCCAGCGGCAAGACGCAATCAGTACCTTCACTGTGCGACAGTAATGGTAATTTACCGATGAAAGTGTCACTACATCGGGCTTGCTAAACACGGTATTCCGAAATTCCTTCATCAGAAAAAAAAATGCAGTACATGTTCTTGAGCTCGAGTCAAAAACAGCTGGCAAGAAAAGTAAATTAGGAGTAGATACCGTCGGTATAACGAAGCAACTTACGTCAATGAAGAGAAGTCCTCCGATACAGACTACATCAGTAAGGTTCTGTTAGGCGCTCCATATTTATCATACATACACAACCGCTCGCTAGCAAAAAATCCGTCCTAAGGACTGGAAAGATGCACAGATCAGACCAAAAAACAAGAAAGAAAATAGAAATATCCATTGAATTGTATCTCGAAGAAGACGATATACTGATAAATAGTCAGCTTGGATTAAGAAAATATCCTTCTTATGGAACGTAACTTGTTCTTTAATTACATAAAGTAACGAGTGCTGTCGACAGGGGCTCTCAAGTTAAGTCCATATTTGTAGATTTCCGGAAGTCTTTTGATAGTGTTCATCACAACCAGCTTCTAGTCAAATAGTGTGCCTGCGGAGTATCGCTCAGCTGTGCGACTGGATTTGTCACTTCCTGCCAGGATGGTCACAGTTCATAATCACTGACGGAATTCATCGAATGAAACACAATTTATATCTCTAGTTTCCGAAGTGTTATAGGCCCTCCGCTGTTCCTAATTTTTATAAAGGATTTAGTGGACAATCTGAGCAGCCCTCTTAGATTGACTGCTGAGGATGCTGTCGTTTACTGTTTAGTAAACTTATCAGAAGACCAAAACCAGAGGCAAAACTATCTGTATGGTGGGAAAAGTGGAAGCTGAATCTTATCAGTTAAACGTGTCTGGTCTTCTACATGAATTCTGAGAAGAATTTGTTACATTTCGACTACACGGTAAATCAAACAAGTTTAAAGGTTGTCGATTCAACTAAATGCCTAAGGATTACAATTACGAACAGCTTAAATTACATCCATCACACAGAAAATTTTATATCGAAGGCGAATCAAAGACTTCATTTTATCGTCAGAACATTTAGAAGATGCAACAAATCTACTGAAGATACAACCTACACTATGCTTGTCCGTCCTCTTCTGGAATACCTCTACGTGGTACGTGATCCTTACCATATAGGATTCACCGAGGCAGTTCAAAAAGTCCAAAGAATGACAGCAAGTTAAATACACGGAGGGCGTCATTGATTTGATAAGCGATTTGGGGTGACAATCCTCAAAACAAAGGCGTTAACCTTTCGGCACGATCTGATCACGAGATTTCAATTATTGGCTTTTCCCACGCGCTGTTCGAGAGCGAAACAGTAGAGAAACGGTCTGATAGTGGTCCGATGAATCCTCTGGCAAATAGACGTGCACTGCACAGTTTTCGTGCAGCTGTAGAAAGTCAACTAAATAGAATTTTCGAAATGAGATTCCGATGAGTTTAAAAGCAATTTGTATTACCAGTTTTGACTCATGACTGTGTGAAACAGACTTTTAATGTGAAGCGAGTTCATAGAAGAACTGCAGGCTATTCAGCACGATATCGATATGTGCATGTTGTGAATTACTGGGGGAGATAGGAGTAAAAAACTATTCCAGGAGCAATCTGAAGTGGAATACGAATTTATAATTTTGATGAAAATGAAATACAAATTGTCGGACATGTTCTGAGGCGAATGGACTTAAGACAGACCATTGATGTTTTTAAATACATCGTGATCGGGCACAATAACTGTACGAGTTACATGTCACTTTATTAACACTAACAGTTTAGGACAAACGACAGACGATGCTGAACCAAAAAAATGTTAATGAAAGAACATGTACCCAGCCATTATCTTTAGTATCAGAATCACATATACAGGATGTCCCAGAGCTGTTGCGACAAAGTTCTAGGGGTTGTAGAGAGCGTCCGATGGGACAATTCGAGGTTAGGAACCCGTATCTGGAAACGTCATCCAACGAAGCTCCAGAGCGTCGAGGGTATAGGAGCCGGCGCCTGCCACTATGTGACCCCTGCTGCAACAAACGTAACTTCATACGCTCACGCACCGTAGATGGAATGTCTCGAAATATTGTTCGTTATTCAGTGATTGCGTCAATCGTCAGGGGAGACGATGGAGCTAGCCGGTGCGTAGAAAGACCTTGTCTCCTATGAATGTGATGCTCTGTGGCTTTAGTGGATTATCGTTCCAGACACGGATTGTCATCCACAGTTTATTTTTCTCCCGGGCCCTATGTACGAAGGAATAATAAACTGCAGATGGAAACACATGTTCAAGGCGGCATCCACCGAGGCCGCAGAGCATTACATTCACAGGAGACAATGCTTGCCTATGCAGCAGGTAGCTCCATCATCTCCACTGACGATCGTGGCAATTAGTTGCTGTCACTGAATAACAAACAACATAGTAGGATGTTCCGCCTACGATCCGTCACGTTTGCTCCCGAAGGGGTGGTATAGCGACAGGCGCCCGCGCCTATAGTTTCGAGGCTCTGTAGTGTCGTTGGATCACGTTTCCGGACGCGAGTTTCCATCCTCGATTTGCTTCAGAGGACACCCTCCACAAACCCCAGAAAATTATCGCAACTTTTCTGGAACAACCTGTGTACACATAAATGATACAAATGTCTGTGACTGGACGTATGTCCTGTAGTTAATGCCTTTTTAATGCTTTTTGTACCTTAGGATGGTCAGCTACTTGAGTGAAACAGGTAGCGTTAATAAATTAACTTTCGGGCACTATACCATGCAAGAATGATTAAACAAATATTTAAAACATGTAAATAATGGCCTTCATTAAATTACCAAGAAAGTTTCTTGCCCCATTCTAGGACCCCAGTAATCCCTTCCAAATCCACATTCTTTAATGAATCAGACTCCTACCTATAAAACATCACATCTCCTGAACGGGTGTAGTCCAAGTAAATCAAGTGGTACATGTCGGCAGTGTTTCCAAAAGCCTTTGCGAATAGAATTTGTTGTAAAAAAAACTGAATGTAATGCCTGGTGCTGGAGTTTTACTGTATGAACAGCAAGACTGTAGTAAGCAGTAAACTTTTTTCTTTTCGTTATGTTGTGTAGGGTGCCAGCGTCAGAAAGTTTATTGAAGGTTTGAAATTGTGTGAAAAGTTTGTTGGAAGCGGTTAAATGCTCTCATTCTCAAACACGAGATGAATACAGTTTTGGTAATTTACACAGTGTGAGTTATGGTGATTCACGACATATGCGCAGTTTTCAATTTTAATACTAGACTCATTGTTTTAAGCTCTCAACCTAAGACTATAAGCCTTAATGAGTAGCTTACTACAGCATTTTAAATTTTTAAATTCGGTAAATAATTACGTGAAATATTGATAGTCCAATTGTTGTTCCCCCATGGAAGTCGTTAGATAGGCAACATGCAGTTTGAAATGTGCGCCGTTTTAGAAGTTTATTAATTTAGGTAAGAAAATAGACGGCGATTTAATGCAAGGTAAGTAGATCAAATGCGGAAAAAAAATTTCTGTGAGTGGAGTTAGGGTCCGCGCAGTAGATTTTTCATGAAACTGTTGACATCGGGTCTGCGCAGTAGATTTTTCATGAAACTGTTGACATAAAACCATAAAAGTCTTTAGTATTAATATTTAGTTTAGGTACTAATATATTTAATACAGTGGTTAAACGAAGTAATATAATGATCACAGAACAGATAAAGCCTAATTTTAGATTGTGGTTGGTCGTTCTATGCCCGATGGGAAAGCTATATGATATCTTTGGGTCGTTTCTCCATTTCGCTTTCGACCTTGACATACCTCTCGCATTCTCTCTGGATTGGTCTTTTTAGGCTTTTTGGATTCCTCTCGACTTGCATTTTCTGTAATTGCGAGCGTATGAACAGTTTAATACAAATTTTCAATTACATTCTGGCGAGCATTTTTATTGTGTAGTTTTGAGCACTTGTAGGACTCTGTAAGCTGTCCAGGATGACACTCGAATCAGATTCATAGCTTCACGCGTTTTCACGCTACCCATATTTGTAATTTTACACAGCACTAATTCGTGACAATCACGCACATGCACCCGGTGCTTAATTTCTAAAATTTTGGGTGCTGAAACGCAACTCTTCAAGCATACAACCCCTCACCACCCTCACCAGTACCACCATCAACAACAAGCCAACCTTAAAAATTACGATTTCCGATTTCTGAAAGCGTGTGGTAATACTTACAGCTCAGGTTCGTAAGACATGATTTCTTAGAAGCAAAACAATAAATCCACAAGATTGAAATAAACAACAGGTGGTACCGTCTGTCCCTTCAGCAGTCACTTTGCTTCCTAGTTCTGCTCGACACATACTGGAAGAAGTCGGTAGTCTTCGTGACTACGACGTTATGTTTCCAACTGCTGCCACCCACAACGTTGAAACAGTTGCACTGTAGCTGCTCAGTAAATATGTGGTTAATATTAACTAATAAAGCATATGGCGATGAAGATGTTCATGGCGCATGGGGGTCATATACAACTCAGACTTTTCTGTGTTGCATAGGAATATCGTGTTATTATAGAAAATGGGAAAGCGATTAGTGTCCTTTTAATAACAATTCTGACAGAAACGAGTAACACAGACATGGCCTAATAATTGGTACTTTATTGCTGTGACAATAATGTTCCTGCTGCTGGGTGTCGTGAATTTAGTTAGACACGTACATGCAGTAAGCTGGACTTTGCCCTACCTGGTCTTTCATGACGTCGCTGCTGGACATCCGTGGCACGAACACTAGCCTGGAACTATTCTAAAGACGTGACGTAACAAAGAACTGCAATGTTTCATTTGCTTTAAAAGATTAAGGATCTGTCTGCCACTTTTATGAAATAATAAAATAGGAAGGAAATTATGGATAACAGTGGGAAATAAAAATTTAACAATTCATTCCCAGTGCACAATAAATTCGCCCACTAGCTCATCTGGTATCTGTGTACCTTTAACTGCTTGCAGCCCTTGAGAACGGACAAATTAACGCGAAAAATAGAGTTCTTCAGCCTCGGTTTTTACCCTTTAGCACTGGCTATCCGTAATGGCTAAATATTGGTATGATACCCGATAGTAAAATGATTTTTGAGGAGAGTTTCAAAAAATTAGAATCAGTAGGACATACGTGGTGATTTTGTGGTGTATTCAACTACTTACCACTTTTCGTGAATAGCAACGAACGACGAGCGGACTAAGTTTATTTTACTTTCCTGTTTAATTTAATATTTTTATTTAGTGTGCCTTGAAAGTGAATGACTCTAAATTTTTCAGTCTTTGTTCCACTTCTACCTTAATACAGGAAATAATAGGAATAAAAAATCCCGAAAATCGGTTATTTCAGATATGGGTTATTTCTAGTGGTGAAACCGGTTGTTTCATCGATTATCACCACTCTAAGTTGGATACGTACAGCTGAAAAGTGCAATGCATGAAAAAGCCTACCGAAGTCCTTTATACAGAAAGAGAGTGATTCATGACGATACTGATTCATGCTTAGACAGACAGGTTAAACTGGCTTGGAAGAAAACCGATATAACCGGAAACCGGTTGTTTCATCGATTATCACCACTCTAAGTTGGATACGTACAGCTGAAAACTGCAATGCATGAAAAAGTCTACCGAAGTCCTTTATACAGAAAGAGAGTGATTCATGATGATACTGATTCATGCTTAGGAAGCTCGTAATTCAGAAGCGGCGTTCTTCTTCAACGTCTCTTTCTTATTTTCTTCCTAGAACTGTTTTTTGTTGTGTGAGTGTGTTACGGGAATATAGCTGCCCGAAATCATTTTCGTGAAACCAGACTCACAGCAGCATTTCTACAACGGTTACAACAGGTGTCTGCCTCTCTTTTTTTTATGACTTTAGTGCAGCGCTCATTTCGTGTTCCGCCTCTCGTCCGCCGCTCGACGGAACAATGGAAATATAAGCAAACAAAATAATCGAGGAAGGCGGCAGAGGAATTCGGTGTTTACGCGAATGAGCCACAAATTTCTTAAATGCTGCGCATTCCGCCGCCGGAGGCACGGCCGAATGAGACGGTGTAGCGCGTTTTTGCGGCGCGGTTTTTCGCGCCGCCCGCCCCGGTGGACGCGTGCTGGACGCACCGCGAATGCCTCCTCCCTCTTTTTCTGCCGGACCCCGCTTCCCGCTCGCAACAGATACGCCGCAAATTACCGCCGCGCTATCCCTACACCTGTTTGCCGCGATACGCGCCACCGTCGGCGGCGGGCGCCGGCCGCCGTACCCACCGAGCTGTCTCTTTTTTCCCGAGCTTCCCTCTTCCTGCCCCCCCCCCCCCCCTCCTCCCACCTGGGTCCGCTATCGCTGGGCGTCGTTTTTGTTTGGCTGCTAAGAGGCGCGTAAATCGTCGGAGATATGCGAGGCGCGTTAATTGATTTCGTCTGCAGCGCGGCTCTACATCAGTTTCATTTACATTCACGCCCGGGGCTGGGCCAGTCTTTACGCGTGGCGCTGCGAGCCGCCTTCCCCCGACGGAAAGGCGCGAGGGAGTCGTGTGTTGCGATCTCTCTGCACATTTAGGGACACATTCTTCTCCATCATCATCAAGTACTACGCCCTTTGATCTCTTGCGCCTCGGCATTGTTTCTCACCATCTCCTTAAGGGACGTCCAACGTTTGTCTTTCCTTTTGGGCTATGTAGTACTGCAGCGCTACATATCCTCTTATTAGACATACGTTGAACATGGTCTTTCCAGTTCAATCTCCATATTTTAGTTATAGTTGTAATGGGTTCTGCATTTAATTATCATGTAATAACTGTGCTACTTTTACGGTCGAGTAATGAATATCTCACTACAAAGTCGAGGAAGTCCATCGCTGATGATTCGACTTGTCGCATTTGCTCTAACGTTAAGGTCAAACATTAGCTATCAGCCGCGGTGGTCTCGCGGTTCTAAGCGCGCAGTCCGGAACCGTGCGACTGCTACAATCGTAGGTTCGAATCCTGCCTCGGGCATGGATGTGTGATGTCCTTAGGTTAGTTAGGTTTAAGTAGTTCTAAGTTCTAGGGGACTAGTGACCACAGCAGTTGAGTCCCATAGTGCTCAGAGCCATTTGAACCATTAGCTATCATGTGACAGCAAAGGTAAGTCTATTACTCTGTTAAGTTTAATTAATAAACATCGCACTTTAGTACGGCTTTACACTGTCGCACGAACGACAAAGAAACAGCCACAGAAATAAGTGACCAAGGGGAAAAGCAGCACCTAAAATCGTTCAGCAGAAGGAAAGCCACTGGATCTGACGGGATACCAATTCCAATCTACACAGACTACGCGAAATAAATTACCTCTTTTCTAACGGCAGTTCACAGTTGGTCTCTTCTTTTTTTTTAATAGAAGAGCTAAGTGTTCCTAATGGTTGGGAAAATGCTCAGATCATTCCAGTTCCTTGATCACACGAAGACAACTATAGATTTATTCCTCTGACGTCGATGTGCTGTAGATTTTTGAGGCATCTAAGAGGCTCACGTATTACGAAATTTCTGAAAACCGAAAATCTCCTCCACAGGAACCAGCCTTGGTTCGGAAATGAACGATCTTGTGATACCAGGCTTGCTTTGTTCGTCCGCAAGAGCTACAAAGCAGGAGATAGAGCCACCCAGACAGATACGGTATTCCTTGGCTTCCGTAAGGCGTCCGAAGTAATAAGTGCTATCGATCGGGGATGTCAAATTGATTCCATATTTTTAGATTTCCAGGAGGCTTTTGACACCGTTCCTCACAAGCGTCTTGTAACAAAACTGTGTGCCTGGAGTATCGCCACAGTTGTGCGACTGGATTCCTGATTTCCTGTCATAAAGGTCACAGTTCGTAGTAATAGATGGAAAGTCATCGAGTACAACAAAAGTAATATCCGGCGTTCCTCAAGGAAGTGTTGTAGGCCCTCTATTGTTCCTGATCTATATTAACGACATAGGAGACAATCTGAGTAGCCGTCTTAGTTTTGTTTGCACATGATGCTGTCATTTACCGTCTTCTAAAGTCATCAAATGATCAAAACGACTTGCAAAATGATTTAGATAAGGTATCTGTATGGTGCGAAAAGTGCCAATTGACCACGAATAAGGAAAAGTGTGAAGTTATTCACATGAGTACTAAAAGAAATCAGCTAAATTTCGATTACGCGATAAGTCACACAAATCTGAAAGCTATAAATTCAACTAAATACTCAGGGATTACAGTTACAAATAACCTAAATTTGAGCGATCACATAGGTACTATTGTGGGTAGAGCAAACCAAAGACTGCGATTCATTGGCAGAACATTTAGAAGGTGCAACAAGTCTAGTAGAGAGACTGCTTACACCACGCTTGTCCGCCCTGTTCTGGAGTATTGCTGTGCCGTCTGGGATCCGCATCAGGTTGGACTGACAGATGACATCGAAAAAGTGCAAAGAAGGGCAGCTCGTTTTGTATTCTCGTGGAATAGGGGAGATAGTGTCACAGATATGATACGTGAATTGGAGTGGCAGTCACTAAAACAAAGGCGTTTCTCGTTGCGACGGGATCTTCTCATGAAATATCAATTACCAGTTTTCTCCTCCGATTGCGGAAACATTCTGTTGCCACCCACCTACATAGGGAGAAATGATCATCACGATAAAATAAGAGAAATCAAGGTTCGCACAGAAAAATTTTAGTGCTCGTTTTTCCCGCGTGCCGTTGAGAGTGGAACGGTAGAGAGAGAGTTTGAAGGCGGTTCATTGAACCCTCTGCCAGGCACGTTATTGTGAATAGTTGAGCAAATACGTGGATGTAGATACAATTCCGCGCTGCCGCCTATTGAACAAAATAAGAGCGTGCGAAAGTTGTGTGATTGTTTCTGGCAGACAGAACATAGCGTGCCTTTCTAGTGGAAAGAAGTCAACAGACGTAAAATTAATTTCCAGTGTGCCGCAAGAGACTGTCTGAGGACCATTACCATTCATAAAATATATAAACGACCTAGTAGATCTACAACTATTTACAGGGTGTTTCAAAAATGACCGGTATATTTGAAACGGCAATAAAAACTAAACGAGCAGCGATAGAAATACACCGTTTGTTGCAATATGCTTGGGACAACAGTACATTTTCAGGCGCACAAACTTTCGAAATTACAGTAGTTACAATTTTCAACAACAGATGGCGCTGCAAGTGATGTGAAAGATATAGAAGACAACGCAGTCTGTGGGTGAGCCATTCTGTACGTCGTCTTTCGCGTGTGCTGTTCACAACGTGCAAGTGTGCTGTGGAAAACATGGTTTATTCCTTAGAACAGAGGATTTTTCTGGTGTTGGAATTCCACCGTCTAGAACACAGTGTTGTTGCAACAAGACGAAGTTTTCAACGGAGGTTTAATGTAACCAAAGGACCGAAAAGCGATACAATAAAGGATCTAAATTTCAACGGACTGGAAACGTGACGGATGAACGTTGCAGCTGCGGTCCAAATGACGCCAGCGTCCACGTATCGTCTCATGCGCCAGAGTTTACACCTCTATCCATACAAAATTCAAACGCGGCAATCCCTCAGCGCCGCTACCATTGCTGCACGAGAGACATTCGCTAACGATATAGTGCACAGGATTGATGACGGCGATATGCATGTGGGCAGCATTTGGTTCACAGACGAAGCTTTTTTTTACCTGGACGGCTTCGTCAATAAATAGAACTGGCGCATATGGGGAAAGCCCCATGTTGCAGTCCCATCGTCCCTGCATCCTCAAAAAGTACTGGTCTGGGCCGCCATTTCTTCCAAAGGAATCATTGGCCCATTTTTCAGATCCGAAACGATTACTGCATCACGCTATCTGGACATTCTTCGTGAATTTGTGGCGGTACAAACTGCCTTAGACGACACTGCGAACACCTCGTGGTTTATGTAAGATGGTGCCCGGCCACATCGCACGGCCGACGTCTTTAATTTCCTGAATGAATATTTCGATGATCGTGTGATTGCTTTGGGCTATCCGAAACATACAGGAGGCGGCGTGGATTGGCCTCCCTATTCGCCAGACATGAACCCCTGTGACTTCTTTCTGTGGGGACACTTGAAAGACCAGGTGTACCGCCAGAATCCAGAAACAATTGAACATCTCAAGTAGTACATCTTATCTGCATGTGAAGCCATTCTGCCAGACACGTTGTCAAAGGTTTCGGGTAATTTCATTCAGAGACTACGCCATATTATTGCTACGCATGTGGATATGTGGAAAATATCGTACTATAGAGTTTCCCAGACCGCAGCGCCATCTGTTGTTGACAATTGTAACTACTGTAATTTCGAAAGTTTATCTGCCTGAAAATGTACTGTTGTCCCAAGCATATTGCAACAAACGGTGTATTTCTATCGCTGCTCGTTTAGTTTGTATTGCCGTTTCAAAAGTACCGGTCATTTTTGAAACACCCTGTATATACTCCGTAAGCCAGCGTACTGTACTTAGCGGGGGCTATCACATATCATTCCAACTCATTTCTTTACCTGTTGCAATCTCAAATACAACGAAGAAAAGACGACTGTATAAAAGTCTCCATGCGATCCCTAATTTCTTGAATCTTGTCTTTATGGTCCTTACGTGAAATGTACGTTGGCGACAGTGCAATCGTTCTGCAGTCGACCTCAAAGTTCCCACAACAGTGCCTCGCAAAAAGTACATCGTCTTCAAGGTTCAGGAACCATCTCGCTAATACAAGTAGTTGTGTGTCGATCGAACCTACCAGTAACAAATCTACCAGAACACATCTGAACTGCATCGATGTCTTTCTTTAATCCAATCTTGTGGAGATTCAAAACGTTCGAACAGTACTGAATAATAGGTTGCACTGACGTTCTATACGCCGTCTCCTTTATAGTCGATGTACACCACGGGTGGCCAAAGTTTCGGCTAGCGGGCAATGCACGGGGCCGTGCCACAGCTCTGAGATTCGCTTCACATTTCCCCCACCGCCGAACGGCGCTGTAAGCGGGAGGAGAGGAAAACAGCGAAGTCGCCGCATTTACACTGATGAGCCAAAATATTACGACCACCTGCTTTATAGCTTTTTGTCCGTCTTCGGAACAAAGTACATCACTCATTCTGCATATCAGGGATCCGACAGTTTGTCGGTAGGCCTGTGGAGGTAAGCGGCGGTACATGTCTATCCACAGCTCATGTAATTCGGGTACGTGGTGATGGCGCCCGATAGCGACCCAGACGGGCTCCATAGTATTTCTACCAGGCGAAATTGTTCGCCGGGACATCAACGTGAGTTCATCTAATGCGCCTCAAACCACTGTTGCGCAGTTCTGGCTCGGATACACTGACATAGTGCGCGAAAGATGACATCGATTTCGGGAAAGACATCAAGGATGAAGGGATACAGATGGTTCACAGCTGTCAGTGTGTCTCCGATTACTGCCACAATTCCAATGCAAGACCAGGGGAATGCCTCCCGTAGCACTGCTCACACTAGTCTGTGTCCATGGAGCGCTGCACGTTTAGATCCGCCGCTCATCTCGATGACGGCGTTTGTGGAGGCGACCATCGACCTAGTATAGCAAAAATGCGGTTCACCCGAATTGCCGACAGGTTTCTATTGATCGACTGTCGAGTCCAGATGGTCTCGTGACCACTGAAATCGTAATTGATAAGTCGTTGGGTGAACATGCGAACACGTAGGGGTGGCCTGCTGCGGATCTCCATGGTCAACAATGTACGACGAACGGTGTGCTCCGAAACACTTGTGCGTGCACCAGCATTGTGCTTTTTCGGCAGAGATGCCACAGATCATCATCTATCCTACTTTACAGAGCAGACAAGCCTCCACACCCAACATTCTGTGAAAAATCGTGGAAGTCCAACCATTTAGCGCCTATTGGTAATTTCACTGTCCTTCTACCTCTCTGAGGCAACGGCTTTGCCACAGTGGATACACCGGTTCCCGACGTTAAGCGCTGTCGAGCGTGGCCAGCACTTGGATGGGTGTCCATTCGGGCCGCCATGCGCTGTTGCCATTTTCTGGGTTGTACTCAGCACTGTGATGCCAATTGAGGAGCTACTCGACCAACTAGTACCGGCTCAAAGAAAACCATCATAACGACCAGGAGAGTGGTGTGCTGACCACACGCCCCTCTTATCCGAGCCGGGCGAGGTGGCGCAGTGGTTAGCACACTGGACTCGCATTCGAGAGGACGACGTTTCAATCCCGCGTCCGGCCATCCTGATTTAGGTTTTCCGTGATTTCCCTAGATCATTTCAGGCAAATACCGGGATGGTTCCTTCGAAAGGGCACGGCCGATTTCCTTCCCCATCCTTCCCTAATCCGAGCTTGTGCTCCGTCTCTAATGACCTCGTTGTCGACGGGACGTTAAACACTAATCTCCTCCTCCTCCTCCTCCTATCCGCATCCTCAGCTGAGGATGACACGACGGTAGGATGGTCCCATGGGCCACATGTGGCCTGATGACGGAGTGCTTTTTCTACCTCTTTGCGTAGATGGTCACGACAGTAGCACGTGAACACACCACCACTTCGCCGTTTTCGAGATACTCTTTCACACGCTTCGCGTAACAATAACCTGTCCTTTGACAAAGTCGCCAATCTCGGTGGATTTCTCCATTTGCAGCCCATATCTTCGCTAGGGTGATCCCCCGACCGTGTCTGCTCCGCTTAAATACTTCTGTTACCGCGTCACATGACCGCAGTTCCACCAGGCGACATTCAACGTATTGGTGGACAGTGGTCATAATGTTTAGGCTTATCAGTGTAAATGGCAATGCAGAAGTACTGCACAGGACTTGATTTTATGTTTCACATTTCTCAACAACGTATATCACATACAAGGCAAGCATAAATTAATTACATTTGACGTGCTGAGAAAATAATATAAACTTTATCTGCTGAAACTGTAGGCATACAGACAGAGCAATTTCACAGAGTTTCGCACTCAAGTTGCCACGTAACCGTGAGTTATTTAGATTCATAACCGAAAAAAGATCTTTGACACAAATACGTCGATCTAAATATTGTAGCACTTTTACAACCTCATTATGGGGACTTGGAAAATCTGTCTGAGAAAAGTACTGTAAACGTCCTAGACAGTTTCAACGTAAATTGAATTTTAATTAAAACTGGAATTACCTTGCAGGACAATCAGTTAAGTCTGCATATGCACAGGGCCACTTTCAACTGAAACGGCAAACGCTCTCGAAAACAGCTCGAAAACACATGTAAGACTGATAGTGTCCACAAAACCTTCATTAAGTTATCGTTGTAACTCTTGAAAAACCACCATAAATTCGGCAAACCTCGATTTTTCATTCTTCCCTTCTACAACGCGATTTTCTTTTTAAATACGTCCCCATCACATCAGAAAGAAGTTACCTTGCAATTTTTTACTGCATGCCGTGAAGTCCACTTAAAACGAAAAGTCTGTAATCCATTCCGGATGTTCTAATTTTGGTTCCTGCACTCGTTTTCCCTTCATCAATTTAACGATGCGAGGTTTATATCGAAAAATAGTTCCGGGCATGCTCCTCCACTTAACCAACGCACTTCGCAATAATATATGAAGTCTCCATACTCTTCGTTCGTGCCGGCCGCTGTGGCCGAGCGGTTCTAGGCGCTTCAGTACGGAACCGCGCGACCGCTACGGTCGCAGGTTAAAATCCTGCTTCGGGTGTGGATGTGTGTCAATCCCTTAGGTTAGTTAAGTTTAAGTAGTTCTAAGTCTAGGGGACTGATGACCTCAGATGTTAAGTCCCATAGTGCTTAGAGCCATTTGAACAATTTGAATCTTTGTTCATTTCACTGTAAACTGTTGCAACTGAAAAATGGAATAATAGCTGTGACTTCAGGAATTTGACTATTCGTACCACCAATTTCTTAATGTGCTCCAAGCCTGCTAATTTAGCACAAAGTGCTTCTCGATGTACAGAACAATGAATCCCATCCGTCGACCGTTGTACTTTTCTTGCTCTTGTATTGTCATCTAAAAGTTTAAATTCTTTCTGCTCGGTACTACTACATAACGTCGTTTCTTAGAAGATAAGCAGTACCTGCCGCTTATGCAAATTGAGAAATCTCATCCCTCACTTCTGTCATTCCCATTCATTTTGATGGACTGCGACGACAGATCGCTACATTGCCTCTTTTTGTTGATTGGTTGATTTGTGGGTGTTGAAGGAACAAGACTACAAAGGCGATCGGTCGCGTCTCTTTTTGTGCAGCCAGTGGATCTGTGAACATCCTTCATACCACGAATTAATAGCGACGGATAAACAGCGCTAAAATCTCGATTCTGCCGAACTCAGAGAGTTGTGCCTGCCGCAAAATGCCTCACCGCAATTCTAAATGTGGTGCTGCGCTGTTCCGGCTACTTCGGAGGAGGACGGAGCAAAGCCGAGTAACAGGCCCGCCGGTGGCCCGCACACGCTGCCCGAGTTAAGTCTGACACGCCGGGGCCAGCCCTGATCTACTCTTTCCCTAAATTCTCCCAATGAAACTAAGTCAAGCGTTCGCCGTCGCTATTACCAACCTGACATTCTCATTCCATTTTATATCGCTTACAATGTCACGCTACGTGCTTAATCAATGTGACAGTGTCAAGCTGCTTTCGAACGGTACAGGACTGTTTTTCCGACTCGTCCACTTTAACTTACATTTTTCTACATTTCGTGCAACCACCATTCACCACACGAACTAGACGTTCTGTCTAGGTCATTTTGTACACTCCTACAGTCACGGCGACACCACCAAAAAGCTGTAACTTCGGAAGATCCATCAGGCTATTCGTAGGTTATACTCCTGTATACAGAGAAGTCAGCATGCTCGAAAATTTTAGCGAAATACTCAAGAGGTTCTGCATTGGAGCGACTCTTGGTGGAGGGAGTGGCAGTTGACTCTCAACATAATCAATTGTAACATTTCGAATACAGAAGCAGAAAGACCCTTAATTGTATGATTACACGCTTGCAGAAAAGTCACTGGAAGCAGTTACTTTCATAAAACGTCTAGGAGTACAGGACCGGATCAATCTGAGCGGAACAACCACATAAAATTAAACGTGGGTAAGGGAATGCCAGACTGAGATTCATCGGAAGAATCCGCATGAAATGTAATCCGTCAACAAAGGAGGTAGCTTACAAAACACTTGTTCTATCAATTATTGGAATATTGCTCGTCAGTCTGGGATCCGTACGAGGTAAGATCGAAAGAGGAAATAGAGATGATCCAAAGAAGAGCAGCACATTTGATCACAGGTTCTTTTAGTAAACACGAAAGAGTCATGGATGTGCTCAGTCACGTCCAGTAACACACGCAGCAGGAGAGGCGTTCTGCATCAGAGTATAGTCTGCTGTTAAAATTCAAAGAGCGTACGTTCCTAGAGGATTCAACCAGTATGTTGCTTGCTCTTACGCATATCTCGCGAAAAAAACCATCAGCGTAAAATTAGAGAGATTCAAGTCCACACAGAGACTTACCGGCAACCATTCTTCCCGCGAACCATACGTGACTGGAGCAGGAAAAGGGGTCAGTGATAGTGGAACACAAAGAACTCCCAACCACACACCGTAAGATAACTTGAGAAGAGTAGATATAGATTTAATTTTTTTCTGTACATTACTATAGCTATAAAGCAAACAAATGTCTTTCATTTAGTTATTTTGTACACTACTTGATCAAAAGTATCCGGACACCTCCAGAAACATATGTTTTTCATATTAGGTGCATTGTGCTGCACCCTAGTCCCAGCTACTCCATATCAATGACCTTAGTAGTCATTAGACATCGTCAGAGAGCAGAAGAGGGCGCTACGCGGGACTCATGGACTTCGAACGTCGTCAGACGATTGTGTGTCACTTGTGTCATACGTCTGTACGAGAGATTTCCACACTCTTGAACATCCCAAGGTCCACTGTTTCCGATTATTTTCCAGAAATCTCTGAATCTCGCCAAATTTAGCTTTATATCATGCGATTTGCAAAATTTAAAACTGCATCATAGATACTTTCCTATAAAAAAAAAATGGGATCATCCGAATTGGATGGAAATTGTTAGCTGTCCGGCACACTACAGATAAACAAATTGTTATAATTTCAGAAAAAATGGATTTATTGAAGGCAAACAGCTTAATAAATCAAGCAAATCAATTACGCGTTGGTCCACCTCTGCCCCTTACTCAACCGGTTACGTGGCTTGACATTGATTGATAGAGTTGTCGAATGTCGTACTGAGGGATATCGTGCCAAATTCAGTCCAATTGGTGAGCTTGAACTTCAAAATTCCTAGCTGGTTGCAGTGCCCAACCCTTAGTGTGTCAAACTTTCTCAGTTGAGGAGAGATACGGCGACCTTATTGGCCAAGGTAGGGTTTGGAAAGCACGAAGATAAACAGTAGAAACTCTCATCGTGTGCGTGCGGGCATTATCTTGCTGAAATGTAAGACCAGGATGGCCTGCACGAAGGACACTAAAACGGGTTGCAGAGTATCGTCAACGTACCGCTGCGCTGTAAGGCTCGCGCGGCTGACAAACCAAAGGTATCCTGCTGTGAAGATAAATGTCAGCCCAAACCATCACTCCTGGTTGTCGATCAGTATAGCGGGTGATATTCAGGTTGGTATCACACCGCTGTACGTAGCATCTCCACACGTCTTCGCTGGCACTCGGGGCTCAGTTAGAAGCAGACTCATCAGTAAAGACAATTCTGCTCCATTCATTAAGATTCTAGGCAGAAGACGTATCTGAAGACGCTCCGTACAGCGGTGGGATACCAACCTCACTGTCAGCCCGCCATACGGCCCGACAACCACGAGTTATGGTCTGGGTTGCCATTTCTTTTCACTGCTGGACCGCTTTGGTTATCATCCGCTTCACACTTACAGCACAGCGAAACTTTGAAAATATGATATATCTCATTTTGTTGCCCTTCGTAGCAAACAATTCTGGGTTTACATTACAGAAAGACGGTGCCCTACCCCACACGGCGAGAGTTTCTACTGCTTGTCTTCGTGCCTGCCAAACCCTGCATGGGCCAGCAAGGTCACGTGATATCTCTCCCAATGGAGAAATTTTGAAGCATTTTGGGCAAGACCCTCCAACCAGCTCGAGATTTCGACGATCTAACGTACCAATTGGACATCATTTGGCATTATATCATGGTATCCTCAGGAGGACATCCGACACCTCTGCCAATCAATGCCAAGCCGAATAACTGCTTGCATAGGGGCCAGGACCGACGCATTATTGACTTGGTCAGTTTGTGAAGCCCTCCCTTCTGAGTAAACCACCCAATTTTTCTGAAATTGTTATAATTTGCTGTTCTGTACATGTACATCAGATCTGTCGATTTTAGTACCATTTGGATAAGTCTTTCGTTGTGCGTAGTACTTTTTTATATTTTTTATCATGTGTGTGTGTGTGTGTGTGTGTGTGTGTGTGTGTGTGTGTGTGTGTGTGTGTGTATGTTACAGTGTGTTTAAACTGTCTTACATGTTCAATTAATTACCCATCTATAACAATTTTGGCTCCTGTGTATTCCTATCCTTGAAATGCAATCAGTTTTGTTGTGGCTGTCGATATTCTCATTCCGTATTTAGAGGCAATTTAACTTACCTTTTGTACAGTGATTTGAACCTTTTTTTCAGATTGTCCTGTTAAAAGCTGGTCATCATCAAACAGTAGTGTAATGAAATTAAAATTATGACTTTTTAATGTGCTGTTTAGTAAAACCAACTATTTACGAATTATATCGTCAATATAAACATTGAAAAGATTAGGGAACTGTGTACAGCCTTGTCTTAACTCCTTGATTAATATCGGCAGATTCTGAACCTTTTTCTTACAGTGCGGATTCTTACTTTATTATTTTTATATGTTGACTCAATTGTCGTAATCATATGCGCTGGAACTCCTTTTTCCTTTAGTGATTCACATGGAGGATTCAGTTTTACCTCGTCAAGACCCTGTCCATAATCTATAAAAGCATAAGACGCTGTTAATCTGAATTTTCTTCTGTTATTATTTATTGTGCCAAAGTGAAACTACAATCAAAACGTGTTCTACCTTTCCTGAAGAAATTCTAACTTAACTACGTATTTCACTGTTGGAAATTTGTGGTAAGGTCCTTTGAGACCAAACTGCTGACTTCATCGGTGCCTAAGCTTACACACTACGAAATCTAACTTAAACTAACCTATGCTAAGGACAACACACACACACACACCCATGCACGAGGGAGGACTTGAACCTCCGACGGGGGAGATGCACGAACCGGGACAAGGAGCCTCAGACCGCAAGGCTACCCCGCGCGACATGTTTTACTGTTTTAAACTTTTAACGTAAGATTATACTTCTTAATGAGTGGATTATAAGAGCATTTTATATTTGCTCAAGAATTGTATGAAATATTGAAAACAAAGCTCTGTTGCCCCTGTAAGCCGTTAGACAGGCAACCTCCAACTGAGGCTAGATGACTGGTAAGATGTGGGCTCTAATTTAATAATTAGATATATATGTCACAGTAGTTACTATTTTGTCAACTAGCTTCAGTCGAGTATTTTGAGTATAGTAGTATTGCAGTTCACTGTTGCGATGATTTTAACGGGCATTCAATCTACAAACAATCACTGACGATCAATATATAAAGAGCATTCAAATGAAACCCGGTCACTAGTATAAAGTAACGGTAGCGATTTTGTTAACTCAAAAATGTAGTTATACACAATACACATACTCAATAATAGTCGTCATAGCTGTTGACACATTTATCCCACTGCGACACTGGCCGGTCGATTCCATCCTTGTAGAAGCTGGTAGGCTTCTCTCGGATCCAGGCTTGGGCCCAGTCACATACTTCGTCGTCCGTTGCGAATCGATGTCCGCGAATAGCTTGTTTTAGAGGTTATTCTGCGGTTGTCCAAGATTAAAGCATTCACTTCCGAAACTATCTCCGGTTGCTGACACGATGAGCCTGTCCAATACGAGCATCTTCTTCCAGTGACTCGTGCTCGTCAAGGAATCGTTTGCTCCATTCCGCAACACTTGAACGACTCATACCGTACTCACCGTACACAGCCTTCATCCGTCGATACAGTTCACCGCGTCCAGCTCCCTCCGCCACCAAAAATTAAATCACTCCTCGCTGTTCCTACATACTCGCCTGCGTGTTAGATAGTGGACGATAACCTGTGTGACCTCCTTCGTGAAACCACACTGCGGCTATGCAACATTAAAAGGTGCGCACGTCTCAGTCTCTGTACCAATAGATGGCGTCACCATACTCGCAGTTACTTGGTGCCACCTTACGTGTAAGGCAAAGGTTGACGCACTGAGGAGGTTTCATTTCAGTGAACGCCATACCTTGTATTTTAAGTGTTCTGGCTAGAAAATCACTTTGAATGACGAAGAGAAGAAGTCACAGAGTGAAAGAGCAACCTTTTTCTGACAACTGTATGTTGTACTACTCTTCAATTCGAATATTCCTTCACGCAGATCTCCATGTTATCCTATCCTGAGTACGTATCTTCATTTCTACATTTGTTTGAAGTTGCTTACTGTATTCGAACCTTGGTTTTCCTCTACAGTCATTCAGCTCTCCAACTTCCTCCCAAATCCACACTGTCACTTCCTTTCTGCGTCAGGAAGTGTCCTATCTACAGATTCTTTCTTTGAATTATGAATTCATTTTTCACTATTTCCATTCACTCGTTTTCATTAGTTACTCGATCTCCCCATCCAATTTTCAACACTCTTCTTCAGCACAACTTTTCAAATACTTCTCTTCTTGCTTGAAACGATTTTTCACCTCTACGAAAGGTTTATTAGGAGCATAACTTTTTTTTAAATTATTGAATAGGGCAAAACATTTTAGTCTGCATTTCAGAGAATAATTCATCACATTATTGACCAAACAGAAAATTCGATTATTTTACTTTTGGACTATCTGTCAGGTACATCGCCATTCAATCTTGAAATGCTGTTTTAAAAAGATCAGGTTTACAATAAACCTTCTTTAATTTTCACTGGAAACAATTAACTTGATTATTTACCGTTTATCACTATACAAGCGTGAGGAATCCGGCGTTGCCCGGATTAGAATATATGGCATGGGAGAAAATAGGAGTACCATTGTAAATATGAGATAGATACTGCGTACGTTCCCGATACTGATAGTACGAATGCAGTTATCCTGTTAGTAAGGTAGTTTGTTCGTGGTGCGTGGCAGTGGATGAGATGGGTGAATAAATACTTTTAGGTAAAGCTATACAATATATGATTCACGAATAATACCGTATACTTGAAAATGCTTTTATAGTTTCCTTCACGATGCAATGTAATGGTGACAGAGTCCTCAAAGTGTTTTATCCATACTGTAGTGGGTGTAAGTGGGTGGTTGTGGTTGGCAAATATCTCATTATGATGTGCGATGTGGTACATTAAGTTCACTTTACAAATGTTATATTCTCCACGACTTTTGAATTTTACCGTATTAGCGAATATACTCGCTTATACAATCCTCACCCTCTTCCATCCATACTGACATTAACAGTATGTTACGCGTACACATTTAACCGCGGGTAGCATCAAGGAGCCAATTCTAGTTTAGTAATAGCGTCCTAACATTAATAGTATTTAAATAAAGCTGGAAAGAACTGCAAGGTACTTTTTATTAGGTATTTACTTTTCATTGCATTTGCCTAAGTATGATATCTTGTTTTAACAATACTTGCTTGTGAACTATGTTTCAAATGATTGACTAAATTATGAAAAGGGTCAAACTCATGAAGAATAAGAGAAATGTTTATCCGAAATCACTGTAGTGTACAGTTCGATTATTCGACGAAACTGCGAGCATCGTACTACGTCGGTCGAATGAAACAATAAAAGTATTTTCATATGTACGGTAAAGTTCGTAAGTCACAAAAGATACCGCTTTTCCTAAAGGTATTTATTGCTCCATATTTCGTTGATATTTGCTCGCCACATTCGCCTGCTGCCACGCACCGCGACCAAATTTCTTTAATAACAGCACAAGACCGAGGGCTCTCTACTACTACAATCGCTAGTGGGTGGGATTGTGTGGTCACGGGGAAGTCTGTCAGTATGCATACACACAAGCAGTGCTGCTATAGTTCTTCTTTTTTTTTTTTGAGATTTAATTTCCCACTCTCCTTTCAGATGACGTCAGAGACACAACTTACGGGATGGGAGCAGAATAATCCACTAGGTGTGTCTAAATTATCACGTTAATTTCCGTGGAAGTGTGCATCTATTCGTTAGTGAAGAAATGGCGGATTGAAAATTTTCAACGCTAGTTACAAGGCTGTAGTTGTTTCACACAGCCACATTGCGTGTCCTTGTTGGCTGAGGAAACAAAGCGTGGAAACGACGGGCGGAGTTAATTTACACCTGGAAGGGGGCAGGGAGCGACGGAGAAGGAGCTGTTCCCGGCCTGCTATGTGCATAGACCTGTGGCGGCAAGGGAGAGGGTACTGCTAATGATCCTCAATAATACATATTCACTTTTTCACAGCTGATATCTCTGATATTAATGCAAACCGAGACAGGAGATCGCACCAGGTAAATCTAAAATGATCCGTCCTCCACATTATATTTACGACTGTTAGCGTAGATTAACTGGATAAAAAAGATAAGGAGCAACAAAAATATGCAACTGTTGAAATTAATCTCCTCAGCAGTTCGTTTCAAGGAAACAAATTTCCTATTTCCTTATAAATATCGTAACTCTAACGAAATTAAAAACTACAAATTCGGGAGATCCAAACTAACACCGTTTGTCAATGGTGTTCCGGTTTTCTGAAAAGTTCGTGTCCAGATGAATATTATAATAGGGAATACAGACTGAAGACCCAAAGAAATTGCTGCACCTGCATCATACCCTGTAAGGCCGCCACGAGCACACAAAGTGCCGCAGCACGATGTGGCAGGGATTTAAATGTCTGGAGTAGTGCTGGACGGAACTAACACCATGAATCTGGCAAGGCTGTCCATAAACCTGTAAGAGTACGAGGGGGTGGAGATCTCTTCTGAATAACACGTTGCAAGGCTTCCCAGATATGTGCAATAATTTTCTTGCCTGCAGAGTTTGGTAGCTAGCGGAAGTGTTTAGGCTCAGAATAGAGTTGCTTGAGCCACTCTGCAGCAATTCTGAACTTACGGGGTGTCGCATTCTGCTGGTGGAATTGGCCAAGTCCGTCTAAATGCACAATGGATATCAATGGGTTCAGGTGATCAGATAGGATGCTTACGTAGGTGTCAACTGTCAGAGTCGTATCTAGGTCTACCAAGGGCAGCGTATCACTCCGCCTGCACACGCCCCACACCATTACAGAGCCTCCAGTAGCTTGAACAGTCCCCTGCTGACATGTAGGTCCAGAGATTCATGAGGTTTTCTCCATACACTTGTACGTCCCTCCGTTCGATACAATATGAAAGGAGATTAGGCAACATGTTTCCAGTGATCAACAGTCAAATGTCACCAATCACTAAGGGACTTAACACATGAGGTCATCAGTCCCCTAGACTAGGAACTACTTAAACCTAACTAACCTAGGGACATTACACACAGCCATGCCCGAGGCAGGATTAGAACCTGCGACTTATCAGCAGCACGGTTCCGGACTGAAGCGCCTAGAACCGCTCGTCCATCAACAGTCCAATGTCGGCGTTGACGGGCCCAGGCGAGGTGTAAAGCTTTGTGTTGTGCAGTCATCAAAGGTACACGAGTTGGCCTTAGGCTCCGAAAGCCCGTATCGCTGATGTTTCGTTGAATGGTTCGCATGCTGACACTCGATGATGGCCCACCACTGATATCTGCAGCAATTTGCGGGAGGGCTGCACTTCTGTGACGTTGAACGATTCTCTTCAGTCGTCGTTGGTCTCGTTCTTGCAGCATCTTTTTCCGACCGAAGCGATGTCGGAGATTTGATGTTTTACAGGATTCCTGATATTCATGATACACTCATGAAATGATCGTACGGGAGAATCCCAATTTCATAGCTACCTCGGAGATGTTGTGTCTCATCTCTCCTGCGCCCTCTATAACATCACTTTCAAACTCACTTAAATGTTGGTAACTGGCCATTGTAGCAGCAGTAACCGATCAAAAAATGCGCCAGACACTCGTTATCTTACATAGTTGCTGATCGCAGCACCGTATTCCGCCCGTTTACGTACCTCCGTTTTTGAAAACGCATGTCTATATTAGTTTCTTTAGCCCTTCAGTGTAACTTAACCAAAAGTAAGATTCATGGCTGTGTTGACGAAAGGACAAAAATTAATTGTAGTATGATAGAAAGATTTATTTTGTCATTCTTTTCGGTATTAGATCAAATCGTGGTGTTAAGTAGAATACGAATAGAAGTCATTTATGTATTGTGCGAAATACAGCTAACCTTTTTTTGCTTCAATAACCCGAGGGTTATTTCGTACCGCAATACTTTGTTCTTCGCAGGCAGCGTTCCTGTACGTAGCAGATGGCTTTCACTGTCTACATAACGGGCATCAAGCCGGGTGAAACGAGAAGTCTTGTCTGTCCATCTGTCTCATTTCTCTGGCGTGGCCCAGTTTCTGCAGGCGTTCGCTTCCTACTGAAGTTTCCCTAGCACGATGGCAAGATCTGTCACACCAGTGGGGCTTACGACAGCTTAAGAAAGAAGTCTATAAAAATTTACAGCTGATTAGATTCAGTCTCTGAATCAAAATAGATGATAAGTTATGTAGCAGACGTAGATATTCAGTGGACTGGCTGCTCAATAATTACAAGGTTAAAAGCCGTTTTAAAAGGTTAATATTTTTTACGCATGAGTATGGTTTTTCAGTATGAGTGTGTATTACAGTAAACATACGTAAAGGTTCAGATAATTCATATTCACTCACTGTCGGCTTCTTTGTCTCTAGCGTTAGTTATCCCATCAGTGTTGTAACGGGAAGGTCAGTATTTCAGTCTGAATTTCATACAGTACAAGTTATAAAATTTTGCTGTTTTCTGACATTTTAAGCTTGATAATGTCCTTGCATACTGAGGAATTACTGTATAAATATGTCTATAGTATTTAAATTTGTCTGGGATGTTAAGAAAACTACCACAGCTGACTTTTAGATGCGCTTACAAAGCCACGACTAGTTTCATTCTGTACGAATATCCTAAAGCGAAGAAGTGGAAGAAAAGTCACCTGAGGATGTTCATGGCTTAATAAAGCCACCTAAAATTACCGCTATGGTATTACTCTTAACGTTCATGTTAATCAGTTGTAAAAGCATGTCATAAAAAAGTTTATTTTGTTTTAGCCGTTTCGTGCTGTTTTATCTATATCTGTTTGTGGTGACAAGATTTTCTTCCAACCATGTGAACACAGGCACATTAACTAAGTTACGATACAAGAATCTGAGTTTTCGCTGTCAGAATCATTTTATTTATTTGTTTATTTATTGTACATCCTGAGGAATCCAGAGGCTGGTCTGTAGTTATTGCTTACTGCGAAACTTTCGCATGGCTATGCTTTAATATAATTTATGACCAAATTTTACGAAAATTCGCCTCGACAAATATTGAAGTCTTCCTGAGTTGACATCCGCGTAAATTGGTTAATAACAATGTAATTTTCATACCTAACCAAAACACTGGAACGTTGTACTTAATTGTTCAGCCAGTGTAGGCAGGAGGGATTCTTATGACTGGGAAGAAATCACTTATTGGGTTCCATAAGACTCTGTCTTAGGTCTACTGTTGTTTCTCATATGTGTAAACGACATATCTTTTGAGGATGACATTAGTATTGTCATCAGTCCAAACATATTTACAACAACAGAAGTAAGGGTAAATAACGGTCTTAAAACAAATACTGGGCGGTTTTCTACGAACGATGTCAGACTCAAAAATGTTTCAAATGACTCTGAGCACTATGGGACTTAACTTCAGAGGTCATCAGTCCCCTAGAACTTAGAACTACTTAAACCTAACTAACCTAAGAACATCACACACATCCATGCCCGAGGCAGGATTCGAACCTGGGACGTAGCGGTCACACGGTTCCAGACTGTAGCGCCTAGAACCGCTCAGCCGGCGGTGTCAGAGTCAGTTTCAAAAAAGACACAATATTGTTAGTAATACAAATCTAGAGGTACCACGTCAGTGATAAGTGTAAGGCGTTGTGAGGAAGTAATAACTAGGGTGGAACTTCAAAAATTATAGGTGTTCATGCTGATAATACTTTAAGCTGCAAAAAAAATTTGCAACTCGTATAACTACTTACTCAGCCGCCTTTTTACTGCGAATCATGGCGAAGCTTGTCGAAGCCAATCGGTATTGCGTATTTCCATTCAATAATGCCATATGAAATAATGTTCTGGTGTAACTCATCTTTAAGAAAGAAATAATGTCTTCAGAATGAGATTTTCACTCTGCAGTGGAGTGTGCGCTGTTATGAAAGTTCCTGGCAGATTAAAACCGGATCGAGGCTCGAACTCGGGACCTGTGCCTTTCGCGGGTAAGTGCTCTACCATCTGAGCTACCCAGGTACGACTCACGCCCCGTCCTCACACGGGTGTCCTCTTGTAGTGGAGATTCCGTTGGAGTCAACGATGAAGCACCATCTACATCGTTTCTGTGTCAATCACGATGTATAATATGCATCAAGTGCCGGCTTCCATGCATTGCTGAGTAAATAGAGCGTAGCAGGGAAACTATTAAATTTTTCAATACGAACTGCTTTCTCAAAGAAGATGTATTGCTTATTCGTGTTAGACAACAGCAGATTTCTCTTAAAGATGTCTGTTCTTTATGTGCTGCTGGTGTCCGGCACAACGTTCAGAAACGGATTGAACAGACTGTATCCACCTCCAAAGTCGTACGAGATAACATTAACACCTGGAACTCTGAGGCTACGCCTATCCTTCACAAAGCGTAAAACCTCTTTGATTTTTCTACACGGCCAAAATACTGTTTTGGTCCTATGCCTGTTTACAATTCATCCAATTTTGCTCCGTTGAACAGGAGGGAATTCGTATACTGATGTTGTTGAGTTCATTGACTGCAGTTGCATTTGTATTTGGCGGATGCGACTGACTTAATTTTCTATGCCCGACGGTAATTTCGTCGCCAAGATAGTTCTAGTGCGAAATACTTTTAATTTGTTGTTCCCCATGTGCTACTCACATGAGTCTATGGATCAAAATGAGATAGACCAAAGTTTCTGCAAATTAGTCCTTCGTGTAAAATTAAACTACCGTACGCTGGACTGTAATCTTCCGAACAACAGTAACAGTGACAGGGAAAGAAAGAGAACGCAGGAGTTTCAGTATCTTATTTACGTTTTCATGCTGTTCAGCGTGGAGTATATGGCAAGGATAAACGACAAAAAGAACCGTTTACTGGTCTTGAATTACATTTCAAACATTATGCTGAAAAATATGAGTGACTGGATGCCTCCGTGTGTTTATATCACTGTCTGCATTCTATATTATTTATGTTCCTTCTTAGCTTAAAGGAGAAAGATTCATGATGTCATGATATATCACTATTTAAACCATGGTATCGTACATTTAGTTTACATTTCCCGAGCGTAGTTGCTGCTCTGGATAATTGTTACTACTGTGCTTACATTACCCACATCCCATATATTGTTAGTTATTAGAAAACAATGTATTTTTCTCAATCACAATCCTTACAAATTATCAGGTTTGACCTACTTCAGCAATTATATCGTCTTCAGTTAACCTAAGGTTGATGCTTTACGGACTGGTGAACAGTACAGAATACAACGCCTCCAGTCAGGCTCTGAGTTACATGAGGTGATTGGAGTGACTGGTATGGTTTTTCAGTACTGAAATGCCCCTGTTTTATGTTTCAGTTTTTAGTTTTCTTAAATATTTTAACATACAGCAGAAATGATAGTTATATAGTGCAGGCTCCCTGAAATTGACGAAACAGTCGAAACCCGTCTAGCAGTTTAAATTTTTGCAATTGTGAAGTGTGAGTTCACAGAAGGAGTTTTGTAATTGCTAATACAAAACAGATATCAGATAACAATCCATAATTATCTAAAAAATTATAGTCGCCTGACCGGTAGCCATGCCATGCTACAGTAATACAAAGCGAGTTATTTCTGTAGTTGTGCGCGGAGTGAAAGGAAGAGGTTCGCTGCATGTGGGCAAAGTAGCAGAACGTGGACTATTACTGCGTCTCGTAAGTTGGCGTTTAAGACACCGAAAACGCCGATGTCAGTGGAACGATAACTCTAACTTCCTTTCCTCCTCTCACCTACGGGCCACACATATAATGAATATTTCACTTTGGAGCAAACTTCACGCTTCTGTAAAATTTACTAGAAGATTAAAACTGAGTACCGGACTGAGAATCTATACTGAATCATTGCCCTTTTTGTGTTATAATATTATCGAATGGGTCATCTACGCACGATTAGCAATACACCTAACAGTTTTCACCTGCAAGTACCTCGCTGCGTTTAATATTAAAATACTATACCACAGGATACAATTTTGCTAACCATTTTCCTCATAACGCACAAAAAAGTTGAAAAATTTAATTTTGTATTATCTTGTAGTGTTTATGGCATTCCAATGAGTCACTTGTTTTAATTACACACGAAGGTAACAGTAGCTCTTCCCTATTTGTGCTGGACTCCCGTCATACATATGGACTGATCGGTTTCTCCAAATGTATGCCACATCAAATTAGAGTCGAGGTTGGAGTTTTCGATGATTATTATCACTGTCTACGACGTAATAAAGGAAAGAATCTTATTTTTATTTACTGACGACAAGGAAAGTGATAATAATCTCGATATTTTGAATTTAACTTTGATCTGATATGGCTTACATAGCAAGTATTGCTTTGATGGTCTGAGTTCGTGGCATTTTTACATAAGTAAATAATCACAACAGACGCCTTAGTCATGAGTAATATATTCTCCTTCCCTATTTACAAAAGTCTGCTAACGCTGGGTAATCTTTCGATTACGCGACTATAGAAATAACGCGGTTCTTAGGTGAAGAACACGTCGAGCCATGTTCGGAACGCACCTTCATCCAGAACGGGAGTTCCTTGAAGGTTGTTCAATAGAGAGCGGAAAAGATGCAGTGCTTCTGGTCGTTGTTCTCGGATTGCGTCTGCAAGACGTCTTAGTTGCTGACAATAAATTTCAGCAGTGATGATTACGCCTTGGGGGAACAACCCGTAATACACCACGCCGCCGCTGTTCCTCTAGATGCGTAACATTATCTTTTGGGAATACGCGCATGTCTTTGTAGGGGGCGTTGCTGCTTTGTTTGGGCTACACCGATTCTCGTCACCAGGAACGATACAGGATAGGAATGGTCAGTGTTGTCCACGATCAAACTGACGACGATCAAGCAGAGATGCACATATGCCCCCCCCCCCCCCCCCCGCTGATTTCTGTGATTTTGTCTTAGAGTCTGCTGTACCATCCGATTTCTGAACCTCCCTAATTGCATGAAAATGTTTCACAGTGGTGGAATGATCGCAGTTCCTTACAGTTACCAGTTCTCAAGTAAACTGGCGTGATTCGTTGTGAATTAATGGGTTCAAACGATCTTCATCAAACCCCCAGTATCTTCCTGAACGTGGAGAGACAGTAACGTCAAAACGATCCTCCTTAAACGCCGTGCTGTGTCAGTGGCAGTATCCAGATACACGGCGCAAATGTCTCTAGCTACCTCCGCTGCTGTCACCTCTCTATTGAAGTCGAACCAAAAAATATAGCAGAAATCTTCCGGTCTTTCCACTTGGCACTCCATCTTTTGGAGTCCACAGGTCGTCTCACTATCTCTCCAAACGACAAAATGTCTATATGTAAACTCCAACAAAAACAGTGAACTACAAGCATAAAATGACAATCTATAAATAAACCCGTATCAACTGGAATACCAACATGCAAAACAAAAACGCTACAGCCGGCCGGGGTGGCCGAGCGGTTCTAGGCGCTACAGTCTGGAACCGCGCGACCGCTACGGCCGCAGATTGGAATCCTGCCTCGGGCATGGATTTCTGTGATGTCCTTAGGTCAGTTAGGTTTAAGTAGTTCTAAGTTCTAGGGGACTGATGACCTCAGCAGTTAAGTCCCATAGTGCTCAGAGCCATTTGAGCCCAAAAACGCTGCAGACTTAATCACCAACCAGATACTTTGATTCAGTGAGTGCGATTGCGAAAAACTCGATTGCACACGAAAGAATTGCTTTCTTTAATCATTGCGCATTCGAAATCACATACAAATGTTAACAACTATCATTAGTTTGTTTATTATTGGGGCGACAATTTGTTTCTCACGAAATTGTGACTGTCTTTAGCTACTTCTTTGTCGCCTGACGAATTTTCTTTTCTGGTACATTTTTCAAGGCTTTGATGTATCTGATAATATTGTTTATTATCCCATGATTCAATGGTGTGTTCGAACCCTGCATTTCAAAACGGGTTGCCGCTTCTCGTTGTTTTTTTTATTCTAAGGTACTGAAATTAATTCCTTGGTCATCCCACTCCGTCCAGCAAATGCCGAAATGATTCTTTAACCAGGTCATGATCATCCCTTCTGCGTCCTCTAATAATGCTGAACTGTGGCACACTACAAAAGTGATCACCTTGTTAAATGACAACACATTTGATGAAATTCAGTAGTAAAACAATTCTGACCATTAACGACAAAAGTTTCCGAAATAGTTCTTGACCATAAGACAAATTCCACTGTCCGCTTCTAAAGTTCAGTTTACATTATAAAGATGCAAAACTTGAAAGAAAGAGTTATTATGGTGTATGGTGTTGCTAGAACCTGTTAGTTCAAATCTGACCACAGTATTATTTTTAAGTAAACCGACTTTTTTTTTTTTTTTTTTTTTTTTTTTTTTTTTTTTTTTTTTTTTTTTTTTTGCTTCAGCGTGGCACTGATCCTGTTTCGTTCAACACGAGTTTGAAGCAATTCCTGTTTTGGCTTAACTGAGGTTTAAATAGTTTAACTGGAAAGCGTAATAATAATTTAACAATCAGGATGTGAATGGAAGGGCTGATAGGCAAAAGTGCATTCAAGGGTACTGTGAAGCAACATCCTTTTTATCGTTTTCCTACAGAAAATGTGCATCGCGCAACACTATGGTATTTGTTCCATAAATCTTCGGTTTAATGAATTCTTCAGTTTACTCACAGTTATTCTGTGTATTTTGAGGTGAAAGCTGGTTTCTGAACAATGAGTTAAAAGTCTCTTCCCATTATCGATGTTTGTTTACGATGACGACACGTGCACATTACCGCAGATAATAACCATTGCTGACACCGGTAAATTTTGGAAAATACTAATTGTATGGTTTTCTATCATTAATAGACTATGTATGAAATACAGTCCTCATTCTAAGGTCAAGTAATAATTTAAACATGGGGGAGATGTTTTATATTTTCCTGCAAATTTGAACAAGGTGTCTAATTTTAAAAAAATAATTATAGCGTGTTGTGTGCACGAAAAAATTACATTGCTCACATGCAAAATAAAAGTAACGACAAGGAACTGACAGTACCATACTCCACATTAGTTTTTGTTCGATTTACTTCCTGTAATTTTAGCATGTTACGTGGCCGAACATGATGCGTTTCAGAAAAACTGCTGTCAGCACTAAAGTTTTTGTTTCCCTATTACTGCTCTATTTCTGCGTTTTCTCATGCTTCTTACCAGGAAGAGGAAATTAACGAGGAATTATGGTTATTATCTCTTTAATAATGAACAAAAAAATGAAAATCGAAAATAGTTATATTCAGAAGTTTTTATATAACTTTCGCTAATATAAAAAGGAAATAATACACTTACTTTCACTGGGAGACTTAAATGTTTGTGTTAAAAGTGAAGGTCAAGGGGGCATGTAACAGAACGTTAACTGGGTACGCATACTTTCTATTATCAAACAGAAATATGTTGTATTTAATCCCAGAATAACAGTCTTCCATCAGTTAAATTCGTCGATAAAATTATTTCTTAACTCTGATAAGTAATTGTGCATTAATAACCCTTTAAAAATGCATGTTCCTTTGATTCTTGTGTTATCTTTAAGAATATATGACCAAGAACTTACGTCGTCTACCGAAGTGTTATTCTCATTGTTTCGTTTCGCGTTCCGTAGCGTTCGAAATACAGTAAGACGATTGAGTACATGGAGCAGTATATGTCTCCTGCTGGAAAACATCTTCTCTGGACTTTTGCTTGCAATAAACTCTTCAGCTTTAAGCAGCCGTGTTTCTCCTGCACTTTTCCTAAAGTCATCGTAACACCTCCTATTAGATCGTGGACTCGGAGTTTTCTTATCTGTTAAAATCCAGCAAACAGCATAATTCATCCATCAGCTAACATTATCCTCTACGCATGTCGGGCACACCATTTGATTTTATTTACTGTTATAATTACGTATTCTATTTTAATTAGTTATACTGCATGATAAAAAAATGCTGCATCGGAAGACATGGTCGGAAGTCATGGTGCACACTGTTGGCTGGTAAATAAATGTTTAGAGTCATAATTCTCTGTGACAGGCTTGACGAACACCAGACTGCATGAAATGTTCAGGTTTAGTGGTGTTACCAGGCGAGGGTATACACGGGAACAGCGTTTCAGATGTTGAGTGATCATTGTGGCTGATGCGGGGAAGTCACGTACCTGTCTGGAACACCTTATCTGATGCAGCCCGTCACTCTAGTCTGACTCGTGCAATGTTTCCATAAGATGAGATTCAACAGCCGTAAAGTGTTTTATAAAACGCATTTTAACAATCAGCTGTTTATTTATGCCATTAGCCATCCACCGGTTTTGGCTATTGACCATCATCCAGGATGTAGGCTCCAACCTATTAGTTAAAAGCAACCTATATACCTTTGAAGTTTAACAATATCGAAATTACCCAGTCAGTCTGTACAAACATCTGTCATAATTGGTTGATTTGGGGAGGGGACCAAACTGAGAGGTCATCGACCCCATCGAATTAGAGACGGATGGGGGAGGAAGACGGCCGTGCCCTTTCAAAGGAATCATCATGGTATTTGCCTGAAGCGATTAAGGAAAATCACGGAAAACCTAAATCAGGATGGCGCGACGCGGGTTTGAACCGTCGTCCTTTCGAATGTGAGTCCAGTGTGCTAACCGCAGTGCTACGTCGTAGCGTTAGTACTCTAAGAAAAATTATGTCATTTGTTTGTACAGTATCACTGGATACTTTAGATTTAGTTCAGCTTCAAAGGAATATATAATGTGTGTAACTAATTTGTTGCACTCTATATCCTGTATGATGGTTAATAACCGAAACCGGTAGGTGACTAATAGGATAAATAAGCAGCTAATGGTTAAAATGTATTTTACAAAAGTCTTGTGCGAGTCTTTCATATTTGCACAACTACTATAATATACATCCGCGTGAACCTGCATTCTGTATGCCTTGGTCTCGATCTACAGTTTTTAAAGCCCACACTTTGCTCCATTACTAAACAAACTACTGCTTGGTGCCTAAGGATTTTCATGCCAACTTTTCTCTCGATTTAGTCTACTTGTCCAAGAGATCGATTTTCTACCTAGATTGATTCAGAGCATCTTAATTAACCAACCTTCAAGTTTCTTCTGTAGCACTTCATTTCAGAAGCTTCTATCTCCTTCTTTCTTGCCTCTACAGTTTATCGCCCATGTTTCACTTCCATATAATGGTATACTTCTTCTTCGTTGCGTCTTGCCATTTGTTTCGGTGGTTAATGTACAGGACTTCACAAAGTTGGCTTTCACAGGTGGTGCTTTCTTCAGTTAAAACTTCAAAATTGAAAGTCTGTATTCGATATGGAAACCTGTTCAATAATCTAGAATGAGATTTTGACTCTGCAGCGGAGTGTTCGCTTATATGTAACTTCCTGACTGATTAAAACTGCGGAAGAGGTTCAAATGGCTCTGAGCACTATGAGACTTAACATCTAAGGTCATCAGTCCCCTAGAACTTAGAACTACTTAAACCTAACTAGCCTAAGGACAGCACACAACACCCAGTCGTCATGAGGCAGAGAAAATCCCTAACCCCGCATGAAATCGAACCCCAGAACCCGGGCGCGGGAACTGCGGAAGAGCTTCTGTGAAATTTGGAAGGTACGAGACGAGGTATTGGCAGAATTGAAGCTGTGAGGACGGGTCGTGAGTCGTCCTTGGGTAGCTCAGATGGTAGAGCACTTTCCCGCGAAAGGCAAGGACCCCGAGTTCGAGTCTCGGTTCAGCACACAGTTTTAATCTGCCAGGACGTTTCTGTTCAGTAAGGTTTCATCCCCATCTACGAGAAACATCTTCGGAAATGAGTTGCCGATTCTCTGTGTGTGTCAGACATCTCTGGATACAAATTACCCGCTCAGGGACTAGGTGTTGTGCTGCCCTTGTCATCATCATTTCATCCTCATCGACACGCAAGTCTCCGAAGTGGCGCCAACTCGAAAGACTTACACCAGGTGAGCGGTCTACCCCACGGGAGGCACTAGCCACACGGCATTTCCAATCTTTCGTTCTGCCATACGGGCGAGATAGTCTGCTCATTCTGTAGTTTCGAGAGTTATTTACTCTTTATTGTCAAAAGAAACATCGCTATCTCTTCAGACTTATCCGACTTCTAACAACTCAGGATCTTATTGCCGTCTTTTGGCCTTATTTCATCCAATGTATTAACACCGGCTATTAACTCCTTGGATAAGTCTCTGACTGTTACAGATTATAATTAATAATGTCGTATATATCGCTTTCTGTCTTGACAATCATTACAAAGTTTCGGCTACCAGTATCATTCTATCAAAATATATAACTCTTAAAACATAGTTCACAGTCAGTTACAATAAAATCGGTGCTTAAACATTGACGTACAACTTCTAATTATTGATGATGGCAGAACCGAAATGAATTAGATGAAAAATTAATAAAAACAAGCAATCTCCGTCCGAACAGGACAGCAAGGCCCAACGGTACTGACTGGCCGCCGTGTTATTCTCTTCCTCAGCCTACAGGCGTCACTGTATGCGGATACGAAGGAGCATGTGGTCAACACACCGTTCTCCCGACCGTATGTCAGTTCAAGAGACCGGAGATGAAAATAAACTGCCTAATTAAAAAAATTAAGCTACCATAATGGGCGGAGGAATCTAAATGGAACCTCATGGGCTGAAATTGTACATGATGTTATGTCAGTGATTACAAAATCGAGTCATATTTGCAGAGAACTTAGCAGTAAGAGTCCACTTATGAGTATGTCATTATACTACCTCTGAGCTGGATCCGCGCAGTGATGTGGTTGGGAAAGGTGTCATAAAATCGTTTCCTCTCCTGAGGCACGTTGGTCCACAGCTGTTGTAACTATTCCTTGATATACTTGACACAGGCGAAGAGTTTACGTCCAGACTGGTCCCGTAAATGTTCCATCGGGGACTGATTCGTGATCTTGCTGGCCACCCGAATGCCTCAACATGACGCAGACAGTTCATAGAGATGCACGCCATGTGTGAACAACCGTTGTCCTGTTGATACTACAGCATGAGAAGTGAGACATGAGGATGCAAGATATCCGTGACGTACCGTTCTGCCGTAATGGTTCACTCAATCACTACCAGCCCTGACTTGAAGAAGTCCATAATGGACAGCTGCACATGACGCCAGAAGTAACACCGTTGTGCCTCTCGGCAGGTGGCCGCCATAGTTGCCGACACTGGTCCTTCTGGGGAATGCAGAACTGCTGGGCACAAAACAATGCCATTCATCAGCAGTCCATGCTTCACGATGACAGCACCATTCAAATACAGATTCTGAAGTAATTGCACTCATTCATTCATTCATTTCCGTGATTGGTCAGCATTTGCAGAAGGTAGCAACTCCGATGGCCTTGTTGTTTAATTCGATCAGGTCCTGTGTTGTGCAGGGTTGTTCAGGTTGATGACAAATGAGCGGGTGGGCCAGGTCTTGTGTTGTTTCGCACTCGCAGGATGTGTCTCTATCAGCTGCAAGAATGCCCCATTTTCGCATGTCGGTCTTGCAAAGAGGGACGCCCACCCTAAGACGATTGAGATATCTCCAAATAGGGTAGTGCAAGTCATTTCCTAGAGCTAACTCTTACTTTACAGGGATATCAGGTGGTAGCTTGCTATTCCACCTGGTGATGCGGTAAGACTTTGGTGTTCCCTCTAGTGGTTGAGTCCTGGGGATGAAGCTTTTGCCGGCGGTTCTAGGAGCTTCAGTCTGGAACCGCGCGACCGCTACGGTCGCAGGTTCGAATCCTGCCTCGGGCACAGATGTGTGTGATGCCTTTAGGTTAGTTAGGTTTAGGTAGTTCAAAGTTCTATGGGACTGATGTGAAGTCCCATAGTGCTCAGAACCATTTGAACCACTTTTAATGAAGCTCTTTCTCGACGTCAATCGAAAGACTACTGCCTGATGATCATGTAGTGGATGTCGGAGATCATAAGTTTGCTTAGCCCTCTCTACATCAACAGCAACAGCCCTTCTAATAGTGGAGGAGCTATTCCAAAAATTGGGTAGATTTTATCGACTGTAGATGGCTTAATATATCCCGACAAGATGCGGAGGGTCTCACTGATTCCAATATCAACATGTTTGGTGTGAGTGGATGCACTCCACACAGGTGAAGCATACCTTGCAGCGGACACACACAGAGTAAGGACCGAAATTCTCAAGACGGGAGGACTTGCACCCCAGGCGGTGGATATGAGCTTCCTCAAGATGTTTCTCCGTGAAGTAATTTTCAGCCTGGTGTTATGGCAATGTTTCTTGGGGGACAGAGTTCGGTCAAGGGTAAAACCCAGATATACTCGTGCTGAACAATGCTCCAGTCGTTTGCCTTGCTATGTAACGTCCAGTTGCAGTTCTCCAAGTGAAGTGCGCACACTTGCGTCTTGTTGGAATTTGGCTTTAAATGATTGGCTTTTAGTAGGGGCCAAGCGTATCTAGCGCAGAAGTCAACTTTTCCTCTACTTCTTTAAACGTCTTTCCTTGAGCAGCCACTGCAGTATCACCAGCATAGATGAAAAGCCTGGAATTTTCCGTTGTGGGCTGGTCATTAGTGTAAACATTGAAGAGCACAGGGGCGAGCACACTGCCTTGAGGTAAGCCATCCTTCTTGTATGCGCCATCTGCTCTTCTTACCATGGACGTGGAATATTCTGTTCTGCAGAAGAGTACCAATAAGGGACGTTGTATTAACGGCGGCCTTCGCATAGAACGGTAATTCCCTTGTCCGGCTGCTGCTAGTGTCCGGTCATTTCGTGTGAGATGACGCAGAATGTTGCAGACAGTTCATTACGTGTACTTAGATGGCAGGCGCAGATGTGGTTACTACGCAGAATACGGTGATCCACTCCTGTGGTGGTCATAAGCGGTCGACCGGAACTTTGGCAAAGACTGTGCCAGCCCTCGCATCCAGCACCTGGTCTTCGCACATCCGAATGCCCTGCAAACCTCCATACTGTACGATTCGACAATCCGGCCCAATAGAGACCCCGTTTCAAACTCTGCCAGGTGCTGATAATACTGTATCACATGTACAGAGAACACTCAACATCTGAAGCTGTTCAGGCCCCCTTATACAATGTAATTCAACTGCCGCTACTAATAGTTTTTATGCAACAGCAACGCATCCAAATACCACACACGAGATTTTCATATTCTCTCGCTCGTTACGCAAATACTATTAATGATATAGAAAAAGTGAATACGAGTTTTTGTGGGAAATTTAATTTATTTTAATTCTGTAGTGGGAAGTGTTTTCGCTGAAGGCAATGACTTTCAAGAAAAACGCTTCTGCGGTTTCTTTGAATAATTTGAAAACTAAGACCTCCAGCGGAAACGTGACTTAGTACAAAATTTAACTACATTGTATTTCCTAGAACAGGGTCATGTTCATTTTTTTCTGATGATTAATAGTTTGCACATAGCGAGCGCGAGAATATGCAAACTTTTCATGTGGTATTTGAAGACCTTTGAAGTTGCATAAAACTCATGGATAGGGGCAGGTGAACCACCCCGAATACCCTCGGTGGGTAACAACACTGAATACGAACAAAACTATTGCAATCTGTTGGTCGGCTGCTGTGACCGAGCGATTCTAGGCACTTCAGTCTGGAATCACGCTGTTGCACCAGTCGCAAGTTCGAATCCTATCTCGGGCATGGATGTGTGTGATGGCATTAGCTTAGCTAGGTTTAAGTTGTTCTAAGTCTAGGGGACGGATGACCTCAGATGTTAAGTCCCATAGTGCTTAGACCATTTTGAACCATTTGCACTCTGTTGACCGTTCTACGTATCAGAGAACTGCAACGGTAATCACTTATGTCCATGTCAGTTGGGTGTATTTACATAAAGCTACATCGACATCTGACTATGTTTTCTGGGAGCTTCATTTGTTTTTTGAGGAATTTTGTTTTTAAGTGACGTAGGAAGCATTATTTATTTAAAAAATTTCTTTCGTTCTACTTGCCTTCATACGGAAGCGGGGGAAGGAGGGAAACAAGGACCAACGCACACACTCACGAGCTCGCACACGCACACACACACACACACACGCACACACATACACATAGGAGCAAGCGCACACCTTCATACTTTTTTGGTGTTAAAAGTACGTTTTCCGGTTTGTTCCTTATAAATTTGTTTATTATTCAGCAGTAACATCTTCAGCTAATACATTATCAAATCCGGCCACTGTGGCCGAGCGATTCTATGCGCTTCAGTCTGAAACCGCGCGACCGCTATGGTCGCAGGTTCGAATCCTGCCTCGGGCATGGATGTGTGTGATGTCCTTAGGTTGTTTAGGTTTAAGTAGTTCTAAGTTCTAGGGGACTGATGACCACAGATGTTAAGTCCCATGGAGCTCAAAGCCATTTGAACCATTGTCAAAGATGGCGTTTACTCTGTTTTCTTCGCATCAGTCCTTGTGAAATATTCAATGTTGTTCACCACGACTGTTCCCCTTTTGATGACGATGGTCATAGTCTGACGATGGCCTTGTACTCCGAAACGGCTTTAAAAAATGCTGTAGGGCATCGAAAATTATGCATTTTTACTTGTAAATATAAAGCTGTTCTGCCAAGCTGGGACAGAACAATCAGTTAGCACGATTTAAGTTTACTTTTACATCTGTTTATTTCTCCTCTTAAGAACTACATGCTGCGTTAAATTCATTGCCCGAGCGTCGTTTACGAATGCTAATAGGAGTGTTTAGCTGATAAGGCGCTATTATACAGTCCCCCAGCTTTCGTCCGCGCAGATACCCGATAAGCTCACGACAGAGTCATCACTGTTGACTTAAGTATCCTGATGCCCCTTTTCCCGCCGCTGTCGATGAATGGGAGCCAGAACTGAGGAGTGGACGGTGTGCTTTATTGCAGGAGGCGCAACCCGCGGCCGCTACGGCGTCGCACAGTGCAGCGCCGAGCCCTGCCGGCGCGGACAGATGGAGGCGGATAAGCGGGCTGCTTTGGAAGGCGGCCACGTCTGGCGCGGCGACCCGAGCTGAATGGCGGACGAGACGGCGGGGCGCGGCCGGCCGGCCGGACAGCCGCCGGGCCTGCCTGCCTCTCTGTCTGTCTGTCTGCCCGCGAGCCGCGGCCGCAGATAACTCGCACACGTCCCGTCCACGCAGGCCGCGTTACATCTCTCTCTCCACTGGCCGAAACACTCGTTATGCATACGACGTGTCATGCGTGTGTTGCATAATTGGCTGGTGATAAAAGTCGAAAGTCTCAAGTTATCACTTTATGTACGTATGATGTTCAACCAGTGGTTTTTTTGAATCTGATACGGTTTACTGTGCCAATCACTAGTAACTGTACGCTACAGTTCATTGTATCCCCTAATTAAAGTATTTGTTCTTGGTTAAACACATTTACACTGAAGAACCAAAGAAATTGGTTGTTGTTGTTGTTGGTCCCGAGTTCGAACCACAGTCAAAGACACAATTTTAGTCTGCCAGGAAATTTCATTCACTTTGGTTGGTCATGGACACGTCCAACAACGATATCTCTTTTCTGCCATTCTCTTACGTCTCGATGTGGACTCATCTCGATGCACTGATTCGATACAGCGAACTGGTACATACACAGCACTTTGCTGCCATGACATATGTGTAGAGTTCCAAGGCGCCTACTGTGCTGTTTCAAGGTGGTAACTAATGTTTTGTCCGTCCATCTTAGATATCCCACAGTACTGGAAGAATGCATTTGCCTATGAAATAGATTCAGCCTGCGTTACTATTACTTTCATCAAATTATGAGGGTCACATAACAGTCGTTGTTGTTGTTGTGGTCTTCAGTCCTGAGACTGGTTTGATGCAGCTCTCCATGCTACTCTATCCTGTGCAAGCTTCTTCATCTCCCAGTACCCACTGCAACCTACATCCGTCTGAATCTGCTTAGTGTATTCACCTCTTGGTCTCCCTCTACGATTTTTACCCTCCACGCTCCCCTTCAATGCTATATTGGTGAACCATTGATGCCTCAGAACATGTCCTGCCAACCGATCCCTTCTTCTAGTCAAGTTGTGCCACAAACTCCTCTTCTCTCCAATTCTATTCAATACCTCCTCATTACTTATGTGGTCTACCCATCTTGTCCTCGGCATTCTTCTGTAGCGCCACATTTCGAAAGCTTCTATTCTCTTCTTGTCTACACTATTTATTGTCCATGTTTCACTGCACTACACTCCACACAAATACTTCCAGAGATGAAACTGGTATACTTGCCTAATATCGTGCAGCGCCACCGCCAGCACGCCGAAGTGCCGCAACACGACGTGGCATGGACTCAGCTAATGTCTGAAGTAGTGCTGGACAGAAATAGCACCATGAATCCGGCAAGGCTGTCCGTAAATCTGTAAGAGTGCGAGTAGGTGGATATCTCTTCTGAGTAACACGTTGCAAGGCATCTCAGATATGCTCAATAATGTTCATGTTTGGGAAGTTTGGTGACCACTGGAAGTGATTAAACTCAGAAGTGTGTTACTCGAGAAACTCTGCAGCAATTCTGAACGTGTGGGATGTCGCATGGTCCTGTTTGAATTGCACAACTACGTCGGAATGCACAATGGACATGAATGGATGCTGGTGATCACATTGCATGCTGACGTGTCACCTGTGAGATTCCTGTCTTGACGTATCAGGGGTCCCATATCACTCCAACTGCACGCGCGCCATACCGTTACAGAGCCTCTACCAGCTTGAACACTCCCCTTCTGACACTCAGGTCCATGCAGTCATGAGTTTGACTCCATACCCGTATACGGCGATCCGCTAGACACAAATCGAAACGAGACTCGTCCGACGAGGCAACACATTTCTAGTCATGGACAATCTAATTTTGGTGTTGACGGCCCCAGGCGAGACGTAAACCTTTGTGTCGTGCAGTCATAAAGAACACACGAGTGGAGTTTCGGCTCCGAAGGCCCATATCAATTATGTTTCGTTGAATAGTTCGCACTCTGACACTGTTGATTGCCCAGCACTCAAATCTGCAGCAATATCAGCAAGGGTTGCACTTCTGTAACGTTGAACGATTCTCTTCATTCGCCGTTGGTCCCGTTCTTGCAGCATCTTTTTCCTTCTTCAGCGATGTCGGAGATTTGATGTTTTACCGGATTCCTGATATTCACGGTACACTCATGAAATGGTCGTACGGGAAAATCCAGACTTCATCGCTACCTTGAAGATGCTGTGTCCCATCGCTAGTGCGCCGACTATAACACCACTTTCAAACTCACTTAAATCTTGATAACTGGCCATTGTAGCAACAGTAACTGATCTAATGACCACGTCAGACACTTGTGGTCTTATATAGGCGCTGCCGACCGCAGCGCCGTATTCTGCCTCTTTACATACCTCCGCATTTATAAACGCATGCCTATACCAGTTTCTTTGGCGATTCAGTGCATATGACAGCAGTAGCAATCGTACCGTTTGTTTTAGTTTCTAGGTAGCAACCCAGAGATATGACATGAAATTAATAAATACAAAAATAAATGGAGGAGGTGAATGTATCAATCTATGGTGCGGGACCCTGATCCGGAAACGACGGAATCCGACGCGAGAATCGTTCCGGTACCTATGACATTCGATCACTTCTAGTGGAAACCGTTTCCCTTCCATGCTTTGGTAGAAGGTGGTATGGAACAAAAGAAGAAAAAGTTGTTTAGTAAACATCGGCTCTGAAATGAATCCATTGAGAGCTATGATCAAGTGTTCAGTACACGATATGTTTTTAGTCACGGCGAGAATAAACTAGTTCTCATACCTCTTAAGGTAAGCGTTTTAGAAGTCATATTTACCGGATATATTTTTCTTGTTTTGGTCCATACTGTCTCCTCCCAAAACACAACAAAGAACTTCAGGTTGAAGGTTTTTTGTGTCAGAAGTATAGCAACGATTTTCAACTGTCGACTCGTCATTTCTGGACCAGTCCCTTACCTCAGGCCGGTCGTCGTGGTCGTGTGGTTCTAGGGGCTTCAGTCCGGAACCGCGAGACTGCTACGGTTGCAGATTCGACTCCTGCCTCGAGCATGGATGTGTGTGATGTCCTTGGGTTAGTTAGGTATACGTAGTTCTAAGTTCTAGGGGACTGATGACCTCAGATGTTCAGTCCCATAGTTCTCAGAGCCATTTTGAACCTTACCTCAGATTGATATATTTGCACTTCTCCATAATTCCTGTAAGTCTGTAACAGCATCATCGCCATGTCTTCTGTCCGAAGACTGGTTTCATGCGGCTCTACATGCAACTCTATCCTTTGCAAACTTCCTCATCTCATAGTAAGTACTGCAGTGTACGTTCATCTGAATCTGCTTACCGCATTCATCTCTTGATCTCCCTCTACGATTTTTACCCCCCCCCCCCCCAACACTAAATTGGTGATCCCTTGATGTCTCAGAATGTACTACTAACCGATCCTTCTTGTAGTCAGGTTGTGCGATAAATTTCTTTGCCCCCCTCCCACCACGTTTCTATTCAGTACCTTCTCATTAGTTACACGATCTACCCACCTAATCTTTAATCTTCAGCATTTGTTAGTATCGTGTATAGATTTAAGTGTAAGGAAATCTTTTCTGAAAATATTTTGACGGAGGGTAGCCATGTGTGGAAGTGAAACATGGACGATAAATAGTTTAGACAACAAGAGAATAGAAACTTTCGAAATGTGGTGCTGCAGAACAATGCTGAAGGTTAGATGGATATATCACGTAACTAATGGGGAGGTACTGAATGGAATTGGGTAGAAGAAGAATTTGTGGCATAACTTAACTAGAAGAAGGGATAGTTTGATAGGACATGTTCTGGGGCATCGAGGGATCACCAGTTTAGTATTTGAGGGCAGCGTGGAGGGTAAAAATTGTAGAGGGAGACCAAGAGTTGAATACACTGAGCAAATTCAGAAGGATGTAGGTTGCAGTACGTGCTTCGAGATGAAGCAGCTTGCCCAGGATATGGTAGCATAGAGAGCTGCATCAAACCAGTCTCTGGACTGAAGACCACAACAAGAACAATCTTACCTTTGTAAATATAAGCCACCAGCGACTTTACTTGGCTAATGAGTATGGATTTACTAATTTCAGTTTACGTATTAAATACTTGACGACATTGCTTTGCTTCTTTGGATAGATTTTATTTATATTCTCTGTTAGGTAATACGAACTGGTTATGTTTGCTTTGTGATTTGAGCGGCTGCTCATTACGTTTCGATTTCGTTTCCTTCATGTATAAAAATGGCTAGGACACGGTTGAGTCGGTCTGAATATTGCAGAACAGCTAAAAGCTTAAGGACTCTGTAGTATCAAGAATTTAATAAACATTGTGAGGCAACCGTTGCTGCTGCTAGAAAACATCAGGCCTTAACTCATTCTTTAGAAATTCCATCTGAATGCAAGATTATCTCGCTCCTCAGAGCCCTTCACTGACAGAAGCTTAAAGCTACTTCTGTCCAAGGCAACATCATAGAATCGGAAACTGTCCCAAGAAGTGGCACAGCCGAGCAAGATTTTATATCAAAATCCCGCAAAATCGTAACGATTTACAATTACGCTTTAAACATATACAATCCCCAGTGAGCTTACGCTATGCCGTGACCGTAAACAAAGGAAAACGCTTGCGAGCATGGACTCAGTGTCATTTGATTTTCGAATGGCCAGCTCTACTTTAGGTTGGCAATAGACATTTAATATCGGTCTTTTTTTTTTTTTACAGATAACCTAATATAGTGAAGCATTCACAAAATTATTAAAGAGTGGATGTGTTAGTAACACAAATTGCAGAAGGGCATTAACTGATCAAAAGTATATGGACAAATCATTAAAGAGTGAATGTGTTAAAAATGGTTCAAATGGCTCTGAGCACTATGGGACTCAACTGCTGTGGTCATCAGTCCCCTAGAACTTAGAACTACTTAAACCTAACTAACCTAAGGACATCACACACATCCATGCCCGAGGCAGGATTCGAACCTGCGACCGTAGCAGTCGCACGATTCCGGACTGCGCGCCTAGAACCGCGAGACCACCGCGGCCGGCGTGAATGTGTTAGTAGCACATATTGCAGAAGGGCAATAACTGATCAAAAGTATCTGGACAGCATTTGTAGTGCGAAATCGACTGTTAAGATATGTCATTGGAGGAGGACCCGCCAGTATAATACGAGTTGGAGAGTATCGTCTTGTCAGTAGAGAAGAAGCAACAGCAAAATGAGTCGTTCAGGAGAGCCGACTGACTTAGAATGTGCTCTACTCACCGGATGTCACGGCACTAACAAATCGATCATGGACACTTCAACCCTTCTAAAACTGCTCAAGTTGACTGTTGGTGATGTGAATTGTACTCGTGAAGGAACAAGCACAGCTAAAGCAACATCAGGACACGGTGGCTGTAAAAAAAATCGCATAAAATAAGTGGAAGAACTCACTCATCAGCTCCAAAGTTAGCAGCATTCCAGCCAGCATAGTTACTGTGCGTAGTGAGCTAAAACGATTGGCGTACCGTGTTGAGCAGCGTCTCACAAACAACACATTTCTGTCGCAAATGCTAAGCGACGCTTGAGGTGGTGGAAAGAGCAATACCACTGGACAGTGGCTGACTGAGAACTAGTGAACTGGAATGATGAATGACGCTATACACTGTGGCAACATGACGGAGTCCAGACCTGAACGCAACGGAAGACGTTTAGGATGAGTTAGAAAGTCGACTGCATTCATCGTCCATCATCACGAACTCCACTGGTTTCGGCTATTGATGAAGAATGAGCTTCCTTTCCTCCACAGACATTCAGAGCTATAACTGACAGTGTCTTCAGCAGAGTTCAAGCCCTCGTAAATGGGAAGGGCGGACGGGCAATGTTACGTCCATTAATGGATGCTCAATTAGTATTCACAAGTATAATAATGTTTTCGATGGTACAGATTACGTTAATTTATGACCAAATTTATGTTATTTTCGCTTGCGCTACGACCCTAGAGTCTATCTGCACGTGGTCCAAAATTCGTTCTTGCAAAACACGTCCAAGTGATGATGAGCCTACAGTGACTGGAAAGGTAGTAAATGATACAATAAATCGTATCAGATTTAGAAAGCGACTGATTGAAATCATACCTAGATAAACCGCCTATTTAGCAGCTACAGTTAATAGTCTACAATGGACATAATGAAAGCCATGATGTCTTTAAATACGATGGGTGTCATAAAGTCTTGATTGTCACCTCAACAACAAAAAAATAATCTAGGTGTGTGCATGACTCTTGATAATGGTGTTAAGATTCCGTGCGACATACATTCCCAAACAATGGATAATTTGGCTGAGACTTTGTTTGTAAATGTATTAATTTTGGCTGTTCAGGTACGTCACCATTCTCGACATGCCGGCCACGCAATGGTATCATTAGCAAGGAGATATTTGTGTCATTTTGTGAGGATACGATGAGTCTGAGCAAACCTGATACTCCAAAAGAATAGAATGTGTGGCTGAGTCATCAGCAGAATTAGATGGGGCGTTGTCGTGGGAGCAATAACAACCTCTTGAACACCTTCCAGCGACACTCCGGCTTCACAGTTTCCTGTCATCTCGGCGAGAGAATTCGGTGGTACGCTCCAGTGACAGGCTCCTCCTAACGAGCATAGCATGTTAGCCACACGCTATGGTAGCCCCAAAATGTTCCCAGCATCACCCTGCTCGAAGATGGTTGGGTCTTTGCCTTTCTCGCTGCTAGTGAGTCCACAAATTACCCGCTGCTTCCTCGGTCCCTTTGTCGGGGGTCATCGTGATACGCCCAACACCCTCATCCATGGTTATTATTAGGCTAGACAAGTCATATGGATTGGCTTGACACCCCTGCAACATTATCGCTGCTACCTGAGTTCAGCGACCGTGTGAGCAGTCGTGGAACTCAACGGGCAGCGACCTTTTCCATGTTAAAAATATCGTGCAGGACGGTAAAACTAGTCAGTTACCAGTTTTCACTTTTACCAGTATCACCTCGACTGTGATACGCCGATCATAGAGGAACAAGGCCTCGAATTCCATTTAGGCTCCCGGTTCTTCACAGATAGATCGTCTACCACTTCATTCGTCGTAGCTGAGATTTGTCTGAGCACACCAGAGGCGTCTGAGCCACCTAACCATAGTGTCGTACAGTGGCGCTCTGATGTAGATTTCCACTACCTCAGTATGGATTGTGGCAAAGCTGACTCGTTCAAATACGTATTAACGCTCAATATTCTACTTCCCCAACGCGCATCTCCTCCTACAGCATGCTGCGGTACTGTGGTGCAGGGATTTGCAATCGTGCAAGTACATGTACTTGAGAAAAATCGTGACTTCAGTTTTTCTAGATGATAACTAAGACTTTATGACTACCCTCGTATGGTAACTGGTACAGTAGGCTCTCCCAATCTTTTGAATTACAGTAACCGATACTGCGTAAATTCGAAATCCTCATTTCTACCTCAGCTTCCCCAACTTCCTTTCCAATTACTTAACAAACTAAAATATCTCGGAGTAATCCTCGACTGAATACAAATACGGGTCCCTTCTCCTAATCAGACAACAAAACTATAGCAGTAGAATGAAACAACGATGTGGACTAACATGGGGATTGTATTCCTCCATCATATTCAGCACTTATAAGGCCTCAAGCAGAGCTCCCCTCTTTTATGCTAATGACGTCTCTCCAACAATATCCCTGAAGGCCAAAAACTTCAAGACTTCCACATTCATTTACTATCCACCGCTTGAATGCTGTACGAAGTCCTAATTTCATTCCTCTCCTATCTGAGATTTCCTAAACTTCCTGTAGTCTTGCCACTAACCATCCAATCATTTCTTCCTTGACTACCAATTACCGCACTCTGACGCGTTTGAACCGAAATCCTCCCCACCCCAAACCTTGCACCTACACATTCTCCACGAGCTATCCCAATGAAAATAGAACCACCTCCCCCTGAGTTACTACGGAATTCGCCCATAGACCTAAACGTCCTTCCAGTTCTGCTCTTCTTCCTTCCCACGCCAGGGCTTCTCTACCGCCCACTATTCTGCCTCCCTTCCCAATAGTTTGATATTGCGTCCTCAGCCTCATCTTTTCCAACCTTCCAAAAGCTCTCCCAGAAAAGCTTTAATTACTCACTTCTTGCCCTACACAGAAGTGGTTGATAAGCAGTACAGACCACAAGGGCTAGAAGCTTTTCAAATGTACGGTTGCGGAAGAATGCTAAAGATTAGTTAGTTAGAGCGAGTAATTACCTTATATTGATTCTAAATGGAGAGAAAAGAGCTCTAAGATACGACTATAGAGAGGCAGCCTAATAGGACAAATCAAGAAATAACTATTTTTGTAATTGAGAGGAGTGTGTGAGGTGACACCCGCAGAGAGAGGTTAGGGTCTGAATACAGCAAGAAGTTTCAAACGCATACAGAGACTTTCACAAGACAGCCTAGCTTGGAAAACTGAAACAAGTCTTCAGACTGTAGACTACAATTTCAGTAATGTGAAGCATCGGATGGGATCGAGAAGTGCGTGTATTCTCCAAGGAACTGTAACTGATATCGTAACGGCTGTTCAATGAAATTATCTTAGGTAGCAATTTCTAGAGATTGAATAAGGGGCAGATGGGCCAGACTTGTCTATCAGAAAGTCACTTTCATGTATAACGCTACCTGTTGTGCACTATTCATTATACAGTAAATGTGTATCACAGTACTCCTATATATCTGATTCGCTATTTCCCTCCGAAACATAAATTGTGTTGAATTGTATTAAATTACAAAGACTTAATTAAATGCCCAGACCAGACCATTTCTCCTCGTTTCAGATGATGAAAGATAACAACATCATGAGGAAAGAGTCCATTAGATACTTTTCTGCTACATTTCGTAAATTCTCTGTAACATTTTGAAAATAAATTATTATAAAGGTGTTTCTGTGTAATTTTTTACCCTGCCATAACCTTCCCACAGTTCTTTAAACAAAACTATTTTTCAGTTATGGAAAGGTCACTTTTCTATGGTGTTTCAGACAAGCTATTGTACGCAGTGTCAACAATACACGCACGTACTTAATTATAACAATAATGACAGACGATCGGAAGGACATCTTGTATTGACTGAATGCTCGGGTATACAGTTTTGCGGTCTTCGTTGACTGAGTATTGAGCACTTCAGCTACTTAGATTTCAAAATTATGATTGCGACTGAAAACCTAGCCGATACATATTTTTAACCAAACTGAAATATTTAAATACTTCAAATTTCGTTTGACGCCAGCACACATTTTGTTCGACTGCTTACAATTCCACACCCCTCAGTGTACAGAGATACACTGTGTTGGTAATAATTGTTCCAAGAACAGAGTGATACTCAATGCAATAATTTAAGATGAAGCTTGATTTTTAAAAATTTCATTGATGCACCAGTGTATAGTTTGTCTTTTCAATAAGGATACGTATTTGAAAAATTGAATTAGAAAAGCATTTTTTTTCAGTTGGTGCTGAGTAAACCTATACATATTGCAACTGTGTTACAGTTAGGTTTGAGGTATGCCGTTTCATACGCATGTATTCTTTTGTACTTCGGTTTTGTTATTATTGTGAGAATGGCATGACAGTACATATCTCGCAAGACAGATGTTAGTAAATAACGTCGTTTAGTAATCCATCAAAAAACACCAAACATAATGAAATATCCCCTCTGCAGCGTAGTGTGCGGTGATATGAAACTTCCTGGCATGTTTAAGTTGTGTGATGGATCGAGACTCGAACTCAGGACCTATGTCTTTCGTGGGCAACTGCTTGTCTATTATGATTGAAGGAATGGATTGGTATAAAATAAGACACTGGCATCTTAAGCTGTGTACTAGAATGTTATGTACCTGGCACGGGTAAAATTTATGAGCAAACTAGACTCGAAAATGGACCAAATCAATTCTTTAAATTACACGCAAACTAAAGGGAACACAAGAACTACGCAATTTCCAAAATGTATAACCCAAGAAGTTGATCGATGTATACACTGACGAGCCAAATGATCACGACCACTTGCTTAATAGTCTCGGAAAGCAGTGCATCAGTGATTCTACGTGATACGCATTCTGAAAGTCCTTGCCAGGTTTCAGGGGCAATGTGGGACCAAGTGTCCGCGGAGACACCACGTAATTCCAGTATATTGGTGGCCTGTGGTTCTTGTGCGGTGAGCTGGAACCCAGTAGCGTCCATATGTGTTCCGTCGGTTACAGAACAGGCGAATTTGGTAGCCAAAATAACGATGTGAGTTTACTATAAAGTTCAAACTACGAGGGCCGTTTGAAAAAGTCCGTGCAAAAATAAAAAGTACTTACATGTTTGGGGTAACCCTTTTTTATTTTTCGACATAGTCTCCTTTTAGACTTATACACTTCGTCCAACGCTATTCTAATTTGTTGATCCCTTCCGAATAATAGGAATTGTCCAAGTCTGCAAAATTGCCATTAGTTGCAGCACTCACCTCCTCGTTTGAATAAAATCTCTGTTCCGCCAGCCATTTCTTCAAATTGGGGAACAAATAGTAGTCCGAAGGAGCCAAGTCTGGAGAATAGCAGGGTATGTGAAACGAGTTGAAATCCTATTTCCCCTAATTTTGCGACCACAACTGCTGAGGTGTGTGCGGGTGCATTGTCGTTATGGAAAAGGACTTTTTTGCCGTCCAAGCGCCGCGTTTTTCTTGCAGCTCGGTTTTCAAACGGTCCAACATCGATGAGTAATATGCACCTGTAATAGTTTTACCCTTTTCCAGAAAGCCGATGAGGATTATCCCTTGCCAATCCCAAAAGACAGTCGCCATAACCTTTCCGGCCGAAGGAATGGTCTTCGCCTTTTTCGGTGCATATTCTCCCTTGGTAAGCCACTTTTTAGATTGTTGTTTGGTATCAGGAGTGTAGAAATGTATCCATGTTTCATTCACAGTGACGAAACGACGCTTAAAGTCCTGCCGATTCTACATGAACAGCTACAAATCATCCTTGCAACACTTCACGCGATTCCGTTCTTGGTCAAGGGTGAGTAATCGCGGAACCCATCTTGCGGATAGCTTTCCCGTGACGGAATGTATAGGAAAAATATTATGTACCCGTTCATTCGAGATGCCCACAGCACTAGCAGTATCATGCACCTTAACTCTTCTGTCATCCATCGCCATTTCATGGATTTTATCAATGATTTCTGGAGTCGTATCCTCCACAGGGCGTCCAGAACTTTCAGCATCACTTGTGCCCATAAGGCCACTCCGAAAATTTTGAAAGCACTTATAACCTGTTCTAATCGAAGGTGCAGAGTCACCGTAATGTTTATCAAGCTTCTCTTTAAGTCTCCTGAGGCGTTTTGCCTTTGATAAATAATGTATAATCACCACACGAAATTCTTTTTCGTACATTTTTTGACAATCACTTGACTTCCTTGATTCACACGAATGCCAAACACAAAGAAATAGACCAATATGGCTGAAACTTTGTGTGCGTTCTTTCCAAAGATGTTACTAACTAAACATGACGTCGATACGCGCCGGTGGTGTCATCTCTCGGACTTTGCACGGACTTTTCAAACGCCCCTCGTACTGTAGCACGATTCTGGCCTCGTGATGTGAGCAGATAATTTTTCTGGAAATTGCATCACAATCACAGAAGACATCAAGCATGAAGAAGAAATGCCGGTGAATCACAATAATGTTCACTTAGTTCTTAACATCTACGGTGCATTTGATTAACATCGTAGGTTCCATGGAAGCCAAGATCAATATCTCCTCACAGCATAATACTCGGCCCCCCATCGTGGCCTGTGTTCGTGACGTAGCCGTTCACCTGAATGACGCCGTATGTGGGCACGACTTTGGACTTGCTGTTAACAAGGAACGTGATCCATACGACAAGCAGACTCGCTTCCATGGTCAGTTCTACACGACACCGTGCTCACTGCAGTGTAGCTGACGGCGTCGTTGTTTAGACATGGGAACAGGGGTCGTCTGCTGAGAAGCCCTATGTTGAATAGTGAACACTGACCGTTGTGCTCCGAAACACCTGCGCCTGCAGCAGCGCCGTGCTCTATCGTCAGTTACGCCTCAGGTCGCCGCCTGTCCTGCTTTACCTAGCGGGCACGCCTCCGGTCCCCACGTTCTGTGATGAGGCGTGGGCGTCCAACACCTTCCCACCACTTGCCATATATACTCATAACGGAAACTCGCGAACAACCGACCAGTTTTCCTGTTTCAGACATGCTCGTTCTCAGGTGGATTAGTCAGTGGAGTTCTCAATTTTCGACTCTTATAGTAGCCGTTCTCCACTTACTTGCTTTCCTTGCTGCATCACAAGTCCGGAACGCCTCCAGGAGGCATTCAGTCTCATGGCGGGCTGTGGTCATAATTTTTTCGCCCATCTTTGTATATATGACAGTATTTCCCTTCTATCCGTTCCATACACGGTCCTTTCCAAGATATTACTCAACAGGATTGAACCAGTTCTCGATGCACTGATAGTAGAATACCAAGGTGTATTTAGAAAATGGAGGAGCTGTTCGGAGCATATTATTAACCTTAAAAACATAATTAGAACACGTGCTGGTCAATCACATGTTACGACGTTTCTTGATTTTAGAAAATCGTATGACTCCATAGACAGAGAAAGCCTCATTATAGCTATGGAGCAATTTGTAATTGGCAGGAAAACTTGAGAGATAGTAAAGCAAGCATTGACAGATACCAAGTCCAAAGTCAAATTTCGAGGCACGATTTCTGAACCTTTTAAAATCCAGACGGGTTTGAAACAAGGGGATGGACTATCCCCAGTTCTATTCAACATCACTTTCGAAAAGAGTATGAGGGAGACATTGGAGGAAAACACACAACAAAAAGTAAATGGAATTTCTTTTGGAGGATCAGTTAAAGGCCTTACGATACATGCACTAGCTTTTGTAGATGATATTGCTCTCCTAACCACAAATATAGCAGATGCAATTAAACAAATAGAAGTCCAAGCAAAACATGTAGCTAAATTTGGTTTACAGATATCACAAGAAAAATCTAAATTCATGTCTAACAAATATAAGGAAATCAAAGAATTGCAAACAATTACTGGATGTATCGAAAGGGCCAAACACTTTAAATATTTGGGAGAAACAATAACGGATACTGGCATAGAAAAAGAAACTGTCAAACTTCGAGTAACTAAACTTAGAAAAGCACACATTTTAACATTAAGCTTCTAACAATACCACCACTTGCAAAGTAGATTAGACATCAGATTAATAATGTTGCTCACGCAGCACATGTTCGCTTTATCGGGCAAAAACAAAGTTATTGACTATGGATGGTATCGTCAGAATTGAAATAATGAGGTCACTGTAAAAAAGTCATTAATTTGGCACTTATCTTGAATGGATTCCCATGCAGATTTCGTCGAAGTCGTTATGGCTCATCTTGTTGATTCTAGGGTGATTGCACTTTGACTACTAGAAAGTCCAGATCTGTATTTTAGCAATATTTGAAGACCTTACACATCCGTTTTTCAGGAAATTCTTAATGATCAAACAATCCCAGATCAGAACAATGGCATGGTAGAAATAATTTTTGACTTGGTTTTCACGATCCACATTTTTAAGAAACTTCTTGTTAATTCACATATTCTTCTTCTTAATTGTCACATCATCAAGAAAACAGTTTTGTATCAATCTTCATACATTTAATTTCCACTTTAACCAAACACAAGACATGACTGTTCTTTTACAAAGTGAAATAACAACTTAAATTCTGCCAAAGTGAAACAAAGACTGCTCTGTGCGCATTCGCGCCAAAACGGTTACAAGTAAGTCAATGATTAAGACAGTCTCACAGAAATGAATACACGCAAGAACCATATCACTGTAATATATCGATACATCGGAGTACTTACACATTAATAAAAACAAATGTGAATATTGTCACAAAAATATGTCTGTTACTTCGCAGAAAAGTAGTACGATAGTACTGGTATCTAGAACCGGGGCTGGAGTGCCGTAATGGTCACGTAAATGAAGAACCATTACAAGCTGTACTACAAAAAATGCCTATTTCGAAATGCAAAGTTATTACACTACAATATAGTGACGAGAACAGAAGTTAAATATGCAGGAGAAACACTCCCACTCAAGAACAAAGTACTAATAGATGAGCTCGAGAAGAAGGAAAGAATAATTCCGAGGAAGATTCTTGGTGGACACAAAAAAATTGGTGAAAAATGGGTAAAGATGAGCAATGAGAAAATCTACCAATTTATTAAACCAGTCACAATGGAAATGGGAAACAGATGGCTGATGTTCTTTGGGCATCTGGTGAGAATGGATGATGACACATTACCGAAGAAAATCTTCAATATAATTCAACATAGGAAAACACCCAACTGTTGGTTGCAAGGGATAAAGAAAGACCTCGGTGAATGTGGACTTACAGAAATGGACGCAATTAATAGGGACGAGTACAGAAAGATAATAAAAGAATTCGAGGTTTTTCAAGAGGCTCCAAAACCGAAGATCAACAGGAAACTAACAGCTGAACAACTGGCAAAAATGGCAGCAGGCAGAAGAGTAGCCCGAGAGTAGAGAAACAAAAAACTGAACATGAAACAGAATTTGTAAAGCGGTCCTTAGTTGGCCAATTCGTGTAAGTAAATAAATTATATAACAGAGTTTAGGTCATTTGCAGACTCATAATTATAGCTATAACGAGTTGTATGTTTCAAGGTTTGTCAATACCTCCAGAATGAGTGACAAAAGCTAGCCATTGATGGTTGTTTTGATTATTTTCCCCTGGGCAGGTGGTCAGGGTACTGAAGCTTTATGTTCAAGTTTAAGCTCAGGTTCAAGTAAAGTTGAAAATTATAAAATTCGTTTCATACTTATTGCGCCGCCAGTTGACTTATTCTTTTATCATTATAACATACTAAAATACCTAGACACAATATACAGAGTGTTATATATATAGGTACAAATATTTTGGTAATTAGTATCTTAATATATACGCACTATAGTGTATTAGCTATTATTTTCTCTATGCTTAACAGTGTTCCCGCGAACGCAGCTCACAATTTATTACCCGATGTTTTCTGCACAGTCGTAACTTCTTCACTCGGTAAAGACTAACCGTTTTGCAACCACACTTCAATACCTGACATGCTGCTCATAGGAAAATAAACATCAACGGCATGCTTGTACCACTCACATTTGGAGGAACATACCAACCTATAAATATGCTAGTCGTAATAGCTATAATTATTATTCTGCAAATGAAGTAAATACTGATGTAACATTGTTCAGTACACTGTCCTCAATCATCAACAGAAATATCTGAACTTATATCCCTCAGACCTTTATCTAGAGCTTCCCTCAGAAATAAAATGGTTCACAGCCACTTCTTGTTTTGCGCCCTAAAACCATAACCAAAAAAAGTCACTTCTTGAAACTTCAGTGAGCAGAAGGAGAGACGACTTTGCAAGGTAGTTACTTTTACCCACTTGTGGTTGCCACGCTCAATTCCAGTCACTGTGTCATTAAACGCGGACATCTCAACTGGAAAATCATAACTCACATTAAAACTCTTATTTGACAACTTTGTGACATCTGTGGGTTGTCCTTCGGAATAACACTTCCTTCTCGTATTTCTGTGAAAAGTGGAGATTGCCCGGATTACGATGATGATAGGGAAAGGGACACGCTGAAGCTCTTTGCTTGCATCCAATTTAACAATCTTAAACAGCAGTAAGAGAGCCGTGACTGTTGTCCTCGACCACCTACCGTTATCTGAGGTCTGTTCAGAATCACTAACGTCGATTTGCAGTAGCGTTTTCTAACCAAACTGCGTGCCTACGGAGTATCGCCTCATTTGTGCGACTGGATTCGTGATTTCCTGTCAGAAAGGTCACAGTTTGTAGTAATAGACGGAAAGTCATCAAGTAAAACAGAAGTATTATCCGGCGTTCCCCAAGGAAGTGTTATAGGCCCTATATTGTTCCTGATCTATATTAACGACGTAGGAGACAATCTGAGTAGCCCTCTTAGATTGTCTGCAGATGATGCTGTCATTTACCGTCTTGTAAAGTCATCAAATGATCAAAACGACTTGCAAAATGATTTAGATAAGATATCTGTATCGTGCGAAAAGAACAATTGACCCTGAATAAGGAAAAGTGTGAAGTTATTCACATGAGTACTAAAAGAAATCAGCTAAATTTCGATTACGCGATAAGTCACACAAATCTGAATACTGTAAATTCAACTAAATACTTAGGGATTACAAGTACAAGTAACCTAAATTGGAACGATCATATAAATAACGTCGCAGATAGAGGAGACCAAAGACTGCGATTCATTGGCAGAACACTTAGAATGTGCAACGACTCTACTAAAGAGACTGCTTACACCACGCTTGTCCGCCCTATCCTGGAGTACTGCCGTGCGGTGTGGGATCCGCATCATGTGGGACTGACGGATGACTTCTAAAAAGTACATAGAAGGGCAGCTCGTTTTGTATTATAGGGGAGATAGTGTCAAAGACATGATACGTGAATTGGAGTGGCAATCATTAAAACAAAGCCGATTTTCTTTGGGACGGTATCTTCTCATGAAACTGCAATCACCAGTTTTCTCCTCCGTTTGCGAAAACATTCTGTTGGCACCCACTTACGTAGGGAGAAATGATCATCACGATAAAATAAGAGAAATCAGGGCTCGCACAGAAAAATTTAAGGGCTCGCTTTTCCCGCGTGTCGTTTGAGAGTGGAACGGTAGACAGACAACTTGAAGGTGGTTCATTGAACCATCTGCCAGGCACTTCATTGTGAACAGCAGAGTAATCACGTAGATGTAGATGTAGAAAACTCCGGAACATTCGTAATTTCGCACGAGTGGTTCGTTGGAGAGAAATGCGTTTGGCATCCCTGCACACGCCTGTGTTTAATGTGTGACTGCCGGAAGTTCCATTGTTGTATGTCTGCTACTTATCGTTCAGTGCTGTATTGAGTAGAACGTTCTGTTGCACAGGTTGCGAATTTCGAGATGGCAGAGCTAGATGAGCAACGCGTCTGCATTAAATTATGTGTGAATCTCAAGAAATCCTTTACACGTACACACCAAATGACACAGGAAACATTCTGTGATGAATGCTTAAGCCGTACTCTGTGTTATGAATGGTTCACACGGTTTAAAAATGGCCGGACGGAAGTCAAGTGTGACCTCCGTCCAGGACGCCATTCGACGTCTGCTGGCGACGCTAGTGCCAGGAACGTCAACGGAATTGTGAATGCTAATCGAATACTGACTGTCCGAGAGTTTGCAGATGCATGTAACATTTCAGTTGGACCATGTCATTAATTCCTGACACAGCATTCTGGAAACCATGGTGTTGTCGCGAAGTTGGTCCCACGGCTGTAGATTGAAGAACAGAAGACTAGAAAAACCTTCGTCTCTCAATTTGTGAAGAGCTTTCGGATTGCTTAAATGAGGACAAGATGTTCCTTAATAGAATCATAACTGGCTATGAGAAATGGGACTACGATTAAAATTTTGAGACCTAAGTTCATTCTTCACAACGGGTCGGGAAAGGTTCTCCAAAACCATAAAAAGCTCGTTATGTCAGGTCAAATGTCATTCGCATGCGATAGTTTTCTTTGAGTTTGAAGTATTAGTTCATCATGAATCCGTGCCTCGGGTTCAAACTATTGATGGATGGTACTGTCGGGACGTGTTGCGTAGCCTGCGAGTAAATGTGAGAAGGAAACGGCCTGGAATGTGGTGAGAGAATTCGTGGCTCTTGCATCAAGATAACTCACCCGTACATTCGTTCCTCTTGATGCGTGACTATTGCACAAAAAACGAAATCACTGTGCTGTCTCATCCTCCATACTCTCCAGACCTGGCCGCTGCGGATATTTTTTTTTATTTTGAAAGTTCATAAACCTAATGAAAGGACGAAGACTTGCAACGATATAGGAGATACACGAAAATTCGCAGACGATACTTCGGGCGATCCAGCAAGAGCCGCACCAAGCCCCATTTCGCAAGTGAAAACGGCGTTGGGAACAGTGTATCAACTGTGGAGGTAAGTATTTCGAAGGCGACCATGCACATTAAGTAAAAGGTAAGCGTAGAAAAGTCTTGGGGACAAAGTTCCGGAATTTTTTGAACTGACCTCTGTGTTAGCCTAATAACTCATACTATATTATGAAAAGTCTGTAACATAACTTCGGAAGTAAATGAAAAGTCTGTAAGACACATGGATATCACGACTAGATTGCGGTGGTGAGAAGACTTCAAGAACAAGATATCATAGTGGTTTGGCGACATGAGTCCCGAAGAAGGGTAAGTAGCTTAAAATATGCGAAATTTCAACGTGTCGACTGTTTTAATAGCTTTCTGGAGTGTTTGTCGCCAATCTCAGACATTTTTGGGTAGTGACGACCGGCCATTCTCAAAGCACAAGGTGGTTTTGTATACTGCCTCTCACATGCTATTTAAATCCGTGGTTGATGAACTTGCACTGGCTCACACCTTACAAGAGAGCTGATGGGGAGGGAAAATTATTCTGGCAAATACGAGCGCCAACTGTTGACGGCCGAGAATGGTGATTACCTTACCCAGAGATAATTTAAAGGTAAGTTCTTACACAAAGGGAAAAGTTGTGCCCGCTTGGCAAAGCCCTAGTTTCAGCACATAGAGAATTCCCATTCAGAACTCAAACAAAACTCTCTTATTCATTATTAAATGATCGAATTTAATCTCAGTCCATTGGCACATAATACTATTCCAACAGTCTTAAATAAGAACAGTGCGTTCTGTATTCGAGTAACCTATCACAAGACCAGTGCTTTGTAGTCGCAGACTTGTCTGACTTTTCTAGATGAGTGTCATTGCGTTGCTTACAATGGTTTCCTACTCACATGGCGGACTGGCCTATACACGCTAGGCAGCAGCTGTAGGGAATACTGTATACCCAGCAGATCTGAAGTATTTTTAACAGGCCTCAGCAGGAAGCTGATCTTCGAAAGCGATAGATATAAAAAATCAACACTATGACTGTCTTTAATGCGATATTTTTCACCGAAATACTCTGTGTGCATGTCAAACATGACCCCTGCCTTAAGATCTCTCTCATTTGTCTCTTCGTCTTTCAGTGAGGAAAAATTGCAAAACTCATGTAATTTGTTGCCATTTCTAATAGTATTAGGGGAGGTTGCTGTAGCGTTTGTTCACGTCACAGAGATAGCATACGTCTCGTGAACCAAAGCATCCAGCACAGACTCCGCTTATGTTGGTTGCTGGCAGTTGACGATATGCAAGTGTAGATCCATACGAGATGGCTTCCTATGTAAACTATTCTCTAACGATTATGCCTGGCAACTCTTCCCCCGTAATTCCTTCCAATTGCTCTCACAATTATCAAAGGCTCTCGTGGTAACTTTCTTAACGTTCCCACCAGCTTCTCAACAGGTGGAACCCCAGGAAAGAGATTCCCTTCTACGTGGCACCGGAACTATCGTACACGATTCTAATTACAGACGTGAATGAAGCAGTGAATTGATAGGTTGATTAATCAAGAGTAATCGTAGGGATGTAGATGACAGGCTATGCCACAGCCACAACGCCCGGAAAGGAAAAATATTTGACTCGGTAACTTTAATGTACTGTGCACCTAAGATAAACATGTACTTAAGAAAATCATACACTCCTGGAAATTGAAATAAGACTTTATTGACACATTCCTGGGGTCAGATACATCACATGATCACACTGACAGAACCACAGGCACATAGACACAGGCAACAGAGCATGCACAATGGCGGCACTAGTACAGTGTATATCCACCTTTCGCAGCAATGCAGGCTGCTATTCTCCCATGGAGACGATCGTAGAGATGCTGGATGTAGTCCTGTGGAACGGCTTGCCATGCCATTTCCACCTGGCGCCTCAGTTGGACCAGCGTTCGTGCTGGACGTGCAGACCGCGTGAGACGACGCTTCATCCAGTCCCAAACATGCTCAATGGGGGACAGATCCGGAGATCTTGCTGGCCAGGGTAGTTGACTTACACCTTCTAGAGCACGTTGGGTGGCACGGGATACATGCGGACGTGCATTGTCCTGTTGGAACAGCAAGTTCCCTTGCCGGTCTAGGAATGGTAGAACGATGGCTTCGATGACGGTTTGGATGTACCGTGCACTATTCAGTGTCCCCTCGACGATCACCACAGGTGTACGGCCAGTGTAGGAGATCGCTCCCCACACCATGATGCCGGGTTTTGGCCCTGTGTGCCTCGGTCGTATGCAGTCCTGATTGTGGCGCTCACCTGCACGGCGCCAAACACGCATACGACCATCATTGGCACCAAGGCAGAAGCGACTCTCATCGCTGAAGACGACACGTCCCCATTCGTCCCTCCATTCACGCCTGTCGCTACACCACTGGAGGCGGGCTGCACGATGTTGGGGCGTGAGCGGAAGACGGCCTAACGGTGTGCGGGACCGTAGCCCAGCTTCATGGAGACGGTTGCGAATGGTCCTCGCCGATACCCCAGGAGCAACAGTGTCCCTAATTTGCTGGGAAGTGGCGGTGCGGTCCCCTACGGCACTGCGTAGGATCCTACGGTCTTGGCGTGCATCCATGCGTCGCTGCGGTCCGGTCCCAGGTCGACGGGCCCGTGCACCTTCCGCCGACCACTGGCGACAACATCGATGTACTGTGGAGACCTCACGCCCCACGTGTTGAGCAATTCGGTGGTACGTCCACCCGGCCTCCCGCATGCCCACTATACGCCCTCGCTCAAAGTCCGTCAACTGCACATACGGTTCACGTCCACGCTGTCGTGGCATGCTACCAGTGTTAAAGACTGCGATGGAGCTCCGTATGCCACGGCAAACTGGCTGACACTGACGGCGGCGGTGCACAAATGCTGCGCAGCTAGCGCCATTCGACAGCCAACACCGCGGTTCCTGGTGTGTCCGCTGTGCCGTGCGTGTGATCATTGCTTGTACAGCCCTCTCGCAGTGTCCGGAGCAAGTATGGTGGGTCTGACACACCGGTGTCAATGTGTTCTTTTTTCCATTTCCAGGAGTGTATTTGGTACAGAAATAAAAGGAAGAGAATACACAAATACTGATCATAATATTTCACTTGTTGACAAGCATCTCAATTAAAAAAAGGTCCTAAAATATATATTTTACGACATTCAGAAAGTACTTCAAAGACGAGTTGTAGGTAGAAATGCGAACACTATTAAATCTGAGAGACTAAATGCCCTTGATGTGCACTGCGTCTACATTTTTCTTCAGATAAATCCCGCAATAGTCGGTGGAAAGAAACGATACCACATGTCCAAGTTCAATTCCAGGAGGCCCTCGATCACCTTCTCCTCACAGCACGGTACTCTATGGGTTTAGTGTTGTTCGTAATGAACACACAAATGTCAACTGGACGGTGTGGAGACAGCTGTGTAGTCCAGGACTGCATTACTTTTCCCGCTGTCCCCAACAAGAAGACCGCACGCAGTTGTCTTGCTTTCTCCTTGAAGTACCTTCGACCCATAATTTGTAGATACCCGTAATTTGTTGATGCCTACAGCCTGACGTGTTGATCATAGGTAACCATTAAGAGGTTGACCTCAGTGGCTCGTGTCTCACAACAGAAAATGAACGTTTGAATTATGTCGCTATCGTGAACGCAGATTTAGGCGGCATCTTCCCGTTCTTAAATCTCTTTTCGCTGTGAAGTGACAATACGTGTCCAATGACAGTTTGAAAAGTCCATTCGAAACATGTTGAAAGACCAAAAAGTGTATGCTTTCGAGGACTTTGTGTTGCGTGTATCAGCTCTTACTAAAACACCACTGAGCGAGGTGGCGCAGTGGTTACCACACTAGACCCGCATTCGGGAGGGGGGCGGTTCAAACCCGTGCCCTGTCATCCTGACTTAGCTTTTCCGGTATTTTCTTAATTCGCTTCAGTAAAATACCGGGATGGTTTCTTTGATAGTGCACAGCTGATTTCCTTCCCCGTCCTTCCCTCATCCAATGGAAGCGATGACCTCGCTGTTTGGTCCCCTTTCCCAACCAACTAATCGAGCGACTAAAAGACTTACTTCACCATTGCGCTAAGGACGAGTTTACTGACTATATAGGACGGATGCTAAGGGTCGGATGCTTGAGACAAGTGGCAAAGGTGAGGCTGAACGATGCTGCTGGCTCCTATTTAAAGCTCAGTCGCAGGAAGGAAACGCCATATCGTCGTAGTCTGCCATGTTTTCTACTCCTCACTTAATCTCACATCCCTACAAAACTCTAGGTCACTTTTATAAGGATCTTATCCGCTGTTAAAAAGTTATTTATGAAAAAGACAGGATATGTATTTACTCAAATCTTCTATTACTCCGTCTCCTCCTTCCTCCTCTCTCTGTCTATCTTGTCCTCCCCCTCTCTCTCTATCTCTATTCCCCTCCTTTCCGTTTCCTTCTTCTCCTTTCCTCTCTCTGTCTGTCCATCTCCTCCGCTTCCCCTTCTCTCTCCGTGTTATTCCCCGCCCACCACCCTCCCCCACAATAGGAGGCCGCTGGTTTTTATCCGCACAGTATTTCTTTCCAGATCGCAACTACGAGGGCTGTTCGGAAAGTGACTAAGTGAAAACGAAAGTGAACATTCGATAAATCTCTGTACAGATGAGTCGAGCAGTGTTTCTGGAATGCCTGTCGATTGCTTCACATCTCTCTTTTCAATTCTGAGCACGCGGTGAGAATTAAAGGTGCCTAGCACAGTAATGCCTCTCGCCAAGTGTATGTGCCCGTCGAGAGGCTTCACCTAATTTCATGCAACCCCACATGACGTACCTGTCATGCTTTTCCTGCTTCACGACAATTCTCGGCCACACGCTGCAGGGGCAGTAGCAGGCCGCTGCAGGGCTTTCGATGTGAAGACCTTGATACCCACCATACAGCCCGGACTTGGTTCCCCTGATTTTCATCTCTGCTCATATAAACTGCTAACTGTGAAACAACATTGTGGCACGGACAACGAACCGCAAACCAACGTAGAAAAGTGGCGGAAAAATCACTGCCTTCTATGACGAGGATATTGGAGAGTCGGTACAAGGTTAAGACAATTATCTACGTCGGAACGGCGACTATGTAGAGAATTAGCTGCAAGGTGTATCAAACTACTATACATAAAACATTCTTGATTTTCACAGTGGTTTCCATTTCACGACCGATAGGACCTAATTTTAAGAATAACTCTCGTAATATGTTCACGAAATATTGTTGAAATCACTTCAAGAATTTAAGATGGGCATTTTAGCATTGGTTTTCCAAGCGCACGCACGTGTCAGATTTATTTCACATGTATTTAATATATTTTAACGACTTTCGCCCTACAGTTTTATTTTCACGCAACTTAATGTTTAGACATCATATCTCCTGAATTGTGTGTCGTACTAAAATATATTTTTTTAGGTACTTTGAACGACATGTGTGGATCCTGTCTGCAAAATGTGTTACGAATAGATTTAGCACCAAAGAAGTAATAAATTTAAACATCATAGTTGATGAGGCAGTTTTTGACTCAGCTCAGTGCTTGTGATGTCATATTTTCTGAACTGGGAGCCGTACAATGTAATAATTTTGCTGGTATATGTGTATACTGAAACAAAATAAAGTTGGTAGTACGTGAGTAATAAATTAAAAAGTCATTCTTCATTGGCAGGTTTACTGCATGAAAAGCGGGACGTCGTGGACGTCCAACCATTTAGCGCCTAGTGCTAATTTCATTGTTGGTCTACCTCTTCCAGCAGATGTTCACGACAGCAGCACGACAGTGCACCAAACTGATGGTTTATCGAGCTATTGTTGTTTCTACACTACTCAGTGATTGCGAAACGTTGGCGCTGTATCGCCCTAATCTTAAGAAACTAGAACGCTTCAACCAAAAGAAGCTTACACTGATCAGTCAAAACATTATGAGTACTAGGACGAGGGATTCCGCCTTAAACAAGACACCTTTTCAGTTTTATTTTATCCAGATATGTTTCAGCACTTTGTGTGCTACCTTCAGTAGGTATTTTTTTATATTCTTATTATAAAATTGTTGTTACGTATTAACATTTAACGAAAGCTTTGGTACATAATATTTACAACTGTGAATGAATCATTGTTGTAAAATATTGCCGGCCGCGGTGGCCGTGCGGTTCTCGCGCTGCAGTCCGGAACCGCGAGGCTGCTACGGTCGCAGGTTCGAATCCTGCCTCGGGCATGGGTGTGTGTGATGTCCTTAGGTTAGTTAGGTTTAAGTAGTTCTAAGTTCTAGGGGACTTACGACCTAAGATGTTGAGTCGCATAGTGCTCAGAGCCATTTGAACCATTTTTGTAAAATATTATACATCATTTGTTCACAGTTCACAATAGATATATGTGTTAATGACCTGATGCACTGTGTGTTGTTTATCACATTACGTCTAAATGGTTCAAATGGCTCTGAGCACTATGGTACTTAACATCTGTGGTCATCAGTCCCCTAGAATTTAGAACTACTTAAACGTAACTAACCTAAGGACATCACACACATCCACGCCCAAGGCAGGATTCGAACCTGTGACCGTAGCTGCCACGCGGTTCCAGACTGAAGTGCCTAGAACCGAGCGGCCACATTACGTCTAAAGTTCTAGTTATAGCCTAATTGGCAAAACAGTGGACGTATGCATTAGTTTACGTATCTCGAGAGGTTTCATGCCCTCTTTTGCATGTCGCCTCTCATTTTCATCAGTTTTATTAATGTCCTATGTCATTGCACGGTAGTGACAGACCGAATAAGGTTATTGTAATGAAAGTATTTGCACGGAGAGCTCAAAAATGCTTTTCACTAGATTCCTATGCCTGTTGGGTTACTTCCCTGTGTGGCCTGTGTGACGCGAACATCGGAGGAAGCGGCACACTGCATTTACGGTTGGGGGCTGTAATTGCCCAAATTCTGAGGGGCTTAAGCGCCTGGCGGAACGACTGACGTCGGGCGAGGCAGGTTGTTTTCATAGCTAGTCAAACGGCAAGTTCAGTGCCCCAGCTGAATAGTAGAGGCATGACTGGTCAACTTAAACTGAGGCTACGTGACGTCATAAAGCCCTGCTAGAAATAGGAGAGAATGCTCGCTATTGGCGCGAATGATGTTCTGAGACAGTGTGGGGGAATTCTGGAATCAGAACTGAATGCTGATTCGCGGTTTTCGAGCATGGTAGGGAGTTGAGCAATGTTGGCTTCCCTCGCGCGTTGCGTGGGCGCAGGAGGATTCGGGATCTGATCTTCGTCGGAGTGGGACTGTCTTGCGACTTAGTCGCACTTTTTTTGGCAGAACTTGGAATTCTCGGACAGCCTTCGAGGCCAGGGGTTGAAACAGAGCTGCTGCACACCAGAAGTCGGCGCCTACATCATCAGAAATCTGCCTACCGACGACCTGCAACAAATTTAAGGATCGGTAAAGTATTTTGCTGCTCCGGCATTGTAGGATCTATCAGTCTTATACTGAAGTCCTCAGCAGCACGCGCACTCACCTTGCCACAACTCTACCTTGCTTATTTCTCCGTGTGATCCCATGTGGGCTCTCACCACTAATCACGATACTGCAATATAGTCAAGAGAGTAATATTTGATTGATTAAGTCCCCCGGTCATTATCGTGAAGCCATTGCAACACAGAGACTAGGAACCCTTGTTCTTGAGCCAACTCCTATTCACATAATGGTTCAAAATACCCTATCCTTTAACCTACAGTTTGTGTCGATGATCATGTGCCTTTATGTTCTGATGTGTAACAAATCTCATTGTAATACGTAAGCCGCATATCATTTCGTAGATATATGCAGAATCCCATTTGCTGGTGTTTATAATGATAAAGTTCTCTTTTTTTTCTCTGAGCAGATGACGATTTTTATTCAAGTATTGTGAGTGTGCGCTCCTTATTTTACAAACTAGTAGCGTCCACCACCATTTCCCTTCGTTACCTATAATTAATTAGGTGGTAGGTAAGAAGGGGGTCGAGGGCATGTCTCTTCCTCATGCAAAATTTGTCAAAATTAAAGAGGTGCAAATTATTCTCCGCCCCGGCATCTCGCAACCTTATATCATGCTATTGAATATTTATGTTGGTAGCTAGTCTGCTACACAATCTTCAACGTCTTTTCTGCAAACAGCAAAACGTAATTTTTTTTGTTTTTCTGTTTATAATGAATTTACAAACTGAAATGAGTACATATGACAAGCCGGCTGTAGTAGCCGAGCGGTTCTAGGCGCTGCAATCCGGAACCGCGCTGCTGCTACAGTCGCAGGTTCGAATCCTGCCTCCGGCATGGATGTGTATGATATCCTTAGCTTAGTTAGGTTTACGTAGTTCTAAGTCTAGGGGAGTGATGACCTCAGATGTTAAGTCCCATGTGCTTAGAACCATTTGAACATATGAGAAAATACTACAACATCAAAGCCCTAAGCTACACACAAAAGACGTTATATGTACTCATTTCCGTTTGTAAATACGTAATAAACAGAAAAATAAAAAATTATGTTTTGCTAAATAAAATAAATCTCGTGTGACTAGGGCCTCTCGTCGGGCAGACCGTTCGCTGTGTGCAAGTCTTTCGATTTGAGGCCACTCGGCGACTTACGCGTCGATGGGTATGAGATGAAGATGATTAGGACAACACAACACCAGTCCCTGAGCGGAGAAAATCTCAGACCCAGCCGAGAATCGAACCCGGGCCCATAGGATTGATAGTCTGTGGCGCTGACCACTCAGTTTTGCTGTTTGCAGATGAGAAGTTGTAGATTGTGTAGCACACTAGCTACCTACATACATATCCAATAGCATCAAGTGAGGTAAGTAAACTAATGCATACATCATCTCTTTTGCCAATTAAGCTGTAACTAGAACCGTAGACTCAATATTATAAACAACACACAGTGCATCAGGTCATTAAGTGCATCTCTGCTGTGAACTGTGAACAAATGATGTATAATATTTTACAGTAATGATTCATTGACAATTGTAAATATTATGAACCAAAGCTTTCGTTAAATGTTAATACGTAATCACAATTTTACAGTAAGAAAATAAAAAATAACCCACTGAAGATAGCACAAAAAGTGTTGGAACGTGTCTGGATAAAACAAAACTGAATAGGTGTCTTGCATAAGGCGGAATTCCTCGCCCTAGTACTCATAATGTTTTGGCTGATCAATGTAAAATGCTGTTGGTTGAAGCGTTCTAGTTTCCTAAGAATAGGGCGAAATAGAGTCCACGTTTCGCAGTCACTGTGTAGAAACAACAAAAGCTCGATAAACCATCAGTTTGGTGCAGTGTAAGATCTTTAGGAAGACCTCCGGAGCAAGTTGTTGGCAATGCTGTCTACAAATAATTCGATGCCGAATCAATACTACATTAAATAACAGATCAAAAAGTCAAACTGAACCAATGAACAAAATATTAAATCGTCCGAGCAACTGGGTAAGTTACTGCCTGTATTAACACTTCCTCTCTATAGATTCCCCGTCACACCAATGCTAACACGCTAAATAGTTTCTTGCTAGTTACGGAGATCCCGTGTAAGTTTACTTGCAGGACTGGTGTCACATATCATCAATACGACAGGCTTGCTTTCTGGCGAGAAATCACAAGCGAGACTAAGCCTCCAGGGCTGTCGCAGGCGATACGCTATTCGTTCAGCTCGATAGGCTGGCAATTGCAGGAAGTTAACGTGCCACCCCGCCATCTGTGCTGTTAGCCCAATAAAAAATTATGCACCGGAATAATTACTTCCCACTTTAAATTCGTGTATATTAAATAGGCAAACACACCGTAACACTCGTTGCTCGAAAAAATTAATACGTGATAATCAACGATATCGCGAGCACGCACCGGTGACCACGGTCCGAGGCTCTTAAATGAACAATTTCATCGAAATTAGAGTCGCATTTCCGTGATATTTCAATTCAGTGCGTGTACTGTTTACAGGGGAATGCCCGTGTCACGGACGCTCATGTTTAATGAGATGTACGCCGTCCTGCAAATAACGCTCCGATGATAGCGATACTGGTGAAAAGATAGAAAAAACTGTAATTACCAGTAGGCAGACGGTAAACATATCAGTTTAGTCAGTGTTTGAAAAATTAAAATCTCTCGTTTTACTGGACTGACAAATTCACGAAATTGAAACCGTGTCGCCTATTTAAGTAAGCTAATTTTGTGATTTGCTCTGCAAAAGTTGTGCATTAAAGGCAACATAATCCAAACACCAATCTTTTCATAGTCTCATTTGCAACAATAGGCAATTAATTAAATATGAATTATTGAAGTCGATAACATAATTATCTTCATCTCTTTTGACGGAATTTTTACTGTGTGACATGGTGGTAACTCGATATTTCCTCTCAACGGAGAAAGCGGAAAATAACTTCAGGATTCGCTTACTCTTTTCATCGTGTGAAGTATTTCTTGCGTATAAATATTCTGCAGTTAAACACATATAATAATGGTGATTAATGAATAACGAAATTACTCAATGTGTCCTAATAATTAATGCAGAAAACGTCTTCTGAGAGAAATGGAAAGGTCTCATGTCACTTGAGCCGAGTAATTTGTTTAATTATTCTTTTGCTGAAACTTCCTGGAAGATTAAAATTGTGTGCGGGACCGAGACTCGAACTCGGAACCTTTGCTTCTTTCTTCCAGAAGTGCTGGTTCTGCAAGGTTCGCAGAAGAGCTTCAATGAAGTTTGGAAAGCAGGGGACGAGGTACTGGCAGAACTGAAGCTGTGGGGACGGGTCGTGAGTTGTGCTTGGGTAGTTCAGATGGTAGAGCACTTGCCCGCGAAAGGCATAGATCCCCAGTTCGGCACACAGTTATAAACTGCCAGGAAGTTTCATATCAGCACACACTCCGCTGCAGAGTGAAAATGTCATTCTGGTATTCCTTTTCTATTCCTGGTAGCCATGATAATGTCTCGTGAGGTTTCTTTCACATCTTACCAAATGCGTAGTGCTCTTTTCCCACCGCTGATGACCTTTCATTAAATTCTTCCCACTCGTTTCTCAAGGTGCATTGAATGATGACTGCTATCACAGAAAAGTTCGACGAGGATGTAGACATTTAGAATCCTGGCTTGCGAGGAACTTACATAAATTGATCGGTGTCTGGCTAGTAGAGGAGGGGTGGTGAAGTACAGTTATGGAAGTGTAGAATTCGTGCCAATGCACTGGGAGAAATTTCGAACCACGTCGCAGTACGTCACGATGTGGAAGGTATGTGAACTTGTCGTCGGTGACTTCGTCCGCCAGATGGGACAGTTAAACTCGACGGCTCCTTTCGAGCTATCCAAGGACAGCAGCAAACACTAGTTATATCTCTCTACCGTCTCTGCCAACTACACACACGGTACATTAGTTTCTTGTACATAGCGAACAGTAAACTATACTAAAAGATATATCGAAGACATCACACCCACATTTTGGAGAGAAAAATGAAGTAAGAGCGTAAAGCGAGACAGTGTTTCGTCTAACATACATCTGATTAGAACCTATTTGATTTCAGTGGTGGAAGAAGTATGTGTTTCTCGTAGTTTCAAAGCCTTCAAAGATATTCCAGATAAGTATTACAATTAAGCTACAACAAACAAGTAAGTTACTTAATTGCCGAGTGAAGAAGGCTGTTTCTCATATATCCTTTCTTGTTACATTGTCTTCTTGTTTACAACGAGCTGGTGAAGCCCTTTTATAGGCCACACAATACCATCCTAAAACCAGAGGGGTGGAGAGGGGAGGAAGGATGGTGGTGTGGGGAGGGTGGAGGTTACCATGCAGGCAGGACAGCTGTGCATATGAAGGTGACATATGTGCATATGAAGGTGAAATATGATCAAAGAGTCGAATATCACAGACACAACGAACACATGGAGTACGTTCGAAACCCAGTCACCATAGATGGCTTCTGTTTATTGGCGTCAATTCAAAACTTACAGTGAACTATGTGACTCCCAGCCAATAACCCTTCACGAGCTTATCTGTTATAGTAATATCAGATTAAATGGAGTTGTATGGCCTGCCAGTAAAGCCCTCAGAACAACAGGAACTAGAGGCTAGACCACAGTGACCAATATTACAACAGTTAAAACAAACAATTCAACGCAGGCTTCAAATATACGCTGTTAAAGACTATAGAATTAAGACGTTTAGCACCGTGTCTTTCTAATCCTACCCTGAAGGAAATGGCACTATCAGGATAGTCTAACTGCAGTATTATTAATGCATTAGCTACATATCCACTCGATACTGAAGGCTAACCAACTGTTACACCGGTGACGGCAACTACAAATGCCCGACATATCGAACATTATAAGCCATTATCATTAACCACCTTTGACAATACGGGGTATAAATTGCTAACCATGTGATCTTTTCTCAGTGACAACCAGTCCACATTCGTTACACAAATTGGCCAACTTTCTTATAAGTCGAGGCTGCTTTACTTGCTGAGAGACAATTCTATATAAGCAGCGCCGCTCGAAAATGACAAGCATGGTAGATCTAAGACCAACGCGCGGCCTCATATACAATCACCGGTGGAGCCTACTCCCCGTGTCTTGGCGACCCAGCAGCTGCAAGGGAAACAGCCCATCGTCACTACAGTCGGAAGCTTCCCGCTCCTCGCCGGCGGAGCCGCTGAAATCGCCTTCACCGGCAAATTTGAAAATTTGTGGTAAGGACTCTGGGACCAAACTGCTGAGTTCACAGGACTCTACTCTTACGCTCTACTAGATTTAAGTTACTTAGAAACACAACACAGACCTCGAGTCTCCGATGGATCACGCCACGCGTTCGGTGACAGAACGAGTCTAACTACAACGCTGCACCGCGCGGGTCTTTCACCGGCAATTCTCTTTCTCTCGGCTGCGAGAGGAATCATAGAATTCTCAAAGCAAAGACAGAAAAACATAATAACCGTCGATACGCACACTCACACGGATCAATACTGTACCTTTATACTTCCTGTTCTTTGTAGATTAGAATGAAAATATGATTGGAGAAACTGTAACGCATGAAAAGGCGGAGGAACAGGGAGACGAAGACATTTGCAGGACGTTTGAGTGGAGAGAGAGAGAGAGAGAAGAAATAGCTGTACTACGATCTAGAAATAAAAGAACTTTTGATTAAGGGCGGCAAGAAACAATTATTGGTGAGGAAAGTGAGCGCAGGCTGCTGCAGATTGAGTTAAAATATTTAAGAAGTGACCGCTACACGAAGTACACTACTGGCAATTAAAATTGCTACAACAAGAAGAAATGCGGATGATAAATGGGTATACATTGGACTAATATATTATATTAGAACTGATATGTGGTTACATTTTCACGCAATTTGGGTGCATAGATCCTGAGAAATCAGTACCCAGAACAACCAGCTCTGGACGTAATAACGGCCTTGATACGTCTGGGCATTGAGTCAAACAGAGCTTGGATGGCATGTACAGGTAGGTGCAGCTGTCCATGCACCTTCAACACGATACCACAGTTCATCAAGAGTAGTGATTGGCGTATTGTGACGAGACAGATGCTCGACCACCACTGACCAGACTTTTTAAGTTGGTGAGAGATCTGGAGAATGTGCTGACCAGGGCAGCAGTCGAACTTTTTCTGTATCCAGAAAGACCCGTACAGGACATGCAACATGCAGTCGTACATTATCCTGCTGAAACGTAGGGTGTCGCAGGGATCGAATGAAGGGTACAGCAACGGGTCGTAACACATCTGAAATGTAACGTCAACTGTTCAAATTGCCGTCAACGCGAAGAAGAGGTGACCGAGACGTGTAACCAATGGCACCCCATACCATCATGCCAGGTGATACGCCAGCATGGCGATGACGAATAGACGCTTCCAATGTGCGTTCACCGCGATGTCACCAAACACAGATGCGACCATCATGATACTGTAAACAGATCCTGGATTCATCCGAAAAAATGACGTTTTGCCATTCGTGTACCCAGGTTCGTCGTTGAGTACACCATCGCAGGCGCTCCTGTCTGTGATGCAGCGTCAAGGGTAGCCGCAGCCATGGTCTCCGAGCTGATGGTCCATTCTGCTGCAAACGTCGTCGAACTGTTCGTGCAGATGGTTGTTGTCTTGCAAATGTCCCCATCTGCTGATTCAGCCATCGAGACGTGGCTGCACGATCCGTTACAGCCACGCGGATAAGATGCCTGTCATCTCGACTGCTAGTGATACGAGGCCGTTGGGATCCAGCACGGCGTTCTGTATACCCTCCTGAACCCACCGATTCCATATTCTGCTAACAGTCATTGGATCTCGACCAACGCGAGCAGCAATGTCGCGATACGATAAACCCCAATCGCGATAGGCTGCAATCCGACCTTTATCAAAGTCGGAAACGTGATGGTACGCATTTCTCCTCCTAACACGAGGCGTCACAACACTGTTTCACGAGGCAACGCCGGTCAACTGCTGTTTGTGTATGAGAAATCTATTGGAAATTTTCCTGATGTCAGCACGTTGAAGGTGTACCACCGGCGCCAACCTTGTGTGAATGTTCTGAAAAGATAATCATTTGCATATCACAGCATCTTCTTGCTGCCGGTTAAATTTCGCGCCTGTAGCACGTCGTCTTCGTGGTGTAGCAATTGTAATGGCCAGTAGTGTAATTGTGGTGTGCAACAGTTATTCAGAGAAAGAATATTATTATTCGTGATGTCTTTTATACAAATGTTGCTATGAAAGGAGGAATATATAAATGATGGCAGATGAGTGCATATTTGAAAGGTAACAGTACATAGTTTACAGAAATTGCAAATATCCTTGAAGTGGGCTGTTGGTTGATAATAAAGATTTGTAGCAAGTTGAAACGTCCCCTTAGAAAAATTATACAAGACTGGTCTATATGAAACGTCCCCTTTCAAAAATTATACACGACTGTGCTTAAACTGACACACAATAGTTTTTAGCGCAACGCAATCTGACTTTCAGTAATCCCTACAAGAGAATGGCCCTGACTAACATTAACCTATATGTTTCACAAATCACTTACCTCACAAAAATCTTCGTTACTCGAACTACTGCAATACAGCGAGCGCCACTACTGCCAGCTAAATAAAAGATTCAAACTACGGAAGGCACTAACTACTGATAGGTATAGTTGGCAAATGAAAGATTTTAATAGAGAACAAACAGTGTATTTACCTTAATAGTCAAAATATATATGGTAGTTCATGACATCCAGTCTTACAAATTACAAAACTCCGCCATCTCTCTCCCCACGTCCACCACTGCTGGCGGCTCACCTCCAACAGCGCAACGCTACGCGCTGTTAGCATCCAGCTGCCGCTGCCCAACACTACATTGGCAGACAACAATGCAAACCAGCCACAGACTGTACACGGCACAGCCAGTGATTTTCATACAGAGCGCTACGTGGCGGCGGCGTTACCAATAAAGAAACCTAAACAGCCTACTCAGATAGCCCCCATGCTCCCCACAAAAAAATTTACAAATTGTTTTGGGCAGTGGCCAATACAGATTTAAATTTTTTTTCATAATTACAATAACAAATAAATGAAATGCACACACTTATCAATACAATGTTGGTCAAAAGCTAAAATTTTCTCACAGTCCATAAAGACAGACCTGATCGTTCATCACAGTTAAATAGCAGTCTTTTTGCTCAATGTCTGAGCAGTAAAAGAAAATGTACACGGAAGTTCTGGATTTCCATGCAGTCTTGAAGAAGTAGTGTTGTCCTTCCAACAGAAAGACAGTGCTGACTCTTGACATGCTGACAGGTAATGGGGCACAACATAGCAAACACACAGCAGAGTCAGTCGAAGATTTGAAGAATACTGGAAGTTTGGTCATCACAGAGCAGACCCACTGTAGTCCTAGTAGAGATTATGGTATTGGTGGGCCACCAGAGATGCAGATCCACTGCAGTCCTTGTAGAAATAATGCTATTGGTTAGTCATCAAAGGTGTAGACCTACTGTAGTCCTTGTAGAGATGGCTAGCAGCCAACTGTTGCGACTGTGAAGGTGCACAATCACCATTGAAGAGTCTTGTGGACAATATAGCAAGTCCATAAACCACCACTTGTCCACTCACAAAACATTTGTTTGAAATGTCCTTAGAACCAGGAATGCTGTTATCCAGTCCCTTGCTGAATTATCAACACACGTGCAAACACTATCAGTCCCTACTTCTCACATATTGTCCATATACTATCACCGACAGAAACGTGTGCAGTGAAATGTAACTTACAAGTTACTTAATGTGATGAACTTGTGTCAATTACAATTTTATAGCATAAGAATACATTAACAAAGGTACAAAATACATCATTAAAGATCATAACAATACAGATGACATTTGCAGTAATAGGGGCTTTACAAAAGAATAGAAATAAACATATACATCAGTGTTACAAGAATTATGACATAAGTACATACATAAAAGATCAGAATAACTTTTGAAACATCAACTTCACACATCAGCATTAGAACAAAACAGAATAAATAATGTGTAAACATCTTTACCAAGTAAATAACATGTTATTAATGCAAATTATATTTGAGGATAACAGTATTCCTCATCATAGTGAATGTAGCTTAGTAATACAAGAGAAAAAATTCTATGAAACAGTACACAGAGAGAGGAAGAAAATAAATACACAAGGGTACACAAACACATAGTGGGATAAGACAAAAGGAAAGGACAGGGTTTGTTTTCAGTGTGACATTTGGTACTGCAGTCCAATCCAAAACTTCATTCTGTAGATCTTTCGTCTTATTTCAACATTTGTTTCCACCAAAAATTTCTATCGAAGCACGCTTTATGTGTTTAAAATGTTCACATATTTCTTACCTCATTATTTATTTTCCATTATCTTACTTCATCGTTTATTTCCAAGAAAATCCTACCTAAACCTGTTGTCCCTAAACCCTACTTTTTTTATTCCTATCCTCTTTCAAAATACTTTTTTGGCCAAACCATTTTCTTATAGCTTCTCAATGCATTCCTTCCAATTCCTCATAGTTACTTTCTTATATAGTCTACCCCCTCTTAAGCTAACTTAAAATCTACAGAGCTCAGATGCTAAACTAAGGGACGAGGCAATGCAGCAGCACAAAACAATTAATACAAACAGCAATAACAAAGAAAATAGAAATTGGCAAAGCAAGCAGCAGTAAATGTAATAGCTTATATCTAAACATGACAAATCCACAAGCAGAAAAAATATTACAGTAAAAATGTTTAATACCTATGTCACATCTTAACACTAGAGTGATGCATCGCAAGAACATACGCTAGCAGATAAGTTACCAAATCGTAAAAAAATTATTTTTGCAATTCCTGTCAAGGGAAATGTCTTTTTGAGCTCCTTCATTTTTTTAAAGTGCATCATAAAGTTATTAATTACTGGATCTGTAGGCATAAAATATTTATATTAGTACATCCATAAAATTTTATAGTAACCAATGCTGCAGTGCAGCTATAAACTAGATATTAAACAAAATAGGCAAAGCAAGGCGTGAAACGTCATTCGGAAGCCACATGGCGTTTCATAGTGCAGTAAACAATCTTTCAACTAGCAAGACAATAGACATGAAACGTTTCTCATCATTTCATTTCAGTAAATATCATAAATTAAGAACTGTACAGTGTAATCATGTTTTCAAGTTTGAGGGTGTCGTATTTACTACGCTTTCTACAAAGGAATGTCAATAGCGAGGATAACGGCTTTTTTTTCTTTTACCTGTGCCTCTGAAAGGCACACACTAATGGCTTTTTTTCCCAGGCGACTATCGCACAGCTGGGTGCCCACGACGCTTTACGTCACGGGCACTTACCTTTCATACCGAAATATTTACGACAGCAGTTTCCACTACAGTGACAGTCTCATATAAAAATATTTTCACAGGTTGAGAATTTGCGTTACAAATCTGTAGAAACAATATCCTTTAAATATAATAGTGTCCAAAAAATTTTCACCAGCATTGTAATACATTCATGCATTTACATAAATTTCATAACTCTTAAAGTACGATTCTTGGCTTCCAACCACCTTTTTCACAAACCAGTGTCCCTAACCTCTACTCATTATTCCTTACCTTATTTGTCGACACTTCTTCAATATTTCATCATAACAGATATGTAGCATAATCAAATAACTCATATAGCATCAGCTTAATGACCATAAACATACCACAACAGCATAATACACATTCAAATGTACTTTAAAAACCATGATCCCATACCAAATACGTCATTCAAATCTCTCATAGTATCACACAGGTTCCAAAAAAATATGAACAGTTCACAAAGTACAGACAAATACAATTTCATAAGTGTGATGTTATCCAACGGTGTAATTACGTAAACATCTGTCACTGATGTAGTAAAATAAATGTTTGGCTCTCTCAGTTAAATGACCAGATAGCTGTGTAATTTATGTTTTAGAGAAATATGGTACCGATGTGTAAAGTTGTATAAGTAAATACCATATTAGCTAGGACTCCTTGTGCTTGCCAAACACATGGTACACAAAGTAAGCGTGTACCCCCCTGAGGATTAATGTAATTATATCCTCACATGTGACAGATTACAGCAATGGAATGAAATGTATCACGGAAAACCTTCGTATCATTGTATTTCAAATATCTTTAAAAATAAATGTTTTAAGCACAAAATTAGGCACTCAAATACGCGTACTGTAGCACTAAACTGTGCGCCTTGTTGTAAGATAATCTCTGTGGAAGTGTCGTAGTTATCGTCCTCCGAAAGCTAAGTTCTACAGAAGTCAATGTACTTACCTCATGATAAACAAAAGTGAAATGCTTTGCGTATAGATATCGTAGTTACTACGCTTATTGCTGTGATGAAGTAAGTACTGTACTGTAACGTATTGTTGTGCTACCGAAAAGGCTGTCTCACTGTAGCTATACCACAAAAGTTACTACTAAAACATGTTTTACTTTCCAGAATAATACAGAAAAAGTGTGCAGATATAAAACAGAGACAGTGCAAAAGCAGTAATATAAATTGTGTCACTCATTAGTAACGTCGTGATATAATCATGTAGCTGTCAAATAAACTAACTACTGTGTCATCTGATATCTCTCAGAAAGTACTTTAAATCCAGAATGTATTTTCAAGTAAACCAAAATGTTGCAGTAAAATCTCATTAGAAGTGTATGTTCTAAGTATGTAAGCCTTATGGTCGTTACGTAATCGTGCAACTAACAAGCAAGAATGTACACACACAATAACACTGTGTCGTCTGTTCGCTGCAACAACGCATTGGTAATTTCTGTTTAGATAAGTTCTCTTGGTTCTTGATTGGATATTTAACTTCAAATATTGTTGCATGTTAACAGATTATAAGTCTGACAAAGCATACTAGTAATGTGAAGTGAAATGTTTATTGCAAAGACAAAGTTAAAAAGCAGATTATCTTTCAATAAACGGTTTTACATGTGAAATGTGGTGTAAACCTTTTACCCTTTATAGTACTCAGAGTTTGAACTTGAATGCAATTATCATGCGGTATACGTCGGTAAAGAATAATGGAATTTTTCTCAAGGTTAGCGTCTATGTTATTTTTCTCTGAGCCAACGGGCGCACTCTGCTGCCTGCGGTGCGGGTCATTGTCTGTCTCTTTGTTGGCGCGCGCCGTTATTGGGATTAGGAGACCTAACTTCTACAAATTCACCTTGACGAGAAGGCCCTGACTTGTTTGAAGCTCGCCAGTTCTGATGGAATTCAGCTCTGTCGTTTTGTCGGTAGTTTACATAGTTTCTTGTTTGTCGGTCATATGGTGGAGAATTTCTCCCGGAATCGTAACTGCGCGCTGAACTGTTGCGTCTGAAATTATTCTGTCTGCCTTGATAATAATAGTTCTGGTTACCATATTGTCTGCTTCTATGGCTGTCTCTGTGACAGTCATTACTATGGAAATGCGATCTTTCTCTGTAACTATTACTCTGCCAGTGGTTGTCATACGGGTATTGTCTGTTTTGATCACAATTTGTGTTGTGAGAATAGCCTTGTCGTGTCCAGTTATTATTTCTTTCATCGTGGAATTGCGACGGATGTGACCTGTAGTGATTGTTTTCCTGTTTTCACATCCCGCGACTGTCTGTGTCAATTTCTAATTCTTGTAACAGTCCCTGAAAAGCTTCAGTGTCGTCTTTGCATCGTCCTGCTAAAATAATCTGTCGTAAATGTTCCGGTAATTTGATTAAGCAAATGCAGATGAGTTCTGAGGGGCTGTATGGGTTTGACAGGTACTGATTCTTGTGCAACATGTCTTCAAAATATTTCACAAGACTGGAAAATTCAGATTGTTCGAAATGTTTCATCATTATGATGCCATGTTTTACTCGGTCTTGAGTGGCTGGAGACCAATATGCTGAGAGGAAGGCATGGTAAAATTCTCCTTCACTGTGGCAATCGTGAATGACCGATCGCATTCTTACAGCTGGTTCATTCTCTAAGTAGCCACACATAACTTCTAATCTGTGCTCTAGTGACCAGTTGGGAGGAAAACAATGAGAGAATTGATGGAGCCATGCTTGTGGATGAAAGTCGTTGCCAGAATTCTTAAATGTTTTGAATTTACGTGTAGTAATGAACAGCTTATAGTCAAAATCATCATGTCGGCGAGTCGCATGTCGGTCATTGTTACATCGTTTCGGCGGTTCCATCTCAAAATTCAGTGTACCTTGCCAATTTCTTTCATAATTTTCGAAGTGCCTTGTGTTATTATTTTGTGGCTGTTCCGTATTTCTATGTCCCTCTTCCCGTATTGGAGCGCGAGTGTCCTCTGAAATACGAAATTCTTGTGTCAGCTGATCTTGTACTTCCCGGATTTCTCTTTGGTGTTGCGTATTAATTTGATTCTGATTTTGTTTGAATTTCCTAATTTGTTCGCACTCTTCTGTGTCATTTAGATCATCATCTACCTTTGCAGATAAGTTAATGAACTTATCCGAAAGTTCGGCTACTTTCTCCGATAGTGTAGTTATTTGCTCAGTGTGTTTTTCTGAACCAAATTTCAGAGTGTCCATTTGTGTTGAAATCGTATCTACTGTGTCCTTTTAAGTTTTCCTGAGTTTTTGCAAGTTGCGTAACCGAATCGGTAGATGCAACTGAGTCAATTTTTGCATGCAAGGTCTCATGATTTTCATGAACAATAGTTTGCAGTTCTTTTATGGCTGCTTCGTGATTCTGTAATGCATTTTCATGCCGAGAAAAAATAGGTTGAAAATGCTCACAAATTTGTGTTTTTACGTCATTACAGACTTTCTGACATTTCGATTCAATGTTATGTAACTCATTAGTTAAATCTTCACGTGTTTGTTCAAGTGTGGTGTCTAACTTTCGAAGATTTTGTTCCATTGTGTCTAACTGTTGCTGTGTTTGTCTCTGGTGTTGTTCCATTGTGTCTAACTTTCGAAGATTTTGTTCAATTGTGTCTAACTTTTGAAGCTTTTGCTGTGTTTGTCTCTGATTTTGTTCCAATGTGTCTAACTTTTGAAGCTTTTGTCCCATTTGTAGCATTAACTGTAATAACAGTGCACTGGTGTCTGAAACATGTTCCTTAGTGCTATTCGGCAATGCAATTGAACCGGCAATATTCGCAGTTTTAAAAACAGAAAATGTGTCTTGACTTATTTGAGAAAACAGTGAGGACGCAAAACCTGAATCTACAGCATTTGCAAGAATGTGTCCTGTCATTTCGGAATCCTGAGGCGAGCTGTTGCCGACCGATCGATCGATAATGCTTCCCTGTTCACTAATTGTTTCACTGTCTACACCATTGTTTGCAGCCCGCTCCATTTCGCTATGTACAGTTACCAAATTACTACTTTGAACATTAGTTAATTCATTAAATGGTGGCGCTAACACACTGCTTTCGTCTTCACTGTCATTTCTCAGTTTACTTTGGAGCCTAGTATTACATTTTTCACACGCCATTTTTGTCACAATATTTCACAAGACAACACAGAAAAACACAATTTGAAGAGCAAAAATAAGAGAACACATTAACATAGCACTGAAAATAATATCTAGTTAATTGCAAGCGCAGCTGCGAAATACTTGGTGCAAATTTACATGTGTGCCACATCTGTTTTACTGTACAACCACAAAGGAGATTCTCTCTACAATTACGCGCTAGCAATAAACAAAATCTACCCTAATTACACAAACTACACGAAAAAAATCAGAAGATTCCAGTGAGGTATCCTCAGGTAAGGGTCGACATATGAAACGTCCCCTTAGAAAAATTATACAAGACTGGTCTATATGAAACGTCCCCTTTGAAAAATTATACACGACTGTGCTTAAACTGACACACAATAGATTTTAGCGCAACGCAATCTGACTTTCAGTAATCCCTACAAGAGAATGGCCCTGACTAACATTAACCTATATGTTTCACAAATCACTTACCTCACAAAAATCTTCGTTACTCGAACTACTGCAATACAGCGAGCGCCACTACTGCCAGCTAAATAAAAGATTCAAACTACGGAAGGCACTAACTACTGATAGGTATAGTTAGCAAATGAAAGATTTTAATAGAGAACAAACAGTGTATTTACCTTAATAGTCAAAATATTTATGGTAGTTCATGACATCCAGTCTTACAAATTACAAAACTCCGCCATCTCTCTCCCCACGTCCACCACTGCTGGCGGCCCATCTCCAACTGCGCAACGCTACGCGCTGTTAGCATCCAGCTGCCGCTGCCCAACACTACAATGGCAGACAACAATGCAAACCAGCCACAGACTGTACACGGCACAGCCAGTGATTTTCATACAGAGCGCTACGTGGCGGCGGCGTTACCAATAAAAAACCTAAAGAGCCTACTTACAAAGTAATAAAACCATTTATCAGCCTCTGTAGCCGAAGTCGCTAATTCACACTGGTGTGATGGCACTCGAGTCGGAGGTACGCATGGTACTGGACTCGGAAATATGCCTGGTCGAGTCGTGTTGTTGGGAAATTTGGCACTGTCAATATCTGGCCGGTAAGGATAGGAGAGGTGGTGATGTAAAGTTTTTGTACACCAGTCTTTGCGTCAATTCCCTAGATTCAGTTCGAGACCTCTCTGCAGTGTCTCATGAGTGAGGGCATGTGACACTGTTGACGGTGATCCATCAGCTGGAACGGAACACTGAGCTCAGCGCGCCCCTTGGGGCTGCTTCAGAGGAGTAGGATATGTGCCGCCACCAGGTTTCCCCCTTCCGCTATCCTTAATCCACAACAATACAAACACAACACTATGTAGTACAAGCACTTGAAAGTTCTACCCGCTAGTTAATGAGACCATCCTGTAGTAATATAAGACGACCAAGTGCAATACTCATTGCTGTCATACACTAAAGAGCCAAAAGATACTGGTACACCTGTTTAATATCGTGTAGAGCCGCTGTAAGTTCGCAGAAGTGCAGGAACGCGGCGTGGCATGTACTCGACTGATGTCTGAAATAGTGCTGGAGGGAATTGACACCATGCATCCTGCAGGTCTGTCCATAAATCCGTAAAAGTACGAGCGGGTGGAGATCTCTTGTGAACAGTGCGTTGCAAGGCATCTCAGATATGCTCAATAATGTTCATGTCTGGGGAATTTTGTCGAAAGTGGAAGTGATTAAATTCAGAAGAGTGTTCCTTGAGCCATTCTGTAGCAGTTCTGGGCGTGTGGGGTGTCGCATTGTCCTGCTGGAATTGCCCAAGTTCGTCCCAATGCACAATGGACCTGGACGGATGCAGATGATGAGACAGGATGTTTACGTACGTGTCACTTTTAGTAGTAGTATATAGACGCATCAGGGGTCCCATATCACTCCAACTGCGCAAGCCCCACACCATCACAGAGCCTCCACCAGCCTAAACAGTCCACTGATAACATGCATGGTCCATGGATTCATGACCCGTACACGTCCATCCACTACGAGACTCATCCGACCAGGCAACATGTTTCTAGTCAACAACAGACCAATTTCGGTGTTGACGATCTCAGGTGAGACGTAAAGCTATGTCTCGTACAGCATCAAGGGTACACGTGTGAGCCTTCGGCTCCGAAAAGCCATGTAGATGATGTTTCGTTGAATGGTTCGCACGCTGCCACTTGTTGATGGCACAACACTGAATCCGCAGAAATTTGCGGAAGCGTTGCACTTCTGTCACGTTGAACAATTCTCTTCAGCCGTCGTCGGTCCCGTTCTTGCAGGATCCAGCGATAGAGATTTGACGTTTTACCGGGTGCCTGATATTTACGATAGACTCTTAAAGCGGCCATACGGGAAAATCACCACTTCTTCGCTATCTTGGAGATACTGTGTCCCATTGCTCGTGCGCCGACTATAACACCACGTTCAAACTAATTAAATCTTGATAACGTGCCATTGCAGCAGCATGTAACCGATCTAACAACTGCTCCACAGACTTGTTGCTTTATAGAGGCGTTACCGGCCGGAGCGTAGTATTATGCCTGTTGTATCTCGGTATTTGACTACGCACGCCTATACTAGTTCCTTTGGCGCATCTGTGTAAGATAAGGATTTAAAGATGACAAGTTCGCGTGGATTGCCCCTTTCGTTTTTTGCCTTGATTCAGCTTTTTCTCCTTAAGGTCCCGAGTGGAGACGGCCAATTAAGGTCACTGGAGTAATGTAATGTGGAATGAAACCCTTTAATTCGCCTTACATAGAAACTGGGTGACGGGGCTGTCGCACTTCCTTGGGCATGGGACGATGTGTCGCGTCATTTCTAGTTGAGTGAGAAGAGCAGAATATGACCCGCTCGTCGCACCAGAGGGGGTATGCGGCATTTAAACCTTTTTTAGCAAGGGGAGCAGCGTATATGCGACATGGGCAGTGTCGAGGCCGTATAACACTGTAACTGCACTTACGTAGCGTGTGCTACCAAATACCAAGTTTGGTTTATTACATACTAGGACCCAACAGAACAAATAGTAAGTCACGGAAAAGCCACGTATAACACTACCACTCCTCCTGCTATAACATAACCTTTACGTTGGCAGGGGTAAAATACTGCGAGCGAAAGGCTATTTACAATTTGTATAGAAACCAAATGGCAGTTATAAGAGTCGAGGGGCATGAAAGGGAAGCAGTGGTTGGGAAGGGAGTGAGACAGGGCTGTAGCCTATCCCCGATGTTATTCAATCTGTATATTGAGCAAGCAGTAAAGGAAACAAAAGAAAAATACGGAGGAGGAATTAAAATCCATGGAGAAGGAATAAAAAATTTGAGGTTCGCCGATGACTTTGTAATTCTGTCAGAGACAGCAAAGGACTTGGAAGAGCAGTTGAACGGAATGGATAGTGTCTTGAAAGAAGGATATAAGATAAACAACGAGAGAAGCAAAACGAGGATAATGGAATGTAGTCGAATTAAATCGGGCGATGCTGCGGGAATTAGATTAGGAAGTGAGACGCTTAAAGTAGTAAATGAGTTTTGCTATTTGGGGAGCAAAATAACTGATGATGGTCGAAGTAGAGACGATATAAAATGTAGACTGGCAATGGCGAGGAAAGCATTTCTGAACAAGAGAAATTTGTTAACATCGAGTATAGATTTAAGTTTCAGGAAGTCGTTACTGAAAGTATTTGTATGGAGTGTAGCCATGTATGGAAGTGAAACATGGACGATAAACAGTTTGGACAAGAAGAGAATAGAAGCTTTCGAAATGTGATGATACAGAAGAATGCTGAAAATTGGATGGGTCGATCATATAACTAATTAGGTGGCTCTGAATAGAATTGGAGAGAAGAGGAATTTGTGGTATACCTTGACTAGGAGAAGGGATTGGTTGGTAGGGCATATTCTGAGGCATCAAGGGAACACCAATGTAGTATTTGAGGGCAGCGTAGAAGGTAAAAATCGTAGAGAGAGACCAAGAGATGAATACACTAAACAGATTCAGGAGGATGTAGGTTGCAGTAGGTACTGGGAGATGAAGAAGCTTGCAAAGGATAGAGTAGCATGGAGAGCTGCATCAAACCAGTCTCTGGACTGAAGACCGCAACAACAAAAAGTTGGGGGTATAATGATATTATTTTTATTATAGCAATTACAGTATTAAGAAACACAGTAGTGTTACGCTCTGAAAGGAATTTTTTTGTGCTGACCGTGATGTACCTAACGGATGTGGCTTATCGGAAGTGAAAGTCAGAACTACGAAAATATTCAAACAGTAAGAAACAATATTTTACCTATCCACACTGTTCAAATAATAAAGAAAACGGTCGCCAGTCTAATTAGGCATAAGAATCATTAACATTCTTGTACAAAAAAATAGACATGAACAACTTTAATTGTCAGACACAGCCTATACTTTGTTACACGAGAGTGCAACGAGCTCTGTGGTTAGCAGAGGTTGATTTTAAAGAAAGTGCTAACAGTTATAAAAGAACAAATTATTTGCTTAAATATAACAGGTAACGATACACACTGTTGCCTTCAGAGCTTAGTCAAACTGAATAGTCTCAAAATATTACTACACTACTGGCCACTTAAATTGCTACACAACGAAGATGACGTGCTACAGACGCGAAATTTAACCGACAGGAAGAAGATGCTGTGATATGCAAATGATTAGCTTTTCAGAGCATTCACACAAGGTTGGCGTCGGTGGCAACACCTACAACGTGCTGACATGAGGAAAGTTTCTCATCGTGTTAGCAGACATAGGCGACATAAAAATATAAAAGCTTGCATACTTTACCTACTTTCATTCCATAATGTCATTTGGTATAATATTTTTCGGTAACTCTTCAAGTCAAACAAAAGTGTGTAATACGTATTATTTGTGGAGTAAATTCACGGACGTCATATAGAAACACCTTCAAAGAAGTGGGTGTACTAACCACTGCCTCTCAGCATATTTACTCCTTAATGAAATTTGTCCTAAATAATATATCTCTTTTCCAACAAACAGCTCAGTTCAAACATACAATACCAGGAATGAAAATGATCTGCACAAGGACTTAAAAGCACTTACATTAGTTCAAAACGGGGTCCACTACTCAGGAACACTCATCTTCAACAATTTTCCAGCAAACATAAAAAATTTAGTTACAAATAAAGATCAATTTAAAAGGAGCCTGAAAGATTTAGTAGTGGCCAACTCCTTCTACTCCATTGACGAATTTTTTAATAGAGACAAATGATGTATATATTCATACTACTGGTACTGTCATTTCAGATTTAAAAATTTTTAAAAAAGTTGACATGTTCCACATCCACGAGGATCTCCTCAGCATGGATCTATACAACGAAAAACTAATCCAATCTAATCTAATCTAAACACAAACAGCAGCTGACCGGCGTTGCCTGGAGAAACGTTGTTGTGATGTCTCGTGTAAGGAGGAGAAATGCATACCATCACGTTTCCGAATTCGATAAAGGTCAGATTGTAGCCTATCGCGATTGCGGTTTTTCGTATCGCGACATTGCTGCTCGCCTTGGTCGAGATCCAATTACTGTTAGCAGAATATGAAATGGGTGGGTTCAGGAGGGTAATACGGAACGCCGTGCTGGATTCCAACGGCCTTGTATTACTAGCAGTTGAGATGACAGGCATCTTATCCGCATGGCTGTAACGGATCGTGCAGGCACGCCTCGAGCCCTGACTCAGCAGATGGGGACGTTTGCAAGACGACAACCATCTGTACGAACAGTTCGATGATGTTTGCAGCACCAAGGACTATCAGCTCGGAGACCATGGCTGCGGTTACCCTCGACGCTGCATCACAGACACGAGCGCCTGCGATGGTGTACTCAACGACGAACCTGGGTCCACGAATGGCAAAACGTCTTTTTTTTCGGATGAATCTAGGTCCTGTTTACAGCATCATGATGGTCACATCCGTGTTTGGTGAAATCGCGGTGAACGCACATTGGAAGCGTGTATTCGTCATCACCATACTGGCGTATCACCCGCCATGATGGTATAGGGTGCCATTGATTACACGTCTCGGTCATCTCTTGTTCGCACTGACGGCACTTTCAACAGTGGACGTTACATTTCAGATGTGTTACGACCCATGGCTCTACCCTTCATTGGATCCCTGCGAAACCCTGCATTTCAGCAGGATAATACAGGATCGCATGTTGCAGGTTCCGTACGGGCCTTTCTGGATACAGAAAAAGTTCGACTGCTGCCCTGGCCAGCATTTCCTCCAGATCTCTCACCAAATGAGAACGTCTGGTCAATGGTGGCCGAGCAAGTGGATCGCCACACTACCCCAGTCACTACTCTTGATGAACTGTGGTACCGAGCTGAAGCTGCACGGGCAGCTGTACCTGTACACGCCATCCAAGCTCTGTCTGCTCAATGCCCAGGCGTATCAAGGCAGTTATTACGGCCAGAGGTGGTTGTTCTGGGTACTGATTTCTCAGGACCTATGCGCCCAAATTGCATGAAAATGTAACCACATGTCACTTCTAGTATAGTATATATGTCCAATTAATACCCACCAGTTAATATCTGCATTTATTCTTGGTGTAGCAATTTTAATGGCCAGTAGTGTTTATACGAGTAGTTATTTAATTACTAGTCACATCACACTTCAAAAAAAGACAAAAAATATTCCGATTATCGTAATATTATCAGATACACCAAAAAAACATCGAATGAAAAAATAATGCCACGACCAAGATCGCAAATGGAGCAGCCGTTTTGTAGTCTAATGCCTTGATGGCTCAGCCACCGACCTCGCTCTGCTAGACACGCTCAGTGACGGATGTCAAAGCTACAGCATGAAAACAGATAATCGTTAATAACTCGAAAATTATTAACTTTGTATCCTAAGTTGTATTATAAGGAATGTTCGATTTTAGGCGATCTTTCGAAGTATCGCACCAAAACTACGTTATTCCGTCATCAACTTTGACTTCGATTTGTGCAAAAACTGGGGTGTCTCCGAAAAACCTGAAACTCAGTACAGAACGTAACTGGATAAAACCCAAATATCAGATCTTCCCCTTGTAAGTAGTGGGAGATCGTTAGTAAGTAAATACGAAAGAAAACAATAAAGCGAGTGTACAATACAGTTATTCTTTGCAGTGATTTACGCGTTTGGAATCATCGTCTATGCGATAATGAAGCCGTGGTAGGGGAACAAGGGGGAAACAAATGGTAGCACCAAAATTTCTTTTTTAGTAGGATGGCTTTATTGGATTTACACTAATTCTCAGTCTTTCAAAATCAGTTTTAGTTCTTTAAGGCAAGCAGCTGCGATTAATTAAAAAAAATGGTTCAAATGGCTCTGAGCATTATGGGACTTAACACCTGTGGTCATCAGTCCCCTAGAACTTAGAACTACTTAAACCTAACTAACTTAAGGACATCACACATATCCATGGCCGAGGGATTAACGAAAACAACAAACACTTTTAATGCAGTAGCGAAGGGCAAGCTGGGAAGACAATGAAATTTAAATAAGAACTCTCCACAAATATGGCTTCACAGGTAAGATTAAATTTATGATCGCTAAAATATCTTTTTTTTAAAAAAAAAACTTTCAGCAAATATCCCTTAATGCCATTAGTAAAACAATAAGTGATAGCCCTAACAAGAAAGTGCAACCCACCCCTACATTTCTCTAGATCATAGACACAAGTTGCACAATTTAACCCCAAGGATTTGCCAAGATAAAATTTCCCCCAAACGTAAAAGATAAATCATTACACTAAAATGCTGCATCAGTTATCAACGTAAAAATTCACAAGGAGCCCAGGGCTAGATTTTAACATTACTGACACCGCAGCAGTAGGCAAGATAAAATTAACTCAGTTAATAAAACACAATTACACCAAAACTCAAATACAAGTCAAAATTTATCAGACACGGCGACAACCGCCAGCTTACAATAGTTCAAAACATTATTCAATCTCTTAGGTGCGCAGATTTCATTAGCAAGGGGAGTGTGCGAACCAACTGAAAGCAACTATAACATGGCATAGACCATATCACAGATTCGGCAGTCTATGGAGAGAAGTCGGCAAGAAAGGATAAACAAGTCAGGAAACGATCACTGTCGCCCACATACACTCTCGCGCACGGGCACAGAGGATCGTTTGCCTCGCACACCCGAATCCTTGTGCAGTCTTCAAAATGCAAAACCAAGATCGACCACTGCGGCCCCGCTGGAGGCACAGCCGCTGCGCCCGGACGCAGAGAGCGCTCGCGCTGCGCCGACCGTAAGGAGGAGGCAGGGGCAAGTGGTGTGACTTCCGCCGGGAGCAGCAGGTGCGCCGCAGTCACTTGTCATCGCCCGCCAGATAGGGGGCAGCACCGTCGCGGCGAGATACGGACACCGGAAAATAACTTCCGGTGTCGGAAGCGGCGGCACGCGCCGGCAGCCCCCTGCCGGCAGGGTGAGCTACGGCAGAGGGCTGGTGGGGGGAGGCAGCTGCTGACCGAGTCGCCGATACGCTCGAAAACGAGCCAATTAACAACCGCTCGTTCCTGTCCGTCAGGCGTTACGCTGATAAGGGTCTGTTCATCACCGACAGTGAAAGCACAGCTCAACCAGCCATCAGCGTGGTAGGCTCTCGCACCGTCTTTTGTTGTATACACTGTCTGCTCTCATTATTCGGATGACATACCAGATGTAAGCAGGGAAAGGTACTCAAAAAACAATCCAAAGTCTCGCGTGGACCTAGGAAAAACACTGTTGGCCATTAAAATTGCAACACCGGAATTGATAGAAATTTATCAAACTTTTGTTTTACATCTACACCTACATCCATACTCCGTAAGCTACCTGATGGTGTGTGGCGGAGGGTACCTTGAGTACCGGTTCTCCCTTCTATTCCAGTCTCGTATTGTTCGCGGAAAGAAGGATTGTCGGTACGCCTCTGTGTGGGCTCTAATCTCTCTGATTTTACCCTCATGGTCTCTTCGCGAGATATACGTAGGAGCGGGCAATATACTGCTTTACTCCTCGGTGAAGGTATGTTCTCGAAACTTTAACAAAATCCCGTACCGAGCTACTGAGCGTCTCTCCTGCAGAGTCTTGCACTGGAGATTATCTATCATCTCCGTAACGCTTTCGCGATTACTTAATGATCCTGTAACGAAGCGCGCTGCTCTCCGTTGGATCTTCTCTATCTCTTCTATCAATCCTATCCGGTACGGATCCCACACTGCTGACCAGTATTCAAGCAGTGGGCGAACAAGCATACTGTAACCTACTTCCTTCGTTTTCGGATTGCATTTCCTTAGGATTCTACCAATCAATCTCAGTCTGGCATCTGCTTTACCGACGATCAACTTTATATGATCATTCCATTTTAAATCACTCCTAATGCGTACTCCCAGATAATTTATGGAATTAACTGCTTCCAGTTGCTGACCTGCTATTTTGTAGCTAAATGATAAGGGACCTATCTTTCTATAAATTCGCATCACATTACACTTGTCTACATTGAGATTCAATTGCCATTCCCTGCACCATGCGTCAATTCGCTGCAGATCCTCCTGCATTTCAGTACAATTTATATTGTTACAACATCTAGATATACCACAGCATCAGCCACAAAAAGCCTCAGTAAACTCCCGATGTCATCCACAAGGTCATTTATGGATACTGTGAATAGCAACGGTCCTACGACTCTCCCCTGCGGCATACCTGAAATCACTTCTTTCCCTTGAGAATGACATGCTGAGTTCTGTTATCTAGGAACTCTTCAATCCAATCACACAATTGGTCTGATAGTCCATATGCTCTTACTTCGTTCATTTAACGACTGTGGGGAACTGTATCGAACGCCTTGCGGAAGTCAAGAAACACGGCATCTACCTGCAAGATTGCCGTATAGTAGGACACATCCATGATAAAATTTGAATGTGGTGGTGGTGGTTAGTGTTTAACGTCCCGTCGACAACGTGGTCATTAGCTCGGGTTAGGGAAGGATTGGGAAGGAAATCGGCCGTGCCCTTTCAAAGGAACCATCCCGGCATTTGCCTGAAACGATTTAGGGAAATCACGGAAAATCTAAATCAGGATGGCCGGAGACGGGATTTAACCGTCGTCCTCCCGAATGCGAGTCCAGTGTGCTAACCACTGCGCCACCTCGCTCGGTAATTTGAATGTGATTTGGAGGTATACATCGTGAGAAATTCTGTAGTGAGAAATACGACCTCTGGAAGTAGCAGTCGCTCTAATGTGGTTAGGTATCAGAGTACTGCATCCGCGCTGCATAGTCGCGTGAGCGGCTTTCCTTCTGTCGTGTCCCGAGAGGGAGTGAGAATGACACGGCTGATAATCAGGGGTCTTACCTCGTTCGATCTTCTCGAAGAGTAGAAGTAAGCGTGGGCAGCTTCTGCAACTCCGACAGCTAGAAGAAGCAAGCTATTGCTATGAAGGGTACGGAACTCGGTGAGGAGTAGTTACTTCTGCAAGGGCAGGATTCCCAAGATTCCTATCTTTTGATGCTTGAAAATTCCCCACTGTCACTGTCATGCCATAATTTCTATCAATAGAAATTCATAGTCTCTAATCTATCTCCCTGGTTGTGGAAGAGCCGACGAGTAGCGAACCTTCCAAAGTCCCCACATCTGCCGTTGAACGACACAGAGGCTGTGTCGGTGTACTCGTCGGGTCTCGACTTCACTGCGACTGCTTGAATGGTCCTCCTGACCCCTTATTTGTACCACCTTGGTGCGTCACGGAAAGCTTCTAGAATGTTCTGGAAGGTCCTATATCTCCGACTCAGAGGCTGGCCACACTTACTGGTACGTTTCTAATATCACGAGACGCGTGACAGCTGTTTGGTTGCCTGTTATCGTCACATAAGCTAATTTGACTCTTGGCGCCGCTGTGCCGGCGCTGGGTAAACGCTATCATCAAATACGCCCGCAGCGCTTCCGTCCTGGAACGTGCTGCTTCGTTGCTTTAAGAGCTCAATTATTCTTACTACTGTTAATTTATACTTGTTGTTAAGCTAGATTCGCAACAGTTCCCCATTACTCATTTTGCTCGCGGTGTGGAAACAGGTGGCCCGCAGTTACTTCACTCGCCATCACGTGGACGAGTATTCGTTGAGTGTGGGCCAACGAACGAGTGGCCCTGAAACACTGCTAAGGAGACATGGAGGCTACACAGCTCCGTCACAACGTAGCGGCACCAATGAGCTTGCCAAGAGCTGGAATGGATTTAGAATCAGAATCTCTCTTTAGCTGTCGAGTTTCCACGTGGTCTATGGGGAAGTGTATGCAGAGTACCTGAGATTCATAAAGTATTGCCACACTGACTGAGTGGGTACAAGACGCGACGCACGCACGCGACGCAGTCTGCGCTGAGATGTCGGAGCGAGAGGATGTCCGTACAGCGAAGGGTGTGGCGGATCGTCGTCCGGCAGAGCTTGCTTTGCCGGCGGCCCCATCCGGCCCCCCACCTAAGACGACCCAGGCATCGTCATTGGACACGACTATGGATTTCGAGTCGGCTGCACTGCAAGTACCGCTGCCCGAATCTGACGACGAGACGGCGGCACGACAAGAAGCGTCCACCTCCACCAGGACGAAGAAAAGGAGGGCGACCACCGCCACAGGAACTACTCGAGCCCCTCCTAAGGGAAAGAAGGCAAAACCGGCGGACGTCGTCGTCGATGAGGATGGTTTTCAACTCGTCAAACGGCCGGCGAGGAAGGCTCAACTGTCATCTGCACCGCCGGTTCCGACGACAAACAGTTATGATGAGCTCGCTGAGGGTGTGGAGTTACCTACTCAGAAGAGTGAACCAAGGCCGCCGCCTATTGTGGTCCAACATACTGAAGACTACGACGGCCTCTACAGGATGCTGCTTCGTCTTGTTGGCCAAGACAACGTTGTCATCAAGCCTGCTGGCACCAACCTGTACAAGGTCACGCTGAAAACAGCTGATGACTACAGAAAGGTTACGGCTGCGTTCGGAGAACAGGAAAAGCCGTTCTACACTTATCCGTCGGCAACGGACAAGACGCTAAAGATCGTCTTTCGAGGGCTCCCTCGAAACTACAGCCTGGATCACATCCGGCAGCAACTGGAGGATATGGGCTATGGATTTGGACTCAGATCGATAACCCGCCTACCGTCTCGCCGAACCAGAAAGGAGACGCCGCTGGTCCTAGTGGTCACTTGTGATATCCCACACAACCGTGGGCTGTGGCAGGTCACGAAGATAGCGGCGACACCAGTCACTACAGAAAAACTCCGCTCGAAGAGGGGAGAACCTCAGTGCTACAACTGCCAAATGGTTGGGCATGTAGCACGGTTCTGCACGCTACCCCCACGCTGTGTTAAGTGTGCAGGGGAGCACGCTAGTCGCGACTGCACACGGCAGCGGACAGATGGACCGCCCAAATGCGCTGGATGTGGGGGAGAACATGTTGCCTCTTACCGCGGCTGTTCCAGCTTCCAACGGGCTGCGGCACGGAGCCGTGGCCAACGCCCTGGCTCAATAAAGCGGCCTGCACCAGTCAGACCTGGAGTCAGTTTTGCTGCTGCTGTTTCCCCTGGCTCCTCTCCGCAGGCCCCCATACCTGCGACGGCGCCAGCCACTGTTGCAACAGCTGCAGACAACAAGAAGGCCCGCCGTCCACGAGGCACAGCGCGACCACCAGCACTGCGTCCTGATCAGCAACAGAGTGAAGACCAGGGACAACACGACCGCTCCCAACAGGGACGCCAGGCTGTCGTCGTGGAAACCCCAGCTCAACACCCACACGCTGCATCTGCACCCTCCCAGGCGGCCGATTCCAGCATGGAAGAAATGAAGCTCCTTCTGCAAGAACTTCGGGAGCTTCTCAGGGATATCCCGCGGCAACTCATCGCCGCTGTTAGTGCAGCCGTTCAGGCAATCACCACCGGACCACTGAAGACCCAGCATGGCCCGTAGTCAACGAGGAGTCACTGTATGCGTGTGGAATGCCCAGGGCATCCGCACCCAAGATGGCGAATTTCGTCAGCTGATGCGAGATGAAGCCGTTGACATTTGCCTCGTCTCGGAGACTTTTCTCAAGCCTGGAGTTCACGTCCGAGCAGCGAACTACGTGTGCTATCGGACTGACAGACCAACTCATGGCGGTGGTACTGCGGTCTACGTCCGGACTTCACTGGCGCACCATCAGATTCAGCTTCCGCCACTACAAGCGATGGAGGCAACTGCTGTAGCTGTTGACACCTCACATGGGCGCATCACGTTTGTGGCTGTCTACCGTCCACCTGGCAGGCAGTTACTCCAACAGGACGCTGAAGCGCTGCTGACATTACCTGGAAAGGTCTTTGCCGGCGGTGATTTTAATGCATAACATACTGAATGGCATTCTCGTCTTACCAACAACCACGGACGAAAACTTCTCCGAGTCGCACAGCGGTGGAACGCCATCATCCTCGGACCTCATGATCCCACCCACTTTCCTAACAATGGTGGACCTCCAGACGTGCTTGACATTGCGGTGGCCAAGGGGGTGCCCTATGTTATATCTGCCAGCACTCGCAACGCCTTATCCTCGGACCATGTTCCAGTTATCTTTGACATCGATGTCGATGCTCAGCCAGTGTCGCGGAGAGGAATCCAGACCAGGAACACCAACTGGATCCGATACCAGGAGCTGATCGCTGAGGGCCTCCGAGATGCACCAGATGCTGCTGAGGTTGGAGTTGATGGCTATGCCCGATTCCTTCAAGACTGTGCTATTCAGGCGGTGCACCGGGCCACACCGCGGCCGCGATCCGAACCACCTGACCGATCACGGCAACTGCCACCACATCTAATGGAGGCGATAACCACCAAAAATCGCCTATTCCGTGAATGGCAGCTGACACGAAACGCAGCAACGAAGAGAGCACTAAACCGGATGAGGAGAGAGATAAAGGTTGCCGTTGCAAATCACCGCCATCAGGAATGGTCCAACCGCCTGGCCACTCTTCGGGTTGATGATGGTACTGCTTGGAAAGCCACGCAGTTCTTCCTCCGCCGACGACAGAGGATACCGCCGCTACAAGTCGGTCAAAACATCGCCAGCAGCCCAGCGGACAAAGCCAACGCCATCGCTGATGTTTTTGAACGAAATTTCCAGCCCATCATGGACCCCATGGATCCGGATCACATTCGACTGGTTGCACAACGTCTTCCGGTATTCCTCAATGCACCTGTGGGCGACGATCACATCGAAGAGGTGGATGCTGATGAAGTCTCCGTAGAACTTCGGCGACTCAACAAGCGCAAGGCGGGAGGCCCTGACCAGCTCACAAATGAAATGCTGCGACAGATGCCACCAGCAGCCATAGAACACCTGGCTCGACTTTTCAACAACATTCTCCGCAGTGGACACTATCCTCAAGCATGGAAACATGCGGAGGTAGTGCCCATCCAGAAGCCTGGGAAGGACCCTCGTTTACCAAGTAGCTACAGGCCTATCAGCTTACTACCAGCAGTCAGCAAGGTCTTTGAAAGACTTTATCTCCGACGCTTACAACGTCACATCCAGGAAGAACGTCTACTGCCGGACGAACAATGTGGTTTTCGCCCTGGTCATGCAACAACGCACCAACTGCTTCGACTAGTCGAAGAGGCCCTTGATGCCATCGAACGACGGGAGTTTTTCGGGGCCATCTTCCTGGATGTCTCACGGGCGTTCGATTCTGTATGGCATGAGGGGCTCCTTTTCAAGCTTCTGGACCTCGGTGTGCCCCTGCCGCATGTCCGCCTTCTACAATCTTACCTCGCCAACAGAAGCTTCCATGTCCGCACGGAGGACTTGTCGACGCGCCGTCTGGTCAGGGCTGGAGTTCCCCAAGGCTCCGTCCTCGGCCCCATACTCTACATCCTGTATACTGCAGACATGCCGCGGATGGACAGGGTCCATCTTGCCCTCTACGCAGATGATACAGCGATGTACGCAAGGAGCATGAATGCAGCTCTACTCCAACGACGCATGCAAGCAGCAGCTGACACACTTAGTCAGTGGGCCAGGAGGTGGCGCCTCAGCTTCAATGGGGCTAAGACGCAAGCCCTCCTCATCACGAAGAAACATATTCCAGCTGCTCTACCGCAGATCACCATTAGGGGAACCGCCGTACCTTGGGGCACTACAGCAAAGTACCTGGGTGTAACGCTGGATAGAGGGCTCACTTGGAGACATCACATCGATGATGTAGTCAAAAAGGTCAGGGGTAGGATGACACAGCTCTACCCCTTCCTCAATCCATCAACTGCACTCCCACCTGACCTGGGTGTTGCGATGTATCTGACTCTAATCCGTCCACTCATCGACTACGCCGCTGTGGTTTGGGGCAATGCCGCAGCGAGCCATGTCGGAAGACTACAACGACTCCAAAACCGGATCCTACGGCTGGCGTTGCACCTCCCTCGGGACTTCCCGTCGGACGACCTTCACCGAGTCTCGAACATTCCAACTGTTAGAGAGAGGTTTCGCCAGGCTGCACGACTTTTCTACGAGAAGACCACGCAGTCAACAAATCCGCTCCTCCGAGCACTAGGCCACCGTGTGCAACGTCTCAACGCCACCAGATGGCCACATCTGCTTCGCGACCAATAAGTTGCAAGCACGCCAGGAACGCCGTCCCAGCAGACTGAAAGGACATAAACACAACGAAAGGACAACCCACACACACCGCCAGCTTGGAGGAATAGCCAACCAGCTTAGACTCCACCGAACAACAGAGACCAATCTGTCTCTGTCAGGCTGAAGCAGCAGAGTGGGTACAATGAAAATTAAAATGGTAATCAAATACTGAATGTTACTTAAGGCCAATGATTTAGCTGTGCTACTGTAAAATTTCGTGGATGAACAGCTGATAAGATAATGCTCGCATTCAATTTACAGACAAAATTGCACTGACATTAAGACGTATTTTGGACAGAAAGAACCGAAAATATTTACGTTGAGGAATGTGACAACTATCAATTATAATTAACGAAAGATATTCATACCAGCTGCACAGAAGGAGCTCCTGAGGAAACTGAGCAAATGAGCTCATAGGATTCACTACAGTCGTACGCACTGACCGGAAAGAGAAATAAAGTGCAAGGTGTGATGGTAAGGGAAGCGCATTGTGCATAAGCACACAGAAAGTTTGCAGCCCATGCGCCAGTGAGCAAGACCACGAGACATCCGCGTGGTTCTGGACTGCGCTCATTCGTCGGTATTATTAGCTTAGGTAGTATCGGCCAGCTTCGACAACTTCCACCAAGTTGTGCAAAGTTTATTCGCGCTCTCTCTCGGACACCGCTGCTCCAAGCTTGTCACTTGGATGAGCCACGTGGATGTTTGGGTCTACTACATATGGTGTCGGAATGAGGTGCGATGTTACATACTGGTTCATTCTTCTACGCTAGAATTCAGGAATTTCAGTGCTTGGTGAGTGGCGGCGTACCTTGCTCTCGAGCTAGTCATGACCAAATATTTTCACGGTGTAAGATTTCTGAAGAAATTTCCGGCCAATGTAGGTCGGCAGAGCCTTGGCACACATTAGAAAATTACGTCGTGAAGACATCGAAGGGCAGGAATCTTCCCGGCAGAGGTGAAATAGATCATATCTTGAAAGGTATTTCTTTCCGGAAGAATTTTCATGGGACCTTTCATCTATTTTGACCAATAGTGTGTTCTCTAAAAACTTTTTATTAAAAAAAACCCTTACATGTTGTTAATCAGGCTCCCGAATGGTATGATGCAGATTGATACGATTACATCTCCCGTGGACACCTCATATTAATGCAGGACTTACATCCGAAGTCCTCAATTATAAAAATTCTACACGAAGTTACAAATAGTAAACGATTAGACTTTTTAGAACAACTGGAGGTTTATATTACAAGACACAGGGAACCTGACCTCAATGAACAGAATGAATTTGTAACAGACGCATACTTCAACACTGACGGCGATCTGTCCGTCTGAGCGAATCGTTTTTACTACACACGTGCTTCAGCTGAGGATGGAGCCTTCCGGCGGTCGAGTATTGTACTGTGTCGTGCGGGCCGCAACAGAGAAGGCGGAGGAGCGTGCCATCCACCTGCGGCCGAGCACTACACTCGTCGTCCTGCTTGTGTAGTCTCTGTCGTACCAATGGACAACGGCGTAAACAGAAAATAGCCGGACATTCAGCGCCATCGGGCGTCAGAAATACACTCTACAAGTGCTACTACTATTTCCATCTATAGCAACGTTTTCTCCTTTTTCTGAAATGTTATTTTACTGATATAACAATCTGTTTTGTAATCTTAAATTCTATGTACATTTGACCTAAATGTTAATAGTAAATTTGTATATTTTAGGCTCTGGAAAAATTAAGACTATTTTATAGAACACTTGCGCATCTAGCGCAAAGAGGATGAACAAAATCTAACAAAAATTTTATATGTATATAAGACCACTTTTGTACGTTTCTTAGCTAGTTTGACAACACATGAACCTGTGTTCTGTGTATGCACCCTTTAGGTACGAATTGTATGTAGTTCGCACAACTTCAGTTACATTACTAATAAGCGTGGTTAAATGTTGCACTTATATTTAGGTTTTAATGTAAATTTTCTTTTGTATTGTTTTAGAATCTGAAGATGGTAACTGTATGGCCGAAACCGGTTATGACCGTCTAAAAATAAACAAAAAAATTTTTAGAAAAGAAGCAATCACGCACTCGTTTTTTCCAAAGACCTCAGTTATTTGGTAGATTTATTCTAAATACTCTACTTTTTGCTACTGACCGAATAAATAGCTATTCATAAGACATAAAATTACCTCCAATTTGCAAAATATAGCCTAAGTTTTGTGCAATAGACGTATATAAACACTAGAAACTCAAAATTCCACTTAAAAATAAAGAAAAAGAAACAAATAATGGCCTTCATACGGAAATTTCCAGTACACTACAAAATAGTAATAGATGAAAAACCAGAAGAACAGATGTCACATTCGCAGATGTTAGGCTACGATATTAGCTACCAATATGAACACGACGTCAGTAAAAACGAAAAAAAGTTTAAAATGATATATGACACAATACACAGAACACTGAGTGACAATACAAAGAAGGATACAAGACTAAAATTTTACGAGATAATGATTACCCCTGTTACAGTTTATGGGAAAGAAATTTGGACATTAAATGAATGACGAAACAAGAATGCTCTCCGCTGAAGTTAAATTTTTAAAGGAAGCTAGAGGATGTAAACTCAAAGATGAAATAAACAATACTGATACTAGAGGTTACATGCCGTCTGTGGAAACTGTAATAAAAGTATTATTCGTTTTATTTTAAAGCAACTTCACTTGTCACTCTAACAACGTGATTTACCTTACAAATTCATTTTCCCAGGTCGTCAACAGTTCTCTTGCTTGTCGTATGTTGTATGCTAGCCGGGGACCTAGAAACGACGGAGAGGCTCCGTCCCCGCCGCAGCCGCAGTGGTCAACAACCCCACGACGACTACCGCAGTCCACTTCACCCCTCCGCCACCCCACACCGAACCCAGGGTTATTGTGATATTCAGCCCCTCCCCTCCCCCAGAGAACGTCTCACACCAGACGAGTGTAACCCCTATGTTTTGGGTGGTAGAGTAACGGCGGTGTACGCATACATGGAGAACTTGTTTGCGCAGCAATCGCCGACATAGTGTAGCTGAGGCGGAATAAGGGGAACCAGCCCGCATTCGCAGAGTAGACTGGTCGGCTCACCGGACCTCGATACAAGTCCGCCGGGCGGATTCGTGCAGGGGACTAGGCGCTCCTTCCCACTCCTGAAAGCCGTGCGATAGACCGCTCGGCTAACCGGGCAGGTTCTCATGTTTTAAATGAATATTATTAAAAAGTATTAAATTACTATTAGACGGCTCAATCACATTAAAATGACCACAGAACATTTGGACGCCAACGTGCAATAACCACTGACAGACGGCAGGTGGCAGCACTAGCAGTGTTGGGTATATAAAGCTTGTCGAGGGGGGCGAGACAAACACTGCCTCGTTGTCGTGACGGGGCGCTTTGTCTGACGCCCAAAAGGGCACAATCACTGGCTTACGGGCTAAGGGTGCGAGCACTATCGAAACAGCAAAATTTGTAAACAGTTCGCGTGACGCCGTGGTTAAAGTGTACCGTGCATGAGAAAATGACAGTATCCAAAAGCGGCCGGCTGCGGTGGTCTAGCGGTTCTAGGCGCTCAGTCCGGAACCGCGCGACTGCTACGGTCGCAGGTTCGAATCCTGCCTCGGGGATGGATGTGTGTGATGTCCTTAGCTTAGTTAGGTTTAAGTAGTTCTAAGTTCTAGGGGACTGATGACCACAGATGTGAAGTCCCATAGTGCTCAGAGCCAGTTGAAGCATTTGAACCAAAAGCGGCGGAGACGCAGCTGTGGTGCACTACAGGACGTCGACGACAGGTATGAACGACGTATACGGGCCAATAGACGTGCAGCTGTTGAGCAATTGAACACCTGGATGAACCAATGGGCGACCAACAGTGCCTCCTCAACGACCATACAGCGAACGTTGCTGCGTGTGGGCCTCCATAACAGCCGTCCGGTTCATGTACCAATGCGACTGCTGGTCATCGGAGAATGAGCCTTCAATGTGTAGGCCAATACCGCAACTGAATGGCAACAGGTGCACTTTTCATATGGAGAACGCTTTATGCTCCATCGGACAGATGACCGTTGCCGTGTACGGCGTGAAAGGTCGAAAGCAAACACCTTGTAGCGATCGTCGGGAGGACCCAAGCCAGAAGAAGTAGCGTTACGGTCTCTGGAACGTCCCTGGACGACCTCGTCATTCTGGAAGGCACAATGAATCAACACAATTATGTATCTATGCTTGGAAATCATGACCACTCCTAAACCCAATTTGGTTTTCTTCGGAGCGATGGCATCTACCAGCAGGACAATGCATCGTGTCACATTGTTCGCAGTGTACGTACGTGCACCAGGATGAGTGCGACTTCCCCGGCCACCAAACTCCTCGGATTTGAACTCAATCGCGAATATGTTGGACAGCCTTGATCAGGCTATTCGCTCCACGGATCCTCAGCCGCAAGTGCTAGCGCAGCTGGGCACGACACTGGAGCCGGCATTGTTGCACATCCCTGTCAGTCACACCCAGAATGTCACTGACTCTCTTCCTGTGCGTCTCGCAACGGTCCGCACTTCAAAGGGTGGTTATTTAGGCTTTTGATAGGGTTCAAAAAATGGCTCTGAGCACTATGGGACTCAACTGGTGTGGTCATCAGTCCCCTAGAACTTAGAACTACTTAAACCTAACTAACCTAAGGACATCACACACATCCATGCCCGAGGCAAGATTCGAACCTGCGACCGTAGCAGTCGCACGGTTCCGGACTGCGTGCCTAGAACCGCGAGACCACTGCGGCCGGCTTTTGATAGGGTCTCATATTAAAGTGACTGGACTGTGTGTCACTCTTTTCTTTATTTTTGTTTTTCTTTATTCATTCCACATCTCTTTCGACAACTAATTTGCTGCATCTCATCCATGATAAAACGTCCTCATCTCTGTATAACTACTGCAACTTGAATCCCTTTGAAACTGCTTACTGTAGTGTAGCCCTTGCCTCCCTCTCCATTTTTACCTTCCCCCTTTCCCCTCTCTCACACACTTTTCCTTCGTTACGCATTTGATTATTCCTTGACGTCACAGACAGTGATTTATCTATCGATCCTTCCTTTCAGGCGCCTTGTCACGACTAGCGCAGCTCCCCCCCGTCGCAGGTTCAAGTCCTCCAACGGGCATGGATGTGTGTGTTGTCCTTAGCGTAAGTCCGTTTAGATTAAGTAGTGTGTAAGCTTAGGAAGCGATGACCTCAGCCGTTTGGTCCCGTAAGGCCTTACCACAAACTTCCAATTTTTTTCCTTCTTTTAGTCCAGTTCTGCTACTAAATTTCATTTTTCCCCAATTCCACTCAGTACCTTCTCGTTAGTTATGCGATGGACCTATTTAACTTTCCGCATTCACTTGTAGCATCACATTCCTCAATTCTTTTATTCTCTTCTTGTCTGAACTATTTATCGTCATCACTTCACTTCCGTACAAAGGTACACTCTAAATAAATAGCTTAAGAAAAGACCTCGTAACACACAAATTTGTATTCAATGTCGACAATAACGTACTCTCGTAACATACTTCGAAGTAAGTGTGATGTCTTGGCTTATATAGTGGGTAATCAAGGATTCAAACAGTTACACACAGATTTGAAATGGCTTCATATCTGGCCCTACTTTACTTCTCACCACAGGTGTTTAAAAGCAATTTTTTCGAATCTATTATTTAGGAACATGTGTGGTTCGAAGAGCACCAGGATGAATACGCCGTACTACCCAGCCCATCCCAACTTCCACGATCGAAAGCCAATCGAGATTATTTACAAAACCCGCAAAGAAAAAAGATCACTACCTACTGTGTAGATTTTACATTTCATTTGTATACACTGATGAAAGTCCTGTGATAGACACGGATGATAACCGTTGCAGTTACTCGAACGGGTAGGAACGAGCAATTATGCTGCAGCTGGAAAATGTGAAACCTGTGTAGAATATCTCTCTCACCTTTCAGTTTTGGTGCAGGTTGAGTGGCGTTGAAGTATTCGTAAGCTTAGATTATCTTGTAGTCGTTCGTTAGCGAAACGGCTGTAAACGAGGGGGGAAGAAAAACACTTCGGCCTTAAAATCGTATGCACCCCTCCTGACGCAACGCTTATTCTCGGAGAACGACTTCCGTTCTCGCCACAAACCGGCTTACCGCGGTATAAACAGTTAACACAAAAGGCCGCAGCACGCAAATGTTTCTCTGTTCCCACTAACCACAGTGTTTGAAACCAAACTCAGTATCGCAGACGAAGATAACACTTTTAAAGTTAAGTACTGAGATTCCGTGTAACACAACTAGCAATACTCCCACCCGTGAATCTGCCTGAGTCACGATTACTGATATACAAATCAAAGGACACGAACAAAATTGTAATAGAAACTAATGATAATTTCTTATCAAGTAAAACTCGCTGAGACCATGCGAAGCTTATCGTGAACACATCCATATAATTGTTTCTAGAAAGACTGTATTTTTTTAAAATTTGCATGCCTATGTTTTATATAGAGGTTTTATTATCAGTTTCAGTTGGTACATATAGAAAAGATTCCATATTTAATTCTTTTATCATTTCTACCGACACAACTTATTTTGCTCCATTTGAGTGCAAGTACATTGCATGTTTTCACAAAAACAGTCACAAAAATATATTTACATGCCGTTTAAAAGGACTGTTCCAGTATTGGTAACAGGTGCGTCGCAAAGGAAAGAGTCAAATATGCTTTCGTTCAGCATCCAACAACAGTTAATTTCAGTTCATATGATGTTCGTTCCTTTCATATGTTTTGGAGACCCTTCACTGTCATTTTCACTGTAATAGCAAATGTTTTTCTAGAGATACCAGGATGCGCAAAAGTTCCGTTGCACTCTTGTTATAGCTTAAACAATTATATTTTATTGATTTTGCAAAATGTTATTTGTTATTACCAATAATTGCTATTAAGTTTACCAAATTTTCACTTAAATTTAGTCAGACACTTTGTACTGAAACCTCTGGCTCCTAGTCTGACAAATCTTCTGTTTTCCTACGAGTGTTCTATACGAACGTATATTCCTGCTAAATTCTCTGGGTCATTAAAAGTCAAGCACATAAAATCCACTTCATCAAGGTAAAAATATTTACTAGCGTGAGATGTCTTGGGGCTCTTCACTCAGTTCTTTTTAGTCCCGTGCAAAAAAATATTAACTCTCAGAACGGTTGTTAGTACTTCCATCGCTATATAATGTGGATAAAAATTAACGAGATTACCTGTGACCAGTTTATTGTTACAGTCTTGATGTGGCCCGAAGACGGGTTTGAAATACCTCTCGACTATATTTTATTCCGTGTAAGCCTCTTCATCTCTGCCTAATTAGCATTATGCGTCCATTTGAATCTTTTTATTGTAGTAAGATTTTGACTCGCTCCATAAGTCGACACACTTCCGTACATTGCGAAACGGACGATTTATTGATGCCACAGGAAGTATTTTACCAGTTGATACCTTCTTTTAGTCAAGTTGTGCCAAAAATTTCATTCCTCCCTAATTTTTATCGTAAGTTCCTTTGGCATCAAACTGTTGAGGTTATCGGTCCCTAGGCTTACCCACTACTTAATCTAACTTAAACTAACTTACGCTAAGGACAACACAGAGACTCACGCCGAGGGAGGACTTGAACCTCCGACGGCGGTAGCCTCGCGAACCGTGGTAAGTCGCCCTAGACCACGAGGCTTCCCTGCACGGCCCTCCCTCATTCAGTTGAGAAATTGTCCATAGTTAGGTGATCTACCCATCTAATCTTCAGCATTCTTCTGCAGCACCATTCTTGAAAACCTTCTATTCTCTTCTTATCTGAACTGTTTGTCCTTGCCGTTTCACATCCGTACAAGGACACAAATTATACCAATAACTTCAGAAAATATTTCCTAGCACTTAAATTTATATTCGATGTTAAGACATTTATCTTTTCCAGAAAAAATTTTCTTGCTGTTGTCAGTCTGCATTATATGCTCTGTCTGCTTTGGCATACTCAGTTATTTTTCTGCCCTTATAGAGAGAGACTGATCTCCTAGTTTCTGTGTCTCATTTCCTAATCTAATTTCTTGAGCATTGACTGATTTAGTCCGGTTACACTTCGTTACTCTTTTTTTACTTTCGTTGATGTTCACTACTTTTCAAGGCACTATTCATTCCGTTCTATCATTCGTTTTTTCCGACTCCGGCGAATTATGTTATCAGCAAACTTCAAAGTTGTGATTTCTTCTCTTTGAACTTTAATTCCCTTTCCAAATTTTCTTGGTTTTCTTTACTGCTAGTTCAGCAGACAGTCTGAATAACTATAGCACTTCTTTTTCGTGTCTTTCGACTCGCATAGCTGCAGTCTCGTTACTGTAAAAGTCATAGGTAAGTTATTGCTCCCTCTTTTCTATCGTTACTAGCTTCAAAATTTCGACGAATATTCCAGTTAAGATCGTCAAAATCTTTCTCTAACTGTAAAAATGCTACAAATGTAGCGTAGTGACGCTGGGTGGATGGCCTCTATGGCGTGGAGCTGGGTAACATCAGTGGGTCATTGTCAGAATGTTTGCCTTTGGTAACAGATGAAAACAGTGTTAATAGTCAGACATTTTATTCATTCGGTAGCTGAAACACTCGTAGCACCAGGGCCCCTTTTAGCGGGTGGTGAGAACAGTTTGCGGAGCACCGCTGAGGCCAACGAACGCCCAGAGGCCAGCTGTGACGTAAGCGACCGGTGCCCGTGTAGCGTCGCGTGTGCAGGCAACGCGAAGGCATAGACTCCTGTTGGCTGCTTGCAGAACCGTATCCCTCCGCCGCCTTGGGTAGCCCTTTTCTCGTGGTTGGTGCCGCCAAATTGGAACACCATTGCCTGGAAAAATTTTTATCGTATATATTGTTTAGGTGCTCATACATTGTTTTGGGTCCATGTATGGCTTCCAGCGACGTATATTATAACAAGTGCGACGCTCAAAGGTGTGGAAACCCAGCGCTGATGGCCACGGCACTGGAGTCAGCATGGCTCCACTTCCCTCTCGGTGCCTTCTGGAACCTCATTCACACTCCTCCTGTATATCTTGCAGCGGTCCGTATTGCAAGAGGTAGTTGTTCAGGCTTTTGACAGGTAGTCACGTTAATGTCACTAGACACTTTAGTTGCCGAATTGTGACAGCAACTTTCTTTTGTAACGGAACAACATAATTTCTTCTTTCACATTGGATACAGGCTATGAGGATGACTTCAACGATTTGAAAGTCAGCCACAGCTTTGAAATTTAATCATATAAAGCGATTCTGAACCGACAATAGCACACGCTGAGTTTAATCTAGGCCTATAGTTTCACAGACCTGTGTTTCAGTCTTCAGGATACCTTGAATACCTCTTGTTTTAATTTTTCCTGCACAGAATAGTTCATCTGTGTTTATATCTGATGAGCGGTCTGATTGCTAGCAGCGTAACAGATCGCCATAGCTCATATCAACGTCTAACGGGGACAGTCATGGAAGTCACATGGTAACATTTGAGTGACAGCTGACGATCTTGAACAGGGTCGAGTAAGTTTACAAAAGGGGTATCCTAGGACAGGTGTGCAACAATTTTTTCTCTCTCTTCACATGATGTACAAGGTGTACAACTTCGCTTCCCCCGTGTTTTCCCCAACATTTGAGGCATTACTGAAACAAATTGGTTACACATGTACCATTCAAAGTATTTTCCATCGCTGGTCACTACTTTCTCCCATCTTTCCACCAGTGTACGAATGCTGTATCAAAAAATGTGTTGATCTTTTGAAGCGATCCACGAATCGATCCACTTTGTGACTTCTTCATGAGGTCGGAAGTGTTGGTTAGTCAGGTCATGCGCAATTGATCTAAACAGGTGACAGAGAAAGAAATGTCTGGAGAATACGGCGGGTGAGGTAGGACTTCCCATTTAGCGTTTCCAACTACATTTTGGCCTTTTTGTGCAACGTGGAATCGAGCGTTGTCGTGCTGCAAAATCACTTTATCGCGCCTCTCGCTGTATTGCGGCCGTTTGTCTTTTAACCCTCTGCTCAAACCCATTAATTGCGTTTGACAACGAGCACCTGTGATTGTTTCACTTGGTTTTAACACCTCATAGTACGCGATGCCGAGCTGGTCCCATCAAATGCAGAGCATGATCTTGGAGCCGCGAATATTCAGTTTGGCCATCGACGTCAAAGCATGGCCGGGATATCCCCACGACTTTTGCGTTTAGGGTTATCGTAATGAACCCTTTTTCGTCCCCGGGCGCAATGCGATGCAGAAATTCCTTCCGTTTTTGCCTCTGAAGCAACTGTTCACAAACAAACACACGCCGTTCAACGTCTCTTGGTTTCGGCTCACACGGGACCCAAGTTCCTTCTTTCTGAATCATGCCCTTAGCCTTGAGACGTTTTGAAATGCCTTGCTGTGTCTCTCCCACTAATCGTGCCAATTCGTCTTGAGTTAGAAGCGAGTCTTCACTCGGCAGTGTCTCAAATTCTGCATCTTCTAAAACATTCTCTCTTCCACCACTATGCCGATCTACGACGTTAAAATCACCGTTCTTGAAGCGTCGAAACCACTCTCGACACGTTGTTTTGCTAATAGCGTCCTTACCATACGTACTTGAGAGCATTCGATGAGACTCAGCCGCTGTTTTCTTCATATTGAAACAAAACACTAACACCTCCCGCAGAATTAGGCTCGTAAACTGACATTTTGAATCAAGAACAGCTTTATGATGCAGACACAAATCGACTATTCTTTGTATGAGGTTATGTTGAGCGAGGTCCAGGCTAACTTCCTGACATCTGAGATCTGTTTCTTTCGACCGCCACTTACCGTTGTCGCCACCTATCGGAAAACGGCGGAAGCAAAGTTGTACACCTTGTAAATGATTTCAGTTTCTTTCCTAGCAGACAGGCGGTTTTCCGCTGCGCCAGTGCCCTACATCCGTTTATCCGTTTAGACGATACCACCCTCCGGCCCCCCGCTCCCTGCCATAGATTATTTTTTGTTTTCTGTGGTGGTAGGCTACGTACCTTTCTTGTTGTATGATCTAATACTTCAATGGTTTATCACTGCTTTCGTGATTCTTTTTTCTCCTGATTTATGGAAATCAGTACACAGAACATGTTGAACAGTCGCCGTCCGCGCCACTTTAATGGTGTGACGACGACTCGTGAAGAAGAGGGGTGGCAACCGCTTTGTGCGGGCAGGTTCCCGCTACCTCGCAATTAACGTAGTGCATTGCTTAGTCCCACCCACCCGCTCACTGAGCGCTCCGCCCGCCTTCACAGGCTGCGCCTCCCTGTTTTCTTTTCCTCTTTGTCTGCATTATCTGCGGAGCGTCGTGACACAGCGGACATATTTGCATAATTCCCGCGTCACCTGCCGCTCACTGTCGGACCCCTCCCGGAAACCACCGCAGCGCTTGGCGCTAAAAAGAAACACCGCATATCAGTCCGCCATCGCTGTACTCGTTATTTTCGTTACAGTTTTTCGACGGATTCGATTCTGCCCATGCTCTCCTTTGTTTCTGTGCCTTCACTTTTATAGGGGAACAACAGTGTGAGGTCGAAAAAACTCGAGTTTGTTTTTACGGAACTCGAATGTATATACATTGAAGAACTATTCCGCAATTACGCGTGAATTCCAAAAAGTAACGATTCTGTGAGCGTTTGAAGCCGAGCCAGCACGGCACACCTCGGCATTAGAAAATCGGTTCCGTCCTCACGCTCTGTATTAATACTGCTTTGAGTAAAACTGATTTGCTGGAGCATTATTTCGTCGGTTTTACTCAAAATGCAAAAGAAAGTTTCAATAGTCTCATTTGGAGATACACTCAATAAAATAATATCTAGAGAAAGCGAAATTGTCAACATTGCTTCAAATTCGGCATATATCTATTCCGTGTGTGCCATAATGCATTAATGCACGTGGTAAATGACCTTAAAATCAAAATCGGCGATGAAATTCGCCAATTCTGTGAAAACAGAGATGCCAGTGGTGATGCGCTCAGTGAAGAAAAAGGCTTTGAGGAAAAAAAATGAGGAGTTTTCAGATCAAGGTAGCAGAAAGCGGCAGAAAGGGCGATAGTTATTATTGACCAGGCATCGATGATATCCCATAAGATTCAGTCTTTTTCTCTTTTCCTTATCTGATAAATACTTGTCAAACAAGTGGCCGAGCGGTTCTAGGCGCTTCAGTCTGGAACCGCGCGACCGCTACGATCGCAGGTTCGAATCCTGTCTCGGGCATGGATGTGTGTGATCCCCTTAGGTTAGTTAGGTTTAAGTAGTTCTGAGTTCTAGGGGACTGATGACCTCAGCTGTTAAGTCCCATAGTACTAAGAGCCATTTGAACTAAACATTAATCGCGGCTGGTCCCTGCGGAGGTTCGAGTCCTCCCTCGGGCATGGGTGTGTGTGTTTGTCCTTAGGATAATGTAGGTTAAGTAGTGTGTAAGCTTAGGGACTCATGACCTCAGCAGTTAAGTCCCATAAGATTTCACACACATTTGAACATTTTTTGAAACATTAATCGTGTTTTTCTAAATACCATGCGTTTTGGCATCGTTGCCGTCACCCACGCTGCAATTTTCATCCGATTTTAATGATTTTTGCCCTCTCTAACCAAACTCTTCTATTCATCGTAGCCGATTTTTTTTGTGTTGATATTTAGCATTTTTTCGGCCAAAAAGGAGGGCCATTTTTTTTTCAAATGTCTATAATTCCGCTATTTTCTTAACAAATTGCATGGGGGTGATGTGTTAATTTCATGTTTCAGACAACAATAACCGGAGTTACAGCGACAACCGTCGACCTACCTCCTTTCAGAGCTGCCGCGGTCAAATACAAATTGCACAATGAAGATGTTGATATTTTTCAGTAAAAAACACAATGAAAACTTCAACGTGTGCCTCATTCATTGCAGCGAATTACTTTTGTTTACTACATTCCAGCACGGAGAAAAAATCCTTAATTTGAGCAGTATGTTCGTCCGCCACCCTGTCTTTCCCCCTTAATTTCATACATACGGTCGAATGTGACGTGTTGTATAGTCACTAAGCTTTGATGACGACCGAAGCCAATCATGTTTTCTCATATATTGTAGCATCATTGACTGAAATAAATAACTACGAGGGTCATTCAATAAGTATGGCCTCACATTTTTTTAAAAATAAAGCCATTAATATACATAGATAAAGATCCTTATCGGTGCTTCACATTTGATATTTGTTCTGTGTGCCGGTGAAGTTTCGAACCGTTCTAGAAGATGGCAGACCCTAGTACACAGAGTGAAAGTGGCTTCTACATACGACTCATGTTACAAGCAGCGTGCTGTTCTTGAATTCTTCCAGCGTCCTGTTATTGAATTCTGGTGTTCAGAAAAAGGAACCGTGGTGAACATCCATAAAAGTCTGCGTGCAGTGTATGTCGATGCTGCAGTTGTAGGAGTACAGTTGGGTCATGGGTAAAGAAAGTTACAGCCTCAGGAAATGCAGAAACAGAGCTCCCTGGTCAGCCACGCCCGAGACGTCCTGTCACAGGCACTGCTCCAGACATGCTGAACTGTGCGTATGTCATTACTCGTGCCGACCCGCGCATCACAACTCGACAATTGTCTCTATAGTTGTCGGTCATCATTGGAAGCGAGTCTGCAATGATCGAGACTCTCGGATATTCAAAGAGATGTTCACGTTCGGTTCCACGAATGCTCACAGCGCACCACAAGGCCATTTTCATGTGAATTGTTGGAGCGATTTGATCCCGACTAATAGTCCTTTCTGTCACCGATCGTTAAGGGAGACTCTGGGTTCACCACTTTGCGCCGGAAACAAAAAGGCAGTCAATGGAGTGGCATCATCCTTATTCACTGCTACAGAAGAAATTCAAGACAACCGCGTCTGCCGGAAAAGTCATGGTAGCAGTCTTCAGGTATTGTGATGGAGTCATTCTCGTGGATGTAATGCCAAGAGGGTCAACCATCAATTCAGAGGCATATGTGAAGTCTCTGAATAACTTCAAGAACCGTTTCCGACGTGTTCGATTGGACAAGAATCCAGCAAACATCTTACTCCAACACGATAATGCACGCCCACACTTAAGTATGAGAACCCGGGAACACATCGCCGAATTAGGTTGGACATCATTGCCTCATCCACCCTACAATCCAGACTTGGCACCCTCGGACTTCCATGTCTGTGGGCCACTTAAGGATTCTCTACGGGGAACACAGTTTGAAGATGCAGTGAAAACATGGCTTCGCCTGCATGACAAGAGCTTTTACCAGCAGGGAATACATGCTCTTCCATAACGTTGGCGTACGGCTATAGAACGTGATGGTGACTACTCAGAAAAATGAGAGATGGGAAGATCACGTTGATGTATATTGTGACCAAATTCTGACTCTTACCAATAAAGATGTTCTGAGAAAAGAAATATGGTACATTACTTATTGAATGACCCTCGCAGTTATAATATGAGTGATTTTTAAGTAGATACTCTCGACGTACTGGAGAAGGTCTTCCGGTGAAGATTGCATTTGAGTTAGGTTCCTTTCTATAACTACATCTACATACATAACCCGCAATCGACCGTACGGTGAATGGCGGAGTGTATACTGTACCATTACTGGTCCTTTCCTTCCCTGTTCCACTCGCAAGTACAGCGAGGGAAAAACGACTGACTATTTGCCTCCGTAAGAGCCCACATTTTTCTTATCTAAGTGGTCATTATGCAAAATTATGTTGGTGGCAGTAGAATCTTTCTGCAGCCAGCCTTAAATGCCGGTTCTCTTAATTTTCTCAGCATTACTCCTTGAAAAGAAAGTCGTCTTCCCTCCAGGGATTCCCACATAAGTTCCCGAAGCATATCTGTAATATTCGCGTGTTGACTGAACCTGCCTGTAACAAATCTAGCAGCCCACCCCTGAATTTCCCACCTTTAACCCGACCTGGTGCAGATCCCAAGCATCCGAGCAGCTCTCAAGAATGGGTCACTCATATGGACTACAGTTTCCTAATGTTCTCCCAATAAACCGAAGTCAGTCTGTACCCTTCCTTACTACAACCCTTACATGCCCGTTCCATTTCATATCACCTTGCAACGTTACGCCTACATTCTTAACCGATGCGACTGTGTCGAGCAGCCTACTGCGAATGCTGTATTCGTAAGTTATGGGTTTATTTTTCCAGCTCATCCGAACTAACTTACAATTTTCAACATTTAGAGCTAGCTGTCATTCATCACACCAAACAGAAATTTTCTTTAAGTCATCTTGATTACATTCACTCAACGACGGCAGCTTACCTTATACCACAGCTTCATCAGCAAACAGTCCCAGGTTACTGCTCACCCTATTCTCCAGATCATTTACGTGTATAGAAAATAACAGCAATCCTAGCACATTTCCTTGGGGCAATTTCGAAGACAGGCATGTCTCTGATGAATACCTGCCATCGAGAATAACGTACTGGGATCTGTTACTTAAGATTCTTCGAGCCACTCATATATCGGAGGACCTATTCCGTATGCTCTTTCCTTCATTATGAATCTGAATTGGGGAACCATATCAAACGCTTTTCTTAAAATATAGGGATATGAAATTCGCTCGTTGCCCTTAATCCATAGTTTGCAGGATATCATGCGAGAAAAGGGCAAGCTGAGTTTCGCATGAGCGACGCTTTCCAAAACCTTCCTGACTCGTGGACAGAAGCTTTTCCGTGTCAAGAAAATTTATTATTTTCGAGCAGAGAATATGTTCAAGAATTCTGCACCAAGCCAATGCTAAGAATATTTCTCTAACTTTGCGCGTCCGTTCTTTTACCCTTCTTATATACAGAAATCACATGCCCTTTTTTTCCAATGTCTTGGGATATTACGCTAGGAGAGAGATTCGTGATAAATGCAAGCTAGGTAAGTAACTGATGCTGTAGTACTCTTTGTGAAACCGAATTCGAATACCATCAGGACCTGGAAACTTATTTACTAGTATGCACATGAAATAACTCAATTTTTAGCACTGCTCGCTCGATGAAGGATGCGTACCTAAAGAATGGAAAGTTGCACAGATTGCAGGAATACATAAGAAAGGAAACAGAAGCAATTAACTGACTTAAAGACCCATATCACTGACATCGAGATGCAATATGATTTTGGAAAATATATTGCGCTCTAACATTATCATCTATTGCCACATAACCAGCACAGATTCTGAAAATATCGTAGTCGTGAATGATAATTGGTTCATTGTTTACACAAAGTAATGAGTGCTGTCGACAAGTGCTTTCGGTTTGATTCCAAAGTTGTAGATTTCCAGAAGGGTTTTGACACCGTTCCTTATAAGTGCCTTATAATCAGTTTTGTGTCTGGATGAGTGATCTTTCTTCACTTTACACATCTCACTTGAGTGTCCCAGCTGTCCTCGAATGGATTAAAGCCCCTAGTCACGATACTAGCAGCGCGCTTTCACTTCCCTCCTTCCAGATCTATGTTATGATTTCCCAAATGCTCAATTAGCACTCAGTAGGTCATCATACAATCTTGTACGTGGACTCAGTTGCTTTCCTTCATCACTGTCAAAAAATTTTCAACTCATCGCCATCTTCCCTACTCTTAGTTAATAAAGAGTCTTCCACTTCATATTACAATGTTACCCTTACCATCATATATGCGAGTATAGTCTGTGAGATAGCTTCTGAACGTCTATTAGAATTTTTTTGTGGGTAACGGTTTCTTCCGTAATTTGAAGCATGCATCATGTTTAACAGTATGTACGTCGTTCACATTTGATGGCATCACAGAGATAGTTAACCAGTTCTAAGAACATATTAGGCGGCACATGCACTTTAAAGATAATCGTCACGTGGAGAAGACTAACGGAGAAATTTAATTGTTTTTCCGTCAATGTGCGTGGTACATCTTCACTACAAGCCTCTTCTAGCTAATAAATTAGTGTTGTTGCTGCACAAACTGAAGTACTTACACTTTTTAAGAAATTTTTGAAAACTTGTTGTGAGTCCCTAAAGGACAAAACTGCTGAGGTCATCAGTCCCTAGGCCTACACACTACTTAATCTAACTTAAACTAACTTTTGCTAAGGGCAACACATACACTCATGCACGAGGGAGGACTCAAACCTCCGACGGTGGTAAGCGGCGCGAACCGTGGCAACGCGCCCTAGACCGCGGGCTACCCCGCGCTGCCAGACGTTAAAAGGGTGCGGTTTCTGGTGTTTCTTATGGGTTTATCACTCTTTAGATTCAAGGATGTTCAGATGTGTGTGTGTGTGTGTGTGTGTGTGTGTGTGTGTGCGCGCATGTGTTTGTAATTTTGGGCGCTCTAAGGTGTCAAACATGATGTCCAAAGACTTTAGACGGCTGCGTGCAGACTTCAAGTGATTATTCATCTAGTGGTCGGAACTACCTGTGTGCAGTAAAGAGGGTTAAGGCGTCATCAAGCGGATGTTTCTTTGAGGACCACGGTACCTTACAAGGCATGGCCTTAACTTCCACTGACCTTACAACTTGCTTACCCTGTCAGTTGCCGGAGGATTTACTTTTTAATGTGGATTCCGAACCACCGTGCGACTCAGCATTTTTCATATTAACCATTAACAAACTTTTACAGAGGATATATAGGTGAAAAGTGATGGATTAAAATCGTAGGACGGATCGTGAGTCGAATTCAGGGGTCACTGGTTCCGAAGTTTAGCACTTAACCACATAGCTTCATCTGTAATTGCTGGTCAGAGTGAGATTGTTGGCCCGTAAAAAGCAATTAGGGCTGCGTAATATTCTTCAACTACCAGGATTCCAAATGGCTAGCACTGATAAGTAACCCTAAACAAACTATTACAAATTCAAAAATCAGGTAAACTTGGTTGCTACAGTCTGCACATACCGGACAAAATGAGCTAGACTTACGCAATTGATTCTATTCAATCAGCAAGTCCGCTAGTGTTGGATCGAGGAATGAGACTGAAATTTCTACTGAGAGAATGTTAGAAAACACGCATCTAACCCAGCATTTTCCTGTCATGGGCGCTTTATTGAAAGTCCCAAAGTGTGTGTTTACCATCAAACCAAAACAAGTTCGCTCTCCTCACATTTATGAAGAAAGATTATTAAACAAATGGAAGTTTAATTAAGTATAAAGTTACCCTAGGTAGAATGACTTCTTCAAATCTAAAAGAGTACGCTAAAGATCTGGTGGCAGTTTGTATGGCTGGCTTGTACACTGTCCGGAATCACAGTCGTAGTCACCTATGTTGCTACTGTGCTTCCGTTCATCAAATAACCCATTTAACTACTTTCTTCATAAGTAGCGGCGTAGTAACAATCCCCTCACATTTTTACCTCACGAAAATGATGTTTCTTTTACATATAGTCATACCAAACGTAAGCCCATTACGGCTTTGTTAGGTTTAGCACATAATTCGAAGTTTGTCACAAGAAAAACGGCAAACGTTCTTAGTGAAATTATGACATTACCCGGTGAAGACTATGTTTTCCCGGCGCTTCATCTTCTCTGCCCATTACATACAAACAGCACCGTAATTTTTCAGTTTACGACTGTCATGCGACCCTCATAATTTGGTGAAAGTAATAGCAACGCAGGCTGATCCTGTTCCATAAGCAAAATGCTTTTTTCCAGTACTGTGGAGTATCTAAGCTGGACTCAGAAAGCATTAGTTACCACCTTGAAAGACCGCAGTGGCCGCTTTGGAACACTATAAATGGTGCAGGATGGGTAGCTTGTGGACGTGTGAACCTCCACCGTTGACACATGTGATGGCAACTAAGTGCTGTGTGTGTACCAGTTAGTTGTATAGAATCAGTACATAGAGATGGGTCCAAGTCAAGACATGACAGAATGGCAGAAAAGAGTCATGGAGACTGGACCTTTCCATGACCAAACAAAGTGAATGAAACTTCCTGGCAGACTAAAATTGTGTCCTTGACAGTGGTTCGAACTCGGGACCTCTGCCTTTCGGGGGCCAATGCTATACCGACTGAAGTACCAAAATCACAACTCACAAGCCGTCCTCAGAGCTGTGCTTCCGTCGATACATCTCACGCCTTCCAAGAGCTCTTTCCAGCAAAAAACAAAAGTTTCATATCATCACATACTCTGCCGCAGGTGGGAAAACATGAATGAAGTTGCCCAATTAACACGGACAGTCCATTGAGCCTACGAGGAATACTGTATTACTAGCAGCAATTTAACGCGGCATAATAACATGTTCGTAAAAAGATCCAAACTTACAGGGGCTGAAGGCGAGTGCCACGATCAGTTAACGACAGCTGGTTTCAAATCTCGAGAGAAACATCTGTACACAATTGCTGCTGACAGTGAATGTACTCCACTACAACCAACTTACTAGCGAACACAGAAAACGTAACCGCATGTAGTGGACAGCTGGAGTCAGGTAACTAGCAAAAGCCCAGTGCTTACAGCGCATGTATTCAAGGGGCCGAACAACACACACACAGAACAGGTACTGACTGGAGGTGACGAGACGCGATTCTGCTACTTTTCAAATGACGCAAGGCGACCGGTTTGCTAATGGTCCACTGACTGTGTGGAGATTGTAGTTTTGTTAGAGGTGGTTTTTCCGTACCATGATGGTTCAAATGGCTCTGAGCACTATGGGAGTTAACATCTGAGTTCATCAGTCCCCCAGAACTTTGAACAACTTAAACATAATTAACCTAAGGAGATCACACACATCCATGCCCGAGGCAGGATTCGAACCTGCGACCATAGTAGTTGCGCGGTTCCAGAGTGAAGCGCCTAGAACCGCTCGGCAACACCGGCCCAGTCATTCAGGTTACCGTGAACAAGAATCAAGATGCTTATTTAAATATTAAGTTGGTGCATACGTTAGTAGCGTTTTTGCTTGGCATGTTAGTATTCCAGTTGCTATGGGCTTATTTATCGATTGTCATTTTTTATTAGTAGTTCACTTTTGCTGTTTGATATTCCATATTGTCATTTTGTTATTTGGAGATAATGAGTGGAGCTGTGGACGCTAGAAGCAGAAGTGCCAAATGGAGCATTCGGAACATTTCCCACATATTCATCTTTTTGAAATCAATAAGGGTTGACAGGAGGGGAGGCTGCCAGAAACGTTTGCACCATGCAGAGGGAGAATACCACAGCAAGAAACTGATTTTCTCGCTTCAAGGAGGACCTTTCGACACTAGTAACTCTCTACTTTCAGGAAGAGATTCGGGGTTTGGTGAAAATCGCTTAAACGCATTCATCCACAATGATCCTCGTCAGTGTACTCGAAAATTGTCAAATGTAATGAGCTGTGATCTTTCCATCATCATGCGAAATTGGTACGCAATGGAGAAGTCTCATAAATTTGTTTTTTCGGTACCCCATGCTCTAAGAGAAAATCACAAAAATCAGCAAGTGGCCATATGTTGCTTGTTCGTGAACATCACCAACCATTCCAATTCTGTCTCGTTACCGCTGACGAGAAATGGTGTCTTTACTCTGACGTAGGAAAGGAATGATTTAGCCCAAGCAAAGCAGCAGTTCCCCGTACAAACACCTGCCTGCATCTACTAAAGGTAATGTTATGCATCTGGTAGAATAGCGAAGGTGTGGTGTACCATGAATTGCTTTCCCGATGTGTAGTCATCACTGCTGACATTTACTGTCAACAACTGAGACGTCTTGCGGATGCAGTCTAAGAACAACGACCAGGAAGAATGGTTGCAGTTATGCCACTCAACGACAACGCCTGCCCGTATTCTGCTAGGCTGACCAAATCCACTACACAGAAGCTGGGTTGGGAAAACATTCAGCATCCACCTGATCTTGTACCCTCAGATTTTTGCCCTTTCCGCTCTCTATCCAATAAGGTTCAAGAAACTTTCTTTCCGGATGAAAATGTGCTCCGAATATGGCTCAATGAACACTTTACCTCAAAACCCTTTGATTTCTACAGTCATGGAATCGAATATTTACCCCAGGGTTGGAAGACTGTTGTAAATACTGAAAGAGAATGTAGCCTTGGTGACTAAAGTCTCTATTGCGTGTATCCGACATGTTTATTATGCTTATAGTAAAACGCTACGAACTGCGCCCCGCGGTGTTACCTTCAACCAAACAGTTATTCGTAAAGAAATGTTAATGTCGAAACTCACAGTCCACACTATGCTCCATCACAAAAGTTATCTCTTGGAGGTATTGAAGGGCGAGCCACTTTTGTTGCAGCAAACCGTGAGCCGTCGGAAAAAGCGCTAAATTTTGAGACGAGGGGGGAAGCTGACAGAATACATGTCGCTCACAACTCTCTAGTTTACTTGAGTCAAAAACTAATCTCTACACTAAACTTAATGTATGCATTTAACAATTAACTTTCGTGGATGACGTTTTAGTCACGTTACCCGCCCCACAGGACCAGTGGTCCTGTTGGCCATCCTAAGACAACAGTGATTTTTTTCGGAATCTACTCTATGTGTTAATTCAACGTATAAGCTGTCTTCGTTCCAACGTTCTTTCAGACCCTTCCAGCCGCTTCAGCGTGAAGGAGTAACAGACGTGCTAACTAGACGAAGAAAAGAAATAGGCAATTTATAGTTCGGTGGAACGCAAGTTTTATAACATTTGTACGTGCTACTGCGTCATATACCTTCACATGTGTGCGTCTTACCATCGGATACGCCATTATATCGTAATCAAATCCAGCCTCACTAAAAGCCTACCACGTTCTGCATCTAAAGGCACGAGGTCTCTCTGTCGTACAGCATTTAAATGACACTGGCGTTGTGAGTCTTGAAGCGTCTCAGAAGCTAAGAGATACGATCGATGCTGAGCGACTGAAATGCAACGGGCTTGTATGGAAGAATGGGTTAAACACTTCGAGGACTGCATAAGCGTCGTACTCGTTACGCTGAATCCTGTTACGTAGGACTAAAAAAATAAAAACATTTTCACACATACGATACAGTTCAAAAGTCAAAAAGTAAATAGCTTTTTCTAAGAGTGATTATTGTTCCATATTTCTTGTTATATTCTTAAAATTAATAAATATCTTGTACTGCACTGTTGTAAAAGTAGCCTTTGTGTTAATTCAGGGTATAAGCTAGCTGCATTCTAAATTTGTTTCAAATCCGTCCTGTGGCTTCAGCGTGAAGGAGTAACAAACTTGTATACACTCATAGTCCTTCGGATTTATAATATACAGGGTATTGGGAAATTCCCGTTACAAACCATTCTGTCTTGCCGAGGAGACTGAGTAGATAATATTTTGTGCTCGAACTTACCATTTTCCTGCTACAACCATTTGAAAACTTGTTGGTAACGTGAACACTTTACGTAAACTATGTCCTTCACACCGAGCGAGGTGGTGCAGTTGTTAGCACACTGGACTCGCATTCAGGAGGACGACGGTTCAACCCCGCTTCCGGCCATCCTGATTTAGGTTTTCCGTGATTTCCCTAAATCGCTCCAGGCAAATGCCGGGATGGTTCCTCTGAAAGGACACGGCCGACTTCCTCCCCCATTGTTCCCTAATCCGATGGGACACATGAACGCAAACCAGCCACACACACACCCCACACTGTGAGCTGATCTATGACCGATCGCCCACTAATATATGATGACAATGTAATGTTTCAGGGACGCAGCAGCAGCAGATCCTGGAACGAGCGCCAGCAACGACAACGGTAACGATGCACGATACCTCGCACTAACATAACCACACCTTGCATGCGCTGTCGCAGCTAGCAATCCGCTACTGCCCTTACTACCCGTCCTACTATCGCAGAGGTTTTCTTCCCTTGGCGCTTGCCTTGGCACTTTTTTCCCTCTGCCCTTAAAACAGCTACCCTTCAATCGTTTTCGACCACTTCTATCTCCTGATGGACCATGTAAATGAGTAATCTTACCCAGACGCATGGATAACATCACAGCCTGCATCCTGTGACTCCTGATTCTAAAACTAACGTGTTATACGGAGGTGACAGTAGAACTTTTGGTTTGGTCACCACGTTGTTGCGGGCGTGGAGGGGCCCCATCCTATATGAAGGGACAGATGACCTCGCTGTTTAGTCCCTTTCCCCGAATCAACCAAAGTATTTATCACCATCACGATGTCCTTGACACATCTCCAAAAGACAAAATCCGTTGGTGCAATGTCAAGTGACCTGGTGGTCAAAACATGAACGGAACATCACTCGACCCAGCACCACCAGTCCAGCACTGCGGAAGATGTTCGTTCAGGTGACTATATGCCAATGTGGCGTTGCTCCACTCTGTCGCAAAAATGACGTCGGATATCTCTTCTGTCAACTAAAGCAACAACCACAGAAAAAGCATAAGGAGTATGTTATGCTTGTAACGGTAAATTTAACGAAGAAAATAGTACGAAAGACTCTGATAAAGAAAACATAAATTTTTGGAGAATTATGATCATGTTCCAGAGAGGCTTGCAGTTTTTGTGAACCCAATGGTCTCAAATTGTTGAATTTGTCACTTAAGTGAAACTTGGCTTCGTCAGAATCGGTCTGCGAAACTACCCAACTGCATCCATGGTTGTAAATCAGTGCTTGACTGATTCCGTTTCGGTTCACTGGCTTGTTTTAACCCCTGCAACATTTGAATTCTTTAAGCCTTGAACTGAAGACGCTTGCGCAACGCACACCGCATTGTTAAGCGCGACACATTCACTTCTCTGCTGGCACGAACCGTGAATTTTCTGGGACTTGTTCCTCAAATCGTACGAATGTTTTCCACCACATCATTCTAGACGAATGACCGTCCTCTCTCCAGAAAGAGATTTTCACTCTGCAGTGGAGTGTGCGCTGACATGAAACTTCGTGGCAGATTAAAACTGTGTGCCGGACCGAGACTCGAACTCAGGACCTTTGCCTTTCGCGTGTAAGTACTCTGCCGCCTGAGCTACCCAAGCGCTACTCACGACCCCTCCTCACAGCTTCAGTTTTTCCAGTACCTCGTCTCCTACTTTCCAGGCTTCGCAGAAGAGTCGAGAGTCGTGCTTGGGTAGCTCGGACGGTGGAGCACTTGCCCGCGAAAGGCAAAGGTCCCGAGTTCGATTTTCGGTCCAGCACATGGCCGTCCTGTAGTTTTTTCCCTTGTGTATGCATCCTGGTTCGTCTAATTGCTTTGTCTGCCTGGCAATGTTGTGACGGTATGGTACCACTTTCACAAACGTGGTACGAAAATGTCTTTGAACAACGATTATTGATGATGTTTTTGAGTATTCTGCCACAATACGCCTTATCAACCGCGTATGCCACAGTTTTCAATACTAACACAAGCGATGAATAACCACCACGACTTTCCATTTTTTTCAAATTTGCCAACCTAAACTGTGAGAGTTAACTCTTCAGTCTTTACGTGTAGCTCTGAAATAAAGTCATTACTGTAGTCACAGAAATACCGGGTGATCAAAAAGTCATAATGTAGATAAAGAGGTACAAATTGACATACATGCTTGGAATGACATGGGAGTTTACTATAACAAAAAAAACACAAACGTTCAAAAAATGTCCGACAGATGGCGCTTCATCTGATCAGAACAGCAATAAATAGGATAACAAAGTAAGACAAAGCAAAGATTATGTTATTTACAGGAAATGCTCAAGATGTCCACCATCATTCCTCAACAATAGCTGTAGTCGCTGAATAATGTTGTGAACAGCACTGTAAAGCATGTCCGGAGTTATGGTGAGGCATTGGCATCGGATGTTGTCTTTCAGCATCCCTAGAGATGCCGGTCGATCACGATACACTTGCGACTTCAGGTAAACTCAAAGTCAATAATCGCACAGACTGAGGTCTGGGGACCTGGGAGCCAAGAATGACTAAAGTGGCGGCTAAGCACACGATCATCACCAAACGACGTGCGTAAGAGATCTTTCACGCGTCTAGCAATACTTCATTCATTCCATTCATTCCAAGCATGTGTGTCAATTTTTACCTCCATTTGTAAATTATTCCGTGGTTTATTAAGTTTTCAAATTTATACTGACTTTTTTATCACCCGGTACTTTCGTCTTGTACCATTCATTTTGTTGCGGCGTATCGACAAGCGGCGGCAGGAAGATGAAAAACGCAAGAGCAGAGAAGGTTGTGAGGCTATGTCAGCTGACTAGGATCGCACCAAGACAGGAGCGGCCTCTAGCTGAAGACAGAAAAAGCGCCGCTCCTGCCAACCTCGCCCGCACAGGAGCAGACGTGCACTAGCAGAGCAGGACGGTAGAAGACACACACTAGTAGAGCCGCCATCCTAAATGCTAAACTGAGACGTTTGCCTTATAATAATTGTTTATATGGACATTGTGTGCAGGGAAGTACATTGATTATTTGTATGTCGCCCATCGCTTTCGACAGCTCATTGTAAGCCGAAGTTACACTACTGGCCATTTAAATTGCTACACCACGAAGATGACGTGCTACAGACGTGAAATTTAACCGACGGGAAGGAGATGCTGTGATATGCAAGTGATTAGCTTTTCAGAGCATTCACACAAGGTTGGCGCCTGTGGCGGCACCTACAACGTGCTGACATGAGGAAAGTTTCAAACCGATTTCTCATACACAAACAGCAGTTGACCGGGGTTGCCTGGTGAAACGTTGTTGTGATACCTCGTGTAAGGAGGAGAAATGAGTACCATCACGTTTCCGACTTTGATAAAGGTCGAATTGTGGCCTACCACGATTGCGCTTTATCGTATCGCGACATCGCTGCTCGCGTTGGTCGAGATCCAATGACTGTTAGCAGAATATGGAATCGGTGGTTTCAGGAGGGTAATACGGACCGCCGTGCTGGATCCCAACGGCCTCGTATCACCAGCAGTCGAGATGACAGGCATCTTATCCGCATGGCTGTAACGGATTGTGCTGCCACGTCTCGATCCCTGAGTCATGAGATGGGGACGTTTGGAAAACAACAACCATTTGCACGAACAGTTCGACGACGTTTTCAGCAGAATGGACTATGAGCTCGGAGACCATGGCTGCGGTTACCCTTGACGCTGCATCACAGACAGGAGCGCCTGCGATGGTGTACTCAACGACGAACGTGGGTGCACGAATGGCAAAACGTCATTTCTTCGGATGAATCCAGGTTCTATTTACAGCATCATGGTGGTCGCATCCGTGTTTGGCGACATCCCGGCGAACGTCACGTTGGAAGCCTGTATTCGTCATCGGCATACTGGCGTATCACGCGGAGTGATGTTATGGGGTGCCATTGGTTACACGTCTCGGTCATCTCTTCTTCACACTGACGGCACTTTGAATAGTGGACGTTACGTTTCAGATGTGTTACGACCCATGGCTCTACCCTTCATTCGATCCCTGCGAAAACCTACATTTCAGCAGGATAACGCACTACCGCATGTTGCAGGTCCTGTACGGGCCTTCCTGGATACAGAAAATGTTCGACTGCTGCCCTGGCCAGCACTTTCTCTAGATCTCTCACCAACTGAAAACGTCTGGTCAACGGTGGCCGAGCAACTGGCTCGTCACAATACGCCAGTCATTGCTCTTGATGAACTATGGTATGGTGTTGAAGCTGCATGGCCAGCTGTAGCTGTACACGCCATCCAAGCTCTGTTTGACTCAATGGCCAGGCGTATCAAGGCCGTTATTACGGCCAGAGGTGGTTGTTCTGGGTACTGATTTCTCAGTGTCTATGTACCCGAATAGCGTGAAACTATAATCACATGACAATTCTAGTATAATATATTCGTCCAATGAATGCCCGTTTATCATCTTCATTTCATCTTGGTGTAGCAATTTTAATCGCCAGTAGTGTACGTATTGTCAGTGTACTTTATCCTAATAAAACCATTAATGTGATATACTTGACTTGTTGTTTAGCTATGCGAGAAAGCATTATCTTTTACGCAACTTATAAGCGATGAGTGGGCAGAAACCAGAATTTTTGATCACCCTGTATATTTATTCCAAGTTTGTTGTGTTTACATGTTCCAGATAACAACTTTTATCGTGAATATGATCTATGGACCCAGTAACTAGCGAACTAACTGAGTCGCTCGAGAACACATAGTAAACCTGTAGGAGCTGTATTATGCTGATGCAGAAAATTTCAGCCGACGCGCAGAAATTGCGATGGAGGCTCTCCTTTTAAACTGGCAGAGAGTAGCGGGCCACCTGGACCCCTGCATGTTCTGTGCAGCGCCGGTAAGCAGGAGGAGGCCACGACTTGGGTCTGGCAGCGACTGCGTAGCGAGCGTGGCACGCACTTCCGCAGACGCACGACACCTGTGCCGAGGGCAGACGCACGGCCAGTCGCGGCGCCGTCTGAGGCCGGCCGGCGTGTTTTTTGTGGCGGCGGGCACAGGATGGCGTTACTCACGCGGACGTCCACCGTCTACCGTGGGGTCCTCCCGGTTCCTGGAACGCCGCCCGGCGGCAGGAAGCCGGCGAGGACCAGTCGGCCGCACGTGTCCGAAATACACGACCGCTGCCGGGAGGCCGGCGCGCTCGTGCCCCCGGCGCAGGCAGGCCCTGCACTCCACAGGTGCAGACCCTGCTCTGGCGGAGTGCGGACGTTTGCCACGCCCGACATTTGCCACGATTTTACCTGCTCCGAAGGGTTGGGTCCCTTGTCTCCCCCTCCTCCTCCTCCTCCTCATCGCTTGCTGAGTTTTTCCGCTGGTTTACTTAACATAGAACCAAAATCTCTTTGGATTTTCCGCCACATTTCTAGAGAGAGATTCCTTGTGGAAACTGTTAAATACATCGCGCACTGAAATCCGCACCAAATTTCGAGCCTCGGTATTACTTCGTCAATATTGGAGATTTTGCCTTCCTCTAAATTATACAGTCGTGTTTTGTGTGCCATGGGGGATCAGATCCGTCTCTTATTAATTTCTTTGGTATGAAGCTCTCGAGTGTTTCCAGAATGAGATTTTCACTCTGCAGCAGAGTGCGCGCTGATATGAACCTTCCTGGCAGATTAACACTGTGTGCCCGACCGAGACTCGAACTTGGGACCTTTGCCTTTCGCGGGCAAGTGCTCTACCAACTGAGCTACCCAAGCACGACCCACGGTCCGTCCTCACAGCTTTACTTCTGCCGGTACCTCGTCTCCTACCTTGAACACTTGCCCCCGAAAGACAAAGGTCTCGAGTTCGAGTCTCGGCCGGGCACACAGTTTTAATCTACCAGGAAGTTTCGTATCAGCGCACACTCCGCTGCAGAGTGAAAATCTCGTTCTGGATCCATCACCCAGGCTGTGGTCATGTCTCCGCAGTATCCTTTCTTTCAGGAGTGCCAATTCTGCAAGGATCGCAGGAGAGCTTCCGTAAAGTTTGGAAGGTTGGAAACGAGATACTGGCAGAAGTAAAGCTGTGAGGACCGTACGTGAGTCGTACGTCTCTAGCTCAGATGGTAGAGCACTTGCCCGCGACAGGCAAAGGTCTCGAGTTCGAGTCTCGGCCCTGCACACAATTTTAATCTGGCTGGAAGTTTCAATCTCTCGAGTGTTGATGATATTATTTCTTTGAAATAATGGAATCCGTAGAAATAATGGAACACGCGAGGCAATACTGACCTTAAGACTCACCTTAGAAGAAAGATTAAGGAAAGGCAAACCTACGTTTCTAGCATTTGTAGACTTGGGGAAAGCTTTTGACAGTGTTGACTGGAATGCTCTGTTTCAAATTCTGATGGTGGCAGGGGTAAAATACACGGAGCAAAAGGCTATTTACAATTTGTACAGAAAGCAGATGGCAGTTATAAGGGTCGTGGGCCATGAAAGTGAAGCAGTGGTTGGGAAGGGAGTGAGGCAGCGTTGTAGCCTGTCCCCGATGTTATTCAATCTGTATATTGAGCAAGCAGTAAAGGAAACAAAAGAAAAGTTCGGAGTAGGTATTAAAATCCATGGAGAAGAAATGAAAACTTTGAGGTTCGCCGATGACATTGTAATTCTGTCAGAGACAGCAAAGGACTTGCAAGAGCAGTTGAACGGAATGGACAGTGTCCTGAAAGGAAGGTATAAGATGAACATCAACAAAAGCAAATCGAGGATAATGGAATGTAGTCGAATTAAGTCGGCTGATGCTGAGGGAATTAGATTAGGAAATGAGACAGTTAAAGTAGTAACGGAGTTTGGCTATTTGGGGAGCAAAATAACTGATGACAGTCGAAGTAGAGAGGAAATAAAATGTAGACTGGCAATGGCAAGGAAAGCGTTTCTGAAGAAGAGAAACTTGTTAACATCGAGTATAGATTTAAGTGTCAGGAAATCGTTCTGAGAGTATGGAGTGTAGCTATGTATGGAAGTGAAACATAGACAATAAATAGTTTGGACAAGAAGAGAATAGAGGCTTTCGAAATGTGGTGCTGCAGAAGAATGCTCAAGATTAGATGGGTAGGTCACATAACTAATGAGAAGGTATTGAATAGAATTGGGGAGAAGAGGAGTTCGTGGCACAACTTGACAAGAAGAAGGGAACGGCAGGTAGGACATGTTCTGAGGCATCAAGGGATCACAAATTTAGCATTGGAGGGCAGCGTGTGGGGTAAAATTCGTAGAGGGAGACCAAGAGATGAATACACTAAGCAGATTCAGAAGGATGTAGGTTGCAGTAGGTACCTGGAGATGAAGAAGCTTGCGCAGGATAGGGTAGCATGGAGAGCTGCATCAAACCAGTCTCAGGACTGAAGACCACAAAAACAAGAAGAAGGAGTTGCGCGACATAAACGAAGGTTAGTATGCCTGTGAAATATAACGCTCATTCAAATTTCGCACCAGTCGCACAAGTGATGAGCTTGCAGCGCCAATATAAGCTTTCCTTGGAATACACAATTTAACGGTCGTAAGCCTTAGTTACGAGGGTAATCTCAAATGTAAGGTATTGTTTTATAAGTACAGAACTCTATTTGTGTGGCAGTTGGTCACACTGTTATGAAGAGTTGTTCACGCGCTGTGTGTAAACTTGTGCACGCCGCGCTGAGGAGCTCAGTCCCGGTTTTGTAGCGGTTGATAATGGAGGTCCCATTGGAGTTACCGCCAAGTGGGAATTTCGCGCAGTTATTCGGTTTTTGAACGCAAAGGGCACTGCGCCGATTCAAATCCATCGCCAATTGACGGAAGTGTATAGCGAGTCGTGAATGGACTTCAAAAATGTTCGTAAGTGGTGTAGAGAGTTTGTAGCTGGCCGGACCGAAATTCAAGACGAATCAACTAGCGACTAACCGTCAATTTGGGATCAGAAAAGAGTATTTTTGGCCGACTTTGTGTCCACTGGGACCACAATTAACGCTGACAGGTACTGTGAGATTCTAAAAAAACCAAATGGGCAATTTAGAACGGCAGAAGAGGAATGTTGAGCAAGGGCGTACACATTCTCCATGACAACGCTCGCCCACACATCGCTCGGCAAACCGTTGCTCTCCTGCAACAGTTCCAGTGGAACATAATTATCCGCCCACCCTACAGTCCTGACTTGGCGCCCAGTGACTATCACATATTCCATAGGTTATAAAGAACATTTGGCCTGAAAGCGATTCAGCAGCGACAACGAGGTGAAAGAAGAGGTTAATAACTATTTGAACAGCATGGCGGGCGAGCTGGTGTGACATGGGCACACAAAAACTGCCACAGCGTCTACAAAAATGCATCGACAGAAATGGTGATTGTGTCGAAAAATAGCTAAATGTTCAAGCTGATGTGAACCATTGTAGAAATAAACAGGTCTATGTACTTATAAAAAGTAGGAGACGTTACTTTAGCGATTACCCTCGTAATTTTGAGATTGGACGGGGTGAGTTGATGTTAGTCAAGAATGCTTTTAAGGCGACGAAAACGCCGTTGTTAACACTACTGATTTTGAACGAGGTCGTCTAATAGGACCGTGGAAAGCTGGATGTTCCTTCTGCGATTCTTCGGAAGGAACTGGCAGCAATGTAGTGCCTGTACATGATTGTTAACGGCAGTGTTCGTTAGATTGCAAGGTCTCAAGATGACCGTGTTTCGGACGGTCGTGTGACTCTACCGAGAGGGAAGACCATCGCGTTCGGTATATGGCTGTGGCTCGTCGTACTGCATGTGCAGCAGCAGTTTGAGCAGCAGTTGGCACAACAGTGAGACGACGAACTGATGCAAAACGGTTACTTGAAGGACAGCTCCCGGACATTCCACTGATCCCAAACCACCGCCATTTCCGACTTCTGTGGTGTCAAGCGAGACCTTATTGGAGCGACAGAGTGCGTTGTGTCTATTGATGAAAGCTGGTTCTGCCTCGTTGACAGTGATGGTTAGAAGGAGGCCCATCGAGCGTCTGTAAACAACCAGTCTGGCGCTAGGCACACTGGACCTGCACGGGGAGCTATCGGCTGGGATGCGATAGCCTATGACAGCAGGAACACTCTCGTGCTTATCCCATGAGCATGGACTACAATATTATATGTCAATCTGGTGATTCGACCTGTGTTGCTGTCATTCATGAGCAGCATTCCAGGGGGTGTTTTCCAGCCGGATTACGCTCGCCCACATACCGCTGTTGTAACCCAACATCCTGTACGGAATGTCGAAATGTTGCCTTGACGTGCTCAATCACCAGAACTGTCTCCAATCGAGCCCGTATGGGAATCACTGGACGACAACTCGAGCATCATCCACAAACAGCATTAACCGTCCTTGTATTGACCGACCAAATGCAACAGGCACAAACTTACATCCGGCACCTGTACAACACAATGGATGCTCGTTTGCATGTTTGCACTCAACAGTCTGGCAGTTACGCCTGTTATTAATGTACCAGCACTTCACATTTACAATGGCTGTTCTAGTTCTTACATTAACCTGTGATCTTGCAATGTTAATCACTTACGTATATTACTTACATAAATGCATTCTCAAAATTTCATTACAGTACGTTAATTACTTTTTGGTGTTGCGATTTTTTTTCCGTCAGTGTATTTCCTTTCCTCCGTAAAGTCGTTCACTCACGGGACGTGAAACCGCGTGTGAATGAGGTGCTGGTGACGTCACAGAGAGGAACTCCACATTCCACTACAATGCAGAGCGTGGAATAAAGAACCTTGGATGCCAGATTTTTGCCTTGTGCAGGGGTATGTGGATAATGGGATGCGACATTGTTTTCACCTCACAAGCAGAGCTTAGGAGCGGCCATATTGTGTGGCATTAAACATTGTATTTGGTGGGTTTTCTTTCTCCTAGAGAAAATGGTATGAAAATAAGCGGTTTCAAAGTTCAGAAGATTGAAATATCACCAAAACGTGTCTTTTTAAGTACTATTTGTTATAATAAAATGACAGGAAATTTTCAGGCGGAGTCAGACAACATATTACTTCCCCCCACATCCATCTCGCGTATTGACCACAAGGAGAAAATTCGAGAAATTAGAGCCAATAAAGAGGCTAACCGACAATAGTCCTTCCCACGCACTATTCACCAGTGGAACAGGGTTGGAAGGATCAGTTAATGGTACCGAGAATACCCTCCGCCACGCACCATTAGGTGCCTTGCGGAGTAAGATGTAGATGTAGATATATGCATATATGTAGATGTTGATACATAAAAAAGCCTCCTGTAATTGTGACTTTTCATGTTATAACTTCTGTGCCGTGAAAGTACACAGTTTCAATGCTACGGCACAATAATAATTTATTAAAAGCACATATTTTTGGTAAGTTTTACATATTATACACTGAAGCGTCAAAGGAACTGATATAGGCATGTGTGTTCAAATACAGAGATATGTACACAGGCAGAAAACGACGCTAAGGTCGTCAGGGCCTATATAAGACAACAAGTGCCTGGCGCAGTTATTAGATCGGTTACTGCTGCTACAACGGCAGGTTATCAAGATTTAATTGAGTTTGAACGAGGTGTTACATTCGGCGCACGAGCTATGGGTCACATCTCCGAGGTAGCGATGAAGTAGAGATATTTCCGTACGACAATTTCACGAGTGTACCGTGAATATCAGGAATCCGTCGAAACATCTAATCTCCGACATCGCTGCGGCCGGATAAATATCGAGCAAGAACGGGACCAACGACGACTGACGAGAATCGTTCAACGTGACAGAAGTGCAACCCTTCCGCATATTTCGATGCTGGGCAATCAACAAACATCAGAGACCGAACCATTCAACGAAACGACAGTGATATAGGATTTCGAAGCAGAAGAACCACTCGTGTACCCTTGATGACAGCACGGAGCCCCGACTGGGCTCGTCAACACTGACATTGGACTGTTGATGACTGGAAACATGATGTCTGGTTGGACGAGTCTCGCTTAGAATTGTATCGAGCGAACGGATGTGCACAGGTATGGAGTCAAGCTCATGAAACCATGGACGCTGCATGTCAACAGGGCACTATTCAAGCTGGTGTGGAACGTGTGCGGTTGGAGTGACATGGGACCCCTGATAGGTCTAGGTACGACACTGACAGATGACACGTACGTAAGCATCCTGGCTGATCACCTGCATTAATTCATGTCCATTGTGCAGTTGTGCATTTCGACTGTTTTGGGCAATTCCAGCTGGGCAATGCAACACCCCATACATTCAGAATTGCTGCAGAGTGGCTCCAGGGACCCTCTTCTGAGTTTAAACTCTTCCGCTGACCACTAAACTCCCCAGACATGAACATATTGAGCATATCTGGGATGCCTTGCAACGTGCTGTTCACAAGAGATCACCACCACGTCGAACTCTTACGGATTTATGGACTGTCCTGCAGGATTCGTAGTGTTAATTCCCTCCAGTACTACTTCAGACATTAGTCGAATCCCTTGCACGGCGTGTTACGGCACTTCTGCGTGCTCTAGGGGGCCCTACACGATATTAGGTAGGTGTACCAGTTTCTTTGGTTCTTCAATCTATATCAGATAATGATATATGTAGTAGAAGCTGGTTTTAACCCAAGTATACCAGGTATGGACACCAGGGTTCCAGTGTGGAGACGGAAGCTTAGTTGGTAATGTCGTGAGCTGTGAGGCAAGAGAAGGAAGGTAGCTGGTTTGCATCCACTTCCATCCATATTTTTTTCATCTTTGGTTTGTAAGAGATTCTGAACCTTTCTTGTTAATATCATAGAAGTATTATCTCAAAAATCGATATTATTTGTTATAGATAATGTATCTGCTGCAATTATTGTTGCAGTGGTTAACGAGTGGAATATTTCCCCAGTGATCAGAAATCTTAACATGACTACAAGTCTACATCGGAAAGCAAACACAAGTCACACACTGCAGTTTTTTGCTATTATGAAACCTTCTGTGAAATATGTATAGCTGTCTCTTGGTTTTACGGAATGGCGCGTGTGTGAACCTTTCCGGTAAATATCTTTTTCAATGACGGTAAGCGGCTTCGAAAAAAATCTCCACTTCCATTTAAAGCAAATTACGAAACGAACCTCGATCCCGAAACCTATGCGGTGAAATATGTTTCTGCAGAGTGATGGTAGTTAATGCTACATCGAGAGTATGGATATTATGCATCCTCAAACTGAAATTACTGGGGCTATTCGGAAAGCAAGGTCCGATGGTGTGCGAAATGGGGAAAACACAGTGAAAATTCGATCAAGCTTTGCAGAGATGTATTGGACAGTGTCTCTAGTATTCCTGTCGATCGCGTCACGTCGCTCTTTCCAGCTCTGAGCGCACAGTGAGCACGTAACGACGCTTAGAATAATAATGTCTCCCACCTGGTGTGAGATTACGCCTGATGTCATGCAGCCTACTTAACATAAATGTCATACGTTTCCTGCTGCATGGCAATTATCGGCCGCACTCTGAAGGGGCAATGAAGATGTTCCTGCAGCCTTTTCGATGGGAAGTGTTTGATCATCCACAATAGAGCCCACTATTGACTTTACCTGAGTCTTACCTCTGCTCACGTGAACAGTTAGCTATGAAGACAACGTTCTGGCACAGACAACGAGCTGTATACCAACGTAGAAAATTGGCAGAAAGCACAGGCGGCTTCCTTCTACGACGAAGGTATTGAAGTGTTGGTACAACTCTACGACAAATGTTTAAATGGGACCGGCGACTATGTAGAGAAGTAGCTGGAAGGTGTAGCTAACTGTTGCAAGTAAAACGTTTTTGATTTTCACAGTGCTTTCCATTTTGCCACCGGTCGGATCTTACTTTCCGAATAGGCCTCGTAGATGCTGTATTGAAACTATATTCAACTAAGAACCCAACGTAGGTTGAAGATTGGATCAAATGGTTCAAATGGCTCTGAGCACTATGGGACTTAACTTCTGAGGTCATCAGTCCCCTAGAACTTAGAACTGCTTAAACCTATCTAACCGAAGGACATCACACACATCCATGCCCGAGGAAGGATTCGAACCTGCGACCGTAGCGGTCGTGCCGTTCCAGACTGTAACGGCTAGAACCGCTCGGCCATCCCGGCCGGCAGGTTGAAGATTCAGTTGAGTTGACGGCTAACTTATACTAGTGTGCATCTCAGATAGTTGTTCAGCATCGCATTGTGTTCCTCTATCAGCAGTTCGCTGTTCAAGACTTAAACAGATCTAGAATGGTCTTCGCAAATTTTCTACGTCAGTCCCTAACATAGTTAACGCAGCCATTTTACGAGCATCCATTTCCGTAAAGTAACTGTGTGATCTGCGCGCCAGATACAGACAATAGCCGCTGGAGATCACTGCGTTTGCAAATGAAGATGAGGATCACGTTCCTTGAGATGTAGCAGGTTGTTTCAGAGGACCACTGAGCAGAACAGCACTGCTCGCTGCCTTCATCGCAATCGCTATCCTTAACGTCAGACTCCATCGCATCCTCTTTTGGCCACAGTCACGTAACGACTTCGAGAAAGGGGTACCTTCACCGTCAGCAGGTGCGACTGTGGTGCTCCAAGGAAAGCAGTTAAACTGTAAACAGCAGTGTTTGTGAAAACTACCTAAGTTTCATTTTTTTGTTTCTTTGGTTATTAATGACTAAAATTGTAAAGCAAGTACCACCAGCTTCCAGGACTTACAGTACCTAAGACACCGGACAGTCGGTGCGTATAACTCCACTGATGCGGCAGCGTTGAAGCGGATCTGGCAGGAAATGCTGAACTGGATAGATATTTTGTGTGTCACAAATGGAGCTCACTTAAAACATCTGAGAATGTCCATAGGAACAGTGAGAATTAACGTTTCACTCTTTATGTGTGTTTCTGGAATACAGTCATTGCTATAATCACAAAAAACTTTTCTTGTCATATCATTTTGAATCTTGCTGCATATATGATACCTCTGACAGTAAAATATATGCACCGCTTCTTTTGTTGCTAAGATTGTAGGATAAGCATAGTACTACGGACCAAACAAAACTAAAAAAGGCTATTAAATATGGGCTATAAAATACATACATTAAGAGCTGTCAGGGCTTGGTCTTCCTCGCTACTGTGAAACAAATCTATTCTACTGAAGAAATGCCCATTGTTCTTGAGGTATGAATTTTAGAGCCCATGTTTACTGGACATATTTTCTCCTCCAAAAATATGGAAACCATAGAGCTTACAGTAACTTTCACAAAATCGTCCTTGACTATTTTCCCCTGTTGATGTATCTTTTCTCGGTTTCACAAAAATGCTTGTGTTATCTAGGGACATGCCTAATTTTGACACCTGATTCAAATAAAATTGTAGATGATTGAAATAAAACAAGAAGAGTAGTGACCCAATTAACGATCAGACTGCGCCTGCCAATGCGATTTCTTCCGATGCGGACAATGTGCCGTTGCTCTTTGCACTACTCTGACGACCTGTGGACAAACAGATGCAAAGATCTTTGCTGGGCATTCTGTTAGGCACATGACTCGCGTACACGAATGAATTCACAAGCGCGCACCAGTGCCGTCCCCACTTTATCCAACCTCCCATCTCTGCTTGCCAGATGTAAAAACATCAAGTGTTAGAACGAATTTTTCACCCTGCAGCGCAGTCTGGGCTAATACGATACTACTGGCAGATTAAAACTGGTGAGCGGGACCGAGGCTCGAACTCAGGACATTTTACAAAAGCCCCGAACTCCAGTCCAGTCTCTGTCCGGCGCACTTAAACTCTACCAGGAAGTTTCAGACAATAGGTTGTTCGCATCAAGGACCCACACGAGTATTTCCGATCGCAAGTGTATGCGTACCCTGTATGGCGTGGACTGGGCGGTTTTTTAGGTTAGAGGGCCTCGGGAAACACAAGAAGGGCTTCAGTCACAAAGGGTGCTAGCTGAACACAGGAAGAACGTAGATACGGGAACCTTAGATATTACAGTTTTAAATTGTCGTAGCTGAGTTGGGAGGGTACAAGAGCTCCAAGGGCTAGTAGAAAGCACTGATGCTCAAATCGTTATAGGCACTGAAAGTAGGCAAAAGTCGGATATAGGCTCAGCCGAAATTTTTGCGAAGGACCTAACGGTGTTCCGAAAGGACTGACTAAACATGGTTGGCGGTGGCATATTTGTTGCTGTCAGAAGTAGTTTATCTTGTCACGAAATTGAAGTATTACTTCCTGTCGGTTCGTATAGGCAGATTTCATTGTTGTCAACCGGAATAAAATAATAGTAAGATCCTTTTACCGATCTCCCAATTCAGATAATGTCGTTGTTGTGGTCTTCAGTCCTGAGACTGGTTTCATGCAGCTCTCCATGCTACCCTATCCTGCGCAAGCTTCTTCATCTCCCAGTACCTACTGCAACCTACATCCTTCTGAATCTGCTTAGTGTATTCATCTCTTGGTCTCCCTCTACGATTTTTACCCTCCACGCTGCCCTCCAATGCTAAATTTGTGATCCCTTGATGCCTCAGAACATGTCCTACCAACCGGTGTTTCTTCTCGTCCAACTCCTCTTCTCCCCAATTCTATTCAATACCTCCTCATTGGTTATGTGACCTACCCATCTAATCTTCAGCATTCATCTGTAGCACCACATTTCGAAAGCTTCTATTCTCTTCTTGTCTAAACTATTTATCGTCCATGTTTCACTTCCATACATGGCTACACTCCATACAAATACTTTCAGAAACGACTTCCTGCCACTTAAATCTATACCCGACGTTAACAAATTTCTTTTCTTCAGAAACGCTTTCCTTGCCATTGCTAGTCTACATTTTATATCCTCTCTACTTTGACCATCATCAGTTATTTTGCTCCCCAAATAGCAAAACTCCTTTACTACTTCAAGTGTCTCATTTCCTAATCTAATTCCCTCAGCATCACCCGACTTAATTCGACTACATTCTATTATCCTTGTTTTGCTTTTGTTGATGTTCATCCTACATCCTCCTTTCAAGATACTGTCAATTCCGTTCAACTGCTCTTCCTAGTCCTTTGCTGTCTGTGACAGAATTAAAATGTCATCGGCGAACCTCAAACTTTTTATTTCTTCTCCATGGATTTTAATACCTACTCCGAATTTTACTTTGTTTCCTTTACTGCTTGCTCAATGTACGGACTGAATAACATCGGGGATAGGCTACAACCCTGTCTCACTCCCTTCGCAACAACTACTTCCCTTTCATGCCCCTCGACTCTTATAACCGCCATCTGGTTTCTGTACAAATTGTAAATAGCCTTTCACTCCTGTATTTTACCCCTGCCACCTTTAGAATTTGAAAGAGAGTATTCCAGTCAACATTGTCAAATGCTTTCTCTAAGTCTACAAATGCTAGAAACGTTGGTTTGCCTTTCCTTAATTTTTCTTCTAAGATAAGTCGTAAGGACAGTATTGCCTCACGTGTTCCAATATTTCTACGGAATCCAAACTGATCTTCCTCAATGTCGGCTTCTACCAGTTTTTCCATTCGTCTGTAAAGAATTCGTGTTAGTATTTTGCAGCTATGACTTATTAAACTGATAGTTCGGTAATTTTCACATCTGTCAACACCTGCTTCCTTTGGGATTGGAATTATTACATTCTTTTTGAAGTCTGAGGGTATTTCGCCTGTTTTATACATCTTGCTCACCAGATAGTAGAGTTTTGTCAGGACTGGCTCTCCCAAGGCTGTCAGTAGTTCTAATGGAATGTTGTCTACTCCGGGGGCCTTGTTTCGGCTCAGATCTTTCAGTGCTCTGTCAAACTCTTCACGCAGTATCGTATCTCCGATTTCATCATCATATACATTCTCTTCCATTTCTATAATATTGTCCTCAAGTACACCGCCCTTATATAGACCCTCTATATACTCCTTCCATCTTTCTGCTTTCCCTTCTTTGCTTAGAACTGGGTTTCCATCTGAGCTCTTGTTATTCATACAAGTGGTTCTCTCTTCTCCAAAGGTCTCTTTAATTTTCCTATAGGCAATATCTATCTTACCCCTAGTGAGATAAGCCTCTACATCCTTACATTTGACCGCTCGCCATCCGTGCTTAGCCATTTTGCACTTCCGGCCGATCTCATTTTTGAGACGTTTGTATTCCTCTTTACCTGCTACATTTACTGCATTTCTATATTTTCTCCTTTCATCAATTAAATTCAATATTTCTTCGGTTACCCAAGGATTTCTACTAGCCCTCGTCTTTTTACCTACTTGATCCTCTGCTGCCTTCACTATTTCATCCCTCAGAGCTACCCATTCTTCTTCTACTGTACTTTCTTCCCCCACTGCTGTCAATTGTTCCGTTATGCTCTCCCTGAAAATCTGTACAACTTCTGGTTCTTTCAGCATATCCAGATCCCATCTTCTTAAATTCCCACCTTTTTGCAGTTTCTTCAATTTTAATCTGCAGTTCATAACCACTAGATTGTGGTCAGAGTCCACATCTGCCCCTGGAAATGTCTTACAATTTAAAACCTGGTTCCTAAATCTCTGTCTTACCATTATATAATATATCTGATACCTTTTAGTATCTCCGGGATTCTTCCATGTATACAATCTTCTTTTATGATTCTCGAACCAAGTGTTAGCTATGATTAAGTTATGCTCTGTGCAAAATTCTACCAGGCGGCTTCCTCTTTCATTTCTTACCCCCAGTCCATATTCACCTACTATATTCACCTAATATGTTTCCTTCTCTCCTTTTCCTACACTCGAATTCCAGTCACCCATGACTATCAAATTTTCGTCTCCCTTCACTAGCTGAATAATTTCTTTTATCTCATCATACATTTCATCAATTTCTTCATCATCTGCAGAGCTAGTTGGCATATAAACTTGTACTACTGTAGTAGGCGTGGGCTTCGTATCTATCTTGGCTACTATATTACGTTCACTATACTGTTTGTAGTACCTTACCCGCGCTCCGATTTTCTTATTCATCATTAAACCTACTCCTGCATTACCCCTATTTGATTTTGTATTTATAACCCTGTATTCGCCTGACCAAAAGTCTTGTTCCTCCTGCCACCGAACTTCACTAATTCCTACTATGTCTAACTTTAACCTATCCATTTCCCTTTTTAAATTTTCTAACCTACCAGCCCGATTAAGGGATCTGACATTCCACGCTCCGATCCGTAGAACGCCAGTTTTCTTTCTCCTGATAACAACATCCTCTTGAGTTGTCCCCACCCGGAGATCCGAATGGGGGACTATTTTACCTCCGTAATATTTTACGCAAGAGGACGCCATCATCATTTAACCATACAGTAAAGCTGCATGCCCTCGGGAAAAATACAGTTGCTGAAAGTTTCATAGAAAACTTAAGCTTGATTTCAAACACGTACCCGACTCATACGCTAATAGTTGGTGTTGACTTTAATTTACCCTCGATATGTTGGCGAAAATACGTGTTTAATTCCGGAGGTACGCATAAAATATCATCCGAAATTGTGCTAAACGCATTTCTGAAAATTATTTCGAGCAGGTAGTTCATGAGCCCACGCAAAATATTAAACGGTTGTGAAAACACACTTGACCTCTTAGCAACAAATAATTCTGAGTTAATAACGAGCATCAAAGTCGATTCAGGGATTAGTGAACACAGAGTTGTCGTAGCAAGACTGAATATTGTAATCCCCAAATCCTCGAAAAATAAGTGAAAAATATACCTTTTCAAGCCGGCCGCGGTGGTCTAGCGGTTCTAGGCGTGCAGTCCGGAACCGCGCGACTGCTACGGTCGCAGGTTCGAATCCTGCCTCGGGCATGGATGTGTGTGATGTCCTTAGGTTAGTTAGGTTTAAGTAGGTCTACGTTCTAGGGAACTGATGGCCACAGATGTTAAGTCCCATAGTGCTCAGAGCCATTTTTTTATACCTATTCAAAAAAACAGATAAAAATTCACTAGACGCGTTCCTAAGATCTCCACTCATTCCAGATTAATAATATAAGTGTAGACCACATGTGGCTTACATTCAAAGAAATAGTATCGGCACCAATTGAGAGATTTATACCAAATAAATTAACAAACGACGGAGCCGTTCCTCCTTGGTACACAAAACGGGTTAGAACACTGTTGCAAAAACAACGAAACAAACATGCCAAAATTAAACGGACGCAAAATCCTCAAAATTGGCGGTCTTTTACAGACGTTCGAAATATAGCGAGTACTTTGATGAGAGATGCCTATAACAGTTTACACAAAGAAACTTTGTCTAGAAACCTGGCAGAAAATGCATAGAGATTGCACAGGTCACACCGATGTTCAAGAAAGGCAGTAGGAGTAATCCACTAAATTACAGGCCCATATCGTTAACGTCGATATGCAGCAGGATTTTAGAACATATATTGTGTTCGAACATTATGAATTACCTCGAAGAAAACGGTCTATTGGCACACAGTCAACATGGGTTTAGAACACATCGTTCCTGTGAAACACAACTAGCTCTTTATTCACATGAAGTGTTGAGGTCAATTGACAAGGGTTTTCAGATCGGTTCCGTATTTCTGGATTTCCGGAAGGCTTTTGACACTGTACCACACAAGCGGCTCATAGTCAAATTGCATGCTTATGGAATATCGTCTCAGTTACATGACTGAACTTGTGTTTTCCTGTCAGAAAGGTCACAGTTCGTAGTAATTGACGAAAAGTCATCGAGGAAAACAGAAGTGATTTATGGCGTTCCCCAAGGTAGTGTTATAAGGCCTTTGCTGTTCCTTATCTATATAACCGATTTTGGAGACAATCTGAGCAGCCATCTTCGGTTGTTTGCAGATGACTCTGTCGTTTATCGACAAATAAAGTCATCAGAAGATCAAAACAAACTTCAAAACGATTTAGAAAATATGTCTGAATGGTGCGGAAAGTGGAAGTTGACCCTAAATAACGAAAAGAGTGATGTCATACAAATGAGTGCTACAAGGAACTCGTTAAACTTCAGTCACACGATAAATCAGTCTAATCTAAAATCCGTAAATTCAACTTAATACCTAGCAATTACAATTACGAACAACTTAAATTGGAAGGAACACATAGAAAATGTGAGGAAGGCTAACCAAAGACTGCGTTTTATTGGCAGGACACTTAGAAAATGCAACAGACCTACTAAGGAGACAGCCCACAGTACGCTTGTCCGTCCTCTTTCCGAATACTGTTTATGGGATCCTTACCCGATAGGAAAGACGGAGTACATCGAAAAAGTTCGAAGAAAGGAAGCACTTTTCGTATTATCGCAAAATATAGGAGAAAGTGTCACAGGAATGATACAGAATTTCGGCTGGAAATCATTAAAAGAAAGGCGTTTTTTGTTGCGACGGGATCTTCCTTTCTCCTCCGAACGCGAAAATATTTTGTTGACTTGACACCGACCTACATAGGGAGGAACGATCACCGCTATAAAATAAGGGAAATCAGAGCTCGTACGGAAAGATGTAGGTGTTGGTTCTTTCCGCCCGCTGTACGAGATTGGAATAATAGGGAATTGTGAAGGTGGTTCGATGAACCCTCTGCCAGGCACTTGAATGTAATTTGCAGAGTGTCCATGTAGATGTAGATGTAGATGTACTCAACGTACCTTATACACAGTCCATTTGCATTACTTGACCACCTGTCAAAAATCAGAATAACCACATTTTGCAGTACAAACTGCTGCGAGATGACAAGAAGAATCTCTTCAAGTTTCTGGGAAGCATCGAGACGGATGTGGAGTCATCTCGACTACAGTGTCGAGGTCAGCTGCACTAGTTTTCTTACTGGAGTGTCCATGGTGCGAACAGCTCGATAGACATGGTCCTGTAGATTCTCAATTGGGTTTAAATTCGGGGTCTTTGGTGGCCAGAGGACTGCGGTAAACTCATTTTTGTGCTCTTCGAACCACACACATCCACTGCGAGCTGTGTGACACGTTGCAGTGTCCTGCTACTATATGCCATCGTTCTGAGAAAATTGCTTGGAGGGATGGAAATGGCCCCCAAGGACAGATGCATACTTGTGTTGAACCATTGTGCCTTCCACACTGCCGAGATTACCAATAAAATGCCGCTAAAACATTCCCCAGACCATAACGCTTCCGCCTTTAGCCTGGACACTCTTGCTTTCAGACGTTTTGCACTGTGCACGATAATGTACACCTGTCTGATGGAGCACAAAACTTGACTCATTTGAAAAGGCCAGCTGTCGCTACTCCAGTTACAGTAATGGCGTGCAGATTGCAGCCTTCGTCGCCGATGGACAGCAGTCTGCATGACTGCATGCTCCAGTTTTTTGCTGCGGAGGCCCACATGTGGCAATAAGTTTGATGAACGGTCGTTGGGGAGACACTGTAGGTAGGGTCTTAGCTCATTGGCGCGGTCAGTTGCTCAACAGCTGCACGTCTATTCGCCCGTACACATCTTCGCAGTCATCGTTCACCCCTATGGTGCAAAACAGCTACTTTGGCGCCAGTTTTGAATAGCACCGTTTTGCTGTGCACCATATACCTTAATCACGGCGGTTCGCGAACCCCGCTCCGAAGCGACTGATCACACTCTTTTGGATATCAGATAAATCGCTTCGTTTCCACTTTAATACGACTGCACTGTTTTTCTCGTCTCACTAACAGGCTTTACGTATCCTCCCCTGCATGTGCTGCCACATACCGTCTAAGAGTGATTATTAAACTTTGACGTCGAAAGTAGGCGGTGGTCTCATTAATGTGAGTGGACCTTGTATCAGCAATCCTGTGTTGTAGCTACGGGGTGGAGAGATTAGCATCAAGACGACGTCAGTGGAAGCCGCCGTTTCTCCCCTCTTTGCGGGGTAAATGTAGCACATGGAACTTCTCTAGCAGAATACGACCAGTACCAGGACGCGGTGAATTTCAGGGTGACGGTAGCAGTAAGAGCAATGGAGCCCATTGCCAGTGTATTAGCGTGCTGGTCCACGTTTGCAGCGTGGCAGTGATTCTGCCTAGTAAGGATCCGACAAGTCCTTGATAGGTTCCTGGAGGTGTGTGCTACAAGATGTGTACGCACAGGTCAAGCAATTCCCGTAAATTAAGAACGGACGTTTTGAGGGTGCGGATACCATCCTAGATGTGTTTCATTGGTTCCAGATCAGGCGAATTTCCTGGCCTAGAGATAAACATGAGTTCACTATAATGCACCTCAAACCAATGTTGCACGAATCTTGCCTTAAGACACGGACCATTCTTCAGAAGGAAGATGCCATTTCAGCAGGGAAGAAATCATGCAGATGGCCCGAAATAACGTTCACGTAATCGACAGATGTTATGGCGCCTTTTCGATTACTACCAGGGGTCCACGGAAGCCCAAGTGAATGTTCCCTTACCGTAACACTGTTCCCAGAGGCCGGCATCTGTAGCGCGATAAACGTTTCGAGCACCCGTTGAGTGTGGTTGGCGGCGTTTCCGGACACAACCATCGACCTGGTATAACAATAAATGTGATTTATCTGACGAAGTGAGAAGTTTCTACTGATCCACAGGCAAAGCTGAATGATTCCGTGAACACTGCAATTATAACTGACGATGTAGTTGAGTCAACACGGGTCGTCTGCTGCGGAAATCCGTATTCAGTTTGACGCATGGAGGACGAAGCAAGGAAGATCTAAGTAGCAGATTGGCACAGGCAATGAGGGAAATACTTGCCAAAAGAAGACTACTACTATGAAACGTACAGGATAATTTGAGGAAGCAAAATTTTGGACTCTACGTCTGAGGCACAACTTTTTATGCAAGTGAATCACGGACTGCGAGAAAACCCAAAAACAAATGTTTCAAATGTGGCAGTACCGAAGCGTGTTGTAGGTGACCAGAATGATAAGGGAAAAACTGAAGAGTTTCCTCGGAGATTCCGTGAGGAAAACACTGGTTAGAAGCACGGACGTCACGATAGAACATCCGGTAAGACTTTTGGAGATAATTTCTATGGTATTATGAGACAAAAACTGTAGGGCAAGATGGAGAGTGGAATGTATCCTACAAACGATTGAAAGCCTTGTTGGGGAGGGGGGAGGGCGCTCTGAGCACTATGTGACTTAACTTCTGAAGTCATCAATCCCTTATAACTTAGAACTAATTAAACCTAACTAACCTAAGGACACCACACACATCCATGACCGAGGCAGAATTCGAACCTACGACCGTAGGGGTTGCGCGGTTCCAGATGTAGCGCCTAGAACTGCTCGGCTACCCCGGCCGGCCAGTGAAAGCCTTGGTTGGAAGTGTTATCTCAGAGTAAGATTTTGGAACAGGAGATAAGGTCGTGGAGGGCCGCTTCAGACAACTCAGAACCGGCCACTGTGGCCGAGCGGTTCTAGGTGCTTCAGTCTGGAACTGCGCTTTTACTACGGTCGCAGGTATGAATTCTGCGTCGGGCATGGATGTGTGTGCTGTCATTAGGTTAGTTAGGTTTAAGTGGTTCTAAGTCTAGGGGACTGATGACCTCAGATGTTAAGTCGCATAGTGCTTATAGCCACACCACTCAGAAGAATAATGGAAAGAAAAACATATAATTTTCACTATCGCAACTTGCAGATATTTGATAAGAGCGAAAACTCCCTTGCTTACTGTAGCAACTGCTTATGTCTTCGAAGACCTCCACTTTAAGAGAGCGTCATTAACAGGAACATATCAGAGTTATGTGGGAGCTCTTACGTCGTTTCACTGCTGACTCGTGCTAAATCTGTTCTTCTGGAAGCTATTCACTCAGTCACAGTCGCTTGTTTGGATCATACTAATTTAACCACTGACTGAATTACGCCCACCTGCTTCTCTGTGTAACACATATATCCGACTGTGAAATGGCAAATTAATCTCACGGGCTTTGTCAAAATCAAAATGACGTACAAAGTCCTAAGCTTAATGTATCCTGTTACTGATGGCTAGAAGGCCAAAGATACACGGAACAGGGAAATAGAAGTCGTCGGAAGGAGTACTCGTACATATGTGTCGTCATAAAGATGTTTTCGACAAGGGAAGGTCTGGAAGTCTCCATTGCTGATACCCTCACATACACGAGTCCACCAGACTGTGATGCGCTGTGCACAAACTATAAATTTTTTTTCCCCTTTCACACTGCCAACAGCCGTAAACGCGTCAGTTAGCAGAAAAAATACACCATGAGCTCGCATAAATAGGTTCACTCCACCAGAGAATACGCCAGGCTGTTTTCATTACCGTTCCGCATACTGTTGCTGTTTGCAGGAACTACCGCTGGCTTGTTGCATTTTGCAAGATACTTCCATGCTTGCAGGGAAAATGAAATGGTCAAAATTGGATGTAAACGATCGGGGTCTATTTTGTCATGGTTTTTTCCATCACATTCGGTCTTACGACAGTAATCCACAGTTATCAAATTCTACTTGCAGTACGTTATTAGGATCCGCTACTACTCGCTGTTACTGGCCAGTTTTTATTCATCCAGCGGTTGAGTGTGCCCTAGTTTTTGCTAAATTACGTAACTGTGACAGTTTTCCCTCGTGTCGAGGTAAACACTAGCATCGAACGTGGGCGGCTATTGGAGGTCGACTGGACGAGCGATTTTGTAGCTCCGTGGTTATGGAAAACTGTGGGGACGCCAGCTGAAAAATAATAAATACTTTCCCTCTTCCTGGTTTCCTATTTTCAGTCAGCTGAACTTATTGGTGTCAAATTATGATTTCAAAGCCGGATGGACCTGTATGAAGGTAAGTGTGAGTAACGATTACTCTCCTGGAAGCTGCAATGACTGCGGTGTCTCTGGGCTAGTGTTGACAAGTGAAAATCATTTTCGTCTTACAAGAAGATCACAACGACAATCGGATTATTGAAATTTATTGTATTTATGGCACATGAAGTTCCGAATGCCAGTATCATACATCCCAAACAGGTCTACGCAGCTCTCGAAAATTATCGAGGAAATATCGACTTTGAAGTCTTCCATTTAATAGGTCTCGTGGCTGCGTGATAGAATGCTTGCCTACCACGAGGGCTGCGATTCCAGGTCGATGCAAAATGTTGTACGAGCATTTCCATGAAGCGTAACATACATAAAGAGAAAATAAAATCGGTAGCATTCGATACTGACAATCGCAGGTCCCAGTATCATTTTGATCATAATTTTTTCGTTGAGTTAGAATACCTACATCACTTAAATATAATGTGATGAGAGGAATGACTGTCGATAAGCCTGTATACTAGCTTCAGTTTCGCGAATTTCCACATCGTGATCATTTCTCGAGATGTACATAGGAGGTACTAATATGTTGTTCGACTCTTCTCGGGAAGTGCTCTCTCCAAATTTCAGTAGTAAATCTCTTCGTGATGTCAACGCCTATGTTATAACGTCTCCCACTGAGGTTTGATCACGTGACGAAATGCGCCGGTCTTCGCTGAATCTCCTCTACCCCTGGTAAGCACTCCAGGTAGAAGATCAGTACTGAAGAATTGCTCAAACACGCGCCTTGTATGCCACTTCCTTCGTGGATGAGCTACATTTCCTTAAGATCCTTCGTGTGAGCTTCAGAATGACACCTGCTTTTCGTACTGTTTGCATTATGTGATCAATCCGCTTAAGGTCCCTCTAGATAGCTAATCCTAGACATTTCACAGTAGACACTCTACCACCAGTTTGTCATCAATAGTGTAGTTGTGCAATAGTAGATTTATTTTCCTATGTATGCGCAATATGTTACATTTATTTAAGTTCAGGGTCAATTGCTGTAGTTTGCCCCACTCATCGGCAGGTTATTCTGAAAATCGATATTATCTTCTGGTGTTGCTATTGCTATTTTCTTATGACAAGGGCAACATCGGAATATAGTCTTAAAGAACTTCCATTGCTTTGTACTAGATCATTTATATACACTGTAAACAATAACGGTCCTATCACATTCTTTGTGGCACCCTGGAAATTACGGTTACATCTTTCGATTTGTTCCGCTAAGAGCGACGAGCTCAGGTCTTCCTGCAAGGAAGTCTTGAATCTAGTCGCACATTTAGTCCGATACTCGGTAAGCTCATTATTTTTTCGCACTAAACGGCAATTCACGACTGCGTCAAATGCCTTCGTGAAGCAAAGGAATACGGCTTCAACATGAGCATCGTTGTCTATGGCGCTATGGATCTCATGTATAAGGAACAGAGCAAGCTGAGATTCGCAAGATCTCTGTTTACGAAATGCATGTTTATTTTTAAAGCTGAGACTTTCGTTCTCAAAAAACATCATAATTCTGAAGCATAAAACATGTTCCATAACTATACAACAGATTGGCGTAAACGATATAGACCTATAATTATCTGCATATGTCTTACGACCCTCCCGAAAACGTGAATGACCAGCGATTTTTTTCCACTCGCTGGGTACTTTTCATCGGTCCAACGATCTACGGTAAACTGTTGTTAGAAGGGGAGTAAGTTATTTCGCATAATCTTACAGGTACCTTATCTCTAGCGCCTTCCCACTACTAAGCTATAGTAACTGCTCTGTTCTATATCGCGATCGCTTGTCTTAATATTTCCCACTTCGGCGTTCGTTCGATGATTGAAAGAAGGGTTTCTGTTACGATCTCCCGCTGTAAAACAGTTTCGGAAGACAGAATCAATATTTCGGCCTTTCCTCTTTTATCTTCCGTTTCGGTGCCAGTACGGTCACTGAATGAATGAACAGAAGATTTCGAATAGCTTACTGATTCAATATTCTATGCGTGTTAGTCCTGTATGATGCCCTTCGAATAGGTTCTTTTACTGTATTTTGTCGTTTATCTACAGTTCCATTCCTAAGGAACACACTGTCATACTATATAATCACTATTTATGTAAAGATTTGGTGTCTCCTAGGAATGATTCGATTAGAAATCTTAGAACTATTACGTTGCTACGTCTTTTTAATAAGAATGAAGTATCTGTTTGTACCTAAATCTCTCTGTTTACTCCATCTGTAAGTGGTTGTCTGCAAAAGAGTTAAATCAGCAAATTTACATCTGCCACTGCTAGCCTCTCCCCTTATTGTTACAATAGCCTCGCCTTGCAGACAAGGGGCACGACACCTGCGAATGCAAGAAAAAGGGGAAAAAAGTACTGTAACGAATTCTCAATGGGAGAGACTGTGCCACGCGGCAGCGGCAGTGACAATGAAGCAGCAGCAGGTAGGAGAGAGGGGGGGGGGGGGGGGGGGATGCTCTGTTGTGCGGCCGTAGGGGTCTAATGTATGCGCAGCTCGGGGCCATAACCGTAACGCGGGGCCCACGTAATGCAAATAGAGGACCGGCGAAGAAGCACTTATTGTCTTCAGCATCCACTTTGCTGACCCAGAAATCTTTATGACCGCCGTAATAGAACACGAGCTTTCATCATGCATACACAAGTAATTTCTGTCAAGGCGGGAAAAAAGGAACTAGCGAGAAAGACTGTGGAACAAAAAAATAAAAAGCAAAGAGAGGACGGGCAGAGGGAGACGCGAAGAAATGGCATTCCGTGGCTGGCCTGTGCAAGTCGCGATGCAGAGGCAGCGAGGCTCGTGTGCACTTATATCCCCAGGTCGTGTTATCGCTCACGAAGAACAGGTTCCCGAGTTACCCGGAGCCAAAAAAAGGCTCACTGGACTTGTATGCGGACTTAATTTAAGAAACTGGGCGATGTTTATGGCGTGAAGGCGCTGACGTTAGCCTTCAGCAAGCTTCCGGTATTGTCGGTTGCTCACTAATCCATTCTCTGCTAGCCGTCCAGGTGAAGGAGTGGTTAAGGCAATGTACCCACATTTAGAATGGGCGGGATCAGGTCCTGCCTGAGCAATCTGATCAAGGGGAGTTTGCAGCGGCTATGCTGCCAATGACAGATTAGCCAAATTTATGTACCCTTATCTTTAGAACCAGTAAAGATAATATTCTAAATTTACTTCACCTGAAATATCAAACCTACTTTTATTGACTGAAGCAGAATTAAGAATACAATGCAAAGTTGTCAGTTACGGCAACTATGAAAGACATGTACTTTTATAATAATTGTTTGTAGATACAAACATCAAACTTCATATCCATTAAAAACACTGCCATCATTTGATCCAGTCGGTGCAGCTACAAGGACGTGCTGAAAAGGAACGCCTCCAAATTTTTTATGTGAAAACTCTCAAACTTACTTTAAACAAAATATAGTTTCCAGAATGAAATTTTCACTCTACATCGGAGTGTGCGCTGATATGAAACTTCCTGGCAGATTAAAGCTGTGTACCGGACCGAGACTCGAACTTGGGACCTCTCCTGCAGGAGAGCTTCCGTAAAGTTTGGAAGGTAGGAGACGAGGTACTGGCAGAAGTAAAGCTATGAGGACGGGGCGTGAGTCGTGCTTGGGTAGCTCAGTTGGTAGAGCACTTTCTCGCGAAAGGCAAAGGTCTCGAGCAGGAAGCTTCCGTAAAGTTTGGCAGTTAGGAGACGAGGTACTGGCAGAAGTAAAGCTGTGAGGACGGGGCGTCAGTGGTTCTTGGGAAGCTCAGTTGGTAGAGCACTTGCCCGCGAAAGGCTAAGGTCCCGAGCTGAGCTTCTGTAAAGTTTGGAAGGTAGGAGACGAGGTACTGGAAGAAGTAAAGCTATGAGGACGGGGCGTGAGTCGTGCTTGGGTAGCTCAGTTGGTAGAGCACTTACCCGCGAAAGGCAAAGGTCCCGAGTACGAGTCTCCGTCCGGCACACAGTTTTAATCTGCCATAAAGTTTAAAAATAAAGTCTAATAACTGAAATAAACGGCTGTAGCCCTGTCATAAGTTGTATAAGAGGTACCTTTTTATTTTTTTATTTTGACTTCTTTCGGACACCTACGTCCATTTTCAAACCATCCGTATTGTAAGTGTGACAATACAGATGAAATCCTATGTACAAACGTTGCATCTGAGTGACAATCAAAGCGGCTGAGTCAACAACCAAAGTCCAATAACTTTCTCCATATGTATTCTTCATGTCTACCTATTTATTACAGAGCGAGGTGGCGCAGTGTCGAGCACACTAGACTCGCATTCTGGAGGACGATATTTCAATCCCGCGTTCGAGCATCCTAATTTAGGTTTTCCGTTATTTCCCTAAACCTCCCCAGGCAAATGCCGGGATGGTTAGTTTGAAAGAGCACGGCCGACTTCTTTCCCCGTCCTTTGCTAATCCGATGAGACCGATGACCTCGCTATCTGGTCTCCTTCCCTAGACAACCCAACCGCAACCCATATTTATTTCTCTACATAGTCAGCCTTGCAACAAACCCATTTCTCCGACCGAGAAATCAGTTTCTTCATACCGTCACTGTAAAATAGTTGACTTTGTTGGCAGAGCCACAACGTCACCTCTGCTTGCTCCTCTTCGTCACTACCAAAGTGAAGTCTTCGAGGGTGCTCATTAAGTTTTGGAAACAGATGAAAATCTGATGGGACCATGTCGCGTCTGTTTGGAGGATGATTGACAACACCCTGGGCCCGACACGTCGGAACGTTATAGATCTCGCTGCGCTCCTGCGAGATCCGGCATTGTCATCCTGAAGCTGAGTGCGTTCCCTGTCTGGATAACGTTTTTTGCGGTTACAGCACGCTGTTCGTCCCTCTCAACGACTTAGTTACTCACTAGAATTCCGAATCGTCTAACGGTAGAGGGTTGCAACTTGAGTCAGCGAAGCAGGAAAGTCGACCGAGCAATCTGCTTGCCATGTAATACCTGAATCGATATTATGGACAGAGTAAAAAATATCAGATGCAGTACTTTCCAGCGCTCTCTCGTTGTCATAATGATGCAGCTCACAAAAATTCATGTACTTAATGAAAGCAGTTTTTCAAGTATAAGAACATCAATTGTAAAAGGAGTCATTTTGAAAAAATCGAATTTAAGCTGAAAATGATGAAAACTCATATTTTTAAAAGAAGGCTCAGAAGAACCCAGTAGCACAGTGACGATTCTCTTTCTTGTCCCACTCTCTCTCGAGAAGCTACTTCATTCAGGTTGTCGTTCTTACATTGGTGCTGAATTCGGTTGTACTCTGTAACTCGAAAACTTTTTCTAAAAGTTACAGTCTGTTTGTAGTATGACAGCCAGGATGGATGATGAAGTGCATTAGTAGTCTGATTTTTCTTGTGGTTCCATCATCAAATGATAACACAACACCATTGACGACTCCCAATTTCGGAGTATTTAATCCCACAAAGACATTCTAGCACAGTCGTGTCCTAATCATAATATAGAATGACTGCTTGGGATTCTCAGTGCGCACTTAGTGAAACTTGTAGTGGAAGGAGCTGGGGGTAGTGTCTCTGTGAGCTAGAACTTTATAAATTAGCTTGATGTCTCCAATAACAACTCCAGGAATAGAATTATTGTTTTCTAAACACGCTAGCAAGACTTCAGTCTCACACAGTTTACATCGTGGTTCAGGTCCAGGTAGCCAAATTGAATGTATTGTTTTCCTCTCATTTTAGAGATTGTGGAAACTTCAACAATACTAGAGGGATCTAAAAAAGTAAAAGCTGGAAGGACAAACCGATACTGAAATATACATTTAAGGCCAAAATATTATGAACACTTGCCACGAAGAAATTGGATATTGTCCGGTGGCGTTGACGGCAAATGCTGCGATAAGAAATGTATACAGGGTGTCCCAGAAATGTCGCGAGGAACTTTGAGGGGTTGCAGAGGTTGTCTTCAGGAAAACCGGAGATAGGAACCCGGGTCCGGAAGTGTCATCAAATGATGCTATAAAGTGTCAACTCATAGGCGCCGCTACCTGCCAATACGCCACCCCATCAGCAGCAGACGTGACTTTGTACGCTGGCGGACCGTAGGCAGTACATCTCGCAATGTTGTTTGTTATTCAGTGATCCCGACTGACTCCCACGACAGCCAGTATAGAAGATGGATCCAGATGCTTCGAAAGGCGTGGTCTTCTATGAATTCGATGAGCTTTTGCGTCAATGGATGCCAGTTTGGCACGTGGGTTTCCATCTGCAATTTGTTTTTTTCCTGGAACCCTACAAAACTTCTAAAGTTTTTCGGTACGCAGGAGAAAAATGAACTGCAAATGGAAACCCGCGTCCGAAACCGTTGTCCACCGACGTAACACAGAATCGCATCTGTAGAAGTCCGCAGCTCGTTGTCTAGTGGCCAGCGCCGGCCGCAGTGCCCGAGAGGTTCTAGGCGTCACAGTCTGGAACCGCGCGACCGCTACGGTCGCAGGTTCGAATCCTGCCTTGGGCATGGATGTGTGTGATGTCCTTAGGTTAGTGAGGTTAAAGTAGTTCTAAGTTCTAGGGGACTGATGACCTCAGAAGTTAAGTCCCATAGTGCTCAGAACCATTTGAATCATTTTCGTCGTCTAGTGGCCAGCGTTGCTGGCTCTGGTTCACGGGATCCCGGGTGCGATTCCTGGCTGGGTTGGGGATTTTCTCTGCCTAGGAACTGAGTGTCTGTGTTGTCCTCATCATATCATCATCATCTTCATTTGTGACAGTACCTAGATTGGATTGTGTAAAAAATTGGACAGAGTAAAAATTGGGACTTCGTTCGGGCGCTGAAAACCGCACAGCTGCGTGCCCCACAAACCAGACATCATCATCATTCATAGGAGACAAGGCCTTTCTACGCACCAGCTAACTTCATCTTTTCCACTGACGTACGTGGCAATCAGTCGCGATCACTGAATGCAGCGTACAAAGTCACATTTATTATCAAAGTGGTGGTCTTGCGGCAGCTCCGTAACAACGCTGGATGGCGTTTTCGGATACGGATTCCTGTCCTCGATTTGTTCCTCAGGTAACCCTGTACAACCCCCCGAAGTTCGTCGTAACATTTCTACGGCACCCTGTATGTGGAATGGGGATGAATAAGTATGTAATTCTAGCGACGATAAGAGCCGCAAATGAATAAACCCACTGAATTTCCCACAAAGGGCTGACAGTCAGGGCCTGGCAGTTTGTAAAGAGCGTCCCAGAAACGACGAAGCTGGTCAGTTGTCCGTGTGATATTGTCGTGGAACATTTATGGAAAAAGGTTGAAGAACAGTGAAACTATGATTTTGATCTTGACTTCCACTGGACCTTTAGTAGCAATCGATGACCGCGAGACAGCTGTGGACTGCGCGAACATAACTGTGGACCATCTACATTCCTTGATGATTGATGTCTTCCCAACATGTGGTGGCATCTTCCATCAGGGTAAGTGTCTGCGACTTAAAGCCACAATCGTGCTACAGTTGTTTGAGGAGCATGATTGTGGACTGACGCCGGTGTGTAGAGCACCAAATTCGACTGATATGAAGCGACGGAACGCATGTGGGATGTTATAGGGCGCCAGTTACGGGTCCGCAAACGATAGGCTCATAAATTACGGAAAACATGCTAAGTACTTGTTGAATCGATACCAGGCAGAATTTCTCTTGTATTGTGGTCCAAAGTGCGACCAACACGCAATGAAGCAGTTGGTGATAACGTTTTGGCTCGTTAGTGTATTCAGTAATTTATTGAGAGTTTTCGGTGTAAGTCTACTCCAAGATGAAAATGTTGGCACTGGAGAGGAAGTCGTGGGGGCTGCAGGAAACCTATCAGGAGACTGGTCGCTCAAAAAATGGTTTTCGCAATACTCTTTATTACATTATTATTATTATTATTATTATTATAAGTCGTTCTAGTAGCCGCTGTAGTAGCAGCGGTAGTGGAGTCAGTGTCGGTAATGCTAGCAGGGTAGCTAGTAGCAGTAGTATCGTTTATTGTTGTTGTTGTTGTTGTTGTGGTCTTCAGTCCTGAGACTGGTTTGATGCAGCTCTCCATGCTACTCTATCCTGTGCAAGTTTCTTCATCTCCCAGTACCTACTGCAACCTACATCCTTCTGAATCTGCTTAGTGTATTCATCTCTTGGTCTCCCTCTACGATTTTTACCCTCCACGCTGCCCTCCAGTACAAAATTGGTGATCCCTTGATGTATCAGAACATGTCCTACCAACCGATCCCTTCTTCTAGTCAAGTTGTGCCACGAACTCCTCTTCTCCCCAATTCTATTCAATACCTCCTCATCAGTTATGTGATCTACCCATCTAATCTTCAGCATTCTTCTGTAGCACCACATTTCGAAAGCTTCTATTCTCTTCTTGTCTAAACTATTTATCGTCCATGCTTCACTTCCATACATGGCTATACTCCATACAAATACTTTCAGAAACGACTTCCTGACACTTAAATCAATACTCGATATTAACAAGTTTCTCTTCTTCAGAAACGCTTTCCTTGCCATTGCCAGTCTACATTTTATATCCTCTCTACTTCGACCATTATTTTTATATTAATTTAAATGGTAATATTCCCTTCATTTTGGTACTTTATAGCACAGAAATTCCTTATTATTAAATGATGACTAACTGAAAACCTCATCTGCCGACAGGTGTTGTTGATATACCTTGATGTGGACAGCTGAAAATGTGTGCCCCAACCGGGACTCGAACCCGGGACCTCCTGCTTACATGGCAGACTCTCTATCCATCTTAGCCACCAAGGACACAGATAAATAGCGCGAAAGCAGGGTCTTACCCTTGAACTCTTCCCGTGAGACTCACATTCCCAACTGTCCACAATTCTTATTAGTAACTTCTTCTTTAAAAGTTTTTATGACTCATGATCACTGGTCACATACATAAAGGTGCATAGAATTAAGTCGGCCTGTTACAGGTTTTGTTCGACAATGTGCCTCCATACCTCTGGATCTCTTTACGATGTACATAATAATGGGTTTGGTATTAGGTCCTATATACTTTGCACTGTACGAGAGTGATGTGTCATAAGTTTTGTTCTACTGCAGATACCTCATGTACGCTGACGACCTACAGTTTGACCCAAGTACCGGATGGTTATAATTAAAGTTTCCCTATTTAATACGTTAAACGCGGAAACTAATTACCGTACGAGGACAGAACTTGGTAGCATTAATGTCAAGGACATGCGGAAGAGAAATAATGTAGGATCAGTTCAGTTGGGACACTTTTAATGTGTCGCTAGGTACGTCATACTATTACTACACCAAAAGGGGCTCAGTGTTGCCCCCCCTGAGTGTCATTCTACGCAGCAGAACGAAGCATGCCTGTGCGTATACTGGCTACCTCTCTTGGCACGCTGAGCTTCAGATCCACACATGTGTGGTTGTTCCCCTGGTAAACCCTGTCATATAGGTAGCCCCACAACAAAAATCACAAGGAGTGAGATTAGGTGATCGTGAAGGCCAAGCATCTGAAAAGGACCATCTGATAATTCGATCGTTTTCAAATGTGTTTCTGAGGAGTAGACGAACTTCACGGGCGATGTGCGATGCGGTCCCATCTTGCATGAAAACTGTTGAGTTCAATGCCTCCCTCTCCTGTATGGCGGGTATGACATGCCAGCGAAGCATATCGCTGTAACTCAGGCCGGTCACACTTCACGTCTTTGGTCCTTGAGCGCCAACCTCTTCAAAAAAGAATGGGCCACTGATGATCGTAGTCGCGAAACCACACCCTGCGGTGACACATTCACCATACAGAGAAACTTCATGCACAATGACTGGAAGTGAAGGTCCCTCACTTGGCAATCCTGTGTGTTCACTTCACGTGTCAGAGAAAAATGAGCTTTGTCTGTCCATAGGATGTACCACGGCCAGCCCTCGTCAACTTCAGGCCCTTGCGAGAAAGTAGAGAGCGAAGTCAATACGTCGTCGTGCGTCCTGTGATGAAAGCTGCTGTACGATGTGGATCTTGTACGGATACCATTTGAGAATGGTTCGAAGCACCTTCCGTACAGTGGACCACGGATGTTCCACTGTCGTGACACAGCACGCTGCCTGACGATCGGGAATTGCGCGCAGCGTTGTCTACCACAGCAACATGGATTTCATCAACTACCTGTAGTGCAACCGGTCGGCCTCTTCCCGACGCGTCGCCCAGTTCTCCAGTTGATTCGAATTTCTTCTTCATGCTCCGCACAACAGGCGGAGAAAGAGGACTCTTCCGTTATCTTTTCAGCCACCGATATTCTCAAATGCATCTGCAACAGTACCGTTTTTTGATAATTGAGCTTCACCAATGAATCCCTGCTCTATGTAAACACTTCAGTGATGATTTTGGGGTTGCGATTCTGAGCTCACAATCGATTTTACGGCTCCATATATCAATAATTTGATTTATGATTGACTAGTCAGGTTCCTACTTCACTATTAAAATGATAGTTATTGTTGATAACGTGATTTTGTGCGGAATGAAGGAAATGAATAAGTACTGGAACAGAGAGGAAGTCATAATTTCCTTTATTTAACGGACCAGAACAACATTTTTTTTCTTTATGAGGAGGAAAGAATCACAGTGACATACTCGTAGACGGACAGAATCAGGAAGGGTTACACCAATGAAGCAACAGTCTAATTTTTATTAAACTTTGTAGAGATATTCGTCACATAATATGAGGAGGTACTAAGTGATTTAACTTTCATTTCATCTGGAACTGACGCCCAGTATCACAATCAGTACGACGCATGGATTGCAGAGGAATAAATACACCTCTTCATTCGTTGTCATTCGTTGACATTCAAGACGTCATCTTGAGGAATTTCGTGTCATGCCTGAAACACTTGCTGAGTCCCATATTGAAGATGGTTGATGGAAGTTTGATATGAAAGAATACGTTTTCCCACTGCACCACAGACATGTTCTGTGACTTCCGAGAAGCATTCGACAATGTACCCCACCGCAGGCTGTCAACGAAAGTACGTGCATACGGAACTGGCTCCCAGATATGTCAATGGATCAAAGATTTCTTAAGTAATAGAACCAAGTGTGTTGTCCTGTGCGGCAAGTGTTCATCGGAGAATGCACCAGGGAATTGTAATAGGACCGTTGCTATTTTATAGATATGATACATAAATAATATGGCGAATAGGGTGGGCAGCAATCTGCAGTTATTCGCTTATGATGCTGTGGTGTACAAGAAGGTGTCGAAGATGAGTGACTGTGCGTTGATACAGGATGACATAGAAAAATTTCCAGTTGGTGTGATGAATGGCAGCTGGCTCTTAATGTAGAAGAAAGTAATTTAACGCAGATGAATAGGGAAAAAAAACCCGTTGTGTTCGGATACAACGTTAGTAGTGTACCGCTTGGCACAGTCATGTCGTTTAAATATCGGGGCGTGACATTGCGAAGTGATATGAAATTGAAAGAGCATGTGAGGATTGTGGTTAGGAAATCGAATGGTCGACTTCGATTTATTGGGATAATTTTAGGAAAGTGTTGTTCATTTGTAAAGGAGACCCCGTATACACTGAAGACCGAAAGAAAATGGTGCACCTGCCTAATAAGGTGCAAGGGACACGTGAGCACGCAGAAGTACCGCAACACGACGTGGCATGAACTCAACTAATGGCAGAAGTAGTGCTGAAGAGAACTGACACCATCAATCCTGCAAGACTGTCCACAAATCCGTATGACGGGTGGAGATCGCTTCTGAACAGCACGTTGCAAGGCATCCCAGATATGCTCAATAATGTTCATGTCTGGGGAGTGTGGTGGCCAGCAGAAGTGTTTAAACTCAGAAGACTGTTCCTGGAGCTACTCTGTAGAAATTCTGGACGTATGGGGTGCATCACTGTCCTGCTGGAACTGTCCAGGTCCTTCGGAATGCTCAATGGACATGAATGGATACAGGTGATAAGACAGGAAGCTTGCGTTCGTGACACGTCTCAGAGTCGTATCTAGACATATCAGGGGGCCCATATCACTCCAACCGCCCACGCTCCACACCATTACAGAGACTCTACCAGCTTGAACAGTCCTTTGCTGACAGGCAGGGTCCATGGATTCATGAGCTTGTCTCCTTACCCAAAACTACCGTCCGCTCAATGTAATTTGAAACAAGAACCGTCCGACCAGTCAATATGTTTCCAGTCATCAACAGTCCAGTGTCGGTGTTAGCTGGGACAGGTGAGGAGTAAAGATTTTTATCGTGCTGTCATCAAGAGCACACGAGCGGGCTTTCGGCTCCGAAAGCCCATATCGACAATGTTTCGTTGAATGGTTCGCACGCCGACACTTGATGATGGCCCATCGTTGAAATCTGCAGAAATTTGCAGAAGGGTTGCGCTTCTGTCACATTCAACGATTCTCTTCGATCGTTGTTGTTCCTGTTCTTGCAGGATATTTTTCCTGCCGCAGCGATGTCGGAGATTTTATGTTTTAGCGGATTCCTGATTTTCACTGTACATTCGTGAAATGGTCGTGCGGGAAAATCTCCACTTCATCGCTACCTGTCCCATCGGTCGTGTGCCGACTATAACACCACGTTCAAACTCAGTTGATAAACCGTCATTGTAGCAGCTGTAACCGACCTAATAACTGCACCAGACACTTTTTGTCTTATATAGCGCGGTATTCTGCCTGTTTACATATCACTGTATTTTAATACGCATCCCTATACCAGTTCCTTTGGCGCTTCAGTGTAGGATTCTAGTGAGACGTATTCCTGAGTAGCGGTCGAGTGTTTGGGACCTGCACTACACAGGACTGAAGGAAGACATCGAAGCAGTTCAGAGACAGGCTACATTGCTTACCGGTTAATTCTATCAGCCGAGTGCGGTGGTAAATTTGATCAGCTTGTAAGTGTTCCGAATATGCTTCGGGAGCTCAAGTGGGAATTCCTGGAGGGGAGAAGACATTCATTTCAAAGAACGCTACTAAAGAGATTTAGAGAACCGGTTTTAAAGCTGACTGTAGAACAGCCCTATTGTCGCCACATACATTTCGCTTAGGGACCACGAAGCCGAGATTTGAGAAATTAGGACTCGTACGGCGGCATATACACTGTCGCCTTTTCTTCGCTCTGTCTGCGACTGGAACAGGGAAGAAAACGACTAGTTGTGGTACAGCGTACCCCTCGCCACGCACCGTACGGTGGCTCGCGGAGAATTTATGTAGTACATATGGGTGAAAAATCAGGGGTCGGCGTGGGTGAGCAAAGGATTCCGTACATTCCTCAAGGCGTTTGTGGCGTGGATCGCAGACGAATGCGTTATCCTTCTGCAATATGGCATTTGATACTTTGGTGTAGTATCACTACAGAGTCTTTGGGCAAAGGTAATAAGTCGTCAGCAAAAGTAATAAGAATTAATGAGAAAGCCATCGTAAAGCGTTGTGATAGCAGCCTTGGGAAGTTCTGGTCTTACGTTAAATCAGTAAGTGGATCGAAACAGCGTATCCAGACTCTCTGAGATGATATGGCAATGAAACAGAGGATGACACGAGTAAAGCTGAAATACTAAACACATTTTTCCAAAGCTGTTTCACAGAGGAAGACCGCACTGCAGTTCCTTCTCTAAATCCTCGCACGAACTAAAAATGGCTGACATCGAAATAAGTGTCCAAGGAATAGAACAGCAACTGAAATCACTCAACAGAGGAAAGTCCACTGGACCTGGCGGGATACCAATTCGATTCTACACAGAGTACTCGAAAGAACTTGCCCCACTTCTAACAGCCGTGTAACGCAGGTCTCTGGAGGAACTGAAGGTTCCAAATGATTGGGAAAGATCACAGGTAGTTACAGTTTTCAAGAATGGTCGTCGTGGAGATGCGCAAAACTATAGGCCTATATTTCTAACACCGATCTGTTGTAGAATTTTAGAACAAGTTTTTTGCTAGCGTATCATGTCATTTCTGGAAACCAAGAATCAACATGGATTCCGGAAACAGTGATCGTGTGAGACCCAACTCGCTTTATTTGTTCACGAGACCCAGAAAATATTAGATACAGTCTCCCAGGTAGACGCCATTTTCCTTGACTTCCGGAAGGCGTTCGATACAGTTCCGCACTGTAGCCCGATAAATAAAGAAGAGCCTACGAAATATCAGACCAGCTGTGTGGCTGGATTAAAGAGTTTTTAGCAAACAGAACACAGCTAGTTGTTCTCAATCGAGAGACGTCGACAGACGTTAAAGTAACCTCTACCGTGCCACAGGGGAGTGTTATAGGACCATTGCTTTTCACAATATGTATAAATGAGCTAGTATATAGTGTCGGAAGATCCATGCGGCTTTTCGCGGATGATGTTGTAGTCTACAGAGAAGTTGCAGCATTAGAAAATTGCAGCGAAATGCAGGGAGATCTGCAGCGGATATGCACTTGCTGCAGGGAGTGGCAACTGACCCTTAACATAGACAAATGTGATGTATTGCGAATACGTAGAAAGAAGGATCCTTTACTGTATGATTATATGATAGCGGAAGAAACATTGGTAGCAGTTACTTCTGTAAAATATCTGGGAAATTTGAAATGGAATGATCATATAAAATTAACTGTAGGTAAGGCGGGTGCCAGGTTGAGATTCATTGGGAGAGTCCTTAGAAAATGTAGTCCGTCACGAAAGGAGGTGGCTTACAAAACACTCGTTCGACGTATACTTGAGTATTGCTCATCAGTGTGGGATCCGTACCAGGTCGGATTGACAGAGGAGATAGAGAAGATCCAAAGAAGAGCGAGGCGTTTTGTCACAGGCTTATTTGGTAAGCGTGATACCGTTACGGAGATGTTTAACAAACTCAAGTGGCAGATATGGAAGAGAGGCGCTCTGCATCGCGGTGTAGCTTGCTATCCAGGTTTCGAGAGGGTGCGTTTCTGGATGAGGTATCGAATAAATTGCTTCTCCCTACTTATAGCTCCCGAGGAGATCACGCATGTAAAATTAGAGAGATTCGAGCGTGCGCGGAGGTTTTCCGGCAGTCGTTCTTCCCGCGAACCATACGCGACTGGAACAGGAAAGGGAGGTAATGACAGTGGCACTTAAAGTGCCCTCCGCCACACACCGTTGGGTGGCTTGCGGAGTATAAATGTAGATGTAGATGTAGCGGCATATGATTCATAATAATACAGAAGCAAGAGTATTGCTGGATGAGGATAGCCGAGCGCGGTGGTAAAGTGCATCGCGCAGCGGTAAGCTTGTAGCAAGTTGGTCGATTTCTTATTATAGGCGACATGACTAGAACTGAATTTTAGTGAAACAAATGAGCACCAGAGACGCATGAATAAGTCTGAATTTTGAGACAGGGACACTTCTCGTAGCCACAGACCAGCAGAACGACTACGAGACCAGAACTACGCCGGGCAGCAAGATCACTGGGTATCGTCAGCAGCCAAAGGTTCGCTGCCGTGCTGCACCAGCCACCAGCACCTAGTCCTTCACACGACTTGGTGCCACAGCCCCGCCCACTTGCCTTCCGTTCATGCTGCTTCTGAGTTCCAGTGGGACTCGGCGCATAAGCGCCAGCCACCGCCCGACTCCCGCCAGAGACGGTGGCTTACAAAAGCACCTTTTGGTCATAGGAGGTTCTTGAGAAAAACCCGAGAAAATATGATTTCTAGGTACGAAAAGTACAAATTCTGTGGATACATCTACTGTAATATCTATTCGTGGCAGAACGTCGAAATTTTTACCATGTGTTCTCAATATATCCTCGAGGAACTTCTTTTGATATAATCGTCCGAAACTGAGACCAGAGATTCATAGTTATCATAATTTATGCAAAAAACTGTAAAAGCCGTTTTTAGCCGTTTTTCACTTTGGGCCCCAGGTATCTAAATAAATACTCATAGAAAATGGCACATGTTTAAACAGTACATACTTTAGACATTCATCTGGAAACGTCACTCCCCGTTTTCGAAAATCCGTATCCGGTATCAAGATACACCCGAAAAACCATGATTTTTGGATACCAAAAGTACAAATTGTGGGATGCCACTTTTATAATTTCTGCTCATGGCAGGTCGCATGGAATTTTACCACATGTTCTGAAGATGATATTCTTGGGGAACTCCGAACTTGATTTGATATTATTCGTTACTTAAATCCAGACGGCCAAAGTCACCGTCCACATGCACGTAAAAAAAAAGAAAAAGGATGTAATATCGGGTCTGAGATGTAAACGTAGTTTTAACTGACGTAGTGAACACGTGGCAAGGGTTCGAGGGTCATCGTACTGGTTCTGAGTTCACCAGCGTATGTTTATAACCAGCATTTTTGGCTAATAAAAGGTTATTAATTTGGGGAGGAGGGGAGGATCAACAACTTCAAAGTGTTTTTAGAATTAAAATAAGGAGTCTGTAATCTGTCTATTGTCCGTGCAATTAGCCAATTTCAAGCACGGGTCACTTTCAAGCACATGTTTTAAGCTTCACACTTCATTTCATATTTCAGTGCATCGCTAGTACATATGGATTCGTGTACATAGCATGTGAAGGCCAATGGGCGTAATCACGTACACTGCTGTATTTCTTTTGTGCTACCCGCGCGCGTGCACGCTAGCGAGCACACACACACACCCATCCACCCACCCACACACACACACACACAAACACACACACACACACAGAGTGAGTGAGAGTGAGAGAGAGAGAGAGAGAGAGAGAGAGAGAGAGAGAGAGAGAGAGAGAGAGAGAGAGCATTTGAAAATGATCCATGGTTGAAAGTGGCTAATTGCACATATAATGAACAGATTATAGTTTAATTGACCAAGTTTTCTTTCTCAAAACTTCGTATAATATTTATAATGAGATTTTTACTCTTTTAAGTTACAAATCATAGGTCGAGTGTTTTAGATGAATTACTTTTGATGATCCAAGTTTCCAGAAGAAAAGTTGATGATTTATGTTAAACTTACGTTATGCATATATATTTGTTGTTTGTCGATGAGCGAAGTATTCAGAAAACAAATGTGAAGCAAAGGATTTTGTTTGAACGTTATACTATGTTTAATGGTTGGTTGTTTTTATGGATCAAATTATATATGTGTCTAAGTAAATACTTGTGCCGAAGTATATAAATATGAAACGTCCCCTTAGAAAAATTATGCATGACTGTGCTTAAGCTGACACACAATATTTTTTAGCGCAACGGAATCTGACTTTCAATAATCCCTACAAAAGAATGGCCCTGACTAACATTAACCTATACCTTTCACAAATCACTTACCTCACAAAAATCTTCGTTACTCGAACTACTGCAATACAGCGAGCGCCACTACTGCCAGCTAAATAATGATTCAAACTACTGAAGGCACTAACTACTGATAGGCATAGTTAGCAAATGAAACATTTTGATAGAGAACAAACAATGTATTTGCCTTAATGGTGTTCAAAAGTCATAATATATATAGCAGTTCATGACATCCATTCTTACAAATTCCGCCATCTCTCTCCCCACATCCACCGCTGCTGGCGACTCACCTCCAACTGCGCAACGCTACGCGCTGTTAACAGCCAACTGCCCAACACTACAACAGCCAACAACAATGCAAACTAGCCACAGACTGCACACAGCACAGCCAGTGGTTTTCATACAGAGCGCTACGTGGCATTACCAATAAAAAATCCTAAACAGCCTACTTACAAATAAAGTGTCAAAATTTTACTGTCCAATAGTAGCTATATGTTTTATATAGGATGCACACCCTACTGTAGCAGGGAAAAGAAGGGTACCAACTGAGAAATGCTCCTGTCGTTGCACAAAACCGGCAAATATATTCCTATTTATAAGACTCTGACATCAGAGTGGGGAACCAGCTGCCTCAATCCTCGGCCGGTCGGGGTGGCCTTGCGGTTCAAGGCGCTACAGTCTTGAACCGCGGGACCGCTACGGTCGCAGGTTCGAATCCTGCCTCGGGCATGGATGTGTGTGATGTCCTTAGGTTAGTTAGGTTTAAGTAGTTCTAAGTTCTAGGGGACTAATGTCCTTAGAAGTTAAGTCCCATAGTGCTCAGAGCCATTTGAACCATATGAACCTCAATCCTCATTCCACTTTGGGTATGCAAACACATTCGTTCTTTTGCTGAATGTGTGGTATCACATTTCGGTGCCACCCCACGGGCCTCACGAAGCTGGCAACGGAATTGCAAGTTTCTGTCAGACGGCGGTAGAGGTCGTGGGGGGACCGCGGACCCTGTGGTGCACGTCCGCTGAGCCACGTCTCCAGGTCTCTGGATCTCGATAGCTCTCTGGCGCCGCAGTGTGGAATGGGCAGTGGCAACCACTCCGAAGACATCGCCTAGTCACGTCTCTAGCTGATTCGTCCATGCTTAGTACAGAGACCCTCATGAATGTTGGCATTGTTACAGCCAGTCTCTAATTCTTGCAGCATTATTTTTACTACGTCTTTGTACCTTTGAAGAAATACAAGTTAAGTAAATCTTCTGTTTACAGCATTAACCTGTCCGTTAATCATTTCTGTCAACATATATTCTTAGGTATCTTCTCAAAACTTTACATTGCATGGTCGTGTTGTCAAATCTAATTGTTGAGTTCCTTGTAATGGTCCCTTTAGCAGCAGTTGGCAGTTTTGCTGGCTGCTATTTTAAGTTAGCTCTTGTTACACCATTTATTTACTTTTTCCAGTATCAATGTTCACTTTAGTTCAAGATTGGCCTACGTAATTACCATTACGTCGCCTGCATACGCAATTACTCCTGTCACCCTGATGTCCTCATCTACATTGTTCAAAAGAGATTCTATAGCTACTCTCAGAATGTGGGACGACATATAAACCCATGTGGGTAGCCTTTCGTAACTCCTTGGCCTGTGCGCCTTTCTACAACTCTACTGTCGCAGTGGTCTAGGAGATTGTAATATAGCGATATGGGCATCTACATTTCCATAAAACTGGCAAACAGTGCAGGTCACCAGAGCTTATCAAAGGCGCCGGCTATATCAATTAAGATCGCAACTACATATTTGTCTTGTGTCGTTTCTAATGTCTACAATGCATTGTAATGGCATTATCTATAGACTACTGTGGTCTAAAACCAAATTGGTGGGGGCTAAGGCCGAAGAGCTGTCTGTGAAACTGAAGTCTCTCGCACAGCAGTCTCTCCTAAACATTGACCAACTTATTTATCAAGCAAATTGCACTGTATGTCTTACTATCCGTTGTGTCTCTGTTGTCAGTCTTCTTGATGATTACTACATCCACAGATTTCATTGGTGTGGGTGTCATGTGTTGTTGTAACGTGTCATTCAGTAATTCAATCAGAAATTTTATGATCTGTGCTGCTGTATTCCTGATATTTTCTGGGTGAATTCCGTCGATGCGTGCGGATTTTTTGGACCATTTCCTCCTGAGCCTATCGGATGACTACTTGTTTAGTAGCGTAGTTAGTTTCATTAATCAGCGGAGATTAACGTGTTGTTGGAGCTGACTGGATCATCGTCCGGACGGCTTTTGTAGAAGGTATTCTGCGGAACTTCTCTATCCTCGACTAGTGGAGCCGTCTGGATGTCTCAGTGTGGACAGTACAAGTAATGATTTGATTTGTCAGTCTGTAGGTTGCACGGTTCTCTCGACAAATTATTTTCTAGCTGAGTCCACACGAGGTTGTCCCACTGGTTCTCTCTTGTCTTGTTAAGTTCGGTTAGATCGCCAAAATTCCGACCTGGTTGGAGGGCCCTACCCCTAATGCAAGCTGTCCTGGGCTTACATTTCAGCAAGATAATGTCCATCCGCGAGATTTTTTACTGCTTCTTTTCGTGCTTGTAAAAGCCTATCTTGATCAGCAATGTCGCCGGGTCTCTTCCCAATTAAGAATTTTTGGAGCATTGTGGACAGTGTCCTCCAACTATCTCGGGATTTTGACGACCTAATGCGCCAACTGGACAGAATATTGCAGGATATCCCACAGGAGAACATCCAACAACTCTATCAGTCAAAGCCAAGCAGAAAAACTGCTTTTATAAGTTCCAGTGGTTGACCAACAAGTTATTGACATGCTCAATTTTAAAGCTCTTTCTCTTAAATAAATCATCGAATTTTTCTGCACTATTAAGTATCTGGTCGTCTGTACATTTACATCACATCTACCGATATCCGTCCCATTCGGATAATTCCTTCGTGGTGCATGGTTTCTTTTTGGTCTTTGAGTGTATTTTGGCTCAACACCCCTGCAGCTCTTGTCGCGCAATTTACTCAAAATTGAAGGAATCGGTACATAATTGAAAACTGACCTTTTTTCATTGGAATATATGGGGTCGACAAAAGTACATTTTCCTAGACGTGAATAAAAGAAAGAATATCGCTTATGTGCCTATAAGGCATATGTCGTTCAACGAAAATGCCGCTGGCGTAGCGACCAAGGCCACAACTTAGACAAATTTCGCCAAAGACTTAGCTCATTGCCCGCATCTCGCGGTCGTGCGGTAGCATTCTCGCTTTCCACGCCCGGGTACCCGGGTTCGATGCCCGGCGAGGTCAGGAATTTTCTCTGCCTCGTGATGGCTGGGTGTTGTGTGCTGTCCTTAGGTTAGTTAGGTTTAAGTAGTTCTAAGTTCTAGGGGACTGATGAGCATAGATGTTAAGTCCCATAGTGCTCAGAGCTATTTTGAACTTAGCTCATTAAACAATTATAATTTTAAGCCTCTTTGTGTGAAACTAATTGCTGCTTATACGAGCTATCTTTGCGTAAGGGAGAAAAACGAACCATTGCACAGTTGGTGTGTGCACATAATAAACTTTCCTTTCACAGCGCAATACTCTATCACAGAGTCTGGAAAACTGTTGTCTTAAGTTTGCCGGCTTTTGTAAGAAACTTATGAATAATTTGGTTCTCGTTGCACGAGTACAACTGACTCGTTAAAAAATATTCGCATCACTTGTTCCTAATCTGGGAAACTGACAAATACGGTTTACAGAACATTACTTCAAAACATTTTAAACTCATATGTTGCTGATAACAAGTTTTGTCTGAAATTGCATTCTAGGTATGGACAGACTAATACTGTCATATATGATAGCATGTTTACAGTCGACAAGTGTCAACCGCCCTACACTGTTTAAGTAATATTATCAAACTAGACACCTGGGAGCCAGCCATGTGTATTTTTATCTGCATTTTCAAAACTTTGTTTCGAGGTTTCAGAATTCCAGGCTGCTTTTGTACACCCAATGGGAATTGCACAGCCGCACAGATGTAATAATGATTCACCGCGTAGTTCACGATCAACTTTCAGCAGAGATTTTTCAGGCAACGTCATCGTATGGGTGGTTGAATAAAAATTAATTCTGGAAAAAATATGTATAAATGTAAACAAACTCTGCCTTCTGCCAAATCTTTGGAAGGAACTGTGTAGTTGTGTGAACACTGCGTACGTTAGATGTTGTTGGTGCTGCGAGCGGCCGGCCAGGGTGGCCGAGCGGTTCTAGGCACTACAGTCTGGAACCACGCGACCGCTACGGTCGTAGGTTCGAATCCTGCCTCGGGCATGGATTAGTGTGATGTCCTTAAGTTAGTTAGGTTTAAGTAGTTCTAAGTTCTGTGGGACTGATGACCTCAGCAGTTAAGTGCCATAGTGCTCAGAGCGACTTTTAGCTGAGAGCATGCTTGCTGCGATATTTATATGACAAGTATAATCCACCTGGTTGTTCTAAGGAAACTAATGATATGTAATAGAGTGAGAGAAAGAGATTTAGTAAAGCGACCAGGATTAAATTTTTAATTCCTTACTAATGCAAGTCGTCAAAGAAATTTATTTGCCTACCATGTTGGCATTTCTTGCTGATTTCGTTGCCTTATTAACCCTCCTGCTACTATCATTTTCGAAATGAAAAAAAAAAATACAAATGGAAAAAACTACAGTATCCAGGTGGGAATCGAAGACGGGTTTCCTGCTTCCCAACCAGATGCCTTGGTCGCTACGGCAACGTCCTTTGTGATAAATCGCACTACGCCGTTTATGTTTTATGGCAGGTATGTAAGCGGCAGTCATCCAAAATTATTTACTCGATTCCTAGGAAAATAAGCCTTTGTGGATCCTACATATTGTGATGAAAATTGCTCAGTTACCAATTGTCAGTTGTCTGTCGAATCTGCCAAATTTGAGTCGATTGCGCATTTGAACTCTAGGAGTGGTTTCTTCAAAAACGGGGAGGGTGAGCGAGGGGGGGGGGGGGGGGGGGCGAGGGATGAGCCAATTCAAAATACCTTAGAGTCTTTCAAAATTGGTTATAAACAAACTTCCTGCCAAATATGAGGCCAATCGGTTGATGTGAATCATACCCCTTGTGACCACCTCTTGCATGTAATCAAGATTCTCCCACAGCGTGTCAAGTGTCATACACCCCTAATGGAAATGACTGGGAACTCGAATCATCACTCATAATAATTCCAAAAGGATTCACACGACTATATGGTAATTTTATCTGTTCAGTGTTCCACAGCTTGTATGCATTTGATAAAGCACATCGTGCTGTACATCACTAGCTGCACTTCAAAAGTACTATCACAGTGGTAACTCAGGTAATTTATTCTATTATTGTTATTTAACTACTTTGACTACTTAAGAGGTTCTATGTTAACAAGATACACATAATACTTAATTAACATAATAATTTTATACTAGACAGTCATGTCGTTTGATGTAGATGTGTACAACATATAAGTAATCTTATGTTTCTGCTTTAGTGTACACAAAATGTGCTACGTTGTCTACACTGACATGCAGACACTTGTTTTTTTATCACCAGTCGGATGCCAGTGATGTCGCTAATGGTAGAGTATACATGGTGTAATGGGTATAAGTGCAGATATTTTTATGTGTGTTACCTTGTTATGTACACACATCAGTGGGTTGGTTAACTTTTTCTGTGCCGAACTGTCTTCCCACAAAAATATCACAAACTTTACGATCTGTTTTGAATGGCTGTACCTGGTCCGCGAAGTGGACTACGCCTGTCAATATAGACTCACCCTTTTCGCCTACGCGACTGCACTTCAGTACCTGATCTGCTGCTCCAAGAAAAAATAAGCAATAACTGGTTGCTGCTGCCACATATACTTGGAGTTATTATCTAATCTGAAAACATAAGACTTGTAATAACAATAATTATTAGTAAATACTGATGTAATGCTGTTCAGAACACCGCCCTCAGTCAGCAACAGGAAGATCTCCACTTTTCGCTATCACGCCCTATATACCCGTCTAACAAATATACACCCTTGAAGTACATAGTCTACATCAAAATACTCTTTATCGAACTAAAACGAAGTTAAAAATAATAATTACAGAATTTTTTAAAAGGTTATTCCATTCTCTGACATTATGTTCATTAAACGTGTTTTCATTTTCCCCACAATGTACCAATTCTTAGAGCAGTCTGGATTTCTTCCCTTTATTTTAAATGTACAAGATGATAAGAGCTTTAATTCTCAACAGAAGATGGCCAGTTTCATAGCGTGCATGGCTGCAGACTAATTTTGTAATGATTAGCGAAAGTGTGTCCTTGAGTGAAAATGAAATGAATATTCTTGTTTCTAGATATTTCTGATGACGAAGGAATGTACCTTCGGTACGTGTTAAGTTATTGCTTTCGCAATGTGTGTTACTGAATCTACAGTTTAGCTGTCAAGTTGAGTAAAGTCACGATCTCACATCCAGCCATGGGAAATGTGTGGCAGTATAGAATTCGCCAATCATATCTCTGAGCTCAAGACCCTAGACACGCTAGACACATTGGTTTCCTGTTTGGACGTCAAGTAGGAAAAAAAATGAGAAGATAAACAGAGCCTATATTTGATAGATTTAGCAAGAACACATCACGTGGTTAACCTATGTTTCACGTTTTTAGCTGACTGTGGGTTTGAAGAGTGATAGTTAAATGTCAATAGAGGAATAAAAAGATATATATATATAACTGCTTATATCGGTGCATGATTTTACAGCCACAACACGTCAATTCATTTCGCTAGTGATGCCAAACTGACCTGTTTTCTGATTGTTCTCTGCTTCACACAGACGGGAAAGTTAAAACAGTAGTTGATCTCGAAATAAGTGGGATAGCGTAGAAAACAGTCATTCATTCAGGTAAGGTTAACAGACACTCCAATCAATTTCATAAGAACGATGCTAAGGCTCATAATCGATATTGGGTACTTCATAAAACTCCAATCGGGAAACTATTTTTAGATTAAGCTGATAAAGTCTGCCTTTCAATTCCCTAGATTTCTTTTTATTCAGAATTCTCTATCCAGATCCATTAATAATCGACTGTTTTTAGGGTTCCGTTGCTCAGTCGGTAAAAAAGGAACCTTGTAGAAACACTTCATTGTCCGTCCGTCTGTTGTTAACAGCTCTTTTTCTCAGGAGGAGTAGAGCTATCAAGTTGACAGTTAATGTCAGACACTAAGGTGTACGATCCCTCCGCCTTGTAAAAATTGTAAACTTCTAACTAAATGTAATCAAAATATATGGCCATTAATGTCAGAGATTTTGATACTCGCTAACTCACGCGTCAAAATAATGAGGTTACTTCCTGTTGACCTAGTCATAAAATTTGACAAGAAGCAACAATTCACACTACAAGTAAAGGGGAAAACACGAAAATTCTTAATTTTTAACTACGTCACATGAATTATTTTATTTTTACTATTTGTTGTCCGTCCGTTTGTTGAAACCCCTTTTTCTCAAGAATAGATAGAGGTGACAAGAAGAAATTTATGTCAAATACTAAGGTGTATGGTCCCTTGACGGTGTAAGTAATTTAAGCTTCTATGTCAATGCAATCAAAAGATACTACCGTATATGTCACCTACTTTTATACAAAGTCACTCATCAAAATCTACATCTGCCTACAAAAATATACCTCACAGACTAGCAGTGAAGCCCGTGTCAAGAAACCGAGACGTTGAAGGACCGAATCACACTCGTACAGCGAATTTTTTAGGCTTCGTTTTAACCTAGCCCTTACCTCTCGACGATGTGAGGAGTCACCAAAAATAACACTTTGTTCGGATTCCAAAGTAAACTGTGTGTCCCCTTTATAAGCTCGATAACTCTAGTAGGTTAGGGACACTCAAGGCGCCGAATGGGCGTCCAATAGAAAGACTGGCACCTGGCCCTTGAGCTCCATGAAACTATTATTAATATTATTGTTATCTATATACGTAAATAAGTTTGCACGTCAGAGTGCGGATCCTGCTCTCACTTGCGCGGTTTATTATTGCTGCTCTGACGTTGTCCAATAAAGAAACTGTCCCTGTGGCAGGAGCGACAAATACCAGTGGAAAACAGCAGACATATTTCAGACTGTTCAATGAACAGCAACTAGCCACTTAGGATGAGGCAGTTATTCACTGTAATACCTTAATCGTTTCGAGATTACCATCTCATTACCAACTCTTAACGTACTGAAGCATACAAAACAACAACGAAATGCGAGCAGTACATAAAACTGCAAGAAATATAATTGTCATGGTAAAAACTGCAAACATGCCTTACAGTGTTGCATTCCGATGTCCAGAAGGATTCCATATTATGCACTCACCTTCTTCCATAAACCCTAATGCTCTGTCCAGTTGCATCACTTTCGTGACATAAGCAGTACTGTTATTTATACAGCGAGAAATGTACCAGTGCCCAAAAACGCTGCAACCAAGTACAATTTTGTTGAATGAACGAACTGTCAACGTATTCTGTCTTAAACCAATCTTCAAACGAGTTTACGTTTTTGACCAAAATTTTTGATCTTTGTTCCTATAGTAAGAAAATATAGTAGGGGATAACAATCTTCTAAAATAAATATTCACTGATACCATATTCTCTTTCGTGTGAGTAACGGTACGAGATGCAGCGTTGCTTTGTTTACTTTGCTCGTTCACAGAAATACTACAACACGGCCAGTTTGCTGTCTACTAAAATACGCATCTGCAAAATGCGTAATAACATTGTTCTAGTACCTCTGGATGAGCTGTCAAGAAAGGGAAGGCACCGGCGCATGGTGACTTTTCAATAGAAACGTTTGCAGCTAGGCATAAGTAATATAAAAGGGACCTGAAATATTATTTACAGAATTAACGAAACATTCCTCAAAAACTGGGACTATGTTCTGATTATTCTCTTTCACAAGAAAGAAAACAGACAAGAAACAAAAAAATCTGTAGGACTGCCTGTCCCCTCTCTGTAACTAACAAAGTATTCTTTATTCGTAACCCCAATTGCACACAACAAACATCGCATTCTAATTAGGCAAAGGAAAAGCACGCTTTAGAAGTGGGTGTAGCACAATGAACCATTCTGAAATCATGAACGAAATTATCGGAAGGAGCACTCAATATGAATTGTCGTCTGGTGTTCACAGATTTTTAGAAAACATTTTATTCAGTTTCAATAAAACTTTTACTGACATTCCTTGAGAAACAAGGACGCGATTTAACGTATGTCGGTATAACATAACACTCACACAATGACACGTAGAGTTACAAGTTCGTAGAGAAGTCTTCAAGCTCAAAATATTAAGTGGTAAAACATGTCAATGGGAAATATATTCATTTTTGACGACATTCTATCGTTTGTCTCAATGACAGAAAAAATTATTGAAATAAATTTGAATGCCAGGTCGATAACCAGTTACAATAAGACAAAAGTAATGCACAACTAAGAAAACGAAAAGAAAATAGTACAAATTAAAAAGGAAAGCACAGAAAAAGTTAATAGGTTTTTGCATTTAACGCATCTGAAGGCAGTGATTAGATGGACAGCATAAGAACTAACGGAGAGAAATTGCCTCGAGTCCTTTTGGTACTAAATAGGATTTTTGAAAGTAAGTTTCCAATATGTTTGAAACTGTACTACTAGTTTTGACTTACGGCATTGAGAGATGAATTTTCATGTGAGAATCGTGCGAAAACTGTGGAATCTTAAGTGAGCCTGAGAGTCACGTGGAAAATTACTGGAAGAGGAAGGAAAACAATTATAGAATAAACGACCAGGAAGCAGACTGGAATAGAAAACGTAATAAGTGCTGTAGTGAAATAGAGATGGAGCGGTTATGGTCCCATGCGAATGGATATTAGAAAGCTCAACGACGTGATAAGGAAATAACCTGATGAAGACCAAATTCAAAGTGTATAGTTGTCATCAGAGAAAATTCAGCAACAATACAAGCGCGTACATCTGAAGACGTTAAAGCACGTAAAAGTCTAAATGAGGCCTTTATCTAGTAGTGCCTATACTATAGTTGATGACGAAGATTATTATTGTTTTTATTATAATGATAATGAACGTATGGTTATCTTGTGAACCACTCCTCTAAATAGAAAGAATCGGTAGAAGAAGGTATGTCACTGTAATATACTGTTCTACACATTGTAGGCAATCTGCCCAGGTGTCAGACTCAAGCGCATTGTACTAATAGAGCTTCTTTACTATTCATCGGGAAGAAAACTCTTTTAACAAAGGAACAAAACTTCTTGCGACACCGCTTTGCTAATGGCTTATAACGACATACAGCAACGCTCGTTAAACGAAGTACCTGTGGCATAGCAAACACATTTGTCGCTCGCATAGTTTGACTGCTTGCCGCCAGGTGTCAGTAGGTGACGGAGGGTTTCGTGCGATAGGTGCCGACTACGCTGGCGTCGTCTTGCTCCTTCCCTTACAACTCTGGAGACAACACATAATGTCGGCCCGCCGCTTCGTCTGTTAACGGTAACTGCAGATCCAGAGCGCCTTCAGAAACACCGGTACATGCAAATGTGTGTGAAAACAGTTTGAGCCTCGCCATGTGTTTTTCACATTATTCTCTCTAGTAGTGATTATCATCTCATAATCTTCTCTACGTTTCCAGCGGCACATGTGAACACTGATCATAATTTATTGACTATGAACTACAAATTAAATCTGAAATAATTGTAGATAAGTAGAAAATTAACTGGATGAACTGAAAGAACGACTGGTTGTTGCGAGTTCCAAATGGAGTATTAGGAAAAGACTGACTCAACAAGAGAAAGGAATTCGACAGCTGACGATTTAGTAGCTTTGAAAAGTGAAACAGTGAAGGCAGCAGGCGATCAAATACACGAAGTACAAGGCTCAGTAGCACCGTTTGAATAACTCAAGATATATTAAATTTAATTGATCAAAACGAAAAATAAAAAAACAGGGACGTAAATGCAGGTAAAAGAAAGCACAGACTTCTAAAAAAATGAGATTGGCGAAATGTGCAACATGGCTAAACAGGTTTGGCTAGGAAACAAATGTAAGGTTGCAGAAGTTTGCGTGAGTAGGCGAAAAACAGGTGGCACCTACTGAAAAATTAAAGAGACCTTTGGAGAAAAGAGAAGCAGCTGTATAAATATCAAGAATCAGCACTAGTCAATGAAGGTAAAGTTGAATGGTGATATAAGTATTTAGAAGAGCCTACAACTCAAGTAAACTTGAAGATAATATTATGGAAAACGAAGCGGAAGTGGATAAGGATGACAGGAGATATACAGCTAGAAAAATTCGACCGATCAAAGAGTCGAAACTGGGCATCCATACAGAATTGTTAAAATACTTGGGGAATCCAGTCAAAAAATGAAAACCGCGAGAAATGCATGCTTCAAAATATATGAATATGCAAGCCATGCCTGCAGGATGTATTGTATTAGACTACGAAAAGCACCTTGTAAGGAGTGTGCCGAACTCTCTATTACATTGAATAAATATTACATTGAGTATCGAAAACAATATGGCCAACTAATCTGAGGGCGAAACATGCGAGCGCGATTCTAAGTATTGTGCGATGAGGTCTGTCTGTGAGAGTAAAATTTCAGTAGTGTTGGTCGAGAGCTCGGACACAGAAGACGTGTCACGCTGCCCTCACGTCGGTGTTGGCAGATCTTACCACACTCAAGGCTTGATTTCATTTATATGGTCAAGAGACATTTAGATGGCAGAACTACGCTAGAAGAGGGAATTCAAGGTAAAATTCGAAAGCATAGCGTAAAGTGCAATTGCAGGGTTAGGCTCTTGATTTTTAGTCCAAGTTTTCAATAATCCCATGTTTTAAAGAAGCCTCCCTATCCTCCAGATAATAATAATAATTCTTCACATTTAATTCATAAGTATCCTGTGGTTATTAAATGTTAATGTAACTTTGAAATTGAAAAAAAATTCGTTAATCTGGCACTCAGCTATTATTGATACTTACAAGGTCATTGGCAGGCATTTCGCCATTATTAATACTTGTCAAACTATTATTGGTCATGATGATTTCTGCAGTTTTTAAGTAGAATTAACTTATGAAATCTCTTCTTATATGTTATTTAGTAGTTAACAGGACCCAAGCAAACTCCTTTTTATTAAAATTCAATCTTAGTAACAATAAGCTTTAGCCGCTGCTGCTGTATGCTGCTGCGAATTGCCGCAAACTACTTGGAAAAAGGCAGTCATCTAAAGAAGTGAGTGTAAAACTTAGAGCCAAACCAAAGACACTGGCACACCACAACATGTAATGTACTCTAATACAGTAAATTCCGTTGCACAAGTCAGATTCTGTATTACTTCTAGATTCTTATTCAGACACGCAGTCAGATAGCTTAGGTATTCATTGTTACATTGCACCTCTAAACGCATTTACATACCCACCAATGGTGTGTACGTGCACCAAATGAGATTGACATCCGACCATGTCTTCTGCGAGTTTCAGTCTTTTTGTCACGCAACGGGCGTTGTTACATGTTTTGTCAAAGGGAGTCAGCGAAGGAAAGTAACCACGGCACGGAAGGAAGCTGGCGGCATCTGTCGCAAAAGAACGATTACGGAATTCACCTTAACTGAATTAGGGAGATTACAGAAAATATAAATCAGACCAGCTAAACGGGGATTTGAACCTCAAGAATGTGACGTTTCGTACCCCAGTCTCTCATCTAGACTCTACCAAAGACAATGTCTCTATTGTCCATACACAAGAAAACAAAGACTCCAATCCTCTATCATATAACTGGGGTAGTGATCTCTGTGCTGAGCACGTTTGTTGGCAGAGGTCTTCTTTGTATTCTAAAATTTAACATATTTCTTAAAACGAAAAGGTATGGCATACAGTCCACACAAATATCTACAACTCATTGTGCATTTTGATCAACCTGTATTCAAACATCTCTATGTTTGTCTTTGGTCTCAAGTATCTTGTGCCTTCTTATTTTCGTTAGCACTTGGTTGAATTCCTCCTCAGGATATATACATACCCTTTAAGATGCTTAAATCTGTTAATGGTAAATTATACAAATCACTGTAAAGTGGGTGAATGACAGGTGTCACATTTTATTATACTCTTTGTTCACATTTCCACCCTTCTGATTTACTGATGACACGTCTAGGTAGGAACATTGATTGCTTACATGACTTTACACTAGTCACTAAAGAATTGGTACAAGATTTAAATATTCTTAATTCTAAGTTGATTCTTGAAATTTTGTACAAGGTAATAGATTTTTTCCTGTGACTTCAGTCAGTTCATATTTCATTACATTTCTGGCAGATTTAACGAAACTGTGACCCATAATCAAAAGCTACGAAGGTTGTTCAATAAGTAAGGAAACAAGAGCTCTCACGGGTCTATAGATACCCCGCGTAGATTAAATTCCACTTATAGATGAAAGATACATTTTCTAAATTTAGTCGTTGACGGCTTTGGGTAGGCGATTGAATTGCTATATAGAAAAACGTGCTGAAAAATAAGGCCTCAATTTTTTTATTTAATTTTTTTTAGATTAAACAAACTTTATTACCATTATACATACTTATTCTTCAGGTTAACATCGTTATTTTTTTTAATTAGCGTTTGGTGATATTGGCCGGGAGGCCCCTTACGGGCCAGGTCCAGCAGCCTTGGTGCAGGTCTTATTACTGCCGACGCCACATTGGGCGTCCTGTGCGCCGGATGGGGATGAAATGATGATGAAAACAGCACAACACCCATTCCCTGACCGTAGAAAATCACCCACCCTATAGTTTTTCGTATTCAAATACGCAGTCAAATAGCAAATCCAAATGTTAGTTTTAAATGTTTCATGTAACAATCTGTTGCGGGCTTTAATGACAGTGAAACTGAAACTCATGCAACACACACACAGTGTAATGCAGGTCAGATGACGGTTACAGATAGCTCAGCCGGCTTATCGAGTCCACTTTCCCAGACGAATGCTGCGGTCGCAGGTTCGAATCCTGCCTCGGGCATGAATGTGTGTGATGTCCTTAGGTTAGTTAGGTTTAAGTAGTTCTAAGTTCTAGGGGACTGATGACCTCCGATGTTAAGTCCCAAAGTGCTCACAGCCATTTGAACCATTTTTGGACCCAGACGAACATAAACTTTATTTGTTGTAGGTGCGTTACAACCTGTGCAATGTTGTAAGTGTAGTTCGCGTCCACAACAGTGTTCTGTGTAGGTGTCGGTGCGTTATGTCGTAGCGAAGTGAACGTGCTCACATTATTTGTGCTTTTATCGTAGTTCCTCCAGTAACCAAGGAAGCCAAAGCGTTTAGTGTTTCAAGAGGTACCGTATCGAGGATTTATACTGCATACATGGAAAGTGGAAGAACGTTATCCGCTGTGTCACAGGGCGGGCGAAATTGTGTATTAAGTCATCGTGATAGACTGTCATGAAGGGGAATGTGACGAGAAATAAGAGGACGACACCTGCAAAAGTCACTGTAGAACGTTGCATAAGTAGAGATTTGCAGGGCAAGCTGTAGTTCCAGAATACATCAGTGACGCAAATACCCGTAACAGGAAGACGCGGTGACGAAGACAAGAAATTTAGAGTGTGGAGAAATGGAAGAAAGTTGTTTGGGCGGATGAGTCTTGTTTCGGACTGTTTCCAACTTCTGGCCGAGCTTACGTCCCAAGAGCGAAACACGGCGAGCGTGACGATTTACGCAGCATATCGTGGTATTCAGTGAGCCCCACTACCGCAAAGATTATGTGACAATTTTAGCTGGTCAGGCACACCCTGTGGTACAATGTTTGTTCCCAAATGGTGATGCTGAGCTGAAAGACGACAGAGCACCTGTTCAATAGCTCGCATGGACCAGGACTGGTTTTTTTGTGAGCACGACGACGAAATGTCGCATCTCTGCCGGTCGGCTCTGTTTTATGACGCAGGTGCTGTCAGGTGTGAATGTTACCGAACCACCAGATTAATAAGTAATGTATGCAAAGTACTGACACTAATTATTTACAGAAGACTGGGAAAACTGGAAGATGTTCACCTCGCGGAAGGCCAGATTGGGTTTCGGAGAAATGTAGGAACGTGCGAGGCATTACTGGCACAACGATTCCTCTTAGAAGGCAGTATATAGCATTTTTTTACATTTCGACGAAGTTTTTGAAAACGTTGATTCGAACACACTCTTTGATATTATGGAGGCGAAATGGAAGAAATACGCGGACGTAAACGTTATCTACTACTTATACAGGAATCATACTGCACTTATGAAAGACGAAGGACTTGAAAAGAAGGAGATAGTCGAGATCGGAGTGATAGAGGGCTGAAGCCTACCGATCAAGATATTCCACCTGGTTTCCTGGTGTTTTCTATCAAAGTGCAATGTAAAATGTCTTATGAAGTAGTTGTAAGATGAACAAAAGCAAAACACGGGTAATGGGATGTAATGAAGTTAAGTCAGATGATGCTCAGGGGAAGTAGATTAGGAGATGAAGGACTTAAGTTGATGCTAATTGAGCAACAGACTAACATAGCCGAAGTAGACTGGTAACAGCAGCAAAAGCTTTTCTGAAAATAAAAATTTAATAACATTGGACATAGTTTTTGGTGTTAGGAAATCTTTTCTTACGGCATTTGCCTGGAGTATAGCATTGTACGGGAGTGAAAGGCGAACAATAAACAGTTCAGACTATCAGACTAGAGGACAATAGAATATTTTGAAATTTGATGCTACAGAAGAATATTAGATGGGTATTTCGGATAACCAATGGAGAGGCACGGAGCTGAACAGCACAATATGACTAACAAACAGAATTGGTTGATATAACGCATACTGAAAAATCAAGGAATATTGAAATTGATAATTCACGAAAGAGTGTGTGTGGGAAGGGAGGAGAGAGGCAGGGAGGAGGGGGGTTGGAATTGTAGTTCAATGTAGTTAGAAAGTTCCAGTGAATGCATGTTGCAGCAGTTATCCAGAGACGAAGATTTTTCTACAGGATAGACTTTCATGGGGAGAACCATCAAACGTCATCGGACTGAAGACAAAAACAACGAAGTGTTCTTAATCTGGCGACTGTCTTAGCTGTCTACGCTATCTCAACTAAAATACACTTTTACAGGTCATTGTCAGCACTGTCAGGATTGCAATTTTCTACCAAAGTGATAATACAGCATTAATGACAATTTTGCTGATTTTTGATTTTATCGACTGAAGAAGCTCTTCAAAACGGTTTCCAGTTTCTGCTTCTTTGGTTAACCTCTTCTCTGTCCATAAATACGTGAAACATTTTCACGAGAGACAGTCAATATGAAACAGAATAAATTGTTTTCTACTACTTTTCGTGAATTTCACCAGAAAGTATGTAGCATACCCTACCATTTCGCCGGCCGCTGGTGGCCGAGCGGTTCTAGGCGCTACAGTCTGGAACCGCGTGACCGCTAGGGTCGCAGGTTCGAATCCTGCCTCGGGCATGGATATGTGTGATGTCCTTAGGTTAGTTAGGTTTAAGTAGTTCTAAGTTCTAGGGTACTGATGACCTGATATGTTAAATCCCATAGTGCTCAGAGCCATTTTGAACCTACCATTCTGTCGCTAGCTGTCATCGTTGAACAGTGAAGAATGAAAGTGGCGGAAGAAACAATCATCAATTTTCTTTTCACCAGTTGTTGGACTTTGGAAAAATTGACGTTCTAACTGCAGCTTCCAAGTCGTAATCAATTTCTATTCTTAAGATAAATGCAGTTGTATGTACCTCCACCTAATCCTGGTACTGAGGTGGTACATTATGTTTAACTGAAGCCGCCAACGACGCGTACTTTTTCCTAAATATTCGGGATTCTGTAGTTACGTCACCAAAATATCCAAAATTTCATGTGATGACCTAATACAATTATTACTGGGTACCTATTGGCGTCGAAACAACCTCGCTGTTGAACGAAGAGCTCTGCCGAGATATTTTTAATTCCGTATGCGGCCATAACGAAGGGTTAAAGTTGTGAAAATAAGCCGCAGAAATTGCAGCCTGTAATAATGAAATTAAGAAACATTATCTTAATAGTAGGCAAATTATTCCCGATGTAATCTAGGGCAATTCATTTCCCCTAATGACCGCTAGATGGGCGGTTCATTTACATGCACGCTGGGGCCGCTACAGCTACGGCCAGGACGCGGAGCTGGCGAAAACAAGACCAGACGAGCAGCTCGCCGTATCTGGCGTGACGTCACACGCCCTCCCCCTGCTGGCGCAGAATCTCGCGTCCTCTTCACGCAGTGCCGATGTCCCGGCCTTATTGGCTGCCTGTGGTGTGCATACCTGCTACAGGATGCCGAAATATGATGAGCCCCAGCGCTCAGTAGTTTTCAGGAACGTTTCAGAGCCATTACTAGAGGGCAGCGGCTTACAGCAATGTACGAGAACTCAGATAACTGCTGGTCGGTTCTTGTACAATCGGGATAAGCAGGAGAAAATATCCCAACAATAACGCGAAAGTGCCGGGAGCGTGTTCTATTGTTAAGCGTCAGCGAATAACGACTTATAAACAAGTAGACTTAAAAAAATCATATACTTGATGGAACTGTTAGATGAGAATATGTCTCACGCTTTGTATCTTTTTTTTTTAAATGGTGACTTTCTTTACGATATGAGTGAGGGAACTGCCGTCAAGAAAGTATAGTGTAAAGGTATGCACCTTTTTCCTTGTTGGTTGCACTTGACGGGAAAGTAGCATTCGCTAATCATTGTAGCAGTACGTAGTGACTTAGGGCCAGAAGTTTCTGTTACTCCCCCACTTGTTACTTGTTGTCATGTAAGAAAGGATTTTTTTAAGATCTGAAATGACATAGCTAGCGGTAACCATAAGATGACTGCCGTTTAATTTACAGAATTACCTGTTAAGTCTACCTGGTTGTGCTTTCCTGTGGTGGGATTTAACGATACATTTGTCAACTAATGGACATACGGGCGAGAGTACACACCATCGTGGCAGTTTATTCAACAGTGCCTTCTGCCGGACAGTACTATAAAGAAGACATCAAAATCATCTTAAGTAATGCGTATACGCTCATTTAACCGTGATGTTTATTCAGCGGAGGATTTTGCTCCGTCTCGTGTAACAGCACTTTAGACTATCGACAGCGGTTCATCGAAGAAACCCCAGCCAGGAACGTTCACGGATTCGAAACATATTTTCCTTATGAAGTAAGGCAACAAAACTTGTCACAGGAGGCTTATAAACATTTCAATTGTCTACAAACCATCGTGTAGCTGAAGACTTCAGGGTGAGCGAAATGCATTCGCTTTCAAGTTCTGGGGTTTGAACTTTTTGACTGCTCTGTACTAACCACGAAACCAACCTACAGATGAACATATATCGTACACAGATAAAGAAGTAGGGACTTCGAATAAGGCAGGCGGATGCTGCTAGTTGACAAGAGGATTTTAGGTACAAAATGGCTACAGCGTACAGGGGTATGTTCCATGGAGTAGGGACGTATAGCTATTGATGCCACAACTATTACAGAACGTGTTAATCAAGATTTTATGTAGTTATTCGAGTTTCGATTTCTAATGATCTCATCACTGACAAGACTTTAAATCCTAACCTGCTTTCCTTTTTTCTTTCCGAAGGTGGTTCGTCCCAGAACCTCCTCAAAATACTTCTCGTCCCGTTAGTGTTGTCTACTGTTGTTTCTGGAATCCTTCGTACCGTGTCTTCTCGTCTTATCACCCGTCTACTGGTGGTTCCGACCAGAGCCCATCTCCTAATCTGTCTGAACTACACTAAATTACTGTAACTGTGAAGCTTGAAAAAAGTTTTAATAACTAGTGCTTGAGCGGCTTTTTTGGCTGATAGGTACAGTAGAAACGACCGACTCGGCTATTCCTTGTTTGTTGCCACTGACACGAGTTAGTAAACTGCACACCAGTGATCCTCTTAAATAAGTGTCTTCTCTCCGGTTGTTTGTGGTCGACAATAGATGACGACATTAGCAAATAACCAGTCCCAAGGCACTGGGTTATGGAATGTCTATGCCCTCACTCAGCTGGGCTTCATTTTCTCGGTGGTATCCCTGACGCATACTTCGTTTTCTAAAAGTTAAGACGAGCAAAGTGCAGGTGTATGTCACAAATTCGTATTGCAGAGAGTTTCTCGTCCATGCTGTTGTCCAAATTCCGAGTGACGTCTTCTTATACTCTAGCTTGAACATTTGGCTTAGTGGGAACAAATTTGCCTCGAATGACAAGGTGATCGTTGCCGTCAATGAGAAGCTGACAAATCCTATCTATCTGATGGAATACAGGAGAATCGTTAATGTATAATTGCGGATGGAGACTATGTTGAGAAATAAACTGGGTTTTTCGTTCCAAATTGTTTGTCTTCTTTTACAGTGCGTATCACTGCAGACGACATCGTTCAGTTTGCTTCGGATCCGGAAGAACTGCAGCAAATGGTCCAGAAACTAAACAGAACAAGTATAACGGTAGGACTGAAGAATAGTTACAGTAAGTTCAAAGTAAAGTACTACCATTATGCTGGTGGTAAAATATTAAGGATTAATTATGAAGTTATAGAAACAGTTTACGAATTTGTATTCTTAGAGAACCGATTAAAACAAGTGGATTGGTACTTAAAGAAATAAAGACAATGGTAGAAACGGGTTGGAGATCATCTGGGAAACTTACTTCTGTATTCAAATGTAAACTCCCAATGTGCCTCAAATAAAAAGTTTGTAACGAGTTGCAAGCTTACCTTCTGGTCTTATTCTTATAACTCCTTCGGTGACTATAATACGATTTCCTCTGTACATTTCCATTTGGTGCCTACTTTGGGATCAGGCATTGACTAGGTCAAGTCGATGAAATACAGTTTTCAGTGAAACAATATTTCTCAATAAAGAAGGCAACCTCCGTTATCACTGATATACAAATATATCTTGGGTGAAATAGTGTGCCACAGTTGCACTGTGAAGTTATTGAAATAGGGAGAAGATGTATTGACTTCCTAACCTGTCCGTCTCACAGACAATAGTGGCCAGTTTGAGCTCTTCGTTTGCTGCGCTGTGTGAAAGTCGTTGTTGGTATCAACGATGGCCTTTATATTATTGCTTTAACCCACTAATGCTATTTGTGTATAGGGTACGTTACAATTCCTATCCTGTGCGATAAAGTTTACTTTTACAAACTACATAGTAACAGACTGCATGAGAAAGAAAGAGATGCAGAAGGGAGAAAAAGAAAAATGAAACTTTTCATGGATTGTGAGGGTACATGACATTTCAGTGACTACAAAATCTGGTCATGTTTGTGAAGATCTTGGCAGTATGAGTCCACTTAACAGTATGACGTATCAATCCCTCTGGCCTGGATGTAAACAGTTATTCTGTTATAAAGTCGTTGCATCCTCTCCTGAGTCAAGCTGACCCACAACTTTTGCAATTGGCCCTTGATATTCTTGAAATTGCCATTGGGTCGGAATTGATAACCGAGCTGGTCGCACACTTGTTCTATGGCGAACAGACATGGCGATCTTGCTGGCCACAGGCGTAACTCAGCATCACGCAAACAGTTCATAGATATACGTGCCAGGTGTAGATTGGCATTGTCCTGTCGAAAAATGGCACCACGATACAACTGCACAACAGGTAACACATTACGACACAGGATATCCGAGGAGTACCTTTGTGCCGTCATGGTTCCGCCAGTCAGCACCAGTCGTGACCTGAAGTCATAACCAATGACACCCCACACCATCACGCCGGGCGAAACACCACTGTGCCTCCCAAAACACTGGAACAATGCGATCTCACCGCAAGTCGCCACCATACTCGCCGATGACGGTCATCCCGGGATCCAAAGAAGACGAAGTATATATTCCAGAATTCGGATCAACAACAGGTGAGTCATGAGTAACTTAGAGGTAGATATCCTCGGAGTAGCGAAGCAACTTAAATCGCTTAGCAAAATGAAGTCCTCCGCCCCAGACTGTATACCAGTCAGGTTCCTTTCAGAGTATGCTGATGGAATAAATCAGTACTTAACAATCATATACAACCACTCGCACGACGAAACATCCGTACGCAAAGATTGGAAAGCTTCACAGGTCACATTAATATTCAAAAAAGGCCATAGGAGTAATCCACTAAATTACAGGTCCTTTTCATTAAGGTCGATATGCAGCAGGATTTTGGAACATATATTGTGTTCAAACATTAGGAATTACCTCGAAGAGAAAGGTTTATTCAAAATGGTTCAAAATGGCTCTGAGCACTATGGGACTTAACTTCCGAGGTCATCAGTCCCCTAGAACTTAGAACTACTTAAACCTAAGTAACCTAAGGACATTACACACATCCATGCCCGAGGCAGGATACGAACCTGCGACCGTAGCGGTCGCGAGGTTCCAGACTGTAGCGCCTAGAGCCGCTCGGCCACACCAGCCGACCAGGAAGGTTTATTAACACGTAGCCAACGCCTATTTAGAAAACATCGTTCTAGTGAAACACAACTAGCTCTTTGCTCGCACGAAGTGTTGAGCGCTGTTGACAAGGAATTTCAAATTAATTCCGCATTCCTAGATTTCCAGAAGGCTTTTCATACTGCGTCTGACAAGCGGCTTGTAATCAAATTGCGTACTTATGGAATATCGTCTCAGTTATGGGACTGGATTCGTGATTTCCTATCAGAGAGGTCACATTACATAGGAACCGACGGAAAGCCATCGAGTAAAACCAAAGTGATTTCTGACGTACTCCAAGATAGTATTACAGGCCCTCTGCTGTTCCTTACCTATTTAAGCCGGCCGTGGTGGCTATGCGATTCTAGGAGCTTCAGTCTGGAAGCGCGCAAGTGCTACAGTCGCAGGTTCGAATCCTGCTTCGGGCATGGATGGTTGTGATATTCTTAGTTAGGTTTAAGTAGTTCTAAGTTCTAGGGGACTGATGACCTGAGATGTTAAGTCCCATAGTGCTCCGAGCCATTTGAACCTTACCTATATAAACGATTTAGGAGTCAATCTAAGCAGGCATCTTAGGTTGTTTGCAGGTGATGCTGTCTTTTTTCGTGTAGTAAAGCCATTAGAAGATGAAAACAAATTGCAAAACGTTTTAGAGAAGATGTCTGTATTACAGTGAAATGAATACCCCTAGCTGCATACAGGAGTTGATATAAGTCAACAGGGACAGTTGAAAATGTGTGCCCCGACCGAGACTCGAACCCGGGATCTCCTGCTTCCATGGTGACGCTCTGTCCATCTTTATTTTTTCTCTCATTTTGTTCGTTGTTGATCGTTGTGTTTGATCGTTGCAGACGTCACATGACATCCGTTCAAGTTCGTTTGTTGATCCTTCCACTCCGTTTATTTAATTTTATTTTTTGGACTTATTTCTGGCACGCCTCCCGTGAGATTCACATTCCCAAATTATTGTCCCGCACTATATTCATAGTGCCCCTGCCCATTGGTTTTTTTGCCGATTCCCGCAAGACTTCGGACACTATTTGGGCATCCACACAGAATAAGACGGTCAAATGGCACCATATATATATATATATATATATATATATATATATATATATATATATATATATATATAGCAGAACACTTTTGAGATGCAGCGGATGTACTAAAGAGGTTGCCTGCACTTGTCAGTCTTTTTTGGAGTGTTGCAGGGCGGTGTGGGACCCATGCCAGACAGGATCAAAGAAGTACATCGAGAAAGTTGAAACAAAACCAGCACGTTTTGTACTATCGAGAATTAGGGGAGAGAGTGTCAAGGATATGATACATGGGTTGGGGTGGACACCATTAAAACAAAGGCGGCATCTTCTGACGATATTTCAATCACCAACTTTCCTCTTCCAATTTGAAAATATTTTGTTGATGCCGATCTACACAGACAGAAACGATCATCAAAATAAAATAATGGAAATTAGACTTTCCAGAGAAAGGTATAGGTGACCGTTTTTCTACGCGCTGTTCGAGAGTGGAATAATAGTGAACTATAGCGAAGCAGGTTCGATGAACACTCTGCCAGGCACTTAAGTGTGAGTTGCAGAGTACCCACTTTTTGTTTCGAACGATCAGTCCTATCATATCCCTGAATATTGACCACCTCTCCAGAGACACATTGTATAATGGCAGCACTATCTTACGGTAGTTAGATGTCGACGACACATGAGTGTTGAGGATTTCCAACAACCAGTGGAAAATTGCGAGCTGGACATTGCAAGAAGAGACAGTAAAACAACGAAATTATAAGAGAAATACTGGAGTTGAAAACGTGGCAGTGAGTGCTACAAAACTGAAATGGAGATAGGCTGGCCGTATAAAGATCCGAAATGATGGTAGATGAACTACGGACATTGTATGTTAGATTCCTCGTGATAAGAAGATACCTCGAGAACGAGCGAAAGAAACAGGTGGGACAAACTTGTATGCAGAAAGCTACGGAGAATTATGAAAGAAATCTATAACCTATCCAGCAATGGATTATAAATGATTCATTGTGAAAATTGTTGACCTGAGACCCGGATTCGCGTTCCGATCTGACGCAGTGTTTCAGTCTGCCAGGAAGTTCCAAACCAGTGCACACTCCGCTGCACAGTGAAAAGTCATTAAGCTTACCTACTTAACTGTATTTGTGAATTAAAATATACCACCAGCTCGAAATCAGCGGTTTCGTATGCACGTACCTATGACTGCTGGGTGGTTAATCATGGTGAGTGAACTACACCATACTGTTCGGCATTCACCTCACTTTCAGCGTACAACTACTTTGCAGCACTTACGCGTGGCACGTGAGGATTTTGTAGTCTATTCTAATCCACGACACATCTCTCTTCGATTTCGTCTTAACGTCTGTCCCTTTCTTCCTTACGGTCTGTCGTACCGCGTCTATGTCGCGCCCACGCAAGAGCTTGTTTGTGTAATGCCTCCTGAGGATTCCCTAACAAGTGATCTTCCCAAGTCGATTGTGTTGTCTCAGACGCGAGCTTAACAGTGGCCTCCACCCGCATCAGCTCTTACGTCTTCATTCCGAAACGATCCATTTGCGTCACGCTGCTGCATTGTGTCGGGGAATTACTTTCAATTGCTCTCGACTCGTTCAAGACACTTCACCAACAGACCAGTTTTTGAGTGGCGGGAATCGTGTTTTACCATTTCATTACGTGTCCGCAAACAACGGTAGCGTGTACGCTAGTCTCATGAGCGCAGTGTCGTAGCACGCCACGTCTTCTTTTTTTATATTGGTCGATTATCAATTATTAAACTTCCACACGCGGAAATAGCCAAGTGAGATATCGCACTGGTGAAGGCACTGGATGCCCCTTCGTGAAGAGAGGGGCTCGAACCTCAGTTTACTGAATCAGATTTCGAATTCTTGGGGTTTCCCTAGAAAAATTACAGGATGGTTATTTCGAACAGCCCTGCCTGCCTAACCACTTTTTTATCCGGAGCTTGTGCTGCAGCTCCAGTGCAATTATCATATACCGGAGTGCTGAATCTTAAATTTTCTTCCCTGTTTCACATGGAGAGGCAAATTCAGTGCAAACATGGTAGTAGCCGAAAATGGTAACAAAAAGCGAAGGTAACGTAAATCTGTTAGCTGATGAAAATTAAAGGCGTCGTATGAGACAGTATAGAATTTGAGATAGGAAACAAGAGTTCTGTTTTACAGTTTGATATTTAGTACAGTAATAATACAAGACCAAGAACGAAGTACTCGAATTGAAAAGGATGTAAGACATGGTTGTGCTATTTCGACCCTACTGTTCAGTCTAAAATTCAGGTTGGAAAAGTACCAATGGCAATATTCGTTAATGACATTGCAATCCTCAGTGAAAGTGAGGAAGAATTACTGGAGTTAAAAAGGAATTAGATATAAAATTAACATAAAAGTTGAATACTACAAACCAGACGAAGTGAGGAAATGCTGGTGCTTTGGAGGTGACGGACGACGTAAAGAAGAAAAAAAAAGGCTATTTGCAAGCACGCAAATCCGGTGAAATGAAGTCTGCTAGAACCAGACATCACTCCTAATTTGAGGAAGAACTTTCTGAGGAAAAAAATCGTAACACCAAGAAGGAATTGTGCGACATAAACGAAAGTTAGTAGGCGAGTTTCTACATCTGAAAGATGACGACTGTTCGGATTTCACGCCAGTCACGTTAGAGAGGCGCTATGAGGATGCATATCGGGTTTGCTTGAAATACATGCTGTAACTGTCGTAAGTGTTGGTTAGTTTTGAGATTGGACGAGGTGAGTCGGTGTTGGTCAAGAATGCCTTTAAGGCCACAAAGGCGACAAAGACCTCACTGAGTTTAAACGAAGTTGTGTGATACGGCTACGAGAAGGTGGAATACTGCAGAAAGATTTGGCAGTATTGTAACCACTGTACATGGTTGCTGGCAGCGATGGTCACCAGAATGTACGGTAGCAAGAAGACTGGACTCCTCGTGACCACATGGCACTACCGAAAGGGAAGACCATCGTATTCGGCGTGTGGCTCTGACGCATCGAACCGCATTTACAGCAGTAATCTCAGCAGCAGTTGGCACCACTGTGACACAACGAACTGTTATAAGTAGGTTACTTCAAGCACAGCTCTGAGCGAGATTCAATGTACCGTGCGTTCCACTGATCCCAAACCACCGCCATTTGCAAATTCAGTGGTCTCAAGCAAGAGCTTGCTGGATGGCAGGGTAAAGGTCTGTTGTGTTTCCTGATAAAAGGTGGTTCTGCCTCGGTGTCAGTGATTGCTTACGACGCGGCTAGCCGAGGTCCTGCAACCGACCCGTCTCTGTTCTAGACACACTGTTCCTACACCTGGAATTATGGTCTGGGATGCGATTTCGTATCACTGCAGGAGCAGTCTCATGGTTATCCCATGGACCCTGATTGCAAATGTGTATGTAAATCTGGTGATTCTACCTGTTGTGCTGCCATCCATGAACAACATTCCAAACGGTATATTTTCCAAGAGGATAACGCTTGTCCACCTACCGCTGATGTAACCCAACATGCTCTACAGAGTGCCGATATGTTTCTTTGGCCTGCTCGATCGCCAGATCTGCCTCCACTCGAGCATGTATGAGACCTCGTCGGACGACAACTCCAGATTCAAAATGGTTCAAATGGCTCGGAGCTCTATGGGACTTAACATCTATGATCATCACTCCCCTAGAACTACTTAAACCTAACTAACCTAAGGACATCACACAACACCCACCCATCACGAGGCAGAGAAAATCCCTGACCCCGCCGGGAATCGAAACCGGGAACCGGGGCGTGGGAAGCGAGAACGCTACCGCACGACCACGAGATGCGGGCGACGACTCCAGGGTCATCCAAAAACAGCATTAACCGTATTGACTAAGTACAAGAGCCATGGAACTCCATCCCACAAACTGATACAATGCAAGCACGTTTGCATGCTTGCAATCAATGTTCTGGCGGTTACACCGGTTATTAATGTATCGCAACTGCAATTTCTTATCTCTCGAAGACATTAACCTGTGATCTTGCAGTGTTAATCACTTAAATATGATACTGAGACAAATGTACACCAAGTTACTCACTTTTTAGTGTTGCATTTTTTTTCCCGACAGTGTATATTTGGATCAGAGTGTTGTACGAAAGTGAATAATGGACTGAGGAGAACTGGAAAGGATGAAATTCTAAGGTTCTGAAATGTGGTACTGCAGAAGAACGCTGAAATTAGGTGGGCCGACAAGAAAGTTAGGAAGTTCTCCGCAGAATCGGCGCAAAAGTCAAAGTACTAACGAAAAGGGGCAGGATGATAGGTTGTGTGTTAAACTTCCATGGTACCGGAGGAACCTACAATTGTAGAAGGTAAAAACTGTAGGGAAAACAGAGATTGGAGCACATCCAACAAACAATTAAGAAAGCTGTGTGTAAGTACTATTCTGAGGTGAAGAGGAAGTCTGGAGAGGAAGTCGTGGAGAGCCACATCAAACCAATCAAAAGACTGATGGCAAAAAAAAAAATGTTGCTGAAATGCCCGGAATATTTTAGCTTTATCGGAATTAGTTGATAAGCCCGATGAGACGAAATTATTTAGTAGTGTATAATGTTGTTTGTATTCAGTGTCAATGACAACAGAACTCAGATACATGAATATGTATTCTCTACTCAGACGTCAACGTTCGTCAAAATCGATATTTTTAATTACAAAATTTTCTTCACAACTAAATTACGACTTTTTGAACACCAGTAAATTGGTAAAATAAGAACACTCCAAACAACATTCTTTGGAAAAACAAGTACTCTGTCACATAATTTAATTCGTTTTTATTCATTTCTCCAGAGCACATTCTAGCTAACTGACATATGAGCAAATACAGATGCTAATTACAAAGGTTAAAATTTAAGTGTTTTGCAACATTCACAAAGCACGTCACCGCTGTTTAGTCTACATTTGCATCACAATATGTATTTTTCTATTTCACTTTCGAATTCATGTATCTTTCAATTATTTGTTTATTAAAACATATTATTTAACTGAACTGTTTAGAACACATCCAACGACAATATTTTAATTAACCTATCCTGCTTTCACCATAGAAAAGTACTGGGTGTCAACGTAGAATAATGTGTTTGCTGATGTCCAAGGGTTGATTGTAATGAAGGAATGAGAGCATATTTCGTCTACACGATGTTGGAAGAATTACTCAACAAAATAGATATTGGCATACAACAATGTCTACAAACATGTAATTACACAGAATATTATATTAATTTATTGTACAACTTGTGACTTTTGACCCGAAAGCCATATAGCCGTTAAACAGGATCAGAAGTTATGTATTTCACAAAAGTAATGAGCCTGCAAAACCTGTTTAACTATGCATTAGATATGTTTCACTCTTGCTGCCACAGTTGACCGTCATAGTGACGTTACATGCTATTTACGAGATGGACATCAGTCCCGAGGAAATTTTTGGAGGCCAGATGGATGACAGGCTTCATTTATCTCCCCAAAGAATTTGAGAGATGTTTTCAGAATGTGGACCCGGTCACTTCTGGACATTTCATGTAGTGCTGCCATCATCTACGAGAATTTCAAGTGCTATAACAGCTTGTTGAAAGAAATACGTTTCCTGTTTAGGCTGTTAATACCGTTTTATCTTTGCTGGAAGAGCTCCGTATGGACAGGCGTCCCCATCCGTGAAGAGGAAATCTGGATAAAACGTGCAGCTGAAAAGATGTTCGCGTGGTTGTGGTATCTCTTTTCTCTATCTCTGATCGTTTACAATCTTTCTTCCTTCGCAAACGAAAATATAAGGTTCTGTAAATCTATAAAAACTGGTATCTATCCACATCAAACTATATTCTATTCACGATGTTCCATGATTTTAACGACTTCCATTTAGCCTGCAGAGGACGATAAATATTCTGTAAAGCTAAAATGAATTCATCGGTTGTAGTGCTCTTGAAGCATTAATGATTCAGTTTAGTTTTCAAATCAAGGAGTCATTTTAAGTGCCTTGTGGATGGGTCTTCTTGACATAAGGTCCAAGAGGGATATTTTAATATTATGTATGTTTCAAACAGGTCTTCTTTAGTTCTTCCAGGTATATGTCTCTCCCTTATCAGGAGCCAACTCATGAATGACTGGAACATTCCGGGGTGAGTAGCAGATGTGGGTTTTAGGGAAAGATCAGCGAGGTACTCTGGTTAAAACTATGTCTACAAATTCAGCACCTAAGTCCTGATATAAGTTACACTTATATTGATACACTTGGCCTGTATAACTCAGCATAGCATTGACTCCCTTCAGCAACTTATAGTATACAATTGAATACCCTTAATTATATTACATACTACAATTTAGAAAGTGTTCTGTAGGAAATGGAAAGTCTGTTCAACTGGAATTTTGTTTCACGAAGCAATAAAGAGAATCCCGTTTCTTGGATTTGGTAGCTCCTTGAAAGTTCCTGGGACCAGTGTCACATAACTGTCACATATCGATATGTGCTATTATTTCATTCTCTACCACTATTATATGATTATTACTTTGTTTGTACTGACTTTATGCAAGGGGAGGGGGGGGGGGGGGACGATGTGTTTTTCTTACTGGGTTGGTCTCAAGGTTGGCAGTGAATCTCATTAGGGGTTACGCGCCTCCACAGGGAGATTGGAAGTTTTCGCAGGAGTGAGGCTACTGCCTGCTTTGTGCTATTGGGGACAGAGTTGTCATCCTGGCCTAGCTTCGGGCAGAGTCTGGCACGTCTGTCTTTTTCGCATGGACATCAAAGGCTAATACGTTACGGCACCACCAGCCAGTGTTGCTTCCAAAATTTTTGTTATGTACTATAATTGAGTCATCGCGTCAGCATGCTTGAAGGGAACGGCCGACTGATGGACGAAACGCTGCTCCAGCCAGGTACGACTCTTATGTTTGTTAGCGTTTTCTATGCCAAGAGTGGAAAGCTCCTGTTACGGTCCTTTATTCTTTTGTGTGTCGGACGTGGTACAGCGAGGAGTCATCCATACAGAGTTTCTTGAAAGTAGAGAGTGCAGGGCAGTGAGCTTTGATCATGGCATTTGTCTGTGACCCATCTTTGGAAGGGATTCGTCTGCAGCCGCCTTCTAGTGCTGACTGGTGCTCGCTAGCTGATTAGGAGGAGAAATGTGTCGAAAATTGTGATAGCGCAATCTACATCCTCAGCGGCTCATTACTTGCTTGCCTTGTCCCCCTAATTGTGTTGCTTGGCTTGCACATTATTTGTGGCATTTTGTCATATCGTTAACTTTGATTTCGCGACCAGTCCAGGACAACAGATCTTGTTGCATTCTTTCCGTGTACTCTTCCACAGTTTTTGGCCATTTCCCGGAGAGTTAGACATTTTATAATTTGATCTGTGTTTTAGCCACCTTTCCTCTCTGTTAATTTTCCTGTGATTCAGGTCAATCATTAGAGCAAATAAATAAGTCTTTATCTTAGTGCTGACTTACATATGAAGGCTCCCCACTGTCCAACATCTTTGTCATGTCCAATCGACCCATTAAAAATAAATATTATGTCTTGTACACTCAGTTTTTTGGTCTCACTGTGATGGTATTTTCGATATGCACAGTGGCCCAGATCAGTTCTACGTATTAAGAATTCAGGGAGAATGAAGAGCACTGCAGTAGCTCGTCTTGTATGAGCAAAGGCTTTTTTTTATTAGAAGCGTTCCATATATCACTCTTCAGGTTAGGTCTAGGACACACCAGACTAATAACTTTCACCAAGAAGGTAAATCGCTATAACCTACAAGATCACAGACAAATCAGGTAACAAATTTTTTACATGTCAATCGTTCCTGACATCTTTTCAATGTAGTGACATTAATCAGCAATTTGTATTTAACGTATACGTGATTGTAGCAGGAAGATAGCGGCAATTTACAAAGTAGGTGGGAAATGAGGGAAATCGACAGGAAAAATGAAAACGACCACTCTAAAAGCTGGACAAGATACCCCGTTCAACTGTAACTGGGCAACCTGTGTAGGAAATAAATACTTCCTTCACGAAATACAGTCGCATTAGAAGTTAACGAAAAGCGGTACAGTACACGCATATGTGATTCCACCTTCGTTGTGAACGAAGTGAAGTCACTTGCTAGAGTTTACACCACACTGTCACAATGATGTTGAAAAATAATCATCTGTATCGAAGTCGATACTTAACAGCCTTTCCGCCCACATCCTTCACTACGCCGATTCTGTAGCCTAAGTGATATTTTAAGTTTTTAAATACCATTCTGTACTAATGTGATTACTCGTGTGCTGTAACGATATCTAAGCCATTTTTGTGCAGTTAGTAAAGAGCATTAAAGCTGACAGGTCCTTGGATTAAGAGCAATGCGTTCTCTGAATGTTGGGGAGAGTGGGAACCGTGAGAGAATGTTACGGGTTGCGAATAAAAGCCATCGCGCATGGTCTCGGAATGTGCTTCCAAGAAGATCAGAATACTGGTGCCGATGAATACCAGCGAGCGGCAAAAAAAACATAATTGTGCCCCCAGAACTGGCAGTCCGAGACTGGAAGGCGGGCACAATCTCAACGGATCAATAAACAAGCAGTTAGAGTAACACAACAAGAATTACGGTTAAAATTCATGAGAGAAGTACAAACTTAAAACCGAGACAAGACTGGCTCAACAAGGAAGTAGGACCACCCCTGGCCAGTGAAGCGAAGTACACTCTAAGACAAAAAGAAGCTACTCACCACGAAGGAATTATCCGAATGGGACACAAATCTGAAGATGTGATGTAAATATACAGACAAAGAAATGACTACAACTTTAGGAGAATTGGATGACTTGTTCAAGACAAAGAGTTATACAAAGTGAGCAAGTCAGTAATGTATTGGTTCACCTCCGGCCTTCATTCAAGCAGCTATTCGGCCTGGCAGTGATTGAGTGAATTGTTGGGTGTCCTCTTCAAGGACATTCTGACGAACGGGCGCGTTAGACCGTCAAAATCAACGGGGAAATAAAACGATTCCGCTATGTGATTGATACTCTGTTGTACGGACGCACAACGGAAGCAACCTTCAAAAATTGTACAATTTTCTGGGCCATATTCAGACGAAAAATCAGCACCACTATGGAGATGGTAAATGCAGGCTACGTACCATTCTTAAATGTGTTAATCTACAGAAGGCGTGACAATACTCTAGGGCACAGAGTTTTTGAAGAAGTGCACCGACAGAGACAGTTATTTAGGCAGCCAGCCCAGAAGCAAACCGCTCTGAACACGGTTGTTGAGAGCATTCTATATCAGTGGCTGTTGGATATTGCGGTCAGAGTTCGATCTCCTTAGGGAAACGATGACAGTCAATGGTCGTGATGACCTTTCCATAAATAGGGACTTCGAGTGAAGCAGTAATAACCATAACACCGATAATCGTAATTAAAAAAGAGGAACGGGGAACCTACCGTACATTGCTTTTTACTAGAATAAATGAGCACATTAAAAGTATCCTTCGGAAGAATTGTATACGGACTACATTTTACAGTCAACACGATATAAAAGTCGTCTTTCGACCTACAACGAAGGTGTCCCACGGCATCTATAGTGCGGGAGTACGTAAAGTGACGTGTGGTTGGGGCGAAGTATATAGCGGCAAAACTGGACAACGTATAATCAGCGGCAGGGGAGCCCCAAGAAGAATGTACAAGACTGTGGATTTTAGAAACATCAAATGCTAGCCAGAGAAAGTAATATTTCTAGGATGAAAGTCTGTGAACGTGTTGTATTATCAAAGAGTGAATACAGTTTCAATAGACATGATGGCTACAGCCCTCAATTGTCGTTTCCACCATCCATGACGCAAGTGAACGTCCATCGAAAGCGAGTGGCCGAACAAACGTTGATGATAAAAGTATCCGGAGATCCGTATGTAATGCGAAATTGACAACTATATGCCAGCAGAGGCAGACTCACAAATATACTGTTGTTGTTGTTGTGCTCTTCAATTCAAAGAATGGTTTGATGCAGCTCTCCTTGCTACTCTATCCTGTGCAAGCTACTTCATCTCCCAGAACCTACTGCAACCTACATCATTCTGTATCTGCTTAGTGTATTCATCTCTTAGTCTCCCTCTACGATTTTTACCCTCCACACTGCCCTCCAATGCTAAATTGGTGATCTCTTGATGCCTCAGAATATGTCCTACCAACCGTTTCCTTCTTCTAGTCAAGTTGTGTCACATATTCCCTTCTCCCCAATTCTGTTCAGTGGCTCCTCATTAGTTAAGTGATCTACCCATCTAATCTTCAGCATTCTTCTGAAGCACCACATTTGGAAAGTTTCTATTATCTTCTTCTCTAAACGATTTATCGTCCACGTTCCACTTCCATACATGGCTACACTCTTTACAAATACTTCCAAAAAAGACTTCCTGACACTTAAATCTATACTCGATGTTAACAAATTTCACTTATTCAGAAACGCTTTCTTTGCCATTAGCAGTCTACGTTTTATTTCCTCTCTACTTCGACCATTATCAGTTATTTTGCTTCCAAAATAGCAAAAGTCATTTACTGCTTTAAGTGTCTCATTTCCTAATCTAATTCTCTCAGTATCACCTGATTTAATTTGACTACATTCCATTAACCTCGTTTTGCTTTTGTTGATATTCATCTTATATCCTCCTTACAAGACGCTGTCCATTCCGTTCAACTGCTCTTCCACGTCCTTTGCTGTCTCCGACAGAATTACAATGTCATCGGTAAACCTCAGAGTTTTTATTTTTTATTTCTTCTCCATGGATTATAACTCCTACTCCAAATTTTTCTTTTGTTTCCTTTACTGCCTGCTCAACATACAGACTGAACAACATCGGGGACAGGCTATAGCCCTGTCTCACTCGCTTCTCAACCACTGCTTTTCTTTCATGGCCTTCGACTCTTAAAACTACCTTTTGGTTTCTGTACAAATTGTGAATAGCCTTTCGCTCCTTGTATTTTACACCTGCCACCTACATAATTTGAAAGAGAATATTCCAGGCAATATTGTCAAAATTTTTCTCTAGGTCTAAAAATGCTAGAAACGTAGGTTTGCCTCTCTTTAATCTATCTTCTAAGATAATTCTTAGGATCAGTATTGCTTCAAGTGTTCCAACATTTCTACGGAATCCAAACTGACCTTTTCCCAAGGTCGGCTTCTACCATTTTTTCCATTCGTGTGTAAAGTTTTGCAGCCGTGACTTGTTGAACTCATATTAGGTCTACAAGTTTGCTTCCGCCGTTCTGCAGTAGACGGAAATAGTGAAAAGTAGTGATACAAGTCGTTGGTCGTAAGTGTCATACTGTAAGCTTAGAAATTCGAGAATATAACACCATCAGAATATTAGTCGAATTTTGATTGCATCTTAAATTTATTTTCGGCTGAATATGCCAACTTACGAGCCCAGCTCTCGTCATCTGCAGAAGGTTTCAATTTTCTGCTTTGATATGAAGAAATCTGCGGCTGAGGCTCATAAAAAGTTGGGTAAGACCTATGATGAGACGCCTGATAGGGACAGAACTTCGCATAAAACGGTTTCCATGCTTCAAGAACGGTGATTTCGTCGTTGAAAACTGGCATGGTTGTGAAAGAGAGAAACCTTACGATGCTACTGTAACCGAAGAGATCGTTATCGAAAGAAATTGATGTGTTTGAGCCGAGTACTGAAAGACAAACGGCCACAGTACAACGATAGACACGAAAAGGTGATTTTGCAGCATGGCAGTGCTCGACCCCATGTCGCAAAACCCGCCAAAACACCCCTGGAAACGTTGAAATGGGACGTACTACCCCACCTGCCGTATTCTCCAGACACTGTTCGCTTTGACTAACAACTTGGCACAAGGCATCGTTGCCCAGCGCTTCCTGTCAAAATGGTTCAAATGGCTCTGGGCACTATGGGACTTAGCTTCTGAGGTCATCAGTCCCCTAGAACTTAGAACTACTTAAACCTAACTAACCTAAGGACATCACACACATCCATGCTTGAGGCAGGATACGAACCTGCGACCGTAGCGGTCGCGCGGTTCCAGACTATAGCGCCTAGAACCGCTCGGCCGGCACTTCCTGTCATATGAACAATTTCAAAAGTGGATCGATGCATGGATCTTCTCGAAAGACGCCTAGTTCTTTCGTCGCGCGATTCCTATGCTGCCCGAAAAGTGGGAGAATGTAGTGTCCAGGGATGGCCAGTACTTTGAAACGTACATTTTTTGTAAGATGCTCACAATAAAGCTTCGATCTTCGGAAAAAAACGGCGCAATCAAAGTTGTAGCCCCAGTAAATATATATAGATATAAAAGGAAAAAAGTAGTAACAGCAGAATAGTACGGTCAAAAGAGATCAGCGACCTCGAACGTGGACTAGCTTTTGGTTGTCACCTGAGTAACAAATCCATCAGGGACATTTCAACACATCTAAAACTGCACAAGTGACAGTCGGTGACGTGACTGTGAAGTGCAAACGTGAGGAACAACAGCAGCTAAACACACACCAGGCAGCCTCCAATACTGATGGACAGGACATATCCAGCACTGTAGATATTAGTTGTAAAAAATCGGATAAAGTCTGCGGAAGGAAACACACGGGAGTTTCGAAGGGCTACAAGTAGTCCAGCTAGCACAATGACTGTGCGTAAGGAGTTAGGACGAATGTGGTGCATTGGTCGAACAGTTCCTCATTAGACGCACATTTCTGTAGTTAGTGCGAAGCGACGATTGAAGTAGTGTAAAGGGAGACTTCACTGGAGAGTGTGCAAAATCCCCTGTCCACGGTGTATTTGCCTAACCCAGAAAATTAACTGTGGGCAACCCACACCTTTAGACACATTCCATGAATTCTATTTGCATACCTTCTAATCGATAACGCGATTTTAGGCCCTAGGCGTAGACCCTAAGGCGAGGGATGTGCACAATAATTTAATAAGACAGGAAGGTGTCTGAGAAAAAAAGGTCTTTCCCTTAAAAACTCTAATTTATTCATTAAAACATAGTCCGATCCTATAAGCTGAGTGGACAGTGCGACGGAATGTTATACCTAACGGTCCGGGGTTCGATTCCCGGCTGGGTCGGAGATTTTCTCCGTTCAGCGACTGGGTATAGTGTTGTTCTTATCATCATTTCATCCTCATCGACACGCAAGTCGCCGAAGTGACGTCAACTCGAAAGACTTGCACCAGGCGAACGGTCTACCCGACGGGTGGTCCTAGCCACACGGAATTTCCATTAAAACATAGGTGGTCACAACTCACGGAAGGGAGACACAATTGACTGATGTTATCTGTAAGAAAATAAAAATTACTGATTATATGAATAGCAGTGTTAATCGACTGCATGAGCAATCACAAAGTTTGGTGACTGAATGAAAGGTTTACACTGAAACGTCCTCTTTGAACAATTATACATAACTGTGCTTAAACTGACTCACAATATTTTTAGCGCAACGGAATCTGACTTCCAAAAATCCCTACGAAAGAATGGCCCTGACTAACATTAACCTATACCTTTCACAAATCACTTACCTCACAAAAATCTTCGTTACTCAAGCTACTGCAATAAAACGAGCGCCACTACTGCCAGCTAAATAAAAGATTCAAACTATGGGAGGCACTAACTACTGATAGGTATAGTTAGCAAATGAAAGATTTTAATAGAGAACAAACAATGTATTTACCTTAGTAGTCATAATATATATATTACTTCATGACACCAATTCTTACAAATTTCAAAACTCCGCCATCTCTCTCCCCACGTCCACCACTGCTGGCGGCTCACCTCCAACTGCGCAACGCTACGCGCTGTTAGCATCCAGCTGCCGCTGCTCAACACTACAATGGCAGACAACAATGCAAACTAAACACAGACTGCGCACAGCACAGCCAGTGATTTTTCATACCGAGCGCTAAGTGGCGTTACCAATTAAAAAAAAAACCTAAACATCCTACTTACAACACTTACAACACATGCACGACGAACGTGAGACAGGTGATCGTATATGATTCGACAACCGCGGAATAAGAATGACCTAACACGCCGATGCTGCTGCGATTGCTCGTTATAATTTAATTACCGTGCGCCGTGATGAACAGGGCGTGTGGTTACAACTGCAACACCGTTTTATGGACATCTGCAGCCTCGGAAGTCGCTGTGGTCAGCACAACATCACAGTCTAAAATCGGAGCCTTCTGTACGCCCTCTCTACATAAATTCGATGCCGTTTCCACCGATTCTCACTCAAATTCGATGTCATTTGCGACGCGTCTCGGACAGGCTTTCTCTTACACCCTGCTCTCCTTTCCCACTAAACGCTGCCAGTACCCAATAGCGAAAATACAAAACACAACGGCCCATTTCTCTGCGGCACAGTCACTCCAAAACGGTGTTTCAAATGGTTCAAATGGCTCTGAGCACTATGGGACTCAACTTCTTCGGTCATCAGTCCCCTAGAACGAAGAACTACTTAGACCTAACTAACCTAAGGACATCACAGACATCCATCCCCGAGGCAGTATTCGAACCTGCGACCGTAGCGCCTAGAACTGCTCGGCCACCGCGGCCGGCACAGTGTGTCACACTCACACGCCAATCATATATTTTTTCTCTCTCCTACTACTAAAACACGTCAGGTCTACACTCATGCTCATAAAATAAGGATAATGCTGATACATGGTGAAACAACGCTCTGGTGCGCGGTTTGCGGGTTTAAATCACCTCAGGATATGACCATGCGGTGCATGTGACCTGCGGTTGTCGCACGGTGGCGCTGGCAGCAGTCCACATACGCAGCAGCGAGTAAGTGTGCAGACGTTTTCAGGGGTGCTAATGGTGACTGTGTGTTGAAAATGGGTCAAAGAACACGTAGTGATGACGTTATGAGGGGTAGAATACTAGGATGACTGGAGGCTGGTCAAACACAGCAGGTCGTTGCACCGGCACTCCGTGTGCCACAGAGTGTGATCTCAAGATTATGGCAACGATTCCAGCAGACAGGAAACGTGTCCAGGCGCTACAATACGGGACGTTCACCGTGTACAACACTGTGATATCTCACCATCAGTGCCCGCAGACGGTCACGGAGTACTGCTGGTAGCCTTGCTCGGGACCTTACCGCAGCCACTGGAACATTTGTCTCCAGACACACAGTTTACAGACGATTGAACAGACATGGTTTATTTGCCCAGAGAGCTGAAACGTGCATTCCACTTACCCCTGGTCACAGGAAAGCCCGTAAAGCCTGGTGTCAAGAACACAGTACGTGGTCATTGGAACAGTGGTCTCAGGTTATATTCACGGACGAATCCAGGTATAGTCTGAACAGTGATTCTCGCCGGTTTTTCATCTGGCGTGAACCAGGAACCAGATACTAACCTCTTAATGTCTTTGAAAGGAACCTGTATGGAGGTCGTGGTTTGATGGTGTAGTATGGGATTATGATTGGTGCATGTACACCCCTGCATGTCTTTGACAGAGGAACTGTAACAGGTCAGGTGAATCGGGACGTTATTTTGCATCAGTACGTCCGCCTTTTCAGGGGTGCAGTGGGTCCCATCTTCCTCCTGACGGATGCTAACGTACGGCTCCACCGAGCTGCCATCGTGGAGGAGAATCTTAAAACAGAAGATATCAGGCGAATGGAGTGGCCTGCCTGTTCCCCAGACCTAAACCCCATCGAGCACGTCTGGGATGCTCTCTGTCGACGTATCACTGAACGTCTTCAAACCCTAGAACACTTCAGGAGCTCCGACAGACACTGGTGCAAGAACTGGAGGCTACACCCCAGCAGCTGATGGACCACCTGATCCAGAATATGCCAACCCGTTGTGCGGCCTGTGTACGTGTGCATGGTGATCATATCCCTTATTTATGTCGGGCTACATGCACAGGAAACAGTGGCGTTTTGTTACACATGTGTTTCGGGACGGTTTTCTCAACTTATCACCTATTCCCTGGACTTATAGATCTGTGTCGTGTGTGCTCCCCATGTGCCTATGGTAATAGCGCCTGTTTTGTGTAGTGCCACGTTTGTGGCACCACATTCTGCAATTACCCTTAATTTATGGGCATGAGTATAACTCTGTGCTCGTAACGTCACACTCTAAAGTACCAATCGCACGTTTTAGCGCTTATTCCAACAGCCTCGTATCAGAGGACGTCTGAAATTAGGAATGAAAGCTCACGAGCCTAGCGTATTATTTTCTGCAGCCGGTGTTTTCTATTGCTGCCGATGGCTAACTACAAGGGCTGTTTGCCAAGCATGAACCTACAAGCCAGTGGCGCTTCTCCTCCCCCGGACAGACACTAGACTGCGCAAGGTCGTAAAGCTGGAAATGGTTTGGTACTCCCTGGGACGTCTTGGCAGTCCCAGTTCCCCAAACTCCACCTGAGACTCAGACCTCGGCTGTCAGAAATGTGCGTTTCCTGTAGCATTCGTTCTCTCTTCGCCCCATCTCACCTCCAATCCACGCAAAAAAGCATAGCAAGGTTGGAAAGCGGATAATGTCTTGTGCCAAGAGTAAAATATTTTCATGTGTGTTTCGTGGTTAGGTTGTGGTCCCCTTAACGCACTTACGGAAACGCTAAATGCAGAAGGGCACAAACATATTTTACAGCATTGTGTTCTGTGTACAGTAGAGGAGCAGTTCGGAGACGATGAATAAGTGTATTAGCATCGTCTATGAGGTAATTGTTTGTGGGCCAGAAGATTCCTGGAATCGATCTGTCTGCCCAGAGCCCTGACCTGAACACAATGTAACGTGTTTGGAATGAGTTAGAACGTCGACTACGCTCAAGATCCAAGCGTCCAGTATCACCATCTTCTCTGCTTTCGGCTGTTGAGTAAAAATGGGCTGCTGTTCCTCCAAGGAAATCCACACATCATTGAAAGTTACCCCACCAGAGTCCGAGCCGCGATAACGGCCAAGGATGGATACATCCCACGTTAATGTCCACTAGGAATCGAGATACTTTTAATCAGATAGTGGATGTTTATAGTAGATGTCTTTTCGGTAGTAATCATTTCTTCATGACGCTACTTGGAGAAGATGACACTGTAGGAGTGATACAGTAATAATAGTAGCAGACCGAGGGAATAGCTTGTTCCTGTCCACAGAAGATGACTAAGACAAAATTTCCAGTTGGTACAATGAATGGTAGCTACCCCTAAATGTGGAAAAAATGTAAGTTAATGCGGATGAGTAGGAAAATCAAATCTGTAATGTTCGGAACCAGTATTACTAATGTACTGCTTGACACGTTTAAATATCTGGGCGTAACGTTGCAAAGCGATATTTGATGGAACGGCCATGTGAGAACTGTGGTAGGGAAGGCGAATGGTCGGTCGATTTCGGTTTATTGGGAGAATTTTGCGAAACAAAGGCACACCTGTAAAGGAGACCGCATATATAGGACACTAGTGCGACCTATTGTTGAGTGCTGCTTGAGTGTTTGGGATCCGTACCGAGTCGGATTGAAGGAAGACATCGAAGGAATTCAGAGGCGGGGTGCTAGATTTGTTACCGGTAGGTACGACCAACACGTGTTACGGAGATGCTTCGGAAACTCAAATAGGAATCCCTGGAGGGGATGCGACTTTTTTTTGTTTTTTTCGAGAAACTCTAGTGATAAAGTGCAGAGCACCGGTATATGATGCTGGCTGCAGAACAATTCAGCAGCCGCCAACATACACTGCATGTAAGAACCACGAAGATACGATACGAGAAGTATTCCTCGCTCTATTTGCGAGTAGAACAGGAAAGGAAATGAATAGTAGTGGTACACGGTACCCTCTACCACGCACCATACGGTGGATTCCGGAAATGTAGGTGTAGACGAGAACTCACGTGTCTCTTTTGATTGTTTCTTAAAACATTATTCTTCACTTTTTTCTTGGTCAGCTCTAACGCGCTCTCTGGTCTTGGTAGGGGCCTGTCTCACCATGCCCACAGTATGGACCTGCCGCCAACAGCAGTTTGAAGACTTTTTTGACCAGTAACTTCACTTCACAGACAAAAAGGGCGTTTTACAAGAGTAAGTGACAATCTTTCTACAGTGTTCAGCCATTGAGAAACAGCAGTGGAGTTTTGTGTGTGTGTGTGTGTGTGTGTGTGTGACGAGGGCCTCCCGTCGGGTAGACCGTTCGTCTGGGGTGCAAGTCTTTCGATTTGACGCCACTTCGGCGACTTGCGCGTCGATGGGGATGAAATGATGATGATTAGGACAATACAACACCCAGTCCCTGAGCGGAGAAAATCTCCGACCCAGCCGGGAATCGAACCCGGGCCCTTTGGATTAACAGTCTGTCGCGCTGACCACTCAGCTACCGGGGACGGAGTAGTGAAGACGTTTGATGAGGAATGTGATGTAGCTCTTCAGGAGAAACAACAGGCCTAGAGATGTGGTGCTTATAGAACCATTAGTATGATACCACATGTGGTGAAGGTCATTGCAAGAACACTCCAACTGATGGCTGTAATATGAGGGTCGTTCAATAAATAATGCCCACCATTTTATTCTCAGAACATATATATGGTTAAGAGCCAGAATTTGGTGGCAATATACATCAACATGCCTCGTCTATGTCCTATGTTTCTACGTAATCTCTGTAACGTTCTACGGCCGTACGCCAACGTGGTGGAAGAATGTGCATTCCCTACTGGTAAAACCTCTTTTCCTGTAGGCGTAGCCATGTTTTCACTGCATGACTGACGCTCTCGTCTGTTCCCCTTAGAGAATCTTTAAGCGGCCCAAAGAGATGGAAGTCCGAGGGTGCCACGTCTGGACTGTAGGGTGGACGAGGCAATGATGTCCAGTGGCTGTGACAGGACGTCCCGAGCGTGGCTGATCAAGGAGGTCTGTTTTAGCATTTCCTGAGGCTGTAACTGTCTTTGTCCATCACCCAGGTGTACTCCTATCAACTGCAGCATCACCATACACTGCACACAAACGTTTATGGATGTTCACCACGATTTGTTTTTCTGCACACAAGAATTCAATAACAGCACGCTGATTGTAACGTGAGTCGTATGTAGGAGCAATTTTGACGTTGTACTACGGCTCTGCCATCTGCCAGAACGGTTCGAAACTTCACCGGCGCACAGAACAAACATCAAATGTGAAGCACGAAGAGGGGCGTTTGTCCATTTATATTAATAGCTTCTTTTTTTAAAAACAAAGGTGTTGCATTACTTATTGAACGACCCTCGTTCAAAACTGAAGAGGTAATGTGAGAGGGCCAGTTTGGATTTAGGAAAGGGAAAGTAACCAGAGACGCTATGGACATGATGGGGATATTTTGGGAGAGAGTTTTGGCTGTTAAGGGAGAAGTTTGTGCCTGTTCTATAGATCTTAGAAAGGGTCAGCTGGGCGAAATTGGTGAAAAGGAGATAGGAATAAACTGGGGAGACCGGACACTAATTTGTACCTGGGACAAAGAGTTGACACTGAACTACGCAGAAACAAAGAGCGTGGAAATAGGAACAAAATCAGACAAGAATGTTATGTATCCTGGGTCTCTTCAGTATATATGGAAAATGGCTGGCGATAAGGCTTTGAAAGGATGCGGAAATTTCATGGAAGAAAGACGACTTATAAAGACCATTAAATATGCAAGTGACCTGGTAATGCTCGCTAGCTGCACACATGATGAAACTGGAAGGAAATACGGCACTGAAATCAAAAGCGACAAACCAAAAGTGATTCGGATATAAAAACGGGGAAAACCTTTGAGGATGCTGTTCAAGTACTTGGAAAGCTCGCTTACAAAGGCTGTCCACTACACAAATGAAATTCGAACAGACCTCACCACGACAAAAGCCGCATTCAACAAGAATACGGCTCTGGAGATCAGAAAGTTGAGCTTGGAATTAAGAAAGAAACTGATGAAGTGCTCCATATAGAGCATTGCACTGCACGGATCGGAGACGCGGTCTCTGAAAAAACTTAAAAAAGAAATATAGTTACGATGCGACAGCTTAGGTGCACGCTCTCGTAAGTTGCCACTACGAGAGAAGATGAACTACGCCGACCACAGCGCCCTCTGGCCGACGCTGTGTAGCTGAGCGAGTGCCGTCTTGATTTCTGCCCATCTCATCAGGAGCAGACGGTCTGGAAATATCGCTTCTACTACCGAGTGGGCTATCTTGCTACTGAGACTTTGTATTAACCTGGACTATAGCTTCACACCTACATGCTCATCCTAGCCAAACTTATGTGTGCCCTTGATATTTACTTGTGTTTTTGACTCTATTAAAAGTGTTAAAGTTACATGCAGTAACGAAGTGCTTCACCTCTCCTGCTTCTACTCGCTTCCTTCACTCCCGCCCTGTGTTACAAAAGCAGTTCACAGGAGAAGCCCCACACGCCCGACACAAAAAAAATACCTGGAAAATTTTAAAACGTTCTGCTGGAGAATACAGAAGATCAAATTGACAGAACGTGTGACGAAGGGACGATGTACTAAGAAGAGTAGGAGAGAAGAAAACTGTACAGGACGTGGAAAAGGATAATTCAAGATCTGGAAGGCATGAAAGATGGAAGGAGATACAAAACACTAAAGGAAGAAACTGAAGACAGAGAACAATGACGTCAGACATTCTCCATACGAAGACACAGATCTTGTTTTAGGTACAGTGCTACATACACTATTGGCCATTAAAATTGCTACACCACGATGATGACTCGCTACAGACGCGAAATTTAACCGACAGAAAGAAGATGCTGTGATATGCAAATGATTAGCTTTTCAGAGCATTCACACAAGGTTGGCACCGGTGGCGACATGAGGAAAGTTTCCAATCGATTTCTCATACACAAACAGCAGTTGACCGGCGTTGCCTGGTGAAACGTCGTTGTCATGCCTCGTGTAAGGAGGAGAAATGCGCACGACTTTGATAAAGTTCGGATTGTAGCCTATCGCGATTGTGAATTACCGTATCGCGACACAGCTGCTCGCGTTGGTCGAGAACGAATGACTGACAGCAGAATAAGGAATCGGTAGCTTCTGGAGGGTAATACCGAACGCCGTGCTCAATCCCAACGGCCTCTTATCACTAGCAGTCCAGTTGACAGGCATCTTATCCGCATGGCAGTAACGGATCGTGCAGCCACGTCTCGATCCCTGAGTCGACAGATGGGGACGTTTACAAGACAACAACCATCTGCACGAACAGTTCGACGATGTTTGCAGTAGTATGGACTATCATCTCGGAGACCATGGCTGCGGCTACCCTTGACACTGCATCACAGACAGGAACGCCTGCGATGGTGTACTCAACGACGAACCTGGGTGCACGAATGGCAAAACGTCATTTTTTCTGATGAATCCAGGTTCTGTTTACAGCATCATGATGGTCGCATCCGTGTTGGGCGACATCGCAGTGAACGGACATTGGAAGCGTGCATTCGTCATAGCCATACTGGTGTAAAACCCGGCGTGATGGTGTGGGGTGCCATTGGTTACACGTCTCGGTCACTTCTTGTTCGCATTGAGGGCACTTTGAACAGTGGACTTACGTTTCTGATGTGTTACGAACCGTGGCTCTGCCCTTCATTCGATCCCTGCGAAACCCTACATTTCAGCAGGATAACGCACGACCGCATGTTGCAGGTCCTGTACGGGCCTTTCTGGATACAGAAAATGTTCGACTGCTGCCCTGGCCAGCACATTCTCCAGATCTCGTCACAGTACGCCAGTCACTACTCGTGATGAACTGTGGTATCGTGTTGAAGCTGCACGGGCAGCTGTACCTGCACACGCCATCCAAGCTCTGTTTGACTCAATGCCCAGGCGCATCAAGGCCGTTATTACGGCCAGAGGTGGTTGTTCTGGGTACTGATTTCTCAGGATCTATGCACCCAAATTGTGTGAAAATGTAATCACATGTCGGTTCTAGTATAATATATTTGTCCAGTTAATACCTGTTTATCATCTGCATTTGGTGTAGCAATTTTAATTGCCAGTAGTGTAACTATAATGATGCAGCCTAACGACACAGCAGATTTTACCACCAATGACAACGGCCATGAAAGAGTCCAGACTGACATGAAACGAAAAACGGTCTCCACACCCGGTCGCACCAGCGAGAAACCCGCAAGCCAGAAGAGGGCACAGTGTGGGGGTCCGTCCCGCCTCCAGAGGCTGCCCCGCGCCTGCACGCTCGGCCTGCACCGCTGAATGCCGCGGCGTGGCCGGCGGAGCAGGTGGCGCCCTGCGCTGCGGCTGGCAGCAGCCGTGGCCGCCGCCGCCGCCGCCTCTAATTTAAATATCCATGGCGAGTTATTACGGTGCGCTGCGCCGGCTAATGCTACCTGCCACCGGCGCACCGCAGCGGCCCAATACAAATTATTGCCACCCGCTGATAGAACTAAATAGTATGCAAATCCGGCCTCCGGGCCGGGCTAATCCCGCGTTTTCTCGCCGCCGCCAGCGCCGCCATTCGCACGTCACCGCAATCTCGACATTTTAACTGGCAAATTGGATGCACACCGCCGGGGCGTGGCGACGGGCGCCCGGAGGAGAAGGGTGAGTGCGGTTGGCGTTGGGGCAGGGGGGGAGGGGGAGGTCGACGAGTTTCCCCCCCACGCGGCACACACCCAAAGTTCTCCGGCAACGGCGTTGTCGCACGTGCCGATGTCGGACGGACTCCTTGTTAATCGATCTTGAGGTCCACTCTCATGCTCGTAGCTGGTGGGAAGCCAGGCAACGTAACGGCAACGTTCAGTCGTCGATGGTTGGCCCACAGTGGATGGGACATCAAAAATCACATCAGTTGGCAATGACATGAGGGCGAAGCAGAAAACCTTAGCCCCTATTTTTTATTAGACGAACTAGCTAATTACAAATAGACTGAGGTAGATAAAGTTATGGGATATCAATGTGCAATTTAGTACACAGAGTATAAAAGAACAGAACATTGTCGGTGTTGTCATTTGTACTCGGGTGATCCACGTGAAAAAGTATCCGTTGTGATTACGGCCACACGGCTGAAATTAACAGACTTTGGAAAAAAAAATTGTTCAAATGGCTCCAAGCACCATGGGACTTAACATCTGAGGTCATCAGTCCCCTAGACTTGGAACTATTTAAACCGAACTAACCTAAGCCCATCACACACAACCATGCCCGAGGCAGGATTCGAACCTCCGACCGTAGCAGCAGCGCGCTTCCGGACTGAAGCGCCTAGAACCGATCGGCCACATCGGCCGGCCAGGCTTTGAACACAGGACGGTAGTTGGAGGTAGACGCACAGTACATTCCGTTTCGGAAATCGCTGAGGAATTCAATCTCCCGAGGCCCATAGGGTCAATAGTGTGGCGACAATACCACATTTCAGGCATTACCTCTCACACTGGACAATACAGTGGCCGACGGCCTTCACTTAACGACCGAGAGCACCGGGTTTTCCGTAGAGTTGTCAGTGCTAACTGACAAGCAACACTGCGTGGAATAACTGTGAAATCAGTGTAGGACGTACGAAGAACATATGTATTAGGACAGTGGGCCAGTTGGTAATAGCTGATGGTAGGGTTGGACCCCACGAAAACATGAACCAACAGTATTTTCAACAAGGGAGTGTGCAACCCGGCGGGGACCACATAATGATGCGCACTGTATTTACATCGAGTGACCTCGGTCCTCTGGTCCAACTGAACCGATCATTGACTGGAAATGTTTATGTTCGGCTTCTTGGAGACTACTTGCAGCCATTCATGAGTTCATGTTAAAAAGAAAAAGAAAAAAAAAACTGTACAATTTTTATGGATGACAGTGTATCATGGCATCGCTCCGAAATTGTTTGCGACTGATTTGAAAAACATCCTGCAGAATCAGGGCAACACTTCCGCAATTACGGACGGCTATAGAGGCAGTATGATCCAATATTTCTACAGGGGACTTCCAACGATCTGTTGAGTCCATGTCACGTGAGTTGCTGCGTTACGCTGGGCGAAAGGAGATCCTATACGATATCAGCAGGTATTCTATTGTGAGTTAACAAGCATTTCGCTCTCATTTAAGTATATGGCGGAAAAATTCTGCTTTCAGAAATTGTGAAACGAACCCTGTCGCCGAGGGCCGTGTGCCGCAAATGGCTCGGATTCACCACGAGACGGGGAAACTAACAGGCGTCAATTTCTATTGAGGCCTAAGCGCTATAGTGTGCGAGTGAGAGACACGAGAACCTACGTCATAGGAAAACCCAGTAGAAGCCGATTTTTGGCCAAGGAGATGTAGCAATGTTAAATATGGCGGACCTAAGATCGGCCAAAAAGAGAAACATTTATGAAAACTATTTATTCTGTAGTAATGCGAGGGGTGAAGCCACAGTAATTTTAATCTTCTATCCTCCGTAAATTTTCGTGGTGATCCCAATAAAAGTTGAATACTGATGATATCTATAACAGTTTAGGATTTACTGTTAAAGTGAATTTGACAAGTTTTGTAACAAAGAGCTGAATGCTAAAATCTGAAAACTTTTGTATATCTTAACGATCGACATTTCATATAGAAGCGCATCATCAAAGTGACAAACGTTGTAAATATCAACTCTGTAACTTCATTTGTTAAAAATATATAGCAAATTTAAACTATCAGCATGACACCTAATTTAATCATTAATTAATAGAATAACTGTAAAGTTTAGTGCATAATACTGACTTTTGTTCTTTATTTGTTTATCAGAAAGGACATTGGTACAAAGCTACTGGCCGTGACGTTCAGAGTTAAGAAGGAAATTGTGTTGGTTTTATGCAAAAGAATTTAACGTGTATTATGTAATGCTTATTACTTTTACTTTATGTAGAACGTGAACGTGGTCAAGCTTTGATGATTTCAATATGTTAAAATGTAATATAATGTAGAATAAGCTGTAGCCAAGGGCAAAGGAACAGTGCTGGTACAGGCGCGAAAGCGGATAGCTCGGCTGAAGACACTAAAGGGTACAGTATGGGTGGAGACGCGAAAGCGTGAGGTCGGTTTAAGGCAGCTAGGAAGTGAAACGACTTAGAAAATTTCGCATAGTGTGGTATCGTTGGACTTAGTCTCTGAGCGGTGAGGAGTCGCGCGCCTGGTGTGAACTCCATCCTTTCGCGTAGTTAACGAGGTGGACTGTTGGACTCTGAATTCACGACGACATTGTGAATGATCAAACTGTGTCAAATGGAAATGCCCTCGAGTGTAACAGTAATTCTAAATACGACCACTTTCGCTATTAGTTTGCTTTCTGAATGAACATTATTCTAAACGAATCGTAACTTTGTGGCCTACATCATTCATGAGTCGTTAATTTAGTTCCCGATATTATTATTACTGTTATTATAGTTATATTAACTTTGTTTTTTGCAAACTTGCCACCAGCAAGACAATTTAACCAAAAGGTCACAAGTGTCTAATTTATGGCGTGTAATGCGACACGTGCGGTTCAACCCCCAGACGAGTTTGAACCAAGACATTTCGACGAAGAGGAACCGCATGTGAGCCCAAACATCTGTGGGATGTTGGCTTGCACTATGCCTTTTGTAACCTGAGTGTATACTACAATTCCATGAACTTCACATTATTTTCCCAGATAATCTCCACGCCGATTCAGATATTTTTCCTTTCGCAGCACTAATTTTGAGACGCTCCTGTCGTACAATATCTCCAGCTGATTATGGAACCACCGTCGTACTGCTGTTTTCACTTCATCGTTGAACCTGAATCAGTGTCCTGCAAGGAAATTTTCCAACAGATGGGAAAGGAGGGAAATCATCAGGGACGAGATCCGAAATTAGAGAATTAGAGAATTAGAGAATTTCTCAGTAAAATGGCAGGAAATTTTCGATGGTTGTGTTTGCCAATTGTGGCCTCGCATTGTCGTGGAATTTAACCACGTTGTCCACATAAGAATCCTTTGGCGCTTCTTCCTGGGGGCAGTCCGCAGACGTCGCAGTGGGAAACAATGACTGTAGGCACTGTTGGCTGCACCAGTTGGCATAAAATCCAATAGGAGCCGTCTACGATAATCCTGGAAGAGCATTAATATCACTTTCGATGCATATGGCAATGATTGGAATCCGGATGAATCCACACCATACATTGCTGCTTCCATTCCAGCGTGAAATGCAGTATCCACGTTTTATTTCCAGCAATGATGTGGCCCAGGAAAATGTCTTCCTTCTCGGTATACCGTTGCAGATGATTCAGTGAAGCAACCATTCGCTAGGCTTTGATCATGCCGTCCAGCTACTTGGTAACCCAGCGAAATGAAACCTTACAGAGCCTTAAAGACCCGTGAACCATGTCGTAAACCGTCCTATACAAAATGTCAAGCTCCTGTGCAATATCCCTGAGATAAACACACCGATTCGCTTTCACCATTACATCCACATAAGAAACGCTGTACTAAGTTTGCGACGAACGGGGCCTCCCACAACGCTTTAATGCAAGTCTTCACAGCCGTTTGAGAACTCACAACACTACCTCCACCACCTCGTGCTCAAAGCAAGACACTGCATTTCCCTATTGATTATGATGGACGATCGTTTCTTGCTGCATAGAAGACGAAACACTTCTTTGCTTGTACGTCGTGGACATGTGAAGCACAACTTCCATCTTCAACGACTGACAGCAGAGACGTTCCGCGGACCTGTCAGCAGATAAGGATAGGCTAGTCCAAGAAATATCCACCAATGGGAATGGGTGTGTTGAATTTGCATTTACAGCCATATTTGGCTAGAAAAAATAGGGGCAAAGCATTTCTTATTGGCACTCACATTAATTACATCTTCTCCATAACGGGTAAACAACCCATAAATTGTACAAATAGTGGGGATTTTTATCCAACTTTCTGACGTGGAGACGTCTGTACTCTCACTGTATGAATTTCTTGTATGGTAAATTACCGAAAATTTGATTCGCTTGTAACTGCGAGTCTCATAACGCGTATACAATGGTTAATCCCACAAGTAGATCACACCTGTTTCTTTTGCCGGTGACATCATCGTCTCAGTAGGAGTGCATGCCCGCGGCGAATAAGCTCTCTGAAAAGTTAATAAATTGATTCAGCTTGAACGCGTTTGTCTTTCACAAATATTGGGTGTAATAGTAGACAGCTACTGATAGAACCGAAAGTGAGACAATGAAAATATTCATTGGAATGTAATCGAAAATCGGTATTAAAGTCAATATTAAAAAGAATGAAACTTTTCGTCCCATGCGACACGTAAATGTGCTCTGAAGTATACAAGGTCTAGTCACAGCAATATGGCCACCAGACAAAAGACTTAACTCCACCTTTTGCTGCTCAGACCGCTGCGGGAGGTGCAGGAAGAGAGTCAGTGATGTTCTGTAAGCTACCGACAGGGATTTGGAGCCATGCTGACTCCAGTACCGTGGCCAGCTGCGTCGTTTCTCGGTTGAGGATTCAAGACGGGAACAGAATGATCGAGGAGGTCCACATATTCTCGATTGGATTTCAGCCCGAGTAGTCTGATGGCCGGAAAAGTACGGAAAACACATCCTGGTGCTCTTCGAATCACTAACGTACATGCGAGCTGTGTGACTGCTGCATTGTCCTGCTGGTTGATGCCATCGTGCCGAGGGAAAACAAACTCCGTGTATGGCCGGACCAGGCTCCTTGTGCTGATCCATTGTACCTTCCAGAATGACGAGATCATCGAGGAAGTTCCTCACAAACGACTTCTAATCAAGCTGCGGGCCTATGGGGAATCGTCTCAGTTGTGCGACTGGATTCGTGATTTCCTGTCAGGAACGTCGCAGTTTGTAGTAATAGACGGCAAATCATCGAGTAAAATTGAAGTGATATCAGGTGTTCCCCAGGGAAGCGTCCTGGGACCTCTGCTGTTCCCGATCTATATAAATGACCTGGGTGACAATCTGAGCAGTTCTCTTAGGTTGCTCGCAGATGATGCTGTAATTTACCGTCTAGTAAGGTCATCCGAAGCCCAGTATCAGCTGCAAAGTGATTTAGAAAAGATTGCTGTATGGTGTGTCAGGTGGCAGTTGACGCTAAATAACGAAAAGTGTGAGGTGATCCACATGAGTTCCTAAAGAAATGCGTTGGAATTCGATTACTCGATAGATAGTACAATTCTCAAGGCTGTCAATTCAACTAAGTACCCGGGTGTTAAAATTACGAACAACTTCAGTTGGAAAGACCATATAGATAATATTGTGGCGAAGGTGAGCCAAAGATTGCGTTTCAGTGGAAAGACAGAATATGCAACAAGTCCACTAAAGAGACAGCTTACACTACACTCGTTCGTCATCTGTTAGAATATTTCTGCGCGGTGTGGGATCCTTACCAGGTGGGATTGACGGAAGACATCGAAATGGTCCAAAAAAAGGGCAGCTCGTTTTGTATTATCACGTAATAGGGGAGAGAGTGTGGCAGATATTACGCGAGTTGGGATAGAAGTCATTAAAGCAAAGACGTTTTTCGTCGCGGCGAGATCTATTTACGAAATTTCAGTCACCAACTTTCTCTTCCGAATGCGAAAATATTTTGTTGAGCCCAACCTATATAGGTAGGAATGATTATCAAAATAATATAAGAGAAATCAGAGTTCGAACAGAAAGGTTTAGGTGTTCGTTTTTCCCGCGCGCTGTTCGGGAGTGGAATGGTAGAGAGATAGTATTATTGTGGTTCGATGAACCCTCTGCCAAGCACTTAAATGTGAATTGTAGAGTAGTCATGTAGATGTAGATGAAGTGGCACGGAAATGTACCTCAGACCAGAACTCTCCTTTCCCAGCCCTGGACTCTTCAGAAGATTGTTGCAGAGTGTTTTTTTTTTTCGGAAGTTTCATACCGTACACGCCAACGGTGATTGTCTGTTGTAGCATAAAACGTGATTCAACTGGAAAGACCAACAATCAGCACTCAGTGGACGTCTAGTTGCAGTATTGGCGATGCAAATTTCAGCCATGGTTGACGATGAGCAGCAGTCAGCATGTGCGCGTTAAAAACGGCGCCTGCTGCGGAGGGCCATACGCGGCAACATTCACTGAACCATCGTTCAGGAGACACTGCAAGTAGCTCTTGGTTCATCTGGACCGGTGGTCGTCAAACGTTTTTGATCAACAGCCAATACTGATTTTGTGGTGTAGCATAGCGAGCATTGGTAAATTACATAAATTAGCATGCCATGATTCGCTAACAGATTAGTTATAGTAAGAGTGTGATAGGTTGGCCACTGGCCATCAAATCCTGATAGTTAAACGTGGGCGCCCTTCGGAACAATTTGTGTAGACTGTTCTCTGTTTTAGTTTTCTGTCACCCTCAGCGACCGCAAAGTTGTGATACTGTAAGTACCTGACGTTGTTTTGATATCAATGTGAGGGGATGATTAACTGACTAAAAGCAGTAGTTGTACTAATATTTGAATGTATTACGCAATATGAGAGACGATCACAAGTATGTTTACTAAATGTTTCAACTGTCGTTTTTGTTCTACTCATTCTATTGTATTACAGCACTCTCAATTTGATTTCATATTTCTTGTAACAAACATGTACTAAATTTGAAGATGACCGTTTCTATAAAGAGCATTCACGAATCCATGTTATTTCCATGTTACTTCCGCCCGAAATTTATACCACAGCAGCTGATCGGTAACAGACTCGCAAGACCTTTAGTTGTCAGTACTGGAAGGCAAATAATAAACCATTCCAGCTCTCATACTCTCTAAATCTGCAGTATCTACACTTACTTATCCTCTGCCTAGGCGGGTAGCTTCCAGCTTCACGTAGCTCATACTCAAATACATCAACGTCAACTAAAATTAAGGATATCTTAAAATATTAGTCTCTATAGATTTGTTTGTTACTGATCAAGGAAACTACACTCTTTAGAAGGTGTCTGAAGTTTTGCATTCAGCTTTTAAATGATTGATGCATATTACAAGTATCATAAACATAGCTGAGAAGCCGGCCGCTGTGACCGAGCGGTACTAGGCGCTTTAGTCCGGAACCGTGCTGCTGCTACGATCGGATGTTCGAATCCTGCCTCGGGCATGGATGTGTGTGATATCGTTCGTTAGGTTTAAGTAGTTCTAAGTCTAGGGGACTGATGACCTCAGATGTTAAGTCCCATAGCGCTCGGAGCCATTTTTGAACGTCTGAGCATCGCGGGCCGTGCGAACACTCGATTCTGGCCCTATTCTCCCCACGGACAGAAATCTGACGATATCTCACCGGGACGGTCAGTTGCTGAACAACTGCAGGCCAAACAGAGGAAAGTCTGCGTCGAAAGGAATCCAGAAACCCTAAAAACTCCAGTGCCGAGAGAAAGCGAGAGCTACGGCAGCGTCGAAAATGAAACGAACGAAGCCGCAAAGGGATTACGTAGCTGCCCGTCGAGCACATAGAAGCGAGCGCAAACTTTTATTTAATTAGTATGTAGCCATTATACCACTCTGTTTAACCATTTTATTAAAGAGACTGATAATTAAATTACTCTTTAATACGGAACATTTTATCCCGATTTCATCGCAAAAAAATCTGCGTCGCGGACTCGAACAGTGCAGTTGAAACGTCCCCTTAGAACAATTTATACACGACTGTGCTTAATCTGACACAAAATATTTTTAGCGCAACGCAATCTGACTTTCAATAATCCCTACAAAAGAATGGCCCTGACTAACATTAACCTATACCTTTCACAAATCACTTACCTCACAAAAAAATCTTCGTTACTCGAACTACTGCAATACAGCGAGCACCACTACTGCCAGCTAAATAAAAGATTCTAACTACGGAAGGCACTAACTACTGATAGGTATAGTTAGCAAATGAAAGATTTTAATAGAGAACAAACAGTGTATTTACCTTAATAGTCAAAATATATATGATAGTTCATGACATCCAGTCTTACAAATTACAAAACTCCGCCATCTCTCTCCCCACGTCCACCACTGCTGGCGGCTCACCTCCAACTGCGCAACGCTACGCGCTGTTAGCATCCAGCTGCCGCTGCCCAACACTACAATGGCAGACAAGAATGCAGACTAAACACAGACTGCACACGGCACAGCCAGTGATTTTTTCATACCGAGCGCTATGTGGCGTTACCAACAAGAAAACCTAAACAGCCTACTTACATAGCCCCCATGCTCCCCACAAAAAATTTTTACAAATTGTTTTGGGCAGTGGCCAATAATGATTTGATAAAATTTTTCATAATTACTATATCAAAGATATCAAATACACACACTTATTGATACAATGTTGGTCAGAAGCTAAAATTTTCTCACAGTCAATAAAGACAGTCCTGATCGTTCATCACAGTAAAATAGCAGTGTTTTTTTCAAAGTCTGAGCAATAAAAGAAATTGCACTTGGAAGTAGTGGATTTCTAAGCAGTCTTGAAGAAGTAGTGTTGTCCTTCCAACGAAAGACAGTGCTGACTCTTGACATGCAGACAGGTAATGGGCCACAACAAAGCAAACCCACAGCAGAGTCAGTCGAAGTTTTGAAGAATATTGGTAGGTAGGTTATCACAGAGTAGACCCCTTGTAGTCCTGGTAGAGATTACGGTATTGGTGGGCCATCAGAGGTGCAGACCCATTGCAGTCCTTGTAGAAATAATGGTACCGGTGGGTCGTCAAAGGTGTAGACCCACTGTAGTCCTTGTAGAGATGGCCAGCAGCCATCTGTTTGACTGTGCAGGCGCACAATCACCATTGAAGAGTCTTGCGGATAACATAGCAAGTCCATAACCCACCACTTGTCCACTCACAAAGTTTTTGGAATTGTCCTTAGAACCAGCAATGCTGTTAACCAGTCCCTTGCTGAGTTATTAACACATGTGCAAACACTATCAGTCCCTACTTCTCACATATTGTCCATATACTATGACCAACAGAAATGTGCGCACTGAAATGTAGCTTACAGGTTACTTAATTTGATGAACAGGTGTCAATTACAATTTTATAACATGAGAATACAATAACAAAGTTACAAAATATATCATTAAAGAACATAATAGTACAGATAACATTTGCAGTAATACAGGCTTTACAAAAGAAATAGCAAATACATCAGTGTTAAAAAAATTTATGACATAAGTACGTACATAAAAGATCATAATTACTTTTCAAACATCAACTTCACACAAGAGCATTAAAATAAAACAGAATAAATAATGTCTAAGCATCTTTATAAAGTAAATAACATATTATCAGAAAATTCTATAATGTAACTCTCATCAGATAAACACATAAAAACAGGAAGAACACAAATATACAAGAGTACACAAACACATAGCGGAATAACAGAAAGGGAAAGGACAGGGTTTGTTTTCAGTGTAACATTTGGTACTGTAGTCCAACCCAAAACGTCATTCTGTAGATCTTTCGTCTGATCTCAACATTTGTTTCCACCAAAAATATCCTATCCAAGCATGCTTTCTGTATTTTGTTCACATCCTCTTTCAAAAATAGTTTTCCTCCACTGTACACTAATTTTTTGGCCAAATCATTTTCTTATAGCTTCTCAGTGCATTTCTTCCAATTCCTCATAGTTAATTTCTAATATAGTCTACCCCCTCTTAAACTAACTTAAAATCTACTGAGCTCAGATGCTAAACTAAGGGACGAGGCAATGTAGCAGCACAAAACAATTAATACAAACAGCAATGACCCAAAAAAATGCAAAGCAAGCAGCAGTAAATGTAATAACTTATATCTAAACATAAAAAACCCACAAGCAGAAAAAATAGTATACTAAAGACAACAATGCAGATAAGGGAAAGTTATAATCACATCTTAATGTCTATGTAATTAAAGTGGTGCACCACAACTTATTCTATTAAATAAATTACCAAGTACTTGAAAAGAAAATTATGTATGCAGTTCCTGTTACTAGTCCCTTCTTATTGTTCTTTCCTTTCCAAGTGCTCGTTTTTTTTTTTTTTTTTTTTTTTTTTTTTTGAAGAATATGGATCATAAAATTATTATTTAACAGATCTGTTGACAGAAAGTTTTCACATTAGCAAATTCATTTAATTTTATTTTATAAAACCAATGCTGTAACACAGCTGGAAAACAGATATCAAATGAAATAAGCAATTATGCAAAGCAAAGAATAAAAACATCATTCAATAGCTATGTGGCATTTCATAAGTCAGTAGAAGATCTCTCAACTCTCGTAGAAAGACACTTGTTAATCAGGTGTGCAGATGTAAGAATGATTCCGAGTAATGAGCATGTCGTATTTGCGACGCTTTCAACATAGAAATGTCAATAGCGAGGATAATGGCTTCCCTTTTTTTTTTTTTTACCTGTGCCTCTGAAAGGCACACACTAATGGCTTGTTTCCTGGTGGCTGTCGCCCAGCTGGGCGCCGACGACGCATTACGTCCAGGTGGTCACTTAACTTTCTTACCGAAATATTTACGACACCAGTTTCCGCTACAGTGGCAGTCTCATATAAAAAATTTCACAGGTCAAGCATTTGCGTTACAAATATGTAGAAACAAAATCCTGTAAATATAACAGTGTCCAAAAATTTTTGGCGGCCTTGTGATACATTCACGCGTATACACACATTTCATAACTCTTAAAGTACGATTCTTGGTTTCTAACATCCTTTTCATAAATCAGAGTCCCTAACCACTACTCCTTATTTCTTACCTTATTACACACATATATATATTCGTCGACACTTCTTCAATATTTCATCATAACAGATACGTAGTATAACCAAATAACTCATATAGCATCAGCTTAAACATACCTCAAAAGCATAATTCACATCGTCATCGTAATAATAACATCATAACACCACAGTCAAATTCTCAAAATCTCCGTAGCTTCCTCCAATAATTTCAAAACCTAAAAAAAATTCTCTGCTCATGTCAAAAGTGTCATCTACCTCAAATCTACTTTAAAAATCATGATCTCATACCCAATTATGTCATTCAAAGCTCTCATAGTATCACAATGGTTCCGAAAAAGTATGAACAGTTCACAAAGTACAGACAAAATACAATTTCGTAAGTGTGAAGTTATCCAATGGTGTAATTACGTAAACATCTGTCACTGATGTAGTAAAGTAAATGTTTGTCTCTCTCAGTTAAATGATCAGATAGCTGTGTAATTTATGTGTTAGAGAAATATGGTACCGATGTGTAAAGTTGTATAAGCAAATACCATATTAGCTAGGGCTCCTTGTGCTTGCCAAACAAATGGTACACAAAGTAGACGTGTACCCTCCTGAGGATTAATGTAATTATATCCTCAGGTGTTACAGATTACAGCAATGGAATGAAATATATCACAAAAAACTTTCTTTTTAATTCAACAATATTAATAAATAAATGGTTTAAGTACCAAATTAATCACTCAAATGCGTGCCCTGTAGTGCTAAATGTGCGTTTTGCTGTAAGATAATTCTGTGGAACTGTCGTAGTTATCGTCCTCTGTAAGCAAAGTTCTGCTGAAGTCAATATACTTACCTCATCATAAATGAAGGTGAAATGCTTTCCGTATAGATATCGTAGTTATTACGTACCTTACCGTGATCAAGAAAGTACTATAATGTAACGTATTGTTGTGCTACGATAAAGGCTGTCTCATTGTAGCTATACCACAAAAGTTACTACTAAAACATGTTTTACTTACAGAAAAACTGTGCAGATATAAAACAGATACAGAGCAAAAGCAACAATGTAAATCGTGTCACATATTAGTAGCGTCGTGATATAATCGTGTAGCTATTAGAGCAACCAAATGCTAAGTCATCTTTAATCTTACCGATTGAACTTCAAATAAAGAATGTGTTTTCAAGTAAACCAAAATGTTGCATTAAAATCTCATTAGCAGTATTGGTAAATGTTCAAGTATGTAAGCCTTATAGTCGTTACATAATCGTGCAACTAACAAGCAAGAATGTACAAACACAATAACACTGTGACGTCTGTTCACTACAACAATGCACTCGTAAATACTGTCTAAATAAGTTCTCTAAGTTCTAGACTGGATAGTTAACTTCAAAACACTGTTGAATGTTAACAGATTCTTAGTGTGACAAAGTATACAAGTGACGTGTTGTGAACAGCTTTATGGCAAAGACAAAAGTTAAAAAGCTGATTATATTTCAATAAACGGTTTTACATGTGAAATATGGTGTAAACCTTTACTCTTCCTAGTACGCAGACTGTCAACTGAAAAGCAATTATCATGTGATTACGTCGGTAAGGAACACTGGAATTTTGCTCAAGGTTAGCTTATGTTATTTTTCTCTGAGCCAGCCGGCGCACGCGGCTGCCTGCGGTGCGGGTCATTGTCTGTCTCTTTGTTGGCGCGCGCCGATATTGGGATTAGGAGACTAACTTCTACAAATTCAGCTTGACGAGAAGGCCCTGACCTGTTTGAAGCTCGCCAGCTCTGATGGAATTCAGCTCTGTCGTTTTGTCTGTAGTTTACATAGTTTCTTGTTTGTCGGTCATGTGGTGGGGAATTTCTCCCGGAATCGTAACTGCGCGCTGGACCGTTGCGTCTAAAGTTTTTCTGTCTCCCTTGATAGTAATTATTTTGGTTCCCATATTGTCTGTTTCTATGGTTGTCTCTGTGATAGTGATTACTATGGAAATGCGGTCTTTCTCTTAACTATTACTGTGCCAATGGTTGTCATACGGGTGGTGTCTGTTTCGATCACAATTTGTGTTGTGAGAATAGCCTTGTCGTGTCCAGTTATTATTTCTTTCATCGCGGAATTGCGACGGATGTGACCTGTAGTGATTGTTTTCCTGTTTTCGCATTCCGCGACTGTCTGTGTCAATTTCTAATTCTTGTAAGAGTCCCTGAAAAGCTTCACTGACGTCTTTGCAACGCCCTGCCAAGATAATATTCATTAAACGTTCAGGCAATTTCATTATGCAAATGCGGATGAGTTCTGAAGGGCTATATGGGTTTGAAAGATATTGATTCTTATGTAACATCTCTTCAAAATATTTGACGAGACTGGAAAATTTAGATTGTTCAAAGTGTTTCATCATCATGATGTTATGTTTTACTCGGTCTTGTGTGGCTTGAGACCAATATGCTGAGAGGAAGGCATGATAAAATTCTCCTTCGCTGTGACAATCGTGAATGACCTATCGCATTCTTACAGCTGGTTCATTCTCCAAGTAGCTACAAATAAATTCTAATCTGTGCTCTAATGACCAGTTGGGAGGAAAACAATGAGAGAATTGATGGAGTAACGCTTGTGGATGAATGTCGTTGCCAGAATTCTTAAATGTTTTGAATTTACGTGCAGTAATGAACAGCTTATAGTCAAAATCATCGTGTCGGCGAGTCGCATATCGGTCATTGTTACGTCGTTTCGGCGGTTCCATCTCAAAATTCGGTGTACTTTGCCAATCACTTTCATGATTTCCGCAATGCCCTGTGTTATTATTTTGTGGTTGTTCTGTATTGCTATGTCCCTCTTCCCATACCGGGGCGCGAGTGTCCTCTGAAATACGTAATTCTTGTATTACTTGAACCAACTGATCTAGTACTTCCCGCATTTCTCTTTTGTACTGTGTGTTGATTTGATTTTGATTCTGTTTGAATTTCCTAATTTGTTCATACTCTTCAGTGTCAGTGAAGGCTACAGGTTTTGTGTCATTCAGATCATCATCTACCTTCGTAGATAAGTTAGTGAACTGATCTGAAAGTTCGGCTACTTTATCCGACAGTGAAATTATTTCCTCTGTGTGTCTTTCTGAACCAATTTTCAGAGTATCTACTGTGTCCTTTAAGTTCACTTGAGTTTTTGCAAGTTGCGTAACCGAATCGGTAGATGCAACTGAGTCAATTTTAGCTTGCAAGGTCTCATGATTTTCATGAACAATAGTTTGCAGTTCTTTTATGGTTGCTTCGTGATTCTGTAATGCATTTTCATGCCGCGAAAAAATAGGTTGGAAATGCTCACAAATTTGTGTTTTTACGTCATTACAGACTTTTTGATATTTCGATTCAATGTTATGTAACTCATTAGTTAAATCTTCACGTGTTTGTTCAAGCGTGGTGTCTAACTTTTGAAGCTTTTGTTCCATTGTGTCTAACTTTTGAAGCTTTTGCTGTGTTTGTCTCTGATTTTGTTCCATTGTGTCTAACTTTTGAAGATTTTGTTCCATTGTGTCTGACTTTTGAAGCTTTTGCTGTGTTTGTCTCTGATTTTGTTCCATTGTGTCTAACTTTTGAAGCTTTTGTCCCATTTGTTGCATTAATTGTAATAACAATGCACTGGTGTCTGAAACATGTTCCTTAGTCCTATTCGGCAATGCATTTGCACCGGCAATATTCGCAGTTTGCAAAAACAGAAAATGTGTCTTGACTTATTTGAGAAAACGGTGAGGACGCAAAACCTGAATGTACAGTATTTGCAATATTGTGTCCTGTCATTGCGGAATCCTGAGGCGAACTGTTGCCGACCGATCGATCGATAACGCTTTCCTGTTCACTAATTGTTTCACTGCCTACACCATTATTTGCAACTCGCTCCATTTCCCTATGCGCTATTACCAAATTACTACTTTGAACATTAGTGAATTCATTACATGGTGACGTTAACACCCTGCTTTCGTCTTCTCTGTCATTTCTCAGTTTACTTTGGAGCCTAGTGTTACATTTTCACACGCCGTTATTGTCACAATTTTTCATATGACAACACAGAAAAACACAATTTGAAGAACAAAAATAAGAGAACACATTAACATAGCACTGAAAATAATATCTAGTTAATTGCAAGCGCAGCTGCGAAATACTTGGTGCAAATCTACATGCATGCCACAACTGTTGTACTGTACAAGAATGAAAGACTACAACTACAAAGGAAATTCTCTCTATGATTACGCGCTAGCAATAAACAAAGGCTACACTAACTACACAAACTACAAGGAAAAAATCAGAAGATTCCAGTGAGGTATCCTTGGATAAGGGTCGACATATGAAACGTCCCTTTTGAACAATTCTACAAGACTGTGCTTAAACTGACACACAATATTTTTAGCGCAACGCAATCTGACTTTCAATAATCCCTACAAAAGAATGGCCCTGACTAACATTAACCTATACCTTTCACAAATCACTTACCTCACAAAAAAATCTTCGTTACTCGAACTACTGCAATACAGCGAGCACCACTACTGCCAGCTAAATAAAAGATTCTAACTACGGAAGGCACTAACTACTGATAGGTATAGTTAGCAAATGAAAGATTTTAATAGAGAACAAACAGTGTATTTACCTTAATAGTCAAAATATATATGATAGTTCATGACATCCAGTCTTACAAATTACAAAACTCCGCCATCTCTCTCCCCACGTCCACCACTGCTGGCGGCTCACCTCCAACTGCGCAACGCTACGCGCTGTTAGCATCCAGCTGCCGCTGCCCAACACTACAATGGCAGACAAGAATGCAGACTAAACACAGACTGCACACGGCACAGCCAGTGATTTTTTCATACCGAGCGCTATGTGGCGTTACCAACAAGAAAACCTAAACAGCCTACTTACACAGTCTTCTGACTGGTCTGATGCAGCCTACCACGAATTATTTCCTATGACTACCTCTGCATTTCACAGTAGCAGTTGCACCCAGCGTTCTTCTTATATTACTGTACATATTTTAATTACTGAACTTCAGCGTTTAAGCTCTACAGTTTCCTCAATTACCATGGAAGTTAATCCCTAATGTAACACATGTCCGTTCATCCTCTCCCTTCTTCTAATCAAAGTTTCCACGTCTTAATCTTCTCACCGATTCTGAAGTCAACCTCGGCATTTCTTGTCTTGTCAGCCTATTTAATTTTCAACAATTCTTCTATGGAATTACTTCTCAAATACTTGGATTGCCTTCTTTCCGGTTTTCTCACAGCCCATGACTGAAAGTCAAAGTTTCGTAGTCAAAAAATGAGGGTAATGGAATAGATGAACGAATCCTGCCTAGCCATTCTAGGCAAGGTCTTGGTAGAGATGGTTTGACGTTGCCGTCCTCCGACCTTTCGTGAAGTGTAAAGTGTGTATCTGTGTCGTGTGGACGACTTAGCTGGATGAGTGCCTGTATGGTGTAGTGTTAGGTTTGTGTTCTTACACATTGTGGTATCGATAGTCCCAATGCCACAGCGTAGGTTGGCACTATGAGAGCGGAAGATCTTCGCCGACCACAGCGCCCTTTAGCCGACGCTGTGCAGCTCAACGAGCGTCGCTCCACTTTCGCCCAGTTCATGAAGAGCAGACAGCCGAAAACCATCGCTGTAGCTTAACTTTTTATTGAGACTTTCTTATCTGGACTTCGTCTGCACACCTACGTACTGATCACCTAAAGTTATGTAATATGTTTGCATATGTTTACACTATAGTAAAACCACTTTTACTCTACTTGCAGTACGGACGTGCTTTACCTCACCTGCACCTACTCGCTTCCTTCGTTCGGCCTCTTTGTCAGATTTCAGGAGCAGACCCACTCACCGCCTTCCAGGCGGGATACAAGACACATGAAGGGCAGGGGGAGAGTGAAATGCGGTGCCGGCTCATCGCCATCTCCTCTCCAATAGTCCCAAGCGGGCCGCCGAGCTTAAAGTCACAAATCACCAGTGTCACAGCCCGTCACTTCATGAGACAATCCGGAAGGTCTGGAATTAAGTCCAGAACACTGACACATAAACTGGTGGACGACAACTTCACTCCCATTCCTGGCCAATAACTGGTAGTGAAAACTTTCCACCACCAGGATTTTAACCGGCTTACCTCTTGGTGTGCAATCGCTACTTTAGCTACAGAGGCAGGTAGTCTTTCAGACAGTGATGCGCTCCAAACGTAGGTTCTTAAGGGGAGCCGGAGGTGGCCAGATAAAAAAATTACGACTTTTTTTGCCACCGAAAATTAATTGGAACATTCCTCTTTAATGTAAACATTGAATTATTGTTCTACTCGCCCTGAAAGTGGAGTTATTGCCATTCTCCCCCGCGCCTGCAGAGGAAATGGGCGGCCGCTGAATGCATCTAACACCCTCTCGTGACTTCCTGGCCAACTGCTTGGGATTTTCTCGGCCAGTTACGCATACAGCGCCTTATGTTACGCACACAGTGAGCGTGCAAGGGTTAGCTACATTGTTTTCTGTGACAAATGAAGCGCCAAGAGCGCGGAACATCGTCTCTTTGCTGTTTACCGTTTCGAATTAGTTCAGTGTTGCGCCTGTTGTTGGTAGTATTATACTTCTTGTGTGAAGCGTTGTTCTGTTTACGATACCACGTTTTAGTAACCGTGTATATAAGAAGAGGAAGAACGTAGGGAAAAGAAAATTAACACTAATACCAAGTTGTGATACTACAATTACTGAAACAGTGCGTTCTTCTGCTAAGCAACACATGGCCGGCCATAGCCCTGTGACATCTTCTAGCAAGAAGCTGACTGGTGAAAGTGACAGATTTCGTGAATATGTTAGTGGCAGTGATGATATTAACGAAGTACTGAATATTGGATTATTATCTTCTGTGCTGAAAGAATGTGTTCTGTGCAAAATGTGTTCAAGTGTAGGAGTGGGGCTAGAGATAACAAAGCACTTTGGTTTAGCTTGTGAGATGAAAATAATCTGTGCATGTTGCAAGTATCAAGTAACTTTCTACAATTCACATGCTAGTCTATTTGGTGAAAATGGACGATCTAGAGTGTTTGATGTGAATGTTCGACTTGTGTGTGGTCTTCGATCCATTTGAAAAAGGTCTGCTGCTGGTAAACTGTTTTGTGGTATTATGAACTTGCCATCGCCTCCAAGCAAATTTGGGTACTACTGTGAACTGGTAGGATCCTCTGTTGAAGACGTGGCTTTGAAAACCATGAAGGAAGCAGTGGAGGAATCTGTAGAAATAAACGGTGGTTCTAGGGATTTCGTAGTGGCATTAGATGGTTCCTGGCAAAAGAGGGGTCATAAATCCCTGAATGGGGTTGTAACAGCTACTTGTGGTGATAGTGCAAAAGTGACAGATGTTGCAATATTATCAAAACATTGTAGGTGCAAAAATTAAATCAAAGGAGAGCACAGTGGAACCTGTGAAGCAAATTTTAGTGGATCAAGTGGAGCAATGGAAGTGGATGGAGTGAAATTTTTGAACGTTCAATTCCCAGATACAACGTTAGGTACAAATACTACCTTGGGGTTGGTGACTTCAAAGGTTTCAAGAATATAGAGGAACTGAAACCATATGGAAATGAATTTGTAGTTGCATTGGGCATGAGCAAAAGCGTATGGGTGCACAGCTTTGAAGGCTCAAACAAACTTTGGGTTCAAGTAAGCTCAAAGATGGAAAGACAGGCTTACTGATGAGGTGATTGAACGTCTACAGAGATACTATGGGTATGCTATAAGGCAAAATACTAGTAATGTTAGTGACATGCGAAAAGCAATGTGGGCATTGTTCCTTCATACTGCCTCTTCCAATGAATACCCTCAACACAGCCTGTGCCCAAAAGATTCCTGGTGCAAATATAATGCAAAAAAGGACTATGATCACAAACATGGTTTGCCAGCACCTGTGATAAATGCAATAAAACCAATTTTTCATGACTTATCACAGCCAGAATTGTTACACAAATGTTTACACGGAAAGACGCAGAATCCTAATGAGAGTGTAAACAACTTGATTTGGAAAGTGATTCCTAAAAGGGTGTTTGTAAGCATAAAAACACTGCACTTTGGCATTTATGATGCAATAGCAACCTAGAACCAAGGGAACAGTGAGAAGTGTGAAGTTCTGAAGGCATTAGGATTTACAGCTGAGGTGAACACTGTACGAGCACTAAGAAATATTGACAGAGAAAGGATAAGAGGAGCAGAAAGAAGAGAAAGGCATATGAAGTATGATGGAACAACAGGGCAGAAAAGAAGACAGAAGAGGAAGCTTTTGGAGGATGAAAAAGAAGACCCTGATAATCCATCCTATAGTGCAGGAATGTATTGAGAAACTTTGATAGCCATTTCGCGTAAATTTGAATTTTTCGAATATAAGAAACAATTTCTCAAAATCCACTCAAGCTAGAGAGATGAAATTTTTATACAGCACTCCTAGTGGTCAAACTTACATTGTAACACAGCCATTTGGCAATATGTTCAGTAGTTTCATTTCAGTTTAATTATAAAGCAATTATTTGTAAAAAAAATGGGTCATTAATAAAACAAATAATTGGAAGAATCTCCGGGGGGGGGGGGCGATAGAAACCACCTACCTATCAAGGGGTGGGGGTGTGGTGTGGTGAAAAAGCAGTGTGGCCCACAACGGTAGAACACTCATACTTTATTTACCCAGTATTTGAGAACGAGTTGCAAATAACTTTACACATAATTTCAAACTTTTCCGAAACTTTTTCTCGCTGACGACCGCTACAAAAAAGATAAAAGGAATAAATTTGTTGCTACTACATTTTTGCATTCCACACAGTAAAACTACCACATATAGCTGGAAACTTTAATTTATTATTTCTTTGTTACTAATTGTATTCGTGACACATTGTGCAGACAGTATTCACGTCACCATTGAAAGTACCATTAGGTCACTGTACGCCACTTAGTCCAGAAACAACGTCATAGAAAGTGAATGCATCAGAAACTACCGCATCATTTAACACATTTAAACTTATTACTTCGTTTGCTACGAACTCTATCCTCAATACATTTCGCAGACGGTATCCACATATGTCACTGCTTGTACCTACAAAAATATGTCACCCTACGACAAATAGTTCAGGAATATGACGTCATAAATACTGAGATGCCTGGGAAATTGCAGCATCACGCGTGACGTGTCAGTTCGTCATTTCTTTACTGCTAATTCTGTTCGCCACACATTTCGAAGACAGTCGGCACATATACTACTGACTGTACAAGCAAAGTTATATCACTGAACAGAACACAGTTCAGGAGATACGGCTTCATAAACATTAAGCTGCGTAAAAATGAAGCTGTAGGATGATATTAGCTAGATTTATAGGTGAAATATTTCTACAACTGCTAGTCAAATATGTTAAATATGTGTGGCATACACAGTGAAGTGCCAGACAAAATGGTCTAGGCATGCATATTCCAATATAGAGATATGTAAACTGGCAGACTACGGCGCTGCAGTCGGCAACGCCTTTGTGAGACGAGTGTCTGCCGAAGTTGTTAGATCGGTTACTTCTGCTACGTTGGTAGGTTACCAAGATTTAAGTGAGTTCAAACGTGGTGTTATATTCAGCGCACGAGCGATAGGACACAGCATCTCCGAGTGAGCGATAAAGTGGGGATTTTCTCTTACGACAATTTCACGAGTCTACCTAAAATATCATGGATCCGGTAAAAAATCAAACCTCCGACATCAGTGTGGCCGTAAAAAAGATCCTGCAAGAACAGGACCAACGACGACTGAAGAGAACGTGACAGAAGTGCAACCCTTCCGCAAATTGCTGCAGAATTCAATGTTGGGCCATCAACAAGTGTCAGCGTGTGAACCATTCAACGGAACATCTTCGATATTGGTTTTCGGAGCCGAAGGCCCACTCGTGTACCCTTCATGACTGCACGACTCAAAGCTTTACGCCTAACCTAGGCTCGTTAACACCGATATTGGACGGTTAATAATTGGAAACATGTTGCTTGCCCGGACGAGTCTCGTTTCAAATTGTATCGAGAGGCAGGACGTGTATGGGTGTAGAGACAACCTCATGAATTCATGGACTCTGCATGTCACCAGGGGACTGTTCAACCTGGTGGAGGCTCTGTAATGGTGTGTAGCCGATGGATCTGGAGTGATATGGGTCCCCTGATGCGTCTAGATACGACTCTGACAGGTGAGACGTAAGTAAGCATCCTATCTGATCACGCGCATCCATTCATGTCCATTGTGCATTCCGACGGACTTGGGCAATTCCATCAGTAGAATGTGACACCACAGGCGTCCAGAATTGCAACAGAGTGGCTACAGGAAAAATTTTCTGAGTTTAAACATATCCGCTGTCCACCAAACTCCCCGTATATGAACATTACTGAGCATATCTGGGATGCTTTGCAACATGCTGTTCAGAAGAGATCTCCACCCCCTCGTACTCTTACGGAGTTATGGACAGACCTGTAGGATGTATTGTGTAATTTTCCCATCAGCACTACTTCAGACATTAGTCGAGTCCATGCCATGTGGTGTTGCAGCACTCTTGCTTGCTCGCGGGCGCCCTACACGATATTAAACAGGTGCACCACTTTCTTTGGCTTTTCAGGGTATTTGACATGGGCTTCTGCGAGCAAAGCCACTGGTATAAAGCTCTCCTAAACTCCTGTAGCGATCTTTGTCAAATTTTGGTACAGATATCAGTTACAATTATGAAAGAAATAGTGTAGGGGCATTCTATTGGAATAATAAAATAAGGTGGACAGAGAAGGGAGGAGGTGGAAATAGGCAGAGGGGGGGGGGGGGGAGAGGATGAGATGGACAAAGAAAGGAAAGAGGAGGAGACGGACAGAGACAGGGGAGGAAGTGACAGGCAGAGAGATGGGGGAAGAGGAGATGAAGAGTGGGGGGGGGGGGGGTAAATTGGCAGAGAAAGGGAAGATGAGGAAATGGACAGAGGGATGGGAGAGGAGGAGTTGGACCCAGAAAGGAAAGAGGTGGAGATGAACAGGGAGATGAGGAGGAGAAGATGGACAGAGAGAGAGGGGGAAGTGTGAAATGGACAAAGAGAGAGGAGGAGGTGATTGACAAAGAGTGGGGAGGAGCAGTTGGTATTAGTGGGGATGAGAACATGGGCAGAGTGAGAAGGAGAAGGTAGATAGAGGGGGAGAAGGAGAGTGACAGAAATATGGACGAGGAAAAGATGGGCAGAGAGGGGGGATGAAGGAGATGGACAGAGTGAGGGAGTGGTAGGGATGGACAGAGCAAAGGAGGGGCGGAGGGAGAGGGTGATGGAAAGAGAGAGAGAGGGAGGGAGAGGTGAGTAAAGGGCGAGAGGATGGACAAAGCAAGGTTAGAGGAGGAGGTAGATAGAGGAGAAAGAGGTGGAAGAAAATGGACAGAGAGAGGGAGCAAGAGGAGATGGACAGAGAGAGGGGGAAGGAGGAGATGGACACGGAGGGAGAAGGAGATGGACTGCCAGAAATATGGAATAAATAAATGCCCGAGCAACGCTGTGTTTCTCATCTAGTAAATAAATAAATTCCAAATTTCTCATTCTTCATTATTTGCTAGTTTCTTCGACCCATTGACGCACGGCTACATCTCACTGAACCATTGACTACTGCCGCCGTTATTTACGATTTCGCTGGGACAGTTCGAGGATCGTTTGCTGAGGAGCCCTATTTTCACCACTGTGCACTGGACTGTGTGCTCCAAAACACATACGCCTGCGCCAGCACTGCACTCAGTCATCAGATCTGCCAAAATGTTTACAGTATGGCCGAACCTCCTAACTCCAAGTTCTGTGAAGAGCCGTGGACATCCAATAACTTGCCACCTACACGCCGTTTCTCCTTCCTTCAGAAAATTTCCATGGACAGTAGCACTCTGATAGCGTTTCCGAGTTGCCATACCCAGGTGCCAGGCCATTACAGCCAGCCCCCTTCACAGTGTCATTTATGTCAGTGGATTTCCGCATTTTCTGACACTATCGACGCTTGAATGATTCCCGATCCTTCTCTACTTTGCTTATGTACTTTCCTTAGTGCGTCACATGGCACGAAATGCAAGCAGGTGGCATTCAATAATCAAGCGGTGGGTTGTTGTCATAATGTTTTGATTCATTACTGCGTTCTCTTATGTTGGTTTTCAGTCTAAAGATTTCTGCGATGCAGTTTTCCATGGTGGTGTGTCTGGTGCAAGTTTCTTCATCTCCGCATTATTATTGCAACCTATATCCGCTTGACCATGCTTAGGTGTAGTCAAGTCCTGGTTTATTGGTCTCCTTTTACGATTATCGATTATCCCCTCACCCCTCCCCACGCACAAACACGCTTCTCTCCAAAACCAAATTGAGTATTCCGTGATGATTAAGAATAAGTACTGACATTAGATTCCTTTCTTTAGTAACGTTGTACTGTACATTTTTTTTCTCACAATTCGATTCAGTACCTCTTCATTAGCTATTCCACCTATCGATTGTATCCATCCTTCTGTAGAACCAAATATCAAAAGTTTGTTTTCTTTCTTGTCTATACTACCTATTTTCCAAGTTTCTCTTCCGCTACATTACAGATAAATATTCCTAAAAAGGTCTTTGGCACACTCAAATTATTCTAGATTTTTAAAATATTTCTGATTTTCAGAACCGCTTTTTTTATTATTGCCAGTCTGCATTTTATATCTCCTGTACTTCCATCATAGGAAGTTTCTTTTCTGTCCAAGTAACGAAATTAATCTACGACCTAACTTAATTTTACCTAATTTAATTTTACTATTTCCCAGTACTATCGGTTACATTTTTGTTCATATTCACACTGCAATGAGATAAAAAAAAAGGGGGCGGAGGAATCCATCAAAATCGCTCCAAATCCCTTAAAAAAGGAGGGGGGGGAGGGGTGGAAATCACACATAAGTGAGTAAGTGCACCGATGTGACAAAAGACATATGATAGCCATATGCTGTGCACATATACAGACTGCTTCCGACAAGATTATCGACGCACGACGGAAATTAACAGACTTTGAACGCGGAGTGGTAGTTGGAAATAGACACACGGGATATTTCATTTCGGAAATCTTAAGTAGATGACGGCTTTCACTTAACGACCGATATCAGCAGCGTTTGCGTAGAGTTGTTAGTGCTAACAGACAAACAACACTGCATGAAATAACAGCTGAAATCAATGTGGAACATACGACGAACGTACCCGTTAGGGCAGTGCTGCGAAATCGGGCGTTAATTGCCACAGACGACCAACGTGAGTGCCTTTGCTAACAGCACGACATGGTCTGCAGCGCCTCTCCTGGTCTCGTGACCATATCGGTAGGACCCTAGAGACTGGGAAACCGTGACATGTTCAGATCAGTCCTGATTACAGTTGGTAATAGCTGATGGTAGGTTTCAAAAGTCGTGCAGACCCCCAAAAGCCAAGGACCCGTCTTGTCAACAAGGAACTGCGCAAGGTGTTGAAGCTCCATCATGGTGTCGGCCGTGCTTGCATGAAATGGACTGGGCCCTCTGGTCCAACAGGACCAATCATCGACTGTAAATGGTTATGTCTGGCTACTTGGAAACCATTTGCAGCCACTCATGGATCGAATTTTTAAGGATTACAATGCGCCATGTCCATGGCCACAATTGTTCCCGATAGTTTCGAAGAAATTTCTGGATATTTCTAGCGAATGCTTAGGTCACCAGGATCGTCCGACATGAATCCCAACGGATATTTATGTGCTTATCATGAGGTCAGTTTGAGCACAACATCCTGCACCGGCAACACTCACGAAATTATGGATGGCTATAGGGACAGCATGGCGTAATATTTCTGCAGGGTATTTCCACGACTTGCTGAGTCCATGCCACGTGATTTCTTGCACTACACGAGGCAAAAAGAGGTCCGACAAGATATTAGGAGCAATCCCACGATTTTTTCCACCTCTGTGTACATTACTGTCACGGATAACATATTGTTTTATAGCGGGTGGTCAGAAGCAATCTGTGAAGCTTGTTAGGGTGATGCAGGCTACGTTGTGCTGATAAATAACCGTTAAGAACAAGAACGATTCTTTACGTCATCTCCGAGTTAGCATTGTAGTTAGCTAATCAGGTCGCTGCGTGCGCAAATTCAAGCAGCCGCCAGGGACGGTGTCACCAAACGTGTTTTTCGTTTTGTTTCCTAAAATCGAAAAAGAGTGTTCTACAGAAATTGGACGTGGCACGATAGTAAGCGTCAAGTCCGAGCCAATGGGTGTGAGCAATCAACTACGCTATGAGAGCAGATAACACTTGTTGAACAGCTTGAACTGGCGCGTCCATCGGCCTAATTTGCTAACTTCTGTGTTAATTAATTCGGAAACGGTGAAAAATATTAATTTTTCCTAATAACTATTTTTCAACCCAACATACCTTGCAACATCTTTATAAACTTTTCAGAGTATTCCTGACCACTCCACATAGTTAACACCGCAGCTTTCAAAACGTCACCTATGATGATACGGTGAGGACAACACAACACGCTATCCCCGAGCTGAGAAAATCTCCGATCCGGCGGTGGAATTGAACCCTTACCCATCCGGTTACCAATCAGTCACTCTTACCTCGCAGCTACCGAGGAGGACCATGTGTTATATTTCGTTCGAAGATTTCTCTGCAAGGCAAATCGAAATCATTAAGTATCGCTCAGTGAGTCAGTGGTGATAGTCTGCAACGTGTATAAGGCCACCGTCAACACAAATTTGTTTCAAAACTTTTACAATGCGTCTGTTAAGTGGTATGCTGTCAAGCATAAACACAAGTGCGAGGAGGATGTTACTCATTTGTGGAAGGAAGGTAAGCTGAAGTTCACCGACGAGAATTCTCCTAGTGATCATATGAATCGAGAGATTGAGAAGTTAGTGTAATCATACGTTTAGAGGGAAGGTACAAACAGTGTTGCTTTTCATCTGCAAAGCAAATGAAGCTTCATAGACATTTTATGTATATAACATAGCAATAAGAATTAAATTTTTTTATAGATTCGTCAAAACGGTTAATATTGCATTCGTGGAGAGCTTTTGTCTTTCTGTCTTCTGTCTGTCTCTCTGTCGGTCCGAATATTACTCAGGGTTGGCATGTTTCAAATAGCGTTTTAATTACTTTTTAACCGCACTGTTTAATTTACTTTATAAATAAAACATGGTTTTGTTAAAAATTTTAATCAAAATCTAAAATAAATGTGAGCTGTCTTTTTTTTTTTACTACACTACGGGGTACACGTTACGTGAGGGGGTGGGGGGAACACTACATCGCACCAAATATCACCAAGGGCGGAAGGGGTTCCATACTTTCAAGAAAACCCCTCATGTAATTAATAGACATCATTTAACCTCTTTTCAGTACACTAATCCATCAACTAATCTTCCATGTTCTGACAGAATGACAATGTAATCGGCAAAGATACCATGTTTATTCTCCCCGAAATATAATTTTCTTTCCAGATTTTTCTTTGGTTAGCTTTACTATTTACCCAATGTACCGATAAAGTAACATGAGGAGATACGTTACAACACGTCATATGTCATGTTTAAACGAAAAGCCCATCTTGAGACCTATGTTTTTATACATTAAGTATGCAATGGATCACAAGACGAGTGCTCGTAATCACGATATCTTTTTTCAAGATCATCCCATGTACTAACACAAAGAGCTTATCATGTAAGTTCATGATATTGGAATTATTGGAAACATGACACTGATTTCGCTACCAAGCCGAATTTCATCATTATTCAACCACCAAATGATGAAAATCAACGTCAGAGCACTCTTTACATCTCGTGATAAATTGTGTTACCGACAAAGACTGAAAAATTACACGGTCAACGAGAGTAACTCATGATATTTATCGATGGTACTTTTCCCGAGATCCTTTTAAATTCTTATTGACAGTTACTTTGGACATTATGTAGCTGATGCAGGAAGCCTACTTTGCAATTCATGCGCACGATAACAAGTTTCCTCGTCAACGAAGATTTAGGGCAAGAAATTATCAATTACAGACTAATAGCGGTCGACGCGAGGAAGTTTATTATGAACATAAAAGGGAAATTAGTAGCGTTCATTGCGAAGATGCGCGACGCGGGCAGATTAGCACATAATTGACGGCCGCTTGGCAGATTATAAACAGACACCGCTCAGCGGTGAAGGTGCATAAAAACGGAGCGAGTAGTCAGCAGGCTGGTGACAAGGTCCGCCGTGTTCCCATTCAGCGCGGCATTAATCTGAATACTAAAACGCGAAAGGATGCGAGGGGCAAGATGTAAAACTCGCTTACCCAACTACTGACAATCAGGAGAAAAGTAAGCACTAATTCTCGAATGTGTCTTGTCAGATTGTAAGTAGTATTCCTCCAGCGCGACGATCCTCCAATGTGTGGTGCTTGTGGCGTAGCGATCACTGTGAGCCACATTTTAATAGACTGAGTTTTACTTTCGGACCAGAGACCAGTGGCAGATTTGCCGGTAAATCTGCCCTATATTTTAAGCGGTATTCAAACGAATTTTGTTAGAGTTTTAACGTTTTATGCTGCGCCCAACTTATTTCCACAACTTTTAGGGGGTTGCTCTTAATGTACGACGTTTCCCTGTGCTTTTCTTTCAGTTCTTCTGTAGTTTTACTTTTTTTTAACCCCATGTCTAGCAACTTTGATCGTTCTCCGTTGCATTAAGGCCTGAGGTACAGTGATGTGTGGGTCAACGCGAGTTAGGTGGAAGTATGTGAATGAGCGGCATTTTACAGGTTTTCCCCTCACTGAGTGACAGTTTTAGTAATTTTATCAGCATCAGTTTCTTTTAATGTGTCTAAGGGCCCTGATAAGCTCGGCATTGAGCACCCGTAACCTTCAAACACACACACACACACACACACACACACACACACACACACTCCGAAATAAAAACTTGTGAACGCTACCCTCGTCACCACACTGAACAACTTCCATTAATGATTTGTCCATTGAGCACAGTGGAAGCACGATCACAAGGAAAAAACAGCTTTCCGTATTTATGATTATGCACTAACGGAAAAAATCACAACACTAAACAATTATTAATGTTATGATATTTCGGGAATATATTTATCTAGGTGACATATTTGAGTGATTAGCATCGCAAGAGCACAGGTTAATGTAAGCGGGAGATAAGATATTGCAAATATCGAATGCTGGAACATTAATAATCGGTTTATCCTGAAGAATGTTGAATGCAACCTTGCAAACGTACACGCATTGTGCTGTACAGATGCCTGTTCCACTTGGTCAGTCAATACAGGTACGATTAATGCTGGCCGTGGATGACGCTGGAATTGTCGTCCGATGATGTCCTAAATGCGATCATCGAAGACAGGTCTGGTGATTGAACAGAACAAGACAACATGTTGTGAACACTCTATAGAGCCTGTTGGGTTAAAGCAGCGGCATGTGAGCGAGCGTTATAATGCTGGAAAATGCCACTTGGAGTGATGTTCATGAACGGCAGCACAAAACTTGTAATTACGAGATTGACGTACACATTTGCAGTCAGAGTGCGTGGGATAATTAATAGAGTGCTTCTGCTGTCGTACGAAATCACGTCCCAGACCATACGTCCAAGTGTAGGCCCAATTTGTGCCGGAGGTTGAACGCAAGCCTTCAATTGGAGTCCTTCTAGCCAACATACGGCCATGACTGGCACCGAGGCAGAACCAGCTTTCATCAGAAAACACAACAGACCTCTACCCTCACCTCCAATGTATGCTCGCTTGACACCACTGTCATCGCAAATGGCTGTGGTTTGGGGTCAATGGAATGCACGCTACAGGGCGCCTGGCACGGAGCTGTCCTTTAACCAAGCGATTTTTAACAGTTCGTTGTCTCGCTGTGATACCAACTGCTGCTCAGATTGCTGCTGCAAATGCAATACGATGCGACAGAACCATACGCCGAACAGGATAGTCTTCCCTGTCGGAAGTGCAAGGTGGCAGTCCTCAGTCCGATCTTCTTGCGACCGTACATTCCTGTGACCACCGCTGCCAGCAGTCATGTACAGTCGCTACACTCCTGGCAGCTCTTTCTTCAGTACCGCATAAGTAACATCCAGCTTCTCGTAGCCCTATTGTACTATCGCATTCAAATTCAGTGAGGTGTTGATAATTCCGTCTCTCTACCCTGGCATCAACTCATTACGTCCAAAGGTAACTAAAGCTCACGAACTTTTATTTAAAGCAAAACTGATTTGCATCCTCATAACAGCGCCATTAGCTACACTCTTATGCGACTGGAGCGATATTTGAATAGACGACATCCTTCAGATATAGAAACACGTCTACCAACACATAACTCCTTCGTGTTGTTGCGATTTTCTCCGTCAATGTATCTGATCGAACTATCATGGGAGAATTTGGGAGTGCACAAATGGAGTTTGGTTTCACAAATCACTGAACTTTTATTCAAATTTAAAAAACACACGAAATTTTATAGCAATGTTGCTCTTGGAAAAACGAAACACAAAAATTAGCATGTAAGACTGAAGCTAATAATGTGAGACTTTGATTTACAACGTTAGAAACACTGAAAGAAGAACAAATCAGAATTCCTCATCCGCACAAATCGCATTTTCGAATAAATAGGAGAAATAACCCGCACTCAAAATGCACAAACAACCAGATAAATGCGAGTTGCTCGGAATAAGGATTAGCACCTCGTACTACAGCAAAAAGCGGCACTCAGACAGCACAGTCAGCACAGGACGACGACCAGGAAGGAAATGATAGTCGCCGCTCGACGTTTCCCTGGAAACGCATGACAATAATGACAAATTGCCAGTACTCATTCAAAACTCTCTTTCGAGGGCGGCAGGAAGATTGTAACTAATGTGACAAATGTTCATGCATCTCAGAACATGAAAATAGATTGGAAAGCTGCGGAAGTTTCCATGATTTGACATAAATATGTGTAGACAATTTCTAAGGTTAGTACCAAATTTGAACTCTCTGTTACTACTGGATGACGAAGCACCAAAGTATGTATCAGGAGAGATAGTGCACAGAAATGATAGAATGTTGAGAAGAATCTAAATTTCTCTTGTTTCATGGGAACTGAAACGCAAGTTTGTTGTTGACATCCACGCTGAATGGATACTTGACATTTCTCCAGTCAGCGCTTGGGGCCTAACTCCCAGAAACCACAACAAGCCGTGCAGGACCTGGGAACCGTCCAAGGACGGCACCCAGCTCTCAAGGTAAGCTGTTTTACTGCAACTTCACAGTATACACGGGGAGTTCCAGAATCCGCAACTTCCTGTGAGAACCTTCCAGCCACCACACAACGCTCAGAACTGTCTGCTTTGTGTATGAAATAAAATGTGACTGAGCTGATACATGTTCGAGAATCCTCTGTACCAGTCATGCTACAGATATTATTCTTTGTGCAATGCCGAAACCGATATCTTTTATCTTTTGCAAAGGCCACAATGGCATAAACGTCACATCTCCCACTAAGAGCAACAAGAAAGTATTTCAAGTATACCAACTCAGAGCACAAGAATATCGAGAAAGATAGACCAGTCATTACACACATTTACAAGTCGTCTTTTAATTTGAGTGGGGGAGGGGCTTGGTTATCTTCCTTTCACAGTCACAGTTTTACAAACGGTAAGGGAGAAGGTAATGCAGTCAATAGTGTTTTTTTCCGCATATACAGAAATGTGTTACTTAACCAACCACAGCTAAGTTTTGTAAGGTAGTAATATTATGAAGTACAATGTCGCTGTTGAGAAGTCCTGCGACTTATTCGTTAAGTCAACTAAATATTCCGTTGAGTCCATATCGAAACACAGTTCATCACATTTCTTTGTTAACAGTTAATTGTATTTATTATGAAAAGAAAGGACCCAGAAAGTTATTTTAGATTGTTTTAATGACTCACAAAACCACTTAATAATATTAAAAGGGGTTTCCATAACGCTCAATTGTGGGTCCTCTACTGTTCTCTTTGATCTTTAGTGGCAACGGTCTCTTTTTGTGGGTGGTACAAGTTGTTAAGCCAAGCACACGAGTTCCAACAGAGAAAGTAGGGAAACGTGTTTGAGAGTTAACTGTTTATCCTCAATTATTGCCGTATTTCATACTCTTAAAAGTTAGGGCTCGTTCTGTTTTGAAGCGCTACTTAAACTCTACCAGTGTCAACTACTTCTCCCATGAGAACCACGGCCAATCATTCAGTTAACATACTGATATTCATGGATGTCGTGCGGTATAATATTTTGTGGTAATGCTACAATCAAGAACAAGCAAATCTTTAAGTTAGTATTTAATTAATTATGGCCGTTAAATACAGCTTATTTATTCAGCAATAAAATTGCTGTCAACAATTTGTTCGACATTGAGGTAATAGTGACACTCACAAATATAATACTGGATGAAGAAACTACCTGCCGAATGCTCTGACTCAGAAAGGTTGAAAACATCGCTTTTTCCTTGCCAGCGTACTTTATGCCCAACGAGAATTTTCTAGTAAAAATAAGTAGATTTTCAGTGGACGTAAAATGTAATATTCGCTTGTCGATAAGTTATTATTTTATTGATGATGTGGAAGATGCTGAAAATCAAGACGTTGCCCTAATATAAGATCAAGGGCATATTAATGAAGTATAAAAAGGAAAGACAGTGTTATGACAAATCATTACCAGTAGCTGCTCTTGGACGAATATCTTGATAATGCTCATACAAAATTTAGTTTCAGTTCCCTGTGTCCAACATGGAGATAATAATTATTTCATGTGACCCAGCTGAGTGTGACATTCTTTCAATTGGACACCACTTCGGCTGATGGGTCGGCTCCTTGTAACGCTGCTAAATTAGTTGTTATTGGGAACCACTATGTTGATCTAAGTACCTGTGATTTACCCAGCAGCTGTTTAAAATAAACTTTTGAAGATTCTTGACAAGAACAGTCTTTGTCATGATATGCTATTAGTGGGGGGGGGGGGGGGAGGGAAGTCATTCAACATTTCTACATCCTATTCCATAACTGACTAACTGAAATTAATATATGGTAAAACAATATTATGGCAGCTGGGAGATCAAGAAATTGAGGGTTTGGTTGACAGCCCTCTGAAAGTAGAACGTAAATTATGCGTGCAGTTAGTGCAGTTAATTGGTGTCAGCTGCAGTCTCATTGTAGTAGCTAGCGGCTTTGACTTTAAGTAGTTTTAGAGTGCAAATCCGTAAACCGTTTCTGAAATACAATAGAGCTCCTTTTTATTTTCATTTGAATTATAGTATAAGGAGATATAGGGAGTGCATTTAGTGTGTGCAGACACAGGAAGAGCTGGTCTCAGTTCGCGAACACTTGACGTTGGTGGCCATGTCAACTTGCTGACGGCTGTTGCTTCAGGGTGTAGCGACAGCGGAGAAACTGACGCGTCGCATGAGGCACCTCAAATATCGCTTTGGCCCAGCCAGTTCATCCAGCGAATGAACACGTGATCGCTTTTTCAGAAGGGCCCCCAGCACGAAAAAGATGGGAATGAGTTTGCTAGTTATCTAGAGCTCCAACGTTAGAAGTACTATGCAGACCTTTGGGAAAACAGCGCCCAGGGCTGGAAAAAAAATCAGTGTATGCTCTTCATGCCTACTGGAGACTAATTCGGGATGTGGCTGAAGCTCTACCTGCATCCATCGAAGGTGGAGGCTGTAGTAATCTGCACGCTGTTGGCTCAGACGGCACCAATGACACTGATCGCTTGGATTCTCAGGCCATCCTCAGTTCCTACGGGTGACTGGCAGAAGTGGTGAAGACAGCCTTTCTCATGGGGTGCAAGCAGGGCTTGAAAGCTGCCTTCTGTGCTAAGAACAGATCCGTTAAGATAAGCAGTTAGACAAGATAAGAAGTTAAACTAAACTCTAATTTATTAAAGCTACTACTTGTTATATTCGTGGCCAAATAATAAAGTTCTATAAAGCAATCTGACTTCGAAATTAAGGTACAGAAATAATTCCTGTAGAGTACACTTACAATAAACCACGTAGCAGGTAACTAGCAGGGGTAATTTGTTCAACTGAACATCACACAGTGTGAAAACACTCGTAAAATCCTATCAAAACTACAGAGTGTAGCTGTGGTCAGTTTATAGCCAAACACGATGCAACGGGATGGTTTCCCCGGGCAGAGTTACTGTTAATATCTCTCTAAAGAAATTTTTATAACGATGTCGTTCGAAAGACAAATTCTCTGTGTGATAATGAGAACTGCTGACAGCATTTATACCATGCTTGTCAGAAGTAATTTCTCAGAGACAAGAACACATACACGTTGCAGAAAATCTGCACTGCCCTCCTCTAATCAGCATGAAACCCTACCTTTCATAAGCTGAAAATTATGCATGCAAGAGAATGGGTTGTTAATCAGTATTAACGTGGGAAAGGCGTATACAAACTGAGCTGTTTCATGGGTTTGCATAACTGGCAGTCAAAGGCTAGTCAAAGGGACTGCTCACAACAGGTACGACCAACATGACGTTACACCAAGAAACAATCAGAATTATGTAATAAAAGTTCAATAAATGGTTTAGGAAGGCAGAAATAAGTAAAACTAAGTTTGAGTCGATATACTGTATAGAACAATAGTGTCTGCGTGGCCATCCTCCGCAGCAAGCACAGAAATATTTGACTTGAAAGTCCCTTCTCGTTTGCTGCCGCGCACTGAAACCAGCTCGATTCAGTTTTTCGGCGATCCAGAGGGATCGTAGAGGGAGACCAAGAGATGAATACATTAAGCAGATTCAGAAGGATGTAGGCTGCAGTAGGTACTGGGAGATGAAGAAGCTTGCACAGGATAGAGTAGCATGGAGAGCTGCAACAAACCAGTCTCAGGACTGATGACCACAACAACAACAATCATCTGTTCGCCATCCTCAGGAGAATGCTGCTTCTGCTGATGAGTCCCGCTGAGAACTGATGCCAAGGCTGCAAATCGACGTCCTATATAAACCTCCGTACCGTACACGGCGCGTGCACCGCCCACCACGGTTGCCGCCCTCCAAGACTGGGCAGGTAGCGCCACCCTTAGTAGAACACCGGCGGCAACGATATATCGCACTCAGGGACGATTCTCAAACACTCGGTCTGGCCACGCCGGCGAACGTTCTGCTTTGATGCGGGATAGTACAGGTTCCACGTCCCGTTAAGAGGAAACCCATTGTCTCTATTAATCAAATTATCCGCCAATCTAATTCCAGTTGATTCTTTATAAAGACTGTCCCAAAAACCAGAAGGGCTGGCAACTATCGTAGTTTCGCCAAATTTCATACCGTTTCCCTCGTTTAAGCAATGTTATACTACCACCGATTTTTCCGGCTGTTGTAGCCTCGTATGACGGCGATGTTCCACGCAACTGTCATGAACTGTGCGAATCGAACGGCAGATGTCAGCCTTCCCATACTGACACGGAATTTTATGTATACTAGGCTTCCTAAGCCCTAATCTTGGAAGGTGGACGGAACACGTTCTTAATCTTAAAACTCCTTAAAATTCTTCCAGTCTCAAACAATATGCCCTAGTATTAAGAATATAGGCCACCGATCTTTGCTCCTCTTCATACACCTCCGGGGATGGTCCAAACTACATAGCCCTACGAATCTGTGTCTCAGAGTATCCATTTTCCTTAAAAACAGCCTTCAAATGCACAAGTTCTTGGGTTAACTTGTCCGCATCGGAAATGGTGTATGCTCTGCACATCAGGGTCCTACGGACACCAAAGCGTAGGTATGGTGAATGACAACTCTTGGCATGCAGGTAGCGATCAGTATGCGCCGGTTTCGGTAAATACTATGTCCCCGAGTTCCATCTGGTTTTTTTGTGTTTTTCTTGGACGTCATGGTTTACAAAAGAACACAAAAGGTCTACGGGTTCTGGACAGAGCAAGAAAAGGCAGTACAACCAAGGGCGCTCAGAAGTTCCGAGGGCCAGCCTGGAATTCAAACACTAACGCTCGCTTAGGTGAGACAGGCAGAACCAAACCGACATACAGTCAACGGACCCACCGACAAGTTAACCTCTGCTTCACCCAACCAGTACACAACAGGGAGTTCAATGGAACAACGTAGAAGGCATCGGCGCCCACAACCAATTATACATTGAGCTGTCAAACTACACACCGTGCTGGACAGCGACAACACGATGAGGAAAATACACTGCCCGAATTTACGTCAACGGCCAGGGCAAGTAACCAGAACATTAACGGCCACAAGCCAGAAGTTTCCGCTGGTGCACTTCAATTCACATAACCAAGTACAGTTAAACTCCACCAGAGGGTGGCTAAAATTTGCCAACTTGAAAACACACGTTGCAGCTTGCGGGAATGTCCCAACATCCGACAACGAACTCCAAGCGACACAATGTGAACAATCGTGACTTGCTGGTAGATTAAGTCAAAACTCAAATTTTTATGTCCAGGATTGGTGAGCCACGAACCTCGTAGCAATGGGAACAGCATCACACACTCCAACATCACCTAGAGGCCGCCAGCTGGCCTGTCCAAACTACTCGCCACGCAGATTTCCTCGCTACTCCACGCCAACCGACCAACTACCAGACCCGGAAATGGCGAATGGACCAAATATACGTCGGCCGATGAGACGACCAACCAACGGTCGTCCCGCACCAATCCCTCTCCGTCAGACAGTTCATGTGTGTCGCCAGTGGTCGGCGAGCATTGTCTGCCTCACCGGCGCTCCGTCCACGACTTCACTGCTGCTGCGCGCCGACTGCACTCCTGGTCCATCTCCAGCTGACTTCCAGACACACGACTACCTGAAAATACTATCGGTCTCTCCACAGATGGTTCAACAGTGCACTTATCGATACGCGCTGCTGCTGCCGCTCACGGGCAAGAAAGTCAGGAAGTTAGTGACGCCAGTAAATGGAATAAAACGAGGCGGAAGTACCGTAATAGAAGACGACAAACAATAAATGGAGTCAACGCGAGCAGTGCACGGTTCACAAGGCGGCATGCAAACAGTTTACAGACTTAGAGGTTTCGCAAATGCCTCCACAATTCCCTTGGATATCAGAAAAATCACTCCGTTTCCACGTTTTCCTTGTCCTCCTGACACAATTTGTATACCCTTCACTGTTAGTGCTGCCACCTGCCGTCTGTAAATGGTTATGGCACTTTGATGTTGAACATAGCCAGTGATCACACTGATGATGACTCGAAGGAGTACAACCAGTTTACGTGAAAGAAAGATGTAATAAAATGGAACACTTACAGCCATCCTTAAGATGTGCTTTATGATATGACCACCGGTTTCGGTGTTTCAGTACACTATCTTCTCTACATCTACATCTACATCCATACTCCGCAAGCCAACTGACGGTGTGTGGCGGAGGGTACCCTGAGTACCTCTATCGGGTCTCCCTTCTATTCCAGTCTCGTATTGTTCGTGGAAAGAAGTATTGTCGGTATGCTTCTGTGTCAGCTCTAATCTCTCTGATTTTATCCTCATGGTCTCTTCGCGAGATATACGTAGGAGGGAGCAATATACTGCTTGACTCTTCGGTGGAGGTATGTTCTCGAAACTTTAACAAAAGCCCGTACCGATCCACTGAGCGCCTCTCCTGCAGAGTCTTCCACTGGAGTTTACCTATCATCTCCGTAACGCTTTCGCGATTACTAAATGATCCTGTAACGAAGCGCGCTGCTCTCTGTTGGATCTTCTCTATCTCTTGTATCAACCCTATCTGGTACGGATCCCACACTGTTGAGCAGTATTCCAGCAGAGGGCGAACAAGGGTACTGTAACCTACTTCCTTTGTTTTCGGATTGCATTTCCTTAGAATTCTTTCAATGAATCTCAGTCTGGCATCTGCTTTGCCAACGATCAACTTTATATGATCATTCCATTTTAAATCACTCCTAATGCGTACTCCCAGACAATTTATGGAATTAACTGCTTCCAGTTGCTGACCTGCTATTTTGTAGCTAAATTATAAGGGATCTATCTTTCTATGTATTCGCAGCACATTATACTTGTCTACATTGAGATTCAATTGCCATTCCCTGCACCATGCGTCAATTCGCTGCAGATTCTTCTGCATTTAAGTACAATTTTTCATTGTTGCAACCTCTCGAAACACCACAGCATCATCTGCAAAAAGCGTCAGTGAACTTCCGATGTTATCCACCAGGTCATTTATGTATATTGTGAATAGCAACGGTCCTATGACACTCCCCTGCGGCACACCTGAAATCACTCTTACTTCGGAAGACTTCTCTCCATTGAGAAAGACATGCTGCGTTCTGTTATCTAGGAACTCTTCAATCCAATCACACAATTGGTCAGATAGTCCGTATGCTCTTACTTTGTTCATTAAACGACTGTGGGGAACTGTGTCAAACGCCTTGCGGAAGTCAAGAAACACGGCATCTACCTGTGAACCCGTGTCTATGGCCCTCTGAGTGTCGTGGTCGAATAGCGCGAGCTGAGTTTCACACGACCGTCTTTTTCGAAACCCATGCTGATTCCTACAGAGTAGATTTCTAGTCTGCAGAAAAGTCATTATACTCGAACACAATACGTGTTCCAGAACTCTACAACTGATCGACGTTAGAGATATAGGTCTATAGTTCTGCACATCTGTTCGACGTCCCTTCTTGAAAACGGGGATGACCTGTGCCCTTTTCCAATCCTTTGGAACGCTACAGTCTTCTAGAGACCTACGGTACACCGCTGCAAGAAGGGGGGCAAGTTCCTTTGCGTACTCTGTGTAAAATCTGTAAGCAGGCTGTTTAGGTTTTCTTATATTGGTAACGCCACGTAGCGCTCTGAAAATCACTGGCTGTGCTGTGTGCAGTCTGTGGCTGGTTGGCATTGTTGTAATACTCGCCATTGTAGTGTTGGGCAGCGGCAGCTGGATGCTAACAGCGCGTAGCGTTGCGCAGTTGGAGGTGAGCCGCCAGCAGTGGTGGACGTGGGGAGAGAGATGGCGGAGTTTTGAAATTTGTAAGAATTGGTGTCATGAACTGCTATATATATTATGACTAGTGAGGTAAATACATTGTTTGTTCTCTATTAAAATCTTTCATTTGCTAACTATGCCTATCAGTAGTTAGTGCCTTCAGTAGTTTGAATCTTTTATTTATCTGGCAGTAGTGGTGCTCGCTGTATTGCAGTAGTTAGAGTAACGAAGATTTTTTGTGAGGTAAGTGATTTGTGAACGGTATAGGTTAATGTTAGTCAGGGCCATTCTTTTGTAGGGGTTATTGAAAGTCAGATTGCGTTGCGCTAAAAATATTGTGAGTCAGTTTAAGCACAGTCTTGTATAAATTTTTCTAAGGGGACGTTTCAAATCGAACTGGTATCCCATCAGGTCCAGCGGCCTTTCCTCTTTTGAGCGATTTTAATTGTTTCTCTATCCCTTTGTCGTCTATTTCGATATCTACCATTTTGCCATCTGTGCGACAATCTAGTGAATGAACTACAGTGCAGTCTTCCTCTGTGAAACAGCTTTGGAAGAAGACATTTAGTATTTCGGCCTTTAGTCTGTCATCCTCTGTTTCAGTACCATTTTGGTCACAGAGTGTCTGGACATTTTGTTTTGATCCACCTACCGCTTTGACATAGGACCAAAATTTCTTAGGATTTTCTGCCAAGTCAGTACACAGAACTTTACTTTCGAATTCATTGAACGCCTCTCGCATAGCCCTCCTCACACTACATTTCGCTTCGCGTAATTTTTGTTTGTCTGCAAGGCTTTGGCTATGTTTATGGTTCAAATGGTTCAGATGGCTCTGAGCACTATGGGACTCAACTGCTGTGGTCATCAGTCCCCTAGAACTTAGAACTACTTAAACCTAACTAACCTAAGGACATCACACACATCCATGCCCGAGGCAGGATTCGAACCTGCGACCGTAGCAGTCGCACGGTTCCTGACTGCGCGCCTAGAACCGCGAGACCACCGCGGCCGGCGCCTATGTTAATGTTTGCTGTGAAGTTCCCTTTGCTTCCGCAGCAGTTTTCTAACTCGCTTGTTGTACCACGGTGGCTCTTTTCCATCTCTTACGATCTTGCTTGGCACATACTCATCTAACGCATATTGTACGATGGTTTTGAACTTTGTTCACTGATCCTAAAAACTATCTGTACTTGAGACAAAACTTTTGTGTTGAGCCATCAAGTACTGTGAAATCTGCTTTTTGTCACTTTTGCTAAACAGAGAAATCTACCTACCTTTTTAATATTACTATTTACGGCTGCAATCATCGATGCAGTAACCGCTTTATGATCGTTGATTCCCTCTTCTGCATTAACTGATTCAAATAGTTCGGGTCAGTTTGTCACCACAAGGTCTAATATGTTATCGCCACGAGTCGGTTCTCTGTTTAACTGCTCAAGGTAGTTTTCAGATAAAGCACTTAAAGAAATTTCACTGGATTCTTTTTCCCTGCCACCCGTTATGAACGTTTGAGTCTCCCAGTCTATATCCGGCAAATTAAAATCTCCACCCAGAACTATAACATGGTGGGGAAATCTACTCGAAATATTTTCCAAATTATTCTTCAGGTGCTCAGCCACAACAGCTGCTGAGCCCGGGGACCTATAGAGACATCCAATTACCATGTCTGATCCTGCTTTAACCGTGACCTTCACCCAAATCATTTCACAATTCGGATCTCCGTCAATTTCCTTCGATACTATTGCACTTCTTATCGCTATAAACACGCCTCCCCCTTCACTGTCCAGCCTGTCTCGGCGGTATACATTCCAATCTGAGTTTAGGATTTCATTACTGTTTACGTATGGTTTCAGCCAACTAGTACCATATGGGCGTTGTGACCGTTTATTCAAATGGTTCAAATGGCTCTGAGCACTATGGGACTCAACTGCTGTGGTCATTAGTCCCCTAGAACTTAGAACTACTTAAACCTAACTAACCTAAGGACATCACACACATCCATGCCCGAGGCAGGATTCGAACCTGCGACCGTAGCAGTCGCACTGACCGTTTATTAATGAGAGCAGTTCTGGGACCTTTCTATAGACGATAGACGCTCCTGCAGTTTACTATTAGCACAATAATATTGTTATTCCTTGTAGCATTTTTCCTACTCATACCTTGCTGTGCCTCAGGAGGCGTCTTGTCGGGGCTAGGGAGGGAATTCTCTAACCTAAAAAAAAAAAAAAAAAAAAAAAAAAAAAAACCATGTGCACTCCACACGTACTCCGCTACCCTTGTAGCCGCTTCCGGCGTGTAGTGCACTCCTGACCTATTCAGGGGGACCCTACATTTGTCCACCCGATAGCGGAGGTCGAGAAATTTGCACCCCAGCTCTCCGCAGACTCGTCTGAGTCTCTGGTTTCAGCCTTCCACTCGGCTCCAAACCAGAGGACCGCGATCGGTTCTGGGAACGATACTACAAATAGCTCTGATACCACCCCGCGAGCGAGGCTTTCCGCCTTCACCAATTCCGTCAACCGCCTGTACGAAGTGAGGATGACCTCTGAATCCAGGCGGCAGGAGTCATTGGTGCCGACATGAGCAACAATTTGCAATCGGGTGCACCCAGTGCCTTCTATCGCCGCAGGTAGGGCCTCCTCCACATCTCGGATGAGACCCCGCGGCAAGCAGACAGAGTGAACACTGGCCTTCTTCCCCTACCTTTCCGCTATTTCCCTAAGGGGCTCCATCACCCGCCTAACGTTGGAGCTCCCAATAACTAATAAACCCCTCCCCCGTGTGCCTGCTCGGACCTAGCTGGAGGAGCAGCCACATGTCCACTCACAGGCAGAGCAGGCGATGCCACACGGCCAGCCTCCACATTTACCCTCCGCCTCGTGCGCCGCGAACGCCGCTGAACCCGCCACTCCCCTTGGGGAGAGGGTGGCCCAACCGCGTACGGTACCCGCGAAGATGTCTCGACAGCAGGGACAGTGGGTGAAGCATGTAACACCTGGGGTGTACCTTGCGACGCACCAGTCTCCCCACTGCCGCTACACTCCGAGGCAGCAGCCTGAAGACGGCTGACCGCGGCCATCAACACGCCCTGGCCTTAACCAATGCTGAGAGGGTTAACTCAAACCGTATTCACCATTACATCAGTGACCAACCTGTATGAACTGGTTTTCACAGACTACCTACAACAACGATGTTGTGTCTCCAACCATTAACTACCAACTTGAATTGTTGCAGGTACCCTGCGAAAACCAGTTCATAGATGTACGGTTTGAGTTGACTCCCTCAGCGTCAGTTAGAACCTGAAGATGATACACCGAAGCACCGAAACTCATAGCTATATAATAAATAACATTGTAGGGATAGCTGTAGGAATTCCATGTTAATTACATAAGTGAACGCCCAGTCACAGGTATGGACACACAAAACATTGACAGACAAAAGGTTCTGTCCGGAAGTCAGCACACATTTATAAAGTATCTCTCGTGTGAAACTCAACTTGCTCTTTTCTCCCACCATATCCTGTGAACCATGGATAAAGAGCAGCTGTCTGCTACATACAGATGCATTTCTGGGAAGCGTTTGATATATTACCACTCTGTATGATGTTAACGAATGTTCGAGCGATCGAAATAGGTTTTTCAGATATGTGAGTGCCTTGAGGACTTTTTATGTAAGTACGTCATCCTGGACGGAGAGTGTTCGTCATAGACAAAAGTATCGTCAAGAATGCCCCAGCGAGATGTGACAGGACCGCTCTTGTTTTCCATATACATGAACAATGTGATGGACAGAGTGAGCAGCAATCTGTGGCTGTTCGCTGATGCAACTGTAGCGTAGGACGAAGTGTCGTCAGGGCGGATACAGGATGACCTAGACATTATTTCAAATTTATATGACGAATGAAACCTTGCTCTAAATATGAGCAAATGTAAATTCATGCAGCTGAGTATCAAAAAAAAATTCTGTATTGTTCGAATGCAGTACTTTCGGTGCGTAGCCTGATTGGCTAGAGTCTACGCAGCCTTGAAAAAACCCGAGCAGACGCTCAGCATAGGCGGGTATGGCCGTGTTTGGCGCTAGGAGAAATCTATATTCCAGAGAAAAATTGATAAGAATAGAACTAAGAGTGACACGGAGGTGCGAGTTGGCACTCATAGACAGAAAAATATATAAAACTAAATTATCTAGACTCATCACAAAAATATATAATAGTTTCAAATTGAAACAAATGAGCCTTTGGTCACAATTTGTAATCTATTAACCAGGTTTCAACGCTTGTAAGAGTCCCTTCATCAGAATTTAAACGTTTAAAGTGGCCTGTAACATAATTAAAAATTTATGGGAAAAGAAATTTTTATATAAAAGTCTAAGTACTGACTAAAAATACAAGACAGAGATAGTACTTACATGTCACGTATAAAATAAATAACAGGCCAAAGGGCTTTACTCACAATTTAAAAAAAAAAAAGAATACATGAAGGCCAGCCACTATGGGCAGCTCATACCTGAACAGCCACAGTCCGTTGCAACCTGTGGCTGTAAAGGTTTGGGACAATAAACCATGCAGGAAATAGGTCCATGAGATGGGTAAATAATTGTGGGAGAAATAATAGATGATCTTTTAATAGTCTTATGCCAAATAATGGGAGGTGGTACTTGTTTGGATGTTCAAGGGGGCCTAAACAGCTAAGGGCATCAGTCCCCCATAATGGGAGGTATTTTAATGAAAGCAAAAGCAGTGGAACAAAGGAAGAGAAAGTGTGGAACAAGAATTATTGGCTAACTGACAGGCGGTTTGTTGATCATGATAAAAGTAAACAAATGAGGGAAGAAATGATTTGTGGAATGGAGGCAACTATTGGTAATTATGAGATGTTTGGAGGCTAGTTTAATCAGCATGAGAAGACGAGGGCCTTTAAAAATAAAAATAATACGAAATGTGGGAATCAGGAGGGATAAATAAATTTTGGGGCTTTCTTAAATAAAAGGGATCAAAATGTGGGAAATAATGATGCAAATAGTACTGACTTGGCGATTATGTTAAGTAATGAGCAGCTATCAGCTGTGCAACCTGTGGGAGAGAACGTATCCTGTTATGTTGAGAGTGTGTATGTGAATGACAGCAGAAATAACAATGTGTTGAATGCAATGGAAGTTTCACATCTGGTAACACCTGTGGATTATGTGGTGGCCACAGTGCCTGCTTCAAATGTTGTTGTAGATGGAGATATACAGGAAGGAATGTGCTCCAGCACTGTGTGAAAGTATTAAGTAGAGAGCAGACAGTAGATCCTGTATCACATGTTGCCATGGGTAATGATGTTGACATGCAGCACAAGGCTGCAGAATATGATGTTAATGTAGGTGGAGGCACTCTAGTAATGATATGGAATGTACCATTGAGCAGGCTATAGTTCCTGTAACCGATGGACGAGCAGTAGTTGTGGGTGAAGTTTTTAATGTGCAAAATTAAGCTGCAGGTGTTGGTATTGTGATTTAAACTGCGAAGGATTTTGTTGATTCAAGTAAGTTTATGTGTGTTGCTAATGGTATGACTGAAGAAGCTGGGCAGACACATTTTCTCAAGGGAGCATCGGATAATAAAAATGGTTCAAATGGCTCTGAGCACTATGCGACTTAACTTCTGAGGTCATCAGTCGCCTAAAACTTAGAACTAATTGAACCTAACTAACCTAAGGACATCACACACATCCATGCCCGAGGCAGGATTCGAACCTGCGACCGTAGCGGTCACGCGGTTCCAGGCTGAAGCGCCTAGAACCGCACGGCCACACCTGCCGGCCATCGAAGGATAAGGCCGAGAGTGATTTAGATTCTAATGATTGGATAGCCAGGGCAAAATAGTTCCAGAAGTGAGCACCTGACGATTGAGATATTAGTAGGCACCATTATGCCAGGCAAACAGGGATTTATATGGGGAAAGTGAGGTGTTCAAACATGCTTACAAGGAGATAGTTAACGGGGATAAAGATGTTAAATCACTGGATGAAGAATGTGTATTTATGGTGGAAAAAGATGATATAGGTGATAATGATTCTGTTAGTAATGATACCATTAGTGAGAAAGGTAAGGATGTTCATGAAATCCAAAATTCCATAGTGCATAATGATGAACAACAGAGAGCCATGCACGAGGAGCTTAATACTGAATATATGGGGAAAGATGAGTGTGATTATGATGGTGATGACTGGGTAAATTTTGCAAAGTTGCACCAGCAGTTGATACCAGAGACATGGGAGGAAGAAAAATACAGAGTTGCCAGAAAGCTAGGGGGGTTTAGTGGAGGAAACTCTGGAATTAAAGAGGCCTTTGATTTAATATTTTCAGGGGATAAGGATATTGAATCTTTTACTGAAGAGCAGGTGTGCACCATGACTAAAGATTGCATACATGAGATAGAGGAGGATTCGTTGGCTGAAACAGAATTGAAGCATGATTTTATTGAAAGGATGCAGCCGACAATAACTGTTGGTGTAGCAGGTGTCTGTGAAATGGCTTTGGTGGATACTGGAAGTTCTGTGTCTGGGTTGACAGAGAGCTCTCACGAACATATTAAGAACAGGGAACAGTGGAATTTCCACTCATAGGGGTGGGGGGGGAATAAAAATGCTACAGGAACTACGAAGGCTTTCCCGGCGTAATAATTGATAATATTCTTCTCGGATATGTAGCCGGATCATAACGTCTTCATGACGCAATATTTCCGCGGTCCAACTGGCCGCCATCTTCAGGTGAGAGTGCTGGTGCACGATCTCGCCGGAACTGACTTCCCAGCGCAAGCGGCGGCCCATATATAGGCCGCAGAAGACCCACAACGCGTGCGCGAGAAGGTGCCGTAACTGCCCTCTAGCGCAGTAGACATACACCGCCGCCAGTGATGGAAACAGGCGAAATCGAGATGTCACTGTCAAAAATTAAAAAAATTTTATTGCGACGATCGAACCACAGACCGTTGTTTTTTAATGTCAGATAACACCGGGTCCCAAGTCTTACTTAAAAGGTAACCCTTGTCTCTATTAATAAGATTGTCATATAAACGAATCTCTATGGATTCTTTTAAAACACAGTCCCAATAGCGAGATGCAGGGGCAATCATTTGTGTCTCGTCATGTAGTATTCTGTGTCCCTCGGTGAGACAGTGTTCCACCACTGCAGATTTCTCAGGTTGAAGCAGCCATGTGTGCCGCTGATGCTCAACACATCGGTCCTGAATGGTCCGGATTATCTGACCAATATTAGCCTTTCCACAGTGGCAAGGGATCTTGTACACACCGGGCTTCCTCAAACCCAAGTCATCCTTAACTGGCTGGCGGACGAAAAATACTTTTGATGTGATATCTTTACAGAATCCTTCCTATCTTCGAGGAAATGCTCCCAGCAAAAGGCAGAAAAGCTACCGATTTGCAGGTATCTTCTGGTGGTTCAGGTGAAGGTCCAAACTGGAAAGGACGACGGATCTGTTTATCTGTATAGCCATTCTGCTTGAACACAATGTTAAGATGGTCCAATTCTTGTGTCAAGCCCTCTCCGTCTGAAATGGCATAAGCTCTTCTCGCCAACGTCCGCAGAACCCCCGTACGCTGGAACGATGGATGACAGCTAGAAGCATGTAAGTAACGGTCCGTGTGCGTAGGCTTTCGATAAACACTGTGTCCCAGTGTCCCATCATCCTTTCTGTACACCATAACATCCAGAACCGGAAACTTTCCATCACTTTCCACCTCCATGGTAAATTTGATGCTAGGATGCAGGGAACTGAAATGATCTAGGCGGTCAAGTGTGGCCTCATGGGAGAGAAGCTCCAGTTGGACCGCGGAAATATTGTGTCATGAAGACGTTATGATCCGGCTGCATACCCGAGAAGAATATTATCAATGCTACAGGAACTTTGAGTACACCGTTGAGAAAGGAAGTAGTTCTAGATGTGAAGAGTGGAAGTGAAGCACTTAGTCACTCATTTTAGGCAGTGCCAATTTTAAGTATGAATCTGGAGTTGGGAATTGATTTTCTGAGTAAGTATGAGGCATGTGTAGATTGTAAGGGCCAGATGGTGGAACTGAATACCGTTGAGGGAAGCAAAAGGGTTAAATTAAAAAATGCACTCTATGATGAATAATTGGAGGCTACTTTGCATGTAGCACATTGCTTAATGGATGAGATGGAGGTTGAGAAAGAGATAAGGAGTAACGTAAATGGTGTAAGGGGGATTTCTGAAGATGACAAGGCAGAATTATATCCATAACTGAATAAAAACAAAGATGTTTTTTCTGAAAAACCAGGGAGCGTGACTGATTTTGAGTATTCACTAAGTGTGAATCCACATAAACCCATTAATGTCGTGCCATACCCTAAAGCACAGGCAGAGAGAGAGGCAGTTAGAGAGTAATGTATCATTGTGTGTTAGATAAGTTTTTTGCAAGGGAATCCTTGCTGTATACTGTTTAGACATGTGTTTAGTTTTAAGAATTTTCTGGATGGCCTAGTGGTTTTCATGTTTATCTTGGTAGAAGTTTAGTGATACTTGAACCTGGGGAAAAGCTGGTTCACACAGCTAATTCTCTCATAATTGTCTCATAATGACTAGAGATACAGGCTACAACAGTTGTCGTCACTGCATAGCACTTAGATGTACATGACAGGATCTGAATGTTAGAGAGAGACATTGAGTGTCATTTTCCTTATTGTTTATAATGAGATGAATACTAAATCAATTTTTCATGAGTGGTGATTGTGATTTGGTCATACGACAAATTTTTTGTGTGTGTGGGGGTAGAGATAGTTCAGTATCTGATTGACTGACAAGAATATGGAATTTAATGGTTTTCATATAATATGTTCTTGTATTCATTGCAGAAATTATTGTATGGGTTAAAACTAGAGGCAGGGTTGTTGCTGTAACCTACCATGGCACCCATCATATGATGAATTTTTTAATACTATTCTGATCACATATTTTCATAATTTCACTTTGGTTAGAGAAACCTTGTCTCAGTATTGTACAGTTGCAACTATTTTGGCCATTTCCGTTCTTGAATGGAACAAACTGTTGCGATCAAAGAAAAGTCTGTAGACATCATTTATTTCTTGGTAACATTACCCTCTCCTATCAGGTCTCGCCCTGAAATTTGGCTTTAACTGTGTCAAGACTGGATAACAGAGGGGGTGGGTTTACATCTGACCAGTTCTTGGTACCTAGACACCTTTACTGATAACAACTCGATCGTGTGACGTTTGTTTGTTCCCGGTAAAGTTGGGTTAGCTGACTGGCAGAAGAACTTGCGAAACGGCGCCTGGGGTCTGACCTGGAGCACTGATGCAGGTCAGAGGCACACCACAGAAGACAACAAAAGGTGTAGTGCTTACTGGATGTGTTGTGTAATAGCAACTAAGAAATATAGTGCGTCGAAATAAAATGATTGATATAAAAGAACAATATTTAGAGGACTTCAAGAAAAATGTGTTTATGTTTTGTTACTTACAACCTTTGGCCAGTCATCTCAGCATTATGGAAATGCTGATGAATAAATGTATTAAGTACAAGTTTAGTTAAGGTAGGGTAGGGAGGGCTGCCACATAAGATAATACAGGTACTCGTTCATTTCGATTTTTCTGCTACCATAAGTAGAGTTTATTTTTGTGTATTATTTCGTTTCTGAGGGCGCAGATTGGGTTTGGTGCTACTTGAGGCACCATGCACTGCGTTTATGGAGTAGCATAGGAGTAACAAGTAGGGGTAATTGTGAGCGTACTAGGCTGTGGCGGCAGCTTAGAGCGGCAGTTTCCCGCCGTAGAGCACGTGGGTAGCGGTTGCTACAGGACCGTGACGAGCGGCTAGCTTATACGCGGCCTTAGAAAAACCCGAGCGGACGCACGGTAGGGGCGCGGATGGCCGTGTTTGGCGCTTAGAGAAATTTGTATTCCAGAGAAAAATTCATGAAAACAGAACTAAGTGAGCCGTGGTAAAAATTTCTGTTTTGAAGAGCGCGCTGCAGCGTGCAGTGTGAAGCAGTCGCCCTCCGTTTCTGGCGGTGGCGCCGATGTGGCAATCGCAGCTTTGGTGTCTCCCTCTGGTTGGAAAGGGGAACGGTAGCCTATTCATGTGCATTTAAGGGGCGCTATGAGCTCGCTATGGATGAGTCGGGATTAGTTGGTCAGCCGGGTCAGTGTCTATCTGTCGTCCGGAGTCTTAGTATGCGTTAGTTCGCCAGTCTGCTCGAGTTTGTTCAGGCAATGGTCATTGGCGGTTGGATCGATCGGTTGGTGGTCGCGCGCTTGAACACAAGATGGCTGGTCCGTCTTGAGCGTCGGCGCATGTGAGGTCGCCACGTCAGTCCAGTGGGTCGCGACGTAATGCGAGGGGTAGTGGCTTCGTGGCCGGCACGAGACCGTCAGAAGTGAACCCACCACATCGGTCTGGCCGGCGCGAGCTGTGACGCCGTGAGACGGGAGATCGGCGCACCTTCCTGCGTCCGTTGAAGCGGCTGGCAGCGGACGCTTCGGGAGAGCGTTTTGGGCGTGCTGCGGCAGGTCTCCGCCAGACATCGCAGTTTATTAAAAGTTAAGTGATTCGTGACATGTTGTTTCATTTACTTGTTAAATTCTATTTGTCTTCTTGATCAGTCTCTCGTCTTCAGCTTGGTCGTCTGTATTTGTTAGGCAGTTAGTGTCTGTCTGTCTGTCTGTCTGTCCGTCTGCCTTACGTTGATAGGTGCGAAGGCCGAATTCCTGAAATATGTTTCTATCTTGCCTATCATCTTGAGACGCGGTATATGTGTAATGTAGAGCATGTTAGTATATTTTATGTAAGACTGCATTTCATGGGTTTTTATTTAAACGGGCATTTTGGTATATAAAGTTGCCACCCTTCCACTGTAAGAGTTTTCTTTTAAAAACAAGTTGCACTTTCGGTGGTAAGTAATTTTTTTTTTAATGTGAGTGTTTTGTACCATTTTGAACACTCATATGGGGTGCATAGTTTATGTGTTTGTGTGAGCTGTAAAAATTTTTTGTTTAAAGTAATCTGGTGTGTTGCAGATTTGCACCAATGTAGTCTTTCAGAGGTTGTTATGAGCGGTTGTGACTATGGCCGGCTTAAAACGGAGCGGCAAGCTTCTCAGTCCGAAAACTCATACTGTCAAAAACAAAACAAAAAAACAAAAAAATTGTTATTTCTCCCTCTCAATAAATTCTAACTTGATATTTAGAGGGTGCTTTCTGATTAGAATTTTTAAATCTTTTTTTTATTATTTTTTTAAGGGTTTTTAGGAATAAAATTTCCATTTGTTGAAAGAAATTTGTTTTCATCAGTTGTAAGAAGCTGTTTAGGTTTTTTTATTGGTAACGCCGCCGCCACGTATCGCTCAGTATGAAAATCACTGGCTGTGCCGTGTGCAGTCTGTGGCTGGTTTGCATTGTTGTCTGCCATTGTAGTGTTGGGCAGCGGCAGCTGGATGCTAACAGCGCGTAGCGTTGCGCAGTTGGAGGTGACCCGCCAGCAGCGGTGCATGTGGGGAGAGAGATGGCGCAGTTTTGAAATCTGTAAGACTGGATGTCATGAACTGCTATATATATTTTGACTATTAAGGTAAATACATTGTTTGTTCTGTATTAAAATCTTTCATTTGCTAACTATGCCTATCAGTAGTTAGTGCCTTCAGTAGTTTGAATCTTTTATTTAGCTGGCAGTAGTGGCGCTCGCTGTATTGCAGTAGCTTCAGTAACGAAGATTTTTGGTGAGGTAAGTGATTTGTGAAAGGTATAGTTTAATATTAGTCAGGGCCATTCTTTTGTAGGGATTATTGAAAGTCAGATTGCGTTGCGATAAAAAAATATTGTGTGTCAGTTTAAGCACAGTCCTGTGTAATTATTCCAAGGGGACGTTTCACAGTTACCCACTGGCAACTACTTCCACACTCACATAGTGTGATTAAATGTTTCAATGTTCTTGATGAATCGCTAGTAAATAAAGTAAATTCTTTAAGAAAAGGTTTTGAAAGTGTAAATTCACGGTTCAGTAAGAGTGACACGGAGGTGCGAGTTGGCACTCATGGACAAAAAAAAAAAAAAAAAAAAAAAGTAAATTGTCTATAAGCGCCACAAAAATGTATAATAGTTTAAAAGTTATCATTGTCTTAATAATTGTAAATTTATGAAAGTTCAAAACTAATATCTCGCCAATCCTTTGGCCGATTAATATGAACGAAGTGTCTATGAATGTGGCTAGTAGAGTTGCATCGATTTAGCAGGCTATGTAGCGTTTTTGAATGAGAGGGCGGAACATGGGATTTGACTGAGAGAAATTAGCGGCAGCATACTAAAGAGGTAGGTTAGTAATTAAGCATATATTTTTATTTGTTAATTTATGTTTAGTATCAAAAGTCTGGGAAAAGCAAAATCACGCCACAAGAGCATTATTTGTGAAAAAACGGTGGCAGATACATAAAATTGGACCTAAACGTATTATTGCCCGTAAATTTTCCATATATTTCAATGTATCGTGTGTTTATGTGTTTTGTTTTAGAATATTCATAATTCTTTTCGTCAAACGTTGTTTTGAGTTAGGTAGTCGTTTCGACGGTGCATAAGGTGGCCATCTTTTATGACAGGACAGATGGTTCTGAGCGACGCTAAGAGGTGGACATGCCGCACATCTGCGGGTAGCAGAGGGTTGGTAGCCATGTTCGGGGACAAGTATGTACGTAGTGACTTTAGAAAGTGATCAAGTGAAGCGCAAGATAGTGTATTAGGACAGCAAACAACAGTTTGTTTTGTGAACTGCACACAGGCTGTCAAGTGTCGTGGTCGCGACACATGAATTTTATAGTGAACTGTTGTAGCGTACGTTATTAACGGTATCCTTACTTAGAAGTCCCTCTGACTCCATTTTAAGTGTTTACTCAATATATTGAAGAAAAATAAACTTCCTGTTGAAATTATAAATCAACGTGAGTGACTCAGTATTTTGAATTTCACCGCAATACCTGCCTGCATTGTGTTGTTATATTTTATTTCAGCTTAAAATTTGAGTTTACACAGGTGTGAGCTGGCACCCTATGACGAGAAACGTAGCAAAATATTGAGACCATCCACATCTCAGGGCAACTCAATTAAGCAGAGTCTAACAAAATATATGTTTTCGTGCCATAGCACGTGGGGGCTCGAGCGAAAGGATTCAAACTTGAAAGTGCAGTGCCCAATACGGTCGTAACCTACACATTGAAAATTAAGTAAAGTACAAGTTAAAAAATGAAATTTCTGATACGAAGGAGAGCATCTCACAACATAAACGAAATAGCGCAACAAGAAAGAGAAGTAGAGTCCACTGGATATAGAATTGGTCGTGACGGAAACTCCTGGTACGTCCAAGTGCAGATGATAGAAGAGATGTAGGTCGAACTAAGCAGAAATACCTAGACAAATTGTGAAGACAAAACAGGATTAGTCTATTCCAAGTAGAAGAATAAAATTAACTTGGTGAAGGATATTGGGTAACATACATGAACGTTAATGAAGCATCAACCTCATCTCTCTCTTTCGTTATCACTTTCTTGTCATTTAGGCGTGGCTCTACATGCCTTCTAATTTCGTCTAAATTAAATCAAAGCGGCTGGTGGTCGCTCCGTCAGATCAGAACTATTGTCTCAGACAATACCTTGTTGCCTATCTAGCCTAATATGAACCGTACTTCGAAATTCCAATATTTTGTCACAGTCGCTAGTGAGGAATGACTGAAGTAACATCAACTTTGAAAAAGTAGAAATTGGGTATTTGTCTTTGCATGTGAATTTCAAAAGGTTCCAGTGAACTGAGTAATATTTTCACGTTTTCCTCTGGCGGACTACATTGGCTGGGCGAGAATTTTACAGTTTTTGCAATGAACTTTCACAAAAGAATTATTTTTTGCCTGTCAATAAGATGGAAACCCTTAGGAGGTAATTAACAGTCCATCTGTTTATATCGAGTGAAGGCACCTCTGCCAAGAGCATTGAGACTACTGTAGAGATGGATGAACGAGCGACGAAATCCCTACATGGACTGATTTTGAGCAGTAGGATAGTCAACAGACCAAAACAATGATGTTCCCCGTAATATTATGGAGTATACATTCACTTAATATGCAGAACTGTGGCCGCTTAACGAATAAAGGAAGGGACAAGATGAGGACAATGGAATTATATTTCATGAGAAGATGGGCTCAGGTCACCTGTGAAGTGAGATCAAAGCCTCTAAAATGAGAGAAGAAATGGAATGACACATTCTATGACGGGCAGACTGTAGGGAAAATGTTAAAAGAATGAGCTGTGGCAGGTAGCCTATAAGGTTTTAAAGTGGACCCCAACAAGAACTAAAAGGGGACTTCCACCGTTGGCACTGGAATTACATGTTGCTCGAGCAGTGCATGAAATGTTGACCTCAACTGCTGTAACTAAGACTACCGGAAGGAGAATGACTAATCTCTAGTGGGAAAATTGGAAGAAGTAGAAGAAGAAGATAATGAAGATGATGATGATGGTGGTGGTGGTGCCTGGATTGGCCTGACTCAGCTCCAACACTTCCGCTACTGCTTTGCTTCTGCACGATTTTTAAATGGGCATGAGCAATCCCGGAGCCCAACGTACTGCATCCTTTGTCATGTTCAGAACGTTTTACAGCATGATGAAAACCGATCTTTCCACTTTTTACACGAGGAAACTGATACGTCCATCATCGAGGGCTAAGCCTCCTCCACTTCTCATGCGATAGTCGGTTCTTCACAGAGAATTGTCTACCATTTCGTTCTTCGTCATTCGTATTTATTTCAGCACAGGAAAAGCACCTTCGCCATCCGGCCACTGCTTCATATGATGGTGCATTGTTGCTGTGCACATCCACCAACTCGACAGGGATTGTTGCAGCGTTTTTCTTCTTCGAATGCAGAAAAAGAATTACCACGTGATACTCTACTTTGTCAGTGGGTACGCCATTTGGTTTTGGCTCCTCTAGCTGTCGTGCTACGGTACTGGGCATTTCAGTTTCTGCCAGTGTACCAGGACTACAGGCATATACTGCACCTGCAAGAATACCGTAATTTTTTTTCGTGGTGGTTATTACAACCTTGTGACTGTCGCACGTCAGTAGGTTCACAGAGTAAGTCCGAGAGAGGTGTAAACTTGTGCAAGGTGAGGCCGTTTTCCCGTGGGGTCAGCAGTGGTGCAGTATTCATACCCAGGGAGGCAGTGTGTGGGAAGCGGCACCTGCGGACTGCGCCCTCACTGAACAAACACCCTACAAGACGCTGCCCTCATCAATATGCATTAAGCAGGAGCTTCTGGTGTCGGTTCAGACAGCGGAGTATGCATCCAGTCTTCAGTCCGGCGGAGAGCTACCCCAGGCGGTGGGGCGGTTGGGCTCCGTATGGTCGTCTATGTAAGCGTCTACGTCGTTACTGTGCAGACCAGTGTGCGGTTACGATGCTACAATAGCCATTAATTCGTACACCTTAATGATCCATACATTTACTTTAGTGAAATCAAAGGATGTCAATACTCACTGGTGTGTAAAACGTAAGAGCGAAAGAACTTTTCTCATGATATTTTAGCTGCATGTAACATAACTTGATGAAACAGCTAATACAGTATACCACAGAAGGTATCTGCAAGATAAATGCAACTGAACGTACAAAAATGACACTTCCATTTAAAGACAATAATTACAGGAAGTCACCGCGATTTATGATGATTTCCTGGACATTTCATAAGGGTGGACATGGTTCTTAATAGGATTCCGTAATAACTGAACGTTCAGTCCTGTCACGGTCGCCACAAATAACACTATTCCCTAATAATTTAACCTTTAGTTCGTTCACAGGAAAAGTCATGTACAACACTAACGTTACCTTCTGAGAGGATTTCAAAGCTCAATCATGCATGTGTCTAATGGAAAGGGGTATCAGACTATAATTTCGAATTTTCGAAAAACCAAACGGGCGTTAACCTTGGGAGTTAACAGAAGAGGTACAATTACAAGTGAATGAAAAAAATGAACAGTGGCCAGCATAATTAGGCACATTAGTTGTAAATTTAAATTTGAGAAAATTAAATGTTTGTTATTGAAGTTACTTTTGTTGAGATTTCCCTTTGAATAGCAAACAGGATACAAACTGAGACAGTGCACTCTGTACTGTGTGTAGCAGCAGTTACCAATAACACACACACCAATAAATTATGGGGAGCAAAATTGCACTGAGCTCATATTAATGACGGTCACAAACATTAGCATTACTTCATCAAAGTACTGAAACATCACTGCGTGAAGTGCAGAACTAATTCTGGACGTGAGAGGGTTATATCTTGCAGACAATAATAACATAAATAAAAACGAATAACATCTTAAATACGCTATTTAAGCTCCTCTGCATACAGCAGTTTTGCTTAGCAATAGTAATAGTTTACTTCTTTTCTTTATAGCACAAGATGATGGGGACCCATAAACTGGTATAGTTTCACTAGCCAAGGTTCTTTGTTTATTGCAAAAGTAAAAACTATCACTAAAAGCTAATCATTCACTTAAATTACTTTGCAAGGTAAAAAAAAGGCAATACTGGCCTTAATTAACTTCAAAAGTAACCATTTATGATGGGTACCACAATTACACTATCTTTGAAAATATTCATAACTACACTTCCAATACTGCTACCGCAAAACGGTTCATTGCAGATTTATATGTACTTGTACTTTAATCGCCTGTGAAGCAGATATTCTTGGCAGTATCATTTTCACAATCTTGTTCTGTAATCCTAAAAAACTATATTTTATAAAAAAACTAAGGATACTTTGGCAAAATCCTATCCAACTTCGCTTTTATGGTTTTATGTTTTGAATAATTAAGGTATTCACATACCTATTGATTGATCTTTAAATTATTGTCCTTAAACTTCCTATCTTAACAATTTCACTTGGAGTAGTCCATAAATAAAACATCCAAATTTTACTCTTAGTTGAACTTTTGCTTCTCCTTTTACTTTAGACAAAAAAAATCACTTTTAAACACTTGAATGCCAGAATTATTCATTTAAATCAGGATACTCGGTTTTAGCAGCACTTAGGTGAGGACCATGCATAGGTTAATGATCAGCATTAAGTTATGGATTCCAACACTAATTGACATTTAATGTGATAATTATTGAAATGAAACAACTGGTCCATGCCAATATACTGGGTGATCAAAAAGTCAGTATAAATTAGAAAACAGAATAAATCGCGGAATAATGTAGATAGAGAGAAACAAATTGACACACTTGCTTGGAATGAAATGGGGTTTTATTAGAACCAAAAAAATACAAAAGTTCAAAAAATATCCAACAGATGGCGCTTCATCTGATCAGAATAGCAATAATTAGCATAACAAAGAAAGACAAAACAAAGATGATGCTCTTTACAGGAAATGCTCAATACGCCCACCATCATTCCTCAACAATAGCTGTAGTCGAGAAATAATGTTGTGAACAGCACTGTAAAGCATTTCCGGAGTTATGGTGAGCCATTGGCGTCGGATGTTGTCTTTCAGCATCCCTACAGATGTCGGTCGATCACGATAAACTTGCGACTTCAGGTAACCCCAAAGCCAATAATCATACGGACTGAGGTCTCGGGGCCTGGGAGGCCAAGCATGACGAAAGTGGCGGCTGAGCTCAAGATCAACACCAAACGACACGCGCAAAAGATCTTTCACGCGTCATTTTGTGAGCTTTTTTTTTGTTCTAATGAAACCCCATGTCATTCCAAGAATGTGTGTCAGTTTTTACCTCTCTATCTACACCCGGTACATTACGTAACTGAATGTAAGAAGTCGATGAAGCAGTGGCGAAGATTAGTGGTAGACGAAAAAGAAAATGTTCAGATGTGTGTGAAATCTTATGGGACTTAACTGCTAAGGTCACCACTCCCTAAGCTTACACACTACTTAACCTAAATTATCCTAAGAACAAACTGAAACGTCCCCTTAGAAAAATTTATACAAGACTGTGCTTAAACTGACACACAATAGTTTTTAGCGCAACGCAATCTGACTTCCAAAAATCCCTACAAACGAATGGCCTGGGCTAACATTAATCTATACCTTTCACAAATCACTTACCTCAGAAAAATCTTCGTTACTCGAACTACTGCAATACAGCGAGCGCCACTACTGCGAGCTAACTAAAAGTTTCAAACTACGGAAGTCACTAACTAATGATAGGCACAGTTAGCTAATGAAAGATTTTAATAGAGAACAAACAATGTATTTACCTTTATAGTCATAATATATATATCAGTTCATGACACCAATTCTTACAGATTTCAAACCTCCGCCATCTCTCTCCCCACGTCCACCACTGCTGGCGGCTCACCTCCAACTGAGCAACGCTACGCGCTGTTAGCATCCAGCTGCCGCTGCCCAACACTACAATGGCAGACAACAACGTAAACCAGCCACAGACTGCACAAGCCACAGCCAGTTATTTCTATACAGAGCGCTACGTGGCGGCGGCGTTACCAATAAAAAAACCTAAACAGCCTACTTACAAAACACACACACTCAGGCCCGAGGGAGGACTCGAACCTCCGCCGGGACCAGCCGGTAGACGAAATGGCGGCTAATTGTACTCACGGCTCTTGATGTGCGAATGCTCTATAAAATCTCTTCCTGGCGTTGGATTTTCAACACATTAGAGCTATTCCATTATTTCGTGAACACCAAAAATAGCCAAATGCACATCCGAGGCAAATTCCTTCTAAAGCAGCTTCCAATTGCCTCTCTTAGCACCGGCGAGGTGTACCGTGCTAAGGCTAGCCACACACTGCGTGCCGTTCACACAAAGGAGGCGCTCAGTTCGACCGCCAAACCCACCTTTCACATACGGCCATTTCACTTTCGTCGCGGAAGGACTTCCCTACAGCGCTTATGATAATTTATAATTTCAACATATTTTTGTGTTTTTTTTTTTTTTCATACATGCATTGTAAGGTGACTGTAATTTCGCACCTTACAAGCATTCTTCCACATACTTTACAACGAACTACAACCACAATTAGGTATCATCTGATAGGTTGTACATCGTATATATGAATATTTAAAGGAGACTGACATTGTCACGTATGCCTTTTAAATAACTGGTAATGCTTATTGCATGAAAGGTAACGGACTGTCTTTATTATCAGAACGGCATAATGAATGAGTGCCTATACTGGTAGAGGTTGGAACGCCAGTGGAGATGAAACGGCTGGCAGAACTCGAACTCTGAGTGGACAGGTGTTGGCCCTGCTTAGAAACAGGAAGTAGCTAGACAGACGTCGTTTCACCTGAGCTCTGGAGCACAGTAGGGTGACGGCCGGCCGCTATTGTAGCAGGTCTAGAAGGATAACCAGGACTCTGCAAATCTTGGATGCAGGTGAGAGGAACGAAGAAGCGGCACCTCGGAAACCACGCAGGATGGGTTATTTCCAAGCATTTTTACTCAGAAGCGTACCATTGTACGAGTATAGGTTTTTCCTCGCAAACTCTCCGTGCTGAACGGCAAAAGACTAAAATATGGTTGGTAGGCGTTGAAGGAATCTGTAGAGAAGTAAAATATTCCGTGGTTTCGGGAATACAATTCGTTTTCGGAATTACGAGGGTGCGGAGCCGAGCGTTTCTTAGAAGCTAGCGGTGGAGAGAGGAGGTCTTCCGTTGTGAGCGCCCTTGTGTGATGGTCGCTCGGTATCAGTTTTGTTGGTACAGACGGACTTGCTGTCTTTGCTCTCAGGAGAGTTTATAGTTAGAACAGTTAGGAAATGTACTGTTGCGAACGTATACGATTCTGGACTTCACCTCCGGGTTGGAAGTCGTCGTTCAGTACGCAGCATTCAGTAATTGAGAGCACTTCTTCTGCCTATACTTACGTTGAGACGTTATCCGAACTCCATCCTTGTGGTTGGGAGTTCGCGTTTCTCGTCTGCAGAACACAGAGAGTAGAAGACAGTACTAGAGAATATTAGTGAGAGGACCGCCTTCTGCCATCCTAGTGTTTGAAAGCGTTTATTTGCGGCTGGAGTTCTTCCATGATCACAGACGAGTACGAGGACCACCACTTCGACGCACCGGACGCAGTACATACGGTGATATCGCAAATTGCTCCGTCTTATTAGGGCTATAAAGCTAAACAGCTGTGATCACGTTAGTTTATTGCCACTGAGGTTCCACACCACCGTAGATCATCTTTGAAAGTAGTGTCTTCTAGAGTTTGGTACGTAGATGATGTCAGTCATTTCGCGTTAGTGATATTAGACCGCGCATTCATAATAAGGGGCAGAGTTGGGCAACTGATTAGTAATTTTAGTTAGGAAATATAGGCAATTGTACTTAAAGGGTAGATTTTTAATATATCATGTAGTAGTATTTGTTGCCTTCATCATTTATTTCTGTTTAGATTGTAATTTATGTGTTAAAAATAGCATTAAGAGATCCTAAGATCTGCTTCAGCGGATAGTCTGACAGGGACAAATCATGATTTTACCGTTTATTATTTTCCGTTGCGCACATTCATTTTTCACCCGCCTGGAGTAGCATCTTGGAACATTACAAAAATCTAATTATCTTGTCATACATCAAAGATTCAAACAACACAGAATGCACACTTTGTAAATTGCAACTCCTAATCGATATATGTGTTACATGTTATGTACTTCCGTGGTGCCCACAATTTGGGTAAGGAGTTCTTGTGGTAGGGAGCTCTCCCCCCCCCCCCCCCCCTCGCCCCGCTCCCCTACCCCCGCCACCACCACCAGCGCCGTTAACAAATGCTGGGTGGTCCCTGGTGCATTTAAAAGTGTAGCTACGCGTCTCCCACACGTGCTCGATGCCTTTTAAGTCAAAGGAGCGGGCAAGCCAGTCCGTTCGCCGAATATTTTCTCGTTTCGAGGGCTCCTCCACAACAACGATCATGTTCGAACATGTTTGTGGGTGCGTTACGTGTTCCCACCTCTCGCCACATGAGGGTACGTCCAGCATTGTCAGCTGTGATTGGTTTGGTAGCCCTGGTGTTACGGTGTGGGTAGACATAATCTTGCACGGAAGTACTGACCTCTGAATCTTTGAGCACAACACACTTACCGGTCAACACTATTTTGGCACTCTACACCTTCTCCATTTGTACCTTTCCAAGGGTGGAGTTAGTCCTGACTTCATTTTTGTGGATGACAAAGTTCGATCGAGTAGGACAGTTCATTCACAGGTGGTCCCAGGATTTTCGGCGAATGGACTAGCCTCCCCGTTTGCCTGACTTATGTCCCATCGAGCACATGTGGGACATTTTGAGGAGATGTACTGCTGCACATCTACATACCTCAACGACCATCCAGCTATCCAGCTTTGCCAACCGCGCTTGTCACAGTAACTGCTTTCCAAACTTGTGACCAGCATGGGGGCACGTCGCAATGGATGCATTTCCGATCGTCGTGATTTCATACTCTGTTGCAACGTCCAAGAGACCATCATAAATAGCGGTGAGTTCAATGTAATTGTTGCCTTTGAATAAAAGTGTCATTTCTGTTCGTTCCATTGCATATCTATTTCAACTGTCCTCTATACTATACTGCAGCAATTATTTCTATGTATGGTCCAAGTTTCTTCCAGCTATGTTACTTGGTAGTGATGCACTATGCGAAAGTTACTTTCGTTCTTAAGTTTTGCACACCGATGTAAATGACCTCCTACATCCTATATCCTCCCCCCCCCCCCCCCCGTTTCTCTCTCTCTCTCTCTCTCTCTCTCTCTCTCTCTCTCTCCATCTCTCTCTACCATTCCATCAATAGCACATTATTATCTCCTGCACAATAAGAACTATTGTTCAGTTTTTACATTTTACTTACCTAAATGACATCAGCAACAATTCACTTTTCATTTCTTCACTTGTAGAGTCACGAATGTTCGCCTCTGCTGCCATCCACATCTTCTCTATGTTTTACGTTCTGTTTTATTTTACTGTTCAGAGTCTTTTCTTGACACCCGTCTCAATCTGTTACCGAGCGGACGCTGAAGACCTTGCCGTCGTGCGTCCATACAACCATTTCCATCCAATCATCCATCTTAGTCCTTGATACTAATTCCAACCCTCTATGTGCTCTTTTATATGTTCATATTGCTCTTGCAGTGACTTCACAGTCTTGTGATTCTAAAGTGGGCCGTTATATATTATGCATTGCACATTCCTTTCAATATGACATTGAAAACATAATATTAATCATCTACAGATAATTTCTTCAGTCCTGTTAATATCAAAATCCATAAGTTTAAAAAAAAAAAAGAAAGAAGAGTGAAGTAAAAGTGAAAGAAAAACTTATCACCACTTGACCCTCCATCTCTGTTCAGGTACAGTGGTAATCGACAACCTTGGTATTGGTCAAGACTACTGGAAATCTATGATGTAAATGAAATGAGCGTTTGGCGTCATTGGCCGGAAGGCCCTTGCGGGTGGTCCGGCCGCCTTGGTGCAGGTCTTACTACATTCGACGCCACATTGGGCGACCTGCACACCGGATGGGGATGAAATGATGATAAAGAAAACGCAACACCCAGTCCGTGGGCGGAGAAAATCTCCGACTCAGCCGGGAATCGTATCCGGGTCCGCAGGACGGCAATCCGTCACGCTGACCACTCGGCTATCGGGGCGGACAATCTATGATTATCTCTACACGAAACTAATGTCAAACAACCTGTGCGACTGGGTAAGACTTTGGCCTTCGTGTTACCATTTGGCTTCCTATGCCTAACTTTTCTTACGTTCGTTTAAAGAACTGTGGACTGGAAATTAACACGTGAAGCCAGAAGTTAGCCTACTCTTTGGTGTCCCATGCTGACTCATCATCATTTCTATCCGAATTGTTGAACTCCACGAGGCGGCTGTTCTTATTGTACGGGGCGCTCCAAACCTCTTTGATCTTGACCCATTTTGGTTATCAGGTACACTGCTCCATATTTCGAGAAGGAGAAGATTGATACTTAACGTCCCGTCGACAACGAGGTCATTAGAGACGGTGCACAAGCTCTGATTAGGGAAGAATGGAGAAGGAAAGCGGCCGTGCCCCTTCTAAGGAACTATTCCGGTGTTTGCCTTAAGCGGTTCAGGGAAGTCATGGAAAGCCTACGTTTGGATGACCGGACGCGCGTTTGAACCGTCGTCCTCCCGAATGCGAGTCGATTGTGCTAATCATTGCGCCACCCTGTTCGGTGCCCTGTAACTTCTGCATCGATATTCCTCTTCTTTCATCTCGCGAAACTCGTACTGCAGTGCTCTTAGTAATCTAGTTACAGCAGAGTTAAGTTCAAAATGGTTCAAATGGCTCTGAGCACCATGGGACTTAGTATCTATGGTCATCAGTCCCCTAGAACATAGAACTACTTAAATCTAACTAACCTAAGGACATCACACAACACCCAGCCATCACAAGGCACAGAATATCCCTAACCCCGAGGGGAATCGAACCCGAGAACTCGGGCATGGGAAGCGAGAACGCTACCGCACGACCACGAGATGCGGGCCAGAGTTAAGTAACTTCCACCCGACGGTAGTGATCATTTCTGTCCAAGTTCAGATCGTCCAGTCTGTTCTTCCTTCCTATTTGGTGTAAATTAAAAATGATGCACCATACGTTTAGGCGTCCATATTTCTCCGCAATTTCATAGAGCTGTTACCTGTCTCCCTATTCCCAACTTGCGGATAGCTTTCTCGTGTCCAAATGTTTATGCAAAATATTATTTTCCCGTTCATTCGATACGCTCACAGCACTAGCAATCTCACGCACCTCAACTCTTCTGTCATATATAACCATCTCGAGTATTTTATCAATGATTTCTGGAGTCGTAACCTCCACAGGGCGTCCAGAACGTTCAGCATCACTTGTGCCCATATGGCCACTACGAAAATTTTTAAACCACTTATAAACTGTTCTAATCGAAGGTGCAGAGTCGCCATGATGTTTATCAAGCTCCTCTTTAGTCTCCTGAGGCGTTTTGCCTTTCATAAAGTAGTGTTTAATCACCACACAAAATTCTTTTTAGTCCATTTTTTGATTCGACTTCGATTCACACGAATGCCAAACACAAAGAAATAGACCAAATTTGGCTGAAACTTGGTGTTCGTTCCTTCCAAAGGAGTTACTAAATAAACATGACCTCCATAGGCGCTTGTGGTGCCATCTCTCGGACTTTGCAAGGATTTTTCAAACGCCCCTCGTATGTTACAGCACTTCGTTAGTATCAGCAACGTGAATCCGGATGTGGCAAGACGGTTGGAGGGCTGGTTTGACTTACTGCGATGGCGATCTGTGGGAAGCAACAGGGCGGAAGACAGCCGCGTGTGACAACGGAATTAGCGTATCAATGGCGCAAGGTGGGCTTTGTGCAGGCGTCAGCCGCATGCGGTTTGCTCCTGCTCTAACTACTCTCCAGTCTCCCTTACCCACCCCCACCGCTAACCTCTCCCCCCATTCTCCCTCTCTCTCTCTCTCTCTCTCTCTCTCTCTCTCTCTCTCCCTCCCCCCCCCTCTCTCTCTCTCTCCCCCTCCCCCTCTCTCCCTCTCTCTCTCTCTCTCTCTCTCTCTCTCTCTCTCTCTCTTCCACACACACACACACACACACACACACACACACACTTAGACGTCGCTTGTGACACTGCAGCAATACACATGTGGATTTCGCGGGTCAACGAAAGTGTACGTTTCCACCCATTTGTTCTGACCTGAGTTGTGTTGTGTTGAAGTCATTGAGGTGCAGCGTGTTTGAAACAGATTTCGTGTGCAGAGGGCGTGTTGGAGTAAGCGTTAGCGCACTATAGTGTGGGATGTTTACTGAATTGTCTCTGAGTGCTGTTAATGAAGCATTGTACTCACTGTTATGTGTTTCTCGATATTCTGGGGATTTGTTTTTGTTGCCTCGACAGTGAGTTATTTTTATAATTATTGTTAGTTATTGGTTACTGAATAGTTTTCGGTTTTGAAATTTTCAGTCATTGTTCTATCTAGCATTTTCTCAGTAATCCCACCTGAGGGATAATTTATCTTGTTAAATCTAACACATGTATCATTCTGAAAAACCTAAGCAGTTGCAATGCGTGTTGCAGCCACACAAACCTTGAAAAAGACGTTGTAGCTCCGTAACATGATGAACGGCAACTAAAAAAATAAATCGTTGTTGCTGATAACTGATAGTATTAATTAAGAATCTCTAATCTGTTGGTTACTGGTTGTGGGTTCTTTGTATTGCGGCCTTCGCCTGAGCTATGCTTACGCCAGCTGCGTTGGAGGGATTGGTCCTTCAGCATTCCTTGGACTCTTTGCGGTGTGTTGGCGGATTGGTGCCATGGCAACACGAGACGCTATGGTGCGAGACGCCTTCCCGTTTTGTATGCCTGGGAGAAAAATCATTTAAAAATCTACAGCCGACATGACTGGTTGGAGTTCCAGCAGTGGTTATTTGAGAGTTGTCTCCTCTTTGGGGAGGTGATTGCTTGTTCAGGCGATGATTGGAAGAGCAGGAAAAGAGACCCTTGTTATCGAAAAGCGATTCATCTGGAAATATCCTTCAAAATGTTCTCTGAACTGATCAGTCATTAGCCACGATTCCATATACGACGGCCATGTGGCAAGACACTGCTCACAAACTACACTACTGGCCATTAAAATTGCCACACCAAGAAGAAATGCAGATGATAAATGGGTATTCATTGGACAAATATATTATACTAGAAATGACATGTGATTACATTTTTACGCAATTTCGGTGCATAGATACTGAGAACTCAGTACCCTGGCCGTAATAACGGCCTTGATACGCCTGGGCATTGATTCAAGCAGAGCTTGGATTGCGTGTACAGGTACAGCTGCCCATGCAGATTCAACACGACAACACAGTTCATCAAGAGCAGTCACTGGTGTATTGTGACGAGCCAGTTGCTCGGCCACCATTGACCAGACGTTTTCAATTGGTGAGAGATCTGGAAAATGTGCTGGCCAGGGCAGCAGTCGAACATTTTCTGTATCCAGAAAGGACCATACAGAATTTGCAACATGCGGTCGTGCATAATCCTCCTGAAATGTAGGGTTTCGCAAGGATCGAATGAAAGGTAGAGCCACGGGTCGCAACACATCTGAAATGTAACGTCCACTGTTCAAAGTGCCGTCAGTGCGAACAGGAGGTGACCGAGACGTGTAACCAGTGGCACCCCATACCATCACGCCGCTAGATACGCCAGTATGGCGATGACGAATGCTCGCTTCCAATGTGCGTTCACCGCGATGTCGCCAACCACGGATGCTGTAAACAGAACCTAGATTCATCGGAAAAAACTACATTTTGCCATTCATGCACCCAGGTTCGTCTTTGAGTACACCATCGCAGGCGCTACTGTCTGTGATGCCGCGTCAAGGGTAACCGCAGCCATGATCTCTGAGCTGATAGTCCATGCTGCTGCAAACGTTGTCGAACTGTTTGTGCAGACGGTTGTTGTCTTGCAAAAGTCCCCATCTGTTGACTTGTTGACTCAGGGATCGAGACGTGTCAGCATGATCCGTTACAGCCCAGTAGATAAAATGCCTGTCATCTCGACTGCTAGTGATATGAGGCCGTTGGGATCCAGCACTGCTTTCCGTATTACCCTCCTGAACCCACCGATTCCATATTCTGCTATCAGTCATTGGATCTCGACCAACGCGAGCAGCAATGTCGCGATACGATAAACCGCAATCGCGATAGCCTTCAATCCGACCTTTCATCATAGTCGGAAACGTGATGGTACGCATTTCTCCTCCTTACACGAGGCATCACAACAACGTTTCACCAGGCAACGCCGGTCAACTGCTGTTGTGTATGAGAAATCGGCTGGAAAGTTTCCTCATGCCAGCACGCTGTAGGTGTCGCCACCGTCGGCAATCTTGTGTGGATGCTCTGAAAAGCTAATCTTTTGCATATCACAGCATCTTCTTCCTGTCGGTTAAATTTCGAGTCTGTAGCACGTCGTCTTCGTGGTGAAGCAATTTTAATGGCCAATAGCGTAGTTATTGTCGTGACGAACTGGTGGTACATATTTCGATAAACAACGAAATTTTCCACTAGGGTGTAGCGAAATCTGATTGGCCAGACACTAAACTTGATGTGTAAAGGGAACAACAACTTCTCGTTTCTCTGAACTCTATGTCGTACCTGTGATTGGATGATTAGGCAAAGCAAGCTACACGTTTCTCAATGCTGGCGACCGATCCCGATTGGCGCAGAGCCTGGTAACAGAGTCCGATGGGTGCTTAAGCTGCCTCCTCTCTACGATGGCGGACATTAAGCTCTGCATCAGCGTTTAGGGCGCTAGGACCTAGCCAAGTTTGTTTAGCTTCACGGAACGTACGGAACCACCACTGTTCAATGTCCATATCTCAGGCTCTTTGAAAATGTTGATCAGTATTCAGGCGTCCGCTTAAGATGTAGATAACTTGAAGAACCCTTACTGCTATTGTAATGTTTGCGAGAAATGAGGTGATGAGATTCAAATCCTGTCACGTTCAATTTCGTTCATGATGTGTTATGCATACCATGTGCTGAAAAGTAATCTTGTGTTAGTCAACCACACGCTGTGAGGTAAGGCCTAGAATATTGGAGCGAATTTCAAATCCTGCAACGAGAACAGAATATATATATGAATTTTCAAACAGTACTTATTTACCACACCGACAGCAGATTGGATGCTGTTGCTGGTTTGCGCAAAATAACACTTTTGTTAGTTGCTACACTTCGCGAGATTTATATTGACGATGTATTGATTTGTAGAGGAAAGTAAAGCATTATGTTAATAATTAGGAAAGGTGCACTTACTGTACAAAGTTCTGCAACATTATTTTTACTGTTCCTTTCAGTATAACTTTCAAAACTGACAACATGTAAATAAAATGCACACAATTTTCGGCAACAATGGTTTTAAATCTCTAAATCTTCTGGTTACTTATAGAGACTAACAATTAATTCATTAAATTTGAACTGTGTAAGTAAAATAGTTCACAACTTACACGTTTTTCTCATTTTCCGTAAAATTTTCAAAAAATCTCGTGGCAGATATTGTAATTCACCCCCTCAAATATTTCATTATCTAATGTATCCTTGACTTACAGTTTCCTTTAACTAATTAGAGTCTGAAAAAAGACTCCTTTCAAGTTTTCCAGACATTGTGTTCCATATACAGGGCGAACATTAATAAAGCCGACAAACTGCAGGGACGGATTCCTGACTGGAACTGGAGGAAAAAAGATCCTACGAAAATGTTTCTAGGAACGGTTGGCGTGCAACGACGACATATTGTCGCAGAAAACAGTACAGAGCTATCGCATCCACGTCACAACAGATGTCCAAAGTAGCCTCCATGGGATTGCATGGGAAAAGTATAGCAGCGATCGTCATGCAGGATACACACAATCGTACTCTGGCTTATACCACGTTAGCGGGACACTTGCCTCGGGCTCGTATTAAGAGTTCGTCTCAATCTCCTGTAGAACCCAGTCCTCCAAATCTGGTACACGCACAGTCTACCCTTCCCTGCACCTTCGTCTGTGTGAAAGGACCCATGATTATACAGACGCTCAAAAATGGCTTGAAATGTTACGTGATGTAGACAACCTTGTAGGTGAGCACCCACAGCTATTGGTATTCATCTTGGGTATTAGTAATCGCTTCAGCTGTAGTAAGTCCTTTATTACAGGATCATTACCGGTTTCGTGGCACTAAGAACACATCTTCAGGTGTACATATGATTAAAACATAAGAGCGGAAAAACTCGGAATTTTTTAGCATTCGTTGTCAGTAAAAAAAGAAATAAAAATAAAAAAAAACATCGTTTCCATCTTCTTGGCCATACACGAACACCATATCAGCTTGCTCCCAACATGAACACCGAAATATTCTGCTGCTTACACTAAGCTGCGTCAACCAAACAGACTGCAATACATGAAGAACACAAGACACGTCGTCAGATGAACTGTCATTCGTCAGCGCCATCTACCATGGCGACAATGCATTTCCGGACACATGTTCATCCGACTTTTTTCCTCCATTTCCAGTCGTCCGCAGGTCGTGTTCTAGTGGCTAGCGTTGCTACCTTGGGATCACGGAGTCCCGGGTTCGATTCCCGGCAGGGCTGGGGATTTTCTCCGCTCGAGGACTGGATGTTTGTGTTGTCCTCATTATTTCACCATTCATGAAGATGGCGAGATTGGTCTGTGTAATGATTGGTAGTTTATACGGGCGCTGACAACCGCGCAGTTGAGCGCTCTACAAACCAACATCATCATCATGAGCCGTATCTGCAGTTTGTCGGTTTTACACTAGACTCTCACTAAACCGGCCCCGAGTGTCTGAAATTTATTTTATTCGTTTACTTTTTTTATTTATTTTGAAAACGTGTGTGATACAGTGTACTGTACTTTATTAAACCGAAGGATTCAATTTCAAAACATAGAGGACATACTAAATTAAATCCAAAGATAAATTAATTTTCAAAGAAAACTTAGTCCTTCAGTGTATACTGAACATAATTGTACAGTCGTATCACTCACTACGAAACATGTTCCAAATTTTTAACTGTCGCACTGATGATACGCGACGGTGGCATGCTTTATCACGTAACCGCTTTATAAGTATTACATCGGTACTGCATGTATCTGGTTGTTGCATAATGTACTCCAGGAAGACCTTGGAAGCTTCAGCACCAGCAGTGTGAGAAATCTTCATGCTCTCTCCTACTGTGTCCTCTTCTCCAGCACTTTCTTCGTTACTTTCTTGCACGCTTTTGATTATTTCTTCATCTGTTAAAGTTTGATCGGTATTGTAGTTCTCCTCGTTTAGCCATCATCAATTTCTTCTCCTCCTGGAGGTTGTGGAACAGTCAGAGTACAAAGTAATTGATAATTCCGAACTGACTGGCTCATCACTGTCATTCACAACTGGATCAAACACGGCGTCAATGGATGGCCACAATTTTGTCCAGCTCTTCATTATGATAGGGCTCTCCACTTTATCCCAGGCTTCGGCTGCTTGGAAAACAACATCAAGTATGTTAACTGCTTTCCACGCCTTCAGCATAGTCTCAATAGAGTCGTTTTCACTTTCGTTCAGCAAGGAGACGAGAAGTGAACGTCGATAATGACGTGTATTTGATTCCAGAATTCCCTGAGCGATGACCTGAATTAGGGCTGTTACATTGGGTGGGAGAAAGATTGCTTCTACATGTATACCATCGGACTTTAGAGAAACATTTGAAGGATGACTGGGAGCATTGTCAGTTATAAGGAAAGCTTTCAGTGGAAGCTTTGTCTTCTTTAGCTCTTTTTTCACTGCTGGTACAAACGTTTCATGGAACCACCGAGAGAATATTTATCTGTCCATCCACGCTTTCTTCTGAGCGCAGTACTGCACTGGTAGAGCATTTATGTCAGTGTGCTGAAAACAACGTGGATGTTGGCATTTTCCAATGACCATAAGCGGTAGTTTATGACTTACATTTGCATTACAACAGCCATTAATGTTACACGGTGTTTCTGTTGCTTGTAACCATGAGCTTCCTTCTAGTTCTTGGCAGCTACTGTTTTTGAAGGAAGGATCTTATAAAAGAGTCCTGTTTCATCAGCATTATGCAAGGTATCGTCAGTTAAATCTTCTTCCTCTATTATCTTCCGTATCTTCCTTAAAAACTCATCAGCATCCTTTTCGTTAGCTGCAGACAAGTTACTAACACCAAGTTGTTTGTTAAATGCAGCTCCTTTTTCCTTTATAATCGAGCCACTGACTGGAATTCCTTTACTGCGTTGTTGTACGAACCATATAGAAACTGCTACGTCCATTCCCTCATTCTCACTCTTACGCATAACCTTCCGTTTTCCCAACTCACTATCCATTAGTGCTGAGTACTGTCGAATAACATCTTCTTTCATTTTTATGTCATAAATAGCTGCTCGTCCAATACTGAACTCAGCAGCAATGACTTTCTGCGAAAAACCTCGATTTGACTCATTTAAAATTTCGAGTTTCTGCTTGAGGTCTAGCGTAACGTGTTTCCTTTTAGAAGTAATGATTCCGAACTGTAAAGAAAGCTACAATTTCAAATACAGTATAAAAAGCATTGTTTAACAAAGCGTTGTTGCGCACGATAATTCATTGTGCGCCCGGTTTTGGATGTGCGCCGGATTACTGAGAGGCGGGACTACCGAGGGTCGGATCTAGTGTATTAATATTCACCATGTATAAGTGGTATCGGTTCTTCTAGATATATTCGAAAGAACAGACACATTTTGATCCTGTGGCCATTATGAAACAAGACACAGACGAATTAATTACATTAGTTTAATAATAGGCATTGAGTTAAATTAAGGGGGGAAGTTGAAAATTTGTGTTCGATCGAGATTCGAACCCGGGTTTCCATGTTGCTGGGCACATTCGTTACCAGTACTCCACCCGAGCACAGTGGTCACTGCAATTACACAAACAACCTAACACGTCTTCCGTCAGACCCAAATATTCCACTTATCCACGCGCTACAGATGTAGTGCAACAGGTCTATGAAAGAGACTGCTTACACTACGCTTGTCCGCTCTATTCTGGAGTACTGCTGTGCGGTGTGGGATCCGCATCAGGTGGGACTGACGGATGACATCGAAAAAGTACAAAGAAGGGCAGCTCGTTTTGTATTATTGCGAAATAGGGGAGATAGTGTCACAGACATGATACGTGAATTGGAGTGGCAATCATTAAAACAAAGGCGTTTTTCGTTGCGACGGGATCTTCTCATGAAATTTCAATCACCAGTTTTCTCCTCGAATTGCAAAAACATTCTGTTGGCACCCACATACATAGGTGGGTGCCAACAGAATGATCATCACGATAAAATAAGAGAAATTAGGGCTCGCACAAAATTTTAGTGTTCGTTTTTCCCGCGTGCCGTTCGAGAGTGGAACGGTAGAAAGGCAGCATGAAGGTGGTTTGTTGAACCCTCTGTCAGGCACTTTATTGTTAATAGCACAGTAATCACATAGATGTAGATGTAGTGCCCCATACCCATTATCCACATTGCTATCGGCATTCAGCAATTCCCGTAAGACTTCCAGCGTGGTGTGCAACGAGTAGGATATGTTGAAAAAAAAAGGCACCATACAGGGTGTTACAAAAAGGTACGGCCAAACTTTCAGGAAACATTCCTCACACACAAATGAAGAAAAGATGTTATGTGGACATGTGTCCGGAAACGCTTAATTTCCATGGTAGAGCTCATTTTAGTTTCGTTCACCTACGCTCAATGGAGCACGTTATCGTGATTTCATACGGGATACTCTACCTGTGCTGCTAGAACATGTGCCTTTACAAGTACAACTCAACATGTGGTTCATGCATGATGGAGCTCCTGCACATTTCAGTCGAAGTGTTCGTACGCTTCTCAACAACAGATTCGGTGACCGATGGATTAGTAGAGGCGGACCAATTCCACGGCCTCCACGCCCTCCTGACCTCGACCCTCTTGACTTTCATTTATGGGGGCATTGGAAAGCTCTTGTCTACGCAACCTCGGTACCAAATGTAGAGACTCTTCGTGCTCGTACTGTGGACGGCTGTGATACAATACGCTATTCTCCAGGGCTGCATCAGCGCATCAGGGATTCCATGCGACGGAGGGTGGATGCATGTATTCTCGCTAACGGAGGACATTTTGAACATTTCCTGTAACAAAGTGTTTGAAGTCACGCTGGTACGTTCTGCTGCTGTGTGTTTCCATTCCATGATTGATGTGATTTGAAGAGAAGTAATAAAATGAGCTCTAACATGGAAAGTAAGCGTTTCCGGACACATGTCCACGTAACATACATTCTTTCTTTGTGTGTGAGGAATGTTTCCTGAAAGTTTGGCGGTACCTTTTTGTAACACCCTTTATACATAATTAAGGTGGGAACGACCACCTGATCACTTCAGTGCAGATGCACACCACCGGTCGGACTCTCACGGGACTTGGCGAAATGTCGCGAGTATGAACAAGGGGCACATTTGCAGTGTGTGGGTAAGTTGAAAGTTAGGGTCTGACAGGAGGCGTGCTGGGGTAGTCCATGCAGTGGCGATGACCGTGGTATCCTGATGGCGCAGCGGTTAGTGCATTTGCCTAGAAAATAGGAGAGTCTTGTTTGAATCCCAGCCTGGCACAAATTATCATCTGTCCCCATTGATTTAAATCAGCGCCCCCTAGCAGCTAATATCATTAACTCTTTTGTTTCTTGGTTATGCTGCAGTGCACATCATCAAAAGCTTTTTACAAGTCGATGAATTAGTCGTAAGTAAATAAAAAAGGGAGCAAGAAGGCTCGATGCAATTTAAAATAAGCTACTGGGTAAGTAGGAGTTAGTGGAAGGAGTTGTGGGTAAGCAGTGTGGACGTAAACACAGTTAAGAGGAGCCGCAACCCCAGCTGGAGCAGGCGGCTTTATTAATACAGAAGGCGGCAGTCAACAAGTGCCGTGACGGTGCCGTGCTGCGCCCCCAGCGGCCGTCATTTCGGCGGCGGAGCCCGCAGCTGGCGCTGGCGCTTCCCTCCCCCTCGGCTTCCAGCCCGATGGCCACACCACGCCGCGACACTGTGCGCCGGCGACATATGGCAGCGCTAATCCCCGCCGCGGGGCGTCGCATATGGCGCCAACCGCGACACAGTCTGCGCGCCAAAGGATTACCCGCAAATTGGAGTCGGCCGGCGCGCAGATGCTGCCGCGTTGGGTGGCTTCCCTGTCCACACTGCTGACCTCACCGTAACGATACTGTGCTGGCAAATTGCCGCCACCTTGCCGCATCCGCATTCGAGGTTATTCGTCACGGCATCTGCTGTCGAGTCGAGAGGGGGCCGTACTAGATTTGTACTGCCAGAGGACGCTCTCCTGTGACGAGCACTCTTGTCACCCACTCACGTTGAGAGGTTGAGAGGGACATATGGTATAAGGTCTTCTGGTCGACGGGATCGTCACTTAAGGACACACTGATGAGCGAAAACATTGCGACTTTCTTCTTAATTGTGTCTTCATTCAGAGACCATGTCGCTTTGCAACACAGCGTCACTATTGGGGAACAAACGTTGCACCAAGGAATGGAACTGATCAGCGAAAAGGTTCACATGATCCTTGGCCGTAATGTGATCTTACACTCATGGAGCTCATGGAATATTACGATATGGCTGCCTAAATCATCACCGAACGCCCGCCATGTTTCACTCCTGGGGCGTAAATTCGAACAAAAGTTAGAAACAATGTGCAGGTCCTTGTTCAATGACTATGCCTATGCATGTGGTAAACCAAATTGAAAATCATGAGACAGTCTTGCTTTAAGTCAGGTTAATCAGTTTTAAACAAATACGCTGATGAAACTTCCTGGCAGATTAAAACTGTATGCCGGACCGAGACTCGAACTCAGGACCTTTGCCTTTCGCGGGCAAGTGCTCTATCAACTGAGCTACCCAAGCACGACTCACGCCCCGTCCTCACTGCTTTACTTCTGCCAGTACCTCGCCTCCTACCTTCCAAACTTTACAGAAGCTCCTGGGTAGCTCAGTTGGTAGAGCACTTGCCCACGAAAGGCAAAGGTCCCGAGTTCCAGTCTTGGTCCGGCACACAGTTTTAATCTGCCAGAAAGTTTCATATCCGCACACACTCCTCTGTAGAGTGAAAATTTCATTCTAGAAACATCCCCCTGGCTGTGGCTAAGCCATGCCTCCGCAATATCCTTTCTTTCAGGAGTGCTAGTTCTGCAGGGTTCGCAGGAGAGCTTCTGTGAAGTTTGGAAGGTAGGAGGCGAGGTATTGGCAGAAGTAAAGCTGTGAGGACGGTGCGTGAGTCATGCTTGGGTAGCTCAGATGGTAGAGAACTTGCCCGCGAAAGGCAAAGGTCCCGAGTTCGAGTCTCGGTCCAGCACACAGTTTTAATCTGCCAAGAAGTTTCATATCAGCGCACACTCCGCTGCAGAGTGAAAATCTCATTCTGGAAATACGCTGATAGTGATTAAAATTCTTCTGGGTATTATGCCGCGTCATTGCTAAAAACTAACAACAATAATAAACTAAAACCGACGTTTCGGCCGAATTGCAACGGCCTGCCTCAGGGTACAACTGGTTTTCATTGCGGGCAGGTGCTTCCATTTATTAGAGACTATCGATGTCTGACGTGACTGTTGCAAAACTTTTAATTCGCTCTCTAATATAATTGGCTAGTCATGACGTAAGGGAAGATGGAAGGAAAGAGGCTATTCGTGGATGTCCGCCAATCAGCGTTCGGCTTCTGGTCGTCAACTTTTCCTCCTGTTGTGCGCGGAAGTGCACTAACAGTTGCTCTATAGCTGTTTGTGCAGATACGTCGGTGACTCGTGTAGCTTCTGCTCCGCGACCGCTCGCGGCCCGTTGGACTGGGATGGCCGGCAGCCAGGACGCCGGGAGTTTGTAGCCATCTTCTCTGTTGATGTCGTCAGGCTGCTTAATAATTTCGATCGTCTCCCGTATTTTGTGTTCTCGCATCCACGATTCTTTCGCCAGTACTCGGGCCTCCTGGAACCTGATAGGTTGTGGTGTTCCGCTATTGCCGATTTATTATGCTGTTTCCTAGGCGCGCAGTCCGGAACCGTGCGACTGCTACGGTCGCAGGTTTCAATCCTGCCTCGGGCATGGACGTGCGTGATGTCTTTAGGTTAGTTAGGTTTAAGTAGTTCTAAGTTCTAGGGGACTGATGACCACAGCAGTTGAGTCCCATAGTGCTCAGAGCCATTTGAACCATTTTTATTATGCTGTTGTAATCGTACATAGCGTTCGTGTTGTGCTACTCGTAAGCTGACAGGTCTCCCTGTTTCTTCTATGTAGGTTGCTCCGCACTCACACCGTAGTTCGTAAACACCTGCAGTGTTAAGATTGTTGACTACATACTTGGTGGAACCCATTATTTCGTGGATTCTGTGACTGCTTCGAAAAATCGGTTTGAAACCTCGTCGGCGGAGGAGCTGATGAGCGAAAACAGTATGATTGTCTCCTTATTGACATCTTCATCCATCTCCGCTACGCGGTGTAGTAGCGATACTGGCGGAGGGGACCAACCAGCGAGGTTGTCAGTCCCATAGGAGGAGGAGGAGGAGGAGATTAGTGTTTAACGCCCCGTCGACAACGAGGTCATTAGAGACGGAGAGGAAGCTCTGGTTACGGGAGGATGTGGAAGGAAATCGGCCGTGCCCTTTCAAAGGAACCATCTCGGCATTTGCCTGAATCGATTTAGGGAAATCACGGAAAACCTAAATCAGGATGGCTGGAGACGAGATTGAACCGTCGTCCTTCCGAATGCGAGTCCAGTGTGCTAACCACTGCGCCACCTCGCTCGGTCATAGGATTAGGGAAAGACGAGGAAGGAAATCGGCCGGCCCCTTTTCAAAGGAACCATCTTGGTATTCGCCGGAAGCTATGTAGATAAATCACTATTTGGGGGAATCACGGAAAACCTAAATGAGGATGGCCGGATGGGTGTTAGTACACCTTCATTAAGGTGTCCCATCACTGCACAATCGACTGACAGGCATGTGAACCATAGACCAAGCTACACACAAAGGATATCTTACTCACTAATTGTCCATTCATCTTTGTCCCAGCACAGTAGAAGTGAATTATTTGCAATAGCAGAAAACATATGTAAATGGGGTTTGAACCACTGTACTCTTGAATGCGAGTCCTGTGTGCTACTTACTGTGCCACCTCGCTCGGTGCGTGGCAAGGATAGGGCTGGTTTCCGTAGACACGTGGCGCGATGTCTACCCACAGCTCACACCATTCCCGTAAATTAGTGGTCCGTGGGTTTTGGATGCGAAGCTGGCACCCATTAGCGTCCTGGATGTGTTCACTCTGATTCAGATCAGGTAACTTAGTCGCCAAAACAACGACTGGGGTTCACCATTATGCTCCTCAATCCACAGAGGCAGGAGTCTGGCCTTGTGACACGGATAGTTATCCTGCTGGAAGGTGCCGTCGCAGTCGGGGACGACATTAAGCACAAAGGAATCCAGGTGGTCCGAAATAATGCTCGCTTAGAACACAGCTGTCGTGGCACCTTTGATTAGACCGCATTGCAGGGAAGCCCAATTGCTATCACTCTCACTTGGCACGTAGTTGCCGCCAACTGTGTTGGATTTTAATAAAAATTACAATGCAATAACTGAAATGCTTAATATAATAAAATTTTTGTATTACCGTAAAATATACAAAGCGTGTAAGCCTTCTATAAAAATTGCCTACTTATGTGAACACTGAATATTTGATTTCCAAAACTTTCTCCTCGTGTAACGAGTACTAAATATACCGTGTTGAACTTCTAGCTACACTGACTGTTGGTTCACCCTGTTCTGTGGATGCGAAATGTGTCATGAAACAAATGTGCAGAATTTGAAATGATGAAAATTAATCTAACTTACCTCCGAAAGAAACCAATTGTGTTCACAATGGAAACTATATAACTTGAACTCACCGCCGAAGTACATTGAGAAGGCTGCGTGACGTGAAGTGCAATGTTTGACTTGGAATAACCACAAAAATAAATTACTTGACTACTCAGAAAAAGGTGACTGTATGAAGTTACCAACAATGTTCAGTGAAAATTAATCGGGTTGCTAAGCAAAACACTTGATAATTCTGCCTACTTACTGTTTCTGCACAACAACGCAAGGTGAGATGTTCCCTGAAATTAAAGTGACCTACCTCTTACCTAGCATACTATTCAGCATCTGATGTATTCACGTTCTCGTAAGCAAAGACAAATCAGCAGATGCAGCAGCTAAAGGAAAATAATGAAGTCTAACCTTTTTATTTTAAAAACTATCAGTTTCTCCGTGTGGCGTAAGGTGCAATATGCACACGACAAAATATTAAAAACTTTACTAAGAATAATGGAGGTGGGTTTCACTTTCAAGAAAATCGTTCTTGAACAATAAAACTCTAATTATTGACAAAAAGGACTGCACAAAATAAGAAGACTCTAATAACTGCAAAATTATCCCACTACAAAACAAATGTGTTCTTTGTGACACAATGAAAACAAGGAGATCAAATTAATACTAGTAATAAATATTATTAGTTATCTAAGAGACAAATATTTCCTTCAATTAATAGTTCTGCAAAGAAACATTTTATTCTGCCGCATACACGGGTTACTTTTAGAAATACCTCAAAAAGTCTTATGCATTAACACGACGAATGAAATGGCTTTATAAACGAGTTTTCATGTCCATGATAAAGTATTCCAGATAGTTTCTCCCAAATTCGCGGATAACAGATCTTATTCTCTGAAAAACTCAACTGCTCGTTAGTTGGGTTGGGTTGTTTGAGGGAAGAGACCAAAGTACGCTCCTATGTACTAGTTATTAACCCGTTAAATCTAATACTGTACATTGCTTATTACCCACGCCAATACCTGGCTACGACATACAGCCTTATTGGTCTTATTAGTAGCTTCGAGTGTTTCTCGATTATACACTGCATATTTAAAGCACTAACCTATCTTCAATACTGTTTCACAATTTCTTATACATCAAATAGTGTATTTATATTTAAGAGCTTCATAAGATTTTGATATAATTCCATTGCTATACTGGCTTCATCCGTTTGTGGTGTTGCACACACTTATTATCCGATAAATCCATTACTTTATATGGTCTTCTACCTACGTCAGTAGCTGGCTACGACATACAGCCTATTGGTTTTCTTATGAATCGATTGCTGATCACATACTGTATATCTAACCGCTAACCTGTATGAGGCAATTGTCCTCATTATCATTTACGAGCGTTAATTCTTAGCTAAGTTCCACACATATCAGGCACTGTTAACCTTAACTTATGGCCTTTTCTTATTAAAAGATTCCTTTACGCTGTATAATGTCATTTGCCTCTCATAGAACTGTAACTTCAGTTATTATGGTTTACTTGCCAGTAACATTTCTACCTGTTGCAACAAATAATGTTATCAATCAATGTTTATTCATACTTATACAGGGTATTACAAAAAGGTACGGCCAAACTTTCAGGAAACATTCCTCACACACAAATAAATAAAAGATGTTATATGGACATGTGTCCGGAAACGCTTAATTTTCATGTTAGAGCTCATTTTAGCTTCGTTAGTATGTACTGTACTTCCTTGATTCACCGCCAGTTGGCCCAATTGAAGGAAGGTAATGTTGACTTCGGTGCTTGTGTTGACATGCGACTCATTGCTCTACAGTACTAGCATCAAGCACATCAGTACGCAGCATCAACAGGTTAGTGTTCATCACGAACGTTGTTTTGCATTCAGTGCAATGTTTACAAATGCGGAGTTGGCAGTTGCCTATTTGATGTATGGATTAGCACGGGGCAATAGCCGTGGCGCGGTACGTTTGTATCGAGACAGATTTCCAGAACGAAGATGTCCCGACAGGAAGACGTTCGAAGCAATTGATCGGCATCTTAAGGAGCACGGAACATTCCAGCCTATGACTCGCGACTGAGGAAGACATAGAACGACGAGGACACCTGCAATGGACCAGGCAGTTCTTCGTGCAGTTGACGATAACCCTAATGTCAGCGTTAGAGACGTTGCTGCTGTACAAGGTAACGTTGACACCTTCACTGTATGGAGTGTGCTACGGGAGAACCAGTTGTTTCCGTACCATGTGCAGCGTGTGCAGGCACTATCAGCAGCTGATTGACCTCCACGGCTACACTTCAGCGAATGGTTCATCCAACAATGTATCAATCCTCATTTCAGTGCAAATGTTCTCTTTACGGATGAGGCTTTATTCCAACGTGATCAAATTGTAACTTTTCACAAACAACATGTGTGAGCTGACGAGAATCCGCACGCAATTGGGCAATCACATCACCAACAGAGATTTTCTGTGAACGTTTGGGCAGGCATTGTTGGTGATGTCTTGATTGGGCCCCATGTTCTTCCACCTACGCTGAATGGAGCAAATGGCTCAAATGGCTCTGAACACTATGCGACTTAACTTCTGAGGTCATCAGTCCCCTAGAACTTAGAACTACTTAAACCTAACTGACCTAAGGACATCACACACGTCCATGCCCGAGGCAGGATTCGAACCTTCGACCGTAGGAGTCGTGCGGTTCCGGACTGAAGCGCCTAGAACCGCATGGTCACAGCCGCCGGCTCTCAATGGAGCACGTTATCACGATTTCATACGGGATACTCTACCTGTGCTGCTAGAACATGTGCCTTTAAAAACACGACACCACGTGTGGTTCATGCACGATGGAGCTCCTGCACATTTCAGTCGAAGTGTTCGTACGCTTCTCAACAACACATTCGGTGACCGATGGATTGGTAGAGGCCTCCACGCTCTCCTGACCTCAACCCTCTTGACTTTCATTTATGTTGGCATTTGAAAGCTCATGTCTACGCAACCCCGGTACCAAATGTAATGTAGAGACTCCTCGTGCTCGTATTGTGGACGGCTGTGATACAATACGCCATTCTCCAGGGCTGCATCAGCGCATCAGGGATTACATGCGACGTAGGGTGGATGCATGTATCCTCGCTAACGGAGGACATTTTGAAAATTTCCTGTAACAAAGTGTTTGAAGTCACGCTGGTACGTCCTGTTGCTGTCTGTGTCCATTCCATGATTAATGTGATTTGAAGAGAAGTAATAAAATGAGCTCTAACATTGGTACCTTGTCATATCACAGTATCAAGTACCTAAAAAAGCAAAATTAAGAATCTTTTTATACGTTTTCTATTTTTGGTATTTAGAAAAAAACATTGACATATTCATTATTGAAAAAATATTCAGCTTAAAACTTTTTCAATTTGGCCATCTACATCTACATGATTACTCTGCAATTCACATTTAACTGCTTGGCAGAGGGTTCGTCGAACCACAATCATACTATTCCCTACCATTCCACTCCCGAACCCTTCTGTTCGAGCTCTGATTTCTCTTATTTTATTTTGATTATCATTCCTACCTATGTAGGTTTGGCTCAACAAAATAGTTTCGCATTCGGAAGAGAAAGTTGGTGACTGAAATTTCGTAAATAGACCTCGCCGTGACGAGAAACGTCTTTACTTTAATGACTTTCATTCCAACTCGCGTATCATATCTACCACACTCTCTCCCCTGTTACGTGATAATACAAAACGAGCTGCCCTTTTTTTTGCACCCTTTCGACGTCCTCCGTCAATCCCACCTGGTAAGGATCCCACACCGCGCAGCAATATTCTAACAGACGACGAACGAGTGTAGTGTAAGCTGTGTCTTTAGTGGACTTGTTGCATCTTCTAAGTGTCCTGCCAATGAAACGCAACCTTTGGCTCGCCTTCCCCACAATATTATCTATGTGGTGTTTCCAACTGAAGTTGTTCGTAATTTTTACACCCAGATACTTAATTGAATTGTGAGCCTTGAGTTTGTACTATTTATCGAGTAATCGAATTCCAACGGATTTCTTTTGGGACTCATGTGGATCACCCCACACTTTTCGTTATTTAGCGTCAACTGCCACCTACCATACCATACAGCAATCTTTTCTAAATCGCTTTCCAACTGATACTTGTCTTCGGATGACCTTACTAGAAGGTAAATTACAGCATCATCTGCGAACAACCTAAGAGAACTGCTCAGATGGTCACCCAGGTCATTTATATAGATCAGGAACAGCATAGGTCCCAGGATGGTTCCTTGGGGAACATCTGATATCACTTCAGTTTTACTCGATGATTTGCCGTCTATTACTGCGAGCTTCCAGACAGGAAATAACGAATCCAGTCGCACAACTGAGACGATACCCCGTAGGCCCGCAGCTTGATTAGAAGTCGCTTGTGAAGAACGGTGTCAAAAGCTTACCGGAAATCTAGAAATACGGAATCAACTTGAGATTCCATTAGCGGCCATTACTTCGCGCGAATAAAGAGCTAGCTGCGTTGCACAAGAACGATGTTTCCTGAAACCATGCTCATTACGTATCAATAGATCGTTCCCTTCGAGGTGATTCATAATGTTGGAATACAGCATATGCTCCAAAACCCTACTGCAAACCGACGTCAAGGATATAGGTCTGCAGTTCGATGGATTACTTCTACTACCCTTCTTAAACACTGGTGCGACCTGAACAATTTTCCAATCTGTTATTGTTAAATTTTTGATTATTGCTCAAAATCTATGTCTTCAAATCTGGGAGTTTAGTGTAACAAACTACTTAAAATAATAATGGCCGATTGTCGTCTGAAATGCGAGTTTCTGTGTAAAGTGACTGTCAGTTGCCAGCTGCAAAGACGCAGCGCGCGCAGTCTAAGACATACAGCAGAATTATTTGCTTCTATGTGATTCTAGTTTTGCGCTAGAGCGTGCTAGTGTCGGTTGGCTCTAGGAGACGCTAGACGCAGAAGATGGCGATCGCTAAAGCTCTGCTCATGCAGGAAGAGGCCAAAACAAAAAAATCTTTTGTTATACGAAATATATTTAATATGTTTTTTTTTATTCTAATAGCATCTTGCGGACCCGTCTGGCATAGCTCGTGGACCCCTGGGGGTCCGCGGATCACCTGTTGGTAAGCCACTGCTTTACCCTATCGCAGAGCGAGTCCTCGCGGTACAAGCAGAATACTTCCCCCTTCGACAAAACTTCTGAGGTGCTGCGGCTGGTAAGCTGAGGTACGTGCGAGCAGGTTGCAGGGTGCGTCCGCTGGTAAAAGGAGGAGTCCGGCCGCGATTCAGATTCGGCAGAAGCCGCGCTGCCGGCGGCCGGAGACCGCGGCTTCGCGTGCGGCCCGCGGGCCATTGTTTGTAAATGCGCGCCTATGAGAAATCCCGGGCCAACCCGGAGCGGACAGGAGCTCCAAATACGGCCGGCCGCCTCACCTGCTGCCCCCGGCTGCCGGCCAGCGGCTACTGTGCGCCGGCTTTTGGTCGCTTTGTCGCTGTCCGCGGACCGCCGCTGCTTGAGTTGTAGCCGCCAGACGCGGAAGGGCCCCCGCCGCCCTCATTGTTCGCGGCAGGGCTTAAATATCGCCGCCAGTCGCCGCTCGAAGCGTTACATCCCCCCATATCTGCGGCTCGGTCGCTGCAAAATTTGTCCCGCCTCTCGGGTGCTTCTTAACCTTGTTGTCCGCGAGGCGCGTCCTTCCGACTCTCGAGTTCTGTGCACTTGGTCGCGGAACTGGAGCTGTGAATGTGTTGAAGCCTGCCTTTCGTTCGTTTCTCCTGAGGTTCAGTAGTATGGTGCGCTGTTGGCAAGGGGGATGCGCTCAGCCACTGTGATGCCAGTTGAGGACCTACATGAGTGAGTAGTAGCGGCTACGGTCATGAAAACTGACAACGGCCGGGAGGGGGGGGGGGGGGGGGGGTGTTGACCACATGGAGCTCCAGATCCGCAACCAGTGACGCCTATCGTCTGAGGATGACACGGCGATCGGTCACTACAGATGGGCCTTCCGGAACCTGTACGGCAAGAAAAAAGGAATAAAAGTGACATAGTATTAATACTTTCATTCTTCTTTACCTCCTCTGCATTAGTGCAGATGACGTGTCACTGAGCACATTTGTACTGTGCATGCGGTACACGTGAAGTGCCTAGTTGTTTCCACTGTCCTGTGTGGAATACATAAGTTCTTGTACACTTCACTAACGTGCTGTCTTCATGATGATGATGTCCCCAGCACAGAAAACAGCACGCAGGTCATGGATTCCTTTTCTTGAGACTGAAATTAACTTCGCAAGGAACTGCTGCTACGAATAAACTATAACTCATTTGGGATGCCACTCGCGTTTTTATTGATATAGACACGAGAAACTATTCTTGATCACAACGTATTGAACATATCTTTCCACAGTCATTATATCTGGCTAAAATAACATGAAATACGTCCTGCCACAGGCAACATGTCTGTCTACTGGAACCGTCAGAACTGGAGAATAAAATTACATGAATCAAATACTACTATTACAGACAACATGTTTGTACTTAGCGACGGTCGGAACTGAAGTAAATAAAACTGCATGAAACAAATACTGCTATAACAGACAACATGTCTGTCTACTGGAACGGTCAGAACTGGAGAGCCGGACTGCCCGAGACACTTCCCGCGCCAAGCCAGCAAGGCGTGACCCGAACGCCACCGAAGTGAATCGGCAGTAATATCGTCAGTCTTTTGTTTTAGTAATACTTTAATTTCTATAATTTTGAAATGACTGATTGATAGCTGGTTGTTGAGAGATGTTTATTTTAAAAAAATGAAGTAATTTGGATGACAGGTTTAATTAATAATAGCAACTAAAGTGTAACGTTTTCGCGCCCTACCGCCGAACACAGCAGCCAATCACTGAGCAGTAGCATCATGCAGGCGGTCTTTCTCACGGGAATGGTACCGAATCTAACATCTTTCACCGGTACCTCATCCCACATTGCATCTCTATGCTGTTGGTTGGTTGGTTTGAGGAAGGAGACCAGACAGGGAGGTCATCGGTCTCATCGGATTAGGGAAGGACGGGGAAGGAAGTCGGCAATGCCCTTTTGAAAGGAACCATTTCGGCATTTGCCTGGAACGATTTACGGAAATCACGGAAAACCTAAATCAGGTTGGCCAGACGCGGGATTGAACCGTCGTCCTCCCGAATGCGAGTCCAGTGTCTAACCACTGCGCCACCTCGCTCGGTTCTCTATGCGTCTTGCATCCCCACTGCCCTGGGAATAGCTTCCTGGAGCCTAATATGATGTCTGAATAAGCCAGAAATATTACACCTGTTCGGACGGTGGGAGTTTAGTTAGTGAGATATTGAGGCTACTAACCTGGTCTTTGAAATACTGTATATTTTATTATAAGACCAAGGAAAATAAATTACACGAGTTGTGGCATTGTCACCAAACAATTTTCAGAGACCCAGGAAAAAAAATTCCTTCATTATAATATCGGTCTCGGACCACAATGTTCTTTTGTAATCAGGTAGTTAATTTTGATTGGTAGTGACAATCTTCAACCCGGGTAGAAATATGTTTAATGGAAATTTGTGGTAAGGTCTTATGGGACCAAACTGCTGAGGTCTTCGGTCCCTAAGCTTACACACTACCCAAGCGAACTTAAACTAACTTTCGCTAAGGACAACACACATACGCCCATGGGGGGGAGGAACTCAAACCTCCGACGGGCAAAGCCGCGCGGACCGTGACAAGGAGCCCTAGACCGCGCGGCTGTGTGTAACGAAACACGTTTCTGCGGAGGTCTGAAGAAGGCCATTACCGACCTGATGACCCGTAACCATTGTGACCCAAGACTGGCATTACAGTGAAAAAAAAGTAGTTTTTCTCAAATTATCAGTTATTATTAAGAAAGCGTACTCATGTTTGCAGGGTGCCTCTCAGTTTTCTTTCGCACGTGCACTTTACAAATGATTTTTTACCAACGGAGTCAGACTTTACAAGACGTCATGTTCGTTTTTCTTGTCTTTCAGGAATGTCTTCGGAAGTGACGAAGGTACTAGTCTTCCTCGTTGCAGTATACTTCTCAGCAGGCTCCTCCCACAACTGTAGTATGGAGTCGGTGCGTTTCGACTTTTTCTCCTTTAGAGCATTGTACAGTGCCTAGGCATTTATCCGAGACAAATCCAACAAGTTGTGAAATGTCTGTACGGGCCACATTTGGCTGGTCTTGGACTGAGCATTGTAAGCCATTTGGTTGAGCACGTCCACTCCATATTCAGAACATTCATAAAATGTGACTGTATCTGGATTTCAACCCAACCTCAATTTTCGTGTGAGAATGCATAGTGCTGAGAATCAAGACAGTCTTGCTGCTTTTTTTCTGATACATACTCAATGTAGTATCATTCTTCCTCAGCAACACAGTGCTCTATAACTCTTCTTTTGTCTCCTTCACAGAGACTGGTATTCCATTGCGAGATCGATTTATGGGGTCCATAATTCGTTTAGCGCCGGCCGGAGTGGCCGAGCGGCTCTAGGCGCTACAGTCTGGAACCGCGGGACAGCTACCGTCGCAGGTTCGAATCCTGCCTCGGGCATGGATGTGTGTGATGTCCTTAGGTTAGTTAAGTTTAAGTAGTTCCAAGTTCTAGGGGACTGATGACCTCAGAAGTTAAGTCCCATAGTGCTCAGAGCCATCTGAACCATCTGAATTCGTTTAGCATTTGCTTTCATTGTTTCAGAGATAGCCAAGGAGGTGAAAAAAGTGTCACAGGCGACATTTCTTCCTCTATTCAAGTACGGTTTCATGAGAGCATAAACATAATTATTGAAATTTCAGATTCATGAGCCAAAATCTTGTTCTTAGACATTTGGCCATAATAAAGGCATAGTTGCAAGCACTATTTATACACTTACAATCCACTATTAACACCGTATTTCATGGAACAAGGCACCGGCTGTGTGTACACGTTCAGATGTGTTTCAACCTGATCTCCCTCCCCTCCGTTGCTGGAGAACTGCAACGTCATCACGTAGTGACCAAAAATTGAGTTATGAGATGAGCAAACCAGATCTTAAAAATAAATATGAAGTTATACCAGATTTGAGAATACTATAACGACGGCAGCAGTGGCGTGAGAACCCGTTCATGGTTCTAAGTGAATCTGGATTTTTCCCTTTAAAGTTTTCCCCATGAAAGGTGAAATAAATTGTGACCGCTAATTAACCTATTTGATAACAGAGTCATAGTAATTCAGCAATCTACGCAATAACGCAAATAATGACCAGTGAAAGAATTAAGAAACAGGTCACGAGTGACCCAGCGGCGGTTCTAGTGTCTCTCTCTGCACTGCCACACCTTTAAAATCAATCCAAGTAAGTATCACCAGCCCAGCTTTGCCCCGTGGAACATATTACAGTTCTTAATTTTCCGAAGTCAAAGATTAAAAACCGTGCAGGAATCGAAAAACTTGGGACGTGGTAGCTAAATATCACTCTGCGAATATGTTTCAGCTTTCTCACGATTACGCAATAATTAGCTGTTGTAAGTAGGCTGTTTAGGTTTTTATGTTGGTAACGCCATGTAGCGCTCTATATGAAAACCACTGACTGTGCTGTGTGCAGGCTGTGGCTGGTTTGCATTGTTGGAATTTGCTATTGTAGTGTTGGGTTGTTGGCTGTTAAGAGCGCGTAGCGTTGCGCAGTTGGAGGTGAGCGGCCAGCAGCGGTGGATGTGGGGAGTGAAATGGCGGAGTTTTGAGAGCGGATGATCTGGACGTGTGTCCATCAGAGACGGTAAATTTGTAAGATTGGATGTCATGAACTGCTATATATATTATGACTTTTGAACACTATTAAGGTAAATACATTGTTTGTTCTCTGTCAAAATCTTTCATTTGCTAACTATGCCTATCAGTAGTCAGTGCCTTCAGTAGTTTGAATCTTTTATTTAGCTGGCAGTAGTGGCGCTCGCTGTATTGCAGTAGTTCGAGTAACGAAGATTTTTGTGAGGTAAGTGATTCATGAAAGGTATAGGTTATTGTTAGTCAGGGCCATTCTTTTGTAGGGATTTTTGAAAGTCAGATTGCGTTGCGCTAAAAATATTGTGTGTCAGTTTAGTGTTGACCAGAATAAGTAAAGAGCGAAATGTCTGAGTACGTTCAGTTCTGCTCAACTATTTGAAAATCAAATAACTTAAGGAGTTTATCAACACAGTCATTCTTAAATTTTTCTAAGGGGACGTTTCAGCAATAGTGGTGCCCAATACAGACAGTGAAACATCTACAAAAAGTTAACACCTTAATACATTTATTTACAAGGTTTACACTTAATAATTGACATATACATAATTTAGAACTGATGTAAGTCACTTTGTAGCTCCTTCAACCCGTAGGCGAAATGTCTCGCAATGTTTGCTGTTCAGTTATCGAAATTGGCTGCCACGATTGTCAATGGAGAAGATGGAGTTACATCTACATCTACATGACTACTCTGCAATTCACATTTAAGTGCTTGGCAGAGGGTTCATCGAACCACAATCATACTATCTCTCTACTATTCCACTCCCGAACAGCGAGCGGGAAAAACGAACACCTAAACCTTTCTGTTCGAGCTCTGATTTCTCTTATTTTATTTTGATGGTCATTCCTACCTATGTAGGTTGGGCTCAACAAAATATTTTCGCATTCGGAAGAGAAAGTTGGTGACTGAAATTTCGTAAAAAGGTCTCGCCGCGACGAAAAACGTCTATGCTGTAATGACTTCCATCCCAACTCGTGTATCATATCTGCCACACTCTCTCCCCTATAACGCGATAATACAAAACGAGCTGCCCTTCTTTGCACCCTCTCGATGTCCTCCGTCAATCCCACCTGGTAAGGATCCCACACCGCGCAGCAATATTCTAACAGAGGACGAACGAGTGTAGTGTAAGCTGTCTCTTTAGTGGACTTGTTGCATCTTCTAAGTGTCCTGCCAATGAAACGCAACCTTTGGCTCGCCTTCCCGACAATATTATCTATGTGGTCCTTCCAACTGAAGTTGTTTGTAATTTTAACACCCAGGTACTTAGTTGAATTGACAGCCTTGAGAATTGTACTATTTATCGAGTAATCGAATTCCAACGGATTTCTTTTGGAACTCATGTGGATCATCTCACACTTTTCGTTATTTAGCGTCAACTGCCACCTGACACACCATACAGCAATCTTTTCTAAATCGCTTTGCAGCTGATACTGGTCTTCGGATGACCTTACTAGACGGTAAATTACAGCATCATCTGCGAACAACCTAAGAGAACTGCTCAGATTGTCACCCAGGTCATTTATATAGATCAGGAACAGTAGAGGTCCCAGGACGCTTCCCTGGGGAACACCTGATATCACTTCAGTTTTACTCGATGATTTGCCGTCTATTACTACGAACTGCGACCTTCCTGACAGGAAATCACGAATCCAGTCGCACAACTGAGACGATACCCCATAGCTCCGCAGCTTGATTAGAAGTCGCTTGTGAGGAACGGTGTCAAAAGCTTTCCGGAAATCTAGAAATACGGAATCAACTTGAGATCCCCTGTCGATAGCGGCCATTACTTCGTGCGAATAAAGAGCTAGCTGCGTTGCACAAGAGCGATGTTTTCTGAAGCCATGCTGATTACGTGTCAATAGATCGTTCCCTTCGAGGTGATTCATAATGTTTGAATACAGTATATGCTCCAAAACCCTACTGCAAACCGACGTCAATGATATAGGTCTGTAGTTAAATGGATTACTCCTACTACCCTTCTTGAACACTGGTGCGACCTGCGCAATTTTCCAATCTGTAGGTACAGATCCATCGGTGAGCGAGCGGTTGTATATGAGTGCTAAGTAGGGAGCTATAGTATCAGCGTAATCTGAAAGGAACCTAATCGGTATACAATCTGGACCTGAAGACTTGCCCGTATCAAGCGATTTGAGTTGCTTCGCAACCCCTAAGGTATCTACTTCTAAGAAACTCATGCTAGCAGATGTTCGTGTTTCAAATTCTGGAATATTCCATTCGTCTTCCCTGGTGAAGGAATTTCGGAAAACTGCGTTCAATAACTCCGCTTTAGCGGCGCAGTCGTCGATAACAGTACCATCGGCTATGCTAAGTTAAGTGCTATATAGGAAGGCCTCGTCTCCTCCGACTGCTAAGCTCTGTTGCCTCGATGGATGACGGTTTCTGACACGAGTTTCCATCCGTTTCTTCTGGAACCTCTTAAAATCCCCAACGTTTTTAGATATGCAGGAGAAAAATAAACTACAGATTGAAACCTGTCTGCAAAACCGTGAGCCACCGAAGTAACAGAGCGTCACGTTCGCAGGAGACAAGGCCTGTCTACGCAGCAGTTAACTCCCTCTTCTCCACAGGCAATCGGCAATCAGTCGCAATCACTGTATAACAAACAACGTTGCGAGACGTTCCTCCTACGGTCCGTCAGGGTACAAAGTCACGTTTACCACCGAAGGGTGGGGGAGGGGGGGGGGGGGGGGGAGCTGTGCCTATAACTTCGATGCTTTGTAGCGTCGTTGGATGGTGTTTCTCGGGATGAATTCCTTTTCCTCATGACACACTCTACGACCACTCAAAGTTTGTCGCAGCATTTTTGGGACGCCCTGTTTCGTCAGGCAGTATGATTTTCTACCAGAGTAACGATGTTACATAAGTTCCCGGCGGATCAAGTCCATATCTTAAAAATACGCCTGTCCACATTCGTTATAACAGAGAGCTGTAACGCACACAGTGCTGGCAAGTCTCGCAGATGGAGCTTTCTTCCTTTCGAGAGTATGCAGGTGTTTCGGACAGAAACGGTGCCCCGGGCGTCGGCGTCTTGGTGGCTTTATTGTTTTATGGCGCCGAGCTCCACTATTAGGGCTGGCCCAGGGGAGCAGCAGATGTGCGAGCAAGACACTCCAAATGCTTTATTAAGGCCTACCGCAAACTACTAAACCCTCTGTCCTACTGAAGCGCTTACTAAGCAGGTGTTTTGCATTTGCGGCCGAGTTTGCTGATGCATTCTAGCTCGTTGGCTGTGGATACAGTTGTTTCGAATCGTCTTGCAAGATTCATCTCGTGAATTCGCATCATTTTTTCTGGTCAACTAATTAAGTTCATGTCTTCTGGATCATCACATTTCCGTTGGGTGTCATGGAGTGAGGAATCGTGGCACAGTTGATGGTGATCCATCAACATGAGAGGAATATTAACGTTATCGATGCCCTCTTTTTCAGAAATACTTTTCTTAATATTGCCAATCTACGCCTCATATCCTCTGTACCTTGGCCATCGTCGGTTATTTTGCTCCCTAACTAGAATACATACCTAATACTATTAGTGTCTCATTTCCTAACCTGATTTCTTCAGCATCAACTGATTTCGTATTAGTTGAAAACAGTCTTGCTTGCAATTTTAGTTTTTTTATTTATCAACTACGTGTTTCACCTTATTTAGGAATCTTCAGGCTGATCATAATTTGGTATTTCTTAGGACGATCCTTTAAACAGTGTAGTTAAAGGGCATATTTGAGTGCATCAGGCCAACATCGCCTTTGTTAACCTCAGTAAATACTTTCTAGATGGACGTCACTCGACGATGACCTTTAGCTACACTGTCTAAAGGATCGTCCTAAGAAATACCAAATTAAAATCAGCCTGAAAATGCATAAATGAGGTGAAATGCGTAGTTGATATATTAAAAAAAGCTATCATTGCAACCAAGACTGTTTTCAACAAATACTACTAAACACTAGATTACTGACTCTTGCCAGAGGTGGATTGGAAGAATTTCAACTAATTTAATTAAACTACATTCCATTATCTTTGGTTCACTTCTTTTATGTTCATCTTACGAGGGGCATTCAGTAAGCAACGAAAAACATTTATTTCTACTAAAGCAGGTTGGTTTTATTAATGATTCCAATACCCCATATTATTCCTCACTCTTTTAGCTACGGAGATCCGTTTTTCAACATGACCACACATCAGTCCGACGGTCTTCTGCCACCTTCTGGTGAGGGCTTGATGTCCGTATGGTACCACTCTACTGGTCGACGTTGGACACAACGTCTCGCTGTATCAGTAACCTCTCCAACATCCAAGTCTTGCTTTCCGCGGAGTGCATCATTCAGTGCGCCAAACAAATGGTTTGTCGAAAGTTACGAGATTTGGGCTTTAGGAGGGATGAGGAAGAACTGTCCAATGAGCTCCTCTCGGGTGTACAGACTATGTGATACTTTGAATTGTCGTGGAGAAGATCAAGTTCATTTGCATTTTTGTAGCAACAATCATGCTGAAATATTTTCTTCAGCTTCTTGAGGGTAGAACAGTACATTTTGTAGTTGATCGTTGCACCATGAGCGAGGACATCAAACAGAATAACCCCTTCAGTGACCCCATGACTTTAGCGGCTGAGGGTGCGGTATTTAACTTTTCTGCAGAGGAGAGCTGGTGTAGTATCACTCCATGTATTGCCGTTTTTTTCCGACTCAATGTGATATGCTCATGTTTCATCGCCTGTAATGATGTTCCATAAAAAGTTGACACGATTAGGCCTAATAACGTGCAGGAAATTTCGCCCAGTTACTACTTCGCTGGGCACAAATCTTGGAGTAACTCAATTACTGGATGAGTGTGAGCGTTACCAAAATAGACGTCCTTTCGCGCAAGAGAAATTTGACTGTGATACGTCGATCGCTTCGAATGAGAGTGTCCGCACTTTCCAATATTGCAGGAGTCACGGCTGTGTGCAGACCATCGGCAGATCGGGAGATCGGACTGAATTGCGTGACCTTGTTGCGACTATGACAGGCACTTCGCCCAACGACTCACCGTGCTCTTATTCAGTTCCAAGCCTCCTTAGGAATTCTGCAAACGCCTAAGAATATCTGAGATACTCTGGTTTTCCACAAAAGAAACTCAGTGACACCTGTGTGCTTGTAACACAGCTCCGTTACAGACGCCATTTTGAAAGATACATATAGCGCCGCCACCTATCTCAACTTCATGAAATTAAGAGAGCCTGAAGCGGAAATATTCCAAGATTTCCAACAACAAATTGCACATTTTTTCAACAGAAACTGGAAGAGGAAAAAGTGTTTCATTATTTACTGAACGCCCCTATTATAGTCAGTTCATTGAGACAGAGTATTAGACGTTTTTGATTGGTCGCTTGTTGCATAACTTAAGTAAAATTTTCTTGCATAAAATCATACTAATAAGCATATTAACCTTATTCAAATTGCAAGACTTAAAGTACCTAAAGGAAATCGTTGAATATCTTTTCAGTTTCATTGTTCTTCTCAGAAGTAGGTTCTAACATTATTAAAAAATAAATAACTAATACAAGTTGAATAAACAGATTTAATTTTCAAAATTCGTTCCATCTGAACGTGGCGACCGTAAATATGGAATAGCAAAGCTGTTTCCGGAGTAATTGCAAAAGGTGAGATTAGTCGTTGTTCCTGTTCCAGTGCTGGATGCAGTCGCTATGTTTAGCGGAAAACATAAATTACCATTACGATAATTCAAGGTAAAGGTGTGAAATGCGGCGAGTACTTTATTGCAAAATACGACGACCCAATAGTTTGTCTACTTCATGATTTCGACAACCAAATTAAAATTCAGTAAGGTAAATGGACAGTCAGCATTAACCAATTCATGCAGTATAGTCAATTACAGCGTTGAGAGTGCTAATATTGTTGCTTGGAATAGCTAATCAAATATTAGAGCCTACGGAAGACAGACAAAGCCGTAGCAAAGTCGTGAGCCTTCACAGACTTAACCAGACACTCCATACAACAACGGTAAAGAGGACACTATGTCTGAGAACTATAAAGAAGGTGATACAGTCGCTATACACTCCACTTTAATGATTGCAGCAACCGTTAAATATCGATGTAGAGCCCAGAGAAGCTCAATCGTGCCTTCTCGCGTCTCACAGAGGTTTTATTTGTTCTCGTATTGATCGATTGGCTCTGAGTACTATGGGACTTAACTGCTGTGGTCATTAGTTCCCTAGAACTGAGAACTACTTTTTCTAACCAACCTAAGGACATCAGACACATCCATTCCCGAGACTGGATTAAAACCTGCGACCATAGCGGTGGCGCGGTTCCAGGCTGTAGTGCCTAGAACCTCTCGGCCACTCGGGCAGGCAGAGAAGGGAGTTAAAGAGGGTTGTTTCCTATGCTCCATACTATTTTGACTGTACGTCTGCAACCTGCTAACGAAACGCAGCCGAAATTTAAAAAGATTGTTGAATTTCAGAGAGGAGTTTTGAGGTTTGCTAACGACTGTGTAGTTCTCTCAGATGAAGCAAAGGACTTGGGACAACAGTTGAATAGAGTAAATTGTATCTTAAAAAAGGTATGAGATGGATATTAACAGAATTAAAAGAAGTATGATGAAACACAGTCGAACTGAATCACACTATGCTGATGCAATTAGATTACGAAATGAGGCACAAAAACGGGCGATTGATTTTTAATTTGGGTTGGAATGTAACTAACGATGGACCAAGTAAGAAGGACATGAAATACAGGCTGGCAGTAGCAGGACAAGCATTTCTGTATACGAGAAATTTGTCAACACAAAGTATAAATTCAAATGTTATTGAAGTATTGTTGGAACAGTTTGGTGTGTTGCTTGTTTGGAAGTGAAATATGAACTACAAATAGACTGTCTACTCACAATAATATGACCACCTGTTGCCGGCCGGGGTGTCCGAGCGGTTCGAGGCCCTACAGTCTGGAACCGCGCGACCGCTACGGTCACAGGTTCGAATACTGCCCCGGGCATGGATGTGTGTGATGTCCTTAGGTTAGTTAGGTTTAAGTAGTTCTAAGTGCTCAGAGCCATTTCAACAATTTCTTGACCAACGGTAAGCACGAGACTTTCAGTAAGAGAGCCGGCGAGTTCCTGGAAGATAGCGACAGTGATGTGAAGACATGCCGACTCCATTGCTTTGCCCAGCTGTGCTAGGTTCCTCGGTTGAGCATCCATGGCGCGAACAGCCAGATCGAAGTCATCCTACAGACTCTCGATTGGGTTTATATCCGGGGTTTTTGATGGCCATGGAAGTACCATTAACTCTTCCTGGTGCTTTTCCAACCACGCACATACACTGCGAACTGTGTGACGCGTTACATTGTCCTGCTGATAGATTCCATCGTGATGAGATAAGAACAGTGTGTAGGAGTGTATATGGTGCCCAAGGATAGATACATTAATGAGTTGATCAATTGTGCCTTCCAGAATGACATCACCCTAAGAATGCCTTGAAAACTTTCCTGTGACCATAACACTTTTTCCTCCAGCCTCGACCCTTTCGACAATTGTTGTCCGGTGGAGCATATAACATTATTCATCTGAAAAGGTCTCCTGTCACCATTCAGTGGACGTCCAGTTGTGGCGCTGTGGAAGCTTGCTACTCTCTTTTATAATCGGGACTTTAATAAAAATGGCAAGGTAATGTTAATCAGAACACAGGGAGAAGTTCTGATCTAAATGACAATAGATTTATTCTGTCTTAACATAACAACACAAAAAATGACTAAAGCAACATCACATAAACATCTTTATTTGACAAACGCTTTCGCTAACATGGGGTCTATGGTGGACAAAGTGCTCAGCTAAGGATCGACACTCGACACTAACCAGAACACTAATCGCTCTATCTGACTTCATACACGTGGATCCGAGGTATGGCACAACTACCCCACAATCAAGTGTCTATACTTCCAAAAAGAAAAATATGGTTCGAAAGAACAGCGTGCTGAGAAACATACAGGGTGTTACAAAAAGGTACGGCCAAACTTTCAGTAAACCTTCCTCACACACAAATAAAGAAATGTTATGTGGACATATGTCCGTCAACGCTTAATTTCCATGTTAGAGCTCATTTTAGTTTCGTCAGTATGTACTGTACTTCCTCGATTCAACGCCATGATTTCAAACGGGATACTCTACCTGTGCTGCTAGAACGTGTGCCTTTAATAGAACGACACAACATGTGGTCCATGCACGCTGGAGCTCCTGCACATTTCAGTGGGAGTGTTCATACGCTTCTCAACAACAGATTCAGTGACCGATGGATTGGTAGAGGCGGACCAATTCCATGGCCTCCACGCTCTCCTGACCTCAACCCTCTTGACTTTCATGTATGGGGGCATTTGAGAGCTCTTGTCTACGCAACCCCGGTACCAAATGTAGAGACTCCTCGTGCTCGTATTGTGGACGGCTGTGACACAATACGTTATTCTCCAGGGCTGCATCAGCGCATCAGGGATTCCATGCGACGAAGGGTGGATGCCTGTATGCTCGCTAACGGAGGACATTTTGAACATTTCCTGTAACAAAGTGTTTGAAGTCACGCTGGTACGTTCTGTTGCTGTGTTTTTCTATTTCATGATTAATGTGATTTGTAGAGATGTAATAAAATGAGCTCTAACATGGAAAGTAAGCGTTTCCGGACACATGTCTACATAACATATTTTCTTTATTTGTGTGTGAGGAATGTTTCCTGAAAGTTTGGCCGTACCTTTTTGTAACTCCCTGTATATTGGAGCACTGCGCCGTAGCAGCGAATACTTTACCCTCCTGCTGGTCAGGGCAGCACACAACGATGCGTTCGGCGACTGAAGTCATGGACGGCTGCAATTTGTTACTAATGCCGCTGGCCTAAAGAACGGAAGTACGTGGTCTCGTTCAGTTAATTAGGAACGCAGGTACTTTCCTATGAGTCTGAACTCCAGTGGATTCCAGTGTGCAGGTCGACCCCTTTGCTGGCCTTCCAAACCAGTTCGACTCTCTGCCACGACTATGCCTGACGGAATATGTCAAATGTTCAGACGGACGTCTCAAGACAAATAAGTACATCCACGCATCACTCGTTGTGAGCGTGATGCTAGAAGCAGTACCTCTGACGATGGCACACTAGCTAAGGATACAAATCTCACCGTTTAGGTAGAGACCTGCGGTTCTTTACTAGTGAAGCGCCAGTACAAGAGTGATCTCTTCTCTTTCTGTCTGCTTCCTCTTCAGCTTGGTAGCAAAGCATATCTTAGACTACCCCCACTTTAGCACAAGCCAATCACAAGCTGGAGCTCGGCAGTCGAAGCTGGGAAAGTGCACGCTTCTCTGCATACATCGATTTGAACAATCAGAGACTTTAAAGTTAATTAAGGGAAAAGGAAAAAAGATTGAACTTCGCGGCCTCTTTCCCATGCATTTACGCCGTGTCTTGTGCTAATAACATGACCAGGATGGAGCCACAGCCCCCCCCCCCCCCCTTTAAATAGCTTGTTATTTCTTCTGTTGCGTCCATTTCGAAGTTTCCAAAGAATCGCCATAAACTCGCTAAAAGCCTCATGCTTTCACAGATATGTTTTGTAACAGTGTTTGGGCGCCAGTGACCTGTCCCACAAAAATTCGCAGAATGCACACAGAGGTCCCGATGGCTTCCTGCATAACAAGGCCCCATCCTCTGCTTTATTGCTGGTCTACAATGCACTGGCTATTGCAGTGGTGACCTCTCGGCTCTAGTCAGTCCACCTGGACACGGCTGCCTACCAACTGTCACCGACCAACGTGTCTGCTCAATGAGACCACAGAACTCAGCCGTCCAGAAATGTTTCCACCCAGGTTCCACAGAAAAATCGCGCTTCCCTCGGCCAACCGTCGCCATGCTCTTTTTTTCGAATGACTCCAGGTTCTGTTTACAGCATCATGATGGTCGCATCCGTGTTTGGTGACATCGCGGTGAACGCATATTTGAAGCGTGTATGCGTCATCGCCATACTGGTGCATCACCAGGCGTAATGGTATGGGGTGCCATTGGTTACACGTCTCGGTCACCTCTTGTTTGCATTGACGCCACTTTGAACAGTGGACGTTACATTTCTGATGTGTTATGACCCATGGCTCTACCCTTCATTCGATCCCTACGAAACCTTACATTTCAGCAGGATAATGCAGGACCGCATGTTGCAGGTCCTGTACGGGCCTTTCTGGATACAAAAAATGTTCGACTGCTGCCCTGGCTTGTACACTCTCCAGATCTCTCACCGACTGAAAACGTCTGGTCAGTGGTGGCCGAGCAACTGGCTCGTCACAATTCGCCAGTCACTACTCTTGATGAACTGTGGTATCGTGTTGAAGCTGCATGGGCAGATGTAACTGTAGACGCCATCCAAGCTGTGTTTGACTCAATGCCCAGGAGTATCAAGGCCGTTATTACGGCCAGAGGTGGTTGTTCTGGGTACTGATTTCTCAGGATCTATGCACCCAAATTGCGTGAAAATTTAATCACATGTCAGTTCTACTATAATATATTTGTCCAATGAACACTCGTTTATCACCTGCATTTCTTCTTGGTGTAGCAGTTTTAATGGCCAGTAGTGTAGAAGCATCTCGGTGAAAAAATAGAGGTTTTCGCCTTACAATAGCATCCGTGTTTTCATGCGAAAGGCACTGGTACTTTAAATAACAAAATGCTGCTTTGAGGCAGAAGCCACTGGCGCTCCAAAGGTTAAGTTATACATTTCAGAGCCCATGTTTACTGAACTCTTTTTGCTTCCATTGATCATTCCTTTCATATTCGTGAATACTAACATTTCTCCTGTGACACTCTGTATAGATCTATACTATCCGTGAATTTATGAATTTTGTCGCGGTTTATCTAGGAGAAAGTGACTTATGGCAATATTCCGTCAGTTCGGAAGGTAAATCTCTGTAGCGGCATCCCGAAGACTACTCTTGTCGGCAACGTCTCAACATTATACCTTAAACGTCAGATGCCAGTTGATTTAAATCACAATAACTTCGTCGTTGGGACGTTGAACCTAGATTTGCATTTCCTCTCTTCCTTCTAAAAAATGCAAATTTTTACGTGATGAACTACGTATTGTGTACAGTACTTGAGAGGCGAAAAGTCAAAAGGGCTTCTTGTCGAAAAGTTTGGATTTTGAGCAATTAAATTATGAACAGCTTGTCAACAAATTTGCTTCCTATATCTACATTTTAGTAATTTATAACAGGTCTAACACTGGTGATGGAAAACAGGTGTCTTGAGATGACGCATTTTAATGTTTCACTTTGTATCATTATTTAATTTGATATATCAGCTTGAAAATATCCTTTGCCAAATGGTACAGACTTTTTTACGTTAACATTACACTTTAAGTGGTTAACCCATCGGGACCTGTAGCATATTATAGCGAAAAAAATTAAAATCAAATATATGACTCCAAATTGAGAAAAATTAGCTTAACGAGCACGGTCTTTTTCTATAAAATATTTGTATTTTTAGTCTATATTGTGGAGTCTTTTAGACCAGATTTTAATTTTGATGCCATTAAAGGGCCAAACAGTACCTAAAATTTTGAATTCACAAAATCCCAAAAACTGGTTACTGATACCCCACACTTTATAGTGGCCAAAATGTTTCATTTTATATGTCAAAAATACTTGTGCGTTAAGGGGCTCAATGTCGTTCACAAATTACATTTTCGCCTCTTCTTTTTTGCTTCTGGAATATCTGACTGGAACGGTTCTTCCTCAGTATCTTCTTTGTCTCTGACGTGCGGTTGTGTTTCTACTACAGAACACAGAGTGTCTTTTATTCCTAATTTGAAATATGTCCTACAATTTAAAAGGCAGAAGGCCTTATCTTAAAACCTCTCCAGTAAAATTTGGCAGAAGGCCCCATATAAAAATATAACAATCTCATGCCTTAAGGGCAAGAAAAAAACATTAATTTAAGAGATACTGATACTAGATAAAAGTCACGAATCAATCAAATAACTAAAATCAATACAGGGAAATTACTACATAACACACAAGGAACAGCGCTCAGATGTTTCCAAGTGTCAGCCTGGGACTTAAACGCCCATTTAGGTGCGACAGGCAGCCTGTCCCACGACTTCTTAATCTGGAGGCAACCCAACCAACAGACAGCCGACTGACCAATCAACCAAATCAGTTCCGCTCCATGCAACCAGCAAAACGACCACAAGAATTCAATACACGACACACAGAACATTGGCGCCCACAACGACCAACAACACCTCAGCTGTGGAACTACGTGCCACACTGGACAGCAGTAACACGACGAGGAAAATACACTGCCTAAAATTACGTGAACGACCAGAGCAGGTAGCCGGAAAATCAACGGCCACAAGGCAGAAGATACCGCTGGTGAACTTCCATAACAGGGAATAAATTAAGTTAAATTTCACAGGAAGACGGCTGGAATCTTAGTGGACTTAAATACGCACACGTTGTTGCTCGCGGAAATGTCCCAAAAGCGACAACCAGGATCCAACGAAGAAATGTAAACAGTTGAGGCTCGATAGCAAGTTGAGTGACGACTCAACTTTCATGTCCAAGATCGGTGGGCGACGAACTTCGTAGCACTCGCGAGCAGCGCCTCACACTTCAACGGCACGTGCACGGCGCCAGCGGCTCCAGCCCGACTCCGCACTACATGGGCTTGCTTGCTGCTCCACGCCAACTGGCCAACTGGACTGCTGGTCCGTCCGCGGCTGCTGCTCCGTCGTCACTGCACTGCTGGTGCGTCTCCCACTCACTGACCACCCGACACACGACGACCCGGAAATACTATCGGTCGCTCCAGAGATGGTACGACAGAGCACTTATCGATACGCGCTGCTGCTGCCACTCACGGGCAAGTAAGGCAGGAAGTTAGTGACACCAGTAACTAGAATAAGAAAACGAGGCGGCACTAACATAATAGAACATGACAAACAATTAATGGGATGAACACAAGCCATGCACTGCTCAGCTGAAAAGATAACCTGTCTGTTGTTTTGTCGTTCCTACTGGAATTAGTGCACCTGGAAAAGAAAACATGTCCATTTTTTCCGGAAATATATGGTGCGCAAATTCATTTCCATTAACGCCCGTTTTGCAATATACACTAGCTTCGTAGCTAGCGATGAAGTCAGAGTGAATGTATTTGGTTATGTGAAGGCGACATTACTGTTCTTCAAGAAATTTAGTCGATCATACGTATTCACAGCAGCTTCATCTTATTCATTTCTAGCAACAACAGCAGGATTAACGTGTGTTGTCGGTGTACGTTTCTGTTACTGCAGTAACGTCGGCTGTCATATTAGGGATACCAACTACAGACTGGTAACAGCTTTAGGCATTTTATCCTTTCATATAAAAAGGAACCACTTGCCTTGTTTGGTATTGTATTACTCACAAAATATGGTTCTTTTATTCAAAGTTATTCCGAATATCTTAAAATGCATATAACATTTAGGAGATACTATTTTGTGAAGCATTGCATTCGCAGCTGCAGGTATTAGAAAAGGGGCCTTTTGCCATGTCAGTGTTATTTCTCCATTATGATAAAGCACTCCGTCTTCAGTCCACAAGTGGCCCATCGAGACCATCCAACCGCCGTGTCTTCCTCAGTTGAGGATGCGAATAGGAGGGGCGTGTGGTCAGCACACCGCTCTCCCGGTCGTTATGATGGTTTTCTTTGACCGGAGCCGCAGCTATTCGGTCGAGTAGCTCCTCAATTGGCATCACGAGGCAGAGTGCACCCCGAAAAATGGCAACAGCGCATGGCAGCTGGATGGTCACCCATCCAAGCGCTGGCCACGCTCGACAGCGCTTAACTTCAGTGATCTGACGGGAACCGGTGTATCCACTGCGGCAAGGCTGTTGCCTCTCCATTATGATAAGAGGACCTTTTCAGTAGACTGACACGATTGTTTTTAATAATAGTAGTGTCTCCTGCTGGATTCAAAGAGAAATAAATTACTACAAAATACAAAAAACCAAAACAGATTTTTAGACATTATCGACTACTTTTGCCTCTGTTGTTGTTGTTGTTTTTGTTGTTGTTGTTGTTGTGGTCTTCAGTCCTGAGACAGGTTTGATGCAGTTCTCCATGCTACTCTATCCTGTGCAACCTTCTTCATCTCCCAGTACTTACTGCAATCTACATCCTTCTGAATCTGCTTAGTGTATTCATCTCTTGGTCTCCCTCTACGGTTTTTACCCTCCACGCTGCCCTCCAATGCTAAATTGGTGATCCCTTGATGCCTCAGAACATGTCCTACCATCCGGTCCCTTCTTCTTGTCAAGTTCTGCCACAAACTCCTCTTCTCCCCCAATTCTAAATGATACCTCCTCATTAGTTATGTGATCTACCCATCTAATCTTCAGCATTCTTCTGTAGCACCACACTTCGAAAGCTTCTATTCTCTTCTTGTCCAAACTATGTATCGTCCATGTTTCACTCCCATACATGGCTACACTCAATACAAATACTTTCAGAAACGACTTCCTGACACATTTATACTCGTAGTTAACAAATTTCTTTTCTTCAGAAACGCTTTTCTTGGCATTGCCAGTCCACATTTTATATCCTTTCTACTTCGACCATCACCAGTTATTTTGCTCCCCAAATAGCAAAACTGCTTTACTACTTTAAGTGTGTCATTTTCTAATCTAATTCCCTCAGCACCACCCGACTTAATTCGACTACATTCCATTATCATCGTTTTGCTTTTGTTGGTGTTCACCTTATATCCTCCTTTCAAGACACTATCCAACCAGTTCAACTGCTCTTCCAAGTCCTTTGGTGTCTCTGACAGAATTACAATGTCATCGGCGAACCTCAAAGTTATTATTTCTTCTCCATGGATTTTAATACGTACTCCGAACTTTTCTTTTGTTTTCTTCACTGCTTGCTCAATATACAGATTGAATAACATCGGAGAGAGGCCAGAACCCTGTCTCACTCCCTTCCCAACCACTACTTCCTTTCATGCCCCTCTACTCTTATAACTGCAATCTGGCTTCTGTACGAATTGTAAATAGCCTTTCGTTCCCTTATTCGATCCCTACCACCATCAGAACTTTAAAGAAAGAACTCCAGTCAACATTGTCAAAAGCTTTCTCTAAGTCTAGAAATGCTAGAAAAGCAGGTTTGGCTTTCCTTAATCTTTCTTCTAAGATAAGTCGTAAGATCAGTGTTGCCTCGCGTGTTCCAACATTTCTACGGAATCCAAACTGATTTTCCCCGAGGTCGGCTTCTACCAGTTTTTCCATTCGTCTGTAAAGAGTTCGTGTCAGTAATTTGTAGCCGTGATTTATTGAAGCGATAGTTCTGTAATTTTCACACCTGTCGACACCTGCTTTCTTCGGGGTTGGAATTATTATATTCTTCTTGAAGTCTGAGGGTATTTCGCCTGTCTCATACATCTTGCTCACCAGATGGTAGAGTTTTGTCAGGGCTAGCTCTCCCAAGGCTATCGGTAGTCTGATTGAATGTTGTCTACTCCCGGAGCCTTGTTTCGACTTAGATCTTTCAGTACTCTGTCAAACTCCTTACCGTTTGGTAAGATGAAGTTATTTACAGCGTACACGCCTCTCGTACTGTATTGTTACATTTATACTGCTTTTATGATGATGTTTGACCGAATTGGCTACACATGTACAGGCACATTCCGAAATAAAACTTGTGTGAACATTTGTATGTTCAGAATGAGATTTTTACTCTGCAGTGGAGTGTGCGCTGATATGAAACTTCCTGGCAGACTAAAACTGTGCGCCCGACCGAGACTCGAACTCGGGACCTTTGCCTTTCGCGGGCAAGTGCTCTACCACTTATTTGTTTATTTTTTTATTTTCTAACGAAAGGAAATATCATAACTTTGCGAAAACAAAAAAAAGTAAACTTCCCACTCGAGGGATGACCCGAACCAAGGACCTCTCGTCCCGCAGCCGCTCACGCTATCCCCCTTTTTTTTTTGTTGTTGTACTCTACCAACTTTGTTTTCCCGGGCACGGTATTTGTTTTATTTTTTTACTTTATTTTTTTGTGGGAGTGAGAGGTTTTTATTTATTTATATATTTATTTTATATGAAGGAAGGTAGGAGAAACAGAAACCTTTTTTATTCACAAAATAAACATAGTACGTCCTGACACATGATAACTGTCCTAGAAGGAACCTCGCTGCCGTCCTACGATGCAGCATGAAGTAACAACAAAATCAGAATGGGGCCACCTCCGGCACCCTAAAGAAAAGTATTTATGAATATGAAAACAAAATTTGAAGTACATCCATTTGCTAACTGTTCAAGCCTGTGTTTTTCGTAGGTCGCATACTCGCATAGTGTTCTTAGTCGATCACATTACTTGGTCGGTTTCACAACGAAAGCAGCGCCGCTCATCTTTGCGCACCCGGCACACCCCAAGTATATGGCGTGTCCGCAAAAACCGTTACTAGGTAATTGGCATACCAATCCTTATACTTTTGTAGCCGTAATAGTTTTGTGTGTCCATCTTGCAAGTATTGCCAGTAATCCAGGACGTTCAGTAAGTTCGTGCGTGTGTCTCTGTAGATGTAATGGACCGTCATACCTGTGATCCACCCCACTGCGTTCGTCTTATGACGCGGAAAATACGTTTCTTCTGGAAAAAATACTACGTCAGAACAGACCCCTATTATCTTTCTTGCGAGAGCCCAGACAGCCAATGCCTCGCCGCAGACCAGCCGATGGTCGTCCGTATCCAGAACGCCGTATTTCTGACACAAGGGCGAATCCGCCAAATGTATTGTGTACTTTTTATCATTTGTAGGGTATTTTCGGTTCACGACAATGTACCATGTTGATCTGAAGGATGTAGGTAGGTGGGGGTGGTGGACCGCGCGCCACACCACGTGCCAACCAACAGCTGGATGTTTGCGTTCCACCCTATTCCGGGCGATCGGTCGAAGAAGCAGATGGTACACGTCCTTCGATGTCGACTGTCGGGTCGTCGGTAAACGCTCTCGAACGTAACTGTGTTCCATGATGAACGTGCGCACATACGTTAAAGTGGGCGAAATATGGCCGACACTGACTGGAGGAAGATGCGATGTTGGTACGAGTTCTTCGATGATCGTCCCCGTAAGCGAGTGATTCCTGTTGCGCCACCGTTTGAACATAGTATTAATATACATGGCACGCGCCTTCTCGTGCACGTTCACTAAACCAACGTCCCCCTCTCGCGCTGGGAGGATAAGCGTGTTGTACTGTACCTTAAAGAGTTGTCCCAGGGACACACAGTACCCAAAAGCCGCCCGAATCCTCATAGCCATCGTGCGCGTCAAGGAGAGGAGGTGTGTCAGGTGGCACATCATGGCCGCGAGATAAAGGTTGACGAGTAACACTCGCTGCAGCATATCCATCGACCGTAGGGCGTTTAGTCGTACTGCCGTGCGGACTCTGAGTAACAGTCTTCGGTAGTTATCCGCAGCCGTTCTCGCTGTCTCCTTATGAAAGGTGATACCCAAACAGCGGAGGGTTTCCACCGCAGGTAAGGGTCCTTCCGTTCCTGCTTCTAGTCCACGCCCCACATGCATGAATTGTGATTTTCGGTAGTTGACCACACTTCCAGCTGCCATCCCATACGTCTGTAGTCAATCCAGTGTTGTTTGAGTCTCCCTCTCATTCCGTACGAGGAACACAATATCATCCGCGTATGCTCTGCTTTTGAATGACAAATGCCGTAGGGAGATCTCGGTAAGACGGCGGTGAAGGTCTGCGAGGCACGGTTCTAAGGCGGTCGCAGAATGGAGGATCGACGAGGGGCAAACCTGTCTCACTGATCTTAAGATCTTACAATACTCAGTTCTCCCTCCGTTGACCACCGTCGCTGATCTGGCGCCGTGCAACAGCCGCATCACAGCATTGGTCCATAATGGCGAGACATCCATCCTGTTCATCACCGCCTCGAGGTATACATGATCCACGCGATCAAAAACATGATCTAAATCTGCTGCAACCATCGCCCCCCAGAGGCGGCATGCAACCGCGAGGGCGGACGTCACGATAGTCTCCCAAGGCTGTGTGGATATTACTGATGCCGCCAAGACAAGTCTGATCGGCATGTATTCGATTCTCCAGCGACTTTTTGATACGACTTCCCAGGATGCGCATGAAGATCTTGTAGTCACTATTAAGGAGGGTCAAGGGGCGATAATCACAAGGCCGTTTGCCACCATGGGGCTTCGGTATCGGTATCAGAATGTGAACAGGTACTTCTTGCCGCAGAAGCTCATTAAACATACATAGCCACATCGGTGTCATAATGGTCACAAAGGCACGGTCAAATTCCAACGGGAATGAGTCTGGACCTGGGGACTTGTTGCAAGCACCTCGTGTAACCGCTTCCTCCAGCTCTTCACACTTAATTTCAGATAACCCGTCTGCTTCCCCGTTCACTCTCGTCGCGTCTGGGAACTCTTCCAGGACGTTCCCCAGAGTTACCGAAGCACGACTCACGCCCGGTACTGACAGCTTTACTTCTGCCAGTATCTCGTCTCCTACCTTCCAAACTTTACAGAAGCTGTCCTACGAACCTAGCAGAGACATGGCTTAGCCACAGCCTGGGGGATGTTTCCAGAATGAGATTTTCACTCTGCAGCGGAGTGTGCGCTGATATGAAACTTGCTGGCAGATTAAAACTGTGTGCCCGACCGAGACTCGAACTCCGGACCTTTGCCTTTCGTGGGCAAGTGCTCTACCATCTGAGCTACCGAAGCACGACTCACGCGTTCGAGTCTCGGTCGGGCACACAGTTTTAATCTGCCAGGAAGTTTCATATTTGTATGTTCATCTACATCCAACTGGAACATGACACAGTTCATATTAGTTACTCCCCAAATAGGATTTTGCCTCTATTGAATATTTTACTTCTCTGACAAGACGTCCCTTATCGCTTTCCTTCTCATCTTTGGTGTTGCGATAGTTTATACCGAGTATTTTATAGAAAGTCACGGTGAGGGGTGCCACCTACGGCGCCACGAGGAACGCACAGTAGACGGGAGGCCGGGGAGTCCCCCGCGCCAGGGGGCGGTCGCTGCGGCTGTCAGGGCCGCCACCTGCCGACAGATTGTCGCCCGACAAGCATTTGTCGCGCCGGCATAAAGCCGGGAGGAGGAGCGCCGCAGAACGGCCGCGGGGATGGATGGACTGCGCCGCGGCGCTGGCACATGGCGGCCCTGCTCGCTCGTTTGTCTCGACAAATCCAGCGGGCGGGACCGGCCGGGGCGGGCAGCAGCCAGCAGTTAGGCTGCGTTACGACCCTGCAGCCCGGGCCCGCAGGCGCCAGATGGCGGGCCGGCGCCGCCCCCTGCAATTAGCCAGCTTGCGGCCGCGCAGCCTCTGCAAGGGCGTCGCCGGCCACCTTTACGGTACCTTGGCTGCCCGCAGCAAATTTACTTGCCGCTCCTCAACTGTCAGCCTCGGCGATTTCTGTCTAGCAACTTGGTCAGTGGCTGTCAAAGTTTTTTGCTTAAGAGCCAATATTAAGATTGTATAGCGCCAGCTCGGGCCGCATAGGAAAGTGGGGAGGGTCGAGGGGGGTTTGAGGAGGGGAGGGTTTTGGATGTAAAGTTGCTACAAACAGAAATTCAGTTTTCACCGAACCACGGTTGCTCACAGAAGCTTACCACTTACACATTTTTTCCGGCCTGTGTGGCCGTACGGTTCTAGGCGCTTCAGTCTGGAACCACGTGACCGCTACGGTCGCAGGTTCGAATCCTGCCTCTGGCATGGATGTGTGTGATGCCCTTAGGTCAGTTATGTTTCAGTAGTTGTAAGTTCTAGGGGACTGATGACCACACATGTTAAGTCCCAGAGCCATTTGAACCATTTAAACTTACACATTTTGAATACACATAATACGAGGGTTGGAACCTAAATAGTGCCAACTATTTATTCATAATCGATACAAAAGAGTTACATGTTTTCACCTGTTTCTGTCCTTCGAAGTAGTCACCAACGTTGTGTACAAGCCGTGATGTGGAGAGTTTAGCATACCGTTAGCAGAGCCTTTTCTGTTGATGGTGCCAACGGAGCAGTCTACAGTCTGTCTAATCTCTGGAACAGTTCTGAAGCGAATGCCATAAAGTGGTTTCTTCATCTTCGGAATAAAATCAAAGTCACAAGGACTTAAGTCCGGGGAGTGTGGTGGATGATACAGTACTTACCAGTGCCATCGACCGAACAGATGGTTAAAATGGCTCTGAGCACTATGGGACTTAACTTCTGAGGTCATCAGTCCCCTAGAACTATTTAAACCTAACTAACCTAAGGACACCACACACATCCATGCCCAAGGCAGGATTCGAACCCGCGACCGTAGCGGTCGCACGGTTCCAGACTGTAGCGCCTAGAACCGCTCGGCCACTCCGGCCGGCGACCGAACAGAGCAGCCACAAATTGCACTGTATACGCCCTCGCATTCTCGTGAAAAATGATGGGTGGGTTGCGCAGAAAGTGTCGCCGCTTCCTCGAGAAAGCTGGTCGCACAACTGAAACGCCAATCCAACGAATAGCGTCATTATGATGAAAGTTATGGGGATTCTCGTGTACGACAGTGATGGTGTTTTCGTAACACAGTACCTTCCTCCACGGGAGAGCGTCAGTGCACAGTATTATCGTTCGTTTTTGGAGCATCACCTGGGACCAGCTTTGCGAAAGAAGCGGCGACACTTTCTGCGCAACCCACTTATCATTTTTCATGACAATGCACGGGCTGTGGCTGCTCTGTTCGGTCTATGGGACTGGGAAGTACTGAACCATCCACCATACTCCCCGGTTCTTCCTCAGGATCTTCATTGTCGCTCACTTGCGGTTCTGTTTCTACTACAGAACACAGAGTGTCTTTATCCCTAATTTGCAATATGTCCTACAATCTAAAAGTCAGAACGCCTTATCTTAAAACCTCTCCAGTAAAATTTGGCAGAAGGCCCCATATGAAAATATAACAATCTCATGCCTTAAGGGCAAGAAAAGAACATTAATTTAAGAGATATTGATACTCAGCTGAAAGTCACACATCAACGAAATAACTAAAATTCAGTCCTTGTGACTTTGATTTGACTCCGAAGATGAAGGAACCACTTCGTGGCATTTGCTTCATAACTCTTCCAGAGATCCGACAAGCAGTAGTACAGTTCATAGCGAACATCAGTAATGCACCTCAAAATATTAGAATAAAAAACAACACAGTATATAAAGTAAACTGTTTCAAATATCTAGGGTAATGGATTTCAAACAACATGAATAAAAATACAGGAACAGAGAGGCCCTTTTGAGTAACAAACACCCATACCAAAAATTTTTATCGCAGAACACAAAACTGAATGTGAAATACTGGCAAGACGGTATGTATTCTATGCAGCAGAGTCTCTTAAAATGACTACAAAGCGAGAGCATAAAAAACGAGAAAAAATTGAAAGAAAAGTACTAGGACTCAAAAGCAGCGGTGACTCAGTATAGGTCTAATACTGAACTATATCTCATAGTTTATAAGATAACAGGTATAATGAGAAAAAGGAGAATAAAATTCTATGGACACATCAGCAAGATGAATAGGCCTAATGACAGCATCACTAAAAAAATCTTCGACTTACCGAACAATTGCAGATCCAAAAACACAAGGCTGAGAGAAGTAGGGGAGATTTCGAAAATGCAGGAGACGGCTTGGACGCAATAAGAAACAGAACATTTTCTACAAACCAGTAGAAGAGACAAGCTTTCACGACATAAAATAATCAAGAACTCAAGAAAACCGACACAAGAGAAGGAACAACATTCTCGAAGACTGAAAGCATTGAGGGCCCAAGAAAACTACAGACGAAAACACACTACATTCGGCGATGTTGATTGGAATACACTCTCCCAAATTCTCAAGGCAGCAGTGGGTAAAAAAAAAGGGTACGAAAACTTATGTACAAGAAACCTTCCAACTGATTGAACGTATGGATGCGAGAGTGGAAGCTGTCATCAAGGCTAAAGGTTGGCAACACCATATTGAATTCCAGTATTCCCGCTGGAGGCTACCACGAACTTGTAAGTCATTTTCAACCAGGTGTTCGGATACTTTTGATCACATAGTGTAGTTTCTCTAGTTTTACTCAAGAAGGATTCGAGGAAATGTTAGTCCTTCTTTCCACTTAAGTGTCCCAATCATTTCTGTTGCAATTTCGAAAGGGCTATACGGGCATGTTACGATCTTAGCAGCGCTCCGCTGAATTCGTTGGACGTGTGATGTCTACTGGATAAGGATTCCAAGCACTAGGACGATACTCTAGAATCGTTCGTACTAGCCTTTTGTATTTGCTTCTGCTTTCATTTACAAATGCACTGTACTTTCCCAGAACCTCTCCAGCAACTACATTCACCTTTCTTAATACTGGTTTTAGGTGATCGTTCAGTTTTATGTCCCATTTTAGTATTACTCCTAAACACTTATACGATGTGACTTCGTTAATATTTGAATCATTGATCTTATAATAGGTTACTATACAGTTCTTTCTTCTTATCTAGACATTGTCTTGCATTTATTACACAAAGCGGAAATTTTGTTACGTCTTTTTGCGTTTCACTATGATCATCGAACGGCGATACGTTCCTAAATAGAAAAGCATTGTCAACGAACTATTTGATAGTGCTGCTGTCACATAGTTTGTTTATTCACTACTACATTTACATTCCGCCAGCAACCTTATGGTGGGTGGTGGAGGATATGTGTGTACTGCTCCACTGTCACATCTTTCGTTTTCCAGATGGTGCGCCAGTACAGTGATTGTTGATAACCTTCCATGTGAACTCGTATGTCTCTTGATATTTTTGAAAGATATACGTAGAATGAAGCAACATACTGGTTGGTAACATAGCTGTGACATAAAATCACGAAGGAGGCATGCGATGATATTGAGAAATACATGCAGTCTTCAGAATGCTGAATATGAGAAAGGTCATTGTCTGAATGCAAATAACTTTATTAATATAGTATTACGCGTTTCCGCGTTGGCTATCATCAGATATCCTGGAACTGTAAGCAACCAGTAGACGTTGTAACTACATGCACCAGTTGACATAACAGCTACATGTTGTAAAGGTAACAGTCATGAGCAGACTACTCATACCTGTAACCTTTACAATATGTAACTATTATGCCAATAGGTGAATGTAACTACTAAGTCTACTGGTTGCTTACAGTCCCAGGACATCTGATGATGGCAAATGCCCAAACGCGTAATACAAGATTAATGAAGTCATTTTTCGTTCAGTCGACATTCAACAGTCAGCAGACTACATATATATTCCTTAGTTCTTCTAGGTATGAATGTTCACGACATTATATTGTAACGGCAAACAACCCTGTAATGCACAGCATCTCTTCTGTACCATCTGCCACTGGAATTGGATGAATATCTTGTCGTTTTCGCTCTTGTTAAATCGACTTCTGTCTAAAACGCGTTGTTCTTTGAGTTGCCTCTATTTCCTGTATCAAGCCTTTCTACTGTGGGCCCTTTAATGATGAGCAATAATCAAGCAACGGTCGAACAGTGGTCCTGTAAGTTACTTATTTTGCAGGTGAACTACATTTCCTGAAGATTCTTCCACAGATTGTCTGCTGCGTCTTTCCTGCAAGTAATGTGGTCGATCCACTCTAAATCGCTCTGCACTCACACGCCGAGGTATTTTGTGGATGTGACTCCTTGCAGTGCTTGTTGGGCAATCGTGGAGTCATACAATAAAGGGTAGTTCTACTGATTTACGTGTAACATGTTTCAATTGTTTTCACTGAGGATCAATTATCAGTCCCTGCACTGAGCAGGTCTTCTTGCAGGTCGCTACAACTTTCCAACATTGTTACTTCTCCAGTGCCACATTTGTGTATTGAGGAAGTCAAAGGTACAGTTCTTTCTTTGGGCCACATACGAAGTTACTTTGACGAGTTCGTTTAGGGTATTTCGTGGCTGTTGGCACCACTGGGGCGAACGCCGTGTCCCTGCGGCGCACTAGAGTGTGCGACTGCTGTTCCCCCGACTCGGAACCTCTGCCGCCTGCATACATATGCTAAACTGCCCGGCACGTCCTCGTTTCCAGCTCACTGGGCCGAATGCGGCAAGGACAGCGGGGAGATTCCGGTACGACTCCAGTGGAGCACACTTGTTGTTTCACTCCGGAAATATTGACATAAAAACCTACGCGAATATTTACGCCGGTTTCAGCAAAGGTTGGACGACTACCAGATCGAGTCTAACAGGACGCACGAGTCTTAAAAATCAGTCTCCTGTGTGTCTGCAAACCCTTTTAGTATACTACCGGTGATTACAGATTCACAAAGTTAACTTTGACAGTAATCGACACCGTGAACGCTCAAATTCTGTCCCGATAGCTGAGCTCCAGATTAGGCGAAAGGGAAATCGGAAGACGTAATTATAATACTGTCAAACATCGGCGCTTTTTCTTTTAGCGTTCCAGTGAAAACATAAGCATTTATCTCCTGTATTTGATCTTAGAAACAACAAAAAATATTACTCACCAGAACAAAACTACCATCACGTTATGGATGAAGGATCACCACGACTGAAGGTGTAATGAAGAACCTCATGTCTTGTATTTTGTATCAGCAAAATATGCGAAAAGTAGGCGTAAGGCATTCTAAGTAACATAAGGGCACAAATTAGGAAGCAGTGCAGTGACAAGGGACTCCTGTCATACGAAAGTATGGGAGCATTTTATGCAATAGTATTGTCTAATTTGTCACTTCCAAGTTTCAATTCGTCGCCTTAGATTCAATACTAAGAAATTCTGATACTGCCACTACCATTCTGCTGTGAATATGCGGCTCCAAGGGGGACCTCATGGACGTATCTTCGTCTGTCCTAGCAGGGAAACACCACAGTATATATTGCAGCAAAGTGGTGATATCGGGAAAAGAGCGACCAATGAAAGTAAAATACTCTTAGTAACAAACTTTATAACCCTGCATGGACACTTATGTAATTAACTACTAGAGGGTCAAATAAAGTTTAGAAAACGTTTTAACTTCATAATCTCACGAATTACCACCAGTTGTAGAATAAACTCTGCTCAACAGTGAAGTCTTATGTAAAGATATCACAATCCTTGTAACAACGTTTCTTGTTAAGATGCTGTATGTTATGAATGTTTTGTGTCGTATAATAAACCAACATGATGCTTATTTCATCTCTTTCGAGTACGAGTAAGTGAAACAGATAGTAGTTGGATGCACGGTTTATGTCCAGAGATGAATAAATTTAAAAAGAGTACTGTATGGTAATATATACTATCTGATCAAAACTGTTTGGACACTGCTGTGAGATAGGGAATTGACCACCTGATCTCACAAGATGTGGACACACAAGTATAAAATATGGTGGGAAGTATTGTATTGTCAGTGGGGAAATAGTAACAGCAGAATGGTTCAATCAGGAGAGGTCTGAAAGTTCGAATGTCGGCTAGTCATTAGATGTCACACTCGTAAAAAATCTGTCAGCGAAGTTTCAGCCCTTCTAAATCTACCCAGAACTGCTGATGATGTGAGTGTGAAGTGAAAACGTGAAGGGACTACCACAGAAAGACCAGATAGACTTCGTGAACTGGCGGACAGGAATCGGAAAGCTCTGCCGAGGGTAGTTGTAAAAAGCGGCATATCACCAGCGGAAGGAATGACTCCGGAGTTCTAACCATCCGTTTTAGTAGCACAATAACCACGCATGAGGTATTAAAAAGAATGAAGTAAAATCGACAAGGAGCTCCGCACAAGCCATATATTCTATAGTCAATGATAAGCGACGCTTGGGGTGGTGTAAATACCGACGGCACTATATTAATCACGTATGTTGTGAGATTCCGATTTGGTTTGGCTTGGTTTTGGTGAATCCCTGGAGGACTTTGCATGCCATCATACACTGAGGTGACTAAAGTCATGGAACAACGATGTGCACATATACAGATAGAGGCAGTATTGCTTATTCAAGATATAAAAGCGCGGTGCATTGTCGGAACTATCATTTTTACTCAGTTGATTCATGTGAAAACGTTTCCGACCTGATTATGGCCGCAATACGCGGATTAACAGACTTTGAACGCGAAATGGTAGTTCGGCTTGGATACGTGGGAAATTCCATTTTGGAAATCGTTAGAGAATTCAGTATTCCGAGATCCACAGTATCAACAGAGACAAGAGTGCGTCGAAAATAACAAATTTAAGACATTACCTCTCACCGCGGGCAACGCAGTGTCCGATTGCCTTCACTTAACGACCGAGACCGAGAGAAGCGGTGTTTACGTAGGGTTGTCGGTGCTAACAGACAATCGTCACTATGCCAAATAACTGCAGAAATCAATGTGGAACATACGACGAACGTATCCGTTACGACAGTGCTGCGAAATTTGGCGTTAATGGGCTGTGGCAGCAGACTACCGACGCGAGTGCCTTTGCTAACAACACGACATCGCATACAGAACCTGACCTGCGCTCGTGGCCATATCGGTTGGATCCAATACGACTGGAAAACCGTGGTCTGGTCAGATGAGATCCGATTTCACTTGGTAAGAGCTGATGGTAAGTTATTTTTTGACATTGTCAATTGGAGGTGGGGGAGGGGGGAGGACAATATGCAATCTGTTGATTTAAAACATGTGTTGATAAAAGTCTTTCGTCAAGATCGTAAATTTTTTTAAAACTGATTACCTCTTTCGGCCCTTTAACGAACCATTTTGAGGTCAATTTAAAATGTTGTTCAATGCGTGACACTCATTACACATTGTCGTATTTTTTAGAGCTAAGTCGCCCGAGTTAAGTAATAATTGTAAGGTGAAAACCTTAGTTGTCAATTTACATAACCGACTAAGATTTTCAGTTTAAATTTCTGCGTTTAACTACGTCGACTTACATCTGAAAAATACGACGACGTCTAATGAGTGTCATGCACTGAACAACATTTTACATTGATCTGAAAGCGGATCCGTAATAAGCGGAAATCGGTAATCAGTAAAGGATATTTGCGATCTTGACGAAGGATTTCCATCCACACATGCTGATGGTAGGCTTTTAGTGTGGCGCCAACCACCGAAGTCATGTCCCCAAGTTATTAACAAGGCACTGTGCAAGCTGAAGGTGGCTTATTGATGGTGTGGCCTGTGTCTACATGGGATGGACTGGATCCTCTAGTCCAATTGAGCCCATCACTGAGCAGAAATGTTATGTCGGCTACTTTGGGACCATTTTCAGATAGTCATGGACTTCAAGTACCTAAAATGTCATCGCAGCACAGTTTTCCGCGATTTGTTTGAAGAGCATTCTGGACAAATCGAATGAATGATTTGCCCATCCGTATCGGCCGACATGAATACATCGAAAATTTATGGGACGTAATCGAGAGGTCAATTCTTGCACAAAATCTTGCACCGGCAATACATTCAAAATTATGTATGGTTACAGAGGCAGCATGGCTCAGTACTTCTGCAGGGGACTTCTCAAGACTTGTTGAGTCCGTGCCACGTCGACTTGCTGCACTATGCCGGGCATAAGAAGGTCCAACACGATATTAGGAGTTCAATGGCCGGGTAGCCATTTAACTATACATGAAGACTGATACAACACATGTCGGCACCTGAGTTTTACAATTAATTACCACTTTTTCTAGAGAAGCTGTACTGTCATCATTGGTATCTTTTCTATCGAGGACAGTTACTGTCTTCATATATAGTTAAATGGCTACCCGGCCATTGACCTTCGTCCGTGCGAATGAACAGGTTGCCCGAACTCTTACGGGAATCGTCAGCTTAGTGTGCCCGAGTAGTGAGTGGATGGGCAAATATCTATTAGGAATATTACGTATGTAGATTGTGGACAGTTGTGAATGTGGTTCTCACGGGAACTGCGCAAGGGACAAGTCCCTGCAGTCGCGCTATTCGTTTGTGTCCTCGGTGGCTCAGCTGGATAGAGCATCTGGCATGTAAGCATGAGATCCCGGGTTCGAGTCCAGCTCGGGGCACACGTTTTCAGCTGTCCCGATCGGGGTGTATCAACAGCGTCTATCGGCAGCTGAGAGTTTCAATTAATTGTAATTTATTCTAGAGAAGCTGCACGGTCATCAATGATATCTGTTCTCTCGATAACAGTTACTATCTTCATAATCAGTAAACAGTACCTGCGATCTTGACGAAGGATTTTCATCCACACGTGCTGACGGTAAGGACTGAGTGTGGCGCGTACGACCGAGGCCATGGCCCCAAGTTGTCAACAATGCACTGTGAAAGCTGACGGTGACTTCATAATGGTGTGGGCAGTGTTTACATGGAATGGACTGGATCCTCTGGTGCAACTGAGCCGGTCATTGACCGGAAATGTTTATGTCGGCTACTTGGAGACCATTATCAGTTAATTATGGACTTCAAGTACCTAAAACTATCACCGGGCTACAGCTGTTCGCGATTTGTTTCAAAAACATTCTGGACAAATCGAATGAATGATCTCTCCATTCAGACCGGCCGACATGAATCCCATCGAATATTTATTGGACGTAATCGAGAGATCAGATATTCCACCGGCAATACTTTTGCAATTATGGATGACCATTGAGACAACATGGCTCAGTAATTCTGCAGAGGACTTCCAAAGACTTCTTGAGTCCATGCCCCGTCGAGTTACTGCCCTGAGCTGGGCAAAAGAAGGTCCGACACGATATTAGGAGATATCCCATGACTTTAGTCCCTTCAGTATGAGTAGTACCAACACTGATGTACGGAAGAGTTGGCGTTGAGGCGTGGGAGTGCATTTCGTAGTTAAAGTATGGTCTCCTTACTGTACTGTAGAAGACTCTAACTTTAAAAGGATATGAACCCATTTTTCAGCAATCTGTAAAGCATACACCAAGATTGTATCAGCGTGGTGCTGTATCCTGAGTCCGCAGCTCGTGGTCATGCGGTAGCGTTCTCGCTTCCCGCGCCCGGGTTCGATTCCCGGCGGGGTCAGGGATTTTCTCTGCCTCGTGATGACTGGGTGTTGTGTGATGTATTTAGTTAGGTTCAAGTAGTTCTAAGTTCTAGGGGACTGATGACCATAGATGTTAAGTCCCATAGTGCTCAGAGCCATTTGAACCTGTATCCTGTCTTAAAGCAGCATATTTGAGGCAATGATTTTCAACAATAACTTCCATGAAATGAACTAGTTTGCCCAGAATACAGATTTTAACCCAACGGAAAAACTTTAGGATGAATTAGTACGTGTACTTCGATCCAGAACTCCAGTGTCCAACATCACTAGCTTCTCTGGTTTCGTCTGTTCTGGAAGAATGGGCTGCCATTCTTCCACAGGCATTAAGAAACATCGCTGAAACTGCCCGCAACACAGCGCAACTCGTGGTAAAGGTGAAGGTGGACACACACTACACTGATAGGTAGGTGTCCGGATACCTTTGACCAGATAGTCCGATTCGTTCCACATTCCAAAAAGATTCTCCGTATGGTAGGGATCTACAGAACACGATGAATGAATGAATACAGAACTTCTGGGAAGCCTATTTCCCGCCAAGCGCGTGGTTGTGTCAAGACAGATGCGGTGTAGGGTGACGCTCCCGCTGACAGTGTGTCCGAAGGGTGGCGTACTTGCCGTTGAGTTGGACGGCCACCCGGCCGCCCTTAATGTATTCCGGACGACGTCGGCGGCCTCTGGCGGAGCCCTAATCCAGCACTCTGCGCTCTGCGGATGTGTCTCGGTATTAGCCAAAGGCAGCTCATCCCTTTTGACAATTATGCGGCCATCTTGGCTCCGAGCCGGTAATGAAGGAAAGTGAGGAGACGGAAAAAGGAAAAAGGGGGGCGGCAGAAATAAAAAAGAAAGCGGGAAAAACTCGGTAATCAGGTGCTCCGGGCGGCAGGACTCTCTGCCTCGCAGGTACGTTCCGGAGGTGGCAGGCAAGGCGCACTTTAGAAGAGATTCTGCGACGACGGTGGAGCGGGAACTTTCTTTAAAACTAAGTTGCTTGCAAAGGGAGGACTGAGGGAGCCCAGCTCACGCTCCGAGGAATTTTGAGTCCTCGTTTCACTCCGTAATCTGATTGCCTACTCGGTCAGTAATTTGTCAGCGAATTGATGGTCTTATTTTTATAATTACTTGGGTTTTAGATAGCTGATGATTTTGTGTTTGTAACAAACATACCTAAAATAGTTATCTTCCATTTCTCCTTCATATTTTACTCTGTGTCTCAGGGTACCGGGTGTGTGTAGGTATATACAGGGTGGTCGGGAATTCCCGTTACAGATTTCTAGGACTTGTAGAGGGGAGTGTGCACATCGTATTTTGAATAGGAACACATGTTCGGAAACTTTATCCAACGATAATACAGAGCCTCAAAGTTACAGGAGCGGGCGTCTATAAATGTACGTATACAAGCGGTGCTTCCGTGATGATGTTACAGACTTTCTAGGATGATGGAGAACGATAAATGTATTAATTTGAAGTAAGGATCCCTGTACTGGAAACGAACTAGTCGAAAGTCTTAAATGAAAACCGTTCTGATACCTCTTGAGTACACGTAGCGGTTCTTGTATTGCGAAGAGTGCAGGGCTGGTGACTTTCAGTGGTGGTAGTGTGGACAAAAATGAGAAAAAATGTCCAATAAACGTGGGCTCTAAATTGCGTACCTGAGGAGCTATGACCAGTCGTTCATCTTCGCTGAAATCTCCTCTACTGAACAAGTGTTCATTGCTGTTAAGGTACACAATTTAGAGCCCATGTTTATTGGACATTTTTTTCTCGTTTTCGTCCACACTGTCACAATTGAAAGTTACCGAGCTACACTCTTCGCAACACAAGAACCGGTACATGTATACAACTGTCAGAGGTATCAGAACGGTTTTCGTTTATAACTTTCGACTCGCTCGTTTTCGGTAGAGGGATCCTTACTCCAAATTAAAACATTCATCGTTCTCAATCATCCTAGATGATATTCTGAGACAAGTAATTTGGTATAGAACATTTTGGGTCGCAGATCTAGCGATCCTCTTTTACACTGACGATGGTCTCTTTGTCTGAACATTTACTTAGTGCTTCAACCGGATCTACTTATGATTAAAGTACTATATTGGTGAATATGTTCGTAGCGTTTCTGTTTTGCATGTTGGTATTCCGGTTGTTATGGGTTCATTTATCGATTATCGTTTGTTATTTGTACTTCACTGTTGGTATTTGAGTTCACATATTGCCTTTCTGTCAGTTGGAGATAGTAATCGGAGCTGTGGTCGGTAGAAAATGGAGTGCCAAATGGAGCAATCGGAACATTTGCGACATACAGTTCTCTTTGAGTTTAGTAGAGGGATGACAGGAGCGGAGGCAGCCAGAAACTTTTGTGCCGTGTATGGGGAATACGTCATGGAACAGAGCACGCCAAGAAAATTGTTTTCTACTTTTATGGAGGTTCGTTTTGACTTCACTGCCTGTCCACGTTCAGGGAGATCTTGTAGGTTTGGTGAAGATCGTTTAACCGCATTAATGTACAGTGATCCACATCACTGTACTCGAGAAGTGGCAAAACTGATGATCTGTAATCATTCCGCCACCGTGGAAAGGTTCAGAAACCGGACGGTACCGTATGCTCTAAGCCAAAATCACAAGAATCAGCGGGTGGCCATATGTGCATCTCTGCTCACTTGTCATCCATTGCCTCGTGAACATGACCGAACATTTCCATCCTGTATCGTTACTGGTCATGAGAAATAGTGTCTTTATGCTAAGGGAAAGAAAAGCTGAGCCCAAAAAGAGCAGCAATTCCCTTACGAAGACCTGTTCAAATCCACAAAATATAATGTTATGTATCTGGCGGAACAGCGACGGTGTGGTGTGCTACGAATTGCTTCCCCGAGGTGCAATCATCAATGCTGGCGTTTATTGCTAACGACTGAGGTGTCTTACAGGCGCAGTTCAAGAGCGACGGCCAGGGAGACTAGGTGAAGTGATGATACTCCACTATAACGCACGCCCGTGTTCAGCCAGACTAACTAAAAGTACTGTACAGGCGTTGGGTTGAGAAGTAATTGCGCACCCGTCTTATTCATCTGATCGTTCGCCCTCAGATTTTCTTTTCCGCTTTCTGTTGAAGAACTTCAGGAAACTTCCTTTCCGGCTGAAAATGACCTCCAAACATGACTTGACGAGTTCTTCGCCTCAAAACCAAGTGATTTATACAGTCGTGGAATCGAAAAGTTACCGCTGCGTTGGCAAACTTTTCTGAATATTGGAGGAGGATAGAATATCGATGACTTAAGTCTCTGTTATGGGTATCTGTTGTGTATATGAAATTTATAGAAAAACTAAAATAATCTACTAGTTGTATGTATGTATCGAACTGGAGACAGAAACGACCGAGAGGCTTCGTACCGGCCGTATCCCTCAGTGGTACTCAACCCCACAACAGGTTACAACAGTCCACTCACCCCTCCGCCGCCCACCCGAACCCAGCGTTATAACCTATTGGTTGTCCGCCCCCGGTATCTGAGTGGTCAGCGTTTCAGAATGTCAATCCTAAGAGCCCGGGATCGACTCCCGGCTGGGTCGGAGATTTTCTCCGCTTAGGGACTGGGTGTCCTAATCATCATCATTTCATGCCCATCGACACGCAAGTCGCCGAAGTGGCTTCAAATTGAAAGACTTGCACCAGGCGAACGGTCCACCCGACGGGAGGCCCTAGTCACACGAACCCCCCCCCCCCCCCCCCCCCAACTACTAGTTAGAGAATGTGTCAGAATTGTTTTTGATTCATATTAATGAAACTTCTTTTTCACTAGAAGGAATTTCCGAGATGGTTTCTTCGAGAATTCATTTTCTTTTTACTTCTGTTGTAAGTAATGACAACTTCCCACAGATATAAAGTTGTAAGCTTTTTTGTGCTTATCGGTACTCTGTGTCGTTATTCTGTTCGTTTAGAGCAGAAAAGAGATGTATCGTTTTCCATTTAAATGTTATGTGCAACTTCCACTTGCTTTTGCATCTGGCACTTGCTCTAAACCTGAAAATAGTGAGAGAAAATGACCCAAAAAGATATAGACGTTAAATCAGTATGAATTGGCATGAAATGACTTTAATTTTTGGCAAGCAGTATGTAAGATATAGCCTCGAAAATTTGTTGTGAATGCTGTGATGGTTCTGGCACCTGTTCGAATTTTCCAATGAAATGAGAGTTACTATCACCTTGTAATAAACCATTTTCCCACTCGAAAAGTGTCAAATATTCGACCCTCCGTTGTTCGGTCAGTTAACTGAGGGGAGAGTCGCGAACTTGTAACTCAATTATTTTACAAGGCAGGTCTACTTGCACAAAATGTAAATATTTACAGAACCCGTGTAATTATCAGGTGTTAAATCCTGAATACAAAGATAAACAACAAGTATCTAAAAATATGTACCTGCGTTATTTTAAAGACAGTCTGTATACAAATATGTTACTGTACCACCATTTACTTCTAAAAAGTAATTTTAAGGATTTAATTTGTCCTCAACTATTGTTTTCGTCTGACTTCCGTTGGTGCCTTCTGCTACTTCGTTTCTTTCTCACAGCATCAGCAACTTCTCCTATTCCATCAGATTGTTCTGATCACTCCAATTCGCGACACTACTCCTGTTGTGTAAATTTAACACGTTAATCTGGATGTACAGCGTGTATCATAGGCAATAACGAAAACTGCCGCGAAAGAAAGTGTATGGTAATAGCAGCGTAAACATGTTTCTGTAAAAGAGCCGTTGGTAAGACAATTGTTAATATGTTGTTATGAACCACTTCAGTATGAAATATTGTCAGAATTAGTGTAAATATATTGCAGATGTAAAATTTTAGATTAAGTTCCCATTGAACTGGGCTCAAATTTCAATCACAACTCATAATTGGGCGTGTGATAGATGTATAATGGTCCACTGACAAGTTTCGATGGTGATATAAGACGACATCTAAAGTGGCAATACCATCTAAGACGGATACGTTGAGCACCCCATAAATGTATTCCCTCCTACAAAAAATTCTTCACACTTTTTTTTCAATGAAAATACGGCACTGGCTGTATAAATGATTTTTATCAAATCTGCGACCGGGTTCGCACCCCTGTACAAAAAATAATATAATAAGAGCTCATATAAACTATTCGATCCTCCAATTCTGAGGTGTTCAGTACTCCCCACTCTTCACACTTTGTACTCGTCATCCGTGCTCTCTCGATTCTCGCGCCACTGCTTGAACGCTTTCTGGGTTTCGGTCAGGCAGTAAGGCCGTGTCTTCTGTCGCGCGGCTCCTCTCAACTTACACGGTATGTTCTGATATGTTTACATGGCCCTAATTCCGCTGTTTGTTCATGCTAATGTTCCGCTCTTCGTCTTTCATGTTTAGGGGAGTTTTATTAGCATCGTATTTTATTTTTATTTTTTAGGTCATTGCCACTCACACCATTTAAAAAACTTTAAAAAAATATTTTTAAATTTTAACTACCGCTTTCACCAGATGACGATATATTGGACTTGAATTTTGGGAAATGGCTACAGGGCAATGTTCAACATTACTATGTTATAAATAGCGTATGTGAGTACTTTCTTATTTCATTCAAAAAACTGGCTATATAAAAGATTAATTTACACCTCAGAATTGAGGGATCGAATTGTTTATATGAGCCCCATTATATACTTTTTTGTACCAATAAGTGGTGCGAAACCGGTCACAGACTTAGTAAGAATCATTCATACAGCCATACACTTCGACTGAAATGTGCAGGAGCTCCATCGTGTATGAACCACATGTTGTGTCGTACTTGTAAAGGCACATGTTCTAGCAGCACATGTAGAATATCCCGTATGAAATCATGATAACTTGCTCCATTGAGCGTAGGTGGAAGAACATGGGGCCCCAATGAAAACATCACCAACAATGCCTGCACAAACTTTCACAGAAAATCTGTGTTAAAGGCGTGTTTGCCCAATTGCTTGCGGATTCTCGTCAGCCCACACATGATTATTGTGAAAATTTACAATTTGATAACGTTGGAATGAAGCCTCATCCGTAAAGCGAACATTTGCACTTAAATGAGGATTGACACATTGTTGGATGAACCATTCGCAGGAGTGTACCCGTGGAGGCCAATCAGCTGCTGATAGTGCCTGCACAAGTTATACATGGTACGGAAATAACTGGTTCTCCCGTAGCACACTCCATACAGTGACGTGGTCAACGTTACCTTGTACAGCAGCAACTTCTCTGACGCTGACATTAGGGTTATCGTCAACTGCACGAAGAACTGCCTGGTCCATTGCAGGTGTCCTCGTCGTTCTAGGTCTTCCTCAGTCGCGAGTCATAGGCTGGAATGTTCCGTGCTCCTTAAGATGCCGATCAATTGCTTCGAACGTCTTCCTGTCGGGACACCTTCGTTCTGGAAATCTGTCTCGATACAAACGTACCGCGCCACGGCTATTGCCCCGTGCTAATCCATACATCAAATAGGCAACTGCCAACTCCGCATTTGTAAACATTGCACTGAATGCAAAACAACGTTCGTGATGAACACTAACCTGTTGATGCTGCGTACTGATGTGCTTGATGCTAGTACTGTAGAGCAATGAGTCGCATGTCAACACAAGCAACGAAGTCAACATTACCTTCCTTCAAATTGGGCCAACTGGCGGTGAATCGAGGAAGTACAGTACATACTGACGAAACGAAAATGAGCTCTAACATGGAAATTAAGCGTTTCCGGACACATGTGCACATAACATCTTTTCTTTATTTGTGTGTCAGGAATGTTTCCTGAACGTTTGGCCGTACCTTTTTGGACATGGGCCCAATATTATGGGTATGGGAAAACAACCTAAGTGCACATACACCCCATGATCCTTACCATGTATTCTAGTAACCGTGCTTCATACCAGTTTCATTATTATTGTGTGCTGTCTTCATGAAGTACAAGTTGATTGGACAGCAGCGTACTTACGATACAATTACCTACTGCTACCTGCTGGTACCCATAGCAAATTCTCGTCAGTGAAGAAGTGACACTTTTGGGTTGGAGATTACGATAACACAGGAAGCTCAATAACGTAGCAACAAGTATTGTGCTCAAGATAAGATACCTGGTATCGTGTGGTGTGCTGGATATAATGGACCGCAGAGGCGGATCGGCGGGGACAGCCGACCGGAGGTCACGTGGCGGTGGTCTGGGATGACCCCGGGCGCTGTCCCGCGCAGATAGCGGGGCCGTCGCCGGCGCCTTTGTCCCGCCGCCCATTGTGGCCGCGGCTCTGAGCCGGCTGCCAGCCGTGATGGATGCGCCGGGATTACCATCAGAATGCGCGCCCGGCTTCCGCCTCATTTCCCTGGGCGCCCGCCGCCTCCGCCGCCGCCGCCGGCCAGTCCGGACGCCCAGCGTCGCGACGCCGCTCCGCGCCGGAAGGCAAACAGATACCAACAGCAGCAGCGCCGGGGGCGCCGCTACCTGCTGTCCGCGAGCGGCCGCTCCATCTCCGTAGGACGGCGCTCCCTCCCCGCAGCGTCCAATGACGCCTACCGGTAGTAGTCATGTAGTTGCAATTATCACCTTGCGAAAAAAAGCAGTGACCGTGAAACTCGGGGTAAATTCTCTCTTCAATGTAACACAGCTTTCTCAACAGTGTATGAGTTGGTGCACACCTGCAGGCGCTGGATACAAAGTAGTGGTAACAGTGCTGTAACGTCAAACCGGTGAGTTAGCGACACGCCACTTATGTTGGAACAACGAAGATATATCAGACGAGTTTATACAGCGAGCGGGCACAGTAACTGGATAGAAGCGTTCGATCCGCTTAGTGACTTCACATAGGACCAGAATTACAGTGTCCGTTATGCTTAGTGATTTTACATAGGACCAAAACTACAGCGTTCGATCCGCTTAGTGGTTTTACACTACTGGCCATTAAAATTGCTACACCACGAAGATGACGTGCTACAGACGAGAAATTTAACCGACAGGAAGAAGATGCTGTGATACGCAAATGATTAGCTTTTCAGAGCATTCACACAAGGTTGGCACCGGTGGCGACACCTACAACCTGCTGACATAAAGAAAGTTTCCAATCCATTTCTCATACACAAACAGCAGTTTGTAACAACGACGCTGTACTACTGTACATATAAGTAATTTTTTTCCATCTGATTTTTCGATAAACTAGTGTAATTGATTTCATTTGTTTTTTGTTTCATGCCATTGTGTTAAAAAAACTGTAAAGAATTTTCAATGTGAAAATTAATGTTTATGTCAAATACCAAGTAATATTGTGAAAGAATTGAAATGTAACGAATTTTGAGACTGTTGTAAGGTGTTTAAAATTGTAACTTTGCGTCTGGTCCATACGTAGGCAATGTGTTAGGATATGTAGAATGCAAAACCTCGGGTGAATACCCCGTCTGTAAGGGAGCGGTAAAAGGCGGATGGCAGGCGAGCGCGGGAAAATGCGCACGGCCACTGCACGGCACAATGGGCTCAGCGTAGTAGTTGGAGTCTGGCACTGGTCTGAGCAACACCTTCTGGAACGAGGAGGCTCTCCTGGAAGACGTAGCTTCACTGAGCCTCGGGTATGCTGTTCCAACGCCCACACAGCATGGCAAAATTCCACAGGCACTAAATAGAAAAGTATTGGGACGCTAAGAAGAATTACAGTGCCGATACGTCAAGAGCCATAGCTGTGGATGTAGGTGCGCTCTGTGTCTCGCCATCTCGCCGCCCGCCAACCGCCGCATCGATACAACCAGGTTGAAACTTTTAGTACTGTATTTGTATGGACCAGAAAGTGAACTGTTCAATAATAACCTAAATTTTACCAGAACTTTTCCCTCATTTAATTATCCTCACAACTAACCTAGGCAGGGTCCTTTCCAAATGTTGTGCAATCCGAGTGTCACGAAATGAAAAATTAAATTTTGTGTTAATAATAATTACTTGCAGACCTAGTTATGTTAGAATAGTGTTTAAAGAACTGTTTTGCTAATGAACTAGTAAATCAATAACGAAGGTCTAACGAAGTTGAAAGATAACTTTAATATTGATATAGTAATGAAGTTTAATTATTTCGAGACAGATATAAACGTATTTAAATGAGAAGTAAATAAGATAAGAAGAGTAGTAACTCGTACACTGGAAATCTTGAACGTATGATGATTTCAGTAATCAATTTTTTCAGTATAGTGATCATAACAGTTTCAGGGTCCCCGCCTCCCCCCCCTTTTATTCATTTGAATTCTGAAGTGTTCCACATTGGTGTGACCAGCAAAAGTTAAATTCAATATATAAGTCAAAATTTATCAGTGTTTTATCTTTATCAAAATCGACATTTTGTGTGTAGCTCGAAAGTGCTATTTCTAGGGTAATCTATGCCCGATTTTAATCAGATCAATAGACAGTACGAAGTTTTATAGTATACATTATAGTGTAGTGATATGTATTCATGGTTTTTTCAAATCACTACAGAACGTGAAACTATCAGTTCAATAGATTTTCTGGTTCTAAAATTCTACTATATTATGCAGTAATACTACTTGTCACTTTGCACGAATGTCTGCCAACTTGTATAGGGAAGAAACTCAGTTAACGCCTAATTAGGCTGGCGACCGTATTATTAACAAATTGGTAGCATCTTCTGTGTTGCTTTTTGTCCATCCTGACGTGTAGTTGCATTTTGAACTTACTTGACGTATCTTTCTTATTACAGAGTGGGTGTAAGTCTGATTTGTCACCATTCAGGTACACGCGGTCGATATCTATACGAAAATCCTTTCTCATAAGGTGAAACCCGTTCACTTACCATAATACAGGCTTTAAGGAGTATTGTGTGCCCACGTCTACGTTACAAGTTGACCGGCGTTGCCTGGTGAAACGTTGTTGTGATGCCTCGTGTAAGGAGGAGAAATGCGTACCATCACGTTTCCGACTTTGATAAAGGTCGGATTATAGCCTATTGCGATTGCGGTTTATCGTATCGCGACACTGCTGTTCGCGTTGGTCGAGATCCAATGTCTGTTAGCAGATTACGAAATCGGTGGGTTCATGAGGGTAATACGGAACACCGTGCTGGATCCCAACGGCCTCGTATCACTAGCAGACGAAATGACAGGCATCTTATCCGCATGGCTATAACGGATCGTGCAGCCACTTCTCGATCCCTGAGTAAACAGATAGGGACGTTTGCAAGACAACAACCAGCTGCACGAACAGATCGACGACGTTTGTAGCATCATGGACTATCAGCCCGGAGACCATGGCTGCAGTTACCCTTGACGCTCCATCACAGATAGGAGCGCCTGCGATGGTGTACTCAAAGACGAACTTGGGTACACGAATGGCAAAACGTCATTTTTTCGGATGAATTCAGGATCTGTTTACAGCATCATGATGGTCGCATCCGTGTTTGGCGACATCGCGGTGAACGCACATTGGAAGCATGTATTCGTCGTCACCATACTGGCGTATCACCCGCCGTGATGGTATGGGGTGCCATTGGTTACACGTCTCGGTCACCTCTTGTTCGCATTGTCGCCACTATGAACAGCGGACGTTAAATTTCAGATGCGTTACGACCCGTGGCTCTACCCTTCATTCGATCGCTACGAAACTCTACATTTCAGCAGGATAATGCACGACCGCATGTAGCAGCTCCTGTATGGACCTTTCTGGGTAAAGAAAATGTTCGACTGCTGCCCTGCCTTGCACACTCTCCAGATCTCTCACCAATTGAAAACGTCTGGTCAATGGTGGGCGAGCAATATCGTCGTCACAATACGCCTGTCACTACTCTTGATGAACTGTGGTATCGTGTTGAAGCTGCATGGGCAGCTGTACCTGTACACGCCATCCAAGCTCTGTTTGACTTAATTCCGAGGCGTATCATGGCCGTCATCACGGCCAGAGGTGGTTGTTCTGGGTACTGATTTCTCAGGATCTATGCACCCAAATTGCGTGAAAATCTAAACACATGTTAGTTCTAGTATAATAGATTTGTCCAATGAATACCCGTTTATGATCTGCATTTCTTCTGGGTGTAGCAACTTTAATGGCCACTAGTGTACATAGGAGCACAATTAGCTCGGATTCTCGGAAAGATATTTGGCAAAGGTATGACAGTGGTAGATGTTATATTCTTCGCTCATCGATGTTTATGCAGACGCTCGAATTTCTACTAACTTTTGCCTGTCGTGGGGTTTGGGTGTTCTCTTTTGAACCGATAGCGCAACAGTGTTTGCCTCCTCAGCATTATCTCTCTTGTAACAGCATTTTATAAAGTCTTTGAATGATTAATATACGTCAAGATTGTCAATCACCCTCAAAAATTTGCCCTAATTAGTAAACAACAATTTGGTTTCAGATCAGGTGTGTTTACAACCGAAGCAATTTACGCACTTACAAATAACGTTTTAGAATGCCTTGACAAGAAAAAATTACCCGTTGGCATATTCTGTGACTGCGTCGATCACAGAATACTATTAGGGAACCCGTGGACAAATGGGTAACTAGCTCCAAATCATATCTAGAAGACAGACAACACAAAATAGTATCAGGTGTTAACAGTCTACAAGTAGGAGAGGTAGAGTCTGACTGGGAGTTCCACAAGGGTCAGACCTTGGTCCCCTCCTATTTATTATGTATATTAATGATCTACCCCTGTCCTCAAACAGTGCTAGCAATATCACAATGTTTGCAGATGACACAAGTATAGTGACAGCCAGCAAAACGTCCACTGACGTAGAATTAAAAAAAATGTCGCATTTTGCGACATTATTCCCGGAATTGATCGGGGTTCTTTGGTTTGGAACTTAGTGTTTCCACCAAAGGCTTCGTTGGGTCAAATATGGTCTTGGCGGCAAATATCTGGATCTACGTTGTCGGGTGTGAGATTGCACGAAATTTTATGGAATTTAAGGAATCCATTGTAGCAAGAATCGATCAATTCCGTATTCGGTCGTTACATTATTGTTTTTCCTACTCGTCTGCAGTTACTTAAATATTTCTGCATTTATAGCCCACTGTCATTAATCACACTAACTATAAATTCTATCCAAGTTATGTTGTACTCTCCTATACTGAACGACGACACTTTGCCGTACAACGTCATCCTCAATCAGTCGCAGATCGCTGCTCACCCAAACCGTCAGATCCTTTACGCACACAAGAAACAATATCGGTCCTATGACACTTCCGTGGGACATCCCTAACGATAACCTTGTCTTTGATGAACATTCGCTGTCCAGATGCAAAGACGAAGTATTCACATCTGCCAAGACAGGAGAATAGTGTGATATACACTGAAGTGCCAAAACATTATGTCCTCTGATTAATAGCTTGTTTGTCCGGCTTTGGAACGAAATACATCACTGATTCTGCGTAACAGGGATCTGACAATTTGTTGGTAGATTTGTGGAGATATCTAGCATTAAATTTCAGCTCAAAGGTATTGTAGTTCGAGCAAATAACGAGCCGTTGATTTGCGTACGCGGTGATGGCGCCAGATAGCGACCCAGGTGTGTTCCATAGGATTTACTTAAAGCGGATTTGGTCACCGAGACATCGACATGAGTTTACTACGATGCCCCTCAAACCACTGTATCTCGGTTCTGGCTCGAGACTCGGAGATTTATACTGCTGAAAGATAATATCATCGTCGGGGAAGATATCAAGCACGAAGGGATGGAGGTGGTTCGCACCTATCAGCATGTCTTTGATTACTACCACAGGCCGTATGCAGGCGCCTCCCATAGCATAATATGCTCCTATCAGCCTGCGTCTGTGGCGCGGTGCACATTTCGACTAGCCTCCGAATCCTACGTTCTGTGAAGAGTGCCTGCATCTCGTGGTCGTGCGGTGGCGTTCTCGCTTCCCACGTCAGAGTTCCCGGGTTCGATTCCCGGCGGGGTCAGGGATTTTCTCTGCCTCGTGATGACTGGGTGGTGTGTGATGTCCTTAGGTTAGTTAGGTTTCAGTAGTTCTAAGTTCTAGGGGACTGATGACCTAAGATGTTAAGTCCCATAGTGCTCAGAGCCATTTGAACCATTTGTGATGAGTAGTGGACGTAGAACCATTTGGCGCCTAGTCGTATTTTCACTGCCCCTCTATTTATTTCCGTAGATGCTTACGACAGTAGCATCCAAACACTTTCGAGATACTCGTTCACAGAATCTGCGTAATAATAACCTGCCCTTTTTCAAAATGGCTTACCTCAAAGGCTTTCCCCTCTTGCAGAGTATGTATTATCGAGGGTGATCCCCCACCCGTGTCTGCACCACTTACATACTTTTGTTGTCGCATCACGTGTCCGCAACGTCACTAGGTGGCGTCAGATTTCGCGGTGGGCAGTGGTCATAACGTTTTGGCTGATCAGTGTAAGGTAAGATAGCACAAGGAAGCAGGGTGTGGGGTTGCGTCTTCTGCGGAATGAACTGGGGCATTGTGGAGCATAACCGTTAACATTTCGGTAACTTCCCCTATTCCTTCGTCTCCACAGCCTGTCGTAATCTCGTCATGATTCGGAGGCGTACACCTACTACAGCGCTTCCAAGAAACACTTCTTTGCTTCGCTCGCTACCATGACTCACCTAGTACTCTTCCTTGGTGATCAGATAGCCACAGACTTAATCCGGAGTGAACTCTCGCAGTCTCAATAATTTCGCTGTGACTGTGGTTCGGTGGGCGTTTTGAATTAATGTTAGCAGTCATGAAAACCAGAGGATGTCGACCTGTAGCTTGTTCGAAATTTCGTGCAAGATATTGAAAGCTGATACTTGGATGACTTTCCCTTTTTGTTTCTATCGCTCCGGCCGGCCAGGGTGGCAGAGCAGTTCTAGGTGCTACAGTCTGGAACCGCGCGACCGCTACTGTCGCAGGTTCGAATCCTGCCTCGGGCATGGATGTGTGTGACGTCCTTAGGTTAGTTAAGTTTAAGTAGTTCTAAGTTCTAGGGGACTGATGGCCTTAGAAGTTAAGTCCCATAATACTCAGAGCCATTTGAACCATTATATCGCTCCGTCTGTGATACGTTGGTCTTCGACCACCAAGATCTCCTCTTGCGATTCCTCATCTTTCACAGAGAGATGGTGCGTCACTTCATTATTCAACATTACGACTTGTGGGACCTCAGTTGGAAGCGTCCGTGCCACCGAAGCAGTGTGTCACTTGGTTGTGCATTGTAGCCGCACACTTCCATCAACTCAGCTTGTATTGTCGCAACTTCGTTCCCCATCAAATGCAGTACCTGTAATCCCGGTTGGCAATGGCTGCAGTTCATCTTTTACTTTTAATTTCTTTAATAAAAGAAACAATAAAAATTTAAAACAGTAACTTAAATTTTTCGATCTGACAATTATGACTTGATACCTGCTGTCTCCTTTCCATTGTAACACGAATCAACCTTCACTGCTTTATACATGATGATGATGGCTGAGCACTCTGGTTGTGAAACCACCGGAAATACTGATGTTCATTGCATTGATTTAAGGCGATTGCTGGGCACTGGACGCTAGATACTATAGAATAGTATCAGTAATTTGAGCATCTTCGGTTCCTCTCGTCCCAGAACCTCTTCACATTTTGTCTTCTTCTGTAAATCTGCTCCTACACCTCAAGACATTGGACGGTGCGTAGAGGAGGATACATCGTACTCGTTCTCGATTTAATTTTCGACTCAATTCACGTACTGAGCGACTGAAAAATTTGACACTTTCAGAAAATAAATAAAAAAAGAAAAAGAAAAACGAGCAATTACGAACGAATTGACAGAATGAAACGGAAATCGGTAGATGTATCTGTACAGATAAACAAATGACGACGATTTCAGGAAAAATAGTGATTTATTTGAGAGAAAGAGCTTCACAAACTGAGAAAATTAATAACGCTTTGGTCTACGTCGCGTTCTTATGCAAGCAGGTATTCAGCTTGGCTTTGATTAATGTAGTTACTAGCTGTCCTCGTGACGAATATCGTGGCAAATTCTGTCCGACTGGCGTGATAGATCTTCAAAATCCCAAATTGTTTGGAGCGCCTTCCCATAGCGCTCCAAACGCTCCCAATTGGGTGAGATCCGGCGACCTCGTTAGCCAATGTACGGTTCGGAAAGCGCGAAGATAAGCATTAGAACCTGTCACCACAGCGTAATTATAATAAAGATGCTTAACCTCTATGTAAATACAGACATATTTTCCACAAATGCTGCCATGCCGCTTACAATTGTTCCACTTTTATGTGTTCAGTTACCAGCAAATACTTTTGAGGAATTTATACAGTGATCTCCAGCAATATAAACATGAAAATGAATGTATAAACACCTGAGGATGGGCAAAAGCCCGAAACCGGCCGTGTGACGAATAAATAATCTTTTATTGTGACTGGTAGCGGAAATTTTTCCCTCACGCTACAAAGGAAGAGTCCCGGAGTTCAACAGCATCCACTATGGATAAAATTCATTCGATTAGAAACTCACTCCGTGTGCGGGAGGACATTATCTTGCTGAAATGTGAGCCCGCGATGGCTTCCCGCGAAGGGCAACAAAACAGGGCGTAGAATATCGTTGACATGACGCTGCGTTGTAAGGCTTCCACGGTTGAGAATCAAGGGGGTCCTGCTATGTAAGACATCCAAGACGTCACTTCTGGTTGTCGGCCTGTAAAGTGAGCCACCTTCTGACCATCCTGACAATGGTATTCCATCGTTGTCCTGGTCGTATCTGGTCATCGGGACTGAATTCGAAGCGGGACTCATCACTGAAAGAAATTCTACTCCAGGCAATGAGATTTCAGGCAGAAGACGTGTCTGGAGACGCCCTAGACAGCTGAGGGATACCAACCTGCAGCTTAATCTGCTATTTATCGCTACGGAATGCAGGAGCAAAGTAGAATTATTGAATCATAGTGGTTGGTGCCCGTAGACTGTCGTGTTGAGGACAGTAGTATGTAGACTGTATGAACTTCTGAAGGTATCTGCTGAAATGAAGGGATAATTATATTACGTGGTTTACGTCTGAGTTAATTTGATTCTTTACAGCTGGCTAACCTACAGAGCTCAAGTTTCCTGTCGTTCATGACATAGCCATCCTTGTTTAGCGGCTTTAACGCCGGTTTTTAATTTACCGCGACTTGTGCTGTCTTTGGATAATTTAATTTAGCATTCAGGAATAACGGAATTGTTTTTTATTTTCTTGTTTTTTTTAGCGGTAGCCTTGTGGTGGTTCTACAGTTACCTCTACCCTCGTATTCCTCAAACCACCGTATGGTGCATGGCGGAGCGCACTCTGTAACACAACTAGTCGTTTGCTTTCCTGTTCCATCCACGGATAAAACGAGGGTAAAACGACTGTCCTTATGCCTCCGTATGAGCCCTAATCTTCGTGCTATATATGTTGGTGACAGTAGGATCGTTCTGCAGTCAGCTTAAAATGGCGGTTCTCTATATTTTCTTAGTAGTGTTCTTCGAAATGAATGGTTTCTTCCTTTCAGGGATTCCCACTTGAGCTTCTGAAGCATATCCGTAAAACTTGCATGCAGATCGAATCTACTGGTAACATAGCTAGCAGGTCGCCTCTGAATAGCTTCGATGTCTTCTTTCAATCCGACCTGGTGCGCGTCCCAAACACTACAGTACCGTGTAACTGAAAGGTATGGTTTTCTAGACAGTTCATACTTAATGGCGGATATCTATGTGCTTCCAAATTGATAAACTACAAGGCACGTTATATGATTGATAATTCATCACCCGTTGTTGTATAAATTTCGTTTGTACGCCCTTTGATCGAATCAGCTAGAGTCATTTCTAGTTCATCTAAAGAATTGAAGAATTATTTTTCCGATTTTCTAAGGCCAATGTTTTATGATTATCCATTGGCTGTTTGATTTGCTGGGCTTACAGGTCACAGCTGTGTTAACTACTGATGGTTTTTTATTTGGATAACGTGTTAACTGAAAATTTTCAGTCTGTTCTAAAAACGATGGAATTTTCAGACTGTCTTGAAATGATTTTGAGAGAAGATCGATACAATGCCAGTCATTTCAATCTTACCAGAAATTTGTTTACATTTCAAATATTAATGATTCCTTAGTAATTTTCTTTAATTCTCACGTCTGAAAAAAGAAATCTACAGGTATTTTGCAGAAAACCGTTAATAATGTGTCTTTTATGGATGAAGTGTTACGTTTCCATGGTCTGGCACCTTATCACTCCCAGCTAGCTACATTATTTCATAAACATTAAGGGAGCACAACTTGAAGAAACAGTACCGCATTACAGAAAAATATATTTTTCTAGATAGTCCACACTATGCCGGACGCCTTGCTGATTTTATGGGCTTGTAAACTGATCAATTGCAAGTCACATTGGCCGGCCGTGTGGACGAGTGGTTCTAGGCGCTTCAGTCTGGAACCGCGCGACCGCTACGGTCGCAGGTTCGAATCCTGCCTCGGGCATGGATGTGTATGATGTCCTTAGATTATTTAGGTTTAAGTAGTTCTAAGTTCTAGAGCACTGATGACCTCAGATGTTAAGTCCCATAGTACTCAGAGCCATTTGAGCCAAGTCACGTTGTATGATCGATATTTCATCGTCCGTCTTTGCTCTGTTATCTACAACGAATTTTGTTCTTCGAGATCTACCCATCTTAACATATATGTGGTAAATACCTGGTTAAAAGGTTTATATTCCCGTTATGTCATTTGATAGCGTGATCGTTGCGCCTTCTGAAACTACGCTACTGTAATGCGAACACACCGAAAATGAAGTAGTATATCCTCAAGTTGCCCTTGTCAAAAATGCTTACTTTCCAACCCTCTGCGTTGTAGTCACTTCTGTGAAAATCCACATTTTCACTTCGATGACGAAACAGTATCTTTGGGGAAATATTAGTCTGTGAGTACCGCATGAGTTAACATATATTGTCTCAAGCAAATGTTTAGTTTTTGTGCCAAATAATACATTTATGAATCTTGTGAATCTATCAAATGGCTCTGAGCACTATGGGACTTAACAGCAGTGGTCATCAGTCCCCTAGAACTTAGAACTGCTTAAACCTAACTAACCTAAGGACATCACACACATCCATGCCCGAGGCAGGATTCGAACCTGCGACCGTAGCAGTCGCGCGGTTCCGGACTGCGCGCCTAGAACCGCGAGACCACCGCGGCCGGCGTCAATCTATCGGTCACATTTGTCTGCTAGACAGAAATGTTTCTTTCGCGACTTGCGCTCTTCTCTAGTCTTCAGACTGTGCACAAATTCATCGTTTTGTAGATAAATGACATCGATGAGTGACAGAACGGATGCATCACACATTAAAGCCACTATTACTCGGTTTCTGGTGTTGCAGCTTGGGTATTGCCCTTATTAGAAAGTTATCCACTGACAGTATGAATCACGTGCATGTACTCCCAGTACAGTGGATCGCAGAGGAAGCGTTTGGGCTCGCCCGATAAGAGCCAGTGTTGTTGGAGTGTGCGATGTTGAGCTGTCATAAGTTCCAAGACGGATGGAGATGAATCGGTGGCCTCATATGGCATGCACACGCCTCTCTTGATATCCTTATCGAACGCCTACACGTCAGGCACGTCTGCTGCTACTGGAACCCCTTCCCCCCCCCCCCCCCCCCCCCCAGTGACATCTGCAGCGCAAATGCAGGTTCTTTATTATCCTGTGTCCAAAAGTCTAATTATACTACGACGTTAAACGTCAGAGATTGCATATTATCTGAGATTACATACAGGAAGATTCTGCTTACTCCAAAACACATGTCAAAATACTGAACATTTTACGTGGACAAGAATTTAACTCTAAAACTAGGTGGATCGGGGTGAAACAATAAAGGTAGGTTGTCATCGTACTGTCTTTAAAACTATTCGAACATTTACATAGCGCGCCGGCGCTTGTAATTTGATTCGAGGCATTGTTGCCAAAGCTTGTTATTGACACCAGTAGGGACAAGAGGATTTCAGTGCTTGTGTTGGGACCCACGTGAGAAGCTAGGCGGAAGCGTATCGCAAATTAAATCGTGATATGCGGGAAACGGTAATGTCTGATAATGTTTTATTGCTATGTTGTTTGACTATTATTAAAAATCAGACTAATGCATATTTTACATGTTTTCTATGCTGGCTGAATGTTATGAGGAATCCGACGAATGTATTTTTATGCAAGTGTATTGTATTCGTTGATGAATGGAAAGTTTTGTTTGCTCAAGTTGTTTGTGTACACCCGAACATGAATTATTATCTCTGTATTGTTGACTGTACCACTACGAAATTTCTGTAACATTAATAAACTTATCTGTGATTCTCGTGTATAGACATATTTACCGACAGTAAATGGCCTCAAATGTTTTGAACTTATCCATACAACAAAGGACAATCAAGAATTAATTCTGTACAAATACTTGTGATTAACCGTTATCGAATGTAAAGTGAAACTGGTTTTTTCACTGAAGAATTTTTAGAATGTACCCAAGTGTATTTACGAATTCGTGGTTCGTCATTAGGAAGTCTCCTTGCCACCTACATAGTTATCACTGTCATGTGCGATCTGTTGCAGTCTGGACAGTGAATGCCTTCAGTCCATGTACCGTCGACAGACGAGTAATTAATATGAACTGTGTCATGTTCTAGTTGGATGTTTATGAACATACAATTGTTCACAAAAGTTTTATTTTGGGATGTGGCCCATACAGGTGTAGCCAGTTCGGTCAATTATCACCATAAAAACAGTATAAATGCACCAATACAGTACGAGAGGCTATTACACGGTAAATACCTTCATTTTAGCAGATGGTAAGGAAATTGTACATCATGTGGTGGTCTAAAATCGCTTGAAATTTTTCAGGTGATCATTGGCAGAGTAAAATGTGCACACAACTGGAAACATACTAATGAGGCAAGAAGTTTGAAATGTACATTACGAGAACTTATTTGAGAATAAGGAGGTCTACATGTCACACCAGGTCCGCATTCCGTGTAGACCTACCGCCTTGTCATCCCCTGCTAATGGCGTCCTTTGAACGCTGTGTGGATTGATACGTGGTCAGTTCTCCCAGTTAAATCAAATCCGCGTCCTACGCAAATAAATATGTACACACATCTTGTAATGTTGATGCATTAAGTTGTTCTGAAAGCAGGTTGGTTAAAAGCTGTGAGCTATCTGGGGAAGTTAACCATTAATTACCGAGCAACTGTTTCACCAGGTATCCAGTCTAGCTTACCAAATTCACAGCCAGACTAACATTAATTACAATCTGTTAATAGTCATCTTACGACAACCGGTGATATATATATAAAAAGAGAATTTAAATAAACAGAAATAAATCCGTTTATATTTGGACATTTATTTTAACATGGCTCATTGTTCCATTAAAATTTCAACGCATTAAACTTGATTCATAACTAAACTGGTGCCTTATTTAGGATTGTGAAAATGTGAGTTTGTAATCTTACGGAACACATCAAATATGGAGCCAAGATTGGGAGACTGCATACAACACTGCATTCACAAAATAACACACGAAGAACGTTGAAACATACGCAAGAGGAAATTAACCACAACCAACCGATTCAATTTTCACCCAAAGAAGTTACATTCGTAGCGCAATCCTGTCCGTCTTGAAATTACCACACACTGGTATACTAAATTCATACTAACTCTCTGTGAAATCCTCCCGAAAAGAATAGCTGAGGGCTACTTTGATGATTACACCACGTGCTTCATGTGGTCAATTTGGTTTACACAAAGAGTTTAACTCGACAATAATTTTGATAATTAAAATAAATTACATCGAAACGCAATTTACCAAAGAAAAACCTCGAACTGGTTAATATCGTCTTACTATTAACCTGATGGGTCAAACAATTGTATAAGCACGTGGTACTGGTCTAATAAAGTACACCACACGTGGGTTGAATATAAAGAAAAGTTGCTATATTGAAAAATATTGTCAAGACGAGACGCTATAATCTCACACACATTCGCATTTAAGATTGATGATCTTACTTAGAGTTACGGATCATCAACATGTGGTTCCACTTTACTCACAATGTACTGACAAAGCAACTACTGGAAGATATTCTGAACTTCACACTCGAATTACACTGCGTTGCAGTTTAAGATAACATTAGCTATTTTAAATCTAAACCTGAAATAAAGGTGATTAAAATTTCAGTTAGGCTGAAATTAAGAAATCCATTGTCCTACGGACTTAGCAGAGACGCACTTAGCTGGAGATCTTGACACTTCAGACGATCGCCGTGGACAGACTGGCGTGGACCCCTACCGAGGGTGCTTCACAGATACAAAACGGAAGTGACCAGAGAGGTAGCTTCCTATACCAACATGGCAAGTGATGGACAGGACCATACTAAAAATAGAAACCTCTTTGCTTTTAGAAAGCGTAGCTACTTGTTCCGACGTTGGTCCTACTGTTCTCTAGCAGACAGGCTTGTCTGCTACCATCGAGCATGCAACTAGAAATACATTTGCTCATTCATCCTTTCACACAGAAGGGAAGGAGGATGACAGTATCTTATCATTTACAGTATATAAAATAAAGCGTATGTAGGTTCTGTATGAGACTGTGTGACATGAAATACATATAAATTGTGTTCTAAAGTGTAGTGGTGTGACAGAGTGTTCTTGAATATGTGTAAAAGTAACACGTTCCACTGATCAGTCTCCTCCCAGATAGAGTAAGAAACACCACAGTAAATTTAGAAGTGGAATGTATGCCGTAAATGACAACAGATTTAAGAAATTAACATGAAAGGAAACCAACAGAGACCTTTCAATCTTCGTGATAACTAGAAAACAAATACGGATTTTCCATAGTTATCCCACAAAAAACTTATTGAAAGAGAAGCCTAAATTTCTGCCAAAATTGTAATGGATTATGCGTCTGATGTCTTTCGTGTTGTTCACATTGTCAGCCTACTGTAAGGGAACATTGAGACACTGAATCTAAAACAATAATATTTTTCTAGTTTTTTTAACATGTCATACCGAACAACTGAAAACGCACACAGAAATTTTTCCCATACGTTCTGTAAAAAATTCGTCCCGTGCTGTTTTATAGGTTACATTTTCATAATCAATACATAGAGTTGATTTTTAAATTTTTGTGCGCCCTAACATTAGAGTGTGGAGTAAACAAGGAAAATGGAATAATTAGCATAAGTATTGTAGAAGAAGCGATCTTGTATTTTTTGGAAAAATCACGTAAAAACGGCGGCCAGATGTCAACCCATTTCTTCTGTCACGTTACGTAATTATTGTAGTCGCTTCTATAAAGAGCGAAACGCTTATTCGATCTCTCACCGGGTATTATTTACGATCAGATTATTACAGTTGTGCATTCTCTCTCATATTTCAAATTTCCCCCAGTACCAGCTCGTCTTAGTCTCTATAGACTGAACACAACTGGTTTCGCTTTTTCTTAAAAGCTCAAATAGGTGCGATGACAGTATGCTCACAACCCAGATTTATTCTTTCTCAACGACCAATGTAGTATTTGAAAGGAAGTTCTCTAAATAAAATTTAAGCAATTTATTCGTATATGATTTCCCACAGAAAGGACAGTAGTTTGCTTCATTGTAGCCCCTCGTAATAATTTTTCTCAGAATGATTCTGGTTGATGGATAGTTTGTCTCTGCAATATTTCATCCAGAATCTGTCTTGTGATTAGTCTTCGCCAATAATGATAGTTTTTAAACCACAATTCTCACTGTGAATAATAATATATCATGTGGATTTCAGAAAATATCTTCGTGAGTAGCTCTGGCTGCCAACCAGACAAAAAGGAGTTCGGTATCACGAGCTTTGATTCAATCGCTCAATCGTCTCTCGTTCATTATCTCGCCTTCTCCTACATGGCAGCAATTAATTTCTTTAATAACAATGGCGCACAATATTTTAAAAAGTATTAATTTATAGAATTGTCACATCTCAATAACGACTTAGCGTTAATGGAGACTAATGTTTTGTAAGTGTAACATGATGGAGTTGAGAGCGGAAAACAAACCACTTGGGGGTCTGTTAGGTATAGCTTCCAAGCATCATAGTAGAGTGTATCACATGCGCAACTGTTTACTATAGAATAGTATAATCTATGTAATGACTTATGCTTGTTTTTTAACTTACCACAGTGTAAGAAACAAAAACAGAAGAAAGGGAGACAGTTCTGTGACGAAACAAAACGTCCCTTAACAAAATATGAACTTCTATTCGAAAAAAAAGTAACAAAGGGAGACTAAAAGTTAAACGACCCATCGGCGACAAGCACATTCCAGACGGAGCACAAGCTCAGATTTGGCAAGGAGAAGATGAAACATCCCCTTAGAGCAATTATACAAGACTGTGCTTAAACTGACACACAATATTTTTTTAGCGCAACGCAATCTGACTTTCAATAATCCCTACAAAAGAATGGCCCTGACTAATATTAAACTATACCTTTCACAAATCACTTACCTCACCAAAAATCTTCGTTACTCGAACTACTGCAATACCGCGAGCGCCACTACTGCCAGCTAAATAAAAGATTCAAACTACGGAAGGCACTAACTACTGATAGGTATAGTTAGCAAATGAAAGATTTTAATAGAGAACAAACAATGTATTTACCTTAGTAGTCATAATATATATATCACTTCATGACACCAATTCTTACAAATTTCAAAACTCCGCCATCTCTCTACCCACGTCCACCACTGCTGGCGGCTCACCTCCAACTGCGCAACGCTACGCGCTGTTAGCATCCAGCTGCCGCTGCCCAACACTACAATGGCGAGTATTACAACAATGCCAACCAGCCACAGACTGCACACGGTACAGCCAGTGATTTTCATACAGAGCGCTACGTGGCGGCGGCGTTACCAATAAAAAAACCTAAACAGCCTACTTACAAAGTAAGCATAATATCCGTCACCTTTTTAAGGGAACTAGCTCGCCACACGTTTAAACGATTTGGAACTCCACAGAAACTAAACTCTGGATGACTAGACGGTGGATCGATGCTCACTTGCCTAAAACGTGCGCCCATTACCTGAACCATCACAATAGTATCTTTTCGAATATTTGTGTAAAAACAATGTGGTACTCACTCTACAGTCCTCTATTGTCCTACTCATTAGTATTTGTACAGAACGTTACGGATTGTGTGCATAAAAATTTATCTCCTCTAGTCCTGGCTAGAGGTCTCAGACGCGCTATAGAATCCGAGTAATTTCCAGTGATGAGTGTCTCATGTGTACCACTGCTATTGTCTGTCTGAAGTACTACTTCCGTACAGCTCACTTGCCACTTGTTTGGACAATTCAGTCTTAAAGTACAGATCAGCCACCTTCCAGTTCTGTATTGTTTCTTGAATGACCTCTTAAAAGAGCCTCTACAATTAGTAAAAATCCGAGACAAATATTACATTTCATCTTGTAAATAGGACGTTAATGACTGTTTAACTTCTGTAGCAAATTTTTAGTCTTCTGCAAATTCTTTGCTAACGTGTTGAAAGGGTTGCGCATATTTGGTGTCACATGACCTTGTAGTGTATTTCCAGTCATGGAAGTGAATACTGTAAAATTTAAACTTACCATGATTTCTATTCTGTTTGTGTAATACATGAAATTGTACTCAGCCATATTTCTATATAAAAAGAGGTAAGCCCAAAAGGAGGCGCTATAAAACTTTAAACTGATTCTTGTAAGAATTCCTTCAACAATATCTCAGCGCAGATTCTACTGATGTCACTGACAACCTCTACATACACCGTATAAGCAACGAGCGAATAAGTTCACCTAACGAGCAACGAGCTGAACCCACTTTTGTCTTGATGACGTCACCAATAGATCGTGGCGAGGACACCAAGAGAGCGAGAATGCTCAACAGACAGGCGGAACGACGAGCGTTCAACCACCGCCCACTACGTGCGCAATATTGGTCGTGATTGGGACCAGGATATACACACACCTCGGTTGCTGAGCTCCCACATGAGATCAATGGAAAGGACATCAGGTAATCCCTGATTCGAGGTACTGTAAAGCCGTCTTCACGAACGCACACTGTTCCGCAATACATGCTAATATAAGTTCTAAGACAATAAAAAGACGCACCACGAAGGAATTATCTGAATGAGACCGAAATTGGTAGATGTGATGTGTATGTTCAGGGAAACAAATGATTGTAATTACAGAAAAATTGGGGGATTTATTCAAAAGAAAGAACTTCACAAATTGATCAAAGTAACACGTTGGTCCACCTATGGAAGCAGTTATACGGCTCAGCATTGATTGACAGAGTTGTAGGATGTCCTCCTGAGGGATATAGTGCCAATTTCTGTCCAATTGGCGTGTTAAATGGTCAAAATCCTGAGGTGGTTAGAGGGCCCTGCGCATACGGTTCCAAACGCTCTCAGCTGGAAAGAGATCCAACGATGTTGCTGGCTGACGTAGAGTCTGGCAAGCACGGGACAAGAAGTAGAATCTCTTACCACGTGCAGGAGGTCATTATCTTGCTGAAATTAAGCCCAGGATGAATTGCAGTTAACGGCAATAAAACGGCGCGTAGAATATCCTCAATTCACAGCTGTGCTGTAAGGGCCGCTGATACCAACCAAGGGTGTCCTGCTATGAAAACAAATGGCACCCCAGACCATCACTCCTGACGGTCGACCCTTACTGCGACCGACTGTCTCGGGGGCCACATTGAGACCACTGAGGCGCTTCCAGACTCATCTTCGGCCTTTAATCTCATTGACTGGAGTGGTATTGTCTTCAGTGATGAGTACCGCTTCGAACTCATGGGGAAATAACCAGCTGAGACATGTCTGGAGACGCCTCGAACACTGGTGGTGTACCAGCCTGTCACCTGCCGTACAGCCCGGCTACCAGGAGTAATGGTCTGCCTGAAATTTCTTTCAGAGGCAGAACTTACAGCACAGTGGTACGTCGAAGATATTCTACGCCCCGTTTCGCTGCTCTTCATGGCGAGCCAACCCTAGGTTAGATTTCAGCGAGATAATTCCCACCTGGACAGGGCGAGAGTTTCTGCTGTTTGTGCTTGCCATAGCCTTATTTGGCCAGTAAGATCGCCGGATCTCTTCTCAACTGGGCAGGTTTGAACTATTATGGGCAGGGACCATCTCGGGATTTTGACGATCTGATTGGACAGAATTGGGCACGATATCCCTCAGGAGGAACAAGTCTGTCAGTAAATGCTAAGCCGAAGATCTGCTTGCATAAGGGCCAGAGGTGGACCAGGGTGGTGTTGATTTGCTCAATTTGTGAAGCTGTACCTCTTGAATAAATCATCCAATTTTTTTCTGAAATTGTAGTCATTTGTTTGTCTGCACATGTACATCACTTAACCGATTTCCGTCCCATTCCAATTATTCCATCGTGATGCGTCGTTCTGTTTTTGTGTTACAGAGTATATCTGGAATGTTGGGATCGTGCACTGTGTTTCTGAATATAATTGTCACCTGTTGCATGCATTAGATAAACAGTTACACCTGACAGGAAAGCAACCACATCTGATAGTAAACTAGCTACTCTAACGCGAAATCGCTCTAATACCTTGAAACATCATCTCCTGTCCTTGATAATACCCTTAATCCGGCGCGGACGAGGATACACCAGTTTTGTTTAGCCTTATAGGACTGAAATGACTCATTGGCTTTTCGCCCGCTCTTCCTAATAGTTCCAGACGTTTGCTGGGTGTTTAAGATGAGGTCACTCAGCAGATCGGTGGAGCTACAACAGTGTGCGCCAGAGCTCGTCGAACAAGGAACGTATGAATGCACCCTCTGATCTTGGAACAGGTTAGTGTCCACACTTGATGCACAATGAAGATTTAGGAGAATGGGTAATACTTGGCCTACGACAATACTGAAATGTCTTTGTTCATGTTTACTGTATTGTCAGTGGTGGGACCAAAGGCATGGCACGAAGGACACCCCCAAAACTGATTAGGACTACACCCTACACACAGACTACGAGTTGAAAACCTCATGGGCCGCCAGTGCACTCGACGCCTTGTGTCATTTCGAAAGCTGCAGAACGGCGACTCTTCGGATCACACTAAACGTCTCCAGCCAAGTACTGTCCAGTTTCAGTGTTGTTTCGGCTATTACGGCGAGCTTCGCAATAGCGATAGGCAACCCTTCGGGCACCTTTGATGTGCGTGCTGCCTGTTTGGCGAGCTTCGCAACAGCGATAGGCAACCCTTCGGGCACCTTTGGCGTGTATGCTGCCTCAGAGTCCCGAACTCGCCAAGTCGCAGTAATGGACGGACACCAGGCGGCGGTAGTAGCACTAGCAGAGGCCTCCACTTCCAAGGGACCTATTCGCGTCCGCTGCACACGTGACCAAAAAATAGTGCCGCAAGTATTCCGCCGCCGGCGCTATAAAGGTCCTCGACAGAGCTACGCAAGTTAGTTCTTCCAGCTATCCTAGCCTCTGGGCGGGTGTTACACACCATATAGTCTTATGACGCACTCTTAGCCCATATAAGGGAACGACGCCGGTGTATTTAGCATTCATCGTTGTTCCTTTGGTGCAGTTAGACTGTATCCAGGATAAGGCTTCTGCTCATATGCTAATGTTATTTAGGATATCTTATTAGCATTTAGAATATTTTACATGTAATTGTATCGTAATTGGGCTACTTTATCAGACTCTAGCATCACCGTACTGTCAAGTCTTCATCTCTGTGGGACACTGTAACTGTGATTTTATTATTGTCGTCGAAGCAGACGCTTCTTTCTTTGGTCAATAAACTTTTGTAGACTTTGATCACTGTTTTCTCTGTGTGGGTGTGAGCGACACATCACAATGAAGACATGCAGCACCGCTGTGAGGAATGGTCTTCTGCGAGGCAACCGATTCCGTACGTCCACTGCACGCAGTTCCCATCGCTATGTGTGCTCGTAAACTGATGAAGATTGACCTGTATTCGCTGACAGTGCCAACTGCTGTCGGATTTGAAACCGATTGCAATTGACGAGGGGTGACACTCTGAAACTAATCTGCATTATTAATTGGTTGAGCTCTGGAATAAACATGTGTGATCGCTAGCCATCCTTCACCACAGTCAACAGTTTTTCATATTATGCAACATTCCACTCTTAACGTGACCACTTCGCACAACAGATACACAGTCACACTGAGAAACCTCCTCAGTATGCTCCTGATTGTACTTGTTGAATAAGGGTCACCTCACCGCGGGACAAATTGCAGAAAGTAGGCTTCATAAATGGAAGTCGATTTGAAAATTACTAAATAATTATACAAATTTGAAATGAAAAACCAACATGTTATCTTACTGCAACGTGACCATCAAAGACAAAAAACACAGAAAACTAACATGAAATACTGGAGATTATTATTTGGTAGTTTGATCAACGTCGTTAGGAAGACTGAAGAACGAAAGGCCAATCCCTCATCTACGCAACTGTTGTTTTTAATTAACAGGAGAAGATAACAAAATGAACTCCATATTCAAGTCTCACAAAGTACTAGTTAAATGCAAGCTGCTCTGAATATGGACTGGAGTATGAAACTAACACCTTACGCTATTAGCAAAAGCTTGAATCACATCTTCAAACTGCACAATCAGCACGGAACGACAGCCAGGAAGTGAGTGTAAGAACTGAAAATTCTCTGTTCTCAAATCAAACTCTATCAGATGGGTGACAGCATGCTTGTAGACAATGTGATGAATTAGAAAATTCCTCGAAGCTTGAGATATATACAGTACTGCAGAAATTTCTCTGACACAGAGTACAAATACGCAGAAACAAATTATTTGATTGGTTATAGTGTTAATTGGCATTTCACACACAGTCTCTAGTACATCTGCATCTACATGTATACTCTGCAAATCACATGTAAGTGCGTGGCAGAGGGTTTATGGAATCACCTTCACAATAATTCTATTATTACAATCTCAAACAACGCGACGAAGAAACGATCACTTCTATCTTTCCGTGCGAGCTCTAATTCCCCTTAATTTATTATGATAATCGTCTCTTCCTACGTAGGTCGTCGTCAGACAAATATATTCGCATTCAGAGTAGAAAGTTGGTGATAGAAATTTCGTGAGAAGATTCCACCGCAACGAAAAGCGCCTTTATTTTAATTACGTCCACCCCAACTCCTGTATCATGTCAATGACACTCCCTCATCGATTTCTCAATAACACAAAATGTGCTGCTCTTCTTTGAACTTTCTCGATCTACTCCATTAATCCTGCCTGGTAAGAATTATACACCACGCAGCAGTACTCCAAAAGAGCACAGGCAAGCGAAGTGTAGGTAGTCTGTTTCGTAGACCGGTTGCATCTTCTAAGTGTTCTGCCAATAAAACCCAGTCTTTGGTTCGCCTTCCCCACAACATGTTGTATGTCTTCTTTCAAATTTAAATTGTTTATATTTGTAATTCCTAAGTATTTAGTTGAATTTACGGCCTCTGGATTATACTGATTTATCGTGTAACCGACGTTAAACGGATACCTTCTAGCACTCACATATATGACCTCACACTTTTCATTATTATGGTCGATTACCAATATTCGCACCATACAGATATATTTTCCAAATCGTTTGTTTTGATCTTATGATGATCCCGGGCTCAAAGTCAGTGTTGTGTTATGTAATTAGTAACGTTGTGTTTCAGTGAATAGTACACTATGTTAAATTTTTGAATAGGTCTTAAGAGAGGAAATGAATTACAGAATAAAAAATACATGGTGCCATTTAAAAAAGTCATACCGCTGTTCATATCTATGTAAAAAAACAAAGCTACAACGAAGGCAATCATGCTGATGACGTCCCCCTGATGGCTCAAGAACATTTGCTTGAAACATTTTCTAATTTGCATCTGGACAAATTGTTATTTAAGGGGGACAAGACAAATGGTACACCTTGTATATAAAAGAGATAGGAATCCAGTATTAGAATCAGAATTTAGAAGAGCTATGGCAGCCTTAAGAGCGAATATGTCAGTAGGGATAGATAACATTCCACCAGAATTTCTAAAATCGTTGGGGAAAGTGACAACAAAACGAGTACTCACACTGGTATGTAGAACGCATTAGTCTGGCGATTTACCATGTGACTTCTGGAAAAACATCACTCATCAAATTCCGGAGATTGCAACAGCCGACAAGTGCGAAAATTATGGCACAATCAGCTTACCAGTCAATACATCCAAGTTGCTGACCAGGATAAGAAGAATGGGAAACAAAATATCAGTTTCGCTTTAGGGCACCAGAGAGGTAATTCTGACTTTGCGGTTGATAATGGAACCAAGTCTAAAGAAAAATCGAAAAACGTTCATAGGATTTGGATACCAGGAAAAAGCCTTGACAATATCAAATAGTGCAAGTCGAAATTCAGAGAAAAATAGAAGTAAGCTACAGGGAAAGGCAAGTACTAGACAAAATGTACAAGAATCAAGAGGGAACAATAAAGGTATAAGTCCATGAACAACGGATTGAAACGAGTCTAAGAGAGGGAAGTAGTCTTTCGCCTCTACTATTAAACCTGACCATCGAAGATGCAACGATGGAAATGAAAGAAAGATTCAAGAGTGAAATTAAAATTGAAGGTGAAAGAATACCAATGATAGGATTCTCCGATGATACTGCTATCCTTAATGAGAGTGTAGAAAACGTACTGACTGGAATGGACAGTCTAATGAGTACAGAATATGGACTCAGAATAAGTAACGAGAAGGAGCAGAAATGAGAACCACGGGAAACTCAATGTCAGGATTAGTGATCAGGAAGCAGACGAAGTTAAGTAATTATGCTACCTAGACAGAAAATAACTCATGACGGTTGGAGCAGCGAGAACATAGAAAGCAGAGTAGCACTGACTAAAAGGGCAGTTCTGGCCAAAAGAAGTCTGCTCATTTCAAACATTGACCTAAATCTGAGGAAAAAATTTCTGATACCGTACGTTTGTATCATAACGTTGTATGGTAGTTAAACATGGACTGTAGGAAAAACGGAACAGAGGAGAATAACGAGAATTAGCTGGCCTGTTAAGGTAAGGAATGAGGAGGTCCACCGAAGAATCGGCGAAGAAAAGAGTATGTGGAAAACACTGTCAAGAAGACGGGACTGGACGACAGGACATCTGTTAAGACATACTGAGGAACTTTGATGGTAGTAGAGGGAGCTGTAGAGGGTAAAAACTGAAACTGTAGAGGGAAACAGAGATACGGACACATCTACTAAATAACAGATAACGTAGGTTGCAAGTGTTAGTCTGAGATGAAGAGGCTGGGACGTGAAAGGCATTCATGGCGGGCGGCATCAAACCAATCAGGAGACTGATGACTCAAAAAAGGTCAGGAGTGGAGTGATCCAAATGGTCTGGTACCCGTTTCACAAGATCCACATCGCTCCAGAGCGACCACTGTGCTGTTTTAATTGGATCACCAATATTTTGTCTCGTTAGCTTAGGTTCCTGTATTGCTAGATAATGAAAGATGGTAGAGCCAGCATTAACTCAGTTTCATCTACGTAAGCACTCCTCACAAAGGAATAACTGACACCACGATTCCCGGCAGTTGCTTGCTTTTAAGCGAGACGTCATCTCACGCGGCTTTCAGCTTCCTCATATTCTAACTCGTGCACCAACGCGAGCAGCCGGTGAACACACTAGAGACCCTGCTTCTGTGTTTCTAGAGTCCAATACCACTGTTTCTATTGGTCATCCTAATCTCTGTTTCCATGACGTTCGGTGAGCAGAAGAGCATGTCTTTGGCTGTGGCTTCTATGCATTATAACTTGGAGGTAATTGTTTATTGTCTAGCTACTCATCTGTGGTTGTTGGTGAGTGAGATGTGACGCTTCGTCGCGTTTCTTAGCTGTTACAAACCATGGTATCCTAAGATGCTTTTTGCTGACAAGTATAGTAACGTAAAATTAACGTAAAAGTAATGAAGTTGTAACTTACGGTTTTTTTTTTTCATCAGTCTGACTGGTTTGATGCTGCCCGCCACGAATTCCTTTCCTGTGCTAACCTCTTCATCTCAGAGTAGCACTTGCAACCTACGTCCTCAATTATTTGCTTGACGTATTCCAATCTCTGTCTTCCTCTACAGTTTTTGGCCTCTACAGCTCCCTCTGGTGCCATGGAAGTCATTCCCTGATTCCCTCACGTCCCTTCTCCTTATCAGTGTTTTCCACATATTCCTTTCCTCTCCGATCCTGCCTAGCCCCTCCTGATTCCTTACCTTATCAGTCCACCTAATTTTCAACATTAGTCTATAGCACCACATCTCAAATGCTTCGATTCTCTTCTGTTCCGGTTTTCCCACAGTCCATGTTTCACTACCATACAATGCTGTACTTCAGACGTACATCCTCAGAAATTTCTTCCTCAAATTAAGGCCGGTATTTGATATTAGTAGACTTGTCTCGGCCAGAAATGCCTTTTTTGCCATAGCGAGTCTGCTTTTGATGTCCTCCTTGCTCCGTCCGTCATTGGTTATTTTACTGCCTAGGTAGCAGAACTCCTTAGCTTCATTGACTTCGTGACCATCAATCCTGGTGTTAAGTTTCTCGCTGTTCTCGTTTCTACTACTTCTCATTACCTTCGTCTTTCTCCGATTTACTCTCAAAGCATACTGTGTACTCATTAGACTGTTCATTCGGCTCAGCAGATCATTTAATTGTTCTTCACTTTCACTCAGGATAGCAATGTCATCAGCGAATCGTATCATTGATATCCTTTCACATAGTATTTTAATTCAACTCCTGAACCTTTCTTTTATTTCCATCATTGCTTCCTCGATGTACAGATTGAAGAGTACGGGCGAAAGGCTACAGCCTTGTCTTACACCCTTCTTAATACGAGCACTTCGTTCTTGATCGTCCACTCTTATTATTCCCTCTTGGTTGTTGTACATATTGTATATGACCCATCTCTCCCTATAGCTTACCCCTACTTTTTTCAGAATCTCGAACAGCTTATACCATTTTATATTGTCGAACGTTTTTCCAGGTCGACAAATCCTATGAACGTGTCTTGATTTTTCTTTAGCCTTGCTTCCATTATTAGCCGTAACGTCAGAATTGCCTCTCACGTGCCTTTACTTTTCCTAAACCCAAACTGATCGTCACCTAGCGCATTCTCAATTTTCTTTTCCGTTCTTCTGTATATTATTCTTGTAAGCAGCTTCAATGCATGAGCTGTTAAGCTGATTGTGCGATAATTCTCGCACTTGTCAGCTCTTGCCGTCTTCGGAATTGTATGGATGATGCTTTTCCGAAAGTCAGATGGTATGTCGCCAGACTCATATATTCTACACATCAACGTGAATAGTCGTTTTGTTGCCACTTCCCTTAATGATTTTAGAAATTCTGATGGAATGTTATCTATCCCTTCTGCCTTATTTGACCGTAAGTCCTCCAAAGCTCTTTTAAATTCCGATTCTAATACTGGATCCCCATTCTCTTCTAAATCGACTCCTGTTTCTTCTTCTATCACATCAGACAAATCTTCACCCTCATAGAGGCTTTCAATGTATTCTTTCCACCTATCTGCTCTCTCCTCTGCATTTAACAGTGGAATTCCCGTTGCACTCTTAATGTTACCACCGTTGCTTTTAATGTCACCAAAGGTTGTTTTGACTTTCCTGTATGCTGAGTCTGTCCTTCCGACAATCATATCTTTTTCGATGTCTTCACATTTTTCCTGCAGCCATTTGGTCTTAGCTTCCCTGCACTTCCTATTTATTTCATTCCTCAGCGACTTGTATTTCTGTATTCCTGATTTTCCCGGAACATGTTTGTACTTCCTCCTTTAATCAATCAACTGAAGTATTTCTTCTGTTACCCATGGTTTCTTCGTAGGTGCCTTCTTTTTACCTATGTTTTCCTTCCCAACTTCTGTGATGGCCCTTTTTAGAGACGTCCATTCCTCTTCAACTGTGCTACCTACTGCGCTATTCCTTATTGCTGTATCTATAGCGTTAGAGAACTTCAAACGTATCTCGTCATTCCTTAGAACTTCCGTATCCCACTTCTTTGCGTATTGATTCTTCCTGACTAATGTCTTGAACTTCAGCCTACTCTTCATCACTACTATATTGTGATCTGAGTCTATATCTGCTCCTGCGTACGCCTTACAATCCAGTATCTGATTCCGGAATCTCTGTCTGACCATAATGTAATCTAGTAAAAGTAAAGGCACGAGAGAGGCAACTCTGACGTTACGGCTAATGTCTTGAACTTCAGCCTACTCTTCATCACTACTATATTGTGATCTGAGTCTATATCTGCTCCTGCGTACGCCTTACAATCCAGTATCTGATTCCGGAATCTCTGTCTGACCATAATGTAATCTAATTGAAATCTTCCCGTATCTACCGTCCTTTACCAAGTATACCTCCTCCTCTTGTGATTCTTGAACAGAGTATTCGCTATTACTAGCTGAAACTTGTTACAGAACTCAATTAGTCTTTCTCCTCTTTCATTCCTTGTCCCAAGCCCATATTCTCCTGTAACCTTTTCTTCTACTCCTTCCCCTACAACTGCATTCCAGTCGCCCATGACTATTAGATTTTCGTCCCCATTTGCATACTGCATTACCCTTTCAATATCCTCATACACTTTCTCTATCTGTTCATCTTCAGCTTGCGACGTCGGCATGTATACCTGAACTATCGTTGTCGGTGTTGGTCTGCTGTCGATTCTGATCAGAACTTATGTTTATAGACTTCATGTGCCTAGTGAAAGACTTGCGATAGATGCTGCTCCGCAGAAAACGTTTATCGAAGAGACCTGTGGAGAAGATTGGAGTTGCATGCAGTAATAAGCTTATCCGATTTAGTATTCCTTGGGTGGTAAAAATAGGTGAAAGTTGGTAATGTGTAGTAAACCTAGTCAATCCGCCGATATTATTTCAGTTGCTGAGTGCACTACTCTTGAAACACTTTGTAAAGCAGAGAACAAATTATTTCAGAGCGATTATACATTTTATAATGGTGTAATGCTCACTGGTTTTGGAGCCTATGAAAGGTTCTAAAGATCGGAGTAACAGAAAAAATATCATTTACGGCAGAAAAGTGCACATAAAATGTTTTAAAAGAAAAGGAAGGTCACTTTCTGAATAAAGTGTTTTCGTTTACAGCATATGATTGCGTTGGCGTTTCTCTATTCCAATTCCGACCATATCGGGAACTACCCAACTTCCTTGAGGCTGCCATTCCGACTGCATAACGTTACAAAAATTAATACACTGGTCATCGTATTTTATGTAAATAAAATTAATGCTCCTACACCTGTAGTAGTGCTCGAAGGACTGTGGTATTACAGACATAACGTGATGCTTCAGTCAGTCAGTTTGGGGAGGCATGCAAAGATCATACAGACATCAAGAAAAGTTTTGCATCACCCCCGTCCCAAGAACTCCTGAAGACAGACGTTGACTGTGGATACCGTATCACAGACACAGCCCCTTTGACTGTTCATAGATATCACTATACCCGCCGAAAGATGTAAACTACCATGCATGAGCACAGAAGAGTCCAGGCGCCTCGGAGTGAACCAAAGTAATGTTGTTCGGACATGGAGAAGATACAGAGAGACAGGAACTGTCGATGACAAGCCTCGCTCAGACTGTCCAAGGGCTACTTCAGCAGTGGATGACAGCTACTAAGGATTATGGCTCGGAGAAACCCTGGCAGTAGCACCGCCATGTTGAATAATGTTTTTCGTGCAGCCACAGGACGTCGTGTTACGATTTAAATTGTGAGCAATAGGCTGCATGATGCGCAAATTCATTCCAGACGTCCATGGCGAGGTCCAACTCTGAAACCACGACACGATGCAGCGTGGTACAGATGGGCCCAGCAACATTCCGAATGGACCGCTCAGAATTGGCATCACGTTATCCTCACCGATGAGTGTCGCATAAGCGTTCAACCAGAAAATCGTCGGTGACTTGTTTGGAGGCAAGCCAGACAAGCTGAACGCCTTAGACACACTGCCTAGCGAGTGCAGGAAGGTGGGGGTTCCCTGATCTTTTTGTATGACATTATGTGGGGCCGACGTACGCCGCTGGTGGTCATGGAAAGCGCCATAACGAATGTACGATACGTGAATGCCATACTACGACCGACTGTGCAACCACATCGGCAGTATTTTGGCGAGGCATTCGTCTTCATGGACGATAATTCGCGTCCCATGGTGCATATCTTGTGAATGACTTCCTTCAGGATAACGACATCGCTCGACTAGAGTGGCCAGTATGATCTCCAGACATGAACCATATCGAACATGCCTGGGATAGATTGAAAAAGTGGTTGAGCGGTTCTAGGGGCTACAGTCCGGAACCGCGGGACCGTTGCGGTCGCAGGGTCGAATCCTGCCTCGGCATGGATGTGTGTGACGTCCTTAGGTTAGTTAGGTTTAAGTAGTTCTAAGTTCTAGGGGACTGATGACCTCAGAAGTTAAGTCCCATAGTGCTCAGAGCCATAGATTGAAAAGGGCTGTTATGGACGACGTTACCCACCAACCACTCTGATGGATCTACGCCGAACCGCCGTTGAGGAGTTGGACAATCTGGACCAAGAGTGCCTTGTTGAACTTGCAGATAGTGTGCCACGACGAATACAGGCATGCTACTGGGTATTAGAGGTACCGGTATGTACAGTAATCTGGACCACCACCTCTGAAGATCTCGCTGTATGATGGTACAAAATGCAATGTGTGGTTTTCATGAGCAATAAAAATGCTGGAAATGATGTTGATGTTGATATCTATTCCAATTTTCTGTACAGTTTCCAGAACTCTCGGAACCGAGGTGATGCAAAACTTTTTTAGATGTGTGTACATTTATGCCGAGTGGTGAAACAGGCCCCAATAGGTATTATGATTTCGGTTAGAGCAGACATAACATTAGAGCCACAATAAATTAACAACATCAGAAGTGTTACCTCGTATATATATCCTAAGACTATCCTAGTTAAAGACCTCGTGGTCACGGAGGCTTCCTGATCAAGGCGAAAGATGTAGGTTAAGAAATTATGTTATAGGAAGAAGACCAAATCGGACACTCAGATGTGTGGTGTGGAAAGAACACTTTCGCCTCAGGGTGACCATGGCAGTTAACTAGCGGCTGTGGTTCTCGCCGATTCGTCTCATTCACTAATATGGTGGCTAGCGAAACCCCAATTCCTGCATGAATTCAGTCAGAGAGAGCCATGTCAAGATAAAAGAAAGGAAAGAAGGAAGATAAGAATTTAACCTCCCACCGACAATGGAGTCGTAAAAACTGGATAAAATCGATTATTGCCGAGTGGCTTTCTCAGTCCTACTGTACGCTGGCGGTAGTTAAGGAGTATCTTCACCAAGATGCCCTACTTTCAATTGGCTCCCAACACAAAGTGAAATAAATTTATTTCCTCCTCAGAAGTAAGTTTTTAATAAAATTAAGTTTTTAAAAAGTGACAGTGTCACATCGAAAGGTACTTCACGTGAGCCCCTACGATGACGCGAAGAATGTCTGGCCTGTGCTCAGTTTCCATTCAGGTCCGCTGCAATGTAACTGCAGGAATGGATACCGATGACTTCTACAGTCAGAAAAGGGATGTCTTCAAGTTCTCGCACTACGGTGATGAACATCCCGTTATTCACGTAGTCCTATGTGCTCTCAGCAGAACGTAGAGGCCAGTACACGGGTCCATCACATTCAAATCAGCATTATAGAAACGTTCGATTTAGAGTTTTCCGAACATCCAAAACAAACACCTTCAACATGTCTACGTGCGTCGTTCTGTGACACTCTCCTCAGCAAAGAAGAACGGTCCAGTTATATTGTCGCATATGAGGCGACACCAAATGTTCACTTTCTGGCTCTCTTGCATCTTTTCCCTGATACTCCTTGGATTCCATGATCATCATATGTGAACATTATGCTTATCCACAGACTTACAGACATGGAGCATGACCTCAACAGGAAACATCATCCTTGACAGGAAAGCAGGATTCCGATTGGTTTAGTAAAGCACTTCACATCCCAATCCATACCGCCGTTGTTTATCATGGCGGTGGTGGTGGTTAGTGTTTAACGTCCCGTCGACAACGAGGTCATTAGAGACGGAGCGCAAGCTCGGGTTAGGGAAGGATTGGGAAGGAAATCGGCCGTGCCCTTTCAAAGGAACCATCCCGGCATTTGCCTGAAGCGATTTAGGGAAATCACGGAAAACCTAAATCAGGATGGCCGGAGACGGGATTGAACCGTCGTCCTCCCGAATGCGAGTCCAGTGTGCTAACCACTGCGCCACCTCGCTCGGTTCGTTGCTTGTCATCGGAATTCATGGCCTGCACAATTTGCCACTTATATGAATAAAAACGCACCAACCTTTTGAAGACCTTATCAATAGTGGCATGTGCCAAGTGAAGTTTATATGACGCCTGACGAACTGACGTGCGTGAACTTAGTTGGAACGCTTGGCGGACGCGCTCAGCTTCTTCTTCAGAGATACGTCGATCCCCTGCACACCGGTACAGAATGCTGCCTATGCCGTGCTTTTATCCTCTTGACGTTTGTGCGGTTTTCCTGTGAACAGAACGAAATTTCCTTAGCGCCACAACAACGGATTTCAACTCTGTGTACCAAAGCATAGCTTGCCCCTTCTCTTCAAATGACTGAGTTTTAGATTGGGCGGATTATACTGAGACAATAAGACGGCGCCAAACGTTGATAAATATTAGGCAGCAACTTGAGGTCCTTCCGCACCCAACGCACAAGTGAGACCTGAAATGAAGAAGATTGGTTCAAATGGCTCTGAGCACTATGGGACTTAACTGCATTGGTCATCAGTACCCTAGAACTTAGAACTACTTAAACCTAACTAACCTAAGGACATCACACACATCCATGCCCGAGGCAGGATTCAAACCTGCGACCGTAGCGGTCGCGCGGTTCCAGACAGTAGCGCCTAGAACCGCTCGGCCACTCCGGCCGGTAAAGAAAAAAGATTTCCAATTTTAGATCGTCCTCAAAATAGAGCTTTTCAGTGTAGACACACTGTATGGAGGCATCCATGTCACGTGACAAGCAAAATCATTCTACGCTTACTGATGACAGATGTGCTGTATCTTTCCAGCAGCTACTACTAATCCAATTACTCATGAGCTCAATTTCTTCACTATCTACTGCAACTATGCTTGTCGCTGGCGTACTGCAATACTGATCAACTGTTTGTTGCGTTTCTTTGCGACGTACTTCCATTTACATAGTTTTTACTTTAGCAGCCACGTCGTCCGTCTCCTGAGACTGTCGCAAAAAGGAAAATCGCTACGCCTTCTGTGGAGAGTAAACAAGTCTAACGATCTCAGTCCGTAATACAGACAGACATTAAGTCAGTATCTCCTCGTGTTCGGAATTTCAGATTTTTCCCTGTCTCGGTCTCATTCCTGACCGGCACCTTTGCAAGGTTTCGAATGCGGAGGCCCAGAAGAACGCAGAATTACTCAATCCGGGCGCGGCCCGCGCACGGTGAGGGCAAAAACTCACGCTGTCGGCCCCAGCCATCCGTCACGGCGGTCGCAATCAAAATTCCCGGAGGACTCTCCCTCACACACACACACACACACTCACACACACGCAGCTCCCCGTCTGCGCCCTGGCACACACCTGTTGGTAGCCCCATTTGCCTCCCTTCTCACGACCTACAGCAAAATCCAACCTGCGGAGCTCAGCGGTGTAATGAAATTGGTCAGTGCTACATGCTCATATTCTACTGGCAAGCACGATACACTAGTCCAGTATACAATGCAATAAAACTTTACATGCAATTTTTTTCATCTCTATAATCATTACTTATGTAACTAGAAATGGAACGGATATCCGACAACTACCTTCAATCCGGCCTAATTTTACTACATCTACATAGACACTCCACAACACACCGTACGGTGAGTGGCGGAGGGTACTCTGTAGCACTGCAAGTCATTTCCTTTCCTGTTCCACTAGCAAACATTTATTTATTTATTTATTTAACCTGGCAAGATTAGGGCCATCCGGCCCTCTCTTACATCTAACCAGGCATTCTACTTATTTTACATTCATATGTTTTAGTAGGCATGTTAAACTACATCTAATACAAAAAGTGAGATAAACAATTAGAAAGTTACACCTCGAAAAATACATTATTGAAGAGAAAGATTTTAGATAGGAGTGCTGGCAGCAGGGAGTATGAGGGAGACTCATGGTGAAGGGAGGAGAAGAATAGAGAGACATGATGAAACATGATTAAGGAAAATGTAAAGGAAAAGAAGACTGCGTGGCTAATAGAGATAGATGAAGTGGAAGGCATCTCAGGAGCAAGATAGGAGACGCTAGCTTTGCTATTTGACAGATGAGAGGATTGGCCTTGCACATTAATTTTGTGGAGAATTTTATGCGGATGATAGTAGGAAATGCTTCAACTTCTTCTTAAAAGCAACAGTAGATTGAATTTTCCTCAAGGTAAGGGGCAGTTTGTTCCAGAGGCGGACAGCGGCAACTGAGAAGGAGTTTGCAAAAGTTTTTGTTTTGTGAGTGGGCACAGTTAGGATACCAGATAAGAGTGACCTCGTGTTTCGATTATGATGGCATGACAGATTTTTAATCTCTGAAGCTAGGTACTGGGGTGCTTGCGCGACGAGGAGTCGGTGAAGTAGACATAGAGTGTGGTAGTCACGCAGTTTGTCCGGCCACAGCCACCCTAGCTGGGAGTATGAAGCACTAACATGATCATATCGGCGAATGTTGCAGGTGTAACGCACACAGGCATTCATGGTTAGCTCTAGCCGTCTTTTGTTTTCACTACTCATGCCTTGTTGAATCACATCACAATAGTGGAGGTTCGGTAGAACGAGTGCTTGGACGAGCTGACGTTTCAAGTCCTGTGGGAATACGTTCCGAAACTTTTTGAGAGCATAGAGACAAGCAGACGTCTTTCGGCACACTGCGACTGTATTCTCCGCCCAGTTGAGATGCTCGTCCAAAGTTACACCCAAGTTCTTCACTGTTTTCTGATATGGTATTGGAGTACCTTCGAGCAGAATAGGAGGTAGCCGTTCGCGGAAATCTGAACTTATTAATTTCTGATGGGCTATTAAGATTACTTGCGTCTTTTTTGCATTTCATTTAAGCCCCAGGTTTTTCGCCCATGTCACTACTGAAGACAGATCATCATTCATCAGAGCGATTGCAGTGTTTACGTCTTCAGGTCTGACGCTTAGGTAGAGCTGGAGGTCGTCGGCAAAGAAATGATGTTTACAGGAGGACAAAACCGACGAAATATCGTTGACATATAAAGAAAACAAAAGTGGTCCTAAGACTGATCCTTGTAGCACTCCCAAAGAAACATGTTTCCAGGAAGATTTTTCATTTGCGCAGACAACACATTGTTGTCTGTCTTTTAAGTAGCTTTCAAACCATCTCATTGCACTATCAGAGAAATTAAGCTGTTGCATTTTTCTGAGTAATATGTCAAAGTTAACAGTGTCAAAAGCTTTGCTGAAGTCCAGTAGCGTCAATATTGTTGCCTTTCGATTGTCGATGGCATATTTCAAGTCATCAGTTACTTTAATTAGAGCAGTGTTTGTGTTGTGATGTTTACGGAAACCGGATTGAAATTTGTCATATAGACTGAATTCATGCAAGTGTTCAGTGATTTGGTCATGAACAATATATTCCAGTGCTTTGGAAACAGCAGGCAGTATGCTAATTGGTCGGTAATCACTAGGCAGTTGTGGGTTTTCGATCTTAGGGATGGGTCGAATTATGCTTCTTTTCCATGCAGTGGGGTATATTCCGTTCACGAGGGAAAAATTAAATATGTCAGTTAAGACAGGTAATAAGATATCGGCAACATTCTTAATCATGGTTATACCGATACTGTCGTTGCCTACTGCATCAGAAGAGATTCTCATTATTGCTTTTCTTGCCGTATTTGTTGTTACATGTTTTAGATGGAAGGTAACGTTGTTAGTTATCCTGTTTGGGGATTCTTGTGGACGGTAATTATCAGCCGTGCTGGTATTCAGAGGTGCAGAGAAGAATTCATTTAATTCGTTAGCTGACACGTGAAAAGTAGTTTCCGATTTTGCCTTTCCGACCCCCAAGCTACGGAGATTCTTCCATAGAGTCTTGGGTGTCAGATCCCTGCATACAAGGGAGCGAGCGTGCCTGATTTTGGCATTGCGAATGCACTGTTTCACTCCGTTCCGTAGCTTTCTATATTCTTCGAAACGCTCGGATTTCGGATGTGCCTTGAAACGCCTGTGGGCAGCATCCCTATTAGTCATCATTTGACGTAATTCAGCTGTCAGCCATGGAGCAGGAGATTTTCTTACACGGACTGTGAGCACAGGTGCATGTTTGTCATAGAGGGCAGTGAGTTTATCACCAAGTTCACTAATTTTGCCGTCGATTGTAGGTTCTCTGATTATTTGATCCTATGAGATTTCTGAGCAGTCGGCTGTTAGAGCGTCAAGGTCAATACGTTTCATGTTCCTACAAGTTATGTAACGCGATTTGATCCTTGGGGGCTGCACAGAGTAGGCCAGGAATATTACATCATGTGCTGAGAGGCCAGGGGCCGATGATTGACCAACATCTCTTACTTTGTCAGTCTGTTTCGTTGCGATCACGTCTATAAGAGTATGACTGTGTGCCGTATGGTGTGTAGGTTGTAATGGAAGAATGTTCATGCTATTGCAACTAAACAATCTTCTTAGGTTTATTGCGGAGGGAGTGTCTCTTAGCAGGTCTATGTTCAAGTCACCCATTACGATGACATGTTCGTATTGACACTGAAGTGAATGTAATTCCGACTGGAAGGAACTCATTGAGCTTATTTTTGGCGGCTTGTACACGACGCCAGTCAAGAATTTCCGACTTTGTATATTTATTTCTATGAACATGAATTCAGCCTCTTTTTCTTCAGCAGGATTTGACGTACATAAGACTTTCGCTTTGAGATCTGTTCGTATATATGCGCCGACCCCGCCACCTCGCTTTTTTTTTTTATCTGTCTGCCCTAAGAAATGTGTACCCTGGGAGATGAATAGATGCAGGGGATATGTGTGGTTTCAACCACGTTTCGGATAAGAGGATTACGTGGTAGCTTAGTTGGTTGAAGAGGAGCCTAAGTTCTTCGTAATGCGCAGGTAAAGACTGAATGTTGCAGTGAGCTGCTAAAAGCTCGGACGCGTTCCGCTGAGCAGCCTGGAGTAGGGTGGCAGACTGGTTTATCCCTTTGTTAGGCGCTACCTGCCGCGAGGGGCAATGGCCGGTGTTTCCGCCAAGTGACATAAACAGGGGTGTCCGAGATTTTGCGCGCCCTGTTTGTGACTCCGCCAGTGCCGAAAGAAAGGCGACTGCAAGAGATTTCCTGAGGTTGCGGGAGTATAGAAAATGGATTAGTGGTATTCGGTGCAGGGAGAATATGACCAAAATGGTGACGGCTGTGTGTCACTGACTATCCTATGTCGTAAGAGGAGAGATGTAATTAGAGAATTTGAAACAGCTTAGGGTGGAAATAAAGGAAAGGGGAGTGATTTAAGAGGCCGATGCTGCCCGCAGAGAGAAGTAAGCTTAATATTTAATAGTTTATCGTAGGAAGCTAGAATTAAATTGAAATTTACTAGAGTGATACTGGTAGTGATTATCGTAGGAAGCTACAATTAGATTTAAATTTGCTAAAGTGATACTGATAGTGATTTTTGTTATGAGCAATTTAAACCGAAGAGATGGTTGACTAATGGACTATAGGAGAGACTAATAATTGCAATAGAACTATTACAGAATGGAAGAGAATAAACTGAGAAAATGAAAAAAAGTATTAGCAGTAACTAAAACTAAGCAATGGCTACAGCTAAAGACATAAAAAAGATAGTAAAAAGTTAATACAGTTACAAAAACAATTAGTTGAAGGTACAAATAATTAAAAAGTTAATACAATTACAAGACTATATCTGAGTATAGGACTGTTAAAAATTTGCAAATGGTGTTAAGTTTGACTTTTGGCTCGAGTAGGTTCACTTAATACTATTTAGTTCTGTCATGTTTGTGACTGTCTTCATCCAGCTGCAGTCTTAATGATTACTCTGCCATCCTGAGTCCACACATTCTGAAGACCGAAATGGGATAAACGACTATCTCTATGCCTCAGTACGCTTCCTAACTTTTTGTATCTTACGTTGGTGGTCCTTACTCGAATTATGTGTTGGGGGCAGTAGAATCGTTCTGCATTTAGCTTCAAATATTCAGGGGTAACTCATCAAACAGAGCAAAAGTTTTAGCGTGCAAAAGCGTCTAGTAACAATCATTTGTGGTGTAAATTCAAGAACAATCTACATAAAGATTTAAAATCATTTACATTGGTCCAAAAAGGGGTCCAATATGTTCCACACCCACAAGAATCATGTAATTTTTTGGGTCTATGGAACGAAAACTGAATGTAATCTAACCTAATGTATGTGCCACAACGGCCGTAGTGACCGAGCGGTTCTAGGCGCTGCAGTCTGGAACCGCGCGGCCGCTAGGGTCGCAGGTTCGAATCCTACCGTGGGCGTGGAAATGTGTGATGTCCTTAGGTTAGTTAGGTTTAAATACTTCTAAGTTCTAGGTGACTGATGACCTCAGAAGTTAAGTCCGATAGTGCTCAGAGCCATTTGAACCATTTTATGTGCCACACGCTTTGATGACTGATACCAGACTCTACGGATAACTCCCACACAGCCTACGGAAAACAGACCGTAACGGGTTTCCGTAATATATGTTCCTGTATTGTTTATTTACTTCTACTATTCGTTTAGAGTTCTGTAAAACATTAATGAAGTATGTGTGTATTCTTCTCTTTTTTTTAACGTCGTTATCTTGCATTGTAATGATTTTGTGTGCACAGATGCAATGTAATTTATTATGTAGAATCAATATTGTTATTTATTGAGTAATGTTTCCATGTATGTATGTAATCCCATTGTCATTTTGAAACGTCCCCTTAGAAAAATTTATGAATGACTGTGCTGATAAACCTCTTACATTATTTGATTTTCAAACAGCTGAGCATAACTGAACATACTCAGACATTTCGCTCTTTACCTATTCTGATCAACACTAAACTGACACACAATATTTTTTAGGGCAACGCAAACTGACTTTCAACAATCCCTACAAAAGAATGGCCCTGAATGACAATAACCTATACCTTTCATGAATCACTTACCTGACAAAAATGTTCGTTACTAGAGCTACTGCAATACAGAGAGTGCCAATACTGCCAGCTAAGTAAAAGATGCCATTTACTGAAGTCACTAACTACTGAAAGGCATAGTTAGCAAATGAAAAATTTTGATTAAGAACAAACAATGTATTTACCTTAACAAGTGCATGAAATCCAGGCTTACAAATTTACTGTCTCTGATGGACACACGTAAAGATCATCCGCTCTCAAATCTCCGCCATCTCTCTCCCCACATCCACCACTGCTGGCGGCTCACCTCCAACTGCGCAATGCGACGCGCTGTTAACATCTAACTGCCCACTACAATAAAGAATTTTTCAACAACGCAAACCAGACACAGACTGCACACAGCACAGCCAGTAATTTTCATACAGAGCGCTACATGGCGTTACCAACATAAAACCTAAACAGAAATTTTAAGAGAATTGGTCCATAAGGAACATTAATATTTATGTATAATGTTACGAAGAGAAACAGAGACAGTGAAGGAGCGATAGTGTGGTATGTGAGTGTCCATTATAGGTGCAATTAAATACAATAAGTAAATACAGACTTTTGTACTTAGGGGTAATAAACTACACTCCTGGAAATTGAAATAAGAGCACCGTGAATTCATTGTCCCAGGAAGGGGAAACTTTATTGACGCATTCCTGGGGTCAGATGCATCACATGATCACACTGACAGAACCACAGGCACATAGACACAAGCAACAGAGCATGCACAATGTCGGCACTAGTACAGTGTATATCCACCTTTTGCAGCAATGCAGGCTGCTATTCTCCCATGGAGACGATCGTAGAGATGCTGGATGTAGTCCTGTGGTACGACTTTCCATGCCATTTCCACCTGGCGCCTCAGTTGGACCAGCGTTCGTGCTGGACGTGCAGACCGCGTGAGACGACGCTTCATCCAGTCCCAAACATGCTCAATGGGGGACAGATCCGGAGATCTTGCTGGCCAGGGTAGTTGACTTACACCTTCTAGAGCACGTTGGGTGGCACGGGATAAATGCGGACGTGCATTGTCCTGTTGGAACAGCAAGTTCCCTTGCCGGTCTAGGAATGGTAGAACGATGGCTTCGATGACAGTTTGGATGTACCGTGCACTATTCAGTGTCCCCTCGACGATCACCAGAGGTGTACGGCCAGTGTAGGAGATCGCTCCCCACACCATGATTCCGGGTGTTGGCCCTGTGTGCCTTGGTCGTATGCAGTCCTGATTGTGGCGCTCACCTGCACGGCGCCAAACACGCATACGACCATCATTGGCACCAAGGCAGAAGCGACTCTCATCGCTGAAGACGACACGTCTCCATTCAGCCCTCCATTCACGCCTGTCGCGACACCACTGGAGGCGGGCTGCACGATGTTGGGGCGTGAGCGGAAGACGGCCTAACGGTGTGCGGGACCGCTTCATGGAGACGGTAGCGAATGGTCCTCGCCGATACCGCAGGAGCAACAGTACCCCAATTTGCTGGGAAGCGGCGGTGCGGTCCCCTACGGCACTGTGCAGGATCCTACGGTCTTGGCGTGCATCCGTGCGTCGCTGCTGTCCGGTCCCAGGTCGACGGGCACGTGCACCTTCCGCTGACCACTGGCGACAACATCGATGCACTGTGGAGACCTCACGCCCCACGTGTTGAGCAATTCGGCGGTACGTCCACCCGGCCTCCCGCATGCCCACTATACGCCCTCGCTCAAAGTCTGTCAACTGCACATACGGTTCACGTCCACGCTGTCGCGGCATGCTACCAGTGTTAAAGACTGCGATGGAGCTCTGTATGCCATAGCAAACTGGCTGACACAGACGGCGGCGGTGTACAAATGCTGCGCAGCTAGCGCCATTCGACGGCCAACACCGCGGTTCCTGGTGTGTCCGCTGTGCCGTGCGTGTGATCATTGCTTGTAGAGCCCTCTCGCAGTGTCCGGAGCAAGTATGGTGGGTCTGACACACCGGTGTCAATGTGTTCTTTTTTCCATTTCCAGGAGTGTATATGTTTCTGGTCGCGTGTGCTCGTAATAGTACCGGAATACATGTGTGGACCGTCCTCCTAATCAGTTTAATCTTGGTGATGTGAAAAATAAACTGACACATTACATATCAGGGTTAATATTCGGCCAGCCGTTCACTTTTGGTGCTGGAATTCGACGTATGTTCTTAATAGCAAACTAACTCAATTGGTCTATCCTGTTCCACTTCTGAAGCAGTGCAAGATTATTTATCGGCGATCAACGAGACATCGGAGAATCGGCGCCAAGGTGTTACAGTAGTCGTCTCAGTCTAGGAAGCTGCAGAAGGCACATCTCTGCAATCGTGCTGTCGACTGTCAACTGACGTTTCATCGCCGCGGGGCATCAATAGAAACTCGTAATAGATAGATATTATTAAAGTGTGTTCAAAACGGCTCTGAGCACTATGGGACTTAACTGCTGAGGTCATCAGTCCCCTAGAACTTAGAACTACTTAAACCTAACTAAGCTAAGGACACCACACACATCCATACCCGAGGCAGGATTCGAACCTGCGACCGTAGCGGTCTCGCGGTTCCAGACTGTGGCGCCTAGAACCACTCGGCCACCTCGGCCGGCTCAAGTGTGTTACACAGGCTTAAGTCAGTCTTCGATTTACTTATTAGCTATTCTTCTCCAGTAACACTCATATGAAAATTACATTTATGCCGTTAATTGCTGTTTCAATGGCAGAACTTTACGTAGTTGTGTCACAACGAAGGGTGTTGACATAACGTATGTGTTGAGGACATTAGTTCTCTATTTGTTAAATCGTGGTAACACCGAAGCCAACGACATTTTGACAACACTGCAGATAATGAGTGAACAATTTTACCCTAGTGATACTGTGGACACACGTTATTAAAGTTATTGCTCGTGAAGCAATAGAGGCATTCGTAATTAGTTAACAAGTTGGAAGCCCCCTGCTAAATACTGACCCACGTTGCCTCTGTATATGTCGATAATTACGAAAGTGTTGCCGGTGCAGGATTTTGTGCACGAACTAACCTTTCGATTATGTCCCATAAATTTTCGGTGGGATTCACATCAGGCGATCTGGGTAACCAAATTATACGCTCGGACTGTCCAGAAGGTTCTTTTAACGAATCGTGAACAACCGCGGCGCCGTGACGTGGCACCTTGTCATTGTCGTTTGGGAACATGAAGTCCATGAATGGGTGCAGCTTGTCTCCAACTACACAAACGTAACCATTTTAAGTTAATTATCTGTTCAGTTGGACCCCAGGGTGCCATTCCATTCCATGTAAACACGAGCCACATCACCAGCTACACAGTACTTGTTGACAACTTAGGTCCAAGGCTTCGTGGGGTCTACGCCGCACTCAAACCCTACCATCAGCTCTTATCACTTGAATTCAAGACTGATTTGGCCAAGCCAATGTTTTCCAGTCGTCTAGGGCCCAACTGACATGTTCACGAGCCCAGGAGAGGCACTGCAGGTGATGTTGAGCTGTTAGTAACGAACCTCGCGTCGGTCGTCTATTGTCATAGCCCATTAACGCCAACTCTCCGAACGGATACGTTTCTCGTTAGACCCACGGTTATTTCACGCAGTGTTGTTTGTCTGTTAGCACTGATAATTTGCTCTCGGTTGTTAATGAAGGCCGTCGGCCACTGCGTTGTTTGTAATGAGAGATAATGCATGAAACTTGGTATTCCCGGAATACTTTTGACATTGTGGATCTCTGAATAGTGAATTCCCTAACGATTTCCGAAACGGAATGTCCTATGCCTCTAGCTGCAACTACAATTTCACGTTCAAATTCCGTTAATTCCCGTCGTGCGGCCATAAACATCGAAATCTTTACATATGAATCCCCTGAGCACAAATGGCAACTCCTCCAATCCACTGCCCTTTCACACCTTATGTGCCCGATACTACAGCCATGTGTACATGTGCATATCGCCGCCCCATGACTTTCATCACCAGTGTGTAAAGCCGTTGTGTCCTCTTGTGAAGCACCATGTCCTTCCCCCTTTGTGGTGGAACCTTGGCGAAGAGAATGAATACCCTCACGTTCCCTGGGCGTCCAACATCGGACCTCTGGCACATTCAAATGCCCTACTAATCTGGATATTTCAGTATTCCATCAATCGACCAACTTAAATACAGCCACTTTCAACCTCTCTCAGGTGCTGATAACATTGCCACACACGACCACGCGGAATCTCCGTGTGCTGGACAGTGATCACTCAACATGTAACACTGTTCACGCTCTTTGAGTACACTATCAGGCTTGATAGGCTTGATAGCCTCCCCCTCCAAATCCTCCACCCATTCTATTGGTAGAAATTTCTAATTTTGCTGTGAATTTAATATTTTGTTGGGAATTTCAAATTTTGACAGGATTTTCGAACTTTGGTGGGAATATTTTTCTCCCAGGGCTCTTATGACGTCTCACCCCCTCCCCAACCCGGGAATTGGTGGGAAATTAAAAATTGCAGTACCCTTTCTGCAACTCGAATCCTGGTCCTTCTTGACAGAAAGCCCTAGTGCACCTCCCTCTCCCCCACCCCCACCCCCAACACACGGAAACTGCCCAGACGCAGGAGAAGAACGTTAGGTTATTCTATTTTAGTTGGGAAACTGAAGTGAAGGTCGGTCCTAATTACGTAAGTATTCATAAAGATCAGGCCTAATTACACAATTATGTGCATAGTGCTAAACAAGGACTGCGTAAAACCGCAATACAGATCAAAAATTAATGATGCCTTTCAAAACCTGTTATCCTGTTGGGAAAATTTTCACAATAACACTCGAAACTAGTGGCAGACGCACTCAAACTGTACCCTTCACCTACAAGTTGACCGGAAAAAGGCTGTGGCAAAAGGTATTATCTTTATTTTTGGCGGGAAATATATTCAACTGACGTGATGCTGGTACTGGACAGAGGGGAGTTCAATAAGTGTATTATTACCTGTAAGCATACAGCTGAGGAGTGTATCTGTCCCTGTTTGACGCCAGAGTTCCTCAATAATCACCCTGTAACCCAGCAATACACACTGCCACAACAGATGAAAAATACATCATTGTTCTAATTACATATAAAATTGTCATGAAAAACCAGCACTTAAAGTCAACAGGACATAATGCAACAGGTGTATTTGGGATAGGTAAAAACTCATCGTAATAACACTACTACTGCAAAAACAAACCCCAGAAGATTGAAGAGGGAAAGCAGTCGCAGCTGTGACCTCTTCAATGGATGCTCATGAACTAGCCACCTTGGAGGTAGTCTTAAACCCTCCTGTTCCACCCTTCATCCCTCTCTCCCGCCCATCACCATAGGTAGGGATAGAGACTTGTTCTATCTTTCTATCTTGCGGCTGGCGGTCCACAAAATCCTTCGGGTGGCATTGCATACTATCCCAAGTCTGTGGAAGTCAGTCACAGACAGACAAAATACAAGAAGAAGACACTTCATGCAATCTATTAAACGTATTTCGTGGAAACATTGGATCCCCCCCTTCCCCCCTCCCCCCCCCCCCCGCCCCCCGCTACGGAACAACGACAACTTGGAAAACAGGAAGCCCTCTGCCTGAAGTGACTGCAGGCCCACTGTATCTGGGAGCACATTCTTCCTCAGCTGCAGCTAGAGCAGCCTGCACGGCATAGCAAAAGTTTGTGATCTCCTTGAGGTGACAATCCCTCACCAACACAAAAGGGAAATTTACTGGCCCAGACGCACCCCACAGACAGTGCCCTGTTCGGGAAACATCTGCCTAGCGCGACCACCAACCCACCCACCCACACACACACACACACTGGACCTGCCTCCACACAGACCCACTGCAAGTAACTGCAGTTCTGTGATGGAGAATGCTTTAATTTAACATCAGTGCAACTCTTATTATCATCCACCTTCCAACGAGGAAAACAAAAACGCTACGATAATAAATCTTCGTACATCCATATTTAAATTGGATGAAGGTGGGCCACAGCTGGTATATTTTTTATAAAAAATTAAATTCCTCCAACTGTACTTAAGATTTTATATTTATTTGGCTACTAGTTTCGACGTTGCGTAAACGCCATCTTCAGGCCCGTACACTTTGATGCAATCAGTTGTGTGTGGCTCAGTACTAGATGTTCGCGGTGAAACCAACACGTGCTCCACATGGATAGCGGGCAATAATTATGTTTAATAGACTGCATGAAGTGTCTTGTTCTTGTCTTTTGTCTGTCTGTGACTGATTTCCGCAGTAGTTACTGCCCACCATCCATGTGGAGCACGTATTGGTCTCACGGCGGACTTCCAGTACTGAGCCACACACAATTGATTTCATCAAAGTGTACGGGCCTGAAGATGGCGTTGACGCAACGTCGAAACTAGTAGCCAAATAAATACAAAATCCTAAGTACAGCTGGAGGAGTTTCATTTTTGATAAAAACTATAATCAATGTCCTCTTTGCAGAAAAATAGGAGTAATCCAGTTTTTCAAGGTTTATGAGCAAAATCGGTATGGTTTTTACGTTCGACTTCTAGATACAATTAGAATTTCATTATTTTGCGACATCCAGCAAAGTGCACCGCCACCGATTGCATACTCGTATGAAAAAAATTCAGAAGCCTGTACAAGTCCACCCTGCTTAAAACTGAGAAAAAACTTCCACTATTTTTCTGTGAAAACTACCGATCACCGCAGAATCTCCTCATTATTTCGAAACCATCATCGAAGTATAGAACAAGTGAGAATTCTTTCAGCTTGATGAACAAATTGCTTGACCTGAAAATGTCTCTTGCATTAAAATCAGTGTCTGTGAATAAACTGTCATGAACGTGTGTATTACGAACATTTCATACATGTGAAGTAACATTAGAGAATACAATCACTCACGCCATTGGCTAACATGATGAAAAGAAACAACTATTTTACATTTGACAACAACATGCTATAATTCAAAAGGACATTGCAGTTTTCTACACTACAGAAAGTGCTGTTTTACCAATGCATGGCTACATCAAGCCTGCGTTTATAAAACAAATAGTGAGCACCTGTCTCGTAATAGACCATCTGTGTGCTTACATTTGACATTTTTGCTCCAGAACTCCCCTCTACTGACATGTCTGTGAAGTTTGCAGTCATACAGCAGATTCTGGTGTTCTACTTTTGTAAGCAATTTGATCATCACAGCCTGTTTTGCACAATCTAGTCACATGTCGAGAAAAAAAATACTATCTTTCTAGGTTCCACAACGGGCTATAATTCCAGTGGTGTCTACTTTATAATTAGAGGTTATGAAGTGTGAAATAATACAGAACTTGCGGTAACACCTGTTTTTTAAACCTACAAATAGTCATGCCTTCACGAGAATAGATACAGCTGATTTCTATCAGTTTTATGAGCAAAATCGGTGGACTTTTGAGAGAACTATCTGCATCCAAACGTTAACCAGTTATACTACTCCTTGTAATAGATCCTCCTATAAGGCTTTACAGCGCTTCTCTCTTCTGGTATCGAAAAAACTAATATCGTCTGTGTGTGAGGTCGAGCATATTGCGTATAAACATATCGCTCCACTGGAGCACGTGGCCAGTGCTCGAGGTCGCTTGCATAGATCTGCATATAATTTTGTCGGCTGTAGTGGAGGAAGACTATACCCACATACTATCAATGACACGAGAGGGTCGCTGTATTGCTCCTTCATAAGCAGTTTAGCACATTGTTTATTTTGGCTGTAACACATCCAAGTGGTGTGTGACTACAGTTATGTACAGCGCCCTACACTTTGTTTCTCTACCAAGACTTCGAGGTCTCTGTCAACTGCTAAACTGATATTAATACGTTTCAATCATTTCGCTGTCACAGAAAGCTGAACAACACATAGTGTTAACTATGCAGCTCCCTCCAACACTCAGATTCGTAGAAATAAAACACAGAGGTGATGTTCCTCATTGACAAAAATGGGCAAGACATTGCAACATATGGAAACTGGAAGAGCTTGTTGCATTATAAAGTGTTTAATATCGTCTTCCACAGCGACTGGGTAGCAGATATCTCGGTGTTCCATTTCGAAGAATATTGTTTCCTCATTTTGCAATCGTGTACAGGATTACTGTTCTAGCGTTGACCATCGCTGGAAGGTGCCATTTACAACACTCATGACGTAGTGAAAATAAAAAGAAGTACTGCTATCTTACTGGTGAAAAAAAAAATAAAAACATGTGGCAGGCATTGCAGCATATGGAAACAGGACGAGTCTGCAGCATTGAGGAACGCTTCCAAACAACTGTCTGAATCTACATCCAATCAATTACACGCTCCTCAGTGACGAGAGTCCATCAAGAGTCCCTCCATTTCAAGCAAGTGCTGTCAGTCAGTCATTATGCGATAATCAACAGCATACCAGTGGACGGACGATATGACCCTGTTGATACAGGGCAACGTGTGGTAAGACACACTGCAGTTGATAGGGCGATCAGTTTTAGCAATTTTACCAGTTGTTTCGTATTTTAACACCAGCCAATGACACAATAGCATATTTCTCAACTTCTGTATCATCGCTAAACCACCCCTGCACTACTTTCCATGCCGGCCGGTGTGGCCGTGCGGTTCTAGGCGCTTCAGTCTGGAACCGCGTAACTTCTAGGGTCGCAGGTTCGAATCCTGCCTCGGGCATGGCTGTGTGTGATGCCCTTAAGTAAGTTTGGTTTAAGTAGTTCTAAGTTTTAGGGGACTGATGACCACAGATGTTAAATCCCATAGTGCTCAGAGCCATTTGAACCAATTTGAACAACTTTGCAGCTGCCATAGATTAGACTGCAAATGCAGCTAGAGGATTGTGCAATACGTCCATTTGTCCATATACACCCCAGTACACCAGACAGCGACCTATACCGATGCAATTAGGTTATCTTCATATTTACATGGCATCGATCATAGTGCGGAATTTATAAATACGACTGGCCATCTTTCCCTGTGCGGATGGGTGTTAAAGAGTATTCTCGCACCTGTAGGATAAAGCTGGAGATTGACAGATCCCTCCCACATTGTCCATGATCACTCCTCCCTGCACCATCAATCTTACACATGGCGCCCACCCAAAAGCACAAGATCTCTCCAGATGCGTGTGTGTCAAGGAGGGTAGCGCCACTTATCGGTGTAATCGATGTATAGTAGACATGAGAGTGACGCAATGACATAACAGACGATTAAAAAGAAACGTGTGGCCTGTACATGATGGAGATCCAGATGGTTGGAATTTTAAAGATTTCATATAAATCAACCATTCTATCAATTCTGAAGCATTAATTAGCTGGAAGATACCGGCGTGAGAGAAATGATCGTAGAGCACAAACACACACTCAAATGGTTACACGGTTCTGCTACATTGTTAATGCCTTACGGTTTCTGAAGTATTAGTCGAGAAGACTGCAAAGCTCTTAATACTTCAAAAATGGCTCTGAACACTATGGTGAGCACTATGGAACTTAACATCTTAGGTCATAAGTCCCCTAGAACTTAGAACTACTTAAACCTAACTAACCTAAGGACATCACACACATCCATGCCCGAGGCACGATTCGAACCTGAGACCGTAGCCGTCACGCGGTTCCAGACTGAAGCGCCTAGAGCCGCACGGCCACACCAGCCGGCGCTCTTAATACTGTAATGCAGAATACATTTGTAAAACTTCGGACATACAACCACGCCACAGGTTTCCTTCGCCAATCACTATGGTGAAAAACTTTAAAATGATAAAGCTGTTACCTTCTACATGATTCTGGTGTCCTAGGATGGGATTGTCAGAGTATATCCACCGCTCAAGCTGCTTATAAACCAACTAGAACAAAGTCTGGAGACTGCTATTCTGTCTCTTACGAAATTAATGAATTTTTTTACGCTGCTTTAAAGTCAGAAACGTACGTACCATGAATCACACTTCCTACATCAGTCATGCATATCATTAATAGTACTGGTTTTGACGGATGCGGCTACGTCTTACTAGGAAACAGAGTGAGGAAAAACCGACAGGCATATTTTCGACAGCTGATACATTGAGGTACCATCCACACTTTGCTATACGAAAACGCAAACGAAGAAGCACCAACTTCTTACGAGGGTGTAAGCACCATGATCAGTAGCCAAGGAAGATGTAACAGTCTTATTGCTGTTTACAGTAGCGCCACCACAGTTCTGGTAGCATTCCTCTTGCGCAAAGAAGTCCTGGTCTGACGTTAGGTAGTTTCACTCATGTGTAGGATAATATAGCAATTTCATTCTAATAGTACATACCCCTCACAGTATTAAAGGTGATGCACGTAAAATTTGTCCACTCTCCTACAGAGCCCTCTAGGGGATGGTTTAAGTGTGCCAAACACATTGCGTCTTCTCCTTAATACTTAAGGAATACCATAGTTTGTGAGAACCAGCCATAATTCGCTAATATATATATATATATATATATATATATATATATATATATATATATATATATATATATATATATATATATATATATATGACTGGGATACATACGTTTTACATGCTTTAATATGGCGCCTCTGTGTAATACTTACGTAATTGTTGGAGTATGTGTTACGAAACCCACGCTGTTTATAGCGGGAGAGGGAGGGTTAAAAGTGAATGCAGCAAGAGCGTAATTTTTAAGCTTTTCTCGGTCTTGAGCGTCCAGGTACCGACAGCCCACCTCAATCCCCGCATTTCGTGGTGTTTTTTTTTCAAATTTTATGTATTCTCAGTCAATTTAAGCAATTTTTTGAAGTTTTTCCCGATTTCATATATTTCTTCGTATTTTCCTCAATTTTACATATTTACCATCAATTTGTAGTAATTACACCAGGCTGTCCTCGATTTTTACCGATTTCATGTCATTTTTTCATATTCTTTGATACTTTTCCATATGTATGGGGATCGGCAAAATAATGTGAACACCTGTACTTACTTGTGAATGGTTTATTAATAAGAGTTTGTACCTCCATTTGACCGTTATACAACAGTGATTCGTCTTGGAATGCTTGCATATAATGATTGTATAGTCTCCAGTGGAATGTTATGCCACTCTTTGATCAGAACCTCTTCTACCTCCCGTAGTGATGAGGAATAGTGCTGGCCAGGAAAGATGCTGCAATCAGTTGCATGCTCCTCATTCCACGATTGTACTTTCCTGGCTGTGTGAATGGGTGCATTATCGTCCTGAAATATGGCTTCATTGTTGGAGAACAGCAATTGAATCATGGGGTGCACCTGATCGTCTAAAATGTTCACATAATAGTTGGATGTAACACGGCCTTTGAGAGTAATGATGGTACCAGCACAATACCAAGTTATGCCCGCCCACGCCATCACACTTCCACCTCCATACTTAACCACTGGAATCCAAGCAATATGGATTGCACGCTTCTTTTGGCGTTCTCCAAACGTAAATCCGGCCCGACATTCGAAATAACGCAAACGTTGACTCGTCCGACCATACGACGTGTTTCCACAGATCAGCCATCCAGGATTTATGCTCCTGACACCGTGTTTTACGCTTCTTTGCATTGGATGTCATCACTAATGGTTTCGGTACAGCAGCTCGCCCATGAATCTTCACTTTATGGAGTTCTCGGTAGAAATTGTCGATGGATACGGGGACTCGAAGATGGCTATTGATCTCTGCAGTCGCTTTAAGCTCCGTAGTTTTGTGTTATTTTGCCAGAATTAGTGTTAGCGTACGACGATCTCTGTAATTTAGTTTTGATTTGTACCCACTATTACGTTTACACGATGATGTCTTTCTATGTTTTGTGTAGAGTGTCATGACTGTTGAAACAGTTGCTCTTGGAAGATTCAATAAGTTGGCTGTCTTGGTTACTGATACTCCAGCTAATCTTTCTCCCACAATCTGCCCTCTTTGGAACTCTGTTAGGTCTTTCAGTGCACATCGACCTCGGCCTCTGAATGCAAATACGAACTGCACACTACTCGTAAACAATCTGCACTGATGCCCAGTTCGTACTAAAGAAGCAGAGTCCAGCGCGACACTTGCCTCACCTGCGTTGTTGACTGTCAAGCACAACCATGTCATTACTACCACAGTTCACGCTATTTTACCTTTCCCCTGTATATGGTCTTATTGTCGGCATACCGGTGCGTCGATTGATTTTGTAGGAGGATATTTGCGTGTCCTATACACAAGCCTGCTAAAAATTCCTAAGAATTCCGCTCTTACAAGTGATCTACATGCATGCATTTTGGATAGGAAGACCATGAAAAGTACAGTAATACCTCATGCCTTGATGAGACTCAGTGAGTGGCGCAGATTAGAAACTAGTGGTCTGGAAACAAATCCGTGTACTTCTACGCCGTATCAGAGAATTTGTCCGCAGACTCATGTAGCGACACACTAGATGGAAACTCAAAGTCTGGCACAGTTCTACACGTTCATCAGACTTCCAGTTTAACATGTAAGGATCTGCAACATGGAGTTGACATGTGTACAGAGTTGATTTCTGCTGATGCTCTGATATTTTTTCCCCATGTATATGCTCTTATTGCTTATCAGATTAGCTTCGCTACTTTTGATACGCCTTCCAACTCTGATACATACCTATAACCATGACAGGAAATCTACGTATATTATGGCAATAACGATACGATCCCCAGTTCTACTGCTTGTGAGAGCGCAAATGCTTATTTTTCTTTTGTAGATGCGACTCGCAATGTTTTTGGTAAAAAGGAAGAGAGAAAAATCTGGAGGCTGTGATTAGTATCAAACATCCACAAATGTTTCGAGAACCCCTTTTGTCTTCGGGTATAAGTATTTGCCTTAATACACGTTCTGTTAGGCTTTTGCACTGTTGTCTGGTGTTTCTGTATTCATTATACCTATCCTCAGTCATTTACAAATGTGCCTCCTTGGCTTATAACCATCATTAAAGTCTATCTTTATGTACTTGCCTGAAGCACAAGTTTTTAGTGTCACGCAGAAAATACAATAATTCATTACAAGGTAATTACTTACTGCGCGCACTTAAAAAACACGGACATATCAAATTAAACAGTTCAGTAGCAGAAAAACATATTTATAGCCTGAAAATCAATCACTCGTCTGTCTAGCAGTACCTTTTCTTTACGAAGTCACCAAAGACATTAAAATTTCTGGAATGCTGCAGTTCCAACTTGTTCTTCAAACAGGAAACAGAGGAGATTAGTTACCTTATTGAAAGATATTTTACCAAAGATGGAAAGACTGTCTTGTCTTGAGAGAATCAAGCACATCTTACGTAACGTGGCCTTGAAACTGACAGAGAAAGAATCCTGGGAGGTACGAACTGGTCGTAACCAAAACATGAATAAGATATAATACGATTCTAAAACTTTTTTCTCTGAGTTTCATATTATAGAGCTATAAATCAAAACTCAAATGAATTTAACATGAACTGATGAATCGCTGTAACCTCCTGTCTTACCTTTTTATAGCACTTTTCTGTTGATGAATTGCAAATCAGAACGACCGTTTGTAGACCTCTGTTGAAATTATAAATGAGCCTATTAGGAAGGATAAAGTGTGGGAAGACGTTTTTACAACAATAATTCGATTTGTCGAGCTCCGTCTACTTTACGTTGAGGCTGTATTTTATTGGAGTGTGGGAACTGAATTCGCAGTAGTAAATGACTGAGACGGAATCAGTAGAAGCAAGACTGGACCAATGGGTCGCATATTTTTCAATTAAATAGCTCTTTCTCTCTCTCTCTCACTGATCCATCATTAAAACTCAACTTACAAATAAAAAAACAAAAGTGTGAATGAACACGTTTCGTACTTTTTCTACATTACTTTTCAAGATTTAGACCAAGCAGTTCAATCGGACATACTCTTCGTGCTTAACAAATCCTACTTTTTCCAGCAAGGTCACCGGATCTCTCCCCTGTTGAGAGAATTATGGCCAGGACCCTCCAACCATCTCGGGATTTTGGCGTCTAACGTGCCTGTTGGACAAAATTTGGTACTACGTCCCTCAGGAGAACGTCTAACAACTCTATGAATCAATGCCAAGTCGAATAAGTGCTTGCATAAGGGTGAGAGTTTGACCAAAGCGTTACTGACTTGTTCAAATTGTGAAGTTCTTTCTCCTGAATGAGAGTAAATCGTACAACTTCCTGAAGCTGTGATCCTTTGTTCGTCTGTACATGTACATCACCTTGCATTCGTTGCAGACTACGGTGCTGTTTAGCGTGGAGTAAAGGATAAGAAGATAAAAACCAACTGCAAAATAATTTAGAAGGAATATCCGTATGGTGCGACAGTGTCAATTGTCCCTATACAATAAAAAGTGTGAGCCCCTCCATATGAGCAATAAACACGTCCACTAAATTTTGGTTACACGATACGTCACACCAATTCAAAGGTTGTTGATTCAAGGAAATGGAGACTACAATTATGAGTAACTTAAAATGGAACCACAATATAGAAAATGTTGTGGGGATGGTGAACTTAAGATAGCGTTTTATTTTGAGAACAGTTAGAACATTAAACAAATCACCTAAAGAGTTTAGCAGCACTATTTTCGACTACCCTTTTGTGGGGTGTGAGATCGTTACTCTCCTGTTTTTCGTAATCCTCCGTTGTATTCACCAACAAAGTGATCTGTTTGTTTTTCAAATCTATGAAATGAGTCTTTAGAGCGGACAGAAAATCCTTATGCAATTGTGACCTTTCAGGTTTTTCCGACGGGCCTGTTGCAAATACACTTATAGTTTTTGCCGCAACGTTAGTTGCCTCCTGTAAAAATAAGTACCGTAGCCACCTGAAGGCACCGAACAGTTGCTTCAAAGAAATATTGTGGAACTTATACGGTGTTGTCTGGCCATAAACCTCAGAACTGAATCTGAAACGTTCTTCTACTAGGGAATAGGGAAACAACAGGAAGGACTGGACCCCTTTTGTTATCACTCGTTTTATTTAACAAAAATATCAACAAATTCCTTTAAAACAATATCTTAATCCTGATTTCTTTAGGTATAAGAAAAGTAAGTCACAAGAATTTAGTGAATCTGCTACCAATGTCTTTTTATGAAACAAAGTCTATCTCATATATAAGAAAAATTTTAAAACCACTGACAATTATGCGCCCGACGGCTTAAATTAAGAGACACAATATTTCTTAATGGTCTTCGGATACTGAGAACTAATGTTCCCAAAAACATTTACCTAAATAACAACCTGCCAGAGATGCACCCAATAAATAGCAGGATGAAGTTAATACAAAGCCACTTGTTTGACACTCAAGAGTCAATCAATATCACTAAGGCTTACTAAGGTTTTAGTCAGCACAAAGTTTTACTAAGGGTAGCACAGCAACAACCTTTCACAATAAAATGTTGCTTTTGAGAGAAGGTTTAATAAATATAATAAATACCCAAGTAAACATAATTCGCGCCAGAATTAATTAGCGAGGAGTGACGCCAGGTCGCTCGAAGGCAGAACGAAAACCTAACTTCCAGAAGCCAAGGCGGCAGTTCGTACAAGACCCACTTCTCGAGCTTCCACCCGGAGTCACCTTCCGCTACCCAGGATTTCACAGCCCCAGTACCCAGAGGTGGAAAGATAGCACTTACTCCAAAACACCAGCCAGCCAGCTGTGACATTTAGCAAGCGCACAGAACAGGTCCGCAGGACAAAAGATATTACATAACAGGTTGAATTATTCACTAATAAAGCGAAACACTGCCAGGCCCCACTACGAATGAACTACACAGGCAAGGTACAACCAACAGTACATATCTTATAAATAATCTCAATTGCTTGCTATTAAGATATTTTTAAAAAAAAAACTTACAATTACTAGCAAGGCCAGCGGGCACTCCAGTCTTAATCACAATTAAACTATGTGAACTTTTGTGTCCACTGTTCAGTGAAAACCGTAACGAGCACAATTCTGGTATTACATCCAACAATAATTTCCCACTAGATGGAAGAGGCAGTCTCGTGCATTATATTAATATTATCACCTGTCTTAAACACCATGAACTCTTAATAGGCATACCTTTACTTTCATGGTAACATCCATGCGCTTACAGTTACCGAAAGTGAGGTAGCAGTCCTCAACACCTTCATACACGTGGCCTAAGTACAACCTCACTACCGAGCGATTCTAGGCGCTTCAGTCCGGAACCGGTCTGTTGCTCAGAATTCCTTGTAATTTTTATACTTGTTCTGTCGCTTTTCTTGTGGGTTATTGGTTGCATGTGATAAATCAAACATCACCAATGACACGCTCTACTGCAAAAAGACAGAGAAATTCTAAAACTTACGCCTGCATAACGGTACTGGAGCAGAAATGCTGTAGGGCTGGATCGAGCCATGAGTGAACATTGTTTTTGAACTTATTTCACTTCACAAAAATTTCTTGCATACAAAAGGAGCACCAATCACGAGAAAACGCAAGGAAATTACAAATTTGAGCTATTGTCCGTGGATCATGCACGGAATTTCATCGATGAGTGCTAAAGATCCCTAAGATTACATTACTTCTCCAAAAAATAAATTACACATTACTTATTTAAGTGCACCTCTTGCACATATCCATCACAATTAATGTAAACCTCATTTAACCTTAATAGTCATATCCATCATCAAAATATATAAATATTTCCTATCGCAATAAGCCTCAAAAAAAAAAAAAAAACGCAACCGTTACTGTGTTACTCGAATAAGGCTCCTCTAGGACCACTTTTAAGACAACAGTCAAAATATGACTGGACGCACAAGTGGACATCTCGTCACAGCTAGCTTGAGATAAAATCACGCTCCAAGTGCACTGAAGAGCCAACAAAATGTTACAGGTATGCGAATTCAAAACAGGCACAATACGGCGCTGCAGTCGACAGCACCTATATAAGACAACAAGTGTCCGGCGCAGTTGTTAGATCGGTTACTGCTGCTACTATGGTAGGTTGTCATGTAAATAAGTTTAAACGTGGTGTTATAGTCAGCGCACGAGCGATGGGACACAGCATCTTTGAGGTAGCGACGAAGTGGGGATTTTGCCGTACGACCATTCCACCAGTGTACTGTGAATAGGAGGAATCTGGTAAAACATCAAATCTCCGACATCGTTGCGGCCGGAAAAAGTTCCTGCAATAACGGGACCAACGACGTTTGAAGAGAATCGTTCAACTTGGCAGAAGTGCAACCTTTCCTCAAATTACTGCAGATTTCAATGCTGGACCATCAGCATGTGCCACTGTCCGAACCATTCAACGAAACATCAAACATATGGGCTTTCGGAGCCGAAGGACCATTCGTGTACCCTTGATGGCTGCACGACACAAAGCTTTACGCCTCCCCTGGGACCGTCAACATCGACATTGGTCTGTTGATGACTGGAAACATGTTGCCCAGTCGGACGAGTGTCGTTTCAGATTGTATCAGGGGATGGACATGTACGGGTATGGAGACAACCTCATGAATCCACGGACCCTGCATTTCAGCATGGGACACTTCCAACAGCACAATGCGACACCCCACACGTCCAGAATTGTAACATAGTGGCTTCAGGAACACTCTTCTGAGTTTAAACACTTCCGCTATCCACGAAACTCCCCAGGCATGAACATTATTGAGCATGTCTGGGATGCTTTGCAACATGCTGTTCAGAAGAGATCTCCACCCCCTCGCACTCTTACGGATTTTTGGGTAGCCCTAAGTAATACATGGTGTCTTTTCCCTCCAGCTCAGCAGGATACAGCTGACGACCCACACGCAGTGCTAGCCGTGAAAAGAAAAAGTCCCGTTCTTTGGAGGACACTTCCACAGAGAGCATGAGCAGTGTTAATTTGGCTGTCAATGTGGTTCGTCACGACGTTCCCCTTCTACCTGTGTTTCTTCCGTCAGGTTTTTGTCATTCGTTGGGTTGGGTTAATGTTGCCTCCTTCTACGAGGTAGTGTTAAAGTGTATATGTTACGCCAGTGGTCCCTAGACTAAGTGAAGGACTTGCTTTCAGTGCTAAGATTCTTACTCGTTCAGCCCCTGTTTTAAAATTAGTGTTATCTTTGGCTTGTCTTTTGCTTACGTGTGCCTGTAATCGTGTGTCTTTTAAGCGATTCTAAGAATTGAGAGACGTTTTTGAGAGATTATTTTAGAATTGACACCACTGAATTCCTTTTAAATATTTACTGCGCTGGTAGGGCTGACATTGTGTAAGAAATGGTTCCCTACATGTGAAAGCTACTGTTCGAAGGTTGCCGCCATTTAATTTCCTAAGGTTAAATGTGCCAGTTGCGCTAAGATTATGTCAAGAATTCAATATGTGCAAAGCTAATTGATTGTTATATTCATTTTTAGAGAATTTTGTGTCGAGCTTTATTTTTTTAAAGAAATTGCTAAATAATTCTAAACGTATTTAGTGATTCTTAAGAAGAAAATGCCACTGGCTACGAAACTGGTGTTACTGTAACCTTAAATATTTGTCATATTACTCTTTAATTTGATACAGGTATTAAGCATTCAGATTTGTTATCACTTCTGCTGAACCATTATACCTTAGCGGTATGCACATGCCTGAGAACAATTTTTTCATAGTTTTCCTGCAACAATACAGTCAAACATCATTTACTAACGGTTTAAAGATGAAAGATTTGTTTTCTTATTACCATATGTGATGAAATACACGAAGACCAAAGAAAAATAAAAAATAAAAACACACACCTCGATTGATCATAATGGGACGGAAATCGGTATACCTGATTTACGTGTTGAGACGAACAAATGATTACAGTTTTATGAAATTGGATGATTTATTCAAGAGAAACAGATTCATAAATTGAGCAAGTCAAAAACGCTCTTATGCAGGCAGTTATTCATCTTGGCATTAATGGCTGGAGTTGTTGTATGTCCTCCAAATGGATGTCGTGCCAAATTACGCGCTATTGAGGCGTTAGATAGTCAAAATTCCGAGCTGGTTAGGGAACCTGCATATAAAGTTGCAAACATTCATAACTGGGGAAAAAATGGCGACCTTGATGGCCAGGGTAAGATTTGGTAAACACGAAGACAAGCAATAAAAATACTCGCAGTGTGCAGGTGGGTGTTATTCAGCTGAAATGTAAGCCCAGGATGGCTTGCCATGAAGGGTAATAAAACGGAGGGAAGAATATCGTCGACGTACTACTGTGCGGTAAGGTTACCATAGATGACAACCACAGGCATCCTGCTATGAAAAGAAATGGCACCCATTACCGTTGACTGTCGGCCATATGGCGAGCGACAGTCAGGTTGGTATCCCACCAGTGGCCGAGGTATCTACAGAAAGGTCTTCACTTCTTTCGGGACTCTGTTCGAAGTGGGACTCATCACTGAAGGCAATGCTACTCCAGTCAATTAGATTCCAGGCCGAAGATGAACCTCGAGGCGCCCCGGACGTGGTAGGACTCAGCCTGACTTTCGCCTGGAATACGGCCCTGCAGCCAGCAATTATGGTTTGGCCTGCCATTTCTTTTCGTAGCAGACCCCTTTGCTTGTCGTCTTTGGCGCCCTTACAGCACAGTTATACGTCGGCGATACTGCACACCCCGTTTAGCTACCCTTCATGGCAGGCCATTTTAGGCTTCCTTTTCAGCAAGCTGATGTCCGCGCGAACACGGCGAGATTTTCTATTGCTTGTCTTTGTGCTTGCCAAACCATACCTTGGACAACAAGGTCGTCACATCTCATCCCACATGAGAAAGTTTGGATCATTATGATCAGGGCCGTCAACCCAGTTCGGGATTTGACTATCTAACGCTCGAAGTGGACAGAATTTGGGACGATATCACTGAGGACGACATCCAACAATTAATTGCCAAGCTGAATAACTGCTTGCATAATGGCCAGAGGTGGACCGACTCGTTATTGACTCACTCAAGTTAAGAAGCTCTTTCTCTTGAATAAATCATTCAATTTTCCTGAAACTGTAATCATTTGTTTCTCTGTGCGCGTATATGACATCTTCCGATTTCCATTCCTTTCGGTAATTCCTTCGTGGTGTGTTGTTTGTTTGTCTCTGAGTGTATTTCTGGAGATTAAACTGTGCTTCGATCAGCTATGGTGAAATCACCCTTACGGTGAAGTGTATTGTTCAGATTCTGTTTTTATTAATGAGTGATAAATTGACATCTGTCCAGTAAAACCGACAGCATCCTCCATTCCCCCACGGCCTCGGTCCCCAGCCTCACAATTAAGTTATGACACTATTCAGGGTTATTCGTAAGTACCTCCTCAGTTTCAGAATGTGGCTGCATGAAAACTATGAGACCTAGAGATAAATGACACACACCAGAAAATAGGTCATCTCCTCAAGTTTTTGACTTGCATTAAGAGTGGTTAGTGTGAGTTAGGTCTGTCATACGGCAAACGTCAATCATCATGTACACTACTGGCCATTAAAATTGCTACACCAAGAAGAAATACTGATGATAAACGGGTATTCATTGGACAAATATATTATACTAGAACTGACATGTGGTTACATTGTCACGCAATTTGAGTTCATAGATCCTGAGAAATCAGTGCCCAGAACAACCACCTAAGGCCGTAATAACGGCCTTGATAAGCCTGGGCATGGAGTCAAACATAGCTTGGATGGCGTGTACAGGTACAGCTGCCCATGCAGCTTCAACACGATACCACAGTTCATCAAGAGTAGGGACGCATATTGTGACGAGCCAGTTGCTCGGCCACCATTGACCAGACGTTTTCAATTGATGAGAGATCTGGAGAATGCGCTGGCCAGGGCAGCAGTCGAACATTTTCGGTATCCAGAAAGGCACGTACAGGACCTGCAACATGCGGTCGTGCATTATCCTCCTGAAATGTAGGGTTTCGCAGGGATCGAATGAAGGGTACAGCCACGGGTATTAACACATCTGAAACGTATGGCGATGATGAATACACGTTTCCAAAGTGCGTTCACCGCGATGTCGCCAAACACGGATGCGACCATCATGATGCTGTAAACAGAACCTGGATTCATCCGAAAAAATGACGTTTTGCCATTCGTGCACCCAGGTTCGTCGTTGAGTACACCATCGCAGGCGCTCCCGTCTGTGATGCAGCGTCAAGGGTAACCGAAGCCATGGTCTCCGAGACGATAGTCCATGCTGCTGTAAAGGTCGTCGAACTGTTCGTGCAGATGGTTGTTGTCTTGCAAACGTCCGCATCTGTTGACTCAGGAATCGAGACGTGGCTGCACGATCCGTTACAGCTATACGGCTAAGATGCCTTTCATCTCGACTGCTAGCGATACGCAGGCGTTGGGATCCAGCACGGCGTTCCGTATGACCCTCCTGAACCGATCGATTCCTCATTCTGCCAACAGTCATTGGATCTCGACCAACGCGAACAGCAATGTCCCGAAACGATAAACTTCAATCGCGATAGGCTAGAATCCGACCTTTATCAAAGTCGGAAACGTGATGGCACGCATTTCTACTCCTTACACGAGGCATCACAACAACGCCGGTCAACTGCTGTGTGTGTATGAGAAATCGGTTGGAAACTTTCCTCATTTGAGCACGTTGTAGGTGTCGCCAAGCTTGTGTGAAATCTCTGAAAAGCTAATCATTTGAATATCAGAGCATCTCCTTCCTGTCGGTTAAATTTCACGTCTGTAGCACGTCATCTTCGTGGTATAGCAATTTTAATGACCAGTAGTGTATTTAATTGAAGCTGCTGTTGTTGCTGCCACCGCATGATTGTGCAACGGTAGAAGCCGACATTGGAATCTCTTCATTGGGTTGCCTATCCGCAAGTGCGAACCAGTTCGAAGTGATAGCACGTAGTGGATGATCTGTGTACATGTTCTGACTCTCCTGTCGCCTAGAGCTTTTCTCTGTCACTACAGCTCGACCCGTATTTGGGAACTTAAACACTCTGAGATGCTGTATCCAGTGGTAGATATCACTTTCCTGAATTTGTTGTAGTTTTCCGGTAATCGTCTTCAGAAGCTCCTGAGGTACTTATGAACAAAACTTTGCCTCGAAATCTCAGAGGAGGTACCGAGGTTTTTGGTTCAAATGGCTCTGAGCACTATGTGACTTAACCTCTAAGGTCATCAGTCCCCTATAACTTAGAACAAACTTAACTAACCTAAGGACATCACACACATCCATGACCGAGGCAGGATTGGAACCTGCTACCGTAGCGGTCGCGTATTTCCAGGCTGTAGCGCCTAGAACCGCTCAGCCACTATGTGCGGCCCAGGTTTTTGTTTATATTATGCCGCGGTGGATTAGCCGAGCGGTCTTGGGCGCTGCAGTCATGGACTGTGCGGCTGGTCCCGGCGGAGGTTCGAGTCCTCCCTCGGGCATGTGTGTGTGTGTGTGTGTGTGTGTGTGTGTGTGTGTGTGTGTGTGTGTGTGAGTCCTTAGAATAATTTAGGCTAAATAGTGTGTAAGCTTAGGGATTGATAACGTTAGCAGTTAAGTCCCTTAAGATTTCACATGCATTTGAATATTTTTTTGTTTACATTACTACGTTGTTTTCAGATCGCGACGCGATTTCCAGAGAACAAGTGTGTAGACAGCAGTGTGAACCGCAGTGATGAGGACTACGGTGTCGCAAAAAGCGCGTGCTCGGGAAGAATGCGTCGGCGGTCTCGGTTGGTTGACGTCTGTCCCGGCGGCGCTCCTCCCGCGATTCCTTTCAGCGGGCCTTGACGGGTCCGGGCAGTGATGCACCGCTCTGTCACCCAGGAGAGGACGACTCGTCCGCTAGCGAGGCAGCCAGCTCCAGAGGAACTTCGGCGGCCGCGCGCGCGCACACACGCACACATGCAACCACACGGGGACGGCGCAGCAGCTTTTTGCACTTGCGGACCGCCACCGCCGCGCAGGACTCTGCGCCGGACGAGGACAATAACTCAGCTTTGTTTTGCGGAGCCGGCGTTCTTGCGGCGCGGGTCGCGATCGGCGCGGCCTGTCGCTACACGGGAACACGGCCGTGCTGCTGCTGCGGCCTCTGGCACTTCTTGCAGCTGGGCCGCGCCTGGAAAGGACTCGCGCTCCGTTTCCGGTCCAGTCTGACCCGCCGCCGGGCAGAGGCGCTGTCCGCAAAAAGCGCAGCCGGCGGCGGCCGGCGTGCGTGCGCCGAGGCGAGGCGCGGCCGCCAGCGGGCTTTTTGGCCGCCTTCCACGCCAGCGCTAATTAATGGCGCCAAGCGGTGGAAACGGCCGTACATCGTGTCACCGTCCCGCGCGCCAGTTCGGTCCCATCAGCAAGTCCTCTCCCCCCCCCCCCACCACCACCCTTCCTCTCCCCACTCCCCTCAAGTGTAACACACACGCTCTCACACACACACACACGGCGACACCCTCGTGATTCTTCAACTTCTCCCGGCGTATTTCTTGCTCGAACAGTCCACGGGTGTACTGCCGGTCCATAGCGTCCAACGGGCACAATGTTTCGGCGATCAGACATGTCGCCGTCGTCAGGTGCGCTGACGAACTGAGCTCCTGAGGGCGGGTGGCCGTTGGACACTATGGACCGGCAGTACACCCGTGGACTGTTCGAGCAACGACGTCGTTATTTACGAAGATGCCGTGGCGACTCACTGTTTATTGCTTCCTTCGTATTTCCTGCTGTAATTTATTTCGTTTCATAGAAACGACGAGAAAACAGCCACGACGATTTACATAGGTTATCTGAGAAGTCAGCATTTGTACCAGAAGATAAACACTATGTGATCAAAAGTATCCGGACACCCTCAAAAACATACGTTTTTCATTTTAGGTGCATTGTGCTGCCACCTACTGGCAGTTACTCCACATCAGCTACCTCAGTAGTCATTACACATCATGAGGGAGCAGAATGGGGCGCTCCGCAGAACTCACCGCCTTCGAACGTGATCAGGTGATTGGGTGCCATTTGTGTCATACGTCTGTACACGAGATTGCCACACTCCTTTACATCCCTAGGTCCACTGTTTCCGATGTGATGGTGAAGTGGAAACGTGAAGGGACACGTACAGCACGAAAGCGTACAGGCGGACCTCGTCTGTTGACTGACACAGACCGCCGGCCGGTGTGACCGAGGGGTTCTAGGCGCTTCAGTCTGAAACCGCGCGACCCACTACGATCGCAGGTTCGAATCCTGCTTCGGGCATGAATGTGTGTGATGTCCTTAGGTTAGTTAGGTTTAAGTAGCTCTAAGTTCTAGAGGACGGATGACCTCAGATGTTAAGTCCCATAGTGCTCATAGCCATTTGAACCATATTTGATCTGACAGATACCGCCGACAGTTGAAGAGAGTCGTAATGTGTAATAGGCACAGATCTATAGAGACCATCACACAGGAATTCCAAACTGCATCAGGATCAACTGCAAGTGCTATTACAGTACTATGACAGTACTATGACAGCCGGCCGGGGTGGCTGAGAGTTTCTAGGCGTACAGTCTGGAACCGCGTGACCCACTACGGTCGCAGGTTCGAATCTTGCCTCGGGCATGGATGTGTGTGATGTCCTTAGGTTAGTTAGGTTTAAGTAGTTCTAAGTTCTAGGGGACTGATGACCACAGATGTTAAGTCCCATAGTACTCAGAGCCATTTGAACCATTTTTGAACAATGTGGTGATCCGATGTCAGGCTGTGGGAATGGCGAATGCCCGTTGAACTTCTTCCGTCAGCGAGTGTAGTGCCAACAGTAAAATTCGCAGGCGACAGTGTATGGTGTGGTCGTGCTTTTCGTGGGAGGGTACTTGTACCCCTTGTTGTTTTGCGTGGCACTATCACAGTACAGGCCTACATCATTGTTTTGAGCACCTTCTTCTTACCCATTATTGAAGAGCAATTCGGCGATGTCGATTGCACCTTTCAAATCGATCGAGCACCAGTTCATAATGCACGGCCTGCGACGGAGTAGTTACACAACAATAACATCCCTGTAACGGACTGGCGTGCACAGAGTCCTGACATGAATACATCTTTGGGATGTTTTGTAAAGCCGGCTTCGTGCCAGGCCCCATCGAGTGACATCGATACCTCTCCTCAGTGCAGCACTCCGTGAACAATGAGCTGCCGTTCCTCAAGAAACCTCCCAGCAGCTGATTGAACGTATTCCTTTTTTTTTTTTTTTTTTTTTGTCATCAGCCTACTGGCTGGTTTGATGCGGCCCGCCACGAATTACTTTCCTGTGCTAACCTCTTCATCTCAGAGTAGCACTTCCAACCTACGTCCTCAATTATTTGCTTGACGTATTCCAATCTCTGTCTTCCTCTACAGTTTTTGCCCTCTTCAGCTCCCCCTAGTACCATGGAAGTCATTCCCTCATGTCTTAGCAGATGTCCTATCATCCTGTCCCTTCTCCTTATCAGTGTTTTCCACGTATTCCTTTCCTCTCCAACTCTGCGTAGAACCTCCTCGTTCCTTACCTTATCAGTCCACCTAATTTTCAACATTCGTCTATAGCACCACATCTCAAATCCTTCGATTCTCTTCTGTTCCGGTTTTCCCACAGTCCATGTTTCACTACCATACAATGCTGTACTCCAGACGTACATCCTGAGAAATTTATTCCTCAAATTAAGGCCGGTATTTGATATTAGTAGACTTCTCTTGGCCAGAAATGCCTTTTTTGCCTTAGCGAGTCTGCTTTTGATGTCCTCCTTGCTCCGTCCGTCATTGGTTATTTGACTGCCTAGGTAGTAGAATTCCTTAACTTCATTGACTTCTTGACCATCAATCCTGATGTTAATGTTTCTCGCTGTTCTCATTTCTACTAATTCTCATTACCTTCGTCTGTCTCCGATTTACTCTCAAACCATCTACATCTACATGACTACTCTGCAATTCACATTTAAGTGCTTGGCAGAGGGTTCATCGAACCACAATCATACTATCTCTCTACTATTCCACTCCCGAACAGCGAGCGGGAAAAACGAACACCTAAACCTTTCTGTTCGAGCTCTGATTTCTCTTATTTTATTTTGATGATCATTCCTACCTATGTAGGTTGGGCTCAACAAAATATTTTCGCATTCGGAAGAGAAAGTTGGTGACTGAAATTTCGTAAAAAGGTCTCGCCGCGACGAAAAACGTCTATGCTGTAATGACTTCCATCCCAACTCGTGTATCATATCTGCCACACTCTCTCCCCTATAACGCGATAATACAAAACGAGCTGCCCTTCTTTGCACCCTCTCGATGTCCTCCGTCAATCCCACCTGGTAAGGATCCCACACCGCGCAGCAATATTCTAACAGAGGACGAACGAGTGTAGTGTAAGCTGTCTCTTTAGTGGACTTGTTGCATCTTCTAAGTGTCCTGCCAATGAAACGCAACCTTTGGCTCGCCTTCCCGACAATATTATCTATGTGGTCCTTCCAACTGAAGTTGTTTGTAATTTTAACACCCAAGTACTTAGTTGAATTGACAGCCTTGAGAATTGTACTATTTATCGAGTAATCGAATTCCAACGGATTTCTTTTGGAACTCATGTGGATCATCTCACACTTTTCGTTATTTAGCGTCAACTGCCACCTGACACACCATACAGCAATCTTTTCTAAATCGCTTTGCAGCTGATACTGGTCTTCGGATGACCTTACTAGACGGTAAATTACAGCATCATCTGCGAACAGTCTAAGAGAACTGCTCAGATTGTCACCCAGGTCATTTATATAGATCAGGAACAGTAGAGGTCCCAGGACGCTTCCCTGGGGAACACCTGATATCACTTCAGTTTTACTCGATGATTTGCCGTCTATTACTACGAACTGCGACCTTCCTGACAGGAAATCACGAATCCAGTCGCACAACTGAGACGATACCCCATAGCTCCGCAGCTTGATTAGAAGTCGCTTGTGAGGAACGGTGTCAAAAGCTTTCCGGAAATCTAGAAATACGGAATCAACTTGAGATCCCCTGTCGATAGCGGCCATTACTTCGTGCGAATAAAGAGCTAGCTGCGTTGCACAAGAGCGATGTTTTCTGAAGCCATGCTGATTACGTGTCAATAGATCGTTCCCTTCGAGGTGATTCATAATGTTTGAATACAGTATATGCTCCAAAACCCTACTGCAAACCGACGTCAATGATATAGGTCTGTAGTTAAATGGATTACTCCTACTACCCTTCTTGAACACTGGTGCGACCTGCGCAATTTTCCAATCTGTAGGTACAGATCTATCGGTGAGCGAGCGGTTGTATATGAGTGCTAAGTAGGGAGCTATAGTATCAGCGTAATCTGAAAGGAACCTAATCGGTATACAATCTGGACCTGAAGACTTGCCCGTATCAAGCGATTTGAGTTGCTTCGCAACCCCTAAGGTATCTACTTCTAAGAAACTCATGCTAGCAGATGTTCGTGTTTCAAATTCTGGAATATTCCATTCGTCTTCCCTGGTGAAGGAATTTCGGAAAACTGCGTTCAATAACTCCGCTTTAGCGGCGCAGTCGTCGATAACAGTACCATCGGCACTGCGCAGCGAAGGTATTGACTGCGTCTTGCCGCTTGTGTACTTTACATACGACCAGAATTTCTTCGGATTTTCTACCAAATTTCGAGACAATGTTTCGTTGTGGAACCTATTAAAGGCATCTCGCATCGAAGTACGTGCCAAATTTCGCGCGTCTGTAAATTTTAGCCCATCTTCAGGATTTCGCGTTCTTCTGAACTTCGCATGCTTTTTCCGTTGCCTCTGCAACAGCGTTCGGACCTTTTTTGTGTACCACGGGGGATCCGTTCCATCTCTTACCAATTTATGAGGTATGAATATCTCAATTGCTGTTGCTACTATATCTTTGAATTTGAGCCACATCTCGTCTACATTCGCATAGTCAGTTCGGAAGGAATGGAAATTGTCTTTTAGGAAGGCTTCTAGTGGTACTTTATCCGCTTTTTTAAATAAAATTATTTTGCGTTTGTTTCTGATGGATTTGGAAGAAATGGTATTGAGCCTAGCTACAATGACCTTGTGATCACTAATCCCTGTATCAGTCATGATGCTCTCTATCAGCTCTGGATTGTTTGTGGCCAAGAGGTCAAGTGTGTTTTCGCAACCATTTACAATTCGCGTGGGTTCGTGGACTAACTGCTCTAAATAATTTTCAGAGAATGCATTTAGGACAATCTCGGAAGACGTTTTGTGCCTACCACCGGTTTTGAACAAGTATTTTTGCCAACATACCGAGGGTAGGTTGAAGTCCCCACCAACTATAACCGTATCAGTGGGGTATTTATTTGTTACGAGACTCAAACTTTCTCTGAACTGTTCCGCAACTGTATCGTCGGAGTCTGGGGGTCGGTAGAAGGAGCCAATTATTAACTTAATTCGGCTGTTAAGTATAACCTCCACCCACACCAATTCGCACAGAGTATCTACTTCGACTTCACTACAAGATAAACCACTACTGACAGACACCAACACTCCACCACCAATTCTGCCTAATCTATCTTTCCTGAACACCGTCTGAGACTTCGTAAAAATTTCTGCAGAACCATACTGTGTACTCATTAGACTGTTCATTCCGTTCAGCAGATCATTTAATTCTTCTTCACTTTCAATCAGGATAGCAATGTCATCAGCGAATCGTATCATTGATATCCTTTCACCTTGTATTTTATTTCCACTCCTGAACCTTTCTTTTATTTCCATCATTGCTTCCTCGATTTACAGATTGAAGAGTAGGGGCGAAAAGCTACAGCCTTGTCTTACTCCCTTCTTAATACGAGCACTTCGTTCTTGATCGTCCACTCTTATTATTCCCTCTTGGTTGTTGTACATATTGTATATGACCCGTCTCTCCCTATAGCTTACCCCTACGTTTTTCAGAATCTCGAACAGCTTGCACCATTTTATATTGTCGAACGTTTTTCCAGGTCGACAAATCCTATGAACGTGTCTTGATTTTTCTTTAGCCTTTCTTCCATTATTAGCCGTAACGTCAGAATTGCCTCTCTCGTGCCTTTACTTTTCCTAAAGCCCAACTGATCGTCACCTAGCGCATTATCAATTTTCTTTTCCATTCTTCTGTATATTATTCTTGTAAACAGCTTCGATGCACGAGCTGTTAAGCTGATTGTGCGATAATTCTCGCACTTGTCAGCTCTTGCCGTCTTCGGAATTGTATGGATGATGCTTTTCCGAAAGTCAGATGGTATGTCGCCAGACTCATATATTCTACACATCAACGTGAATAGTCGTTTTGTTGCCACTTCCCTTAATGATTTTAGAACTTCTGATGGAATGTTATCTATCCCTTCTGCCTTATTTGACGGTAAGTCCTCCAAAGCTCTTTTAAATTCCGATTCTAATACTGGATCCCCAATCTCTTCTAAATCGACTCCTGTTTCTTCTTTATCGCATCAGACAAATCTTCACCCTCATAGAGGCTTTCAATGTATTTTTCCACCTATCTGCTCTCTCCTCTGCATTTAACAGTGGAATTCCCGTTGCACTCTTAATATTACCACAGTTGCTTTTAATGTCACCAAAGGTTGTTTTGACTTTCCTGTATGCTGAGTCTGTCCTTCCGACAATCATATCTTTTTCGATGTCTTCACATTTTTCGTGCAGCCATTTCGTCTTAGCTTCCCTGCACTTCCTATTTATTTCATTCCTCAGCGACTTGTATTTCTGTATTCCTGATTTTCCCGGAACATGTTTGTACTTCCTCCTTTCATCAATCAACTGAAGTATTTCTTCTGTTACCCATGGTTTCTTCGTAGGTGCCGTATTTTTACCAATGTTTTCCTTCCCAACTTCTGTGATGGCCCTTTTTAGAGACGTCCATTCCTCTTTAACTGTGTTGCCTACTGCGCTATTCCTTATTGCTGTATCTATAGCGTTAGAGAACTTCAAACGTATCTCGTCAATCCTTAGAACTTCCGTATCACACTTCTTTGCATATTGATTCTTCCTGACTAATGTCTTGAACTTCAGCCTACTCTTCATCACTACTATATTGTGATCTGAGTCTATATCTGCTCCTGGGTACGCCTTACAATCCACTATCTGATTTCGGAATCTCTGTCGGACCATGATGTAATCTAATTGAAATCTTCCCGTATCTCTCGGCCTTTTCCAAGTATACCTCCTCCTCTTGTGATTCTGGAACAGGGTATTAGCTATTACTAGCTGAAACTTTTTACAGAACTCAATTAGTCTTTCTTCTCTTTCATTCCTTGTCCCAAGTCCATATTCTCCTGTAACCTTTTCTTCTACTCCTTCCCCTACAACTGCATTCCAGTCGCCCATGACTATTAGATTTTCGTCCCCATTTACATACTGCATTACCCTTTCAATATCCTCATACACTTTCTCTATCTGTTCATCTTCAGCCTGCGACGTCGGCATGTATACCTGAACTATCGTTGTCGGTGTTGGTCTGCTGTCGATTCTGATTAGAACAACCCGGTCACTGAACTGTTCACAGTAACACAGCCTCTGCCCTACCTTCCTATTCATAACGAATCCTATACCTGTTATACCATTTTCTGCTGCTGTTGATATTACCCGATACTCATCTGACCAGAAATCCTTGTCTTCCTTCCACTTCACTTCACTGACCCCTACTATATCTAGCTTTAACCTTTGCATTACCCTTTTCAGATTTTCTAGTTTCCCTACCACGTTCAAGCTTCTGACATTCCACGCCCCGACTCGTAGAACATTATCCTTTCGTTGATTATTCAATCTTTTTCTCATGGTAACCTCCCCCTTGGCAGTCCCCTCCCGGACATCCGAATGGGGGACTATTCCGGAATCTTTTGCCAATGGAGAGATCATCATGACACTTCTTCAACTACAGGCCACATGTCCTGTGGATACACGTTACGTATTCCTACGAGAGTGAAAGCTGTCATCAAGGCTAAGGGTGGGCCAACACCATAATGAATTCCAGAATTACCTATGGAGGGCGCCACGAGCTTGTAAGTCATTTTAAGCCATGTGTCCGGATACTTTTGATTACATATGTAAGTAATTACAACGCCAGACATTGTGCATGTATCCAAATTGTGGGTAAAAGGAAATCAGCGGTAAGATTGTTTAAAATTTACTAACGGCTTTCGCGCATCACCCATACAACCAACCTCAGAACCAAAAAGAATAATAATTATCCGTTACGTACATTTAAACTTAACTCATGTCCATGATCTAAAAAACTGACAAAATTATCATAATGCAAATAAACATTAAAAAAGTCTTTTTTTCCTTTATCGGTATGCATGTGACCGCATATGTAACTAATAAGTTCCAAAACGCCGAGCCTAAAAACAGGATTTTTCAGTGTTCATGTCCCGGTATCTATTGGTGATAAAAAGGTAGGATGAAGTGTTTTGGATAGTTCTTGGGCTAGGGACTATTAGCCTATCGAACAGTAGGATCGTGTTAGTGTCGCTACCCTACAGTACAGGGACAAAGTGCGAATATTACACATTTCCTCCTGCTTACGCAAATGCTGGAAATCGTATAGTTCTTGATGTTGCCTACGTTGGGCTTAATCAAACGGAGTCACCATTAGTTCATGGGATATTCGTCGGAAAACCCCACAAAGACGGTTTTTAATACTTTTTTTGCTGTCACCAGCGGACCAAAACTTAGCCGAGGATTCCAAAACGGCTTTGTACAGCAAATGGCTGAAACGTCTGCTATATATTTCTTAGATTACGAGCAGATTTTAAAATTTTCTTGATATCCTTAGCCTTTTCGAAGATACGAGCTTCAAAGTTACCCTTCCTCTACATGTAAAATCCGGTATGAAGCGAAATCTAAATAAGAAATAAACGCAGCAAATTGCTCTCTAGCACTTATCTAGAAGATCCATCTGTACGCGTCTAAAATCCTTTACCCGTTTTCAAGAAACACCCTAAAACATTGTTTTTTGGGTACCAAAACCCAGCCGATGCTTCCGAGATGGCTACGCCCAGCAAAGTGCTGTAATTTTTATGATGCATTACTAAGATTCCGATCTCGAACAGTCTTAAAAACTTTCTTCATATCTTCACCCGTTTTCGAGATGCAGAGGTTCAAAGTAACCCTACTTGTACACGTAAAATACGGACGTAAAGTCGGGTGTGGGGCGAAAACACAGTTGGTAAAGTGACGTGGCACTGAAACATATCCTGTAAAGTATTTCCGTTATCATCTGAGAACTCTATGCAATAGTACTGAAGCACATAAAATTTTTATTGCACTTACAATCCAGTCTGAGGTGTAAAATTAATTTATCCCTATTTCAATTCCACGTAAATAAACTGCAAATTTTCACTGACCAATACATTTCTTTCACACGATTTACATGCCGTGATGCAGCAGGGCAATGAAGTGGTTCAAATGGCTCTGAGCACTATGGGACTTAACTTCTGAGGTCATCAGTCCCCTAGAACTTAGAACTACTTACAGCTAACTAACCTAAGGACATCACACACATCCATGCCCAAGAACTATCCAAAACACTTCATCCTACCTTTTTATCACCAATAGATACCGGGACATGAACACTGAAAAATCCTGTTTTTAGGCTCGGCGTTTTGGAACTTATTAGTTACATATGCGGTCACATGCATACCGATAAAGGAAAAAAAGACTTTTTTAATGTTTATTTGCATTATGATAATTTTGTCAGTTTTTTAGATCATGGACATGAGTTAAGTTTAAATGTACGTAACGGATAATTATTATTCTTTTTGGTTCTGAGGTTGGTTGTATGGGTGATGCGCGAAAGCCGTTAGTAAATTTTAAACAATCTTACCGCTGATTTCCTTTTACCCACAATTTGGATACATGCACAATGTCTGGCGTTGTAATTACTTACATATGTAATCAAAAGTATCCGGACACATGGCTTAAAATGACTTACAAGCTCGTGGCGCCCTCCATAGGTAATTCTGGAATTCATTATGGTGTTGGCCCACCCTTAGCCTTGATGACAGCTTTCACTCTCGTAGGAATACGTAGCGGTCGCGCGGTTCCAGACCGTAGCGCTTAGAACCGCTCCGCCACTCCGGCCGGCGGCAATGAAGTGGTCCAAGGAAAAAATGCTCTTATCGGAGCTCACAAGATGTGAATATGTTTCTGTTTATTTAAAAAGACTAATACTGAATAGTACGGTATCACCTACCTCATTCTACCTCCGTCAGCACTTTTAAAAGTTTTCCAAAAATTTTGGCAAGCCATCACATTCATGATTTTTATTCTGAGAGAGAAGGAAACAGTGGCAGTGGCAAAGAGACAAAAAAGTAATAATTATTGGAAGTAGACAGTCCAATAAAGTAGACAGTGTCTGTATTATAGACAGAGGGAAGTAGACAGGGTGAGAGAAAGACAGGGACACAGTAGGAAAAGAGTAAAGGAGACTATCCCGGGGGGGGGGGGGGGGGAGGTGGAGGAGGAGGAGGAATAAATAGAAAGTGGCAGTGGGTGAGAGCCAGTGCCAACGAGAGACAGAGTCTACGACAATGACTACGAGGAAGGGAGAGATAGTGACGGTGAGAAGAGACAGTAAGAGTAAAAAGAAAAGAGGTATTAGCAGTAAGAGAGAGCAGGAGGAAGACAGGGACAGTGAGAGGGGACAGTAGTAGCAGGACAGAACGAAGGGGACTGCGGCTGTGACACAGGAGACAAAGACGGGGACAAAGAGATAGTGACAATCAGTTGGGCGGGATGAGTGAGCAAGAAAGGGAAACCGATAGTGGATGGGTGTGAGTGACTTACAGCGATGAACTAGTGTGTATGAGCGAGTTACCTTTAGGGGAGATCGTGGGAGTTTGAGGTGAATTGCACGTTAAAAAGCAGGCAGCTTTTCAGTCAGAGTCTTTTAAATAAACAGGAACGTATTCCCATTTTTTGTGCTCCCATAGGACAATTTGTCTGCTGCTTGTTATTAGATCCTCACTAAAAATTCGTATAATAGCTTACACACCTTTATGTCTTCTGTTGCTTAAAGAGTTTCAGTGTTGGTTGATACAGCATTTCCAGAGGACATCAGACGCTGTATCTTAATGCTGCCGGAAACATATACAACACCGTCAGTGCCTCTTTTCCGTGGCACCTGTGAATACTGTGTGGGTACTGTGGTGTTGTAGTGTTAGTGATTCGTTTGTCCCCGCATCGACGATAACATGGCGCTTAGGATACCTGTACGTGCACCCTCTGTTCTGACTTCGCGGGCAGTAACTGTGTTGAATTTGGAGGTGAACGGTGTTTAAAACATTCATGTCCCGCGAACGAGCAGATACTTCAACAATTTGAACGGGATCGCATTCTGGGCGTATCGGAAGCTGGATGGTCGTGTTGCGCACAATGTATCGGTATGTATTGTTGTTTTCAGTTGTGCTCTGTGCAATATTCCCGCACCTGAAGAACAGGTTCTGGACTTCTGCGTAGTACAAACACGCGTCCGGATCAGCACACTATGGAAGCGGCTGTTGCCAACCGAAGACCATCCAAGGACGAACTCCGGGATAATGTTGCACCTACTGTGCCACTGAGAACCTGTGGCAATCGTCTGCTTGCAAAAGAACAAAAATCACGTGCAATTGTCAAATTCGATCGAAATCTCTAACAGCAGTGTAACTTAAGATGTTATTTTATTTTATTTTGAAGGCTACCAGTTTCAGCATTCCACTATGTCATCTTCAGGCCCCACATGCGTCTCTCCAAATGAATGAAAATGTCATATTGTGCCATAAATCACTGGACGTGAATTCAATCGTGCTTCACACGAGGACTTGATAGTTGCTATCAAGTGTCGCCTAGGTGCCAGTTGCTTCATCGATTACTCTGAAGGCCCACCAGGTGTTCTCAAAATGTTCAAATGTGTGTGAATACCTAAGTGACCAAACTGCTGAGGTCATCGGTCCATAGACTTACACAATACTTAAATTAACTTAACGCTAAGGACAACACTCACACCCTTGCCCGAGGGAAGACTCGAACCTCTGGCAGGAGGGACCGCACGATTAGTGACATGGCGCCACTCCGCGCAGCTCCAGGTGTTCTACTCAAGAAATTTTTGACATCTTCTAGGCAATGAGTGTATATCCTTAAACCCCACCCTTGAGCTGTACAGGTTGCTGTTTTCTCTGCAGTTGACCTAAGTTGGTCGGTTGTTAGGTTTAACCTTTGCGTCTGTCGGCCACCTCTAGTGTTGTTCTGGGTCTCCGTAATATCTGTCTTGAGTCCGATACGACCGTGTAGGGGTTGCAGGATTTGGTTTCTGTCCTTTACCTTTTGAGCCCCTGGTAGCTTAGTGCTTCCGCAAAATCGAAAGTTAACACACGCATTATTGCGTCATAGTTTTGCCGTAGTGATGGCCACGCCTCCCTTAAAAGACGTGTTTCATCTTGTTACGAGAATAAGTGATTTTACTGAGGGATACTGTTTGTTTGTCACCTGAAAATTGGCTATCAGTCTCCACACAACTTATTCAACGACATCACCAAAACGTAAGATTTTTTTCGCTTTTTTCCTGGAGTAGAGAAACACTCAGAGCTAACGGTAACTACTTTCTCGCTCATCAGTCCCCTAGAACTTAGAACTACTTAAACCTAACTAACCTAAGACCTAAGGACATCACACACATCCATGCCCGAGACAGGATTCGAACCTGCGACCGTAGCGGTCACGCGGTTCCAGACTGAAGCGCCCAGAACCGCACGGACCAGCAGCAACCTGAACTCTTTACAGAATACTTTTTAATTGGATTTTTATCCCCTCTTTTGCCTCTTCCGACATAAATTCATTATATTGTAAACAGTCTCTCGTACCTGGCTGAGACTGCGATGCCTTGCTGTGTATAGAAGTATCGTCACTAGACAGGCACTAGTCGCCACACGACAGAGGAATTAGTGCCCCCTGACCCCCCCCCCCCCCCTCCAACCGCCTTCCGGGCAAACGAAATGATCTCGCCCAACAGTCCCGGCGAAAATTCGTCACTTCGCACGGATCACCGTAATCTGCGCGCACTGTAACTAGGATCAACCTATAGCAAAACATTCTGATTGTTGGAAAAAATCCCTCTTACATTTGAAATAGTATGTGGTTTGTCGGGCTTGCTTGAATTGTGCAGAGGCTAACGTGAGAATGTCGGACAGCTGGCCAGCCGTTGCAGCGACAGAGCGACGTATCAAAGCGTAATCAGACCAAGAAGCGCAGCGGCAGCCTCAACGGGCGATCCTTGCGCCAGCAGTGGCTACATACAGTACAGTAGAGGCAGGGGGCAGGGGGCACCCTCGCCTCGGCGTAATGAAGTAGTGGGGTGCGGCCGCATTGTGACTGGGGAGCGGCGTGCTGGGGGTGTTTAACCCACCCTCAATTTCCCGGTCGGCGGCCGCCCAATGGGGCAGATTTAGCGGCGGCATTGTTGTCATTGTTGCGGCCCCGCCATTTATCATGGGCGCGAGTGACAGCCGCCGCGACGCCACCTGCCGGCGGCGAAACTGATATCCGCCCACCCCACGGCTGACACCCCTCACCCCACACCGAGGCCCGCAGCCCGCGTTCACAACAACTAATGCACTGGCAACGCCGGACAAACACGATGCTGTGCTATCCAGCGCGACACCTTCAGAGAAGCGACTACGATTGTCGCTGAAACTCCTGGTTTCCGGTTATAACGTTTTTTTTTTTTTCATGTCGAATTTAACCTGGTTTTAATAAATCGCCCAAAGTAACTGAGTTATGAAATTACCGATTTTCGGTTTTTTATTTCCGTTATTTCCAGTAACAAAAAAGTAATGAAAGAGTCCCTCAGAGTTTTTCGTGATACGTTTCAAGATACCTAGAATCAAAATATCGAATAAAATAGATAATTGACAGAAATATTAGAAAATTTTTCGAAATATAATAAGGTATTGAACCCCCAAAAATTGTCTTAACCTATTTAACCCAATTTTTGAAACTCTGCTCAACAATCCTGTCGTAATCGAGGACCATTCAAGTACTGGCTCATTACGAACAGTCATTGCCGCGGGGTGAAAACTAAGGGTCGAGAACACTGTTTCTCGCCGCGCCGGGTAGCCTAGAGGTCTATGGCGTCCTGTCACGGTTCGCGCGGCTCCTCCCGTCGGAGGTTCGAGTCTTTGTGTTGTCCGTAGCGTAAGTTAGTTTAAGTTAGATGTAAGTGGTGTGTAAGCTGAGGGGACCGATGACCTCAGCAGTTTGGTCCCATAAGGTCTTACCACAAATTTCCAATTTCCAATGTTTCTCATTTTATGTTATCCGTTTCCAGATAACGGAATACTATGTAGACACAGGCAGCAGACTAGTTTTATTATAAACAATGAAATGTCGTCTGACTAGGGTCTCCCGTCGGGTAGACCGTTCGCCTGGTACAGGTCTTTCGATTTGACACCACTTCGGCACTTGCGCGTTGATGGGGATGAAATGATGATGATTAGGACAACACAACACCCAGTCCCTGAGAGGAGAAAATCTGCGACCCAGCCGGGAATCGAAACCGGACCCTGAGGATTGACATTCTGTAGCGCTGACCACTCAGCTACCGGGGGCGGACATTATAAACAATGAAACAGTTGTTAACTTTTTAACTTATTACTGTAGGCGTCACATGTTTATCTTTCATTATTTCATGGAACTGGTAGACAAATAATAAATTTTTCTGTAAAATTTTTAGCGTTCTTTTTCTTTAATTATATATAATGAAAAACTCGTTTTGTACCCAAAGATATTTACTTACGTTTTTAACAGAAATTTGAATACTGTTGTTTTTCTGGTAAAATAAAAAGGTTATTTCAAAAAACAAAAATGAACAAATCAGATAGCAGGCAAAACATAACATTTACAAGAAACAATTACGTGAGATTATTTAATATTTCAGTAATGAATTAAACTCATGGTCAGTGTCTACTGTCCAATCCATTCATAAATACTTACTCTATAGTGGACGTCGATTCAGCAGAAACAGTATCATTTAAAGACGATACCAAAGCTTCAGAAGCCACAGGATTTCCTACATACGATAAACATTTTTGGATTACAAATAACAAGCCTGTGAAACACCCTCGACTCTGCTCCCAAACGCGGAAGTAGCACTGCTTCTGGGCAGTAAAGTACAACGACTGCCTTATTGTCTCAACAACGCTTTATCGATTCATTTGTGAAATGGTTTTTCTCTTTTATAATTGTCGAATAGTTACTGAAATAGCAATGATCGCTTTCACCATTTTCTATAATAACCCAACATTTCAAAGAATCAGAAATTGCACGAAAAATCATAACTCGTTTATGAAAACGTTTCATTTAAAAAGCAAAAATTTTAGCACCACTGCTATAGCAAAATTAGACACCGAAATTTTACCCCGTTATTAGTAAAACATAAATAAACCTGTTATGACTGAGACTGAGAAATAAACTAAACTAAACTCGCCCGATCAGGCCACGCAGGCTCAACATTATCAACCGGCCGCCGTGTTATCCTCAGCCCACAGACATCACTGGATGCGGAGATGGAGGGACGTGTGGTCAGCACTCCGATCTATCGGCCGTATGTCAGGTTACGAGACCGGAGCCGCTGCTTCTCAGTCAAGCAACTCCTCAGTTGACACTAAACAAATACCGAAATATATCAGTTGTTCAGAAATAAAATACCGTTATCGGTTTTAACGGTTCGGTTTTTCCCATCCCTACTTGAGAGTACATGAGTCACTAAGAAACCTAGGAGAAAATTTTCATCGACTGTCAATAATCGGGCACCCATTGAAACACTTTTACAGCCGAAGTTATGCGTCCCGATGCTGTAACCCACTCAGGTATCACGCGGAAAACGAAGTGCTCAATTTTGTCGTGTTGTTGCAAGAAATACATCTACATCTACATCTACATGACTACTCTGCAATTCACATTTAAGTGCTTGGCAGAGGGTTCATCGAACCACAATCATACTATCTCTCTACTATTCCACTCCCGAACAGCGAGCGGGAAAAACGAACACCTAAACCTTTCTGTTCGAGCTCTGATTTCTCTTATTTTATTTTGATGATCATTCCTACCTATGTAGGTTGGGCTCAACAAAATATTTTCGCATTCGGAAGAGAAAGTTGGTGACTGAAATTCCGTAAAAAGGTCTCGCCGCGACGAAAAACGTCTATGCTGTAATGACTTCCATCCCAACTCGTGTATCATATCTGCCATACTCTTTCCCCTATAACGTGATAATACAAAACGAGCTGCCTTTTTTTGCACCCTTTCGATGTCCTCCGTCAATCCCACCTGGTAAGGGTCCCACACCGCGCAGCAATATTCTAACAGAGGACGAACGAGTGTAGTGTAAGCTGTCTCTTCAGTGGACTTGTTGCATCTTCTAAGTGTCCTGCCAATGAAACGCAACCTTTGGCTCGCCTTCCCGACAATATTATCTATGTGGTCCTTCCAACTGAAGTTGTTCGTAATTTTAACACCCAGGTACTTAGTTGAATTGACAGCCTTGAGAATTGTACTATTGATCGAGTAATCGAATTCCAACGGATTTCTTTTGGAACTCATGTGGATCATCTCACACTTTTCGTTATTTAGCGTCAACTGCCACCTGACACACCATACAGCAATCTTTTCTAAATCGCTTTGCAACTGATACTGGTCTTCAGATGACCTTACTAGACGGTAAGTTACAGCATCATCTGCGAACAGTCTAAGAGAACTGCTCAGATTGTCACCCAGGTCATTTATATAGATCAGGAATAGTAGGGGTCCCAGGACGCTTCCCTGGGGTACACCTGATATCACTTCAGTTTTACTCGATGATTTGCCGTCTATTACTACGAACTGCGACCTTCCTGACAGGAAATTACGAATCCAGTCGCACAACTGAGACGATACCCCATAGCTCCGCAGCTTGATTAGAAGTCGCTTGTGAGGAACGGTGTCAAAAGCTTTCCGGAAATCTAGAAATACAGAATCAACTTGAGATCCCCTGTCGATAGCGGCCATTACTTCGTGCGAATAAAGAGCTAGCTGCGTTGCACAAGAGCGATGTTTTCTGAAGCCATGCTGATTACGTGTCAATAGATCGTTCCCTTCGAGGTGATTCATAATGTTTGAATAGTTGTGGTTTATGCAGTTGTTATCATTATCAACGAACACAAAATAACAGTAGGGGAAAGAAGCAATCGAAGGAACACAACAAGTTGTTTCGTTTTCTTGACAAAACATTTCGTGTGTAACATGAGCAATTTTTCAGATATTTCTGGTATGTCATTGACGTTAGATTGCTGGAGCGGTCTGAAACTATTTATGTGTGTTTAACGTCTGTGGTCAGTGTGCAGAAGTCGATAAATTTCTTCTATCGTGATTTTTTCTCCTGTGGTTGCAAAATGTCAAAATCCGTGTCATTTATACAAGCTTCATCATGTCGCCTATTTAGGTTGCGACGTCAGTTACCACTAACAGTTAAGATACCAGTGACGTTTAGGAATATACGGATATACTGAGAAAAGACCGACACGTTTATGGACAGATTTCTTACGCAAAACATGAAAAAAAAATTCTAGAAAGGATGGGCTCCAAAATGCATTCCTTTAAGATCTATGAGAACTTTTTCATCGTCGATACTATGAAATATATCTCTTCTACTTCAAGCGCTTTGCTTTTCATATTTTGGGAGGAGATAACCTGGAATATAGCAACAGTAAAATATGCAGTAAACGTGGGCTCTAAAATGCATACTTTAAGAGGTGTGAGATGTGTTTCACACATTTAATTATCATTTCATTCTAAGAGAGCTGCATGGCCATCTTCATATAGTTAATGCTAACAGGCCATTGACCTTCTTCTGTGCTGGATGCACACGCATTGCCCGAAATCGTACGGGACTCGGTAAGAGTGTCTGCCGCGAGTAATGAGTTGAAACGTCCCCATAGAAAAAATATACATGACTGTGCTGATAAACCTCTTATGTTATTTGATTTTCAAACAGCTGAGCAAAACTGAACTGAACGTACTCAGACATTCACTAAAGTGACACACAATATTTTTTAGCGCAACGCAATCTGACTTTTAATAATCCCTTCAAAAGAATGGCTCTGACTAAATTAACCTACAAGTTTCACAAATAAATTACCTCACAAAAATCTTCGTTACTCGAACTACTCAATACAGCGAGCGCCACTACTGCCAGCTAAATAAAAGATTCAAACTACTGAAGGCACTAACTACTGATAGGCATAGTTAGCAAATGAAAGATTTTGATGAAGAACAAACAATGTATTTACCTTAATAGTGTTCAAAAGTTATAATATGTATATCAGTTCATGATATCCAGTCCTACAAATTTACTCCCTCTGATGGACACCCATCCAGATCATCCGTTCTCAAGACTCCGCCATCTCTCTCCCCACATCCACCACTGCTGGCGGCTCACCTCCAACTGCGCAACGCTACGCGCTGTTAACAGCCAACTGCCCAACACTACAATAGCCAACAACAATGCAAAACAGCCACAGACTGCACACACCACAGCCAGTGATTTTCATACAGAGCGCCACGTGGCGTTGCCAATAAAAAAACCTATACAGCCCACTTACAGAGTGTAATGGGAAGGGGCACTACGAATGTAGTGTGTCATTAAGTTGGGAATGTGGGTCTCACGGGGAGCGTGCAACGGATAAATCCCTGCAGTCGCACTATCCTCTGTGTCTCAGTGGCTCAGCTGGATTGAGCGTCTGCCATGTAAGCAGGTGATCCCGGGTTCGAGTCCCGGTCAGAGCACACATTTCAACTGTCCCCGTTGATGTATATCAACGCCTGTCGACAGCGTAGGGTCTTGATTTAATTATCATTTCATTCTAAGAGAGCTGCATGGCCACCGATGGTATCTGTCCTTTTGGACATGTCCGAAAGAACAGATATCATCTTCATACCGTAGTCTAAGCTCACTTACGATAGTCTACAGTAACCTACGGCAGTTTTACAACTATAGCTGCGGCACTTTGCTTTCGCTACTCTAGCAGCCTGCAGCGACTCCGTGGCTGCGGCATTTTAATGTGTACAAGGACTGCTGACGTGTACCTGCAAACAAATAAAAAAATAATTCCGTACCTGTATATTGTCAAGGAGTTTAATTAAACGTTTATTTAAGCCCATAATAGAACAACATCTTGCGAAATAAGGAAAATCATTAAATCTTTGAAAAATAAATGTTCTGTTGGTGTAGATGACATCTTGTTAGAGCAATGGAGAGCAGTTATAGCCGATGTTCTCAGTCACATATGTAATGGGTTACTAACTCAGGGTGTTTTCCCAGAGAGGTCAAAATATGCCATTGTAAAACCTCTCTAGAGAAAAGGGGACACCACAGATAACAATAATTACTGACCAATATCCTTGCTTACAGCTTTTTCAAAAATCGTCGAAAAAGTAATGTACTTCATAGTGGTTAGTCATCTCAACGGTAATGGGATAATTAATAAATTGCAGTTCGGATTTAAAAAATGCTGTTCCACTGAGACAGCAATATTCAATTTCACTGCCAACATAATAGAGTCTTCAAATAGTAAAATGTCACTAATAGGAATTTTCTGTGACTTATTGAAAGCATTTGATTGTGTAAACCATGACATTACATTACAGAAATTAGTTATATGTTATAAATGGAACAGCATATGTGTGCTTTAAGTCATATCTACAGAGCAGGAAGCAAAAAGTTTCTCTATATGTTTTAAGTGATTTAAGGAAGTTTGCCACTTCATCCAACTGGGATAAAACTACATTAGGTGTTCCACAGTGTTCGATCATGGGTCCTCTTCTGTTCTTGATATATTTGAATGACCTCTCTTCTTATCTGAAACAATAAGCTAAACCGAGACTCTTTGCTGATGATACAAGCATCATTATTAATCCAGTAAAAGAAACTCCAATAGAAATTGATGCAAATAATTTCTTTGGTAAAGTTATTAATTGGTTTTCTGTGAATGGTCTTTCTCTGAACTTAGAATGAACACAGTACACTCAATTTTTTGTTGCAAGGTGTACAGTTCCTTAAATTAATATAACACGTCCACAGAAGTCAGTAGCCAGAGTAGGGCATACAAGGTTTTTGAGTGCATGTATAGATGAGAATCTTAATTGGAAAATTCATATTTTGGATCTTCTAAAGCGACTAGGTTCAGGAACTTTTGCAATCAGAATAATTGCCAAATTTGAGGGTGTAGAAATCATTAACCTAACATATTTCGCATTCTTTCACTCTCTGATGTCATACGAAATAATATTTTGGGCTAACTCAGCAGCCGGCCGCGGTGGCTGAGCGGTTCTAGACGCTGCAGCCCCAACCGCGCGACTGCTACGGTCGCAGGTTAGAATCCTGCCTCGTACATGGATGTGTGTGATGTCCTTAGGTTAGTTAGGTTTAAGTAGTTCTAAGTTCTAGGGGACTGATGACCTCAGATGTTAGGTCCCATAGCGCTCAGAGCCATTTGAACCACTCTGGTAACTCAACACTCAGGGAAAAAGTATACATTGCTCAAAATGGTTCAAACTGGCTCTGAGCATTATGGGACTCAACTTCTGAGATCATTAGTCCGATAGAACTTAGAACTAGTTAAACCTAACTAACCTAAGGACATCACACACATCCATGCCCGAGGCGGGATTCGAACCTGCGACCGTAGCGGTCCCGCGGTTCCGGACTGCAGCACCTAGAACCGCACGGCCACTTGAGCCGACACTGCTCAAAAGAAAGTGGTTAGAATAACATGTGGGGCTCACAGTAGCACATCCTGTAGACAGCTTTTTCAAAAGTTAGGAATTCTTACAACAACCTCACAGTACATTTACTCAGCAATGAATTTGTTCGCAATAACATGGACCAGTTTAAAACTAACATTGGTATTCATGGTTATAATAGCAGAAGACAGAAATACTTACAGTATCCTCTACTTAACCTATCTTTAGCACAGAAAGGGGTAAAGCATGTTGGTGTAGGACTTTTCGATAAATTCTCTCTCTCTCTCTCTATTCGTTTATTCTGATCCGGTCTTGGACTTTCTCCCGTAGACCTTCCAGGTTGGAACCTATTGCTTCTGTGATGCCATCGATCCATCTCATCCTCTGACGTCCTCTTCTTCTACTTCCTTCAGTCTTCCCCAGCATTAGTGCTTTTTTCCAGCGAGGTATGACTTCACATTGTGTGTCCAAAGTAGGTCAGCTTTTGTTTTAACATTAGACCTTCCATGGAGAAATCTGGTTTTATTTGCTCCAATATTGATCTGTTGGTTCTCTTTGTAGTCCATGGAACTCTAAGAAGTTTCCTCCGACACCACAATTCGAAGGAGTCAATTCTTCGCCGTTCAGCCTTTCTAATGGTCCAGGTCTCACATCCATACATCACAACTGGAAAGACCATAGCCCTCACAATACGGATCTTTGTTACTAATGTTATATCTACGGATCTTTGTTACTAATGTTATATCTCTGGACCTTATAACCTTGTCAAGGTTTGACATCACCTGTCCACCGACCAACAGGCGTCTCCGGATTTCATGGCTGCAGTCGCCATCAGCAGAGACCTGGGAACCGTCATCTAGCCTCGGATTCCTCATAACATGTTCTGCATACTTCGATAAGTTACCAGATGAAATAAAATGTCTGGCAGTAATAGCTTCACCGAGCGAGGTGGCGCAGTGGTATCACACTGGACTCGCATTCGGGAGGACGACGGTTCAATCCAGCTTCCGGCCATCCTGATTTAGTTTTTCCGTGATTTCCCTAAATCGCTCCAGGCAAATGCTGGGATGGTTCCTTTGAAAGGGCATGGCCGACTTCCTTCCCTGATTCTATGTGACCGATGACCTCGCTGTTTGGTCTCTTCCCCCAATCAACCCAACCCAACCCGCAGTAATAGCTTCAAAAGTAAATTGAAATCGTATCTCCTTGACAACTCCTTCTATACTATAGATGAATTCTTGAATATGAATAAATTAATCTATAGGAATTTTGTGCCATTTAAGAGAATAGAGTAGGTAATAAAAATTTTAAGCTTGTTGTTGTTGTGGTCTTCAGTACAGAGACTGGTCTGATGCAGTTCTCCATGCTACTCTAAGCTGTGCGAGCTTCTTCATCTACCAGTACCTACTGCAACCTACATCCTTCTGAATCTGCTTAGTGTATTCATCTCTTGGTCTCCCTCTACGATTTTTACGCTCCACGCTGCCCTCCAATACTAAATTGGTATTGCGTTGATGCCTCAGAACATGTCCTACCAACCGATCCCTTCTTCTGGTCAAGTTGTGCCACAAACTTCTCTTCTCCCCAATCCTTTTCAATACTTCCTCATTAGTTATGTGATATACCCATCTAATCTTCAGCATTCTTCTGTAGCACCTCATTTCGAAAGCTTCTATTCTCTTCTTGTCCAAAGTATTTATTGTCCATGTTTCACTTCCATATATGGCTACACTCCATACAAATACTTTTAGAAATGAATTCCTGACACTTAAATCTATACTGGATGTTAACAAATTTCTCTTCTTCAGAAACGCTTTCCTTGCCATTGCCAGTCTACATTTTATATCCTCTCTACTACGACCATCATCAGTTATTTTGCTCCCCAAATAGCAAAACTCCTTTACTACTTTAAGGGTCTCATCTTCTAATCTAATTCCCTCAGCATCACCCGACTTAATTCGACTACATTCCGTTATCCTCGTTTTGCTTTTGTTATTGTTCATCTTATATCCTCCTTTCAAGACACTGTCCATTCCGTTCAACTGCTCTTCCAAGTCCTTTGCTGTCTCTGACAGAATTATAATGTCATTGGCGAACCTTAAAGTTTTTATTTCTTCTCCATGGATTTTAATACCTACTCCAAACTTCTCTTTTGTTTCCTTGATTGCTTGCTTAATATACAGATTGAATAACATCGGAGATAGGCTACAACCATGTTTCACTCCCTTTCCAATGACTGCTTCCCTTTCATAACCCTCGACTCTTATAACTGCCATCTGGCTTCTGTGCAAATTGTAAATAGCCTTTCGCTCCCTGTATTTTACCCCTGCCACGTTCATAATTTGAAAGAGAGTATTCCAATCAACATTGTCAAAAGCTTTCTCTAAGTCCACAAATGCTAGAAACGTAGGCTTTCCCTTCCTTAATCTAGCTTCTAAGATAAGTCGTAGGGTCAGTATTGCCTCACGTGTTCCAACATTCCTACGGAATCCTAACTGCTCTTCCCCGAGGTTGGCTTCTACTTGTTTTTCCATTCGTCTTTAAAGAATTCGCGTTAGTATTTTGCAGCTGTGACTTATTAAACCGATAGTTCGGTAATTTTCGCGTCTGTCAATATCTGCTTTCTTTGGGACTGGAATTATTATATTCTTCTCGCCTGTTTCATACATCTTGCTCACCAGATAGTAGAGTTTTGTCTGGACTGGCTCTCCCAAGGCCGTCAGTATTTGCAATGGGATGTTAAGCTTACAAAAAATAAAAAAAGAATCTTGATTCATGAGTGCATTTCTTATGCACTTGACATGTTCCACATCATAGCGATTACCGTGATATTGATCAATGGAACACATAACTAACTAACTAAGTAACTGACTAACTAACTGAAGTGAGCCCGGTGAAGACGTCGGCGTGTCAGCTGTGTGGGCGCGCCCATGCTCCTTCCTCCGCCCTACGTCCGCCAGCTGCCGCTGCCCGGCGCGCCGCCACGCGCCCACAAAAGCGCTCGTTGGCGCCGCCCTGGCCAGTTAGTCAGTAGGCGGCGCTGGCGCACGTGGCCGCTGCCCCGCCAGCAATAACAGTTTGCCGGCACAAAGAAGCAAGGGGTGCCGCCCTGACACGCGGCGCTCCCACGCGGCAGACGTGTCCGCCGGCCGGCAACCACCGCTGGGCCCAAGAGCTCCCGAATAGACGTACGCTAGGGTTGCCAGGTTATCAAACTAATAATACGGGAGATTTATGAAATGATCTCCAAAACAGTCGCATGACGGCAGGCCTTCATAAAATCTCTTACTTTATTAGTATAGGATTAGGCCTAGTATTTAACTAAAAAAATTAATATAATTGTTGCGTTCTACCAATCCACTAATATTGGAAGTTTGCCTATGCTTGCGTGTGCATGCAGATTAGGACCAGAGTGAAGCTCTGATGCATACCACACGCACGAGGGTGTATCACACGTCGGAGTCCCATCGTCAATGAACGCCTACGGATATCAGACCAGCCACTCCCCTGGGCAACAACTGTAAAATACCTGGGAGTGCATCTGGACGCCAAATTGTTGTATAGTCATCACATTATGGAGAAGAAGACGTCTAGCCTCAAAATGCTGGGAGCTCTCCTCCCATTTCTGAAGAGCTCATACCTCGGCCAACGCACGAAACTCCAGTTGTACCATGCCACAGTCGAACCATCTATTTTGTACGGATCGACCTCTTGGGGTACTACGTGTGCCACTAACTACAAGAAGTTACAGTTTGTATAAAGCAGATGCCTACGATGGATCATTGGAGCCCATTGGTGGATCCGAAATCATGACATTCATCGAGCCTTAAGCGAATCTTACCTCCCAGACAAGGTCAAGGAGAAGGCACGAACCTTATTTCCGAAGTTGGACATGATACGTGACGGTACACCACAACTCACCACAGTAGGTACGGTAGAACCCTTACGCAACTACAAATATAAAGTACCGAAGGCGATAGTATTTGAGCCTCCGTAAATGATATCCCTACGTAATTCTCCATAATTTAAGGACATATAGTCCTTTAGCACTTCTACACACGTTTTCAAACGCACACCAAAAGCAGCGAGTTAAAGGACCCTTCTTTTTGTCCAAACTAAAGCTGAAAGAAGAATACATAAATAAAGAGAAAATGTTTACCCCTTCCATTCCCTACGGAAGTAAAAATCAACGAAGTTGATCAGACTTCAGCACCACCACACAAAGAAAAAAAAAAAAAAAAGAAACGGGGGTGTACACCAGGACCGGCCAAACGCTGCATAGTGTGCCGACGTGCAGAAGTGCTGCACATGTGCGCACGTGTGCGACAGCGACATCTGTTATTAGACGTGTGTCCTAAATGAACAGCGGCGTCTCCACTTCCCTGTGGTACAAGCAAGAGCGCAACATATCCAGTTTCGTTTACCCCTGGTGACCGTAACTTTATCAGAGAAGTACTGAGAAATGGCAAGTACCGTGAAAAAGCAAAGGACGGGAGATCTATGTTCTCAGTCGTTTAAAAATGACTAGGACTTGCAATTCTTTTTTGTAGCCGTTGGTGAAAACTCACACTCTTTGCTGTGTCTCCGAATAATAGGCGTCCAGCATAAGTTTTCAATTGAAAGACATTACAGTACATATCACAAAGGCGAGTGTAATGTACGCAATAGTGAAGAACGGCAAGCAAAATTAAATGTCTTTAAGAAAATGGATGAGACACATCAACTCGATTTTACTGTACGTCATAGTAACTGACACTTCTTGAACTCTTAGTTTCTTGTGTTACATTTATGTCTGTTTTACTGTACGGTGTACAATGTACTGTTTTCAATTTTCCAGCATGACAACACACTAAATCTTCACTGCGAGCAAGTTTTAAAATCGCATTAAGAATTGCACAATCTGAGAAACCCTTTTCCGAAGGGGAGTTTGTGAAAGGGTGTCTGATTGATGCTGCAGAACTTGTGTGTCACACGAACGTCAGCAGGTTTCAAGAAATCAGTCTATCCAAACAAACAGTGACAAGACGTATCAGTGCTATGGCCGGCGATCTGCACAGGCAGCTAATAAATAATGCTAAATACTTTGTTGGTTTCCATGTTGCGCTCGATGAAGCAATAGATTTTACAGATACATCCCAGGTTGTGATATACATACGAGGTGTCGATAACGCACTTTGGTAACAGAGGAGCGACATCAGTGCGTAGAAACATGCACTACATGAACGCTAACGGCTGCGGCTTGCACGCTGTGACCCGGAAGTTGCACATGAGCAGGAGCACCGCACGCGTGCACAATTTCTGGTTGGCCTTGGTGTACACTGTTCATGAGCAAGGAAAGATGCTGAATTAATTTGGCCCCAGTGCAACCAGTCCATATTGTGCTGACTAATATTCACAGAAAGATAATTAAGAGACTGGTTATTATTCCCCTCCAAAATAATGACGGTAGGAATGCAGGGGAATTGTGTAGTACCGCAGAGAAAATTCTGACCAAGAGTATTCCCCCGTTCGGCCATCCTGATTTAAGTTTTTCGTGATTTCCCTAAATCGCTTCTGGCTAATCCCGGGATGGTTCCTTTGAATGGGAAGGGCCGACATCCTTCCCCACCCAATCTTCCCTACTTCGATGGGACCGATGACCTCGCTGTTTTGACCCCTCCCGCAAAATCAACCACCCAACCAACCAACCGAGAATATTACAAGACGAACGTGAGCATGAAATTCTAATATGAGCAGTGAAAAATGGTAACGTCTTTCCAGTCATCAACAGTCGAATGTCGGTGTTGATGGGCGCAGATGAGACGAAAAACGTCGTGTCGTGCAGTCATCAAGGGTAGACGAGTGGGACTTCGACTCTAAAAGTCCATATCGATGATGTTTCGTTGAATGGTTTGCATGCTGACACTTGATGATTGCCTATCATTGAAATCTGCAGCAGTTTGCGGAAGAGTAGCACTTCTGACACGTTGAACGATTCTCTTCAGTCGTCGTTGGTTTCGTTCTTGTAGCATCTTTCTTCGGCTGCAGCGATGTCGGACATTCGATGTTCTCAAATGGCTCAAATGGCTCTGAGCACTATGGGACTTAACATCTGAAGTCATCAGCCCCCTAGAACTAAGAACGACTTAAACCTAACTAACCTAAGGGCATCACACACATCCATGCCCGAGGCAGGATTCGAACCTGCGACCGTAGCGGTCACGCAGTTCCAGCCTGTAGCGCCTAGAACTGCACGGCCACTCCGGCCGGCTAATATGAGCAGTAACGAGAATCATAAGGGCCATAAGTTTTTGACAAATATTCGAACAAAAGCAGATAGAGGTCTTTATTAAAAATAAAGTATATTCAATTTAATTGTAATCTCAGCTAACGTGTCAGTGATCGAACACATATCCCACCCCGCCCGGTGTAGGCGCCTTGTCACGGTTCGTGCGGCTCTCCCCGTCGGAGGTTCGAGTCCTCCCTCGGGGATGGGTGTATGTGTTGTCTATAGCGTAAGGTAGTTTAAGTTAGACCACGTAGTGTGTAGGCTTAGGGACCGATGACCTCATCAGTTGGGTCCCATAAGACCTTACCACAAATTTCCAAATTTTATTGCTCGCGAAGCCCCCGCAGACAATGCCATAGGTAGCAGCGTCTGTCCTTTCTCCTCTCTCTCAGAAAAAACGCCTATTTGCACAACAGCGTCCACCCTCGTAAAGCGGTGTCTGGGGCGTCCGCTAAGCGACGATAGGTAACGTCAAAAAAAAAAAAAAAAAAAAAAAAAAGTGTTCAATGGCTCTGAGCACTACGGGACTTAACATCTTTGGTCATCAGTCCCCTAGAACTTATGACTACTTAAACCTAACTAACCTAAGGACATCACACACATCGATGCCCGAGGCAGGATGCGAACCTGCGACCGTAGCGTTCACGAGGTTCCAGACTGAAGCGCCGGCCGGCTGGTAACGTCAAACGGTGAGCCGCGGGCGACGTCTTAGGTGCCTGTTGTATGGCCGTTGATCTCGCTCATATTGGTATGGGTTGCAACTGCTCCAACTGGACCGGTCGGTGACTCGAAATGGTTATATTCGGGTACTTGGAGACCATTTGCAGCCATTCTTGAGGTTCACGTTTCCAAATAACTATGAAATTTTTATGGGTGGCAAAGCGCCATGCCACCGGTCCATGGTTGTTCTTGATAGGTTTGAAGGGCTTTCTGGACGATTCGAGCCAACGATTTGGCCATATAGAGAGCCAGACATGAATCCCAGAGAACATAATCGAGAGGTCAGTTCGTGTACAAAATCCTGGAAGGCTATAGGGGCAGCATGTCTCAATATTTCTGCGAAGACTTCCAACGATTTGTTGACTCCATGTGACGTCGAGTTACTGCACTACGCCGGGTTACAGGACGTCTGACACGATATTAGGAGGTACCCCATTACTGTTGTTTCTTCAGTGTATGTTGATTGGAAAGCCGTGTCGTGGTGTCGGCTGAGTGTAACATCGCGCTGTGCTCCGGTGTGCGCCGGACAGCCGGCGAGCAGCAACCAGTGGGCTGGACTGCAGGGCGGCGTGCATGCTCATTTGTTTGCACAGCCTTTTATCGTGCGGAATACGCGGCGCGCACGCGTTCCGCGAGTGTTCACGCATAATGCGGCGGCACTCCCCGCCCGGCACGTCGATCCAGGTCACTGTCCAGTGGGACCTTTGCACACTCAGGGCATCGGTCCCGAAATGTGCATTCCTGCACAGTGTACGAGCCTCAAATGCCGACGAGCCAGTGTTACAAATCGGTATTCATTACTTGGCCAGTTTACCGATGAGGTGCTTGCTTGAATGTGGTGGTTTTATCCTTATGGTGATGACAAACGGACCGTGCTTTCGACTGTCTGTGTTGAGCCTGCTGAGTTGAATGTGCTTCTGAACGCTCAGAAACGATGCGACTTGTGCCTCATCGTGGTACACGCGATGGCAGCGCTCTCCAGCGGCAGTTGTCTGCTTTATCTCGCTCACATATCACAAGTTTGTTTCCATAACGGACGAGCGAAAAATTAAAACGCTCGTGTAGTCCCTTGTCCCTATAACATGTCTGTAGTTCACTTTGTAAGTAGGCTGATTAGGTTTTTATATTGGTAATGACATGTAGCGCTCTATATGAAAATCACTGACTGTGCTGTGTGCAATCTGAGACTGGTCAGCATTGTCGCAATATTCGCATTCTGAAAAGCAGAAAATATGTCTTGACTAATTTGAGAAAACGGTGAGGACGCAAAAGCTGAATCTACAGTATTAGCAAGATTGTGTCCTGTCATTTCGGATTCCTGAGGCGAGCTGTTGCCGACCGATCGATCGATAATGCTTCCCTGTTCACTAATTGTTTCACTGCCTACACCATTATTTGCAGCCCGCTCCAGTTCCCTATGCACAATTACCAAATTACTACTTTGAACGTTAGTTAATTCGTTACACGGTGGCGCTAACACACTGCTTTGGTCTTCACTGTCATTTCTCAGTTTACTTTGGAGCTTAGTATTACGTTTTTCACACGCCATAATTGTCACAATATTTCACACGATAACACAGAAAAGCACAATTTGAAGAGCAAAAATAAGAAAACACTTTAACATAGAACTGAAAATAATATCTAGTTAATTGCAAGCGCAGCTGCGAAATACTTGGTGGAAATCTACATGCATGCCACAACTGTTTTACTATACAACAATGAAAAACTACAATTACAAAGGAAATTCTCTCTATAATTACGTGCTAGCAATAAACAATAGCTACACTAATTACACAAACTACAAGGAAAAAATCAGAAGATTCCAGTGAGGTATCCTCGGCTAAGGGTCGACGTATGAAACGTCTCCTTAGAAAAATTCTACATGACTGTGCTTAAACTGAGACACAATATTTTTAGCGCAACGCAATCTGACTTTCAATAATCCCTACAAAAGAATGGCCCTGACTAACATTAACCTATACCTTTCACAAATCACTTACCTCACAAAAATCTTCGTTACTCGAACTACTGCAATACAGCGAGCACCACTACTGCCAGCTAAATAAAACATTCAAACTACTGATAGGCATAGTTAGCAAATGAAAGATTTTGATAGAGAACAAACAATGTATTTACCTAATAGTGTTCAAAAGTGATAATATATATAGCAGTTCATGACACCCATTCTTACAAATGTACTATTTCTGATGGACACACGTCCTGATCATCCGCTCTCCAAACTCCGCCATTTCTCTCCCCACATCCACCGCAGCGCAACGCTACGCGCTGGTAACAGCCAATTGGCCAACACTACAATGGCGAATATTGCAACAATGCCGACCAGCCTCAGAATGCACACAGGACAGTCAGTGATTTTCATATAGAGCGCTACATGTCATTACCAATATAAAAACCTAAACAGCCTACTTACAACTTAAACAAAAACTTCAGTATCCATGAACATTTTATGAGGCAAAAATGGAAGTAGATAGCCCAGTAAGTAAGGACATCGGCTTATAAAAGTTCCATTATAGGAAGTGCTACAAAAATTAATAATAGTTCCTCACACAAGCTGAAAATTATATCATTATTCCTACTTTTTAGCAAAACCTAACGTCATTCTCACTTGATGACTAGTCCTGTTCAGTAGCACAATCGTTACAACATATGAAATACAACTCTTCAGCCGCACGGGGTAGCTGCCCGGTCTTATCACCTTGCCACGGTTTGCGCTTTGCGCGACTCACCCTGTCGGAGGTTCGAGTTCTCCCTCGGGCATGGGTGTGTGCGTTGTCGTCAGCGTAAGTTAGTTTAAGTAAGATTAAGTAATGTATAAGGCTAGGGACCGATGACTTCAGCAGTTTGGTCCCACAGAAACTTACCACCAAAATTTTCACACATCTTGAAACAAGAAAGTGTAAAATATCTTGCTGCAGGTTGTGTAAGCTATGTTGTACACAAAGCTAATAGAAAAAACTTACTTCTCAGAAACAGCTCACACATATTTCCCACAACATCAAATATTATACAATAATACTGATATCAAATTAATGAAAAACAATCAGAACGTATTAGAAAGCGCGAAGGTAAGTAAAAACGGCTTGATCCAGTGAGAGGCGAAACAGCACCACATAATCTGTTACGTTACAGTTCTGCATCTCAACTTATTACACTTCATCGACCTTGAATGAGTTATAATCACATTTTTCATCTTACCATTTTAAGTAGGCTGTTTAGGCTCTTATATTGTTAACGCCACCGCCACGTAGCGCTCTGTATGAAAATCACTGGCTGTGCTGTGTGCAGTCTGTGGCTGGTTTGCATTGTTGTTGGCTATTGTAGTGTTGGGCAGTTGGCTGTTAACAGCGCGTAGCGTTGCGCAGTTGGAGGTGAGCCGCCAGCAGTGGTGGATGTGGGGAGAGAGATGGAGGAGTTTTGAGAGCAGATGATCTGGACGTGTACCCATCAGAGACAGAGACAGTACATTTGTAAGAATTGGATGTCATGAACTGCTATACATATTATGACTTTTGAACACTATTGAGGTAAATACATTGTTTGTTCTCTATCAAAATTTTTCGTTTGCTAACTATGCCTATCAGCAGTTAGTGCCTTCAGCAGTTTGAATGTTTTATTTATCTGGCAGTAGTGACGCTCGCTGTATTGCAGTAGTTCGAGTAACGAAGATTTTTGTGAGGTAAGTGATTTGTGAAAGGTATAGGTTAATGTTAGTCAGATTGCGTTGCGCTAAAAACATTGTGTGTCAGTTTAAGCACAATCATGTGTATTTTTTCTAAAGGGACGTTTCATATCATGACCTGAAAGCTTTAATGATTGATATTAATTAACTGGCATTTAACTGTATCAGCTGTATTAATAACAATGCGCTTCTGATGGATCCTCAATGTCCCGTTGCGTTCAAAGGGCCTAAGTTCATAACACGCAAGTTACAATAATTATTTAACCACCAATAAGACGTTCCCTCTCATTTTACTACAACAAATTTCAGAATTAACTAAGGGTTTCCAAAAGACACTCAATTCGCTGGTGCTTGGAAACAGCATATATAGATTTGTGCTTCGACTGAAAGCCAATTCGGCACCTCGCGACGCCGTACTGAGGAGAGATGGCGCCATGTGACGTAGCTGGCGTTCTTCCATCTCACTGGTCTATGCTAAAGCGCACGAGCAGAATAGCTGACATAAAATATATTGCTCTGCTCGTTTGGGAAGATTCCTCAATGTGTCTTCTCCACACTAGGACGTCAGAAACTTGGGACGTTCAACACTCAACTTTCAAATGCTCGGTCCTTGTGCCAATGACTCTACACCTTGGCATTACGCGCCTCTCGATAGTTCAATAGTAAGGAGCACAACGTCACAAGTGTCTTTTTCTTTCACAGTAGCACCGTCACCATACGTCCTCAATTACTAAAAATGTTCAGATGTGTGTGAAATCTTATGGGACTTAAAAGCTAAGATCACCAGTCCGAAAGCTTACACACTACTTAACCTAAATTATCCTAAGGACAAACACACCCACCCATGCACGAGGGAGGACTCGAACCTCCACCGGGACCAGCCGCACAGTCCATGACTGCAACTCCTTAGACAGCTCGGATAATCCCGTGCGGCTCTCAATTACTGCTGGATGTTATCCATACTGATTTTACCCTCCACAGCTCCCTCTTGTACCACTGAATCTATTTCCTGACGTCTTAATACATGTCCTATCATCCCGTTCCTTCTTCTTGTCAGTGTTTTGCATACCTTCCTCTCTTCACCGATTCTACAAAGAAGCTAATTTCCTATTTTATCAGTCCACTTAGTTTTCAACATTCATCTGTAGCAAGACATCTCAAACGATTCGTTTCACTTCCATGCCAGAGTTCCCATTGTTCATGACTGACTACCATGAAATGCTTCAAATGGCTTTGAGCACTATAGGACTTAACATCTGAGGTCATCAGTCCCCTACAACTTAGAACTACTTAAACCTAACTAACCTAAGGACATCACACACATCCATGCCCGAGGCGGGATTCGAACCTGCGACCATAGTGGTCACGCGCTTCCAGACTGAAGCGCCTAGAACAACTCGGCCACTCCGGCCGTCGAAATGCTGTGCTCCAAACGTACGTATATGTCCGGTGATGCTGTTCGTTATTCTTGTCAGTGTTTTCTGTAAGTTCCTTTCTTCGCCGATTCTGTGGGGAACCTCATTCCTTATCCTATCAGTCCACCTAATTTTCAACATTCTCCTCTGGCACCACGTCTCAAACAATTCGATTCTCTTCTGTTTCGATTTTCCCAAAGTCCATCTTTCATCACCATATAATGTAGCGCTCCAAAAATTTCTTCTTCAAATTAAGGTCTACGCTTGATAACAATGGACTTCTCCTGACCAGGAGTGCCCCTTTTACCTGACGGAAAGAAATTAGTACTTCATGTTGAGGTTTCCAATAACCACAAGATTTATTGTTGCAACAATGCGTAAGGAATACATGAAATAATTACATTTGCAAATCAGTATCACAAGAGGTTCAGAGGTAACAGATAGCGACAGACGCTGAAACACCCATTTTAGTACGTTCTGTAGCCTGCACGGGCGGCAATGCACGCGTTGGTCTGGGAATCCACTCGAGAGCACAGATGGCGAATACTGTGCGGCGAAACGTTACGTCACGCCTGGTCGACCTGTTCACGTAGTTCTGTAAGAGTTGGCGGGTGACGAGTCGCACAAGTCACTTCTCGGTACATAATAACCTACATGTCTTCGACTGGAGACAAGTCTGCAGAACGCGCTGGCCAGGGAAGTTGCTCCACGTCTTGCAGAACACGTTTAGTATCACCGTCAATGATCCTGTTGGAAGAACACATCACCTTTCTGTTGCAACAGTGGCAAAAGATCGGGTCTTACAACATTCTACACATACCAAGCAGTGGTTAGCGCCCACTCCAGAATTCCAAAGGTGTATGAGAATTGTAGCTTACCGCACCCCAGACCATAGGGTCTGGGGTGGAGCCAACGCGTCTTGAACGAATGAACTCTACTAAACAGCGCTCGCCAGGTCTACGGCGTACGCGCAAACGACCACCACTTTCATACAGTCAGAATCTGCTTTCGTTTATGAAGACCTTGCCACGCCATTACAAGTGATCCTCTGACGGTACCAGTGGAGCCCTGCACGTCGATGCTGTGGCGTGAGTGGAAGGTGGGAGAAAGGTGTACGTGTCGAAATAGACGACAGAGGGATAGAGAAACAATTAAAATCGCTCAAAATAGGAAAGTCCGCTGGACCTGATGGGATACCAGTTCGATTTTACACAGAGTACGCGAAGGAACTTGCCACCTTCTTGCAGCTGTGTACCTTAGGCCTCTAGAAGAGCGTAGCGTTCCAAAAGATTGGAAAAGGGCACAGGTCATCCCCGTTTTCAAGAACGGACGTCAAACAGATGTGCAGAACTATAGACATATACCTCTAACATCGATCAGTTGTAGAATTTTGTAACACGTATTATGTTCTAGTATAATGACTTTTCTGGAGACTAGAAATCTGCTCTGTAGGAATTAGCGTGGGTTTCGAAAAAGACGATAGTGTGAAACTCAGCTCACGCTATTCGTACACGAGACTCAGAGGGCCATAGATACGAGTTTCCAGGTAGATGCCGTGTTTCTTGCCGACCGCGGTGGTCTAGCGGTTCTAGGCGCTCAGTCCGGAACAGCGCGACTGCTGCGGTCGCAGGTTCAAATCCTGCCTCGTGCACGGATGTGTGTGATGCCCTTAGGTTAGTTAGGTTTAAGTAGTTCTAAGTTCTAGGGGACTGATGACCACAGATGTTAAGTCCCTTAGTGCTCAGAGCCATTTGAACCGTGCTTCTTGACTTCCGCAAGGCGTTTCATACAGTTCCCCACAGTCTTTTAATGAACAAACTAAGAGCATATTGACTGTCAGACCAATTGTGTGATTGGATTGAAGAATTCCTACATAATAGAACGCAGCATATCATTCTCAATGGAGAGAAGTCTTCCGAAGAAAGAGTGATTGCAGGTGTGCTGCGAATACATAGAAAGAAAGATCCTTTATCATTTAGCTACAAAATAGCAGGTCAGTAACTGGTAGCAGTTAATTCCATAAATTATATATGAGAAGGCATTAGGAGTGATTTAAAATGGAATGACAATATAAAATGCATCGTTGGTAAATCAGATGCCAGACTGAGATTAATTGGAAGAATCCTAAGGAAATGCAATCCGAAAACAAAGGAAGTAGGTTACAGTGCATTTGTTCGCCCACTACTTGAATACTGCTCACCGGTGTGGGATCCGTACCAGATAGGTTTGATAGAAGAGACAGAGAAGGTCCAACGGAGAGCATGCTGTCCGTTACAGGATCATTTAGTAATCGCGTAAACGTTACGGAGATGGCAGTTAAACTCCAGTGAAGACTCTGCAAGAGAGACGCTCATTACCTCGGTACGGGCTTTTGTTGAAGTTTCAAGAACATACCTTCACCGAAGAGTCAAGCAATCCCTCTTACGTATATCTCGCGAAGAAACCATGAGGATAAAATCAGAGATTAGTGCCCACACAGAGGCATACCGACAGTCTTTCTTTCCGCGAACAATACGAGACTGGAATAAATGGGAGAACCGTTAGAGGTACTCAAGGCACCCTCCGCCACACACCGTCGGGTGGCTTGTGGAGTATGGATGTAGATGTAGATGTACCTGTAGTCCCACTGCTGATAACCATTTCGCAACAGTTCGCGTTGAAAGGTCTCGGCTCACAAGCCCCTTTACGTGTGCTATACTAGCTGTCACAACTTCCCTTACAACACGACGATTTCGGCGCTCATCTGTTCTGCGTGGACGTCCACGAGTGTGATAACGTTCATGTGACCACTGATATCAGCATCCTTGCACAACCGACGCAGCACGTCGAACTTGTCCGGTAGTTCTCCGAAAGAACCATCCCGCCATTCGGAAGGCCACAACTTTATCCCTTTCAGACTCGCCCAACAGGCTGCAGGAAGCACGAGTTTGTCTCCGTGATATGGTTGCCCGGTTGCTTCACATATTTGCACTGCTGAGGCTTCTGACTGTAGGTATTCCCTGTTAACAGGAGGCTCTCTGGTAGCTATGACACTTAGCTATCTGATGGCGGACGACGTTGAAACGAGTATCAGTACATCTATCATCCTCTAGGTTGCATATGCCGTCATCGAATCAAAATCGACATCGTCGTTCCAAGTGCCGTTTTTTCCCGGCAGTATACAGGGTGAGTCTTCTAACTTTGCGCTGGATATATTTCGTAAACCACATCAAATACTGATGAACCCATTCCACAGACCTGGCCTAGGAGAGGGGCTAGTGTAATTGTTTAATACAAACCATACAAAAATGACCGGAAGTATGTTTTTTAACACAAACCTACGTTTTTTTAAATGGAACCACGTTAGTCCCATTAGCACATCTAAACATATAAACACATACGCAATCAGTGCCGTTTATTGCATTGCAAAATGTTAATTATATCCGGAGATATTGTAACCTAAAGTTGGCGCTTGAAACCGCCGACGTTCAGTTGCGTGTTGTAACAAATACGGGCCACGGTCGGTGAGCAGCATCTGCAAGGACATGTTTACGATGACGACCGTGTTTACGAGTGTGCCTGAAGTGCACTGTTGTGGTTTGGTCTAGCTGTCGCAGTGTCCGCATGTAGCGCTTGCTGCTATTGTTATTCTGCATTCGTCTCCGCACGCAGACCAATGTAGTACACCGTGTTACCAGACGTCTGTGATAGTGTAGTTTTGTAGGAGCTGTGACCATGGTGTATTCGAACTCTGAAAAGGCGGAGATGATACTCCTCTATGGCGAGTGTCGACGAAATGCAGCTGAAGCCTGCAGGGTGTATGCAGAACGGTACCCGGACAGAGAGCATCCAACGTGCCGCACACTGCAAAACATCTACCGCCAACTGTGTGCGACAGGTATGGTCGTAGCACGCAAACGGGTCCGTAACAGGCCCGTCACAGGAGAAGCGCGTGCATTTGGTGTGTTAGCTGCTGTTGCCATGAACCCACACATGAGTACACGGGACATTGCGAGAGCCGGTGGACTGAGTCAAAGTAGTGTCATGCGAATACTGCATCGTCACCGCTTTCACCCGTTTCATGTGTCGCTGAATCAGCAATTACATGGTGATGACTTTAATCATCGAGTGCAATTCTGTCAATGGGCATTAACAGAGAATGCGTTGAAGTTCTACCTGTTTACCGATGAAGTGGGTTTCACAAACAACGGGGCAGTGAATCTATGGAACATGCATTACTGGTCCGTGGATAATCCTCGCTGGCTCAGACAGGTAGAGCGACAGTGATCGTGCACTGTAAATGTATGGTGCGGAATCATTGGCGACCATCTCATTGGTCCTCACTTCATTGCAGGTGCCCAAACAGCTGCAACATACATCGCGTTTCTACAGAATGATCTGCCAACGTTGTTCGAAAATGCCCCACTGGAAACGCTTCGACGTATGTGGTATCAGCATGATGGTGTACCTGCACATTCCGCAATTAACACTAGGCTGACCCTTGACAGGATGTTCGACGGGCTTTTCATAGGACGTGGAGGACGCATAAATTAGCCAGCCCGTTCTCCTGATTTTACACCTCTGGACTTCTTTGTGTGGGGTACGTTAAAGGAAAATGTGTACCGTGATATGCCTACAACCCCAGAGGATATGAAACAACGTATTGTGGCAGCCTGCGGCGACATTACACCAGATGTACTGCGGCGTGTATGACATTCATTACGCCAGAGATTGCAATTGTGTGCAGCAAATGATGGACACCACATTGAACATAAATTGGCTGACATGTCGGGACACACTCTATTCCACTCCGTAATTGAAAACGGAACCCACGTGTGTACGTGTACCTCACCCCTCATGGTAATGTACATGTGCGTCAGTGAAAAAGACCAATAAAAAGGTATTGGCATGTGGACGTAATGTGCTGTTCCAGTCTATTCTGTATCTAAGGTCCATCACCGTTCCCTTTGGATCCTTACGTAATTCGGTACTCTCCGATACATATCTCCGGATGTAATTAACATTTTACAATGCAACAAACGGCACTGATTACGTATTTGTTTATTTGTTCAGATGTGCTAAAAAACTTAACAGGGTTGCATTATAAAAAAACCTAGGTTTGTGTTAAAAAACATACTTCCGTGCATTTTTTTATGGTTTGTATTAACCAATTACACTATCCCCTCTCCTCACGTTCGGTCTTTGGAATCGATTCGTCAGTATTTGATGTGGTTTACGAAATATATCCAGCGGTAATGTTAGGTGACTCACCCTGTATATTCTCGTGCTTCCGTCATGGGAATCTGCCTCCAAGATATCAGAATTCCTTATGGTCGTCTTCTTCCTGGCCACCAATTGTGACAAGTTTCTCGCTATTTTCATTTCTGGTACTTCTCATAGCTTTCGTCTCATTCTGATTTACTCTCAACCATAATCTGTACTTATTAGACTGTTCATTCCATTCAACAGATCCCGTAGTTCACTTGCATTGAGGATAACAATGACATCAGCGAATCTCATCATTGATACTCTTTCACCATGAACTTTAATCCCAGTTTTGAACCTTTCTTTTATTTCCTCCATTACTGCCTCGGCTTCCTCTAGCTCCCATTCCTGTAGAAAATAGGTACATCTGCCGTTTAAAGAAACCTAAAATTACCGTGAAAGTGATGTCTAAATCTATAATATTAGACTCCAAAATCGCCTGATGCGAAATAGTTTATTTCGTGACCAGTTTCGACAGCAAATTTGGCAAACAGGTGTGGAGGTTCTAACAACCCTACCACAAGAAAGTTCAAAAATTAATTATGACTGTAGTGTTGCTCACGCTGCTAAATGTTGTATTTTAGAGCAACAACAAAGTTATATTATGTGGCAGGTGTCATTAGAGCAAAGTCAATAAAGTCATTTCTTGAAATAATGGATAAACTAGGCACTCATCTTTCCGTGTTTCCCAAGCTAGTCTCGTTGTGAACTCATGGCTCAATCGTCGGAAATCTAGGTAGTGATTATTCCAAGCTCGGATGCAAATAAGCCTAGGTGTTATTCTGCGATATTCAAAAGTTTTATAGATGTGTTTCATAAACCATTCTTGAAGATTAAACTTTCGCAAGTTAGGACAATGGTGATGCAGAAAAGCAATCAGCACTCCGCATTTAAGTTACACTTCTTTTTTATTACTTTTGTTGCAACATCACTTCACAATATAAAACATACTTGAAAATATCTTCCTCACTGTTAAAGTTCCCATGTCCTAAACTGACTACAATTTGCGTATTTTCATCATGACGACCAAGACTTGACTCTCTAATAACCGCTTACGCTCCCAAAAATCAGAGTTACAAGTACGTCAAAGATCATAGTGTCAAAGGAAAGAATACACATAAGAATAATATAATTGCAGTATAAACACATCGATGTATCAAAGTACATTAATGAAATCACATCTGAATGTTGTCACAGAAATATGTTAACTATTTTACAGAAACACAGTAGAATATTGCTGGTATCGAGAGGTTGAGGTGAGGTGCCGTAATGGTTACGTAAATTAAGTACCATTACAAGCTATATAATTTTAAATGGAGCATGTTTCTGGTAAGTCGACGAGACTGATGTGTGATTATATTTCTGGGAGGTATGAGATACTGAGGATGATAGCAACTTACTGTCTAAACTGGCCATTAAATAAAATTTTTCATATCAAGCGATCTTGTCTTCTAATATCACAAATTACAACATTATATCAGCCCAATAACATGTATAAATTGTATTGAAAGTCATGTTTGTTTAGATTTATGGCATGTACATTCCTGCCCATTGAGTGAGCGCCTGACACAGGTGCATCCCTAGCCTATTACATTTAGCTCATCTTGTTTCGTTTTGGATATGTATGAGATGGTGAGGTGGCACACACACACAAACACACACGAGAGAGAACTGTTCACGGGTGTTCTCGCTCTCTTTTCTGCCCTAGTGTAGTCCTCTTTTACCCGACAGCTGAATCGAAAGACAAGACGTCGAGTTCGGAGATGACGTGGAAGGACCCACGACTTTAAAGAGAGTGTACAGAGCTTATTTCTGATCTCTAGACTGCTGGAACAATGGAGCCTTGCACGCCTGTAAAACTTCCACGTGAGCGTCCAGTGGTGACCAGCTGAGCGCCCATGTAACGCGCGACTCACAGGCTCCCCTCCCCCGCGCCTCAGCAGCGGGCGCCCGCGGGTTCCCGGTGCCGGAACAGCGTTCCACTGGCTGGCCCGGGCTCGGTGTCCGCGGCGATCCCCGTGAGAACGGCTGCCAAATCCGCCGCTGCCGCCGCCGCCGCCGCCGCCATGAATATGCATGCACAGGCGGCGGCCGACCCGCCCCACACCGCGCCGCCCCACGCGGATCTGCGCCGGATCCGCCCGCCCTTATCGAATAATAACGCTGCAAAAATCGCGCGGGGTCGACGGGACGGCTGGGCGCTGTTTGCCGCCCGCTAAGACAGCCACTGTCCAAGCCGCCGCTCGGAATAATTAAAAAAAATGAGAGCGAGAGAGAGAGAGAGAGAGAGAGAGAGACAGAGAGAGAGAGAGAGAGAGAGAGAGAGAGAGAGAGAGCAGCATCCGCTCTGCCAGATGACGTCCGATGCTTCCGTCAATATAGGAAGCTGCCGCCCTCTGCACAGACAAGGCGGTTCTTGATTAAATGCGCCAAGAGACGTCCTTAAACCTTCTTCCCTGGTTCCCTGACAAGGGCTGGCCGGGAATGGTCTGGTGAGGGTGTTATGCGGGGAAACCTTCGTATGAGCAGACTAGATAAAATTCCTCCTTCCCCTCCTGTCTCCTCGACCCCCTCTCTGTGTCAGTGCCCTCCACTCCCACACTCTGTCCATCTCTTCCTGCACCTCTCTCCATCTCCTCCAGCCACTCCCTCTGTAATCTGCTCCCCCATCCCTCTCTACACTATGTGATCGAAAGTATCCGGACACCCCCAAAAACAAAAGATTTTCTTAATTTTTTCTAAATTTTTTTATTATTTTTTTATTTTTTATTTATTTATTTATATTTTTTTTGTATTGCCACCTACTGGCAGGTACTCCATATCAGTAGTCAATAGACATAGACATTATTAGCAAGCAGAATGGAGCGCTCCGCGGAACTCACACACTTCGAACGTGGTCAGGTGACTGGCTGTCACTTGTGTCATACGTCTGTACGCGAGATTTCCACACTCCTAAACACCCCTAGGTCCACTGTTTCCGATGTGACAGTGAAGTTAAAACGCGAAGGGATACGTACAGCACAAAAGAGTACAGCCTACCTTCGTCTCCTCCGACTGCGAAAACATTCTGTTGGCACCCACCTTCACAGGGAGAAATGGTCATCACGATAAAATAAGAGAAATCAGGGCTCGCACAGAAATATTTAAGTGCTCGTTTCTCTCGCGTGCCGTTCGAGAGTGGAACGGTAGAGAGACAGCTTGAAGGTGGTTCATTGAACCCTCTGCCAGGAATTTTATTGTGAATAGCACAGTAATCACGTAGATGTCTGTTGACTGACAGAGACCGCCGATAGTTGAAGAGGGTCGTAATGTGTAATAGGCAGAAATCTCCCAGACAATCACACAGAAATTCCAGAATGCATCAGGATCCACTGCAGGTACTATGTCAGTTAGGTGGCAGATGAGAAAACTTGGATTTCATAGTCGAGCGGCTGTTCATAACGCATACATTAAGCCGGTAAACGCCAAACGACGCCTCGCTTGGTGTAAGGAGGGTAAACATTGGACGATTCAACAGTGGACAAACGTTGTGGGGAGTGACGAATCACGGTACACAATGTGGTGATCCGACGGCAGTGTGTGGGTATGGCGAATGCCTGGTGAACGTCATCTGCCAGGGTGTGTAGTGCCAACAGTGAAATTCGGAGGCGATAGTGTTGCGGTGTGGTCGTGTATTTCATGGAGGGGGCAAGCACCGCTTGTTATTTTGCGTAGCACAGCACAGGCCTACATTGATGTTTTAAGCACCTTCTTGCTTCCCACTGTTGAAGAGCAAATCGGGAATGGCGATTGCACCTTTCAGTACGATCGAGTACCTGTTCATACAGCACGGCTTGTGGCGAAGTGGTTACACGACAATAACATCCCTGTAATGGACTGGCCTGCACAGAGTCCTGATCTGAATCCTAAAGAACATCTTTGGGATGTTTTGGAACGCGACTTCGTGACAGGCCCCACCGGCCGACAACGATACCTCTCCTCAGTGCAGCACCCCGTGAAGAATGGGCTGCCATTGCCCAAGAAACATTTGAGCACCTGATTGAACGTATGCCTGCGAGAGTGGAAGCTGTCATCAAGGCTAAGTAAGGGTGGGCCAACACCATATTGAATTCCAGGATTACCGATGGAGGTCGCCACGAACTTTTAAGTCATTTTCAGCCAGGTGTCCGAATACTTTTGATCACATAGTTTATCTGCTTCCCCCTCTTCTGCCCTTCTGGTCCTCCCTCCTCTGTCTGCCTGCTCCTTCCACCTCGCACTGTTCATATTCAAATCCCTCCTCTTCGTCCATCTCATCCTCTTTCTTTTCTCTGTCTTTCTCTTCTACTTCTCTCTCTCTTGCGATCTCCTCCTCTTTCCTGTATACTTCCTGCTCCCCTATCTCTGCCTATCCCCTCCTCCATCTTTGATCCCCTATCTCTTCTTCTCCTTTGTCTCTGCCCATATTTTCCTCTTTCCTTTCTCTTTTCGTCTCCTCCTCTCCCCTCTTGATGTCCATTTCCTCGTCTTCCCTTTCTCTATCCATCTCCCCCCCCCCCCCCACCCCGCGCAATTTTCTGTCCATCTCTTCCTTCCCATATCTGTGTCCATCTCCTTTTTCCCCTTTTCTCGCGAATTTCATTTTCACCCTCCGTAATGTTTATTATGTTCTATCACCTAAACCATGTGTCGTATGACAATATAATTTTATTGATACATTTAGTGGCATATGTGAATACTGTCTGTAAAATATGTCACCAATACAGATGCTAGTAAAGCAGTAATAAATGGAAACGTCATACCTGATGCAGCTGGTTTACGGTATGAACAGCGAATATGTAGAAGCGATAAACTTTTGTTCTTTCGTCGTTTTTGGGGCTGTCAGTGAGGAAAAGTTTCTTAAACATTTGAAGTTGTGTATAAGGTTTCTAGCAAATTAGTAACTGCACTCAGTCGCAAAATACTGGATAGATAAAGTACTGGTATTCGCTCGTCGTGGGATTCAATGTTTTTTCAGCCTCACCTGGCGCTTTTTGAGAGGTAGGTGGCTCTAGCCCCCACAACGATGATTTCCAGCCAATTTAAGTTTCGTTAAAGGCCGTCGAGTGATTTAGGAGGGGATGTGGAACGTAAATACATATTTAGATACACTTTTATAATGGATATTTGCGATGTCGTAAAATTACAAAAAAATTTTGTTTTGATTTTGTCCATGTTTTGCACTTCCCAACGTACACCATTTCAGTTCACAGGAAGTGTTCTGGTGTAACCACAAGCGCCGGAACGAAGATGCGGAACGCAAGAGTAGAGAAGGCGGTGAGGAAGCGGCGGCCGATGGTGCGCGGAATTGTACAGCGCCGCGCCAAGAGCTACACCTGGAAGAAGGGAATATAAGCGATGCTCCTGCTAGCCTCTGCCGCTCATCTCGGCACCGGATCGCGGACGTCAGTTATCAGTGACGTGTGTCAACTTGCCTGAACAGTTCACATATGAAGGACTCTAAACTACACTCCTGGAAATGGAAAAAAGAACACATTGACACCGGTGTGTCAGACCCACCATACTTGCTCCGGACACTGCGAGAGGGCTGTACAAGCAATGATCACACGCACGGCACAGCGGACACACCAGGAACCGCGGTGTTGGCCGTCGAATGGCGCTAGCTGCGCAGCATTTGTGCACCCCCGCCGTCAGTGTCAGCCAGTTTGCCGTGGCATACGGAGCTCCATCGCAGTCTTTAACACTGGTAGCATGCCGCGACAGCGTGGACGTGAACCGTATGTGCAGTTGACGGACTTTGAGCGAGGGCGTATAGTGGGCATGCGGGAGGCCGGGTGGACGTACCGCCGAATTGCTCAACACGTGGGGCGTGAGGTCTCCACAGTACATCGATGTTGTCGCCAGTGGTCGGCGGAAGGTGCACGTGCCCGTCCACCTGGGACCGGACCGCAGCGACGCACGGATGCACGCCAAGACCGTAGGATCCTACGCAGTGCCGTAGGGGACCGCTCCGCCACTTCCCAGCAAATTAGGGACACTGTTGCTCCTGGGGTATCGGCGAGGACCATTCGCAACCGTCTCCATGAAGCTGGGCTACGGTCCCGCACACCGTTAGGCCGTCTTCCGCTCACGCCCCAACATCGTGCAGCCCGCCTCCAGTGGTGTCGCGACAGGCGTGAATGGAGGGACGAATGGAGACGTGTCGTCTTCAGCGATGAGAGTCGCTTCTGCCTTGGTGCCAATGATGGTCGTTGCTTGTTTGGCGCCGTGCAGGTGAGCGCCACAATCAGGACTGCATACGACCAAGGCACACAGGGCCAACACCCGGCATCATGGTGTGAGGAGCGATCTCCTACACTGGCCGTACACCTCCGGTGATCGTCGAGGGGACACTGAATAGTGCACGGTACATCCAAACCGTCATCGAACCCATAGTTCTGCCATTCCTAGACCGGCAAGGGAACTTGCTGTTCCAACAGGACAATGAACGTCCGCATGTATCCCGTGCCACCCAACGTGCTCTAGAAGGTGTAAGTCAACTACCCTGGCCAGCAAGATCTCCGGATCTGTCCCCCATTGAGCATGTTTGGGACTGGATGAAGCGTCGTCTCACGCGGTCTGCACGTCCAGCACGAACGCTGGTCCAACTGAGGCGCCAGTTGGAAATGGCATGGCAAGCCGTTCCACAGGACTACATCCAGCACCTCTACGATCGTCTCCATGGGAGAATCGCAGCCTGCATTGCTGCGAAAGGTGGATATACACTGTACTAGTGGCGACATTGTGCATGCTCTGTTGCCTGTGTCTATGTGACTGTGGTTCTGTCAGTGTGATCATGTGATGTATCTGACCCCAGGAATGTGTCAATAAAGTTTCCCCTTCCTGGGACAATGAATTCACGGTGTTCTTATTTCAATTTCCAGGAGTGTATATTGCAAGCCGCGCCTCATTTGCGACTACTACTTGTAAATCTCCAAAGTTAAGTAATATCAGTTTGCTTTCTAGAATTAAAACTACTAATGTTATTTGTTTGAAATTGTTGTACAGTCTTCCGAGAGCGCAACATCCCTTAAGCACCCTATAAGCAACGAGTGGGCAAGACCCCACAGGAAGTATGGATAAAAACGCTTTCAGACACAAATGTTTCGTGTTTTCTTGGATTAAATGGATTTACGACCCTGTGGATCTATCAACAGGCCCAAATCGTCTTAATGCATAATTTACTTCTGACTCTGAATGAGGTGAATCGTATGTTCTTGTTATGAGACCGTTACATCATAAGTTTTTTTTATTTCGTGAACCAAATGCGGAAAATATGATGAAGAATCAGTGAACAATCAGGAAGAAAATTTTCAACCGTTTATTTCCAGCAGACATTTGTTTCTCTGTTCTGTCACCGCACATAACGTCACAGAAAGTATAAACCAACGTCTGCTGACAATAAAAGGTTAAAAATGTTCTTCTTTGATTGTTCGGCAAGTTTTTCAGTGTTCTTTTTCCGCTGTTTCTAATTTTTTCCGCAGTTGAGTCACAAAATACAAAACTTAACATTTGACCTTCTCATAACAGGAACATCACCTCACTCACAGACAGAAATAAATCATGAGTTTAAAGGATTTCCACACGGCGAACAACCCGCAAGGTCCGAAATGCTTTCTGTAGTTAATAAAATTAAAAAAAAGAACAGGAAAATATTGTGACTGAAGGCGTTGTTATCAATACTTCATGTGTTATAAAAGCTTCTCATCTGAACAGAATTGCATTTTAGTGGCTTGAAATATGGCTAAGATTGACCTATTCATAGATCGAAAAAAAAAATTTTAATATGTGACCAAAATTGTGTATGAACACAGTAAAATGTGATGCATAAGTCATGTGTGGTCAATGAATGCCCTACCAGAGATGTAATATTAGTAACAAATTTGTGTAAAAATTTTATCAGCAAAAATTCTTCACACGAATTATTTTAATTTTTCGTGAGTATTTTCCTTTCCTCTTTTTATTTTACATGATCAGCAATAGGTTACATGTTTTAGTTCATAGCAAGACTTGTAGTTTTATTTGGAAAATCGTGCCACTTCATTCAACTGGTCTCGTGTACTGTGGAAAAACTACCTAATATTGTGTAATTACATTTTCGTTTTCTATTTCTGGCCACACAAATTTTCCTTTCTGCCCTTTCAGAAACCGAACAAGGAATTCGTTTCGCTCCTTAGTCTCTCAACTAAAGAATGTCTCAGTCTTATGTTCTATCGGCATTTTATACAATTACAAAGTAATTAAATTTTATAATTTGACGACCTTCAGTAACACTGTTGTACAATTTAATTCAACCTAGTCTGCTGTGCTTCTGTAACCCTGACAGCTTCACCAAAAACACTTATAATATACACTGTAGTTATAAAATCGTTATTAAAATGAAGTAGTACATTGTGCTGTTTTAAATGGTTAAGGTGAGCGCTGAGGAAATACTGACTAGCAGCGAGATAACCTGCAGTAAGACGCAAAATGAGTACCAAGTAACTTTCTAAATGCTAAAATGTTACGTATTTTTAAATTTTGATTTTAATGGTAATTAATGCTAAGTAGTGTTCTTACCTGAAATAAGTCTCTTAATACGCTGAGGTGAAGTTATTATCAAAAGATTTTGTCGCACTAATTCTGGTGCCTAAGCACTGAAGCAGAATGGCAAGCTGTAAATATTAGAAGGATTGCTCCCGTCGTACCATCGGAGGACTTCATGGAGCTACTCGTATGTAGCACAAATAGTTATAACTTACGTGCAGTACTGAATAAGACACAGAGAGCAAACATTTTTATTATCTACAAGTCAAAGTACCCATCACAGTAGAAGTAAGCCCATCTGACGGCAGTGGTCCCTACCCAATGCGTATTGCCTTGACACATTTTCCTTGTAAAACGCGGAGATGTTCAACCCAGTGAGGTAGGACTGTTACGACAGTGGCCCATATTTGGGAGAAACTGGGCTCTAAAACATGGCCCTCCATTCAATTTCCTATGGTCTCCCTAAATCACTTCGGGAGGAATTCAATTTCCTATGGTCTCCCTAAATCTCTTCAGGAGGACTCTGGAAACATTCGTACATGAATGCTAGGGTCGATTTCGTGTTTCTCAAAATGATATCTTTAATACTTGTTTTTTCTTGCATTATGTGTCGCTGCCGCGTAACGTAGCTCAATTAAACCTGGACCATTGGACCATACAAAGAAAGAACTGCTACAATATAGGACAGAATGTAATTCAAAGAAATAACGGAGAGACGAAGAAAATGACACTTTTATACGAAGACAGTAACCACGCTGAATTCACCTCAATTTATGACATTACAAAAGGCGGGGCATGGTTCTTAACAGGGTGTGAGGTCATCACGGACTGTAACGCATGCTCTGAAAATTGCTCCCGTGCTATCCACATGGTTGTTAAGGAATTATTGCGTTAGGGGATGTTTCCAATAGCTTAGCCACAGCTTAGGGGATGTTTCCAGAATGAGATTTTCACTCTGCAGCGGCGTGTGCGCTGGTATATAAAACTAATCTACCAGGAAGTTTCATATCAGCGCACACTCCGCTGCAAAGTGGAAATCTCATTCTGGAAACATCTACCAGGCTGTTGCTAAGCCATGTCTCCGCAACATCCTTTCTTTCAGGAGTGCTAGTTCTGTATGGTTCGCAGGAGAGCTTCTGTAAAGTCTGGAAGGTAGGAGACGAGGTACTGGCAGAAGTAAAGCTGTGAGGACGGGGCGTGAGTCGTGCTTGGGTAGCTCAGATGGTAGAGCACTTGCCCGCGAAAGGCAACGGTCCCGAGTTAGAGTCTCGGTCAGGCATACAGCTTTAATCTGCCAGGAAGTTTCATGGTGGTGTTGGTGGTCCGAGTGTTACTGTGTGGGGAGGCGTAATGTTTCACGGACGTAGTCACCTCCAAATCCTTGAACACGCTACACTCACCAGTCAGCGCTATTGTCACACTGTGCTCTTTCTCCATGTGCATCTCTTCAAGGTTACATTCGGCGCTGATTTTATTTTTATCGATGACAAAATGCAATCTGATCGAACTACTCAGTTGGAGGAGCTCTTGGAATGAGATGATATTCGGTGGTGGACTGATGGACTGCCCTGCCCGTTCCCTCGAACTGAATCCCATCGAGTACCTTTAGTATGCATTAAGACAAAGCACTGCAGCACGTTCACTCGCACCAACGGCCGTACTCCATCCATCAGCCGTTCTGGTCGAGGCATGGAAGTCCTTCCTCAAGAATTCCTTGCCAGCCTCCGTAACCAACATGGGAGAACATTGCAGAGCGTGCACTGCCGCCAATGGTGATCACACGCCGTGTTAAGAACCATGTCCATCTTTTTTAACATCCAAGTGTGTAAGATGGCCATAATTTCGCACCTTAAGAGCACTCATCCACATACGTGTCGTGAACTACAACCACAATTATTTGTTATTTGATAGGTTGTACATCGTATATATGAATATTTAAAGGAGACTGACATTGTCACGTACGCCTTGTAAATAACTGTTAACGCTTATTGCATGAAAGGTGACGGATTCTCTTTATTATCAGAACGCCGTAATGAATGATTGCCTATACTAGTAGAGGTTGGAACGCCAGTGGAGATAAAACGGCAGGCAGAACTCAAGAACTGGGTGGAAGGCCCGCACAGGTGTTGGTCCTGCTTAAACACAGGAAGTAGCTAGACGGACATCGTGGCGCCTGAGCTCTGGAGCACAATAGGGTGACGGCTGGCCGCTATTGTAGTAGGGACCGGAAGGATAACCAGATAATACTTCCGAACGCTGAAAAGGTGAGAGGAACGAAGAAGCTGCACATCAGAAGCCACGCAGGCTATGTTATTTCCAAGGATTTTTACTCAGAAGCGTACCGTTGTACGAGTATAGGCTTTTCCTCGCAAACTTTCCGCACCGGACGACAAAAGATTAAAATATGGTTGGTCGGCGTTCAGAAGAATCTGTAGAGAGGGAGAATATTCCGCGGTTTTGGGAATATGATTCGTTTTCGGAATTACGAGGGTGGGGAGCCGAGCCTTGCTGGGAAGCCAGCGGTGGAGAAACGAGGTCCTCCGCTGTGAGCGCCCGTGTGTGACTGTCGCTCGATATCAGCTCTGTCGGCACAGACGGATCTGCTGTCTTTGCTTTCAGGAGAGTTTTTAGCTAGAACAGTTAGGCACTGTACTGTTGCGAACCTATACGATTCTAGACTTCACCTCCGAGTCGGGAGTCATCGTTGAGCACTCAGCGTTCAGTAATTGAGAGCACTTCTTCTGCCTATACTTACGTTGAGACTTTATCTGAACTCCGTCCTTGTGGCTGCGATTTAGCGTTTCTCGTCTGTAGAACACAGAGAGGAGAAGACAGTATTAGAGTATATTAGTCAGAGGACCGCCTTCTGCTGCCCTAGTGTTTGAAAGAGTTTTTTGTGGCTGGAGTTCTTCCATCGTCGCAGACGAGTACGAGAACCATAACTTCGACTCACCAGGCACAGTATATACGGTGATATCGCAAATTACTTCGGCTTATTAGGGCTATAAAGCTAAACAGCTGTGATCACGTTAGTTTATTTCCACAGCGGTTCCACACCACCGTACATCATCTTTGAAAGTAGTGTCTTCTAGTGTTTGGTATGTAGATGATGTCAGTCATTTCGCGTTAATGATATTAGACCGCACAGTCATAATATGGAGCAGAGTTGGGCAATTGATTAATAATTTTAGTTAGGAAATATAGACAATTGTACTTAAAGGGTTGATTTTAATGTATAATAAATATATATCGAACAACAACGTTTATCATTTAGTAGTATTAGTTGCCTTCATCATTCATTTATGTTACATTGTAATTTATATGCAAAAAAGAGCACTTAAGAGATCCTAAGATCTGTTTCAGGGGATAGTCAGACAGGGCCAAATCATCATTTTAGCGTTTATTGTTTACCGTTGCGGACATTCATTTTTACATCCGCCTGGAGTGGCATCTTGGAAGTGATCATCATAAATCGCCGTGACTGCACTGTGATAACTGTACGTGATTAAACGTGTCATCTGTGTCCGTGTCTTTGTCTATTTCTTACAGCTACGTTCTGTACTATACTGTAGCGGTTCTTTCTACGTATGGTCCAAGTTTCATAGAGCTATGTTACCCGTTAGTGACACAACATACGAAATTTAGTTTAGCCCTTACTTTTCTGCGCGCCATTGTAGTAATTATGAACTGTAAACGCCTATTGCTATACTAAAGAGCAACTATTCTTTACATAGTGTAATGAGGAAGCTTCAAATTTCAGACTGCTTTACCACAGTGTATCACAAGTTCCCGTCAGATCACAGAAGTTAAGCACTATCGGTCCTGGCTAACACTCGGTTGCATCACCATCTGGGTCGGCCGAGTGCTGTCGGCAAGCAGACTGCACTCAGTCGCTGTGAGGCCAATTGAGGAGCTGGTTGACTGAGAAGTGGTGGCACCGCTCACGAAAACTGAGGAAGACCGGGAGAGCGGTGTGCTGACCACACGCCCGTTCGTATCCGCATCCGGTGACACCTAAGGGCTGAGGGTGACAGGGCGGCCGGTCGGTACCGTTATACCTCCAAGGCTTATTCGAACCGTTTATCTCCAACCGGCGATGGAATATGCCCCCTTTTACATTTACAAATCACTGACATATGTAAAAGAAGCTGTAAGTGACAGAAAAATTCTATGATCGACGGGTTCAAAAATGGTTCAAATGGCTCTGAGCACTATTGGGACTTAACATCTTTGGTCATCAGTCCCCTAGAACTTAGAACTACTTAAACCTAACTAACCTAAGGACATCACACACATCCATGCCCGAGGCAGGATTCGAACCTGCGACCCTAGCAGTCGCGCGGTTCCGGACTGAGCGCCTTAACCGCGAGACCACTGCGGCCGGCGATCGACGGGTGATGAAACCCAGGACCATGAGATTTTTAGCCTACATCTACATCTACTTTTACATGATTACTCTGCAATTCCCATTTAAGTGCTTGGCAGAGGGTTCATCAAACCACAATCATACTATCTCTCTACCATTCCACTCCCGAACAGCGCGCGGGAAAAACGAACAACTAAATCTTTCTGTTCGAGCTCGGATATCTCTTCTTTTATTTTGATGATCATTCCTACCTATGTAGGTTGGGCTCAACAAAATTTTTCGCATTCGGAAGAGAAAGTTGTTGACTGAAATTTCGTAAATACATCTCGCTGCGACGAAAAACGTCTTTGCTTTAATGACTTCCATCCCAACTAGCGTATCATATCTGCCACACGTGATAATACAAAACGAGCTGCCCTTTTTTGCACCCTTTCGATGTCCTCCGTCAATCTCAACTGGTAAGGATCCCACACCGCGCAGCAATATTCTAACAGAAGAAGAACGAGTGTAGTGTAAGCTGTCTCTTCAGTGGACTTGTTGCGTCTTCCAAGTGTCCTGCCAATGAAGCGCAACCTTTGGCTCGCCTTCCCCACAATATTATCTACGTGGTTTTTGCAACTGAAGTTGTTGGTAATTTTAACACCCAGGTACTTAGTTGAATTGACAGCCTTGAGAACTGTACTATTTATCGAGTAATCGAATTCCAACGGATTTCTTTTGGAACTCATGTGGATCGCCACACACTTTTCGTTATTTAGCGTCAACTGCCACCTGCCACACCATACAGCAATCTTTTCTAAATCGCTTTGCAACTGGTCTTCGAATGACCTTACTAGACGGTAAATTACAGCATCATCTGCGAACAACCTAAGAGAACTGCTCAGATTGTCACCCAGGTCATTTATATAGATCAGGAACAGCAGAGGTCCCAGGACGCTTCCCTGGGGAACACCTGATATCACTTCAGTTTTACTCGATGATTTGCCGTCTATTACTACGAACTGTGACCTTCCTGACAGGAAATCACGAATCCAGTCGCACAACTGAGACGATACCCCATAGGCCCGCAGCTTGATTAGAAGTCGCTTGTGAGGAACGGTGTCAAAAGCTTTCCGGAAATCTAGAAATACGGAATCAACTTGAGATCGTTACTAATTTATTACAATCGGAAGCAGCAGAAATTTAAGCACAGGTTTTAAAAGAGAAATCATAGGAAAATCACAAGAAATTCAATGTAGAGCCTGTAGGGTCTGGCAATGTTCCTTGCCAGACCGTGTAGGGTGGTTGAGCGTTGTTTATTACAATACTCTCCTCTGCAGTGGTCCCGCAGCCACCCTGTGGACTCACCCCGGGGGCGGCGGAAGGCATTTGGCCTCCGCTGCTCGGTAATAGCGCGCACTTCCTTTGAAACGGCGCGTATCGCCGCTGCGAGCGCTCGCACGTTATTAATCAGAGGTGACAGGCGGCGCGAGAAGACAAAAAGAGGCCCCTGCGGCCCCCGGGGCCTGTTTGGTTTGCACCCCCTGCTGCAGGGAGGCCGCCCCAGCCGCGCACGTGCCACACGTCACAACACAAACGCAAACACGCGCCGCCAGCTGCTCGCCGCAACTGTCAACAGCAAACGACCGGCCGATCAATGCCTGCAGTCAAAACTCTTACGAAACTCGTAGAGTCGGCGGACTGCCGTGTATAGCGCCTTGTTCGTTATGAAGGGACAAGTCACGACAGGGATGCCATTCGAATAACGCTGGCTCTGAAACAGACATCAACAAGTTGCCTCTAGATCAAAGGAATCAGGGAATCTTGTACACACTGGCGTCCCACAAGGTTCAGTACTTGGTCCATTTATTTTCTCGCTGTATATCAATAGAACTTCACTCGTTTATGCAACATTCTTGTATCTAAAACTTATAAGCTGACCAAATCCAGTTGTAAACGCCAGACCTAAGAATGTTACTGCTGTCGTGTCAGGTATGATTGATGACTTTTGTTCAGTATCACGATGGAAAATCTGAGTGTTAAACATTAATAACTGGTATCTCACAGTCATCTGACTGTTGATTAGCGCGCAGTTTTGTGAAACTGTTCCTTCAGTAAACGTTGATTCTATACAACTAATCTATCAAAAAACTGTAAAAGTTCTCGACATGGCCGGCCGAAGTGGCCGAGCGCTTCTAGGCGCTACAGTCTGGAACCGTGCGACCGCTACAGTCGCGGGTTCGAATCCTGCCTCGAGCACGGGTGTGTGTGATGTCCTTAGCTTAGTTAGGTTTAAGTAGGTCTAAGTTCTATGGGACTGATGACCTCAGAAGTTAAGTCCCATTGTGCTCAGAGCCATTTTTCTTCTCGACATGAATGAAAGGAAATAATGAATAAATTCGGAATGGATTTTCTTAAGGCCATTTTTTTTAAAGATATATCTTGGAACGAAAAGGTTTTTTAACGCATGCATTACAAAAGGTTCCACAGCCCACTGATCGAAGCAGTGTTACGGTTGCCATGGGACGCTCTCAGATGGGGATGCCCCACTCAGGTATTAAACTTACCGTGCTGTGACGCACTTTCAGAAACTGATTTATATAGCCGTATGCTTGCGAACGCATTCGCCGAAAAAGCAGACGAAGAATGTGTGCAGGCTGCTGAACGAAGCATATCCAGCTCAGCCAGATCAGTGTTTCTCGACAAGTAGAACGAGGGAATTGTTCTCCAGAAACATTTCGAGTTAGAGGAAGGGTTCAGATACCGTTCTGGAATTGCAGAGTACACGTAAAATATGGAAAACACTTTTTTGGTCAAATTTCGGTCAAAACTGTTCAAAACATAATTTTTGGGTCGCCATATTGGGTTAGCCATTTTGAATTTTGAAAATCTAACTTAATATTTTTGTTCAGTGAGATCAAAATCATATAATAACATGTAGTTTTTATGCAGTTTGAATTAATAATTCATATAAAAGCATTGCATAAACTTTAAATAAGTCGTTATCGAGAAACTATTAACTTGTATCTTTGACCCCCAAGGAGTAAACACTTTTCGTGGGAGCTAATACCTGTAATAAATGGAATTTGTCAATAAGCTATATTTTGTAATGCCAGGAAGAGTGAAATCAGCCGAAATTCGAACTCAAAGTACGAGTTAGCACCATATCGTTAAGGTTATTTCAAGGTGGTTAAGTATAAACTCCCATATATTCAATGTACTATCCACTGATGTTATCCATTATTAATTTCATATAACTCGTGAGGAGCTACACTGCGTACTTCAAACTTGCAGGCTCTTGATGAGATCTTAACTATGGGTACCGACCTTTTACTGAAAATCTGTTGCTTAATAGTTCCGTAAGACCGACCACTCAGCTGTGCAGAGATGCTTGCACCATGTTTTCGGATATTAGATGGTTACACTCTAGTTATGTTGACTAACCAAAAGAAGGCAAAAGGTGCAAAGACTGTGTTTTCGCTTGTTTGGTGTTTTTTTCAGTTGTTAAGCTATGAAGCAATGAAATAGGATTCGCTTTGTTGTTGGAAGCAATGTGCCTTTGGACTTTTGAAATTTGTACCTTACACATCATTGTAAAGTCGCGTTGCTATTTTTAGTATTCCCAACAGGGTGTATTGATATGAACACAGATGATCTGGCGTTGGTCTCGTGTCAGAGCAGTGTGGCTGTTCGTCAGGCGACGGTCGGAGCGTTGTGTGGGCATAAACGCTGACCCAGGTGTTTACTTGCAGCGGCGCCAGGCCGGGCCTGTCAGTTCTTATCCTGACGTCTACCAAATCAGACGTGACCTTCGCACTGAACAGTGCTCTCGGTTCCAAGTTCTAGTTGTTTGCTCTTGGTGGCGTTTTGTGATTTTCCGCTTCCTCATGTCTGCGAGGTGAGGAGCTCACTCCTCCCCCCGCACGTCGAGTGAAACGTCCTCTTAGAAAAATTTACGAATTACTGTGCTGACAACCCTCTTACGTTATTTGATTTTCAAACAGCTGAGCAGAACTGAACGTACTCAGACATTTCTCTCTTTACTTATTCTAATCAACACTAAACTGGCACACAGTATTTTTAGTGCAACGCAAACTGACTTTCAATAATCCCTACAAAAGAATGGCCCTGACTAACAATAACCTATACCTTTCATGAATCACTTACCTCACAAAAATCTTCGTTACTCGAACTACTGCAATACAGCGAGCGCCAATACCTCCAGCTAAATAAAAGATTCTAACTACTGAAAGCACTAACTACTGATAGGCACAGTTAGCAAATGAAAGATTTTCATAGACGACAAACAATGTATTTACCTTACTAATATTCAAAAGCCATCATATATATATATATATATATATATATATATATATATATATATATATATATATATATAAGGTGAGTCACCTAACGTTACCGCTGGATATATTTCGTAAACCACATCAAATACTGACAAACCGATTCCACAGACCGAACGTGAGGAGAGGGGCTAGTGTAATTGTTTTATGCAAACCATTCAAAAATGCACGGAAGTATGTTTTTTTAAGACAAACCTACGTTTTTTTAAATGGAACCACATTAGTTTTGTTAACACATCTGCCGACCGCGGTGGCCGTGCGGTTCTGGCGCTGCAGTCCGGAACCGCGCGACTGCTACGGTCGCAGGTTCGAATCCTGCCTCGGGCATGGGTGTGTGTGATGTCCTTAGGTTAGTTAGGTTTAAGTAGTTCTAAGTTCTAGGGGACTTATGACCTAAGATGTTGAGTCCCATAGTGCTCAGAGCCATTTGAACCATTTAACACATCTAAACATATAAACAAATAAGTAATCAGTGTCGTTTGTTGCATTGTAAAATGTTAATTACATCCGGAGATATTGTAACCTAAAGTTGACGCTTCAAACCTCCGACGTTCAGTTGCGTGTTGTAACAAACACGAGCCACGGTCGGCGAGCAGCATCTGCAGGGACATTTTTAAGATGACGACCGTGTTTACGAGTGTGGCTGTAGTGCACTGTTGTGGTTTGGTCTAGCTGTCGCAGTGTCCGCATGTAGCGCTTGCTGCTATTGTTATTATGCATTCGTCTCCGCATGCAGACCAACTGTAGTACACCGTGTTACCAGACGTCTGTGATAGTGTAGTGTTGTAGGAACTGTGACCATGGTGTATTCGAACTCTGAAAAGGGGGAGATGATACTTGTTGTGGTTGGCAGGAGAGCCAACCGTGTTTTTCTAAAGGAGGCCGAAATGCACGCGTCTCAGCTCACACAGACTGGCGTGAGGTCTGGAACATGACAAGGGAATTAGATTTGTAGCTGGTGGAATGCTTAACTTTAATCCATTAATGGAGAACGTCGATCTTTATGGTACATATTTCACAATATCAATAGTACGGATGCTGGCGCCTTGCTAAGTCGTAGCAAATAACGTAGCTGAAGGCTATGCTAACTATCGTCTCGGCAAATGAGAGCGTAGAAGTCAGTGAACCATCGCTAGCAAAGTCTGCTGTACAACTGGGCGAGACCTAGGAAGTCTCTCTAGACCTGCCGTGTGGCGGCGCTCGGTCTGCAATCATTGATAGTGGCGACACGCGGGTCCGACGTATACTACCGGACCGCGGCCGATTTAAAGGCTACCACCTAGAAAGTGTGATATCTGGCGGTGACACCACAATACTCATCTATGGCGAGTGTCGACGAAATGCAGCTGAAGCCAGCAGGGTGTATGCAGAACGAAACCCGGACAGAGAGCATCCAACGTGCCGCACATTGCAACACATCTACCGCCAACTGTATGCAACAGGTATGGTCGTAGCACGCAAACGGGTCCGTAACAGGCCCGTCACAGGAGAAGCGGGTGCAGTTGGTGTGTTAGCTGCTCTTGCCATGAACCCACACATGAGTACACGGGACATTGCGAGAGCCGGTGGACTGAGTAGTGTCATGCGCATACTGCGTCGTCACCGCTTTCACCCGTTTCATGTGTCGCTGCATCAGCAATTACATGGTGATGACTTTAATCATCGAGTGCAATTGTGTCAATGGGCATTAACAGAAAATGCGTTGCAGTTCTGCCTGTTTACCGATGAAGCGGGTTTCACAAACCACGGGTCAGTGAATCTACGGAACATGCATTAGTGGTCCCTGGGCAATCCTCGCTGGCTCAGACAGGTAGAGCGACAGCGACCGTGCACTGTAAATGTATGGTGCGGAATCATTGGCGACCATCTCATTGGTCCTCACTTCATTGCAGGGGCCCAAACAGTTGCAACATACATCGCGTTTCTACAGAATGATGTGCCAACGTTTGCTCGAAAATGTCCCACTGGAAATGCGTCGACGTATGTGGTATCAGCATGATGGTGTACCTTCACATTCCGCAATTAACACCAGGCTGACCCTTGACAGGATGTTCGACGGGCGTTTCATAGGACGTGGAGGATGCATAAATTGGCCAGCCCGTTTTCCTGATTTTACACCTCTGGACTTCTTTGTGTGGGGTACGTTAAAGGAGAATGTGTACCGTGATGTGCCTATAACCCCAGAGGATATGAAACAACGTATTGTGGCAGCCTGCTGCGACATTACTCCAGATGTACTGCGGCGTGTACGACATTCATTACGCCAGAGATTGCAATTCTGTGCAGCAAATGATGGCCAACAAATTGAATATCAATTGGCCTGACATGTCGACACACTCTATTCCACTCCGTAATTGAAAACGGAAACCACGTGTGTACGTGTACCTCAACCCTCATGGTAATGTACATGTGCCTCATTGAAAAATACCAATAAAAAGGTGTTAGCATGTGGACGTAATGTGCTGTTCCAGTCTCTTCTGTACCTAAGGTCCATCACCGTTCCCTTTGGATCCATACGTAATTCGGTGCTCTCCAATACACACGATCGAACATTGAATCTCTGACATCGCTGCAACCGTAGAAAGATCCTACAAGATCGCAACCAACGACGACTGAAGGGAATCGTTCAACGCGTCAGAATTGCAACTCTTCTGCAAATTCCTGCACATTTAATGCTGGACAATCAACAAGTGTCAGCATGCGAACCATTCAACGAAACATCATAGATATGGACTTTCAGAGTCGAATTCCCACTCGTCTACCCTTGATGACTGCACGACATGGAGCTTTAAGCCTCGTATGCGCCCATCAACACCGACATTGCACTGTTGATGACTGGAAGCAAATTACTGGTCGGACGAGTCTTGTTTATAATTGTATCGAGCGGATGGACGTGTGCCGGTATGGAGACAACCTGATGAATCCATGCGCCCTGCATGTCAAGCTGGTGGAGGCTCTGTAATGGTTTGGGGCGTGTGCAGTTGAAGTGATACGGGTCACCTAATAGGTCTAGATACGACTCTGGCATGTGGCATGCGGCACTTGCATCCGTTCATGACCATCGTGCATTCCGACGGACCTGGCTGATTCCAGCAAGACAATGCGACACCCCACACGTCCAAAAGTGCTACAGAGTCGCTCTAGGAACACTCTTCTGAGTTTAAACACTTCCACTGGCCGCCAAACTCCGCAGACATGAACATTATTGAGCATATCTGGGATGCCTTACAACGCGATGTTCAGCAGAGATCTCCACCCCATCGTACTCTTACGGATTTATTTACAGCCTTGCAGTACTGATGGTGTCAGTTCCCTCCAGCACTACTTCAGACATTAGTCGAGTCCATGCCACGTCATGTTGCCACATTTTTGCAAGCTCTCAGGGACCCTACACGATATTACGCAGGTGTATCAGTTTCTTTGGCTCTTCATGTATTTCTTTCATAGTGTTGATTTGTAAATAAATTGATGCGGTATTTTTTCAATGTTGGCAGGAACGGTTGCACCTCCGGGAGTAGCAACAAAAGCTGCCGCAGGAGCTCCTCAGACACAATGCCGAATAGATCTGCTATCACGCCACGTTGGTGGCGGGCCACGCGCCTGCAGAAGAGCCTTCTTCCCCGCCGTCCCTAACGCTTTCGCCACTTCGAACGAGTCTGTGGTCAGATAACTGCCTGTGCCGGTCCTTGCTGAACAGCCAGGTAAGGCATGTAATCTATGTAGCTGTTGAAGCCGCCTTGTTTCACTCAGGGCTGTACGGATGATGCAAATTTGATGCCCACCACCAAGCACAAGAAACCTAACTTTGAGGGCCCCTGCCAGCTGCTAATACAGTATTTCTGACATCAAACTCATGTAGCGGTGGCGCTGTTGCAGTTTAACCAGAACAACCATCTACCCGGGCAATCGACTGTGACGTGGATCGCCAACCTGCACACTAGTGTCTGTTTGAGTGTCCCCATCTCGATACCTCGTCTGCGGACTCGCTGATTAGGTACATGATGGTCCGATTAGCACCTGACCCTAAAGTCCATAATAGGACCTCGTCTGATCCTTCTTCAGCCAAAGTTGCTCAGATTGCTATATCATATGAATTTATGGCAGCGGCTGAGGACATACTTTCCAAGGGGCTAGATTCTGTTCATGGCCAAGTCGGAGATTTGACCCACTCAGGGACTGGGTGTTTTGTTGTCCTTGTCTTCGTATTGTCGTAACTACCACGAAAATCGCCTGCATCTTGTCGCATGACAAGTCTAAGAGTATGTAACCTCGTATCAGGGCACAGAGTAGCTGTAATAAATGTTCTGAATCGTCGAAACACAATGTGCATAAGAATATCGACTTTGCAACACCCTGTTGTATGTTTTTCTTATAACAGAGTGGCTGTATTATTTAATTGCCACTGTCTGGTATTTCATATTGGTGAAACTATTAATCCACTAATGTGTTAACATAGCGACCTTACAAATCAATAAAAGTTCTCACAAAAAGACTACAGTACAAATTCACAGATAGTCTCCAGCACCGACCGATCATGTTAGGTAGTCACAAAACATTCTGTACCACAACATGTGAAAGCCTTCTAATTCCTTTTTAACATTAATCAGAGTACATAACTGGTATGACTTCAGTATGATGCCCTCAACATATTCCCCTTTTACAAGAAATTTTGACAAATAAATAAATAACAATGCAATGTAACCTCTGTTGATGAAATATTTGGCGTTAGGCGGAATTTTCATAGCGCAAAGGTAAACATAAGAGGTTAGTGAACATGTGTTAAAGCAGTGCTGTATTACGATCAAGACTTTCAGACCTTCCTATAGAATCCTTTCTTGTAGAGAAAACGCGTGCTATGGAGATGTAGACATCATTCCCTACGTAGAAAACATGACTTACAGTAGCCACTCTCAGCACAGCCAGGAACAGCCCGTGTCTTGAAGTTCTCTGCACCACAGACCTATCTTATACATGTTGTAATATGCATCCAAAAATTAATATAGTGTCTTACTATGGCCGTTCATCAGCATTACCATTCCGCAGAAGGAAGAAGTTATTCAATAACTTATCTCGGTTCAACTACGAAATTAGACAGGATGTAGGCGATTACATGGGAGTTGACTATGGAAACGTAATGCAGGATTAAAAGTGATTGAAGATAATTTGAGATAACTTTTGGAGCTTATTCAGTAAATAACCACGAAAAGTGAGTAATGCAATTACGTATATATCCTATAGCACCAGTCAGAATACACTACCATCAGAAACATAGCAGAAGGAACACTGTATGATTTCAGAGATCCGCAGCAGTCTTAAACTAGTGGAAAAGCAACGTGATCCAAAATCTACATTCACAGATGACTCAACGCATGACCAATACTGATCCTTGTAACGTAGCCTCGATCAAAACAACAGGTTTAGCTTTGGTGGCAAAGAACGCACAACTGCAGAGCTAAAATAATACGCCAAGGTATACTAACAGGAAGAGCTCTTACCGTGAATTCCTGGGTGTTGCAGTATAGAAAGGGTCACTACAGTAAATCACAAGATAAGGGCGTTTGATTTAACACACAGAAGTACAGTGACTGTAGACTGTGCCCAGGCAACGAGGAATATTTAATTCGGCCCAGCGGTCAGTGGAAGAAGAATAGTGAACGCTATTGTCTTACAGACCGCATGGACAAATGAAGTGAAATTTTAACCGCCAAGTCATCTGAATGGTCAGAAGACATCCTCTGTCGTACAAATGTGCTTCACCATATAGCCACAGCCGCTGATAACAGTGCAAAGACATTCTCTGTGCACTCCGCTATCGACATACCACACTCTTAGTGATAACATAGAATATATTATCTGACGGACGGATTTCACATCTGTTTACTCTCACTGATTTTGTAAAAACTTAAAAGGCAGCCGGTGTTTAGGCGTTATAGCGTAACAGACCTACTAATGAGACCGCCTACACTACGCTTGTCCGTCCTCTTTAAGAATACTGCTGCGCGGTGTGGGATCATTACCAGATAGGACTGACGGAGTACACCGAAAAAGTTCGAAAGAAAGGCAGCACGTTTTGTATTATCGCGAAATATGGGAAAGATATAGATGTTCATTCTTCTCGTACGCTATACAAGATTGGAATAATAGAGTTTTGTGAAGGTGTTTCGATGAACCCTCTGCCAGTCACTTCAATGTGATTTGCAGAGTATCCATGTAGATGTAGATGAAGCAAAACACGAAAGACAGAAGAATGCCCCTGAGTGATAGCGAATGAAAATATTCCTCTCAGTATCTCATGAATCCTAAAGTTCTCCACCCGAAATAACCATAAACTTACAGTGAATATACGTAAGAATTCCTAATGAAGTGATAATTGAAACCTGCTAAAAAGTATGTAAATGTCTCGGTTTTACAAACCCGCACTAGAGATCAGCCGCGCACCGTGCCACTGCAGAGGGAAGACAGCACAAGTTTTCGCAATTACTTGTATCTTATCGCGCGCCTTCGGGAGAGTGTTTAATAGGTGCCATCGGCTCCGCAGGATGGCAGCAAGGGACGGCCTGCAGCGAGACAACAGTGACGTCCGCAAGATGTAAGGAGCTTTGCCGCCGGCGCATCTTCCCCTCAGAGTCTTCTCCCTACTCCTCCCCTCTCCACCCACGCCCGCAATATGGCGAGTAATTCGCGGACATCCTGCCCGTGCTATTAACCTCTCGGCGGCGCCACTGCGGAAGCCGTGGTATTCATTAGCTCGCCGTAATAGCGTTGCCGAAAAATACTGTCCCCGGCTGGTAAACAGAAAATTACCGAGCCGCTGCTGGCGGGCAGAGGACGTGAAGAAGCAGAAAAGGGGTGGGAAAAGTGTGAGACTTGGAAGGTGGGTGGCTGGGGTGGGATGAGAGGAGAGAGGGGGGGGGGGGGGGGAGGGGGCGATGGGAATAAGAAGCAGGCTCGGGCGGACATTTACATGCTAATGGCGGCCACCGGACGGGGCGTGTTCCTTATCTGCGGTCTCGGCGATGGCGACAGGAGGGGCAGGGGGGGAGGGGGAAGGGGGCGCTAATTAAACAAGGCAGTTAGCGAGACGGCTGCGGCTGCGGTGGCGGAGGCGGCGGCTGCGGCTCAGGAGTCTCCGGAGGTACTGCGGAACAGGCTTTGGAGCCACACTCCGAAGCCCGAATGATCTGCGAGAATGAGAATTTACTCTCCGAGGGAACTTATTCGCATTTAGAGGTTGTCGTTGCAGTCTTCTGTCCGAGGAGTGGTCTGATGCATAGCTCCACCTATAGGAGTCTGTTGATCTCTGTATAACTACTGAAACGCATTCTCTCTCGAACCTTTACACAGGATGTTCGAATATTCCCGTTACAAACTTCTAAGACGTTCAGAGAGGTTTGAGTACTTAATATTTAAAATACACCACTGGCCATTAAAATTTCTACACCAAGAAGAAATGTACATGATAAACGGGTATTCATTGGACAAATACATTGTACTAGAACTCACAGGTGATTACATTTTCACGCAATTTGGCTGTATAGATCCTGATAAATCAGTACCCAGAACAACCACCTCTGGCCGTAATAACGCCCTTGATACTCCTGGGCATTGAGTCAAGCACAGCTTGGATGGCGTCTACAGTTACATCTGCCCATGCAGCTTCAACACGATACCACAGTTCATCAAGAGTAGTGACTGGCGAATTGTGACGAGCCAGTTGCTCGGCCACCACTGACCAGACGTTTTCAGTCGGTGAGAGATCTGGAGAGTGTACAAGCCAGGGCAGCAGTCGAACATTTTTTGTATCCAGAAAGGCCCGTACAGGACCTGCAACATGCGGTCCTGCATTATCCTGCTGATATGTAGGGTTTCGTAGGGATCGAATGAAGGGTAGAGCCATGGGTCATAACACATCTGAAATGTAACGTCCACTGTTCAAAGTGCCGTCAATGCGAACAAGAGGTGACCGAGACGTGTAACCAATGGTATCCCATACCATCACCCCGGGTGATACGCCAGTATGGCGATGACGAATACACGCTTCCAATGTGCGTTACCATCGTGATGCTGTAAACAGAACCTGGATTCATCCGAAAAAACTACTTTTTGCCATTCGTACACCCAGGATCGTCGTTGAGTACACCATCGCAGGCGCTCCTGTCTGTGATTCAGCGTCAAGGGTAACCGCAGCCATGGTCTCCGAGCTGATAGTCCATGCTGCTGCAAACGTCGTCGATCTGTTCCTGCAGATGGTTGTTGTGTTGTAAAAGTCCCGATCTGTTGACTCAGGGACCGAGACGTGGCTGTACAATCCGTTAGAGCCATGCGGATAAGATGCCTGTCATCTCGACTGCTCGTGATACGAGGCCTTTGGGATCAGCACGGCGTTCCGTGTTACCCTTCTGAACCCACCGATTCCATATTCTACTAACAGTCATTGGATCTCGACCAATTCGAGCAGCAATGTCGCGATACGGTAAACCGCAATCGGGATAGGCTACAATCCGACCTTTATCAAAGCCGCAAACGCGATGGTACGCATTTCTCCTCCTTACACGAGGCATCACAACAACGTCTCACCAGGCAACGCCGGTCAACTGCTGTATATGTATGAGAAATCGGTTGGAAACTTTCCTCATGTCAGCACGTTGTAAGTGTTGCCACCGGCGCCAACCTTGGGTGAATGCTCTGAAAAGCTAATCATTTGCAAGTCTCAGCATCTCCTTCCTGTTGGTTAAATTTCGCGTCTGTAGCACGTCATATTCGCTGTGTTGCAATTTTAATGGCCAACAGTGTAGAGACCCATGACCGCAAACGTACCGCTTCCGTGTTACAGCCGTTTGAAAACAAGTTTTCCAGTTAGGTATGCAACAGGGTAGTCATGGTGGGGGGTTGCTTATATCGGATCGGCTGATGTCATTTGACGTCTGTCTTTCGTCTCCACCTGGATCGACCGTTATTCACATATCTTTGAGTGTTAGAGCCACATGGTTGAGAACACGTTTGCAGAACACACAGACAAGGTCCCTCTGAATGGCGAAGCTCACGGTGATGGAAGAGTTGCTTGTCGCCTTTATAAAGGTCGTTCTCCACACCGTCCGATTCCAACTCATACCCTTTTTACCACAGTTACGTATCAGTTACGCAGACCTACACCGTCAGCAGGCGTGACTGTGATAATCCAAGGAGACGCCGCATACCCAAAATGGAAGAGGCCGTGCTTCAGAAATCCGTAAACAAGTACACAAGCTATTTCTTTGGTTATTAATAAGTGGGAATTGTGAAACCGGTGATATAATGGGTCATGTATAATCAATTACTTGTAAAAGTGGTCGTGTTACCAACATGTTTTCAAATGGTTGTAGGACGGAAATGGTACGTTTACGGGCAAATGTTCCAATTACAAATATTATCTACTCACTCCCCCTCACTATTTCCAGACGATTGTAACGGCAATTTACGAAAACCCTGTAGATATATGATGTCTGCTCTTCGGACACGTCCGAAAAAACACCACATATATGTAATTATGTCAAGGACCGCCCGTGCACAACAGACTCCAACTCTTGCGAGATTTGGCGAAATGAAGCGAGTAATGAGGATAATTGGCGTAGGACACAACGTTAGTAGAGTGTGGATACCTTGAGTGGATAGGTTGAGAATTTCCGTCTGAAAGGAGGGGTGCTGGGATAGTCCGTGAAGTAGCGATGACCACTGTGCCCAAACGGCCGCTGTGGCCGAGAGGTTCTAGGCGCATCAGTGCGGAACCGCGCTGCTGCTACGGTCTCAGGTTCGAATACTTAGGTTAGTTAGTTTTAAGTAGTCCTAAGTCTAGGGGACTGATGACCTCAGATGTTAAGTCCCATAGTGCTCAAAGCCATTTGAACCATCTGAACCACTGTTTCCGGATGGTGCAGTGCGGAGCAAATCTGCCTAGTAAGCAGGAGACCCGGTTTTGAAACCCGGTCTTGCACAAATTTTCAAGCTCCCCCATTGATTTAAATCAATACCCACTCGCATCCAGTGTCTGTAATTCCTTTGTGTCTCATTTGAACCTTGTTATTGTAGTACAGCCTTGGTCAAATTCTACAATTTTTAGCTTTCACATTTTCCTCCATTACCAAAATAACTATTCCTTGTTCCATCCTGATTTGTCCTACCTACCTATCCTTTCCATTCAGTGCCTGTTTATCAGTGAAGTTCTATGTACTGACTTGGCAGAAAATCCTAAGAAATTTTGGTCCTATGTCAAAGCGGTAGGTGGATCAAAACAAAATGTCCAGACACTCTGTGACCAAAATGGTACTGAAACAGAGGATGACAGACTAAAGGCCGAAATACTAAATGTCTTCTTCCAAAGCTGTTTCACAGAGGAAGACTGCACTGTGCTTCCTTCTCTAGATTGTCGCACAGTTGACAAAATGGTAGATATCGAAGTAGACGACAGAGGGATAGAGAAACAATTAAAATCGCTCAAAAGAGGAAAGGCCGCTGGTCCTGATGGGATACCAGTTCGATTTTACACAGAGTACGCGAAGGAACTTGCCCCCCTACTTGCAGCGGTGTACCGTAGGTCTCTAGAAGAGCGAACCGTTCCAAAGGATTGGAAAAGGGCACAGGTCATCCCCGTTCTCAAGAAGGGACGTCGAACAGATGTGCAGAACTATAGACCTATATCTCTAACGTCGATCAGTTGTAGAATTTTGGAACACGTATTATGTTCGAGTATAATGTCTTTTCTGGAGACTAGAAATCTACTCTGTAGGAATCAGCATGGGTTTCGAAAAAGACGATCGTGTGAAACCCAGCTCGCGCTATTCGTCCACGAGACTCAGAGGGCCTTAGACACGGGTTCACAGGTAGATGCCGTGTTTCTTGACTTCCGCAAGGCGTTTGACACAGTTCCCCACAGTCGTTTAATGAACAAAGTAAGAGCATACGGACTATCAGATCAATTGTGTGATTGGATTGAGGAGTTCCTAGATAACAGAACGCAGCACGTCATTCTCAATGGAGAGAAGTCTTCCGAAGTAAGAGTGATTTCAGGTGTGCCGCAGGGGAGTGTCATAGGACCGTTGCTATTCACAATATACATAAATGACCTGGTGGATGACATCGGAAGTTCACTGAGGCTTTTTGCAGATGATGCTGTGGTGTATCGAGAGGTTGCAACAATGGAAAATTGTACTGAAATGCAGGAGGATCTGCAGCGAATTGACGCATGGTGCACGGAATGGCAATTGAATCTCAATGTAGCGAAGTGTAATGTGATGCGAATACATAGAAAGATAGGTCCCTTATCATTTAGCTACAAAATAGCAGGTCAGCAACTGGAAGCAGTTAATTCCATAAATTATCTGGGAGTACGCATTAGGAGTGATTTAAAATGGAATGATCATATAAAGTTGATCGTCGGTAAAGCAGATGCCAGACTGAGATTCATTGGAAGAATCCTAAGGAAATGCAATCCGACAACAAAGGAAGTAGGTTACAGTACGCTTGTTCGCCCAATGCTTGAATACTGCTCAGCAGTGTGGGATCCGCACCAGGTAGGGTTGATAGAACAGATAGAGAAGATCCAACGGAGAGCAGCGCGCTTCGTTACAGGATCATTTAGTAATTGCGAAAGCGTTACGGAGATGATAGATAAACTCCAGTGGAAGACTCTGCAGGAGAGACGCTCAGTAGCTCGGTACGGGCTTTTGGTGAAGTTTCGAGAACATACCTTCACCGAAGAGTCAAGCAATATATTGCTCCCTCCTACGTATATCTCGCGAAGAGACCATGAGGATAAAATCAGAGAGATTAGAGCCCACACAGAAGCATACCGACAATCCTTCTTTCCACGTACAATACGAGACTGGAATAGAATGGAGAACCGATAGAGGTACTCAGGGTACCCTCCGCCACACACCGTCAGGTGGCTTGCGGAGTACGGATGTAGATGTAGATGTAGATGTAGTTATCCGATCTGTCTATCTAATCTTACGTATTCTTCTGTAGCACCACGTTTTTAGAGCTGACCTGCGTAGTATTTAAGGTACCAGGAACTAATGATACAATCACCATGAGTATTACAAAAAGGATACTGAAGTAATTAAGAGGAAATACACAAAAACGATAAGCAAATAATGAAATTCTACTTATTGTGCGTATGCAATACAGTATTAAGGGTATATTGAAGGTGATTTGTTGGTATATACAGTGTGCGAAATTCAGTTCACATAGCTTCGTCAGCCACAGTAGCCTTAGCCTAACGGGACATCGATTCGAAAATGAGGGTGAATGACAGACAAGAGTACGTCATTTCGGTGAGGTTCAGCCAGATTCAGTCAATTTTAGTAGCTGGAAAGCGTGCCGTGCCTGTCTCTGGCAACCTGTCATCCGATATTGTCAGTGGGTGGGTGACTGGAGAATGTGGTGCCCAGAGCAACAGTCAAACATCCCCTGTATCGAAGTAGGTCAGGAAAACATTGGCAACATGGAGTCTTGCGTTATCTTGTTGAAACATTATCTCACAGAAATCTTGAAGATATGGTACGACCATAAATGTCACTATGGCAGAAATGCTTTGGGCGCTGGCCGATTCCAGTTGAGCGAAACAGAGATGATCGTGTCGACCCGCAGGTATAAATGAGAATTACCCAAGCAGAAGATGAAGATATATTGAAAATTTATTAGGATATTGAATGCAAAATCAGAACGTAAACAGAGATAAAAATTTAAAAACCATGGGGGATTGCAATGCAGTTGTACGGGAAAGAATACATGAAGTGTTACGGGAGAATATAGGTTTGGCAGTTGGAACCAGTGTGCAATAAATTTCTGATGTTTCCCTTCACGGGACATCCTCAGCTGTCATTCACTGCCAATGACACAATCCGCTACAGTTGCAAAAATCATTTATTTCTAAAAAGCACTGCACAACCCGGTTTCATGACATATGTCCTATCTTCGGGGTCATCTGCAAAATTTTTAAATGAATAATAATACCTATAGATATGGTTAAGATAATCAAAGCTAGAAATACCCAACGGAAATTCTTAGAAAAAATGCAATACATACATTACAATGTGAGTCACATAGGGATACATAACTAAGATTCTTCGTACTGGTCTCATGGGTGGCTGTGAAGCACTGTGTTCGAAAGACCGCCCATCTGCCTTCATGCGTATCCATGTGTGACGCACCCCTAAGCCTGTATGGATGCCCTCTGAATGAGGCTTTCCGACAGTCCTGGGTTTAAAGTGGATATTATTTTGCATATCATGTATTAGAGATGCACTATTTTAAAATATTTTAACCTACATTTATCTTAGTTATGCATCATTTGTGGACTCACATTTTAATGTGCTTATAGGGTTCTTTTTCTAAAAATTTCTGTCGGTTCTTTTCACCTTTGATTATCTTTACCAAATGGATAAGTATTACTATTCATTTAAAATTTTTGCAGATGTATCTGAAGATGGGGCACTTGTCCTGAAACCGGACAGTGCATTCCTATTCAGAAATAAATCATTTTACTTTCTTCATTATCACGCAGACATTCGGAAATCAGATGCTGGGTTGCAAGGCGTACTGATGTGCCGATAAGGCTCATTTCACAGTTTAATTACGATGGGGAAATGACTAAAGTCGAATAGAATCTCCGGAAGAACCAGCGTTTAAGGTTCGCTGAGGATGTGGATACTGCAATAATGAGTACCAGAGCAGGCAGTTCGCCTGAAGAGGAATGGGCGTTCTAAAAAGAGCAATCATAATTATAGACAGGCGAATATAGGTACAATGATAGCAACTGCAAAGAAACCATGGGTAGCAACAGCAGAAATACCAGTTTTATCGACGAAATAAGGAAATACAAAAATTTTCAGCGAAAGTCAGCAATACAACATTATAAATTCCTCAGCAATAAAATGAATAGAAAGTGCGGGACAGCAAAAGCGAAATGGTGGCAGTGAAGACGTAAAGAAACCGGAAAAGAATTGATCGTCGGAGGGCTGACTTAGCCTATAGAAAAATCAAAACCGTCTTCGGCGAAATTAAAAACAACGGTGCTATACACTCTACGACAAAGAAAAGGGGCACCACGAAGGAATTACCCGCCTTTTGGCCTGTTTCAACTCGGAATTGTTCACTCCATCTCTTTAAGAGACGTCCAACGGTTCTCTTTCCTGCTGGTTGATATAGGTATCCTATTAGGAACTTCATCTCTCGTGATTCGATTCCTCGTAGTTGACGAGATGTTAGGCTCCAACATTCTCCATTACACAGCATAAAAGGCAAGGCAAGGATATCATTTGGTAAAGTTTAATTGATGATTCTTTCTGTACGTTATGTTTTAATGTAAGTCATATGGTTCCAGACAAATTACTCAATTTGGCCAATTTTAGCTCTAAAGCATCAAAATGGTTCAAATGGCTCTAAGCACTATGGGACTTAACATCTGAGGTCATCAGTGCCACCGACTTAGAACTACTTAAACCTAACTGACCTTAGGACATTACACACATCTATGTCCGAGGCAGGATTCGAACCTGCGACCGTAGCAGCAGTGCGGTTCCGAACTGAAGCGCCTAGAACCGCTCGGCCACAGCGGCCAGCTCTAAATCATCTGAATTGGGAAATTCAAAATTGAAACTTAGGTATTTCAATCCTCTTATTTGTTCAATTACTTGCCCATCTACAACAAGTTTGGCTCTTGTAGTTTGCAGTCCTTGAAGCGAGTATTTAAGAGATATTGTTTCGCGAACATACACTGGTTCAACAACATAGCAATACGTGCTAGTCGTGAAGCGCCTATATGCAGTCTTCAGCAACTGCAATTTCGTGACGCAAGAAAACGCAGATTTACACTCTCCAGTTAAACGAGAGGTAGACTGCACGCCTTTCGCAAGATGCGTAAGAATAATGAAAGTCGTTACCATTTCCACTTTTCGCACCGCTGTCCATCTAACGCACTCGAGACAGCTCCTCGCGCTTCGGCGACCACAAGAAGAGCTCTGTTAACACACCGAGTTCACGATCAGATCGCTCCCCGGAAACTAACGTCACATAGTCGGCTTACAGATAAAGCGAAGTTGGTCGTCTGCCTCAACTAAAACAAGAAAGACATACCAGCACTTCAGACATCGATAGTGGAAGAAGGAAAGCCATGTTCCCACTCTACATCCAAAAGTAAGCGTAATTTGTAGAGAGCCACCTTACACAGGGATCAAATCTCCACCCGCCTGCCCAGGTTTTTGCGGTGCCCGTGGTTTCACTAACTCAATTAAAACGAGAATAGGAATGATTCCTATGAAAAGGCCACAACCAGTTTTCCTCTCCACCCTCGTCCAGTACAAGCTTTCACCTCTAATACACTGATCGACCACAAGCTGTCACACGCTAACAACCGTCATTTGCTCTAGTGTAATACTCTCGTTTCCAAAGCAACCGTGGCAACTCTCTACGTCGCGAGAGCAGGTAGCAGCCCGAACGCTTCGTCGTTGTCTTGTTGGAGCGGCACGTGATTTCTGCCGGCAGCGCGCTGTCCGTTTCGCCGATCGCCTTTCGCTGGTGATTGCGTGTGACCTTATCTGTGAAGGCGGCGGTAATAAATTGAGACATCGACGTCCGGTGGCGGCGTCGGCTGCCGCGGCGGCGAGCTATCTGCATGACGCACCGCTCATGAATAATGTAGCACCGCTAATTAGCTTTTAGTGGTGTGTGCCGTGAAATTAACTAGAAATACCTCCCTCCGCCAGAGCCCCGCCGGTGCGGCGTCTTAACTACTTCCCCCCTTCCGCAGCTCGTCCGCAATCTTTCTGTTATTACGCCGTTTCCTCCTCTCCCGCCACCACGCCACCTGCAGGCCGACGTCACGCGCCGCTCCAATACCACGCAAACCGCACCAGGGAGCTAAATAATAACTTGTGCGGAGCTGCGTCCTTGATACTGTAGTAGAGTCCTCTGCAGCAGCGTCCTAACGTTGATTAAGGTGACCAAGCATCCGAAACCTTCGATGTCACCTCATATTTTTACGAGGCGTGTTTTTTAAGTAAGTACCGTTCTGGAATTTAAAAAAGGCGTGCTAAGATATCCCAATAATTTTATTTTTACTTGAAAGCCTGTACCTTAATCTACTTTTCTACATACACTCCTGGAAATTGAAATAAGAATACCGTGAATTCATTGTCCCAGGAAGGGGAAACTTTATTGACACATTCCTGGGGTCAGATACATCACATGATCACACTGACAGAACCACAGTCACATAGACACAGGCAACAGAGCATGCACAATGTCGCCACTAGTGCAGTGTATATCCACCTTTCGCAGCAATGCAGGCTGCTATTCTCTAGGAATGGTAGAACGATGGGTTCGATGACGGTTTGGATGTACCGTGCACTATTCAGTGTCCCCTCGACGATCACCAGAGGTGTACAGCCAGTGTAGGAGATCGCTACCCACACCATGATGCCGGGTGTTGGCCCTGTGTGCCTCGGTCGTATGCAGTCCTGATTGTGGCGCTCACCTGCACGGCGCCAAACACGCATACGACCATCATTGGCACCAAGGCAGAAGCGACTCTCATCGCTGAAGACGACACGTCTCCATTCGTCCCTCCATTCACGCCTGTCGCGACACCACTGGAGGCGGGCTGCACGATGTTGGGGCGTGAGCGGAAGACGGCCTAACGGTGTGCGGGACCGTAGCCCAGCTTCATGGAGACGGTTGCGAATGGTCCTCGCCGATACCCCAGAGCAACAGTGTCCCTAATTTGCTGGGAAGTGGCGGTGCGGTCCCCTACGGCACTGCGTAGGATCCTACGGTCTTGGTGTGCATCCGTGCGTCGCTGCGGTCCGGTCCCAGGTGGACGGGCACGTGCACCTTCCGCCGACCACTGGCGACAACATCGATGTACTGTGGAGACCTCACGCCCCACGTGTTGAGCAATACGGCGGTACGTCCACCCGGTCTCCCGCATGCCCACTATACGCCCTCGCTCAAAGTCCGTCAACTGCACATACGGTTCACGTCCACGCTGTCGCGGCATGCTGCCAGTTTTAAAGACTGCGATGGAGCTCCGTATGCCACGGCAAACTGGCTGACACTGACGGCGGCGGTGCACAAATGCTGCGCAGCTAGCGCCATTCGACGGCCAACACCGCGGTTCCTGGTGTGTCCGCTGTGCGGTGCGTGTGATCATTGCTTGTACAGCCCTCTCGCAGTGTCCGGAGCAAGTGTGGTGGGTCTGACACACCGGTGTTGTGTTCATTTTTCCATTTCCAGGACTGTAATTTCCGTCAATATTGAGGATTAGATTAGATTATATTAATACTTGTTCCATAGATCATGAATACGACACTTCGTAATGATGTGGAACGTGTCACGTTAATAAAAGATGTCTGTACAAGATATTACATTACACAAAATATTGCATGACACTAATGTTTAAGTTTTTTTCCCTTAATGTATATCTAAAAATTCAGCCAACGAGTAGAAGGAGTTGTCATCTAGAAATTCTTTTAATTTATTTTTAAATGTTAGTTGGCTGTCTGTCAGGCTTTTGATGCTGTTTGTTAGGTGACCAAAGACTTTTGTGGCAGCGTAATTTACCCATTTCTGTGCCTAAATCAGATTTAACCCTGCATAGTGAAGATTATCCTTTCCCCTGGTGTTATAGCTATGCACACTGCTATTACTTTTGAACTGGGTTGGATTATTAACAACAAATTTCATAAGTGAATATATATACTTTGAGGTTACTGTGAGGATACCTAGATCCTTAAATAGATGTCTGCAGGATGACCATGGGTGGGCCCCAGCAGTTATGCTGATTAAACGTTTTTGAGCAATGAATACTTTTCTACTCAGCGATATTGCCCCAGAATATGATGCCATACGAAAGCAGTGAATGAAAGTAGGCATAGTAAGCTAATTTACTGAGATTCTTGTCATAACGTTTATGAAACGTCTCCTTATAAAAATTGTGCAAGACTGTGCTTAAACTGACACACAATATTTTTAGCGCAACGCAATCTGACTTCCAAAAATCCCTACGAAAGAATGGCCCTGACTAACATTAACCAATACGTTTCACAAATCACTTACCTCACAAAAATCTTCGTTACTCAAGCTACTGCAATACAGCGAGCGCCACTGCTGCCAGCTAAATAAAAGATTCAAACTACGGAAGACACTAACTACTGATAGGTATAGTTAGCAAATGAAAGATTTTAATAGAGAACAAACAATGTATTTACTTCAATAGTCATAATATATATGGTAGTTCATGACATCCAGTCTTACAAATTTCAAAACTCCGCCATCTCTCTCCCCACGTCCACCACTGCTGGCGGCTCACCTCCAACTGCGCAACGCTACGCGCTGTAAGCATCCAGCTGCCGCTGCCCAACACTACAACGGCAGACAACAATGCAAACCATCCACGGACTGCACACGGCACAGCCAGTGATTTTTATACAGAGCGCTACGTGGCGGCGACGTTACCAATAAAAAAACCTAAACAGCCTACTTACACGTTGTACCAGTTTTTGAATACCTTCCTCATAGATGTCTGCTGCCTGACTTGTTAACCACTGCATCACCACTGTTCTGACTTCGTCATCGTCTTGAAGACGCCGACCGCTCAGGTGTTTCTTCAAGTGCAGGAAGAGATGGTAGTCAGGGGGCGCAAGATCGGGGCTGTACAGAGGATGATCTAGAGATTCCCATCGAAGAGATGTGATGAGATCTTTGGTCTGATTCGCTAGATGCGGACGGGCATTTTCTTGCAGCGAAACGATGCAATTGCTCAACTTGCCACGTCTTTTGTTCTGACTTGAACGGTGCAGGTTGTGGTGCCGCTCAAGGAAAGTCAATGAACTGTCAAAACGTTTGCTTTTGTGCATATCCGTCAACATTTTCGGTACCCAACGTGCGCACAATTTTCGGTAATTCAAGTGCTCGGTCACAATGCAATTCAAAACACTATGAGCAACATTAGGAAAGTCATCCCGCAAGGAGGAAATCGTAAAGCGTCTGTTTTCTCTCACCTTATTGCCCACTTCCTGCACCAAACTTTCATTAACGATCGAAGGGCGCCCACTCCGTTGTTCATCATGCACATTTGTGGGCCATCTTTAAATGCTCTCACCCACTTTCTTACAATTCCATCACTCATATTGTTTTCTCCTTAAACTGCACAGATCTCACGATAGATATCGATCGCTTTTAGGCCTTTAGCACTAAGAAATCTTATGACAGCCCGTACTTCACAGTCGGCTGGACTCACGATTATCGGAGGCATCTATAATACTCAGTAGACAACGTAAACAAGGAAGAATCAGACTGTAATGGCGTCAGTGCGTAGACAACAGATGTAGGTACCCAGTGCGCATACGCCGAACGCCGACCGCAGCCTTGCGGCCGCGGTGTGGCATTACGGTACCTAAAAAACAGGCCTCGCATCAACTGCACTTTCTGCCAGAATTGCAAAACCCAGAGGTAATCATCTGAATCACTCCAGAATCAGAGGATCTGTAGTATTATGGAAACGTAATAAATGATTAAGGCTGCAGAGAGACGACGACCACTAACAGGGTTTGGATAAAATGTGGAAACACCGCGAGAAATGCATAATTGAACATACATGCACATGCTAGCAAAGCCGGAAGACTGTGCTGTCGTAATTGGTAATGAACGGCACCTGTGCAGTGTTCTCAATACCTTGACAGAGTCAGTCGCGGACGGAACAGTCTTAGGTGTAGTCGTGAGTGCATAATGTCGGAGCTAGGAGAATTCAAATGTGGGAAAATTGTTGCTGGTCGTGTTTGTGGGAGCTTTAGTAATCAATGTAGCCTAGGTGTTTGGTGTTTCACGAGGCACCGACAGACGATTTATACCACATAGAGGGAGAGACGCTAAACACTGTCGTCCAAGACGATTGTATAGAAAAGTAAGAAGACGGCAGCTGCAGAAGTGACTGCAGAACTGAAGGTAGCATTTGCGAACCCCAGAAGGAGCAAAATAATAATAAGGGCAGTTTTAATCTGCCAGGAAGTTTCATATCAGCGCACACTCCGCTGCAGAGTGAAAATCTCATTCTGGAAACATAAGGGGGCTACAGAACCGGGGAAGTGTAGGGTGAGCTGGCGACGCAAATTCCCTTTACAGGAGAACTTGATGCCGAAGCCAAAAATTTCTTGATATGAAGAATGAGAGAACCCATTTTTTTCGTATAAGTCTTGTTTGACACTGTTACCACATCTGGCCGAGTTTACTTCCCAGGAGCGTAGCTTGGCTGGTGTTCGCTGATGACTTGGGCAGCCACATCGTGGTATTCCAATGGCCTCATGAGTACTTCGCAAGATCACTTTGCTGGCAAAATAATGTGACCATATTTGCTGAGCAAGTGTGTCCTATAGAGCAGTGTTTGTTCCCCAATGGTGATGCTGTGTTCAAAAACGACAGTGCCACTGCTCGGATCTTGCAAGCCGGTTTTTGTGAGCATGATTATGAACTGTCGCATCTCTTGTTCCAACCATACTCAACAGATATTAATGTTATTTAGCTTATGTGGTCTACATTGGAGAGAAGGGAGGGTAATCGCAATCCATATCCACCATCGTTACCTAAACTTCTCAGTATTTTGCAGGTAGACTGGTATAAGACTCCCAGACTCCCTTGAAAACGATACATTGCCTATTTTTATGTACGTTGGAAGATGTTTTGAATGCCAATGGTTTTCCTGCGCCGTTTTAGGTATGGTAATGTCTTGTGTTTCTGTTGTTTCCTTTTTTTCCCCACGCCCTTTAGGCCCAACAGTGCACTCTTTTGGGTGTCTGGATAAATGTTACGCGATGTCCAGTTGATTTGAAATTGTGAAAATGGTAACGTGCGAACAAGTGCTGCTATGCTTCATCGATGTCAAACGGTGCAATATCACCACATGAGTGAGCTGTAATGGGGCATAATGACTCGAAAAAGTCACGCTGCCTTGACAGTGACGCCTGTGAAGAACCAGTGAGAAGGAGAGGGTCTTACACAGTGACGAGCATGTACCAGACTGCGCAATGTAAGTACACTGCATGGTGGCCGCTATCTTGTTCGTAGCTTTGTCAACAGTGTTGGCTCAATGTCGCATGTAGACATGTCTACATCGACGGTTCGTTGCGGTCTTCTGAGGGCTGGACTGGTGCCACGCAATCCATTACTTCGGCTTCTGTTTGCAAGAAACTTCCGTCGCATCAGACTGCAATGGGCACGTGAACGTGGCAGGAAGTAGTGATTTTGGAAGAGTTCCACTTCAACCTGTCCTACCGAGATGGACACATTGGTGTTAGATGTTAGGTTGATGAACGCAGTGTGGCAGAATGCATAGTTGAGAAGCGTAGCGGACAAACGCCAAGCTGTAGCATTCAATCTTGCCTCCTACACATTGAGGGGAATCCGAACAATAGCCATGACATAAGGGAAGCTTTAGGGCCTGCAGCGCTGCCCCTCTACCAGGCAGCTGTGCATGCAGTACTTCAACAAGACGAAATCTGGCCGCATGTGGCGGGGAATGAGCAAGAATGCTACGTACTACTGCTTTCCTGGCCTGCACGTTCCTCTGACAAATCTTCCGTCAAGCTTGTCCCAGCTCATCAATGGCGCTGTTTCGACCTATGGTTATCTGCAAAATATTGCTCGCCTTGATGTCCCCTGCCCAGTTCCGAGCTTATGATCATGTTGCTTTTCTCCACCTTATAGATTCGGTAAAAAGACGATAGTGTGGCTCAGTGATTATGTGTGTAAGTGACAGCGTATCAAACCCACTCGTCACGTTTTTTCAAGTCTGTCAAATATTCACACATGTGACATATAACACGTCACACTGTGGTTCGAAATGTACGTGAAACTTTAGATCAACGAACATCTGGCTTTAAAATCAGTTGAAAGGAGGAATAGCGCCTTCATTAGGCTCATGCTCTTAAAAAGACTCCAGCGTTCAAACCGTCCTTTAGGTTGAGTAAAGCTTTGCACATTGTGATTGTGTGTCAAGTTCGCCGCCTTTAAAGGAACACGGCACCACTATGTTTAAGAGTGGGTTGGGGACAGGCGAGGTTGGGGGCGTTGCGACTATGTGCTCTCAACAACCGGCCACTATTACGACGATAGACGTGGCAACAGGCTCTCTTTACGTGTGGAATGGTTTTCGTTGAACGGAACGTGATTGTGGTTTCGGACTTGTAACTCAGTACTTTGTATTTAGGGCTGCTGTATGAGAAGTTGTCTTGTCCTCACTGAACAACATTTTGCAATATTCATATCTAATAACGTAATTTAAAATATTTTTTGTAGGTGCTATCGACCGTATTTCGCTTAAAAGAGATATAGCTTTTTAACGTATTAATATAACCATAATTTCAAGTTTACAGTTCATAAAAGAAGGTTGTACACATGGAAGAATCCTGGAAATACTAGAAGGTATCATATAGATTATATAATGGTAAGACACAGATTTTTGGAACCAGGTAATAAATTGTAAGACATTTCCAGGGGCAGATGTGGACTCTGACCACAATCTGTTTGTTATGAGCTGTAGATTAAAACTGAAGAAACTGCAAAAAGGTGGGAATTTTAGGATATGGGACCTGGATTTAACTGAAAGAACCAGAGGTTGTAGAGAGTTTCAGGGAGAGCATAAGGTAACAATTGACAGGAATAGGGGAAAGAAATACAGTAGAAGAAGAATGGGTAGCTCTGAGGGATGAAGTAGTGAAGGCAGCAGAGGATAAAGTAGGTAAAAAGACGATTGCTACTAGAAATCCTTGGGTAACAGAAGAAATAATGAATTTAATTGATAAAAGGAGAAAATATAAAAATGCAGTAAACGAAGCAGGCAAAAAGGAATACAAACGTCTCAAAAATGAGATCGACAGGAAGTGCAAAATGGCTAAGCAGGGATGGCTAGAGGACAAATGTAAGGATGTAGAGGCTTACCTCACTAGGGGTAAGATAGATACTGCCTACAGGAAAATTAAAGAGACGTTTGGAGAAAAGAGAGCCACTTATGAATATCAACAGCTCAGATGGAAACCCAGTTCTAAGCAAAGAAGCGAAAGCAGAAAGGTGGAAGGAATATACAGAGGTTCTATACAAGGGCGATGTACTTGAGGACAACATTATGGAAATGGAAGTGGATGTAGATGAAGATGAAATGGGAGATACGATACTGCGTGAAGAGTTTGACAGAGCACTGAAAGACCTGAGTCGAAACGAGGCCCCCGGAGTAGACAACATTCCATTGGAACTACTGACGGTCTTGGGAGAGCCAGTCCTGACAAAACTCTACCATCTGCTGAGCAAGATGTATGAAACAGGCGAAATACCCTCAGACTTCAAGAAGAATATAATACTTCCAATCCCAAAGAAAGCAGGTGTTGAAAGATGTGAAAATTACGGAACTATCAGTTTAATAAGTCACAGCCTGCAAAATACTAACGCGAATTCTCTACAGACGAATGGAAAAACTAGTAGAAGCCGACCCCGTGGAAGATCGGTTTGGATTCCGTTGAAATGTTGGAACACGTGAAGCAATACTAACCCTACGACTAATCTTAGATGCTAGATTAAGGAAGGGCAAACCTACGTTTCTAGCATTTGTAGACTTAGAGAAAGCTTTTGACAATGTTGACTGGAATACTCTCTTTCAAATTCTGAAGGTGGCAGGGGTAAAATACAGGGAGAGAAAGGCTATTTACAATTTGTACAGAAACCAGATGGCAGTTATAAGAGTCGAAGGACATGAAAGGGAAGCAATGGTTGGGAAGGAAGTGAGAAAGGGTTGTAGTCTCTCCCCGATGTTGTTCAATCTGTATATTGAGCAAGCAGTAAAGGAAACAAAAGAAAAATTCGGAGTAGGTATTAAAATCCATGGAGTAGAAATAAAAACTTTGAGGTTCGCCGATGACATCGTAATTCTGCCAGAGACAGCAAAGGACTTGGAAGAGCAGTTGAACGGAATGGATAGTGTCTTGAAAGGAGGATATAAGATGAACATCAACAAAAGCAAAACGAGGATAATGGAATGTAGTCGAATTAAGTCACGTGATGCTGAGGGAATTATATTAGGAAATGAAACACTTAAAGTAGTAAAGGAGTTTTGCTATTGGGGAGCAAAATAACTGATGATGGTCGAAGTAGAGAGGATATAAAATGTAGACTGGCAATGGCAAGGAAAGCGTTTCTGAAGAAGAGAAATTTGTTAACATCGAGTATAGATTTAAGTGTCAGGAAGTCGTTACTGAAAGTATTTGTATGGAGTGTAGCCATGTATGGAAGTGAAACATGGACGATAAATAGTTCACACAAGAAGAGAATAGAAGCTTTCGAAATGTGGTGCTACAGAAGAATACTGAAGATTAGATGGGTAGGTCACATAACCAATGAGGAGGTATTGAATAGAATTGGGGAGAAGAGGAGTTTGACGAGAATAAGACATCGGTTGGTAGGACATGTTCTGAGGCATCAAGGGATCACCAATTTAGTATTGGAGGGCAGCGTGGAGGGTAAAAATCGTAGAGGGAGACCAAGAGATGAATACACTAAGCAGATTCAGAAGGATGTAGGATGCAATAGATACTGGGAGATGAAGAAACTTGCACAGGATAGAGTAGCATGGAGAGCTGCATCAAACCAGTCTCAAGACTGAAGAACACAACAACAACAGTTGCATTAAGCAAATATTCTTTGTACATGTATGATGAATAAAATCAAAACACAGAACACTCGAAAGAGGTAACAATGATAAACGTTGGCAGTCAGTGTCAGATTCGAGCGAGCGAGGTTTCCGTCTCGTGGCACTATGGATTCTCACAGTTGCACCACCATCCGTGGTTTTTTACGCGATAATTCTATTTGCATCATTAAAATTCCGGACAGACACTATTTATGACTATTTTGTTTTGTTTAGCAGCCAGCTGGGTGCAACAATATTAATAGTTTCAAATGCTCTTCCCACAAAAATAACTTGCTACTTTGTGGGTATAAGAGTCAGTTAATTTAAGATTTTTCTGTGTTTTCATTCACTGTTCTCCTCAGGGGAAATATTTTTAATTAAATAACTGCTTACACGAAAACAGCCCTTGCGCAACAGAAGCTTATTAAAATTTCTGGTAAAATTCACTCAACGTCTGTTTAAACAACTGCGAAGAATAACTTAAAACTTATATTTACTTGTTGACAAAATATATTGTTAACTAGCTTAGTGACCGCTGATTTTGGTCGCGTATTCTGTGTGATCTGCACAGATTTTTTTTCCTTTCATCGAATTTTTTTGTTATTCACAAGTCACAACAACCTCTACATTTCACATTGATTAAGACTATAGTAACATTGTAATTTTCGATTGCACTTCAGGCCAAAAAGTGATTCTGATAGTTGGAGTTTCCATAGGAACATTAATCCCCTCACCCATGTTTCTTTACATGTAACCAAGAAGTGAAATACCAGTTTTCATAGATTTATCTTCAAATTTTTTAAATGTAGACAAATATTTTCTTAAAGAATTTTCAACCCTTATTTCAATATCCTAGAGATTTAATTTCCAAAAGCACTGAAACAAGTAATTTAATTGTTTCTGTTTCTGACCGAGAAGTCAAATACCAGTTTTCATAGATGTAGCTTTAAATACACTTTAGTAGTTCTTTAATAATGATTTATCATGAAAGAAACTTTCACCCATTTAGTGGCTGAATCTCTAAAACTGCTGAAACACTTTTTTCTTTTTGTTTCTGACTGAGAAACAAAATATCAGTTTTCGTAGTTCTAGCTTCAAATGTACCTTAACAGTGACATATTTTCAAATAGTTTTTCATCCCCTATTTCACCCCCTTAGGAGAAGAATTTCGAAAAATCACTTCTTAACCGATGCCCGCAATATAAGTACCTCACCCTCCCCAAATATAAAGTTTAAACTGAGATTAAAGTTATTTGTCCTTGACTGTTGCATCTACACTTTATACAGGAGAAGCCAAAGAAATTAGCCAACGCCACTTTTTACACTCTGAACTAGGAATGGACAATGATGGGGAGCAACATCCGACGTGTCTTCTACAAAGCATCTGTTTCGGCATTAAAACTTGCTGGTTGGACAAGGACTTGAAACCAAGTCCTCCAAAATGTGAATCTAGCGTCTTAGCCCTTGCACTCTCTCGGTAACATACCACAGGTGAGTTCTCTTACAGCAATTCACAGTCAACAAAATACCTGTACATTATCTGTGTACATCTGCACATTGCAAAGTTTATTGTAAACGAAATCTGAAGATGCTGTAAGTGGCCACTTACTTAACTAATAAGAGGCTAATCCTGTGTTAGTAAAGATTCGTTAATACAGTTTGATTTTGTGACGAAAAGGTGGACCTTTCACTATGATTCAGTAACGCTGTAGTAAATACTGCTAGACATCTTCGTGGGGATAACAGGACAGAACGACGGGATGTACAGAAACAATTCACTGAGAAAACCAAACAAGCCATTTGCAACATAACAGTTACACAACCCCAAGAAAGACCGGAAAGGTAGCATTAAAGGAGGCGGAAGTACAAATTCCACAACTGGATACGTAATTACCTAATTAGCAGAAACAGGGAACCTCTAATTATCGCCCTCTGGATAATTTTAAAGCTTTCCTTTTTTGTCGGAAAAAACCAACCGAGATGCCTTCAACGGCAAACACTACTAGGAAATATTTTATAGACGAATCCCTTAACGCAATAGTAAAGACCGCAGCTGTGAATTTAATCGGAAAATAATTGAATAAAAAAAATTAACACTAATAATGTACATAATAATGGAACGATTGTTAGCTCACTTGGGGAAACACCAATTTGGATTCCGATTAAATGTAGCAAAACACTGAGGAAAAACTAACCCTACGACTCGCAAGATAAACTGAAGGAAGACGAACCTACGTTGATAACACATCTAGATTTAGAATTAGTTTTCTGTAGTATTGAGCGGAATACACTTTGAAATTCGGAAGTTATCGGTGGTAAAATATAGCTAACGGAAGACTGCTTTATTGTTACAGTAAGCAGGCTGTTATGAGTATGGGTGCAGTAGTTGAGAACAGAGTGAGACAGGTTTGCAGTATATCCCCCAGCGTACGTAGAGCAAGCAGTAAACTAAAATACGGGAAATTTGGGAGTGGAACGTAAGGAAGATTAGGGTTTAAAGTTGCACTGTGAAGAAACTGCCGCCTATAACTTCACGTAACTAGCCCTGTTACTAGCAGATACAATTCGGCACCAATAACAGAAGAAACTAAGAAAAAGAAAAAAAATTAAATAGCCTTAAGAATTATGATTTATAATGTGAAGAAACGTAGCGGTATCACTCTCGCTACACAGATTTTCAGGTTCTGGGAAACTGCAATTGAGCACAGAAGCAGCAGCTATTTGCGTAGAAACATGCCGGTGTGGCCGTGCGGTTCTCAGCGCTTCAGTCTGGAACCGCGTGGCCGCTACGGTCGCAGGTTCGAATCCTGTCTCGGGCATGGGTGTTTGTGATGTCCTTAGGTTAGTTAGGTTTAATAAGTTCTAAGTTCTAGGCGACTAATGACCTCAGAAGTTAAGTCTCATTGTGCACAGAGCCATTTGAACCATATTTACGTAGAATGTTATCGACATAGTTTTTAAGTACGTTTTCGTTATGTGTTATTATTATGTTTAGATCGATAGCAGTGACTTTTAATATGTGGTTCCTCGTACATTGACGTCAACACACTAACGGAAAAATGCAATTGCGTGCACTGTCCAGTAATACCAAAGATTAAATACCATAAAATGATCAAAATCAATCTGAAAGTATCTTGTTTGAACCCGTTTGTGAGAGGTAGCACTGTATAAATGTTCCTACAACAGAAATAATCTCATTTTCTTACTCGTGACGCTTAGAGTAACCAAGAGGCACAACTAGCAAAACACATTTCAGACCTCTCTTTAATATAAGTCAAATGCACTCACTTCGATACTGAGCTTTTAGTAAAAGCTGACATTTTTCCCTACCTTCTTACTTACACTTAATTAAAATTTTTGCATACTTCTTTTCTCATATTTTATTTCTCTCGTGCTGTTTCAATAGAATGAAACGAACCTTAAAGAAATTACATCGCCAAAACGTGCGAAATCGTTCTGTCCCAGCACAAAGTCCCGCCGACATTGATGACATTAGAGGCGGAGCACACCGTCGGTATGTTTAAAGAATAGAGAAGGATATCGGCCGTGCTCTTCAAAGGAACTATCCCGGCATCTGCCTGGAGCGATTTAGGGAAATCACGGATGGCTGGACGCGGAGCTTCATCGTCGTCCTCCCAATGCGAGTCCACTGTGCTATCCGCTGCGCGGTACCTAGCTCGGTCAGATTTGGGAAAAAAGAAATAAAAGATAATATTTTGTGCGTGCGCGAAGCCTTGGAAGATCATGTGAGCGGAATGGACAGTCTCTTAAAAATGGCTATAAGATGGACATCAACAAAGGAAGCAAAGGTAATGGGGCCTTTTGCATGATGCTGAGTGAATAGCACTATCTGATCAAAAGTGTCCAGACATTCCCGTTTAAAGAGAAAGGGCATCAGACGATGCCTCCCCCGTTATTTGGAATACACTAATGAGCCAAAACATTATGACCACTGCCCACTGCGACGTTGTATGTCTGGTGGTGTTGCTAGCATGTGACGCGTTATTAAAAGTATGTAAGCGGAGTAGACACGGACGGGGGATCACCCCAGCGGAAGTGTGAAATGTAAATGGGGAAATCCATTGAGATAATCGACTTTGACAAAGGACAGATTGTTATTATGCATAACCTGTGAACGAGTATCTCAAAAATAGCCAAGCTGGTCGAATGTTCGGTTTCTACTGCCGCGAGCATCTGCGGAAAGCAGTAGGAGGACAGTGAAACTACAACTAGGCGCTAAATGGTTGGACGTCCACGACTCTTCACAGAACGTGGGCTTCGGAGACTTATCTGCTATGTGAAGTAGGATAGATCTGTGGCATCTCTGACAGAAGAGTATACCGTTTGCGCACGCACAAGTATTTCGGAGCAAACAGTTCATCGTACATTGTTGAACGTCCAGCTCCGCAGCAGACTACTCATACACACATCTTAGCCCAACGACAACGTCAATTACGATTGCAGTGGGCACGAAACCATCAGGACCCGATTAAAAGAAACGTGCCGACTCTTCGGGTGAATCGCGTTTTTGCTACATTAGGTCGATGGTCGACTCCACAAACGCCATCCTCGAGTTGAACAGCGGCTCGAAACGTGCAGTGAGCCACGGAAGCAGGCTGGTGAGAGCAGTATTATACTATGGGAGGTATTCTCCTGAGTTTGTATTGGATCTGTGTCTGCAAACAAAGACGCTCTGACAACTGCGAACAGTCTGCGTCCCTTCATGTTGGATGTCTTTCCCGACGACGATGTCGTCTTTCAATAGTATAATCGTCCGTGACCCGGAGCCAGAACCGTGCTACAGTGGGAGGAGCATTGTAGTGAACTTATGATGGTGTCTCGGTGACCAGATTCGCCTAATGTAAATCCGACGAAAATCATCAGGGTCGCTATCGGACGCCATCACCGCGCATGCAAATCAGCGGCCTGTTATGTAAGTGAATTACATGATCTGTACCAGTTCCCGTCAGATCACCGAAGTTAAGCCTCGTGATGCCAATTGAGGAGCTACTCGACCGAATAGTAGCGGCTCCGGTAAAAGAAAACCATCACAACGACCGGAAGAGTGGTGTGCTGACCACACGTCCCTTCTCTCCGCATCCTTAGCTAAGGACGACACGGCTCTCGGGTGGCCTCAAGACGGAGTGCTTACATGATCTGTGCCACATATCTCCACGAACTACCAACAAACTGTCCCACAGCTGATAGTTGGCCGCGCTGGGTAGCCACACGGTCTTGGGCTCATTATCACGGATCACGGTTTTCGCGGCTTCCCCCCCCCCCCCCCCCCCCTCCCCACCACTCACTCCCGCCCCCGCCAGATTTTCGGAGGTTCGAGTCCTCCCTCGGGCATGGGTGTTTGTGTTGTCCTTAGAGTAAGTCAGTTTAGGTTAGATTAAGTAGTGTATAAGCCTAGGGATCAATGACCTAAGCAGTTTGCTCCCATAAGAAGTAATGACAAATTTTCTCTGACACGCAGAATCAGTGATGTATTTCGTTCCAAAGGCGGACATACAAGCTATTTAACAGATGGTCTTTATGTGTTACATTTTGTGCTGTCGACGAGAAGCCGTAACAGAAGAACAGTTCGATCAGTGATTTCGAACATTAGATGTCACCTGAATAACAGATTCATCAGGGACATTTTAAGACTTCTAAAACTGCCCAATTCAACTTTAGATGATTGTGAAGTGCGAACACGAAGGAAGAACTGCAGTTAAATAAAGGCCAGCAGACCTTTTAAGTACTGAACAGAGTACATCGAGCACTGCGCGGGGCGGTTGTGAGATAATTGCATGAAATCAGCGGTAAGAATCAGCTGCGAGTTCCAAAGCGCTACCAAAAATCCATGTAGCTCAACGAGTGTGCATATCGATTTATAAAGAATGGGGAGCAGTGGTCGAGCACAGCAGCATGAGGCAGACATCTATGTAGGCAGTGGTAAGCGCCGTTCAGTCGCTGTAATGAAGGACGCCACTGGACAGTGAATAACTGGTAACGAATGATTTGGAGTGGTGAATCACGCTATATACTGTGGAAATCTGACCAGAAGATTTGGTTTTGGCGATCGCCTGGAGAACGTTACCTGTTATCATCTATAGCTCAAACAGTGTGGTACGTAGCTGGTGGTGGTGTTACGGTAAGAGGGTGTTTTTCATAGTTAGGTTGTTGTCATCTTGTTGTGCTCCAGAAAACGCTACATGTAGAAAGATAAGAACAAATTTTATAGCATAGTGTACTAAGTACAGCAGAGGAGCTGTTCAGAGACTATGATCGTTTATATCATACAGCAGCGTCTATGTGGCAATAACATTGCTGAAGTTGGCAAGCCTGCCCAGAGTCCCGACCTTAACCTAGTCTCTAGTTTCTGCTCTTGAGGAATAATGGGCTACTGTTCCCCCAAAGAGGTTAAGACAGTTTGCTGAAAGCGTCCCCAGCAGATTTCAAGACGCTATACTGATGTCCCCTATCGGGTGTCCGGTTGCTTTTGGTCAGGTAGAACAGTTTAAAAACATGAATCACCAAAGGTAGTACGTAAGTTTTGCATTTGGGCACCAAAATAACTGACATGACAGAAGAAAGAAGATATAAGCTAAATTCTGGCTGTAGGAAGAACAGCGATTCTAAAAATAAGACATTTGTTAACGAAGAATATACTGGAAGCAATAAAAAGCCCTTTCTGAAATTATTTCTCTGGTGTATAGCCTTCCATGAATGTGAGACACTGATGATAAGCAGTTCAGTCAAGAAGAGAACAGAAATATTTATAATTGGTGTCATGGAGGAATGCTGAATATTAGATGGATTAGTCCAACAACAAATGAATTAGAGAAGAAGAACTTGACTACAGAAAGGGATGGGTGGCCAAATATGCTGAGCCGTCAATGACTAGTTAATTTTTGTATTGGAGAAAAGCGTTGACTGTAGAGACAGAAGAGGAACACTAGGGTTTGATTACAGCAAGCAGGTTCAGCAGAATATAGGTTGCAGCAGTCATGTGCACATGCAGAGATTTTCACAGAGTGGGAAAACGTGGTGATCTGCACAAATCACTCTTCACGCTCAAGACTAGAACAACAGCCACGCACGACTTCATTGACATACTAATTATCAGTTGAATGAGACATAATTGGTGTGTTCAGGAGGGAAAGAGACCGAATCTCTACGACAATTGGAAATGGTCTGTATAATGCGTGGTTGGAACGTCTTCAGAACTGGTACTAGAAGTCGCGTGGTAGTCTAGTGCCAGATTCCAAAGAAATACCGTACAAAATACTAGCTGTACCAGCTTCTACACTGCATTTCTGCTGAGAACCGAAAATAATGCTACAAAGATACGAATCAAACTCAATTTTCAGACTCTATAAGATAGTTGTTGTGTATAGTAGCGAGATTTCCTGTTCAAATTTCGACAGCGGTACTTCCAAAAAATGGATACGAAGCATCTGAAGAGGGATGTTGGGTGGGGATGCGCCGTATTAAAACTCGTCCTAGTTTCCCAAATGGTTTATTATTTGCAGCTGCAGTGCCCCCGTTCCTCTCGGCCTGTGTCAACGGTTCTGCAATGCTGAGGACATCACTGCACTGTCTGTGGAATGGCTTGGCGTGGAATACCTGCCTCTGTGACCCATGCAATGCCCTGCTGTGTGTCGGCCTTGTACGGCCGCGGAGTTGTGACGACGCCAGGATGCGCCGGCAGTCGACTCAGAGGTCTCCGTCCCTGCCACCTTAGTGCTGCCTGTTGGCAGCATCAAGGTGGCCACTTGGCGTGCCTCCTCGCCAGTGTGGCTATGATCATGGCGATAACAAGTGCCCGTGATCCGCCGTCCGAATCTGCAGCCCTCGCCTCGAGATGCCATCGCCGTGTGTTGGGAGCCAAGAAGACTGCCTGCAGTAACAAGCCATGGCGTGGCCTGCTGCTGGCTGGCTGTGGACCCTGCGTTGGCTGCAGACAGTCGAACCAGCGACCTGCCGTGGACTGGAACGCTGGTGCCCCATCTGCTGCTGCGTGTAGCTGGTGGTGTAACATGCCCCGCCGTCCAAGAGAGCTGCCACACTTGAATGCCTCGCTAGTGAACCAGCGCCTATTTATACGCAGCTTCTGTTTTGCTAACACGCTACTCTGAGTCATGTACTCATAACACCTGGGTTGGGCCAGTGGGTCCCTTCTGCCTGTAACCTGCACCATGCAAACCGCTGTGTTTATTCTTTTCAGCGGTTCTACGGCCCTGTGGCCTCCATTGTACTTCACAACCGCTGGTAGCGTCACTTACTTGGAAAATATTTCGAGTAGATTTCCCCACCATGTTATAGTTCTGGGTGGAGATTTTAATTTGCCGGATATAGACTGGGAACCTAAAACGTTCATAACGGGTGGCAGCGACAAAGAATTCAGTGAAATTTTTTTAAGAGCTTTATCTGAAAACTACCTTGAGCAGTTAAACAGAGAACCGACTCGTGGCGATAACATATTAGACCTTCTGGTGACAAACAGACCCGAACTATTTGAAACAGTTAACGCAGAACAGGGAATCAGCGATCATAAAGCGGTTACGGCATCGATGATTTCAGCCGTAAATAGAAATATTAAAAAGTGTAGGAAGATTTTTCTGTTTCGCAAAAGTGACAAAAAGCAGATTTCAGAGTACCTGACGGCTCAACACAAAAGCTTTGTCTCAAGTACAGATAGTGTTGAGGGTCAGTGGACAAAGTTCAAAACCATCGTACAATATGCGTTAGATGAGTATTTGCCAAGCAAGATCGTAAGAGATGGAAAAGAGCCACCGTGGTACAACAACCGAGTTAGAAAACTGCTGCGGAAGCAAAGCGAACTTCACAGCAAACATAAAAATAGCCAAAGCCTTGCAGACAAACAAAAATTACGCGAAGCGAAATGTAGTGTGAGGAGGGCTATGCGAGAGGCGTTCAATAAATTCGAAATTAAAGTTTTATGTACTGACTTGGCAGAAAGTCCTAAGAAATTTTGGTCTTAACTCAAAGCGGTAGGTGGATCAAAACAAAATGTCCAGACACTCTGTGACCAAAATGGTACTGAAACAGGGGATGACAGGCTAAAGGCCGAAATACTAAATGTCTTTTTCCAAAGTTGGTTCCCAGAGGAAGACTGCACTTTAGTACCTTCTCTAGATTGTCGCACAGATGACAAAATGGTAGATATCGAATTAGACGACAGAGGGATAGAGAAACAATTAAAATCGCACAAAAGAGGAAAGGCCGCTAGACCTGGTGGGATACCAGTTCGATTTTACACAGAGTACGCGAAGGAACTTGACCCCCTTCTTGCAGCGGTGTACCGTAGGTCTCTAGAAGAGCGTAGCGTTCGAGAGGATTGGAAAAGGGCACAGGTCATCCCTGTTTTCAAGAAGGGACGTCGAACAGATGTGCAGACTTATAGACCTATCAGTTGCATAATTTTGGAACACGTATTATGTTCGAGTATAATGACTTTTCTGGAGACTAGAAATCTACTCTGTAGGAATCAGCATGGGTTTCGAAAAAGACGGTCATGTGAAACCCAGCTCGCGCTATTCTTGACTTCCGCAAGGAGTTCGATACAGTTTTCCACAGTCGTTTCATGAACAAAGTAAGAGCATATGAACTATCAGACCAATTGTGTGATTGGATTGAAGAGTTCCTAGATGACAGAACGCAGCATGTCATTCTCAATGGAGAGAAGTCTTCCGAATAAAGAGTGATTTCAGGTGTGCCGCAGGGGAGTGTCATAGGACCGTTGGTATTCACAACATTTATAAATGACCTTGTGGATAACATCGGAAGTTCACTGAGGCTTTTTGCGGATGATGCTGTGGTGTATCGAGAGGTTGTAACAATGGAAAATTCTACTGAAATGCAGGAGGATCTGCAACGAATTGACGTATGGTGCAGGGAATGGCAATTGAATCTCAATGTAGACAAGTGTAATGTGCTGCGAATACAAAGAAAGAAAGATCCTTTATCATTTAGCTACAATATAGCAGGTCAGCAACTGGAAGCAGTTAATTCCATAAATTATCTAGGAGTAGGCATTAGGAGTGATTTAAAATGGAATGACAATATAAAATTCATAGTCGGTAAAGCAGATGCCAGACTGATATTCATTGTAAGAATCGTATGGAAATGCAATCCGAAAACAAAGGAAGTAGGTTACAGTACTTTTGTTCGCCCACTGCTGTGGGCTCACCAGTGTGGCTTGCGGAGTATGGATGTAGATGTACAGTCAACAGGCCTGCGCCTGGCAGTAACTTGTGCGCTCCAAAATATTGTACTGAAGATAACCTTTTCCAATCTTAAACGGTGGTGCCGCTATACATTGCTTTTGCTCACACACACTGTGTGATGAAAATGTAAGCACCAGGAAGGGGAGGAGGAAAGAAGTAAAATTTTATTGCTTGAGCGAGTATATAATGTTATTTCAGTGACTTCAAAATCGAGTCAAATTTTCAAAGAACTTGGAAGTATCAGCCCACTTGTCGATATGATGGTGCTCCCATCACTGGCCTGGTTGCACTTCCTGATTCGGCTGGGACGGGGGTCATGAAGCCGTTGTATCCTCTCCAGAGGCAAGCTGTCCCGCCACTGTTGGAACGGGTCCTTGATATCTTGGATGCTGGCAGTGGTGCCGATGTGATGTCGGAGCTGTTCCCACCCATATTCTACTAGAGACAGATCTAGAGATCTTACTACCACAACACTACCGCAACATCACGCAGGCAGTTCATACATAGACGTCCCATGTGCGGAGGAGCATTGTCCTGTTGAAATATGAGGGCTGCACAGGAAGTAACGCACAGCATTTTTTTATCTCCGCTGAAAACAATGCTACGAATGCGAAAAGTTACATATGTATTATTTGAATTCTCCTGCATGAGCGCGCCAAGTTTCCGTCACTTGTGACAGAGAGTGTAGCTGCAGGTCAATTTCAAAATGGCGTCTGTAAGTGATGTACGTTACAACCAACTTGCCGACATTGAATTCCGCACTGCAGAGAAGAAACGATTTTGCAATATCTATGGATCATCTGCTACCGATAAAAGTACAGTTAGTCGCTGGGCACGTAGGGGGAGGTTATGGGAAGGCGATTTGGCGGAGGTCCACAATTTGCAGCGGTCGGGGACACCATCCACGGCGGTCACACATGACACAACTTACCTTGCCCCGTCGGAATTCTATTGGGCCATCAAAAGATGTGATTCGTGAAAGACGTTTTGAGGACGATGAGTAGGTGGTTCAAACAGTGAAGCAATTGCTCCGCCGCCAGTAGGATTGTCACCGACAGGTTATACAAGCCCTTGTTTCGCGCTTTCGAAAGGCCATAGAACGGGATGGAGATTACGTGGAAAAATAGGGTGTCTAGGAAAACACCACTCTTTTGTGTGTCTAATTCTCAGTATGTTCAATAAAGAATTGTTAAAGAAAAAAAATGCGGTGTATTGCTTTCTGGGAAACTCTCTTATGTTGTGGACCGCTGCGGCTGCTGCTGGGACGGAGGAGCCTTTCCGTCGTTTCTACGTCCCCGGTTAACATACAACACACAAATGTACCTGGGGCCTTTTTATTTTTCGTGCGCAACGGATTGGCTGACTCCAGTGTTTTTCACTCGGAAAAGGCAAAACGTATCGACTATTTTTCTCAACAATTATTTCTCTGTACAACCTATCCTACAACAACCTTACAAGGTTTTCAGACAATTTCTGACTCTGTGCTGCAACTTAGATATCATAAAAGCTCCAACCGCCAGTAATCCTTTATGTGACGCCTAATTAAAAAATAATTATGATAAATGACAACAGAAGGCCGTTATCACGAACACAAGAAAAGTTTCAAAAAATGTTCAAATGTGTGTAAAATCTTATGGGACTTAACTGCTAAGGTCATCAGTCCCTAAACTTACACACTACTTAACCTAAACTATCCTAAGGACAAACACACACACCTATGCCCGAGGGAGGACTCGAACCTCCGCCGGGACCAGCCGCACAGTCCACGACTACAGCGCCAGAGACCACTCGGCTAATCCCGTTCGGCAAGAAAAGTTTATTCACACATCAAAAAACTTAAAAACAACAAAGTATCAGGAGAGGATGGAATTGTAGCTGAACTCTTGGCAAATAGAAAAAAATCCTGGTTGACTGGAAGATCGCTCTAATCGATCCACAATATAAAAAAGACAACAAATCGTAAACAGCTACAGAGGGATCTCCACTACCGGTCACCTACGAAATTCTATCAGCTTGTTTCTTGACTACAGTACAAAGGCAGTGAGAATCCAAATTAACAGACTATCAAGCAGGATTCATATCGAACAGGTATGCCCAGAACAAATATTTAGCCTCAAATCACTCAAAATACGAGCCCTCTAGCAAAAACCTCTTGTACACAGATTTGTTGATTTAAAAAAGCCGTACGACTCTATAAACAGACCGTCACAATTCCAAATTTTGAAGTGATGAGACTATGTTCCAAAACACAAGAATTCTAAAAATAAACACTAACTGGTAAGAAATCTAAAGCAAAATTTATGAGGAAGTCTCAGAATCCTTTGAAATTCTGAGAGGTGTTGAAAGTAGCCCTAGACAGGATCATGGAAGAACGGGCGAAAAAAAACTCTAGGAACGTGGGTTTTGGAAGTCAGCCCCAGACACACTGGGCTTTCCCTAGAACAGTCTCTATGTACCATATCTCGCGTTTGCGGACGACCTGGCGACTCTTAATAGTAGACGAAGAGGCTTCCATCAAATATCTCGAGACAAAGAGACTACATTCGTAGTGTCCCAGCCCCATGCGCTCATTACTAGTGGAAGACATTCTTATCAAGTCCCGTAAGAGTTCAGGGAATATGTAAGCATCCGCACACAAGATGAAGGCCATGGCCGGTATTGCCAGAACTATATTCGGACATGTCCGAAAGAACAAACATCGTATGCACATAAGCATGCAAACTATTGAGGTTTTTCATTAGCAATATCTAGTATAACTTCCCGTAAAATACTGAAGTGTTTTACATAGAATTGAACTGTAACTCTTCCGATTCCTGGAAATTTTATTTCATAACTGGTTTTGATTTCCTACTCAATGTCATCTAAACGAACATGCTAGACAGAGACACATTCAGATGCAACGCAGGCAAACAGGAAACTGTATCAGGGCAACCAAAACAAAAACAGTACAGACGAAAGCAGTTGGAAGAAAATAAACAAGTCTTTGATAGAGAATGAAAGCCTAATGGAACAAGAAGAAAAACCTAAAGATAAGTTGAGTGAGTCATTTGCTTAATGTCTTCCATTTGTTTGGAGAATTCGTGAATAATAATAATAAATCGTACGTAGAACGACGCGTTTTTATGAATCATTGATACTGTGTGTGAGACGTAAAACTCGTGTCACATGCGCACGAATTTTTGTGAGCTGTTACCCGCGTGCTAGAGGTCCCATCGAACGATAACGAAAGTCGATAGCAGTTTGTGCGGTTGTCGACATTGCGTGTGACTTAAAAATGACGTCAAGTTTTTAGGAAGTGTAAAATGAGTGGTACCCTTCCGAGTGCGACAGAAGAGAATGCTAGCTCTTTTACGTGAGAGCAGCTCTCTTTAGGTAAACATCGATATCTGAGAGGATCAGGGAAACCGGGATAGACCGTTAGCATCTCAGAACCTAAGTCGGCTAGTCTACAAAGTAGCAACTTCAAAGCGGGCCCGTAATGGACTCAACAGTTCTTTTCGTAGGGCCGCTGAGTCGGACAGGGGCGTGGCGGGTGGCGAGGATTCAGGCGCTGGAAAGCGCGCGCCGGCGTCGCAGGCGGTCTTTGAGGGCAGCAGCGGCGCGTCTGTTTGCCGAGCAGCCCTGCGCGAGGCCGGCCGCGTGGCGCAGCCGTCATTTGAAAGTCTGATGGCACGCGTCTCACCCCGTCCCGCTTCGCCCGCCTGTTTGTGTTTATCCGCAGTGTTTGAGCGCCGGGCAGGTCTCACCCTGGCGTCGCCGCCTCAGCTGCTGCGACTCGAGAGACGGAGCCCGGTGCCGCCGCTACGTATTCAGAAAAACTCCGACGGCAAGACGAGAAAGAGCTCCAGCCGGTGGAGACGGCGCGACGGCGAAATCCCGGACTCCGCAAACTTTTCCCTTCCCAACTAACCCCCCACCCCCACCGCTCACACACTTGCCGTAGAGCCAGCCTTTCTGACACGGGCCCCTTTTTTCCCTCCCTTTCATTTTTTTACTCCTTCAATTCTTTCTCGAGATTGTCCGCGTTCCCTCTTTTTCCCTCCTTCCACCTCGGGCGCACGGATCCTCCTTCACTGTGCTGGCGCTGATGAAGGATTTTTGTGTTTGGCACAATTAGAGATCTTAACTTAATTAAGAAGCCATTATTGGCGTCGGAGCCTGATGAAGACGGGCTCCGCCAGATGTTGCCAGCCAGCGGGATGGGCGTGGGTTGGACGGTAAAGAGAGGGGGGGGGGGGGAGGTAGGCCTGGCACTCCTTCCCCCAGTCCGCGTAAGACCTGCCAAATTCCTCCCGGCAGAAGAATAAGGAAAGGCGAGGGAAAAAAGGGGAAAAAACGTATATATAGATATATATATATAAACCGCCGAGTGGTCCCTGCCCGGCGTGCAAGAAAAGAAGAACTGTTTAGCATTTTGATGAGGTAAGCAGAGCGCCGAGGCGGCGCGGACTTGTTTGAATATCAGGAGGAGGAAGAGCAGAGTGGAGCGGTGAAGGAGGCGAGGGTTGTGCGCGTGAGTGAGACGGCGGTGGACCAGTGGGTGGGGAGGCGCTCGGGCACTCGACGCGAAATTAAGGAAAGATTATGTGTATTTTGTTCCTGCGGGGAGCAAGTTAGTTTGCGGGGCTTGTTCTCCGAAGAAGGGGGAGCGCCACGCCGAGATCTTGTGGCGGCTGTGGCGAGATGTTACGACGTAGCGTGGTCTGCCGTGTGCTGTGTGTGCTGTGGTGGGATGCAATGCGGCCGCACTAGCGCAGCGGGCAGACACTGCGAGCGCTCGGTACCTGTTGAATGCACTTAGGGGCCCCACGGGCGCGTTGCAGGTGCTGTACTATGTGGTCGCCTATCGACCCTCTCGCCCGAATTGACTCCGATTCTTTCCGACGTTCGCTTCGTATCTGTTATTACCAATGCGGGATCTATCGTCTGATATACACTACTGGCCATTAAAATTGTTACACCACGAAGATGACGTGCTACAGATGCGAAATTTAACCGACAGGAAGAAGATGCTGTGATATGCAAAAGATTAGCTTTTCAGAGCATTCACACAAGGTTCGGGCCGGTGGAGAAACCTACAACATGCTGACAAGAGGAAAGTTTCCAACCCATTTCTCATACACAAGCAGCAGTTGACCGGCGTTACTTGGTGAAACGTTGTTGCGATGCCTCGTGTAAGGAGGAGAAATGCGCACCATCACGTTTCCAGCTTTGATAAATGTCGGACTGTAGCCTATCGCTATTGCGGTTTATCGTATCGCGACATTGCTGCTCGCGTTGGTAGAGATCCAATGACAGTTAGCAGAATATGGAATCCGTGGGTTCAGGAGACCGCGTTGGATTAGCCGAGGACTGATAACCACAGCAGTGGAGTCCCATAGTGCTCAGAGCCATTTGAACCATTTTTGATTAGCCGAGGACCGGTCTAAAGGCGCTGCAGTCATGGACTGTGCGGCTGGTCCCGGCGGAGGTTCGAGTTCTCCCTCGGGCATGGGTGTGTGTGTTTGTCCTTAGGATAATTTAGGTTAAGTAGTGTGTAAGCTTAGGGACTGATGACCTTAGCAGTTAAGTCCCATAAGATTTCACACACATTTGATTTTTTTTTTCCCGGAGGTTAATAAGGAACGCCGTGCTGGATCCAAACGGCCTCGTATCACTAGCAGTCGAGATGACAGGCATCTTATCCGCATGGCTGTAACGGATCGTGGAGCCACGTCTCGATCCCTGAGTCAACAGATGGGGACGTTTGCAAGGCAACAACCAACTGCACGAACAGTTCGACGACGTTTGCAGCAGCATGGACTATCAGCTCGGAGACCATTACTGCGGTTACTCTGGACGCTACACCACAAACAGGAGCGCCTGCGATGGTGTACTCAACGATGAACCTGAGAGAACGAATGACAAAACGCCATTTTTTCGGATGAATCCAGGTTCTGTTTACAGCATCATGATTGTCGCATCCGTATTTCGCGACATCGGGGTGAAAGCACATTGGAAGCGTGTATTCGTCATTACCATACTGGCGTATCACCCGGCGTGATGGTATGGGGTGCCATTAGTTACACGTCTCGGTCACCTCTTGTCCGCACTGACGGCACTTACAACAGTGGACGTTACAGTTCAGATGTGTTACCACCCGTGGCTCTACCCTTCATTCGATCCCTGCATAACCTTACATTTCAACAGGATAATGCACGACCGCATGTTACAAGTCGTGTACGGGCCTTTCTGGATACAGAAAATGTTCGACTGCTGCCCTGGCCAGAAGATTCTCCAGATCTCTCACCAATTGAAAACTTCTGGTCAATGGTGGCCAAGCAACTGGCTCGTCACAATACGCCAGTCACTCTTCCTCATGAACTGTGGTATCGTGCTGAAACTGCATGGGCAGCTTCTACCTGTACACGCCATCCAAGCTCTGTTTGACTCAGTTCCCAAGCGTATCAAGGCCATTATTACGGCCAGAGTTGGTTGTTCTGGGTACTGTTTTCTCAGGATCTATACACCCAAACTGCGTAAAAATGTAATCACATGTCAGTTCTAGCATAATATTTTAGTCCAATGAATACCCGTTTATCATCCGCATTTCTTTTTGGTGTAGTAATTTTAATGGCCAGTAGTTTAATTGTTTTAATACATCCATATCGATTCTTTTTCTGTTAGGCATTGCTCACGCAAAGTGTTTACATCTCTCGATACTAGCATTGCTTTGGAAAATGTCTTAAGGCTGCGCGGAAGTGGAAAAGTAAACGGAGTTCCTTATAATTGCCTAAAACTTGGTAACTTTGTACCTGTACAAAGTTTTAATGGTTAATATTGATGATACTGTGCAACTGTTTATCAACTACCAATGTATTCAAACTGACTTCGTTGTTTGTTAAATAAATGTTGTATAGAAGGGCTCAGCGGCTTAGCAGTGAAGGGTCCTTCTATCCATGTCTTTCCTGTTCCATGGGCAAATAATCGCGCTCCTACGATCGAACTGTTTAGTCCACCTCTATAGCTGAGTGGTAAAATGGCACAATGCCTGGCCTAGATTCGATTACCGGTCGGGTTGGAGATTTTCTCAAATGGTTCAGTTGGCTCTGAGCACTATGGGACTTAACCGCTGTGGTCATCAGTCCCGTAGAACTTAGAACTGCTTAAACCTAACTAACCTAAGGACATCACACACAGCCATGCCCGAGGCAGGATTCGAACCTGTGACCGTAGAAGTCACGCGGTTCCAGATTGTAGCGCCTTGAACCGCACTGCGACTCGGCCGGCGGAGATTTTCTCCAGTCGTGGACTGGACTGTTGCGATGTCTTCATCATCATTTGATCCTTACCGACACACAAGTCACCGCTGTGGCGTCAGCTAATAACACTTGTACCAGGTGACCGGGCAACCCGACGGGAAGCTCTAGCCACCCGCAAAAATTATACATACTTTGATCGTATACGACAAAATATGCAACGGCGAAGACATTCTGCAATCCCCTGTTAATTAGGTGGAAGAGGGCACTTAGCACAGTACTAAATGATTAGGTTTTTTCCTCGATTCGAAATATGTGCAGAAGAGTGAGTACTTAAATGCCAGACTGCGAGGCACGAAATCTCACCCTTGCCGGCCGCGGTGGTCTCGCGGTTCTAGGCGCGCAGTCGGGAACCGTGAGTCTGCTTCGGTCGCAGGTTCGAATCCTGCCTCGGGCATGGATGTGTGTGATGTCCTTAGGTTAGTTAGGTTTAAGTAGTTCTAAGTTCTAGGGGACTGATGACCACAGCAGTTGAGTCCCATAGTGCTCAGAGCCATTTGAACCAGCCATCTCACCCTTTACAGTGGTACGGCGACTTCATGGAGGTGGTCTCTTTGCCAAACGCCCAATACGTTGCGTGACACAGGCACAACAGTGGCACCGTGAGCAGATTCAGTCTGAGTTGTGATTGTGGATGTACTCTAATATGGCGAGAGCAAAATACCAAAGCAGCACTGGCGAACGTTATTGTTTTCGTGGTCCACGTTTAGGGCGTGGGTAGGCATAATGTTGTTTAGATGTACGGAAGCGCAGGAAATTTCACACGCTTTTCTCATTTAATATGAAGATGATTCAGTAACTGGAGAGTGATAAGATAATTGAATCCAGTAGCAATGGTTTTATTAATGTGTATCGAAACATAGCTTCATTTCTATTAACACAGTGTTGGACTCCCATGTTTTCGGGATGCTTTCCGTGTTCGTGACAAGGCACCGCCATGGAGTAACACATGTTAATCTGTGGCACAACCCACTGGATTTGTGATGGCCGGGGCAGTGAAGTATCGAAAAAAGTGGCCTTTATGCCGTCAGCCAAGGGGCCTTATTCTGTATCGTTCATACCGATAGGTGTAGTAGGTTAGTCTCGGTAGTGACGTCATTTTCGGTTCCTTATCGAAGAACCATGGACTCATGGAACCATGGACCCATGAACCGTGGACCTTCCCGTTGGTGGGGAGGCTTGCGTGCCTCAGCGATACAGATAGCCGTTCCGTAGGTGTAACCACAACGGAGGGGTATCTGTTTAGAGGCCAGACAAACGTGTGGTTCCTGAGGAGGGGCAGCAGCCTTTTCAGTAGTTGCAGGGGCAAAAGTCTGGATGATTGACTGATCTGGCCTTGTAACATGAAACCTTCCCGTCTAATATTGGATGAACGTTTGCTTGCTGACTGAACGCTGCGTCTCTTAAAATCTTTTAACTGCTGCTCTGTCAAGACTACCTGCTGATTATTACGACGAAACATAAAATGTGTTGTCGCCGTGGCCCTCAGTCGTTACCTGAAATTATTAAGACTGATTCTTACCTTTAATTATTTATACTGGATCGCCATCTGACTGCTACAGCAAACTGTGGAATGAATATACTTACTTCTCTTTAACATAATTATAAGCTGCTGGTGGAGTTTCATAATACTTTGTGACTGGAATTCTTTAAGTTGAAGTTAATTTAGATTTGATAAAAGCTGAAGCTCAGTTTAGACCTTTCTTTTAAGATAACAATAAATTCCGTAAAGCATTTACGTGAATGATTTTGGGATAGAAAATTCTTAATGCATTTAATCTGGTAGAAGTTAACTATATTCTGAGAACGATCTTGACAAACAATTACAAGGGGTATAGTTCTTTACAAAAATTCTTAAAAAGTAGCGTTGCGCTACATACCTAATTTTCCATCAAAATTACATAACTATATTCTGAGAACGATCTTGACAAACAATTACAAGGGGCATAGTTCTTTACAAAAATTCTTAAAAAGTAGCGTTGCGCTACATACCTAATTTTCCATCAAAATTACATAACTATATTCTGAGAACGATCTTGACAAACAATTACAAGGGGCATAGTTCTTTACAAAAATTCTTAAAAAGTAGCGTTGCGCTACATACCTAATTTTCCATCAAAATTACATAACTATATTCTGAGAACGATCTTGACAAACAATTACAAGGGGCATAGTTCTTTACAAAAATTCTTAAAAACTAGCATTGCGCTACATATAGCGAGTGGCTGGCGAGCACACCGCTTCTTTCAAAGTGTTAATTCATACCTCGCTTACAGCGACCTCCTCTCATGTCTCGCTAGCTACGACTGCCTCGTCTCACATCTTACTCGCAACTGCTCGCTTCCAACGCTCAATGCTACAAAAGTGCGGTCTCGCCGCCAACAATGGTTTTTGGTGCAGACAATCCCTGCTACCATTACAGATGTATTACTGCGCGCTGTTTCCCGCTCTTTCTCAAAATGTATCTATGCGCGGTTTCCCGCTCTTTCTCAATAATACACAATGCAATTTAATTAACAAAACAATTTAAATAAGAAACAGTTCAGATAATTACATGCTAAAACAGTTTAAATACGCCTATTACATAATTACAAACACTAACCAAAACAGCCTTGCTGTGCTGGTACTGCGAACGGTTGAAAGCAAGGGGAAACTAAGGCCGAAATTTTTCCCGAGGGCATGCAGCTTTACTGTATGATTAAACGGTGATGGCGTCCTCTTGGGTAAAATATTCCGGAGGTAAAATAGTCCCCCATTCGGATCTCCGGGCGAGGACTACTCAAGAGGATGTCGTTATCAGGAGAAAGAAAACTGGCGTTCTACGGATCGGGCGTGGAATGTCAGATCTTTTAATCGGGCGGGTAGGTTAGAAAATCTAAAAAGGGAAATGGATAGGTTAAAGTTATATATAGTGGAAATTAGTGAAGTTCGGTGGCAGGAGGAACAAGACTTCTGGTCAGGTGAATACAGGGTTATAAACACAAAATCAAATAGGGGTAATTCAGGAGTAGGTTTAATAATGAATAGGAAAATAGGAATGCGGGTAAGCTACTACAAACAGCATAGTGAACGCATTATTGTGGCCAAGATAGATACGAAGCCCACACCTACTACAGTAGTACAAGTTTATATGCCAACTAGCTCTGCAGATGACGAAGAAATTGAAGAAAAGTATGATTTAAAAAATTATTCACATAGTGAAGGGAGATGAAAATTTAATAGTCATGGGTGACTGGAATTCGGTAGTAGGAAAAGGAAGAGAAGGAAACGTAGTAGGTGAATATGGACTGGGGCAAAGAAATGAAATAGGAAGCCGCCTGGTTGAATTTTGCACAGAGCACAACTTAATCATAGGTAACACTTGGTTCAAGAATCATAAAAGAAGGCTGTATACATGGAAGAAGCCTGGAGATACTAAAAGGTATCAGACAGATTATATAATGGTAAGACAGAGATTTAGGAACCAAGTTTTAAATTGTAAGACATTTCCAGGGGCAGATGTGTACTCTGACCACAATCTATTGGTTATGACCTGTAGATTAAAACTGAAGAAACTGCAAAAAGGTGGAAATTTAAAGAGATGGGACATGGATAAACTAAAAGAACCAGAGGTTGTACAGAGTTTCAGGGAGAGCATAAGGGAGTAATGGACAGGAATGGGGGAAAGAAATACAGCAGAAGAAGAATGGGTAGCTTTGAGGGATGAAGTAGTGAAGGCAGCAGAGGATCAAGTAGGTAAAAAGACGAGGGCTAGTAGAAATCCTTGGGTAACAGAAGAAATATTGAATTTAATTGATGAAAGGAGAAAATATAAAAATGCAGTAAATGAAGCAGGCAAAAAGGAATACAAACGTCTCAAAAATGAGATCGACAGGAAGTGCAAAATGGCTAAGCAGGGATGGCTAGAGGACAAATGTAAGGATGTGGAGGCTTATCTCACTAGGGGTAATATAGATACTGCCTACAGGAAAATTAAAGAGACCTTTGGAAATAAGAGAACCACTTTTATGAACATCAAGAGCTCAGATGGAAACCCAGTACTAAGCAAAGAAGGGAAGGCAGAAAGGTGGAAGGAGTATACAGAGGTTCTATACAAGGACAACATTATGGAAATGGAAGTGGATGTAGATGAAGATGAAATGGGAGATACGATACTGCGTGAAGAGTTTGACAGAGCACTGAAAGACCTGAGTCGAAACAAGGCCCCCGGAGTAGACAACATTCCATTGGAACTACTGACGGCCTTGGGAGAGCCAGTCCTGACAAAACTCTACCATCTGCTGAGCAAGATGTATGAGACAGGCGAAATACCCTCAGACTTCAAGAAGAATATAATAATTCCAATCCCAAAGAAAGCAGGTGTTGACAGATGTCAAAATTACCGAACTATCAGTTTAATAAGTCACAGCCTGCAAAATACTAACGCGAATTCTTTACAGACGAATGGAAAAACTAGTAGAAGCCGACCCCGTGGAAGATCAGTTTGGATTCCGTAGAAATGTTGGAACACGTGAGGCAATACTGACCCTACGACGTATCTTAGAAGCTAGATTAAGGAAGGTCAAACCTACGTTTCTAGCATTTGTAGACTTACAGAAAGCTTTTGACAATGTTGACTCGAATACTCTCTTTCAAATTCTGAAGGTGGTAGGGGTAAAATACAGGGAGCGAAAGGCTGTTTACAATTTTTACAGAAACCAGATGGCAGTTAGAAGAGTCGAGGGACATGAAAGGGAATCAGTGGTTGGGAAGGGAGTGAGACAGGGTTGTAGTCTCTCCCCGATGTTATTCAATCTGTATATTGAGCAAGCAGTAAAGGAAACAAAAGAAAAATTCGGAGTAGGTATTAAAATCCATGGAGAAGAAATAAAAACTTTGAGGTTCGCCGATGACATCGTAATTCTGCCAGAGACAGCAAAGGACTTGGAAGAGCAGTTGAACGGAATGGATAGTGTCTTGAAAGGAGGATATAAGATGAACATCAACAAAAGCAAAACGAGGATAATGGAATGTAGTCGAATTAAGTCGGGTCATGCTGAAGGAATTAGATTAGGAAATGAGACACTTAAAGTAGTAAAGGAGTTTTGCTATTTGGGGAGCAAAATAACTGATGATGGTAGAAGTAGAGAGGATATAAAATGTAGACTGGCAATGGCAAGGAAAGCGTTTCTGAAGAAGAGAAATTTGTTATTATCGAGAATAGATTTAAGTGTCAGGAAGTCATTTCTCAGAGTATTTGTATGGAGTGTAGCCATGTATGGAAGTGAAACATGGACGATAAATAGTTTGGACAAGAAGAGAATAGAAGCTTTCGAAATGTGGTGCTACAGAAGAATGCTGACGATTAGATGGGTAGATCACATAACTAATGAGGAAGTATTGAATAGGATTGGGGAGAAGAGAAGTTTGTGGCACAACTTGACCAGAAGAAGGGATCGGTTGGTAGGACATGTTCTGAGGCATCAAGGAATTACCACTTTAGTATTGGAGGGCAGCGTAGAGGGTAAAAATCGTAGAGGGAGACCAAGAGATGACTACACTTATCAGATTCAGAAGGATGTAGGTTTCAGTGGGTTCTGGGAGATGAAGAGGCTTGCACAGGATAGAGTAGCATGGAGAGCTGCATCAAACCAGTCTCAGGACTGAAGAACACAACAACAACAACATCGAAATATCCTATTCAGTAAGCTTCTGAGACTTGTTACCGAACGGTCCTCCCACCGCTTTTACGACAATTGTAATGAGAGATTTTGGATTTCGGTGTGGCCCTGTCGATCGGGAGCTGTGGTTTATGTACACTTTTAATTTGTTATTTTAAACATATTTAGCGGTTTTAGCTTTGGATTTAGTGATTGTGTTACTAAAGAATCACCAGAGGACGCATCCAGTTGGAAAGTGAGTTTGTAATAGACTATTTTCCTTTGTTAGAAATATGATTAGATTGGGTTGTTACTGTGAATGATTACATCCAACAAAAAAAGTTTTTGGTCAATATTGTCTCAAAATACGTGTGATTTTTATGCAAATAAAAGTTTAAAGATCATTAAATATCAAGACATGGGCTCTGCTTACTTATATTCCATGAGTGTGAACTGACGTTACTAGTGGCTTTATGTTCTTTTACCCACAAATAGGTTAATTAGTAATTATCGAGACGTATTTACAACTTTCAAGTAACAATGGAAAGCAATTATGTAAAGCCTGATATTGGAAATCTTCCGAACTATCATCCATTAATGACTTACGGAGCACCGGTTGGCAACGAAGGCAGCCTATGTTCCTCTACACTACACTACAATAAATAAGCAGTGCGTGACTGTTGTTTGACGTGGCCAAAAAAAAAAAAAAATAATAAAATAATAATAATAATAATAATAAAATAAAAAAGTCGTTGTTGGGCGGAAATGCGATGCTAAAGGTCACGCGTTCGCGCATGGGCGGACGCAAAAACTTTTTTTCTCTTCATATATGCAACACGTTCTGAGATAATGATTTTCTTGTAAGTTAACATTTTTCTGCAATATTCTTTATTACTTAAGAGCGCACTTCCTCCGTAATGACTTCGTGTTTTCTGTGTATTTAAAACACGAAATATGAAATTGTTGGAGACGAAATTGCTGTGAGTGAAACAACCGAGTGATGACTGGATGTTGTGTGGTGTCCTTAGGTTAGTTAGGTTTAAGTAGTTCTAAGTTCTAGGGGACTGATGACCATAGATGTTAAGTCCCATAGTGCTCAGAGCCATTTATAAACTTTCTGCAGGAGCTCTAAAGCGTTTTTTTTTTTTTTCAATTTTGTTATTAAGACCCAAATCGTTGACGCTTCCTATAGGGAGGTGGGCTACATAATCATTTGGATCTCTAGGAGAGTGTTATAACCACATTCTGTTTATCTTTGGATCTCTAGGAGGGTGTTATAACCACATTCTGTTTATCTTCTTATTCTTTGAAACTCTCAGAATCAATTTTTCGGGTATTTTTATAGATGTTCAAAAAATGCTCAAATGTGTGTAGAAACTTATGGGACTTAACTGCTAAGGTCAGCAGTCCCCAATTGTCTTAAGGACAAACACACACACACATGCCCGAGGGAGGACTCGAACCTCCGCCGGGACCATCTGTACAACCCATGATTTTATAGATGTATTAGTACAATGTGGTTCTACACACTATTGCTAACTCATTATCCGAAACGTAAAATCCAAAACACAATGTCAGTGTGAATGAGAATAAGATGACACAATGCGGCATTAACGACAATCTACATAATACAGTCATATATGCTATCGTTATTATGCATGCATGGGAACATGCGGTCAGAGAAACAGTAAAAAGTTTTATGCATTTCAGCTGTGAATCATGGAAATGGATATACTGCGCCTGATAGTGTTAAGGAGGAGGCAAGGGCGATGAAGGGGGGCACGTCAGCTCGGTGGAATCCGGTGTCATGCGTTATGGCAACGTAAATGGAATTTTTGGTTACTTGGAAGAATAGCGCGCCTGTGTCGTCTGCTAACTGCTTTGTGTTCGTGGCGCTGTGCGCGCTGCAGTGCGCATGGGCGTCTGTGGCCGCTTCTTTTTGATTGGCTTGCTTGACACGAACTGACAACAGCGTTTTGTTTCTCTAGACCCAAACGGTATCGCTGCCGAAATGCATACTCAATAACGCAGAGACTCTAATTCGAGTACTAGACCGTTCGGTGCTATTCAGTGCCGAAACGATCGGCACAGTGGCGAAAAGATACAGAATGGGCATTGAGGCTGGAGCCTCAGATGTTCCTTTCGGCAGACGTCAGGTCGTCAGGGCCAACCGAGTGGTAGGGGGAGGGGGGAAGGGGTTAGCACGCCATTGATTGCGTGATTTACAACTGGAGCCTGGCCAGAAGCGAAAATGAGGACGGGAGGTGACTCTAGCAACAGGAGAGCAGCACTTTCTCATATTTTGCAGAGAACCTTTTGAGCATACCCCTCTAACAGTTACCAAAAGAAACATTGTTTGTCGAAAATAATGACATAGCTTCATGAGCAGCTTTCTATTTCAAGAGGCCCTCTGATGTGGAGCTAGTTGCTAGACTCAAAAATGCACCAGCGGTAAGTTTTTCAGTGCTGAGTAGAAACGGCAGTTTTTTGGATTACAAGGGCGTTGTGTAATGTGATTGTCGTTTTATAGCGATTCGCAGTCTTGACAGGATTTTGGATGCTTGAAGGAACCCCACTACTGAGAGGCCGCATAATCATTTTCTGCTGTTGGCTGGCTTGTACGATTTGGAAGGAAGAAACACCTTCTTCCTGTAAACATTCTGTAAAAATATTAAGGAATCAGAGGCTAAACGCAAAGGAAAGCGGATCAGACTCCGTGGCCCGACACACCAGTAGAGCTCATTTGGAGACGAGACGTGGTTCTGGGTGTATGGCGAGCGTATCAGTCACTTACACTGGAGACTAACAGCGGTGTGCATCTTGGCAGACGAGCAGTGCAGCGACGACGGCGCGACCCTCGGCCTTTGCCTCAGAACCATTCACTCGACGGCGGAGTTCTGCACGACTGCTGGTGAATAATTACGACGAGCACCATTAGAGAAGTAGTAGCGCTGGTATCATAGGGCATTTTCTTGTTCCACACGTGCGGAAATCCGTACCAGCAACTGTAATAGGTCCAGCACTGTAGTGGTGAATGTATGGGTTTTTCAATTACTCTGTGGTCAACAATGACTGTCCTCCATTCGGAGCAAACAAGATTCTGGAGTAATATTCAGAAAGCCATTAGCGCCAGAGGGGCATTTTCTTCTTGGTTCATGTAACGCTGCAAATCACCATGTCTATTAGTTAGAGTTTGCATAAATAATTTGTACAGTATTTCACATTTCATTCATGACCTCCATGAATATTTTATTTTTATTAAATAAATTACTGTGTTAATCGAGATATTGTTTCTGTTAAACAACTACCAATCATATTAGATAATTTTTCTGTGCAAAACTTTACTTTAGGATCTGGAGCTTGGGTCTTTAATAATTTGAGTTATTCGTTGAAGTTGTGCATAGTGATTTGTAGCCTGGATCTTAAAGACATGTCTTGCTGTTTACTACACTCATGCTCATAAATTAAGGATAATTGCAGATTGTGGTGCCAGACAACGTGGCACTACACGAAATTGGCGCTAATAGCAAAGGTACATAGGGAACACACACGCACAGATCTGTAAGACCAAGGTATTGGTGATAAGTTGAGAAACCCCTCCCGAAACACATGTGCTACAAAACGCCACTGTTTCCTGTGCATATACCCCGACATCAGTATCGGATATAATTACCACGCCACACGTAGACAGGCTGCACAACGGGGTGGCATACTCTGGATCAGTTTCTCGAGCAGCTGCTGGGGTATAGCCTCCCATTCTTGCACCAGTGCCTGCCGGAGCTCCTAAAGTGTCCCAGGGATTTGAAGACGTGCAGCGATACGCCGACCGAGAGCATCACAGACGTCCTCGATGTGGTTTAGGTCTGGCGAACAGGCAGGCCACTCCATCTGCCCGATATCTTCTATTTCAAGGTACCCCTCCATGGTGGCAGCTCGGCCGGGCCGTGAGATATCACCAATCAGGAGGAAGGCTGGACCCACTACACCCCTGAAAAGGCGGACATATTGGTGCAAAATGACGTCCCGGCACGCCTGACCTGTTACAGTTCCTCTGTCAAAGAAATGCAGGGGTGTACGTGCACCCCACACCATCAAACCATGACCTCCATACAGGTCCCTTTCTAGGACATTAAGGAGTTGGTGTCTGGTTCCTGGTTCACGCCAGATGAAAACCCGGCGAGAATCACTGTTCAGACTATACCTGAACTCGTCCGTGAACATAACCTGGGAGCACTGTTAAAATGAATATGTACTGTTTTCTTGACACCACGATTTACGGGGTCTCCTGTGACCAGGGGTCAGTGGAATGCACCTTGCAGGTCTTCGGGCGAATAAACCATGTCTGTTCAGTCGTCTGTAGACTGTAAGTCTGGAAACAACTGTCCCAGTGGATGCAGTTAAGTCTCGAGAAAGACTACCTGCAGTTCTCCGGGACCGTCTGCGGGCACTGATGGTGAGATAACCGTCTTCTTGTGGTTTTGTACATTGTGGACGTCCCGTACTGTAGCGCCTGGATACGTTTCCTATCTGCTGGAATCGTTGTCATAATCTTGGGGTCACACTTTGTGGCATAAGGAGAGTCCGTGTTTCGATCTGCTATGTTTGACCAGCCTCCAGTAGCCCTAGTATTCTACCCCTCATAACGTCGTCAATATGTGTTCTTTGAACCATTTTCAACACACAGTCACCATTAGCACGTGTTAAAACGTGTGCACACTTACTCGCTGCACCGTAGTCTGACATGCACCAACACGCCTCTGCGTATGTGGACTGCTGCCAGTGCCACCGTGCGACGACCGCAGGTCAAATGCACCACGTGGTCATACCCCGAGGTGATTTAAACCCGGAAACCGCCCACCAGAGCGTTGTTTCACCATGTATCAGCATTATCCTTAATTTATGAGCACGAGTGTAGTTTCCTGAGTCCGAGCAAAATCGTATGTGCAGCAAGTTCCACAGATGTTGTTGTGAGACTGTACTCTTGCCCATGTGTGTCTTTTCAGGACTGGATTCCGCCGTGACTTCTTTTTTGTGGAGATGAAAATGCGCGACCGCAAGGAACAGTGCAGGAGGACGATCACTTGGAATGAGAGGATACGCAGCGAATGGACTGGCCTGCTCGCCTCGGTCCCTCGGCTTAAATCCTGTCTAGCAGGACACGTTGGGGACACATACACCAACCGCCCGGCAGTGGACAACTGCGCTGCTGGAGAAATGGCACACCCTTCCTCATTACCTGCTTACCAATCTTCTGTCCAGCATGGGCGCACGTTGCACAGTTGCATTGCTGTCCTTGATGATCACAAACCCTATTTTTCAGTGCGTATTTCTTTCAGTTACCTTGTGTATAAACTAAAGCTGTTCTTTCTATGTGTGGTTCATCGAGCTATTTTACTTGGCAGTGACACTTCGTGCGAAAACTACTTTCATCCTTAAGTTTTGGACACCACTGTATGAATGGCGGCTTCTAACAGACGTCTTCGTCATAGTCCCCTATTCACCTCTGCGAGGGACAAACACTCAGTATAGATAGGAACAGCGTGTTGACAATTTAGCAGAGGCACAGTAGCCGGCTCGGCGGGGAAGCCCCGTGGAGAGGCTGCGCTCCGCGTAGCAGCGGACGGGGCGAGCTTCCGTAATGCAGGGTGGTGGCGCTCCTTGTAGGCGGCCAGGACCCGGGGGCAGCAATAACACGGCGCGAGGTAATTACGACCGCCTCAAAGCAGGCGCCGCCGCGCTCAAAGGAGCCGCCGCCCCGCCGCCGCCGCCGCCTCCTCCGCCTCCGCCTCCACCTCCAGCTACAGCCCGCCTTGATTGCGAACGTCCCAGGCCGACGCCTTGGCTCCACGGCCGACGTCTCGAGTCTTGCCGGCAGGCGTCGCAACGTCATCCGTTAACCGCGTCTGCAGGCAAGCGCGATGGTAATGCCTGCCGCAGACATTGCTTGGCGTTCACCCAAGTTCTTGAGCGGGCTAGTATCGCACGCCTAACTAGCGAAGGGACCGCACTTATTCGCCGATTTTGTCCAAATATGTGGCATGTGCAGGACTTGGTCAGAAATCAAACTGACAGAACTGGAGGCTCCAGATGGCGAAGCGTTTAGGCGAAACAGCATTCTTGTTGCGGGATTCATGTTAGCGTAGTTGCCAGGAAGTGGTTGACACAGCGCAGTGACTACGGAACGGTCATCTGTGAGTCTTAGGGTCGAGCTTACATGCGTAAATTATTTTTCTATCTTTTTGTTTGAAAAAAAATGGTTCAAATGGCTCTGAGCACTATGGGACTTAACTTCTGAGGTCATCAGTCGCCCAGAACCTAGGACTACTTAAACCTAACTAACCTAAGGACATCACACACATCCTTGCCCGAGGCAGGATTCGAACCTGCGACCGTAGCGGTCGCGCAGTTCCAGACTGTAGCGCCTAGAACCGCTCGGCCACCCCGGCCGGCTTTCTTTTTTCAATTCCTACGTTATTTTCACTGCAAATAAGCCGAAATTGAATGTGCAGTACGACAGCCACTCAAGTAATAAATTTGGAAAATGGTTTAAGAAATTTATTTCAAAGGCCCAGTGGAATCTTTACAAGTTTTCTCTGACAGTAATTGACGCCGCGTCTACGTGACACATGTCGTTTGACTTTCAAAACCGAGGCAGTTCTGTCCAGTTAAAGCTGCTAACAGGAGACACCCACAGCACTCTGCTGAAACTGCTAGCGAATTCACGCCATTGATTTTAGCCAATAGCGTGCGCCGGATACCGATCACGTGAGTGGAGGCCGGAGGGTCCTGCGGTGCAGAACACACTTCCTTCTGTCTCTTGTAATCCAGACTTCGAGGAGCACAGACGCCTTCTTGGAAGGCAGAGCCGTTGCGACCGGCCACCGACGTAAGTGAATATGAACCGCTTCCCCTTCCGTTGCTCATTTCATTTAATTGTTCGATCTCCTAGACTGGCCTAAGCCTGCTAACTTCCAACCTTAGGCCCGCCTTTTATACTCTGTATACTGAAATACATCCTCTTTATTGTACTTAATTCCCTGTTTTGTCATTTAACGGCAGCCAGGGATACCCGCTCTCTAACTCTGACAGCTCGATCTCTTGCATCCTGTCGACCGCCCCCCCCCCCCCCTTTCCCAACCCCTGTATAGCCGGCCACTGTGGCCGAGAGGTTCTTGGAGCTTCAGTCTGGAACCGGGCGACCGCTGCGGTCGCAGGCTCGAATCCTGCCTCGGGCATGGATGTGTGTGATGTCCTTAGGTTAGTTAGGTTTAAGTAAATGTAAGTTCTACGGGACTGATGACCTCCGCTGTTAGTCATAGTCCTCAGAGCCATTTGAACCATTTGAACTAGTAGTTGTAATCAATCATCAAAATATTACACCCATCCAAAATAATGAATCAAAAGCTTAACACTACTGAAAACAAACATTAGCTTCCGGGTAACGAAAGCATTTATTACCCCAAAGATCAGAAAATACAACACAAACTATTAATCAAATATTCAATGGGTGACAATAAATTTTGAACATAACAAACATCACAAACTATCGCTGAGAAAGGTATGGTAGCAACGGAAATGAATCCCCTTACTTCCATTGGACAGAAATTCTAGGTAACGTAATCTGACCATAAATGGAATTCAGAAGTTGTCTATGAATATGAACTAACAAAACATCCTAGCAATAAGTGTCTGGTCAACTCAAAACTCATAGAAATAAGGTCTCCATACACAGTGAACTAACAATCCACATTCTCTACAAAGCTGCAATTATTCTTACCACCCAGCCGTCTGCAAGAAATGGTGCTGCGCAAACACCATCAATTTATCTGTTTTCACAGTCGATGGAGGCTCATGCACTAGCCAGAAATTCTAATTTAAGTTTTCCGTCGTTTACCTTAGTTACGTCAGGCAAATGCCGGTATGCTTCCTTAAATAAGGTTCCAGCGTACTACCTGTCTCGTCCTCTCTTCACTAAACACGCGTGTATATTCATATTTATTATGTTTTCATTGTATTAAGCTGACAAATCCTGCAACATTGTAAAATGACACTTGTAAGAATAAACTGCGAATACTTCACGGCCGAAAGAAAAGTCACAACACCAACAAGAGATTGTGCGACATAAACAAAAGTTGGTAGGCGTGTTTCTGCATCTGAAACATGACGTCTACTAAAATTTCGCGCCTATAGCGTAAGACTGGCGCTTGTAGCGTCACTATAAGGATGCAAATCAGGCGCGCATTACGTACATACTGCAGCAGTAATGAGCGTTAGTTACCTTTGAGACCGGACGTGGTGAGTTGACGTTAACCATGAATGCCTTTAAAGCGACGAAGATGCTATTATCAACAGCTCACACAGTTTGAACGAGGTCGTGGAACAGGACTATTAGAAGCTGAATGTCTTGGCTGGAATTTAGCCACTGTACACGATTGCTGGCAGCGGTGGTCACGATAACGTACGTTCGCGAGAAGTTCGGGCTCCGGACGAGCATCTGGCGCAGGCCTCTCTAGCCGAGCGGTTCTAGGCGCTTCAGTCCGGAATCGCGCTGCTGCTACGGTCGCAGGCTCGAATCCTGCCTCGGAAATGGTTGTGTGTGATGTCCTTACGTAGATACGTTTAAGTAGTTCTAAGTGTAGGGGACTGATGACCTCAGATGTTAAGTTCCATAGTGCTTGGAGCCAATTGAACCATTTTTCGACCACATGGCATTACCGAGAGAGAAGACAATCGTGCTCGACATATGGCTGTGGCGCATCATACTGCATCAGCAGCAGCAATTTGAGAAGCAGTTGGCACCACACTGACACAACGGACTGTTATATCTCGGTTATTCCAAGGACAGCTCCGAGCCAGAGTGCTTTAGCGCGCACTCCACTGTATAGTGCTACAACGATGAAAAATAATATTACGACGATGTCAAACCTTATTTTAATGATATAAAGAAGAATTGACGATATTAAAAATGTAATTATAATTTTATTATTTTGTGCTCAGTGAATCAAAGACTTTCTAGTGCACGGAATAAACTAGCATCGAATTATACTACGAAACTATATATGATTGTTAAGTGAGAACTGATGCCATGTAAGACATTTTGTCTGGGCGGATTTTGTTCTCGTACTGGTCGGTAGAGAAAGAAAAGTTTCTTAGTCGATGTAAATGATGGGATCGTGTGAAGGCTATAAAAAGGAGAGAAAGATATAATCCTTGCAGACAATCACCATATTGTATAATAAAAGGTAAATACAAGTTATTCAAAACAAATATCTCTAAAGTGTATCATTTTGTGATTTCGAAAGACTGAAAATTGCGGTGTTTAATCTAAACGTGTCCTGAATAACAGCAAAGAACATTTATGTCATCACATACACTCCTGGAAATGGAAAAAAAGAACACATTGACACCGGTGTGTCAGACCCACCATACTTGCTCCGGACACTGCGAGAGGGCTGTACAAGCAATGATCACACGCACGGCACAGCGGACACACCAGGAACCGCGGTGTTGGCCGTCGAATGGCGCTAGCTGCGCAGCATTTGTGCACCGCCGCCGTCAGTGTCAGCCAGTTTGCCGTGGCATACGGAGCTCCATCGCAGTCTTTAACACTGGTAGCATGCCGCGACAGCGTGGACGTGAACCGTATGTGCAGTAGACGGACTTTGAGCGAGGGAGTATAGTGGGCATGCGGGAGGCCAGTGGACGTACCGCCGAATTGCTCAACACGTGGGGCGTGAGGTCTCCACAGTACACCGATGTTGTCGCCAGTGGTCGGCGGAAGGTGCACGTGCCCGTCGACCTGGGACCGGACCGCAGCGACGCACGGATGCACGCCAAGACCGTAGGATCCTACGCAGTGCCGTAGGGGACTGCACCGCCACTTCCCAGCAAATTAGGGACACTGTTGCTCCTGGGGTATCGGCGAGGACCATTCGCAACCGTCTCCATGAAGCTGGGCTACGGTCCCGCACACCGTTAGGCCGTCTTCCGCTCACGCCCCAACATCGTGCAGCCCGCCTCCAGTGGTGTCGCGACAGGCGTGAATGGAGGGACGAATGGAGACGTGTCGTGTTCAGCGATGAGAGTCGCTTCTGCCTTGGTGCCAATGATGGTCGTATGCGTGTTTGGCGCCGTGCAGGTGAGCGCCACAATCAGGACTGCATACGACCGAGGCACACAGGGCCAACACCCGGCATCATGGTGTGGGGAGCGATCTCCTACACTGGCCGTACACCTCTGGTGATCGTCGAGGGCACACTGAATAGTGCACGGTACATCCAAACCGTCATCGAACCCATCGTTCTACCATTCCTAGACCGGCAAGGGAACTTGCTGTTCCAACAGGACAATGCACGTCCGCATATATCCCGTGCCACCCAACGTGCTCTAGAAGGTGTAAGTCAACTACCCTGGCCAGCAAGATCTCCGGATCTGGCCCCCATTGAGCATGTTTGGGACTGGATGAAGCGTCGTCTCACGCGGTCTGCACGTCCAGCACGAACGCAGGTCCAACTGAGGCGCCAGGTGGAAGTGGCATGGCAAGCCGTTCTACAGGACTACATCCAGCATCTCTTCGATCGTCTCCATGGGAGAATAGCAGCCTGCATTGCTGCGAAAGGTGGATATACACTGTACTAGTGGCGACATTGTGCATGCTCTGTTGCCTGTGTCTATGTGCCTGTGGTTCTGTCAGTGTGATCATGTGATGTATCTGTCCCCAGGAATGTGTCAATAAAGTTTTCCCTTCCTGGGACAATGAATTCACGGTGTTCTTATTTCAATTTCCAGGAGTGTATTTTCTTCGTTTGACCACGGTTGTGATTCGCATGTTACTTTTTCTTAAGCGACGTGTTAGGAATATTTTCATTATACGAGCAAAAGTGCACACAGCTATAATCGAACCTGCATCTTTCGGAAACGATAACTCTTAATGAGTACAATTATGCGAATACCGTCTAAATCGCAAACGTGATCACAAAAGTGTTTCCTGGACCTGATTTTCATAAATGTGTAGACTTGAAAGCGAATTGCATTGCACCATCGCTGGCACGCAAGAATTGAAAGAAAAGAAAACAGGGACTGAACAACTTTAAATTTTAACGCCGTCGGCGTTACGAAATCTGAACGACGTAAGTTAATTAATTAAATACACTCCTGGAAATTGAAATAAGAACACCGTGAATTCATTGTCCCAGGAAGGGGAAACTTTATTGACACATTCCTGGGGTCAGATACATCACATGATCACACTGACAGAACCACAGGCACATAGACACAGGCAACACAGCATGCACAATGTCGGCACTAGCACAGTGTATATCCACCTTTCGCAGCAATACAGGCTGCTATTCTCCCATGGAGACGATCGTAGAGATGCTGGATGTAGTCCTGCGGAAAGGCTTGCCATGCCATTTTCACCTGGCGCCTCACTTGGACCAGCGTTCGTGCTGGACGTGCAGACCGCGTGAGACGACGCTTCATCCAGTGCCAAACATGCTCAATGGGGGACAGATCCGGAGATCTTGCTGACCAGGGTAGTTGACTTACACCTTCTAAAGCACGTTGGGTGGCACGGGATACATGCGGACGTGCATTGTCCTGTTGGAACAGCAAGTTCCCTTGCCGGTCTAGGAATGGTAGAACGATGGGTTCGATGACGGTTTGGATGTACCGTGCACTATTCAGTGTCCCCTCGACGATCACCAGAGGTGTACGGCCAGTGTAGGAGATCGCTCCCCACACCATGATGCCGGGTGTTGGCCCTGTGTGCATCGGTCGTATGCAGTCCTGATTGTGGCGCTCACCTGCACGGCGCCAAACACGCATACGACCATCATTGGCACCAAGGCAGAAGCGACTCTCATCGCTGAAGACGACACGTCTCCATTCGTCCCTCCATTCACGCCTGTCGCGACACCACTGGAGGTGGGCTGCACGATGTTGGGCCGTGAGCGGAAGATGGCCTAACGGTGTGCGGGACCGTAGCCCAGCTTCATGGAGACGGTTGCGAATGGTCCTCGCCGATATCCCAGGAGCAACAGTGTCACTAATTTGCTGGGAAGTGGCGGTGCGGTCCCCTACGGCACTGTGTAGGATCCTACGGTCTTGGCGTGCATCCGTGCGTCGCTGCGGTCCGGTCCCAGGTCGACGGGCACGTGCACCTTCCGCCGACCACTGGCGACAACATCGATGTACTGTGGAGACCTCACGCCCCACGTGTTGATCAATTCGGCGGTATGTCCTCCGGGCCTCCCGCATGCCCACTATACGCCCTCGCTCAAAGTCCGTCAACTGTACATGCGGTTCACGTCCACGCTGTCGCGGCATGCTACCAGTGTTAAAGACTGCGATGGAGCTCCGTATGCCACGGCAAACTGGCTGACACTGACGGCGGCGGTGCACAAATGCTGCGCAGCTAGCGCCATTCGACGGCCAACACCGCGGTTCCTGGTGTGTCCGCTGTGCCGTGCGTGTGATCATTGCTTGTACAACCCTCTCGCAGTGTCCGGAGCAAGTATGGTGGGTCTGACACACCGGTGTCAATGTGTTCTTTTTTCCATTTCCAGGAGTGTATTAACAGGAAGAGAATTATTAAATTTTAAAGATTAAATCATAGCAAGAATTTAAAGCATTTTGGCATCATTACGTTTCTTTGCATTAGTACTTGAGTATCAGATACCATCATATCTATTTAAAAGACAGTGCGTAAATAAAATTGCCACCTTTTATAATTATTATTATAGCAATTCAACTGACCCCAAACCACCACCATTTGCGACTTCAGTGTTTTCAAGAAAGAGTTCATTGGAGGGCAGAGTGGAGGTCTACTGTCCTCTCTGATGAAAGCTGGTTGTACCACGGTGCCAATGACTGTCATGTGTTGGGTAGAAGGACAGCAGATGAGGGTCTGAGGGCAACCTCTCTCTGACGCTGACGCTGTAAAGACGAGCCGATCCTTGGCTCGAGAATGGTGCAGTCTAGACAGATTTGTCATTCCTGCGGTTCCTGTGGAAGAGAAAAGAAAAATACATTAACACACTTGTCGAATTGTCCATGCGGTGGTGTGACCTGTAAGAGAAAAATAACACACTCTGCTGGGGGATTAGTAAAACTTAATCCCTCAGCAGGTCAGGCCAACGCGTGGTTGGCCTGTAGTGCGGTTGTTGGCCCAGTCCTCGGATGAGCCGGTTGCGGGAGTGACCCGCCTTCTCGTAAAACTTCTTGGCGATGGCGCGGTACCTATCTCGGAGAGGCAGGATCCCGGTGTCCTCGTGGAGTTGGCGCGTCGAGTATCGCCTCGGAAGGTGCATGGCAGTCTTCAGAGTGCGATTCTGTATCCTCTGCAGAGTCACAATGTGAGCATCTGCGGCTTTCCCCCAGACCACCGCCGCATACTCTAATAGTGGGTGGACCACTGTTAGGTACAGCGTGATGCCGTGTTGCGGCGCCAATGACGACTGCGGGTTTAGCAGTGGATACAGGGCGCGGAGGCGTCCTATTGCTTTCCCTTTCACATCACGGATGTGATGCTTCCAGGTCAGCCGGCAACCTCTCTGCGTGTTAGACACACTAGATCTACACCTGGAGTTATGGTCTGGAATGCGATTTCGTATGACAGCAGGAGCACTCTCGTGGTCATCCCAAGAACCCTGACTGCAAATTTGTACGTCAACCTAGTAATGGTTCAAATGGCTCTGAGCACTATGGTTCTTAACATCTGTGGTCACCAGTCCCCTAGAACTTAGAACTACTTAAACCTAACTAACCTAAGTACATCACACACATCCATGCCCGACGCAGGATTAGAACCAGCGACCGTAGCAGTCGCGCGGCTCCGGACTCGGCGCCTAGAACCGATAGACCACCGCGGCCGGCAATCTAGTAATGCGATCTGTCGTTGTGCCATTCATGAATAGCACACCAGGCGTTGTTTTCGCAATGGATAATGCTCTGCCACACATTGCTGTTGCAACCCAACATGCTCTACAGGTTATCGTTATTTCGCCTTGGCCTGCTCGCCTCAACGATACAGATAGCCGTACCGTAGGTGCAACCACAACGGAGGGGTATCTGTTGAGAGGCCAGAAAAACGTGTGGTTCCTGAAAAGGGGCAGCAGCCTTTTCAGTAGTTTCAGGGGCAACAGTCTGGATGATTGACTGATCTGGCCCTGTCACACTAACGAAAACGGCCTTGCTGTTGTGGTACTGCGAACAGCTGACAGCAATGGGAAACTACAGCCGTAATTTTTCTCGAGGGCATGCAGCTTTACTGTATGAATTGGGGAGAAGAGGAGTTTGTGCACTACTTGACTAGAAGACGGGATCGATTGGTAGGACATGTTCTGAGGCATCAAGGGATCACCAATTTAGTATTGGAGGGCAGCGTGGAGGGTAAAAATCGTAGAGGGAGACCAAGAGATGACTACACTAAGCAGATTCAGAAGGATGTAGGCTGCAGTAGGTACTGGGAGATGAAGAAGCTTGCACAGGATAGAGTAGCATGGAGAGCTGCATCAAACCTCGGACTGAAGACCACAGCAACAACAGCTCGATCACCAGATTTGCATATATGCCTTATCATCGGACAACAAGTCCAGTGTCACCCACAAACAGTGCAACAGGCGTGGAACTTCATCCCACAAACTCACATTCGGCACCTATCAACACAATGCAGGCATGTTTGCATGCTTGCATTCAGCATTGTGGCCGTTACATTCGTAATGAATGTACCAACATATAGTTTTTGCAATTGCTTATCTCGCGCCTACATTAACCTGTGACATTGCAATATTAATCACTTGAATATGTTGCCGAGACAAACGTATTCCTTAAATTTGGTTAGTCCACATTATTTTTTGGGGTTGCGATTTTTTTCCGTCATTGAAATGCTAATACAAACGCAGGTGGACGTGTAGAAATGCACACTTGCGACGTCCAAAGTGGTCGTACTCACGATTGGGGCGCCGCTGATCCCGTGACTCATGTGATGTGTGTGTCGGTGCGGACAGCCCGTCCCGGCCGCTGCCGGCTGCCGAGCGACGATCACCCCGGGCTATCGCTGTCCTGCGCACACAGATTAGCGCTGACGTCACGGCACCGCGTAAACACCGCGGCCAACTATTTCGCCGTCCTGCGGGCGCGCTGCTCGGAGGGGAACGGCACGTGGCTCCCACGTGGTATCAGTACATCCTCCCCCCAATCCGTCTCCCAGTCGCAGCGTTAGCCTTTTGGGCTCCCGTCGAGCTGCGAATGGTAGTCATACAGTTTTATAGCCACCACTCGAAATAACAATGTACGTACATGTCCGCTGTCCCGGCGGTTGTCCCTGAAACAACTGGTTTCCGTTATTCCGGTTATTTTCACCTCCGTTTAACCTGATTGTTGAAACTGCTCAAAATATCCGGCTTTTCCATCGCTATTTTTCCAACAATAACCGCGGACATCGCACAAAGGCTGAAAAATTCTACGACTCTGTCAGACTTTCAAGAAACACAAAATCAAACTATCAAATGAAATAGTTAAATAGAAGAAAATTTAGTCCATCCACCGTTCGCTGCTTTTCTCGAAAAGTAATGAGGGTTTTAGTACTATGTAAGCTTATCAGTCCGTCGCTGACATAGAAGACTGCAAACCTTCTATCCTTCCCGTCTGGGCAACCTGTGCAGTGGCTAGAGTACATGTAAAGCTTACTGGGACAGGGTAAATGCTAGCTACAATGAAGTCGGTAATTTGATCGTGATATTGGTATTTTAATTTGATATTCCCCACAACTGACAAAATTTTCCAAAAATAATGTGAATCTCTTTGTCACCCACACACTCCTGAGAATGGCACATTAACAATTTGTAATTACGCGCCCCTATTACCGGCAGCTGCGTTGATAAATACTCGGCACCTCGCAAAGATAACTTCTAGATCGAGAATATTAGCTACGTTGTTGGAAGTGGTTAAGCGTTGGTGAAAATCTCGCTTCTTAGCACACAAAAAGTTCTAACCGCAGAACTCTGCACGGAACACGCGTTGGTGCAATGCTGCGATACAGACCGTATATCTCCCTTCGAAGACGATGGCCAAGACTCCGTCTCCAATTCCGTACCGCTCGATGGATGAAGGCGAAGTCCTTCCACAGTTCTCTCGTCTCCCGCGCGTACGAAAATGCGGCGGAAGAATGCTCAGTTTCGGCCAACGTCGAACACTCTATCATCGCCGAAATCCCTTCACTGAGATCTACCCAATGATCGAGTAGGTCATAACGCCCCTAGGCAAACGAAATTCCCGTCTTCGCCACATGTTGCCCAGCACAGGTGGCTCCGGATGCTGGGCTATCCCCAAAAGCTCCGTATTGTCCCCCGTTTCCGAAGAGCCTACGTGCCGCCCACGGCGGCCCGGCGAGCTACGACCATCTGCAGACTTTATATTGCACAATCCTCAACTTCCGATACTTTTCATCAACGCTTTAAGTTAGTGGCTCATTTCTGCAGACATGCAGGGAGTACTGATCGAGAGTGTCTCATATTTAACATAATTCAATAGAGTCGTGATCTGATGCCCTTTATTATTAATACTAATTTTGGTAAGCCCTTGTTCTGACACCTTACAACTACAAAAATTTCACAAACAGTCTCCTACTGATCCTAACTTTCTACAAACTCTGCTAAAAAATCACGTTGTAGTAGAGGTTCGTAAGGCTACTTAGGCATTACGAATAGTCGATGCTAAACCGAGTAAACTAAGGTTGGAGAACTTACGAACAGTCGATGCTAAACGTTGTAAACATTTTTCGTGCTAAGTTGTCAATTTCTAAGGCCCACAAGCAGGTAACAGCACGCCACGTAGGCACAGGCAGCAGACCAGCTACTTTCTGTTTTTATTCTAAGCTATGAATGCGTTGTTCAGTTTTTAATTTCTTTCTTATGCAATAACTTGCGTCCTTTATTTCATAGAAATGGCATACAAGTGATGATCTTTTGCGCAAAATTTGTACGTTCTTTTACTTTAACTACTTCTAATGAAAAAGTCGTTTTTTAGCTATGAAATCTTCACGGGTTATCAGCCGAGTGGCGTCGACTTCTAGTCGCGACGTTTCAATGGATTGCGTATTCATCATCTTCAGTCGAAGATACGTTGCGACTAGAAGACGATGCTACTTGGCTGATAACCTGTGAAGATTTCATAGCTGAAATACGCCGAGAAAGCCTGCAATCGCAGTCGTTTTTTAGTCAGTCATACATTTTTTTTCTTTTTAACAGGAATTTGAATGTATTTGATTTGTTGCTAACCAATTCAAAACTGATCTTTTAAAATATTCAGATTAACAGTGTAGGTAGTCGGTAAACGAGGTACGACTACTTGACAATTTCCGCACTGAATTAATCCACTGTAGAATATTTATTGTTCAATATGTTCGTAAATACTGAAACAATATCATTCAAAGACGATATCAGCCTTTCACAATCCACAGAACGTCCCACCAAAAAAATTTCTTTTTTAAAAAGTTTTATCTAGAACCAAATATTTTAGCAGCACTGATATGGAAAATTGATACATTAGTTTTATACCGTCATCAACGAAAAAGAAAAATACCTGTTACAAACTATACCAAACAAGTACTGAAAAATACCGGTTATTCAGTGCTAAAATACTGGTGTAATTTTTAACAGATTGCCTTTTCCCACCCCCATCTGGTGCACGATGAAACCTTTAAGCCAGAGTACCATAGCACTCAAGTAGAGCACACAAAACGAAACGGCGCAACTCAATGATAAAGTGTGACATCGTGCTGTAATTTTTTTTTTCATTTGCACTGGAAAGAGAACAAGGTTGCAACGAGCCATGTTGAGTAGGTTGAAGTGAACGGCAACAATGCAACATCATATAACACATTGATTCCGTGGCTCAGACGCTTCCAATGTCGTCAGAGAAGTGGGAATGAGAAGAACGAAGTGTCGGACAATCTCTCTGCGACGAACAGTGAATCGCAAGGGAATTGGAGGACAAGGTGAAAAAAAAAAAGAAACTCACCGAGCAGATATAGGAGGAGCAACGCTCCAACCGTATCAGGCCTTTCTAGATGGCTTATTTAGACGCATAATCATCAGGGACGCGGTCTGCTTGTGTCACTACGAGACGGAGAAGGAATAGTAACTAGTGAGCCTTTGCACTTTCCTTTTCAGATCTGCTAGCTTTCCTACCAACTTCAAACGTGTCCCGTTCCAACTCCTAGAAAGTTAACTTTTCGTTGGTTTTCCTGTCTTTCTCTCCTGGGTACCTATCGCGTGGCATTCACCTCCTGGAGATCCGAATGGGGGCTAACCCCGAATGGAGAGACTATTACTACACTTTTTAATTTACACGTCACATGTCCTGTGGATACATGTTATGTGCCTTTAAACCAGCAGTTTCCGTTGCCTTCTACATCCTCATGCCTTCGATAATATGCTGATTCTTCCGCTTTTTAGGGGCATTTATCAACCACAAGGGAAAAAGGCTCACCTGAACCTCTGTCTGTTCCTCTTTGATAAGGCCGTTGGTTGGACCAGAGAGGTCTTTGGCCACCACTGTTGATGGTTTTTATTGAATAGTTATGCACTGGCTGGGATCGAAGCTGGAACCCAGGATGTTTCGGTTACTGGTCAAATACGCTAACCCTAGACCATAGTCTTTTTTCGCAATTGTTGCAGCATTTAAGTTTCTTCTTAAAATAAGAAATACGAAAATATTACAAAAAACTAGACATGTGATGAAAACTTATCAATTTGTTCTCCACACTTAAAGAATAATACACTCCTGGATTTGGAAAAAAGAACACATTGACACCGGTGTGTCAGACCCACTATACTTGCTCCGGACACTGCGAGAGGGCTGTACAAGCAATGATCACACGCACGGCACAGTGGACACACCAGGAACCGCGGTGTTGGCCGTCGAATGGCGCTAGCTGCGCAGCATTTGTGCACCGCCGCCGTCAGTGTCAGCCAGTTTGCCGTGGCATACGGAGCTCCATCGCAGTCTTTAACACTGGTAGCATGCCGCGACAGCGTGGACGTGAACCGTATGTGCAGTTGACGGACTTTGAGCGAGGGCGTATAGTGGGCATGCGGGAGGCCGGGTGGACGTACCGCCGAATTGCTCAACACGTGGGGCGTGAGGTCTCACAGTACATCGATGTTGTCGCCAGTGGTCGGCGGAAGGTGCACGTGCCCGTCGACCTGGGACCGGACCGCAACGACGCACGGATGCACGCCAAGACCTTAGGATCCTACGCAGTGCCGTAGGGGACCGCACCGCCACTTCCCAGCAAATTAGGGACACTGTTGCTCCTGGGGTATCGGCGAGGACCATTCGCAACCGTCTCCATGAAGCTGGGCTACGGTCCCGCATACCGTTAGGCCGTCTTCCGCTCACGCCCCAACATCGTGCAGCCCGCCTCCAGTGGTGTCGCGACAGGCGTGAATGGAGGGACGAATGGAGACGTGTCGTCTTCAGCGATGAGAGTCGCTTCTGCCTTGGTGCCAATGATGGTCGTATGCGTGTTTGGCGCCGTGCAGGTGAGCGCCACAATCAGGACTGCATACGACCGAGGCACACAGGGCCAACACCCGGCATCATGGTGTGGGGAGCGATCTCCTACACTGGCCGTACACCTCTGGTGATCGTCGAGGGGACACTGAATAGTGCACGGTACATCCAAACCGTCATCGAACCCATCGTTCTACCATTCCTAGACCGGCAAGGGAACTTGCTGTTCCAACAGGACAATGCACGTCAACGTGCTCTAGAAGGTGTAAGTCAACTACCTTGGCCAGCAAGATCTCCGGATCTGTCCCCCATTGAGCATGTTTGGGACTGGATGAAGCGTCGTCTCACGCGGTCTGCACGTCCGGCACGAACGCTGGTCCAACTGAGGCGCCAGGTGGAAATGGCATGGCAAGCCGTTCCACAGGACTTCATCCAGCATCTCTACGATCGTCTCCATGGGAGAATAGCAGCCTGCATTGCTGCGAGAGGTGAATATACACTGTACTAGTGCCGACATTGTGCATGCTCTGTTGCCTGTGTCTATGTGCCTGTGGTTCTGTCAGTGTGATCATGTGATGTATCTGACCCCAGGAATGTTGAAATTTCAACACGAATGCGATTACGTATGGAATAACCGGAAAAGTAAAAAAACTGTTCCCAGATAATGATTTTTCATAGACAACTTGAACTGAAATCCCATATAACTGATATAGTAATCAAAGCTACTATTTAGCCCTGGTAACTGCGAATACACATTCGAAATATTTAAATATTCGGAATGTTTAAATCCCTCCAGGGCAGTTTAAAAGAACATACCACAAAATTAACGCGTTCCAGTACGTAAAATATCATTGAAAGTTGAAAGAACTGCCTATAAGTCACCTGAGTTTAGAGACGCCTAGATTCGAATCACCTAGTATTCAAAAGCAAGTAAGATTGTGAACGGAGACCCATCTTTAGCACTCGAAATCTCCATGCTTTTTCAGAACGTAATATAAGGTTTTCATATGCTTTCTGAAGTTATAATTAATGCACGTTTACTGTGGTTGGACAAAGAAGAATGAGCGCGGTGAACGAGTAGTGAATAAGACACTGGAGTCCGTGTTAGAGTTCATTTGTGGTTCGCTTGCTCGCCTGTCAGTTGTGCAGTGCTGCGGCATTCTTATTTGAGACACAGTAGCTTATATGTTTGAATATGTGAGAAATTAACCGTTTTACTTTGTTATGGAGATGAATACTTCTTTGTAAACATATGTTATTAAATCGGTTGACGTAGAAGACTTTTTGGAGGATTTTTTCAAGGTAAGCAAAGCATGCGCAACAATGAAATGTTTATTTGTCAGCACCATTAATTGAAGGAAACATTCACGCTCAGTATTAATTTGGTCTCTTTGTTTTCATTATGTCAAAAGTAGTGCAATTGGTTGGAATATCTGTAACTTTTGTACTGAGAACTGAGAGAGATTAGTAATTGTTCGGGTCTTCATATATTGTGCAGTCTTTTTTGACAGTAATTAGAGTTATAATTTTTCAAGAGCGATTTTCTTTACAGCAAACCCCTTCTCCAACATTCCTAGTAAAGTTTTGAATACTTTGTCGCGTGCGCAAGCCACAGATGGTTTCTTACAAGCAAAGAACATATTTTGTAGTGAGTAGCACCTGCTACTGCATATGTTGAGTTATATTTGCTTTTGAGAACGTCACTATACTAGTCGCAAAACAACATGCTGAGCAAGAGATACGTTACTTTTATTTGAGGGAACATCCCACTATGCATACTTGCAAGGAAACAATTCTCGGTCAGAATTATCAGGTGCTGTGCTAAGCAAACAGACTATTTTACAGTGAAAAGTGTAGGCAATCTCAACTAGCTATTTTTTCTTCTGACTAGAGCAGCATTTTAGTTTTGTGGACATTCCAAGTCAGAAATTCATGTCACGCAACTTTCATAATGCACTTGACAGTGAGTTACTTTTGGAATTTAATTAGTTTTCATTATTTCAAATCCTGTATTTAAAGTTTTGTTTCATGAGAGTGCTCACATGCGAAACGCAGGGCCAACCAACAGTCAGTATCTCTCAGAGATGAATACGATCTCTGAAGCACGCGTGTGACGAAGAGAAAGTTTTTGAAAAGGGAGTATTCAGTACATTCATTTATAGCTAAATTTATACAGAAAACTTACGTTAGTAGTGCTGTGAAACTAATTGGTCTGAACATGACATGCAGGCCCAATGGTCACCGACCGGCAGCCGTGTCGTCCTCAGCTACAGGCACCACTGGATGTTGATTTGGAGGGGCATGTGGTCAGCACATCGTGCTCCCGGCCGTATGTCAGTTTACGAGAGCTGAGCCGCTACTTCTCAATCAAGTAGTTCCTGAGTTTTGCTCACAAGGGCTGAGTGCACTCCGCTTGCCAACACCGCTCGGCATGTCGGCTGGTCACCCATCCATGCTATATCCAAGCCCAACAGCGCTTAACTTTGGTGATTTGACGGCAACCAGAGTTACCACTGCGGCAAGGCCGTTGGCAAAGCAGCTATAAGCGTGTGGCTATATGCTTCTCACCATTTACATCAAAGTTCGCTGGTCGAAAGCCGCCATCTTGCACAAAAAAATGACTGATTTAATACTTGTTACCAGCGAGATGCCCAGGCCGAAGACGAGACGAGAAGTACAGAATCGTTTAGGGTTCAAATGACAACCGAGCTCATAGGCGCCTTGCGTTCTCATTTCCGACTTCGGTCAAAGTCTTAAGCATCACATTAAGAGATCCCTTCATTTCCGTGTATTGACAAAGACGTATCGCAGGAGCGAGCAAGTCGACGAACGGATCGACTCTCTGTTTTGCACACGATGATATACGAAAAGTCGATCCTAGTGAAATTGCCGCATTTCTGCATTCTTTTTTTCCCTCTTTTCCTCTGTGATATGAGCGAAGGTTGTAATGTTGATGCACTGATTTGTTCTGAAAGCGGTGCTGATATTCAAGACAATAAAAGAGGCTTAAAAGCTGTGGGCTGTCTGGGTAAGTTAACCTTGCATTACTGAGCACCTGTTTCACCAGGCATCCAGTCTAGCTTACCAAATTCCCAACCAGACTAACATTAATTATAATGTTTTAGTAGTCATCTTACGATAACCTGTGATATATATATATATATAAAGACAATTTAAATAAAAAGAAATAAATCAGTTTATATTTGGATATTTATTTTAACATTGATCATTGTTCCGTTAAAATTTCAGCATGTTAAACTTGATTCATAATTAAACTGGTGCCTCATTTAGGACTGTGAAAATGTGAGTTTGTAATCTTACGGAACACATCAAATATGGAGCCAAGATTGGGAGACTGCATACAACACTGCATTCACAAAATAACACACGAAGAACGTTGAAACATATGCAAGAGGAAATTAACCACAACCAACCGATTCAATTTTCACCCAAAGAAGTTACGTTCGTTGCGCAATCCTGTCCGTCATGAAATTACCACACACTGGTATACCAAATTCATAGTAACTCTCTGTGAAATCTTCCCGAAAAGAATAGCTGAGGGCTACTTTGATGATTACGCCACATGCTTCACGTGGTCAACTTGGTTTACACAAAGAGTATAACTCCACAATAATTTTGATGGTTAAAATAAATTACATCGAAACGCAATTTACAATAGAAAAACCCCGAACTGGTTACTATCGTCTTACTATTAACCTGATGGGTCAAACAACTGTATAAGCACGTAGTACTGGTCTTACAAAGTACACCCTGTTGTGGTTGGCATGAGAGCCAACACCGTGTTACTAGAGGAGGCCGAAAGGCACGCGTTTTAGCTCACGCAGGCTGGCGTGAGGCCTGGAACAGGACAAGGAAATTAGAATTTAGAAAAACGGACGTAGCTGGTGGAATACTTAACTAATGCATTACTGACGAACGTCGGTCTTGACGGTACATGACTCAATATCAATAATAACTAATAATGGCGCCTTGCTAGGTCGTAGCAAATGACGTAGCTGAAGGCTATGCTAACTATCGTCTCGGTAAATGAGAGCGTAGAAGTCAGTGAATCATCGCTAGCAAAGTCGGCTGTACAACTGGGGCGAGTGCTAGGAAGTCTCTCTAGACCCGCCGTGTGGCGGCGCTCGGTCTGTAATGATTGATAGTGGCGCCACGCGGGTTCGACGTATACTACCGGACCGCGGCCGATTTAAAGGCTACCACCTAGCAAGAGTGGTGTCTGGCGGTGACACCACACACCCCACGTGGGTTGAACACAAAGAAAAGTTGCTGTATTGAAAAATATTGTCAAGACGAGACCTTATAATCTCATGCACATTTGCATTTAAGATTGATGTTCTTAGTTGGAGTTAAGGATCATCAACACGTGGTCCCACTTTATTCACAAAGTAATGACAAAGCAACTACTGGAAGATATTCTGAACTTCACACTCGAATTACACTGCGTTGCAATTTAAGACAACATTAGATATATTAGATCTAAACCTGAAATAAAGGTGATTAAATTTTCAGTTATGCTGAACTTAAGAAATCCATTGTCCTACGGACTTAGCAGAAACGCGCTTAGCCGGAGATCTTACCACTTCAGACGCTCGCCACGGACCGACTGGCGTGGGCCCCTACCAAGGGTGCTTCCAGATACAAAACGGAAGTGCCCAGAGAGGCAGCTTCCTATACCAACTTGACAAGGGACGGACAGGACCGTACTAAGAATAGAAACCTCTTTGCTTTTACAAAGCGTAGCTACCTGTTCCGACGTTGGTCCTACTGTTCTCTAGCAGACAGGCTTGTCTGCTACCATCAAGCATGCAACTAGAAACACATTTGCTCATTCATCCTCTCACACAGAAAGGAAGGGGAATGAGAGTATCTTATCATATACAGTACAAAAAATAAAGCGGATGTAGGTTCCGTATGAGACTGTGTGACATGAATTCCATATAAACTGTGTCTTAAAGTGAAGTAGTCTGACAGATCGTTCTTGATTATGTGTAAAAGTAACACGTTCCACTGTTCAGTCTCCTCCCAGATAGTCAGAAACACCACAGTAAACTTAGAAGTGGAATGTATGCCGTAAATGACAACAGTTTTAAAAATTTAACGTGAAAAGAATCCAACAGAGACTTTTCAAGGTATACGCAACTGATCATCGGTGGAGTGAAGAGACTTTGCCTCGCATGTCGCACATGGATAAGGTCCCTTATTCGGCCGATTCACAGAGGCGTTGCTTCTGCCGTGACGAGAGTCTCACGCAGTCGTGTAGGGGAAGCGGGCGACGCACAGACGAGTAGACGCGTAGACGAACGGGGCTCGAGAGACGCAGAGGCCGGAGCGGAGAAGCCGCAAATAAAGTCGGGACACGGCCGCTCCAGCCGAGACGGGACGGGACGAGACGCCCTGCCCGCCAATACGGATCAACTAGTATGCTAATCGCATGCAAATGCCGACCTTATGAGCGCGAGGGAAGAAAAGCTACACAACGAGCCTGCGAACGTTATTGGAAGCGCGCCGGCCGGGTCCCGGCTGTGATTGCAGAGCGAGCGCACCCTTCCCTCCCCCTCACCCCCCCGGCTACCCCACCCTTCCCAAGCCACCGCCCCACCCCACCAATATCCTGGCTTGCGCTGAGCGCCTTCCGCCTTCCGCCGTGTCGTGTCCGCACGCCCACTTTGCTGTCGTCTGCCAAGTAAAGGCAACCCGGAGCGTTCCGCTCTCCCAGCCCCAGGAGCCCCCACACTGGATATGTGCCACCACAGCTGTTCCATACATGTCTCTCACCTCCAACTAGCGGCGTACGATTTGGTATATTATCGACGCTGATTTCGATTTCATCACCCACATCTAAACGTCGATTTCCGATGGTGACAGACCCCAAATAACAAATTTTTTAACACTGATGTTCAAAGATGAAAATTCACTGAAGAGCCAAATAAACTGCTACAGCTGCCTAATATCGTGTAGGGCCCTACGAGCACGCAGAAATGCCGCAACATGGCGTGACATGGACTCGACTAATGTCTGAAGTAGTGCTCAAAGGACTTGACACCGTGAGTCCTGCAGAGCTGTCCATAAATCCGTAAGAGTACGAGGGGGTAGAGATCTCTTTTGAACATCACGTTGCAAAGCATCCCAGATATGCTCAATAAGTTTGGAAAGTAGGAGACGGGGTACTGGCGGAAAACTGAATAAATCACGAAATAATGTACATAGAGAGGTACAAATTGACACACATGCTTGGAATGACATGGGGTTTTATTAGAATAAAAAAAAGGTTCACAAAAAGTCCGACAGATGGCGCTTCATCTGATCAGAATAGCTATAATTAGCATAACAAAGTAAGACGAAACAATGATGATGTTCTTTACAGGAAATGCTCAATATGTCCATCATCATTCCTCAACAATAGCTGTAGTCGAGGAATAATGTTGTGAACAGCACTGTAAAGCAAGTCCGGAGTTATGGTGAGGCATTGGCGTCGGACGTTGTCTTTCAGCATCCGTAGAGATGTCGGTCGATCACAATACACTTGTGACTTCAGGTAACCCCAAAGCCAATAATTGCACGGACGGAGGTCTCGGGACCTGGGAGGCCAAGCATGACGAAAGTGGCGGCTGAGCACACGGTCATCACCAAACGACGCGCGAAAGCGATCTTTCACGTGTCTAGCAATATAGGGTGGAGCGGCATCCTGCATAAACGTCGTACGTTCCAGCAGGTGTTTATCAGCCAGGCTGAGGATGATGCGATTCTGTAATATATCGGCGTACCTCTCACCCGTCACGGTAGCAGTTACAAAACCAGAATCACGCATTTCCTTGAAGAAAAAAGACCTGTTAACGGTAGACGTGGTAAATCCAACCCATACCGTGCCTTTCTCGTCGTGCAATGGAGTTTCCATGACAGTCCTAGTATTTTCGGTAGCCCAAATTCTGCAGTTGTGGGCGTTGACAGACTCTTGGAGCGTGAAAATGAGCTTCATCGGTCCACAACACGTCACTCAACCAATTTTCATCTTTCGCCATCTTTTGAAACGCCCACACCGAAAATGCCCTCTGATTCACTAAATCGCCAGGTAACAGTTCATGATGCCGATGGATTTTGTACCGATAGCATCTGGGGGTACACCTAAGTGCCGACCAAACAGTAGTGTATGGAATGCCCGTGCATAGACGAACCCGCTACAGTCCCATTTCTTCCTGAAGTGTCTCAGCAGCATTACGCCTTGTGCTCGGTCGGCCACTACGGGGTCTTTCGTCTAAACAACCCGTGACTTCGAACTTCGAAATCATTCTCGCCACAGGTGCATTTGTCAACGGACCTTTACCCGTTCGAATCCCCTTCCTATGGCGATAGGATAGTAACGCTGAACTAGCACATTCCCCAGTCTGATAATACAGCTTCACTAAAAGCACTTTTTCAGGTAACGTCAAAATGCTGCGACTGCTGGCGATCCAGCCGAAGTGGCCGTTCGGTTCTAGGCGCTGCAGTCTGGAACCGCGAACCGCTACGTTCGCGGGTTCGAATCCTGCCTCGGCCATGGATGTGTGTGATGTCCTTAGGTTAGTTAGGTTTAATTAGTTCTAAGTTCTAGGGGACTCATGACCTCAGAAGTTGAGTCCCATAGTGCTCAGAACCATTTGAACCATTTTTGAACTGCTGGCGCATCTGATTCTCTCATTACAGCTCCTTTTATACACGATTGTCATGCGCAGTCACTGACGTTTTGCTGTCCAGCGCCATCTGTCGGTCATTTTTGAACTTTTTTTGTTCTAATAAAACCCCATGTCATTCCAAGCTTGTGTGTCAATTTTTACCTCTGTATCTACATTATTCCGTGGTTTATTAAGTTTTCAAATTTATACTGACTTTTTGATCACCCAGTATATCTGTGAGGACTGGGCTTGAGTCGCGCTTGTGTAGCTCAGATGGTATTTGCCCTCGAAAGACAAAGATCCCGAGTTCGAGTTTCGGTCCGGCACACAGTTTCAATCTGCCAGGAAGTTTCATATCGGCGCACACTCCGCTGCAGAGCGATAATCTCATTCTCAAAATCAATGGCAGCTTGCACTGTAGGTGCTTGAGCATTGTCCTGCAAAATGATGGTCAGATCGTACAGAAAAAGTCATCACTTCTGTCTCTAAGTTGCTCCAAAAATGAACAGTATAGAGACAGAAGTGATGACACTTGTTGCGAAACCTGACCATCATTTTGCAGGACACTGCTCAGGCGCGAACAGTGCAATGTGTTACTGATTTGTTTGACTGATGGGGCTGCTAAGTACTATACCAGCTACTGCACTCCCCTGACTTAAGCCCTCGTGGGCTCAACTCGACTTCTAAATTGCAGGAAACGCTTCACGGCTTTCGCTTGAGAACTACTACAAATTCGTCGGACAATAAACCGTCGAACATTTTCTGTATCCAGAAAGGTCCGTACAGGACCTGCAACATGCCGTCGTGCATTATGCTGCTGAAATGTAGGGTTTCGCAGGGATCGAATGAAGGGTAGAGCCACGGGTCGTAACATATCTGAAATGTAACGTCCACTGTTCAGACTGCGAACAAGAGGTGACCGAGACGTGTAACCAATGGCACCCCATACCATCACGCCGGGTGATACGCCAGTATGGCAATGACGAATACACGCTTCCAATGTGCGTTCACCGCGATGTCGCCAAACACGGATGCGAGCATCATCATGCTATAAACAGAACCTGGATTCATCCGGAAAAATGACGTTTTGCCATTTATGCACCCAGGTTCGTCGTTCGGTACACCAACGGAGGCGCTTCTATCTGTGATGCAGCGTCAAGGATAACCGCAGCCAATGCCTCCGAGCTGATAGTCCATGCTGCTGCAAACGTCATCGAACTGTTCGTGCACATGGTTGTTGTCTTGCAAACGTCCCCATCTGTTGACTCAGGGATCGAGAGGTGTCTGCACGATCCGTTACAGCCATGCAGATAAGATTCCAGTCATCTCGACTGCTAGTGATACGAGGCCATTGGGATCCAGCACGGCGTTCCGTATTACCCTCCTGAACCCACCGATTCCATATTCTGCTAACAGTCATTGGATCTCGACCAACGCGAGCAGCAAAGTCGTGATACGATAAACCGCAATCGCGATAGGCTACGATCCGACCTTTATCAAAGTTTGTAACGTGACGGTACGCATTTTTCCTCCTTACAATGGCGTCACAACAATCTTTCACCAGGCAACGCCGGTCAACTGCCGTTTGTGTATGAGAAATCGGTTGGAAACTTTCCTCATGTCAGCACGTTGTTGGCCTCGCCACCGGCGCCAACCTTGTGTGAATGCTCTGAAAAGCTAATGATTTGCATATCACAGCATCTTCTTCCTGTCTGTTAAATTTCGCGTCTGTAGCACGTCATCTTCGTGGTGTAGCAATTTTAATGGCCAGTAGTGTACAACCAGTCTGCATCAGTGATTGGTGAAAACTATCTCAGAGTGCGGTACGTCTTATGTGGATTCTGTTTCAACTTGGTTCCCCCTCCCCAGCTACGAAGGCAACCCCAGTCCGAGAGGAGCTCCGGAAGACCAGCGTCTTCGCTAAGCCAGCGCAGTGCAGCCCCAGTAAGCAGACGGCAGCCGGCGACGAGCTTTCCGCGGCCCCACCAAGTCCCGTCCCGTCCCGTCCCACCCTCGGGCTGCTCAGCGCGCGCCGGCAGTCCCGGGAGGTTTAATCAAAGTGTCTTATTAGCAGGCGGCGGGCGCTAAGGCGGCGAGCTTTGCCGTCTTCCTTAAGGCCCGCTAATTATTGGCAGCTTTGCCTGCGCCCGCGGTACGTTCAGGGCCGCTGCAAGTGGAGCATCCTACGTCATGGCGCTGTGTCAAGTGTCTTTCTTAGGAACGACAAACTGCTGCAAACCACGAGTAGGTTTAATTTTTTAACCCATGAACTCAAGATGGCACTTGAAGTCTTCTTTATTTGTACTGATTAGGAGTTTCGGCTAACAATCTAGCCATCTTCAGATCCAAGGAAAAAAATAGATTTTTTTTTCTGATGTTAGAAACATACAACAGCTTGCAGAACTACAAACAGTACTGTAGCAGGCTTCAAGAGTACATACAGGGTCTTACAAAAAGGTACGGCCAGACTTTCAGGAAACATTCCTCACACACATAGAAAGAAAATATGTTATGTGGACATGTGTCCGGAAACGCTTACTTTCCATGTTAGAGCTCATTTTATTACTTCTCTTCGAATCATATTAATCATGGAATGGAAACACATAGCAACAGAACGTACCAGCGTGACTTCAAACACTTTGGTACAGGAAATGTTCAAAATGTCCTCCGTTAGCGAGGATACATGCATTCACCCTCCGTCGCAAGGAATCCCTGATGCGCTGATGCAGCCCTGGAGAATGGCGTATTGTACCACAGCCGTCCACAATACGAACACGAAGAGTCTCTATATTCGGTACCGGGGTTGCATAGACAAGAGCTTTCAAATGCTACCATAAATGAAATTCAAGAGGGTTGAGGTCAGGAGAGCGTAGAGGCCATGAAATTGGTCCGCCTCTACCGATCCATCGGTCACCGAATCTGTTGTTGAGAAGCGTACGAACACTTCGACTGAAATGTGCAGGAACTCCATCGTGCATGAACCACATGTGTCGCACTTGTAAAGGCACATGATCTAGCAGCACAGGTAGAGTATCCCGTATGAAATCATGATAACGTATTCCATTGAGCGTAGGTGGAAGAACGAAACTAAAATGAGCTCTAACATGGAAATTAAGCGTTTGCGGACACATGTCCACATAACATCTTTTCTTTATTTGCGTGTGAGGAATGTTTCCTGAAAGTTTGGCCGTACCTTTTTGTAACACCCTGTATATGAATTATTTATAAAATACATACCATAAAACTTTCTCGATTAGTTGTGATGTTCTTTCTTTAAATGATTTCATCCATACACGACATAATTGGAATCAGCTTTTCATCGTTCGTGACCGGTGTAATTGAACGATGAACATAAATCTGCAAATAGGCATTAGCATACAGAAGTCGCACTGAAAATAAAACAATGTTTGCATAAGGAAGTATCCATTAAAATGACTGAATGTAAAAAATATTGTCTTACCAAAGTCGCTACCCTGTTACAACTTAGTAACGGACACAATCAGTATTTACATCATTTCATAAGAGATATCATCACATACATGTTGCCCCATGGATCCTCAACCAAGCAACCCAGTGCAGCTAGGCACGGCGCTGGAGAAGGCATGACTCCACATCCCTGTCATCACCTTCCAGAAACTCACTTACTCTCTTCCTGGACGTTCGCGCTGCAAAAAGGTGGTTATTCAGGCTGACGTGATACGAACAAATTGTATGGCTCCTGATGCTTATTACAACGTTATTGTTACAACATGTTGGTTTTTTTGTTTTGGAAGAAGAGCCAATACCGTGTTACGAGTGGAGGCCGAAATGCACGCGTTTTAGCTCACGCAGGCTGGCGTGAGGAGGGAAGACCTATACTACTGACGTGAGGTCTGGAACATGACAAGGAATGAGAATTCAAAAAGCGGACGTAATTAGTTTGATACTTAACTTTAATCCATTAATGATGAACGTCGCTCTTGACGGTACATGATTCACAATATTATCTGTTCAGAATACATTCGTGGTAACTGAATATGACGCCTTGTTAGGTCGTAGCAAATGACGTAGCTGAAGGCTATGCTAAACTGTCGTCTCTGCAAATGAGAGCGTATGTAGACAGTGAACCATCGCTAGCAAAGTCAGCTGTACGACTGGGGCGAGTGCTAGGGAGAATCTCTAGACTAGACCTGCCGTATGGCGGCGCTCGGTCTGCAATCACTGATAGTGACGACACGCGGGTCGTACGTATACTAACGGACCGCGGCCGATTTAAAGGCTACCACCTAGCAAATGTGGTGTCTGGCGGTGACACCACAGGTTTTATGTAAGTTATGCACTGAGATGACAAGAGTCGTGGAATATCTCCTAATATCGTTTCGGACTCCTTTTGCGCGGCCTAGTAAGCACCTCGACTTGGTTGATTCCGCAAGTGTCGCCGGTGTAGGATTTTGTGCACGAACTGACCTCTCGATTATGTCCCATTAATGTTCGATGGAATTCATATCGGGCGATCTGGCTGGCCAAATCATTCACTCGACGTATCCACAATGCTCTTCAAAATGGTTCAAATTGCTCTGAGCTCTATGGGACTTAACATCTGAGTTCATCAGTCCCCTATAACTTAAAGTTACTTAACTAACGTAAGGACATCACACACATGCATGCCCGAGGCAGGATTCGAACCTACGACCGTAGCGGTCACGCGGTTCCGGACTGCAGCGCTTAGAACCGCTCGGCCACCACGGTCGGCACAATGCTCTTCAGACCAACCGCGAATAATTGTGGTCCGGTGACATGAGGCATTGTAATACATAAAAAACGTGCTTAGCGAGCCGTATTGAGGCGAGGTGTTCTTATCTGTTCTGAGCCATTATGAATAACAAGTTGCAGTTGCAGGCTCGATTAGTGTGGGGCAGTTCTCATTCTCTCTGTACGGTGTGTCTGATTTGTAGCCGTGCTGAGTACATGTGTTCTTCACTGGCCTCACTTTCTTTGCGTTTTCGTTGGTTTCGCAAATACTTTGCAAACAAAGGCTATGTCTTACCGTGGTTTATTTACTATGTGGGTTTTGTAATATTAATTATGGTGTTTCATGTACATTACCTATATCTTTTGGGTTTCAGTAAGTATCAAGAATACAAACTCTATTGCAATTATTCATACACTGTCCCCTCATTAATTTGTAAATATATATTTATATATGTTGTTTGTTGTAAACGTGGCTATGGCCGCGGACGTATAGCCTACAGTATTCAATAACGGGGACGTGCTGTAATCTTTTTCCTTCAGGTCGGCTATCTCTTCAAAGACAATTGATTTTCAGGTGACACAGACATTGAGATAGCTTGAGTTTGCTTGCAACGTTTTTAGTAGACTTCCTCCAGGCTATGGAAGATAAGATTCCGTTAAGATATTCGGATCAGTAATTTCTGTACCGTGTTTCTTGCAAAGTTCTACAAAAAATCTATACTATTAGGCTTTTGACAGAGAAGTGTTCCACGTTACGGTCGGGAGTGAAGTACGCTCGTACCACATGTTTTCCCTAGGGGGCAGAAACTTTTTTGTGATGAAGTATTATTTCCTTTGAGAGGAAAATTTCTTCGTTACATACACTCCTGGAAATTGAAATAAGAACACCGTGAATTCATTGTCCCAGGAAGGGGAAACTTTATTGACACATTCCTGGGGTCAGATACATCACATGATCACACTGACAAAACCACATGCACATAGACACAGGCAACAGAGCATGCACAATGTCGGCACTAGTAGAGTGTATATCCACCTCTCGCAGCAATGCAGGCTGCTATTCTCCCATGGAGACGATCGTAGAGATGCTCGATGTCGTCCTGTGTTTCGGCTTGCCATGCCATTTCCACCTGGCGCCTCAGTTGGACCAGCGTCAGTGCTGGACGTGCAGACCGCGTGAGACGAGGCTTCATCCAGTCCCAAACATGCTTAATGGGGGACAGATCCGGAGATCTTGCTGGCCAGGGTAGTTGACTTACACCTTCTAGAGCACGTTGGGTGGCACGGGATACATGAGGACGTGCATTGTCCTGTTGGAACAGCAAGTTCTCTTGCCGGTCTAGGAATGGTGGAACGATGGGTTCGATGACGGTTTGGATGTACCGTGCACTATTCAGTGTCCCCTCGACGATCACCAGAGGTGTACGGCCTGTGTGCCTCGGTCGTATGCAGTCCTGATTGTGGCGCTCACCAGCACGTCGCCAAACACGCATACGACCATCATTGGCACCAAGGCAGAAGCGACTCTCATCGCTGAAGACGACACGTCTCCATTCGTCCCTCCATTCACGCCTGTCGCGACACCACTGGAGGCGGGCTGCACGATGTTGGGGCGTGAGCGGAAGACGGCCTAACGGTGTGCGGGACCTTAGCCCAGCTTCATGGAGACGGTTGCGAATGGTCCTCGCCGATACCCCAGGAGCAACAGTGTCCCTAATTTGCTGGGAAGTGGCGGTGCGGTCCCATACGGCACTGCGTAGGATCCTACGGTCTTGGCGTGCATCCGTGCGTCGCTGCGGTCCGGTCCCAGGTCGACGGACACGTGCACCTTCCGCCGACCACTGGCGACAACATCGATGTACTGTGGAGAGCTCACGCCCCACGTGTTGAGCAATTCGACGGGACGTCCACCCGGCCTCCCGCATGCCCACTATACGCCCTCGCTCAAAGTCCGTCAACTGCACATACGGTTCACGTCCACGCTGTCGCGGCATGCTACCAGTGTTAAAGACTGCGATGGAGCTCCGTATGCCACGGCAAACTGGCTGACACTGACGGCGGCGGTGCACAAATGCTGCGCAGCTAGCGCCATTCGACGGCCAACACCGCGGTTCCTGGTGTGTCCGCTGTGCCGTGCGTGTGATCATTGCTTGTAGAGCCCTCTCGCAGTGTCCGGAGCAAGTATGGTGGGTCTGACACACCAGTGTCAATGTGTTCTTTTTTCCATTTCCAGGAGTGTATAATTAAATAAGCTACACGCTCGATTTAATCGTTGCCGGAAGTAAATTCGTCTGTTCATAAAATAAATTAGATTGCATTAGAATTGTATATTTGACGGGTCAACATTCGTAGAGGAAAGAAGGCTTTTTAATCAGGGCAATTTTCTGAGGGGTTTCACTGTCCACTAAATTCAGTTTTAAAACACAGCCAACTTACAAGTGATACAGAAGACATTATTGGGTGGTAGAGGATCCAACGAGGCCTGTACTGTTGTGGAGATAGAGCGTCTTTATCACTCGAATACGGTGACTGATTCCAATAGAATCCAGCAAAGCACAAATTTTCCTCTCGTGAAAAAAAAAGGAAAGAGATTACACTGCAAAATCTTTTGAATATGACAGATCCAGTTTTCAGAATTACACAATGAGAAAATATTCCGCAGGCGAGTAAATAAATGGAATACGATTACGAAGGACACTGCATCAATATGCGCGAAGTGATGCGTGTACAGCGGGAGAGCAGCCGGCGGCAAGGAAAACGTCAGCCGAATCACGTGCGACTCGCATACTGATGCGGTTTGTGTATTACGAGATCAGACTTCTTTTTCTTTTTGGGAAAATTTCCGTAAGATAAATGGTACTGTTCCGTTGATACACCAGCTAAAAATAACTTGATATTTATTTAAAAAATACGAAATCAAAATTCCAGCGAAATGAACCAAAATCTCCCACTGATATATATTTTCCACACGGAAAGGGAGGGAGCAAGGGCGCGTAAATGACGAAGTCAGTATGAATAAGTAAACCCATCTACGCGTATCACCGCCGGATTACCGTTCAGAATTCTGATTTACACATGAAAACGAAAGATATTAGTCGCACTTCCTTACAAAAATATTGACAAAGACAATTAATAATTTACTCCAGAAAAATAACCGAGGATGAAACAAAACAAGAAACAAAATCTAGCAGCCTATGGTAGAATTTTCCTAAGTTTATCTGCAAAAATAACGTGATTACTATGTTTCGCAGACACTTCAGTGTTTACAGCTGAGGTATTATAAGGCAAGCTCTGTGGACTGTCATACCGCTAGGATTCAACAAGATTATGATCATATTTAGCTCTATAGATATACTTGAAACGTCCCCTTAGAGAAATTAATGAATTACTGTGCTGGTAAGCCCCTTACGTTATTTGATTTTCAAACAGCTGAGCTAAACTGAACGTACTCAGACCTTTATCTCTTTACTTATTCTGATCATCACTAAACTGACCCACAATATTTTTAACACAACGCAATCTGACTTTCAATAATCCCAACAAAAGAATGGCCCTGACTAACAATAACCTATGCCTGTCATGATTCACTTACCTCACAAAAATCTTCGTTACTCGAACTACTGCAATACAGCGAGCACCAATACTGCCAGCTAAATAAAGGATACTAGCTACTGAGGGCACTAACTACTTATAGGCATACTTAGCAAATGAAAGATTTTGATAGAGAACAAATAATGTATTTACGTTAATAGTGTTCCAAAGTCACAATATATATATATATATCAGTTCATGACATCCAGTCTTACAAATTTACTCTTTCTCATGGACACACGTCCAGATCATCCGCTCTCAAAACTCTGTCATCTCTCTCTCCACCTCCAACTGCGTTACGCTACGCGCTGTTCACATCCAGCTGCCCAACACTACAATAGCGAATATTTCGACAATGCCAGCCATCCACAGACTGCACACAGCACAGCCCGTGATTTTCATACGGAGCGCTACGTGGCTTTACCAACATAAAAACCTAAACAGCCTACTTACATAATATCGGCTGTCAGCGACCTGAAATGCTGTGAGGCAACATCTTTCACCTAAAGAACATACTGCTCAAGGTCTTTGAGCTACACTGATACGGAATTTCTGTGAACTTCCACTGGACACTGTCGCACCAAACCTGAATATATTGATACCTCCGTAAGGGACGCAAGACACAACGGATAGTCACTTATCTAGATTTAAATGCATCGGTCCACATCTGTAAACACAAAGAGAAAGAGTGTAATGCGTGGAAATAAGAAGGTGAAGAAGTACGGAGCAACTGAGGTAATCCGGGCTATAATTTGTGACCTGTTTCTCCCAATAGAATGTTGTTTTCGGATTGGACGAGCATTTGACAGCTTGAGCAGTTTGTCTGTAATGTGCTTCCATCGCGGTAACTTTAGTACTTAATTCCTCAATGCAATCACAAAGACTCCCCCAATTTTTCGTGCAAAGTCGTTTAAATCTCGTATGTTTTCCGTATGAGCAGTATTGTGAGCAAAAAATCACTTTCTGAAAGGAAATAAACAAGTTTTCCATTAGAATTACCACGGTCTTTGTATCTTTGCAAGAACTTCAAGAACGCTCATACGTGTTTTTAACAGCTTGTAATCTTCACATGGATTGTCTGTCAGACGATAGAGTTACATCTACGTATTGCGTAATCTTTATACCTCATAGTCATAGTGTAACTAGAAGATTTCACTTCACAACAAACTACTGTATTTGCACAATTCTTTACTTTTCCCCCAATAGGATAAGCACTCCGTCTTCAGGCCACAAGTGGCCCATTGGGACCATCCGACCGCCGTGTCATACTTAGCTAAGAATGCGGGTAGGAGGGGCGTGTGGACAGCACACCGCTCTCCCGGTCGTTACGATGGTTTTCATTGACCAGAACCGCTACTATTCGCTCGAGTAGCTCCTCAATTGGCATCACGAGGCTGAGTGCACCCCGAAAAATGGGAACAGCGAATGGCGGCCAGGATGATCACCCACCCAAGTGACGGCCATGCCCGACAGCGCTTAACTTCGGTGATCTGACGGGAACCGGTGTATCCCCCAATAGGATTAAAGAATGTAACTTTCCCCAGCTAGCGTGATGTTTTACCACACTGCCCATTAAAATCTACCAGAGAATCCGGACGAAAGGAATAACATCCCTTCTTCCCCTTCCGGCCGGAGTGGCCGAGCGGTTCTCGGCGCTACAGTCTGGAAGCGCGGGACGGCTGCGGTCGCAGGTTCGAATCCTGCCTTGGGCATGGTTGTGTGTAATGTACTTAGGTTAGTTAGGTTTAAGTAGTTCTAGGTTCTATGGGACTGGTGATCGGTTCTAGGGGACTGGTGACCTCAGAAGTTAAGTCTCATAGTGCTCAGAGCCACTTTGAACCTTCTTCCCCTCCTCCCCCCCCCCCTCTCCACCAAACCTTCGCACCACCATCGTGTAGTGTAGATAAGCTAACGAGAACGAGTAGCATGGGGGGGGGGGGGGGAGAGAGGGGAGAGGCGTGAGGGAGAGGTCTAGATTCAGGTGGTAATGAGAAGGTGGGAGCCGAAACTGAGGCCGGTACTGCCCTCCTGCCCTGGAAACATAAGGCGAAAAACCGAACAGACGACAGGCACCCACACCCAGAGGCTGACGCCAGAAGGACCCAAGACGGCGCGTGGGACAGGTGCCGAAACGGGAGGCCTATCGCGTCCTCGAAGCCAGGTTTGTTGTGAACGACTGTGTCCACAGCAATAAGGAGAGGTGGGATACAGAGTGGTGCGTCGGCGTCGCCTTAGGAAAGCTGGACAGGAGCAGAAATGATTAGCGAGTAAGTTAACACAGTAAACTGTATATTTACTTAATTTGTACTTCTCCAAGCATACGTACATTCATTACAATTAATGCAGCGAGAGACAGAGTGCAGCTGTCGTAATGTCAACATCTATTAGGGTCCTTGAAGTACCGTACTCACGAACGACGGAGACGGATCCGCGACTGGATAGTAGCTGCTTTGTGTCCCATAGCGAAATGGCTCAGGGCGCAAGTGGGATGAGCCGAGGCCGCTGGCCCTCCTATACTGCAGCGACACAGGGGTCTCGTAGTCCAGAACCGCTGGAGGTGTGGCTCAGCGGGCGTGCACATTTGGGTCCACCGGATCGCTATCGGCGTCAGGCATAAACTTTCAATTCCATTGCTATGACTCATATGGGGCCATATCGATACGTGATAATGCAAATTTTTGCATTTACCTGATGTTGAAGAGAAGGTTAATAAGAAATACGAATCATAAAATGCAAAGAAGTAAATAAATGAAAAAATGTTTGGGCTAGAACGTAGTGTTTGCTTCTTACCTGGTATTTTACTATAATAAATACGAATCATAAAATACATAGAAGTAAATAAATGAAAAATGTATAGGTTAGAGCGTAGTGTTTGCTTCTTACCTGATATATTACTAAGGCCACAATAATTTCTAACTATATTTTCATATTCTACTTGCATTTCACACATTACAGAAGCATGTACAGTTCTAATATCAATAGGCAAATCACAATTCATGGTGACAATGACAAATATGTTTATCATTTCGTAAAGCATATTCGTTTAGAAAAGCCAGCTTGTGCGACGGGCGGAGCTAATGGAATGCTGCAGTGGTCACTGTTATCTATGGTAACGCTGTATGCAAATTATGCAGTTAGTAATTACTTTAAATCAAATAAAATAGTATTTGTAATAAGTTATCATAAAAAGGGGGTATCTTATTCATGTTTAATAAGTTAGCTTCGTGAAATGAATGTATGAACTTGTGCATCAACTATATCTATAGTAGTTAAAAGTCTCTTATGTTAAAATTTTGCTCAAATAGTAAGTTTCGGGCAAAATCGGTGTGCAGCGTCAGGTGCCGGTTAAAAACTTTTCAAACTATACCTCATTCTACCTTGTGCGACTACTGTGCGTTGACAGAAAGGCATGTTGACTTGAGAAAAAATGTGTGTGCCGATGATGATTCTGTGCTCTGTATGTCCTTGGCCATTATTTGAAATTGTTGAATATAGCATCTACATAATAAGGTGCTGATTGACAATAAGCATAATGCTAGTAAAAAGTGAAGCAAATGACTTAGCGCATGTTCCACAAATTCGGAACTTGCACTGCCGACTGTTGTAGTGGTAGTCATAAAAGGGAGAAGATGGCAATGAGAGTGAAAATTAGCTCTTATAATAAAAATTAGATGAATAGCTTGAGGAAGCAGAAGGATGAAATTCGCTCGATTTTGAAGCCAGCTAATATTAGTATTCACCTTTCTGGGGCACTGTATGGAGAACAGTACGGCAAGATGCAATAGTAGTTAACGGCAAGAAGGTAACAGGGATTCGCATTCGTTCCTAATTGAAATAATTTGTAGAAAAAGTAGCGAGTCTAGAAAAGATGTAGTAGACGGCAAGTACTTGTCCTGACATGGTCGAGCTGTTGGCAGCGTTGTATGCCTATCCAGAGAACGTTTCGCCTGACCGGTGACTCGGTCAGCCATGTCTCCGATTTTGTCTTAAACGCTTCCCTGTCGAGAGCTGCGCTACGGTCCCGAGTGACGTGGTCTGAGTGGTGAAATATTATCGAAAGTTTACGAACGTTAAAAAATTGTTCAAATGGCTCTGAGTACTATGGCACTTAACTTCTGAGGTCATCAGTCCCCGAGAACTTCGAACTACTTAAACCTACCTATCCTAAGGACATCACACACATCCATGCCCGAGGCAGGTTTCGAACCTGCGACCGTAGCGGTCGCGCGGTTCCAGACTGTAGCGCCTAGAACCGCTCGGCCACACATGCCTGCTTACGAACGTACATAGGAGCACTCGAATTGCTAATTGTATACATGACCTGCAAAAGTCGACAAATGAGACAAATACGAATTTCATATACGAGATAGATCCACGACTAAAGTTATGAGCCGTTGAAAGTAATGTATACGAAGGCTGTATTACGAGAAAAATCTTTCTTGTTACTATCATCGTATCAGATCTGCAACAGAGACATATAATTTTATTGTATATGGGTTCTAAAATTCATCGTGTGTGTTTCCGTGTTCATAGGCAGTAGATACATCACATTTCTGAAACTCATACTACTCCGACTGTAATGGCTGACCACAGGTGAATATTAACATAAATACTCTGGCCAAAAAAATCGCAACGCCGAGAAGGAATTGTGCGACATAAGAGAAATTGGTGGAGGTGCTTTTACATCTAAAAGATTATGACTATTAAAATTTCACGCCAGTCGCTTAAGATTGGTCCTAGTGCGTCACTAAGAAGATGCAAATCAGGTCTGATTTAAATACGCGTTGTAATGATCATCAGCGTTAGTTACCTTTGATATGGGACGTGGTGAGATGATGTTAGTCAAGGAAGCCTTTAGGGTGACAAAAATGCCGTTAGAAACACCTCACTGAATTTGAATGAGGCCTTGTTTTAGGGCTGCCAGAAGCTGTATGTTCCTTCTGCGATACTGCAGAAAGGCTTGGCAGAGATGTAGCCACTGTACGTGATTTCTGACAGCGGTGGTTGCAAAAGTATGGTGGAAACTGGACCGGACTGCGGATGTTCCTTCTGCGATACTGTAGAAAGGCTTGGCAGGAAAATAGCCACTGTACATGATTACTGGCAGCGGTGGTTGCAAAAATGTATGGTGGAAACTGCACCGGGCTGCAGACGGCCACGTGGCACTATCGAGGGGAAAGACCATCGTGTTCGGCATTTGGCTCTGGCGTATCGCACTGGCTATGTATCAGGAATTCGAGCAGCAATTGGCACCACAATCACACAACGAACATTTACAAATTAATTACTTCAACGACAGATCCGAGTCAGCGTACAAAAATGGTTCAAATGGCTCTGAGCACTATGGGACTTAACATCTTAGGTCATCAGTCCCCTAGAACTTAGAACTACTTAAACCTAACTAACCTAAGGACATCACACAACACCCAGCCATCACGAGGCAGAGAAAATCCCTGACCCCGCCGGGAATCGAACCCGGGAACCCGGGTTGTAGCGTACATTCCACTAACTGCAAGCCACCGCCATTTGCGCCTTCAGTGGTGTCCAGCTGGAGCTCATTGAAGGGCGGGGTGGAGATGTGCTTTCTGATGAAAGCTGGTACTGCATCGGTGCCAGCAATGGCAGTGTGTTGGTTAAAAGATGGTCAGTTGAGGACTTGTAACGGACCTGCTGTGTGTTATACACACTGTACCTACACCTAGAGTTACGGTCTCGGATGTGATTTCGTATGTCAGCAGGAGCACTCTCGTGGTTATCCCACTCACCCTGGCTGCAAAATTGAACGTCAGTCTTGTGATTCGGCCTGTTGAGCTCCTGTTCATGAACAGCATTCTAGTGTGTGTTTGCTTATAGGTGCCGGCCCCTTGTGACCGAGCGGTTCTAGACGCTTCACTCTGGAACCGCGCTGCTGCTACGGTGGCAGGTTCCAATCCTCCCTCGGGCATGGATGTGTGTGCTGTCTTTAGGTTAGTTAGGTTTAAGTAATTCTATGTCTAGGTAACTGATGACCTCAGATGTTAAGTCCCATAGTGCTTAGAGCCATTTGAACCATTTTTTCCAGTGGGATAACAATCGCTCACATAACGCTGTTGTAACCCAATATGCTCTACAGAGTGTCGACATATTGCCTTGGCCTGCTCGATTATCAGATCTGTCTCCAATTCGCGCACATATGAGACATCATCGGATTACAACTCCAGTTCCATCCACAACCAACATTAGCCAGCCCTGTATTGACTGACCAAACACAACAAGCAGGGAGCTCCATCTCATAAACTGACATCCGGCACCAGTAAAACACAATGCATGCACGTTTGCATGCTTGCATTCAACATTCTGGAGAATACACCCATTTTTAACGGACCAGTGATTCACATTTTCAGTGGATAATCTCGCGCTAACTTTATCCTGTGATCTTGCAATGTTAATCACCTAAATACCTTATTTGGGCAAACGAATTGTAGAAATTTTATTACTCTACAGTAATTATTTTTTGATATGGTGCTTCTTTTCGTCAGTGTTTTGGCTCACTATTTCAAACTTACGTTAATGATTTACTGGTACCAATGTGTTGCTCAGTTCTGACACCAAGACACGTAATAAGTGCAATTCAAAAACGTGCGTCAAACTTCTGTACAGATCACCAGCAGCACTAAACTGAAGGATGGTAACCAGTCTCGTTGAAACTGACACACAGTCTCTTATACTGGTAATGTTCTTACCAATGTCAGAGCAATTTGTTTCCCGATGCATTCAAATAAGCTTTTCAACATTGCTTAAAAAGAAAGACTTCCACGATGTCGGATTTCTGTTTCCTGCTAATTTTTTTCTTTGCGGAAAGCAGAAGCAGGGGAGTCGGACTCACTTCAGTTACTCGCTTTCGTCCATTTCGCGGCAATACTGGAGCCCGAGTAAACAATTCTCAAACGGAAATGTACTGCCGCAAACATTGCTGGCAACAGTGGCTGACAATGTTGCAAAGTATGTGACTGCAATTCGTTTGGATGTCATATGACTGGGCAACCTTGCTAGGCCATGTTGTCGGAAATATGCAATTTCTATGACTCGTGGAAATGTACCTGAAGAGCGTCTCTCTGCAGACTATAGTCCCTGCGGTCGTTGGCGCACCTTGCCCCGTACATCGGAAGGTAATTATGGCAACATAGTTATTTCCCTATTTCTCTGTTCCATTCACGAATTGTGAGTGGAAAGGATGGCTGGCGATAAACCTTAAATGTTTCGTGATCATGTTGCGAAATGTACGAGGTATATGGAAAGAATTAAAACGTAAGCTGACCCTTCTTGGGAAGATCTAAAAATTTTAATAGTAGAAGGCCCTCTGATGTAGAACGCCTCCCTGGTAGCACCTACCATTCTACACAGCCTGAAAAAAAGAGAACATGTTACTGTGTCATAGTATCTTCGTACATGTACACACTGTCTGCGAGCCTGTTGCAGTCCCCTGTGACAGGTAGCCACAGAGTGCACTAAAGTTGCCTGGTAAAGGGTTGGTAATGTTACAAGGAGCATGAATAGCCGCAGATGTTCAGTGACTACTATGAAGAACAGCTGGAGGCCACGTACTCGTGTGGAACAGCGTTATCAACACCTCACGCCAGTGGCAAAAAACAGTCAATACGTCACTGCTCTGTAGAGATGGAAATGTTACCAATGATGGTGCCACTAAAGTGGAGTTACTAAATACAGTTTTCCGTAATTCCTTCACGAAAGAAGACAAAGTAAATATTCCAGAATTCAAAACCAGAACACCTGTTAGCATGAGTGACATAAAAGTAGATATTTTAGGTGTTCCGAAACAACTTAAATCATTTAAGAAAGGTAAGTCTTCCGGTCCAGATGGTATACCAAGCAGGTTCCTGTCAGAGCATGCAGACACAATAGCGCCATTCTTAGCAGCCATATACAACCGGTCACTTGACTAAAGGTCTATTCCTCAAGACTGGAAAGTATCACAGGTCACACCAATATTCAAGAAAGGAAATAGGAGTAACCCATTGAATTACAGACACATATCACTGACCTCAATTTGCAGTAGGATTTTGGAGCATATACTGTACTCTAACATTATGAATCACCTTGAAGAAAGTGTCTTATTGATACATAACCAACACGAATTCAGAAAATATCGTTGTTGTGCAACGCAGCTAGCACTGTATTCCCATGAAGCAATGTGTGCTGTCGACAAGGGATCTCAGATCGATTCCAAATTCCTGTATTTCCAGAAAACTTTTGATACCGTTCCTCACAAGCGACTATTAATCAAATTGCCTGCATATGGAGTATCATCTCAGCTGTGTGACTGGATTCGTGATTTCCTGTGACAGATGTCACAGTTCGTAGTGACAGACGTTAAATCATCGAGTAGGACAGAAGTGATATCTGGCGTTCCACAAGGTAGTGTCATAGGCCCTCTGCTGTTTCTGATTTACAAAAATGATCTAGGTGGTAATCTGAGCAGCCCCCTTAGATTGTTTGCAGATGACACTGTAATTTACCGTCTAGTAAAATCATCAGACGATCAATTCCTATTACAAAATGATCTAGAGAGAATTTCTGTATGGTGCGAAAAGTGGCAACTGGTACTAAACAAGGAAAAATGCGAGGTTATCCACGTGAGTACTAAAAGAAATTCGATAAATTTTGCGTATACGATAAACTGCACAAATCTAAGGGCTGGCAATTTGACTAAATACCTAGGAATTACAATTACGAGCAACTTAAATTCAAAAGACCACATAGATAATACTGTGGGGAAGGTGAAACAAAGACTGCACTTTGTTGGCAGAACACTTAGAAGATGCAAAAACCCACTAGAGCCTACATTACAGCCTACATTACTCTTGTCTGTCCTCTGCTGGAATACTGCTGCACGCTGTGGGATCCTTACCAGGTAGGATTGACGAAAGACGTCGAAAAAGTGCAAAGAAAGGCAGCACGTTTCGTGGTATCGCGCAATAGGCGTGGGAGTGTCACTGATACGATACGCGAGTTCGGGTGGCAGTCACTGAAACAATGGCGGTTTTCTTTGGGGCGAGTTCTACTTACGAAATTTCAATCACCAACTTTCTCTTCCGAATGCGAAAATATTTTGTTGACACAAACGTATCTAGGGAGAAATGATCATAATAATAATATAAGAGAAATCAGAGCTCGAACGGAAAGATTTAGGTGTTCCCTTTTTCCCACGCGCCATTCGAAAGTGGAATGGTAGAGAAGAAGTATGAAAATGGTTCGATGAGCCCTCAGCCAGGCACTTAAGTGTGAATTACAGAGTAACCATGTAGATGTAGATGTAGACAAAATTTGAACGGGGCCTGATTGTGGGTCTCCTCTCGTTTGGTTGGCCGAATCGTGCAACATCAAAATTTGTGGTCATTAGGATGTGAGAGTGGTTCGTTCGAATTCATGGGAATGTAAGAGAAGGCACAGTCGTCGTCAAGGGTCCAGTCGATAACGTCTAATCACCATCAGAAAGGATCTCCGTATTGAGCACCCGAGTGCATCATAGCTCCTTCACATCTGCGCATGCCATCCGAGAGCAAGGACTTCCAGCAACATTACGTGTCATCTACACCGTTAGTCTAGCAACAAAACGTCCGATGTGTAGACTGCCATTAACACCACAACACGAACGTCTTCGTTTGGAATGGTGCTTTGACCGGAAACCATGACTGCTGATTGATGACGTCACAGTGTGTTCAGTGATGAATCACGGTTGTGCACTACCATCTCTAGTGAGTATGGCGGCGACCTGGAAAGATGCCTCACTCATCCAGTGATACAAACTGGAATTTTGTGGTAAGGTCTTATGGGACCAAACTGCTGAGGTCATCGGTCCCTATGCCTATACACTACTTAATCTAACTTAAACTAACTTACGCTATGGACAACACACACACCCGTGTCCAAGGGAGTATTAGAACCTCTTACTGGGGCAGCCGTATGGACTGTGACAAAGCGCCCTAGACCGGCTACCTCGCGCGGCTCCAATGCTTCAGTTTCATACTGCGAGGAGCCATCGGATATGACTTCAGGTCACGGATGGTAGTGAATAAGGGAACTAGGACGACAGCAATGGTATGTAGCGGACGTCCTGCTTCCTCGTGTGTTACCTCTCTAATGTGTTACCTCTCATGTGACAGTATAGTGATACATATTTGCAACAAGACAATTCTAATCCACACATGGCATGCTTCTCTATGAAAATGACTGTGTGGCTTTTAGGTACTCAAGTGGTCAGCAAGATCTGTAGATCTATACCTGATAGAACAGGTGTAGGACCGGCTCGAATGTCGACTGGATCCTAATACCTGCACCCAGAATATCAATGATCGGCTACGACAGTTGCGGCTCAGATTACTGCAGAAGATACAACGGCTTGGCTTCCTTCCCAAACGAATCAGTGCTTGCGTCCAGTTCAGAGGGGGTGCAGTGTTGTCGTTATCAGTGGGCTCATACAGTTAAATTCTTTGTTGATTCAATTTTATAACCACAAAAGTTGCTCCAAATGCCTTGTTTCCTCTTAAGCTTCATTTCATTTCCTCAATCTCTTCTGGGTTCTTCACTTCTTTCGTCAGGGAGTCTACTTTGAGGAGCATCTCCTTAAAGCTGTCGTACTTACCAAATGAATTCGTGACGATACTAATCGCTCTACTTTATACATACTCTGTCTCTTCTGTTAATCGAACCTGGAAAGGGGCCCTGATGAAGAGTATTCGAGAATCCATCGAACTTACGTTTTGAAAGAATCATCGTCCGTGGCTAACGTTTCGTATCGATTGTAATGAATCTCATTCTAATATAGGCCTTTTTATTCCAGTCGTTGTTAACACTTTGCCTTTCGCACAACTCGTACAAATTTATTCGCTTGGCCCGGCAGCGCTAATTCGGATTACTTGGCTTGTCGCCGGCCGCTTCTCACCTTTCCGTTGATGACAAGCTTCAAACACATTGACTTTTGAGCGCTTTAATTTTCCGGAAATCCTCTGTTTTGCCGTATCGTTGCACAAACCCGAATTTTCTTTTCAAGTAACTTCTCTGCAAGTTCTACACTGTTATAATAATTATCCATGATGATGCCATTTACCATCAGCACGTGTCAATAGTTCCATCACCGTTTTTGCTAAAGGTTTTCCACCTCAGGAATATATCTAGAATGAGGAAATGTATCCCGTACTCGCATCACACAGCATCCGAGTGAGTATGCCATATTTCGTAATTTTCGACGGATTGTAAACTTTAAAATTTAACTGTCCACGCCACGCTATCATTCCTTCATCAATTGAGATGTTTTGCTTGGATTAAACGTTTCTTTAAACTTTTTGGAAAAATTCTCAATTACGAAGTGCACTTTTAAAAGCCGCTTGGCATTATTCAGTTTATTGCTGAGTCGGAAAAATGTAAAAATGTTAACATTTGTCTCAATCGGTTGCGGGACATCGTTTTGCGAAATATCGATGTGTCTATAATCATCGATCCTTGCTTTTTTTTTACAATTCCCATGAGGATAGCATGCCCAAACCATTTTCTAAGTTCGGGACCGGTAACGTAGCCAAATTTGGAATTTTTTAATCCAGTTTTCTTCTATTCCAATTTTGACTGTAGTACTTGTTGGTTTCGCTGCTAATATATTCAAATAGATAGTTCCCAGTATATAATTCTATGATGTCCTCGACGCTCTGTGTATCTTTTGGAAATACGTTTGTACCCGGGGATCTTTCAAATTTATTATTGGTCCTGGTTAAATCAAAGTCTGACCACTGTGCACCTCATTCTTCGTCTGATTCAGCCGAATCATTTGGCAACCGTAGCGTTCGCCGAATTCTTCTTGGACGTAATTCACTATCATCCTACGATTCTGCTTCGCTTTCACTTTTTTGATATCCAATGTCTTCTCCCCAGTCGGCCAAGTCGTCCGGAACGTCAGACAAGACGTTCGCGCATTCGTCGTGAATAATCCTATTGCTTCTTTCGTCCACCATGATGTAAGGGCACAAGTACCAGGTGTATCGGTATGAAATGAGTGTTTTTTGTGAAAATGAAACACTAATTTTGAACTGAAAAGTAAAAACATTTTATTCAAAGTACTGACCATTGCTTTCTATACATTTTGACCACCTTTCTGGCGATTTGTGGACACCAAGCCAATAGAAATATTCGTCTTTTGAACCAAACCCATCAGACACACAATTTTCGACTTGTTCCTAGGAATCGAAGAGTTCCTCAGCCAATGCGTGTCCCATTGATGAAAAAAATTGTAGTCGGAAGGGGTCAAGTCTGGTGAATACGGCGGATGGGGTAGCAGCTCCCAGCCAAGTGGTTTTATTGCATCCTGAACCAGTTTTGCTTTGTGTGTAGGTGCAATGTGGTGTAAAAAATTACTTTGCCATGTCTTCTGGCCCATTCTGGTCTTTTCTCCATCAATGCATAGTTCAAATTGCTCATTTGTTGTCTATAGCGATTAGTATTCACAGTTTCACCGGGTTTTAGAAGCTTGTGATACACCACACCTTTCTAATCCCACCAAACACAGAGCATTGTCTTCTTGCCGAGTCGATCTGGTTTTGCAGTCGATGTTGATGGTTGTCCCGGATTAACCCATGTTTTTTCCCGTTTAGCATTCTTAAAATAAATCCATTTTTCATCACCAGTAACAATTCAATGCAAAATTGATTTTCTTTCATGTCTTTGAAGCAACATTTGACAAATGGTTTTTTGGTTTTCCATCTGTCTTTTATTCAATTCATGTGACACCCATTTTCCACACTTTTGGATCTTTCCCATAGCTTTCAATCGGTCAGAAATTGTTTGTTGTGCAACATTTTGCATTTCTGCCACTTGCTTCTGACTCAAAGTATCATCTTCATCCAATATTGCTTGCAATTCGGCGTCTTCGAACTTTTTTGGTGGTCTTCCACGTTCTTCATTTCTTACATTCAAATCATTATTTCTGAACCGTTAATAACATCTTTTGCATGTTGCTTCTGATAGAGCATAATCATCATATGCCTCAACAATCATTCGATGTGACTCGATGAAAACAAAAAACTAATGCTTTCCGCAAATCATCACTTCCTGGTACTAAATTCGACATTGCTAACACAATGAAAACATATGATGATATTTGTTCTGAAACGTCCACTTAGAAAAATTATGCAAGACTGTGCTTAAACTGACACACAATATTTTTGGCGCAACGCAATCTGACTTTCAAAAATCCCTACAAAAGAATGGCCCTGACTAACATTAACCTATACGTTTCACAAATCACTTACCTCACAAAAAATCTTCGTTACTCGAACTACTGCAATACAGCGAGCACCACTACTTCCAGCTAAATAAAAGATTCAAACTACGGAAGGCACTAGCTACTGATAGGTATAGTTAGCAAATGAAAGATTTTGATATAGAACAAACAATGTATTTACCTTAATAGTGTTCAAAAGTCATAATATATAAAGCAGTTCATGACATCCATTCTTACAAATGTACTGTTTCTGATGGACACACGTCCAGATCTTCCGTTCTCAAAAATTCGCCAGCTCACTATCCCACATCCACCACTGCTGGCGGCTAACCTCCAACTGCGCAACGCTACGCGCTCTTAACATCCAGCTGCCCAACACTACAATGGCAGACAACAATGCAAACTAGCCACAGACTGTACACAGCACAGTCAGTGATTTTCATACAGAACGTTACGTGGCGTTACCAGTAAGAAAACCTTTACAGCCTGCTTACAGTTCCATGACTTGATGTATACTAAATATCTTTGACAGATGTCATACCAACCAAACAAAACAAAAATTAAGGCCCGTTCACAACAAATGTTCCCTATCGACACATTAGTATCTTAACGCTCATTTCATACCGGTACACCTGGTACATATAAAAACAAAAAACTTGTTGACGTGTGTAACTTATTGTTACCGAAACAAAACACCAAAAGAACGCAAAAGATGCTAAAGTGCTGTCGACGGCCACTGCGTGATACTGCGCTCATTACGCCACTGTGGTGTCGCCGGCCACTGAGCGATACTATGCAGACGACCCCACAGTGGTGTGCCCGGCCGTTGACTGCTATATAGCTGACGACACCACTGTGGTGACACCGGACGGCTTAGTGTTAATTTCAAAAATTGCTGCTGACATTCTAAAACATAACACCTGCCGGTAGAAACTTCGCACACAGCGTTAGGTAATTTACAGCGGGCCATAAAGCCGGAGTTTTCCTCCAGCAACTCTTGCGGGACGGCAGTGCCTGCTCAGCGCGTCCGCAGACACAGTATCCATCACGCCGGAGGGAGAGGAGACGGCGACCCGCAGTTTTTAGTGCCTCCGCTCCGCGACGTAAGACGCGGCGCCGAGTGGCTGGCGGCGGCCTGCCGGCGACGTGGAGAGCCGGCGCCGAGATTTAACGCCGGTGGCAGGCCAGGCGCCGGCGCCGGCGTCGGCACCGCGTCTGGCGCTGATCGCCGCGACGCCAAAAATGACGGCGCGCCGCCTGCGTCGCGATGGTAATGAGGCGGCGGCCATCCGTAGCTGACAGCGCCAGCAGCAGCAGCAGTGTTTTGCGGCCGGGGAACTCCCCTCCGCCACGCTCCTCCCTAGGCTACTTTGTCGCCGTCTAACGTCAGGCGCAGAGTGTACACGCGGTGCCAACTTATTTATGCTTTAACGCTCTCGAGATCCGTTTGGGCACGCTCAGGGCCCTCTTTCATGGACTACTGTGGAGAGTGTGCCAGCACTGTGTGGTCAGTGAACACTGTGCGAGCTCGCCTTCACTGTACCACGCCTGCTGGTCTGCTGAATCTTATTTTTCTTGTGCCTCTGTCCGGCATCGGCGAAGGGTCGGCATGGTTATTGTGGTGTGCGTACTGTAAGACCTTCGGTACACACACCATCAGATTATTTGACTTGTCGCTCTAACGAAGTAGGCGAGTGTATCTTCTGCCGTTTGGTCAGGCGACAGAAATGCCACTTGCACGCTTAGAGTAGCAGATTGACAGTGACCAACTTTAAACAGAACTTGATCAATTGTCGTACATATTTATCAAAATAATAAAAATCATAAACCTTACTTAACTTGATTCTGGATGCTATTTACCATTGACAATCTGAAGTTCCTTTGGCCTTGGTACGTTAATCTTATTCTCACATATCTCTGATACCTGACAAAGTGTCTATACATTTCTCTTCATGGCTATGTAGAGGAATATGGTAATCTTATTAGGCGCAGACTGAAACTTGACTACAGACTACTGCAGACTAATGCAGACTTGTACAGACTAATGCAGTCTGACTAATCGCAGGTCTGTTCAGGTATCACTGCGCGAGTGTGATCCGCGAGGAGAAAAGGTTCTACGTTAGCAGCAATCTCATTGGCTGCGTTACATATTTATAGGCGGATCGCCGGAAGCAGAATTTGATCCGTCTCTAAGGCAGCGCCATCTCGTAGAGCGGAGACGGACGAGCGCTGCGCCTGCGGTGTTGTGCTTAGCGGGGCGCGCTCTAGTGGGAAAGTTGTGTATACGCTGACTACGCGGAACTATGTACACAACAGTTATTAATGGAATTCAAATAGTTCAAATGGCTCTGAGCCCTACGGACTTAACATCTGAGGTCATCAGTCGCCTAGAACTTAGAACTACTTAAACCTAAAACCTAAGGACATCACACATATCCATGTCCGAGGCAGAATTCGAAGTGCAACCGTAGCGGTCTCGGGGTTCCAGACTGAAGCGCCTAGAACCGCTCGGTCACACAGGCCGGCTAATGGATTTGGCATGGTTCGTTTAAGGGGTGGTCGGATTCCCTTCCCTGTTGCCAACCACCCCCTCCCCCTTCCCCCTACCCCCCCCCCCCTCCACCACCACCATCCACCCTCACACCTGTCGTCAACGAATATGCCTGCATGTAGTTTCAGATTCGAGTGAAAATGAAAGTTTCTAAATGTTTGCAAATCGTGCAGCTGAGGCTAGACTTGGGTAACATTCTGGCATTCTCGGGTTCTTCTGTCGACTTTCGTCTGATGATTTTACAGACGTTTCGTCAGCACGAGTGAATGGCATTGTCAAAGCTTCACCCTCCATTGCCGGTGGTGAACTGGGGCAGAGCTCGCGGCCGCAGACTACATGTGCCTGGCGCGCCAACGTCCGAGGGCTTCTCCACAGTCATTTCCAGTGCGATTCTCCTTTTGCTCCCTGCACGGCCTATTCACCACCGCCCAAGCGCCCAACAGAAAGGAACGAGATTTTCTTCTTGAACCAACTCATACAACACGGAGAGACTTAGCAAGAACGGGTCAGGAACTTTTGCACATGGTCTATCAACTAAGTAGCAGAATGCAACAGGACGACTGAGACAAGATCGACAGCATCACTCACAGGAGCATGCAGAACGAACCCGAGCGCTGCGCTGAGCGACCGATGAAAAATTTTGAAAGATGCCGGAACAGACTGACAAGGCGATTCCCGACATGTCACCCACAGTGGTCAACCTCGCTGAACGACAATTGACCCAAGAGGAAGTGTCTGTTCTTCGAAAAGGGCGGAATTCGCTGTCATCCCGTGAATTATACCTGTGGAGGACACCATTGCTAACACCGAAGAGGCCATTGGGTCCCTTTCTTGTGAAAGGGCAGAGGAAATACGCACTGAAACAGCCAGAATACTGCGCCGAGATGAACGAGCAGCTTGCAATATGAAGAAAGAAGAGGTACAAACTGTTAAGAATCTTAACGCCGGCAAGAGTGTATTGGTACTGACTGCTGATAAGGGGAATGTGACCGTCGTAATGAAGACCGGAGATTACGAGGAAAAGATCCGAGACCTATTACATCTGAGGACGTACCAAAAACTAAGCGCAGATCCGACGCAGCGCATCACACGGAATACGAATCGGTTAATCAAGGAGTCTTCTCTGCCGGCGAACATAGACAGAAACCTACGCAACACAGAAGCCATACCACCTCGGCTGTATGGATTACTAAGATCTAAAAGAACAACGTTCCACTAAGACCGATTTTTAGCGCTCCTGATTCACCGTCGTATGAACCAGCAAAACACTCGGCCTCCAAAATGGCTCTGAGCACTATGCGACTTAACTTCTGAGGTCATCAGTCGCCTAGAATTTATAACTAACCTAAGGACATCACACACATCCATTCCCGAGGCAGGATTCGAACCTGCGATCGTAGCGGTTGCTCGGTTCCAGACTGTAGGGCCTAGAACCGCACGGCCACTCCGGCCGGCCACGCGGCCTCTCTGCTCCAGCCGCAGGTGCAGAAGACCAATACATACACACATAAAGGACTCAGGACATTTCATTGAGAAGCTGAAGAAACTAAAACTTGCACAAAACGAATCCTGGTCAGCTTTGATATTGTTACTTTGTTTACGAAAGTGGCACTCAGTGATGCTCTGGAACACTTCGGTTCCATTTTCCCGAAGGACATCACAAAGCTCTTCCATGTATTTCTCACGACGAGCAATTTCACGTGGAATGGCAATTTCTACGAACAGCTGGAAGGCGTTTATTTGGGTAGTCCTCTTAGTCCAGTGGTGGCCAACTTCTTCATGAAACATTTCGAAGCACAGGCACTGGACTTGGCGACTTGCAAATCTAAGGTGTGGTACAGGTACGCCGATGATACTTTCGTTGTGTGGAGCCATGGTGAAGAACAGCTCGACGACTTCCTGAGACACTTGAACAGCCTCCACACCAACATAAAATTTACCATGGAAGTAGAAAAGGACAAAAAACTGCCATTTCTATATGTGCTGGTCACAAGGGATGGCGAAAACCTGGAACATAGCGTGTACAGAAAACCGACACACACAGACCGATACCTGCACAAATTATCAAACCACCACCCGAGCCAGAAGACAGGAAAGATTGACGAGAGCGGGGCGAATATGTGAGCCGCAGCTACTCAAACGTGAAATGCAACACCTGGAAAGTGTTCTGAGGAGCAATTGGTACTCCACAAATTACATTAGAAGTGTAACAGAACCAAGCACTCGGCGAGGTAAGAAATCAGAAAAAGAAATGTCGTGTACGGCCTTTCTGCCATACATTCCCAGAATGACGGACAGAATCCACCGTATATTGGACAAACTTGGCGCATAGACAATTTTCGAACCAACAAGGAAGACCAAAGAACGTCTTACATCGGAAAACGATAAAAGGGACCCACTTGCAATGTCGGGGATATAGCACTTACCATGCATATGCGGAAAAGTTTATGTCGGAATGACTGGTCGATCAATCAACGGCAGGATCAAAGTACATAAGCGACGCTTTAGGTTGGGGCAGGTGGAAAATTGGCCGTGGCAGAGCACGCACTAAGTGAGACCGACCACGTAATAAAATTCGCCGACACGGAAGTTCTGGCTGTAGAAAAGCACTATCACACCCGCTTGTTCAGAGAAGCTGTAGAAATACAAAAACACGCGAACAGCTTCATCAAGAAAGCGGAGAGCCTTAAGGTAAACGGATCCTGGCTTCCCGTACTACAGCGAACGACCGTGGCGGGTAGCAAGAGGAGAACCGCACCGGAAATGGCCGCGGAGAAGCCCTCGGACGTTGGCGCGAGCTCGGCTCCAGTTCACCACCAGCAATGGAGGGCTGGCAAAACGTCAGTAAAATCATCAGACGAACGTCGGCCGAAGAACACGAGACAGAAACAAAGAGGCAGTTCACGCCCCGTCCTCTTGTATCATCCTACAGTCTCTCATCTTCGACACCCTCCCAAATACCACAGCATCGTCAGCAAACAACCGCAGATTGCTTCCCACGCTGTTCGCCAGATGATATACAGGTATGTATATAAAGAGTCGTGACGATACCCTAGTCGCTGATGACCACTCGCCGTCGAGGACAATATACTGAGTTCTATTATTTAACAAGTCTTTGAGCCACTCACATTTCTGGGAACCTATTCCGTATGTTCATACCTTCGTCAACAGTCTTAAGTCGTGTACCTTGTCAAACACTGTTGTTTGTCATCTATGATTACATACCGTCCTACAACGTTAACTATTATTATTTATTATTATTTAGCGTATGGCATTGATATGAACAGCGACTAGCAATTGTGGATTACATAGTTTTAGAAAATTTTAAAAAATATATTAATTTCATAATTTATAATTTACAAAAAATAAGTTTATAAATTAATATCTATCTAATTTGTCAATCCATTTAAGGGCTGCCTCTGTCACTTCAAAGACATCTTCCAAGTTCCCATGGTAGGCTCTTCTGCTACAGCTTATTACAATGTGATGGATCGACTGATGTTCATTTCCAAAGTCACACTGAGAAGATAAAGCCCTTCTCCATCGGTAGAGGTTTTCAGCACAGATGCCGTGGAATGTGCGGACCCGATTAACTGTTTTCCAGGCACGTCGCGTTAGTTCCATACCGGCTGGTCTTGTGTCAGGTATTTGGAGGGTCATTCCTCATGGGCAATGGTGTTCCACATTTCTGTCCACTTTTTGTTGATACTGAAAGTAGCTGCCTGTTGTGATTCTTCCAGTGAGACAGATGGCTGCCTAGATTTTAATCGGTTCATTCGGAGTGCAGAAACGTCAGAGTGCATTGGAAGCTCGGCGATTGTAAGTAATTTTTGGTATTCCTTGAGGAGGGCGTCCTGCCTTCGGAGGTCTGGTTGCTTAGAGGTGGTAACCGGTGTATAGGAGTAAATTTGATGCAGCCTGTTATTGTCCTCATTGCTGCATTTAGCTCCACGTCAATTTTTCTCGCGTGTTTGCTATTGAGCCACACTGGGGCATAGTATTCAGCAACAGAATAGACCAACCCTAAGGAAGCGCATCGCAGTGTCGCAGCTTTTGCGTTCCATGAGGTACCACTCAGCTTCTGTATGATGTTATTGCTCGATCTCAGCTTTGCTGCGGGGTTTTCTATGTGCTTCTTGTAAGAGAGGGTTCTATCAAGATATTTTGGAAAGACTTGGTGGTGAAGGACCTGACCATTAAAGGTGACATTCAACTTCGCATAGGCCATTCTGTTGTTGAGGTGAAAACAGTTGACTTCAGTCTTCGTTGGATTTGGTATCAGTCTCCACTTTCTGAAGATGTTTGGGAACTAATTCACTGGTGATTGCTCCTTTTCGGGACCAATTCATTTTTACTCGCTCACCATTCGTTTCTTAATCAGTTGTATAATAGCTTTGAAATTCCACAAGGAATGGTTCTGGATAGGGTGTCAACTAGTCAGTATCCATTACATTTTCCACGTTAATAAAAACTGATACTGACATGATAACATCTATCTGCGTCACGAGGGATGATAGGAGCTCGAGTTGTGAAGTGTAATTTTTTCTAGAGGCGGTGAGGTGTAGCTTCATCCTCGTCCCCCTCGCTAGTTACTCACATCCCCTATACAAAGAAAGTTTTAGAGTACTGGATAAAAATTCGAATGCAAATATTTATAAAGAATGTTCGTAAAATATTTCTAATGAATCCCCTTACTATTTTTTGTATACACATCACACCTAAGTGTGATCAGAAGTTTTCAAACTATGAAATGATTGTGGCCTCAGCGAACGAAATTCGGAATAGAATGAACTCTAGGTTTTACGACATCCCCTCAGTTCTTTCAAAGAATTACCAGGTGTAATTTATAAATTTTGTAAATTTAATGTATTTTTGTATGTATGTTTTAGAATCTGAAGCACGGGCCATGCTCAAGCCAGCTACCATGTATCTATGTATTTCATCCCTTTTCTTTACTTTGAATTATTCCTTCATTGCCCTTGTAAATAATTACTTATGCCTGCCGATTTGCTAATGCTCACACTGTTATTTCAGAACCTGTAATGAAGCTGCATATTGTGCTGTCTTGGAATTTTTTTAATGTTTAAAGTGAATGTGCAATGTGGCCTTTATAGCATTGATTTCCAAGTAGCCAAAAATGTTGTAATACCCAGCAAGTGTCCTGGGGCAAGCTTTTATTAAATTTATGGAGTTGAACGACTTTCTTTGTTTTTGCGGAATGCTCTGTACTACTATAGAAACGTACTTTAAATCTGTTTATTTGGCCTGTTCCCGTCAGCTTAATGTTTCATAATTTCTTAAGTTAATTTGTCCACTGTGTCGAATAAGGTTTACTAATCTTTTTTGATGTTATATTTGGCCCCTCTGGTAAATAAGTATCTTTTACTTTATGCTCAGCACCTTACAATTCCCAGCTGCCTACCATTTCAATTTTGATGGCGTCAGGAAAGTCGTTTACATGTCATGGAAAAACCGGTCTTCGTAATATGCACTACCAGTAAGTTGAAAATCCATTCTGGCCGAGAGCAGTGACCACAGAATGAAGATGGTCTGCCAACCTGAGCTCTGTGCTTCTAGAGTCCAGCTATTTATCTGGGTGGTAACGTGCTCGCCTCCCATACAAGCGGCCCGCATTCTATTCCCGGGCGGGTTTGAGTTTTTCTCCGCTCGGGGGCTGGCTGTTGTGTTGTTCTCATCCTCATTTCATCCTAATCACCGGCGCGCCAAGTCGCCCAATATGGCGTCGAACGAACTAAGACTTGCACTTGGCGGCCGAACTACATCGAATAGGGACCTCCTGGTCAACGATGCCATTGGCTCATTTCCATTCTTTTTTTTTTTTGTGCTTCTAGAGAATCGCGCCACAGGCCACTTATTGAATGGACTCTTATTTGCCACAAGCATCCTTTTTTTTGTTGCATCTGTCTTCTGGCTGGTTTGATACGACCTACCACGAATTTCTTTCCTGTGCCAACCTCTTCATCTCAGCATACGACTTGCAACCCACGTCCTCTATTATTTGCTGGATGTATTCCAATCTCTGTCTTCCTCTACAGTCTTTGCCATCTACAACTCCCTCTAGTTCAAAATGGTTCAAATGGCTCTGAGCACTATGGGACTTAACATCTGTGGTCATCAGTTCCTAAGGACATCACACACATCCATGCCCGAGGCAGGATTCGAACCTGCGACCGTAGTAGTCACGCGGTTCCGGACTGAGCGCCTAGAACCGAGAGACCACCGCGGCCGGCTCCCTCTAGTACCACGGAAGTCAATCCCTGATGTCTTAACAGATGTCCCATCATCATGTCCCTTCTCCTCGTCAGTGTTTTCCGACATATTCCTCTCCTCTCCAATTCTTCGCAGAATCTCCTCATTTCTCACCTTATCAGTTCACCTAATTTTCAACATTTGTCTGCAGCACCACATCTCAAATGCTTCAGTTCTCTTCTTTTCCGGTTTTCCCACAGTCCACGTTTCACTACTATACAGTGCTGTGCTCCAGAAATTTCTTCCTCAAATTAAGGCCTATGTTTGATACTAGTAGACTTCCCTTGACCAGGAATGCCCTTTTTGCCAGTGCTAGTTTGCGTCTGATGTCCTCCTCGCTCCGTCCGTCATTGGTTATTTTGCTACACAGGTAGCAGAATTCCTTAACTTTATCCACTTTCTGACCATCAGTCCTGATGTTAAGTTTCTCGATGTTCTCATTTCTGTTACTTCCCATTACTTCCGTCTTTCTTCGATTTACTCTCAGCCCATATTCTGTACTCATTAGACTGCCCATCGCATGCAGCATCATGTAATTCTACTTCACTGTCATTCAGGATAGCAATGTCATCAGCGAATCGTATCATTCATATCCTTCCACCTTGAATTTTAATTCCACTCTTGAACCTTTCTTTCATTTCCACCATTGCTTCTTCGATGTACAAACTGAACACAAGGGGCGAAAGACTACACCCCTGTCTTAAACCATTTTTAATCTGAGCGTTTCGTTCTTGGTCGTCCACTATTATTTTTTCCTCTTGATACTTGTACTTACTGTATATTACCCGTCTCTCCCTATAACTTCCCTACGTTTTTCTCAGAATTTCGAGCATGTTGCACTGTTCCACTGTCGACCACTTTTTCCAGATCAACAAATACTATGGTAGTGCCTTAATGTTTCTTATTCTTGCTTCCAATATCAACTGCAACGTCAGAATTGCCTTTCTCGTGCATTTACCTTTTCTAAAGCCACACTGGTCGTCATGTAGCACATCCTCAATTTTCTTTTCCATTCTTCTGTATATTATTCTCGTCAACAACTTGGATACATGAGCTGTTAAGCTGATTGTGTCATAATTCTCGCACATGTTACCTCTTGCAGTCTTCGGAATTGTATGGATGATACTTTTCCGAAAGTCATGTGGTACTCATGCATTCTACACACTAACATGAATAGTCGTTTTGTTGCCACCTGCCCTAATGATTTTAGAGATTCTGATGGAATGTTATCTATCACTTCTGCCTTACATGATCTTAAGTCCTCCAAAGCTCTTTTAAATTCTGATTCTAATACTGGATCCCCTGTGTCTTCTAAATTGACTCCCGTTTCTTCTTCTATCACATCAGACAAATCTTGCCCCTGATAGAGGCCTTCAATGTGCTCATTCCACCTATCCGCTCTCTCCTCTGCATGTAACAAAGGAATTCCGGTTGCACTCTTATGTTACCACTCTTGTTTTTAATTTCACCACAGGTTGTTTTGACTTTCCTATGTACTGAGTCGGTCCTTCCGACTTACGTTTTTGTTCCGATTTCTTCACATTTTCATGCAACCATTTCGTTTTAGCTTCCCTGCACTTCCTATTTCTTTCATTCCTCAGCGACTTGTATTTCTGCATCCTGAATTTCCTTGAACGTTTTTGTACGCCTTCGTTCATCGATCAACTGAAGTATTTCTTCTGTTTTCCATGGTTTCTTTTTGGTGACCTTCTTTGCACCTATCCTTTTATTTTCAGCTCCTGTGATTGCCCTTTTTAGAGATGTCCATTACTATTCGACTGTACTGCCTACTGCACTATTCTTTATTGCCGTATCTGCAGCCTTAGAGAACTTCAAGCATATCTCGTCATTCCTTAGAACTTCCACATCCCACTTCTTTGTGTATTGATTCTTACTGAATAATCTCTTAAACTTCAGCCTACTCTTATCTTTACTATATTGTGATCTGAGTCTATTTCTGCTTCTTGGTACACCTTACAAACCAGAATCTGATTTCGGAATCTCTGTCTGACCTGGTGTAATCTAACTGAAATCTTCCCGTTTCACCAGGCGTTTTCCAAGTATACCTCCTCCTCATATGATTCTTGAATAGAATATTCGCTGTTAATAACTGAAATTTATTGTAGAACTAATTTAGTTTTTCCACTCTCTCATTCCTTGTTCAACTCATATTCTCCTGCTATTTTTTCTTCTGCTCCTTTCCCTAAAACTGCATTCCAGTCCCTCATGACTATATGAATTTCATCTCCCCTTACATATTGTATTACCATCTCAATATCCTCATACACTTTCTCTATCTCCTCTATCTTCTACTTGCGATGTCGGCTTGTATACTTGAACTATCGCTGTCGGTATTGATTTGCTGTCGATTCTGATAAGAACAGCCCTGTCACCGAACTGTTAACAGTAACACACTCTTTGCACTACCTTCATACTCATAACGAATCTTACTCCTGTTATACCATTTTCTGCTGTTGTTGATATTACGCTATACTCATCTGACCAGAAATCCTGGTCTTCTTTCCACTTCACTTCACTGACCCCTACTGTATCTAGACTGATTCTTTGCATTTCCCTTTTCAGATATTCTAATTTCCCTACCACGTTCAAGCTTCTGACATTCCACGCCCCAACTCGTAGAATGTCATCCTTCCGTTGATTATTCAATCATTTTCTCATGGTAACCTCCCCCTTGGGCAGTCCCCTTCCGGAGATCCAATTGCGGACTAGTCCGGAATCTTCTGCCAACGGAGAGATAATCATGACACTTCTTCGGTTAAAGGCCACCTGTCCTGTGGATACACGTTACGTGCCTTTAATGCAGTGGTTACCCATTACCTTCTGCGTTCTCATACCGTTGATCATTGCTGATTTTTGGGGGCAGTTTCCCTTCCAAATGCCCGCGAAAGGCAAAGGTCCCGAGTTCGAGTCTCGGTCGGACACACAGTTTTAATCTGCCAGGAAGTTTCATATCAGCGCACACTCCGCTGCAGAGTGAAAATCTCATTCTGGGAACATCCCCCAGGCTGTGGCTAAGCCATGTCTCCGCAGTATCCTTTCTTTCAGGACTGCTAGTTCTGCAAGGTTCGCAGAAGAGCTTCTGTAAAGTTTGGAAGGTAGGAGACGGATACTGGCAGAAGTAAAGCTGTGAGTACCAGACGTGAGTCGTGCTTGGGTAGCTCAGTTGGTAGAGCACTTGCCCGCGAAAGGCAAAGGTTCCGAGTTCGAGTCTCGGTCGGGCACACGGTTTTAATCTGCCAGGAAGTTTCATATCAGCGCACACTCCGCTGCAGAGTGAAAATCTCATTCTTTAAAATAAGCGGTACTTGTATACCACTTTCGCATTGACTTAGGTTTCGAAACCGGTGGTTTAGAAATGTTTTTTAAAAGTTTTTAAAGATGTTTTTACGATTTTTTGTGGCGTGTGAAAATTATCTCCCACCTCTTGCTATTTCCAGTGCGACACCTGAGAATGGGATTATGAGAGCCAGAAACCGGTCGTGATAATAAAATAAATTTATAATTGAGGCTGTATTTTCAACGTCTAGCATTCAACACCTACCAACATCTACATTGGTGGATCGGATCTTCGGTAAACACAAAATGGTCTGCATGATCACCATACTTAACACCTCTGCAATCTTATCTGTGAAGTACAAGAGACGTTTATTTACTTTGTATTACGTGTTCAGGACACGAAAATATTGCAGTACTGTCAGAGCCATCATAACATACAAACAGAGCTTAATTACATACAAATAATGGTTTATTAGGAAACTTTAATAGAACACAGACAGAGAGTAGTGTAACTACAAGAATTAATATGAACAACAAGAATTTATAAAATAGATGCAAGAAGATAAAAAACAAATAATGAACAAAATAATTCTCATCACATTCAGTGGAGATACCAGCACTCAGAGGTTTTGACTGCTGCATTGTCAGTTGCAGCAGGATCTCTGGTAGTACGTGTAACCCGTAGATTCCTGCAGTCTGGAAGCTGTTGTTGGTCATGCAGATCACCACGCGGACAAATTTCATCGTCATTGCTCAAGTCTTATTTCCTGAGGTTGACTTAGCATCGTGACACCGCAGTTCTCAGTCTGTTCAACGGCTTCCACGTTACATACGGCAGGTGTGAATCTGCATCTGGTTCCCTTTTGAGATTCGTTCGCTGTTCTTCAGGGAAAGAATCTCGCTATGTTCCTCACTATGGGTTCAGGCGATGAAGCAATTGTTGTAGTTGCTGCACTAAGCTCTTTCTTGATCTGAGTCTCGTGTCGAAACAAGTGACGTCTGGGATCACCTTCCTGTGTTTAATTCCCCATCTCTGAAGTTGCTTTCCAGTGAACACCTGGTAGTGGTGTACACATAATTTGGTGCAGTTTAGTGAAGGAGTTGGTCGAAGACAAGCCGTCACAATGCATCTAGTTTCTTGCAAAGCTGTAACAACCTGTGTGGAATGAACAGAACTTTGCGAGACTGATGCAGAGGTGACGAGCAAATACCGACGACTCCAAAAGACATGGAATGCCGTACAAGACAAGCTGGTGCTACGATATGCACACTTGCAATTATACGTGTAGTGTTGTCTGTACAGGGCTGCCTACAACATGTATCATTGCTAACTTTCAACATTTTGAACAAAGGAATGGTACCCTGAGCAACGTACTTTTACATCTACATCTACTTTACTACTCCAAACTTCACGTTTAAATGTCTGCCAGAGGGTTCATCGAAACACTTTCGTTCTCTTTCTCTGTCATCCCACTCTCAAACAGCGCGCGGGAAAAACGAACGCTTATGTCTTTACTTGCGAGCTCTGTTTTCTCTCACTTTATTACACTAATTATTTCTCCCTGCTTAGACTCGCGTCTACGAAATATTTCCTCGTTCAGAAGAGAAAGCTGGAGACTATAATTTAGTGAAAACATGCCGCTGCAACGAAGAACGACTTCGATTTAATGATTTCCGCCCCAGCTCGGCTATCATATCTATGACACTCTCTCCTCTGTTTCGCAGCAATAGAAAACGAACCGCTCTTCCTTGAACTTTATCGATGTCCTACGTCAATCCTGTCTGGTAAGCATCGCACACCGCACAGCAATACTCTAGTACAGGGCAGGCAACCATAGTGTAGACAGTCTCTTTAGTACATTTGTTGCATCTTCTAAGTATTCCAGTAACAAACCGTAGCCTTTGGTTCGTTTTCCGAAAGCATTATCTATGTGATCAGCCCAATTTAAGTTGTTCGAAATTGTTCTCCCTAGGTATTTAACTGAGCTGACAGCCTTTAGATTTTTATAATTTATCGTGTAACCGAAATTTAACAGATTTTCATTAGTGCTCAAGTGAATTATCTCACACTTTTGAGCATATATGATCAATTACAATTTTTGGTGTCATACAGATATCTTGTCTAAGTCATTCTGCAGTTGGTTTTGATCTTCTGATGACTTTACAAGATAGTAAATAACAGCATTATTGCTCAGGTTTTCTTCTAGATCATTTATATAGATTAGAATCGGAACGTTTCTTGGGGAAAACCAAATATCATTTCTGTTTTACTCGATGACATTCCGTCAGTTACTACGTACTTTTCTGATAGGAGATCAGGAACCCACTTACACAACTGAGAAGTCACTCCATAGGCACGTAGTTTCATTTGAAATCTCCCGTGAAGAGCAGTGACAAAAGCCTTCCGAAAATCTTGAAATATGGAAACAATTTGAGGTCTCGTGTCGACAGCTCTCATTATTTCGTGAGGATAAAGAGGTAGTTGTGTTTCATAAGAACAATATTTTCTGAATCGGTGCTCCGGGTCTATAGATAGTTTTCTTCGAGGTAAGCCTGATAGGTGGCATGCCTTTACGACGCACACAGTGGCCTGCCCCCTCTCGTGTTTACAGCAATCATCTTACTCTTAGTAATTCGATTTGGAGAGGTATAGCCGAGAATGTTCATTACAATGCTAGTATTGAGAACTCGGAAGATATGAATGTTTTCCTCTCTAATTGCATGCGGCTGAGAGTTGCTATTCCTTCCCACGCGGCGTCTCTCATCGCCTGGGTAGTCCGTAAAGACAGGAGGGTTTTGCTGGTCAAGAAAGGGTTATGCCGGCTGGTGTGAGGGAGTGGATGAATAGGGTGGATGCTGCCCCGACGCCGACATGGTCAAAAGAGCGGGACGACACGCCCGCGGTGGGTCTGGGGAGCGCCTGGGGTGAGATATTCTGTTACTTTGCGGAAATTCGGTAAACACACCTTATATTATTGCTCCCTCCTACTTATATCTCGCGAAGAGACCAGGAGGATAAAATCAGAGAGATTAGAGCCCACACAGAAGCATACCGACAATCCTTCTTTCCACAAACAGTATGAGACTGGAATAGAAGGGAGAACCGATAGAGGTACTCAGGGTACCCTCCGCCACACACCGTCAGGTGGCTTGCGGAGTATGGAGGTATATGTAGATGTTATGATGAGCTACGAGCGAGGCGTTCCCAGGCAGTTTTCGGGAGCAAATTCCCACGTTTTCTGTAACAGATTACCTATGATTGACTTGCTCAGGGAAAAGTTCCGTGACGTAACAAAATCGCCGCAGAAATTGGCGCCAAGTATCTCCATTGGTATAGTAGAAGTGCTTCGGCAATAGAGTGCAATTTTCCACCGATTATCAAGTTGCTGATTGGTACGTTTCAATTCGGCCAATGTGTGCGTGGGGGGGGGGGGGGGGGGAGGGGGGGTGGTAATGCACTGGGTACGGCTTGTACGGGTGCTCTATGAGGCAGTCTAGTCTCGCCTTTCGGTCTGAGTAGGTTACAAAACTGAGCACTCGGTGCTCTTGACAGTCTGCCTACCGTTGGCTGTCTAATATACACTCCTGGAAATGGAAAAAAGAACACATTGACACCGGTGTGTCAGACCCACCATACTTGCTCCGGACACTGCGAGAGGGCTGTACAAGCAATGATCACACGCACGGCACAGCGGACAAACCAAGAACCGCGGTGTTGGCCGTCGAATGGCGCTAGCTGCTGTGCACCGCCGCCGTCAGTGTCAGCCAGTTTGCCGTGGCATACGGAGCTCCATCGCAGTCTTTAACGATGGTAGCATGCCGCGACAGCGTGGATGTGAACCGTATGTGCAGTTGACGGACTTTGAGCGAGGGCGTATAGTGGGCAGGCGGGAGGCCGGGTGGACGTGCCGCCGAATTGCTCAACATGTGGGGCGTGAGGTCTCCACAGTACATCGATGTTGTCGCCAGTGGTCGGCGGAAGGTGCACGTGCCCGTCGACCTGGGACCGGACCGCAGCGACGCACGGATGCACGCCAAGACCGTAGGATCCTACGCAGTGCCGTAGGGGACCGCACCGCCACTTCCCAGCAAATCAGGGACACTGTTGCTCCTGGGGTATCGGCGTGGACCATTCGCAACCGTCTCCATGAAGCTGGGCTACGGTCCCGCATACCGTTAGGCCGTCTTCCGCTCACGCCCCAACATCGTGCAGCCCGCCTCCAGTGGTGTCGCGACAGGCGTGAATGGAGGGACGAATGGTGACGTGTCGTCTTCAGCGATGAGAGTCGCTTCTGCCTTGGTGCCAATGATGGTCGTATGCGTGTTTGGCGCCGTGCAGGTGAGCGCCACAATCAGGACTGCATACGACCGAGGCACACAGGGCCAACACCCGGCATCATGGTGTGGGGAGCGATCTCCTACACTGGCCGTACACCTCTGGTGATCGTCGAGGGGGCACTGAATAGTGCACGGTACATCCAAACCGTCATCGAACCCATCGTTCTACCATTCCTAGACCGGCAAGGGAACTTGCTGTTCCAACAGGACAATGCACGTCCGCATGTATCCCGCGCCACCCAACGTGCTCTAGAAGCTGTAAGTCAACTACCCTGACCAGCAAGATCTCCGGATCTGTCCCCCATTGAGCATGTTTGGGACTGGATGAAGCGTCGTCTCACGCGGTCTGCACGTCCAGCACGAACGCTGGTCCAAGTGAGGTGCCAGGTGGAAATGGCATGGCAAGCCGTTCCACAGGACTACATCCAGCATCTCTACGATCGTCTCCATTGCTGCGAAAGGTGGATATACACTGTACTAGTGCCGACATTGTGCATGCTCTGTTGCCTGTGTCTATGTGCCTGTGGTTCTGTCAGTGTGATCATGTGATGTATCTGACCCCAGGAATGTGTCAATAAAGTTTCCCCTTCCTGGGACAATGAATTCACGGTGTTCTTATTTCAATTTCCAGGAGTGTACTTTTGGTTAATGGTACCTGTATGACAAAGTTGAAGTTTCGGCTTCAACGTAACTTTCCGAGTACACTTGGCAATTGAGCGTTCTGTGTACAAACGGCCTATGTTGTCCGTCTTGAGCAGTTTTTACTAGAGTTGACTGTATCGGAGTTACTGTATGACTTCACTTGTTAAAATCAAACACTGTACCGTCAATGGCTATGTCGCAAGCTTTCTTCATCTCCATCAGAGGGGCAGTTGAACTGCTAGGAAGTCTTTAGTCTGGAACAACCAGGCCAGGATAATTAGTATCGGGCTATACTCGCGACGTCATCATCACCACGACGGGACGTTGAACAACCAGATATCACCGCCGGTACGCCAGATCGTGTTCTTGCAGTAAACAAGACAGCCTGGTAATGCATGTCCGCAGCACTGGCAGTTTAGGGAATTTTGATATGTGATAATCAGAGCTCAGCAGAGCGCACCTGTTTCCGTTCTTTCTGTCTTGGGTTTTCATTGTCTGAGTTCTCACTACTGTGGCAGAGCAGTTAATATCGGGTTTGCAGGGTGTTTTTCTTAAGATTTGAGTTGCAAGTAATTGGCTCCCCACTTGGTCATAAATGTTACAAGCTACTTTATGGACAACTTCACCTTCACAGCAATTATCTGTGTATCAAACTGACGTATTGTAAATGTTTAATGTGTTTTTCATTTTGAATTCAGTCAGAATAAATCCAATTGTTACTTGAACAGAACTTTTATTCTGTAGTTAGGTAGAGCAACCCTTTCATCTGTCACGACATTAATCAAACTTTCAACTGTCAAAATAATTTTTATCAAATTAAATTATTGCAAGTGCCAAACTCTTCTCTACTCCACTTGCAGGGTCGATTACGCGTTTCTTTTTTAAATCATGTGCAACAGGAAAAAGTCGGAGCTAGGAAATGGGGGGCGAGCTTAGGGCATCATTTCGATATGCAAATTCTAGCTGAATTTAGTGCTAAACAAACTGCTAGCCCCGGCACCTCGCAAGTCATAGTGTCCGAACACAATAGTCCAGTGATTTGTTGTGCTTTTGGCTAGTTACTATTTGATCAAATTCTACACATGTTATTCAAGTCCTCTTAAAGGCTCTTTCGAGTGCTACAAAAAATTTCCACTGAAAAAAGTGTTTCATTAAAACAAAAATGGTAGCATAATTCCGGCAACTCGGAAACAATAAATCGTTTGTGTTCATCAGAAATCTCTCCACGCTGTTCGCTATGACTTAGCGAAGACTGCACATCTATATACCAGCTCATTCTGGATATACAGGGTGAGCCAGAGAGAACACATGTTTTCACTTCGCTATTGAGACTGTGCGTGTGAACGCAGGCGGTCAGTGACGCTCTACCAGCACTGCAAGTGAACGGGAAATTCTATTAGGATGGAGAGGTGGAGTGTGCAAGACTGTATCCTTGTGGTAGAGCTTTATATTTAAGGTAACCATAGTGACCCAAATACCTTTCCGTGGATTACACCATTCCAGACACCACCATGTTGGTTTAGCATACGCCGCTGGATAGAAAACAGGCGCAGGGATGGCTTAGTGCGTAACAGCACGTCTTCTGGACGACCCCAAAATTTGAGGACACAGGAGAAGCCCGACAACTTCAAACAAGTCTTCGACTATCGCCGCTGACCCCACGCACTAACCCTGAGCTACGGCAGTGTATGGCCCATTTTACACTCAGATTTGCATGCACGGCCCTACAATATACAGTTATTGCAACGCTTAAGGGCCACCGACGAGGTGGCAAGTGTTCGGTTTTGTGTCACATTTCTGGAAATACTGAATTGTTGACAGCCTAATGATCAGTGACGAGGCACACTTCTTATTGTCGGGACAGTCAAGAAGCAACACTGCCGCTTTTGGGGAACGGAGAACCCACAGCAAGTCCATATACAAGCACTACAGAGCCCGAAATTAACGTTGTGCGGGGTACTCACTAAGCTGGGATCGTCTGTCCATATTTCCCTCGAGACGACTGTTGCGCAACATGTACTCTGACTTCCGAGCGATAAACGTCCATGACTCGAAATTTTGTCGCCCTGTGCTAAAACGGAACCCCGCACCAACTACGTGTCACCAACAGGACTGCGCAACTGCACACGCTGCCCAGCGATCAACGGGCGAACTGTATAAACGGTTTCCTGAAATATGTACTATCAAAAACAGTCTTGATCACAAATTATTCATTCCGGTGACCGGTTTCGACCACAACTACGGTCATCTTCAGACCTGCAAGTAAAATAAAAAGCTTTGATCAGGGCTACATACATAAAATAAAATACAAAAGCTACACAGCTATAAAACGATAAATTAACAATGAGCAAGAACCTCATTCTGGTGGTAAATCACTACTGGAGAAACCAGTGCACGTCTTACTATATATACTGGTAGCTCCGCCCACTTCTGACAGAATGATGAAATTGCTAACCAATGGGTTGTAGGTCGAAAAACAACGTAAAATTTCTCAGTTAAAAGAACATTGACAAGAAATGAAAATAAACACACATAAAAGTTCAACAGCTATTGTCAGTTAAGAAGCGTTAAAAATATTTAAACATGTAAGGTAAATGAACATAGTTTGGACAGTGCATGCGTTGCCATCTATAGGCCTGTTAGTGAACCATTTGGAACCACTGGTTTCCTGAAAGCTTCACCTCCAGATTTGGTAATACAGCTTTGCAAACTCGTTCACCCGATCTGACGACTCCAGATCCCTTCTTCTGGGGATATCTTAAGTCCAGAGTGTTCGAAAATCGGCTTGCAAATCTCCAAGCGCTGGAGGCCAACATCCGTAGAGAAGTCGCTAGCATTCTGGCTTTTATGCTGTAGATCACCCTGCGTTGCAGCTTCATAGATCGTTTACCTCAGTGCTCCGGTAAAGGCGGTGCTCAAGATTGATGTGATCTTTAAGAAGTGAGTACAACATACTGTATAGAACTCTGAAGCCTCACTAACACGTCTGCATTTGTAAATCATTAAGACCTTAAGATTTTTGCAAGAAGTTGAAAACGGGCGTCTTTCTTAATCACTCTGTATTTTGAGCTGCCTGACTTAGTTGCCTGCTTAGCGGTGGTCCAAGCATAGTTCCGTGAGGAACGCCGGTCGCCTCTGCTACCTGCAGACCCGGCGGAGCCCGCCCCGGCCCGGACAGCGCATTGTTACCGCGGCCGCCGTGTGAACGGACAGGCCGATAGCGACACGGGAGGTGCGTGGGCGGCCTCGTTAGGAGCAGCTCGTTAGGCCCGCTCATTAACCCCGCTATCTGCGCCGTCTGCGCTGCGGTCAGCGCCTCGAGGCCCGGGCGCACCCTCCACCACCCGCGTCGTCACGCGCGATCTATCTGCAGCTCTCCCATACGTCTGTCCGCGGCCACCACCAGACCACCACTCTCATCTGAAGACTCAGGTCACGGACGCTGCCTCTGACGTCGACATCCAGGTCTCGTCTAATTTACCCTTCTGGGGATGCTAGCACCTCATGAATGTTTAAAACTGATCGTTTTTCACCATGCGGAAGCTCGCACATCTGTGCGTAAGTGAAGCCTAGTAGCAGACACACACTCGAACTACGGGTTGCAAACGGCGAATCTGTTTCTTATTGATACAGATGTGAGGTGGAGAGTGCCCCAGGGATCTGTTCTGAATCCTTTGCTTTTCTTTATATGCATTAATGATTTGGCACTACACATGACAGACAATTGAAAAAATTTATTTTATTTTCTTACTGATACGGATGTGAGGTGGGGAGTGCCCCAGGGCTCTGTTCTGGATCCTTTACTTTTCATGATGTACATTAATGATATGCCACTACACGTGACAGACGGTTGAAAAAATTTATTTTTGCAGTTAACGTAAATGTAACAGTAAAACACTTGGAATAGAATGTAACTTGTCTAGATAACAAGGTAGCGATAACGTCAGTAAGTGGTTTTCAGAGAACAGCTTAACCGCTTACTACAACAAATCGGGCTGTGGACAGATTCTTACGCAGAATTCTTGTAAAAGCGAAATTTTACTGTTCCAAGATGGTCAGTCACTCATGTCGACCAATTTTTATTCTTGGGGCTGAGGATAACTGAAAAATTTTCTTCAAATTACCACGCTCAACATCTTGTGCAGAATCTGGATTCTGCTGTCTACACGGCACGAATAATCTCCCCTGTCTATTAAACTAAAACGCGGAGGGCTGTTTACTGCGCTTTTTTCCAATCTATTATGTTACCATACCTCGGGGCAGTTCTGTGGTCTCGCAAGGAATGTTCTTAGTCCACAGAACGGCGGCCAGGCAGATCTACGGTGTCAGTTCGTGTAGGCTGTGGCGGAATTCAGAATCTGCCATTCCTGTACATGTATTCCATCACAGGATTTGTCATTAAGAACACTGAAAAGACAGTGCAACATTTGCTCAGTTAAGATTTCCTTGTCACAGCTTGCTTCTAATCCATATAGATCCTTGCAATAGTTGAGAACTGTCTTCTACAACGTTGTCGCAATTTTTTATGCTTTATTAAGTCTCTTGTATCTTCTGTTTATACGAGTACATTTTCTGATCATCATTCTGTAAGCTACGAACTGACTCGTCCCATGGCCAAGTGAGTTTTGGCTCACATGACTCCACGAAACCTGATAAATAAACATATAAATATAGGTAAATGGCTTTCGGTGTAAGGCAAAGGCAGTTGAACATCTGAGAGCGCATGTTGCGTACACGCACGGAGCTAGTCCTGATGGAAGAAAACATTTCATTAACTGGTAGGAGGGGCTACGGAACACTTTGCTTGATGATCTGGACGTAGTTAACTCATTTCCAATGCGAATTACTAATGGGGGATATCGCTAGTACAGTTAAGTGCTGTGCCTCACTGTTACATTTAATCCAAGTTTTCCATACGTTTGTTCTTTGTAGCAGGCGCAAATTTCTTGCTTCTATCGTCACTACACTACTTATTTTAAATTAAAGTCCCCCGAAACCTTTTCTTCCCTATACGTGAAGATTAATCTCAGGAACTGCAGTAGGGACTTTCGTATGGTTTTGGCTGCTAGACTGTATCACGAGGAAATTTTTGTGAGTACAATTTATTACGGCTATGCAAGCAAGTTGTCGGGCCGTAGCGGGTAGCTAGTTCGTTATGAAACTGCGTTTCTGTTTTGACAGTGCTGACCCCGGTGTCGACTGCATTAAAATGCTATAAAATAAGTCACTAGCTAAATAAGTAAAATAAAACTAGGGAACCGTTAGATGACGATTAGTTTGGCTTTAGGAAAGGCACTAGAGAGGCAGTTCCGGGATTGAGCTTGATTATGGAGGCAGGATTGAAGAAAAAATAAGACACATTCACAGAATTTCTTGGCCTTGAAAAAGCGTTCGACGTTGTAAAAGTGGTGCCAGATGATAGAATTTCTGAGAAAATAGGGGTAAAGTATAGGGAAAGTAGCAAGGGTGGAAATAAAAGGAAGGTTCAAGAGTGGAATTAAAATTCAGAGTGAGAGGATATCAGTGGTAAGGTTAACTGGTGACATAGTCATTGTCAGTGAAGGTGAAAATCCCGGGTTCGATTCCCGGCGGGGTCAGGGATTTTCTCTGCCTCGTGATGGCTGGGTGTTGTGTGCTGTCCTTAGGTTAGTTAGGTTTAAGCAGTTCTAAGGTCTAGGGGACTGGTGACCATAGATGTTAAGTCCCATAGTACTCAGAGCCATTTGAACCCTTTTTTTTTTTTTTTTAAGGTGAAAAACAATTACAAGGTCAGTGGAAAGCAATGTACAGTCTAATGCGTACAGAGTATATTAAGAGTAAATTGAAGAAAGGCGAAAGGAATGAGAAGCAGCAGAAATGAGAATAGCGAAGACTTTAACATCAAAAGTAGTGATCACGAAGTAGAGGAAGTTAAGGAACTATTCTACATTGGAAGCAAAACGACCCATGACGGATGAAGCAAGGAAGACATAGTAAGCAGAATTGCACAGTCAAAGAGGACATTCCAGGCCAAAAGAAGTCAGCTAGTATCAAACATAAGTCTTGATTTAAGGAAGAAATATGAGTGAATGTACTTTAGGAGCGCAGCACTGTATAGTAGGACTATAGGAAAACAAGAACAGAAGAGAATCGATGTGACTGGTGTCGACTGCATTAAAATGCTATAAAATAAGTCACTAGCTAAATAAGTAAAATACAGAAGACTGTTGAAATTTAAGAGGTCTGATAAGGTTCTCCTCACAATCGTAGAAGAAACGAACGTATGTAAAACACTGACAAGAAGAAGGGACAGGATTATACGAGTAGGATACTTGTTAAGACATCAGGGGATAACCTTCATGGTACTAGTGGGAACTCTATCCGATAAAAACTATAGGAGAAGACAGAGATTGGAATACATCCAGCAAGTAATTGAGGATGTACAGTGCAAGAGCGACAGGAGAAGAATTCAATGCGGGCTGGTCAAATCAGTCAAATGAGTGATTACTCTCAATAAATAAATAAAATTAAAATGAAAGCAAAACTACAGGTATTCATTAGTCTCTGTCTCTTTCATGACACTCTGCCTCCCTTTCACAGCCAAGAGGTCTAAAATTATTAACGAAGTATGTTTTTGAGTAAACAGATGGGGTTTCTTGCGCTTACTGAACGAAACGTCGTAGTCTTCTTCTGTTAGTTTCTGTTTCGTCTGTCAGTCCTATCTGACACAAACCCCAAGCTGACTAGAAACATCCAAGCAACACTTTAATGAAGGTCTTGTAAGCTATTCTATAATAATTGTCAGTTGTTGTGGTCTTCAGCCCGAAGACTGGTTTGATGCAGCTCTCCATCCTGCTCTGTCATGTGTGAGCTTCTTCATATCCGAATAACTACTACAACCTACATCTTTCTGAATCTGCTTGTTGTATTCGTCTCTTGGTCTCCCTCTAAGGTTTCTACCACCTACACTTTCCTCCAATACTAAATTGGTCATCCCTTGACATCTCAAAATGTATCATGTCAACTGATCCCTTCTTTTGGTCAAGTTGTACCACAAATTCCCTGTCTCCCCAATTCTATTCAGTTCCCCTCATTAGTTACGTGTTGGACCCACCTAATCTTCAGCATTCGTGTGTTGCACCACATTTGGAAAGCTTCTATTCTCTTTTTATATAAACTGTTTATCGTCCGTTGTTCACTTCCATGCATGGCTACACTCCACAGAAATATCTTCAGAAAGACCTCCTGAAACATAAATTTATGTTCGAGGTTAACAAATTAGCCTTCTTCAGAAATGCTTTTCTTTCCATTGCCAGTCTACATTTTAATCCTCTCTACTTCGGCCATGAGTTATTTTGCTGCCCAAACGGCAAAATACATCTACTACTTCAAGTATCACGTTTCTTAATCTAATTCCCTTAGCATCACCTTATTTAAATCTGCCGAATTCCATCATCCTCGTTATGATTTTGTTAATTTTCATCATTTGCCTCTCCTTTCGAGAGACTGTCCGTTCCGTTCAACTGCTCTTCCAAGTTCATTGCTATCTCTGACAGAATTACAATGTTATCGACAAACTTCAAATTTCTTATTTCTCCTCACTGAACTTTAATTCCTGCTCCAGATTTTCGTTACTTATATAACGATATTTCAGTCTGTAGCGGAGTGTGCGCTGATTTGAAATTTCCTAGCTGATTAAACTGCCCGTTTCGAACCCGAAACCTGTGCCTTTTGTGGGGAAATGCCCTAGCAACCGAGATACCCAGGCACGACACACGACTTGGTATCATTGCTCTGCTGCCCTCGGTGCCGGAAATGAAAAGATTCAGAGTTCGAGTTCTGGTCCTGCACAAAGTTTTAATCTACCCACTCCGCTGAAGAGTGGAAATAAATTCCGCAAGAAACCCCCCCCCCCCCCCCCCCGAAAGCTGTGGCTTACGCATTTCTCAGAAATATACTTCCTTCCAGGAGTACCAGGCCTCTTTGAATTTTGTGACGTAAGAGAGAGGTAATGTTGGAAGCAGAGCTGTGAGGAAGGTTCCAGAGACGTGTTTAGGTTGTTCATTCGGTGTGAGCATTGCCCACGAAAAGCAGGATTCCAGGTTACATTTCTGGCCTGTAAGTTTCAAATACTCTACAATAGCCTGTCACAAAGCTTCGATACATAAATAGTTGAAATACGATAGCACACTCGATAAAACTTACACGATTCACACGCAGTTGGTACACATGGCTTCTCTTTATTAGGTTAACCAGACAGTATGGAGCCAGTAAGGGCATCCGACTACAAAGTTAAAACCGAGTAAATTTGCCGCGTCATGAAAAACAGCGGAGCCCGTAGCAATAACATATCCAGATTAAAATACATGAATTTCACAGTACAATATGGCACGTGCATATCACGAAATGACCACGAAGAAAATATCAGAGATATTAGAGCTCGTACAGAAGTTTATAGACTCGCACCATTCGCGAATGGACACAGAAGGGACAAAATGATAGTGATACCAGAGGTACCCTCCACAATACGTCGATAAGTGGCTTGCATATGTAGATGTCTGTGCATCGTATTTTCCTAGTCGAAGATTCACCTTCCCAGCATTTGCCTCTATATTTGCCTCTATGAACGTGGAAAACGTCCCAAAACCTACACGCAGGCTGGCCAGTATACCATAACCCAGTCGTCAGTCATCCGCGGTACGTAGCCTACCTCCTCCTCTCGCAAGCTAGAACGTTGTGCGTTAACCTGCATGACCAGGTCCTATTTTGCCTTAGATCAACTTTTCTCTTTAATATTAGTCTCCCTTTTTTGTAAACTGTGTAATTTTATAGCCAACTGTGTAATTTTATAGTCGTAACACCGGTTCGAGTCAGATCAACAAAGTTAAGCGCTGTGACCTAGCTTGCACTGATCGTGAATGTCTCGCGCAGCACAAAATCCCAAGCGACTGGAAAAAAGCGCAGGTGACTCCAGTATATAACAAAGGTAAAAGAACCTACCCTCAAAATTTGCAGACCAATATCCCTAACTTCGGTTTGCTTCAGAATCCTTGAACATATTCTCAGTTCACATATAACAAACTTTCGCGAGATGAAAAGCTTATGTCCAGGAATGAGCATGGTTTTAGAAACCATCGCTGGGGCGAAACTCAGCTTGTCCTTTCCTCACATGATATACTGCAAACTATCGTTGAAGGGCAACAGGCAGATTCCATATATCTAGATTTCCGGAAAGCATTTGACGCGGTGCCCCATTGCAGGCTGTTAATGAAGGTACGAGCATATGGAATAAGCACCCAGTTTGTTGCCCCCGATGGCGAATGTTCATCAGAGACAAGGATATTGTCACCGGTGCCACAGGGAAGTGTGATAGTACCGCTGTTGTTCTCTATACACATTGACTTGACAGACAGGGTGGGCAGCAGTGATGATGCCGTGGTGTGCGGTAAGTTGTCGAAGTTGGGTGACAATAGGAAGACTAAAGACAGACAAAATTCCTAGTTGGTGTGATGAATGACAGCTAGCTCTAAATATGGAAAAAATGTAAGGTAATGCGGATTGGTAGGAAGGACAAACCTCTAATGTCCGGTTACACTATTACTAGTGTCCTTCTTGACACAGTCAAGTCGTTTAAATACCCGGGCGTAACACTGCAGAGTGATATGAAGGGGAAGGATAATCTGAGAGCTGTGGAAGGGTCTATTGGAAGAATTTTAGGAAAGAGTGTTTCATCTGTAAACGAGACCACGTATAGAACGCTGGTGCGACCTATTCTTGAGTACCGCTCGATTGTTTGGGATCCGCACCAGATCGGATTGAAGGAAGAAATAGAAGCAATTCAGAGGCGGTCCGCTAGGTTTATTACCCGTAAGTTTGAACAACATGTAAGTTACGATGATGTTTCCGGAACTCAAATGGGAATCCTTCGACGGAAGGCGACGTGCTCTTCGAGAAACACTATTGAAAAATTTAGATAACCGGAATTTGAAGCTGACTGCCGAACGAGTCTACTACCGTCAACATACTTTGCGCCTATCGACTACAAATATGTTGTTGTTGTTGTTGTGGCCTTCAGTCCTGAGACTAGTTTGATGCAGCTCTCCATGCTAATCTATCCAGTGCAAGCTCCTTCATTTCCCAGTATATACTGCAACCTACATCCTTCTGAATCTGCTTAGTGTACTCATCTCTTGGTTTCCCTCTACGATTTTTACCCTCCACGCTGCCCTCCAATGCTAAATGTGTGATCCCTTGATGCCTCAGGACATGTCCTACCAACCGATCCCTTCTTCTACTCAAATTGTGCCACAAAATTCTCTTCTCCCCAATCCTATTCAATACCTCCTCATTAGTTACCCACCTAATCATCAACATTCTTCTGTAGCACCACATTTCGAAAGCTTCTATTCTCTTTTTGTCCAAACTATTTATCGCCCATGTTTCACTTCCATACATGGCTACACTCCATACAAATACTTGCAGAAACGACTTCCTGACACTTAAATCTATGCTCGATGTTAACAAATTTCTCTTCTTCAGAAACGCTTTCCTTCCTATTGCCAGTCTACATTTTATATCCTCTCTACTTCGACAATAATCAGTTATTTTGCTCCCCAAAGAGCAAAACTTCTTTACAACTCTAAGTGTCTCATTTCCTAATCTAAGTCCCTCAGCGTCACCCGAATTAGTTCGACTACATTCCATTATCCTCGTCTTACTTTTGTTGATGTTCGTCTTATATCCTCCTTTCAAGACACTGTCAGTTCCGTTCAACTGCTCTTCCAAGTTCTTTGCCGTCTCTGACCGAATTACAATGTCATCGGCGAACCTCAAAGTTTTTATTTCTACTCCCTGGATTTTAATACCTATTCCAAATTTTTCTGTTGTTTCCTTTAGTGCTTGCTCAATACACAGATTGAATAACATCGGGGAGAGGATACAACCCTGTCTCACTCCCTTCCCAACCACTGCTTCCCTTTCATGTCCCTCGACTCTTATAACTGCTGTCTGGTTTCTGTACAAATTGTAAATAGCCTTTCGCTCCCTGTATTTTACCCATGCCACCTTTAGAATTCGAAAGAAAGTATTCCAGTCAACATTGTCAAAAGCTTTCTCTAAGTCTTCAAATGCTAGAAACGTAGGTTTGCCTTTCCTTAATCTTTCTTCTAAGATAAGTTGTAAGGTCAGTATTGACTCACGTGTTCCAACATTTCGACGGAATCCAAACCGATCTTCCCCGAGGTCGGCTTCTACCAGTTTTTCCATTCGTCTGTAAACAATTCGCGTTAGTATTTTGCAGCTGTGGCTTATTAAACTGATAGTTCGGTAATTTTCACATCTGTCAACACCTGCTTTCTTTGGGATTATAATCATTATATTCTTTTTGAAGTCTGAGGGTATTTCGCTTGTCTCGTACATCTTGCTCACCAGATGGTAGAGTTATGTCAGGACTGGCTCTCCCAAGGCCGTCAGTAGTTCTAATGGAATCTTGTCTACTCCCGGGGCCTTGTTACGACTCAGGTCTTTCAGTGCTCTGTCAAACCCTACACGCAGTATCGTATCTCCCATTTCATCTTCATCTACATCCTCTTCCATTTCCATAATATTGTCCTCAAGTTCATCGCCCTTCTATAGACCCTATATATAACCTTCCACCTTTCTGCTTTCCTCTCTTTGCTTAGAACTGGGTTTCCATCTGAGCTCTTGATATTCATACAAGTGACTCTCTTTTCTCCAAAGGTCTCTTTAATTTTCCTGTACGCTGTATCTATCTTAGCCCTAGTGAGATAAGCCTCTGCCTCCTCATATTTGTCCTCTAGCCATGCTTGCTTAGCCATTTTGCACTTCCTGTCGATCTCATTTTTGAGACGTTTGTATTCCTTTTTGCCTGCTTTATTTACTACATTTTTATATTTTCTCCTTTCATCAATTAAATCCAATATTTCTTCTATTATCCAAGGATGTCTACTAGCCCTCGTCTTTTTACCTACTTGATCCTCTGCTGCCTTCACTACTTCATCCCTCAGAGCTACCCATTCGTCTTCTACTGTATTTCTTTCCCCTATTCCTGTGAATTGTTCCCTTATGCTGTCCCTGAAACTCTGTGCAACCTCTGGTTTAGTCAGTTTATCCAGGTCCCATCTCCTTAAATTCCCACCTTTTTGCAATTTCTTCAGTTTTAATCTACAGTTCATAACCAATAGATTGTGGTCAGAGTCCACATCTGCCCCTGGAAATGTCCTACAATTTAAAACCTGGTTTCTGAATCTCTGTCTTAGCATTGTATAATCTATCTGATACCTTTTAGTATCTCCAGGATTCTTCCATGTATACAACCTTCTTTTATGATTCTTGAACCAAGTGTTAGCTATGATTAAGTTATGCTCTGTGAAAAATTCTACCAGACGGCTTCCTCTTTCATTCCTTAGCCCCAATCCATATTCACCTACTATGGTTCCTTCTCTCCCCTTTCCTACTGTCGAATTCCAGTCACCCATGACTATTAAATTTTAGTCTCCCTTCACTATCTGAATAATTTATTTTATCTCATCATACATTTCTTCAATTTCTTCGTCATCTGCAGAGCTAGTTGGCATATAAACATGTACTACTGTAGTAGGCATGGGCTCCGTGTCTATCTTGGCCACAATAGTGCGTTCACTATGCTGTTTGTAGTAGCTTACCCGCATTCCTATTTTTATTCATTATTAACCCCACTCCTGCATTACCCCTATTTGAGTTTGTATTTATAACCCTGTATTCACCTGACCAGAAGTCTTGTTCCTTCTGCCACCGAACTTCACTAATTCCCACTATATCTAACTTTAACCTATCCATTTCCCTTTTTAACTTTTCTAACCTACCTGCCCAATTAAGGGATCTGACATTCCACGCTTCGATCCGTAGGATGCCAGTTTTCTTTCTCCTGATAACGACGTCTTCCTGAGTAATCCTCGCCCGGAGATCCGAATGGGGGACTATTTTACCTCCGGAATATTTTACGCAAGAGGACGCCATCATCATTTAACCATACAGTAAAGCTGCATGCCCTAGGGAAAAATTACGGCTGCAGTTTCCCCTTGCTTTCAGCCGTTCGCAGTACCACAAAGCAAGGCCGAGTCGAGAAGTTAGGGTTCATCCGGAGGTATACAAGGTGGTGCACTGATCGTGACCGGACCAAATATCTCACGAAATAAGCGTCAAACGAAAAAACTACAAAGAACGAAACTTGTCTAGCCTGAAGGGGAAACCAGATGGCGCTATGGTTGGCCCGCTAGATGGCGCTGTCATAGGTCAAACGGATATCAACTGCGTTTTTTAAAATAGGAACCACCATTTTTATTACATATTCGTGTAGTACGTAAAGAAATATGAATGTTTTAGTTGGACCAATTTTTTCGCTTTGTGACAGATGGCGCTGTAATAGTCACAAACGTATGGCTCACAATTTTAGACAAACACTTTGTAACAGGTAGGTTTTTTAAATTAAAATACAGAACGTAGGTGCGTTTGAACATTTTATTTCGGTTGTTCCAATGTGATACATGTACCTTTGTGAACTTATATTTCTGAGAACGCATGCTGTTACAGCGTGATTACCTGTAAATACCACATTAATGCTCAAAATGATCAACCTCAATGCATTTGGCAATACGTGTAACGACATTCCCTCTCAACAGCGAGCAGTTCGCCTTCCGTAATGTTCGCACATGCATTGACAATGCGCTGGCGCATGTTGTCAGATGGTCTCTATTTGCAAGCGGATCAGGAAAGGAAATAACAAGTAGGGTTACAGTATACCCTCTGCCACTCACCAATCGGTGGTTTGCGGAGTGTGTATATAAATGTTAACAGTATTGTTGGGTGGGATGTGCTACGGGGTTCGTCCAGCCTACTGTCCGAAAGGGTGTTCTTCCTCAGCGCACATCGTCTTAGTGGACATCTGAAAGCTTACTGTATGTGTATTTGTTGAGTGTAGGTGAGTGTAATTGATGCGTGTATAGTGTAGTGTTGTACGATGATGATGAGAGAAGCGAGAGGATGAAACTCGGTGCTGGAATAGAGTCTACTACTCTCGAATAGCACCGAGGGGTTCGTCGAGCTTCCATCTGGCGGACGGATCACCATCAACAGCTTCAAGTACTCTAATTTCATGAAGCGGTGTGGAGAGGTATGGAATTTAATTCAGGGAATGTCGTAAAGACGGGTGATTACGAAGTCTACACTACTTCCCCCCCCCCCCCCCCCCCCCCTTGTAAACGCTTCCTACCCTTATTACGCACCATCAGCTGACAAAACATTTATTACTATTCAACTGGTCACGATGAATAGGATACTGAAATGAAATATTGTTCTTTTCAGACTTAGTTTATGGCAAATCCAACAACACGTGCATCTCAGAATTAGCATTGAAATCAAATTACAAAACATAACAAATAAATAAAAATTTAAAAAAACACGAAACATAATACGCAATGACAGATAATGCTCATGGCTCGCAAAATTTTTAAAGGGGGAGAAGGTCAAGCCAAACTAATGCCTCCCTCATGGTAATAGAAACAACACTTTATGACTATAAGTGAGTTACCGACCGAGATTGTGAACCGCTAGCTGAATGTCAATACGACATAGGTTGGTTGAAATATAAGGCAGCAGGTCAGATGGACTCCCTGCTGTGAAGCCTAAGGCCTCAGACAAAGATTGCTAATTGGCCCATGCTGCCGATGTGCTCACCACTGAACTGAGCAGTGAGTGATGTGGAGACTAGCTTAGGTGCGCAACTGCAAAGGCTGTGGCCGAAATGCCCTCGAGCAGAGCTTTGTAGAGACACGATTGGCGCGCAGAAAAAACGAAGACTCTCTTCCGTGGTGGCTCTCCACCAACTTCCCCAGTGTGCAACATACCTCGGCCAAACTGTTCACACCATCCTCTACGGTGGACATCCACCAAAGCCCAAGAAAATCTCACCTTTCTTCCAGCTTCAATATCAAATCCTCATGGAGTCACCAAAAATTCTCACCTCCAATGTCCAAGACACCTGTACAAATTGTTACAATGGCGTACTTATAAAACCGTGTCAGAAATCATGTCTAGACGTGGCATAGCGATATTCCTCCGGTGAGAAAGCTTGCCGCCAAAATCTATGCTCTCATCCGCTAAACTTGGCGCCAGAGAAACCCACGGGCATTCTACACCTGCGGCTGATAATGCTCTCCTTCCTAGAGCCAATCATAAAGCTCTGTCGATCGCACACCTTAGAAGGACAATTCACCTGATGAAGATCGAGCCTCTCTCGTGGGCCGACTTTATGGAAAGACGCCACCTCCTGCACTCACAAGCAAAGTGGCCATACTTCTGTAGAAGCCCAGATGCTCTCCTGGAAGAGCTTACTGCTCTTTCTTTCACTTCTGCTGCACTGACCACCTCTTGCTGCCGTCCTCACCGACACAGAAAAAAATCTAGTGCCACACAAATTCTGTCATTCCCTGTCATACCTAAATTACTCGTCCTGATAGCTCGCTACATAGCTGAGATGGCTGCAGTGCCTCTGTAGGGACTGCGTAATTAACAAGGGGTGAAAGATGGCGTGTGCAAAGGGTCGCTACCTTTCACCCTTGAAGACAAAATACTGCAGCGAAATTTTCATCCACCATTAGGATTCGAACCAGCTTACCTCCGAGTTGAGCCCCACCGCACAGGCGTGCTTCAATCCGTCCTCACATGAGACGAGTTACCTAACTTTGGCGTGGAACTGTATGACTTTTGCGACATCAGTTCCTGTTATTTCACGTTGAGGAGTTTTTTTTGGCAAAGTGCTACGAAAGGCCGAACCAGTAAGAAATAGGAACCCTCTTTCGCCGCGACGCCATACTGCATTAGTCGCTTTTAGCTGAAGCCCATATTTGTTATGTTTCATACTGTAACTTACATCCTATGAATACATGCTGTTTTAAGTATCAGCACGTTGAGGGTCTCTCAAACGCGTCGTTATTGGAACCATTCATAGTAATAAAATTACGGGAAACGTCATATTCGTGGTTAACGAATTTTCGCATTTAATTATTTACGTGTTATAATTCGTGTGTTACAGAAGTGTGCTGTTTCGAGGCAACAGCACACTGAAGTTCATCAAAAACTGTCCATTCTTGGTAAGATTTGTTATCTACATCTACATGGTTATTCTGCAATCCATACTTAAGTGCCTGGCAGAGGGTACATCGAACAATTTTCATACTACTTCTCTACCATTCCACTCTCGAATGGCGCGTGGGTAAAAGGAACACCTAAATCTTTCCGTTCGAGCTCTGATTTCTCTTATATTATTATGATGATCATTTCTCCCTACGTAGGTGGGTGTCAACAAAATATTTTCACATTCGGAAGAGAAAGTTGGTGATTCAGATTTCGTAAATAGATCTCGCCGCAAAGAAGACCGCCTTTGTTTCAGTGACTGCCACCCCAACTTGCGTACCATATCCGTGACACTCTAACCCCTATTGCGTGATAGCACGAAACGGGCTGCCCTTCTTTGAACTTTTTCTATGTCTTCCGTCAATTCCACCTGGCAATGATCCCACAGCGGGCTGCAGTATTCCAGCAAAGGACGGACAAGTATCATGTAGGCTGTCTCTTTAGTGGGTTTGTAGCATCTTCTAAGTGTTATGCCAACAAAGCGCAGTATTTGTTTAGCCTTCCCCACAATATTACCTATTTAAGTTGTTTGTATTTGTAATTCCTAGGTATTTAGTCGAATTGACAGCCTTAAACTTGTGCGATTTATCGTATACCCAAAATTTATCGGATTTCTTTAAGTACCCATGTGGATGACCTCGCACTTTTCTTTCTTTGGTGCCAATTTCCACTTTTTGCAGCATACAGAAATTCTCTATAGATCATTTTGTAATTGGAATTGATGGTCTGATGATTTTACTAGACAGTAAATTACAGCGTCATCTTCTGAAAGGGGGCCGGTTAGGTTATTACCTAGATCATTTTTGTAAACCAGGGACAGCGGAGGCCCTATGACACTACCTTGCGGAACGCCAGATATCACTTCTGTTCTACTCGGTGTCTGTCACTACGAACTGTGACCTCTCTGACAGGAAATCACAAATACAGGTACAGTCACACAACTAAGACGATACTGCATATGCACACAATTTGATTAATAGTCGCTTGTGAGGAACGCTATCAGAAGCCTTCTGGAAATCAGTAAATGTCGATTAACAACATATCCATGGTGAACCTACGAGAAGACAGCAAATTAAAATACAATATTATTAGATGAAGAAGTCCATTCTAGTGTAGTTGGTATGCGTTCTGAGCTACGAAACAATGTGTGGCTGATTCGTGTCTTGGCGTATCCAATTTTTTTCACCTTTATGTTTTCTAGAAGGTTATTTTCTATAATATTCGAATTAGAATTTGATATAATATAAGAGAGCACTCTCTCAGGAGCGAGTTTGTCAGATTTTGTAAAATCTTACAAGCTGGTACACATAATCACTGGAGATGGAACTTTTCGTTTTGTGTCATAACATGTTCATGGATATACTAGAGACAGAACAACATGAATAGCATATGTACGACAGGGAATGTGAGTTTTAGCCCATATTGCGTCATCTCACATTGTTTTAGGAAACTAATTTCACTGAAAAATTGTCTGGAGGTAGAGTCTAAAACACAAAATACTATGTAACACATTGAACACACAAATTTCGATTTAATTTTGATTTACTCACGGCAACATATGTTTGGTTGGTTGATTTGGAGGAGGAGAGGGAACAGCAATGTCGTAGGTCCCATCAATTTAGGGAAGGATGGGGAAGGAAGTCGTCCGTGCCTTTTCAAAGGAACCGTCGCGGTTTTTGCCTGAAGCGACTTAGGGAAATCACGGAGAACATAAACCAGGATGGCCGAACGCGGGCTTGAACTGCCGCCCTCCCGAATGAGAGTCCAGTGTGTTAACCACTGTGCCACTTCACTCGGTAACAACAAATGGAAAATAGTGATTAATTACCAATCGATTAGTTACAGAGACATGGGAACATAATCTGTGCTGTAGATGTCATCTAAGCGCCAGAAATAATTCACTCTTTCAGCTGCTCCCGGGTTCGATTCCCGGCGGGGTCAGGGATTTTCTCTGCCTCGTGATGACTGGGTGTTGTGTGCTGTCGTTAGGTTAGTTAGGTTTACGTAGTTCTAAGTTCTAAGGGACTGATGACCATAGATGTCAAGTCCCATAGTGCTCAGAGCCATTTGAACCATTTGAACGTTCAGCTGCTTTCGCATATGTTTACATACACTCGACCTTCAGCAAATGTGACCTATTTTGAATCGCCCCTGTCAACATAATGACGCTAAACTCCGTCTAACTCGATACAGTCAGACTGTTTGCTGCCAGACGGGAATATCATGTATATACGAGTGGTTTTGTTAACATTTTACGTAAGTTTATCGTTTTTGGCATATGGCAACTCAATGCAATAGAAGGTTAAGAGAGTTACCGTAGGAATTTCACTCAGCTCAGGTTTTTAAGCAAACCGTGTTGTTTGGGAGTGAGTTAGAGCCAACAGCTGCCGCTGGAGAGCGCTACAGTCGCCAATTACGTCAAGATGCCAAAAGAATATCCGTGACAGCTCGTACCACTGCTGGCAGCTTTCGACAGCGAAACACTACCGGCTATGGGCAAGAACAGTTGCCGTCTATAGAGCTGTGACAACACTGAGGTGTTACCTCAGACACGTTTACAAAATCGCGTTAAGTCATTGATTGAGGTTGGCTCGCAAAACTGTCGCGCCCGTCACACTGCAACTGTCGGGAATGCCAACTCAACTACAGCACGTCCTGTGAGACACAGGAGCTACGTCTGCAGCGACGTCAAAGTTAGCTGCCTCGTACCGTTTGTGGACAGCTCCAGCAACTTCGACTACAGAGGACGTTCAGTCTTTCCGTAACGCGCCGGCCGCAGTGGTCTCGCGGTTCTAGGCGCGCAGTCCGGAACCGTGCGACTGCTACGGTCGCAGGTTCGAATCCTGCCTCGGGCATGGATGTGTGTGATGTCCTTAGGTTAGTTAGGTTTAAGTAGTTCTAAGTTCTAGGGGACTGATAACCACGGCAGTTGAGTCCCATAGTGCTCAGAGCCATTTGAACCATTTTTTTCCGTAATGCAGGTGGACTTAAAAACAGTACTTCCTAACAATAAAGAGTGCTAGTTCTGCAAGGTTCGCAGGAGAGGTTCTGTAAAGTTTGGAAGGTAGGAGACGAGATACTGGCAGAAGTAAAGCTGTGAGTACCGGCCGTGAGTCATTCTTCGGTAGCTCAGATGGTAGAGCACTTGCCCGCGAAAGGCAAAGGTCCCGAGTTCGAGTCTCGGTCGGGCACACAGTTTTAATCTGCCAGGAAGTTTCAATAAAGAGTTATTCACTCCTATTTACCAAGCCACAAGGTCTGAAACATTTGCTGGCTTAGTTTCCTTTGGCTCTGCTTTGCTCTGCATACTGAATGGGTTCCCAGATATGTGAGTGGGTTGTAGACTTGTTAAATAATAGAACCCAGTGTGTTTTGCTCGGCAACGAGTGTTCCTCGGAGACAAGGATATCGTAAGGAGTGCCCCAGGGCAGGGTGATAGGACCGTTACTATTTTATATGAGTATAAATAATCTAGTGGACAGAGAGGGCAGTAATCTGCGGTAGTTTCCTGATCCTGTGGAATACAGGAAGTTGTCGAAAATGTTCAAATGTGTGTGAACTCCTAAGGAACCAAACTGCTGAGGTCATCGGTCCCTAGACTTACACTATACTTAAACTAACTTAGAGTAACTTTAATATAAGGGCAACACACACACCCATGGCCGGGGGAGGACTCCAGCCTCCGGTGGGAGGGGCCGCGCGATTCGTGACACGGCACCTATAACCGTGCGGTCGGATTTGTCGAAGATGAGTGATTGCAGGATGAGTAAGGTGACATATACAAAATTTGTAGTTGGTGTAATGAATGGCAGCTGCTCTAAATGTAGAAAGATGCAAGGTATGCGTAAGAGTGGGGAAAACAAACTCTTAATATTCGGATACAGCATTAGCAGTGTCTTTGTTAACACAGTCACGTCTTTTAAACATCTAGTCGCAACTTTGCAAAACGATATGGAATGGAGTGAGCATGTGAGGATTGCGGGACGGATGGTAAGTTTCTATTAATCATCTGTAAAGGGGACCGCACGTAGGGCGCTACGGGAACGTATTCTACATCTACATTTATACTCCGCAAGCCACCGAACGGTGTGTGGCGGAGGGTACTTTACGTGACGCTGTCGTTACCTCTCTTTTCTGTTCCAGTCGTGTATGGTTCGCGGGAAGAACGACTGCCGGAAAGCCTCCGTGCGCCCTCGTATGTCTCTAATTTACATTCGTCATCTCCTCGGGAGGTATAAGTAGAGGGAAGCAATGAATGCGATACCTCATCCAGAAACTAACCCTCTCGAAACCTGGACAGCAAGTTACACCGTTATGCAGAGCGCTTCTCTTGCAGAGTCTGTCACTTGAGTTTGCTAAACATCTCCCTAACGCTATCACGGTTACCAAATAATCCTGTGACGAAATGCGCCGCTCTTCTTTGGATCTTATCTATCTCCACTGTCAAGCCGACCTGGTACGCACCCCACACTGATGAGCAGTACGCAAATGTGGGTCGAACGAGTGTTTCGTAAGACACCTCCTTTGTTGATGAACTACATTTTCTAAGGACTCTCCCAATGAATCTCAACCTGGCACCCGCCTTACCAACAATTAATTTTATATTATCATTCTACTTCAAATCGTTCCGTACGCATACTCCCAGATATTTTACAGAAGTAACTGCTACCAGTGTTTGTTCCGCTATCGTATAATCATACAATAAAGGATCCTTCTTTTTATGTATTCGCAATACATTACATTTGTCTATGTTAAGGGTCAGTTGCCACTCCCTGCACCAAGTGCCTATCCGCCGCAGATCTTCCTGCATTTCGCTGCAATTTTCTAATGCTGCAACTTCTCTGTATACTACAGCATCACCCGCGAAAAGCCGCATGGAACTTCCGACACTATCTACTAGGTCATTTATATATATTGTGAAAAGCAATGGTCCCATAACACTCCCCTGTGGCACGCCAGAGGTTACTTTAACGTCTGTAGACGTCTCTCCATTGAGAACAACATGCTGTGTTCTGTTTGCTAAAAACTCTTCAATCCAGCCACACAGCTGGTCTGATATTCCGTAGGCTCTTACTTTGTTTATCAGGCAACAGTGCGGTATTGTATCTTGAGTATTGCTCGAGTGTTTAGGATCCGTGCCAGGTCGAATTAAATGAAGACGTCGAAGTAATTAATAGGCGAGCTGCTAGACTTGTTACCGGTAGCTTTGATCAAGAAGCACGTATTGCGCAGATGGTTCGGGAACTCAGATAGGAATCACTCGAGGGAAGGGTATTGAGAAAATTTAGAAAACCTGCAGCTGATTGCAGAACGTTCCTTCTGCCCCCAACATACATTTCACTTAAGACATGAAGATAAGATACTAGAAGTTAGGGTTCATACGAAGGCTATAGACAGTCGTTTTTCCCTTGCTCTGTCTACGACTGCAACAGGAAGGGAAACGATTAGTGGCCGTACAGGGTACTCTCAGCCGCGCACCGGACGGTGGCCAGCGGATGCAGAGAGCTGTGCCCTGTAGGTTCCTCGCCGATGTGGGAGCTTCGTTCTCGTGCACTGACGCAGTCAGCGTCTGGAAGCCGGTGTGGAGGCGGTGGAGAGGCGGCGTTGTGTGCGCAGGAGCGCCCGGTGGGCGTTTCCCGGCCCGGTGGGCGTGTGGTCTCCCCGCCAGACCACGCCCCCCGCGGCACTTGTTGCCCGCGGTCCTGCCCGTCTAGACCCAGCCCTGCGCGGGTCGGCATATCCTCCTATTTCACTTTCTCTATTTGCACACTTACCGTCCTCTTCCCCCTTTCCGCCGCGTCGTTTTACTTTCAAATGGAAACGCTTCCCCATAAATCGCGCGCGCCGTCGGATGTTCTCATCTGCCGCCGCCGTCCGCTGCGCAGTATTGGAGTGCAAATGTGGGTCGTATTTCACGAAGAAAAGCGAAACATTTCGTGCCGCAGGAAACGGAACCGTTTAGCCGGGCAGGTCTCTTTCTCGGGAGCGCCAGCCGAGTACGCACCGTAAACCTGCAGTCTAGCTCTGGAGCCCTTACATGGCCGGTCAGCAGAGAGGGATTTTTCTTCATCCGTATACGAGAATATTTGTTGCAGTACCTTGAATTTTGTGCTAATTCCTTTAAGACATTCAACAGAACGATTCAGTTATCTCTAGAAAACGTGACTCTCATTGGCTTTCTACAACTTTGTATTATTACAGATCAGGTGATTTTCTTGTGCTAACTACTATGTAACAAAACTGAAGACACTATAAAGTTTGTAAAATACAGCTTTAACTCACAGCATCTGTGGCAGCCCCCCCCCCCCCCCCCCCCACACACACACACGTGCATAACTCTTTACTAAGAAAATGACAACAGATAGCATAAGTGTCTGTCCTTGTTCCCCAACATCCTCTCTACCCTGCTATATCTCAGGGGGATGTCCAACTGGACCGGTCGGCTGATCTTAGTTAAGTCCTCCTGCCGTAGAATTACGCACCTTATTTTGTTGTCTCTGCCATGTCGTACCCCATCCATCGCGGTTGTCTTCTAAAAGTGTCGCGGTCTGTCGTCCTCCAGGAGTAGAACAACTTGTCCAATTCTAAATACCCTTTCAACTAGAGATTGAGTACTGCAACAAAAGGTACTAATTTTCTAATTTACCTCAAGTTCCTCGTTGACTTTTGTCTCAGCTGGAATTGGCAAGATCGTTCCTATTTTCTTGTTCTGGCCCACATGGAATAGTTAACAAGTTGCCTCCATTTAGGAAGTAGGCATTAGTCGTCGGATTGGTAGTGACTTCACTGACTTCTATAACTTACTTTCATCAATGGTGATAGAATGTGAAGTTCTTAACCAAGATGGAAACCATACAAACCATCACAGACCGTCAAAATCATTACAGTTCTATAAGTACAGGCGTCGTCGAAAGATGCAGGAAGTGTTACTGTACTATAACCCGTCATTTATTTGAGTCACAGCTGGGGGAAGATGTACGTGATCGGTTTCGGCTGTTAGGCTCTATCTGCAGATCTAGATTGCTTGGTTAGAGATTATCAGGTCATATTTGTCACCCTAAATGGCTACATTCACTTTAAAAGACTTCGTAGCTATGGGTGTGACATTACCGTGCAACTAGTCGCTGTGTCAAATGTCTCGACCTGACTCAAAGAAGGTAGTACAGATGTGAACGCCTCTGGTATATCCACTAATTCGTACTAGACAAAGATGGGAATAGAAAGGACTCGTCTGCTTGTTGAATGAATTAACCTGTCATTCGCAATAATTCATTTATTTAAAGTAAGAAGACCGTTCGGATATTATTATTATTATTATTGGTGTTGTGACCAGGACGTATGACAAAGTGATTGTTAGCGCTCACTCGCTAGTGTCAATAAATTCGTAGAAATTTACTAATCAAAACCATGTAATAACAATATTCTTAAAATGTTAATTGGACATCAATTTGTTTACTAATTATTCACTTACGTTATTGGAGCTACTAATTAGACGGAACTTTCCTCGTCACATACTATCAGCGATATCGACAACCGTGACTGGCTTCAAGAGATTCTACAAATAGAAGGGAAAGGAGGTATTTTCAAAACCGTGTCACTGACGTTACATGACATTGTTCTGAAATATACAGTGCTTTCCACCTATTGCGATCACTATTCCGAAATCAGCGGATCATATATGACGCGTAGACTTCCGTCTAATTAGTACAGTCGATGAAGGTACAATGTTTTTACTTAATATGCTTTGTACAGGATGAGTGCCTGGATTGTAAAAAAGTATTCAAAGATATACAAAAAGCTACAAAATGAAGAATGTCATAATGTGGCTTTTTCAGTCAGCCTGAAGAACATACTAATTATACCATTGATGAGAACTGGTAAGTGCGCCCTATGCATGATTTGCACCACCCACAACGTCAGGGAAGTTACCCTCTCACGAGCACAGTGGGTGCTCGCTTCTAAATTGTGGAGAGAACCGTTATCAGTACTAATCGGACGTAGCACATTGATGGGCTGTTATCAGTAATAATCGGGCGTCGCACATTGATGGGTGCAACCGCTGGAACACAAAACCGTGCCTCAAAAGGCTTTGCCCATTCCGGAGCAAATGAAGAGGACGTCAGCCCTTGTCAGTGGCAGCTGACGTCACCAGACAGTTTCTAGTCAGGGCCTCTTCCCATTCAGTGATGCATGGTCCCGGTTTCCAAAGCAAGCTGAACGTCGGACAGTGATGTTATTGTAGTCCGCCGTTTGAAGACTCGTTCGATGCACCTCATCATGCTAGTCTGTCCTCCGAAAGTCTCTCCGTTTCCACAGAACTACTTTATCCTACATCCATCTGAATCTGCTTCCTATAGTCGGATTTTGACCTATCTCTACATTTTTTACAGCCTTTCCACTCGACCCACCTCTTCGAATTAGCAAGTTGACTGCTCCATGGTGCTTCAAGGTGTCCTTCAACCAATCCTCTCTTTTAGCCAAGTTGTGCGTTGAAGCTTTTCGTTTCTTCTCAAGATTTGATTCAGTACCGCTTCATTGGTTACAGCATCTGCAGATCCCATCAACAGCATTCAATGCCACATTTCAAAAGCTTGCATACTCTTCTTGTCTGTACTCTTCATAGCTCATGTTTCCCTTCAATACAAGGCTGCTCTCCAGAAAATACTTTCAGAAATGAAATGAAATGATCATACGGCATTGTTGGCCGGGAGACCCCATGCGGGGTGTTCGGCTGTTTAGCTGGCACCACTCCGTCGACTTGCGACTCAATGAAGATGAAAGACACACAACAACCAGTCATCTCGAGGCAGAGAAAATCCCTGACCCCGCCGGGAATCGAAACCGGGACCCCGGCCGCGGAAAGCGCGAACGCTGCCGCAAGACCATGAACTGCGGACAATTCTTTCAGAAAAGACTCCTAACAGTCAAATGCATACGAAATGTTTATTTCTCTTTTGTGTGGAAATCGTTTCTTGCTATTGCTAGCCACAATTTATGTCTTCTTTATCTCTATCATCATCAGTTATTTCACTGTCCAAACAGCAAATCACATCTAGGGCCTCAATTTCTAATCTAATTTCCTCAGCAACAACTGATTTAATTCGTCCACACTTTCATCTTTGTTGTACTTGCGTTGCTATTCAGTTTATAATCTGATTTCAAAACAATGTCCTTCCCGTTCAGATGGTCTCTCAAGTTCTTTGCAACGTGAGCAAGAATTAGCAAACTTTAATATTCTTGATTTTGTTTCTTGAACTTTATTTCCCTTTTATAAACTATTCTCGGTTTCCTTTAGTGGTTCCTCAATGTACAGGATGTGGGAGAAATGCTAAAATCCGCTCTCAGTTACTATCTCTCTTTCATCTCCTTCAACTCTAATGACTGCTGTGTGGTTTCTATACGAGCTGTAAATACCATATCCGTCCAAGCATTTCATCACCGATAGTTTCGAATTCCAAAAAGTGTGTTTCAGTCAACATTTTCAAACACTTTTTCTGCAAATGCTGTAAATTCTTCAGTTTGCTAGCTAAAATAGGCTATTCAGCATTTCTCCAGAACCCAAACTGGTTATCTCAAGATCGGCTTATACTAGTAGTTCCGTTATTTTATAGATAATAATAATACTATTTTGCAAGCATGGTGCATTAAACTTCTGTCAATAATATTCACTCCTATCAGCACCTTCCTTCTTTGGTACTGAGTGTATAATATTCTTCTTCCAGTCTGAGGGTATTTAGTTTGTCTCGTATATCCTGCATACCAGGCTGGTTTTATCACGGTTAGTTCTCACGTGTATATCAACAGTTCTGAAGGTCTGAAGGAATGTCGAGTACACAGGGCGCCTTGTGACAATTGCTCTGTCAAAGTCTCCTCGCTGTACTTCTATGCCCTCCTGAATTGTGTAAACGGCCCGGTTGACATTATATTACCTTTTTACAAACTGCACTTCATTTAGGAGAGCGGAATTTTTATTTTGTAACCGCGACCTATACCACCTACGTGAAAGTTCAGCACAGGCAACTCCTTTCTCTGTTGCTCTGTCGTTTCCATAACTACTGAAATGATCCAATACAGCATTAAACTTGATGCGGTGGAAAGGGGCACTATTATAAAGATTGAGGTAACATAGTTCTGCTGAAATCAGCTCTATCTTCTCATGGCTGTTCTGGACAAGCTATTCTCGCACATAAATCTGATTCACAGACAAACTAGACAAAAGTAGTGATCGATTTCTCGTGAGCGTTATCATGATAGTCCTGGGTCAGTTAACGATTCGCGGCAAATATGTAACCTACAGCCGTTCCCGTGAGACCACCGCAGTTAAGCGCTGTCGGGCGTGGTCGGCACTAGGATGGGTGACCATCCAGGCCGCCATGCGCTGTTGTCATTTTTCGGGGTGCACTCAGCCTCGTGATGCCAATGGAGGAGCTACTCGACCGAATAGTAGCGGCTTCGGTCAAGAATACCATCATAACGACCGGGAGAGCGGTGTGCTGACCCCACGCCCCTCCTATCTGCATCCTCCACTGAGGATGACACGGCGGTCGGATGGTCCCGGTGGGCCACTTGTGGCCTGTAGACGGAGTGGTGGTGTCAGTTCATAACACATACGAATAGGCGTAAATTCTAGACGGTTATTTGCTCTATTTTGCGACGCACTCCTATATACATCGCCAAATAACAAGCTCACTTAAACCTTCTGGTTTCAGGTCACACTCAGACCTCCGACGACCAAGGCAACTTTCTGTTACTCTTTATCGGGCGAACCCTAGCACTCTCTCTTCTCGCTGCAACCACCAGCGGTCGCGCGCCAAAGAAACAAATTCGACTATAACGGTGGTCTATCACACTGCGAATGTAGCTCTGAGATGTGAAGTTGTCACTACAGTTCGTGAGTAATTAATTCATTGCATCATTTTCAAGGTTTATTCTGTAGCATATGAACTGCCTGTTGATGTTTATGATCCTGCAAATGTCACATTTTTCGCAACCGTTTAGTTTTGTATCGTTAAGTCTGACTTCAAAGGGAAATATAAGTGAAAGAATCTGTGACTTGCAGCATATGGCCTTCAGTTCTGAATCTCATATCTTTCTGCTGAAATGCATCCTATGCTGAAGCGATAGTTTCTGGAGCCTGCTAATAATGTGCACTGTTGTAACTGAATCACGGCGGCGAACAGTGATTGAATGCATCGCTCCCTTCATGGCGATATCACTACAGATATTCGTTGCCGTAAGTTTTGTGTAAAGATGATTGAATAAAGAAGAAACCCACATTTAGCCGGTATTTTGAGTTGTAAATTATTATTGCTCACTTTGCTCCTCCGCACCAAAAGTTAACGTACAAAACTACTTCTGACTGCACAATCTTGATCAATCACGTTACACTTTGTCCAACGTTGAAATATCTTCTTTACTTGTTTCATTATTTTACTTGTAATAGTCACCTCTATTTTTCACCCTCCTGTCCTGTCCTAACTACTAATTCTGTCCTTTCATCGCACGACCCCTCACGACATCCATATCCAAATGTGTCCTCTCACTGCTGGAGTCCAACTCGCACTGACGTGGCGTAACTTCAGTCGGATACTCCCAGCTGCGTTCCACGCTGTAATCACGTGAATGAATGACAAGGGAAGAATGATTATCGCTAAACGTTTGTATTACCTCTAATTTCTCGAATATTATCGTTTTAGTCAATTCGCCAGACTTACCTCGGAGGAAGTAGTATGGTCTCCGACTCTTACGAGAATGTACTCTCTCAGAAGTTCAGTAGTAAACCACTCCCGTTATAAACAACGCTTCTCTTGTAGTATGTGGCAATAGAGTTTGTTGAGCATGTAAATGGAAATGCCGTGTGGCTAGGGTCTCCCGTCGGGTAGACCGGTCGCCTGGTGCAAGTCTACAAGTCTGTCGAGTTGATTCCACTTCAGCGACTTGCGTGCCGATGGCGATGAAATGATAATGATAAGGACAACACAACACCCAGTCCGTGAGCGGAGAATATTTCCGACTCAGCCCGGAATCGAACCCGGGCCGTTAGGTATGACATTCCGTCGCGCTGACCACTCAGCTACCAGGAGCGGACGTTGAGCATTTCTGTAACGCTCTCTTGCCGACTAAACTGTCCTATGGCGAAACTGCCCTTCTTTGGGTCTTCTCTGTCTCTAATATTAGTCCTACCTGGTAAGCAGTACTGAAGAATCGGTATAACAAGTGTTTCGTAACCCACTTCATTCGTTGATGAGCTACATTTCCTTGAGGTTCTTCCTATGAACCTCAGTTCACCATCTGCTTTTCCTATTGTTTATTTTAGGTCGTCGTTCCTCAGAAGGTCGCTTCGGATGGTTATTCATAGATATTTTTCGGAAGATACTCTTGCCAGCAGTTTGTCATGAATGCTGTAGTTGTACAGTAATGGGTAGCGCCATATGTTACGTTCAGGGTGAACTGCCATCCCTACATCATTCATTAATCCTGTACATGTCTCTTCACAGATCGCTACAGTCCTCTACAGGTACTACCTTCTCCTAGACAACCGTACCATCTGGAAATAGTTTTAAGGTGCTTCCGCCATTTTTTACTAGATCATATATATATATATATATATATATATATATATATATATATATATATATATATATTGTAAACAATAACGGTCCTACGCACTTCCTTGAGGTATTCTGGAAATTACTTTTACATCTTTCGATTTCGTTCCGTTAAGAGCGACATGATGAGTTCTCTCTGTAAGGAAGTCTTGAATCCAGTCACAAATGTGTTTTTTTTTTCACTAAACAGCAGTTCAGGACGGTGTCAGACGCCTTCCTGAAATCGAGGAACGCCGCATAAACCTGTGCTCTGTTGTCTACAGCACGGTGGATCCCATTGAGAAAACTGAGCTTCGTAAGACCGTTTTCGGTATGCAAGCTGATTTTTATGGAGGAGATTTTCGCTCTGCAAAATCATCATAATAAGTGAGAATTAAACATATTCCAGAATTCTACAACGGACTGACGTCAGCAATATAGGCCTACGACTATGTACATTTGTCTCATGAACTTTCTTGAAAACGGGAATGGATTGAACTGATTTGGGGGAAGAGACCAAACAGCGAGGTCATCGGTCTCATCGAATTAGGAAGTGTCAAAGGAACCATCCCGGTATTTGCCTGAAGGGATTCAATGACGGAAAACCTAAATCAGGATGGCCGGACGCGGTATTGAACCGTCCTCCTCGCGAATGCGAGTCCAGTGTGTTAACCACTGCGCCACCTCGCTCGGTCAAACGGGAATGACCTGCTTTTTCATCCAGTCGCTAGGTACCCCTCGTTGCTCCATTGAAAAACGATAATGTGCTGCAAGTAGAGAAGCAAGTTATTTAGGTTAATCTCTGCAGAATCCTACAGGTATCTCATTTGGCCCTGACACCTTTCCACCACTAAGCGACTGTATTTCTTTTTCTGTTCCACGGTCACTTATCTGCGCATTCAGAATAATATGAGATGAAATCTCAGGCGTTCGAGGACACGATCACCTTGCACTATCGATACATATAACGATATGTAGCTTGCAACTTGGTGTTTGCGCTATCTCCTTCGGTTTGCCAGCCCGGAGTTTTTAATCGCTACAGCATAGCACTCAGTCCTTTTTCTCCAGTTGTACGAATGTAATAGAGAGCACCATTTCATCCCGCCTGCCGGCTCCTGGTGCCTGTGGGGAGCTTGCAAGCTGCGCGCCGGGCGTCCGTGCACCCCCGAGGCCGCCTTGAGGCCGGCCGTGTTTTGACAGCAGCGCCCCCACCCCGCACCCCCGCACCCCCGCACCCAGCAGCCGGCACCCTCGCGACGAGTCGCTACGTATTAGCATTGCAGATGGCGTGAGTCACGCGGATCTGCCCGCTAATGCAGTCCGCGCCTGCAGATACTCCTCCCAGCCGGTATCCGGCATACCCGTGACGTCAGCGGAAACTCTGCACGATGTTTACAGCGATAAGCTCCGAGGTGCTGCTGATCTATAATTGAAGGGGTGGGAATGGGTTTTCAGATGTATCTCTGTCGGTAAAATTTGCAGCTTGTGAGGTTCCTGTTAAGTTCAGACGTGGGATTTGTGAAAGTAAATCGAGATGTGCCCTGAACTGAAAAATTACCCCTCTCATACAAAGAGTTTCGATCAAAGAATCAAACTTAAGGGGGGTAGGACGTCAAAGGGGCCGACTTGGAGCAGGAGAGGCACCACACGACGTTTTAATTTGCACTTTCTACACTTTTACAAATAAGTTCATAAAACTATGTCAGCATGACAAGGAAGAATTCAGGATTCACACTCATAGCAGTGGAAGTTCAAAAACATAACAAAATAATTTTTTTACCTGTGAAATTTCATCATTTTGTCGCATTCTGTTGGCTGCATTTTTTGCTATATGTACACTTTTCTTCATAAGTAAGAGAGAGTCTTCGATAAATTTTGAACTTCCACTGCTATGAGTATGAATCCTGAATCCTTCCTGGTCATGCTGACAAAGCTTTATGGACGTATTTGTAAAAGTATAGACTGTGAAAATTAAAATGCCCTGTGGTGCCTCTCTTGCTCCTTTGACGTCCTGGCCCCCTTAATAACGTGATCTGACTGAAAAAGTAGAAATTCAAAGTAACAGAGAACACTTACATTAGAAGCACAATCGTTCACAGTGGGAATAGCAGGAAGGAACTGAATACGAACTTAATTTAAGTGCATGTGAGAAGTCATATCTAGTATCTCACTGAAAATGAAAATGTGTATGCGATGTGGCCTTTAGTCAGCTGCAGTGCAAATCGGGATGTCAGTCCCGGAATTGGATAATAACATTCAAACACAAGGGCCGCTTAATATATATATATATATATATATATATATATATATATATATATATATATATATATATATATATATATATATATATGTCGGTTGCGCCACGTCCTACTTTTGAGTTCTAATCTCATAGTGAGCAAATAAAGATAAATAAATATACCTAGAACAATAGTCACCTCCCATGTGTGAAGCGCATACTGACATTCGCCTAGGATTTCCGCCTGATGTCATAGAGCACACACAATATACCTGCCATGCATTAAAGTAAAGTGTAGCGTTGTTGCAGGAACTCGCCACAGCTGCAGCAAAGAGCTTCATGTAGAGTTTTCGATGGAAAGACTTTGATCATCCACCAAACAGCCCATACATGGCTTCATCTGATTTTCATCTGTTTGCTCACATTAACTGTTGGCTATATGATCAGAGAATTTTGACACAGACATCGAGCTGTAGACCGGTGTGGAGAATTGGTGGAAAACAAGGGCTCCTAATCTCTGTCACGAGAGTATTGCAAAGGTCCCACAACACTACGGCAAACGACTAAGTCGGTGCAGTCATTATGTAGAATGCAGCAGGAACGTGTAGCTAAATTTTGCAAATAAAACGGTTTTTCTCTGTGGTTCGCATTTCGAGATCGACCGAAAGGTGAAAAGGAAATAGTCCTTACATGATGTGTCGAACACGTACGGTTTCTGTAGAATGAGATAAAGCAATCACGCCTGTCAACACAAAAACATACCTTTCTGCCTGAAAATCATGCAAAGAACGTAACATATATTATTCATGTTTGGATGCTAGCGTTGATTTGAATTGCAGTAAGAAAATAGTAGATGTTAGTTTCACTTCGTGTGATCATATACGGACTGCAGAGAACAAGTCATGCAAATGTTAATAACCAGTTTTTTTCAAATAACTTAATCAGACTGTAATAATGAATCATCATAGAGAAATGAAATGCATATCAATATCAGTAATTATCAGTAGTTAATTAATGTTATTAGATGTCATTTAGAACTGCGTGATGGGACGATCTGCCAGAACTCGCTCGATCGGCGATTGTACATAGCGAAACAGGAGGATCATCCCCAGCGTAATTGCTAGAAGGACGTGCTGGCAGAAGGGCAGGTCAGTGACCCTCGGCTAATCAGACTTTCGTGTGAAATGCACCATCTGGGCGCTGGACACCTCACTGGCGACATAGGTTCGATGTCCCATGGTGTAAAGCCTGCAGTAGTGGCGGTTTTTACGACTTGAATGTGGAAAGTCTGTTTTTAGCAAGGACAGCAAAAGGTACTATTGTAAACAAAACGTGGAAAACTGCGTTTGTTTGTAGCTCACCGGACGCCATAGATGACACCTGGGAAACGGAGTGAAAGCCCACGTTTGGGACATCTTTGCAGGTTTCAGACGCTTCCGCGTGGTCCACAAAAACTAAATGTTTATGCAATGTAACAACTGCCAGGATTGGCTTATGTAAATAACTGGAAGCTAGAGAAAGGACTTCGATTGTGCTATCAAGGCCACACTTCAGAAAGAGCCGGAATGAGAGAGAGATGCTTTCCTTCAGCACGAAATGCCAGGAAGCACTTTACTGGATAACAGCCTGAAGAAAACCGAAGTAAGGGGATCAGTATCTTTTAGGGAACCTTTTCAGTGGTCGTCGGGCGAAATATCCATAGCCTAGCTAACCGGAACAAATTAAAGAATGCAGAACGGCGAAGTACGAGTCGTTACAAAATCATTTCATTTCCGGGAGCTTCCACCATCAGATTTCACCTCCGACTTCTTGTGGTGAAGCCAGGGTGCATCTCTGAGCAGACGAGCTGAACAAATTGGAAAGATTTCGGGCTGACTAGAACTCAGCCGCAGATGCAGGTTATTGTTGCGCTTTCAAGGACTGATTCTGCAGCCTCTTCAGCCTCCACCTACATACCGATATTGTGAGATCGAACTGCGACAGAGAGGTCATCCCCAGGGACAATAAAGTCATTTTTATGGAATTTCAATATCTTCAAGCATCACTCTGAAGACTTGCTTCCAGATTTGTATTACCAATACGGGTTCAACTCCAGCCACAGATCCAATGCATTCCATTCTCCAACACTATCTTCTTTCGTGCTACGATGACGATAATCACGGTACAATGTAATTGTTTCATTTTACTACACGATTGTTACAATATTATCCAGGACCCTTTAAACAGATGTGCAAAGGTTTTATTTTAGAAATACTATTGCTTGTCAGATGATTTAAGAGTCATTTTGAAGTAATAAACTGAATCATTCGTGATACTTATTTCATTTAGAAGTAATCTAATTCCTAATTCATTATTTTGGAGTGTGTCTAATTAAATTATGTTAAATAACAGGGCCATTTAGTATATATTTAGCCTACCCAACCCATGTCGTTTTACACCAAGGCTTGCAAACAGGAAATAAGTGACCAGGAAAATTGAAATGACAGAGAGTTTTTAAACATAAATTTATATTATTGACTTCAAACGCCAAATAAATGTCGCTCAAGCACCACGTGGCACACAGTTTTCTAATATGTAATAACAGGAAGTAAACAAAGACCAGTACAAGTTTAAAGACATTTAGAAAGCTTCATTGATAGGAAGGGTGACTACAGGGTGTTTCAAAAATGACCTGTATATTTGAAACGGCAATACAAACTAAACGAGCAGCGATAGAAATACACCGTTTGTTGCAATATGCTTGGGACAACAGTACATTTTAAGGCAAACAAACTTTCGAAATTACAATAGTTACAATTGTCAACAACAGATGGCGCTGCGGTCTGGGAAACTCTAAGTACGATATTTTCCACATATCCATCATACGTAGCAATAATATGGTGTAGTCTCTGAATGAAATTACCCGAAACCTTTGACAACGTGTCTGGCGGAATGGATTCACATGCAGATGAGATGTACTGCTTCAGCTGTTCAATTGTTTCTGGATTCTGGCGGTACATCTAGTCTTTCAAGTGTTCCCACAGAAAGAAGTCACAGGGGTTCATGTCTGTCGAACAGGGAGGCCAATCCACGCCGCCTCCTGTATGTTTCGGATAGCCCAAAACAATCACACGATCATCGAAATATTCATTCAGGAAATTAAAGACGTCGGCCGTGCGATGTGGCCGGGCACCATCTTGCATAAACCACGAGGTGTTCGCAGTTTCGTCTAAGGCAGTTTGTACCGCCACAAATTCACTAAGAATGTCGAGATAGCGTGATGCAGTAATCGTTTCGGATATGAAAAATGGGCCAATGATTCCTTTGAAAGAAATGGCGGCCCAGACCAGTACTTTTTGAGGATGCAGGGACGATGGGACTGCAACATGGGGCTTTTCGGTTCCCCATATGCGCCAGTTCTGGTTATTGACGAAGCCGTCGAGGTAAAAATAAGCTTCGTCAGTAAACCAAATGCTGCCCACATGCATATCGCCGTCATCAATCCTGTGCACTATATCGTTAGCGAATGTCCCTCGTGCACCAATGGTAGCGGCGCTGAGGGGTTGCCGCGTTTGAATTTTGTATGGATAGAGGTGTACACTCTGGCGCATGAGACGATACGTGGACGTTGGCGTCATTTGGACCGCAGCTGCAACACGGCGAACGGAAACCCGAGGCCGCTGTTGGATCACCTGCTGCACTAGCTGCGCGTTGCCCTCTGTGGTTGCCGTACGCGGTCGCCCTACCTTTCCAGCACGTTCATCCGTCACGTTCCCAGTCCGTTGAAATTTTTCAAACATCCTTTATTGTATCTCTTTTCGGTCCTTTGGTTACATTAAACCTCCGTTGAAAACTTCTTCTTGTTGCAACAACACTGTGTTCTAGGCGGTGGAATTCCAACACCAGAAAAATCCTCTGTTCTAAGGAATAAACCATGTTGTCCACAGCACACTTGCACGTTGTGAACAGCCCATGCTTACAGCAGAAAGACGACGTACAGGATGGCGCACCCACAGACTGCGTTGTCTTCTATATCTTTCACATCACTTGCAGCGCCATCTGTTGTTGAAAATTGTAACTACTGTAATTTCGAAATTTTGTCTGCCTGAAAATGTACTGTTGTCCCAAGCATATTGCAACAAACGGTGTATTTCTATCGCTGCTCGTTTAGTTTTTATTGCCGTTTCAAATATACCGGTCATTTTTGAAACACCCTGTAAATTAATTCTACTATCATTCCCATTATTTAATTACAAGCCGGTACCGTATCAAGTCATATAACCTACAGTCCTCATAAATACCCAAAGAAGCGGTAAACACGTGAAGAAAACGAGTCAAAACAAACAAACAAACAAAAACAAAAAAACAAAGTCTTAGCAATTTCTCAGCCTGAATCAAGGAAAAGTTAATCAGAAAATACATGAACATCGTGAATGATTAATGAAATCATACTGCACACAGGCATTGCCTGCACTCATCCCAACCACGTGATACCTTCTCACCACACATCAAACTCAGCAACCAATGCCATCATACCTTCAACCTGTGTACTGCACACCACAAAACACCCCAGTGAGTGTACTAAAACGTCGAACCCCAGCATTCACAATGAGCAAACAAAGTCGTCATTGGCCCGTTCACGTGTAAACGCAAAAGTAACCTCCTGAGCGCCTCATGGGCTAACCGCAAATATACCTAATTCGTTTATAGCCGACATTAGGTACAGAATCGAATCTATGCAGTAACCCGACGATAATTAATAGGCGTTAATGACTGAATTATAAGACAGCAAAACTGCATATTTTAAGTTGCAATTTAACAGGCAACCTTCAAACTGCACAAGAAAATCTATAATTTCGTTAGTAGATATGAAACCTCTAGCCTGGTAAATATCCCGTCCGACGAAATAGGCCTGAGCTGTTTTCATGACTTGGCATTTCCACTTTATTTCATCTCTGTGGCTGGATGCCCCTATTATCACCACAGTCGTCAATTACCCTAAGAGTATATTTAATTGTTCCATTACCACGCAACAAGAGTGCGCGGAGTTGAGCAGTCTGTCTAAATTCGCTAGCCTCGCAATCCGAACCGTCTGCAAGTATAAATTCGTGGGTGAAAGCGCATGCAAATGTTACACGAAAGCTGACAATGGACGCTTGAACGTTCAAGTGAAAGTGAACTTTCAAACGGAGAAGATGTCTGTAACTGTGCATTTCTCAGTTTTCGCGGCCTGCTGACAAAGTGATTTCGAGGAGAATGAAGATATAATACGGCAACCTGGTGCCAAGAGGACTTGAGTATTTTAATTAAACAACAATTATCAAATCCATGTCTTTCTGACATAAGGAGTAAAGGGTATCACAACAGGAACAAGCATGATACAGTGTTAAACGAAAAGCGTTGTTCGTTAAAAGAGTGTATGGTGCAAGCAAGAGCGGAGGAAATTAGAAGGAAAATCTATACGTTCACAGTACTCCAGAAAAAGACATCCTTCGAGACTCCAAAGAGATCGATTCACCAGTGGCGTGGAATCTTAGCTAGCAACTTCTCAGAAGAATTTGTTACTTTTCTTATCACAGCATCCTTTTTCGTTAATTTCTGTTGCACAATGTCCAGTAGGAGTCGAAAGTTATCCTTGCCCATCCTCATTTAATTTCGAAACGAGCATTTGTTCTCTAAAATAAGTTTTTTTTTAATCAAACTCCCCCTATCCTCCAGTCTGTTTATCTAATTTTTCACTCCTACAGCATACAACGCAGCAGAAGCAGAGAAAGCACGAATCAGTGATTTTATTTCAGCGCTCGACGCCAAGACAGCTTGCTCACTGTGCTACATTAAGGCTTACTGATGTGCCTTTTATGGCGTGTCTGACTACAGGCGATTTTTGCTCTTCGTTTTAAGGTCTGCTTTGTTGTGTCTATTTACGCGTTACTTTTAGCGTACTATAAGACTGTCCGTAGTTTCACAGACTCTTGTAACTCATCAACTGCCTTGCCGCAGTGGATACACCGGTTCCCGTGAGATCACCGAAGTTAAGCGCTGTCGGGCATTGCCGGCACTTGGATTGGATACCATACAGGCCGCCATGCGCTGTTGCCATTTTTAGGGGTGCACTCAGCCTCGTGATGCCAATTGAGGAGCTACTCGACCCAATAGTAGGCGCTTCGGTCAAGAATACCATGATAACGACCGGGAGAGCGGTGTGCTGACCCCACGCCCCTCCTATCTGCATCCTCCACTGAGGATGACACGGCGGTCGGATGGTACCGGTAGGCCACTCGTGGGGTGAACACGGAGTGCTGTAACTCATTACCCCGCTCCTGCTTCTCTTTGTTGCACGGAAACGAAGTCATGTATGATCCCACTAAAGTTGCCAATAGAAGACGAAAAACATTCGCTCCCACATGTGCTTTCAAGCGGGGGACACTGTCTGCAGTTGTACACTTTACAGCTCCCACAGCACATAAAGTGATTTGGAGGACAAAGGAGGCGGGACATGGAAACTTGGCCAGAAGAACACGTGATGTTTTAATTCAACAGTCTGACATCAGAAATAGAAATTAGCGCAAGAGAAGTAAATGTGATACAGCATTTCACGAAATATGCTGTATGTTAGAGTGTACGTTGCAACAATTGTAGAGGAAATTAAAAATAAAATATAGTCTATCCATTAACAGTGAAGCTACTGCCAAGGAACATATGCCACTAAGGTCCAAAGAAAACCGGTGTCAGCAGTGACACTCTTTGCTTACCAAGAATGTGATTTTTGGTGGACTTCGTTTGCTAGACTCGTGATTGAACAAGTACGAAATAACGTATCTAATATTTCCGAATAATCACTATCGATTATCTACAGTGGAAAATAGCTATTTATTTACATTTAATAAAATGTGGTATTTTTATTAAGTACAATGATAGATCATTAAAAGAAATTAGAATACATGTCAAGCTTCCTCTCTCGTCTCGTCCGGTCTTCAATTTTTTTCACCTATATCGATCATTTTCTTTTCATATCGTTCATTGTCACTGCATGCAACGCAGGAGCCACTAAGAAATCAGATTTTCTTCCTGATTTCCTCTTAGCCCTCGACGTCCTCCAGCTTCCAATCTGCATGTGCAGTAGTGATAAGCGTTTTGTGGACCGTCTAACCACGTGCGACTTACTCCGTCCGATTTAGCAGACAAGTGAAGCTCACGAAGCGTTTACCTTACGCCCGACGATGGAATTTGGTTGCAGTAACATTTATTGGTCGTCATTGGTAGCTACACTGCAGATCACACTTAAACGACCTGTTTTTCTAAACCCCATAATTCACTATCATTGCGACCCATAAGTTTGAATTTTGACTCACAGGTGCATTCAAATGTCCCCTCTAATGGTGCAAAAGCTTGGCGCCCTGCGATGTCATCCTCAGGCTCGGCGAAGCTTCAAACAGTAAGGTGTCGACAAAGGCGAAAAAAAAGCCAGAGCTCAGAAGTTCATGCGAGGTGATGATGTCACATTGGCTCCAAATTTCACGACAATTCAGCCCAATGCCCCAGTGGACGTGTCCCATGATGGGAAGGTCCACACCTTCTGTTACCCATATTTTTGCCATTCTTTGGACGCCTCTGCGATGCATGTCACAACTGCGCGACGCCCAACGTTGAAATAAAGATTTTTTTTTTTTTTTACATGGCTGTGGAGAGTATTTTAGACACTGTCATACCCCCTCACCCGCCTTTGTTGGGCACTTTAGAAATGTACCTGAATAAAGATTACCAGAGACTAAATGCTAAGTGCTTGCATACTGGCAACACTTCGACACCTTCTGGTTCTGGACAGAATTATAGCAGGCAAAATAGCAGCACTTTAGCGGTGCAATAGCAGCAGTGTAGTCTGCCTGCAGGCGCCTGGGACTCTCCTCACATGCTCCATCACTACAGGTGTACTTTTAAAGTGCTCAACAAAAGCTGGTAGGTGGCACTGGCGGTGTTACTGTAATGGGTGATCTTAGAAAGAATCTTCGCCGTTTTATTCACACTTGTGTCAATGTCGAACCCTTCTGTAATTACTCCACAGGAGGGTACAAAACAGGAGTACTGAAAAAGCATTAGCATCCTTTGCTGCTTCGGATCATATTCAAAGTTCGTCAAATTGTTTTTAATGGACCCTAGAGGTTCTAACCTGTACACCAGAGCAAAAATTGCTTTCGCACTGCGCTTCAAAGGTGTGCAGTCATGCTGAATGTGGTTGCTGGTCCACGATGCCCTCAGAGAAGTGTGGACTCAAACGACAGGTGTCAACAGTGTGAAGAACATCGCCCTGTTGCCCATTCCACTGCGAACTGTCGTTTTCGACCGCTAAATATGTGGGATTTAACGTTCAAAATAAAGGGATGGTTTCATTGACATCCTTTATGCCAGAACCTAAGACCTTTCCTTGGCGATTCTGAGTGGCAGTGTGTCTGAAACGCTTTCCATGCGTGGAGTCGTGGTTGTGACCTCCGTCGTGGAGGCGTGAAAATAACTGGTGAAATTTAGGTAAGAGGGGTGTGACGATTCAGCTTTTAACCTGCCCATGTTCGCCTGTGATCCAGGCAGGCAAGCTGCCACATGTAACTGGCAGAACGGGCACGTTGCTTTACTTGCATCCAAGCCAGGTAGTGCCCAACACAAACAGGCTAGAGGAGTCTTGCTTGCCTGTCTGCCTTCCCACTATGCTACGCTACGTAGGCGTGTACCCTTTCATTGTAGTGTTAAGAGTAGGGCTCGGGAGTTGATGAAATTCTTTTTTACTTGAGTATCAAAAGACGAGTCTCGATGAAGTAAATATTAATTCAGGTCACTGTAGGCCAGAAAATGTTGGATTTTATTTTTAGCGTATTTCATACTTTTTTGTTAATTTCAGTAAGAACGGTTACTCTGCAACTTCGCCCTCTTTCGACTACTACTGGCTATTCTCTATTCGAGCTATCATCAGGTCACCTCTGAAATGAAATGTCGTGTGACGAGGGCCTCCCGTCGGGTAGACCATTCGTCTGGTGCAAGTCTTTCGATTTGACGCCACTTCGGCGACTTGCGCGTCGATGGGGATGAAATGATGATGATTAGGACAACACAACACCCAGTCCCTGAGCGGAGAAAATCTCCGACCCAGCCGGGAATCGAACCCGGGCCCTTTGGATTGACAGTCTGTCGCGCTGACCACTCAGCTACTGGGGCCGGACAGGTCACCTCTGAAACACGTTTTCTGTAGTAGATGGAACTATCTCTGAAAATCTAGATCTTTTACAACAAAAAAGCTGATGATATCCGTTACACTCCAACAGAAACTGAAGTAAAGTTTGGCAAGTCTATTTTTTTGTAAATTAGTGCGTTTCAGTCAAATTTTAACCCAGTTTGACAAATTTTAATTCCTTTTTTTAGGATACATGTGGAAGGTTCGCTGAATTCATTCTAAGTGGCTAAAATTGTTCATCCCAAATTCCTCCTAATTCGCTGTACGAAATGTGAAGTTCGTTTTTCACATTACGTTAATCTAAAAAGTACATGTCTGAAACTTGAAGCTTTTCTTTCATACTAAGCTTTCTTCGCACTATGTTACATACTACGATAATGTGGTTTTTAGTACCCAATGAACTGTATTTTTTTCCTAATTTGATCAATGTTTGTCCTAAACTTAGAAAGCTTACATACTGCCAAATGGTTTCAAGTCCTTGGCACACATTCTCACTCATTTGTCAGCCACTAAGTTTTGTCCTTGTTCAAAACATTTACGGAGTGCTGGTCAAATAGGTTCCTGAAAGAGTGTTTAGTAACTTTTCACACAATTTTGCATAGCGTGACACCGATTATGTAAAGCTGCCTCCTAAACACACGAAAACGTTCCTCTTTCTGGACTTGGTCGTGACAGGCATATAATTCAAGGGGCAGTAATATCATCCCAACTTCTAATTTCACCTAGGAATTTTCGGTTTCCAGAGTTGATAACAAATGTTTAGGTGCGCGGACATGCGTGATGCGTGACCTCTGTCCATTGGATTGCTGAGATATTCTGTTGTGTGGAGTAAGTGCAGTTTATGTATATGAAGGAATTCGTTTTTTTTATGCTGAGGTGAGTTAGTGTAGTATTAAAATTAAAAGCTTACAGTTCCTCCTTTGAGCACTGATTTGTGTTCAAGTATTTGGCTGTATTTCATTTGGGGTGTGTTTTAGTTTCTGGTGTGAAATCATTATACTCAAGCGGCCAATACAATAAATCTGGGGATGTTCGTTATTTCGTCCCCCGTGCAGTTCTCATTTTCGTCCTATGGATGATATTTGTAACTTTTATTAAACACTAATTTTATTTAATAGTTATATTTGGAAAATACAAAGGGAGAGAAATGAATTAAATGCTTAGTTTCATGCTGTTTACCTACACAGACATACAAATTCATATGGTCAACATAGCCATTTACTCGTTGGCGTGCATGAAATGTCTTTTCGTAGAGTTATCTCCCGTAGTAAAAATGGATATGCCGTGTGGCTAGGGCCTCCCGCCGGTTAGACCGTTCGCCTGGTACAAGTCTTTCGAGTTGACGCCACTTCGGCGACATGCGTGTCGTTGGGGATGAGATGATGATGATGACATCACAACACCCAGTCCCTGAGCGCAGAAAATCTCCGACCCCCCGGGAATCGAACCTGGGCCGTTAGGTATGATATTCCGTCACGCTGACAACTGAGCTACGAAGGGCGGATTCCGGCTGTAATGGCATTGCCAGTTAGTGTTGACCGAATGGTGTAACAGGTTTGTTCTCTTCTGTTATCTCTCTTCCTATTCTCCTGCAATTGTCTATGCTTTCCAAAAGTAAGCGTTGCTTGGTGAACAATTTGTCGCCATCTGGATCAATCTAGCGCTGCAGTTTCCCATATGGTCATATGATACATATCTGCAGAAGTCTGAAAAACTTCAAAATATTATCCATTCTTGACATTCAAGTGATTCATACTAGTAAAACTGCTTGGCAATGTTAGAAACGAAAAATGCATTTAAGTTCATTGTACTTGACAGAAATTTTGTAGGTAAGGAAATTAAAAACACTTTTTTTGTAATGCTACTTCTACACTGTTAACATTTATGTAAAATACTGGCTTTAGCATGTTAGAACAATCTACTTGTAATTATCCTTCAAGTTGAGCATATTCAGGAACATCATAACAATTTGTAGCCTTTTCCGTAACCTTTCGGGACTTATATAGGTCCTAATGTAGTAAGGTGACGAAATCTGGGCCCCCACCTTACTCCCCAATTTTTAATTTCTCCTCAATTTACTTTAAGTTTCAAATGGTTCAAATGGCTCTGAGCACTAAGGGACTTAACATCTGTGGTCATCAGTCCCCTAGAACTTAGAACTACTTAAACCTAACTAACCTAAGGACATCACACACATCCATGCCGAGGCAGGATTCGAACCTGCGACCGTAGCAGTCGCACGGTTCCGGACTGCGCGCCTAGAACCACGAGACCACCGTAGCCGGCGGGACTGATGACCTCAGATGTTAAGTCCCATAGTGCTTAGAGCCATTTGAACCATTTTGAACTCACAAGTCATCAAGTACGAATGGCGTTCAATAAGAAATGCAACACGTTGTTTTCTTGGTCAGAGTAGGTTGAAAAACTGCGAAATTTGTTGCGGGACTTGGTGAAATATTCCCGCTTCGATCCCTATAGTTTCAATAGTTTTATGAATTTACAACAGATGGCTGCTCTATCGTAGCCTTCAACTGACGTCTGTAACGGAGGTCGGTCCAAAGCAGACAACTCTCATTGAGTTTCTTTTTGCGGAAATTCAGAGCATAGCAGATATTCATAGGTACTTGCAGAATGTCTATGTAGATATGGCAGTGAACAAAAGCACAGTGAATTGTTGGGCGATACATATGTCATCAATGCAACAAGGTCGCGCAAACCTGTCAGATCTACCAAGTACCGGCCGGTAGTACACAGATGTGACTCCAGCAATGTTGGAACGTGTGGACACTCTCCTTCGTGCTGATCAACACCTCACAGTTAAACACCTCGCTGCTCAGTCAGACGTCTCTGCTCGTAATGCTGCGCACTCGATAGAAGATCAGAAAACTTCATTACACCATTCTTCCTCTTCCCCCCTTTAGCCTGGATCTCACGTCTTCCGAATTCCATCTGGTTAGGGCAATGAATGATGCACCCCACGGGAAGGAGTACATGGATGATGGGGAGGTTATTGGCGCAGCAAGACGTTGGCTTCGACGCTGACTAGTAGACTGGCACCATACAGGCATACAGGTCCTCCCAATAAAGTGACATAAGGAGCTTATGTTGAAAAGTAGGATTTTGTAACCAAAGGAATGGGGAATAATATTGTGTGTTGGACTCCTGAATAAAACCAAATTTACTGAATGCCCCTCGTAATATAGACCAGAGTATTTGTACCTACGCTTAACAAATTCCATTTCGTTTTACCTAAGAATTTGTTACAGATATTTTGGTGAGTTCTACCTCTCTTAGTTTTTACGATGTGCACTTTATGTATTTTACCAATGTTTCATCACTGAGTGCCTATTTGTTCCGTTTTTATGATGAACGTTTTACGTAATTGTTCCAATGAGAGATTGCAGGGCACTCTCACTTCTGATTTGGTGTAAGGAATAGGATCTACGGCGATTTGACTTCATACATTGTGAGAAAATGGTGGGAAGTAGTTCATGGTCTTTTTGTGTGCTCTGGGAAAAGAAATACGGTAAGCTTTACCTGCATTCAGTGGAACAGGGTGCCGACTTAAACCTAACTAACCTAAGGACAACACACAACACCCAGTCATCACGAGGCAGAGAAAATCCCTGACCCCACCGGGAATTGAACCCGGGAAGCCGGGCGCGGGAAGCGAGAACGCTACCGCACGACCACAAGATGCGGGCAAAAAAAAAAAAATGGTTCAAATGGACCGAGCACTATGGGACTTAACATCTGAGGTCATCAGTCCCCTAGAAGTTAGAACTACTTAAACCTAACTAATCTATGACATCACACACATCCATGCCCGAGGCAGGATTCGAACCTGTGACCGTAGCAGCAGCGCGGTTCCAGACTGTAGCGCCTAGAAACGCTCGGCCGAAATGTTCGGATACAGCATTGGTAGCACACTGCTTGACACTGTGACGTCGTTTAAATATCTGGCCGTAAAGTTGAAAAGCGATGTGAAGTTGAATGAGCATGTGAGGATTGTGGTAGGGAAGGCGAAACGTCGACTTCTGTTTATTGGAAGTATTTTAGGGAAGTGTGGTTCATCCGTAAAGCAGACAGCATATAGGACACTAGTGCGACCTTTTCTTGAGTACTGCTCGAGTGTTTGGGATCTGCTCGAGGTCGGAAGCAGTCCGAGGCGGACTGCTACATTTGTTACTGGTATTTTCCAACAACACTCAAGGGTTACGGAAATGCTCCGTGAACTCAAATGAAAATCACTGGGAGGGAGGTGGAGGTGGTCGGTGGTGGGGGCGTAGGGGGAGGGGGGGGGGAAAGACGTTCTTCTGAAGAAAATAAAACTGGCGTTTGAAGATGATGCACAACGATCTTAACGGCACAAACATATGTTCCGCGTAGGGATCACGAGGATAAGATACGAGAAATAGGACTCTTATGGAGTCATACGGACAGTCGTTTTCTCTTCGCTCTGTCTCTGAGTGTAACAGGAAAGACTAGTTGTGGTACAGAATACCCTCCACCACCCACCTAACGGTGGCTTGCGGAGTATGTATGTAGATGTAAATGCACCAGATTTGAGTGTTAGTGTAGGGATTCTGTGAGTAGGTATCTGTGACATGAAACCTGACAGTTTCTGTGTAGACAGTGAGCCGATGAGGCGATGCTATTGTGATAACAAAGCACACAGGAAGAGCTCGCGTTGGCGGCAGAGTCTCCCGATAGCCTCCCCCGCGCCCCACGCACAGTGTGTGTCCACCCCGCCCCCTGCCGGCCCGGTGGCACCTGTGGGCCGCGTGTGGGCCACGCCGTAGCGAGCCACAAATGAAGCCAAATTGGCAGAAAATTGCGGTCCCCGAGCCGCGTCGGCTGGCCCGTCCTCGCGGCCGCTTATTAAAATGTAAATACGGCCTGCGCGTGGGCGTCAGCTGCGGCGACAATCGCCGCGTCCGCGCATTGTGCGGGGGTGGCAGGCGGCAGGGGGCGGGGTGGAAGCGGGGGCGGAGCACGGCCCCAGGCCGGGCAGGGATGGCCGTGTCTGCTCTGGCCGTTCCCCTCCACTTAGCCGGCACCAACACCGCGGCCGGCAGCAGCTGACACACAGCGCAAAAACTGCGTAACCTGTCTCACTGCGACAGCACAGCGTGCGAAATAAACCCTGACTCTCTGTGTCCCGTGAATCAGGTCACTGTGTCATTCGAACATTAATAAATTACATTTTATCGCGTAATAAACGTTGGATTATGATGTCGAATACACTACCTGAGAAGAAGCGTCCGGATACATACCAGTAGAGTTGAATCCGTTATAAAGGCGAAGGTTCCACAAATGCCATATTAACGAGGTGTCCTATGTGTGTGGAGCTATTGCAGCCGGTTCTTTCTCCAGAGTCGAAACCAGAGAATGTAGTGACGGACGCCGTTGAGGTCTGGAGCGCAGTCGGCGTTCTAACTCACACCAAACGTGTTCCACTACGTTCTGGTCCGGACTCTGGACAGACCAGAACATTTCATGATTGTTATTGTCACAGACCGTTCCCTCGCAAATGCTGCTCTACGGTGATGCGACAAAAGTCATGGGATAGCAATATGTACGTATGCAAATGGCGATAGTATGCCTTACCCAAGTTATAAAAGATCAGTCATTTGTACTCGGGTGATTCATACGAAAAATTTCCGATGCGAATACGGTCGCACGACGGGAAATGGGAATTAACAGACTTTGGAAGCGGAATGCTACTTGGAGCTAGATGCTTGGGACTTCCATTTTAGACGCCGTTGGAGAATTCAATATTCCGGGGTCCAAAGTGTCAAGAGTGTACCGAGAGTTTTAGGCATTTCTTCTCACCGCGGACAAGGCAATGCCCGACGGCCTTCAGTTAACGACCAAGAGGAGCGGAGTTTATGTAGAGCTCTCAGTGCTAACATACAAGCAACAGTGCGTGAAATAACCACAGAAATCAATGTGCGACGTACGACGAACCTATATGTTTGGATGCTACAGCAAGAGACAACCGATATGGGTGCCTTTTCCAGCAGTACGACATCTCCTGCAAAGCATCTCCTGGGCTCGTGACCATAAACATTGGACCCTTTACGACTGGAAAACTGTCGTCTGGGCATATGAGTCCCGATTTAAGTTGGTACGAGCTGATGATTGGTTTCGAGTGCCCCACGAAGCCATGGACCCAGGTTTTCAACAAGGTACTGTGCACGCTGGTCGTGGCACCATAATGGTGTGGGCTGCGTTTACATAGCTTGGACTGGGTCCTCTGGTCCAGCTGAACCGATCATTTATTGAAAATGATTATGATCGGATACTTGGAGATAATTTGCAGCCATTCACAGATTCATGTTCCCAAATAACGACGGAATTTGTATGGATGAGAATTTTCCATGTCACCGGGTGAGTGTTGTTCGTGATTGGTTTGAGGAACATTCTGCATAGTTCGAGCTGATGATTTGGGCACTCATATCGCCTGACATGAATGCCATCGAACATTTATGTGACATAATCGAGAGACCAGGTAGTGTACAAAACCCTGTACCGGCAACATTTTGGCTATTATGGACGTGTGTAGAGGCAGCATGGCTTATTATTTGTGCATGTGTCATGCTGATACAACCGGCCATTGTCTACGATCTCTTCCCCTACTGCTCACCGTACACAATGTTGAAAATGTGTTCATATCCTTCATCAGTTGGCCTTTTCTTAAGGGCAGCAAAGGGACCTCACCGTAACCATGAAAAACACTCCCTTACCATAACACGATCTTTTCCACAGTTCACTGATGGAGCTACATATGACAGCAAGTAACGTCCTTCAGGCATTCACCAACTCAAACCCGTCCATCGGATTGCCACAGGTTATAACATGATTCATCCATTCAGATCACTCGTTAAACGTTTGGCTGTTCGACTGTTGTGCGCCACTAACTGCGTGCGTACAGTTACTGTACTAGCTGGACTGCAAAAATGTTCAAATGTGTGTGAATTCCCAAGGGACAAAACTGCTGAGCTCATCGGTCCCTAGACTTACACACTACTTAAACTAACTTAAATTAACTTGTGCTAAGAACAATACACACACCCATGCCCGGGGGAGGACTCGAACTTCTGACGGTAAGGGCCGCGCAATCCGTGACATGGCGACTCAAACCGCGCGGCCATTCCGCGCGGTGCTGGACTACAGGCAGCACTCAGAAACTCAGGTGCGATTTCTTCCGCTAATACACACATTGAAATTTTGAAGGCAGGAGGCATAATAACAATATACAGTGTGCTAAAGGTTACCTACAACCTGTGCATAAACCAGACTACAGTTAGAAAATTTGGACACGGGAAGAAAGCAATGGTGAGAGAGATATGTAGCCTATCCAAAATGTTATTCAGTCCGTGCACTGAACAATCTATTATTCGCAAAACGTCCATACTCTGCTGCCTAGATTACTTCGTAGGCATCCAATTTGATCTGAAATTTGACTGGAAATCTAGAAATATGGAATTAATTTCAGATTCCCTGTCGATAGCACTCATGAAGAGCCTGCAACAATTTCTGAATCTGTGATGATTGATAGCCATTACACAGTTTTATTTGAGCTATGTCTTGGTGTGGGAAGATTTCATACTTTCCTAAATCCAACGATAGTAAACCGTGTTGGGCCGATGGACCGTGAGCCTCAGATCTGCGGGAGGTAATTTGCAAGAAAAGTTCGCGTGTCTACATACACACATCACACGTAATGGATGTTGTATGACTGATGTAGATGTTCGACTGCACCACACGATGCTGCCATACAGCATCTCCAACGTTGCTAAACTGCGCTGATGGACGGCGTGCTAAACAACATTCCACAAGATAGGAACACAATTCCGTATATTCTAAATGTACTTCACCCAAAGTACTTAGATACAGGAAAGGACAAACAGCTAAGCTTTCTAGATGTGCTAGTCACAAGGATTGGTGAAAACCTGGGACACAGCGTGTATCGAAACCTGACACACACGGAGCGATACCTGCACAAACTGTCAACTCACGACCCAAGCCAGAAAAGAAACATGATTAATACGCTCGTAACGCGAACAGGACGAATATGTAAGCCGCAGAGCCTGACGCGAGATGCAACACCTGGAAAGCGTTCGGAGGAGCAATGGGTACTCCGCCAATTATATAAGAAGTCTAACAGAGTCATACACTCGGTGAAGAGACACAACGGAAAAAGAAATGTCGGATACGGCCATTTTTCCATACAGTCCCAGAGTTACGGAGAGAATCAGCTGCATATTGCGCAAACGCGGTGTAAAAAGTATTTATAAACCGACAAAGGAGATCAAAGAGTGTCCTAGATCGGCAGATGATAAAAGAGAACCATTTGCAATGTCGGGAATATTCCACATACCATGCATATGCGGAATCATCAATGATCTATCAGCACCAGTATCGCAGAACATAAGAGACATTGCAGGTTGGGAAAGACGGAGAAATCGGCCGTAGTAGAGCACGTAGTATGTGAAGCCGACCACATTGTAAAATTCGCCGGCACGGAAGTTTTTTCTTTAGGGAAGAGCTATAACACTCGCTTGGTCAGAGAAGCTATAGAAACTCATAAACATGAGAACAGCTTCAACAAGTAAGAATAAAGCCTCAAGGTGAACGGATAGTGGGTTCCGGTGCTGCGGCAAACGACCGTTGCAGGTAGCAAAAGGGGAACCGCACCGCAAATGACAACGGAAAAGCCCCTGGACATTGACGCGCCAGCTACATGTAATTTGAGACCCCGTTCTCGACGCCAGTCCACAACCAGCTATGGAGGGTGGGGATGAAGCGGTGACAATGCCAGCCACTTGTGCTGGCGAAACGTCAGAAAAATCATCAAACAAACATCGCCCGTAGAATCCGACACAGAGCCCAACAGGCAGTTTCTCAACAAGTAGCCACGAATGCCTTAACAATTTTATACGCAGTTACACATTACACTCCTATATACATATTGATTTACGAGTGACCATGACAGACTATTGGTAGATCATTATTGTAATTATAACATACTTCGAAACTTTGTCAAGATCTGCGTAAATATTTGTTCAGCTTTGCACGTTAGTTCTTCATTATAGTTAACTGCATCATCTGTGAAAAGTCAGAAGCCACTATTAACATTGCCCTCCCGGTCATTAATATACAACATGATCAGCAAGGATCCCAACGCACTTCCCTGGAGCACAATCAAGTTTAATTCTGCATTCGTCGATAACTCTCCAACCAAGAAAACATGCTGCATGCTTCTACCAAGAAATCCTCAATCTAGCTACGAATTTCTATTGATACTCCATGTGATATTACTTTCGTTGATAAGTATTGGATGATACCGCATCAAATGCGTTTCAAAAGTCATGAAATCCTACCTCTACCTCACTGCCTTAATTCTTGGCTCTCAGTACGTCGCCTGACAAACGAAAGCTGGGTTTCGTATAACCGATGTTGTCTGAAATCACGCTAGTTGGCATGTCGGAGTTCATTCTGTTTGAGGCACTTCATTACTACACTATTGCCACACCACGAAGACGACGTGCTACAGACTCGAAATTTAACCAACAGGAAGAAGATGCTGTGATATGCAAATGATTTGCTTTTCAGAGCATTCGCACAACGTTGGTGCCGGTGGCGACACCTACAAAGTGCTGACATGAGGGAAGTTTCCAGCCGATTTCTCGTACACAAACAGCAGTTGACCGGCGTTGCCAGGTGAAACGTTGTTGTGATGCCTCGTGTAAGCAGGAGAAATGCGTACCACCAAATGGCTCTGAGCACTATGCGACTTAACTTCTGAGGTCATCAGCCGCCTACAACTTAGGACTAATTAAACCTAACAAACCTAAGTACATCACACACATTCATGCCCGAGGCAGGATTCGAACCTGGGACCGTAGCAGTCGCGCGGTTCCAGACAGTAGCGCCTAGTACCGCACGGCCACTCCGGCCGTCGCGTACCATCACGTTTCCGACTTTGGTAAAGGTCGGATTGTAGCCTATCGCGATTGCGGTTTATCGAATCGCGACATTGCTTCTCGCAGTGGTCGAGATCCAATGACTGTTGGTAGAATATGGAATCGGTGGGTTCAGGAGAGTAATACGGAAAGCCGTGCGGGATCCCAACGGCCTCGTATCACTAGCAGTCGAGATGACAGGCATCATATCCGCATGGCTGTAACGGATCGTGCAGCCACGTCTCGATCTCTAAGTCAACAGATGGGGACGTTTGCAAGATAACAACCATCTGCACGAACAGTTCGATGACGTTTGCAGCAGCATGGAGTATCAGCTCCGAGACCATGGCTGCGGTTACCCTTGACGCTGCATCACAGACAGGACCGCCCCCGGTAGCTGAGTGGTCAGCGCGACAGACTGTCAATCCTAAGGGCCAGCTGGGATTAGACCGTCGTGAGACAGTTAGTTTTACCCTACTGATGACTGTATCGTTGCGATAGTAATCCTGCTCAGTACGAGAGGAACCGCAGGTTCGGACATTTGGTTCACGCACTCGGCCGAGCGGCCGGTGGTGCGAAGCTACCATCCGTGGGATTAAGCCTGAACGCCTCTAAGGCCGAATCCCGTCTAGCCATTGTGGCAACGATATCGCTAAGGAGTCCCGAGGGTCGAAAGGCTCGAAAATACGTGACTTTACTAGGCGCGGTCGACCTACGTGGCGCCGCGCCGTACGGGTCCAACTTGTTTGCCGGACGGGGCACTCGGGCGGTGCTGTCTGGGATCTGTTCCCGGCACCGCCCTGCCCCTACCGGTCGACCATGGGTGTCTATATTTCGATGTCGGGACTCGGAATCGTCTGTAGACGACTTAGGTACCGGGCGGGGTGTTGTACTCGGTAGAGCAGTTGCCACGCTGCGATCTGTTGAGACTCAGCCCTAGCTTGGGGGATTCGTAAGATTAAAAAAAAAAGAAGAAGAAGAAAAAAGAGCAGTGCGGCTCTCGCAGCCGAGCGAAGCGGACGTGCGGTGTGTGCTCTCCGCTGGCAGAGAGGGCCCGCGCACCTTGTTTACTTTCTTCGGCCGACACTAACGTGACGCCGTAGCGCTCCAAGACCATGGCAAACCAATACAGAAGATTGTCGGCATTCACTTTTCGATCGTCAGTAGCACGGTCTATGTAAAGCTCATAAACAAAACTACTTGCGACAAGGTGCTTCGACAGATGAAACAAGAACTCCGCTTCTGCCACGCAGATGGCAATGTTGGCAACGTCGAGGTCGGCCATGCCGCAATGGGACTGCGGGCTATACGCATCTTCGAACTTCCATTTGAACTTCCGGCGGCAGAAGTTGTAGCGGCGCTCCGCCCCTACGGCACGGTACACGAACATGTGGCTGAAAAATGGACCCAGTTTAAGACGTATCCAGTACTCAATGGAGTACGCCAAGTGCGCATAGATCTCCAACGACACGTGCCATCCTATCTACAGATAGGTGGATGCCGGGCCATAGTTATTTATGACGGCCAACCGAAGACGTGCTCCGGATGCGGTAAGGAAGGTCACCTTCGTTCCGAGTGCCTCCAGCGTCGGATCACACAACTCCCACCGAAGGACGTTGCACCACCAGCGGCGAAGACTATTCTACCCGTTACTTACGCGGCGGCGCTCACGACGTTCTCCACACAACAGACACGGCCGACCGCTTCAGCGGTACAAGAATCACTTTCCACGGACAAAGACCTGGATGATCCGCCGACCTGGCCAGTGGTGGAAAATAGTACTACGACTCTGGAGCTACCGAACGCGACAGACATTGACGCCAGTAAGATGGCAATTGATTCCCTTATTGTACCGACCGAAGCGTTTGTTCCGGCGGAGCATGAGTCAGTGCCGTCTTCTGACAATGAAGGCCACGTACGGAAACAGCGATCACCAAACGCCGAAAGCGGCGGCGTCGGACCGTGTCGGAACACAGCGATTCGCATTCGGCCGGGGAAGAACGACTGACCACTCAAGAAGCCAGCCGCGAAGCTGAAGCTGTTTCCACTGACTCCAACCTTGCAGAACAGACAGAAAAACATGCAGCTTTCGACCATCAGCCCATTGACAGAAACAGTGAGCAGCGGGAAGGTACCAGTGCAGGCATCGAAGTCGCCCGGTCCCTTACTATCAAACATTCCGAGGCAATGGACCATGAACAGACATCCGAGCCCGCTTCTTGGGCCGAGGACGTCGAGACACAAGATCCCGAGCCGCGGCCAGCTGAGGCGCCGCCGGATCACGCAGCGTAAGCAGCACAAGGAGGACCGCGTTCGGCGGGGGGTGACATCACTTCCGAAGTTCGCTTCTCTCCACCTTCACAATGGATAACCCCGCCCAAACAACACGTTGCCCGGCTTACCGCCTGGCGACAATGAATATCAACATGATCAGTTCTCCTGTCAAGATCCAACTTTTGAAAGAAACCGTACGAGCCATGGGGGTTGACTTTGCTTTCCTACAAGAAGTGAAAACGACTGCACTCCCGCACTTTTACGGGTACACCACACATGTGACGCCCGGTAGCCCTGCAGATACCGGAGTGGCAATATTAGTGGGTGAAGGTATTGAAGTTACCGACATCACGTTTCTTTCCTCCGCGCGAGGAATAGCATTTACGGCACTCAACACCCGTTTCATTAATGTTTACGCGCCGTCGGGTACCACAAGACGTCACGACCGCGCCAGATTCTACTTCACAGATGTCGCTCCCCCTTTCCTAGGACGATACGACCACAGCGTCTTCGTCGGCGATTTTAATTGCGTACTTCACCCCAAGGACCAAATCCCACATTACATGCCTTGTCCGGAACTGGGTGCGATGATCCAAGAACTTCACTTGTGCGACACGTGGGAAAAAGTCCACGGTAACCGCTCTGGCCACTCTCATCTTACCAGTCATTCGGCCAGCCGACTCGACCGCATATATGTGTCACAAGATCTCACACAAGGTGTAGTGGACGCCGAACTATGGCCTCAAGTCTATTCTGATCACAGTGCCTATATCTGCACTATACACCTACGCCCCCAACAAGTCTGGCGCAGCAATGGCTTTTGGAAGCTCAACATAACTCATCTCCAGGACCTGGATTGCCGTCGGCAAGTTGCAGCAACGTGGACTGACTGTGAACGCCGCCACCCTCGATACACCTCGACCCTGGAGTGGTGGCTCCTCTGTGCCAAACCAGCAATCCGTAGGACACTTATGCAATATGGCAAGGACGTGACTGCGTGGCATCGACAGACCCTCGATTTTTACTACGCGGCACTCAGGGACCTCGACGCCTTACCCCCTTCCCCGGAGAGACAACATGATCAAAGCAGAATCAAGGCTCACATACTATCATTGACGAAGCGCCGACTAGAAGGTGCAGTCGTCCGCTCGCGACGGCACGACCGAACGTTTGCGGAGGAACCCACTATGCACCACGTTGTGGCGGATAAGCGCCGACAACGCCAACATTTAATCACACAACTCAGAAGACACGACGGTCGCCTATGTACGACCCAAGCAACCATAGTAAAGGCGGTGGAGGATCATTTTCGTCATCTTTACAAGGAAAGAATCGTCGATGACGAGGCCACTACTGAAGTGTTACAGCAGGTAACACGTACTATCGACGAGGCTACCGTGAATGCACTAACAGAGGAAATCTCACTCGAAGAAGTCGAAGACGCCGTGGGCAAAGGTGCGGCCAATAAGTCTCCTGGGCCTGATGGATTGCCCATCGAATTCTACCGGACTTTCCGTGACATCATGATGCCTCGCTGGGTTATAATGTTCCGCGAACTTATGTCTCCAGACTGTGTTGTGCCGCCAGCGTTTGTAGAAGGTCTTCTCATACCGGTACACAAGCCAGGTGGAAGGCTATCGATTAACGACTATCGGCCGCTTACAATGCTGAACGCCGATTACAAGATTTTCACCAGGATTATGGCGAGCCGTATTAAGACGACTTTGCCGATGATCCTCGCTCCAGAACAGACTTCGCAGGGGGGAGAAGCCAACATACACATGGCCACCGGTGACTGCAGGGACTTAATAGCAATCGCTTCTGCGTGCCGTCTGAGAGCGGCGATCGTCTCCGTAGATTTCAACCGCGCCTTTGATAGAGTGCACCACAACTTCCTCCTACGAGTGATGGACTGTATGGGATTTCCACCGGGCCTCATCGACACCCTACGGCGTCTTTGGACCGCAGCCAGCTCACACGTCCAGGTCAATGGAAGGACGGTAGGTCCAGTACCCATTAAGAGGTCTTTACGACAGGGTTGTTCCCTTTCTACCTACCTTTATGCCATCGCACTCGAGCCACTCCTAGGGGGCCTTAAGCACCGTCTATCTGGCATCACGCTGCCGGGCGTCACCTTTCGCTATAGGACATACGCTGACGACCTGATACTGCTGGTTCGTTCCAATGACGAAGTTCAAAGCGTACTAACCTGGATTGAGCGATACGGACAGGCCGCATGCAGTCTTCTGAACATTAACAAGTCGGCGGCGTTGGATATTGGGCGTGGTCTCGGACCGGAAGCCCTCGCTCCCCTCCCACCAGTTTCTGATCTGCGATATTTGGGAATCACGTTCAAGAGAGATGTACGTAAAACAGCTGCAGCAAACTACCGACGGTTATTACAGATCATACGCGCAATGGTGCGACAGAACCTGCTCCGGGACTTGAACCAGCTACAACGTGTTGAATACCTGAACCTCTACGTGGCATCAAAACTCAACCACGTGGCACAAGTCCTCCCACTACCGCTGCAGATAGGTCGCCGGCTTCAAGCGGCCTTAAGTTACTACGTTTCCGCAGGTCATATCTTTAAAGTACGATACGACACTCTTACCCTCCCAGTGCACAAAGGAGGGCTGGGATTGGTCAACGTCAGGGCGAGAGCAGCAAGCCTTTACATGAGCAACATGAGGAAACGATGGAAAAGTCAATACACCTCTCTCACGGGTCGTTTACTACAGGTTCTGATGCCAGTCTCTAACGTCCCGCCGGTGTCGGTTGCGCACGTCGCACCACAGCTCTCCCATGTTTCGACCTTCATTCTTGATTACAGCTGTCAGCTCGAACCTCTCCGCCACGCGTCCACCAAAGGCGAAAGATTTTTATACCAACCTTCTGCGTGCTGTTCCCCATAACGTGGTGGAAAACAAGTACCCTACGGTTCACTGGCCAAGAGTGTGGAAAACGATACACCACAACTTTCTGTCCTCCACGGTGCGTTCGAAGTGGTATCAAATCGCCAACAAAAAATATGCCACACTACAGCGACCTCACACTATTGGACTGTCAGACTCCCCTTATTGCCCAGATTGTCACCTTTTGGATACTGATGAACATCGTTTTACTTGCGCATCGTCGTCCGGAGTCTGGTGACTAACACAGAAGATATTGGCTTGTTACCTCCGGGTCACACCTGATATGATTGACCCTCAGACCCTACTCTGTCCCGATGGAACTTACTTTCCGGCTGCAAAATATCATGCGATTACATGGATCAAAGGACTTACCGTCGCCTACATCTTTCGCGACGGAGAGAAAGAGCAGCTTGATTACTGGTGGTTCCTGCAAAATGCTCACAATGCCCTCGAACGCACACCGAAATACCGTACGCTCTTCGCAAATTACTTACGCAGCGTTTTCGTTAACCCCCCACTCAGCTGGGGTGTGCCGAGCTGCGGTTAATGTTCTGTGCCGAATCACACAAAGGGCTGAACGTTCTGCCTTGTCAGCCATGAGCGAAGGAAGAGACAAGCTGCTGCAAGGAAGCTGTTTTCCTTGAGGCACAAGGGAAGCTGAATGCCTCCGTTGCAGATGCCCTTCAAAGGCGCAATTGGAGATATCAGATAACGATGACGAGACTCCAAGTGGAACCAGTAACATTATTGAAGAACCTTTTAGTTGGAATTACATTAGTGATTTATGTTTTTTTTTCTGGATTACTCATTTATGCCACCTTTGTTGTTATAACACTTACTTGTAACACTTAGTTACTAGAATTCTCATTTGTACACGTTCCCTAAATGTAATCATGTAACAAAAAAAGGTGGCAAAGGATAGCCCTAACCTTGATTTCCCATATTTCCCCTGATATATAGGCAGCTCTCTGGGGTGGGTATACTCAGGAGCCAACGCCTGAAGTGGATCAGATTTTTTGTTACAGGATGAAAAGTGGCGGTGGCACTTAGGAGTTTTTTTAGTTCCATAAAAAATTAAAATAAAATAAAAAAGGGGTGGCGTCTAAAAAAATAAAAAGTAAAAAAAAAGGCCCGGTTTCGATTCCAGGCTGGGTCGGAGATTTTTCTCCGCTCAGGGACTGGGTGTTGTGTTGTAATCATCGTCCTTTCATCCCCATCGACGCGCAAGTCACCGAAGTGGCGTCAAATCGAAAGACTTGCATCAGGCGGGCGGTCTACCCGACGGGAGGCCCTCATCACACGCCATTTATCACAGACAGGAGCGCCTGCGATGGTGTACTCAACGACGAACATGGGTGCACGAATATGCAAAACGTCATTTTTTCGGATGAATCCAGGTTCTGCTTACAGCATCATCATGGTCGCATCCTTGTTTGGTGACATCGCGGTGAACGCACATTGGAAACGTGTATTCGCCATCACCATACTACCGTTTCACTCGGCATGATTGTATGGGGTGCCATTGGTTACACGTCTCGGTCACCTCTTGCTCGCATTGAAGGGCACTTTGAATAGTGGACGTTACATTTCAGATGTATTACTACCCGTGGCTCTACCCTTCTTCGATCCCTGCGAAATCCTACATTTCAGCAGAATAATGCACGACCGCATGTTTCAGGTCCTGTAGGGACCTTTCTGGATACATAAAATGTTCGACTGCTGCCCTCGCCAGCACATTCTCCAGATCTCTCACGAATTGAAAACGTCTGTTCAATGATGACCGAGCAACTGGCTCGTCACAATACGCCAATACGCTCTTGATGAACTGTGGTATCGTGTTGAAGCTGCATGGGCAGCTGCACCTGTACACACCATCCAAGCTCTGTTTGACTCAATGCCCAGGCCTATCAAGGCCGTTATTACGGCCAGAAATGGTTGTTCTGGGTACTGATTTCTCAGGATCGATGCACCCAAATTGCGTGAAAATGTAATCACATGTCAGTTCTAGTATAATATAATTGTCGAATGAATACCCGTTTATCATCTGCATTTCTTCTTGGTGTAGCAATTTTACTGGCCAGTAGGGTACATTTTAATAATATGCATGGAATTTTGGGTAGAATTTCATGGTGAAATCATTAGCTTCTGACTTGCATTCATGCACAAAAAGCGACCTTGTTTTAAGATAGATACCAGTTACAAAAGGCGAAATTAAGTTTTTTAATTTTCCAATGGTGTTTGGCGCTTTACACTCTGAGTCCAGAGTCTGTAAAAAAGCGTGTTGCACGTGCAGAGGAACCAGTACGGAAACGAACCTGCGATCATCCCACGACGCTCGGGCACCTTGCTGTGACAGAAAGGCAGATGGTGTAGCAGCCTTAGCCGAAAGCGCCGACCAGAAATACGGTTACACTTGCGATAAGTATTTTGCGGAATGATGGAGAATGTCATGGGCCTGAGAAGGGTCTCTTCCGTATGTCCCAAATGGGATTCTAGAAATTCCTGAAACGTGAGTTGTAAAACTCAGTAGTTCTTTCCGTTCTCGAAGCACTTGTGACTGTCTTTGAGATTCGTGTGTGTCGGAATCTGCCCGCTGTGTACAGACGTGCGGCACTGATTGCTCCTCCTACAGTCACTCACCTTCCCGTACACCACAGAATCATCAGCAAACAGCTGCACACTGCTATCCACCCTATCCAAAAGATCATTTATGTAGATAGAAAACAGTAGTGAACATACCACACTTCCCTAGGGCACTCCAGATGATACCCTCACCTCCGATGAACACTCACGATCAAGGAAAACGTACTGCGTTCTATTACTTAAGAAGTCTTCGAGCCACTGACATACTTGGGAACCAATCCAATATGCTCGTACCTTAGTTAGGAGTCCGCGGTGGTGCACCGAGTCAAACGGTTTACGGAAGTCAAGGAATATGGCATCCGTCTGATACCCTTCATCCATGGTCCGAAAGATATCATGTGAAAAAAGGGCTTTGCGTTTCGCAGGAGCGATGATTTCTAAAGCCGTGCTGATGCATGGACAGCAACTTCTCTGCCTCAAGGAAATTCATTATATTCGAACTGACAATATGTTCGAGAATCCTGCAACAAACCGATGTTAAGGATATTGGACAGTAATTTTGAGGATCCGTCCTTCTACCCTTCTTATACACTCCTGGAAATTGAAATAAGAACACCGTGAATTCATTGTCCCAGGAAGGGGAAACTTTATTGACACATTCCTGAGGTCAGATACATCACATGATCACACTGACAGAACCACAGGCACATAGACACAGGCAACAGAGCATGCACAATGTCGGCACTAGTACAGTGTATATCCACCTTTCGCAGCAATGCAGGCTGCTATTCTCCCATGGAGACGATCGTAGAGATGCTGGATGTAGTCCTGTGGAACGGCTTGCCATGCCATTTCCACCTGGCGCCTCAGTTGGACCAGCGTTCGTGCTGGACGTGCAGACCGCGTGAGACAACGCTTCATCCAGTCCCAAACATGCTCAAAGACGGACAGATCCGGAGATCTTGCTGGCCAGGGTAGTTGACTTACACCTTCTAGAGCAGGTTGGGTGGCACGGGATACATGCGGACGTGCATTGTCCTGTTGGAACAGCAAGTTCCCTTGCCGGTCTAGGAATGGTAGAACGATGGGTTCGATGACGGTTTGGATGTACCGTGCACTATTCAGTGTCCCCTCGACGATCACCAGAGGTGTACGGCCAGTGTAGGAGATCGCTCCCCACACCATGATGCCGGGTGTTGGCCCTGTGTGCCTCGGTCGTATGCAGTCCTGATTGTGGCGCTCACCCGCATGGCGCCAAACACGCATACGACCATCATTGGCACCAAGGCAGAAGCGACTCTCATCGCTGAAGACGACACGTCTCCATTCGTCCCTCCATTCACGCCTGTCGCGACACCACTGAAGGCGGGCTGCACGATGTTGGGGCGTGAGCGGAAGACGGCCTAACGGTGTGCGGGACCGTAGCCCAGCTTCATGGAGACGGTTGCGAATGGTCCTCGCCAATACCCCAGGAGCAAGTGTCCCTAATTTGCTGGGAAGTGGCGGTGCGCTCCCCTACGGCACTGCGTAGGATCCTACGGTCTTGGCGTGCATCCTTGCGTCGCTGCTGTCCGGTCCCAGGTCGACGGGCACGTGCACCTTCCGCCGACCACTGGCGACAACATCGATGTACTGTGGAGACCTCACGCCCCACGTGTTGAGCAATTCGGCGGTACGTCCACCCGGCCTCCCGCATGCCCACTATACGCCCTCGCTCAAAGTCCGTCAACTGCACATACGGTTCACGTCCACTTCGTTGAAGTTGACAAAGATATTGTGTCTACTGAGGTCGAATTGGAGGGTGATTGTGAAGTTATCTGGACACTTTTAACAGGGCTAGGGGAAATAAATTTAATTTGGGGTGTTATTACCGGCCACCAGGTTCCACCGTGACAGTTCTAGAATCATTCAAAGAGAGTCTAGATTCTGTATCGCGGAAGTACCCGGACCATGCTATATTAGTCGGAGGCGACTTCAACCTACCTAGTCTAGACTGGAGTGTATATGGATTCATTACAGGTGGTACAGACAAGCATCTAAATCGACAGCCAACGCGTAATGGAAGTATTTTAGATTTAGTAGCCACGAACAGACCAGACCTCATCGACGGTGTCAGTGTTGAGACAGGGATCAGTGATCATGATGTTGTCATTAGGACTATGGTTACGAAAGTTAAAGAGTCGGTCAAGAAGGCTAGGAGAGTATTCTTACTAGAAAGAGCAGATAAGCAGTTGTTAGCATCCCACTTATAAATGAATCGATTTCATTTCCTTCCGGTACGATGGACGTGGAAGAATTATGAGCAAATTTTAAACACATTGTAAATGTGCCGAAAAATTGGGTTACGTACGGAAAAGACCCACTGTGGTTTAGCAGCGCAATTCGGAGAATGCTCTGGAAGAAAAAGCAGTTGCACTCGCGGTACAAGAAAGATCGGGAGAATGAGGACAGGCAATAGTTTGTAGAGATTCGTGCTGCTGTAAAAAGAGCGATGCGCGAAGCATTCAACCACTACCACCGTCATACCTTAGCCAAAGATCTCGCTGAAAACCCAAGAAAATTCTGGTCTTACGTAAAATCGGTAAGAGGGTCGATGGCTTCCATCCAGTCACTCACTGACCAGTTTGGCCTGACAACGGAAGACAGCAAAACGAAAGCCGAAATTTTAAATTTAGCATTTGAGAAATCTTTCACACAGGAGGATCGTACAAACATACCGCCGTTTGAGTCTCATACAGATTCCCGTATGGAGGACATAGTGACAGACATCCCTGGGGTTGTGAAACAGCTGAATGGGTTGAAAGTAAATAAATCATCAGGTCATGATGGGATTCCTATTCGCTTTTACAGAGAGCACTCTACTGCATTGGTTCCTTACTTAGCTTGCATTTATCGCGAATCTCTTGCCCAACGTAAAGTCCCGAGCTACTGGAAAAAAGCGCAGGTGACGTCTGTATCCACTCCTGGAAATGGAAAAAAGAACACATTGACACCGGTGTGTCAGACCCACCATACTTGCTCCGGACACTGCGAGAGGGCTGTACAAGCAATGTTCACACGCACGGCACAGCGGACACACCAGGAACCGCGGTGTTGGTCGTCGAATGGCACTACCTGCGCAACATTTGTGCACCGCCGCCGTCAGTGTCAGCCAGTTTTCCGTGGCATACGGAGCTCCATCGCAGTCTTTAACACTGGTATCATGCCGCGACAGCGTGGACGTGAACCGTATGTGCAGTTGACGGACTTTGAGCTAGGGCGTATAGTGGGCATGCGGGAGGCCGGGTGGACTTGGACGTACCGCCGATTTGCTTAACACGTGGGGCGTGAGGTCTCCACAGTACATCGATGTTGTCGCCAGTGGTCGGCGGAAGGTGCACGTGCCCGTCGACCTGGGACCGGACCGCAGCGACGCACGGATGCACGCCAAGACCGTAGGATCCTACGCAGTGCCGTAGGGGACCGCACCGCCACTTCCCAGCAAATTAGGGACACTGTTGCTCCTGGGGTATCGGCGAGGACCATTCGCAACCGTCTCCATGAAGCTGGGCTACAGTCCCGCACACCGTTAGGACGTCTTCCGCTCACGCCCCAACATCGTGCAGCCCGCCTCCAGTGGTGTCGCGACACGCGTGAATGGAGGGACGAATGGAGACGTGTCGTCTTGAGCGATGAGAGTCGCTTCTGCCTTGGTGCCAATGATGGTCGTATGAGTGTTTGGCGCCGTGCAGGTGAGCGCCACAATCAGGAGTGCATACGACCGAGGCACACAGGGCCAACACCCGGCATCATGGTGTGGGGAGCGATCTCCTACACTGCCGTACACCTCTGGTGATCGTCGAGGGGACACTGAATAGTGCACGGTACATCCAAACCGTCATCGAACCCATCGTTCTACCATTCCTAGACCGGCAAGGGAACTTGCTGTTCCAACAGGACAATGCACGTCCGCATGTATCCCGTGCCACCCAACCTGCTCTAGAAGTGTAAGTCAACTACCCTGGCCAGCAAGATCTCCGGATCTGCCCCCATTGAGCATGTTTGGGACTGGATGAAGCGTCGTCTCACGCGGTCTGCACGTCCAGCACGAACGCTGGTCCAACTGAGGCGCCAGGTGGAAATGGCATGGCAAGCCGTTCCACAGGACTACATCCAGCATCTCTACGATCGTCTCCATGGGAGAATAGCAGCCTGCATTGCTGCGAAAGGTGGATATACACTGTACTAGTGCCAACATTGTGCATGCTCTGTTGCCTGTGTCTATGTGCCTGTGGTTCTGTCAGTGTGATCATGTGATGTATCTGACCCCAGGAATGTGCCAATAAAGTTTCCCCTTCCTGGGACAATGAATTCACGGTGTTCTTATTTCAATTTCCAGGAGTGTATTTCTGTGGTTATTTAACGCAGTTAGAATGGCAGCTGTACACAACTCTCGATTGTTAAGTGAGGGCCGTCGGCCACTGTATTGTCGGTGGTGAGAGGTAATCCCTGGAATTTGGGGCTGGCCGGGGTGGCCGAGCGGTTCTAGGCGCTACAGTCTAGAACCGTGCGACCGCTATGATCGCAGGTTCGAATCCTGCCTTGGGCATGGATGTGTGTGATGTCCTTAGGTTAGTTAGGTTTAAGTAGTTCTTAGTTCTAGGGGACTGATGGCCTCAGAAGTTAAGTCTCATAAGGCTCAGAGCCATTTGAACCATTTGAAGTGACACTTTTGCTTAAGAATGACATATTTGACACATTACTGTCGGCACTTTTTGTTCCTTGTCTCACATGCTCACTGCAGTTGCCTCTAATTTCATTTAATCGAAACCTGGGGTTGAACTGAACTGTAATGATTCACTTGTTTAGTTACATTCGCGGCTTTTGAGTCCTATTTTTCAGTCCTTGCAAAAAGTTACCTTTCACGGCGATCTTTTGTGATTTGAAACTATATGTTATTTGCAGCATGTGAGATTTGATTATAAGAGACTAACATCCACAGGTAGTCCTACATTTTCTTTTTATTTGTCTTATTGTGTACTGGAGGTGGTGCCCATGGAAGCATTCATAAGGAAAAGTATTTTCAGGTATATAATACTGACATGAATATTACTTTCTCACAATGTTAGTACCATGTGGTGATGCAAAAAAAGCGAATCGCTTCCAGTGAATGCATTTTAGACGATGCTGTTTGCTTGAGGCAGAAGAGCAAAAATATCAGTGAGGCGTAGAGAAGAAGATAGCGCCTGAAATAATTTTTCCCATTCTTTATTTTGATGTTCGAATTGCCGTCAGTGTATCTGAATATTATTCGTAACTATGCTATACATCCAAATCACGCATACAGAAATGTGAATAAAACTCATTACGCTATACAAGGTATTTCCGCATCCAGTCATTGCAGTGGCAGCTGGCAGTGCCGCGTATTCGAAGAGCGAGTTTCTCCGGCGCCGGCGAGCTCAATCAAGTAGCACATCCCCTGAGGAAACATATTCTGCCTGTCGCTAATCCAGTGGAGAAATGGCAACATCGTAAAATACGTGTGTCTGCTATGTGTTTCACTCCGTAATATTGGTTCGCTACTAGCAACAGCCAGACTAGTGAATTAACATCCCATCCCAACCCAAGAACATCAAATTGCAGTGTCTGCGTTGTTTCGATGTATTTAGAATGTCCTTCAAACAATGAATATGATAAAACTCCAGCTGCACACTGTGTTGGTCAAAATGAAAAGTTTGTTCGAGACCTAGGGCTCGAACCCGCATTTCCCGCTTTATGTCAACGGTAGCCTTCAAAGATTCTATGTACGCTTCTCGGACAGATGTCACCGATCTGTCTACATCCTGTACTCACTCAGGTACTGTGATTTTTGTACAGTGAGTTACATATAATTAAGGTCGCTGTCTTGTTTTTAGGCGTGAAATACCATACTACAATGCCTGACATGCATGCATATCTGGACGTCATCGCAGAGTACATCAAAACAACAAGGGAAACATCAGTATGGTACTTTACGGCATGTCTGAAGGACATTGCAGACTACATCGGAACAACGCGGGCATTGCAGTATGGTACTTCATACTTCAAAAAAAGTCCACGACTTTATAGTCATAAGTCTCCCCCTGTACAAGAAACCGTGACTTATAGATGTTTGGGTCTGTCCGGGGAGCGTGTTCGGATAGCGAAAGCGATTAGGGCGACTACTTACGTAAAGTAAAAATACCAGATTCGAGTCCTGGTCCGGTACCAATACATTGTGTTGCTGGACCTTCACAGTATTAACAAATACGAATATGATTGTCGTACAGACTGCTGCGGTTCGAATTGTTCCATGTCAGGGAAGCATAGACTGCTGATGAATTATGTCGCACTGGGTTCGGCAATGAATCGCGATTCTGCTCTACCCCACACGACCATTGTCAACGTGTGCGGCAGCGACATTTAGTTAGGTCTCGTTCTTCCGGTGTTTTGGAGAGGCATAGTGGTATGGTGTCATAGTGTGGGGAGTTATCTGGTATGGCTTCAGATCACGATGCTAGCGTTTAAGGGAAGTCTGACATCAAAACGGTATGTCAAGGACAGACTCTGTTCGCATGTGTTAACTTTCGTGCGGTAGTATCTTATTCCATTTTTCAACAGGACAATGCTCGTCCTCGCATGACACGTATCCCTATCACCTGTCTGCGTGGTGTTGATCCCTAGATCTGTCCCCGACAGAACATGTGTGCAACCAGCAAACATAAACATAGTCTTGCCGACAAACAAAAATTACATGAAGCCGTTTCACAGGACTTCATCCAGCATCTCTACGATCGTCTCCATGGGAGAATAGCAGCCTGCATTGCTGCGAAAGGTGGATATTCACTGTACTAGTGCCGACATTGTGCATGCTCTGTTGCCTGTGTCTATGTGCCTGTGGTTTCTGTCAGTGTGATCATGTGATGTATCTGACCCCAGGAATGTGTCAATAAAGTTTCCCCTTCCTGGGACAATGAATTCACGGTGTTCTTATTTCAGTTTCCAGGAGTGTATATATGACCTTGTGGATAACATTGGAAGTTCACTGAGGCTTTTTGCGGATGATGCTGTAGTATATCGAGAGGTTGTAACAATGGAAAATTGTACTGAAATGCAGGCGGATCTGCAACGAATTGACGCATGGTGCAGGGAATAGAAATTGAATCTTAAAGTAGACAAGTGTAATGTGCTGCGAATGCATAGAAAGATACCAGGTCAGCAACTGGAAGAGGCTAATTCCATAAATTATCCGGTAGTAGGCATTAGGAGTGATCTAAAATGGAATGGCCATATAAAATTAATCGTCGGTAAAGCAGATGCCAGACTGAGATTCATTGGAAGAATCCTAAGGAAATGCAGTCCGAAAACAAAGGAAGTAGGATACAGTACACTTGTTGGCCCACTGCTTGAATACTGCTCACCGGTGTGGGATCCGTACCAAATAGGGTTGATAGAAGAGATAGAGAATAGCTAACGGAGAGCAGCGCGCTTCGTTACAGGATCATTTAGCAATCGCGAAAGCGTTACGGAAATGATAGATCGACTCCAGTGGAAGACTCTGCAAGAGAGACGCTCAGTAGCTCGGTAAGGGCTTTTGTTGAAGTTTCGAGAACATACCTTCACAGAGGAGTCAAGCAGTATGTTGCTCCCTCCTACGTATATCTCGCGAAGAGACCAGGAGGATAAAATCAGAGAGATTAGAGCCCACACAGAGGCCTACCGACAATCTTTCTTTCCACGAACAATACGAGACTGGAATGGAAGGGAGAACCGATAGAGGTACTCAAGGTACCCTCCGCCACACACCGTCAGGTGGCTTGCGGAGTATAGATGTAGATGTCTACTCTGTCCCAGTAGCAGCATCCAGGACATCACGGACCAGTTACAACAGTTGTGATTCTGCTTGAAGACACCCTACCCATCCGAATTAGAGCATCCATCCAGGCCAGAGGCCGCGCAATGTCGTACTGATAAGTGGCTTCATACTGCTATGCTCATTGTAACTTTCACTCTGTATCATTGAAATTACGTAACATATCCTCTTAAAACGTGAAGTTTCGTTTCATTTCCACTCCTTCTGCACCCTTCAGTTTTTCTATCAGACAGAAGATTTTGGTGTGTTTTTCTATCAGACAGAACATTTGGGTGTTATTCCATGGTCCTAGACAGATGTTGATCCCAAACGTTTCATCTCATAAAGCTGGAAACATCACCAGAGGCTATAAAGACGCAGTTAATTTTTTCGAACTTAAAAAGCTCAGCAAGCCGATTTATTTTTGCGTGTCTGCGCAAAGGTGATGCTTCTAAATTTCTACGGTCTCTCTGTACATCCTACTATTTAATGATTGGATCCTGATAAAACTACAGTATTGTAGAAACGAACATGGTGGTTCCCTGAACCCAGTGCATGCTCTGCTAGTGCCGATTTACCTGTGTAGCCGAGACATTTCTTCCGCAGCCCGAGCTTCGATTCGACTAAATTGCGGGTACATATGAACAGTTCGGTTTGCTGGTACAGTTTAAGTTTGAAAATACGAGCTGCTTCTATATAGCCTCTGGTGATGTCTCCTATATGAGAAGACAAAATGATGGGCTTAGAAACTTGCTTCGGACACCAATCTAATCCCCATATAATAGAAATTGCCACGGGTGGTGTTGCAACAGAGCTCATTTTGACATAGCATGGTTGTAACTCGCAGCTGTGAAGAGTTCCTTGAGCCTTACACTTCCAGCTGCAGTCTGGCTCGTCTGATACGACGAACGCGAGTGTCTGATACACCCATACACCTAACATAAATCGCTTCACATAAAAAGTGGAGCAAGTACAAACCATTGGCAGGTATGTAAATGACTGGAGCTGGAGTTCTTTGTGACAGTACAACAGCCACAGGGCGCATTTGTGTTGTTCGTCCTTAGTGTTCTTGCCTCCAAAGAAGGAGCACTAAAGCCCAAAAGCCGAGTGTACAGACATACAGGGTATCCATAAATTGTCTTTACAACTTAAGACTTTAATAACTTTGAAACTATACTAGATATTAACAAATGATTTTCAGCATGTGATACGATAACTCATACAGTTTATTTTATCTTTCAGGTGACGCAGTTCTGACGCAAAATTGAACTTAAAAACCTGATGAAATATGGACGCCACAGAACCACGAAAGAAAGTTCGGTGTGAGTCCTGCATTATACAGACAACGTCCGATACCCAAGTGCAACTAACGGTATGGAAGGCGACAACGGTCCCGGCCAACTATTCGGGCTTGGCATACGTCATTTATTGAAATAGGCAGTGTTCTCCAGAAAAAATGGCGGCTAACCCATCTGTCTCAGACGCCAACGTGGACAAGGAATGACAGGCATTTGCAAGGAATCAACGGTGGTGTTTACCTCTACATGTTACAAGAGTTCGCTGTCGCGTAATAGGAACATCTGAAAACTGATGTCATATTCCAGCACGATGGGGCAGCAACCCACTAATCTCTAAATGTCAGTCAGTTTTACATGAACAGTTTCAGGATAGGTGGAATGGACGAGATGGTCCAATTCGATGGCCTCCATGATCCCAGTGGAGAGAGGTAAATCCGGCTAAGCATTATCCCCCACACATTCATGTGCATGACTGAGTAAACAAAACTTTATGAGTTTTCTTATCCCTGGTTGAAAACCATTTCTTAATATCTAGTATAGTTTTGAAGGTATTAAAGCCTAAATTTGTAAAGTTAATTTATGGACACCCGTATAGTTTCTTGGCAGTGCAAGGTCGTGCGGCAATGTCACCTACCTTGTGACAGTACCGCAAAGCTAGTCCTTTCTGCTGATGATACAAGTATAGTAATCACACTCAACAAACAAGAATTAGCTGAGTAAATTGTAAATAAACAATGACTCTCAGAAAATCATTAAATGATTCTCTGTAAACAGATTCTCACTAAATTTTGAAAAATCATAGAGTACGCAGTTCTTTACAGTAAATGTCATATACCACCATTGATAAATATATACTTTGAAAAGAAGTCTGTTACTAAGGCAGAATATTACAAATTTCTGGGTGTGCATTGATGAGAAATTGAATTGGAAGAAACACATTGATGATCTGTTGAAACGTCTAGGTTCAGTTGCATATGCCATTTGCGTTATTGCAAAATCTGGCGATGACCATATCAGTAAATTAGCCTGCTGTGCCTATTTTCATACACTGCTTACATATGCCATCATATTTTGGGATAATTCATCATTAAGAATAGTGGCTTTATCCCACCCAATATCACCTTTTAGAGATTTGTTTAAGGAACTCGGGATATTGAAAGTACCTTCTTAATACATATATTCACTTATGACATTGATTATTAATAACTCATCCCAATTTGAAAAAAATAGCAAAGTGCATAGAAAGAACGATCTTCACTATTCTGTGTTCAATCTGACTTTGATACGCTAAGGAGTGAATTATGGTGCTATAAACATCTTTGGTCATTTACTAAATAGCATCTAAAGTGTAATAGATAGCCAACTAGCATTTAAAAACAAATTAAAAGATTTTCTGAGTGACAACTCCTTTTACTCATATTCAATAGAATTTTTAGATATAAAGTAGTAATTAGCTGTAAAAAATAAAAAAGATCGTATTGTGTAAACAAAACTTATGTCAAGCGGGAGACGTTCCACATCATTACGAAATGTATTCGTGATCTATGAAGCAGTAACAAGAAATGGGCTTCCTTGCAGCAAAACAAGCGCACACACGGACAGTGCGGTGACGTCTGTAAGACAACAGACTGTCAGCGGGGTATCCAATACTGTGGCCTCCCAAGCCTTGACAGAAGAGACAGCCGCCCCTATAGTGTTTCCGACAATCGTAACACTGGACACTACAGTGGCATCATTTCGCTTTCTCATACGGGTCCCTGTTACGCGAGGAGCATCACGTTGACGTGTTCGAGCGTTGAGCCTCAGGGGAGAACGAACGGCGCCAGATTACGTTCGTTATAGCCATATAGGCCCAGAAACGAGCGTGATGGCACGGGATGCCACTGAGTACAGAACACAATCACCTCTGGTTCCCGTAGTCAGTAGTTTGGACAGCAGGCATCATATTTCTGACATGTTAAGAGCGCTAATTGCGCCCTGATATAACCACGGTCGCATGTTGCCTGTGCTGTCCGACCTACATCGATATAAAGGGTGTTCTTTCGTTGCCCTGGACAGGACGTCCGCGCATTCCTCGTGTCTTTCACCCATTGGAAACATCTGGTTCTTGATTGTCGAGAGGCTTTTTACTGAAGATTAGCTCCCCCATTTTGTTGTGTTCTTCCCACTCGTCTAATATAGGGTGCCTAGGAAACCTGCTTTCTCGGTTCGCTAGACAACAATTCAAACAAATCGTATTAATGAAATTTTTATTACACTAAGATAACTGACAATACTTAACTTTGTGAAATACGGAAGTGTCGCAAGCAATGGGCTAAAGTAGAACCCTTCTCATCCGACCTTGGTTAGTCCGTCATTTCGGTTAGTCCGAACATGTTCATGCTCGCGAGCATGTGCCGACTTGTCACTGACTGGACGCCTGTGGGGCCATTGTTGAGGTGTCTATCGCTGTGCATATTGTTATACTGTACGTTACTGTGCAGTTTTATCCTTTGTTGGGATTAAAAAACGTCGTTGTTTGCTTCATTCTGTGTTCTCTACAGTACTTATTACTGTAGATTCATTGTGTGTACAGCTGTCTGTTTTTCAGCATGTCTGGATTCAAACGTAAACACCCAACTCTTTCACTAAATGAAAAATTAGCAGTCCTACAAAGACTGGACGAAGGAGAATCGCTCCAAAAAATTGCAAAGGATCTGAATGTAGATGTTACGACAATTAAGGATTGGAGGAAGAATCGGAAAGACATTGAATCCTATGCAGTTACGACTGATGGTAAAACCACTCTGAAGAATCGCAAAACACTAAAAAAGCTAAACTTGAACTGCTTGATAACGCACTGTGGATGTGGTTTTGTCAAGAAAGAAGGAAAGGAACTCCAATATCCGGGCCAATTCTCAAAGAAAAAGCGATAGTTATGCACAAAAAACTGGAAGCCGAAAGTAAATTTGCTGCCAGTGAAGGCTCGATTGATCGTTGGAAAAATCGTCATGGTGTCCGATTTGTTTCTAATTCCGGTGAAAAACTATCTGCCGATGCCGCAGCTGCTAAATAGTTTTCAGTTAAGTTTCAAGAAATTCTAGAAGAAAACGAACTGTTACCCTGACAAGTGTATAACATCGACGAGACAGAGCTGAACTTTAAAATGTTGCCAACAAAAGCGCTCGCAGCTTCAAATGAATCCGTGGTAGGAATGAAATTTATAAAAGATAGAATAACACTCATTCCTTGTAGGAACGCAGATGGTGCCCACAAACTCCCCTTGTTCGTCATTGGCAAATCTAAGAAGCGAAGGGCATTCAAAAATACAAACTTATCTTCCTTGCTGGTTTATTACCGCAATCAAAAATCTGCTTGGATGGACTGCAACCTTTTTAAATCCTGGTTTTTTGACGAATTTGTGCTATCGGTCGAAAAAGACTTGAAGCAAAAAAATCTGCCTGTTCGTGCTCTACTGCTATGGCGAAGACGAACCCCTCACCCGGATTTCACACAACGATGCAAAAAAAAGGCTTTTGACATCGCCCTTCAATACATCGAGCAGAATCCAACTTCATCTCCAATGGACGTTTCGTGGGTAAAAAAATGGAGGGACACTGCAGCTAAATCTAGAACAACATCTGCTAAACAAAAATGTATCACTGACTTTTTCCCAAGTAATTTGTTTTCGTTTTTACTGTAAAAACAATGCATACAGTATAATCATTTCTTAGTTTTTCATACAGTAGTTTATTTCTTTGTAAAAAAATTCTTTTTTGATGCAGTGCTATAAACATTTTTTAGATTACAGTATATAGCGTTTATACGTTATTATGTACAGTACAGTACTGTAATTTGTTTGTCATTGTTCCTTTTAAAACCATTACATTTTATAGTGTGTGTAGACGTTTTTTAGATAATGTATTGTTTAAAACTGCGTAAAAAACACCTTTTTATATTCCTGTAGACGTCTTTTAGTTCTTAAATCGTTTAATTTTTTGTACTAAATGTCTTTCTACTTTTTTTGCAATTAATATCAGATTTTTCGGATAATCCGACCTTTTTATCGTTCCGACCATGGTACCTGTCCCGAAGGTGACGGATTAGAGGGGTTCTACTGTAAGAAATCTCTTCAGTATATACAATTCGTAATACAAGTGAAAGAATATTGCTCCTAAGTCAGTGCTGCAGCGTTCACAGAACGACTCGTTTTCAACTGGACCGCGCCAGGCGACGCAACGCTTATGTACTCTTCATGAAGATGGCGCTACTGTCTCGTTGTCGTCCTAGAGAGGGGTCGGTCAGCGTACTATTGGTTGACGTCGCTCACAGCCCTCTCTATTTTAAGGTTCTTGCCTGTCGTGCTAGCCGAAACACATTTCCCCGAAGTTTTCACCTCACAGTGCTATGACACCTCAACGAGGGCATCACATGGTGCTCCATCTGCCTCGATATGGACGTTTTCAGAAAATACGAGGTAGGGGCCCTCTAGAAGAACTTCTCTAGGTGTGAGGCGTGAACACATCTCCAATCACAAACCTCACGTGTATGGTTTGTCTGTCAAAGACTGACACTAGACTATGTAGCTTATTAATCTCAAGGGGAATGTTAAAAATTATGCCACTTCATTGTTCACACAAGAAAAGATTACGCAGCAGATTTTTCATGCATAAATCGCATTTGAATGTTGATTATTTATAACAGATAACATTACGTAGGAATTTCTTATGTCATTAGGGGAAATATTATTCACACAATTTTGAAGACAGAGAGGTCCTATAAGTGTGAGAACTATCACACAATCAGCTTAACAGTGAGAGAACAAGTTACTCTTTCACCTATTTTTCGCATACGGAAAATTTTAAAGATTTTATTACAACGTGACGCACCTAAGGGAGACTCTAGAAAGTTAACGGCCTGAGGAGACATTGATAGACCCTGGTAGGGCACTAAAAGCTTAAGGTATTTTTGTGGTTCTTAGGTCTTAGGAATGGCATGTTGGGAGTTGAAAGCAATTAGCGGGGAACGCATCCCTCAGTAAATCTTGCTGGACAGGCCCACAATTATAAAGGGTAGGCAGGGCAGCCCCTCATCAAGGCAGGTCTCCAGCAGAACAATGCTGTCATATCTGCCGTGGCGCCATCTGAAGTCAGAGCTTGGGGCGATGGTCTGAAGGAACATATCTACAAAGTGGAGTCGTAAACCAGGCATTGTGTGCGGAGCCACAAATAAAAATTCACAAGTTTTCGTATTTGCAAATAGACCTGTGAACCACTACCATTGGCCACCTCAATTGTAGAAGAAACTCCGGCATTTGAGAAACGTTTAGATGTAGAATCTTTATCACACCTCATAGCTAGGACTAACAACCTCCAACGCACAGGCGATTTAGATAAAGATCTTTAGGATCTGTTCTGTTGTTGTGTGGGAAGCAACACGACTTCAGAGAAAGTAATCTTTTCCCTCTGCGAAAACTTGAAAAAGCCAGTAATTGGCAGTTTCCTTTTTTTTTCAGAGACACAGGTTTCTTAACTCTTGTCCTGGTTTGACATGAGTTTATGCTGTCATGTGGGATGAGAGATTTAGCGCCTCTAGAGCCCTGTGATTGGCTCAAGACGGGGTGAAGGCGGTGTCGTTCATGCACTTTGCGGGAAAACGGAATTTTTTTCTGGAGAGGTGCGGAACTTTGATCCAGAAGCTCTTCTGGTCAAAGCTCTGGCATATGTGGTTGGTACTTCGAACCTGTCCTGAGACTGACTTCACTTGCGAGTAGTGCAGACTGGGGAGCCTCTCGTGAAGTTCTTACTGCACTGACAGTGTGATTTCAAACGTATCATTTGCTGAGGGCGCACTTATTCGTTTTTGGTTTACCAGTCTTGATGATTGGTATCCTTCTGCGCTCCGTCGTATAAGTGAGCCAAATTAGTCCTTGGTACGACCAGCGAACGGATGTGTCACACACTGAAATATACCGTGATTTCAGGTCTCTGGGAGAGAGTAAATTGCGATTCGTCTGCCTGATCGCTAGACCATGAGATTTTTCCATTTCTTTCATGACCGCGATCGATTCACATTTCGCATCTCAGCCGCACACATCTCGCCAGCTACAATTTACATCGCCGCACGAAACAAACAGGGTAACGTACTGCCGCTCCGGCACATTGTCAGTTGTACAGATCGCAATCGCCACTTGCTCTAGCTGCACGTATGTAGAGAAACTTCAGTAGATTTGATCAATCAAAGTCTGCTCAGCGTCATATCAATTCAGATTGCGTTGTCCCCATTTTTAGGGCCAGAGTTAAAGGGCCTTTGGCAATCCAGGATGCTTGTCCAGTGTAGTCCTAAACAACCTGTTAGTTGTTTACAGTATTCAATCCAAAACTTATTTAGAATAAATATGTCTGTTTTTTTTTTTTAAATAAATTTTGTTTGAACACTAAAATTATGCCAACACAATCAATCATTTATTCAGTCCCCACCGGCTTGACTTGCATTGTGGCGTCCCATGCCAGTATCTCGGATTGATGGCACCTTCTGTGACCGTCAGATCGTAGACAGTATTGCTTAGTGAAGTTTCTGTTTCCCATGTTTAATGTGGTGGACTGGGTTGAGTTGATTCGAATTGCTGGCGCCTAGACGTAGTACTAATATTTAATCATTGTATGTGTGTATTTGCATGTTATGGTTGTGACCCCTGTGTCACTTGATTGTTTCTGATAGCGAACGGCGTCTTGCTAATTTCTTAGGATAGATTGAGATTTTCGTTTTTTAGCATAGACAAGCGTGCTGTTATTTGAATTCGTTGTCAGCAACTAGGAATCAGTAGCTCACGGGTGCGTAATTTAGAGCAGAATCTGTGTGGCATAGACATGTGTAGTGTTTAAATTCATTTGGGTCAGAATCAGAGTGCATGCTTACAAGAAGCAAGGCACGTTTGCTACGTAGCGGAAGTAATTGTGTCTTGTTAACCATGGATCCACGTCAGATTATTAGCGGTGACCAGGCAGATATTACACGGGATACCTATGTAAAGGCGGTTAGATACCGGGCAGTTATGTCGAACGGAGAACCTGCAGAATATGACGACATGTCTCAGTCAGGTCACGAAAGTGAACGAGAGACCGTAGCAGAACGAAATGTAGGCGCTGCTGGTATAAGAAGCACAGTCAGTGAGACTGACAGGCCAGTATCACGAACGAAACGTCACAGAATCATTGAATCTCGTTTATCTTGTCCTGGAGGTGTTGGTGGTGGATCCCAGTTTGAGTCTCTTACGCAATTCATGCAATAGGCAGAAAGGAACAAACAAGAGGCAGAAAGGAAGAGGCATGAGACAGAAAGAAAGAGACGTAAGGCAGAGAAAAAGAGACGGAAGGAAGAGGAGGAAATACACTAATGAGTCATAAGAACGGTCACAGACGGTACAGGTGGAATAAAGAAAAAGACCTCAGGAATCTAAGAAGTGCTAGAGAATGTCACGAAAACGACAGCAGATGCGTGTGAGGTCGCGGAGCAGGCGAAGCGCGATGCCAAAACAGTGTGATTGGTAGCGCAAGTAGCATGGAAAGACACATCAGTGGCCAAACAACAAGTAAAATTGACAAGAACTGAGGTATGTAAGACAAATAAGGCACTTCCATCTCTCCAAAAGCAAGGCAAAAAGTAGTTCAAGAAACGCAGGAAAAAATGAGTGAGGCTACGAAGCAAATCGAACAGATAGAAATCAAACAGGCCGAAATCTCTGTAGTTGAAGATCGGCAGACACGAGTCGCAGTGCAACAAAACGAGTTGGCTAAGGACGTTCGGCAGGCACGTGAGCGGGTCGCGGAATTGCAGACACAATCTCGTCCGGTAGAGCGCCATCGAGGGCATCACAAAAGTGAAAAAAATGTTTTGCGTATCTCCGAACCGCTATAAGAGGACACACCCCCTGCACATGGGAGAATGCAGCAGGAATATGCTCCTGCCGCGGCGGGACGCGTAATAGAAAATGCTCCGTCGGTAACACGCAGTATGTCAGAGACAGAGCCGGAAAACAATTGTACACTTCTATGGAGATGAGGAACGTTATTACGTGAATCTGACTACACAAGGGGATACCATAATAGTGCGTGAGGATCGTTAGTACATGGATACATGGAATCAGGAGCTGCAGACGACAAAGAAAAATTCGTACGGCGTATACGTCGAACCTTTCGACCACAAACTTTTCTTGACCATCCAGAATTTTCAAGATTTAAAGAACATTTTAAGATTGACAGTATTGACTGGAACACTCTCTGGGAAATTCTGAAGGTAGTAGAGGTAAAATACAGGGAGCGAAAGACCATTTACAACTTGTACAGGAACCAGACGGTTGTTATCAGAGTTGAGAGGTACGAAAGGGAAGCAGTGGTTGCGAAGGGAGTGAGACAGGGTTATACCCCATCCTCGTTGTTATTCGGTCTGTTCATTGAGCAAGTAGTAAAGGAAATCAAAGAAAAATTTGGAGTAGGAATGAGATTTGCCGTTGATATCATAATTCTGTCAGAGACAACAAAACACTTGTAAAAGCAGTTCAGGGAATTGACGGGAGGATGTAAGACCAATAGTAACAAAAGCAGAGCAAGATAATGGAGCGCAGCCGAATTAAATCAAGTCAAGCTGAGGGAATTTGATTAGTAAGTGAGACACTTAAAATATTAGACAGGTTTTTCTATTTGAGCGGGAAAAGAAGTCGTGATCACTGAAGTAGAGAGGATATAAAATGTAGACACGGCATGGAAGAAAAGCGATTCTCAAGAAGAGAATTTTGTTAACATCGAATATAGGCCTAAGTGTTAGGAAGTCTTTTCTGAAGGTACTTGTCTGGAGTGTAGCCATGTGTGGAAGTGAAGCATGGACGATATACAGTTTACACAAGAAAACAGAAGTTTTTTAAATGTAGTGCTACAGACGAATGCTGAAGATTAGATGAGTAGATTACGTAACTAATGAGGAGGTGCTGAACAGTAGTGGGGTGAGAAGAAATTTGTCGCTCAACTTGACTAAAAGAAGGGATCGGTTAATAGGAAACATTTTCAAACATCAAGATATCACCAATTTAGTTTTGGAGGGATGTGTGTAGGGTAAACGTTATAAAGGGAGAGCAAGGGATGAATGCTGTAATAAGATTCAGAACGATATAGATTGCAGTAGTTATTCGGAGATGAAGAGGCTAGCACAGGACAGATCAGCATGGAGAGCTGCATTAAAACCAGTCATTTCCCTGAGGAACACAACAATATTAATGCTGGTGAAGCCAATCTCTCAGCATTCAGCGCTCATTTAAGAGAATACAAACATTCTGCCAATAACATTAACAAAAACATCGCCATTCTCAATAAACCAGAAAAAGGCAGATTATTAAATATTCTAGAAGAAATTTAAATGTACAGCCATATGTCAAAACCACCGGATAACATAATTTATGAGCAAACAGAATTAAAGAATGAGATATATACAAAATTTCAACAGAGTTTTAACCAAATAATTTTGTTTTGGAGTCTATGACCTGTACGTAAAATTGTCTAATTTTCTGTGAAAAGGGGGATTAGTTAGCAATTTTATACCTTTTGTATGTCCTATCTTCATATATCATTGACGAAAAATTGTAATTTACGTACATGAGTATATGTTACAGGTATATATATGTTCTTAGAAATAATAAAATACAAGTAACAGAGATTCTTTGATCTATCAGTTCCATGTTTAGATTACATGATAGTTATGTCAACCGTTATCAAGAATAATTCTCATTGTCTACGGTTCGACAACAGTAACATGCACGACAACCTGTATACTGTGTTATCGGACAGATTTCAGGTCCATCGTTTTAACTGACAAGCATGTCACTGCTATAAAAGTACCTAATATATGTAGGCTTACACAGGCTGGGGCAAATAAATGTGACCCGGACCAGTGGATACGACTGGATAGGAATGTATGCATATAACCACATCAGTGACGCACACACCAAGTGTACGCCCGCCATATGATCCACACCGGTTCCTTGGGGCATATTTACATAATCTTCACTCCTGGCAGAGTTGATAAGGAGGTCAGTCCAGCTAGCTGGACACCTAGGTTACCTGATCGGTCAGTGTGCGATTATTTTGTGTAGGGTGCTCTCAAACCTAAGGCGCATCGCAACAACCCTCATAGTCTTCAAGAACTGCAGCACAACATTTCGGATGAGACGTCTGCAATTCCAGCAGATCAGCTTCGATCCGCATTCAACAACTTGCTGACCTTGGCACCAAAGTGCCAAGAGATGAATAGTTGTCAACATCTACTGTAGTCAGGTTAGTACTTTATTTCCTCCCCTCAGCCGTGTTTCTTTGTAGCCTGGAACTCCGTTCTCTGGGCCACTTTTATTTATCGCACCCTGTATTACTACCTCCATACATTCATTTGCCATTTTGTAGAAATCGATGTACATTCAGTCGTTTATCCCTCAATATCACATGCCACTGATGGTGGGTTATAAACTCGAAAACCGGTTCTGGCAAATAAACATTTCTAGAGCAGTTCATTGTGTATGGAACATGTTCTTCAGTACCTACAATTTAATTCTTCGTACAACAAGACCACAAGTGTCTGGCGCAATTGTTAGATCGATTACTGCTGCTACAATAGCAGGTTATCAAGATTTAAGTAAGTTTGAAGGTGGCGTTACAGTCAGCGCACGAGCGATGGGACACAGCACCTCTGAAGTGGCCGGCCGAAGTGGCCGTGCGATTCTAGGCGCTACAGTCTGGAACCGAGCGACCACTACGGTCGCAGGTTCGAATCCTGCCTCAGGCATGGATGTGTGTGATGTCCTTAGGTTACTTAGGTTTAACTAGTTCTAAGTTCTAGGCGACTGATGACCTCAGAAGTTGAGTCGCATAGTGCTCAGAGCCATTTTTTGAATCTCTGAGGTAGCGATTAAGTGGGGACTTTCCCGTACTACCATTTCACGAGTGTACCGTGCATATCAGGAATCTGGCAAAACGTCAAATCTCCGACATCGCTGCAGCCGGAAAAAGATCCTGCAAGAACAGGACCAAACGACTACTGAAGAGAATCGTTCAACGTGACAGAAGCGCAACCCTTCCGCAAACTGTTGCAGATTTCAATGCTGAGCCATCAACAACTGTCAGCGTGTGAACTACTGAACGAAGCATCATTGATATGGGCTTTCGGAGCCGAAGGCCCGTTAATGCACCCTTGATGACTGCACGGCACAAAGATTTACGCCTCGCCTGGATCCGTTAACATCGAACATTGGGTTGTTGATGACTGTAAACATGTTGTCTGGTCGGACGAGTCTCGTTTCATATTGTATCGAGCAGATGTTCGTGTACGGGTATGAAGGCAACCTCACGAAACCATGGAATCTGCATGTCAGCAGGGGACTGTTGAAGTTTGTGGAGGCTCTGTAATGGTGTGGGGCGTGTGGAGTTGGAGTGATATGGGACCCCTGATACGTCTGGTTACGACTTTGAGGGGTGACATATCCTGCTGCCGGCCAGGATTGCCGAGCGGTTGTAGGCGCTACAGTCTGGAACAGCGCGACCGCTACGGTCGCAGTTTCGAATCCTGCCTGGGGCATGGATGTGTGTGATGTCCTTAGGTCAGTTAGGTTTAAGTAGTTCTAAGTCCTGGGGGACTGATGACCTCAGAAGTTAAGTCCCATAGTTCTCAGAGCCATTTGAACATATCCTGCTTGATCACTTGCATCCGTTCATATCCATTGTGCATTCCGACGGCGATTCCAACAGGACACTGCGACACCCCACACGTCCACAACAGCTACAGAGTGTCTCCAGGAACACTCTTCATAGTTTAAACGCTTCCGCTGGGCACCAGACTCCCGACACGTGAACATTATTAAGCATATCTGGTATGCCTTGCAACGTTCTTTTTAGTGGAGGTCTCCACCCACTGTCCGCCCCCGGTAGCTGAGTGGTCAGCGTGACAGAATGTCAATCCTAAGGGCCGGGTTCGATTCCCGGCTGGGTCGGAGTTTTACCCTGCTCAGAGACTGGGTCTTGTGTTGTCCGAATCATCATCATTTCATCCCAATCGACGCGTAAGTCAAATCGAAAGACTTGCACCCGGCGAACGGTCTACCCGACGGAAGGCCCTAGTCATTCGACTGCTCTGCTGCTCCACCCCCTCGTCCTCTTACGGATTTATTAGACAGCCCAGCACTACCTCAGACATTTGTGGAGTTCATGCCACGTCGTGTTGCCGCACTTCTCAACGACCATGAGGCCCTACACGATATTAGGCAGGTGTACCAGTTTCTTTGGCTCTTCAGTGTATACACGTGTAGTAAGTAAAATTTCGGTATTTGCTATCCTTCCTGGTGCCGCAGTTTTTATGGTGAGCAGTAAGAACTTAGTTCGTGCGTGATGCCAAGATGTTAGCGAGTGGGAAACGAGTGAAGGCAACGCAGACTCATTCCCGTCTGTAAAGCTCTAATTCACGGGCGCAAAAGTGAGTCTCAACACAAGGCTGAAGGAAACAGTTCGTACAAGGTAGGCCTAACGAAGGACAGCGCTTTAGTCGTCTCAGCCGCGGAGGAAACAACAGCGGGAGAGGGTGACTGGGCCGCGCGGCTAGAAATAAAGCTTAATCCACGGAGGCCGAGGGGGTAGGGGTGGAGGGTGGAGACGTTGAAGGGGAGGGACGGATGGGAAAGGGACGGACAGAGGGCGCAGAACGCTCCTGAATATTCATCGGCCGGCGCGGCCCCAGTATTTTGCTAATGGCTGCTTCCTTCCTCGCCGGCGATCACCGGCAGGCCGAGTCGTCCGCGGACCAGTCGAGTGGCTGGCCGCGGCCTCCCTTTGTCCCGCGCCGACAACGCACACACGCAGGCCGCTCTCCTCCCGCAATCACTGTGCCGCGCCGCTACTCCAATTACCACCAGGGGCCGGCCGACCCGCACTCTGCGCTAAAACTGCTACTCCACGACTCTCACGACGACGGCTCTCGAGCTGACAAGTCGAGGCGCTCCCCCTTCTAAGGCTCTCCACCACGTGACGACGTGCTGAGCCACGCGTGACGCAACTGGGTCCCTTGGTCAACATAGAACTGCTGCATTCTTCTGCTTCATTTATGTCTTAATTTTTAGATAGCGTTACCCGTATTTATGAGAGTCGAAGGACGCGAAAAGGGAACAGTAGGAAAGAAGGGGATGAGAAAGTGTTGTGGGCCATCCCTGATGCCATTCAATCTGATTTAATTCCGTCACGTAACCGACTCGCTTGAACAGCTGTCGGGCGACCCTGGCGCCATATCCCACCTCATTAATTAACCAAACTTTTTTTTTACCTGAATTACGCCAGGCGTGATGAATTTAATCCGTGGGGGGAACTTATATTGATCTTAGTTGTGTTAATCATCGTATCAGCAGCTTGCTGAAAGACCATGAAATAACTGCCTTTCATCTGAACAACCTTAAACGAGCGGTCTAAGGCGCTGCAGCCGTGGACTGTGCGGCTGGTCCCGGCGGAGGTTTGACTCCTTCCTCGGCGACCGGGTTCGATTCCCGCCGGGGTCAGGGATTTTCTCTGCCTCGTGATGACTGGGTGTTGTGTTATGTCCTTAGGTTAGTTAGATTTAAGTAGTTCTAAGTTCTAGGGAACTGATGACCATAGATGTTAAGTCCCATAGTGCTCAGACTCATTTGAATCAATTGAATCCTCCCTCGGGCGTGGGTGTGTGAGTTTGTCCTTAGGATAATTTAGGTTAAGTATGGTGTAAGCTTAGGGTTCAAATGGCACTAAGCACTATGGCACTTAATTTCTGAGGTCATCAGTCCCCTATAACTTAGAACTACTTAAACTCAACTAACCTAGGGACATGACACACATCCATGCCCGAGGCAGGATTCGAACCTGCGACCGTAGCGGTCGCGCAATTCCAGACCGTAGCGCCTAGAACCGCTCGGCCACTCCGGCTGGCGTTATCTTAGGGACTGACAACTTTAGCAGTTAAGTCCCACAGGATTTAACACACATTTCAACATTTGAACAACCTTAAATGGTTGTGGGGTGTGTGTGAAATCTTATGGGACTTAACTGCTAAGGTCATCAGTCCCTAAGCTTACACACTACTTAACCTAAATTATCCTAAGGCCAAACACACACACACCCATGCCCCAGGGAGGACTCCAACCTCCGCCGGGACGAGCCGCACAGTCCATGACTGCAGCGCCCCTGACCGCTCGGCTAATCCCGTGCGGCCCTTAAATGGTTGCTTATAGCGAGCTGTTTCTGTGATGTTCATCACGTCATCAGGAACATAGTGCTCCCTCATCTTTGCTGATGCTTTCTTTTAGAGTTACCGACGGTTTCCTTTGATGAATTATTCGTAATGTCTTCACTGTCCGTTGTATAACCAATGAAGACATCCAAGTGACGCACTTTAAAAAGGCAGGAGCAAGCCGAAGTGTGTAATCCGTATGTCCAGTAGAGCCAACTCGTCTAACATATTCTGCACTTAGCCCACATAGTATCAACAAGTCAAAGGAGTAACCTGTCTTGCCATATACTAACATTTGTAAACCTACTTCAGTTATCATTGGAAATAGCCCTTTTACTGTGTACAAGCTCCGTTTACACACCACCTGCCGAAGCAGAAAACACAATTTATCCAAAACTGGCTCTTAGTTCCTTTACCACGATAATCTTCAAATGGTAAAGGTCTTTACTGCTAATGTTTTTGCATTAGCGTGTTTTGGGTGGCCCCATACAGATTAAACAATGTTTCCTTAAACCTCTGTCGATTACAGTTTCGGCTTCTTGTATTGCGGACTACCAATCAGAGTGCTTGTGCAGTGTGTTAACCCCTACAAGTACGTCGCTAATGTACCCTCACGAATACGTCTTCTTTGTTTTAAAGGAAATGTAAAAGACATAAATAGACTTGAGATCTTCAAAACATTTCTTTTATTTGTATAACTGGCAGTCGGCTACTGTGTGAGCAGTGTCTTGTAAATTAGTGTAGCTTCAATAGAACCTTCTTGTGTTTTCTTTTTTTTTATTGTTGTAATTGGGGTTATTATAAGTTGCTTTACTGGATTTTAAAAGTGAACTGGGCGTCTGCCTCTTGATTTTGATGTGTCAGTTGACATTTTTACGTTTTTAATAAAAATGTTTCCTGGAAATTGTCAACCCGGCATCCCCACACCTGCCTTCACACACTGGCTAATCAATGGAAGAAATCAAGGAGAAATTTGCAGAGAAAATTAAAGAACTGCTGAACAGAATGGATACTGTTTTCAAAAGCAATTGTAAGATAAATATCGGCGAAAGTAAGACAAGGGCAATTGAACTTAGTAAAACAAATCGGGTAATGCTGAGGAAACTAGGTTAGGAAAAGAAACACTGAAGGTAGGAGATAAGCTTTATTTTAGCAGCAAAAAACTCAGAATGAGCGAAATAGAGGGGAAATAAATTTCATACTGGTAATGGTAAGAAAAGTGAATTTTGTAAACAGGAACGTGCTAACTTCGAATACAGATTTAAAAGCGAGTCTTTTATAAAGGGATCTGTCTGAGGTGTAGTCTTGTACAGATGTGGACCTGAAAGAGAAACAGTACAGACAAGAATGCAGTTGTAGGTTCTTATATTTAATGCATCAGGAGAATGGTAAAGATTACTAGGAGGCACAGAATCAAATTGGGTGAAAAGAAATTGGTGGCAGAACTAGTTTACAAGACGGGGGTCATTTGGTAGGAGACATCCTGAGGCAATAAGAAATCATGAATTTGGCACGGAAGCGAAGCGTTTGGGCGTGGGGGGAAGGTGGAAAGTGGTGGATAGTGGAGTGTGACCTAATCTTGACTACTGTAAAAACTTTCAAATGGATGGAGATTGCAGCAGCTATGCAGAGATAATGTACAGACTCTCATGGAGAGATGCATCAGACCAGTATTCCGACTTAGGAACGCAGCGATATCTGGTGTCACTGGAGGTTCAGCAGTCGATATGACACTTGTTTGTAGGGGCACGTAGAAATACTGTCAGCACTCCATCCAAGTAATGTCACTGGGCGATGGTATTCACCCAGAGCCAAATCTCTACATTTGTAAAATCTAAGGCCCCCTACTGTGTGTGGTGGAGCGTATTTTGTTTACCACTGTCTGTTCCACAAATATCTGGTCCAGTCACTAATGGTAAGAGGGAACAACAATTGTTGGTAAGCCTCCGTGTGAGTTCGAATCTTTCGAAACCTACCTTCATAGTACTTTTTGGAGACGTACGTAAATGGACTGGTTGGTTAGATCTTCTTGAAACACTCGCTTTCAGAATTTTAACAATAAATCACACCACAATGCACAATGCTTCCTTGTGGTGCCTGCAAGTGGTCTTGCATGAACATCTCAGTGATGATTTCGCGCTTGCTGAACTCCCTTTTGGCTAAACGCGCTGCTGATGTTTGGATCTTCTCAATTTCCTCTACGAATTCTGCATGGTAAGGGTCCAAGACGGACGAGTAGCACTCAAGTATCGGACAAGAAAGTATTTTGTAAGCTGCTTCCTTCGTAATTAGACTGCACTCCTTGAAGATTTTTTCAATTAATATCAGTGTGGCATTTATCATTTCAACGACTAGTTGTTTGTGGCTGTTCCACTTCGCATCATTCCGTGCTCATGCTCCCAGATATTTGATGTATATGATTGCTCTTAGTGGTGGTTCGGCAGTCATATTCATACACAACAGGGATCTCCGCCTATTTATGCGCTTAATGTTACATTTGTTTAGGCTGGCAGTCAACTCCATTATAATTATCCGGGCTGTTATGCCGTGGTCGGTTGGGATTTGACAAAGAATTCACCAACCGACCACGGCATAAGAGCCCGGATAATTATAATGGACATGAGATTTGCGGCCGTGAAAGTCTACATTTTAGTGCCAGTCAACTGTAATTTTCCGCACCCAGCGTCGAACCTCTGCAGGTCTTCCTAAGCTTCCCTACTATTTCCTCTATACACAACAGTATCATCCGTGAACAGCCTCATGAACTTTCCGAAGTTATTCACTAGGACATTTATACACGATATGTCCCTCCTAAGAGTCGTCAACCGCATTTTCTCTTACGTTTAGTAAGATATTTGCAACTTCGTTTTTGCAGTGTGTAGTTGGAGTCAGCCCAAACGTACGCTGCTCACCACATCTTTCATGTGGTGCCCAGTGTCGACGGAAAGAGTAGGTTTCTTTCCCGTTACATGTTCTGAGGCATCAAGGGATCACAAATTTAGCATTGGAGGGCAGCGTGGAGGGTAAGAATCGTAGAGGGAGACCAAGAGATGAATACACTAAGCAGATTCAGAAGGATGTGGGTTGCAGTAAGTACTGGGAGATGAAGAAGCTGGCACAGGATAGGGTACCATGGAGAGCTGCATCAAACCAATCTCAGGACTGAAGACAACAACAACAACAACAAGAATGCTACATGTTAACTTGTATTCTATCATACTTACCATGTTATTGTTGTGGTCTTCAGTCCAGAGACTGGTTTGATGCAGCTCTCCATGCTACTCTACCCTGTGCAAGCTTCTTCATTTCCCAAGTAACTACTGCAACTTACATCCTTCTGAATCTGCTTAGTGTATTCCTCTCTTGGTTTCCCTCTGCGATTTTTACTCTCCACGCTGCCCTCCAATAATAAATTGGTGATCCCTTGATGCCTCAAAATATGCCCTACCAACCGATCTCTACTTCTAGTCTAGTTGTGCCACAAACTCCTCTTCTCCCTAATTCTATTCAACACCTCCTCATTAGCTATGTGATCTACCCATCTAATCTTGAGCATTCTGCTGTAGCACCACATTTCGAAAGCTTCTATTCTCTTCTTGTGTAAAATATTTATCGTCTATGTTTCACTTCCATACATGGCTACACTCCATACAAATACTTTCAGAAAAGACTTCCTGACACTTCAATCTATACTCGATGTTAACAAATTTCTCTTCTTCAGAAACGCTTTCCTTGTCAGTCTCCATTTTATATCCTCTCTACTTCGACCATCATCAGTTATTTTGCTCCCCAAATAGCAAACCTAATTTACTACTGTAAGCGTCTCATTTCCTAATCTAATTCCCTCAGCATCACCCCATTTAATTCGACTACGTTCCATTATCCTCATTCTGCTTTTGTTGATGTTCATCTTATATCCTCCTTTCAAGACACGGTCCATTCCGTTTGGCTGCTCTTCCAAGTCCTTTGCTCTCTCTGACAGAATTACGATGTCATCGGCGAACCTCAAAGTTTTTATTTCTTCTCCATGGGTTTTAATTCCAACTCGGAATTTTTCTTTTGTTTCCTTTACTGCTTGCTCAATATACAGATCGAATAATATCGGGAATAGGCTACAACCCTGTCTTAATCCCTTCCCAACCACTGCTTCCCTTTCGTGCCCCTCTACTCTTATAACTGCCATCTGGTTTCTGAACAAATTGTAAATAGCCTTTCGCTCCCTGTATTTTACCCCTGACACCTTCAGAATTTGAAAGAGAGTATTCCAGTCAGCATTGTCAAAAGCTTTCTCTAAGTCTACAAATGCTAGAAACGTAGGTTTGCCTTTCCTTCATCTTTCTTCTAAGATAAGTCGTAGGGTCAGTATTGCTTCACGTGTTTCAATATTTCTACGGAATCCCAACTGATCTTCCCCGAGGTCGGCTTCTACCAGTATTTTGCAGCCATGGCTTATTAAACTGATTGTTCGGTAACTTTCACATCTGTCAACAACTGCTTTCTTTGGGATTGGAATTACCATATTATGTCATATTAGTGTGCGCCCGAAAGATACAGTGCAGAAGCACTGACAGTAGGCCATCATGGGATGTGTCACTGTAATAATTCGAGAAGGCCGACGCAGTGTTGTGAGACAAGCTGGCTTGCTGCTGTATCAGAATCGTAGGACCACACAGATTTGTGCAGGAATAGCCAGGGCAGATTTCCACATTGACAGTGCTAGAGGTGTTTTAGGATAAGTGATTGTTAGTTGTTGCAGCGTAACATCGAGCTCAGGCACGTCGGCCTGGAACGAACAACCGGTAAGGCTGTGAGACGCCGTCAGCCAGTAGTACGGTGACTACGACCGCACCACGATAGGATCGGCCCTATACGAAAAGAATACAAGCGCCGCTCCAGCTAGTCGCCGCCGCCCTAGAAGACGAACCGTCATCCAAAAGATTTAGCCGTGACTTGTCATCTATATTAATTGCTTGCATGGAAGGACATTGCTTATTTGCACGTCGCCAGTTGCTTGCGACACCTCTTTGTAAAAAGGCAAAATTAAGTATTGACAATTTAATTTAAACTCCATTAATAAGATTTGCTCTTATTATTGCCTAGTTATCCAAGAAAATAGCTTCCTAGGCACCCTATATTAAACGAGTGGGCAGAATCCCACATTAGTGGCGCATATGCACAACAAGCACGTCACCGCCGACTGTAAATACAGGACATCATGAAACGAAATTACTCTCAGTCCCTGACAATGCCATGCCAGATGAGATCATCACGTGGACCTGCCAGTATGAGTCACTGTTTCTAGGACATGGCATGGCAACAGTTCTAAGCGCTAAGTCCCTCTCAGATCTCGTGTCACGGCGCAGCAAACTGTCCCAGGTCTCCTTTGGGAGCACGACTGACTCCTGCCAAGGTGGCAGTGGAGCACTGTCCATGCGCACCAGTCACCTTCAGCATCGCAGGGCCGCCGGCCGCCGTCTGGTCCTGCAACAGACTTGCCACTGTCGGATCCACATAACACTGGTGTGGGGACCACACAGCAAGCTTACATAATGAGGCCTCTGGCTCACTGTGGAGCTCCACGTCAGCGTCGCACGGTGTGCAGGCAGCCAGCCCAGCAAAATTCAGTACCAGCTGGTAACAGACCTGATGAACTGTGCAGCGCAGATACTTCACTAAAGTACTTAGTACCTTTGCACCTGGCTTTTTCTAGAGCTAGCTGCGTTTCCACCTAGCCTCCACCACCGTCTCTGGCCATACTGGCTTATAATTTCCCCTCCACAATGGGGTACTATACGCAGAGGTGATAAAAGTCATGGAATATCTCATGTCATCCGTTAGTCCCACATGATGCGGATCCCACACCGCACAGCAGTACTCCAGAATAGGGCGGACAAGTGTGGTGTAAGCAGTCTCTTTAGTGGACCTGTTGCACCTTCTAAGTGTTCTGCCAACGAATTGCAGTCTCTACTTTGCTCTACCCATAATATTATCTACGTAATCGTTCCAATTTAGGTTATTTGTAGCTGTAATCCCCAAGTATTTAGCTGAATTTACAGCCCTCAGATTTGTGTGACTTATCGCGTAATCAAAACTTAGCTGATTTCTTTTACTACTCATGTGAATAACCTCACACATTTCTTTATTCAGGGTCAATTGCCACATTTCGCACCTTACAGATATCTAAATCACTTTGCAATTCGTTTTGGTCATCTGATGACTTTACGAGACGGTAAATGACAGCATCATCTGCAAACAACCTAAGAGGGCTACTGAGATTTTCTCCTATGTCGTTAATATAGATCAGGAACAATAGAGGGCCTATAACACTTCCTTGGGGAACGCCGGATATTACTTCTGTTTTACTCGATGACTTTCCGTCTGTTACTACGAACTGTGACCTTTCTGACAGGAAATCACGAATCCAGTCGCACAACTGAGGTGATACTCCGTAGGCACGGAGTTTGGTTAGAAGATGCTTGTGAGGAACGGTGTTGAAAGCCTTCTGGAAAGCTAAAAATATGGAATCAATTTGACATCCCCTGTCGATAGCACTTACTATTTCATGAATATAAAGAGCCAGTTGTGTTTCACAAGAACAATATTTTTGGAATTCGTGCTGACTATATGTCTATAAATCGTTTTCTTCGAGGTACTTCATAATGTACGAATACAGTATATGTTCTAAAACCCTACTGCAAATCGACGTTAGGGATATAGGCCAGTAATTCAGCAGATTACTCCTACTTCCCTTTTTGGGTACTGGTGTGACTTGAGCACTTTTCCAGTCTTTAGGTACGGATCTTTCTGTGATCGAGCGGTTGTATGTAATTGCTAAATATGGAGCTATTTTATCAGCATACTCTGAGAACCTGTCTGGTATACCATCTGGACGGAAGGCCTTGCCTATATTAAGTGATTTACGCCGCTTTGTTACACTGAGGGTATCTACTTCTATGCTTCGTTGCCTCTGCTTGACACTCGAATCCTACCGCCAGCTCTTACCAACTGCAGGCGGGACTCATTTGACCAAACCACGGTTTTCCAGTTTTTTAGGGTCCAATCGCTAGGGTCCAGCAGAGGCACTGCAGGCGATTTCGTGCTGTTAGCAAATCCGCTCGCGTCGGTCGTCTGCTCCTATAGACCGTTAACGCCAAATTTCACCGCTCTGCCCTTAAGGATTCGTTTTTCGTGCGTTCCACATTGATTTCTGCGGTTATTTCACTCAAGGATGCTCGTTTGTTAGCACTGACAAATACTACGCAACCGCCACTGATCTCGGTTATCAAGTGAAGCCGTCGGTCACTGCGTTGTCCGTGGTGAGAGGTAATGCCTTAAATTTGGTATTCTCGGCACACTCTTCACACTGTGGACCGCGCCATATTGAATTCCCTAATGATTTATGGAATGACGTGTCGCATGTGAATAAAATGTTCTCGGGTTTCCTACCTAGTCAATTGCTTAAAACAATCCTTGGCCATTGTCAAGTGGTATGACATTGTCATTGTTGACTGTCATACGACTTGACAATGGCCAAGGAGTGCTTGGCCGAAAGCTCGTGTAGTTTTAAGCAATTGACGCTGTTGGAAGCCTGAGAACACTTTATCCAATGTTATCGCCGCGAGACTCTGCATTCATACAACATGTCCCATGTGTCTAGTTCCAATGACCATTCCGCGTTCAAAATCTGTTAATTCCCGTAATCACGTTGGAAAGCTTCTCACATGATGATGATGAGGTCCCATACCCCGAGACGAAGCGGGAGACCCGCACCGCCGACTAGGCAAGGTCCCAGCGGAGGTGGTTTGCCATTGACTTCCTCCTACCGTAATGCGGATGAATGATGATGATGAAGACGACACAACACCCAGTCATCTCGAGGCATGGAAAATCCCTGACCGCGCCGAGAATTGAACCCGGGGCGCCGTGCGCGGGAAGCGAGAACGCTACCGTAAGACCACGAGCTGCGGACTCAAATTAATTTCAAAGACAGCTCCGCCAATTTACTGCCCTTTTATGCCTCGTGTAGGCTATACAGCCGCCATTTGTATATCTGCATATCACTACCCCATGACTGTCGTCACCTCAGTGTAACATGCATGTTTGTTGTATTGCATATACGAACATACGTAAAAGTCTGTTTCATACCAACAGCAAGTGCTATGGTCTGAAAGGTTAAAAATCATCGCTGTAATTTTATCGAGAAGGATGAGACAGTTGTGATGTTTGTGGGTAGCTGATAGACGGACAGCCGGCCGCGGTGGTCTCGCGGTTCTAAGCGCACAGTCCGGAACCGCGCGACTGCTACGGTCGCAGGTTCGAATCCTGCCTCGGGCATGGATGTGTGTGATGTCCTTAGGTTAGTTAGGTTTAAGTAGTTCTAAGTTCTAGGGGACTGATGTCCACAGCTGTTAAGTCACATAGTGCTAAGAGTCATTTTTTGATAGACGGACAATGAGGGCATATCAGTTTTGCCAGCGGAGAAATTAGTGTATTTTGCCTCAGTGGAGTTGTTTCTTTTGTCGTAAAGGCCGGATGGTAAATTATGGAGAAGACACTAACTATTGAGAGAGCAGGAATCCGTTTTGCAAATTAAGCTGCTAAAAGAACTGATATCTTGCTAAAGATATGTGAAAGCCTCATTCTGATAATGAGTTCGTGAACTGTACGATGAAACATTGAGATTTTAAATTTGGACGGAGAAGAGGATAACACGAGAGGGGAAACTAAGAAGAGAACCGAAGACCACAGAATGTAAGATGTTATTTATCAAAAGATTCGACACAGGAGAATAACAAGACGAAGAATTCAAGACATCAAAAGAACACGAACTGAACGAGTTTCTTCCAAGAAAGTTGGAGTATTTAAAATATTAGCAGAACCACTATGTGGAAAGCTTAACAGCTGTTTGTTTTGACTGACTAAAGGAAACAGCCAGTGGACAGTTATCACATTTACGGTACATAGAAAAGTGACTGTATAGCGATCTTTGAGATAATGAAAACTGACTTCTAACTGTGTATTTATTACCTCAGAATTTAATGTGACGGACAATCACCTATATACTTTGAAACTACATAGTTTAAATAAATTGACACAAAGTTGCGCAAATAAATTATGCATTATAGCATTTAAAAATTGTGTGCTCTTATAAAATAAGCCAGCTCATCCCATATCTCCCCTTCCCCCCCCCCCCCCCTCCCCCTTGCGACCCACGATACGAGACTTGACGGCTCCGTTGCTGGTTGACAACTCAGGAACAGACCAATCCAGAACACACCCCGGACGGAGCGCCCACCATGCACTCTGCGTCGCACGTAAAACACTGAAGATCCAAAGAAACTGGTATACCTCACTAATATCATGCAGGGGCCCCGCAAGCATGCGAAGTGCCGCAACACGACGTGGTATGAACTTGACTAATGTCTGAAATAGTGCTGGTGAGAACTGACACCATAAATTCTGCATGGCTGCCCATAATTCCGTAAAAGTACGACGGGGGTGGAGACCTCTCCCGAATAGGACTTTTCAAGGAATTCCAGTTATACTCAATAATGTTCATGTCTGGGGAGTCTGAAGGCCACCGGAAGTGTTTAAACCAAGAAGAGTGTTCTTGGAGACACTCTGTAGCAATTCTGGACGAGTGGGGTGTCACATTGTACTGCTGGAACTGCCCCAAGTCCGTCGGAATGCACAATGGACTTGAATATATACAAGTGATCAGACATGATGCTTATGTACGTGTCAATCGTCAAAAAACGTATCTAGATGTATCATGGGTTCCATATCACAGCAATAACACACACCACACCGTTACAGAGCCTCCATCAGCTTGAAGAGTCCCCTGCTGACATGCTGTTTCCGTGGATTCACGAGGTTGACTCCATACGCGTACACGTCCATCTGCTCGATACAATTTGAAAAGTGACTCGTCCGATTAGGCAACATGTTTCCAGTCATCAGCAGTCCAACGTCGATGTTGACGGGTCCAGGCGAGGGGTAAAGCTTTGTATCGTGCACTGAAAAAGGGTTCACGAGTGGGCCTTCGGCTCCGAAAGCCCATATCGATGATGTTTCGTTGAATGGTCCGCGGGCTCACGCTTGTTGATCGCTCAGCATTGAAATCTGCAGCAATTTGTGGAATGGCTGCACTTCTGTCACGTTGAACGATTCTCCTCAGTCGTCGTTGGTCTTGTTCTTGCAGTATCTTTTTCCGGCCTCAGCGGTGTCGGAGATTTGATGTTTTACCGGATTTCTGATGTACACAGTGCACTCGTGAAATGGTCGTACGAAAAATCCTCGCTACGTCGAGATGATGTATCCCATCGCGCGGTCGCCGACCATAACACCACGTTCAGTCTCACTTAAATCTTGATAACCTGCCACTGTAGCAGCAGTAACCGATCTAACAAGTGAGCCATACTTGTCTTATATTGGCGTTGCCGACCGCAGCGCCGTATACTGCCTACGGCACTGGCGCTAGTTTCAAGTTGCGTCTGCTCCGCTATCACATACGAAACTCCTTCTTTCCGTCGCTCTCGGCCGCTCGCCGACTCGCAGTGGCGTGGCTCTTCGGCACTTTGCTGAGCCGTACACCCTTTACCACGGCAGAAAGGCACCTTCAACCTTGGCGCCATCTTCAGAGTACGTTGGTAATTTAACTGTGCTACCTAATCACGGCACATTAGTTATTTTACTTTTCTTGTCTCTACAAATCTCTAGATGAAACTTGTAACATTAGAAATATATGCTATATTCTTTAAAGGGGATATGGACGTCGTTGGATATAATTTTACTAGTATCTTGAAAAACATTCTAGCTCCATGATCTTGTTGATTATGAGTGTCCTTTTCATCGTCTTTAGCTTTCTTTCTTGTCTTTGTTATTCTGGCCTCCTTTGCCATGCTTTCAGCAATTTTCTCAGCTTAAGCGGCGCGTTGTCTTTCCATTCGTAGCAGCCCATTTTTCATATTGTCCACAGTTTTGATGCCTACTCTGCTCATGTTTCTTTAATCTGCTTGTTATTCCATCATTAAAACATATTATGGCCTTCATCACACCAATCTGGAAAGCTGACATGCTAAGAAAGACAGACAGTTTTTGGCAATCGTAAATACAAGTAAATTGTGTCGACACGAAGATCAACTTTCATAAATGCCTGCTGATAGTGCAGTCAATGAGTTCTGCAACGACATTACACAAACGAGTTGCTACGGAAATAGCGGCGCCAAAATTAAATAATGATACACTGTAGGCAAGTTTTTGTGTTTGACAATTGTGTGACAGCTACGCATTCAAGCGCCGCATCTGTTTTCAAAAGCCATTTAAACACAAAAAATTATAAGGTACTATACATAAAGTACTTAATTTTAGACTAAGGAAGAACCAAATAATTTTATTAAATACAAAAAATCCATTTGTATGTCAGTCATTACGTTGAGGTCCCCTTAACAGTACTATCTGTTGCACAGTTATTGATTATGGATTTTCTACGGAAAAGTTTTTCATTTTGTTTTCAAAACATTCCATATGAGTAATTAGCCAAGAGCGAGTAGGACTCGCGCACTAAGGTTCCGTGTAAACTATATTATGTATGAAGATAGTTGACATCTCTGGAATCGAGAATCTCGACTAATTTTGCCTGTTATGGATATCGATACAGGTGAGCTATCGGCCCATTAATTACAAGACCATACAAAAACTCTAGTTCCTGAGCTACCACAAACCAACGAAAAGGAACAACATTTTATGTTTCCATGCAGTAATAATTTTCAGTTATGCTTTTGAGGGATGCTGGATACAATGTAAGCTCTTATGGGAAAACCATATATTTATGTGAGATACTTACAATTTAAATTTTTCCGATTTTTTTTTCTTTACTTGTTCTGTGAAACCTTGCTTCCTGCCAAATTTAATGACTGCAAATCAACGGAAAGTACTCTACAGGTTTCAATGAGGGAGTTTGTATCAGAATATATGACATAAATTGCCGTATCTTTTGATGGCATTCATGTATAAGCTTAGGTTTTTGACACTGCCAAAGGACCATAGACTTTCGTATGTGACATAAATTGCATCTTGAAAAGCACACAACCATTTCTGAGAACAAATGGTTCTGAAAAGTCCGACAGACAGACAGACAGACAGACAAACAAAAATATACGGAAGCCAACTGAAATTAGTAGTTCTTATAGCCGGCCGCGGTGGTCCCGCGGTTCTAGGCGTGCAGTCCGGAACCGTGCGACTGCTACGGTCGCAGGTTCGAATCCTGCCTCGGGCATGGATGTGTGTGATGTCCTTAGGTTAGTTAGGTTTAAGTAGTTCTGAGTTCTAGGGGACTAATGACCACAGCAGTTGAGTCCCATAGTGCTCAGAACCATCTGAACCGTTTTTAGTGGTTCTTATAATAGCATAGATATTTAGATGACGTGTATAGGAACCTGTAGATGGTGCGAATGGGCACCGAAATTGGTAACAAATAAAATAATTAATAAAGTTACAGTTTTCGGTATTTATTTTCTTCAAGTCTTTGTCTAGCCGCAAACCCATTCAGTTGACACAAGATGGAACCGAAGAAACTAGGCCACAAAGTAATGGGGTTCCGTTTGCTAGTGATTGAGGTAAGGAGCGCATGACTGGGAACCTTAAAACTTTATATCTGTCACAGTGGGCAAATAGGGAAAAATCAGTTGGCAAAACCACCTAAGTATCCAGTAATGACAATTGTCAGCCAGTAATTCGTACTGTTCCCGAAAGTTGTCAACGCAGAAAGGACACGAAAGATAGATGTTTTGTAGGTGCCAAGGGTGTAAAGCAATGATTTGTGGAGTAAAAAAAAGGCCACGCAGGTACTACGCGCTCCATGCTGCGAGTGTAAATGCCGCCGAGGAAGCAACACGCTTTCGCGGTGCCGTGTGGCCCGTGATTTACGAGGAAGACGCGGCGTAATTCACGCGGCTGTCGCGCACTGTGAGCGGACGGCGCTAAGGAGAGGCCCACCCTGGTGGAAGCGCCCCCCACCACGCACCTCGCGGCAGGCAAAAGAGCAGCGGCCGCTTCCGGCGAGCAGCCTGAGTTACGGCGTTCGCTGCTCGCTCCACGCCACACGTCCGCACAGCGATCAACAGGTAAAACGCTCCCCCCGCCTTCTCCGTGAGCAGTGCCGCATGACTGTACACAACGTGCAGATTCCAACTCACACGAATCCTCGAGGCAATCACCAGTGCTTCGAGCACGGAAAGAACTACTGAGTTTCACTATACACGTTTCAGGAATTTCTAGAATCTCATCTGGGACATATGAAAGAGACCATTCTCAGCCCCATGGTAGTCTCCATCATTCCGCAAAAAGGCATCTTGAATGTGACCGTATTTCTGGTCGGCGCTCTCGGCTAAGGCTGATACACAATCTGTTTGGCTGTCACAACCACCTGTCCGAGCGTCATGCGGTGATCGAAGGCTCGTTTCCGTACTGGTTAAAATAAAGAAAGATCAAATGTGTGTGAAATCTTATGGGACTTAACTGCTAAGGTCATCAGTCCCTAAGCTTACACACTACATAACCTAGATTATCATAAGGACAAACACACACACCCATGCTCGAGGGAGGACTCGAACCTCGCCGGCCGCAGTGGCAGTGCGATTCTAGGCGTTTCAATTTGGAACCGCGTCACCGCTACGGTCGCAGGTTCGAATCCTGCCTCGGGCATGGATGTATGTGATGTCCTTAGGTTAGTTACGTTTAAGTAGTTCTAAGTTCTAGGGGACTGATGACCTCAGATATTAAGTCCCATAGTGCTCATGTAAGGTGTCAGGCAAATCCAACACCTTACATGAAAACCCTGACATGATAAGCAAATCCAGTAGTATGTCACATAGCTCCGAATAAATCGTGACATTAAATTAACCAAAGTAATACGAGTAACGAGTGAGCAAATGGAATACCACAGACTAACACAAGAATGCCTAAATGCATGTCGTATCTTCCCACCGTGAGGCAGACGCAGTTCCGAGGGGAGAAACGAGGACAGAAGCCGAGAGCAGAACCGTGTTGAGCTAGAAGGCCCTACGATAAGGGACGGACGGGCCAGCCTACCTGTACAACTACCACCCGCACGTTTTGGCGTGAGACTTTATCGCGTCTCAGGTACGTCAAGGACCACCCCCAGCCCATGTTAAAAGCTAGAGCCCTCCAGAAAAGCAGTATAGATCTTACGATAACACAAAAAGGGCCACTACCACCCGCAAGTTTTAGCGTGAGACTTTTTCGCGTGTCTGTTACATTAGGACAATCCTCCAGCCCATGTTAACAGATAGAGCCCTCCAGAAGAACAGTATAGATCTCACGATAACGCTAAAAGGACCACACCAGCTGCAGGTTTTAGCGTGAGACTTTTTAGCGTCTCTGTTACGTTGCAAACTTTAAAAACATTGCCCCACCACGAAAAGTATAACGTTTCTCATTGGATAGACAGAATTTTTGTAGGCGGAGCTTAAGGTTAACATTGAGACCCTGATTGGTCAGATTAAAACACAGCCAGATAGTTTTTTTTTTTAAACTAACTTCGGTAAATTGTAGTAAGGAGAAGTTAGAGGGGAGTTGGTTCCGAGACGGCCAGCTGGATGGCTGCTGTGCCTGCCGCTGCTGCCCTGACGCTGCTTAAACACCGACAAGGTAATGAACGCACGCGATGCCGCATTTTTGAGAGCATAAGGCTTCACTCAGAACTGCAGAAGTCTCATCTGTTCACCCCTTTTTTGCGTAATACTAGTGTCGATCGTTAATTAAAACTCATGGTGTTCACATTTGCCACTTGAAGTAAAGATCTGAAACGCGATGATTTTTCTATTTTATAGTTATTGAGAAGCCACATCAGCCACTGTAATTTACGACAGGTTAGATAAGTAATTAAAGATAATTGAGGGTCACTGTAGACCATTTTGATAGTTTTCTCTTTTGTGAAACTTAATTTAAACTTAGATTATAGATGTGAAATGGCATAGGTCATCCTTCGATCGATTTTAGAACTTGCAAACCCATTCAGGGAATATTCGTTCACATTTTTGTTGAACGCAGTTGGTTTTTACCATCCTGTATTAAAACATCTCCTTCTATCAATAGTGCAATTTATAAACAATGTTTTGTGAGTAGAATAAAATTTCCAATGGTAAACTTAACTACTTTTTCGACGTTATTTTACCAGCTAATCAAAAATAGGAAACCTTGAACCCTTTCCACTAAATTTAGTTAGTATTAAGATTCTTTTACAGGGAGTGCAGTGGAGCTGACGCTGAGATCATTTAGTATTTGGTTATATCATCGCTAGTCTCACTGAACTCTTCTGAATTCTACATGTCATGTGTGGTGTGGCGTCTCCTTACCAGCAACAGGTCCCAGGTTCAAACTAGTTAATTCCCTAAAAAACACGCTCAGAGCGTCGTTGCGCGAAAGTGGTAGGGAGACACGATATAGTACAATCAGACACCACCATGAATGTTTAGACTCAGAGCCATTTGAACCAACTCGAACCTCCGCTGGGACCAGCAGCACAGTCCATGACTGCAGCGCCCTGGACCGCTCTGCTAATTCCGCGCGTCACTGGATCCTCTGCACATGCATTGTTCGTGCAACACGCTTTTTAACAGACTCTGGTCTTAGAGTGCAAAGCGCCAAACGCCACTGGAAAATTACAAAGCTTAATTTCGCCGTTTGTAACTGGTATCTATCTTCAAAAATAAGATCGGCTTTTGTGCAAGAATGCAAGTCGGAAGCTAATGATTTCACCCTGAAATTCTGCCCAAAATTCCATGCATGTTATAAAAATGTACGTATCTTTTGTGTGTGTGTGTGTGTGTGTGTGTGTGTGTGTGTGTGTGTGTGTGTGTGTGTGTGTGTTCCACATGTCCTCCTAAGCCACTGCAGCGTTTCACACCAAACTTGGTGAACATATCCCTTATTGTTTGGCAGCAATCGCTGTTGGGGTGAGAACAACCTACCTATCATAGTTCCGGAGATGTGACGTCTAAAGGATACGTGAAAAACTGGCGCTTCATGTATGAAGTTTAAATTTATTACTTCTGTGCTACTAACTGGCAACGGCCTTGTCGCAGTGGATACTCCGGTTCCCGTGAGATCACCGAAGTTAAGCGCTGTCGGGTGTGGTCGGAACTTGGATTGGTGACCATCCAGGCCGCCATGCGCTGTTGCCATTTTTCGGGGTGTACTCAGCCTCGTGATGCCAATTGAGCAGCTCCTCCACTGAGGATGACACGGCGGTAGAATGGTCCCAGTAGGCCACTCGTGGCCTGAAGACGGAGTGTGCTATTAACTGCACTGGCAATAAATTTCGGACTCAGTGTCCACATTTGCCGCAAAATTCACCACAAAATGATATTATGATACCACACATACTTCGAGAGATATGACGTCATAAACACTGAGATGCATAAAAAATGCCGCATCATGCATACAAGTTTTCATACATTTATTTTATACTACTAAGACACCCCGACAGTTGGGTCATCTTAAGGAAATCTCTGACAATAGGCACCGCTTTTGACAGTTGTCCAATGCGAAGCGCAAAGCGCTGTTGGCGAACCCAGTCGCCATCTATAGAGCTATGAAGAGGCGATGCCTTGGAGATTTTTACACACGCGAAACAGCTGCGGTCAGCGTACTGAAGCTGTCCGCAATATTACACAACAAATGCAGTTTATTTTTCGCTTTCTTTTGCAATAAAAAATTGGCAAACTAATACCCGGATAATGTCTCGTGTGTCAGCTAGTAATAATAGTAATATCCCGCTAATAGTAACGGCAGCATAGATTGATGAGACAAGCTACACACGACATCAAGTTCTAAAGGAAACATAAGATAATTTACAAAGAGCAACATATAGATTGAGGCAAAACGCAATGTGTTACAGTTTAAGTGCATCTTCAAACAAGAGATAGTTAGAAGGGAAGAATCCAGCCAGATTGAAATTAAGAAATTTTAGAACAAGTATCCCACTTCACTTATCTTAGACGTGATATCAGTATCAACTAAAACAAAGATATTTACTAGAAATGTCAATAAATTTCAAGCTATCTGCGTAACAGTTGGAAGAACATTGGGACGGAAAACAAGAAAGAAAACGCAAACGAAATTCTATAAACTTATGGCTGTACCAACTCTTGTACACTGAGTAAAACAATTAAAGGGTCATTGATTGAAACTCCGTTATCGTCTTACATGGCAACGTAATAGTTTGAAATTTGGCTCCAAGCTGCCTACAGCCTCCCTCTGTAATGCTGCAAGGGCGTGGTGCTCTGTGACGTAACCCCCTGGCGCGGTGAAGCTTCAAGCAACAAAGTGTCGACACATGCTGCGAAAATAAGGCCAGAGCTCAGAATTTCATGTGAGGAGTATGATGGGTTACTGATGTCGCAGTGGCACCAAATTTCACTACAAATTTGGCGAAATGGACGTGTCAAACGTTGAGCAGAACGTTACACTCCCTCTTGCCCACATTTCACCCCTTCTTTCACGCCTATGTGGTAGAGGTCAGAACCGTGCTGCCCAGACTTGAAATTGGCGGTTTTCGTGTAGATGGCCGAGTAAAACATTTCAGACTCATCGCAACTCAGAATCGACACGAAAATTCCTCGGGGAGTGGTAAAAATGGCGTCAACCAAACCACCAATTTTCTTGGGGCGTTGATTCCTAGACATTTCGCGATCGGAAACGACAGTTATCAGTGTGATACGCATCAGGCCTAAAATCCAGACAACGTTAGATACTGTTGACATCCCCCCCCCCCCCCTCAAACAACTCAACCCCTGCTAAGGACATCGTGGTGCTGCAACAACATTAAATGTAATCTGACCCCCTTGTTGCTACGCGACCGTGGAACCTATAAGGGTCCATCAAAACCATTCGACGAAATTTGAAAGTGCCCCGAAATTTGAACGTGATCCGAAACAGCAAAGAGTATTTATGCTTTTTGAGCCCTCCTATGGCGTATCAAGTGGGGAAAGGCGCGCAGGGGGGTTGCAACATCGACGCATGCATGAAAAAACAGCAATGGGTCATTGTTCAGCAACACCTGCGATGCAACCAGTACATCTTTGTTGAGGGCTTTAAAAACCTTGACACTACTCAGCAAGGTAGTCCTCGGCTCCTGCTCTAGCACCTGCTTCCAGGCTCGCGGAATCTAAAGGGAGTCGAAGGGGTTCTTCCATAGCGATAGCAGTAGCGTCACTCAGCTGAATGGGTGTCAAAATCTCTGGACAGGTACATTTTTAAAGTTTTCAACAAAGGTGCACTAGTGAGAGGAAGGGTGTTGCCAAGGGGGAGGAATCTTAGAGGGTCCATTTGGCACTTTATTCACGCATGTGTCAGTATTTGATTTGTAATGTGTCATTATACATAACACATTTGTTTTTACGTTAGATTAATACAAGAAATGTTATTTGACTGTATTATGATTGTCTCGATACATTCAAGACAATTCATACGTTCAAGACAATCTTAAAACCGTCAAGTAAAATTTTTTATAACGGTCTGATGAAAAAAAACAAATGTATCATGTACAGTCACAAATGCCAAATATAGATAATGGTTTGAGAATGAGCGAAAATGTTCGAAACTACTCACTAATAAATGTACTGTCTACAACTCTGATGGAAACCTTAATTAATAATTTGAAAAGTTTATATTTATTTTCCCAAAATTAATCACATACAACTGCCGAGAAATTAAAGTAAATATGGAACATGGATAACAGTTGTACTTCAGCACAAAATGACAACTTGAAAAATGAGAATCTAAATCCTTCTGATGTACCCATCAAATTAGCAACTGGACTGTATTTTTACGCTGATTAACTTATATTATGTCAAATTTCCTACGATTTAAGATGCACCACGACATTCCCTCGTAAATGATGCGCGGTCATCAGCGCCCCTAGAAAGTCCCAATTTTTTCACATTTTTACACAGTCCGATCGAGACACTGTCACGAATGATGATGAAATGATGAGAACAACACTAACACCCAGTCGCCGAGCAGAGAATATCCTCAACCTGGTCGGGAATAGAACCCGGGACCCCGTGATCCAGGGGAAGCAACGCTAGCCATTAGACCACGAGCTGCGGACATTCCCTCGTAAATAGAACTGAGAAATCAACTCTGTTGAAGCAACGCATGAGTGAGCAGATCATACTCACTACAAAGAACTCACGAAAGTATCTACAAAAAGCGTTACGAATAACTACAATCTCACTCGAATCAGAAACGATTGAAAGAATCACGAGGCGCTGGCAGCCTATGGCGGCGGCTCATAATCTTCGACATCAACCAGACCTAGCGAAGCGGACATTAACTTATTCTCGCTACAGAGACGAGCACATTTGTGCAGACATCGACGTTAACCTAGTGGCTACATCTTCACCAGAACGCACTCCGTTCAAGTTGTCAATTCGCTTTCAAACAATGGAAGGTCTTTGAAGAACCACCGAAACAAGAGACGACCATAAACTTTTCCCAACAGTTCACCGGAATACTTGGCAGAATTCCTGTCTACTGCAGCGAGAACTACAAACAGCTAGAGAATGCAGAATATCTGTCCAGACATCCCAAAATCATATTAGTGAAAAAGTACCCTAAACAAAATGAAAAAGTATTTGGTAGTACTAGAGGGAAATCAACTATGAATGTATCGCCTTCTTGAGTTACGCAGGTAAGGCAATATCTATCCTGTCGTGCTTTAAGTTGTGAAGGGCCGCATAGACAATAATTATAAAATAAGAAGAGATAGAAAAAATTAGCCAACCAGTTCCAAACCAAAGGTTTAGTTAGTCGTTTACCTAAGTTTCGATATTTCTAAAAATATATTTTCGCAAGGAGTGGGCCTGTCTTTAAAATTTTAAATCTAATGTCCATATACTTGATGACAGCCTTTGATACCTGGGCACTTACATATTTAAAAATCATAAACCTCTCTGCGAATCAGAAACTCTTTAAATCAAGATTTCTGACGAAGATATTTTCAGAAACATCGAAACCTCGGTCAAGGGCTAAACAAACATTTGGTTTCCAACTGGTTGGCTGATACTTCCAACCTCTTTAGATTTATACAGCTGCTGATTCGCAGCCACTTTTAAGATTTTGTATTAGAAAATACATTAGACAGTACTTGAAAGGATAGACATCCATATAATACGAGAGTCAACGAAAGATTACCTTCGGACAATATCTACTGAACAGCATACCACCTCCAGGAACCACAGAACAAGATATCGGACATGTGTTTCACAGGATGAATATGGACTGAGACTGAAAAGAGCCAAAGTTTAACAGAAACCTACGGATCATTGTGTGACAACAAGGAATGTCATCGGAGGTTCCATGTTAGTTCAGAAGAGAATTAATGGGTATCAATGGCTGATCAAAAAAAAAAATCTCATATTCACTACGATTCGATGGTGGGTCAGATCGCTAGTCGATCATTAGCGATCGGTTTGTTATCTTTGGCGAGTCAAAGGGCATGGGGATCTTTGCGTTTTCGGCTGGGTTGGTTCAGATGGCTCTGAGCACTATGGGACTCAACTGCTTTGGTCATCAGTCCCCTAGAACTTAGAACTACTTAAACCTAACTAACCTAAGGACATCACACACATCCATGCCCGAGGCAGGATTCGAACCTGCGACCGTAGCAGTCGCACGGTTCCGGACTGCGCGCCTAGTACCGCGAGACCACCGCGGCCGGATTTTCGGCTGGGGCGCGCGGAACGGCTAGAGGCAGTCGGTTTGGGGCGGCCTGTGAGATTGGCGGAGTTGTGGCTCGGGCGTGATGTCTGTTACGCTGGGGCTGTTAGCTGATCGTGAAACTCCTGGGGCGGTTACTGGTTGCCTGGAAGTCATTTCATATAAACTGTGCCAAGCCTCGCAATGAGAGGGAAGTCCGGAGTTGCTGTTGGCCTAAATGTACAAATTGAGGTGCCTGTGTGAGAAGCACGGCGTGGTCCTGTTGGTTGCTTCGTCCTTCGGGCAGCCACCGCAAGCAGATGTTCCGCCGGAATGTCTACAGTTTGTGGTGAGCATAGTGTGAACAAGTTCTCGCAGGATGTGCTCCCAGCCTGACTCTTAGCCTGCGCTATTTGTGGGCGCCGACCCCTGGTGTGTAACTGCTTCCGGGTGTCCTGTACGATTTCACAGCAAAACTGTGTTTTTGTGGCATTCTGCGTTTCTGGCTCAGCCTCCGCCTAGAAAGGTTCGATTGGACATCTTTTGGAATTCCTTAATGCTGTAATTTAAACATATAAAAAATTGTTCTTTCAGAATAAGCGCCTGTTTCTTTGGGACACTGCAGTTCAAACAGGGTTAGCGTAATGTTAATGAGTATTGTTATACGTCAAATCAAGTGTATTTACTGTATTGCGGTTTTCTGTGGCACGCAGCTGTGTTACTGAACTCATTTTGAAGTGTTATGTCGGATGAATTACTGCTTCCCACTTCAGTGTATTTTTTTGAGTAGAATTGTAAGGTTTTTTTGATATTTGTCAGTGGGGTGTATTGATCAATTTTTCTCCTTCTTTGAATTAAGCAGAATTGTTTAGTTTATCTGGTTATTGGCTTAACTCGTGCTTCACGCACTAAATCAGCTGATATTGAAAATTGATATTTTTATTCCTGTTTAATGTCAGACAGATTCAGATGTAACTTCATTTATGTTATTTGAAATAAATGTGTTGGAGTGACCTTAATGAATTATGTGTACTCGAAGTAAGGGACCCATTCCTTCATTAGTGGTTAACAGTGCCGTGTGTTTCGGGTTGTGAGCTCCGTTCTTGGTCCAGATGGTTTCTTCTAGTTAAATTTTATCATTAGTTTGTATCCTTCCAAGTCCAGTTCAACACCGTTTCACACGTTGACTGATCCCTCCATCTAATTTTCAGCATTCTTTTGTAGTATTGTACTACACTTCAAAATCTTCTGTTCTCTTCTGACCTGAACTGAATGCACTGCCTTATGAACTACCGAAATATTTTATTCTATTGTCTCGAATGAAAAACAGCTTAGAGTTGCACTACGTTATTTTTATTTTAAACCTTGACCATGGTTTCCGCTATAATAATATAGCCTTCTTCAGAAATCATATACACTAATAAGTGAAAAATGTCTTAGCCCTCCGGCTGCGTCAAGACCAATAAAATAACTTCAACAGACATAAGCCTGTTTCGAAGATAAGTAAAATTACAAATGGCACCGTATGTCCTCCGTCACTACCTCTGTTATACCAGAGGTAGCATTCGCTGGACACTGTGTCTAAGGCGTTCAGGCTGACCAGGTTGCCTCCAAACACGTCGCCGACGATCGTCTGGTTGAAGGCATATACGACACACATCGGTGAAGAGAATGTGATGCCAATTCTGAGCTGTCCATTCACAATGTTGTTGGGCCCATCTGCATCACGCTACATGGTCTCGTGGTTGCAAAGATCGACCTCGCCAAGGACGTCGGAAGTGAAGTTTCGCACTGTTGTGCACAGTTTGAGTCGTAATACGACGTTCTGTGGGAGCAAGGACAGCATTATTCAACATGGTGGCGATGCTGTCAGGGTTCCTCCGAGCCATAATCCGTAGGTAGCGGTCATCCACTGCTGCAGTAGCCCTTGGGTGGCCTGAGCGAGGCATGTCATCGACAGTTCCTGTCTCTTTGTTCTCCTCTAGGTCCGTACAACATCTCTTTGGTTCCCTCGGAGACGCCTGGCACAAAGTGACAAAGCAGACGCGTTCGATCCGCGGTATTGGCCGCCTAGGCATGGTTGAACTACAGCCGTGCACCTCGTTCCTGGTAGTATGACTGAAACTGACCGCCTGTCTGACCACCTTTGTCTAATTGTCACTGGTTGTTTATATCTTTGGGCGGGTTTAGTGACGTCTCTGAACAGTCAAATGGCTCTGAGCACTATGAGACTTAACATCTGAGGTCATCAGTCCCCTAGAACTTAGAACTGCCTAAACCTTACTAACCTAAGAACATCACATACATCCACGCACGAGGAAGGGTTCGAACCTGCGACGGCAGCGATCGCGCGGTTCCAGACTGTAGCGCCTAGAACCGCTCGGTCAACCCGGCCGGCTCTGAACAGTCAAAGGGACTATGTCCGTAATACACAGTGAACGCCTATCTTCACGATTTCTGGGAACAGGGGTGATGCAAAACTTTTTTGATGTGTGTATTTCGGGCATTAGTAGTAACAATTTTACACCGCATTGCTTGTACGTTTTTATGCACCGGTAAAAATGCATATCAAATATAATTTAAAATATGTTAAACGCTTACCAATTGAAAATATCATATGGAAAAAAATGAAACTGAAATTAATCATGAGCTGTAATTGATTCCTATAGATATGTGAATTTTTAATCGAAAGTGATTAGTGGTCAAAAATTTAAAAATGCATTAGAAATTAGATTGCTTAAGTTCGACTAGAAATGAAAAATGGACCATTACTGTTTCACGTTTTATGTTACATAATATAGACATTTAACACTTATAACGAGCGAGACGGCGCAGTGGTAAGGCACTGGACTCGGTGTCAGTTCAAATGCCCGCTCAGTCTTCCAGATTTAGTTTTTCCGTGATTTCCATAAAATCACCTGAGGTGATTGCAATTACGGTTCGCTTGAAAGGACACGTCGATTCCTTTCTCATCCTTCACTAATCCGTGCTTATGCTCTGTTTCTTATGATCTCGTCGTCCACGAGACGTAAAAGTAAAATTTTCCATCTTTCCTAACAAATATGGGGTGCTTCAAAAAGAATATACGTATTCCGAACGCATATCGTGTATATTATTTCTCAATGTTGGTTTTCTGTCGGTACAGCGTATCTCCCGTATTTCTTGACCAAAATTAATGATTGAGATATCATTTTAAGGTTTAGTTAAGCCCTAATGATGAAAAATACACAATTGATTTAAAGCTATTGTTGCCATTAAAAAACTGAAGTCTGAAGACACCTTTATAAAACCATTGTAGATTCACCGACAGTCTGTTTTACTAACATGCACAAAAGCAGTTGCAGTTGCTTAGATTCTTTACCCAAGCGTAGTCTCTACGCAATTTCGGTCATACACCTCGATGTAAAGAATTTAGAAGATCCCATCTATTAACAGTCTAATTTTACCATTATGCATAGCAACCGTTGGAGTAGTTTACTTTCTTAATCCAAGCATTGTGAACTGCACAAATAAAATGAATTACATCAACATTAATTGCCACAGGTAAGTACCTTTTACTTCCATAACTTAATTTACAACTTACTTTATTTAACGTACAATTACTCAGCGTTTGCAACGTTACGTTACGTTTCTCCTACACTTGGTACCATTAATCTACATATTTTACTTTATAACTTAATTCTCCATTGTTTTACTGAGCTCGCAATGTTACGTTACACTTCTTCATGCCTCAGTGTCAATAATCTGCATCAAAATTCCTAAACCGTTGCTGTAATTACGATACTTTCATTACTACCCTATTCAATGCAACAAAAATCAATGAACAGAACGTTTCGCAGTTCTCTTCAACGGCGATTCTATGTCAAAAAACTGATGATTGTACAACAGTTAATAAATGTCATTTCCAGTTTGTTACCTGGAGCGGCAGTGTTTTGCGAAAATCCATATGGTCGTTTCCTTTTGTTTGTTTCTGTACGACTACAACAATATTTCAGGTAGTAGGAGATGTTTTGCTCTCTGTTTTGACCCAAGCCATTCGGCACCATCTTTTGTCAGATTCTACGCACGAGGTAAATCATTTAGTTCGTTCTGAGTAAATACTTTCGTTGCTTAATGTTCTTCAAACTTGTAATCATCAGTATTGACGCATTCATTTTCTGATTTGCTGTTATGTGGCAAATCTTCAAGAACGGTAGTAGAACTGGAATAAAAAGAGATTCACTGTGCATAAGTGGTAGTAAGCCTGAAGCAACGTTAGGATATTTTATATTCTTCTCACGTTTTGCATTATGAACTTCAGCGTTAACCATATAATAACAACAATCATCCACATGATTTTGCGCCTTCTTTCAAATCGTGGAAAATGCCAAAGGCATTGTTTCTGGTCTCTTCCCATTTTTTCACCGCCTCTGTCCTTCAACACCTTTACGCCATACACAGAGATATGTAACAGGCAGAATACGGCGCTGCGGTCGGCAAAGCCTACATAAGACAGCAAGTGTCTGGTGCAGTTCTTAGATCGGTTACTGCTGCTACAGTGGCAGGTTATCAAAATTTAAGTGAGTTTGAACATGGTGTTATAGTCGGAGCACGAGCGATGGACACACCATCTCCAGATGTACAACCGTATGGAGACAACCTCATGAAACTATGGATCCTGCATGACAGCAGCTGGTGGAGGCCCTGCAGTGGTGTGGGGTGTGTGGAGTTGGAGTGATATGGGACCCCTGATTAGTGTAGATACGACTTTGACATGTGACACGTACGTAATCATCCTGTGTGATCACCTGATCCATTAATGTCCATTGTGCATTCCGACGAACTTGTACAATTCCAGCACGACAATGCAACACTCCACAGGTCCAGAATTGCTACAGAGTAGCTCCAGAAACACTCTTCTGGGTTTATACACCTCCGCTGGCCACCAAACTCCCAAGTAATGAACATTATTGAGCATATCTTAGATGTCTCCAACGTACTGTTCGAAAGAGGTCTTCACCCCCTCGTATTCGTATGGATTTATGGACAGTCCTGCAGGATTCGTGTGTCAATTCCCTCCAGCACAACTTCTGATATGAGACGCGTCCATGCGACGTCGTGTTGCGACACTTCTGAGTGCTCGCGGCAGGCCCACACGATATTAGGCATGTGTACCACTTTCTCCGTCTCTTCAGAGTATATGACACACCAAGCTAACAAGCTTTTTACAATTTTATTATCATCTTATTTCAATCATTTGATGAAATCCGGCCTGTCTTCAGACCTTCCAGTCAGCGATACTCCCTCATTGCAGCACTGTAAATGCTGCCGTTCACATTTTAACAAAAAAATGGTTCAAATGGCTCTGAGCACTATGGGACTTAACTTCTGGGGTCATCAGTCCCCTAGAACTTAGAACTACTTAAACCTAACTAACCTAAGGACATCACATACATCCATGCCCTCACATTTTAACACTGCACGGTCTCTCTTCTTGACAGTCATACTGTTCTTTCAGGTTATGGCATGTCAAATGACAGCGTCTATGTCACACCGTTATGGAAACAGCGTACAGCCCCAGAATTGCACCTGTTGGCCACACTTTAGTAAACTACCATACCTACCAAGTTTGGCTGCCAAATTATGATTGCAGTTGACATTTGTCCTATGCGAGTAGCATCACTTTAATTATAACCACCTGGTGTAGCCCCACAACACTATAGTATATTAAAGTGATCTTAAGTTTCCCAATGGGTGTGCCGGCCGAGGTGGCCGAGCGGTTCTAGGCGCTACAGTTTGGAACCGCGAGACAGCTACGATCTCAGGTTCACATCCTGCCTCGGGTATGGATGTGTGTGATGTCCTTAGATTAGTTAGGTTTAAGTAGTTCTAAGTTCTAGGAGACTGATGACCTCAGAAGTTAAGTCCCATAGTTCCCAGAGGCATTTGAACCATTCGCTATGGGTGTATTCTCCCGTACTTGCAATAAAATTTCTCTCTGTGGAACTTAAATTTAAATGGAAAATGAGTTTACTGTATTTAATAGAAAAGGACTAATAATAAATGTGAAATCAGGGCAAGAAATACTTCAGGAACAAAGAAAATTACGCAAATATCAAAAAATAATGTTGCATAGGAATGCCTCTTGATGCCTTTACCTTCCCGAAAGCCACGATCGTTATCTAATAGTTACTAAGTTATCTTTTCCATTCGCCTGCGTGTTATTCTCAAGAGCAACGCAGATGCAAAAGCTGTCAAGCAGGTAATGCGATAATTCTCGAGCTTACTTTTGTTTGCTGTCTTCGGTATTATGTGGATGAGATCCTTACAAGCAGCATTATCTCCCCCTCTCCCCCTACAGTTTATCGTTCCCGAGTGAGGAATCACTTCGTCGCTAATGAGCGCAGCGGACGGCATGCAAAATCGCGCGACTACAACGTCGCCGGCAATCTGCCTGTGGGGGTGCGTTACACCGCGCGGCGGCCCCCTACGCCGCGCGCCTGGCGTGTAGGCAGCCGCGCGACACAATCTGCCGGCCCCGGCTGGAGGTCTCAACAGGTGCGGCAATTAGCGGCGGCGACAGCGGCGCGGCCCTGTTGGGACGCCGCCCAACTCCCGACACGGCGTCGCGACGCCACGCGACGCCGCACCACGTGGTGGCGGCCCGGCAGGGGCGCCGACCCGCACCGCGGGCCGCCGTGGCGTGATTAGACTTTACAACGACGCGGCCGCTGGGGAGGCTAGACTGCGCTTCGCACTACACTGTGACGGGGGCGGCGGGCAAACGGAGCTATTACTTCCCACTGGGACTCTCCGATCCCATTACTTCACGTTTTTAGACCTGTAATTAACAATTAACTATTTTCACAGTGTCCGCGGCCAGACGGGCACGTAAGTGGCAAGATGGGACAACGTGATAATTACGAGAGGCGTTGAATAAGTGATGAAACACATATTTTGCAGAAAGTAGATTGGTTTTATTCAGGATTCCAAAACATCATATTGTTCCGCACTCTTTTTGGCTACAAAACTCTGTTCTCAATATAAACTCCGTTCAATACGATGGCCTTAGGTCACTTTACTGCGAGGGCCTGTATGCCCGCATGGTACCATCTCGCTCATCAATAACCTCCCCATCATCCACGTATTGCTTCCCACGGAGTGCACCCTTCATTGGGCAAACAGATGAAAGCCAGCAGGTGCGAGATCAGGGCTGTAGGGCGGATGAGGAAGAACAGTCAAATGAAGTTTTGTCAGCTCCTCTCGGGTGCGCAGACTTGTGCGAGGCCTCGCATTGTCATGCAAAGCGTGAAGTTTGAAACGTCTCTGTGAAGTCGTTTCATAAGACGCTTGTCGAATTCGGTACAAGTTATTCACTTTACTACCTGATTTTAGCTCAATTCATGAACTCATCCAGACAGATTGAGCACTGAAATCACGAGGGAGGAGGTAGGCACTGCGTTTATTCCATATACAGGCGCACTCTCGGGGGAAATCGCCCGCATTTTGAAGAAACACCGGGTCGGAACTGTGTTTTGTCCTCCGAATAAAACTCGTGGGGAGCGCCAAAGATGACCTCAGTTTGAGGATGGCTGGCGTATTCCGGATTCGGTGTCAATGTGGCAAGTCGTATATTGATCAGACGATACGTACCGTCGAGGATCGATGCCGTGAACACCAGAGGCACACTCAACGGATGTATCCGAGCAAGTCGGCGGTCGCTGAACATTGTTTGTCGGAAAATCACGCTATGGAGTATGAACGCACGAGGATTCTGGTACAGACGTCGAGATACTGGAACAGCGTTGTTAGAGAGGCCATCGAAATTCGCACCAATGACGACCTCGTAAACCCTGACTGTGGCTATAATCTTAGCAAGGCTTCGGAACCAGCGGTTGGGTTAATCAAGAGTAAATCGAGCAAACGAATAGTTGTGACGACCGCAGCGGGAGAGCCATCATACCAACGTCATCTCAGACGCCATCGCAATCTGTTCCACCACGAGACCGTGGCGGGGGGCGCGGACGGCGGAGTCAGCGTGTCGCGGGCGGAGGGTATTTAAATCGGCCGCCGCCCCCTGAGCAGCGATAGCGTACGGATCTCCGCGCCGGCACGTTCACAGGAGCTCAGTCCTTCAGTTCACCTGATGATGGCGACATGTATGATTGCCGAAATATTGTGCCCGTTTTACACTGTAGACCGGCAGTACACCCGTGGATATTTTGATTATCAAATACGCCGGGAGCAACTCAAGAATCACAAGGTCTATTGATATTATATGTGTGTTTTAATGTGGGGTTTCGGTTTTTTTTTTTTTTTTTGTGGGAAACGCTGAGTTGGTCATCGTCTGCTGGGAGCATTACTTCTCATTCGAAGGAAAGCAAAGGATGACCAGCTTGTGTTCCCAGTACCTGAACAGAGAGGTTTACCCTTCTTAGTCGAAGGCTGTGTCGAGCGCTGTTTTTGTGTGTGATGTTGGTGACGGAGGGCTACCCCTCTGGTAGCTTCCTCTGCACGGGGAGGTAGGTAATCTCTAAAGAGAAAGGGGCACTCTTCGACGAACGCTTGGTGAGTACGGATCGTAGCTCTTAAGGGGGGTTTCAGGTGATAGGAATCAGGTTGAGGTAGGACTTCGTTATGTTTAACTGGTGAAATACTTAAGAATTTTAGCTTATCTGAAGTGTGTGAAGCGAGTTATTTATTTAGTGATTTTTAATCTTATATTTTGTGGAAATTGCTTTTGTCTTTCTTTGTCGATTTTGTGCCACGTGTGTGGTAATCAATGACCCTTCTGGTTCACCACGGCACCGCAATAGACTTTATATTAACAGTTTGCTTGTTTAATGAGCTACATTTTCCGCAAGAATATCTGTTATTTCGTGCGCTTTCTACAAAGCAGCACAACAGTTTGATTCAGAATGCACCACGTGCTCTATTTCGGCTGTTTTCAAGCAGCAGACGCAGTTAGTATGTTAAATAATTATCGCACAGCCTTCTGTATTGGTTAAACCTCTGTTCAGAATAGAACTTGCGTAGAATCGTAATGCAAATCTCACTTAGATATTTTTATGGTATTAATGCAAAGGAGATGATTGTATAATTGTCTCCCACCCCCGTCTTCTGTGTTTCTTCTTGCTGTAGTTAAATTGTGCTCTGTTTCATTCTCACGTAATTCATACTTAAATATTTCGAGTCAGGCACCAGTTATGTGTAGTTAGGATGTGCAACAAAATATTTAGTTACAATAAATAATTTACGTGAACGATAAATTCTTTGGTGTCGATCTTACCCCCTTACTCTGATTTCCATTCCTGAATTGATAAAGTTGCTTCATGCATGGCATGGAGTGCTATTTATCTGGCTGCTTAAAGAAATTTGTGTACTTGTAATTCAATTATTAACGTAATTAAACTAATAATTTTCCAGCTCCGTTTTTTTCTAAATGGTTAGGAAGGGCTTGGGCTGGTGGCGATCCTGAATTTCTGAATTTTTATCATTATTTGTGTGAGAGAAGCAGCCAGAAATGCGAGATAACGTATATGGCTCGATGAGAAACGTCGTAAACATAGAAATGCGTTACAAATTCATTTTCATTTTCATTTTCATGGCGACGAACGCTCTTGAGCCGTGGCTGGCTCATGCTATGCGCTGGACTAAACCTTCATTGCGAGTCTGTCTTTAGTCTCTCGCGGTTATTGCGATTATGCTGTTATCCTCTCCTTCCGCGGGTGGCAATAGCAGTGTGTATCGATATTCGCACCTTGGACTATCTTTGATCTGGCGCTTATAGTTTCCGGCTGGGCGGTGTGCGAGGAGACGGTCTGTTGGCGTGGAGCAGTGAGGAATTCTCGGCGGGGCGTAGTTTAGCCGGGGACAGATGGCGGTCTCTACGCGGTGTCGGAGAGTGTGGCGCGGTTCCCATTGCTACAAGGTCCGTGGCTCACAGACCCTGGACACGAAAGCTGAGTTTTGATTTAACCTACCAGAAAGTCAAGACTGTTCACATTGTGTCGTTTGGAGTTCGTTGTCGGCTGTTGGGATATTCCCGCGAGCAACAACGTGGTTTTCAAGTTGGAGAATTCTAGAAACCCTCCGCTGGCGTTTCGTTGTATTTGGTGAATTGAACTGAAGTGTACGAGCGGAATCTTCTGCCTTGTGGCCGTTAACGTTCCGGTCACCTGCCCTGGGCGTTGAAGTAAGTTTCAGGTAGTGTAGTTTCCTCATCGTGTTGTTCCTGTCCAAAACGGTCTGTAGTTTGACAGCTACGTGTATGATTGGTTGTGGGCGCCAATATCTTCTATGTTGTTCCGTTGAACTCCCTCTTGTGCCCTGGTCGGGTGAAGTGGAAATTATCTTGTCGGTGGTCTGCTGACTGTCGGTCGGTTGGGTTGTCGTCGAATCGTGAATAGTTGGCCCGACTGCCTGTCTCACCTAAGGGAGCGTTAGTGTTTGAATTACAGGCCGACCCCTGAACATCTGGGCGCCCTTGTGTGTATCGGCTTATTTTTTTTAAATTTGTTCTTGTTATTGGTACTTGTATGGCTTCTAGCCGGTTTTGTGTTTCAAATTAGAGTTGTTTTACTCTTAAGTCCTTCAGTCTGGTTTAAGCTACTGTTTCACGTAAGCCCGTTGGCATTTAATTTTTTTTATTTTTTTTTAAATTTTGTAGTCTTCGACCTTCAGCCGATTTGAATTTAACTTGCTTACTTCAGCTTAACTAAACAAGTTATAGAAAGACCCTAATGGAACAAGAATACGGTAATAAAGAAGAATAAGATATTGGTAATGACTGATTGTATCGCTCGAACCACCATCAACTGTCGCACACATTCATTACTAGAAAACAGTTTTGAAGTAATTTGTTATTGTAATAACTGAGGTACATTCTGACCTATCTCCATAAATACATAATTAATTGAAACTGCTCGAGTTACGTCAATTATCTGATTGGATTAACTGGAATAAAATAATACAAAAGTCATTAATGTAATGTCGTCTATGAACACTTGCACGCTTTAATTTTTACAAGACAGATTGAAAATATCAGAGTATGCTTTTAAAAAGAGTACATGTAATTTTTTACTTACGTATAGTGCGTCAGTATTTATGCAACATTCTTGGATTTCCGCACTGATATTCCTTCGTGAAAAACGTGGTGATGTGGACTATAAGAGAAAATGTTTAAGGAGTAAATGAAACAATTAAACTCAATGACAACATCACCAAAAGAAGCAGGCTCGACTGTAATAATGAGCTGATTAACGATAGAGAGGCAAGATGCTCGATCGTTCAGTCATCATCTAAAGCACGAAACAAAATAAAACTTCGTAACGACTTTTTAGAAGAAAATAATCATTCTTAAGACGAGTGTAGGAAGAACTGTTGATTTTTCAGGTAACAAGTAACATCTATTTCCACAATCCTGGTAGAGCATTTACTACTCAAAACAATAAATTCTTAAAATGATCCCAGTATGGACTTACCTCATTTACACCTATTCGGCTAAAGACATCGGAACAGGATGTGATCGCTACAGAGCATTCGACAGTTTGTAGGACATCAAAAACTCTTAAAACCGCGCAGATATAAATGTGGCTCTAAAAAAGTCATTGGATTGTGATTAATTATTACAAAGATATAATAACACGGGAAAGCACATTTTATAGTCGTATATAGAACTACTGCAGCATCACCTACATTTCTGTTCAAGAAACGTAATTACTCTAACCGAATATCTCTGAGTCGACGATCGTCGCACTAACGTGCGTCACTGATATCAGTTGTGAGCGAGAATTCGGGCGTCTGCCAAGGAAGTGTTTTAAGACCATTCCTATACACAATATACACTCACGTTCAGAAAAAAAAACAGAAAACCTTGAATTACTTGAGACAGGACTTTCATATTCACTGGAAATGTATAGTACATTACTGTGTTCTGCAGAAATGATTAGCATTTCACTCACCTTGGGTCAGCAGGCGTCCTGCTGCTTAGTAGGCACAGCGTCCGCCATAGGCCTTGATAATTTCTTCCATGCGTGATGGCATCGGAGCGTATAAGGCGCGAATGGCGTCCTGTGTTACAACCATCTGTGCTGCATTCACCTGGTTCCCCAGTGCATCTGTGGTGGTTGACATTAGATCACAGCGCTGCACCCGTCGTTTCACCACAGCCCACACACTTTGGACTGGCGATAAGTCTGGTGAACCGGCGGACCAGGCCAAAGGGCTGACATCCCGTAACACCAAGAAGGAATGTGTTCGAGTAGCAACATGTGGTCGTGCATTGTCTTGCTGAAAAATGGCGTTGTACAGAATGGGTATGGTTACGGGTCGCAGAATGTCATTCACGTAGGTCAGACGGGTCACAGTGCCCTGAACACGCATCAGTTGTTGGACCCACTAGCACTCCACACCATAAGGCCTTGAGTTGGCACTTCGTGTCTTGTACAAATGTAGTCTCTGTGATGCCGCTCCCCTCGTCTGCGGCGAACCAAAATCATTTTCAAACAAACACTATATGATGCCATTTCTGTCCCCAGTGACGTCGTTCCATACACCATTGTTGTCTAGTAGGTTTCTGCACATTCGTCAAAGGTAGGCGGAAAAACGGACGACGCGCACGTAACTTGAAACGTCCCCTTTGAACAATTTTAGACGACTGTGCTTAAACTGACACACAATATTTTTAGCGCAACTCAATCTGACTTCCAAAAATCCCTACGAAAGAATGGCCCTGACTAACATTAACCTATACCTTTCACAAATCACTTACCTCACAAAAAATCTTCGTTACTCGAACTACTGCAATACAGTGAGCACCACTACTGCCAGCTAAATAAAAGATTCAATGTTATAGTAATTATGAAAAATTTTATCAAATCATTATTGACCACTGCCCAAAACAATTTGTAAAATTTTTTTGTGGGGAGCGTGGGGGCTATGTAAGTAGGCTGTTTAGGTTTTCTTATTTGTAACGCCACATAGCGCTCTGTATGAAAAATGACTGGCTGTGCCGTGTGCAGTCTGTGGCTGGTTTGCATTGTTGTCTGCCATTGTAGTGTTGGGTAGCTGGATGCTTACAGCGCGTAGCGTTGCGCAGTTGGAGGCGAGCCGCCAGCAGTGGTGGATGTGAGGAGAGAAATGGCGGAGTTTTGTAATTTGTAAGACTGGATGTCATGAACTACCATATATATTTTGTAGTGATTTTTCATACAGAGCGCTATGTGGCGTTACCAATAAGAAAACCTAAACAGCCTACTTACAAACCAATGCCACAATAAACGACGTCGGACTGATGGTGTACGATGTGTTACACTGTTCCACTGTTCCGACAGAACCGAGGAGGACACAGATCTGTCCCGCAATGCCATTCGGATGGGGTGTCGATCTTCTCCGGTGTTGGTCTGTGTAGTGCGACCTGACCCATCTTGTCGGGTTTACAGCCTACTGTGAACCATTCTGCACACATCCGTTGCACTGCCGAAACACTTCGTCCCACACGAAGAGTAGTTTCTCGGATGGATGCACTACATTCTCTCATGCCAATAATGTGCCCTCTTTCGAACTCATTGATTTGACAATACGGTTCTCGCATACGTCTGCGAGGCATCCTGCATGTCTGCTCAAGTCACACTGACGAACTGCCTTCGGTTTATAGTGACAAAGATAGCCGCACGCACATTTTACCGGTAGGTGGTGTTGCGCCACGATATCGATGTTGACCTTCAACCCATCTGCCGACATAATTCAAATGCTAATCATTTCTGCAGAACATACTAACACACATGTCCTGTGAATATGAACATCCTATGTCTAGTCATTCAATGTGTGTTTTTTCTGAACATAACCGAAGGAGGGGACAAATACGGAAGATCCATGAAGATAGTCGCGGAAGATGATGTTGTAAGTAGAAATACCACAATGCTGTAAATAGCAGTGAAATGTAGAAAACCTTCAGGGGACCGATGCTTGATGCAGAGATTTGCAATTGACCCTCAACATAAGTAATGGTAACGTATTGCTCATAAGCTGACGGAAACACCCATTAATGACACAGTAGCAGCCATTAGATACACTACTGGCCATTAAAATTGCTGCACCAAGAACGAATGCAGATGATAGACGGGTATTCATTACACAAATATAGTATACTAAAACTGACATGTGATTACATTTTCACGTAGTTTGGGTGCATAGATCCTGAGAAATCAGTACCCAGAACAACCACCTCTGGCCATAATAACGGCCTTGATACACCTGGGCATTGAGTCAAACAGAGCTTGCATGTCGTCTACAGGTACACCTGCCCGTACAGCTTCAACATGATACCACAGTTCATCAAGAATAGTGATTCGCGTATTGTGACGAGCCAGTTGCTCGGCCACCATTGACCAGACGTTTTCAATTGGTGAGAGATCTGGAGAATGTGCTCGCCAGGGCAGCAGTCGAACATTTTCTGTATCCAGGAAGGCCCTTACAAGACCTGCAACATGTGGTCGTTCATTATCCTGCTGAAATGTAGGGTTTCGCAGGGATCGAATGAAGGGTCGAGCCACGGGTCGTAACACATCTGAAATGTAGCGTTTACTGTTGAAAGTGCCGTCAATGCGAACTAGAGGTGACCGAGACGTGTAACCAATGGCACCCCATACCATCACGCTGGTTGATACGCCAGTAGGGCGATGACGAACACACGCTTCTATTGTGCGTTTACCGCGATGTCACCAAACACCGATGCGACCATCATGATGCTGTAAACAGAAGCTGAATTCATCCGGAAACATGACGTTTGTCGATTCGTGCACCCAGGTTCGTCGTTGAGTACAGCATCGCAGGCGCTCCTGTCTGTAATGCAACGTCAAGGGTAACCGCAGCCATGGTTTCCGAACTGATAGTCCATGCTGCTGAAAACGTCGTCGAACTGTTCGTGCAGATGGTTGTTGTCTTGCAAACGTCCCCATCTGTTGACTCACTGATCGAGACGTGGCTGCACGATCCGTAACAGCCATGCGGATATGATGCCTATCATCTCGACTGCTAGTGATACGAGGCCGTTGGGATCCAGCACGGCGTTCCGTATTACACTCCTGAACCCACCGATTCCATATTTTGCTAACGGTCATTGGATCTCGCGATACGATAAACCGCAATCGCGATAGGCTACAATCCGACCTTTATCGGAGTCGGAAACGTGATAGTACGCATTCCTCCTCCTTACACAATGCATCACAAAAACGTTTCACTAGGCAACGCCGGTCAACTGCTGTTTGTGTATGAGAAATCGGTTGGAAACTTTCCTCATGTCAGCACGTTGTAGGTGTCGCCACCGGCGCCAACCTTGTGTGAATGCTCTGAAAAGCTAATCATTTGCATATCACAGCATCTTCTTCCTGTCGGTTAAATTTCTCGTCTGTAGCACGTCATCTTCGTGGTGTAGCAATTTTAATGGCCAGTAGTGTATAAAGGAGAACACGTATTGCGCTATTTAAAGTGAAACGACCACCTAGGCCGAAAAGGAGGAACTGTACATGCCAGGCTCAGTTTCATTGGATGAGTCCTTAGGTGATCTAGTCCACCCCCAGAGGAGGTAACTTCCAAAACCTTCGTTCGGCCAAATACGTATCACTCCCTGTCTGAGCCCGTAAGCAAGACCGACTGATACAAGACATGGCAAATATCTACGGAAGAGCAACGCATTTCGTTACTGGTCCTTTTAGTAAGCGCGAAAGCGTCATGGAGATGCTCATCGAAACTGTGCATCATGGTATGGTTTACCGTTAAAATTCCGAGAATGACAATCCTAGAAGAGCCAACCAACGCACAGTTTTTTCTCTACTCGTACCTTGCGAAAAGACCAAGAAGGTAATGTTATAGAGTTTCGGACGCACACGGAGGTTCACCGTCAGACTTCGTTCCCGAGCACGATTCGCGACTGGAAGAGGAAAGAGAGGATATGACAGAAGTACATGAAGTGCTCGCCGCCACACACGATGAGATGGCTTGAAGCATATACTCGTAGACGTGGGAATTGTTCCCCACTATTTTGCACGCATTCACGGGCAGGATTTACATACTGGGTGATCTTACTTATTTAGGTATTAGGCCGTGATCTACTGCGCATTTCATCTCTTAGTGTTGCAAGCATCCTCAGGTGCTAGTTGATTAGTTTCTTAGGTGATTTACGAACATAAACGAGCTTAGCAAGCCGAACTGTTGATAGGTAACCTCGCACTCGTCTAGTCATGTAAAGGTCCGGCATGCTGAGTTTGATTTTATTTCTAAAATCTAGCAATAAATTAATCAACCAGCTTCCGAGGATGCCTCCAGTACTAGGAGAAACAACGTTAGGCACAGAAAAATGTCTCGGACCGTGGTCTAATGCCCATCTAACGCAGATCAGTAAGGATGTCCTCTACTATTTATCATATAAATAGTCTCGGTCCGTCACTTTTGGGTGCAGAAAGGCAGTAGGCTATTATCTCGCTCCAGCAGTCACGCAGTAAAGAACACTGCAGAGGGGAGGGAAGTGTCCCCTGTAGCGAATCCAGATGCTAACCGCATTACCCGACTACCACCAACTGTTCGCGTGCGGTGCAGCCGTGCAGACGTAATGACCCAGCCGCCTAGCTGCGGCTGTTAACACACATCTGGCTGCGCCTGCACTCAGAGTTCCGTACACGTCGTTGTGGTGCACCAACGTCTGGCACTGCTTCTGCATTTGCCGCTCATGTCCTGCATCTGGATCTGCAAACCGGAACTAACCTTCGGAGGTCAGCTGAGTGGATCGAGCGTTGTGGTGTAGTAAGAAGGCACTGAACTCGCACTCGGAAGGACTGAATTACATATCCCCCGTTCGAACGTCGAGATTTATATTTCCTTTGATTTCCTAAAATGTGCAAGTTGAATGCCGGGATGGTTCCTCTAAAATGGGTACAGGCTATCGCCTTAGTTTCCGTCTCAAATACGAGCATCTTCTACGTCTCTGATGGCGCTGTCGTTGATGAGATGTAAGGGGAGATATTATTGAATTCGGCTCAAAAATATTAAATTTTTTTTTTGTTTTCGCCCTTCAAATGCACTGCAATTTTTTCGTAAAATGCAGTTGTATATCACACAATACGCTGAATTATTCCGAGACAGTGACACATTTCCAATACATTGTGCTACAAGTGCCATGCCAACTTCGCGTCACAGTGAGTTTTCAGGTATATTACTTTGCCTACGCCCTAAGAGGTGTGGGCGCCTTTGGTTCAAATTTCAACTATTACCAAGTCTGTTTCCTATTTGATACATCAACAATGTTTCTCGCTATGAAATGCAGGTACCTTTCATTTCTTTCTTTGTCCAATTTAATCGCTGTAACAAAACAATACCAGTCAATTTAAGAAGGAAAAACGATCTGCATGTATATCTCAGTATAAAAATAAAAGGTCCTAAATGTTAGTGTATAATTAAAGACATCTATCTTCTAGCAAAAATGCCGATCATCAACAGTTTTTAGCACTCAAAATTAAGAACGTCAAAAAACCCGTGCTTAAGTAGCTTGCTGGTAAAGACCTTATAAGAAATACTGACGTGGTAAAACATGGAAACTCAGTGGAAGTTTAAAGTCTGTAATTTCCTATGCTAGAAGTTGTTTCATGTTTTACTGATGTAGAGATTGGAGAAACTTGGAGAAAGATTCAATCCAAAACGAATACTACAAGTTGAGTACAAATAAACATCCGTTTCTCACAAATTCGTAATGGACATGTAAGAGAACTCAAATGCAGAAATGAACTCAGAAGGCAAAGAAGGAGAATAGACGTTTAGGATTCAGTCTGTACTGAATATGGAGGAGAAAAATATGAACTGATTAAAATTTTTATTTGGAAACAAATAAAACTTTAAACTCTATTTTAAAAACTGTATTCTTTGTCCTACAGGTACTTTATTTCTAGAATTATGCAACTGAAATACTCCACATTTTCTTCAGTTTTCCTTGACTGCTACCTAACAAATGGGCGCACATTTGCCTTTTAGCTTACCGCTTTTTATTCAGGAACAAAAGGATCATACATATTTTCAAATATTATAAACACGTTTGTACAACCGATTAGTTTAAAGCAATGGTTGCAGATAAGCGCCTCTCCAAGTTTCAAAAACCATTACATATCTTGAACATTAGCATTTCCAGCGAATACCGAGAGAGGTGGCGCAGTGGCTAGCACAATGGACTCGCATTCGAGAGGAAGATGGTTCAAACCAGCGTCAGGCCATCCTAATGCTGGTATCCCGTGATTTCCCTAAATCGCTTCAGGCAAATGCCAGGACGGTTCATTTGAAAGGGCATGACCGACTTCCTTCCCCATCCTTCCCTAATCCGATGGGATGATGAGCTCGCTGTTTGGTTGCCTCCCCCAAATAAACCAACCAAGCATTCCCCGCATAGGGGATTCAGCGGTTTATCTCCTGATTCCTCAACCTTTGTTCCTTCCACGAACTGAGCGATGAGGTACAGTGTAACTGTATTCACAAAGGGGTGCGATAAATCCCTATGGTAAATTAATATTCCACTTCAGGTGATTCATTCAAGTAGGCCACGGCAACTGCCCTCCCTTACCGTATTTATTTCGACATAATTTTAATATCTATGTCGAACAGAAATGTGCCTTTAACCTTTCCGACTTCCGCGAATGCAAAAAACACAAAACGAACTTGCCGAGATAATACAAATCCCAAAATGCAGTTTAAATTCTTCAACATACCTCAGACTTATTAATATATGTACCACACTTTTAAGTTCTTCCTTTTTGCGAAGATACTTGATGATACACGAATTGTAAAACTGAACTCGTTGTTAAATAAAAGTTCGCTACACAACTGAATGGTTCAGCTTCATGCGATTCAGAAGAGATCGTGCTTTGGTTGCCTGCAGATCTTAAAACATTAGTAGAAATTATTGCAGTGAGTTAGGCATCGCTTCCATTGTCTGTTACTTATTTCCATGTTCCATAGGTCACATTTACTATAAACACTATGAAATGGAACTTGTCAATTGAACGAAAGACTGCATACACAATAAAAAAACTACGCGCTCTTTACTCTGCATTAGAAAACGTTTCCCTGTCAGTCGAACACTACTGTTAAACAATTTTATGACAGTGTATTTCACTCTTTTCTGTGCCAAAGGTGGGTTCACTAGACGGAAGTTTAGTTTTAGTATTGTACTTAGAGAGTACAGAAAACAAGTTGCACACGCTAAGACCATAGCGCAATGACAGTGGCGCATTGTCAGCGGAGAAAGCATGACTGAAATGACGCGGCAACTAAAAATGTACTTCAAAGACGAACTACGCAGAACAGTACGATTTTTGTTGCCAAAAAGTCTAAATTTAATACAGATAGATTGCGAAATTCTGGTGATATACTGACCGAATCCTCTGGTGCGTCCAACTGGAGTGATGTGTTGCCAACACAAACGTGCGTGATGTCGATAAGGAAGTTCAGCCCTTGCATGATGCGATGTAGCTAAGATTGTTGAAACCGGTGTTCTTGAATAAAAAAATATTTTTTGCGATCTTCGCTTTCTAATAGTTTGTAACCATGATAGAACCTAGCGGAAAACTCAATCTGATTTCTTTCCAAAAAGGTCCCTATCCGAGTTACTCGAAGATCCTAGAGAAACTAACTACATCATTAAAAAAAGTGGGGGGGGGGGGGGGCTAAACCAAGTCTGGGATGAAGTATGTATCTCTTTAAAAAGTAACTTCTCTAATAGTTTACCAAAAATGAAACAATGAAATGTTTTCTATGAACTGCAAAATATCATAACTGGTGAAATTTTAGCATCTAAAATTTTTAATATATGCTCAACAAATGTATAAATAGCTTCCCCAGTCGAGTGAGTAACTCTATTGAAATTAAAACTGTAATTGATACCTGTTAAATTTCATTGCTACATCTCCAGTTTCGTAATGAGGCGACTCGCGTTTCAGGGAAAATAAGGACTTCGCACAACCGGAGTGTAACTGTCTTCGTTTCATACTTAGTAACTAGTGTACATGTAGTTAGCCTTTATCTCAGGAGACAATCATCAGCAGCATTCTGTAGAGTGTACTGTTTTACTCATCACTCATAATGTTTTTGAGTCAAGCGTTGTAAACGATTAAAGGCCACAATTGACAACATCTTCACCACGTTACTTAGGTACGCAGTGCTTTATGGATGTCGGCCTGTCGATTACAATCAGCTGTTCGCCTAATTCATATCACGATGTGTCCGAATTTTTGATTGATGTAAGTTCTTCTGAGATTATTATTCTTCTTCTAATAATTTCTTTCACTTATATCATCGTTTCTAAGACTTATAAATAAATAACCGTGGAGTTAAACTGCAGCTCTGCGTTGACAGCCCTCACACCACTAACATATAACCATTTGCATTTCACCTTTACTACACTCCCTACATAATATTTATTATCAGATGTTACAATGCAACACTCAAACAGCTGCACATCAGTATTTTTATTGAAATTACCAAACCCAATCGTACAACCGACAGTCACTCATACACAATGAAAATATCTCAATTAAGGAAACTGTATTACAAAACTGTATTCATCACTGTACAAACAACAAATACTTATCCCCTAACTGGACGTAAAGCGTCCACACACGATTTTGTTAACAGTCAAGTTGGTGAAAAGTCTGCAAATGATGTAAGAGCATACAGGCGCTGATACGCAAGCTGTAAATGAAGAATGTGGCTTTGTACTGAATTACAGTGAGGAGTGATTAGTTACCAAACAATACTTTTATGATGGACATTGCATCGCACATATAATTGCGTTATACGTCTTTTGTCCTCAATAAATGACATGCTCCTACAATTACATAAATCACGCATTACGATCAAATACGACTGAAAATCGGTGAGTAAATTGAAAATATTATCCCCACTTGAATATTCCATAAATTACTTGAAGTCGTACTTTTCAGAAAATCTGTTGGATTCAAGCCAAATTATCACACAAGAGCATCAATAACCACTTTGGTGATGTTTTTCATAACATCAGGAAAGATGTCAAGTCATCTATGCAAAATCAGCAAAGGCAGAGATTGCTATATCATCAGCCTGCTACGTACATCGTGAGGTTCGAGAGACTTAATTGCATATATCTTTGGGCATCGAAACAAATTGACAGCAAAAGTGAATAAAATAAATGGTGTACATAGCATATAGGGGATGTCACTCATCTCGTGTTATTTATATTAGATCGCGTAGCCATAAAAAGGGGCAGATTTGGGCAATTGATCAATCATATTAGTTATGAAATCCATTGGTACCTCTTTATGTCCATTGGACACTGATATATATACATTTGTAATATATAAAGGGGTTTTAATCCACAATAAATGTATAAGCAGAAACAGCATTTATCGTTTGTAGTTACTAGTTCCCTTAATTATTCATTTATGTTGATGTTGTAATTTACATGTTGTAAGGTGTCAGGCAAATCCAACACCTTTCATGAAAAACCTGACATGATAAGCAAATCCGGTAGTATGTCAAATAGCTCCGAATAAATCGTGACATTAAATTAACCAAAGTAATACGAGTAACGAGTGAGCAAATGGAATACCACAGACTAACACAAGAATGCCTAAATGCATGTCAGACCTTTCCACTGTGAGACAGACGCAGTTCCAAGGGGAGAAACGAGAACAGAAGCCGAGAGCAGAACCGTGTTAAGCTAGAAGGCCCTACGATAAGAGACGGACTGAACACCCACGTCGCCAGCTAACCACAAGGACAACGCCAGCTGCAAGTTTTAGCGTGAGACTTTTTCGCGTCTCTGTTACGTCAAGGACCACCCCCAGCCCATGTTAAAAGCTACAACCCTCCAGAAAAACAGTATAGATCTTACAGTAACACAAAAAGGGCCACACCACCCACAAGTTTTAGGTGAGACTTTTTCGCGTCTCTCTTACGTTAGGACCATCCCTCCCCCCCCCCCCCCCCCCCCCAGCCCATGTTAAAAGATACAGCCCTCCAGAAGAACAGTATAGATAACGCTAAAAGGACCACACCAGCTGCAAGTTTTAGCGTGAGACCCCGATTGGTCAGATGAAAGCACAGCCAGATAGTTTTTTTTCAAACCAACTTCGGTAAATGGTAGTAAGGACAAGTTACAACAAGTTAGTTAGTTCCGAGACGGCGATCTGGATGGCTGCTGCGCCGGACGCCGCTCCCTGACTACCACCGACAAGGTAATGAACGCACGCGATGCCGCATAGCAGCTCATAAAGCTTCACTCAGAACTTCAGAAGTCTAATCTGTTACACCCCCTTTTTGCGTAATACTAGTGTCGATCGTTAATTAAAGCTCATGGTGTTCACATTTGCCACTTGAAGTAAAAATCTGAAATGCGATGATTTTTCTATTATATAGTTATTGAGAAGTCACATCAGACACTGTAATTTACGACAAGTTAGATAAGTAACTAAAGATAATTGAGGGTCACTGTAGACCATTTTGATAGTTTTCTCTTTTGTGAAACTTAATTTAAACCTAGATTATAGATGTGATATGGCATAAGTCATCCTTCAATCCATTGTAGGACTTGGAAACCCATTCAGGGAATATTCGTTGACATTTTTGTTGAACGCAGTTGGTTTTTACCATCCTGTATTAAAACACTTCCTTTTATCAATAGTGCAATTTATAAACCATGTTTTGTAAGTAGAATAAAATTTCCAGTGGTAAACTTAACTGCTTTTTCGGCGTTATTTTACCAACTAACTAAAAATAGGAAAGCCTTGAACCCTTTCCACTAAATTTTGTTAGTATTAAGATTCTTTTACAGGGAGTGCAGTGGAGCTGACGCTGAAATCATTAAGTAATTGGTTATATCATCGCTAGTCTCACTGAACTCTTCTGAATTCTACATATCATGTGTGGTATGGCGGCTCCTTACCAGCAGCAGGTCCCAGGTTCAAACTAGTCAATTCAATAAAAAACACGCTCAGAGCGTCGTTGCGCGAAAGTGGTAGGGAGACACGATATAGAACAAACAGACACCACCCAGAGCTTTAGAATGTTAAAGAGCAAGAAGGAGGAGATAATATAACCATCAAGAGATCTTGAGATCTGTTTCAGGGGCTAGTCAGACAGGGCCAAATCTTCATTTTCGCGTTCAGTATTTTCCGTTGCGTACATCCATTTTACAGACTCGCCTGGAGTAGCATCTTGGAAGCGGATGAACAATAGTAAGGAAGTAAAACAAAGCAAGGTAAAAGACCGACACATATATAGACCACCACTCTAAAGCAATAGGGTATCTCTAATAATCTGTATAAGCATGAAACACGACAATGAAAAAGTGAAACAAAAGCAAATTTTTTTTGCGTGGCCATCCTCCACGACAGGCACAGAAATACTTGTTTTGTAAATAAAACAGCCTTTGCTTAGGGCGGTTATGTTCTCTTATGTTTTCTGCAAATTTGGAGTGGTTTCTCCCATAAAAGAATAATAACAAACCACAGAAAAAAAGGAGAAACATGGAGAAAAGTGTGAAAAAGTTTGAAATACAAAATTGTGCTTATGTGTCGTAAATAAAAGTTTTAGTCCAACCTCCGAACCAGATGAGAGGAAAGGCAGATCATAGCAAACTGTAAGCAATTACTTGTTTGCTTAAAAAAACGTGAAGTGAACTGTTTGATAATCTAAAAACAAGAAAACTGTACCATTAAAGATCCCACGGAAGACGCCTTAGAGTGAGGAAAAGGCGAAGCAAGTCTGGATAAATAAAGTTGTAACAAGAAAAGTCGCCTTTATTTAAAAAAGCAAGTGATACAAAAGAACTGTGGAAAAGACTGTCTCACCTTTTACGCATTTCCGCGTTCCAACCCACTCTGCCTAGAGACGTTTCTCATCAAGATGTAAAAAAAAAAGTGCCTGGAACGGTGGCACCATACAACTCCCATTCATACTACAGAGCTATGATTCGGTGGCTAGGCGACGAAAGGTAACACAAATACTTTACAAAAATAGAAATAGTTGTAAACACGCCGACACGGGCGCCTTTCAAAGTAAAAGACTGCATAGGTCCCTGAGGTGTGCACGTGCTCTGTCGGTCCAAAAAGTTCCGAGACTGAGTATGTTCCTGGAGCATAAGAGGTCAGCTCAGTAACAACGGATGCTGTTTTAACAGAAACTGTAAAACACAGATGCGCATCCGACCAGACAATTGTAAACAGGTGGTTTTAAATAGTGGTAGTTGGCCATAGTGCGTCAACATTTTTGAGTATCTCCAAATCATGTAATGAAGACATCCTCTAGAACGTTTTGGAGAAGAGAAATATCTGCGCAGAGTTCGTTGCAAAGGACAAAAATGGTTCAAAGGGCTCTGAGCACTACGGGACTTATCATCTGAGGTCATCAGTCCCCTAGAACTTAGAATTACTTAAACATAACTAACCTAAGGGCATCACACACATCCATGCCCGAGGCAGGATTCAAACCTGCAACCGTAGTGGTTGCGCGGTTCCAGCCTGAAACACCAAGAATCGCTCGGCCACAGCGGCCGCCAAAGGAAAACGTGACACCCGAACAAAAACCAACAATACGAGAATGCCTGCCACGATTTGATTCAAAAGAGAAACACGGACACTTCTTTGTTGGAAGAAACCGTAACGGGTGACTAGATTGTTGTTATCAATGCGAACCAGCCACAAAAAGTGCGAAATGGGTCTCTGATGGTTCGCCAAGGTCGAAGAATGTGCGACTGTGACGCACAAGTTGAACAACATGGCAAAGAAAGACTTTCCTGGCCGTGCCGTATCGCTGTTTGAACGTTTTGTGCGTTGTACTCAAATGATGGGAGACCGAAGCATTAAATTCGTCTTCTTAACTTTTATCTATTATTAATCCACTCTCGAAACTTTTTGTACTGGAGGGATATTGTGCTGTCGGTAGCAGATTCCTCGTGAATGCCAGGGTTCAAGGTTTGAACCGTTGCTTGATACAGGAATTAAACTTCTCACAATTCTTCAAAATAAAGGAACAAAATTCTTACCCTCCCGTCACCTCGCCCAAAATATGTCTTCTTTTTTATCAGCAATTTCAAGTATCCCCATGGATGAATTAAAGTTTTCTGATTTTCTTTGCTCTTTCTTCTTCTTCTAAGATTATGACCAAAAAGTCTAATCTGGTACGTTACCACTTTCCGAAATCGATTTTTGGTCTTCACCGTGTAACTCTTTAATTTTTCTTTCTTTTCATTGTTAAATTATTACATACAGATACTTACAGAGTGTCCCAGGAGGAGGAGTCAATATTCAGTGATGTGATAGGAATATTCTCTAGAGTTATAAAAATATCATGTGCGTTTATGCACCATCCCGAATGGTTTCCAAGATAGAACAAATTCAATGTACATTTTTTTTTGGGATAGTGGCACGCACGTGTGTGTCTTACGCAAGCAAGCTTTTTGGCTCTTTATCCTAGCCAAATTACCTCATTTCTTTCAACTTCTTTGTTCGGGATGTCTTTCTGTCACTAAACTAGCCCCTAGTAAGATCAGTTGTCCTCGTAGTGTTATGAATGAAGTAGTGCGAGGGGCTGAGAATGTATCAGAGTAGGGCAGCGGTTAACTGTGTTTGTAGAGGCTGTGGCTAAAATTCCATACACCTACAATAATGGAGAACCTGCAGAAATGGGTTATGTTGAGGACTTTTGCGACTGTAGAGCTCCTTCTGCTGTCGAAGAATACAATCAGTGGTTTCCAGCATACCGAAAATCTGATCGGAGAGTGTTTACCAGAGCCATCAGTAGCCCTACATTGCGTGAAACAGGTATTCCTCCAAGTTTTCGTTTTTCTTCTGAACGTCTAGTTCAGAATCCTAAGCAAGAACATGTGTATGCGAAGATTACATGCGAGAACCTTGTACTTATTTCACATAGAGCGTATTCAAAATCTGCAATTAGCGACATTGCCCCAAGGCGTCTATATTATCACTGATTAAACGACAGTCTCCACTTGCTTCCATTACTGCTATTCACTGATGAAGCCACGTTTACACGGAATAGGATCAACAACACACATCGACGGTCGCGGGACAATTCACACGCTACAATGGAAGCCACTTACTAGGTTCGTTTTTTCACCAATGTTTGGTGCGGCATGATCCGTAACATGTTAATAGGTCCAGTCGTTTTCGAAGAGATAATGATGGGACAGAATTACTTGCATTTTTTGGGAAAATTGGTTTGTCGAACACCGCGAGGACGTTCCTTTCGCCAAGTGTACTGCAATTTACTTCCAGCTTGACGGAGCTCCTCCACAGTTTATCACGCATGCAAGGGAATATCTCAACCCACTTACCCTAATCGCAGGTTCGGTCGTGATAATACAATTAACTGGCCACCTAGATCGACACACGCTACGCCATTAGAATTTCATTATGGGGTTAAATGAAGTCTGAGGCTTACAAACGAAAGGTGAACACGTGAGACGAAATTCTCTCGCCTCACTACGGAATGTGCAGGAGCACCAGCACAAACAACACAAGAGAGCACAAATGCACAGAATTTGACGCTGGGATCTTAGAACATTTATTGCGAAGTATACAATAGCCGTAACGTGACGTGTGCTACATTGAGGTGCCAAGTGATGGTATAGCTATACGCACACACACAGATGGCAGTAGTATCTCGTAAACAAGATATAATAGAGTACTGCATTGGCGGAGATATCATTTATACTCAGGTGGTTTAAGTGAAAAGGCTTCCGACGTGACTATGGCCGCACGATGGAAATTAACAGACATTGAATTCGTAATGGTAACTGGAGCTAGTCGCATTGAACATTCCATTTTAGAAATCGTTAGGGAATTCAATATTCCGAGATTCAGTGTCAAGACTGAGCAGAGAATATCAAATTTTAGGCACTACATCTCACCACGGACAACAGAGTGACCTAGGGCCTTCACTTAACTACCGAGACCAGCGGCGTTTGCATACCGTTGTCAGTGCTAACAGACAAACAACACTGCTTGAAATAACCGCAGGAATCAATGTGGGACATATGACGAACGTATCTGCTAGGACAATGCGGCGAAATTTGGCGCTAATGCGCTATGGAAGCAGACGACCGACGCGAGTGCCTTAGCTAAGAGACAACATCGCCAGCAGCGCCTCTCCTGGACTCATGTCCATGGTTGGACCCTGGAAGACTGGAAAACAGTAGCATGGTCAGATGAGTCCCGATTCCAGTTGGTAAGAGCTGACAGTGTGGTTCGAGTGTGTCGCAGGCCCCACGAAGCCATGGACCCAGGTTGCCAACAAGACACTGTGCAAGCTGGTAGTGGCGCCTCTCCTGGACTCATGTCCATGGTTGGACCCTGGAAGACTGGAAAACAGTAGCATGGTCAGATGAGTCCCGATTCCAGTTGGTAAGAGCTGACAGTGTGGTTCGAGTGTGTAGCAGGCCCCACGAAGTCATGGACCCAGGTTGCCAACAAGACACTGTGCAAGCTGGTGGTGGCTCCATAATAGTGTGGAATGTGTTTACATGGAATGAAGTGAGTCCTCTGGTCCAACTAAATCGATCATTGACTGTAAATGGTTATTTTCGGCTACTTGGGGACCATCTGCAGCCATTCGTGGACTTCATGTTCCCTAACAACAAAGGAATTTTAATGGATGACAATACACCCTGTGATTGAGGCACGATTGTTCGCAATTATTTACAATTTTAGAGATTAATTTGGCCAGCCGGATCCCCTGACATCAAACCGAACGAAAATTTTTGGGACATAATCGAGAGGTCTGTTCGTCCACAAAATCCTGCAGTGGCAATAATTTCGCACTTATGTACAGCTATAGAGACATCATGACTCAATATTTCTACAGGGGACTTCCAACGACATGCTACACCAAATTCCTGCAGTATGCTGTGCAAATAGGGGTCAGATACGGTATTATCAGATGCCCTATGACTCTTGTTACCTCAGAGGTGAATTTATTAAAAATACATATTTTTCAATTGATATTATGTATAATGCATGTTTTAATGTTTATTAACTGTTGTACAAATGTACAAGTGTAATCCTGACGATGTATTCAATAATACATAAAATAAATAACAATGTACATTTAATGTGTTCTACTAAGAAACTAGTCTGAATAGCTCGTATGTCCATGCGACGCCCTTTCTTGAAATGATCGTTCTTGTCCTATCCCTGTATATTGACTTTTCCTCCTGGGACATCTTGCCCGTCAAGCTCATCAGGCTGACTGCTCAGCATTCCTCACATTATTCAAAATAAATTAAAGCCAAGTGGGTGTTTGCAGTTGTAGCACTCTTGATCTCGAGATGAGAGATGACGGCTCAAGGGATGACCGTGTCCGAGCAGGAGGCTACGAGCGTCCAGCGGCCCCTGCCGGCTCTTTTCCTCCCTTTAATACCCCGTCCCCATGCTCCCCATGCTCCCATCACTCCCCCCACCCCTCCGCCCCCACCCGTGGACCAAGTCACGTGGTGGTTTGCGGGCGGCCCGGCTTAACGGCCTAGAACGCAGAAGAGAAGAGAGCAGAGCCGACTTAATCCAATTTCTGCGGTTCTGCCGTGCCCTTCCCCAAACTGCCCCCGCTGCATCGCTACTATATACGCTACTTTTTTTATTCTTCTTTTTCTCGGTGGCCGAGGAAGGGGGCGGTAACCCCTGCGCGGTCAGCCAGCGCTGCCACCCGTATCCAATTATGAATAATACTGGCGAGGGAGGTTCGGCGCCGTGCGCAGAGGAAGGAATCATCCCTCATCCCTGGGGCCCGACAAAAACCTTCCGGCGTGCCGGCCGACCGCGGAGCCGTCACACCGCGCGAGCCTCAAAACAAACTCCCCAGCTTCCGCCCCCCCCCCCCCCCCATCCCCACCCACCTCTTACACTGGCTGCTCCTCTTGTGCTCCCACTGTGACGTCTTTATCCCACCACGGCGCACCGTGCTAATGTCGAGGCTGCCACACTCACACTATAAAGCCTCCCGTCAGAAGCATCACAGACGCAAACGTCCTCCGAAATACCCCGTTGCTCTACAACATTTCGCGAAGAAATAAAATTAGCTAATTGACCATTTGGAGCAAATATACAAAAAAACTTAAGGTCAAAATTGGGGGTCAGGTGGTACACGAACTGTAGACATTCTGCTAATCTGGAAACAAAATAACATGTGATGGGCGAAGCAAGGAATGTAAACACACCACATAAAACATTATTTACCCCAAGGAGACAGCACGACAATATTGCTTCGTGTCTAGGTAATGGCATCATTTCGACTAGGAAGAATGTCCACAACTTTTTCAGGTACACCATCTGATCAACACCACCCGAACACCTGTTAGTATCGATTGAGGTGGCGCAGTTGTTAGCACAATGGACTCGAATTTTGGAGGACGACGGTTCAAACCCGCGTCTGGCCACTCTGATTAGGTTTCCCATGATTTCCCTAAGTCCCTTCGGCAAATGCCGGAATGGTTCCTTCGAAAGGGCACGGCCGACCTTCTGCCCCATCCCTCCCTAGTCCGATGGAACCAATGACCTCACTGTTTGGTCCCCTCCCGCAAATCAAGGAAAAGAACACTTATTAGTGGACGTTACTACGTGATGAGTGCGCCCTTCGTCTTTATAACTGCTTGAACTCCGCTGGAGACTATTTCAATGAGGTGTCTCAATGTCTGTGGAATAATAAAAGCTCAATCTTCCTCAAGGGCCCGAACCGTGTCGGACACTTTGATCTCGAGCGAAGTAGACTTTTTAACTCAACCCTAAAAGTGTCCTCCCTTGTCGAAGTCAGGACTTTGGGTCGATTTCAGGAAAGTTATTTTTCAGAAAACGTGATTCACAGATGATATGATATATGGCAGGGTGCATCTTGCTGATACAGTCATCGTCTCCGAACTGTTCCTCCACTGTTCGTAGTTCACAGTACTGCAAAATGTGTTCATATCCTTTAGCATTTTCTTCATCTATATCTACATCTACATGGATACTCAGCAAATCACATTGAAGTGCCTGGCAGAGGGTTCGTTGAACCACTTTCACAATTATCTATTATTTCAGTCTCGTATAGCGCGCGGAAAGAATGAACACCTATATCTTTCCGTACAAGCTCTGATTTCCCTTATTTTAAAATGGTGATTGTTCCTCCCTATCAGGTCAGTGTCAACAAAATATTTTCGCATTCGGAGGAGAAAGTTGGTGACTGGAATTTCGTGAGAAGATTCCGTCCCAACGAAAAACTCATTTCTTTTAATGATGTCCAGCCCAAATGCTTTATCAGTTCTGTGACACTCTCTCCCATATTTCGCGATAATACAAAACGTGCTGCCTTTCTTTTAACATTTTCGATGTACTCCGTCAGTCCTACCTGGTAAGGATCCTACACCGCGCTGCAGTATTCTAAAAGAGGACAGACAAGTGTAGTGTAGGCAGTCTCTTAGTAGGTCTGTTACATTTTCTAAGTGTCCTGCCAATAAAAGGCAGTCTTTGGTTAGCCTTCCCCACAACATTTTCTATGTGTTCCTTCCAGTTTAAGTTGTTCGTAATTGTAATACCTAGGTATTTAGTTGAATTTGCGGCTCATACTTGAGCGCAATAAAAGGACCATACTATAATCACGAAAAATACCGTCATACCGTCACAATTCCATATCGTAACACCGCCTTCTCTGTACTTAACGGTGCCACAACACATGACTGCAGATAACGTTTTCCAGGCATTCGCCATACCCAGGCCCATCCATCGGACTGACACAGGTGACAGAGTAATTCATCACTCCAAATCACTCGTTTTCGGTCATCCATTGTCCACTGGCGTCGCTCTTTCCATCACCATAAGCATCGCTAAGCACTGACTACAGAGATATGTGGCTTATCAGGATTTGCTCTATTCTTCTTAACTTCCTACACACAGTCGTTGTGCTCCTGGATCGGTGGTAGCACTTCAGAACTCATGAGTGATTCCTTCCGCTGATTTCAGGCCATTTTTAGAGTTGCATACCTTATTGGTAAAGACGGAACACTTAGGGTCACTATAATCCTGTCCGATCGTTAAAACCCGTTTTTCTCAGGGATGGGAAGACGTACCTAGTTGAAATTTATGTCACTTACTGAAGTCTGCGCTTCCTTGGTGCTATAAAAAATTTGTCTTGGGATTGCCGAGACCAATATCTTGCCAGTATCAGGGGCGACAACAGGCAAAAATCGTCGACACTCGCGATTCCATGGATGGATGAACAGTCTATACAGGGTGAGTCATCTAACGTTACCGCTGGATATATTTCGTAAAACACATCAAATACTGACAAACCGATTCCACAGACCGAACGTGAGGAGAGGGGCTAGTGTAATTGTTTAATACAAACCATACAAAAATACACGGAAGTATGTTTTTTAACACAAACCTACGTTTTTTTAAAATGGAACCACGTTAGTTTTGTTAGCACATCTGAACATATAAACAAATACGTAATCAGTGCCGTTCGTTGCATTGTAAAATGTTAATTACATCCGGAGATATTGTAACCTAAAGTTGACGCTTGAGTACCACTCCTCCGATGTTTTATCGTGTGTATCGGAAAGCACTGCAACATACATCGCGCTTCTACAGAATGATCTGCCAACGTTGCTCGAAAATGTCCGACTGGAAACGAGTCGAAGTATGTGGTGTCAGCATGATGGTGTACCTGCACATTCCGCAATTAACACTAGGCTGACTCTTGATTGGATGTTCGACGGGAGTTTCCTAGGCCGTGGAGGACGCATAAATTGGCCAGCCCGTTCTTACACTTCTGGACTTCTTACTGTGGGGTACGTTAAAGGAGAATGTGTACCGTGATGTGCCTACAACCCCAGAGGATATGAAACAACGTATTGTGGCAGCCAGCGGCGACATTACACCAGATGTACTGCGGCGACATTCATTACGCCAGAGATTGCAATTGTGTGCAGCAAATGATTGCCACCACATTGAACATCTATTGGCCTGACATGTCGAGACACACTCTATTTCACTCACTATTTCAAACCACGTGTGTGCGTGTACCTAACCCCTCATGGTAATGTGCATGTGCGTCAGTGAAAAAGATCAATAAAAAGGTGTTAGCATGTGGACGTAATGTGCTGTTCCAGTCTCTTCTGTACCTAAGGTCCATCACCGTTCCCTTTGGATCCCTACGTAATTCGGTGCTCTCTGATACACACGATCGAACAGCGGAGGAGTGGTACTCAAGCGTCAGCTTTAGGTTACAATATCTCCGGATGTAATTAACATTTTACAATGCAATAAACGGCACTGATTACGTATTTGTTTATATGTTCAGATGTGCTACCAAAACTAACGTGGTTCCATTTAAAAAAAAACGTAGGTTTCTGTTAAAAAAACATACTTCCGTGCACTTTTGTATGGTTTGTATTAAACAGTTACACTAGCCCCTGTCCTCACGTTCGGTCTGTGGAATCGGTTCGTCAGTATTTGATGTGGTTTGCGAAATATATCCAGCGGTAATGTTAGGTGACTCACCCTGTATAAGTTTATACGGAAAGCTCAGAGAGCGAATTCTACTTGCACCTGGTCAATTTTGTTACAAGTTCATTCTGCAATGCTCTATGGTACTGTACGTCAGTACATCAAATCTACCTGGTCTTGGTTATGCACGGTTGTTCATTCGCATTTCCATCGCAGAATCACATTACCAACAGTCGACTTGCGCAGCCTTCGAAGGATTGATATATCCCTGATGGATTTGTTAATCAGGCGACATCCGACGACCAGTTCACGTACCCGAAGTCACTGAGCTCTCCTGATCGGCCAGTCCCGCTATAGCTGCTTGTACTAACGACAACACTACACTCCCCGCCTCCCTACTATAATTGCGGGTTCTCCTCTCGTGGTGTCTAGTAGCCAATTCCGCTTTACAACAGAACCTACGGATACTATTGGTCGCATTGTCTATATCAATTTTAACAGAAAAGAAAATGCTATGAAACTCAGCGATATATGGACAATGGCTCTACAGAATCGGTGAGAAGTTTCTACCTTTGACGCACTATGATCGATAGTTATATTTTATCCTTGACAAGGTTTATCTCTGCTGTCACGTGAAATTCTAACCACGCCCACTTTCCGCGGTATTTAGGCCGTTCTTCGGTGTCCGACTCGTCAGTCGGCAAGACTCAGCACAGCCAGGAGCACCTCCGAAGGTGTCCAACGTAAAAAAAAAAAAAAAAAAAAAAAAAAAAATGGCTCAAATGGCTTTGAGCACCAAGGGACTCAACTGCTGTGGTCATTAGTCCCCTAGAACTTTGAACTACTTAAACCTAACCAACCTAAGGACATCACACACATCCATGCCCGAGGCAGGATTCGAACCTACGACCGTAGCAGTCGCACGGTTCCGGACTGCGCGCCTAGAACCGCGAGACCACCGCCGCCGACTGTCGAACGTAACTTTGGACGAAACGTCAGGGATAGAAGAGTTCCATGGACCACAGCCATACAACCCGGAAGAATTCTCGGCAGTTGAAACATCCGGTCGTGAAAGCCTTGATTGTATGATATATCATACCTGGCCGAAGCAACGTCAATAGATCCCGTAAGCTGTAGTACTGTGGGGAAGTCGGCTCTTACGTTTTGCCCACTGTTACAAACAGTTGCCGATATTCGCTAAACCAGTAAGTTGGGTACTGTAGGTGGTCATTCGAGGTATTTTAGGGTCTCTGGGAGTTCGTCAAATTAGGAACGTGTACCTAGAGCCCTCTGAATATCGCTGTTGTCATGTTGCAAGGCGTGAATGTCCACAACATGCTCATAATAAAGGTAAAGAAAGGCATGGCCATCGATAACATTGAGCTAAGCTACCTGTTTCATGTCCGTAACTAGAATCGATGCATTAAAGTCGTGATAAGAAAAACACCCCCAAAACATCAAGGAGCCATCCCCGAGCTGAACTGCACCCTGAAGACACCCCGGGTTAAATTTCTCATTTGGCCGTCGGTGCTCTCTTAATTACGGATGTCTAAGATACCACTTGGGTTTCGTCCACGTTTACATCTGTTTTCCCCTGCAAAGTACATGTTTAATTTACTAAGTTAATTGGTTCTTTGGGGAAGCTTTGGCTTTCTTCTATATTTTCACCTATTACAAATCGATAAGGCCGGCCGCTGTGGCCAAGCGGTTCTAGGCGCTTCAGTTTGGAACCGCGCGATTGCTGCGGTCGCAAGTTCGAATCCTGCCTGGGGCATGAATGTGTGTGATGTCGAGAGGTTAGTTAGGTTTAAGTAGTTCTAGGGGACTGATGACCCCAGATGTTAAGTCCTATAGTGCTCAGAGCCATTTGAACCATTTTGAATAAAACGATAGTTTCAAACGCTACCGTAAACGGAGTATATTTTGACCGCCGTGATTAGTTTGACTATTCATACACCAAAAGGCTTACAGCTTTCTGCTTGCTCTCATTTGGGTGTTTAGTATACACTATTTGGTGGTAAAGTTCCATCAGTATACGCTGAATGGCACCATGTATTGCCGATTTTCTTGCGCAACAGTTGGCGAACCTGTTGTAGCTTATAGTAGCATACAAAAAAGTGTGTTAAAACCAGGTTGTGCAAAATTCACCAATATCATTTAACTGCAAAGCCATCGGTGTTTTCAAGTATATCATAAATCTTACTCTATTAATTCTCAAAGCCGACCACTGATTAGTTTTTTGTTTACATGTAAACGTCTGCCACTATCTGTTGATTTCTGATGTCATTTGCATGTTTTCTGTTTCGGGGTTACTTTGACCAATGGCCATAGTTACAGAGACACACTTTATTAAACAATGTTGACGCCGATGAGAGTGTGGAACTAAGGCTTACATACGGTAAACATCGGTGTACAGACGAAGACTCATTTGTCATTGTCAGTGTGTCTACAACTAAGAGAAACCGATGTCCGTCATATATTGCTCAAATTTCAAGCTGTTATGGTTCAGGCAGTGATTCATATACATCACACAATGTCAAATATCTCGGGAAAAAGGAATAAAATTCTTTTACCTACAAGTACCAGATATTGTCTCGATAAGTGCAGAACAGATAACCTCACATCTAACTGCAGCGGATATTTTGAAACGTGGATTTAGGTTTAAGATGGATGAAATTGAAAATGTTACGCAGAGCTACATTTGGAGCTATGTTTGTGGCACTCCATCTTAGCATTTGTCATTATATTTATAATTCTGATGATGGATACACTGATTTACGTACCGTACTAGGTTTCTTTTTCTTTTATGAGGCTTAATAAAGCAGTTAGGAAGACTTTATATCAGTGTATTTACTACTGGGTGGTCGAAGTTTCATTGCGCTTTTGAATTATTGACCACAGATGGAATGGTAGCTGGTAGTTGTGGTGGAAGTTTAAGCCGGTCAGTGTATCTCCAAATTAGCGGATATAAAATTTACGAAGTATATGGATTTTTGTTAAAAGTGAAATATTATTCTGATACTAGAGACAGTGGTGAAATCTGTAATTATGCGCATTTAATAAATGTTTCGTTTCTGATTGTCAAAGATCATGACATGAATGTGTATAGAAGAAGCCAACATGTAATCTCTTCCTGCTGTGATTTAATATATATGTAACGGTGGCTGTGGGTTCTGTTCGTTTTGCTCTCTCTTGCTACTGTCTTGTTTTGTTAGCTGGCTATCGATCTGATATGCTCGATGGGAGCAATAGCGAATTGCTGTACTCATGCCTGTTACTATGTTACATTTAATTTAGTCTGAAATAGAGATTAAGCAGTAAATTTAGTTCCAGTTTTTATTTAAAGAAATATAAATCCCATTTGCCACATTCTTGAGTTTTCCGCATTCTTAGCTCACGCTGCTGCGGAGGTGAACGTTACGTAGCTGGTCTCCTTACTGTTCGCATTACGCGGAAATTTTAATTTGCAGTAATTATTTATGAAACAGCGCAGCCTAAAGCGCACATACAGTTAAATCATCATTCCACAGGAGTTCTGAGAGCTGGCTGCCAAAAATATTTTTCTACAAAAGGTATAGAAGCGATGTAAAAAAAAAAAGTGCAGAATCGATAACGGTTTGGCTCAGGGCTTAGCTTAGAATAATTAATTCTCAGTTTATACTGGTGCAAAAGTGAAAGTTACTGAACCTTAGCAAAATTACTAATTTACGGGTGATATTTTTCAGTAATGAAAAGGTGTTTTAGTGATGTCTAATTCACATTTTATGCGCACTTAGGTAGAAACGCTTAACGTCGCGAGATTGTTCCTTCTTCCATAGACAGACGAAATTATTTTTCAGTTGTACCGGAATACTTTTAAGTACCTAAGCTCCAATTAGTTTCAATATAAAAATTACTGAGTTAACAAGTAGATAGATATTATTTCGGGGGTCTACGCGTAATGAAAAAGTGTACTAGCAATAACCCACACAATTATTTTGAAGTTTATAGAGGAAGTATTAAACTTTCTGATCTTAAAGAGCGAACAACCTTTAAACATCTATAACGTACATCATTGGTAGAAACATTCTGTGCCCATAACAATAATAATTTCTCCTTTCAAAAGGCACTAAATAACAAAAATGATAGTAATATTTCCCAATAAGATACTACACTCTGCATTTTAGCAAATGTATTGTCCTAATTAGTACGTAATCCTTTCATACAAGTTCCTATGTTCACTAACCGCTCTGTGCTCGACTCACGTCAAGACCCAAACAGCTATATGTCACCGTTCCTACGTCAAGCTTGTATCGATACTCTCAACAAGACAGGCACTGCAATATTGTACATGCGAAAGAGTAGAAAATTCTGTTAAATAGCGCCTGTAGTGGTAAGCATGATATTCGTAACGCTTTTCTTTATCTTTAAAATGGATAAAATGTGCCAGTTTCATGAGTTGTTTGGTGTGATGTATGGCGTACAGTTTTTTAAACCTTTTTAACTGATGGATTCGATAACTGCACAGATCAAGACCGTTTTCTGATTGAGTTGCTGCGAAAGATACACTGGTTACTAAAAATCTTTAATTGTGGATTAACGAATATTAACTTGCTAGGGGCTCCAGCCAATTACTTGCCGTCACTGCGAACGTTCATAATAAAAATGGCGTAATGAATAGCCTTCTGATAGTTGATGTGATGGGAATCTCAACTGAATGCATACATAACAATTATTCTACTAAAAAAAAATTGTCTTGAAGGAATCCTTCGTGCACAGTTGCTGACTTTTGACAAACAAGGATACGAAAGACCTAGTCTGTGGGTAATAAGATAATATTTTTCCGGAGATATTAGTTCCACAACTGAATTTTATTTTTTATTCTTCGTTCGCTGCTAATTTCGTAGTCACAGGTGCATTACCAAGCCATTTTGTATCCAAATAAAAGTTAGAGTAAATCTCAGCATAAAGATTCAGGTTTTGGTGACTTACTTTCATACTGCTTTATATTAGCTCTTACCTTGCAGTTGCGCTCGCATATGAATATTTTCGGTATGATGAGTGAAGGTGAATGAGTAAACTATTGTAAGTGCAATAATGTCAGCCCTCCTCAATCGTCTCCATATTCGGGTAAGCATTTCTCTCGTCTACCCCCTCCCATGCACCACCCTCTGCCCCCCCCCCCCCCCCCCCCCAAACTGATCTAGCGCACTACGACGTGGCATGTGCAGCATTGCTGCGCAGCAGTGCGTGCAGACAGGAGCGCATCTATACACTGTGCTAAGGGGACAGCTATGCATTACGTATATACAACATGCACGTTAGCGTTAAATTTAACAATTTTTTACAGTGCTTAATGTCCATTCATGTAAAATTAGATGTTCCGTGCCTTACCTCAATCTCTTAGAGTCGATTTCTTTTTGTAGTTTATAAAATACCCTATCTTCTTCCTCAGGATTCAGACTATGTCCATATAAAATTTCACTGGAATCGGTTAAGGTTCAAGCCATTTTCATGTAAAATTTTACTGTAATCGGTTAAGCGGTTTAGTTGTGAAAACGTAAAAGACTAAATCACTTTCGCGTTGAAACTACACGATCCAGTCACGTTAACGTGACCACCACTTATGAGGGCCGTCAGTGTGCAATAACCGCTCACGGACAACAGATGGTAGCACCAGCAATGGAGCGCCAATGGACGCGCAAAACAGTGCAGTCGTTGTCGTCATGCGGAAACCGAGCGATTCATCTGATGCCCAAAATGGCATGATCATTGGCTTTCGGGACAAGTGTGGAAGCATTTCAAAAGCTGTTAACGCCCAAAAGCGGCGCTGAGGCGACATTGGTGCACCACGGGCCGTAGATAACAGTTGTGAACGTCGGCTGCGGAGATGTGTACGCGCGAATAGATGTACAACTTTTGAGCTACTGACCGCCCAGATGAAACGAGGGACTACCAACAGTGTCTCGTGAGCGAACGTTGTGTGCATATTGGACTCCGCAACAGGTGCTTTGTTCACGTAACCACCCAGATTGCTATTTCTCGACGGCGAAGTCTGGAATTTGCACGCCAATACCGCAACTGGTCGTCCACTGAGAGGCGACAGGCGGCCTTGCCAGAGGAATAACGTTTTATGTTCAATTGACACATGGCCAATGGCGAGTATGACGTGAAAAATCTGAATGCAAACACCCTACAACAATCATGGGAAGGATTCAGGCAGGAGGGCTTCCCCTGGGTCATCTCGTCATTCTAGAATGCACAATGGGTCAACACAAGTATGCATCTGTAACTGGAGACGATTTCCATCCCTACACGCAGTATGTCTTTCTTCGGTAAAATGGCATCTACCAGCAGGACAATGCAGCTTGTCACATAGCTCGCAGTGTACATGCGTGATTAGGTGAGACGAGGATGATTTTAACTTACCCCATAGGTCACCAAGCTCCCCGAATTTAAACCCAGTCGAGAATCTCCGGGACCATGTCGATCGAGCTTTCCGCGCCATGGAGCCTCTATCGGAAATCCTATAGCATTGCAGTAAGCTTGGCCCCCATCCCTATCGATACCTTCCAGAACCTCGTAGGTCCCTCCCTGCGCGACTAGCAGCGGTCCACACTGCAAAAAAGATGTTTATTCAGGCTTTTGATAGGTAGTCACATTAATGTGACTGTACAGTGTGTTGGTAAGGCTAACAGGACATTGTAACGGACCAGTTACAAATGTTTTTGTTTGTTTTTTGTCCCTTTAAAATGTTAATTTAAAAAGTAATACAGACGATAACGAATTTGAAACTGTTGCTGAGTGACGGGAGAGAGGCAAAAAGTGGAAAAATGCATTTATTAATAGCTTTTAAAAATCTGTAACATATGTACAATACTGCAAAGAACATCATTTTCGCCACCCTGCATCGCTTTTCTGTGGGTGGAGTACACACGGGAAACTAATGTGGATGCGGTGGAACGATCGCCGTTCAATATGAGGCGTTACTTAACCCATTAGTAGAGGTTCTTTTTAAAAAAGAAGTAATTCAGATATGAAAGCGAAAGAGGCTGTTTTCGAATTGTGTCTACTCTACACTGTCGTGTTTACGACTCTGCTAGGAGGACTACTGAATTAATCGCTGACTGTTATTCACACTATTGGGAAAATTAGTCCTACGAGGCACAGAGTATGTAATTTTATTAGTAGATTATATTGTGTTTTTAACTCCGTGATCGTCGGTTTATTTTTCAGAGTGTTCAAAATGGTTCAAATGGCTCTGAGCACTATAGGACTTAACTTCTGAAGTCATCAGTCCCCTAGAACTTAGAAGTACTTAAACCTAACTAACCCAAGGACATCACACACTTCCATGCCCGAGGCAGAATTCGAACCTGCGACCGTAGCGGTCGCGCGGTTCCGGACTGTAGCGCCTAGAACTGCACGAGGGTGATTGCCCTTTGACTGCTAGACGGTCCAGATCTGTATTTTCAGAGTGTACTGATATGAAAGTGCGCTCAGTTTATTTTCAGTCTATGTGTGTGTCATGCAGTTTTTAAATAGCTGCGGCAATAACTTCACAGTTTCTGATCAGTTGTTTAATTCATGAAAGTAAAAATAACGGGAGTGGGCATGACGTCACATACTTGTATCCGACGTACGCCATCTTATTTACATGAAAACATTAGTTTGTGGTACTTTGGTTACGTGGAATAGTAGTTGCTTCATTAGAAATGACAGCTTACGTACTTTGCAAGTGTAGTAATCGTTTTAATCGTACTCTGAAGTTTAATGGAAAAACACATTTCATTCGTAACTGAACTCATTTAAGTGATTTTTTTTTTCTTTTGTATACGTGAATTATAGTCACGCAGTTTATTTATATTGTAGTGGCTTTATTTTAGCCTTTTTACTACAGATTTGCTATCGTAAAGCTTGTTTTGTGAACGCTGTGAGAAGCAAAGAATGTAAACTGATCAAACGTAGCAAAATATGTTCTCAACATTTTCGAGGAGGAGGACAAAGGCCAAACACCATTGTCGTCAGTATGTACAGGCTATTCTCATCACATACTTCTCCTCTTGATTACTGGAAACGTATAACAAAAAGAAAGTTACGTTATCGGGACTAAATACGATGGATGAAATCTGCATTTAAAATCAGATAAACGTATTTAAATGCTTTCCTGACACTGTGCCATTCAAAAAAAACACTGTAACATTTTCTAATTAAAACAACTGTTGCGGTCCCGCAACAGAAGTTAGGAACAAGCAACAATCGTAAACTGTAGTCTGCTGGTGTTTTGCAGGATCTAACATGTCGGTGCCCGATAAAAAACAATGTACAGCGTAAGACTGTGGCGTCATCTCCACTTATTTTTGCTTCTGTGATTTAATTAGCACCACGGGAGCGTCGAAACATTTTTGATACAGTCGGGCGCTAATTTAGAGCCATAGTTATGATTTTCTACTGATAAAAGTAAATTTCTCAAAGCTTTTTCTTCTTTTCAGTCAGGCTCGTTAACGCGGCGTTCACTCGAGTCAAATGACAAATGCGTGCTGAAAAGTAATGCTTCCAAATTTTTTATGTGAAGACTCTTAAAGCTTTTTAAATAAAACGAACTTTATTAATATTATACTTCTTTATTCTCCATATCTACATTTTTATATCCCATCATAATTAAGCTGCTGACGAACAGATTTCTCCCAATGAGAGACTAGTTTGTCGATACCGTCATTGAAGAACATCTGACTTTGTTGACGGAGCCACAAACTCGCCTCCACTTGCACCCCCTCGTCACTATCAAAGAGAAGTCTTCGAAAACGTTCTTTAAGATTTAGAAACACTCCGAGCTCTGTCACATATGCTGAGGGAAGCATCACCGTTTCCTTCGCTAAGAGCAAAGACAACCCAACGTCCCACATCACTGATGTCCATACAATCATCAACGTACGCAGCTCTTGCTCTACTATGGCTTCCAATTCGAGGCAAGTTTTCTGCGGTTAGAAACTCGTTTACAGCACGCTGTTTCTCAGGCACGATGTAGCTACGTTACACACCGCCACGTTATGCGCTACAATGCGTTAACGGCAAAGGGTTGCAACTTGAGTCAGCGAAGTGGGAGAGTCGACCAAGTAATACACTCCTGGAAATGGAAAAAAGAACACATTGACACCGGTGTGTCAGACCCACCATACTTGCTCCTGACACTGCGAGAGGGCTGTACAAGCAATCATCACACGCACGGCACAGCGGACACACCAGGAACCGCGGTGTTGGCCGTCGAATGGCGCTAGCTGCGCAGCATTTGTGCACCGCCGCCGTCAGTGTCAGCCAGTTTGCCGTAGCATACGGAGCTCCATCGCAGTCTTTAACACTGGTAGCATACCGCGACAGCGTGGACGTGAACCGTATGTGCAGTTGACGGACTTCGAGCGAGGGCGTATAGTGGGCATGCGGGAGGCCGGGTGGACGTACCGCCGAATTGCTCAACACGTGGGACGTGGGGTCTCCACGGTACATCGATGTTGACGCCAGTGGTCGGCGGAAGGTGCACGTGCCCGTCGACCTGGGACCGGACCGCAGCGACGCACGGATGCACGCCAAGACCGTAGGATCATACGCAGTGCCGTAGGGGACTGCAGCGCCACTTCCCAGAAAATTATGGACACTGTTGCTCCTGGGGTATCGGCGAGGACCATTCGCAACCGTCTCCATGAAGCTGGGCTACGGTCCCGCACACCGTTAGGCCGTCTTCCGCTCACGCCCCAACATCGTGCAGCCCGCCTCCAGTGGTGTCGCGACAGGCGTGAATGGAGGGACGAATGGAGACGTGTCGTCTTCAGCGATGAGAGTCGCTTCTGCCTTGGTGCCAATGATGGTCGTATGCGTGTTTGGCGCCGTGCAGGTGAGCACCACAATCAGGACTGCATACGACCGAGGCATACAGGGCCAACACCCGGCATCATGGTGTGGGGAGCGATCTCCTACACTGGCCGTACACCTCTGGTGATCGTCGAGGGGACACTGAATAGTGCACGGTACATCCAAACCGTCATCGAAGCCATCGTTCTACCATTCCCAGACCGGCAAGGGAACTTGCTGTTCCAACAGGACAATGCACGTCCGCATGTATCCCGTGCCACCCAACGTGCTCTAGCAGGTGTAAATCAACTACCCTGGCCAGCAAGATCTCCGGATCTGTCCCCCATTGTGCATGTTTGGGACTGGATGAAGCGTCGTCTCACGCGGTCTGCACGTCCAGCACGAACGCTGGTCCAACTGAGGCGCCAGGTGGAAATGGCATGGCAAGCCGTTCCACAGGACTACATCCAGGATCTCTACGATCGTCTCCATGGGAGAATAGCAGCCTGCATTGCTGCGAAAGTTGGATATACACTGTACTAGTGCCGACATTGTGCATGCTCTGTTGGCTGTGGTTCTGTCAGTGTGATCATGTGATTTATCTGACCCCAGGAATGTGTCAATAAAGTTTCCCCTTCCTGGGACAATGAATTCACGGTGTTCTTATTTCAATTTCCAGGAGTGTATGTATGACATGTAACATGCCGATATTGAGAACAGAATAAAACATTCGCAGGCATTACTTTTCAGCAGGCCCTCGTACAAAACGAGATTACGTTTAGGCTTAACTGCAGCGTTCGGGACTGTAGGAAATTTCTGCTCATTTTAAGAAACGGAGCCACCACAACATGAACCCCTACAAAGTATAAAATACAGTGTAGGTTACTGATAGTTACGTAATCTGCTGAGCAAGGAGTTATACTTCGTCATAGGACTAGAATAGACGTAACGCCCTTAATGGCACTGAAAGCGCCAAGACAAAATAGTGGTAATAAACCACATAGTCTAAACAAAATGTGTAATCTGCATACGTTGGTCAGAGCAAAGCTTATGTCATTGGCATCTATTTCATGTAACTGCAAAAATCATAAAATGAATCTCATAAGTAAGCTTAAGATAAATTTTAAGACAGCTGTAATATTTTGGTATGTACTGCTCTGAAATGATATGACAATGAGGGACAAAGTTACCAAACATTGAAAAATTCGTGCAAAGTTATGTTGTTCGTGTGTAATGAAGGAAGAGAATACTTTAAATTCGCGTTAACATAAACGGAATCCAGAGCCACTTTCACTTACAGAACCAAACGAAGATGGTCGTCCTGCATAGCCAAATGATAAAGCAGCTGAGACCCCTAAACTGGTAGTGGACTAAGAAATAAAAAACATAAAGAAGTGCAACTTTGAAATTGCTTTTTCAAGAAAGAATACTTCAGCAGTTTCGGAGCCACACATAAAAATTTCTTCCCATAAAGTAGTAGAAAAGATGACGGGAAATAATTTGGTAATGTTCAGGAGGAGGGGTCTCCTAATAATCAGTCTCTACATATGATCGCTCAAGAAGAGTGAAGTGTGCAGCGTGGATCCTATTCGGAGAAACAACTTCTGACCACTAAAAGGAAGTGCTACAAATAACCAAAAAAAACAGACACCCGTTAATTTTTAACTAAATCCGTCAGAATATGGACGTACAGTCCTCCATAAAGTGTAAAGGTAAGCAAGAATAAAGTGATTTTGGTTGTTGTGTCTATGCGTCTCAACTGTTAAACATGTATTTGTACTTTTCTATAAAGCGCGGAATTTCTCTCTCTCTCTCTCTCTCTCTCTCTCTCTCTCTCTCTCTTACCTTCTTTTAGCCGAATACAGGCAGCTCCACAGAACATGAATAGAACTATGGTACTGTTTATTTCTTTCCTTATCTTCCTGTCACAATTTTATAAATTCTTGTTGCACTCAGTAACACCTGTATTTGTACTTTTATTGGCTTCTGTCTGTATCTTATTGAATTACTTCTGTAATTGTGTCTTTGTATGTAATTAATCTCTGTGTAAATGTTATTAATGCTCTACCAGTATTGTAATAATTCCGTGCCCTGGTTTAATATATTATTATTGCTTAGTTAGGTACAATTATTCTTTGTTTATTTATTATTATAAATAAATATTCTTTATGTGTGCTTTTATTTTCCTTATTGCTTTAGTTATTGGTTTTAGTTGGTTTACCTTAGTTTCTCATTTCCTTTTATCTTTACTTTCCTGAAACCCTGGAAAACGGAAATATTTCGTTTTAAATACCACAGGAGAGTAAGAGATGTATTCTGCAGCGGCCATCTAGCGGAAGTTCCTCGTCGTTATCTGCTCCACCTGAAATCTCTAAAACCTTTACTCGCTACGCAGATCGTGCGTTCATAGCACGGAACGACCGACCGATTCTCGCAGTGGGTATATACCGTTCCCCACAACATCAATCCGTCGCAGAGAGTTTTACCAGAGGAGAAACAAGTGACATCAGTATCACAAAAGATTTTCAGTAGAAATTTTCGATGTTATCACACACGTCTTCGCCACTGTTGTTACTACGGCAGTTTTGAGTAATCATTGTTCGATCCTAAGCACTAAGAGTTTCAGAACCTCTCTTCCTTGAATCAATACTTCTTTCATCCGTTCCTCGTGTGCACTTTGTTCTATTGAGAAAAGGTAACATTGCCCTTTCTTTATCAAATTATTTTCGAATATTTTACTATCTAGTAAGCAGTACTCATTTTATAACTGGTCGTTTCCCGATATTTTTGTATCCTTTACCTTTATTGCTCTTTAATTTAGCTCACTGTTTTATATTATAATTATTCATAAAAATAGGCACCAATATTCAGTAACTGACAGTAATTTTAAATTTAATTAGCTGTTAAATATTAAAAATATCGTTGAATCTAATTTCAAGTCGCATCAGGAATTCCCTCACATATTTTTCTCTGATATTTATTGACATCATTTATATGTGTGTACGTAATTTTATTCGCAAGACTCGTTTTATAAACTCGGGGCGCTTACCATAATCACATGCCTGAAGAATAGTCTACCCTGTATTCCAAATGTACGCTAATTTGGCGACTTTCACAGGTTCTTCAACCCGTTTTGTTAATTAAATTTTCCTTTCCCACCAGGCACGTTATAACAATGCAATTAATTTAAATCGTAGTGACAAACTGAGGTTTCATATTGTATATATTACCACAGAACTGTACGAAATGTAATCGCTGGACTCTCCAATCTTAGAGCAATTCAGTAATTTATTTGCTGCCCTTTGCATTTGGTGCGCTTCAAAACAAAATATTCCAGGCACGTTTTAATAATACTTGGCAAACGCATGTAACTGACGTGAAATTTAAAAGTTTCCTGACGTGTACATTGTTCCAAGAGATTCCGGGTAGACTTCAGGATGTCAGTAACGTTCTGGCCACTATCTTTCACCGCAAAGTGTATACGGTTGAAGATGGTCAAAAGACTCTGCGCCAAAGTATGATGGCAGCAAAATACTGACATCCGGCAACTCGCCCGATATTTCATGGAACAAGCAGGTAATTCGTGTTCATCATAAAAGGGCTGGACTTCATGTCTTCAATTAACAAGAATTTACTTTATAACTTTCTCGAACGATTGGTCAATTTCGGCCTATAGCGCTTAAGAATGGCCTAAAAAGCGAAAATTGGCTAATCATGCGAAATGTACGAAAGACAATATTAATTAAGCAACTATCGAAGTGGAACCATACAGTGTCCTTTAGAGTCGTATCTTTGGTTAAGTTCAGATTGATTATAAAAATAAACTCAGCAATAACTTCAATTTTTTTCAGTAATTAAACTTCATGCAATGTGATTTGATAGAATTTGTTAGTGTAATTCAAATTTCAACGTCTCCTTGTCACATCGATCCGTCGTCGATGGAGTGCAAATCATTGTCTGAAACGTTACGTCGAGTTATAGATCAGTAATGCCTATAAATATATCTTAGAAAATATACTATAGGATGACCTCGAAAGAACGTTCTATTTTTTCGGAGGTTGCAGATATGTACAACTGAAGTAAAGAAGTTGGTGAAGACTGATGATTATTTCAAATGGTACCAGAGATAAATTTTATAAACTGTTAAACATTATTATCAAACAGATACACTTAGTTTTGTATCGTATTTAGCGCAGTTACTAATAAATAAAAAACAGATGTTGAGAAACCCAGTCATACATTCAGTTTATGTAAATATACTGAAAAATAAATTCATCAATGTTACAGTTTCAGTTATGTTTCATCAGGATAGAAAGGAATTCATAATTCGCGAAGGAGTCAGGCAAGGAGTTTCCATATCACCAAAACTGTTCTTATCAGTTCTAGACTAGCCTTACACATCCTTCAACTGGGAGGAAGAAGAAAATATATATGTAACTGTAACAAGCCTGAATCATCACCGCTTTATTGATTGGCTGTTTACATCTACTGCAGATATAGTCAAAAACCAATACAAGTTTCAAAGCAGACTGGAATATTGATTGTAATAACACTAAAAACAACCAACATATAGAAAATAAGATTAACAACGAATTATTTGAACCAGTGAAAGGTTTTTTATGTTTAGTGGAATTTAAGATAATGACTGGATGGATAGGAAAATAAATAAACTGAATATTTAAATTAACCTGGAGTGCGTATGTTAAAGGGGGTGGACACGGATTTCAAAACTAAGTTTCTGATATGTCTGAAAACGGAAGTTTATCAAGTTTGACCTGTGACAATGAGCAACTCTCAATTAACACCAAAACCATTCAAAACCTGATGGTCGCTCAGTGACATAAACCAGTGTGGCTTGGGTATGCCCAGACGAAATGGTCACACAAGTATGCAGAATCGGAGAGTATGTACAAGTAAGTGATTAGGGTTGCAAATCATCTCTGTCATAGGTAGAACAGCCGCCAGAGCTCATTAGTGCTGTTCTCGTTTATTACTGTAACCAGCCCTGATAAAGAAACACACATAGTAGTCTGAACCAGTGTGAAAATCTCGTAAGGATATCACAGGGCAGACTGTGGTGAATATTAATTGTTAAGGAAAAAATTCTATACGTTGCGCCGTTCCTGAGTTAACTGGTGTCGAAGTTAGCGGATCGGACCGTTGCGGACCCATTCCAAGCGGCCCGTCTGAGACGTGTCGCCAAATATGTACTTCGTTTGGTTTCCTAAAACCGAACAAGAGAGCGATACAAAAATTAGACATGGCTCGACAGCTACGATCGACCCTGAGCCGAAGGCTGAGCAGTCTCGTGCGCTATCACCTACGCTATGTCATGTGACTAAGGCTTCGCGTCGGATAGACCGTTCGTCAGGTGCAAGTCTTTTGATTTGACGCCACTTCGGCGACTTGCCGATGAAATGATGATGATCAGGACAACACAACACACAGTCCCTGAGCGGAGAAAATCTCCGACCCTGCCGTGAATCGAACCCGAGCCTTTAGGATTGACATTCTGTCGCGCTGACCACTCAGCTACCGGGGGCGGACACCTACGCTATGAGAACAATTGACACTAATTGTATCTAACGGACCGCTTGAATTAGCGCTAACTTCAAAGGTAATTGACTCGGAAACTGTGCAGCGTATCAAATTCTTTTCCTCAACAGTTTATTCTCAGCACAACCTATCCTGCAATACCCTTAGGATATTTTCAGGCTGTTTCTCACCACCCCATATAGGAGGTGTGGACAGCGCCAGAAGCTGAGTGATCATTGTGAAGGATACAGGGATACCACGAGCTGGTGTGAGGCAGTGTTCTCAGCATCTGACAGAGTTTGAAAGGCGCCTCAATATGGGTCTCCATTTGGCTAATCACGTAATACCCACACTGAAGCGGAACCAGTGGTTCGCTTCATGGCCTACACTCTCTCTTGGGACATCTTTATTCAATACCCCAACTATTGAACTTAGAAATGGATCAAGACAGGTGTTTTATCTGAAAAATTGCACATTGTGTCACATTTCCTAGTCCTTTCTCTTCTCCTTGTGTGTATGTATGCATGAGAATGGATGAAATGGGCTATAGAAAGGAGTAGGTTGGTCCAAAGATAGTAAGAATCAGCAGTAAGCTTTTCACAGAAGAAACTAGCAAGGTTCAGAGCAGGGATGGCTGTAAAGACCCGGAAAAGATCGGATCGGTGGAGCGTAGAGGGCGCAGGCTAGTCAATCAGTCAATAAGTGCAAACGATTTGAAACAAGGGACGTTGAGTCCCGCCGGAAGCCATGTTGGAGGGGACTGCTGGCTGCGTAGCGGTGAAGAACGGACGCGGACGTCATGGTGCTCCTCGGTGAATACGGTAAGAAGCAGCAGTGTTGGTAAATATTGGTGTAAGATGTTTGGGATTATGTCAGGGCAGGTGCAGGAGTATTCTACGTTACCTAGTAAATTTTTTTAGGGCATTTTCTTGTGTGATCTATTGTCCAGCGCATTTTTGGCGAGCCTTTTTTCACGTGGCACCATCAGTGCATCCTGTAAATTTTTATATGACCAAAGGAGTAAAGAGAGTGGGCCAATATCATGATTCACAGGCTTTTGTAGTAATGTTCGTGTAGTTATTTGCTTGATTCAGATGTTTTCTGTTTTTAATATTGTGCAGACTTGAATAATCTATAAGCATGTATAAACAGATCAACTATTGAAAGAGCAGACACCTTAATTTGGTTTTCTTAGAGGAATCCGTTAGTCAGTGTAGCCAAAGGGCGTCGTCGAATATATCAGGCTAACATCGCCTTCGTTAAACTCATTAAAAACTAGAAATATAAAATAGTAAAATCATTACCTTTTCTAGATGGACGCGAGAGGCACTAAGATGTGCATAACGCGTTCACGTTCACAGGAGCGAGTAACAGAGTAAGATGGGGGCTGATATATTCGACGATACCCTTTGGCTACACTGACTAACGGATTCTTCTAAGAAATACCAAGTTAAGGTATCTGTTCTTTCAATAGTTGATCTGTTTATACATGCTTATAAGTTATCCAAGTCTGCACAATGCGTTCGCGATTCTTAAATACATGTATTTGTTCTCTGTTTTCTATGTAGATAACCTGAAGATGCCTTAATAAGGCGAAACGCGTCGTTGAGAAACAAAAACTAAAATTGCAACCAAGACTGTTTTTAACCAATACTGTTAATCACTGGTTTGCTGTATGCCACATATGTATTGCAAAAATTTCTTGATAACGCTTGTGGGCGCTATTAGCCACAGTGGCGATATCTTTTGCGACACACACCTTACACTTATATATCATTCATTTCTAAAGTAAACTATTGATCACTGATTGGAAAATTTAATTTATTCTCCCAATAGATTTACAGACACGGTATCTTGTGGCATTCGAATTCCTAATAGATTTTAAAATGTCACTGACAGCTGCAATATCTGTGGCCGGGCGCAACTAAAAAATTGTCGCTCCAAGATGAATGTAATGCAGTGACGACTATTTTACAATCTGATCTTAATTGCTTCTATTTAAAAATACATATGTAGGTATGACACGTGGAGACTCTTGTTTCGCGGCGACTTTTAGCGCTTCAACAGCATTGCTTTACCGGTTACTCCATTACCGGTAACGGAAAGCCGCAAGAAGACTCGGAGGTACTTTGCAGTAGGCAAAAATATTTTTTCAGAACTATTAATACAAAGGTACAGTAGCGACATGTTTTTAAAATAATAGTTACACCTTCAATTTTATCCTGAATTCTTCGCTATTGAGTACTTAATATTGTCTACTTTCAAACTCAGTGCACTTAAGAATGCTTAGCTTTGACTTACCAATGTTTATTTGATGGACGAATTAAATTACTGCGAAATCTCTCAAAATGCAAATTTAAAAGGAACGAATTATCTCAATTTTGTATACTAACGTTTACATTAATACATTTTCAATATTCAAGTATAAATATTTCAAAAATTACTCTACGATTCAGCAAAATATAAAATCAATTTTAGTACGCACCTTACTACACAACGCAATTTTTTTTTTAAACTTTGTTTTTATGGGGGCCCACAGCCTCAACGTGTTTCGAGAATGAAAACATCGTCTTAGCAGGCTGTATTCTTTCATCTGTATTGTTTTTATTGTCTGTGAAATTGTCCAGTTTCAACTTTGGATCATTTTCAAACACCTGTAATGCGTTCAAAAATGGTGACAATGGTTTATACACCAATTGTCTGCAAACTCTTGCATATATAGCTTGGCTGCGCACTATCGTTCATGCTGCAAAGAATGTCATGGCTACAGTTGTCAAACCACGGACTACCCATGAAACTATACGACTGTAAAACATTTTGCTTGAAAATGACTACACAGCCAAAACGAAAAATGGAGTGGAAATGTAGAGCAGCCAATGCAGGAGGCGTGTATAACTGGACCGAAACATTTATTTTATATGTCTTCTTTAATTATTCTTCATAATTATAGCCTATAATCTGGCAGGCTAAAATAGGTCATAGAACACACATTTTTTTGAATAATAATAAATGTATATGTTAACCAACTGAACTACCCGGTATTGCCCGAGTACTTTTTTTGTCAATTTTCTATTAGGAATGAATACAAAAATAAACTATGTTTGTAGCATAATATCGAAAAAATTTCATTTCCATGAATTCGTGAAAACATTACGGTATATTGATAATTTTTACTTATGGACCGCCTGATAGCAACTGAACAAAACACAATTTTAGTGCCATACGCGTTTCGCCTTTGTCTTCTGCAAGGCATCATCAGTGGCCTTGAATGTGTGCATATGTTTGCTACTTAATTTACATTTTTTTGTCACAGTATCTGTAGGTTATAAGCTCATACATAGAAGCGCAAGAGTCCATGGAATAACATGTCCATTGTAGTTCTATCTCTTCTTCTTTGGCGTACTTGTCCATTATTTATAAAATTTATCGTAATATTTATTTTACCTTCTTTTTTTAAACCTAAGTCCACTCTGGAGAAACAGTACAAATGATGGTCTATATATGAGTAGGTACGTTCAGTGGCATTCGTGGATAGTGTCTGCGATGTATGTTGCGAACAGAGTTAATAGAAAATAAATAATAATACCAAATATTGTGCAATAAATTTAAACGCCATTTACGCTGCGACGTTTTTCACCCAAACCTGTGTTTACGATGCCATATCTCCTAATCTATATGTCATAGAGTGACAATTCTGTAGGTACATTCAGCGGTATATGTGAATACTGACCGCAAAATGTCTTGCTATTAGAGTTAGTAACAAAGAAGTAATAAATTTAAACGTCATGCACAATGTGGCTGCTTTTCACACATCTCATTGTTTCTGACGTCATATCTCCTAAACTGTGGAGGCAGGTAATTCTTATTTCCACCGTGATAGTTGCCTAACTGTGAGAGATATTTTTCTCAGTCGGTCGAGTGGTTTAAGAGGAAATGTAGAACATACACACATACACATACGCACACATACATACATCCATTTTCGTATGTATTGATTAGTTGTTCCTGGTACTTATAAAAATGCTAATACTAAAACTACTTTGTACCACCACAAAAGTACAGTAAAACCGCTTAAATAGTTGCACCACTACTAATAGCTTACTGCTGCTAGTAGTACAGATTCTGTTCTCAGCTGTAGCTTATTGTCTCCGCTATCGGATCTGCCCTCATACTACCGTGGTCAACAGCCATTTTCTGCTAGATTCCCTGAACGTAGGACAGCACGCCAGAAGCGATTCCCCTGTGGCAAGCGACTCCACGATTCATTGTAACATATTAGAATCCACAATTCCATAATCACTTGCAACGCCGCAATGTAAATTCTCGGATAATCATTTTGTTCAGTGGTCGCCGACCTCAGATGTCTTCTCTCGATGTGTACATTATATTGTCTGGCAGGGATGGCAGCATGCTAATGTGTGGTTGATTGCCTCGTGAAGTCGTCCTTATCCTTCCTGGATAAAGCGACTGCAGTTTCGTCCAAGATGCGCCAGGTTAACCCGTTCTTCAGTGCTGTTTTGAGACTTAATGCCTGACGACCATTACCCGCTGCATCTTCGTAGAGCACACAGCCCCACAGGTGTGCTCTGGAGTGGCCACATTGTCGCTGGCCCACCTGTCATCCACCTGTTATGATTTTGCACAGATACTCACCAAACGTGCCATGACAAGGCAGCCACTCGACGGGTTAAGGAATCTCATTTTTAGTCTCTCCCAGACGTTATGGAGAAATTCATATGTTCTCCTGCCCATGTCTGAAGAGTCCCGTTCATTTTGCCACAGGTGTAAAACGCGATATGTGTTTATCTTTTCGTTTTGGCCTCAGTTCCAAGTAACCTTCATACTTCCATTTGACTGCCCTTGTTTAAAGCATGATTTGAGAGTCTAATAAGCATATCGGAGAACTACTAACATTACATCATTCAGGGTAGTGGAGTAGACGCCCGATAATTTTAGTAGCGTTCCTCCCTGAACTCTTCTCACTAATGAGCTTCAATCTATGAGCCAAAAGGCAAGCACCATATCATAAAATTGCTGCGATTACAGATTGTGGGCATTCTCTGTTTTCCAGGAAAGTCGAAATTGTCTATTTGCAATGGTTACAATTTTGTCCATCAGGTTTCCGCCCGCCTTCTCTACATGCAGTGCAAAGTTACGGCGTTCCTACTCGTATGAGAATATCCTTACATATCTCGTGACTATGCTTTTTCTAATCGTTACGTCAATTCATTATATTTTAGGAATTGTTGTTAGGTTCTTTTTCAGCAGGAGGTACGAAGTTTTGTGAGACGTAAATGATAATTTGACACTTCGACAATATTATTCAAGTTAATGAACTGCATTACATTTATCTTCCGCAATTCGTCTGGCGTCTTAGCCTACGACGAACAACATGTCATCTGCAAATACTACCAGTTTGCTGACGTTGCTGCTATCATGCAACAATCTGTAGTATGGACCACCATTAGTGTCGAAAACTCTGGACCACACACTGAACCCTACGGAAAGCCTACTGATACAGTGTTCGTCATTACTTCAATGGGAACATGAAAGATGCATGTCTGCTTTTCGACAGTCTCTTGGGCAGTTGCACAGTACCTCTGGACATTACAACTCCTCAATGCGACCAAAGAGAGGCGGCTACGATACGTTATGGACAGCGCCAGTAATATCGATCTTCATCGCTGGAGAGCACTTAGAATCAGCGACTGTCGCTACCAAGATCGACTTCTTAATTGCCTCCTCTAAACCGTTATTAGCCAGGACTCATTCCGTGTAGTGGTCTATGATCTTGCACTCTCTTTCACAACGGTTTTTTTAAGTTTCAACATTCTGTTGATTCAGGACCAGCAACAATTTTTTAATAGTTCATGAATTTTTTATTAACTGATCTGTGACAGATGCAGTATATATGTTTGGTGACTAAATCAGTTGGTTCATTCTTAACGCTGACCTACAGAAGCTAAAGAAAATAGTAAGTAGTTGTCCGTAAACGGTGAAGTGTAGAATTACAATATGAACAATTCAAAAGCAACAGACAATTATTTGAATTCAGACACACCTGAACTGTAGTTGCCTAATCTTAATAACTAACATCACAATGACAATACAGAATAATCGTAGAGGACTGTCACAATCAAAATGTGCCGACTTTGCAAATCAGAATCAAGCTAGAGGCCATCGCAGCCAACAGTACCAGGAAATGTTCGATGGCGCTAGTCTCACGCCTCATGTACAAGCCCGCAAGCAGTGGGTGTGTAGCATTTTAAATCAGCATTCGTCGAAACACCTTTGTTAATCTTTAGATCAATGTAGTAAATGACAATGACAAATGACACTCTTTAATTAGATTAGCACGTCCAGCCAGTACATTTGTCAGATCATGAGGTCTGAATCCGACAGGTGCCGTAATTCATGGTGAACAGGGTTGTCAGTACAGTATGTATGACTTGGGTAGCATAATTTCTTTAAATTTATGTAGAATGCTTGAGCATCTACCACAACAGCAGTAGTGGAAACGGATACGCACCTTGTTTACAGGACACAGCGATCTCAGTGTGTTCTCGTATAGCAAGATGTCCGTGCCAAGAAACTGTGTTTCATTGGGGCTATGTAACTGGTGTTTAAAAAACCTATTGGCTAAACAAACAATATGTATTGTTTTTAAGTGTTTTATGTATGTAAATGTTTTCTGTGTGTAAGCTTTTAGACGACAATCATCCATAGGTATGACATTTCTTTATTGATATTTTATATTGACTGTCACTGTTTAGTAAAGGCGTTGCAATGCCTCTATTTTATTTCGATTTGCCCATTGGCCGCGGACGCGCACATGAATATGAAGCGCCTGTTGATGTAAAGATTAATAAAGGTGCTTCGACGCATCCTCACTTAAAATGCGACACGTCCCATGTCTGTGGACGTGCGCTTGTACATGAAGCGTGACGCTAGTTCCATCGAACATTTACTAGTATTGTTCGCCTCCAGTTTGATTCTGGCTTGCTAAGTAGACACATGTTCATTGCGACAGCCATCAACAATTACTTTGTAAGGTATCTCTTGGCAGTTTCGGTGCAAGTATGTCTGAATTCAAATAATTATTTTCTGTTCCATTGAAACAGTTCATATTGTAATTTCACGTCTGTATTCACTGTTCAGTGACAACTATGAATTACTTTTTGTAACTTCAGTAGGTCTGACTTGAGAATGAACCAGCTGGTTCGAAACTAGTCGCCAAGGTATAAAAGGGTAGTGCGTTGGAGGAGTTGTCTTTGTTCAGGCGATTCATTTACGAAGAGATTATGACCGCACGAAGGGAATTAACAGACTTTGAAGGAGGAATGGCAGGCGAAGCTAGAAGCATGAGACATTCCATTTCGGAAATCGTTAGGTAATTCAATATTTCGAGGTTTACAGTACCAAGACTGTGCCGAGAGCACCAAATTTTAGGAATTATCTCTCACCACTGTGGTCGACAGCTTTCCCTTAATGACCGAGAGCAGTGGCCTTTGCATAGAGTAGTTAGTGCTAACAGACAAGCAAAACTGCGTGAAATAACACCAGAAAACAATGTGGGACGCAAGACGAATGTATCCGTTAGGACAGTGTGGCGAGATTTGGTGTTAATGGGCAATGGCAGCAGGCGACCGAAGCGATTGCCTTTGCTAACAGTACGACATAGCCTACGGTGCCTCTCCTGCGCTCGTGATCGTATTGGTTGGACCCAATTAGACTAAAAAACAGTGGCGTGGTCAGATAAGCGCTGATTTCAATTGCTAAAAGGTGATGGTAGGTTTCAAGTGTGGCGCAGACCGCACGAAACCACGGACCCAAGCTGTCAACAAGGCACTATGCAAGCAAGTGGTAAACAGTGGCGTGGTCAGATGACCCCTGATTTCAGTTGATAAAAGCCGATGGTAGGGTTCAAGGCACTATGCAAGCTGATGGTAGCTGTTGAATGAACTGGGTCCTCTGGTCGAGTTGAACCGATCATTGGCTGAAAATTGTTATTTTTGGCTACCTGGAGTCCATTCGCAGCCATTAGTGAACTTCATGATACCAAACAACGATGGAATTTTTATGGATGACAATACGCCATGTCACGGGTCCACAATTGTTCGAGATTAGTTTGAAGAACATTCTCGACAATTGGGGTGACAGCTTCGGCCACCCAAATCGTCCGACATGAATCACATTTATGAGACATACCGAGAGCTCACTTCGTGATCAAAATCTTGCACCGGCAACACTTTCGCATTTATGAACGGCTACAGAGGTAGCATGGTTCAATATTTGTGCAGGGAACTTCCGACAAGCTGCTGAGTCCATGTCGAGTTTCTGCACTATGCCGAGAAAAATGAGGTCCGATACGGTATTAGATAGCCCAATACTTATGTCACCTCAGTGTTCATATATTCTCTGATTAGATAGTCAATACAAATCGTAAAGAAAATGGAAGAGAAGCTACAATCCCCCTTACACCTTTGTTTATACGCATCCTTTCTTCTATAGATTCCGTTTCTGTCATGTTAGGTGACTTGTGATCTTTATATATAATATGTGATCAAAAGTATCCGGACACCTCGCTGAAAATGATATACAAGGTCACGGCGCCCTCCATCGGTAGTTCTGGAATTCAGTATGGTGTTGGTCCACCTTTAGCCTTGATGACAACTTCCACTCCCGCAGGCATACGTGCAGTCAGGTACTGGAAGGTTTCTTGGGGAATAGCAGCCCATTCTTCACGGAGTGCTGCACTTAGGAGAGGTATCGATGACGGTCGGTGAGGCCTGGCACGAAGTCGGTCTTCCAAAACATCCCAAAGGTGTACTGTAGGATTCATATCAGGACTCGGTGCAGGCCAGTCCATTACAGGGATGTTATTGTCGCGTAACCAGTCCGCCATAGGCCGTGAATTATGAACAGATGCTCAATCGTGTTGATAGCTGGAATCGCCATCCTGGAATTACTCTTCAATAGTGGGAAGCAAGAAAGTGCTTAAAACATCAATGTAGGCCTGTGCTGGGATAGTGCCACGCAAAGCAACAAGGGGTGCAAGCCCCATCCACGAAAAACACGACCACACCATAACACCACTGCCTCCGAATTGCGCAGTTGACACTACTCACGCTGGCACATAACATTCATCGGACATTCGCCGCACCCACACCCTGCCATCGGAGCGCCACATTGTGTACCGTGACTTGCCACTCCACACAACGTTTTTCCACTGTTGAATCGTCCAATGTTTACGCTCCTTATGCCGAGCGAGTCGTCGTTTGGCATTTACCGGCTTGATGTGTGGCCTATGAGCAGCCACTCGACCACGAAATCCAAGTTTTCTCACCTCCCGCCTAACTGTCATAGTACTTGCAGTAGATTCTGATACCGTGGTAACCGAGCGGTTCTAGGCGCTTCAGTCCGGAACCGCGTGACTGCTACGGTTGCAGGTTCGAATCCTGCCTCGGGCGTGGATGTGTGTGATATCCTTTGGTTAGGTAGGTTTAAGTAGTTCTACTTTCTATGGGACTGATGACTCCGGATGTTAAGTACCATAGTCTTCAGAGCCATTTGATCCCGATGCAGTTTGGAATTCCTGTGTGATGGCCTATTACACATTACGACCCTCCTCAACTTTTGGTGGTCTCTGTCAGTCAACCGAGATGTCGCCCTGTAAATTTGGTGTGCTATACGTGTCCCTTCACGTTTCCACTTCACTATCACATCGGAAACAGTGGACATAGGGACTTTTAGGAGTGTGGAAATCTTGCGTATAGAAGTATGACGCACGTGACACCCAATCACATGACCATGTTCCAACTCCATGAGTTCCAAGGTGTGCCCCATTCTGCTCTCTCACGATGTCTAATGACTACTGAGGTCTCTGAGATGGAGTATCTGGCACTAGGTGATGGCACAGTGCACCTACTATCAAAAACGTGTTTTTGAGGGTTTCCAAAAATGGTTCAAATGGCTCTGAGCACCATGGGACTTAACATCTGAGGTCATCAGTCCCATAGAACCTAGAACTACTTAAACCTAACTAACCTATGGACATCACACACATCCATGCCCGAGGCAGAATTCGAACCTGCGAGGTCGGCCGGAGTGGCCGTGCGGTTCTAGGCAGTTTCGAATCCTGCCTCGGGCATGGATGTGTGTGATGTCCTTAGGTTAGTTAGATTTAAGTAGTTCCAGGTTCGAGGGGTCTGATGGCCTCATAACTTAAGTCGCATAGCGGTCAGAGCCATTTGAACCATTTAATCGAACCTGCGACCGTAGCGGTCGCGCGGTTCCAAACTGTAGCGCCTAGAACCGCTCGGCCACCCCGGCCGACTTTTGAGGGTGTCCGGATACTTTTGATCACATGGTGTATATACATTTTAGTTATTCAGTCAGGTGATTCAGATATCCTGTTTGAGTCAAGATCAGTTCCTAGACTATATTACTCGAATATCGTCCGCGAACAGTTCTCAGTTTGCGTGAGGAGTGGCTGAGAGGAGCGAGTTTAGCGAGACGACTGGCCCGCCCCCGGCTACTAGTCAGCGGCTGCATGCGACCACCCGGTAGGCGGCCAGCGGCCAGCGGCCAGCGGCCAGCCCCCAGCCCCCAGCCCCCAGCCCCCAGCCGCCAGCTCCCAGCCCACCGCCGCTGTTGCGTGTTCGGCCCAGGAAGGAAGCGGATCCGGCGGCGGCCGCCGCTCCATATGCAGCAGGAAGCCGCATACATCACATATTTCACGCGCGCCGGCTGCCGCCTGCACTCTCCGCCCACCCGCCCTGTAAATCTACGTGCGCGGCACCTGCAGTAGCTCTCGCTGCTGCGCTGCTGCTGCTGCTCCAGGGGGTGGGACACCCGGCACCGCATCACCGCCAGAGGACGGCCCAGGGGGCGACGTCACCTGCGGCGGCGAATTACGGCCAACCACAGTATTTGTACCTGGTACGGTGCTGCCTGGAAGTGTTTTGTACGCTACTGATTCACATTTTAAATAATCGTCCTTTTATGGTGATGAGCCGAAACATTATCACCACTGCCCACTATGAGACTTTCTGTGTACTACTTCGTACCCAACGGTAAGGAGAAGTAGGCTGTCGTTGTAAGCTGGACAGGAGTAAAAATGGTTAGCGAACGCGTAAATACAGTAAACGGAAGTTTTACTTGTGTCATTGTGAGACGCGGCCACAGGGGTGTTCTACTCGTTATTCGGGGGCTCGATCTTGGGTAACGCATGGTGTACGGTACTGGGAGTTTTCCCTACAGATATTACAATTTGCCACAAAGCAGGGGCCTACTGGCTGAGAGAGGGAAGACGCGACAGAATAAGAGGAATAACTGGACAAGACAAAAAACATTGTTCGAATGGCTCTAAGCAGTATCGGACCTAATGTTGTGTTGGCAGAAGAGCCAACACCGTGTTATTACTGGAGGCCGAAATGCACGCGTTTTCGCTCACGCAGTCTGGCGTGAGGAGTGAAGAACAATACTGACGTGAGGTCTGGAACATGCCAAGGAATTAGAATTCAGAAAGCGGACATAATTAGTTTGATATTTAACATTAATCCATTAATGATGAACGTCGCTCTTGGCGGTACATGATTGACAATATTATACGTTCGGAATACATTCTTGAAGAATATGGTGACTTGCTAGGTCGTAGCAAATGACTTAGCTGAAGGCTATGCTAAACTGTCGTCTCTGCAAATGAGAGCGTATGTAGTCAGTGAACCATGGCTAGCAAAGTCGGCTGTACAACTGGGGCGAGTGCTATAGAGTCTCTAGACTAGACCTGCCGTGTGGCGGCGCTCGGTCTTCAATCACTGATAGTGGCGACACGCAGGTCCGATGTATACTAACGGACCGCGGCCGATTTAATGGGTACCACCTAGCAAGTGTGGTGTCTGGCGGTCACACCACACTTAACATCTGAGGTCATCAGTCCCCTAGACTTAGAACTACGTAAACCTAAGGACACCACACACACATCCATGCACGAAGCAGGATTCGAACCTGCGACCATACCATCAGCGGGGTTCCGGACTGTAGCGTCTAGAACCGCTCGGCCACACCATCGCTAGCAAAGTCGGCTGTACAACTGGGGCGAGTGCTATAGAGTCTCTAGACTAGACCTGCCGTGTGGCGGCGCTCGGTCTTCAATCACTGATAGTGGCGACACGCGGATCCGATGTATACTAACGGACCGCGGCCGATTTAATGGCTACCACCTAGCAAGTGTGGTGTCTGGCGGTGACACCACACTTAACATCTGAGGTCATCAGTCCCCTAGACTTAGAACTACGTAAACCTAAGGACATCACACACACATCCATGCCCGAAGCAGAATTCGAACCTGCGACCATACCATCAGCGGGGTTCCGGACTGTAGCGCCTAGAACCGCTCGGCCACACCGGCCGGCTGGACAAGACATAACCGACAAATTAAACAAGTGGAGAATCGACGCATGGCAGACAGAATGGGACTGACGAGGAAAGATGTGTCTATTCTTTCCTCCCCAGTATCCGAGAACGGACGAATTTGAAGTATATAAACTTAACATTCGGCATCGTGCACTTTCTCACGGACCACGGCCGGTATCCTGTGCACCTCCACATATTTACCTTAAAACAGACCCTCACTTGCTCCTACGGTGAGAAGGCTCACCACAACATATCATCTGCAATGCCCTAGGACATATAAGACCGAGGTTAGACGACCAAACATTGGACAGTTAATACGCAGACAGGACGACTGGAACTTTATTAACAACATAACATGCGAAGTATCACGAGCACGACAAACGTCATATAAACAGGAAGAGTGACCATACACTAGAATAATACAATCTACACCTGTGAGAGATCAGCAGTACATAGAAAACGACACAGGAACAAACAAAGACACTGATCTGGATGTTACATCACACACAAGAACTGAAGACGAGATACACAAATATAGTAAAAGTAATGATTATAAAGAATTCGCCTTGATTGCAAATAGAAACCGGATGTTGACCTAGGTTTCGGAGCGGATAACTACACCTTCTTCGGAACACACTAAAACTACAAACTGCCTAACGAGGCATGGTCTGTCGGCAGTTTGTAGTTTCAGTGTGTTCCGAAGAAGGTGTAGTTATCCGCTCCGAAACCTAGGTCAACATCCGGTTTCTATTCGCAATCGAAGCGGATTCTTTATAATCATTAAATTATTCACGATTGCTGACGCGCTGTCATGTTAAAAGTTCTCATAGTAAAAGTAAGCTAAGGTTTTCTAACACTAAATAGAATCAAACTGAAAATGTAACTTTCTATGTAGTCAGTTGTTATGCCATTTCATAGCATGTAACACTATCTGAAGACGTGACGTTCGTTTCTTGTTTCAATGCATCAGGTGTGACTGGTTTGAAGTTTTACCGAGCCCTCTCACCTGAGACAGCTGACTGTGACATATTAAATCGACTCCCAACCTCCAGTGTTACATTAAGCTCGGAAATACATTGTAACCTAATTAATCAATACATTATCAATTAAATATTACCACCGTCAAAACAACATTTGCAAAAGGGATATATTAAACACATAAAAGGTACACGTGTAAGAAAATCACATCATGTCTCAGTCAAATTCATTGTCATCTTTTATTTCTTCACCGAGCGAGGTGGCGCAGCGGTTAGCACACTGGACTCGCATTCGGGAGGATGACGGCTGAAACCCGCGTCCGGCCATCCTGATTCAGTTTTTCAGTGATGTTCCTAAATCGCAACAGACAAATGTCGGGATGGTTCGTTTGAAAGGACACGATCGACTCCCTTCCCTAATCCGATGGGAATGGCGACCTCGTTGTCTGTTCCCCTCCCACAAATCACCCACCCACCCACCCCTTCTAGAGGCGACCTTCCTTCTTTTTTAACCCATTAAATAGAATTTTAATTTTAACCTGAAATACACCCACAGCTTATTATGTATTTTATTTACTATCATTATCCATGTTATCAACAATTTTAAACAAAATTGTATATATACATTTGTACTTTTTTTGGTTTCTTTCTTTTACCCTTTTCTAAAATTCTCGAAAATGTACTAGTAATAAAACTGACTTTGTATGATATGACGTGTAAAACTGTAAACTGTGTGACGCGCTGTATAACAACCGACAGATGGTCTGTACTTGAAAAATATATAACAATAATAGTTTCTCCAAGTACTACGAAGAAGAAAGAACAAACAACAACGAAGTCCAACTATTACATGAAGCAAACTAAAGAGTGTCCAGCAGTGTGAGGTTCCCGCTACTAATGCGTGAGCGAAATATGGGAGGCTGACTGACACTGAAAATGTCGAACACTGCGCCTGAGATTGAGTCATCCGCTGCCACCGGTCAATCTACATCGTGGCAGCACGGGGCGCACGTGTCGGAGCCACTGAGGGCATGGCTCAGCGGACGCGCATCATTCGATCTGTCGGGTTCCCGCGCGATTGCTATGGGCGTCTGTGGCAAACGCGCGTTTCGACTGCCAACTGTGAGATGCCAGTGAGGGTGGTATCGATCTATGATACCACAAGACTGAATGCCACCTGATGGGATTGCAGGCACCTGGCATGCTAAACACACTATTCACTACGATTTTTATGAATGGGGACAATCTACTTGAAACGAACTCTTGAAAGCATAAGAAAGAAAAATGATCATATGGAGATATGGCCGGAAACACATTACAAGGGATGACAGCCCCGCGGGGTAGCTACGCGGCCTAGGGGACGTTGCCACGGTTCTCGTGGCTGCCCCCCTAGGGCATGGGTGTGTGTGTGTTGTCCTTAGCGTAATTAGTTTAAGTTAGATTAAGTAGTGTGTAACTCTAGGGACTGATGACTTCTGCAGTTTGGTCCCATAGGAAATTACCACTAATTAACACATATTTGAAGGTGGAGATAAAAGATCCTTTATAGCCACCCCAGTGCGAAACGACGAACAGGTGGCTTACCAGTACAGCATAAAGGAGGTAACCATGTGGAACATTTTCCATGACTACTGCCACTATCCGTATCAATTACAGCGTGTGCAGGCCTTATTGCATAAATTTTGTTGCAGGTTTGTCGCACAGGGCATCTCGATGCTGTTATCCATACTATTCGCAAATGAGCCTACTGTACGAGGAGTGGTATTGCCAACAATCAAAACACCCAGTTCTGCGCTGTGAAGAATCCTTATACTATGCTGGCAGCGAATTATGAGCAGCAGTTCAGCCCATTGTGCTGGCGGGGCTCATTGGGGACCGCCTCTTGGCGCCAGTCAGCCTTCAAAAAATTGTTCAAATGGCTCTGAGCACAATAGGACTTAACATCTGAGGTCATCAGTCCCCTAGAACTTCGAACTACTTAAACCTAACTAACCTAAGGACAGTACACACATCCATGCCCGAGGCAGGATTCGAACCTGCGACCTTAGCCGTCGCGTGGGTCCAGACTGTAGCGCCTAGAACCGCTTGGCCACTCCAGCCGCCAGTCAGCCTTCCACAATGCCCCCCGGGCGAGGCATATCTGCATTATTCGTGTGGGATCCTACCTCCAGTACAGCAAGACGTGGCCTTGCTGCTACGAAACATAATGTTCCTAGTACCTGATGGAGCTCCGGTTCATTGCCATCGTCAGTGTGGTACTCAAAGCTCAGCTAGCCGAATTTTTAATCCATATTGTAACTGAGTGTAGCACATGGCTCCGTTTAAAAGCTACAAACTAAGATAAATTATTCGGAAATAAATAGAGTATACTTTCACGTCACTTCATTTTGAAAACTAAAACTATTGATCACTTATTTGAAAGCATAAAATAGTCTCCCAATACAGTTACAGGCACTGCGAGCCTTGTATTCAACTCCCTAATAGCTACCTCGCTTCAGTCCAGAATGAATATAACATAACGAATGACAGTTTCAGATTAAAATCTTAATCTCGTTCCCATTTTCCTGGTGTGTTCCTATAAGCAATTTCAATCACTGAAATTTACGCTGTTAACGATCTTTTCGCTCCATCTTCTGGAGGGGATATCTCTGTTCTTCGCCTCTATAGTAACGTACAAATTTTGAGTCAAAATAGTCGGTTGCGTAAATGTGCATAGTTGACGTACTAAGGTGTAATGAAAGCACTACTCAGTGGCTTGCATTTGGAATCTTGTATGTTGAAGTGTAAGCTGATTGCTGAAACACATATTACAACTTTATCATTTCGTTACTAAAAGTACTTTATCCATAGATAAATGCGAATTTTACGAGTATACTCCTAGAACGAAAACTCTGTCAAATCTGCTAATATGTATAATGAAAGTACCACATGGGCTTATGCATTCATTTTGCCCATTTCCATATGTGATAAGGCTTCGAGAGCACCCTCACAACTAAGGGGCTTTTAATACCCAGTGTGTGGGGTGTGTAAACGGCTACAAGTGGTTCTGCGATGTTTTAGGTTTCTCATTCAAGTTGCAGTGAGCAAGAACCAGGATGTTTACTTTAGCATTCTCTGTGACCAAATTTCGTTCCTTCTCCTGCGTCTTCATGATGTGTGTGCCGTGGATAGTCCCATTCCCAAGATGACAACAGCATCGAACCTGCGACCGTAGCGGTCTCGCGGATCCGGACTGCAGCGCCTAGAACCGCACGGCCACTTCGGCCGGCAATAATGAATTTGTGGCGTCACGCAAGTTACCTTGTCCGAAGACATCGCGAAAGTTCGGATACGACTGAGATCAGGCAGGAAATCAGTATGTCAATAAAAAGGTACCCATTAATGTCTGTACCTTGTCACGTGTTACAGACAGCGTGAGTCTGTTCAAATGCGCAGCTACGAAGCGTTAAAGTACTCACATAGTAACTCACTCCTCGTTGGAAACAGTGTGCAACTCGTAAAACCTGTACTCTCACGTGCTGTGACGTACGCCACAGGACACTTACACTATGACAAAACTCATGGGATATTTCCTCATATAGTGTCGAACCTTCATTTGCCTGGCGCACTGCAGCACCTCGATGTGGCATGGACTCACCAAGTCGTTGGAAGTACCCTGCAGAAATAATGAACCATGGTGCCGGTGCACCATTCTGTGCACAAACTGACCTCTCGATTATGTCCCATAAGTCTACGACGGGATCTGTCTCAGGCGATGTGGGTGGCCAAATCATTCACTCTAATTGTCGAAAATGTTCTACAGCCTATTGAGAATAGTTGTGATATGGTGACACGGTGCATTGTCATACATAAAATTTCCAAGGTCGTTTGGGAATAAGGAGTCCATGAAAGACTGCAAATGGACTCCAAGTAGCCGAACATAACCATTCTCAGTCAATGATGGGTTCAGTTGGTCCAGAGAACCCAGGTCGTTTCATGTAAACGAAGCCCACATCATTATAAAGCGACCACCACCTTGCACAGAGTCTTTTTAACAACTTGGGTGCATAGCGTCTTGGCATCTGTGCCGCACTCGAACCATACTATCAGCTTTTACCAAGTGAAACCGGGACTCGTCTGACGAGGCAACTGTTTTCCAGTCGTTTAGGAACGAACCGATAAGCTCACGATCCCGAGAGAGGAGCTGCAGGCGAAGTCGACTTGTCAACAAAGGCAGCTGTAGCCCATTAGCGCCAAATTTCGCCACACTGTCGTAACGGACACGTCCGTTGTACATCCCACATTGACTTCTGCTGTATTGCAGCGTTGCTTGTCTGTTAGCACTGACAACTCTGTAAACACTGCTGCTCTCGGTGGCTATGTGAAGACCATCGGCCACTGCATTGTCGATGGTGAGAGGTAATGCATGAAATGTGGTATAGTCGACAAACTCGTAATACTTTGGTTCTCGGAATACTGAATTCATTAAGGATTTCCGAAATGGAATATCCCATTGTAACGTCAAGAGACAATCCGCGATAGTGTTTTAATGCAGTAGGCGCACGTAGCTCTGGAGCCGGTGGCGGTGACAGCCGTTTGTATCCCGACGTGATTCACTCGTACCTGTCGCAAGCACGGCCGTGAGATGTGCTACTTGTGTCAGTTCCATGCGACAGAATATTCAAGTCCCTAAGAATGTAAAGAAACGATACTAGATATTATTCAATGTTGATAAAAATTAATATGTAGACTTTTGTTATTAAAAAGAGGTTGGTTGCAAAATCTCAGCTTTCTGGCTGAGGTATTTTGAAAATTAGAGAAAATTACCTAAAATTCTGAAAACCGACACTTAGGGAATTAAATTCATTTAGGAACTTTAATAGTTTATCTTTTGGTATCATCTGAAAACATAAACAGAACTCTCATTGTGCAGAATTAATTAATTGAGATTTTCATATTAAAACTTTAATTTTCATTTACGTAATATAAAGTTCGGACAAAATTATTATTTGTGTCTTATATCGTTGTGGGAGTAAATGGGAGTGAGTGAGAGTGCGTATGTCAGACATGCGTTAAATTTCAAGATTAATTTCATACAATGCATTACCCAATCAGCGTGGGAAAGATGTTTGTACCCACATTTCTGATGAAGTATGTCCAAGTGTACTTGTTTTTGTATGAATAGTTATTTGTAGAGTAATGTTTTCCTGCCGGCCGCAGTGGCCGAGCAGTTCTAGGCGCTTTAGTCTGGAACCGCGTGACCGCTACGGTCGCAGGTTCGAATCCTGCCTCTGGCATGGATGTGTGTGATGTCCTTAGGTTAGTTAGGTTTAAGTAGTTCTACGTTATAGGGGACTGATGACATCAGATGTTAAGTCCCATAGTGCTCAGAGCCATTTGAACCATAAAGTTTTCCTAAGGTTATCTCAAGATTAATTTTCGTTTAGTTTCAATTAATAAACATTATAGTAATAATTTGCTTGTCGAAGTGACGCCAATGAATCTGATGTAGTGATCGGCTCAGAACAGTTTAGGCGCGAATATGATCTTGAAAGATTGATCTGATTGGCTGTTCATTTGATCAGCCAATCAGAGTGAAGTCTTCCCGCACTCTATCAAGTAGTATATGCGCTTGGAACAAAGGCATAGAGAGAATCGTGGACCATCTTTTGAGACGCGAAGGGCATGTTAAATGTGTCCGACCGCAAAATGTGTAAGATGAAGAAATGTTCGGTCCTTCGCGTTCAGATGAATTTGTAATGGTATCTTTTTCTTGCTACGAACATTTTGTAAAAGTTTAAGAGTCGTCGGATATTTTGTTCGGGAGATATACCTGTGTGACTAGTTGGACTTAAAAAATTCCGCGTGGTGATGTTCTGTATTCTACTACTGAACATATTTGGCGAGCAATCTTTGCGAAAGAGATCCACTGAATGACTTCTATAAGAAATCAACGTTATGTGTAGAAAGTGACTGTATATTCTCGTGATTATTCTCGGAATGGAGTTATGAGAGTTCTGGCTCCATTGCGAGTGACATAAACCGAGAACTTATGATAGCAGTTTTGCGTACTAAACGCGGTCTGATGACACATGTTTAAGCAAAGAAAATGAAACCTAATTTTACCAGATTTCCGAGCATTCAGTGAAGATCAGGACTCCATTTGCCACCCGAAAATTTATTATGAATATTTACAGGAACAATCATAACGAGATTTCCCCGGCCTCAGTAACGGTAGATATTAGGTGCTGCTTTCATGAACTCTGCTTTTTCATCACCTTGTAAGTGTCTACGTTGCAGACTGAAGGGACAGTGAGCGGACGCCGATCTGAGGTAGGTGAATATCAATTTGCAGCTTGCTTCATTGACAGGAAAACTCAGAGACAGTTCCGTCGCACTATACGTCTACTTCCAATTACCATTCCGTCTTCAAAGTCTGATAATTCCCATTCACATATCTCACCTGAGTACACATGACAGATTCGTCAATATTCTTCCATTTGGTGCTTTGTGTACGCGGTAGTGTCGCCATCTGTATATGTGCATATCCCAGGATTTTTGTCACCTCGATGTACTGAGTGATCAAAAACCGCGGAATTATGTAGATAGAGAGGTAAAAATTGACACACATGCTTGGAATGACATGAGGTTTTATTAGAACTGAAAAAAACACCCCGTATTGCTAGACGTGTAAAAGATCTCCTGCGCGCGTCGTTTGGTGATGATCGTGTGCTCAGCCGCCACTTTCGTCATGCTTGGCTTCCCGGGTCCCCAGACCTCAGACCGTGCGATTATTGGCTTTGGGGTTACCTGAAGTCGCAAGTGTATCTTGATCGACCGACATCTCTAAGGATGCTGAAAGACAACATCCGACGCCAATGCCTCACCATAACTCCATGCTTTACAGTGCTGTTCACAACATTATTCCTCGACTACAGCTATTGTAGGGGAATGATGGTGTATATATTGAGCATTTCCTGTAAAGAACATCATCTATGCTTTGTCTTACTTCGTTATGCTAATTATTGCTATTCTGATCAGATGAAGCGCCATCTGTCGGACATCTTTGGAACGTTTGTACTTTTTTTGGTTCTAATGAAACCCCTTGCCATTCCAAGCATGTGTGTCAATTGGTACCTCTCTATCTACATTATTCAGTGATTTATCCAGTTTTCAAATTTATACTGACTTTTTGATCACCCAGTATATCTCCTTAGCACCATAACAGACGGACTGAAAACAAAAAGAAGAAGATGATGATTCAATCTTCCCCCAAACTTTGCCACTAAAGTCCTGAAATATCTATCCCATTTCTTTCAGGTGTGAAAAGCTCCATCGTTCAGCAGGTGTTGACGTAGGAAAACCAGACCGTGGTTTCGTGTTTCCCACTGACTGAAAGTAGTGCAGGAGCAAAAAAAAAGAAAATTGGCGGACCGCCATCCTCACAGACGGCCGCAAATCATTAATAACGGCGGCTCTCTCGGTGCGGACAGTGGGACGGGATTTATTTACCGCCGCCGGACTTCTCCGCCCACCACTAGAGTTCCTTTTTCCGGACTCTGCCGGCGCACAATTTCCGGCGTCTGGCCGACGGCTGGCGGGGCAGACTGCGGCGGTTTTTTACGGCGCTCGTTATTGCTGCGTGGGCGGTGCCGGCCCACACCGCCCCCACCCCGCCCCGGCCAATAACCGCGCTCTCCCAGCGGGACGAGGCGTCCTTCCTCTCCGAGACGCCGGGCGCCGGTGTTAGCAGCCGCGGGCGCCCGTCGGGGCCGGACCGGCCGGCGCTTCTATTGCCCGCCAATAGAATAAATGCGGTCACTCCGCGAGCGCGGCCGTTACATTGGCCAGTCCTCACTCCACAGCGTGCGAGCGGGGGGAAAGCAGGGGGAGGAGGAGAGAGGAAAACAACTCTGCACCGCCGTCTGCGTGGCGGGAAGCCGCTGGCAAAACACTTGTGCAGGCGGGAAGGTAAAGTGATAAGGCCTAGTTTACGGGGCAGTAAGGGGATACTGCAGCATTTCAACGGGGCACAGAAGGGAACACGACCTAAACGTTACACTCCTACAGATCTTCTGCACAGCTCGAAACAAATATAGACACTTTCATTAGCCAAAGAACAAATTTATAAAACAATTTTTAAGATCCAGTCCCCTTTTGCAATTATCTATTAGCACGACGCGTCTCGGGGACACGCTACCATCATTAGGTGCTTCACAATGGCACGTAAATTATATTACATTAATCTGAAGTATGATGAGAGTATAAGTATTTAACTGCAAGACGAAAACAATCACACACACCATGAAGGAATTATCCGAATGGGACGGAAATCGGTAGATGTGATATACATGTATAGACAATCGTACCATCACAATTTCAGAAAAATCTGGATGATTTTGAAATCTGTTTTCTTAAGACAGTGAGGATCAGGCTGTGGAAAGGGGCCCAAAACAGTTTTTGCTAGTTGCACAAACATACAAACATTATTTTGCTAAAACAATTAATCTCACATGCCCTTAAAGGAAATCAGAAACAATACGGCTGAAGACCAGAACACAGGTTATTAAAATTGCCCTAAGGAATTCACACAGCTGAAGCGCTTACCTTAAAATATTTCCCATAAGGTTCGGCTGAAGGCCATATACTGACCATGTTGTTGTTGTTGTCGTCTTCAGTCCTGAGACTGGTTTGATGCAGCTCTCCATGCTACTCTATCCTGTGCAAGCTGCTTCATCTCCCAGTACCTACTGCAACCTACATCCTTCTGAATCTGCTTAGTGTACTCATCTCTCGGTCTCCCTCTACGATTTTTACCCTCCACGCTGCCCTCCAATGCTAAATTTGTGATCCCTTGATGCGTCAAAACATGTCCTACCAACCGATCCCTTCTTCTAGTCAAGTTGTGCCACAAACTTCTCTTCTCCCCAATCCTATTCAATACCTCCTCATTAGTTACGTGATCTATCCACCTTATCTTCAGTATTCTTCTGTAGCACCACATTTCGAAAGCTTCTACTCTCTTCTTGTCCAAACTAGTTATCGTCCATGTTTCACTTCCATACATGGCTACACTCCAAACAAATACTTTCAGAAACGACTTCCTGATACATAAATATATATTCGATGTTAACAAATTTCTCTTCTTCAGAAACGCTTTCCTTGCCATTCCCAGTCTACATTTTATATCCTCTCTACATCGACCATCATCAATTATTTTACTTCCTAAATAGCAAAACTCCTTTACTACTTTAAGTGTCTCATTTCCTAATCTAATTCCCTCAGCATCACCCGATTTAATTTGACTACATTCCATTATCCTCGTTTTGCTTTTGTTGATGTTCATCTTATATCCTCCTTTCAAGACACTGTCCATTCCGTTCAACTGCTCTTCCAAGTCCTTTGCTGTCTCTGACAGAATTACAATGTCATTTGCGAACCTCAAAGTTTTTACTTCGTCTCCATGAATTTTAATACCTACTCCAAATTTTTCTTTTGTTTCCTTTACTGCTTGCTCAATATACAGATTGAATAACATCGGGGAGAGGCTACAACCCTGTCTCACTCCTTTCCCAACCACTGCTTCCCTTTCATGCCCCCCGACTCTTATGACTGCCATCTGGTTTCTGTACAAATTGTAAATAGTCTTTCGCTCCCTGTATTTTACCCCTGGCACCTTTAGAATTTGAAAAAGAGTATTCCAGTCAACATTGTCAAAAGCTTTCTCTAAGTCTACAAATGCTAGAAACGTAGGTTTGCCTTTTCTTAATCTTTCTTCTAAGATAAGTCGTAAGGTCAGTATTGCCTCTCGTGTTCCAACATTTCGACGGAATCCAAACTGATCCTCCCCGAGGTCCGCATCTACCAGTTTTTCCATTCGTGTGTAAAGAATTCGCGTTAGTATTTCGCAGCTGTGACTTATTAAACTGATAGTTCGGTAATTTTCACATCTGTCAGCACCTGCTTTCTTTGGGATTGGAATTATTATATTCTTCTTGAAGTCTGACGGTATTTCGCCTGTCTCATACATCTTGCTCACCAGCTGGTAGAGTTTTGTCATGACTGGCTCTCCCAAGGCCGTCAGTAGTTCTAATGGAATGTTGTCTACTCCGGGGGCCTTGTTTCGACTCAGGTCTTTCAGTGCTATACTGACCATAGAACAACTCAAAGCTTAAAGTATAGTAACAAAATTAAGATGCAAAGGAAAATTCTCAAATTTTCAAATGATTTTTCAAATTTTAATTTGAGATTGCTAAAGGGCTTATCTTTGGCTGAAGGCCACATACTGAACATTCAAGCAAACTAAATTAATACACGGCAGTAGGCCTCGAAAATACTTGAGACCAAAAGAAAATCACAATCCAAAACAACAGAACAGTGGTGTTTGGAAGTGTTCCAAGGGATCGGCCTCAGGATCAAACTCTAACATAAAATTAAGTGAGACACGCAGCCATGTGTAATACTAAATAGTCGGATAGCAACACGACTTAGGGATGGCTGAAGAACCAACCAACAACTAAACCAATTCCCTTCCACCCGACCAACGGCACGACAACCGAAAATATCAGGTAGGACGAAGATATCAGCAGCACTACGTCTTGACAATGGCGTCTAAATACAGTCAAGGCACAATAACAACTCAAAAAAATATGAAAAATGCCAAGCCTGTCAAACTACACGCCATGCTGGAGAGAATCAACACGGTGAGGAAAACACACTGCCGGAAAACTATACTAACGACCAGGGCAGGTAACAGGAACGTTAAGGGCCAAAAGGCAGAAGATACCGCTGATGCACTTCACTAAGTTACAATCAATTCAACAGCTAAACGCCATACAGGAAGACGGCTGCAAAATTTTACCGACTCCAGCACACCATACATCGCTGCTTGCGGGAACGGCCCAGGAAGCAACAACTGGCAATAAAAGAAGAGATGACACAGAAGTTCAGGTTTCATAACAGTTTAACTGATTACTCAACTCCAGTATCCAGGTTGGGTGGGCGACGAACTTTGCAGCTTTCACAGCTAGTGTCTCACAAATCCGACCGCGCGTGCATGCCACCAGCGGCCGCGGCCTGACCACACACCGCGGAGACACCCTCGCTGCTCTGTCGCAACTGACCGACTGCCTACTCCAGTACACAGACAGTATTAACATAACTGCTCAGTCCAAATTACACAAGCTAGACACAGTTCCACTACCGAGCGAGGTAGCGCAGTGGTTGAACACTGGACTCGCGTTCGGGAGGACGACGGTTCAATCCCGCGTCCGGCCATCCTGATTTAGGTTTTCCGTGATTTCCCTAAATCGCTCCAGGCAGATGCCGGGATGGTTCCTTTCAAAGGGCACGGCTGACTTCGTTCCCCGTCCTTCCCTAATCCGATGAGATCGATGACCCCGCTGTCTGGTCTCCTTCCCCAAAACAACCCAACCCACAGTTCCACGAAAACACTTCCACAAGAACTCGAACAATGGTAAAAGCAATCACTGTGGAACAACTAGGACGAATGAGAAGTCGACACACGCAGAGAACCCGAAGCGGTCACCGACCAAACATGCGTCATCCGATGAGACGACCGACCGAACGACCAACCAAGGCCGTCCCCACTCAAGTCACGTGTGTCAGCAATGGTCGGCCGAGTCTTGGCTGTCTGGACCTCACTGCAGCTCCATCTCGACTCAACTTCATGTCCATTTGGAACTCGGAGACATGGCGACGTGGACGTACTGGCTGGCTCAGACCCAACCATGCAGAGGGAACACTTGTCCATTGGCCACCCGACATCTCTGCACAAGAAAGGAACCGACCCACGTCCTGCAAAATAGCCAACTGACGAGGCCAGGAAACGGTCAAAAGACCAAATACACGTCTTCCGATGAGACGACCGTCCGAACGACCAACCAACGGTCGTTCACGCTCCAGTCTCCTTCCGTCGGGTAGTGCATTTATGTCGCCAGCGGTCGGCGAGTACCGGTTGTCCAGACCTCACTGGCGCTGCGTCCCGACTGAACTGCCAACAGACCACGACCCGGAAATACTATCGGTCGCTCTAGAGATAATATGACAGCGCACTTATTGATCAGCGCTGCTGCTGCCACTCACGGGCAAGCAACCAACAACGCAGTGACGTCAGTAAATCGAATAAAAAAAAGGAGACGGCAGCATCGCAAAGACAAACTGTCAAGCAATGAACGGCACGAACTCGAGCCGCGCACGGCTCAGATTTATTCAAGATGAAGAGAGTCACAATTTGAGCAAGTCAATAACGTGTTAGTCCACGTCTGGTCATTATGGAAGCAGGTATTTGTCCTGGAATTTATTGACAGAGTTGTTGGATGTCTTCTTGAGGCATACCGTACTAAATTCTGTCCAACTGGCGAGTTACATCTCAAAATCCCTAGCTGCTTGGAGAAGCCTGATCGTACTGCCCCAAACCTTCTCGATTTGGAGATGCAGCGACCTTGCTGGCCAAAATAGGGTTTGGCCAGTACGAAGACAAGAAGCAGAAACTTTCGCCGTGTGGCAGTTAAACAGGGCCTAGAATTTCGTCAACGCACCGCTGTGCTGCAAGGGTGCCGCGACTGACAATCAAAGGGGTCCTGTTATATGAAGTTAAATGGCAGTACGGAACATTACTCATGGCTTCGCGCCGTATAGCGGGAGGCATCAGACTGGTATCCCACAACTGTAAGGGGCATCTCCAAACACGTTTTCGAACTGTAGTCTCATTGATTGGAATTCTGTCCAATGATGAGTTTCGCTTCGAACTGAGCCCTGACGACCAGTGAAGACATGTTTGCAAACGTTCCAGACAGTGGTGAAACACCAACCTGACAGTCGCTCCAAAAAATGGTTCAAATGGCTCTGAGCACTATGGGACTGAACATCTGATCACATCAGTCCCCTAGACTTAAAAACTACTTAAACCCAACTAACCTAAGGACATCACACACATCCAGGCCCGCGACCGTAGCAGCAGGGCGGTTGCGGGCTGAAGCCCCTAGAACAGCTCTTCCATAGCGGCCAACACAGTCGCCGGCTCCACGGCCAGACAACCACGGGCAGTGCTCTGCGATGCGATTTCTTTCCATATCCTGAGCTTACCTTTCAGCAAGATAATGCCAGCTCGCACACCACGAGGGTTTCCGCTGCTTGTCTGCGTGCTTGTCCAGTAAGATCGCTCATCACTCCCCAATTAAGAAAGATTGGAACATTGTGGTACAACCCTGCTCGGGATTTTAACGAGCTCACGAGCCAGGAATTCCAAACTGCAACAGGGTCCACTGCAAGTACTATCACAGTTAGGCGGGAGGTGAGAACACTTAGATTTCATGGTCGAGCTCATAAGCCACACATCACGCTATTAAATACCAAATGATACCTCGCTTGGTGTAAGAAGCGTAAACGTTGGACGATTGAACAGTGGAAAAAGGTTGTGTGGAGTGACGAATCACGGTACACAATGTGGCGATCCGATGGCAGGGTGTGCGTGTGGCGAATGCCCGGTGAACGTCATCTTCCAGCGTGTGTAGTGCCAACAGTAAAAATCGGATGCTGTGGTGTTATGGTGTGGTTGTGTTTTTCATGTTGTTTTGCATGACACTATCAAAGCACAGGCCCACATTGATGTTTCAAGCACCTTCTTGCTTCCCACTGTTGAAGAGCAATTCGGTGATGGCGATAGCAGCACCTGTTCATCATACACGGCCTGCACAGAATCCTGACCTGAATCCTATAGAATACCTTTGGGATGTTTTGGAACGCCGACTTCGTGCCAGGCCTCACCGACTGACATCGATATCTCCCCTTAGTGCAGCACTCCGTGAAGAATGGGCTATCATTCCCCAAGATACCTTCCAGCACCTGAATGAACGTATGCCTGCGAGGGTGGAAGTGGCCATCAAACTAAAGGTGGACTAACAGCATACTGAATTCCAGCATTACCGATGGAGAGCGCCACGAAGTTGTAAGTTCAAAAAAGTGGCTCTGAGCTCTATGAGGTCATCAGTCCCCTAGATCTTAGAGCTACTTAAACCTAACCAACCTAAGGACATCACACACATCCATGCCCGAGGCAGGATTCGAACCTGCGACCGTTGTGCTGAAGTGCCTAGAACCGCTCGGCCACTTCGGCCGGCCGAACTTGTAAGTCATTTTCAGCCAGGTGTCCGGATACAGTCTGAAACCGCGCGTCCGCTACGGTCGCAGGTTCGAATCCTGCCTCGGGCATGGATGTGTGATGTCCTTAGGTTAGTTATATTTAAGTAGTTCTAAGTTCTAGGGGACTGATGACCTCAGATGTTTAGTCCCATAGCGCTCAGAGCCATTTGAACTATTTGAATTAATGAATATACTCACGACGTTTCAGCGTCCTACGATGTATGCAGCCCGCACTACAGCACTCGGAACATCACCAGTTTAGTTATAACCACCCGCTAGGTGTTAAACGCAGAAATAGTTTGAATAAATAACGTCCTAAGTGAAATAATGCCGCATGCAGGTAATAAACTTATAGCTGTGATAGCCACTATGGATAATAGATAAATGAGATCGGAAATGATGCACGGCAGGTGTCAGGTGACAGGTACACGGTTCTGCAGCTGTTATCTTAGTGACTCGGATGTGGACACCGTGAAGAGAGTGCGACGCCCAACAGCCACGCCCCCCCCCCCCCCACCCCCGCCCCCACCCCACCCCCACTCCTAATCCTCGCGACTGCTAGCGGGCGCCTTTCATGTCGTAGTGGTCCAATATCTGCGGCGGCCCCATCCCGTCATTTCCTTTTAAATTGGCTGGCGCCGGCAGGGAGGCTCCGCGGATCGTCACGGGACTCCTGCACGGCGTATCAAACGCGACGTGACGTCATTGCGGGGTCCGGCACGTCGCCGCTCCTTCAGTTAGCGGAAACACGTCGGTGGTAAAGTGGAGTGTCGGGGGTTACAGTCGGTGAGACGTTGTTCACGTCGCCTGGTTTCCGTAGAAGCCATTTTTACATGTACTTCCACCTCGCCAGGATCAGCCAGCACTTACATTTGTCTTGACACTCGAATATCGCAATAGCGCATTGTTTATGGAATTTCAGTGTGAGAAATGTGCATTTACCATTCTGTTAGCAACACCTTTAAATACAGCTGGTCTGACATGACAAGAGCGTATCTGCTGCATGCATGACGACAGAAAAAACTTGGAGGCAATTCTAACTCGCGCATCGAAACTAAAAGTTTACCTTCAATTTGTCGGCTTGCTGCCAGGGACTGATTGACACGACATTTTGATTCGTCAAAAGACAAATTGGACATGTAAACCTGAGGCAATACTAGCTGCTTACAGATGCACTGGGTAAACATAGCTCCATCGACAAACTTCCTCAGGGACACTTTCTGAGTATTTTTGTACAAGAGATCGACAGCCTCCAGAGACTTTTTACAAAGTCTAAAACGAGCTTTACGACTTTGATCATGTATGACTCAAAAATGGGATTCGATGGAAAGGTATACTTTACAACAAAATGTTCACACTCTCCCAAAGTTTTGGTAGCTCTTTAACAGAATTCATTGTGTGCGCCATCTGTAGATCGCAGCATATCTAACAAGGGGACAATCAATCTTGTTACGCAAGGATGAGTCTTGGGTATGTTGTAGTGGAGCCTGTCTTGAGTACTTGGCCACGGCTCATAATTTCCGAGAAAATCGATGTCTAAGTTTTATTCGCAACTCCTACACCTGTAGCGTACTGATATTTCGACCAAGCCACTGGAGCGAGGCGGATAAGGCACAGTCTGCTTTTAGCAGCGTCGAGGCGAGGTGGTCTGCTGCATCCCCTCATTAGGGCCACGTGAGAATAGTTCGTGTTTACTTCCTCGACGGTGAACGGTCAGTTTGCATTTTATGTTCAGCGCACTACTGTATATTCCTGTAGGCAATATGATAAGGATCACTTTTCAACCGGACCACGCCCGACCACGTGCTTACGAAGTTGAGCAGTACCTTCGAGACCAACTCAGTGTGGATCCATCACTCATTAAGGGCAAACATTTTTCCATCACGGCCAGTATCGTATATACACTCCTGGAAATGGAAAAAAGAACACATTGACACCTTTGTGTCAGACCCACTATACTTGCTCCTGACACTGCGAGAGGGCTGTACAAGCAATGATCACACGCACGGCACAGCTAACACACCAGGAACCGCGGTGTTGGCCGTCGAATGGCGCTAGCTGCGCAGCATTTGTTCACCGCCGCCGTCAGTGTCAGCCAGTTTGCCGTGGCATACGGAGCTCCATCGCAGTCTTTAACACTGGTAGCATGCCGCGACAGCGTGGACGTGAACCGTATGTGCAGTTGACGGACTTCGAGCGAGGGCGTATAGTGGGCATGCGGGAGGCCGGGTGGACGTACCGCCGAATTGCTCAACACGTGGGGCGTGAGGTCTCCACAGTACATCGATGTTGTCGCCAGTGGTCGGCGGAAGGTGCACGTGCCCGTCGACCTGGGACCGGACCGCAGCGACGCACGGATGCACGCCAAGACCGTACGATCCTACGCAGTGCCGTAGGGGACCGCACCGCCACTTCCCAGCAAATTAGGGACACTGTTGCTCCTGGGGTATCGGCGAGGACCATTCGCAACCGTCTCCATGAAGCTGGGCTACGGTCCCGCACACCGTTAGGCCGTCTTCCGCTCACGCCCCAACATCGTGCAGCCCACCTCCAGTGGTGTCGCGACAGGCGTGAATGGAGGGACGAATGGGGAGACGTGTCGTCTTCAGCGATGAGAGTCGCTTCTGCCTTGGTGCCAATGATGGTCGTATGCGTGTTTGGCGCCGTGCAGGTGAGCGCCACACTCAGGACTGCATACGACCGAGGCACACAGGGCCAACACCCGGCATCATGGTGTGGGGAGCGATCTCCTACACTGGCCGTACACCTCTGGTGATCGTCGAGGGGACACTGAATAGTGCACGGTACATCCAAACCGTCATCGAACCCACCGTTCTACCATTCCTAGACCAGCAAGGGAACTTGCTGTTCCAACAGGACAATGCACGTCCGCATGTATCCCGTGCCACCCAACGTGCTGTAGAAGGTGTAAGTTAACTACCCTGGCCAGCAAGATCTCCGGATCTGTCCCCCATTGAGCATGTTTGGGACTGGATGAAGCGTAGTCTCACGCGGTCTGCACGTCCAGCACGAACGCTGGTCCAACTTAGCCGTCAGATGGAAATGGCATGGCAAGTCGTTCCACAGGACTACATCCAGCATCTCTACGAACGTCTCCATGGGAGAATAGCAGCCTGCATTGCTGCGAAAGGTGGATATACACTGTACTAGTGCCGACATTGTGCATGCTCTGTTGCCTGTGTCTATGTGCCTGTGGTTCTGTCAGTGTGATCATGTGATGTATCTGACCCCAGGAATGTGTCAATAAAGTTTCCCCTTCCTGGGGCAATGAATTCACGGTGTTCTTATTTCAATTTCCAGGAGTTTATAAAGATGACATCTGCAACTCTCACTTGTTCAATAAGTACGGTGGTACCCCAAAGTTTAAACACTCCGACGGTCACATCTTCGGAGCCGTCAAGGGGGCCACACAGAACTCAGCCCACAGATGCTGTAAGTATTTGAACTCCCTGCTGAGGTGCCAGAAGATGTTGTCAGGGCAGCTTTCGACCTTACAGCAATGTGAGCAGCCATATGGCGGAAAAATGGCAAATTTTCGAAACGTACAGTGTCAACAATGGAGTACACTGGGTGAAAATCGACATCTCAAAACATGTCCAGTCATACCTGAACATAGGTGGATATCATATCACCATCATGTACGACGGCGAGTCTCAGACTTGTTACAGCTGGCCATGTTAGTAGATTGGCGTGCCTTCGGCGCCATCTTATGAGGCCTCTAACAAAGGATATTGTTACCCATGGCAACAACTATTCTCCCCCTCCACCATGTTAAACCTCTCACATCGCCCTTGGTGGGCAGCAAAAGAGGCAACATGCTGAAGGAAACAGTAGCTGCAGGAGAGCAGGACGGGCCGGCCGGTGTGGCAGAGCGGTTCTAGGCGCTTCAGTTTGGAACCGTGAGACCGCTACGGTCGCAGGTTCGAATCCTGCCTCGGGCTTGGATGTGTGTGATGTCCTTAGGCCAGTTAGGTATAAGTAGTTTTAAGTTCTAGGGGACTGATGACCTTAGGGGACTGATGACTTCAGAAGTTAAGTCCCATAGTGCTCAGAGACATTTGAAGCATTTTTTGAGAGCAGGACGCCACAACACCAAAGCCTCCGACGATTTCGACGACATCTACTATGACCACAGGCCACCAGCTGCCCACACATGTACCTCAGGAGAAGATTGACGTGGACACTAGGATCGTACCATCATTGGCCTTCCTTACCGATAAATAGGTACCAATGGAATGTTCACTACACACCAAAATGGACGTCCACGTCTGTAAACAACGATAACCTCGGCATGACAAGAAACGGCAGCAGGCTCTGAGCCGTGGTTGCACCGTGTCATCCTTGTTTTCTTTTGTCATTCGTTGCCGTCCAGTAGTGTCTTATTTCTCCTTCGGTTACCGCCATAACGTTGCTGTCTTCTCTCAGTGAGTGGCAACAGCAGCGTGTATCGATACTAGTAATGCTGTACTATCTTTGGTGTGGCGGATATTTGTTCCGGGTGTGAAGTGTGTAGCAGTCGGTCGATTGGGGGAGAGCAGCGAGGAAGTCTCCGTGGCGTGTAGTCAGGCTCAAGCCGATGGCGGTGTTCACGCGTGGTTGGAGTTGTGAGGCCCTTCTTGCGATGCTTACGAAGTTCATCGTCCACCGATCCTAGACACTAAAGCTGAGTGCTTACTTAACCTACTACAAGCCTCAACTGCTATCACATCTCTTCGTTTGATCCTTCTTGTCGCTTTATGGGAGATTCCAGCGAGCAACAACGTGTGTGCATTGAAGTCAGCCATAATTGCACACATCTTTCTGTATGGTTGGTAACTTAATTTAATCCATTCCTTCATTAATCAAGTGTAGCGGCGGTACCTTCTGCCTTGTGGTCGTTGACGTTCCGGTCACCTGCCCTGGTCGTTGACGTAGTTTTCGGCCGTGTATTTTCCTCGGCGTGTTGATGCTATCCAACACGGCGTGTAGTTCGACAGCTGAGGTGTTGTTAGTAGGTTTGGACGTTTATTCTGATTTGAGTGGATTGGGCGCCAGTACCCAGAACGTTGTGCTACTGACATCTTGTTGCCGTTTTGCTGGTCGGGTGGAGGAGAACTGATCTTGTTGGTTGGTTCGTCGGCTGGTTTCGGTTGGGTTGCCGTCCGATTAAGAGGTTGGTCTGGCTGCCTGTCTCACCTGCGTTAGTGTCACCTTCCCAGGCCGACCCTTGGAACCTCCTGAGCGCCGCTCCTTGTATTTTACATAGTGATCTCCTTTTTAGTCTTAAGCACTCTCTGTGGCTTTCAGCCGAGTTTTAACTTATTAAAATTACAAGGCTTTTCTTCTTAGGCCTTAAGCCGTAAAAATAAATTGTTTCTTGTTTGGTATGTGGTCTTCAGCCTTTCAAAATTAAAATTGAAACTTCCTTGTGCCTAGGTCTTAAGCTGTAAATTTGTTTCAAGTTGGTATGTGACTTCAGCCGAGTTTTCACCCTTTTCAGATCAAAAGTTGAAAAATTTTGTCTAGGCCTTCAGCCGTAAGAAATATTTTCCAGTTGTATGTGGCCTTCAGCGGAGTTTTCCAGCTTAAATTAAAAATTGCAAATTTCTTTGTCTGGCCTTTAAGCCGTGACATTGTTTGGGTTTCGTATGTGACCTTCAGCCGAGTTTTATGTGAAGCATTTTAGGATAAAGCCTTTAGCTTATTTTAGTTTAAATTTAGAAGCTCTTCTCTTTAGGCATTTGCTGTAAAATTGTTTTCTGCGTGGTGTGTGCCTTCAGCCGAGTTTTAATCTCTCTTAAATTAAAAATTCAAAATCCTTGTCTTGCCCGTAAGTCATTAGATTGTTATTCTTTAATATGAGGCGTTCAGCAGAGTTTTACATGAAATTTTTTAAGGTAAGGCCTTCAGCCTTTTCAAATTGAAAGCTCTTCTTCCTACGCCTTAAGCCCTTAAATTGTTTTGTTGATATGCTGCCTTCAGCCGAGTTTTCACCCTCTTTGGACTAAACACTGAAAATCTTTGTCTGGGCCTTAAACCCTAACACTGGTCTTCATTAACGTGTAGCCTTCAGCCGAGTTCTATGGAAAAAAATTAAGCTAAGGCTTTCAGCCTATTTATATTGAAGATAAATTTTTTTGTTGAGAAAAAGTGAAACCTCCAGAAGGATTTCTATACCTCAAGTCATTGCTTATGCCTCGTGCCTTGGATTTTCGGTGTGGCCTTCAGCTGATCTAAATCAAATCAAAGGAGGTCTTAAGTTAAAACCTTGACAGTTTTGATTCTTGCTGGTGTGATTGTGTGTTTTAACAAATACAGTTTATATGTTGAGTACAACTGACAGTAACTTATTTTGCCCCAATCCACAAATATAACCTCATCTGCTCTGTCCTGCTAGCCCAGAGATTTCAGGCTCCTTCTGGCGAACACCTCCTTCACGTATCTGGCTTCTAAGAGGAGGATGACAATGATGGTGATTAGGAAGAGACGCTAAACAATGACAGTAGACTACCATTTCCCCACTTCGGCCACGATACCGGTATCGCATCACTACCCAGCCAGGTGCTGTTGTTGGACGGCCAGGATGGTGATGAAAGTAATAGCAAGTCATCACTCAGACCACCACCAGCTCTTACAACAACTGTTGCCCCATGGGCTGATGTTGAGGTTCCTGATGGTGTGGCGATGGGGAAGGTGGAGGGCCATGGCATTTCAAGTGACACCTCTAACCACCAACCCCGTTAAGTGGGGCTATGGGCCATGACGTTCAGGGCTTTTCTATCTCCCACTTGTCTGTTCTGATGGCACCTCCAGCTGGTGGGTCTAAACAGCAGGCCTTTCTTCTAGCTACTGTTAACATCAATACAGTCTGGATGCTCCATAAGCTGTCCTTGCTCTAGCAAATGCTCACTGCACCAGACGTTGATGTTGCCTTACAAGAAGTCCATGTAGCAAGCTTCCCTGATTTCTTTGGATATACAGTTTGTGTGTCTCATCTTCCCCAAAGACAGTGAGATTGCCATTCTTCTCCATGAGGGTTTGACAGCCCCAAATGTGCTACACCACTTGAATGCAAGGGGTATTGCCGTTACAGATGGAGATAATGATCACGTTTCTTCTCAGACAATTTAGTGCAACTGCCAGGGTCGACTGAATGACATGGTGATAGGCGGTGATTTCAGTTGTATGCAGGCACTTACTGACCAACTGCCACACCATTCACCTTGTCTAGAACTCCATGTCCTTATACAGGACCTTCATCTGGTCGATACGCGGCGACATACACATGGTGATGTCCCCAGATTCACCCACCTTACGAGTAGCTCACTAAGCAGGATAGATCGATTTTTACGTGACACATACCGTAACGGTGGTGATAAATGGAGTGAAGTACAGCCTACAATCTTCACCGACCACATGGCGTATATCTGTACTATTGCCCTCCATCTCCAACCACATATTGAGGAGTCGAATCTCCTGTGGAAGACGAACATCGACCCTCTCGCCTCACAAATATGCAGGGATGCAGTGGAGACCACATGGCATCAAGCTGTTGGCCATTTTGCCCTCTTTGGATCAGCATTAACTTGCTGGATCAAAGGTGCCAAGCCTGCTCTCTGGCAGACACAGATGGGATGTAGCAGTGACGCAGCTACATAGAGGTGACACATGGTCAATTTTTAATATACTGTCATACGAGAATGTTCCACTATGCCACCATAACCGAGTCGCCAGACGCTGATCAATCGTGCTAAAGCTAAGATCTACGCTCAGGTGAGCCTTCAGCTACTCGGTTCCACTATAAGGGTATGAGCTAATGGCAGAGTACCTTAGGAATGACCTTCGATGCACCACATCAACTTCACATGTAAAATGTGCACTAGAGCACTGCTGCTTAACCTGGTTATTGATGTCAGCCAACTTTTAGTGGTGCAATGGGATATTGTTGGAGCCTTCCATGTGCATTACTTGTGCCTCTACATACCAGATCTTGAGATGGTAGCCTCTGTTTACAATTACTCCATGGTATAGTTCTGCTGGTTGTGTCAATGGACTTACTGCAGGATGTGATGGAAGATGAAGCTCACGATGTTATCTATAAAGAGGCAGTTAACTAATTTCCAGGGCCCAAAAGGCTCCCATTGGAGCGTTACAGCACTTTCCAATGACTGTTGATACTGTGTTGGACTGAGATTTGTACAGAATTACTGTCTGCTGACATATTCCCCTCTGAGGCTTTCCTCAAAGGCCTGATAGTGCAAATACAAAGACCTCAAGGTGGAAACTGCATAAGAGACTATTGATCCGCAACTATGCTTAATAGTGACTTAAAATTTTCACATGGCTGCTGGAAAACCAAATGTGATGTTCAGTCTGCCACTTCTCTAGGTGGTCCATAATATCAGGTCTGCTCTTGCCAATAGATGGACTTAATCTCCATAATACAGATCCAGCGCCTCTTATGCATGCTGGCTTCACAGGATTTTAGTCAGGCATTCGGTCATGTCGACCCCACCTATCTCACTGCAGTGCCACACCATAAGCGATATCGAGATATCTTTATTGATGCAGTCATGTGCCTCCTACAAAGGGCACCATCAAGGGGATTCTTCAATGGCCACCTGACGGTTACCCTCCACATCAACCATTCAGTTCACAAAGACCGTCATTCATCTTTGATGCTTTACACTTTGACGTCGGAACCTTTGCTTTGTGTCAGCCCCAACGATTAACAGGACTCCAGTTTGACATACCAAATCACGATGCACACGATGTGATGCCCATCGTCCATGGAGACAATGACATGACATAGGCCATGTCCTGGATTGCAACATATGGAGTGACATCGGAAAGTAAACTCAATATCTACAAGTCGCTTGCGCTGCCTATAGAGTTGATGTCATGAGAGTGCTTTTTCCCATTTCAGCTTACTGACACACTGAAATGCCTCGAACTGGACTTCACAGTCGACATCCGGTGCATAATAACGTTGAACTACTGACGGTTATTGCAAGAGACATGGGCCAGCATGGTGTTTCAATGTTTATCGTCCCTCAGTATAGTACAATGAGCACATTATATTAGTCTCTGCTTAGCATCGCGGCTTCCGGACATCGTACAATCTCTGCCCATCATTCTCTCACTAGCTCGTGGCTTTATGGCGCTTATAGTTCCTTTGTCAACTCAGGAATGTTATTTAAAATTATATTTGACTCTCTCACTCTATCCGAGGACAGAGGGGAGAGGAGGCGCGGTTTCGTCAGTTTCTATGATAGAGCAGTGGCCCTCTATACCAGTACCCACCTAAAGTTGCAGCGTAGATGCCCATTAAGCCTGAGGAGCTCGTTACTGATCGCGATGGAACCAGCCTTTCTAGACCCACCAGTTATGTTAAGATATCTCCCTGTGCCATTCAGTCACCTCAGGTGATTCTATTTGGACCACAATTATCTATATCAAGTGATCCGAACTCCACTAGTGAAACAAATCTACAGTGAATGACAGCCTGTCGTGATCGAATCCAAATATCCAAATAGTAGAGTTGGATAAAAAGTATCGGTAACACTGCTGTAACATGAGGGATGTGAGTGAAATAGCATGCACGGTGTCTATAGTTGATAGCAGAAGGTCAGATGAAGTAGTGCAGTGATCAGCGAAAGTGTGTTTGAGTCAGTTGCAGTTTGAACTGTCTGAAAGTGTGGGAGGCTAGTTCGAGCTCCCTAACAGTACGTTTAGGAAACACAAACCACTTTCATGGGACAAGATCGAAGTGGCACATAATTGGAGTGCCTGACAATGTTTTCAGGGACTTCATGAGACACGTGGTGATGCAGCATTGCCATATCATACAGTGGGTATAACAACATGCAGGAGCTGCTACACACCTCGCGGTGGGAGATAGTGTAACATCCGCCATATTCACAAGATATGAACCGTTCGGCTACGAATCGTTCGCCAAAATGAAGAAACCTCTCGTCGCACATGCTACAGCACAAGAAAAAGCATTATCCATACCATAGGGCAGTAATTGCGAAACATCCATAGAGATGGACGTGTTGACTTTCTATGACACCTTCCATCTATGTGGGAGAAGGTGATCGAGATGCAGGTCGATTATATCTAGGTCACATAATGTGTTAAAAGTCTATCAATAAATTCTGGAATGAAGTACATCAATGTTGTCACTACTTTTTGTCCAACCCATGAAGACAGTGAAAAGTGGCGAGGCGGAAAGATACACCATCCCACATCTCTGATGCACAAGCCACTTGACATGTGGCTATCAATATGGAGTAAGTGACAGATCCAAATGGTGTATTTACACAGTTGCCTGATGTGGATACCAACAAACACTGCCTCAGCTCTGGGGACACAAGGCAGGTGTGGTACCTTGCACCAGATTTTGGCGTATGTCTTACGTGCATCACCTCACCATATCGGTGCAAACATAATTCTCCTACCAGATGAAATGTTCTACCTCAGGGGTCAGATGAATGCAGTCTTATGGATCTACAGCTATGCTGTGAAATATATGTATCGTGACGACCCCAAACACGTTCTTGATTTATGGTGTTATCTCCATGATCAGCACCATGCCATTTTTCGATAGTCTCAATATGGTCAGTTTTATTTAATTACTTTTGGAGCGTCTTGCACCATCCAATGATTAGATGGAACGTCCCTGGCTAGAGAAACTAATGTACTGATTATATACTTTAACAAGCCCTGCCCACTCTGCTGCCTGACTCCCTCCTATACACCCCAGATTTTAAGAAAAATAGTAGGCTCACGGATACCATGCTGGCTGTATAGGCTCAAATCTTACAGTGGGAATGGTGATGGAATTAAAAGTTCCCTTGCATGGTCGGGCACCTTTTTTGTATTGGGGTTCACAGCCAGACGCGAACACTTCTAACTCAAGTCGAAATACCGGGCATCCCTGTTAGAGCTGTTGGCGAAGGAGTGAGCAGCTTTTCATATGGTAATTGGCTCAGAGGTTGCAAACTGAATGCTCATGTCTGACTGTCAACGTCATCATTTCCAGTCGACATCAACTGTTATACTTACTCGTACGTGATGCTGGTTTCAATGACACATGAAAATAAACTAAGTGGAATGGTAGTGAGGGGGAATACAAGGAAAGTGTCCCGAAACTCAGATACTTATGTATAAAACACTATCTTTAAATCCTCTGCGTTACAAATAATATGGACGGCCATGTCGCGTAATTATACCAACGTGATGCAACGGAATATTTAATCAATCCAAAATTGAATTCATTGCATGATATATTAATACACCTCCAACGCTCCTTTCGTCCATGCCTCGGAGGTTCCATGGCGTCTGGCAGAAACCTAGTTACGGTTGCGGTAAGTGTCCAGGTACCCTTACGGTCGTGTACGACAAATTATGTGGCGTATTGCTCCGTACGTATTGTCTGATAAAAGATATCAGGACACACCTATACAGTACGAAATCGGCCACTAGTAGTCGCGAGAGACAGACCTGCCCGTATTATTGTGCATTCGGTAGGAAAGCAGTAACAACAGAATGAGGCACTCAAGAGAGCTCAGCGACTTCGTACGAGGGATGGTCTTTGGATGTCAAGAGAGTTACAAATCCATCAGCGACGTTCAACCTTTCTAAAGCTGCCCAAGTCGACTTTCGGTGATGTGACTGTGAAATGGAAACATGAAGAATCAACCACAGATAAACCGAAATAGGTAGACCTTATGTACTGATGGAGTGGGGTCGTCAATCATTATGGTCAATGCATATAAAATATCACATGAAATTAGGGGAAGGAATCACTCATGTGTGCAGCACCGCACCAGATCGGTGCACACATGATTATTCTACCGGATGAAATGTTCTACCCCATGTGTCAGACGAATGCAATCTTGTGGATCCAGAGCCAGGCTGTGAAATGTATGTATCATGACGATCCCAAACACGTATGCTGGACGCAGTACAGCTAGCACAATGAGTGTGCATAGGGAGTTATAAATAAAAGTACGAATTTGAGTGAAAATGTCCTCCTCTGAATGAGAATTACAAAATGTGTGTAGGAGGACAGGTTGTAATGCAGGAACGACGACATACGATACTTTAGGTCTGGCCATGAGTTGCGCGTAGGTAGCCCAAGTGGTCAAAGGAGAAACTGTGTACCTGTCAATGTACTTCACTTACGGTCAGTCTGTTGGTAGAACTGATGCCGACATCCATTCTCCCACGTGCTACGTTTGCCAACATCGCTCCCTCTCTTTGCCATGCCTCGGCATTCATACTATAAAATATTTACGTGCACCCTAATCTGCCCATCACTCGAGCTCTGAAGGTGGGAGATATCTATCGTTTGCTGCTGGGATTCAGAGTAAAAAGGTGGCCGTACTGTGGTCTGAGGTGCGGAAAGCAGTCTAACAACCCTTCCACCCCATGCGGGTACGAGCAACGTGGTACGATGTAGTCAACCATAAATAAGTGACGCGACACTGGTTGCACGCTATTGGGCTGATGGATTCGTCCCTCTGCCCATAGTACCACCTCTGGGCACTGAGGAACACCGTTTCACATGTGGAACAGCATTTGACGTATCGATGCTGCTACAGAAGATCCTCGCCTGTTGCCTTCGTGGCCTGGCTCAAACGCTAGAGTCCCGGCTCCTCTTATGCACAGAGGATAGTTACTTCCCGACTGGGAAGACTCACGCTGTCACGTGGTTTAAAGGCACGTCCATTTATTATTTATTCTGTGTGGTGAGAAGATGGTTCTTGACTATTGACAATACGATCTCCAAGATAATCATGGCACACTTGAGCAGGCTCCTCGCTATCAACAACTCTTCTCCAATTATTTGAGCAATGTCTTCTTTAACCTCCCTCACAGTTGGGGTGCACCGGGCACAAGACGACCCCCGTAGTGGACTTCACGAGGCCAAATAGTTATCGACTTGGTACCACTGAACCGTTGTCCGCAGATGGGAAGCGCGCATGGAATGGTGTGCTGGATTTGGTTTCCACTATTATTTTGATTTCCTTTGGCCGTTTAGCTGTTCTTAAGCAATACAAATATAAGAATTCCCATTCTCCTAATTGTTATTAGATGTTTTGAGTTCAACCGTTTAGCTGTTCTTAAGCAATACAAATATAAGAATTCCCATTCTCCTAATTGTTATTAGATGTTTTGAGTTCAACCGTGTATTGTAAGTAGGACACATGAAGGTAATGTGGTTAAAAAGAATTTCTTTTCTTTAATTTGTGTACAACGCCTTCTTACTAAAAGCTCGCGATAAGCGGGCATTCCAAAAAATAGAAATAAAAGCTATTCTAAGGCGATGAAAAAAAGTGGTTAAGGTGAACGTTCGCGTAAGGTGGGAAATGCAGGTTCGAGTCCTCCTCCGGCACAAATTTTCACTGTCGACATTACCTTATACGAGTTAATGGTTCTTCGTATTCGCAACAGAAGATACACTTCATGTACATAAAAAAGGGTACAGTGGTCAAACATATCCTCATCAGTCGGAGGTAATTTGGGTATAAGCTCACGAACCGTATACGAACCTAAAGTATCGTTACTGCCTCGTGGTATCTATGACAAATTCACACACAGACACACACACACGCACGCACACACACATACACACACACACACACACACACACACACACACACACACACACACACACACACGCACACAAAAAAATGGCTCTGAGCACTATGGGACTTAACTTCTTAGGTCATCAGACCCCTAGAACTTAGAACTACTGAAACCTAACTAACCTAAGAACATCACACACATCCATGCCCGAGGCAGGATTCGAACCTGCGACTGTGGCGGTCGCGCGGTTCCAGACTGTAGTGCCTATAACCGCTCGGCCACCTCGGCCGGCCATACACACACACACACACACACACACACACAAACAGTATGTAGATGCACTTTGTTCCACCGTAGTCAAACAATGAACTTAAGTACAAAGAATACGAAGCTGCTAGATATCATACTCTGCCATATGGCTAACTTTGACATGATATGCATTAAATTGCAGCATAAAATACTAACAGTCATATACAGTGGACACAAGTGAACACTGCAAGCTATAGATTTTTCATGTGTTAACAATATACATTTAATATGGACCACAAACGCTACAGATAGAAAAACAAGAGTGAGATTTTTGTTGCGTAATTAAAGACTGATTGAGTTGCTAGCATACCTGTATGTGACAAGGAAAGACAATATGGAAAACTGTAGGTCTATATACGAACGAGCTTTTGTTTTCAGAATCGAGGCCATGTGAAATAATGAAGAACAAAAGAATTCTGGGTAAAGTAATAGAAGTAAATAGTTCCTACATGAATAAAAGAATAAAAGTTGCAAAAATAAAAGTTGCAAACTACATTGTCTACACAAATGAATACCGAAAGCTGTAGGGGTATACATGAGCTGAATTACTGGCTGCGTGTTGGTGGAATAATAGGTTATGGAGGGGAAAGCATAGCTTACTATCCGCTTTTTTGAAGGTGTTTCGGTGTCCGGATGTCTTAAAAATTCTGGAAGGAAACGCTCTGTGATGATCCAGTTTCACCATTGAGGAATTTGCAGATTGATTTTAACGTGCAAGTCCGGATCTCTTACTGTTCGAGAATACCCATCTACCACCCTGTATCAGCAACGCATAACACAGAAAAGTTGTCATTCATATCACGAAAACAATGTGTTGGGGGCAATATGTTACGCAAAGCTGTACTTGTTTGAGTTTTTGAGTGAAAGGTCATTGAAATTTTCTGTGTAGCAGTTTGTTAATTTTCTCCCTTTTTGTGAGTCTGTTCATGGATTATTAAAATGGTGATTTGCTAATATTCACACTGTCAACACCTGCCTTCTTTGGAACTGGAATTATTATTTTCTTGTTGAAGTCTGGGTGTTTTTCATCTTTCTCACATAACTTGCACATGAGGTGGAACAACTTTGTCATGCTTGGCTCTTCCAATCATCTCAAAATTCGAAGGGGATGTTCTCTAACTCAGGGACTTCGTCCCAGCTTAGATCTTTCAGAGAGATTATATCCATGCCTTTTGCTTATTTACGTAAGTTTGTTCATTTCAGTTACATGCATCTACTTCACCAAGGGGGATTTGAAGCATATGGTTCACAGATGACCTAAAATGCCATTTTATGTTGCTTGAGGTGGTATTAGCTGTTGTCAATGCTTACATCAGTGGGTTTTTGTATTTATCTGGTTACTGTATCTGTTTAAAAGTGTTCATAGTGCAAGATGTCTCTTTTTTAACTGCAGCATAAGCCTTGCAGTGGTAATTGAAAACTGATGGTAGTACAGAAGAGAACATATCAGACATTTGGCAGGAGTTGAAATCAGAGTGTTCATTGACGTTAAAATACAAGTTTTCAGAGTAAAACTTGAGACAATCACATTAGTATAAAATGAATTTAATGTCCCCATGCATCGTCTTGTGGTAGCAGCTCGATCTCGCCATGGTACTGCAGGTGAAAGCTGAAGTGGCTGCGGAATCAGTCATTGGCAGCGGCTAAGTGCAGATCAGCTCAATTTTTTTCTGAGTCTCCAACGCATTGCGTGGAAGTCTGATAGTGAAGGCACCCAAAGATTGATAACTGATTCCCGATTGAATATTAATAAACAAGAAATCTCATATTGCTCTGTTTTGCGTCTCTTACTAAACTCATACTGGCAGGTCTCTGAATATTCTGAGTACCAACAAGTAAAAATGCTCCTCATAAAATACTGATCTCCTTCCACTAGCTGGTTAACCAGTACTGTACGTCCTACCATCTTCTACAGAAAAATAGACGCTTCATTCTCTCTAAACTCTATCTCTCTCTATGACCAATGAGGCAGTCTGTCTCGTCACTTTCCCATTTCTTTCTCTAACCTGTAATTTATTAACGTTAGCCAATACTGGATGTTCTTACAATCCTTTTTGCATGTTCAACAGGTTCTAAATCTACATCCATACTCCGCAAGCCACCTGACGATGTGTGGCGGAGGGTACTTTGAGTACCTCTATCGGTTCTCCCTTCTATTCCAGTCTCGTATTGTTCGTGGAAAGAAAGATTGACGGTATGCCTCTGTGTGGGCTCTAATCTCTCTGATTTAATCTTCATGGTCTCTTCGCGAGATATACGTAGGAGGGAGCAATATACTGTTTGACTGCTCGGTGAAGGTATGTTCTCGAAGCTTCAACAAAAGCCCGTACCGAGCTACTGAACGTCTCTCTTGCACAGTCTTCCACTGGAGTTTATCTATCATCTCCGGAACCCTTTCGCGATTACTAAATGATCCTGTAACGAAGCGCGCTGCTCTCCATTGGATCTTCTCTATCTCTTCCATCAACCCTATTTGGTACGGATCCCACACTGGTGAGCAATATTCAAGCAGTGGGCGAACAAGTGTACTGTAACTACAATGGCATTATACATTTCCAGAGGCCCTAAACTGTAAGACCCCCAATCCACCACTGAAATGTTTATCTTCGGCATCCAGTACTTTTTGGAGTAACAGTCATCTTTCAATAGTTGGACACAAATGTGTCTCTGGCCAAAAAGCGAACCTTCTCACTCCACTTCCAGGATGTAAAATGTTATCGCCAGAAGTTTTTGCCGCAGGACATGCTGCCTGTGTTCGTTCAGAACGAAGCTAGTCATCGAAGTGCGGCACTACTAAAGCTAGGCCGATGGCCGGTGGACTGTTGACCATTGCGTCTGTCTCAGCAGGCCTTGTGTGAACTGGCTCAAGGGGTGACAGCCCCTGACGATACACATGCTTTTCCCACCGTCCGGAAAGATTTCAATGTTCTCTCATTCCTGAAAGGCATCTAAATTCAAACCAAAGGCCAATATTTCTTTTACTCATAAGTCAGATATATGTTCAGTATTTATAAATCCTTTTCTAAGCATTGGGCTGGTGAATTAAATAAAAACTTAGTTTTTACAGGGAATCACATTACTCTCTCGGAAAATGCCTTTCCGAGATTGATGTTTGAAATACTCCTCTGTGATACTGACCAGGGGGATATTGACTCAATAATTAAATCACTGAAGACTAAGGACTCTCGCGGATATGATGGAGTGCCTAGCAGAATATTAAAGTACTGTGCTACACATGTTAGCCCTGTAATTAACCACATTTGTAATTTTTCCTATAACAATGATCAGTTTCCTGAACGATTAAAGTACTCAGTAGTAAAGTATGTAGGCAATTTTAGACCCATTTCTATGCCATCAGCGTTTCACAAAGTTACTGATAAGGCTGTGTATGTAAGGATTACTGATCATTTTGTATCACATAATTTGCTATCAAATTTACAGTTCGGCTTTAGAAGTGGTTTAGCAACTGAAAATACAATATTTTATTTTCTCTGTGAGGTGCTGGATGGATTAAACAAAACGTCTCGAACGCTAGGCATATTTTTTGATTTAACTAAGGCATTTGATTGTGTTCATCATAAAATATTGCTAAAGAAGTTGGAGGATAATGGAATACGGGATGTAGTACACAATTGATCCACTTCTTACTTTAGCAACAGACAGCAATAGGTCATTATCCACAGTGTTGAGAATGGTTGTGATGTGGGATCTGAGTGGAGCACAGTCAAATGGGGGGGGGGGGGGGGGGGAGGAAGAGGGTGCCCCAGGGATCAGTGTTGGGGCCACTCCTATTCCTTATTCGTATAAATGCTTTCGCCTCTAGTGTAAGAAGTAATTCTAAAATATTTCTGTTTCAGAAAATAAACTAACGCTATATCAGAGTAAGACTCAGTTTATACAGTTTCCACCACATAAGTAAACAAAACCCGACGTTTTAATTTCCCAGAAGGGGAATATGATATGAACGGTTCCAATTTCTAGGTGTTCAGATAGATAAACTGTCATGGAAAGCCGACTTTCAGGATCTTGTTCGAAGACGTATTGAAAATTAGTCATTCGCTTATGTAGTATGATATTATATTTTGCGGTAACTCTTCCCATTCTCAAATGATATTTTTGGCTCAGAAACGTGTAGTTCGGGCAAGAAGTGGTGTAAGTTCGCGAACCTCTTGTCAACTTCTGTTCACTAGCCTGGGCATTCTGACATTGGCCTCTCCTTAAACATTCTTTACTGTCGTTCCTTGTTAACTATATCAGCTTATTCCCAAGAATTAGCAACTTTCACTCAGTTAATACATGGCAGAAATCCAGTCTGCATTTGGATCGCACTTCCTTGACTCTTGTGCAGAAAGGTGAGCAGTATACTGCTGCATCCAATTTCAATAAGCTACCACCAGAATTCAAGAATCTTAGCAGTAATCCACGCGCTTTCAAATGGAAACTGAAGAATTTCCTCATGGGTCACGCATTCTATTCTGTCGAGGAGTTACTTGAAAAATTAAGCAGATTCCGTTTGCTTAAACGTAAGGCTTGAATTTTTTTTTGTTTCATAAAACTTTATTTTATCTGTTATTCTTTTTATATTGTAGTTTCATGTACTGACGCATTCCATGACCTCGAAGATTTGCTCCTCGATTTGGTCCTACAGAGCTAGACGTGTAAAATAAAAAAAAGGAAGAGTAAGGTTGCATTAGTCAAATACAGACAATCAGTAGACTGATATTTACCACATTCCTCTGTGTCAGTTAAATATTCCGATCAAATGGGTCTTTCATTGTGTATTTACATACATTATGTGACAGTTTCGAGAAAAATAGTCATGTAACAATAGGCAATTAACATACTGTGTTTGTGGATCTGTGGAATCTAACTTTCTCTATTACTCTACTCTCTGTGGTAGGACAAAGAAACACTTCTAATGAAAACTTGAAAGAGGTTTCGAGAAGAGCTATATTCGCTTTTCAGACCCCAAACGAGAGCGGAGAAGGCAATCTGCGTACGCCGGCAGAGTGCGGCCGTATATATTCTGGTGTAGGCAGTAGCGGGCCGACCTGTCACATTCCGCCGCCACTGCTGGCTCTTCAGTTACACCTCGGCTGCCGCGGAAGAACCTGCGCCGCTGCCAAATTATTTGCGCAGCCTGTCGACACTTGCGACCTCCCAGCGGGGCGATCCCGGAGCGTAATATGCCACCAACCAGTCTAAATGAACCCGCCTCGCCGCGCCGCAAGCGTCGGCCAAAGATGAAGACAATTTCATTTCGGCGGAATTGCGTTTTGATTCAAATGAAAGCTCTCAACTCGCGCCATCGTGTCTCCATGGTGACGGGATTAAGAGTTCCCTGAGCGGTCGGCCACCTTTTCATATTGGAGCCCGCAGCCAGAATCGAGAACTGCTAACACAAGTCGTCCCGGCTCCACTATTAGAGCTGTTAGCGAACGAGTGATCAGGTATACAAATGGTGACCAGCAGAGAGATTCCAGGCTGGGTGTTCGTATCTGACTATCAATGTCGTTCTGAAAAGGTCTTACCTCGTATCTTGATGTCTGGGACATCACTAGTACCGGTCGATGTCTACAGCGATGCTTGCGTGGCCATAGTTTCGCTGACAAGTGTGAAAAATAAACTAACTGACCAGCTGGAACTATAGTGAGGGGCAATCAAATGAAAGTATACCGAAACTCAAATGTTCGTCTATAAAATGAATTTATTGAGTCACCTGCATCGTAATGATGTGTGTGTAATTATACCAATGTGATGCAATGTGATATTTAATCAGTTAAAAACTGAGTTAATTCCATGATAATTTAATACATCATTACGTTCCTTTCGTTGGTATCCCCGACATTCCATGCCGTCTGGCCAAGATCCAGTGGCGGCCGCTGCAACTATATATATAGGATTTTGGAACGTGTTCGAGCATTATGAAATACTCGAAGAAAACTGTCTATTGACAGACAGTCAATACCGTTTTAGCAAACATCGTTCTTGTGAAATAGAACTAGCTCCTTACTCGCATGAAGAGTGAGTGCTACTGACAATGGATTTCAGATTGATTCCATATTTCTTGGTTTCTGGAAGGCTTTTGACACTGTACCACACAATCGACTTGTAGTGAAACCGTGTGCTTATGGAATATGGTCGCATTTATATGACTAGATTCGTGATTTCTATCAGAGAGGTCACAGTTCGTAGTAACTGACGGAAACTCATCGAGTAAAACTAAAATGATTTCTGGCGTTGAGATAGGCCCTTTGCTGTTCCTTATTATATAAACGATTTGGGAGTCAATCTGAGCAGCCATCTTAGGTTGTTTGAAGCTGTCGCTGTCGTTTACCGACTTGTAAAGACATGAGAAGATCAAACCAAATTGCAAAAAAAATTAAAAAACATATCTGTGTGGTGCAAAAATTGTCAGTCGATACTAAATAATGAAAATTTTGAAGTCATCTACATGAGTGCTAAAAGGAATCCGTGAAACTTCGGTCACACGATACATCAGTCAAAGCTAAAACCCTTAAATTCAACTAATCACCTAGGTATTACAATTACGTACAACTTAAATTAGAAGGAACACACAGAGAATCTTGTGGTGAAGGCTAACCAATGAATGCTTTTTATTCGCAAGACACTGAGAAAATGTAACAGAACTACTGAGGAGACTGCCTACGCTACGCTCGTCTGACCTCTTTTAGAATACTGCTGCACGGTGTGGGATCGTTCCTTACCAGTGATGGAGTACATCAAGAAGTTCAAAGAAGGGCAGCACGTTCTGTATTATTGCGATATAGGGGAGAGAGTGTCACTGACATGATACAGGATTTGTCATGGACATCATTAAAACAAAGGCGTTTTTCGTTGTGGAGGAATCTTCTCACGACATTCCAGTTACCAACTTTCTCCTCCGAATGCAAAAACATTTTTTTGACGCCGACCAACGTAGGGACAAACGATCACCTCATAAAATAAGAGAAATCTGAACTCGTACGGAAACATATAGGTGTTCGTACTTTCCGCGCGCTATACGAGATTGGAATAATAGAGAATTGCGAAGGCGGTTCGACGAACCCTCTGCCAGACACTTAAATGTGATTTGCCGAGTATCCATGTAGATGTAAATGAACCTTAGGGCCTTGCACTACAAGTACGCGTTGTATTGCTCCATATACACTAACTGATAGAAACGATCACCCGTCATTTCGCAATACGGAATTGACCACTAGACATTACGGGAGGCGGACCTGCCAGTGTTATTGCGTTACCATAGAAACTCGCTAATAACAGAATGGGAAGCTCGGGAGAACTCAGTGACTTCGAAAGAGGACTAATCATTGGACGTCACCAAAGTTATTAATCCGTCAGAGACATTTCAACCCTTCTAAAACGGCCAAGTCGGTTGTTGGTGATGTGACTGTGAACTGGAAATGCTGGCGTTCCCCAAGGAAGTGTTGTAGGCCCTCTGTTGTTCCTGATCTATATTAACGGCATAGGAGACAATCTGGGTAGCCCTATTAGATTGTTTGCAGATGATGCTGTCATTTACCGTCTCCTAAAGTCATCAGATGCCCAAAACTAATTGCAAAATAATTTTAGGTAAGATATCTGTATGGTGGTGTGAAAATGGCAATTCACCCTGAATAAAGAAAAGTGTGAAATTATTCACTTGAGTACCAAAAGCAATCCGCTAAATTTCGATTACGCGATACGTCACACAAATCTGAAGGCTGTAAATTCAATTAAATACTTAGGGATTACAATTACAAATAACCTAAACTGGAACAATCACGTAGATAATGTTGTGGGTAGAGCAAACCAAAGACTGCGATTCATTGGCAGAACTCTTAGAAGGTGCAACAGCTCTACTAAAGAAACTGCTTACACCACGCTTGTCCGCCCTATTCTAGAGTATTGCTGTGCGGTGTGGGATCTGCATCAGTTGGGAGTGACGGATGACATCGAAAAAGTTCAAAGAAGGGTGGCTCGTTTTGTACTATCGCGAAATAGGGGAGATAGTGCCACAGACGTTACATGTGGATTGGAGTGGCAATCATTAAAACAAAGGAGTTTTTCGTTGCGACGGGATCTTCTCATTAAATTTCAATCACCAGTTTTCTGGTTGGTTGGTTTGAGGGATTAAAGGGACCAGACTGCTACGGTCATCGGTCCCTCCAGTTTTCTGCTCCGATTGTGAAAACATTCTGTTGTTACCCACCTACATAGGGAGAAATGATTATCACGATAAAATAAGAGAAATCAGGGCTCGCACAGAAAAATGTAAGTGCTCGTGTTTCCCGCGCACCGTTTGAGAGTGGAACGGTAGAGAAACAACTTGAAGGTGGTTCATTGAACCCTTTGCCAGGCACTTTATTGTGAACAGCAGAGTAATCACGTAGATGTAGATGTAGATGTACTGACAGACTGAGGACGTCGAGCATTGCTTGTAAAAAATGACACGAAATCATCGGAAGGAATCACTCATGAGTTCCAAAGCGCTGTCAGTAGTACAATTACACAATGACTGTGCATAGGGATTTAAAATAATTGGAAGCAAGTCAGATATTCCTGTCGCCAGTGCCAAAAGATGGTTGAGGTGCAGTAAAGAACGACGTCACTGCGTTCTGGATAGCTGAATACCGCTGTAACCTACGTCACTCCGATGGAAGGTTTCGGCTTTGGCGAATGCCTGCAGAACGTTCCAGTCGTCATGTGTAGTGCGAACTTTGTAGCACGAAGAAGGTGGTGTTTTCGAGTGAGGGTGCTTTCCGTTTTCTGTGTGTGGTGTCCTAAAACTAAACTAAACTAAACTCCGTCCGAAAAGGCCTTGGAAGGTCCAACGGTACCGACCGGTCGCCGTGTCATCCTCAGTCCACAGGCGTCAGTAGATGTGGATATGGAGGGACATGTAGCCAGCAGACAGCTCTCCCGGCCTTGGGTCAGCTTACGAGACCAGAGCCGCTTCTTCTTAATCAAGTAACTCCCCAATTTGCCTCACAGGGACTGAGTGCACCCCGCTTGCCAACAGCGCTCGGCAGACCGGATGGTCACCCATCCAAGTGTTAGCACAGCCCGACAGCGCTTAAGTTCGGTGTTCTGACGGAAACTGGTGTTATCCTTATTGCTCTTAATAAAACACTGCATGCGGAAGGATGCGAATACATTTTACTGTGTACAGTAAAGGAACAAGTTGTAGGCCATGACTGCTTGTATTAGCATTAGAGTGCACCCTGTCACAAAGAGGCATCTCTGAGGCAATAGTTTTCGGACAGTAACATTTCTGGAATGGACTGGCGTGCTGAGAAAACCGACCTGAACCCATTGGAATGCATTTTCGAAACCGCGTGACATGCGACTTTCGCAGTCCGAGACAAGTCAGGAAATAGGATAATACTACGGTGCATACGCAAAGGATAGTACCCAGCATCGTTTCCACAAGGTTACTACCCCTGTCGGCAGCCACGCACACGCTATATTTTACCCAGTTGGAGATTAAATATGTGAATCTTCCTATGACACACCTAGGTTGTCGCGAAATAATACGCAACGCCGCCCAAGTAAAACACAGTAGTGATGGATGGGTAGTGGACTGGGATATAATAAATCTTACCAAACATCCAACTAAAGACCTACGGTTTGTTAACAGTGTAACACTAACAGCGTTCCTCTAACTTGTGCATCTAAAGAGTCCCGCTAAACATTATCCCTTTGCCCTCGGCAAACTTCAGAGCATTTATTTTCCCCCCCTATGGTTTAATTCCTTTTCCAATTTCCCTCTTATTTTCTTCACTGCTTGCTCAATGCACAGATTGAATAAAATCGTGGAATGGCAGAAAATCTATCTTATTCTCTTTTCATATACTGCTTTCCTTTCATGTCCTTCGACTTCCAGAACTATAGTCTGGTTTCTGAAAGTTATAGCTAACCTTTCCTCCTCTCTGTATTTCACAGCTATCTTCAGAATTGCAAAGAGTGTTTTCCGGTCAGTGATGTCCAAAGGTCAGCTATGTCTCTTAAAGGTACACGTTTGACTCTCTTCTGTCTACCTTCTAAGACAAGTCGTTGGATCATTATTAATACGCGTGTTCATACTGAATAATCCCAAAGAAATACTGTTCTCTACTGTCGTGTGTAAAACATATGACTATTTATCACATTGTCTGCAACCTACTTCAAATATACTTCTCCATTGCTTTAAATAAGCCACTTAACCTTTTTGACGCTTTATTTAATGCATTTTCGGATTGTTTTATGTTCATCAGATGCGACAACAGAATATGGTTTGGCTCACTTTGTCTCTCCATGAATTTTGTTGGTATTAGCCAATATTTCATCTTTACTGGGGTGATCTTCTATGCTTTCTTCCTTGCCTTCTTCTTCTTATTCTTCTTTATGCTAATTTTCAATCCCTTTACCACTCACTTCGTACACCATCAACGACGTCTTTGTCATATTTGATCCCTGAAATCGGTTTTTCGTTGTCTACGGATGCCCAGCAGTTGAAACCGTCAAATCAATATTACACTGCAGACTGGATGCCACTGCAGTTGAAACTTGTGCCTCTACATTCTCCAAATGTTGCATTTTCTTTTAGGCAGCACTTGTTCCATGGCGGGCGTACTGAATATGCAGCAGACTTCAGATTCATACATTTCAAGAACCTTTCCATTTTCTCATCTGAACGCACTAGTTAAATGAGCAGTTAACGGCAATAATGAGCCTTAAATGTTCTTGTGGTACTCTGAACCACAGGGTGAATTAATACCGATGTGTTTTCCGGCAGACACAAAGTTTTTATTTTTCCATCTTCTGACTGCAATACTTGGGCAAGTGGATCAGCTGGTCATTGATCAAGGGTTGGAAGAGCTTATTCTCTCTGTTGAAGTGAGCGCAGCTGCCTTTTAATTGAAAGAACAAACTTTTATTTATACTATTGAATGAAGATATCACATGCCGTCCAAACAATCTTTGAATACATGTAAGTGAATTGTAAAGCTCTCAAGCTATGTTTATGGGCTTTTACTTTGTCCCTGTAGAAAAGACTCATAGCTGCTCAGTTTATTTGTGGCATACTTTATCCTACTCCGTGAAAGTATCAGTTGCTCGACTGGATTCGGGGTTCACAGTTCGCAGTAAGTGATGGAAAGTCATCGAGTAAAACGGACGAGCTATCTGATGTTCCGCAAGGAAGTGTTATTCGCCATCTGCTGTTCCTAGACTATATAAATGACAACTGGAGACAATCCGAGAAATCATCTTTGACTGTCTGCAGGTGATGCTGTCGTTTACAGTCTAGTAAAGTCATCAGATGAGCAAAAACAATTGCAAAATGACTTAGATAATGTATCTGTATGGTGCGAAAAATGGCAGTTGACCCTAAATAGTGGAAAATGTGAAGTCATCCTTATGAGCACTAAAGGGAATACGTGAAATTTTGGTTGCATGGTAAATCAAACAAATCTAAAGGCTGTGAATCGAACTAACCGTTTAGGAATTACGATCATGAACAACTTAATGTGGAACGATCACGTAGATAATGTTGTGGAGAGGGTAACCAATAGACTGTGGTTGATTGACGGATATTGGAGAATATGCAATTGGTCTACTACAGAAACTGCCTACAATACGCTTGTACGTCCTCTTCTGGAGTATTGCTGTGCAGTGTGGGATTCGCATCAGATAGGATCGACAGACGACATCGAGAGAGTTCAAAGAATTGCAGCTCGTTTTGCACTATCGCGAGGTAGGGGAGAGGGTATCACGGACATGATACGCGAGTTTGGGTGGCAATAATGAAACAAAGTCCTTTTTAGTTGTGGCGTGATCAAATGGTTCAAATGGCTCTGAGCACTATTGGACTCAACGTCTGGGGTCATCAGTCCCCTAGAACTTAGAACTACTTACACCTAACTAATCTAAGGACATCACACAGAACCATGCCCGAGGCAGGATTCGAACCTGCGACCGCAGCGGTCGCTCGGTTCCAGACTGTAGCGCCTAGAACCGCTCGGCCACTCAGTCAGGCAGGCGTGATCTTTCACGACATTTCACTCTCCAACTTTCTCCTCTGAACGATAAAATATTTTCTTGACACCCACCTACAATGATAAACGATACTTGTGATAAAATAAAAAAAATCACAGCTCGCACGTTTACATTTAAGTGTCCGTTGTTCCCCCACGCTGTTAAGAGTGGAATGGTAGATAAACAATGTGAAAGTTGTTCGATGAACTCTCTTTTAAATATTCTACAAAGTAATATTTATTTATTTCACAAACCGGTTATCGGCTTCTACCCCATCATCTTGCGAGGTGCCGGGGCTAGCAGTGTATTTAACACTAAATTCTTCTAAAATCCTCATATGTAAATGATGCTCTAAGCCCCCCCCCCCCCCCTCATTCTAACTCCGACTTTTGCTGTTGCACATGGATTAAGAAGAAACGCGAACTGGCTGTAATCGACCCTGCAAGTGGAGTAGAAAAGCGTTTGGCACCAGCAATAATTTAATTTGATAGAAATTAATTAAATAAAGCAAAGTTTCATTAACGTAGTGAGAAATGAAAAGGTTGCTCTACCGATTAACAGAATGAAAGTTCTGTCCAAAATAACAATATTATTTATTATGACTAAACTCAAAATAATAAACAAAACACATGAAACATTTACAGTACATCAAATTGGCTACTCAAGTAAATGCTGTCAAGGTGAAGTTGTCCCTAAACTAGACTGTGACATTTATGACGAGGTGGTATGTGGAGCCAATTCCTTGCAACTCAAATCATAAGAGAAACACACAGCCAATCCAACATTAATTGCTGCTACAGTAGTGAGAACTCAGACAATGAACACCCAAGACAGAACAAAGTTAGAAAAGACGAACAGGCGCGCTCTGCTGAGCTCTGATTATCACCTAGCAAAGTCCCTAATCTGCCGGTGTGCGGACATACATTACCAAGCTGTCTTCTTAACCGCAAGAACACGATCTGGCGTACCGGAGGCGATGACTAGTTGCCTCGACGTCCCGTCGTGTTGATGATAATGTTGTGAGTGTAGTCCGAAACAAATTATTCCGGTCTGGTTGTTCCAGTCTAAAGACTTCCTAGCAATACAAATGCGCCTCTGAGGGAGATGAAGAACGCCCACCACACAATCACTGACGGTACAGTGATTGATTTTAACAAGCGAAGTCACATAGTAACTCCAGTGCAGTCAACTTTAGCCAAAACTGCTCAAGACATAGGCCGCTTGTACGCAGAACGCTCAATTGCCAACTGTAATCGGAAAGTTACGTTGAAGTCAAAACTTCAGCAACTTCGTCAAACAGTTACAATTAAATAAAAGTATATTAGACATCCAATGGAAGGCAGGCTTACCAGAGCAGTGAAAGCTCAGTCTTGTAACCTACTCCGACCGAAAGGCGAGTGCCGACTCTCTCAAGAGCACCCGTACAAGCCGAACACAGAACATTACCGCTGCCACGACAGTAGTCGTGGTTAAACGTTCCAGTCAGCAACTCGAAAACCGGCGGAAAATTCCCCTCTATTGCCGACGCAGTACTATTCCACCAATGGAGATACTTGGCGCCAATTTCTGCGCCGATTTTGCTACGTCACGGAGCTATTCCCTGAGCAAGCCAATCACAGTTATAATTTTGCAGAAAACTCGGGAATTTGCCCACCAAGACTGCCTAGGAGCACAAGTCATTCCTACGCCTCGCTGGTAGCCCGCCAGAAAGTGTTTTCACTAAGTTTCTGCGAATTAACGGAATCTCTAGCCCAGCACCTCCTTCTGGCCCCTCTGGGCGTGTCGCTCCAGCTGTTATGACAATGTCGGCGTCTGGAAAGCATCCACTCCACTCCCTCACACCCGTCGGCTTAACCCTTTCAAGTTCAGCAGAATCCGTTTGTCACCGGACCACCAGTGTGACGAGAGACGCTGCGTGGGAAGTCCACGTGTGAAGGAATAGCGACTTTTCACCTCATGCAATTCGAAAGGAAAATCGAACTACGCAGAGTAAGATAGAACTATGAGAGGGGGCTCATGCCACCTCTCAATCTTTGTACCTGATGATGGCGTGACAGCTGAAAACCGGCTTTTGCAATCAATAATAAACACTGCAGAATATTAGACCAGTGTGTTTTCATTCATAATGTATAAAGTATTCCACTAACAACAGACGAAACAGTTAGTCATGTGAAAATCTTTTAGTAACTTGTTACTCACAGGCCCAGTCTTATGTAAAGCGGTATTGGAGAGTACATCTGAGAGTTTGGAATCTGCCAGCACAGTGGTTTCGTGCCAGCGCAGCCGTCCGCCTGCCACGGCGGGAGATTAATGTGGCTGCGTCGTCGATTCACGGCTGGCAGCAGGGGTGTGGAGCGGCCCGGTGGAGCGAAACATCGCCTAAAAGCTTTTCCCAACAACTGCAAGTCACCGCGGATTCAGAGAAACGGAAGCTGAGAGGGTAGGATCGCTGTACGAATGGCAACACGAAACGCAAAATTCGGCAGGCGGTGGCAGCGGCCACAGTATGGTGGCAGCCATACCTGAAAGGGTGGGTGAGGGGAGGGTGAGGACGACGAAGAGGCTGAGAACTTTTTGAGGAAATCTAAGTTCCTGCCGTGGCGCTGCCACCGGTAAGCCTAGAGCAGGATTGTCCTACACAGGGTATTCAAACGCCGGCCGCGGTGGTCTCGCGGTTCTAGGCGCTCAGTCCGGAACCGCGAGACTGCTACGGCCGCAGGTTCGAATCCTGCCTCGGGCATGGACGTGTGTGATGTCCTTAGGTTAGTCAGGTTTAAGTAGTTCTAAGTTCTAGGGGACTGATGACCACAGATGTTAAGTCCCATAGTGCTCAGAGCCATTTGAACCATTTGAAGGTGTTCAAACCTTTAGCGGCAATACCATTCCCAAAACGGACTGGCCTCTTCATAGTCCCGACCTTGCCGAAAGTCTGTGTTGTTTGATCACGACACGAATTCACTCTGGGTATGCAAATTACCAAATCTTGCTAATTTATGGTACAGATCTTCATAGATGATATAATATCCCAATGAAGCACGTGGACTACACGGATATACCGATTATTGCCCATAAGAAACGCTGAAACTAAATACCTGAGAAATTGCCAGGTGGCCTCATCCAACGGCTTATGGTTAGAGAATTTGGGTTGTCAACATATTTATTGATATAAAAGCGTAGCCCGCCCGGTTGGCCGTGCGGTCTAACGCACTGCTTTCCGGGCGGGAAGGCGTGCCGCTCCCCGGCACGAATCCGACCGGCGAATTACTGTATAGGTCCGGCGCGTCGGCCAGCCTGTGAATGGTTTTTAAGGCGGTTTTCCATTTGCCTCGGCGAATGCGGGGTGGTTCCCCTTATTTCGCCTCGGTTACACTATATCGGCGATTGCTGCGCAAACACTTTCTCCACGTACTTGTACAGCATCATAGGGGTTACACTTGTCTGGTGTGAGACGTTCCCGGGGGGGGGGGGGTCTACTGGGGGACGAACCGCAAAGTAACCTTGTGTTCGGTGTGGGGCGGCGGTTCGGTGAGTGGACTGCTAAGCCTCTCCGTCGTTTCTAGGTCCCCAGTTCCATCCAATATGGCTCTGAGCACTATGGGACTTAACTTCTGAGGTCATCAGTCCCCTAGAACTTAGAACTACTTAATCCTAACCAACCTAAGGACATCACACACATCCATGCCCGAGGTAGGATCCGAACCTGCGACCGTAGCGGTCGCGCGGTTCCAGACTGTAGTGCCTAGAACCGCTCGGCCACACCGGCCAGAAACTAATAGCTACTAAATGAGCCAAATCTAATAACTTTTTATTTTCAGTCGAGAAAAACTAAGAACGTCAGAGAAATTCATGAATAGATTGGAATCAAAAGAGCTATTAAAAATGGAATTTTTTAACAGGTTTTACATTCAGTAATTAAATGCAAATGGTCACCACCGACATTACACTAGACACATCGATTGAAATAGAGGACAGAAAATTATTTACAGACACTCAAATAATAATTTCAATAATAATAGAAGAGTAATCGAATTAGCATGACACAAACAGAGTAAACAACCGTAATAGAATTTGGAATTAAATAGTTGAAAAGTCATTAGAATAGTCGTCAGGCCTAAAGCTGATAATAGCATCAATTAATTTATTCATTACTGATTAGCGACTGAAAATCACCAAGAAAAGAAAAGTTGACTTGAAAAAAAAATGACTTCACGTAACTCAAGCAGTGCCTCAGAAGTACAAACTGAGCTGCAAATAGAGGTTGAGCCTGTCTTACACCACACTTCCGGGTAACATGAAACTGAAGACGCGCAACGCGTTCTACAGTCTTACCGCAGCAATTGAAGTCGACCACTGAATCCTGAGAGCTTCTAATATAATATCCCGCTGGTTGTAGTGGGTTGAAGGCATGAAACTGAACTCATCACGGATTCGATACCGATGCCACTGAATAATCTCTAGAGTGCAGAAAGTTGAAGCGTAGTTCTGGAATGACTTGGCGGAAGGTCGACATCCAATCATATCATCACTCGAAGCATTTACAGGTCCTCCAGCAACCAACTGCTTGCACAAGGCCCGCAAGAGTTCCTCCTCCCCACAGATGCGCACTTGTAAAAATCTATCCGACACCAGTCGCCGTCCGCTGTGGCCGAGCGGTTCAAGGCGCTTCACTCCGGAACCACGTGTCTGCTACGGTCGCAAGTTCGAATCCTGCCTCGGACATGAATGTGTGTGATGTCCTTAGGTTAGTTAGGTTTAAGTAGTTCCCAGTCTAGGGGACTGATGACCTCAGATGTTAAGTCCAATAATGCTTAGAGCCATTTGAACCACTTCGAAACCAATCAGCAAAAGGTCCTAAGTTAAACGCCAAGCCCACAAATGAAAGTTGGTTCCCTGTTTCCCACCATATAATTTAACATTCACCATAGTTTATCTAACCCATTAGGTTCTCCATGATAGGAAATTCTGCACTTTTAAGTAGGCTACCAGTCTCGTTCCCACGGAAGGTGCACTGGAAAGATTTTCGAAGTGCATGTGTGGCAATCCTAATTCTGGCTCAGCAAGAGAAAGCCAAGAGAGTAAACCAAGCAGTAATTTCACTCTCGACTGCCAAAACCGTCTGTCGAGTGCTTTAATGAAGGCCGGGTCTCAACCCGATCACTTGTGAGGTAACGGTTGTTATTGTGCGGAAAGTAGGCTACGCTTGAGTGCCTTCTGGTCCGTTTCCAATTGATCAGACCCGGCCAGCTGATAATCTCTGGGCTGCTGCTCACTCGGAAATCCAGGTGCCAGGGAAAATGGGGCTGGCGGACATGTTGCTCTACACAGCGTGAGAAGGTTGCTGTTCTACAGCCCCGAATCAAGATATTAACAGAGAAATCTGAAAATCACCACAAGGGAGCTTGATACAAAAATCCAATATGATCATTTATCTACGTTACTAGCAACTACATCCTAATCACACATGAGTTACTTCCGTAAAATTGTAAGTAAAGCATGATAAACACAGAAATATTCGGAAAAATGAAGAAATGAAAGTTTGATATAAGAACCGCGTTTGAAAAGATAAGACTTGGAACAGGTCGTCTCACAACCTGAACCCAAAGCAAATCTCTGGAAAGAGTCAGAAGTCGACTTCCCTCCAGACCCCAGCGTCCAACATCGCTGCCTTCTTTAGTTTCGGTATCGGGGAAGAAAGAGCTCCCATTCCTCCACAGATATTCAGACAGCTCACTGAAAGTGTCCCCAGCAGAGCAGAAGCATAAAGTCGGAGAGGATACTTAACCCACATTAACGTCCATTGGGAGCCCCTGGTAGCTGGATAAGAAACTGAGTGAATGGATTAACTAAGAACCTAAACGGGTGTCTTCGGACGTATGCCCGGAACAAAATGGAAAATAATGAGAGATACAATAAAAGGCGGTCAGCGCGACAGAATATCATACATAACGACCCGGGTTCGATTCCCTGTTGGGTCTGAGATTTTTCCGCTCACGGACTGGGTGTTGTGTTGTCCTTGTCATCATCCTTTCATCCCGATCGACACACAAGTCGCTGAAGTAGAGTCAACTCGAAAGACTTGCACCAGGCGAACGGTCTACCCGACGGGAGGCCCTATCCACACGGCATTTCCATTTCCAATGTCCATTAACAGGAGTCCAGATACTTTTTACCAGCCGGCCGGTGTGGCCGAGCGGTTCTAGGCGCTTCAGTGTGGAACCGCGCAACCGCTACGCTTCGAATCCTGCCTCGGGCAATATCCTTTCTTTCAGGAGTGCTAGTTCTGCATGTCTCGCAGGAGAGCTTCTGTAAAGTTTGGAAGGTAGGAGACGAGGTACTGGCAGAAGTAAAGCTGTGAATACCGGGCGTGAGTCATGCTTCGGTAGCTCAGTTGGTAGAGCACTTGCCGGCGAAAGGCAAAGGTCCCGAGTTCGAGTCTCGGTCGGGCACACAGTTTTAATCTGCCAGGAAGTTTCACCAAATTTTATGGTCGCGTTTCGATTTCCTTCGCGTGATAATTAAAACTGAATGACTATCCCTCTTTTAAGGATGGACGACGACCCTGGTCTAAGTACTTTAAAATAACAAACCATTCGTCCGAAATGATGATTAAAAAGCTGCTGATTGAAAAAAATGCCGTAACTCATTCTCTTATTGTGTATTAACTGTGTTTCTTCAGTGAATAGGTCTATTAGTTGAGATTTCAGAGCATTTTTCAATAAGTGCCCCACGGGCCGTATGCGCTATGAACGGGAAGGATTCTTTTCTGTACTCTGAAGGGTCTAAAGCTGGGGAGATGATTCGTAGAATGCAGGTAGAGTGTGGTGACAGCTCTTTTAGTGGTAAATAAATTTACAAGTTGTAACCTCCCCTTAGAAAAATTTATGAATTACTGTGCTGATAAACCTCTTACGTCATTTGGTTTTCAAACAGCTGAGCAGAACTGAACGTTCTCACGCATTTCGCTCTTTACTTATTCTGATCAACACTAAACTGACACACAATGTCTTTAGCGCAACGCAATCTGACTTTCAACAATCCCTACAAAAGAATGGCCCTGACTAACAATAACCCATACCTTTCATGAATCACTTGCCTCAAAAAATCTTCGTTACTCGAACTGCTGCAATACAGTGAGCGCAAATAGTGCCAGCTAAATGAAAGATTCTAACTACTGAAGGCACTAACTGCTGATATCCACAGTTATCAAATGAAAGATTTTGATAGAGAACAAACAATGTATTTACCTTAATAGTGTTCAAAAGTTATATATATATATATATATATATATATATATATATATATATATATATATATATATATAAGCTCATGACATCCAGTCTCACAAATTTCGTTTTTCTGACGGACACACGTCCAGATCCTCGGCTCTCAAAACTCTTCCATCTCTCTTCCCACATCCACCACTGCTGGCAGCTCACCTCCAACTGCCCAACACAACAATAGCTAATATTCCAACAATGCCAACCAGCCACAGACTGCACACAGCACAGTCAGTGATTTTCATATAGAGCGTTACCAACATAAAAACCTAAACAGACTACTTACAAAGTGGACAACATGTTTAAAAAGTGGACTTGTAGCAGCCCTCTACTATGATGAGAGTTCTAGTAGGCCAATGACTGTTGGGCCGAAGTCGATAATATCCCGCGTGAGTTGGATATTAGCCACAAACCAACATTCGGAATCGTTCATGAACCTTTAAAGCATCACACAGGTTGTAATATTCGGGTGCCAAGTCAACAACCACTAACATAAGCAGTAATATTTACGTTATTGCGGTGTCTGTTCTTTCGGACGTGCAAAATTAAATAATATCTGACTCGGATGCAATTACCCACTGAAATTTTTTTCACGGACCACAAGTGAAAATTTGTGCATGATCGCTTCGGCTATCCAGACACGACACCATTTCGACCCAAATTCCCATCTTGTCGCACACTACTGGCTAAGCACCCCTTGTACATCATATTCAATGCTCGCCATCACTTGCTGAACTTTACGAGAGTGAGAGTGCATTCCCATTGAAGAGAGCTTATGGCCTTCAAGCCGTGTGTACATTCCCATATGTGTGGTGCTATATCACCACATCCCCAACAGAACAAATACTCATGCCATGGTGAAAGCCACGTATAACACGATTATACGGGAAATTGTGCATATACTAACACGTCATAAACGTGGCTACTTTCCACAACTGTCGTATAATGTTACCACTTTTACAGGATTTGACCGTGATGCATAATTAATGGATATGGGAATCGGTCTATTACTTCCGTTTTCCAAGAGTTTTCTTGCTGTTAGAAGGAAATTCAGTAAATTGGAATAATACAGAATCTAGGATATTTCTGTACCAAGTACATTAAGTGATTTGTCTAATGGATTTCCGGTCACCAGCCTATCTAGGCCAAAAATGGTTAAGTTTCAGAAAATCAGAAGAAGTAAACTTAGTCTACTTTTCTCCTGTTCCTACAGCGTCAGTGCCAATATTTAGTGTCATCAGTGTATTCGACAGTGCTCGTGGTTTACGAAGTGATGAATATTTTTCCAGAAATGAGTTTTAAGCCTATATGTGAAAACTGATAAATAAACAACTTTTGTATTATGCGAAATGTAAATACACTCCTGGAAATTGAAATAAGAACACCGTGAATTCATTGTCCCAGGAAGGGGAAACTTTATTGACACATTCCTGGGGTCAGATACAGCACATGATCACACTGACAGAACCACAGGCACATAGACACAGGCAACAGAGCATGCACAATGTCGGCACTAGTACAGTGTATATCCACCTTTCGCAGCAATGCAGGCTGCTATTCTCCCATGGAGACGATCGTAGAGATGCTGGATGTAGTCCTGTGGAACGGCTTGCCATGCCATTTCCACGTGGCGCCTCCGTTGGGCCAGCGTTCGTGCTGGACGTGCAGACCGCGTGAGACTACGCTTCATCCAGTCCCAAACATGCTCAATGGGGGACAGATCCGGAGATCTTGCTGGCCATGGTAGTTGACTTACACCTTCTAGAGCACGTTGGGTGGCACGGGATACATGCGGACGTGCATTGTCCTGTTGGAACAGCAAGTTCCCTTGCCGGTCTAGGAATGGTAGAACGATGGGTTCGATGACGGTTTGGATGTACCGTGCACTATTCAGTGTCCCCTCGACGATCACCACAGGTGTACGGCCAGTGTAGGAGATCGCTCCCCACACCATGATGCCGGGTGTTGGCCCTGTGTGCCTCGGTCGTATGCAGTCCTGATTGTGGCGCTCACCTGCACGGCGCCAAACACGCATACGACCATCATTGGCACCAAGGCAGAAGCGACTCTCATCGCTGAAGACGACACGTCTCCATTCGTCCCTCCATTCACGCTTGTCGCGACACCACTGGAGGCGGGCTGCACGATGCTGGGGCGTGAGCGGAAGACGGCCTAACGGTGTGCGGGACCGTAGCCCAGCTTCATGCAGACGGTTTCGAATGGTCCTCGCCGATACCCCATGAGCAACAGTGTCCCTAATTTGCTGGGAAGTGGCGGTGCGGTCCCCTACGGCACTGAGTAGGATCCTACGGTCTTGGCGTGCATCCGTGCGTCGCTGCGGTCCGGTCCCAGGTCGACGGGCACGTGCACCTTCCGCCGACCACTGGCGACAACATCGATGTACTGTGGAGACCTCACGCCCCACGTGTTGAGCAATTCGGCGGTACGTCCACCCGGCCTCCCGCATGCCCACTATACGCCCTCGCTCAAAGTCCGTCAACTGCACATACGGTTCACGTCCACGCTGTCGCATCATGCTACCAGTGTTAAAGACTGCGATGGAGCTCCGTATGCCACGGCAAACTGGCTGACACTGACGGCGGCGGTGCACAAATGCTGCGCAGCTAGCGCCATTCGACGGCCAACACCGCGGTTCCTGGTGTGTCTGCTGTGCCGTGCGTGTGATCATTGCTTGTACAGCTCTCTCGCAGTGTCCGGAGCAAGTATGATGGATCTGACAGACCGGTGTCAATGTGTTCTTTTTTCCATTTTCAGGAGTGTAGATACTGCCTACAGGAAAATTAAAGAGACCTTTGGAGAGAAGAGAACCACGTGTATGAATATCAAGAGCTCAGATGGCAACCCAATTCTAAGCAAAGAAGGGAAGGCAGAAAGATGGAAGGAGTATATAGAAGGTTTATACAAGAGCGATGTACTTGACTACAATATTATGGAAATGGAAGAGGATGTAGATGAAGACGAAATGGGAGATTCGATACTGCGTGAAGAGTTTGACAGAGCACTGAAAGACCTGAGTCGAAACAAGGCCCCCGGAGTAGACAACATTCCATTGGAACTACTGACGGCCTTGGGAGAGCCAGTCCTGACAAAACTCAACCATCTGGTGAGCAAGATGTATGAAACAGGCGAAATACCCTCAGACTTCAAGAATAATATAATAATTCCAATGCCAAAGAAAGCAGGGGCTGACAGATGTGAAAATCACCGAAGTATCAGTTTAATAAGTCACAGCTGCAAAATACTAACGCGAATTCTTTACGGACGAATGGAAAAACTGGTAGATGCGGACCTCCGGGAGGATCACTTTGGATTCCGTAGAAATGTTGGAACACTTGAGGCAATACTGATCTTACGACTTATCTTAGAAGAAAGATTAAGAAAAGGCAAACCTACGTTTCTAGCATTTGTAGACTTAGAGAAAGCTTTTGACAATGTTGACTGGAATACTCTTTTTCAAATTCTAAAGGTGGCAGGGTTAAAATACAGGGAGCGAAAGGCTATTTACAATTTGTACAGAAACCATATGGCAGTCATAAGGGTCGAGGGGCATGAAAGGGAAGCAGTGGTTGGGAAAGGAGTGAGACAGGGTTGTAGCCTCTCCCCGATGTTATTCAATCTGTATATTGAGCAAGCAGTAAAGGAAACAAAAGAAAAATTTGGAGTAGGTATTAAAATTCATGGAGAAGAAGTAAAAACTTTGAGGTTCGCCGATGACATTGTAATTCTGTCAGAGACGGCAAAGTACTTGGAAGAGCATTTGATCGGAATGGACAGTGTCTTGAAAGGAGAATATATAAGATGAACATCCCAGGTCGACGGGCACGTGCACCTTCCGCCGACCACTGGCGACAACATCGATGTACTGTGGAGACCTCACGCCCCACGTGTTGAGCAATTCGGCGGTACGTCCACCCGGCCTCCCGCATGTCCACTATACGCCCTCACTCAAAGTCCGTCAACTGCACATACGGTTCACGTCCACGCTGTCGCGGCATGCTACCAGTGTTAAAGACTGCGATGGAGCTCCGTATGCCACGGCAAACTGGCTGACACTGACGGCGGCGGTGCTCAAATGCTGCGCAGCTAGCGCCATTCGACGGCCAACACCGCGGTTCCTGGTGTGTCCGCTGTGCCGTGCGTGTGATCAATGCTTGTACAGCCCTCTCGCAGTGTCCGGAGCAAGTATGGTGGGTCTGACACACCGGTGTCAATGTGTTCTTTTTTCCATTTCTAGGAGTGTAATTTCCACAATAATATGATTTATTGTTTTTTAAACAGTTTCCTGCAAAGAATAATCATATAACGAAAGATAATACCTCTAAAAGAACGTACTGGCGCTGTATTGTCTGTGAAATTTTTTGCTTCCATTGTTCTCTATGATGTAGAAGCGTCTGAGATCGAAGACTAAGCTGAGGTCTGCCCTTTATATATTGTAAAAGGAAATAATCGTGTTGTGTGAGGGGCAAGTAATCTAAAATATAACGTACAATTTACTAAATCGAATTCTAGTGTGAGGACTTTTATTTGTAACTAGATAACCTACCATGAATGTTTTAAGTTTTGTATCCGTAGCAAACAGGAAAGCGACCATTAGCGCTTGGTACGGCGCTACTGAATTATTGGTAACTGGTGAATAATATTGATATTGTGAACAGTAGGAACGGTGTAGGATTCTGACATTTAACCCAGCATAAAGGGAAGGGTTGATATTACTGATTTTCTGTGCAAAATTGCTTTGATAAGAATACCCAATCCAGACTGTGTTTTGATTGCTGTCATTACGTGATCGTATGCAGCGGCAATTTCAAAATGCAGGAATAATCAAACATTAATTCTTTCGATCGGTACTACAATATTTGAACTCCGAGGACAAGACCCCACAGGAATTTATTATTTCTCTGTTCTAACATTGAAAATAACATTCAGTGGAACGTAAATGAAATAATTTTCGTGGCTGGTGTGTAAGAATGGTTTTTCTCAGAGTAATTTATCAGTTACTTAAAAAAAAAGAATATTTACGACACCAGTGTTGTTATGGGAAGAGGTTGTGGTGTGATATATTAATTATTTGGTACATACATTTTAATGTTACAAACTGAATTAATGAAACAGCATTTCAATATTTGTTTGTAGTGATAAGGTATGACAAAATAATTCATTATAGTCAGGTTCAGCAGCACATAAATAAGAATTATCAGAGATTATTTCTTTCTTTTAAATGATACTTTTATTCTCGCTGCTACATTTTATACGTTTTACAATGACACGTACACACCACCATAACAACTATAAACAAACGGAACAAAAGCCATAACATTCCCTAACATGGCTTCACAAATAAATATAACTTTTTAGGATATGGTTCTGAGAAAGACATAGGAATCTTTCAGCTACTACACTCACATACATATATAGTTTTGATCTAGAAAGACCACGAATTTTTAATCATCACTACATAATTTAAAAAAATTGACCAGGGGGACTTGTATGTTTACTTTTTGTATAACCAACAAATTAAATACCTAAAAATTCCAATAGCATAATAAACACATTTAAATTTGTTAAGACACTTTGTCTACACCATTCTCTTAACAAAGCATCTGTCAAAAGTCAAAGGTAGGATGTGGTCACTCTACATTGTCAATCAGTATTTTTATGCAGTCCTACTTCAGTGTTATAGAGCCACTTAAGCAATTTTCTTTCTAAACTCTTTGTACTTTCCTCAATTTTATTTATAACTGAAAGAATTTTCTATTAACTTAACTCAAAACTTCAACTTGAAAAACCTCAGTATTGATGCATGACAAGATCGTCTTTTTAGCAAAACTTATTCACTGACCTTCTCTTTACTTATTACCACAACGACTGTAATAATATTAAAATAGTTAAAAGTATCTGAAAATATCTAATTCAGTATTTAAGCAAAATTTCACTTCAGCACTTCTAATACGTAAATCATACAGTACTTTTGCCTGCACTGTAAAAGTTAGACCACAACAATCCTTTTCAGACATTTATTCAAAGATGAAAATTATTGCTTGTAGATGCTAAATAAAGTCCTTCAATTTTTTTTATCAGACGGATGTAATTAATAGGAAGGGTGTAGGTTTGGAGTTTAAACAGGAGACCGAGATGCCAGACACGGTCGTAGGCCTTTCCAAGGTCAAGGGAGACAAAAATGGCGGAGCGACGGGAGTTAAGCTGGAGGGAGAGGAGATGAGTGAGGTGGAGGAGTTGGTCATCAGCAGAGAAGGAAGGTCGAAAGCCACATTGGGTGGTGGGGAGGAGGTGGTTTTGGCTGAGGTGGTGATGGATGCACCGGGAAGGGATGGATTCCAAGAGCTTGCAGAACACCGATGTGAGACAGATAGGACGATAGGAAGAGGCATCAGATGGAGGCTTGTTGGGTTTGGAGAACATCAGGATATGGGAGGTTTTCCACAGGTCAGGATAGAAGCCAGTGTCAAGGATGACATTGTAGAGGGCGGCAAGGATTGAAAGGAAGGAGGGAGGGCAGTGTTTGAGATGACGGTAGGTAATGCAGTCATGGCCAGGAGCAGTGTTGCGTTTAGTGCAGAGTGTGAGGCCGATGTCCTGTGTAGTGATGGGAGTGTTCAGTTCAGATGGTGGTGTGTGGCCCAAGTACTGGAAGCTAGGAGCAAGGGGAGGAACAGAGGTATCCGTACGATCCATGAAATCAGGGAAGAGGGAATAATCAAAGTGGGGATCATCTGGAATGGAAAAAACATTGGAGAGGTGAGAGGCAGAGTAGTTGGCCTTACTGAGGTTGTCAGGAAAGGGATGGTCATTAAGGAGGAGAGGGTACTGGGGGGCGGGGTGGTTCTCAGTAAGGCAGTGGAGAGCAGACCAATACTTGGAAGAGTTTATGGGGAGCGTGGTGTTGAGTTGGGTACATGTCTGGGGCCAGGCACGGCGTTTCTTCGCTGTAAGCAGGTTGTGGATGTGTTGCTGTAATTGCCGGTGGCGGGTAAGTGTATCCCGGTCACGAGTGCGGAAAAAAGAGCGGCAGAGGCGGCGGGACTCTCGAAGGAGGAGGACGGCCTGTGGAGGCAGGGCGGGGCAGTGAGGCTGGATGGCTTTGGTGGGGATATGGGTGGCGACGGCGTCAGACAAGGTCTGGTGCAGGAAGGCAGCAGTGCGAGAGACGTCATCAGGAGATTGGAGGGTAAGGTCGTGGCCGGCAACCTGGGTGTGAATGGAGTCCCGGTAGGCATCCCAGTTGGCATGGGAGTAATCATGGACAAGTTTAGGAGGGACGTCAGGGCGAGGAGCGTTGCGGGGATGGCGACCATTAGAGATAGTGAGGAGAACAGGAGTATGGTCACTGCCAATAAGGGCGCTGATGACCTCGATGTTGAGCGCCCATAAGCCCCAACACACCACCACTGCCAATAAGGTCAAGGACATCTGCGGTGATGCGCCCAAAAAGGTTGGGAGAGGCAAGGACAACATCGGGAGTGGTGTTGGATTCGGGTTGGGTGTGCTGAGGCAGGGGAACCAGGTCTCCCTGGAGGGTGGTGAGAAACTGATGCCACCGCTGCAGGTCGGCAGGATCACGGCTGTGGATATTGAGGTCGGCAGCAATCACATAGGTGGAAAAGGTGTGGTCAATATGGGCCAGGAAATCGTACGGAATGGGGGTGCGAGACTGGACATAAATGGTGGCACAGGTGATGGTAAGGGTGGGGAAGAAGAGGCTGAGGGTGAGATGCTCGGCAGGATTGTTAAGGAGAGGTTGGGGCCGGACAGGGAGGTGCTTGAGGTGTGGTGGCCTATGGCAACTCCGCCACTCACCAGAGGGTACGTGTTATCAGTGTGATGAAGGGTGTAAGGAGCTGCTTTGGAGATACGGGGTTGAAGGAAGGTTTCATTTAGGACAAAGGCATCCACTCGGTGTTGATGAAGGGTGTGGAGGAAGAGGAGTTTGTGAGTGGGCAGGGAGCGAATGTTGTGGTACAGGATACGGTAGGGTTGTTGTACCATGGGAGAGGAGAGTTAGACGAAGGTGGTGAGAGGGGTGAAGGTGAAGTGGGCCTGGTTGTGGGAGTATGTGGCATAGGTGGTAAGATGGAAGATGGAGTGTGGAGCAAGGGCGATTTGGGAAAGGGTGTGAGAGCGCTGGAAGGGGTGGATGTTTTGGAGCACTATGTTGATGAAACAGATGATGTCTTCTGCAGTAGGTGGAGGGCAGAGCGAGTTGTTGGGGTGGATGGGGTCATCAACAGGATGGAAAGGGACGGTGAGCTCAGGGGTGACTGGAGGAGGTTTCGCTTTACACTTCGAGGAGTAGGCAGGATGTGGTTCATTGCAAGTGTTGCAGGAGGGGGCAGAGGTGAGGTTGGGGCAATTCTTGAGGAAGTGTGAAGCTTTGCAGTGGGGACAAGTATGGGGGTTCTTGCAGGCAGAGGTAACATGGTTGTTGTACGTGAGACAGCGTTGGCAGCAGTAGGATTGGACTGGGGAATGGAAGGGGTCCACCTTATGACAGCGATTGTAGATGAGGACTCCCTCGGTGAGGAGGCGGTCAATGGAGGAGGAGGATTCGGTGAATATCCGCATGAGAAAAGTCGGCTCGGCATCATTGAAGATGCGACGGGCGAGAAGATTTCAATGTCGGGCCGGGAGTTGAGTTCCGCCAACACCTCAGCCTCCGTGATCACGGGGCTAAGCTTCGTGATCACAGCGGTGAAGGTCGGCGGACATCAGGGAGGTTGAGGCTGATGGGGAGAGAACGGAGTGTGGTAGGGGGTGTGGATTGCACGTTGGCCAAATTGGATACGGGGAATGCGGGAGAGGAGATTGGTGTGGAAGGAAGAATTGGGGGATTTAATGAGGACCGAGTCCTTGCGAGGAATCAGAAGGGAGATGGGGGCATTGGGGTAGAATTTCCGGATGGCGAGGGTGAGGCAGCGGGCATCAAGAAATTGAGGGTCAGGATTGCAGAGGACAAAGGTGTGGGTGGTAGGCGTGGCAGGGGCAGGGGTTGCGGTCGCATCCATGGGGGTCGGTGGGTCACGGGGATTGGGTTTTTTTTTTGGAGGAGATTGTGGGGGAAGGATTTACATTCGGGCGCTTTGAAGGTTTCCTGGTCGACTGGGTGGAGAGGGGGCTGGGGGACAGGTTGCAAGGGGAGATGGCGGGGGGCAGGACCACCCTGAGCAGCGGATGACGCAGAGGGAGTGGGCGCGGGTGTCACAGAGACAGTGGAACGTCGAGCCGAAATCCATGCTGGCTTGGAGCCCATCGGAGGCGGTGCAGGGAGTGGCGGAAAGTCAGTAGCTGTTGATGGGGCGACAGTGATAGGGGAGGTGGAGGGGGAGGGGGAGTTGAGAGTGGTTACAGCCGAAAGTGGCCCAGGGGTGGGGTGGACAGGGAGAGAAGGAAGGACGGGAAGGGGGGTGGAGGATGAGCTCCATGTGATTGTGGTTTGAGCAGTGGAGGGAGAGGTGAAAACTATAGTGGTGGTGGGTTGGGACATGGTGGCGGCGCGCGAGAAAGGGTGCAGCGGCGGCGAGCACCAGCAGGCGGCGACAGAGCGGCGGGGCTGTGGCGGGGCGGAAGCAGGCGGTGACGACGACGGCGACAGCAGGCAGCGACCGAACGGCGGCGGCGAGCACCGGCAGGCGGCGACAGAGCGGCGGCGGTGGCGGGGCGGAAGCAGGTGGTGACGACGACGGCGACAGCAGGCAGCGACTAAACGGCGGCGGCGAGCACCGGCAGGCGGCGACAGAGCGGCGGCGGTGGCGGGGCGGAAGCAGGCGGTGACGACGACGGCGACAGCAGGCAGCGACGAACGGCGGCGGCGAGCACCGGCAGGCGGCGACAGAGCGGCGGCGGTGGCGGGGCGGAAGCAGGTGGTGACGACGACGGCGACAGCAGGCAGCGACCGAACGGCGGCGGCGAGCACCGGCAGGCGGCGACAGAGCGGCGGCGGTGGTGGGGCGGAAGCAGGTGGTGACGACGACAGCGACAGCAGGCAGCGATCGAACGGCGGTGGCCAGCACCAGCAGGCGGCGACAGAGCGGCGGTGGTGGTGGGGCGGAGGCAGGCGGTGACGACGACGGCGACAGCAGGCAGCAACCGAACGGCGGCGGCGAGCACCGGCAGGCGGCGACAGAGCGGCGGGGCTGTGGCGGGGCGGAAGCAGGCGGTGACGACGACGGCGACAGCAGGCAGCGACCGAACGGCGGCGGCGAGCACCGGCAGGCGGCGACAGAGCGGCGGCGGTGGTGGGGCGGAAGCAGGTGGTGACGACGACAGCGACAGCAGGCAGCGATCGAACGGCGGTGGCCAGCACCAGCAGGCGGCGACAGAGCGGCGGTGGTGGTGGAGCGGAGGCAGGCGGTGACGACGACGGCGACAGCAGGCAGCAACCGAACGGCGGCGGCGAGCACCGGCAGGCGGCGACAGAGCGGCGGGGCTGTGGCGGGGCGGAAGCAGGCGGTGACGACGACGGCGACAGCAGGCAGCGACCGAACGGCGGCGGCGAGCACCGGCAGGCGGCGACAGAGCGGCGGCGGTGGCGGGGTGGAAGCAGGCGGTGACGACGACGGCGACAGCAGGCAGCGACTGAACGGCGGCGGTGAGCACCGGCAGGCGGCGACAGAGCGGCGGCGGTGGCGGGGAGGAAGCAGGCGGTGACGACGACGGCGACAGCAGGCAGCGACGAACGGCGGCGGCGAGCACCGGCAGGCGGCGACAGAGCGGCGAGGAGGACTGGACGACGAGCAGCGGTAACGGCGAGCAGACGACACGGGAAGGAAATGGTGGGGCTCTTCCACGTCGAAGATGCACCCTGAGAGTAGCTCAGGCTGTGCTAGTCCTCGATACTGAGGTGAGGGAATCCAACCGTCGAATATGGAAATATTACCTTGAATGGAGAACCCCTCAAAGTGGTAGAAAGTTTCACTTATTTAGGGAGTGAAATATCTAGGGATGGAAGAATAACTAACGAAATTAATAGGAGGTTACAGAAGGTCAAATGGATATGAACTGCGTTTTTCTAAATAGGAACCCCCATTTTTATAACATATTCAAGTAGTAAGTAAAGAACTGTGAATATTTTAGTTGGAACACTCTTTTCGCTTTGCGATAGATGGCGCTGTAATAGCCACATACGCATAACTACGTGGTATCACGTAACATTCCGCCAGTGCGGACGGTATTTACTTCGTGATACATTACCCATGTTAAAATGGACCGTTTAAAAATTGCGAAAAAGTTCTATACCGTGTTGATGTATGGCTATTGTGATCAAAATGCCCAACGAGCGTGTGCTATGTATGGTGCTCGGCATCCTGGACGCAAGTGTCCGGACCGTTCGCCGGATAGTTAACGTTATTTAAGGAAACAGGAAGTGTTCAGCCACATGTGAAACGTCAGCCACGACCTGCAACAAATGATGATGCCCAAGTAGGTGTTTTAGATGCTGTCGAGGCTAATCCGTGCATCAGTAGCAGACAAACTGCGCGAGAATCGGGAACCTCAAAAACGTCGGTGCTGAGAATGCTACATCAACATCGACTGCACCCGTACCATATTTCTATGCACCAGGAATTGCATGGCGACGACTCTGAACGTCGTGTACAGTTCTGCCACTGGGCACAAGAGAAGCTATGGGACGATGACAGATTTTTTGCATTTTCTATTTATCGACGAAGCGTCATTCACCAACAGCGGTAACGGAAACCGGCATAATATGCACTATTGGGCAACGGAAAATCCACGATGGCTGCGCCAAGTGGAACATCAGCGACCTTGGTGGGTTAATGTATGGTGCGGCATTATGGGAGGAAGGATAATTGGCCCCCATTTTATCGATGGCAGTCTAAATGGTGCAGTGGATGCTGATCTCCTACGTAATGTTCTACTGATGTTACTACAAGATGTTTCACTGCATGACACAATGGCGATGTACTTCCAACATGATGGATGTCCGGCACATAGCTCGCGTGCGGTTGAAGCGGCATTGAATAGCATATCTCACGACAGGTGGATTAGTCGTCGAAGCACCATACCAAGGCCCACACGTTCACCAGATCCGACGTCCCCGGATTTCTATCTGTGGGGAAAGTTGAAGGATATTTGCTATCGTGATCCACCGACAACGCCTGACAACATGCGTCAGCGCATTGTCAATGCATGTGTCAACATTACGGAAGACGAACTACTCGCTGTTGAGAGCAATGTCGTACACGTATTGCCAAATGCAATGAGGTTGACGGACATCATTTTGAGCATTTATTGCATTAATGTGGTATTTACAGGTAACCACGCTGCAACAGCATGCGTTCTCAGAAATGATAAGTTCACAGAGGTAGATACAGGGTGTTACAAACTTTCAGGAAACATTCCTCACACACAAAGAAAGAAAATATGTTATGTGGACATGTGTCCGGAAACGCTTACTTTCTATGTTAGAGCTAATTTTATTACTTCTCTTCAAATCACATTAACAGTGGTATGGAAACACACAGCAACAGAACGTACCAGCGTGACTTCAAACTCTTTGTTACAGGAAATATTCAAAATGTCCTCTGTTAGCGAGGATACATTTATCGACCCTCCGTCGCATGGAATCCCTGATGTGTCACAGCCGTCCACAATACGAGCACGAAGAGTCTCTACATTTGGTATCGGGGTTGGATAGAGCTTTCAAATGCCTCCATAAATGAAAGTCAAGAGGTCAGGAGAGGGTGGAGGCCATGGAATTGGTCCGCCTGTACCAATCCATAGGTCACCGAATCTGTTGTTGAGAAGCGTACGAACACTTCGACTGAAATGTGCAGGAGTTCCATCGTGCATAAACCACATGTTGTGTCGCACTTGTAAAGGCACATGTTCTAATAGCACAGGTAGAGTATCCCGTATGAAATCATGATAACGTGCTCCATTGAGCAGTACATACTGACGGAACTAAAATGATCTCTAACATGGAAATTAAGCGTTTCCGCACACATGTCCACATAACATCCTTTCTTTCTTTGTGTGTGAGGAATGTTTCCTGAAAGTTTGGCCGTACCTTTTTGTAACACCCTGTATACCACATTGGAACAACCGAAATAAAATGTTCAAACCTACCTACTTTCTGTATTTTAAATTAAAAAATCTACCTGTTACCCACTGTTCGTCTAAAATTGTGAGCCATATGTTTGTGACTATTACAGCGCCATATATCACAAAGCGAAAAATGTGGTCCAACTATAACATTCATATTTCTTTACGTACTACACGAATATGTAATAAAAATGGAGGTCCCTATTTATAAAAAAAAAAAAAAAAACGCAGTTGATATCCCTTTGACCTATAGCAGCGCTATCTAGCGGGCCAACCATAGCGCCATCTGGTTTCCCCCTTCAAGTTGACAAGTTTCGTTCTCTGTAGTTTTTTCGTTTGGTGCTTATTTCGTGAGATATTTGTCACGGTCACGATCAATGGACCACTCTGTATACTCTCCATTGCCAGTGATGTCACCTGACGACTGTGTGCAGTTGTTACACATTCACGTCAAATATCGGTGGGGGTCACATTAATGTGACTGGACCGTGTATTATCACGCGGGAGCCTCGTTGCGCTAGCGCTGACGTCTGGTGCTGATTCCTCGAACTATTGCAACTACCCTCGTGTTATAGGGCCGTAACTTTTTAGTATGTTATTGGAGATATTAGACGCCTCGTATCCGCGACAGGAGCGCCCGTCCCGTTCGCGGATGTGGCCGCGGCGCCTGCGTCGGCGCCGCCTGACGCCACGGTTTACGACGGCGGAAGTGACGCCGGCGGGCGGCGGGTCACGCGAGCGTCGCGTGACGTACGGCGGCGCCCCACGCGGCCCGCCGGGTCGGGGACGGCAGCCCTTTTAATAACAGCGGCCCACTTGCGCCGCCCTTATCGCCGCAACTTCTTTATTGTTTTATTTTCGTTTCGGGCGAGGCCGCCGCCGGCGGTGGCGGAGCAGCTAGCGTGGAAAATCTGCATTCGCCGCCGCCGCCCTCTTTCCTTCCTTCCGGGCCGAGGAGCCGCTCTAAGCCGATATTGCGCATTCATTAGAATGTTTTAAGCCGCGCGCTGCAGGTGCACGCCACTTCTTCCTCCGCCTTTCTCAGCCTCCTCCTCCTCAGAACCGCCCCTCCCTCCCGTCTCGCCCTCCGAGTCTCCGTTGCACATCTGTCGAGTTTTCCCGATTTTCTCGTAGTTTAATTCAGAGAGCGGAGGGGCCTCTCACAGCCACGCGTCACCCTACTCCCACAGCTTACTCACCGAGCAACTCGGAAGTTACTCTGCAAAGAATCTTCCAAAATATCTGTTCTCTATCAAATATTTAAGCTGTGTTAACAGGATATTGAAGACTGACAACAAAAGTGAAGTATGAAAAAAAAAAAAAAGGACCTCACAAATTGTACGACAAAGTCGGCATTCGGGGAGAATCGTTATGTTCTGAAACGTCCCCTTAGAACAATTATACATGACTGTGCTTAAACTGACACAATATTTTTTTAGCGCAACGCAATCTGACTTTCAATAATCCCTACAAAAGAATGGCCCTGACCAGCATTAACCTATACATTTCACAAATCACTTACCTCACAAAAATCTTCGTTACTCAAGCTACTGCAATACAGCGAGCTAAACAAAAGATTCGAATTACGGAAGGCACTAACTACTGATAGTCATAATCAGCAAATGAAAGATTTTAATAGAAAACAAACAATGTATTTACCTTAATAGTCATAATATATATAGCAGTTCATGACATCCATTCTTACAAATGTACTGTTTCTGATGGACACACCTCCAGATTATCCATTCTCAAAAATCCGAGATCTCACTTCCCCACATCCACCACTGCTGGCGGCTCGCCTCCAAGTGCACAACGCTACGCGCTGTTAATATCCAGCTGCCCAACACTACAATGGCGAGTGTTACAACAATGCCAACCAGCCACTGACTGCACACAGCACAGCCAGTGATTTTTCATACAGAGCCCTATGTGGCGTTACCAATAAAAAAAACCTAAACAGCCTACTTACATAGCCCCCATGCTCCCCACAAAAAAAAAATACAAATTGTTTTGGGCAGTGGCCAATACAGATTTGAAATTTTTTTTCATAATTACCATAACAAAGAAATCAAATGCACACACTTATCGATACAATGTTGGTCAAAAGCTAAAATTTTCTCACAGTCCATAAAGACAGTCCTGATCGTTCATCATAGTAAAATAGCAGTGTTTTTGCTTAATGTCTGAGCAGTAAAAGAAAATGCACACGGAAGTAGTGGATTTCCATGCAGTCTTGAAGTAGTGTTGTCCTTCCAACGGAAAGACAGTGCTGACTCTTGATATGCAGACAGGTAATGGGCCACAACAGAGCCAATCCACAGCAGAGTGTGTCGAAGTTTTGAAAAATATTGGTAGGTTGATCATCACAGAGCAGACCCACTGCATGTTATTGGTGGGCCACCAGAAGTGTAGACAAACTGCAGTCCTTGTAGAAATAATGGTATTGGTGGGTCATCAAAGGTGCTGACCCACTGCAGTCCTTGTAGAAATAATGGTATTGGTAGGTCATCAAAGGTGCAGACCGACTGTAGTCTTTGTAGAGACGGCTAGCAGCCATGTGTTGCGACTGTGCAGGTGCACAATCACCATCGAAGAGTCTTGTGGACAATATAGCAAGTCCATAAACCACCACTTGTGCACTCACAAAAATTTTTTTTCAAATGTCCTTAGAACTAGCAATGCTGTTATCCAGTCCCTTGCTGAATTATTAGCACGTGTGCAAATAATAACAGTCCCAACTTCTCACATAATGTGCATTACTATGACCAACAGAAACGTGTGCAGTAAAATGTAACTTAATTTGAAGAACTGGTGTCTGTACAATTATAAATGTACAACATAAGAATACAATTACAAAGGTACAAAATACATCATTAAAGAACAAGAGTACAGATAACATTTGTAGTAATACAGGCTTTACAGAAGAATCGAAATAACATACACATCAGTGTTACAGGAATTATGACATAAGTACATACATAAAAGATCAGAATAACTTTTGAAACATCAACTTCACACATGAGCATTAGAACAAAACAGAATAAATAATGTGTAAACATCTTTACAAAGTAAATAACATGTTATTAATGCAAATTATATTTGAGGATAGCAGTATTCCTCATCATAGTGAATGTAGCTTAGTATTAGAAGAGAAAAAATTCTATGAAACAGTACACAGAGACAGGAAGAAAATAAATACACAAGAGTACACAAACACATAGTGGGATAACACAAAAGGAAAGGACAGGGTTTGTTTTCAGCGTAACATTTGGTACTGCAGTCCAACCCAAAACTTCATTCCATAGATCGTACCTCTTATTTCAACATTTGCTCCAGCCAAAAAAAAAAAAAAAAAAAAAATCCTATCCAAGCATGCTTTCTGTATTCTGTTCATATCCTCTTTCAAAAATAGTTTTTCTCCACAGTACACTACTTTTTTGGCCAAACCATTTTCTTATTGCTTCTCAATGCTTTTCTTCCAATTCATCATAGTTAGTTTCTTATATAGTCTACCCCCTCTTAAGCTAACTTAAACTTACTGAGCTCAGACACTAAACTAAGGGACGAAGCAATGCAGCAGCACAAAACAATTAACACAAACAGCAATGACAAAAAAATGCAAATTGGCAAAAAAAAGACAGCAATATAGGACTTAGCAAAGCAAATGCAACATTACAACTAATATGATGCAATGAACAGCAACAAGAAAAATTAATCAGCAGTAAAACTGGCTTAACAGAGTAATACAAAGTGAAATTCAGTAACACAATGCCTGGCAAACAGCAGCAGCAAATGCAATAACTTATATCTAAACATGACAAAGCTCAAGCAGAAAAAATATTACAGTAAAGAGAACAATGCAGAAAAGGGAAATGTCTATTCACATATTAATATCTATGTCATTAAAGTGCTGCACCACAAAACTAATTCTACAAAAGATATTACCAAGTAGTTGAAAAGAAAATTAAGTATGCAGTAACTGTTATTAATCCCTTCTTATTCTTCTTTCCTTTCCAAGTGCTCCTTTTTCGAAGAATGTGGATCATAAAATGATTATTTAATAGATCTGTTGACAGAAAGTGTTCACATTATCAAATGAATTTAATTTTATTTTATAAAACCAATGCTGCAACACAGCTGGAAACCAGATATCAAATGAAATAAGCACCTATGAAAGGCAAAGCATAAAAATATCATTCAATAGTCATGTGACATTTCATAAGTTAGTACAAATTCTCTCAACTCTCGTAGAAAGATTCTTGTCGTTATCAGGTGTGCAGATGTAAGAAAGTATATTTCCAAGTAATGAGCGTGTCGTTTTTGCGATGCTTTCTACAAAGGAATGTCAATAGCGAGGATAATGGACTCATTTTTTTCACCTAATGGCTTTCTTTTGTCAGGTGGCTGTCGCGCAGCTGGGTGCCCACAACGCATTACGTGCAGGTGGTCACTTAACTGTCTTACCGAAATATTTACGACACCAGTTTACGCTACAGTGGCAGTCTCATATTAAAAATTTCACAGGTCAAGAATTTGCGTTACATCTACATCTACATGACTACTCTGCAATTCACATTTAAGTGCTTGGCAGAGGGTTCATCAAACCATAATCACACTATCTCTCTACTATTCCACTCCCGAACAGCGAGCGGGAAAAACGAACACCTAAACCTTTCTCTTCGAGCTCTGATTTCTCTTATTTTATTTTGATGATCATTCCTACCTATGTAGGTTGGGCTCAACAAAATATTTTCGCATTCGGAAGAGAAAGTTGGTGACTGAAATTTCGTAAAAAGGTCTCGCCGCGACGAAAAACGTCTATGCTGTAATGACTTCCATCCCAACTCGTGTATTATATCTGCCACACTCTCTCCCCTATAACGCGATAATACAAAACGAGCTGCCCTTCTTTGCACCCTCTCGATGTCCTCCGTCAATCCCACCTGGTAAGGATCCCACACCGCGCAGCAATATTCTAACAGAGGACGAACGAGTGTAGTGTAAGCTGTCTCTTTAGTGGACTTGTTGCATCTTCTAAGTGTCCTGCCAATGAAACGCAACCTTTGGCTCGCCTTCCCGACAATATTATCTATGTGGTCCTTCCAACTGAAGTTGTTTGTAATTTTAACACCCAGGTACTTAGTTGAATTGACAGCCTTGAGAATTGTACTATTTATCGAGTAATCGAATTCCAACTTATTTCTTTTGGAACTCATGTGGATCATCTCACACTTTTCGTTATTTAGCGTCAACTGCCACCTGACACACCATACAGCAATCTTTTCTAAATCGCTTTGCAGCTGATACTGGTCTTCGGATGACCTTACTAGACGGTAAATTACAGCATCATCTGCGAACAATCTAAGAGAACTGCTCAGATTGTCACCCAGGTCATTTATATAGATCAGGAACAGTAGAGGTCCCAGGACGCTTCCCTGGGGAACACCTGATATCACTTCAGTTTTACTCGATGATTTGCCGTCTATTACTACGAACTGCGACCTTCCTGACAGGAAATCACGAATCCAGTCGCACAACTGAGACGATACCCCATAGCTCCGCAGCTTGATTAGAAGTCGCTTGTGAGGAACGGTGTCAAAAGCTTTCCGGAAATCTAGAAATACGGAATCAACTTGAGATCCCCTGTCGATAGCGGCCATTACTTCGTGCGAATAAAGAGCTAGCTGCGTTGCACAAGAGCGATGTTTTCTGAAGCCTTGCTGATTACGTGTCAATAGATCGTTCCCTTCGAGGTGATTCATAATGTTTGAATACAGTATATGCTCCAAAACCCTACTGCAAACCGACGTCAATGATATGGGTCTGTAGTTAAATGGATTACTCCTACTACCCTTCTTGAACACTGGTGCGACCTGCGCAATTTTCCAATCTGTAGGTACAGATCTATCGGTGAGCGAGCGGTTGTATATGAGTGCTAAGTAGGGAGCTATAGTATCAGCATAATCTGAAAGGAACCTAATCGGTATACAATCTGGACCTGAAGACTTGCCCGTATCAAGCGATTTGAGTTGCTTCGCAACCCCTAAGGTATCTACTTCTAAGAAACTCATGCTAGCAGATGTTCGTGTTTCAAATTCTGGAATATTCCATTCGTCTTCCCTGGTGAAGGAATGTGTAGAAACAAAATCCTATTGATATAACAGTGTCCAAAAAATTTTCGTCGGCATTGTAATACATTCACGCATTTACATACATTTCATAACTCTTAAAGTACGATTCTTGGTTGCCAACCTTTTTCACAAACCAGAGTCCCTAACCACTACTCATTATTCCTTACCTTATTCGTCGACACTTCTTCAATATTTCATCAAAACAGATACTTAGCATAATCAAGTAACTCATATAGCATCAGCTTATTGATCATAAACATACCGCAACAGCATAATACACATAGTCATCGTAATAATAACATCATAACACCTCAGTCAACTCTCAAAATCGTCGTAGCTTCCTCCAATAATTTCAAAAACCTAAAAAAAATTCTCTGCTCATGTCAAAAGTGTCATCTGCCTCAAACGTACATAAAAATCATGATCCCATACCAAATACATCATTCAAAGCTCTCATAGTATCACAATGGTTCCGAAAAAATATGAACATTTCACAAAGTACAGACAAAATACAATTACATAAGTGTGAAGTTGTCCAACGGTGTAGTTACATAAAAATCTCTCACTGATGTAGTAAAATAAATATTTGTCTCTCTCAGTTAAATAATCAGATAGCTGTGTAATTCTGTGTTAGAGAAATATGGTACCGATATGTAAAGTTGTATAAGCAAATAGGATATTAGCTAGGGATCCTTGTGCTTGCCATACACATGGTACACAAAGTAAGCGTGTACCCCCCTGAGGATTAATGTAATTATACCCTCAGGTGTTACAGATTACAGCAATGGAATGAAATGTGTTACGGAAAACCTTTGTATCATTGTACTTCAAATATCTTTAAAAATAAATGTTTTAAGTACAAAATTAGTCACTCAAATACGTGTACTGTAGCGCTAAACTGTGCGTCGCGTTGTAAGATAATCTCTGTGGAAGTGTCGTAGCTATCGTCCTCCGAAAGCTAAGTTCTGCAGAAGTCAATGTACTTACCTCATGATAAACAAAAGTGAAATGCTATGCGTATAGATATCGTAGTTATTACGTACCTTATCGTGATCAAGAAAGTACTATAATATAACGTATTGTTGTGCTACGGAAAAGGCTGTCTCATTGTAGCTATACCACAAAAGTTACTAGTGAAACATGTTTTACTTTCCAGAATAATTCAGAAAGACTGTACGGATATAAAACAGATACACCGCAAAAGCAACATTGTAAATTGTCACTCATTAGTAGCGTCGTGATATAATCGTGTATTTGTCTCTCTCAGTTAAATAATCAGATAGCTGTGTAATTCTGTGTTAGAGAAATATGGTACCGATATGTAAAGTTGTATAAGCAAATAGGATATTAGCTAGGGATCCTTGTGCTTGCCATACACATGGTACACAAAGTAAGCGTGTACCCCCCTGAGGATTAATGTAATTATACCCTCAGGTGTTACAGATTACAGCAATGGAATGAAATGTGTTACGGAAAACCTTTGTATCATTGTACTTCAAATATCTTTAAAAATAAATGTTTTAAGTACAAAATTATGAACATATGAGACAAATAAGTACAAAAATACTAACCACTGTGTCATCTGGTATCTCACAGAAAGTACTTTAAATCCAGAATGTATTTTCAAGTAAACCAAAATGTTTCATTAAAATCTCATTAACAGTATATGTTCTAAGTATGCAAGCCTTATAGTCGTTACGTAATCGTGCAACTAACAAGCAAGGATGTACAAATTACAACACTGTGTCGTCTGTTCACTATAGCAATGCATTCGTAATTTCTGTTCAAACATGTTCCCTAGGTTCTCGACTGGATAGTTAACTTCAAAACATTGTTGCATGTCAACAGTTTCTCAGTGTGACAAATTGTACTACTAGCGTGAAGTGAAAAGTTTTATAGCAAAGACTAAGTTAAAAAACAGGTTATCTTTCAATAAACGGTTTTACATGTGAAATGTGGTGCAATCCTTTACTCTTTCTAGTGCGCAGAGTTTCAACTTTGAAGTAATTATCATGTTGTATACGTCGGTAAGGAAAGCTAAAATCTTCTCAAGGTTAGCGTCTATGTTATTTTTCGCTAAGCCAGCCGGCGCACGTGGCTGCCTGCGGTGCGAGTCATTGTCTGTCTCTTTGTTGGCGCGCGTCGTTATTGGGATTAGGAGGCCTAACTTCTACAAATTCACCTTGCCGAGAGGGCCCAGCTTTGTTTGAATCCCGCCATTTCTGATGAAATTCCGGTTTGTCGTTATGAAATAACGTCTGTCGTCATGTCGGTAGTTCCTGTAGTTTCTTTCTTGTCGGTTAAGTGGTGGAGAATTTCTCCCTCAATCATCACTGCGTGGTGGACCCTTGCGTCTGAAATTATTCTGTCTCCCGTGATAATAATAGTTCTGGTTGCCATATTGTCTGTGTAATATTCATTACTACGGAAATGCGATCTTTCTCTGTAACTTCACTCCTGGAAATGGAAAAAAGAACACATTGACACCGGTGTGTCAGACCCACCATACTTGCTCCGGACACTGCGAGAGGGCTGTACAAGCAATGATCACACGCACGGCACAGCGGACACACCAGAAACGGCGGTGTTGGCCGTCGAATGGCGCTAGCTGCGCAGCATTTGTGCACCGCCGCCGTCAGTGTCAGCCAGTTTGCCGTGGCATACAGAGCTCCATCGCAGTCTTTAACACTGGTAGTATGCCGCGACAGCGTGGACGTGAACCGTATGTGCAGTTGACGGACTTTGAGTGAGGGCGTATAGTGGGCATGCGGGAGGCCGGGTGGACGTACCGCCGAATTGCTCAACACGTGAGGCGTGAGGTCTCCACAGTACATCGATGTTGTCGCCAGTGGTCGGCGGAAGGTGCACGTGCCCGTCGACCTGGGACCGGACCGCAGCGACGCACAGATGCACGCCAACACCGTAGGATCCTACGCAGTGCCGTAGGGGACCGCACAGCCACTTCCCAGCAAATTAGGGACACTGTTGCTCCTGGGGTATCGGCGAGGACCATTCGCAATCGTCTCCATGAAGCTGGGCTACGGTCCCGCACACCGTTAGGCCGTCTTCCGCTCATGCCCCAATATCGTGCAGCCCGCCTCCAGTGGTGTCGCGACAGGCGTGAAAGGAGGGACGAATGGAGACGTGTCGTCTTCAGCGATGAGAGTCGCTTCTGCGTTGGTGCCAGTGATGGTCGTATGCGTGTTTGGCGCCGTGCAGGTGAGCGCCACAATCAGGACTGCATACGACCGAGGCACACAGGGCCAACATCCGGCATCATGGTGTGGGGAGCGATCTCCTACACTGGCCGTACACCTCTGGTGATCGTCGAGGGGACACTGAATAGTGCACGGTACATCCAAACCGTCATCGAACCCATCGTTCTACCATTCCTAGACCGGCAAAGGAACTTGCTGTTCCAACAGGACAATGCACGTCCGCATGTATCCCGTGCCACCCAACGTGCTCTAGAAGGTGTAAGTCAACTACCCTGGCCAGCAAGATCTCCGGATCTGTCCCCCATTGAGCATGTTTGGGACTGGATGTAGCGTCGTCTCACGTGGTCTGCACGTCCAGCACGAACGTTGGTCCAACTGAGGCGCCAGGTGGAAATGGCATGGCAAGCCGTTCCACAGGACTACATCCAGCATCTCTACGATCGTCTCCATGGGAGAGTAGCAGCCTGCATTGCTGCGAAAGGTGGATATACACTGTACTAGTGCCGACATAGTGCATGCTCTGTTGCCTGTGTCTATGTGCCTGTGGTTCTGTCAGTGTGATCATGTGATGTATCTGACCCCAGGAATGTGTCAATAAAGTTTCCCCTTCCAGGGACAATGAATTCACGGTGTTCTTATTTCAATTTCCAGGAGTGTATTACTCTGCCAGTGGTTGTCATATGGGTGTTGTCTGTTTTGGTCACGATTTGTGTTGTGAGAATAGCCTTGTCGTGTCCAGTTATTGTTTTTTTCATCGCGGAATTGCTACAGATGTGACCTGTAGCGATTGATTTCCTGCTTTAGCATCCCGCGACTGTCTGTGTCAATTTCTAATTCTTGTAAGAGTCCCTGAAAAGCTTCAATGTCGTCTTTGAAACGCCCTGCCAAAATGATTTGTGGTAAATGTTCAGGTAATTTGTATAAGCAAATGCGGATGAGTTCTGAGGGGCTGTATGGGTTTGACAGGTACTGATTCTTGTGCAACATGTCTTCAAAATATTTCACAAGACTGGAAAATTCAGATTGTTCGAAACGTTTCATCATTATGATGCTATGTTTTACTCGGTCTTGTGTAGCTTGAGACCAATACGCTGAGAGGAAGGCAGGATAAAATTCTCCTTCACTGTGATAATCGTGAATGACCGATCGCTTTCTTACAGCTGGTTCATTCTACAAATAGCCACACATAAATTCTAACCTGTACTCCAATGACCAGTTGGGAGGAAAACAATGAGAGAATTGATGAAGCCATGCTTGTGGATGAATGTCGTTGTCAGAATACTTAAATGTTTTGAATTTACGTGTAGTAATGAACAGCTTATAGTCAAAATCATCGCGTCGGCGAGTCGCATATCGGTCATAGTTACGTCGTGTCGGCGGTTCCATCTCAAAATTCGGCGCACCTTGCCAATTTCTTTCATAATTTCCGAAATGCCTTGTGTTATTATTTTGTGGCTTTTCCGTATTTCTAAGTCCCTCTTCCAGTGTTGAAGCTCGAGTGTCCTCTGAAATATGTAATTTTTGTATTACCTGCATCAATCGATCTTGTACTTCCCGGATTTCTCTTTTGTACTGTGTATTGATTTGATTTTGATTTTGTTTGAATTTTCTAATTTGTTCATATTCTTCTGTGTCAGTGAAGGCTATGGGTCTTCTGTCATTCAGATCATCATCTACCTTTGTAGGTAAGTTAGTGAACTGATCCGAAAGTTCGGCTACTTTCTCTGATAGTGAACACATTTCCTCAGTGTGTTTTTCTGAACCAAGTTTCAGCGTGTCCATTTGTGTTGAAATCGAGTCTACTGTGTCCTTTAAGTGTTCCTGAATTCTTGCAAGTTGCGTAACCGAATCAGTGGATGCAACTGAGTCCATTTTAGCTTGTAAGGTGTTGTGATTTGCAGTTTTTTATGACTGGTTCGTGATTCTGTAATGCATTTTCATGCCGCGAAAAAATAGGTTAAAAATGCTCACAAATTTGTGTTTTTACGTCATTACAGATCTTTTGACATTTCGATTCAATGTTATGTAACTCAGTAGTTAAATATTCACGTGTTTGTTCAAGTGTGGTGTCTAACTTCCGAAGATTTTGTTCCATTGTGTCTAACTGTTGCTGTGTTTGTCTCTGGTGTTGTTGCATTGTGTCTAACTTTTGAAGATTTTGTTCCATTCTGTCTAACTTTTAAAGATTTTGTTCCATTGTGTCTAACTGTTGCTGTGTTTGTCTCTGATTTTGTCTCATTTGTTGCATTAATTGCAATAATAATATATTAGTGTCTGGAATCTGTTCCTCTATGCTTTTCGGCAGTGCATTTGCACCGGCAAAATTCACATTTTGACAAGCAGAAAATGTGTCTTGACTTATTTGAGAAAACGGTGAGGACGCAAAACCTGAATGTACAGTATTTGCAAGATTGTGTCCTGTCATTTCGGATTCCTGACGCGAGCTATTGCCGACCGATCGATCGATAATGCTTCCCTGTTCACTAATTGTATCACTGCCTACACAATTGTTTGCAGCCCGCTCCATTTCCCTACTCACAATTACTTTGAACATTAGTTGATTCATTACATGGTGGCGCTAACACACTGCTTTCGTCTTCACTGTCATTTCTCAGTTTACCTTGGAGCCTAGTATTACGTTTTTCACACGCCATTATTGTCACAATATTTCACACGACAACACAGAAAAACTCAATTTGAAGAGCAAAAATAAGAGAACACATTAACATACACTGAAAATAATATCTAGTTAATTGCAAACGGAGCTGCGAAATACTTGGTGCAAATTTACATGCGTGCCCCACCTGTTTTACTGTACAACAATGAAAGACTACAACTACAAAGGAGATTCTCTCTACAATTACGCGCTAGCAATAAACAAAATCTACACTAATGACACAAACTACAAGTAAAAATCAGAAGACTCCAGTGAGGTATCCTCGGCTATGGGTCGACATATGAAACGTCCCCTTAGAACAATTATACATGACTGTGCTCAAACTGACACAATATTTTTTTAGCGCAATGCAATCTTTTAATAATCCCTACAAAAGAATGGCCCTGACTAACATTAACCTATACCTTTCACAAATCACTTACCTCACAAAAATCTTCGTTACTCAAGCTACTGCAATACAGCGAGCGCCACTACTGCCAGCTAAATAAAAGATTCATATTACGGAAGGCACTAACTACTAATAGGCATAATTAGCAAATGAAATATTTTAATAGAGAACAAACAATGTATTTACCTTAATAGTCATTTTATATATAGCAGTTCATGACATCCATTCTTACAAATGTACTGTTTCTGATGGACACACCTCCAGATTATCCATTCTCAAAAATCCGAGATCTCACTTCCCCACATCCACCACTGCTGGCGGCTCGCCTCCAAGTGCGCAACGCTACGCGCTGTTAACATCCAGCTGCCCAACACTACAATGGCGAGTGTTACAACAATGCCAACAAGCCACTGACTGCACACAGCACAGCCAGTGATTTTTCATACAGAGCGCTATGTGGCTTTACCAATAAAAAAAACCTAAACAGCCTACTTACAATGTTTAAAACAAGCTTTCGATAGAGCTCTTACCAGCCATTCTCAAGTTATGAATGAGTGTCGAGTTTGTAATCCCCCCAGTTATTTGTTATGATTATGTTAATCATTCCGTCGCAGCGTCTCCTTATCGATACATATTATAAATTAAAGTCATTTGCCGCGTTTTTCTGTATCTACGAGAAGGCTCGACAGCAAGGATTTTGACATGATTTTCACTAATTGATACACTGACTCATGAGGGACGTATGTGTACATAATTTATAATTATAGTAATGATAAGCCTACAGTGTAAAGAATCTTAACTAATATGTGGTCTGACAAATGGCTAGAGGACTTACAAAAAGAAACAAAGTATTTTTGTACTTTCAGCAGTGCAGGACAGTCAGCAATCGTGATAATCTAATATATAAGAAACTATCAGCCTCGATTGCGGTAATGAAACCAACCTTTACCTAGGTTTCAGCCCAGATAATTGAGCCTTCTCCAGATGATATACCTGACTCTATAAATTGTCTAAGTGGGCATGGTCTAGAAATAAAACTAAAACAGCCTGAAAAGGTGTAGTCATATTTTAAAAATGCGGTACATATGTACCGCATCCTTGAAATGTGACTACGCCTATTCAAGCTGTATTAGTTTTATTTCGAGACCATGCCCCTTAGACAAATTACAGATGCAGGTATATCTTCTGAAGAAGGCTCAATTATTTGGGCTGAAACCTAGGTAAAGGTTGGTTTCATTACCTCACTCGAGGCTGATAGTTTCTTATATATTAGAAAAAAAGTAGTTCATATTTACATACGGTGGATTTTCTTTATTTTCTTCGTTACAGACACATATTTTGTTTGTACATGTTTGCTTCGTTTCTTTCTTATTCTTTTCATATTTCCACCTCGGTTCTAGAGTTACTTTTTCCTTTCAAATAATGTTTTCTGAACGCTAAATGAACTACTCTAAATGTCTACAATTAGCTCTAACACAAACATCTTAAAGCTGCATCAAGGATTGTCTCACTTGCTCTTACATTCCAGGTGTTTGCAGTATCCGCTGAAATCCCTCTCGAGCACGCTGGCGAAGAACATCAACATTCGCAATAAGTCTTAAATACACTATGCCCTTTATATGGCCCAAAAAATAACAATGCAATGAATCAGTCTCCTGATCTCAACCTACTTGGACTTTTATTCTTGGGGCATTTAAGGGACACAGAGTAGGCCCTATTCAGGACCCCTTGCGAATGATGAATTTTCCTCATACGTATTCAACAAGGATTTCAGGAGAAGTAGCAAACACTTCGAATACGGGATTGAGTAAGACAATCCTTTATGAGACATTTAGACGCTTATGTTACAGCTAACGGTAGACATTTTGAGCTTTTCGTTTAGGCATCAGAAGACAACGTCATCACCATCATCATATTCACCGCACGCATTACACCTTTATTGTTTTGCCAGTTACGGTACCAATCGTTTTGTCGGTCTTCCTTGACTTCTTGTCGCAATTGGCTTAAATCTTGTTATCTGGAGACGTAATCTTTCTCCACTCATTCTTTCGAAATGTTCATTCCAAATTCTCCTATTTTCTTGTATTTCTTTGAAGATGTTAAACATATTCAGTTCGTCTATTATTTCCAAATTTTGAAATCTGTCGGCTCTTCTGCATCCCTTTACTGTTCCTATAAACCTCACTTCCATAAACGAGCGTTGGAACTGCCATTGTCCCATAAAACTGCAATCTCGTTTTATTTTTTAGACATCTGCTTATAATTCCAGAACACATCTGAAAAGAAAAAAACTACCTGCAGAATCAAACTGCAAATTTGAAAACAAAAAGAACGAAACAAAGCAAGGATGTAACAACAAAACAGAGTCTGTAACTAAGAAAAATGACTTTCCGACGATTGTTGCAGAGTGTTTGCTAACGTTTCACACCGTACACACACACACACACACACACACACACACACACACATATATATATATATATATATATATATATATATATATATATATATATATATATATATATATATATAATCTGTTCCTCATTTAATTGGCCGTTTGGAGTGACGCCTCTTGGCAATGATGGGAGCTACGAGCTGATCACGTGCAGGGGAGGAGGCATCTGGTAGTAAAAGCACTCAACGGACTCCGCAAATACATACTGCAGCGAACCTCGTCTGAACAGTCCTTAAAGGCCGAACGGTAGCGAGCGACCGCCGTGCCATCCTCAGCACATCCTCAGGCATTACTGGATGTGGATATGGATGACCATATGGCCAGCAAACCGGACTCACGGCCGTTGTCAGCTTTGGTGATCGTAGCCGCTATTTTGCAATAAAGTAGCTCCTCAATTAGCCTCAAAAGGGCTGAGTGCCGCGTGCTTACCAACAACGTTCCAGAGACCTGGACGATCACCCACGCAAGTGCTATATAAGTCTGTGAACGCTTAACTCCGTTGACCTGACGTGGACCGGAGTGACCACTGTGGCAAGCTCGTTGGCATACAGTAACCAAGCTAGACTTGAACCTTTCCTTGTCTATAAAATGTAAGGCCTGTGGTGTAAGATGGTGAACGGCTATGGGTCTGACAGCAGGTGGAGCGCCTCCTTTGCACCCGCTGTGGCACTGTGCGGGGGTGGGGTGGCGGTTTCCTCGTACCGGCCGCCTTTTGCTACCAGGAAAGAGTTTAACAGAGGGCCGAGTGGACCATGGACAGCCCGGGAGGGTCTGAAACAAGGAGAAACCCCTGCCCTTGCCTGATACTGAACACAGAATCTCCAGGGCCACGCCGAGTTTAACTTTCTCAATGATTAATCAAACTATTCGATATTGCGGTCAAGGATACTGCAAGGATCACCTCAGGATGCTTGAAGCCAATACCAGTGCAGAAATTGTGTCCGATTGTTGGGATAGCCCCACCCAACATTCGGATGGCCACTGCTGCAGACAATGAGAGAACAAAGCAGGAGAACGACCGCCGACATCCTCTGTATGGTCATCAGGCAGCAAGATCCCGCCTTAAATCCCGCAAGAGTTTCCTTGCTACGACTGCGCCACTGGAGGGAGCAGCAGAGGCAATTCGTCTTGCAACATGGAAGAGCTCACTGCCCATTGACGTCTCACCAAAAGAAGAATTAGCTCCTGGCGCAAACCTGTAGTACCCTGTATGGAGGTCCCCCAACCGCCTGAGAGTAGGCATCCCCCGATGCAAGACCAACCTGAAGAAATGGGGAATCCTTCCTGAGAGCGCAGACACCTCTTGCGCCTGCGGGACTTAAGAAGATCCAAGCCACATACTTGTATGCCCCTTCCTGGACAACCCGTGCACAATGGAATATGATTGTGAAGGAAATGACAGAGCTATCGCAGCAGCTATTTTTTAGAAATGCTGAGCGGACACGGAAATGAATGACTGATCAAACCTATTACCAATCGGTGTATCCTTTGTCTTAATCACAGAAAAAAGTATTCGTTCCTCCTTGATACCGATAAGTACACGAATATTTTATTTCGAGCTGATTACGGTGAATGAAGTAAGACTTCGTTGTATTTTGTGTCTCTTACTGTAAAGTCTCCGATCCAAAAACTTTTCAACACACTCACGGGGAATATCAGTTTTAGTCCTGATGAAACTGAAGTATTTGTGCAGGTCTTTATGTAATTTCGTATGATCGCCCAACTGTGATTCTTTCGTTTATACAAGAGTACCGACAGTGAATAATCATTTTCGTTTTACATTTGTCCTCGACGAATATATTGAAACGTCCCCTTACAAAAATTATACACGACTGTGCTTAAACTGACTCACAATATTTTTTAGCACAACGCAATCTGACTTTCAATACTCCCTACAAGAGAATGGCCCTGACTAACATTAACCTATATGTTTCACAAATCACTTACCTCACAAAAATCTTCGTTACTCAAACTACTGCAATACAGCGAGCGCCACTAATGCCAGCTAACTAAAAGATTCAAACTACGGAAGTCACTAACTACTGATAGGCACAGTTAGCTAATGAAAGATTTTAATAGAGAACAAACAATGTATTTACCTTTATAGTCATAATATATATATATATATCAGTTCATGACACCAATTCTTAGAAATTTCAAAACTCCGCCATCTCTCTCCCCACATCCACCACTGCTGGCGGCTCACCTCCAACTGCGCAACGCTACGCGATGTTGACATCCAGCTGCCCAACACTACAATGGCGAGTATTACAACAATGCCAACCAGCCACAGACTGCACACAGCACAGCCAGTGATTTTCATACAGAGCGCTATGTGGCGTTACCAATAAGAAAACCTAAACAGCCTACTTACAATATGTGTAAAGAACAGTAACCTTGAAGTAACACTGCAGTAAAGATTAACGACCAACATCACTCTCCCTCATAACCGAAGCCTTTGACGAATCTGACTTCAGCTACTCCGATTCGAAAGTCTAAACTGATGCAACATGCATCTGTCAGCAACAGTGGCGCAAATTAAATTGGTATCCGATGCACGATAAAAGATTCTCTGTAAAAATCTAGAGCGGAGTATTTTAATGGCCTCCTACTTTTTTCTGGCATTTCATCGATGGTTAAATGTCGTTTCAAGAGAGCCGCAAAAAAAATTGTAGAACACGAAGTAGTCAGTTGGCATTGTAATGTTGTTTCTTCAATTTCCCGAAGATAGCAAAGTACTCTTCGGAGTTGATCGTTGCACCGTGAGGGAGCACATCATACAGAATAACCCCTTCAGAGTTCCATAAGACCGTCGCTATGACTTTACCGACTGAGTGTGCGGCATTTAACTTTGTCTTCTGAGGGGATGTGGTGTGGCGCCAGGACATTAATGCCATTTTGTTTCCGGTTAGATGTGATGAACCCATTTTTATCGTCTGTGAGGATGTTCGACAAAAAGTTGTCACCATCAGCCTCGTAATGGGCAAGCAACTTCTGACAGATGCTCTTTATGGTCTTCTGATAGGCGACTAGTGGACGAGTGTGTCAGCACTACCAACAGAGCCGTCCAGTGGTGTAGCGAGGTGTTTGATTGTGATCCGCTGATCAACTCGAGTGAGAGTGTCCGCACGTTCCAATACTTCAGGAGTCACAGACGTGTGCGGCCGACCGGCACGTGGAAGACCCGACACGTTTGCGCGACCCTGTAGCAATGATGACAGACCCCTCGCCCAACGACCCACCATACTGTTGTTCAGTGCCAAGTCTCCGTACACATTCTGCAAGAGCTTATGAATATCTGCTTTCCGCCGAAAGAACTCAGTGCCAACCCACAATCTGGAGCGAACTTCCGTTACAGGTGCCATTTTTAAGACTACTTATAGCGCTGCCAGCCATCGGAAGTTTATGAAACTATAGGGGCTGAAACGGGATTTTTCACAATGACCCGTAACAAATTCCTCATTTTTTGAATCGAAATCGGCCGAGGAAAAGAAATGTTGCATTACTTACTGAACGTCCCTCGTACAAGGACTAACCTTCCTCATAAACGAGTTTATTTAGTAATGAAAACGGTATTAAAATGTATGAAGATAGTAACTGTTCTCGAAAGAACAAATACGGCTGATTGCAGCTTCTCTAGAATGAATGACAATTAATTGAAACCCTCAGCTGCCCACAGGTGTTGTTGATATACCTCGATGGGGACAGCTGAAAATGTGTGCCCCTACTGGGACTCGCACCCGGGATCTCTTGCTTACATAGCACACGCTCTAGCCATCCGAGCCACCGAGGACACAGATGAATAGCGCGACTACAGGGAATTATCCCTTGCACGTTTCCCGTGAGACCCACATTCCCAACTGTCCACAATCTACATACGTAATGTTAACATAGTTAAATGGCTTCCTGACCATAGACCTTCGTCTGTGCGAATTCGCACAGGTTGCCCGAACTCTTACGGGAATCGTCACCTTAGTGTACGCGAGCAATGAGTGGATGGGCAAATATCTACTTAGAACATTACGTACGTAGATTGTGGACAGCTGGGAATGTGAGTTTCATGGGAGGCGTGCAAGGGATAAGTTCCTGCAGTCGCGCTGTTCATGTGAGTCTTCGCTGGCTCAGATGGATAGAGCCCGCATCTCGTGGTCGTGCGGTAGCGTTCTCGCTTCCCACGCCCGGGTTCCCGGGTTCGATTCCCGGCGGGGTCAGGGATTTTCTCTGCCTCGTTATGGCTGGGTGTTGTGTGATGTCCTTAGGTTAGTTAGGTTTAAGTAGTTCTAAGCTCTAGGGGACTGATGACCATAGATGTTAAGTCCCATAGTGCTTAGAGCCATTTGAGGGTAGATGGATAGAGCGTCTATCATGTAAGCAGGAGACCCCGGGTTCGAAGCCCGGTCGGGGCATACATTTTCAGATGTCCCCATCGAGGTATATCAACAACACCTGTCGGCAGCTGAGGGTTTCAATTAATTTTCAGATATTAAAATTCCAGCAGCAGTACCTGAGATTAGCCTTCATATATAGAAAGAAAAATGCTGCGAGGGACTTTAATTTAGCAATATGCACAGACAACGCGCCCGAACTGGCTTAAATTGTGCACTGAATGTGTCGCTTGCACTATTGCATTGCCTTTTTAGCAGTCGCTTAAACCTTTTAACTTCACGTTCCGCTCAGTGCTCCAGCGAGCAGCAGGCTTCCATTACTCTATATTGAGGTAATCCTGATATTCTCTCTTTTCGCTGCAGATGCATTACCTCTAACTTCTCTCTAACCGAGCCTTTCGCCGTGAAATCAGCTCCCCTCTTGTGGTAGCTTACTTTCAATTCTCTTTTCTCTCTTCTTTCCGTCTCATCGCATACGGCAAACTGTGAAAACATTTTATCGTCGGCCTTCCATCAAGGTGCCGAACCAAAGAACTCTATTCGCAAGGCTACTTTAGAAACTGTTTTTGCAGTCCGCTGATCGAAGCGACAGAGAAGGCGTCTTACTTCGCGGGAGGGACGAGCCTCAAAATTGTTCTGGAAGACAAAGAGATGGAAAGGAACCGTGGGAGCTGAAAATTCCGAACCAATTGGAGTGGAGGAGGCGGGGGCGAGGAGGAGAGAGTGTTCCTCACTCGCAGTAGGCCGGGTGGGCGTGGCCACGGCTACTCCTCGGCACCCCCTGGGCAGACATTGGCCACCGCGGGGGGTGCCGCTTGTCTAAACAACAGTCGTGTGAGTTCCCGCCTCCACATAGCAAACACGACCGTACCTGCAGCGTCTCGTCAAATAGACGTACCACTTCGATGCGTCCCGCACGATTTAACAGTATACTTTTGTCCACGGTCATTGACGCTGATATGCAGCGGCGAAGCAGCGTATTTGAGGATCAGTGGACAAAGTTCAAAACCATCGTACAATATGCGTTAGACGAGTATGTGCTAAGCAAGATCGCAAGAGATGGAAAAGAGCCACCGTGGTACAACAACCGAGTTAGAAAACTGCTGCGGAAGCAAAGGGAACTTCACAGCAAACATAAACATAGCCAAAGCCTTGCAGACAAACAAAAATTACGCGAAGCGAAATGTAGTGTGAGGAGGGCTATGCGAGAGGCGTTCGATGAATTCGAAAGTAAAGTTCTGTGTACTGACTTGGCAGAAAATCCTAAGAAATTTTGGTCTTATGTCAAAGCGGTAGGTGGATCAAAACAAAATGTCCAGAGACTCTGTGACCAAAATGGTACTGAAACAGAGGATGACACAATAAAGGCCGAAATACTAAATGTCTTTTTCCAAAGCTGTTTCACAGAGGAAGTCTGCACTGTAGTTCCTTCTCTAGATTGTCGCACAGATGACAAAATGGTAGATATCGAAATAGACGACAGAGGGATAGAGAAACAATTAAAGTCGCTCAAAAGAGGAAAGGCCGCTGGACCTGATGGGATACCAGTTCGATTTTACACAGAGTACGCGAAGGAACTTGCACCCCTTCTTGCAGCGGTGTACCGTAGGTCTCTAGAAGAGCGTAGCTTTCGAAAGGATTGGTAAAGGGCATAGGTCATCACCGTTTTCAGGAAGGGACGTCTAACAGATGTGCAGAACTATAGACCTATATCACTAACGTCGATCGGTTGTAGAATTTTGGAACACGTATTATGTTCGAGTATAATGACTTTTCTGGAGACTAGAAATCTACTCTGTAGGAACCAGCATGGCTTTCGAAAAAAACGGTCGTGTGAAACCCAGCTCGCGCTATTCGTCCACGAGACTCAGAGGGCCATAGACACGGGTTCACAGGTAGATGACGTGTTTCTTGACTTCGATACAGTTCCCCACAGTCGTTTAATGAACCAAGTAAGAGCATATGGACTATTAGACCAGTTGTGTGATTGGATTGAAGACTTCCTAGATAACAGAACGCAGCATGTCATACTCAATGGAGAGAAGTCTTCCGAAGTGAGAGTGATTTCAGGTGTGCCGCAGGGGAGTGTCTTAGGACCGTTGCTATTCACGATATGCATACATGACCTTTGGATGACATCGGAAGTTCACGAAGGCTTTTCGCAGATGATGCTGTGGTGTATCGAGAGGTTGTAGCAATGGAAAATTGTACTGAAATGCAGGAGGATCTGCAGCGAATTGACGCTTGGTGCAGGGAATGGCAACTGAATCTCAATGTAGACAAGTGTAATGTGCTGCGAATGCATAGAAAGATAGATCCCTTATCATTTAACTACAAAATAGCAGATCAGCAACTGGAAGCAGTTAATCCATAAATTATCTGGGAGTACGCATTAGGGGTGATTTAAAATGGAATGATCATATAAAGATGATCGTCGGTAAAGCAGATGCCAGACTGACGTTCATTGGAAGAATCCTAAGGAAATGCAATTAGAAAACAAAGGAAGTAGGTTACAGTAGGTTGTTCGCCCACTGCTTGAATACTGCTCAGCAGTGAGGGATCCGTAGCAGATAGGGTTGATAGAAGAGATAGAGAAGATCCAACGGAGAGCAGCGCGCTGCGTTACAAGATCATTTAGTAATCGCGAAAGCGTTACGGAGTTGATAGATAAACTCCAGTGGAAGACTCTGCAGGAGAGACGCTCAGTAGCTGGGTACGGGCTTTTGTTAAAGTTTCGAGAATATACCTTCACCGAAGAGTCAAGCAGTATATTGCTCCCTCCTACGTATATCTCACGAAGAGACCATGAGGATAAAATCACAGAGATTAGAGCCCACATCGAAGCATACCGACAATCCTTCTTTCCATGAACAATATGAGACTGGAAGAGAAGGGAGAACCGATAGAGGTACTCAGGGTACCCTTCGCCACAAACCGTCAGTGGCTTGCGGAGTATGAATGTAGATGTAGATGTAGATTTCAAACACTGCTCTAGACAAAAGTGAAACGCTATGAGAGAGAAGCTAGAGCCCTCTGACCAGAGCAGAAATGTCGCGGTGACGTATTGTTGCACAGAACATACGCGCTTTCAGTTCCTGCAGAGGAACGATTACCAACCTCGCGTTTTGTTCCAGTGATACAATTATGGTGAGAAGAGTTAATCTTAAGACATATTCACAGAATGTCTGCTAACAAGACTGCTACGCGATATTTCAAAGAATAGTTTCATTTTGCTTCAGGACATGAAAGGGAAGGAGTGGTTGAGAAGTAATTGAGACAGAGTTGTAGCTCATCACCGATGCCAAGCAATAAAGGAAACCAGTAACATTTGGAGAGAGCATTTAAAATCAGAACGATCACAATGTAATTCTGTCAGAGACTGCCAAGGTCTTGGAAAAGCAGTTAATCGGAGTAGGTACTGTCATGAAAGAGGTTATATTATGAACATCAACAACTTAAAACAAGAGAAATGGAATGCAGTTGAACTGACTCAGGTGATGCTGAAGTATCTAGATTAGCAACTGAATCACTAAAAGTGGTAGATGAGTTTTCCTATTTGGGCAGCAAAATAACGGACGGTGGGCGGAATTAAAGAGAATGTAAAATGCACACTGGCTGTAGTAAGGTAAGCGTTTCTGGAAAAGCGGAATTCGTTAACATCTAATATAAATTTAAGTGCCTGGAAGCCTTTTCTGGAAATATTTATCAGGGAAAGCGTTGCATGTAAGTGAAACGTGAACGATAAACAGTTCAATCAAGAAGACAACATAAACTTTTGAAACCTGGCACTAGAGATCGAATGCTGAATATCAGGAATTCCTAATGTCTTTATTCCTAAAAGGGATAAATATCAACTTCTCTCCCTCAGCAAAACGTCTAGGAGTAATAGTAGACGAAACTCTAAACTGAACTGAGCTCGTAATGTGCAAGAAAGCATCAGCCCTACAAAAATATTAAAAAATTTCTTCCCCCTTGACCTGAAAAGGACATTTGTACAAACACCTATACTTTCAATTATTGATTACAGCGATATTACCCGGCAAGGTCTTCCTCAGGGAAGCTCCCACCCCTTGTAATTAGTTCTGAGTGCCGTTGTTCCCTGTATCTGTGACACTTCGATCATATCTCACCATCATATGCACAGCTATCCTGGCTGCGTGCTGACTAGCGCAGAGGTTTCCATTCACTCTGTCTCCTCTACTGTCTTTTCAACGTACACTGCCCCTTATATCTATACCCGATCTTAACGATCTTATATGAAAAACATGCAAAAACACCCGTTCCCGTCAGAGCAATATCCTTTGTGTCCCACTCAATCGCTCAGACACTTTCTCGAAGTCCTTTTCAGTAGTAGGAACCCGATTCTGGAACAACCTCTTCATTTCATTGGAGAACTGAATAGCGTCTCCAGTTTCAAAAGACAGAGTTATCTCTACTATAGCAACAGTAATGAGTACTATTATCCCCGTACACACTCGTTCCACCCTCACACCCTTCTTTCCGACCAGATCTTCCTCTTTCCTCAGCGTCCTTGACCTGTGCAGTCTCCTTAAATTTCCCTTCCTCGAACCCGCTATATCAGAAGACATCTACTTTGTACACATATAAAATCTTTTTACGTGTACCACTGTTATTATTACTATTATTATTATTATTTTGGAAGTAGTAGTAATAGTAGTAGTAGTAAAAAAACTACTCCAGCATTAAATTTACTAGCTCTTAGTATTGTCTATTCGCATTGTCTCTAAGACACTCAAATAACTTTATTGCTGTTAGTCATTCAAATTATTGTAATTTCTTAGGTACCTATGCTGTAGAAAAGGTACTGTATGTGTGAAACCCTGGTACTATGTAAGAGAGGTCCTGAAGGCCCTAATCTGATCAAGTTAAATATACACTCCTGGAAATTGAAATAAGAACACCGTGAATTCATTGTCCCAGGAAGGGGAGACTGTATTGACACATTCCTGGGGTCAGATACATCACATAAGCACACTGACAGAACCACAGGAACATAGACACAGGCAACAGAGCATGCACAATGTCGGCACTAGTACAGTGTATATCCACCTTTCGCAGCAATGCAGGCTGCTATTCTCCCATGGAGACGATCGTAGAGATGCTGGATGTAGTCCTGTGGAACGGCTTGCCATGCCATTTCCAACTGGCGCCTCAGTTGAACCAGCGTTCGTGCTGGACGTGCAGACCGCGTGAGACGACGCTTCATCCAGTCCCAAACATGCTCAGTGGGGGACAGATCCGGAGATCTTGCTGGTCAGGGTAGTTGACTTACACCTTATAGAGCACGTTGGGTGGCACGGGATACCTGCGGACCTACATTGTCCTGTTGGAACAGGAAGTTCCCTTACCGGTCTAGGAATGGTAGAACGATGGGTTCGATGACGATTTGGATGTACCGTGCACTATTCAGTGTCCCCTCGACGATCACCAGAGGTGTACGGCCAGTGTAGGAGATCGCTCCCCACACCATGATGCCGGGTGTTGGCCCTGTGTGCCTCGGTCGTATGCAGTCCTGATTGTGGCGCTCACCTGCACGGCGCCAAACACGCATACGACCATCATTGGCACCAAGGCAGAAGCGACTCTCATCGCTGAAGACGACACGTCTCCATTCGTCCCTCCATTCACGCCTGTCGCGACATCACTGGAGGCGGGCTGCACGATGTTGGGGCGTGAGTGGAAGACGGCCTAACGGTGTGCGGGACCGTAGCCCAGCTTCATGCAGACGGTTGCGAATGGTCCTCGCCGATACCCGAGGAGCAACAGTGTCCCTAATTTGCTGGGAAGTGGCGGTGCGGTCCCCTACGGCACTGCGTAGGATCCTACGGCCTTGGCGTGCATCCGTGCGTCGCTGCGGTCCGGTCCCAGGTCGACGGGCACGTGCACCTTCCGCCGACCACTGGCGACAACATCGATGTACTGTGGAGACCTCACGCCCCACGTGTTGAGCAATTCGGCGGTATGTCCACCCGGCCTCTCGCATGCCCACTATACGCCCTTGCTCCAAAGTCCGTCAACTGCACATACGGTTCACGTCCACGCTGTCGCGGCATGCTACCAGTGTTAAAGATTGCGATGGAGCTCCGTATGCCACGGCAAACTGGCTGACACTGACGGCGGCGGTGCACAAATGCTGCGCAGCTAGCGCCATTCGACGCCCAACACCGCGTTTCCTGGTGTGTCCGGTGTGCCGTGCGTGTGATCATTGCTTGTACAGCCCTCTCGCAGTGTCCGGAGCAAGTATGGTGGGTCTGACACACCGGTGTCAATGTGTTCTTTTTTCCATTTCCAGGAGTGTATAAATAAATGGGTAGATCTAGTGGCTAATGAAAAGTACTGAATCTGTGGGGTCTTTCCCACTCGTCGCTAATAGGTTGCCTAAGGGATGCAGCGATCTCGGAATGCTATACAACAATTCAAACAAATAATATTAGTAGTTTTATTTCTAGAAAGCAAATTGACAATACTTAACTCTGATTACAGCAAATGTCGCTAGCGACAGTCGACATGAAAGCAATAAAGTTCTTGCTATACACGGAGTCCAAGTAAGCACTTGATACGGATCACGACAATATGATACCGTAGCACTAATGTCCGCTGCAGACAGTGCCGATCTGAGGGGCCGAGGCTATCTGAAGGGGCGCTTATATTCACTTCTTCCAGGTGTGGCTCTTGGTGGCTAAAAGAATAGGTAAGTTGATATTACATGTCATAAAGGCAAGAAGGACTTATCAATTTGGTAATAGAAGGAAGTGGGGCGAGAGGGTGAGCGGGAAGAGGGTGGTAAAAATTGTAGAGGGGTGACCAAGGGAATACAGTAAGTGTGTCAAATGCATGTAGCTAGCTATTTGGAGATGAAGAGACTTGCACGGGATAGAGTAGCATAGAGATCAGTCTTCGGACTGAAGAGCACAACAACAAATGTTATTTTACAAAGAGTGGAACAGAGAACGTGTAAAACAAATGTAGATACATTAATCTTATTCACTACTATCTTCGACATTTACTAACAGCATCACTAAGTGCAGGACGCAAACGTTACACTTCAACAACAATGGAGTACCTGTATTTAATAGAAAAGTTGATGAATATAAAATTAGCACTATGGAACCGAATGTGACTAGTCACTGGACTTGAACTCGGAGAGACAATGGTTCAAATCTCCGTCTGTCCACTCAGATTCGGATTTATATTAAGATTTTCCTAAGCCACTAAAGGCAAATTAAGGGACTTTTCGTTCGAAATGGTCACAGCCAACTTCAGTCCCCATATTTTCCTAAATACAGCTCGTGCTCCGTCAAGAAGAACACAGTCGTCGACAGTACATTAAACTGTAATCGCACTTTGCACTTTGGCCTCTATTTGTTTGTTTCGTGAACACATTATAGCAGGAAAATACTGTTTTCCTAGTTTACGCAGTGCGATCAAAGCATTTCCATTCCGTTGACTCCAAAGAAAGAGACCGTCTCGCGAAATATCCTTCCCAATACAGGACTAGCTAGGGGGATTTTTACTGCACGGAAACGACTCCGCCTCTCAACAACCCGTGTATTTATCTAAAACAGTGTCAACTTAAAACTGTGTGAAAAGAAAGCATCGTGTGTAAAGATTTAATAAGCTGTTGAAGCAGAGCATTACGATTAATTTATTACGATGTATGATCTAGAAGAAAACATTAGGATTACTAAAAGGAATTTCGATTGCGCGATAAGCCACGCAAATCTGAAGGCTGTAAATTCAACTAAATACTTAGGGATTACAATTACAAATAACCTAAATTGGAAGGAACACATAGATAATATTGTGGGTATAGCAAACCAAAGGCTGCGATTAATTGGCAGAACACTTAGAAAGTGCAAAAGGGCTACTAAAGAGACTGCTTACACCACGCTTGTAGCGTAGCGCTACACAAGGACTGCCTAAAATAGCAATACAGCTCAAAAATTGACAATGCCGGACAGCTAGTGTTATCCAGCTGAGAAAAAAATTTCACAGTATCACTCTAAACTAGTGCCAGGCGGACTCATACTCAATCCTTCACCTAAAAGTCGGCGAGAAAAAGGCTAGGGTGGAAGGTAATGTCTTTATATATATATATTTTTTTGTGGGATTATACTTAGAAAGGACTGTTACGATATACTTCATCAGGGAACTGAAAGATATAAGTTGCGTGGTGAACAGAAATCATACTTTCAATCAAAGACAATGATTACACGGAATTCACCGTGATTTATGATTGTTCCCTGAACATTACAAAATATGAAACATGGTTCTTAGTTGGGTGTGTGATCACCCAAGGCTGCACCGCATACTCTGCAACGTGCTGCCATGACGGTCCCAAGTTTGGTAAGGAGCACTTGTGGCAGTGCGTTCCATTCTTCCTCCAGCGTGGATGACAACTGCCAGAAAGTTGTTGGTGCAACACATCACCTAAACGAATCCCATATTGCTCCAAGGGATTTAAGTCGGGGGAATGGGCAGCCAGTCAATTCGACAAATATCCTCCCGTTCCAAAAGTACCTGCACCTGAGCTGTTCGATGTTTTGCACACTGTCATCCACAAAAACGTAGTCAGGGCGGAATGTTGGTTGCTCTAAAAAGACGCACTTGGAGAAGGAGTACAGTGTTACAATAACATTGACCTGTCCGTGTGTCGTGTACATAGATTCGGAGATCAGGACACCAGTGCAACATTCTGCCACTCCACACTATACAACTGGACCACCAGAAACGATCGTACAGTATTGCAATGCCCGTTTTGTTCAGAAGTACGATGCTGTGTTTCTTGGTACATGCATGCATGTCCAAAGGAGCAGGCACTGCGGCGACTACAGCCTTAAATATGTAATAACAAATAGATATTTCGCGCCGGTATCCTGTAAATTGGTAAGCGTGCTACCAACAGCGTGCAAAATGGCCTGAAGGTGGCAGCATAGTGCAGATGCACACATACCATCGCAGTATCAGTATAAAGATGGCCACCCCACTTGCGACTTGCACCAGGGAAGAACAGCGTTCTGTTATTAGGTTTTTGCTTAGTGAAAGCGTGAAACCTATTGAAATTCATCGACGAATGAATGTTTAGTACGGTAATGCATGATTGTCACAGCAGCAAGTCTACGAATGGAGTAGGAAGTTCGCAAATGCTGTGACTTTAGTGGAAGATGCTGCTCGTCCAGGTCAGGCACAACGAGCTGTGACTTCACAGAACATTGCAGCAGTTGGAGCCATAGTGAAGGAAAACCGTCGAGTGACACTGAATGACACTGCAGCATGTTTACAGATCAGTCATGGGTCAGCACATCATATTATGCACGATGTGCTCCACTTTCACAAAGAGTCTGCAAGATGGGTGCTACGCCAGCTGACTCCTGAAATGAGAGAACGACGTGTTGATGCTTGTGAAGAACTTCTTCGGCGCTTTGAACGAGAAGGTGATGGCTTCCTTGCAAGAATCGTTACTGGGGACTAAACCTGGGTTCACTTCTACCAACCAGAAACGAGGAGAGAGAGTAAGGAATGGCGCTATTCCTCATCACCAAGTGATTTCCAAATGTTTGGACCACTCAAAGACACAATAGGAGGAAAGAAGTTCCGTTCTGATGAAGAGGTACGCCACGCGGTGCATGAGTGGTTGCGTAGACTACCAACATAATATTTTTCTAAAGGAATTTATACACTTTGTAAGCGTTGGAGGACTTGCATTGAGCGTGGGGGAGAATATTTTGAAATGTGATACAGCTTTGTACCACTTCTGCACAATATACAATATTTTTAAAAAATTATGGTTTTCATTTGACTCACCCTCGTGCTTTCGTTCGCCCCATACGTGAATATTACAGGAAATGAAGTGATTAACGCTGTTAATAAATACACTGTTCGGTGCACGGAACCAGACAAGGTAAGGCACTGACTCACGTTCGGAAGGAAGGCTGTTCAAAACCTCGTCCAGCCTTTCGAATTTAGGTTTCCCGTGGTTTCCCTAACTCGCTTAAATCGAATGTTGGGACGATTCCTTTAAATACAGCGCCGCCGATTTTCTCCTTCTTCCTTCCTTAATTCTAGCTCACGCTCCGTCTCTACTCTTTCTTCTTTTTCCTTGCAGTGCACGTGAATGTCAACTTATTTAATAGCGCTCCTCCTTGTAGAAACAGAAGATTTAACCATACGAATAACGAAAATATGAGTGAATATTTCCTCTTGGTCTCCTAAAAGCAACGCGATATACGATTTGCATCAGGAGATGAACGAAAATAGCAGGAATGCACTGGAAACATATGAAATGCACAAACAGGTAATGAAGTTACGTGTTCATGCAGAGAACCAAAGAAAGACGCAAGGTCAGAAAACTATGGGGGACCAGGATTGTGGGATGTAGGCAAAATCATCTTATTTGCCAAATTTGACAATGAAACAAGTAACGGAGGGAAAAGCAAATGGTATTTGAACCTGCTTCACCAGCATATCACCCGAGTATCGCAACAACGTAGCCATCTCTCAGTTGACACAGAAGAAAAAAGTTGTAGGGCCTGTTTCTACAGAATCTGGCAGGAGTGTTGTGTACTATGACTCAAACTTCTTTTGGCATTTCTAATGTTTTATGCATATTTTGATGTAATTTGAGTTGTTCCCTTAGTGCGCTTTTAAGTACGAAAGATGTAGAAAGGCAACAACGTAAACAAAATAATCGGAAAACTATTTCGCGCAGAGTTCCCAGTTGTAGCAGACATCTCAATAACCTTTTCCCCAGTTTAAACGTAAGTATTGTTTGCAGTTAGTAAGAGTGTGGGGCAGCAAACTGGAGTCTGAGCAAGATAGAGAAAGTAGGCAGTGAAAAGAGATGCAGAAAGGGAGAAATTCATCCTAATACTAAAAAAAGAAACTCTCTTACATTTGTACTCAGCCTTTGAATTTTATCGACGGCTGCCAATGTCAGAATACGTCTGTACAGATTTTATTTAGAAAATCAATACTAAAATGAATAGGTAGATAGTTTCAGAGGCATATGAAGCAAGTGACATGTTTTGGTTGACTGGTTTCAAATGTTTAGAAAGCACAACCTTAGCAACACAGACGCTGCTTCCAAAGAGCGGACCACTTGAATCTGCGTCAAGCTGCAAGGATATCGAGCTGCGTAGAGGGCAGCACCTGTCTGCCGAGCTAGTGACTGGCGGACGCTAAAAAGCAGCTGCAGTTTACTTGGAGACAAAATCTGGAGTAGGGTCTTACACCAGTCCACCTCTCAGGTACTAATTTCCTATCATTGCATTCGGTACATTACGATAGGGTGGAACTAAACGACACAGAATAATGTTTAGCATGATGCGCGGGGCAGTGAAATTATCATTTTCGAAGTGGGAGTCAAAGTTTGAGAAGGCTTCATATGTGCTGATGTGTCTGTGTCCCACAATTCCGCAATCAACCCAGTAGGAGAAGCGCCTTGTACGGCAAATGTGAAGGAGCCCCAATTTACTCTTTGATATTTCGACATACCCAGTGTATTATTTAGCAACTTTCTCCATTTTACAACCATAATAATGCAATAGTCGCTGATTATATGATACCGAAAGATTTTTTTCCTTGTGTCGAAATGTTTCTCTCAGTACCAACTTCACTCTCTGGTGCGAATCACAATTGAACTACTTCGCACGCAACTGAGAACAGTATGGTGATATCTCTGGTCGTGAAATATTCAGGAAACTCCATAAGATGATTATGAAAGTATCATTAAACACAAAATCTAAAACAGAGGGCTAGAATTTCTTTTCGCGGTTTTCTTAGTAAGTAAGTAAAATCCTCAGCTTCTATAAGTTTGAGTCATTTAATTCTGGGTTACATCGCCGTAATCCACTACTAAGTATTACAGTGCTTAAATGACAAGTGATAGTATTTTAATTGGGAAAGAATGTTAATTTTTTAACGAATCGTTGACAGGGTCGTCAGACATGACGCAATAGCGCAACTGAACAATGATAAGTGAAGATCAGTTCCGTGGCCTTGTTGAAAGAACCATGTCCCGGTATTCACCTAAAGCGAATTGTAACAGCCTCGTCAATCCTACAGCTAGATACTGGACTTAAAGTACAATCCGTTCGTATACACATCCAATGTCTTGACTGAAGATTGCAAACTTTCTGAACATATATGATGTGGAACTTCCTGGCAGATTAAAACTGTGTTCCGGACCGAGACTCGAACTCGGGTGCTTTGCCTTTCGCGGGCAAGTGCTCTACCAACTGAGCCACCCAAGAACGACTCACGCCCTGTCCTCACAGCCTTACTTCTGCTAGTACCTCGTCTCTACCTTCCAAACTTTACAGAAGCTCTTCTGCGATCCTTGTAGAACTAGCACTCCAGAAAGAGACGATAATGCGGTTACATGGCTTATCCATAGCATGAGGGATGTTTCCAGAATGAGATTTTCACTCTGCAGTGGAGTTTGTGCTGATATGAAACTTCCTGGCAGATTAAAACTGTGTGCCGGGCCGAGACTCGAACTCGTCCCGAGTTCGGGACGAGTTCGAGTCTCGGCCCGTAAGTTTCACATCAGCACACACTCCGCTGCAGAGTGAAAATCTCATTCTGGGCATACATGATCTCGTTTCCTACCTCCAAACAAGTCAGTAATGTCGAGCTAAATTTTCATTGTTAAATTTGGTTCCCAGGTATTAGCTTACGCAAGATATTAAACAGAGGTCGTCAGTAAGGCGACTTGAGTGTCGATGATGAAATGATGAGAACAATACAAGACCCAATACCCGAACAGAGAAAATCCCCGACCCAGCCTAGAAGCAGACCAGGGCCCTTCGCATGGCATAGTGAGCACCCTCTGCCACGCACCGTATGATGGATTGCGGAGGATAGATTTAGTTGTAGATGTAGATGGTCGGGAACCCAAATAGGGAAACTGAAGGCAAATTCCTGGAAACCATATGTGTCCCACACACATGGATAACAACTTTCATTACGATGATTAACGTCACCTCTGTTAGCAGTTAACCGAATAATGAAAATCATAACATTTGGAATGACATTGTAATCCTGCAGAGACTGCAAAGGACTTGGAAGATCAGTTGAAATATATGGATAGAGGTTATAAGATGGCTTTACAGATTATGATATGAATTTCAACAAAATTAAAACAAAGGTAATGGAATGTAGTACAAACAACTCAGGCTATGGCTGAGGAAGTTAGATAATACATGAAAATAAATGAGGAAATCCGAAGCAGAGACAGTATGAAGTGATAGCAAAGATGTTGTTTCTGCAATACAGACATTTGTTAATATTTGATATCGACGTAAGTGTTAGGAAGCATTTTCTGGATGCATTTGTCTGGGGTGTAATCTTTTAAATGGACGATAAACAGTTGAGAAAAGAAGAAATGAAGGTATGTATATCATATTCTGACTGGGAGTCCCCTTTCGCCTAGTTCGCTGCCTGGTGTGAGGCTTCCTAGATGCCACCAAGGCGACTTGTCTATGATGAAATAACGATGACGGCAATAGAAGATCCATTACTCGAATAGAGAAAAGCTTCCAAGGGGCGTAGAATCAAATACGGCCCCCTCGCATGGCATTCAACCACGCTGACGATTCACCTGCGGAGGCAAACAGACGGTAAGAGAGTACAAGTTTTTGAAATGTTGTGCTAAGAAAGACTGCTATAGATTACGTGGGTAAGTCAGATAAATGAAGAGATACTCAATCGAGTTAGGTAGAGAAGAAATTCGTTTCACAACTTGATTAAAAATCGAGATTAGTTGATAGGACGCATCCACGATTGTAGGAAGTGTGCGGTTCCAGAACTGTAGAGGGAGAACAAAGGTTTGACTGGATTATCGATGTTATAATAGATATAGTTTGCTGTAGTTATGCAGAGATGAAAAGACTTGCACAGGATAGACTAGCGTGGAGAGCTGTATCAAATTAACGTTCGGATCGAAGACCACCAAGTCTTGTTTGACGCAGAAACTTTCTCGCGACCTATTGCCCTAATATCAGTGCTGCCTGCAACAACTGCAGATTTCTGCTCAGTAGCGAAACCCTGGAGCTGTGCAGGGCAGGTGCTCAGTCGGAAGGCGCTCAGCCCTTTTCTTTTTCTCCCGGTCCGGCACGTGCTGAGCTCCGGACCGCCGCCCCCGCCGCCCGCGGAGCGCCTCAACCTGTTCTCCGGCGACGGCGGCCGCTCTGTTACATTTATTCATGCGACCGCGCCTAGCTAGTCGGCGGCGCCGGTCCGGGCCGGCCGCCATCTTGTCTTGGGAGGAGACCACGCCCCGGGGCGGAACCCGAGACCCCCGACCCCGCCCCCGCCGCGGGCACCGCCCCCGAAAAACTGCGCCGACGCCCCGCTCGCGAGTCGCCGCTGCGTCTTCAGGCCGCGACGCCGGACGGCGGTCGCCGGGCGCCACCTGCTGCTGTATCGACCTCTCGCCAGATCCGACGCCGCCGGCCCCGAAGGCGGACGGCGCTCATCCCGTCCTACAGACAGCTGGAGCTAACATAATTCAGAAACCACCGACGTGCTATCCTGACGAGACTTACGTGCCAGAATTGCGGGACATACCATCTCCTCTTAAAGGTTTTCAATGTCATATAATCGATAAAAATCAAAAGGACAAAACATAAAAAAAAGACATCAGCTACCCCCAAGGATCATTTCTGGGACCAAAGGTATTTTACCTGTCCACTGATCCGATTAGGACTCTGACGCTTAACTACACTTCCTTTCCTTATTTTTCGGTACATACCTCATATGTCCTATGCCGTTAACGTGCAGTTTACATGCCGGAATTACGAAACGTATCACCTGCTCTTAAACGTTGTCAATATCGTGTTATCGATAAAATCAAAAAATGCAATATGGAAAAACGTCACACGCCTTAACGATCTGATCTGGGACCAGATTTATTTTGCTCTGATGAGCGTCTCTGACGCTTAATGACATTTCCACACCAACCTGTATATGCCCCGGGCACGACAGTACACACCTCCTCTGTTAAAGTTTGTAAAAGTGCAGGGTACATGTTCTCGAAATCCGGCCAGAATGGCCGAGCGGTTCTAGGCGCTACAGTCTGGAACCGCGCGACCGCTACTGTCGCAGGTTCAAATCCTGCCTCGGGCAGGTTAGTTAGGTTTAAGTCGTTCTAAGTTCTAGGGGACTGATGACCTCGGAAGTTAGTCCTATAGTGCTCAGAGCCATTTGAACCATTTTTTTGCTCTCGAAGCCATGAGCGACGCGGAATTGTTGAGCATACTGTTATTGGCGCACTTGTGTTATTTCTCTATGAAAATCGGAACTTTAGAAAGTAACACAAACTTGTTTTCCCGGTGGTGGTTACTGTCGAAAGATCTTATTTTCATCGGAAATTAACACCATAAATGTGCTGAATGCAGGTTGTTCAGAATTACGAGACGCTGGTTCTTGTCACACAGGTTATCAAAAACGCATGAGGTATAAAAAGCAAAATGTGTAAGGTAGTAAAATAGCCTGCATGCGAAACGCGAATAAACAACTAGAATTAAACAAGCCTAGGTAGACATCACCGTCGAGCACCGCTGACGGTGGTTGTAATAAATCGATGAATCAGCGGAAGAAATAACTATTGAGTTCCAGAGTCCTACCAGCAATGCAGCTGACACAGTGACTGTGCGTAGGGAGTTAGAGGAAATGGTCTTTATAAGCCACACTTTTCTGCAGCAGTGCGAAGCGACACTTAACGTGATGTGGAGATCGACACCGTTGGATAGTGGATGACTGGAAGCGAGTGATTTGGTGTTATCTACCCTGTGGCAATACGATGGAAGGGTTTGAGTTTGGCGAAGACATGGAAAACTTTACCATCATTTGTGGTGCCAGCTGTGAGGAAGTGATGTGTTTTGGGTGGCGTGTTTAGGGCATGGTCCCCTGATTGCACTCAAAATTCGGTAAATAGGGAATGATATTGTTCTGCGTACAGTAGAGGAACAGCTCTGAGACGATGACTATTTCCAGCATGACAATGCACCCTTTCATAAAGCAGCATCTGAGAGACAATGATCTGATAATGTTCCTTAAATGGACTGGCCTCCTCACAGTCAGATGAGTCAGAACGTCGACTTCGCTCCAGATTCGTGTCCAACATCACTACCTGCTCAGATTAAGGCTTTGGAGAAACAATAGACTCCTGTTCCTCGACAGATATTCAGACACCACATTAAAAATGTCTCCAGCAGGCCTGAAGCCGTCAGACAGGCGAAGGGTGGACACACCCCATGTTAATGCCCGTTAATAGGCGTTCAGATACTTTTGATGGGACAGCTCACGTCTCTACGTCACAAATTAGCAGTTATAGAACGCGTGATTTCCAAATACATCGTGGGGAAGAAAGTGATTCATAATAGTCGCGTGCTGTCCATAGAGGCACAGAAATTTTCAGTTTATTAATCACGCCTTATTTGCGGTCACAGATTCTGATATCAGTTACAAAAGAACCTGTTTCAGTCTATGCGCGCCGGCCGCGGTGGTCTCGCGGTTCTAGGCGCGCAGTCCGGAACCGTGCGACTGCTACGGTCGCAGGTTCGAATCCTGCCTCGGGCATGGATGTGTGTGATGTCCTTAGGTTAGTTAGGTTTAAGTAGTTCTAAGTTCTAGGGGACTGATAACCACAGCAGTTGAGTCCCATAGTGCTCAGAGCCATTTGAACCATCAGTCTATGCGGCCGTCTTCAAATATTCTGTCACTAGAGAGTGATCCGTTATTGTAGAAGCGTGAGGTTTCCATGTGCATCAATGGAGCGACATGGATTATCATCAACATAATGGCCACACGTAACGCAGAATCGTTACGCCATATTCTGCACTCATTGTTCGTACATTAAAAATGTTCAGCATAAAATAAGAGAACAGATGAAATATATAGTGACGGCTAGGTAGCATTTTACGCATTTCGACTAATCTCTAAACATCGGAAGAAATATGCAACCAATGTGCTGGACATCGAAAATTAGTGCAATTTTCCATCCAAGCGCCCGTTGCCTTGCATTACCGAAAACTCGTCTAAAGACAGGAAAACAACGATAACTTTGTCAATTTTACGCAAATGTCTCAAAAAGATTATTTATCTAATCGTAGAGGTAACCCATTTCTTTCGTCATGTTATTATGAATGCTCTTAAATGAATGAAAACACTTATGTTTACCACACATTTAAAATGCTTTCGAACTCTTTATCAAATACTAGTCACATTATTAAATGTATTTTTCAAGACTGTGTAGTAAAGTATATTTTTTACTGTAGTGTCCTGGCCGCAGTGGCAAGCATATTTGGCCAGCAATCCGGAGCACAATCTTGCCTTTAAGTGCAACGTGTCGTTTGTAGATTAGTGGTCATTGTTGTTAAAGTGTAGTCAGCTTATGTTTTCGTTGCCATTTTAGAATAATATAGATGCTGTTGCTGAGAACAGGTGGACAATTACGCTGGCCATGTTTGCGTTTGGTTTGTGTGACGCCAGTGTCACGTAACTACACAAAGCACCGACGCTTGTTCTCCCGCCCTGTTGAAGCTGCTAAAGCGACGCTCAACAGCCACTCTGGACAGAACTTGCAAATATAGGAAATGGGTATCGCTTAAAAAACGCAGAGACTCAGTTTTCTTATATAGGATCAACCTGCATGTTCTTGAGGTAAGCAGTTGTAACACTTGTACCTCAGGCTATGCGAAGCAAAACATATGACAATTAATTCGGTTTCGCTGACTGCGGGATTCAAAGCCACATCCAGCACCTTGACAGTTTCATTAATGATTCTGTAAGAAGAGTCGAAGGAACATTGTGGAGTGTCTTGAGATTTGTAGACATATATAGTAAACAAAGAAGGTTTAAACAATAACTGCACTAACGCTCGTTTTATGGTCAGATTTTCTTTGAATGTTGGCTAAATCGCCATAACGAAAAGACATTGGCCTGTCGTAAACATTTGTCTGATGAATGGGGTGCGTGAAACAGGAACTTCATGTCAAGACGTATTATTACGGTGACAAAAATGATAAACTTCGTCGTCTTTTACTTTCGGTTGACTCTTGTACGAACTGTGTCGAATTCAAGGAAATTGGTGTTACGTGCAAAGAAAAACGTATCGTTTCCGTCAGGTCATCTTAAAACGCCCCGGACGTTACTGGTGCCTTCGCATTCCTGATTCCTACACAAACCCTTCTGGGCTCATGAATCTTACGGTGGCCCTCTGTATGCAGACAGTACGGTCAGCAATCGAGGAAGAATTATTTCTTCCCCTTCTCGCACCATTCGCAGATTGGCATATGGTGTACAGGAAGAAAAAGTGTCAGTGCCCTCTGTGTACTCCCTCCACCAATCCCTTACTCGAAATATATGTTTGAGGAAGCATTATTTTCCTTAATTCGTATGGGAACTCTGTGATGTAATTTTATTGAATTCGCCGCTCTTTTCATGAATCCAAAATCGGTTACGACCAATCGATCTATTCAAAGTTGACTACTTCACACAAAAATATTGTGTTCGTTGTAACCCATTTCTACGGAAAATAACAGACTTTCGGACACTACATAAAACTATCATAAGTTATCCGTCCGTTTCCAATTTGGTCTTTTTACATACGTTTATTTCATCACTTTTCATCATACAGCTAAATTTTTCGCATTTGGTTTCTCTTTTGGAAATTATCCCGAGCTTTAGCAATGTGTATTGGCTATCAGAACCACCTCTTTTTCGCAGTGATATTAAAGGTTTTGTGGAGGATGACTTCCATCAACCACTCCTGTAGAACGTAATGTGAGAGCAATGCTCACCTTAATGTTAGCGCTCTTAAAGGAAAACCTTTTGGAGCAATTGATGTATTTCAGTCGAAGCATCAGGTCAAAATGCCTAACTTCTGCATACCAATTCCAGTTAAAATACGATGTCGCAATTGCTAGTACTAATGAAACGATCGATAAAGATACATCGGTAACTCTAGTAATACGCTGGCGTGCCGAAAATAGAGCCTCCGAATTTTTTATGTGAAAATTCTTAAGGCCTTATAAAATAACACAAACATTATAAACATTCTACATCTTTATTCTTAACGCCTACATACTCGTATTTCCAGCCCTCTGCTGCGACTTGGCTCGTTACTGTACCCTGTGAAATGGCGCTGTGTAACTTAACTATGTCGGTGCGTAAGAAATAGCACACCATAATCGAGTTTAGAATTCGTAGAGTTCGTCCACACATGGACCACCACCTCCTTCAGCACGACAACGCCAGACCACGCACTAGCGCTACCACGTCTGCAACAAGCCAGCGACTTGGGTTCACTACCATCGATCATCCTCCATACAGTCCTGACTCGGCCCCATCCGATTTTCATATGTTTCTATAACTCAAAGAACATCTTCGATGTCTTCACTTTGATAGAGGTGAAGCGGTGCAAAGCAAGGGTGAAATTGTCGCTCCGTCAATGTAGTGAAACGTTCTGCAGTGGAGGTATCAACATACTGCTATCTCGTTGGGAGAAACGTGCTCGTCACCATGGTGACAATATTGGGAAATACACAAGTAGACATTACGAATAAAGATGGAGAATGGTAACAAAGTATGTTGTATTCAAAAACCGTTAAGAGTTTTGACATAAAAAATTCTGAGGCATCACTTTTAAGCACGCTCCAGTACTTCACCTAGACAAAACCCAATTTCGATTTTATAATCGTCTGATTAAACAGAATCGTTTGACATTTGAGATTTGACATTTGATTTTTATTTTGACATTATTTTGTGATTTTTTGTTGTTGTGGCGCTTGTGGGAAACGTGCGTTCAACGACGAGGTTATTAGAATCCATACGAAAATGAGTAGAAATTAATGTGGTGAAAAAGTTGGAACCGCCATAGAAAAAATAAAAAGCAGTCTAAGATAAACTCGCTTTCTCTCTCTCCCTAACTCATGCGTGATCAACCGCACAATCACACTAGCTCACATCATGTAAGGTAGCATTGAAAACAGTCAGATTTCTGAAACCGGCAATTAAACTACAAGTTCAAATGGCTCTGAGCACTATGAGACTTAACATCTGAGGTCATCAGTCCCCTAGAACTTAGAACTACTTAAATCTAACGTCACACACTTGCATGCCCGAGGCAGGATTCGAACCTGCGACCATAGTGGTCGCGCGGTTCCAGACTGAAGCGCCTAGAACCGCTCGGTCACACCGACCAGCAAAACACAAGTAAGACAAGAGGAAATCTAAAAAAGAATCACAGGAAAATATGGTTGGCTGATCGCTTACATTTTGTATGGATGAGCCAGCCACCTTTAGGGGACAACTCGAACATTGCACAAAACCTTAAAAGACGTACCACATTTTTTTATTTGTATTTTCTTAACCCTTCCACCACATTTCATTCAATATGTTTTATAAACATGATTCGTATGTGGTCAGAATCGGCAATTTTTGACGGACTCTCAGAGTTATTTGGATGCACTGAATTACCTGCATAATTAGCCACCAACATACGTAACTCAGTTTACCTGAAACTTGATCTGAGTCATTAGACATTTAACTCTGACGAAGGGGTTGCCTAATTTGATCTGAGTCATTAGCCATTTAACTCTGAGGAAGGGGTCGCCTAACACCGTGGGAATGACGTCACTATCCAGTAGACTAAAAACAGTATCTCAGCTGAATGGACGGCCATTGTGGCAGAGCGGTTCTAAGCGCTTCAGTCCGGAAGCGCGCTGCTGCTACAGTCGCAGGTTCGAATCCTGCCTCGGGCATGGATGTCCTTATGTTAGTAAGGTTTAAGTAGTTCTAAGTTCTAGGGGACTGATGACCACAGATGTTAAGTACCATAGTGCTCTCAGAGCCATTTTTTATTTGAAGTGTTCTGTTCGTTACTTACAAAGTTAAAAAAAAAAAAACACCTCAGTCAACATGCTAAACCCTGGATCTGCAAACATGGGCAGCGAAAGACGACTAGACAACCAGCCGGAGTGGCCGAGCGGTTCTAGGCGCTACATTCTGGAACCGCGTGACCGCTACGATCACAGGATCGAATCCTGCCTCGGACATGGATGTGTGTGATGTCCTTAGGTTAGTTAGCTTTAAGTAGTTCTAAGTTCTAGGGGACTGATGACCTCAGTAGTTAAGTCCCATAGTGCTCAGAGCCATTTGAACGACTAGACAAGTTACGGAAGTTATGGATTTCGGAACCTACGTTATTAGTGGAACCTCCAACTGATGCCGTTTAAAACAAGCTACAGGTGGGGCTCAGTGTTACAACATTAAAGGTGCCCGGAGCGCTGCATGAAGAGAGAACGTTTCCGATTTCGGTCATTGACCCCTAGAGGACTTCATTGTTCGCACACTTATACTGTTTACTGCAGCGCTACAATGTACATCTTCGTCTGTTCTCCGCAAACAGTCCTGAAATGGATAGGTGCACCCACAGTCCCGAACTGAATCTAATGGAACACATCTGAGATGAGGCAAAACTTCGACTTCGCTCCAGACCCAACATCCAACATCACTCCCTTCTCTGGTCTCCGCCCATGTGCAAAAGTGGGCTGCTATTCCTCAGCTGATTACACACCATCACAAAGGCTAAGGGTTGACACATCACATATTATCCATTAATGGGTATCAAAATACACAATATTCGAACCGCTCACATAAGGTGCTGCTCTCTCTGGAATCGTATCTATTACCTCTACTAATCCTACCTGGCATAGTCCCAGAACTGGCGAGCAAACATCAAGAATCAGTCAAACGAAACTACACTTGCTTACGCCAGCTAATCTCAGTCTGACGTTTTCCTTAAACGCTGAAAGTTTTATCAGGTCGTTCCACTTTAAATCCTCCAAATGCATATTCATTGATATCTAACGGCCGTGACTGATTCTAATGACTGATAGATCGTAGTTTAATCAAACAGTAACATGGTTTTTCCTACTTTCACAGTTCCTGTTTTATGTTGAGGGTCAACTACTATTTCCTAATCATTACTTTGTAGGTCCTGTCTTGTTTCGCCACAAGCCTCTGGCATTGCAATTTTCTACACACAATACTACCATTGGCCAAGTTGCACGGAGCCAACGATCTCAACGTGCAGGTCTACATGTAGAGTACCCATAAAGCTCCACTATCATTTCAAAAAATTGTAACTTGTCGCAGATTTGACCTGGAGGGCAGCAAAATGGAAACAGACCATGAGCAGGTGAGATGTGTCATCTACTATGCAAATCCAAATCTGGGATAATGGTGGTACTTCGGTACTATTGGCGCCAGTGCAACGGGGCAGCACCGTCGAAAAAAACAATAATGAGGTGCTTACAAAAATTTCAACAGACAGGAAGTGTCAAGTAACTTCCTTGAACTGGCCCCCGTACTCTCCTGACATACTGGCAGTAGACTTCTTTTTGTGGGGTAACGTCAAGCGTCGTTTGTACACCACCAGACAATGACGCTGCTACCCTTCGTGCACGAATTAATGACGCAGTCCCAACTGTTGATGATACAACGCTCACGGGTGCATGGGCACAACATCGCGTTGGTGATCTAGGACCGACTAGAGAGACGCACATTGAAATCCTGGCGTAACGGAAAGAAAACTTCTACAGCTGCTTAGTGTTCCACAACAAACCATTATACTTTGTCTCTAATACAAGTTCTAGTTACATTAATGTGACCACCAACTACGTTCGACGCCAACGTGCAATAACCACTCGCAGACGCCAGGTGGTAGCACTAGCAATTGAGGGTATATAAAACGTGTAAAAGGGTGCCGGAAGGGGGGCGGGGGGTTATGCGCAAAACAGCCATTGTCGTAACGTGGAAACAGAGGTATTTATCCAACGTCCACGATCTGTGGCTTTTGGCCAAGGGTGGAAGCATTTCTGAAACGGCTACGTTTGTAAACTGTTCGCGTACCGCCGTAGCTAAAGTACACGTTGCATGGCAAACTGGCACCATCAAAAATCGGCTCCTAGGTAGATGTGGCGCACCACAGGTCGTAGATGCCAGCGGTCAACAACGGCTCGAAATTTGTACGGGCAAACAGATGTGCAACTAGAATGAGATTTTCACTCTGCAGCGGAGTGTGCGCTAATATGAAACCTGCCAGGAAGTTTCAGACTGCAACTGTTGATCAACTGACCACCCCAATGAACCAAGGGGCTATGAAGAGTGTTTCCCAACGACAGTTCAACATTTTTGCTGCGTACAGGCCTCCGCAGCAGGTGCCTGTCTCATGTACCCATCGGCAACGAAGGTTGGAAATTGCACACCAATATCGCAATTGGACGTCCACTGAGTGAAAGTAGATGGCTTTTCATATAAATCACGTTTTGTACTCCGCCGAACAGATGGCCGTTGGTGTGTACGGTGTGAAATATCTGATAGCAAAAATCTTGCAACAATTATCGGAAGTGACCAGGCCGGAGAGCATTCCATGGGTGATCTCGTCATTGTGGAAGACACAGTGGATCAGCACAAGTATGCATCTAAACTTCGAGACCATGGACACCCCCCTACATGCACTTTATTTTTCGTCAGCATGATAGCATCTATCAGCAGGACAATGCAACCAGTTACACAGCTCGCAGTGTACGTGCGTGGTTCGAAGAGTGCTACAATGATGAGGTTACCATACTCCCATTGCCACCAATCTGCCTGGATTTAAAGCCAATCGAGAATATTTGCGACCACCTCTATCAGTCTCTTCGCACCATGGACCCTCAACGAGAAACCTATAGCAGCTGGCAGCAGCCCTGGAGTCAGCGGGGTTCCACATCCACATCAGTGCCTTCCAGAACCTCTTGACTCTCTTACAGTACGTCACGCAGCGCTTCTAGCTGCAAAGGTGATTATTCAGGCTTTTGATAGGTGGCCGCACTAATGTGACCAGGCAGTGTAGTTTCTAAGTAATGATTTTTCAAAGTGATGGCAGGACTTTGTGGACACGCTGTAGACCTCCAACAGAATGGTTCTATAACAATACGGGCGACTCACATGAATGGAGCTGAAATTCGTTGCTTCATTTGTTACAAGTGTGGACGATGAAATGAGACATGGGCGATGGAACGACAATAGGGCAGATTGAGATTGCGACCTTTCGAGATTTTATTTCTTCTAATGCAAGAGCGCAAATTTAAGTACTGCTAGATGGTCAGTCCGCGTTGAAACGCCAACGAATCGGGAGACTTAATTCAGGAATGCGCCCTGGGCCGTCCAAACATGGTAGCTCCTTTCTGCCTTTCCGTTCCGTGTCTACGCCGACCCTTATTACTGCGCTGATTTCATACAAGAGACTGAATCATTCATACCGCTTCACTGCCACAACCTACGTCAGTGGTGGGAGGTCACATGACTGCCGCGCAGCAGTTTTATGCTGTCGTCATCGCTGCAAAGCGATCAGCGTGTTGTTGTAATCGGATGACCAATCTTTTGTATGGTTGCTAGTGTTTCCAGTGAATTATCGCTAATACTTTAATCAACCACTCATGTTGCTTTCCCCAATTTATGCGAAATACGCTACATTTCCTTACGTTGAAGGTCAACCGCCAGATTCAGCTTCACTTATTGATCCTCTGCAGATCCTAATGCATGTTCCTACAATATTCTTGCATTCCTATATTTAGAACAGGTCTTTTGCGCTCGTTAATAATGACATATTGCGTTCTATTTACTAGAAAGGTCTGAATTCAGATGCACGTATGGCGTAAGCAAACGGCAGTGCTACTACAATTTTGTGGAACACTATTGCAGTAACCTTCGCTATCGTCTAAAGTAGACGCAGACCCTAACGTAAAGCAGAAGTGACAGTAGACGCGGCGAGAGGCGAACTTTCTAGTACAGAGGGAGGCGGAGCTATTGTGTTGTCTGTAAAGAAGCTGTGACAACAGGATAGTTTGGTTCAGATGGCTCTGAGCACTATGGAACTTAACATCTGAGGTCATCAGTCCCCCAGAACTTAAATCTAACTAACCTAAGGACATCACACACATCCATGGCCGAGGCAGTATTCGAACCTGCGACCGTAGCGGTCGCGCGGTTCCAGACTGTAGCGCCTAGAACCGCTCGGCCAACAGGATAGACAAGTCAGGAGAGTTCAGTGACTTCGATGTGGACTACACATTGGATGAAACTTGCTAGCAGTTTAAAACTATATATCGGTCCGGAAGCCGAACCCGTCACCTTTGCCTTTCGCCAGCACGTGCTAAACCAGCTGAGCTACTGGGCCTCGACTCACGACCCGGCATCACAGCTTTACGTCCGCCAGTGCCTGATTTCCTACGTTCCAAACGTGACAGAGTTCACCTGCGAAACTTGCGACTCTAGCTAGCTCTCGGGTAAGAAAGGGTATTACGGAGACATGGCAAATCCGTAGCCTGTATAGCTGTGTGGGCGGATCGTGAGTCCTGCTGCATAGCTCACATGGTAGAGCAGTTGTCCGTGAAAGGCAAAGGTCCCAGTTTCGAGTCCCGGAGCTACACAGTTTTGATCTACCAGAAAGTTTCCCATGAGCCCACACTCCACTGCAGAGTGAAAATTCATTCTGGAAATAGTCACTGGATCACACCTCATTAGCTATGATTGAGCAATATTTCCGTCAGGAACACTTCAGCCCGTCCTAAAGCTGCTGAAGTAGTCTGTTGGTGACGTGACTGAGAAGTGGAAACACGAAGGATCAGCGGCAGCTACACTAAGCCCAGGCTGACATTTTATGAAGTTCCTCGAAGAAAACGATTTATTGACACACAGTCAGCAAGGATTCAGAAAATATCGTTCTTGCGAAACACAACTAGCTCTTTATACTCATGAAGTAATGAGTGCTATCGACAGGGGATGTCGACAGCACTCATGTCCACATTTTTAGATTTCCGGAAGGCTTTCGACACCGTTCCTCACAAGCGTCTTCTGCCCAAACTGCGTGCCTTTGGAATATCACCTCAATTGTGCGACTGGATTCATGATTTCCTATCAGAAAGGTTACAGTTAGTAGTAATAGATAGAAAGTCATCGAGTAAAACAGAAATAATATCCGGCGTTACCCAAGGAAGTGTTATAGGCCCTCTATTGTTCCTGATATATGTTAACGACTTAGGAGACAATCTGAGTAGCCCTATTAGATTGTTTGCAGATGACGCTGACTTTTACCGTCTCGTAAAGTCATCAGATGGCCAAAACGAATTGCAATGATTTAGGTAAGGTGCGAAAAGTGGCATCATATGGCCAAAACGAATTTCAATGATTTAGGTAAGGTGCGAAAAGTGGCATTTGACCCTGAATAAAGAAAACTGTGAAGTTATTCCAATGAGTACTAAAAGACATCAGCTAAATTTCGATTACGCGATAAGTCACACAAATCTGAAGGCTGTAAATTCAACTAAATGCTTAGGGATTACAATTAAAAATACCCTAAATTGGAACAATCACATAGATAATTTTGTGGGTAGAGCCAACCAAAGACTGCGATTCATTGGAGGAACACTTAGAAGGTGCAACAGGTCTACTAAAGAGACTGCTTACACCACGCTCGTCCGCCCTATTCTGGAGTACTGCTGTGCGATGTGGGATCTGCATCAGTTAGGAGTGACGGATGACATCGAAATAGTTCAAAGAATGGCAGTTCCTTTTGTATCTCGCGAAGTAGGGGAGATAGTGCCACAGACATGATACGGGAATTGGAGTGGCAATCATTAAAACAAAGGCGTTTTTCGTTGCGACGGGATCTTCTCATGAAATTTCAATCACCAGTTTTCTCCTCCGATTGCGAAAACATTCTGTCGGCAGCCACTTACATAGGGAGAAATGATCATCACGATAAAATAAGAGAAATCAGGGCTCGTACAGAAAAATTTAAATGCTCGTTTTTCCAGCGTGCAGTTCGAGAGTGGAACAGTAGAGAGACATCTTGAAGGTGGTTCATTGAACCCTCTGCCAGGCACTTTATTGTGGATACCAGAATAATCATGTAGATGTAGATATACTGACAGACCGGGACCGCACTGCGGAGTACGGTTGTAAAAAATCACTTCTAATTAGTGGAAGGAATTACTCGTGAGTTCCAAATTGCTACCAGCACTCCAGCTAACACAATTATTGTGCGTGTGGAATTAAGAAGAATGGGGAACAGTGGTCAAACAGCACAAGCCAAACAATGTTTTAGACAAAGGAAATCGACACTTGAGATGGAGCAAAGAGCGAAGCTGGCAGCAGTGGTTGACTGGAGTTGTGAATCACGTTATTCCGTGTTGCAGTACGATGGAAGGCTCTTATTTTGGCGCAGTGCTGGAGAATGATACGTGGCGTTTATGCCACATCACTGCCCACGTTTATTACATTTTTGTTGCTATGCTTTAGTGCTCAATATAGGAAGATTTTGTTACAGGAGACTAGCAAGCAGGTAGGGTCACAAAACAGAGTCATCGAACGACGCTCCAGGTGGCCACATACCGTGAGAATGGCCAGGCGACTAAGAACCGCATCGTAATGGAGCAGAGGGAGATAATGGGGATAAACCTACCACGCCGGACGCCAAGAAGCGAATACTTTTATTATTTATATTTACTGTTTAAAGATTAATATCAGCTCCAGCTGTGCTGATGATATTACTTTTACTGAGGACAGCTTAACAATAAAAAATGAAATGAAACGACCATGTGACATTGCTGGCGAGTAGTCCCTGTACGGGGAAGTTCGGCCGCCGGGTTGCAAGTCTTATTCCAGGTGACGGAATTAATTCTTATAGTTGTCTCGGAAAAACATATTTGTGGGATCTTATGTTGATTCAAAGATCGTGTGGAGCTTCTTTTTTGCGTTGGTCGCGAACTAAAGATTATTGACGATAGAAATCGTTTTATTAATTTTGCGACTGGTGAAATAAAATTAATTGGCAGCCTAACATTTTATGGCAATGGCCTTGCCGCAGTGGATACACCGGTTCCCGTGAGATCACCGAAGTTAAGCGCTGTCGGGCGTGGCCGGCACTTGGATGAGTAACCATACAGGCCGCCATGCGCTGTTGCCATTTTTCGGGGTGCACTCAGCTTCGTGATGCCAATTGAGGAGCTACTCGACCGAATAGTAGCGGCTCCGGTCAAAGAAAACCATCTTAAGAACCGGAAGAGCGGTGTACTGACCACACGCCCCTCCTATCCGCATCCTCACCTGACGATGACACGGCGGTCGGATGGTCCCGATGGGCAACTTGTGGCCTGCAGATGGAGTGCTTTAACACTTTAGCATCCCTATTATACTTGCAATTTAAACCTACGCACTTGGCACATTATCAAGCACTGAGTTAGAGGATGTGACCGATGGAGAAGAAACCAGTTGGGACAACATCTACGAGACACGATGTAAGCAAGTTCGCTGCAATTCATTTACGAGAAGTAGGAGGAGGACGCACTGGACCTTCACCTGTAAATCACACGTAGCACCGCTGTGCATCCCCGTGTACGTAACGTTGCAGTATATATTTGGAACACTCATTCCCAGTGTCTGCTTGATAGTCGTACACTTGGCGTCCGTAGTGTGGGGAAGAATGCGCTTAAAAAGTGGTTAATTTTAGGGGGAAGCATTAAACCGTCATGATAGTGTTGCAGTAAGCTGCTATCGCGTGTAGTGGCAACAGCGAAGTACATGGGAGGTGGTGGTACGATATAGGGATGGTTTTCGTGGTTATGGTGTGGTCCTCTTATTTCGGTTGAGAAAACGCTCAATGGGAAAGTGTATGAACATTTTTTACATATTGTATATTGCATACAGTAGAGGAACATATCAGGAGTGATGCTTGTATCAGCATGATAATGTGCACCCTTCTATAAACCAACACCTATGAGGCAATGGTTTTCGGACAGTGACATTGCTGAAATGGGCTGACCTGTCCAGAATCACACCGTGAACAGAATGAAACACCTTTAGGATGAGTCGACTTCGTTCCAGATCTTAGAATCGTACGTCACTACCTTCTATCGTTTCGGCAGTTGAGGAGGAATGGGGTGCCATTCATCTTGAAAGTGTGCCCTGCAGAGTCCAAACCTTCATAAAGAAGAAGGGCGTACACACGCTGAAGTAATGACCACTAACAGGTACCTGGTGGATACTTTTTGCCAGAGAGTCTATACAGGTAAATATCATTTCAGTTTGCTCTCGCTACTGCTATTTGTTAGATTTTTCTCCCGTATTTGTGGAGACCCGTGCAGAACAGTAAGATGAAGTAGGATCCCGTTTCAACCGTTGCGAAACACAGCCTTAAGGGCACCTGTGCTCGCATTTCATACCGGTGCTGCTGCTATATGCGAACAGTGCCCATGACAGGATGTCCGTGTGTGAGCGCTTTGTCGCATTGTGTGCGTGCGTGCTTGTGTGTGTGTGTGTGTGTGTGTGTGTGTGTGTGTGTTTTGCAGCGGCCGACAGAGCGTGAACTCGGGCCAGCCGGGCCGGGTTGGGAGCGTGCACTCGTCGCTGTAATTACATACTTTGCGCGCTGCCGTGTGTACACACGCGGCGCCGGGCACGGTAAATACACAGCAGCCAGGCCAGACCACGCCACACGCCTCTCTCCGCCCCACCCCCTCCACCCTCTCTCTCTCTCTCTCTCTCTCTCTCTCTCTCTCTGGGCCCTCCAGCAATGCCGGACTCGTCGGTGTCGGCTTGCGCTAGCGTGAGCGCTGCCCACTGTTTGTCACCATGGCGCTGGCTGGTGCCACCGGCTGTCTGACACAATAGACGTAGTCCAGGGCACGCAAAAGCTGTCCCAAACCCTTTAAAAAACAAATCTCTTGAACAATAATAACACAAATCTCTTGAATAGTAATTACAGCAAGTTAATTTACCTTACCCCTACTCTTTCAAGAGGCCCTATGATACATACTCTCTTTACTCAGCCTAATTCTTCGTCTCTGCAGGGATACACGGTGATTCTGATGCCCCTACCGCTGCCGTTGTATGCAACCCGCGATGGCCACCAAAAACCACGCACGAGATTTTCATATTCTCTCGCTCGCTGCGTGTAAACTATCAAACTATTGGTGCTACATTAAAAATTATCCAACCTTATTTTGTAGGACATTTAATATAGATAAAATTTGTACTGGGATACGTTTTCTCTGGAGACCACGGTTTTCGAGTTATTCATGAAAAACGTGCAAAAGCGAACTTCAAATGCACCTCCACCCCCACATTCATCCCTTACCAGTCAGGTTTTCTAGTATATTGATCGTGGTACTTCCTCGTACCACTGTAAATAATTTTCCGAATGTACGAACTATTCCCGATATTCGACTTCTTTTGGTCTCTCTTGATTGCGCTAAACTCCACCATCGTAGTCGGCTATTTCGCTAACATTGTTAATTTAAACCCGACGGTAATAGTTATGAGAGAAAATCAACTTTCGTAAACTTTCTGTTAAAACTGATTATGTTGACAATTCGATCCAAACTTAACCCTTATACAAGCACAGTTGTTTCGTAGTCCCACATCTAAACTAGTAAAAACGTTATCAGTTGTAATGTTCCTACCACTTCCCCTCAGGTTATCAACTAAATCATATATCCCTCGATTTCCTAGATTTATATACCTTCTTTCAGCGGGTTTCCCTGTATACGCTTGTGCATTTTTGAGTTAATTGGTCTCACAGTCTACAACAGCCCACACTTTTACCCAGTACTTTCCAGGTTTCGAAGTGTATGTATGGCGGTAGTATCGCGTACAGAAGGTATAAAAGAGCAGTGCACACGCGGAAGTGTCATTTGTACTCAGATGATTCACACGATTATGGCCGCACAGCGGAAATTAACAGACTTTCAACGCAGACTGGTAGTTGGAGCTAGACGCTTGGGGCATTTCTTTTCGGAAATCGTTAGGGAATTCAGTATTCCGAGATCCACAGTGTCAAGAGTGCGCCGAGAATACAAAATTTCAGACACTGCCTCCCACCACAGACAACGAATTGGCTGACGAACGGATAGTGGCGTTTGCGTACAGTTGTCGATGCTGACAAACAAGCATTACTGCGTGAAATAACCGCAAAAATCAATGTGAGACGTGTATTGTTAGTGCGGTGAAAGCAGGCATTAATGGACTATGGCAGCGGGACTATCGAAGCGATTGCCTTTCCTAACAGCACGACATCGCCTGTCCTGGACTCGTGACCAATGCTGTTGGATCCTATGCGACTGGAAACCAGTGGCCCGGTCAGATAAGCGCCGATTTCAGTTGCTAAGAGCTCACAGTACGTTTCGAGTGCGGTGCAAACAGCACGAAGCAATGGACCAAAGTTGTCAACAAGGTGTTGTGCAAGCTGATTGTGTCTCCGTAATAGTGTGGGCTGTGTTTACATGGAATGGATTGGATTCGCTGGCACAACTGAACCGGTCAATGACTGGAGATGGTCATGTTCGGCTACTTGGAGACAAATTGCAGCCTTTCATGCACTTCATGTTCCCAAACAATGACGTAATTTTTATTTGAAGACCACTCTGGACAATTCGAGCAAATGATTTGGTTACCCAGATCATCCTATATGAAACCCAACAAATGTTTATGGTCGGCTATAGAGGCAAAATGGGTCAATATTTCTGCAGCAGACTTCCAACGACGTATTGAGTCCATGCCATGTCGAGTTCCTGCAGTAAGCCGGGCAAAAAGAGGACTGGCACGATATTAGGAGGTATCCCGCGACTTTTTTTCACCTCAGTGTATACTGGATGATTCGAAAAGGAAGAACAGGTTTCATTTGTTTCTCACAGACAACTATGAATGACAGAAACATATTGTGCATGTGACTGGATAGAGAAAATTTCGAAATTTTCTCTTCACACAGACGTTATGGCATACATCCAACAGGAGCACCATGCGTTGCTCGAAAAGCGTCGAAATGATAGTCCATTTAATTCTACCTACGAATCAACAGGTGCATGTTTATTGAATCGAGTTCCATTTCTCAGCTCTTGAAGAGTAGTAGCCGTAGGTAATCTTCGAAGATGATTTTTACAGTGTCTGCATGGTTATGTGCTACATTGTTTCATATGGTTTATCAAGCCAAAGGCAGCGCAGCATCTCTTGCCGCATTGGTCACAAGTATATTTAGCTGCTGAGGCAGCAGCAGTGGTACCATTGTCAAGCTTTTTCTGTCTTAATCTGTCTAACAAGCCTTCATCATGCTTGGACTTTCCAGATGGTATTACGCCACTCTAGTCTCATGCTATCCCGTGCCTCCCATCTGTTGGAGTTGATGCCAAAGCTCTACATATCTCGTTTACAAAGAGTCCTTGAACCTCAATAGAGGACAAACTACGGGTCTTTCAGCTGTAGAAATCTCTACAAGCATCACCTCACGTGGTAATCTCTCAGGATCCATGCGGTAGACGTGTCCCATCCAGCGGAATAGTCTCTGCTTCATGATAGTTGAATCAGCATCCAGTGACGTCTATGGGCTGAGGATGACACGGCGGCCGATCGGTACCGTTTGGCCTTCATAGCCTGTTCGGGAGGAGATTTTTTTTAGTTGATAATTAAGTGGATTGACAAGGTGCGAAATAAGGAAGTTTTTCGGGGAATTGCCAAGGGAAAGGAGTTTTGGAAAACACTGACTAGAAAAAGGGGCGGTACGATAGACATCAGGGAATAAGAGAGAGCAGTAGAGGGCAAAAGCTATAGAAAAAGATGGACGTCGGAATATATTCAACCAATGTTTAAGGATGCAGGGTGTGGCGTTTTGCGCAGGAGAGGAAGTCCTGGCGGTCCAGTTCGAAGCAGTCGGAAGATTCATGATTCCGACCTCCCAAAAAAGGGAAATTAAGCCTAATTTGAGAAGAACATAAGCATAGAGGGCAGTAACATTGCCATTTTGAGGAAGAAACTATTGTGTACATTTCATTAGATATACGAAATCGGAATGCGTCTTCTGAAAGTAGTAGACCTGTAGGTTGCCTACTTGTAAAAGCCTCCACGAGGTGACGTGACTTCTGTCCATGGCATGTATACTGGCTGAAAGTATTTTACTAAACTTACGGATATTGCCTGTTTCTCGATGCATCGATGAAGTGAAGGAAGTTGCTGAGGTTGATGTCTCCTTTTAAGAAACCGATGATCTTCCCGTCGTCTTCGCCGCAATGTAATATACACTTATGTAACTAAGCTGGATGAATCAATGATCCTTGATGTATCCAGAACATCAGTCTTTATGCAAAAAAGTGACAACGCAGAGTGATGGCTTAGAATCAAAATAACGACTGCCGAATGAATTTGCACTGTACGTTGGAGTGTGCGCTGATATGAAACCTCCTGGTAGATTAAAACTGCGTGCCGGAATGGGCTTTGAGCCTGGGACTTTTGTGTTTTGCGGGTAAGTCCTGAGCTATACAGGTACAACTCATAAACCTTTTTCATAGTTTTGAAGCCTGGGACTTTTGTGTTTTGCGGGTAAGTCCTGAGCTATACAGGTACAACTCATAAACCTTTTTCATAGTTTTGAAGTTAGAAGAAGAGGTACTGGTGGAGGTAAGGCTGTCATGGCACGTCGTGAGTCATGCTTGGATGGCCCACGAAAGGCAAAAGTCCCTGGGTTGTGTGACGATCCGACACACAGTTTTAATCCGCCAGGAAGTTTCAAAATGTCAGCTGTCTACCACGTAGTTACGGTCTGTTGCGTGCCATTGTCAGTGTTCTCCCACCCGTATGCATAACTCACAAACTAGGGGTTAAAAGGATGACATCGTCTGTGTAATTCATGTCGTCCCTTGAATTTTGGTTACGAGAACTATTCGGAAAGTAAGGTCCGATCGGTCGTGAAATGTAAACCGCTGTGGAAATAAAATTTTTTTATTTGCAACAGTTAGCAACACTTCCCAGCTACTTCTTTACATAATCACCCTTCCGACATAGACATTCGTCGTAGCGTTGTACCAACTTTCCGATACCGTCGGCATAAAAGACAGCCGCCTGTGCTTTCCGCCAGTTCTCTAGGCTGGTCTACAGCTCGTTGTCTGTGCCAAAATGCTGTCTTAGCGGCTAATGTGAGCGGAGATGAAAGCCAGTGGGACCCAATTACGAGCAATATTGGGGGTGATCAACACCTACCATCGAAAGGGCTGCAGGAGCATCTTCAATGCCCCAGATGCGTGCGGCCTTTCTAGACAAATGTTCAAATGTGTTTTAATTCCCAAGGGACCAAATTGCTGAGGTCATCGGGCCCTAAACTTACACACTACTTACACTAACTTATGCTAAGAACAACAAACACATGCCCGAGGGAGGACTCTTACCTCCGTCGGGAAGGGCCGCGCATTCCGTCACATGACGCCTCAAACCGCGCGGCCACTCTGCGCAGCTAGAATTGTCAAGAAGAAGGAAACGTTTGACAGTTATGTTGTGTGGGCTTTATGACATCAGACTAAATCCCTCACTAGGTACTCATATTTGTCAGGAGGTTTTCTAGATATCTTTGTGTGGTCTCTGTGCACTCAGAACTGAAAAGAGTGACGTGACGCGATCGACGGCCATACTCGAGACTCTACCCAACATCATCGGACTTTCAGTGTGGTTTCCATTTCGCGCCCGATCGGACCTTACTCTCCGAATAGCCCTCGCAATTTGTCAAACGCTCTATGGGATAGTCATAGCACCAGTAAATTTTTCTGGTATGCGGGAAGACTTGCATATACATTCACTTCCTGTAAAATTCTGCAGATGACCAAACCATACTGCATGTAAATGGACGAAAATGGCCATTACTGTTTAATTACAAATTGGCGATCAATCACTAGGAAAGTATCCCCCAGGAAATACACTCGCCGGGAAGAGTGTTAGACAGCCCTTAAAGAAACACACGGTTGCTTTTAAAGGCCTGTAGGTGGTGTAGAACTGGAACCAGGCGCTCAAGTGGTGCTCCAGAGGTGGCGAAAGCCACGGCAGTGACGTGGTGTGCTCGTGGTGGTCTGTTGGGTGGAATCAGACATAAAGGTGCTCTCGTGTTTGGACAAAACCATGAACACACTTTAGCTGAAGTTGCCCGATTTTCTGATTATCAATATGGACCGAGCAAAGTGTACCTCTCGCAGCCATGAACAGGTTGTAAGAACAGTGGTCACAAGAAAAATCCTAACTGACAAGGACTGTAGACGGGTAGCACGCACTGTCAGTGGCAATCGGTTTCAAACATAATAGGGTTTGCTGCAGTCAGTAAATGCAAGTCCATCTCAACCAGTTTCCGAGCAGACGTTGCAAAGGGAACCGCGTTCATTTGATATTTACACTCGCGTAAAGCGATAAGCCCATTGCTCACAGAGGCACATAGATCTGTACGTCTTCAATCTGCCAAAGTAAACAGAAACTGTGCATCAGTTTCTTGGTGGCGTGAATTTTTGTTCGACGTGTCCTGATTTTACCTCTTTTCGAATGATACAAACGTCCAGTGCACCGACGGTCCGCTCGCCTCTTTAGCCACCACTTTGTGGTCGGATGCCACTTAACCTAAGAGAGGAAAGTTGTCTGCACCATCTGTGAACCATGCAAACGTTTTTCTGCATTGTATCGTATTTTAACTGTTTATGTATCGTATTTTCTGAGGCACAGATTGGGGACTAGTCTAGCACTTGCCTAAACGAGCATGGTAATAGGGAAATCACTAAAAACCATACGTAGGCTTCTCGGTGTATCAGATCAACGATCAGTCAACGGTCAATTTGGTACACGTTTCCACGCATATTTTCAGTATCTGATATACCCACTTTTGAGTGGCTTGTTTTGCTGATTTTCTGTTTCATCCTATGTCCAATGAAAATATATCGAAAAGCGTCTATAAATTAATTTTCGATATTTCACAATTAATTGTGTGCCTATTCTGAATGGTCGCTTGCTTCGTTAACGGATACATTTCTCTATCATCTGAATAAATATGACCAATTCGCCAATCGAATTCTATCACGCTCTGCCTCAACTGCCTGCCTCATGAGGTAGACGCTGCTAGTTGAGCAACACGAGCATCCTTGAACTGACATTGGAAGACACGCCTGGAAATAGAATGAGGGAAGGGAGGTTAAGGTTTAGCTTCCCGTCAATCACTGTGTCGTTAGAGATAGAGCGTAACTTTTGAGTGAACTAATATGAGGATTGAAAGCTGCAGTGTGCTTATCTTAGGAACCATTCCGACACTCATCTTAAGACCATTTGGGAAGCCACCGGAAACGTAAAATAGAATGACCGTGTTAAGTCTATTAACCCTTTAAGTGTGCATGACGTTTGTGTCAGCACTTGGATGGTTCGTTCTCTGCGGGTTCGACAGGTACATCCCTTCGCAGTATTCTGTGTCTTGCGACTAATGGGACTGACGAGTTTCACGCAGGCAGGTGTTACAGTGCTGTTACCTAACACTTTCTACACTAGATGGCATTTCTCGTCAGTTAAGATATCTATAGAACAATTACACATCCCGTAAAACATTTCAGGAAGTCGGTGTAGACAGATGACTACACACAGTATAACAAACAATACGATACGTGAAGGACAAAGTCTCGAATGTTCATTACATTTGGTGCCGTCAAGTTAGTTCGAAACACCATCGGCAGGGCAGCCACCGACCGTAAATGAATCACCACATGCTAAAAGGGCCTTAGTCGTTCCAACCTTGCTCCAAGAAAACTAATAAAAACGTAATTATACTTAAACCATTTTACCTTTTCCCCTGAAAAATGTCGGTGATGCATAATATAGGTGTGAATACCAAGTTTCGTTTCACATTGTTAAGAAATAAAAATTTTGCAAAAAAAAAAAATAACTTCGATGAGTGAGGTTCTTTTAGCACTTTTCGGGGTTTCTTGCGGTAGTTACTGTTTTTTCTCTTAATAAATGCTTTCGACAGTGGCTTCAATAATAACCAATAATTATGAATATACTACAAAGCTGCACTAGTGCTGTATGCAAATGCGCAATAATACTGATAAAAAGGTGGATTTCCTTATCTCCTGGAATACTTTTAAGGTAAGTTCCAACTGAAACACAAGTCGTCCCGTAAGCCGCTGCCACCAAGATTTGAAATTCATTATACCTATGACATTACTTTCTGTCGGAATAAATTTTTAACCTTTTATGGAATTTACTATGAGCGTTATTAGTTCGTGTAGCGTATAAAATCTGTTATACTTTCTAAGTTATCTTTTATTTATGCTGAAATCATTGTCACAAGGGTGAAAGGGATATAGTGCTCAGTTTTCTCAAAACGATTACAGACAGTTAATGCCAATAACTTTCTCGATACAATACGGTTTCGTCTGTCCTCCAAAGTTCACGGGATATAAGTACAATTCAGTGACTGATGGAGGAAATCTTTAACAGAAATTTATAGAGAAAAAGTGCATAGTTCGTTAGGTCCTTGTTTCCACTGTCTTGATTATACAGTATATAGCGTGGTCCATTGATCGTGACCAGGCCAAATATCTCACGAAATAAGCGCCAAACGAAAAAACTACAAAGAACGAAACTTGTCTAGCTTGTGCTAGTGATAGATGGCACTGTTATAGTCACAAACATACGGTTCACCGAGCGTGGTTAGCACACTGGACTCGCATTCGGGAGGACGACGGTTCAATCCCGTCTCCGGCCATTCTGATTTAGGTTTTCCGTGATTTCCCTAAATCGTTTCAGGCAAATGCCGGGATGGTTCCTATGAAAGGACACGGCCGATTTCCTTTCCAATCCTTCCCTAACCCGAGCTTGCGCTCCGTCTATAATGACCTCGTTGTCGACGAGACGTTAAACACTAGCCACCACCACCATATGGTTCACAGTTTAGATGAACAATTGGTAACACGTAGGTTTTTTAAATTAAAATACAGAACGTAGTAACGTTTGAACATTTTATTTCGGTTGTTCCAATGTGATACATGTACCTTTACGAACTTATAATTTCTGAGAACACATGCTGTTACAGCTCGACAACGATAGTTCACAATGCAAACAAACAATTAGAAGGTGTTCTTGACAATCTTTGATACTGATAACGCCCTCGGGCATTTCAATTCTTCCCTGAGGACATTTTGGGGCTATATACACATCAAACGTGGTTGCGCGCCTTTGGAGTGCAGCGCGACCACAATTTTTGTTCCCTCATGCAGGTTGGATCCACCGGTGACCGTTCAAAACCAACTGACGAAATTTTAACGTCATCCGAAGAAGTAAAGGGTAATTTGCTTTTTCAACCCTTCAACTGTTTTCCGTCCTCTTGTGGCGTAATCACGGGGGAGTGCAGCATTAACATCTGCGTGAATAAAACAGCAATGGGTCCCATTAATACCTCCCAGTTCGACAAATCGGTGCCACCTACGCAAATTTGTCGAGCACATTACAAATGTTCCTGTCAGAAACTTCAATACCAATTTAGCCTGGCGGATGGTCTAGCACCTGAAAGAAGGAAAATCGCACCCAAGGGGTGCCGGTGGGTTACCCAACTCAACTTTCCAATACCCTTTATAATAGATGGCAACGACATGTGACGTTCGCCAATTCCCTACGATGGTCTGCAGCTCGTCGTTTTTGCCAAAATTCCTTCCTCATAACCGACGGTTCTTGTGAGGGCGTCAAATCCGGGCTTTATGATGGGCGATCAATCACTTCCCTTCGAAACCGATAGGAGCGTCTTTGTTTCATTAGAAATAGCCCGCTGAGAGTTGTCATGAGGAAGGAAACGCATGACAGTTACGTTAGTGGGCTGAACAAAATCAGGCGAAACCCTTCAGCAGAACACACTTGGTGGGAGACGCTATTTTATAGGCATCCTTATGTACTCAATGTGCACTCATATGAAAACCCCGACACAACAAGATAGACAGGCATACTAGAAACACAGCGCAACACATCTGCAAAAAGCATCATCGTAGTTTCACTGTGGTTTTAATTTCGTGACCGATCGAAGGTTGGAAAAGAAAAGTGCCCTATAAAAGAACTTATGTACTAATTTGACAGTATTTTTCAAAATAATTCCGAATTCTGTTAATGATTAAGAAAGTATGAGATTTCAAATTTTTTTTAAATGAACTGTACAAGTTAAAGGCGAGAAGGCAAACTAACGAGTATGATCGTGTAGTATCAAAAGAGATGCGCGGCACGTGTGCCTCCATTAATTGAGGGTTGTTCCATTTTACTATCACGGACTCATTTTTAACGCAACTTCACCAATGAGTTATCAAATTTTCAAGTATGCAGCAAAATACGAAAAACAATACCTTTCAAAATTCAGTTGTTTTCGCCGGTGGGTCAAAGTTTTAGTGTGTACGACTCTTGAAAGCGAGTCGGAAAGTATCTTGTTCTCACACTAACGGAAATGCGATATCAACGTCTCTGTGACTAAAGATGTCAGACCCTGTAGCAAAAAGAAAATTACGTTTCTTCGTAATTCTTAATACTTACAGCTTGGAGCATGCTAAAAGTTCGAATTTTATTTCAATTATTCACATTAAATATGATTTTATCTTCAACAAACGAATTTATGTAGTATTAATTATAAAACATTTGCTGTCAGCAAAATGTTTCCACTTTTTGTGAAGATAAAAATATTGTCTTATTCAACATTATGGAATAGAAGACTGTGATATAATAACTGATCTTTAACAATATATCAGTCCATCAGCGAATTTTCTCGTCCGAACTGATGAATCAAGCCCACCTAAGTACTGAATGTCTACGTGGTGATGAAGTAACGGAGGACGCCTGCGCTTCCCTGTGTAGGCAACCCGCATCTGCAGTCTGACGGGTGGGTAGCATTCAGTGTATTTCAACGGGCTGTGCGTGAAGTAAAAATTCATTCATGCTTTGTGTATATCAACACTTCTAATAAGAAGTGTTGTAAAGTACGCTGAAGCTTCTTACAGTACTCAATAATATGAAATGAATCACAGTATATGTGGTCTGGTAGTACATAAGATGTTTTGAGTAGGCCGAGCGGTTCTAGGCGCTACAGTCTGCAATCGCGCGACCGTTACGGTCGCAGGTTCGAAACCTGCCGCGGGCATGGATGTGTGTGATGTCCTTAGGTTAGTTAGGTTTAAGTAGTTCTAAGTTCTAGGGGGCTGCCGACCTCAGCAGTTAAGTTCCACAGTGCTCAGAGCCTTTCGAACCATTGTTTTGAGTAATTACATTTGAGACACATTTAGCCACGCGACTGCTACGGTCGCAGGTTCGAATCCTGCCTCGGGTATGGATGTGTGTGATGTCCTTAGGTTAGTTAGGTTTAAGTAGCTCTACGTTCTAGAGCCATTTGAACCACTTGAACACATTTGAGGCTATTTCACTGTCTTCAGTGACATTGACACAAACTGTAACTAAATATCCGAAATGAGCAATACTTCATTAGATATTTTACTGCGTAGCTATTGGTGACATTTGCTGACACTTAAAAAGCGAAACTACTCAAACTTTTCGAAGAATTTATACTTTCTAAGAGAACACTGAAGGCTCTGTATGGGATCTTCTGCCGGAGCCTATGCGTATAATGAACTCTTATTTGAAGTTAGGATTTATTTAGGATGCAAAATTTGTACTTAATTGTCGTGTTTAGCGTCTTAGACTAAGCTCATCAGATGAATTCCCAATTACGAGTAATGACTACCATCAGCTGTAGAACGGAATGACGACAGTGAAAATTTGTGCCGAACCGGCACTCCGACCCGTATTTCCCACTTAACGCGAGTGGTCGCCTCACAATTTTTTTTCTGTTTTAGGCCTCTGAACATTTTATTAAAAAAATAAAAGGATATAGGAAGGGGTATAATACTTTATTATATTTTATTTGTTGTTCATTTTGTTCTTATCTTTTTATTTGTAATCCTTTCTTTGTTCTATTTTTTATTTGTAATTCTTTTTTTGTTCTATCTTTTTCTTCTTTTTTCCTAGGGGTCCACAGCAGCCAGATGGCGGGATGTCCTGGTCGTCTTCTCGTTCAGCGAGGGTGAAACACCCTATAATTACCGTTGATGTCGCTCATCACTCCATCATGTGCAAATATCTCAGTCTCTTCTCACAATCGGTACACCCTAATGGTCTGGGGGGCACGTAAACAACGACCCCAAGTAATTCGCAAAGAGCATACCAGTCTTCGCTTTGCGCCGTAAAATCGTGTAGTTACTCATTAAATAATACCAGAAATCTAACAACCCTGCCACGCTCACATTAAAAAAGTGTGACAGTGGCATACTCTTAACCCACACCGTGGCGTTATGACGAGCAGCAGGGAAGTAAGTGACGTCGGGATGGATCTGTTCGGTGGGCTCTACAGACTGAGGCGTCCATCGCAGCAACAATGCCAACATGCGCCGTGTTAGGAGCCAGCAGTCGGTAGCCGCACCACAAATGAAACGGTGCATGTCGGTGTCGACAGCGACGCATCTGGAGCAGAGAGGATCCTTGGCAAGATGTACCATGTGTAAACGTTGTCGGATGGGAAATTTGTCAGTCGTTATCACATACCACAGCGCCCTTACCGTGACGGGAAGGAAAGCGACTGTATGTTACTCCACACCCGCCTCCAGCCAACTCCTGGATGTCGGCGTCCAACCACATTAGCAGGCAGCGTCCGTTGAAAGTTGCGGTAGAAGTCCTTGATTCTAGGGTCCCTCATGGTCGGCAAGACATCCAACAGATAACTCATGTCGACCATATAGGTGCGAATGTAACACAGTGCTGGAGTGATATGTCCAACAGGAATCGGCGTACGGGGGGACTGAGGCACCACCTCCCGAATCAGTGTACCGGGGAGGGTGTCCTTGTCTAAAGTACGTAGGCGATGCGTCGTGTTGGTTATCCGTATATTACTCGTAGCCAGACCCAAACATCCATATGTCGTCAACCATACGTCTACGATCTGTACTCACACATCCCTCATGTGTATTCCAGTACAGATCAGACGTTGTGTTTCAAAGCCATATGCCCGGTATCAGCAGATAAATACGATATTGCAGTGCCAGTATTATACTGGCACATCTTCATTTGTCGTCATTCGATTCTACAGCTGATGGTAGTCAATATTCGCAATTGTGAATTCATCTGATGTGTTTCCTAACAGCTGCGGTCGCCGTAGTGCATAGTCATCGGTTTAACACTGGCACTGCAATATAATCTTAGAGTAGGTGTCATTTACAAAAACTTTAATACAAACGTTACATGCAAAATACTTTGAGCTTGGAGGGTATCGGACCGGATTTGTAATTTGGTTCAGGACTTACTTGCGGAGAGTACTCACCACGGCATACTGAACCGAACAAATTCGACAGATTAAAGGTAATACCAGGAATATCCCGATGGAATGTGACAAAGTGGTAGTGTTTGCAATATACACTGACGAAAAAGATGCAACTCCCTCAAGGACAAGGTTATTTTATTGACAAGTGAACTGATTGGTAGATCATCACTGTAGGAGCATATGATAACAAACTCAGACCGAATGAAACACACATGCCACAGAAAAGTGTGCTTGAAGGGTGGCATCACTACACTGTGTGCTCCCCTCTGCCGGCATCGCAGGCGTGTATGCTCACATGCTAACGATCATAAAGGTGCTGAATGGTATTCTGCGATAGATCACAGCAAGCATCTTTCAACTTCTGTTGCAATTCGACAGTCCTTCTTGCAGGTAGCGTACAAAGAGTAAGTTCCCGCTTCATGGTGTTCACACGTGTTCTATTGGCGAGGAATCTTGTGATCTTGCTGGCCAGGATACTTGTTTTACATCACGAAGAGTACGTCGTGTGGACACGTGCATTGTCCTGCTGAAAAAGCACATCACCTTCCCGTCGAAGAAATGACGATAGCACGGAGACTGCAGCCCGTGCGATGTAGAAGGAACTAGTTACTTTACACTGCAGAAACATCAAATGTGACGACGAGCTGTAACTGATGGCGTCCTTCATCATGAAGCCTGGGGAGTGCTTCTGTGTCGTGAGCGAATGCACTCAGGGATAGGCAGCTCACCGAGTCTGCGCCATGCAAGAGTACGTCCATCACTCGCACATCATGGTCAACCGAACATCATCCAGGAACGAAATCCGAGCACACAGACAGAACCCACTCTCTTCGCTGATGACAACTGAGCGTCTTTCCCCTCTCCAGTCATCTCTTTCATGACACAAGAGCAGCCATGCTTGACAGTGTGGTATCAGTGGTAGCCTGGCAAGAGACACACGTGATACGTGATCACTGTACTGCTGCAAGCAGACAGTTTCCAATGGCCCCTGATGACACAGCAGGTGCACGCAACATTCGTCCCTAGGTGATGTTAGGTGGACCATCACTGCTCAGACAACGTGTCAATCTTGACATGCGTTTGTACTACTCAGACTTCCTGAACCTGGACTAGATGTCTGGGAATGCCCCAAAGATCACTGTTGAAAGCAACAGCACACCGTCGACACATTGTGCCCAACATGTGCAGCAATCCGTCGATAAAACCATCCAGCTTCCCGCAGCCCTACAATGCGATCCCGTTGAAAGGGATGAAGCTGTTCTGCAGGAGTATGTAATCATGGATGGGGCATTGTTTTATACTAGAACGAATGTTACAAACAATGTTCTCCTCGAAACTCAGCACACTTACCTCCTGCACTGGACACAGTCTTGTGTTAGTGTACAAGTGTTCTATTGAAAACGTCTGCGGTTCCGTGAGGGTATTCGAAGACGATACTGCACTCTGCAGGGAGGTTGCTCATCAGAGGAAGGAAGAAAGACCAGTGCAGTGACAGTTGAAACAAAATGTAAACAAATCTCACATACTGCGATAAGTAACTGGAAAAAATCCCATGCTTTTCCATTACGCCTTTCGTGATAAATCAACGAAAACAGTAACAACCGTTAAAGGCGTAGAAATATCCACCTGGAGTGACCTTAGGTAGAATGATTATATAAAACAAAGTGTAGAGAAAAATAGATGACAGCCTGAGATTCATTGGGAGAATCGACAGAAAATGTAATTCACCGCGAAGAAGTGGCTTTCTTATTCGACCCACTATTCAGTATTTTTCATTTATCTTGGAATTACCAGGTTGAATCAAACGAAAAGACAGAGAGGAACCAACGAAGACCCGTCTGTTTCGTCACGGGATCGCTTAGTCTGCGCGAGTGGCAGACGCTACAAGAGAGGTGTTGTGCCTCACTGGGAGGTTCGGTGCTGCGATTCTGACAGGAAAAGTCGGCAACATATTACTTCCTGCCACATACGTCGGGCGCAATGACTAGGACGAGTAAATCAGAGAAATTAAAGCTCATATAGTAAACCAACTATTATTCTTCTCAAGCACCATTCTCGAATGGAACCGGAGAGAGGAAATGAAAGTGATACGAAAAGTACCCACCGTCACACACCGAGCGATGGCTTGCGAAGTAAGTATAATTGTAGATATAGGAAAGATCAGCCTCTAGTGGCTGACGAATTCATCCATGCGTCGTCGTATTGCGGTATAAAGATAAACCAGTGAAAAAATGAAGGCGAATGTATTCCTTTTAAAAAGACTCTAACAGGAAACCGAGGAACCAGCTGCCTCTGTCCTCATTCCGCCTTCGACGCCAAAAATTTTGGTATGTAAACATCATCGTGCTCTTTCAAAGAACATTCGAAATCCTTGTACCCATCTCTCTTTGTAGTTAATCCTTCATACTCAGCATCTCCGTTTCACTGCCAATGTATATACATGTCTAACTCCCATCGTCTCCTTTTCCTATCATTCATTTACGGTACATCCGACTCCCATGTCTCCTCTCTCACTTATACTGTCTCCTTCTGGCTTTCTTCCCGACTGCCACTGCGCCACCATACCTCATCAATTTAAAAATTTTCCGGGTAGAGCTTATGTTCACGCCTATATCAAGTGAGGTTTAAAATTTCGGTCCGCCCTCCCTATACCTATGAATCAAAGTTTACCGGTCTGAGAGGGTCCAAACCCCAAACCCTATGCGTGGTCTCCTCCGATCTCTTTTCGTATCCACTGTCTCCTTCCTCTTTCGGTCCCATTGCTTCTGTCTCCTCCAGTCTCTCTCTTTCTCTTTTACTGATGCTGTCTCTCACTGACCATCAGTATCTCCTCTACCTTTGGCTCCCAATGCAATGTTTTCACCCGTCTCTCTTACTCTTTCGCTACCACTTTCTCTCTCCCACAATCACTGTCGACTCTCTCTCTCTCTCTCTCTCTCTCTCTCTCTCTCTCTCTCTCTCTCTCTCTCTGCCTCCCTCTGGCACTGTCTCCTCTTTCTCCCACAATTACTGTTCTATACTAACCTCTTTCAGCACACAAAAGCACGAATACGATCGCATGCCAAATTTTTTGGTGAGGAAGGCGGAACGAGGATTGAGGCAGCCGGTTCCGAACTTTTCTGGAAGAATCTTTCAAAGAGAAATATACTCGCCTTTTTTGTGAACCGGTAGGGGCACTTTTCCGTTGGTTCCCTTCTTTCCCCTGATACAGCTGGTAAGAGTACGAGGGGAGGGAGATCTCTTCTGAACTGAGCGTTGCAAGGCATCCCAGATATGCCCAATAATGTTCATGTCTGGGGAGTTTGGTGGGCAGCGGAAGTGATCAAATTCAGAAGAGTGTTCCTGGAACCACTCTGAAGCAATTCTGGACGCGTGGAGCGTCACATTGTCCTGTTGGAATTCTCCAAGTCCGTCGGAATGTACAATGTACATGAATGGATGCAGATGATCAGAATGGAAGCTTACATACGTGTCACCTGTCAGAGTCGTATGTATACGGATCAGGTGTCCCACATCACTGCAACTGAACACGCCCCGCACCATTACAGAGCCTCTATCACCTCGAACAGTCCCCTGCCGACATGCAGGGTCCATGGATTCATAAGGTTGTCTCCATACCCGTACACGTCCATCCGCTCGATACAATTTGAAACGAGACTCGTTCGACCAGGCAACATGATTCCAGTCATCAACAGTTTTATGTCGGTGTTGAGGGGCCCAAGCGAGTAGCAAATCCTTGTGTCGTGCAGTCATCATGGGAACACAAGTGGGCCCTCGGAGCCGGCATATTACTGATGTTTCGTTGAATGGTTAGCACGCTGACCCTTGATGGCCCAGCATTGAAATCTGTAAGCAATTTTCGGAACGGTTGCACTTCTGTCACGCTGAACGATTCTCTTCAGTCATTGTTGGTTTCATTCTTTCAGAATATGATGTCGCAGATTTGATGTTTTACCGGATTCGTGATATTTACGATACGCTCGTGAAATGGTCGTGCGGAAAAATCCCCACTTCGTCGCTACTTGGGTCCATCGCTTGTGCGCTGACTATAGCTTCACGTTCAGACTCACTTACATCTTGATGACCTGCCATTGTAGCAGTAGTAACGGGTCTAACAACTGCGCCAGACATTTGGCAATGCCGACCACAGCGCCGTGTTCTGCCTGTTTACAGATCTCAGTATTTGAATATGCATTTCGATGGATTTGGAAGCACAAAGCCGAACGAGATCTGGATCTTAGGAATATATCGTAGAAATTTTAGCCATTTGCTGTACATAGCTGCCTTGGAATCCTTGGCTTTCTCAGGAACCGCTCATGAACTTAATGGTGCCTCCGCAGGCCTGTTAAGGCACACCGTAGATCATTTCTAATGCAAAGAGAACCAACCGATTTGCTCCATTTGTCTGAGCTGGAGGAAGTGTGTAACATCAGATATGCACCCTGTGCTGTAAGATATTTATAGTAAGACGATCCTTCCGTTAGTTGTACAAATGATCCCTTCCTCAACGACTATCCTCAACACTTGACCCTACCTTTCCATTACCAACAGAACGCGACGGGTGATACTCGGAAAAATGCCGTTTTTATGCGTGGTGTTTCGGAAAATATTAGGTAGCACATGCTCTCGCATGCATAGAATTTTAAGTTGGTAGTGTTTTAAGCTGTATCATCACACAGTATAAAACAGATCTCCGTTCTCCGGTTTCCGCGTGTTATAGAAACCGTCATCACAACCACAGTGCAAACAGTAGCAGTTTACGCTGAGGTGACAATAGTCATGTGATACCGCCTAATATCGTGTCGGACCTCCTTTTGCCCGCTGTAGTGCAAAAACTCGACTTGACATGGACTTAACACGTCGCTGAACTCCCGTGCAGAAATACTGAGCCACGCTACCTGCGTAGTCGTCCATAAACGGAAAAGTGGTGCCAGTACAGGATTTTGTGCACGTACTGACATCTCGATTATGTCCAATGGGATTTATGCCGGATAATTTGAGTGGCCAAATCGTTTGCTCGAATTCTCTAGAGGGTCCTTCAAACCAATCACGAACAATTGTATCCATAACAACTGCATCGTTGTTTGGGTACAGCTGGTTACCATGTAACCGGACCATTTCCAGTCACTCAGCGGTTCAGTTTGACCATAGGACACAGTCCATGCTATGCAAACGCAGCCCACACCATTATGGAGCCACCACCATGTTGCACAGTGCCTTGTTGACAACTTTGCTCCATGGTTGCGTGGGGTCTGCGACACAGTCGAGCTATACCACCATCTCTTACCAATTTAAATCGTGACTGATTTCCAGTACTTTAGAGCCCAGTCGATATGTTCACGAGCCTAAGAAAGTCGCTGCTATTAGCAGAGCCACTCGCGTCGATTGTCTGCTGCCATAATTCATTAACGCCAAATTTCAGCGCTCTGTCCAAACTGTTACGTTAGTCATTGTCCCATATTGATTTCTGAGGTTATTTCGCGCAGTGTTGCTTGTCTGTTAGCCTGACGACACTACGCAAACGCCGATACTCTCGGTCGTTAAGTGAAATCCGTTGGTCAGTGCTTTGTCCGTGGTGAGAAGTAATGCCTGAAATTTGGTTTCCTCGGCACGCATTTGTCACTTTGGTTCTCCGAATATCGAATTTCCTAACGATTTCCGATATGGAATGCCCCATGAGTTAAGCCCCGACTGAGGCGCGGCGTCTTATATCGCTCCTGTCTGGATCCTGTGTATCGGGAGATTGACTCATGCGTGCACAGTGACAGAGGGGCTGAAGCTGGTTCAGTCGAGTACGTAGCTCTAATTTACATCTGCCAGAGGACAGTAGCGGACAGGACTAGACAGAAAGAACTATAATGTAGTTAGAAATTTGACCACCAGTCCAGTATTGCACACAGACATTCAAGAAACAGGTCAAGAGAATGTTTTTGTGAATTTTATTTCTTGAAGGCTTTTTCGTTTATTTGTGTTTGTACAGTTTTGTATATGCTTTTAGTAGTGTGAGTGATGCGTGAATTTGGACTAAAGTAAATATGTAGATCATTGTTCTACTGATGAATGCTGTACGAATTAGTGTGCGAAAGTTTTAAGACAGTGTGAATGCAGACGACGGGGAATTTTGTATCATAATATGTTAAGGAAGATTATGGTAAAAGGAAAGCTAATTCCAGTGCAAATGAAAGTGGTTAATAACGTAAAGTAAAAAAAATTCAGAATGTTAAATATTTAAAATGGCTCTAAGCAATGTGGGACTTAATATCTGAGGTCATCAGTCCCCTAGACTTAGAACTACTTAAACCTAACTAACCTAAGGACAGCACACACAGCCATGCCAGAGGCAAGATTCGAACCTGCGACGGCAGGAGTCCAAGGGATTCGGGGCCCAGCCTTTCAATGGTACGGTCTTGTGTAGTATGAGTTCCAAAGGAAGTTGTAATTTGCCGGTTTGAATTGTGCTACATGTTTCTAAACTGTTTTAAAGTGAAGGGATATTTATTCCGGTGTATTGTTTAGAAAGTACGGATCTTTTAAGTAATTGTGTGTATGAGAAACGACAGTAATTTCGTGTGGCATAGAGCAGATCGGTGTCTAAAAACCTGAGTGCCTTAGACACCTAAACTTAATAGTATGGCGAGCATTTTCATTTAAGAACAATTCGTGCTAAGTAACTGTCCAAATGCTCATGCTAACGGGAATGAAAGGATTTGTGCTAGACACCTAAACTTTATAGTATGGCGAGCATTTTCATTTAAGAACAATCCGTGCTTAGCAGCTGTTCAGATTTCGGGAAATACGTTACCATAAACACGCTAACGCGAATGAAAGGGTTTACGGATGACTGTGCTAAGATTAGCACGGGCTTTGCAGTGAACGTGTACACCTCAAGGTTCAGAAAATACCGAAGTTTTGCCAGTATTTCCACCTTTCATTCAGAATTCAGAAGATTCTTAGAATAGTTACGTTGTATGCAGCCTGATGCGAGTTGCAGTACTGTAGGTTTCTGCTCGGCTTTCCTACCGGCGATCTGCAGCAACGAGTTCACAGGTAGGTGCAGGTAATGGACGAACGAAACCGGGCAGACGCACGACTACCACTCCGCGTTCAAATTCTGTTAATTCTCGTCGTGCGGCCCTAATCACGTCGGAAAGCTTTTCACATAAACCAGAAATGACAGCTTCGCTAACGCATTGTTCGTTTGTATCTTATGTACGCTATATTACTGTATAAGTTCATATCGCTTTTCCACAACTATTGTCACCTCGTGTAAACCTCTAATGCAAATGCCTTTCGCATCACCGCAGTACGTGACGTGGCCTTCCTTGATTCCTGGCGAAGCGAACTGCGGAGGACCGCCGGCAGCGGTGTAGGCCGCGCGTGTGAAGCGCCAGGGGCCGATCTCTGCGCCAAGCCGTGGCGCCTGCAGGGCTCAGGGCGCAGGCGGACAGCGAAATCTCAAAGGCTGCGCCCTGCGCCCTCCGCCCTCCGTCCTCCGGCCGCCGGCTGCCGTCCTAATCAGTTGACAAACAGCGGCCGCGCCTCGCAGAGCAGCGGACATGCATATTCATGGCCCGCCGGCCGCCCGTGTCTTCAGCACGGCGTCATACGGGACCTCCGCCCCCAATATAGCCCTCCACACACATCCTTTGCGCCCCCAAACCCAGTTCCCGGCTCACAGCTCCCTGCGTCCTGCACGCGGCCGTCGACATCCTCAGTCTCTGGCCGACGCTGATGACAGGTTCCGAACCTAAGAGAGCTGCAGCGCAGATTCGAGAAAAGTCAAAACCTAGCCGACAGAGAAAAGCTAAACGAAGCAAAGGAGGGCAACGAGAGAGGCGATCAATAGCGGTGAAAGTAAAACTTCGTCAACGGATCTGAGTGAAAACCCTAAGAGGTTTTTGAAGGCTCCTCACCCGAAAAGCTTCCACAATATCACAAGTAGCTATAAGTTTTTTTTTTTTTTTTTTTTTTTTTTTTATTTGAGCAAGTAAACGTCGAACACATACGGTCTGCTGTTTCTGATGTAGCAAAACAAAAGAAAATAAAAGTTCGCCAGAAATTCTTCTTAGTTAGGTGAAGGAAAATTTCTTCAAGAAAACGAAAATTGGTTTTTGAAAGCGTAGATTGCGTTCTCTTCACCAATGGAAATTCGACCTTCAAAATAAAGTACACTACTGGCCATTAAAACTGCTACACCAAGAAGAAATACAGATGATAAATGGGTATTCATTGAACAACTACTAGAACTGACATGTGATTACATTTTCACGCAATTTGGGTGCATAGATCCTGAGAAATCAGTACCCAAAACAACAACCTCTGGCCGTAATAACGGCCTTGATACGCCTGGGCATTGAGTCAAACACAGCTTGGATGGCGTGTACAGGTACAGCTGCCCATGCATCTTCAACACGATACCACAGTTCATCAAGAGTAGTAACAGGCGTATTGTGACGAGCCAATTGCTCGGCCACCATTGACAGACTTTTCAATTGGTGAGAGACCTGGAGAATGTGCTGGCCAGACTCCTGTCTGTGGTGCAGCGTCAAGGGTAACGGCAGCCATGGTCTCCGAGCTGATACTCCATGCTTCTGCAAAAACGTCGTCGAACCGTTCGTGCAGATGGTTCTTCTCTTGCGAATGTCCCCATCTGTTGACTCAGGGATCGAGACGTGGCTGCACAAGCCATTACAGCCATGCGGATAAGATGTCTGTCATCTAGACTGCTAGTGATACGAGGCCTTTGGGATCCAGCACGGCGTTCCGTATTACCGTCCTGAACCCACCGATTCCATATTCTGCTAACAGTTACTGGATCTCGACCAACGCGAGCAGCAATGTCGCGATACGATAAACCGCAATCGCGATAGGCTACAATCCGACCTTTATCAAAGTCGGAAACGTGATGCTACGCATTTCTCCTCCTTATACAAGGCATCACAACAACGTTTCACCACTCAACGCCAGTCAACTGCTGTTTGTGTATGAGAAATCGGTTGGAAACTTTCCTCATGTCAGCACGTTGTAGGTGTCACCACCGGCGCCAACCTTGTGTGAATGCTCTGAAAAGCTAATCATTTGCATATCACAGCATCTTCTTCCTGTCGGTTAAATTTCGCGTCTGTAGCACCTCATCTTCCTGGTGAAGCTACTTTAATGGCCAGCAGTATACATATTCGTAGTTCTATCTAATGAACAGCACGATTTTTCCACGGCGCAATACATCAAGGATCGTAGAACAGGTCGCGGGAGCGCAGCTGCCCGGATGACGAAGGCGACGCCCGATACGAGGCGGAGTCCAAACGGTGATGATACATCAGTCATTGGCTGGCGAAACCGAAACTGGCTCCAGAGGGCTCCGCGCCGGCAGAAATACTAGCGCGGCGGGAGGTTACGATTTTCCTATTCGCTATCAAAGTTACTGGGGATGAAGCAAGAGTCGCAGGTCAGGAGCGAGCACTGCTGCTATCTTCTGCATCTCTCGCTGATTACCGGTAGGCCCTCTCGGGACTGGGCTGTTTACCACGGAAATCAGTCTGAACGCAGGGGCTGAGCTGACAACAACACGCTAAGTACAGATGCTTTGTGGGTTGACGGCATTGAAGGCGAAGCTGAGAGAGACATCTTACGTAAAATCGTCCTGCGTTTCCATATCATCTTCTCATTCACTGAGTGACCATACTGGCACCGAAACGGAAGATAACAAAGATAATGCCGAAATAATGCTTTCGATCTTCCGAAATTGTTTCAGCGCGGTAGATCGTAACACGGTCCCTCCTTTCAAACATCGTAAGAAACATCGAAATGCCAGATATTGAGATAAATAATCGCGGAATAGAAAAGCAACTACAGTCCTCTTCTAGTAGGAGTTTATCTTACAAAAAACTACCCAAGGGATTCCCTTCCATTCTGATTTTCTTTGATTATGATCTAGTGCAGACCAAAGTAAGAGACACATATAGTTTTATACGTGCACATACGACCATTAAGGGAATGGAACACTTCCTTAAAAATGAGTTTAATACAGTATTCCTGTATGAACACTGCAGAAACAGTAACAGATTTAAAAAACAAACTGAAATAGAAATTTTAAAGTTTTCAATGTACGCTACAATAATGCACACAGAATTGTCTAAAAAAACATTTTTTTTCGAAATCCCCTTCCCCCCACACTATTTTGTTTTTCATTTCAACATTTAACTAATAGCAAAACGTATAGCGGAGTTCGTAGTATATTCAGTCATACAGCATATGATTAAGTGTTATTCCAAAGACGCATTTGTGAGAAATAAACTAGTAAAATATGTATATATCTCTGCACGCGCCCGATATGTGTCCGGTTGACTGTCAGTTGTCGTGTTATGTTGTTTAGTTAGTCTTTCCCAGATTTATTTAATTTTGAGGAATATAAAATGTCTTGTGTTGTATTTGTGTTTTCCTTTTTGCAAATGGTGTATGTTTCTATTTCAAGCTGTAGCCTTCCCATGTTTAACTTTGTTATATTTGAAACTGTTTGTACATTATTGTTCTAATACTATTTTAAATTCGAACAACAATGAGGAACCACAGATTTGTTCGGGACAAAAAAATGGTGAATTCACTTTGATTTACTCTTGTATTCCTAATTCTGCTCTACACTACAACATATTCAAAGCCGATGGCAATAGAAGTGTATTCATTGAGTAAGTTTACTTGTTAGATCGCTGCAGCAACGAAATGTACCTAGCACCGAAAACAAGATCATTCCTATTTTCAAGAAGATTCGTACGACAGATGCACATAATTGTAGGCCTATACCATCAACGTCAGTCTGTTATAGAATCAGGGGGGAGAATATGTTTAATGCTCAAGAATTATGATCTTTTGGAGAACGAAAATCTCCTCTATAAAAATAAATATGGATTCCGCAAACAGAGATCTTGCGAAACTCTGCTCGCTCAGTTCCTCCACGATACCCATTACGCTGTAAATAACTGCGAACAGGTAGGTGCCGTATTCCTTGACTTCAGGAAGGCATTTGACACGGTACCGCATTGCCATCTAGTGAGAAAAGTACGAGCTTACTGGGTATCGAACCAGATTTGTGACTGCATTCAAGACTTGTTTGGAGGTAGGTCCCAACAAGTCGCTCTAGACGGGACAAATTCGACAGATGTAAAGGAAATATCCGAAGTACGCCGAGGAAGTGTGATAGGACCGTTACTGTTTACGATAGCGTAAATGATCTAGCGGAAAGTGGAGGAAAGCACGTCATGACAGACGATGCAACTGTCTGTAAGAAAGTAACAACGCCATAAGACTACAAATTTGCAGAATAGCCTGCAGTGGATTGATAAACGGTGCAGGCTCTGGTAGTTGACCTTGAACGTAAATAAATGTAACATACTGAGCATAAGTAGGAAAAGAAATCCACATCTGTGCAAGTACATTATTTATGACAAATTGCTGGAAACAATATCTACCGTACAATATCTAGGAGCAGGGGAACAAAAGTCAGAACGAAATATTTAATGTTTAATAATTTTTGTAAAATAAAGTAGGACAAGAAAACACTTCTTAAACGCACAAAAAATCGCTTTGTAGTGCAACCTAACGTAACTTACCTGAAAATCACGTAAAATAGAATTTTAAGTATTTTCTACACTTTCTCAAAGGAATGTTTACATATTCCCCGTTATGCCTCATCCATGGGGTAGAAGGGGATGAGAAATTTTTTTGTGTAATTACTGCATAAACGTTGAAATTATTGGCTATGTCAACTTATAAATGAGACCTAAAGTTGTTTAATGAACACTTTAGTCTAAGAACTAAGGCATCTTCAAAAAATCGTTAACAATGCGAAAATATTTTAATATCATTTTGAAAAATGTGTAATTCCTTTTGATGCTTATACCAAAGTACTGTTAACGTTGCTGTTGCTTTATTGAAAACAATAGCTCTCCCACCAGATGTGTTTTCTGACTTGCGAACAAAGCACATAGGATGCCTATTAATAGAGCATTATATACCCTTTATTAATAGGCATACGTTAATAGGCATCCTATGTTCTCTGTTCGCATATGTTGCTTATATATACTTCAGATATGCTGCCAAGTCGTCTTTTTGTTTTGCAGTGAAACCTTCTTTCAAATTTTTCGTCTGATTTGTCAACTTAGTAGTAGGATTATTCTAAGCTGACGATCATATCTTCCCAACATTGATTTCAGTACTTTAAACTCCCATTTAGTCTACATCTACATTATTATTCTGCAATTCACGAAAAAATACCTGTAGAGGGTTCAACGAATCACATACAAGCTATTTCTCTACCGTTCTACTCTCGAACGGCGCACGGGAAAAACGAGCACTTACGTCTTTCTGTGCGAGCTCTGATTTCTCTTACTTTATCGCGATGACCATTTCTACCTATGTAGGCGGGCGCCAACAGAATATTTTCGCAATCGAAGGATAAACTTGATGATGGAAAATCCACGAGAAAGTCCTGCCTCAACGAGAAACTCCTTTGATTTAATGATTGCCACTCCAGTTCCCGTATCATGTCCGTGGAACTCTCTCACCTATTTCGCTATAAGACAAAGCGAGATGCACTACTCTGAACTCTTCCTCCGTCAATCCCATGTGACGCAAATTCTACACCGCACAGCAATACTCCAAAAGAGGACGGACAAGCATGGTGTAAGAAGTCTCTTTAGAAGACCTGTTGCACTTTCTAAGTGTTCCACCAATAAATCGATGTCTTTGATTTCTTTTCCCACAATGTTACCTATGTGATCAATTCAATTTACATTATACGTAACTGTAAACTCTAAATATTTGCAGCCTTCAGACTTGAGTGATTTATCATGTAAACAAAACTTAAAGAATTTATTTCAGTACTCGTATAGATGACTTCATACCTTTTTCAGAAGATAATGCTGCTGAAACCGCCATTTCCATTGAAATTACATTCGACTTCTGTCTGTCCTTCTACTGTAAGTTTCCACCATCTGGAAAAGTATTCTGCGCAGTGCCGTTCGCCCCAAGAAAACATTTCAGCCTAACAAGTTTTATGGAGCATAATAACAGTCGATTTAAACGAATTATGTAACTTACGTACAGCGAATGACATGCACTTTAAGATAACATTTCATTTGAGGTCGTACAATTATGATTAATCGGCTTGTATTGCATTTAAATTTATCAAAAGCTAGAAAACCACAACTGGAAGCGTGAAAAACGGGAATCGAACCAGGGCCCGCTTGCACGGGAAGCGAGCACGTTACCACCCAGCTAAGCAGGCTGACCCTCCCTTTCAGAGACAGTTACATATCACTAGAATATGTTGCAGCATTTTCCAGTCTAGAAAGCAGCACTATTCCGTTGTACCCCTCTATCTCACTCTGCCCCGTGTTCTCCTACCTATCCAGAGCGACCTAAGTAGAATGACCCCATAAAACAAATAGGAGGAAAAACAGATGCCAGACAGATTCATAAGAAGAATCTTAAGGAAATGTAAGTTATCCACGAAGGAAGTGGCTCACAGTTGTCCGAGCGGTTCTTTGGTTCATCAATCTGGGAGCGTTACCAGGTAGTCCTGAAAGAAGAGACAGGCAATGAACAACGGCACGTTTCGTCAAGGGGTCGCTCAGTTGTTGCGAGAGTGATACAGAGATGCTCAGCAAACTCCAAACTCCCTTTCCAGACACTACAAGGCGGCGTTGTTCATCAAGGCGAGGTTTGCTGTTAAGATTTATAGTGAACACTTTTCGGGAAGTGTCGGAAAACATGCTACTTCCTCCCACGTACAGGGTGGCCCATTGATAGTGACCGGGGCCAAATATCTCACGAAATAAGCATCAAACGAGAAAACTACAAAGAACGAAACTCGTCTAGCTTGAAGGGGGAAACCAGATGGAGCTATGGTTGGCCCGCTAGATGGCGCTGCCATAGGTCAAACGGATATCAGCTGCGTTTTTTTTATATGCTGGACGACATCATCCAAGTGACCGGACAGTTGGCCGGATAGTTACGTTATTTAAGGAAACCGGAAGTGTTCAGCCACATGTGAAACGTCAACCACGACCTGCAACAAATGATGCCCAATTAGGTGTTTTAGCTACTGTTGCGGCTAATCCGCACATCAGTAGCGGACAAATTGCGTGAGAATCAGGAATCTCAAAAATGTCGGTGATGAGAATACTACATCAACATCGATTGCACCCGTACCATGTTTCTATGCACCAGGAATTGCTTGGTGATGACTTTGCACGTCGTGCACAGTTATGCGACTGGGCACAAAAGAAATTAGGGGACGATGACAGATTTTTTGCACGCGTTCTATTTAGCGACGAGCGGTAATGTAAACCAGCATAATATGCACTATTGGGCAACGAAAAATCCACGATGGCTGCGACAAGTGGAACATCAGCGACCTTGGAGGAATTAATGTATGGTGCGGCATTATGGGAAGAAGAATAATTGGCCCCCATTTTATTGATGGTAGTCTAAATGGTGCAATGTATGCTGATTTCCTACATAATATTCTACCGATGTTAGTACAAGATGTTTCACTGCATGACAGAATGGCGATGTACTTCCAACGTGATGGATGTCCGGCACATAGCTCGCGTGCGGTTGAATCGTTATTGAATAGCATACTTCATGATAGGTGCATTGGTCGTCGAAGCTCCATACCATGGTCCGCACGTTCACCGGATCTGACGTCCCCGGATTTCTTTGTGTGGGGAAAGTTGAAGGATATTTGCCAACGTGATCCACCGACAACGCCTGACAACATGCGTCAGCGCATTGTCAATGCATGTGCGAACATTAAGCAAGGGGAACTACTCGCTGTTGAGAGGAATTGCGTTACACGTATTTCCAAATGCATTGAGGTTGACGGACATCATTTTGAGGATTCATTGCATTAATGTGGTATTTACAGGTAATCACGCTGTAACAGCATGCGTTCTCAGAAATGATCAGTTCACAAAGGTACATCTATCACATTGGAACAACCGTAATAAAATATTCAAACGTATCTACGTTCTGTAGTTTAAATTAAAAACCTACCTGTTACCAACTGTTCGTGTAAAATTGTGAGCCTTATGGTTGTGACTGTTACAGACCCATCTATCACAAAGCAAAAAAAGTGGTCCAACTAAAATATTCGTATTTCTTTACGTACTACACGAATATGTAATAAAAATGTGGGTTCCTATTTCAAAAAAACGCAGCTGATATCCGTTTGACCTATGGCAGCGCCATCTAGCGGTTCAACCATAGCGCCTTCTGGTTTCCCCCTTCAAGCTAGACAAGTTTCATTCTTTGCAGTTTTTTCGTTTGACGCTTATTTCGTGAGATATTTCGCCCGGTCACTATCAATGGACCACCCTGTATGTGTAGATGTAGATTTGCATGAACCTAGCATTACGTAATGGGGGAGGGTGGGGGGAATATTTGATAGCATTTCAAACAGTCTGCATCAGATACCACAAGTGACTGAAGACAGCTACACTTTGTAACAGATCACTTGCGGACAACGACAGCTTTCTCACTGCTGTGGCTATTGTGTGATGCTAATGATGACACTAGTGGGAAATATTTCTTTCAGTACGCTTAGTCCGTTGCACAAAGCAATTTGCTGGCCACAATATCTGTTCACATGAAAATAGTCTGTGATTTAGTTCACCTTCTGATGTTCAATCGCACGAACAATTGGGAAGTTTCTGGAGTCTGCCATGGAGAAGTGACTGGATAAGTTGGCATGGCGTGAAATAACATTAGGTGACGTTTCTTGCATGACCAATCCGCAATCCGTAAACGAATATCGTCTGGAAGACCATGTTGCAGGTTACAGTTCTGACGGCCTCAGTGCTTTGGTCTTTCTTCCCATTCTTCTATGCACGCGTTACATGCCCCCAATTTAAGTTAAGGGATGTGGTTGTATATACTGACATAGGGAATCAGGAAATGCTTCTTGTGCGCTTCGTCCTTTGCTCGCAGTTTCGCATACCCGTTATATTGGGTGCTTTGATACGCTGGTATCAAGGAGAAGTTCCATGACGCTGCAGCCGTTAGCATAAGAATTTTATGTAAAATGGCGTAAGATGTTCAAAATTCTAAGAAAAATAATGGTAAGCTATAGGGAAAAACGGGTAATATAAAATATGTACAAGAAACAAGCTGGAACAATAAGAACGGAAGATCAAGAACAAAGAGCTCTGATTAAATTAGGTGTAAGACGAGGATGTAGTGTTTCACCTTTACTGTTCAATCAGTATAGCAAAGAAGCAATAACGATAGTAAAAAAGGTTCAAGTGTGGGATTCAAATTCTAGATTCGCTGACGACACTGCTATTTTCAGTGAAAGTAAAGAAAAATTACAGGATCTGCTGAATGGAATGGATAGTCTAATTAGTAAAGAGCATGGTTTGAGAGAAAATCGAAGAAAGATTAACGTAATGAGAAAGAGCAGAAAGTACAACAGTGAGAAGCTTAACATCATAATTGGTGATCACGAAGTAGATGAAGTTAAGGAATTCTGCTACCTATGCTTCAAAATAACCCATGACGGAAGGAGCAGGGAGAACATAAAAAAGTACAAGCAAAACGTAATTTATGGCCCAGAGAAATTATTTGCATCAAACATAGGCGTTAATTTGAGGAAGAAATTTCTGAGAATGTAAGTTTCGAACACAGCATTATAACGTGGTGACACTTAAGACTGTGGGAAAACCAGAACAGAATGGACTCTAATTATTTGTGATATGGTGCTGTAGAAGAAAGATGAAAATTAAGCGTACTAATAAAGTAAAGAATGAGAAGGTTCTCCCCAAAATCGTCAAGGAAATGAATATATGGAAAACAATGACGAGATTAAGGAACAGGATGAGAGCACATCTGTTGAGACATCAGGGTGGACTTCAATGGTACTAGAGGGAGCTCTGGAGGGTAAAAAAGTGTAGAGGAATATGGAGATTGGAATACATCCAGCAAATGATTGAGGACGCAGGTGACAAGTGCTGCTCTGAGATGACAAGGTTGGCACAGGAGAGGAGTTCGTGGCGGGCCGCATCAAGCCAGCCCGAAGACTGATGACTGAAAAAAATATTGTTACGTAAATGAGAACGATATTTTTGAAAGTGTTTGTTTCTTGCACTTAACAAACGAATGTTCGAAAAGGTGTGACGTGCATCGCATGTAGCTGAGGCAGTATTTTTTGAGAAAGGTGAAGTAAACAATTGCGGAACCTACGTATCTCCCCCTATGAAATTCACTCCAGTTTTATAAATAACTATCTTAAGATAATAACTTATGTAATATTAGCGGAAGAACAAGCACGATTTAGAAAAGATCATTCCAGCGCTGATAACATTTTTAAACTAAATAATACACTACTGGCCATTAAAATTGGTACACCACGAAGATGAGGTGCTACAGACTCGAAAAATTTAACCAACAGGAAGAAGGTGCTGTGATGTGCAAATGATTAGCTTTTCAGAGCATTCACACAAGGTTGGCGCCGGTGGCAACAGCTACAACGTGCTGACATGAGGAAAAATTCCATCCAATTTCTCATACACAAACAGCAGTTGACCGGCGTTGCCTGGTGAAACGTTGTTGTGATGCCTCGTGTAAGGAGGAGAAATGAGTACCATCACGTTTCCGACTTTGATGAAGGTCGGATTGTAACCTTTCTCGATTCCGGTTTATCGTATCGCGACATTGCTGCTCGCGGTGGTCGATATCCAATGACTGTTAGCAGAATATGGAATCGGTGAGTTCATGAGGGTAATACGGAACGTTGTGCTGGATCCCAAAGGCCTCGTATCACTAGCAGTCGAGATGACAGGCATCTTATCCGCATGGCTGTAACGGATCGTGCAGCCACGTCTCGATCCCTGAGTCAACAGATGGGGACATTCGCAAGAGAAGAACCATCTGCACGAACGGTTCGACGACGTTTGCAGCAGCATGGACTATCAGCTCGGAGACCATGGCTGCGGTTACCCCTGACCCAGCATCACAGACAGGAGCGCCTGCAATGGTGTACTCAACGACGAACCTGGGTGCAGGAATGGCAAAACGTCATTTTTTCGGATGAATCCAGGTTTTGTTTACAGCATCATGATCGTCGCATCCGTGTTTGGCGACATCGCGGTGAACGCACATTGGAAGCGTGTATTCGTCATCGCCATACTGGCGTATCACCCGGCGTAATGGTATGGGGTGCCATTGGTTACACGTCTCCGTCAGCTCTTGTTCGCATTGACGGCACGTTGAACAGTGGACGTTACATTTCAGATGTGTTACGACCCGTGACTCTACCCATCATTCGAACCCTGTGAAATTCAGCAGGATAATACAGTCCGCACGTTGCAGGTCCTGCGCGGGCCTTTCTGGCTACAGAAAATGTTCGACTGCTGCCCTGGCCAACACATTCTCCAGATCTCTCACCATCTGAAAACGTCTGGTTAATGGAGGCCGAGAAACTGGCTCGTCACAATAGACCAGTCACTATTCTTGTTGAACTGTAGTATCGTGTTGCAGCTGCATGGGCAGCTGTACTTGTACACGCCATCCAAGCCCTGTTTGATTCAATTCCCAGGCGTATCAAGACCGTAATTACGGCCAGAGGTGTTTGTTCTTGGTACTGATTTCTCATGATCTGTGCACCCAACATGCGTGAAAATGTAATCACATGTCAGTTCTAGTATGATATATTTGTCCAATGAATACCCGTTTATCATCTCCATTTCTTCTTGGTGTAGCTATTTTTATGGCCAGTAGTGTAGAAAAACGTCGAGATTTCAACTTGGAAACTTATATCACATTTACCGACTTCAAAAAGGCCTTCGATGAAATAAACAGATGTAAAGGATGCGAAATTATGAGTTTCAGAGGATAGTCCCACAACCAAATAGCTGATAAACAGTTCAAATGGCTATGAGCACTATGGGACTTAACATCTATGGTCAGCAGTCCCCTAGATCTTAGAATTACTTAAACCTAACTAACCTAAGGACACCACACACATCCATGCCCGAGGCAGGATTCGAACCAGCGACCGTAGCGGTCACGCGGTTCCAGACTGAAGCGCCTAGAACCGCTTGGCCACCTTGGCCGGCACACATTAAATAAAGAAATCAACAACATTTATTAAAATAATTTACACACAAATACTCAACTTTAACTGATGCATGGTGCGTGGCTCTGTAGTTGACGCCCTACACATTAATCTTACCTAAAACAGTGAGACAGAACTATGTAATCTACAGAAGTTTACACTGGTCTGCTATAACTAACAGTTAAATGTTCAGGCTCTGAAAACTGAATAATACTTCAAAATTCAGCGTTTACTGTCAGTCGATCACTCGTTGAGAGCAGCTGGGCTATGACGGTGGCGCTGGAACTGGTCGGTGGCTGACGAATGCCGGCCGGAGTGGCCGAGCTGTTCTAGGCGCTTCAGTCTGGAACCGCGCGACCGCTACGGTTGCAGATTCGAATCCTGCCTCGGGCATGGATGTGTGTGATGCCCTTAGGTTAGTTAGGTTTAAGTACTTCTAAGTTCTAGGGGACTGAAGACCTCCGATGTTACGTCCCATAGTGCTCAGAACCATTTGAACCATTTTTGAAGTGACGAATCATTGCAACTGCTGAAGGCCCTGAATTGCGACAAATGAGCGAGTGTGGCTGTGTGCCGGTATTCATTCGCGAGCGATGGAAGGATGCCCATCCGCGATCTGTTTTGCAGAGGCGGGAAGTAGTTACTGCCGGTTGGCATATCTATTGGCAGACAGAGGGGGTTCATTTGTGTCTCTTCTGGCGGAAGCAGAAATAGGTTGAAATGCAGATGATGATGATGAAGAAGAAGAAGAAGGAGAAGAATGAAGGAATACGGCAAGTGCGAGTAGATCTCGCCCGCCGAATGTTCCGTACAAACGCAATTATGTATACACCCATCCATACCGGAAATCGCGGATTTCGACTATTTTTGACTCGTATCGATACTTGCAAGATATCGAAATATGTGACATACTGACCCAGTAACTTAAACTCTTTACTCTGCCAAAGGAGCGTATATTTTAGCAATTTGATGGTGATGATGATGATGATGACGTTTGGTTTGTGAGGCGCTCAACTGCGCGGTCATCAGCGCCCGTACAAAGTCTCAATTTTTACACAGTCCAATTTTTACACGGTCCTATCTAGCCACTGCCACGAATGATAATGACGACAATGAAATGATCAGGACAATACAAACACCCAATCCCCGGGCAGAAAAAAACACCAACCAGCCGGGAATCCAACCCGGAACCTCGTGATCCAGAGGCAGCAACGCTAGCCAACAGACCACGAGCTTTGGACTTTTTTTTCAGTACGTGACATTGATTTCAAATTGATATGTCACCTGTTTCTGAGGAAGATGGGTCTTAACAGACGGACGGACAGTCGGGTAACATGGCACAAAAAAATTATTTCGTGTGATGTAATCAAAAATTAACAATTTTAGGATTTTTCCTTTATTTGCATTGTAAAACCTTGGTTCTTGCCAAATTTCACAATTCTAGGTCAACGAGAAGTATCCTATAAGATTTGATGAGTGAGTTTATGAGTATAAAAATATGTAACAAAATGGTTGTATCTATTGATTGCATTGACGTAGATGCTTATGTATCTTATACCGCTAAGAGACCATAGATCTTAGTACGTGACATAAATTTCAGCTTGATGCGTCAGCATGTTCCTGAGAAACATGAGTCTTAACAGACCAACAGCCACGAAATCGGATAACAAATGATAAAAACGTATTTGTCCGTGTGATCTAGTTAGAAATTAACCATTTTCGGATTTTTTTCTTTTACTTGTATTGTAAACCTTGTTTCTTGCCTAATTTCAGGATTGTAGATCAATGAGAAGTACCCCATAAAATTTGTTGAGTGATTTTGCAAGTATCAAACTATGGAACATAAATGTTCGTATCTTTGCATTGGCGTAGGAGCTTAAGTGTTTTACTCGCCCAAGGAAACATAGACTTCAGTAAGGGACATAAATTTCAACTTGATACCCCCACCCGTTCCCGAGGAAAAGAGATCTTAGCAGTTGGCCAGACAGATAGACAAAAGGACGAACAACAAAGTGATACCATAAGGGTTCCTTGTTTACCAATTGAGTTACGGAACTGTAAAAAGTATAGATGAAGAAAGAAGTCTGTGCTAAGCCCTTACCTGAATACCGGCTAGCTTAGTAGGACTTCTGCTACGATATTCAAGAATAATTAATTTGGCATTGGAAGTACGAGTAGACGAGAAGGTAGTAGGGGCAGACAGACGCTACAATAAGAGCACCACGCAAAAAATTAGTCAATGCCTGGTGACACCACGCTAATACCATGCAGCATAGAACCAAGCCTTTACTATTTCCCGCTTTCAGCGTGGTAGAGGGTCCACAACTCTGTTCAAACAGATGAAGCCAGACGTTGGTCATTATATCACACAGATCTACCAAATTGCGAGGATTACTATATTTGTGTTTCACTCGTTATTCTGTACAGTTCCAAACATTTTACATAGGATGACGTTGGGGTGCAAAAGGATGGCAGAATGTTCGTCAAAATAGGTATGTACACTACCTGACCAGAAGTATCTGTACAGCTACTCGTGAATATTAATAGGAGGTGCTTCCATCCATCGCTTCTGTGATGGTTTGAACTCTGCTGAGAACACTTTCAATGAGCTGTCTGAATGTCTGTGGTGGAGAGGCAGTCCATTCTGCCTCAAGCGCCGAAGTGATGTAGAACGCTGTGGTCTGGAGCGAACTCAATGTCCTAACTCTTCCCAAAGGAGGCGTATTGGATTCAGGTCGGGACCATGTGTAAGCTAGTCCAATTCAGGATTGTTCTGGTCCACAAACCATTGCCTCACAGATGGTGCTTTATGGCAGGTTGTACTGCCATGCTGACAGAGTCATCGTGTCTTAAGTGTACCTCTGCAGTACACAGTAATCAATGTTGTAAAATTTGATTATATCCTTCAGTATTTAGAGTTCCCTTAAGCGCAATTAAGATCACATTCACGACGAAAAGACCCCGTACTGTAACATCACCTCTGTACTCCAGTTTTGGCATTACACATAATATTAGGTGAGGCTCCTCAGGCATTCACCAGTCGCAAATCCTTCTATTGGACTGCCACAGTATATAGCGTTATTAATCACTCCAAATCACACATTTTCAGTCATCCACTGTCCACTATCGTCGCTCTTAACGCCACCTCAAGCTTCACTTAGCATAGGTACAGAAATGTGTGGCTTATAAGATGCTGCTCGATCATTGTACTTCACTCTTTTTAACTCGCCATACATAATGATTGTACTAGCTGGAATGCAGCTAGAACCTTAGATCCCATGACGTATTCCTTGCACTGATGTCATGCGATTTTTTGACGACCACCGTTCGCAATGCTCGGCGGTCACTGACCGTCAGTGTATGAAATCTACCTGATCATGCTTGTTTCCCCACTTTTCCATTTCAAAACCACATCACCAATACTCGACTTCGGCAGCTTTCTCATCATGTATTGCTCAGGTGACGTCCAATGACCAGTCCACGTCGAAGTTTCTTAGCTCTCCTGACTTATCCACTCTGCTGTTACTGCTTCTCTGCTCACAACTATCTCCTCTCCGCCTCCTTTTACACTGGCTGCTCCGAGTTTGTGACATCTAGTGGTCAATTCTGTATTACGCAGGGGTGTTCGGATACTTTTCATACAATGTATCTGCAGCAGTGTAAACATGGCTGTTGAAATCTTTGAAAAGGAGAGTGCCCTCAGAATACTCATCATGGTGATTTAGTGGAAAGGACAATAATTGAGCAACGATAACGCTGAAATAAACATCCTGTATATTCATGGCAGCTTTGATGAATGTCGCCAAGTCATGATACGAGAAACACCCCCAAAAGATCCCAGAACCACTTACTACCTCAATTTCACCCCATACACACTGGGTTAAAGAAGACACACGACCATCGGAGCATTCGATGCCTTTGGCCAATCGAGAAAAGGCAAACTCACGGACTTGTAGAGTTACACGAAATGCCTGCAATCACTTACTGTCCAATTTCTGCTTGTCTGGACCACTAAAGATGTGCTGTTTTATGTTCCGTGGTTAGTAATGGGCTTTTGCGAGGTCCACTGTATGCACTTCCTTTCTACGGGTTCACTAGGAAACCGATTGAGATGGAGGCGCATTCACTGGCAACAGAAACTCCTATTGGGTTTGAAACCGACTGTAATTGATAAATCGTGACACTGGTTTTCAGTTGCTATCGATTAGGATATTTTTGCGACCTCTGTTCTTTCACCGCGTTATACTGCTGCGAGTGGCACACCGTTCGTTGTAGACACTTTTGACAGTCCTCTTTCATGCAGAAAGAAATTAGCCAATTTCACTCACGTTCACTGACGCCTACGGTCAAGCGCGATAGCTCTTTCCTGTCGTTATGTCACTGCTCCATGTCGACTCATCTTATTTCACCAATTCCATACAACCGAGTGTTACATAAACATCATTGCACTGTCATGAGTTTCGTCAGGATTGCAGGGCCACATGACCACTTTTTACCTAATCTGCACTATATGAAGCGCTCCAAAGCGACTTCTTCGTCTTAGATCTTCAACCATCAGGTTGGTTAGCTGCAGTTCGCCATGTATTTCTGTCTCCGACCTTCCTCTTGAGAGCGGTATAGATCGTGCAGTTGGTATCCTCCATAATCTGGTTGATGTATTATAGTCTCCGTCTGATTCTTACACTTTTCCGTTGTACTATCCCTTCCAAGATACATTTAATAACAGCATCATGTTTCAGCAGATGGCCGACCCATGCTTGGCTTCTGTGTTTGACTAAGTACAGGAGACAAGGCTTCCCTTGCTCCACTCTGTGGAGTTTCTCTTCTTTTGATATTTTTTCTACCCAGGAAATATAGAGCACTCTGTGCCACATCTGTAAGGATGTCATTTTACGTTTCCTTGCTTCTTGGAGTGTCCATGTTTCACTTTACGTACAGCAGCACACTCACAACGAACGTCTTTGTGAAGTTCTTCCTGAGATGTTTGTTTAAGCAGCTTTTTCCTGATGGATTCGGCTTGCAGTATCATTCCTTGAGCTTCCATCTAATTTTACTCCCTAGATTGGGAAAGGATTCGACGGGCTCCAGTCTCTCATTGTTAAGTGAGCATTGGGTCACGATGTTTCGTCTGCTCACAACTAAGGCAATTGTTTCCCCTTTATTAATTTTCGTAGCATAGGAGGCGCTGAGGGTGTTTTCCATCTGGGACACCATCGCTTCTAGTTACTCTGCGTCTTGACTTAACGCTGCGATGTCATCAGCGTATCTCAGCATGTCTATTTTCTTACCGTGAATGTTAATTTCTCTTATAGCCCCTAGTTTCTCCTTAGCTACATCTATTGCTCGCCGAATGTAGCCATTGAACAAGACAGGACGGAGTGAACAGCCTTGCCGTAGCCTCTACTTAACAGCAGTTTCTTCTTGATCTCTCCACGCCTTATCACAGCCGCCTCTTCTCTATACAAGCTCTGCGTTAGCCTTCTGTCTTTATACCTGATGCCAGTCTCTCTCGGCATCTTAAGCAGTCGCTACACTACCCTGTCAAGTGCCATTTCTAGGTCGATAAAGGCAACATATGTGTCCTGATAGTTCTTTAGTCTTTTCTCAGGAATAAATCGTAAGCCGAGTATTGATTCCCGTGTGTCTACACCTCTTCTAAAGCCAGACTGGTCTTCCGTGCTCATGGTATCTATTCTGCCCACTACCCGTCTTAGAATGGTTGAGGTCTTGATCTTCCAGGCGTGTGTTATCAAACTGAGGGTCCTATATCCTGCTCTTTTAAAGTGATAACTATTTATTTTTTCTGTGCGGATGTTGTGTGTTTTAGCTGCATATAGTTAAAAAAGTTAGCACAAGATAAGGAACATGCGTTCGACAATCTAAAATGCTGCACGATGTTCAAAGTTGCTGTAAAGTAAGATGCAGGGAAAGATAGGTAATGCACTGTATGTACAAGAACCAAGATGTAAAAATAAGAATGAAAGATCAAGAACGAAGTGCTCGGATTATAAAGGATGTAAGACAGTGAGGTAGTCGGTCACCCATACTGTTCAGTCTATACGTAGAAGACACAATAATGGAAATAAAAGAGAAGTTGAAAAATGCCATTAAAATAGAGGATGAAAGGACAACAGTAATAAGATTCGCTGATGGCATAGCCACCCTCGAAGAAAGCGAAGAAGAATTACAGAATCTGTGGAACAGAATGAACAGCCTGATGAGCACACGCTGTGGATTGAGAGTAAACCGAAGAAAGACGAAAGTAATTAGAAGCAGCAGTAATGAAATTAGTGGTGAACTTGATAATAAACTTGGGAGCTTCGAAGTGGGCGAAAGAAGGAACTCTGCTACCGTGGAATCAAAATAACACGTGAGAGACGCAGTAAGAAGGACGTAGAAAACGGACTAGCACATACAGATAGTACATTCGTGGACTAAGTGAATCAAAAAATGGCTCTGAGCACTATGGGACTTAACATTTTTTTTTTTTTGTAACGTAATAAACTTTTATTTACAGATTAACAAAATACATTGCTTGATCAATGGCACGTTTAGGTTTACACATGGAGTAGTCGCATCTTTCTTTTTTGTATAGTCTTTTTTTTTTGTATTTTCTTTATAATTTAGTTCTCTCTATTAAGCAAATTTTGTGTTTTTCTTATTTTTTTTATTTGTCTGTTTTCTAGTCTATTTCCAGCTCCAGTTCTGTGTGGACTTATTAGAGCTGTATTTTTTAATGAATATTTAATGACATTTAATGTGGTTTATTTTGTTTTCGCCTAGAGATGGCGTCCTTTAAATTTGGTTAAACCTATTGACTAAGAGATATTTCTATGGTACACTCAAGAAAACAAAGTATAGGCATGTATATGGATAGTTATTTTAGGGAGAGTTGTTTGATTGTATTTAGAGAGAGAAAGAGAGAGAGTGAGAGAGAGAGAGAGAGAGAGGGAGAGAAATGAGAGGAAAACATTTGATATATGGTAATAAATCATTGCGAATCGTCATTTTGCATTTTGTCACAGCTGTTTATGGTTTCCACTATTATTAAAATGAGTGTTAGTGAATTTGTCCAGTACTTACATATCACCCTTTGGACACGCTGGAGATCACCAATATTTTAGCACTTTCCCTAGTTGTGTGACGATATGATTGCTGTAACGTACTCTTTCACATGTGAGAACGCAGGTGATGCACTGCCGCTTGTCACTCAAAACACAATCAGACACTCACTAAACACGCACTTTGAGGGCGTTGGAGGATGTGGGGGTGCGTGCGTCAGCAAGCGGTGAGGTCTTGAGGGGCTATTTGAGGGCGTGGTGTGGCGGCGGCGGCGGCGGCGGCGGCGGTGACGGCGTCGGCGATGACGGAGCCGGCGTCGGCGTGTGCGTCGCCAGTGGCGGTGTCGGTCGCATCTTAGGTCATCAGTCCCCTAGAACTTAGAACTACTTAAACCTAACTAACCTAAGGACGTCACACACACCCATCCATCACGAGGCAGAGAAAATCCTTGACCCCGCTGGGAATCGAACCCGGGAACCCGGGTGTGGGAAGCGAGAACGCTACCGCACGACCACGAGATGCGGGCGACTAAGTGAATCTCTTAGTATCTAATATAGGCCTTAAACACAGGAAGAAATTTCTGGGACTGTACCTTTGAAGCACGAAACCATGGACTGTAGAAAAGCCAGAATAAAAGAAAATCGAAAGATTTTAAGTGTGGTGCTTCAGACGGCTGTTAAAAACTAGTTATTCTGATAAGAAACAAAGAGTTTCTCACCGGAATCAGCGAGGAGACGAAAATGTGGGAAAAATTAACAATAAGAAGAGATTGGATTACAGGACATGCGTTAAGGCATCAGGAAATAGCTTCCATGGGTCTACGGGGGCAAAACCTATAGCGGAAGATGGAGGTTTGACACATCCACTCGAGGACATTGGATGCAAATGTCAGTCTGACATGGAGAGGTTGATACAGGAAAGAAGGACGTGCCGGTACTCATTATCAAAAATAAATAAGGAATAAGAGAAGAATAGAAACGTGCAGGACAACATCAGATCAGTCTAAAGACCAGGAAGTTGTGAAAATTCACTATAGGAAACAAGCCACCCTTCTGTATAAGATAACCCCAACGTATCACGCGAGTAATTCCTAGTTTGAGAAATGTATTTCGCGGAGCTGAAATATTTCACGGAAGGCGCCATGAATCACGGCGAAGTCCTCCGCAGGGGACTTATTCAGGAGGAAGCAAGTGGAGGGCAGCGGCCCTTCCTCCGCCCTTCGCAGTCCGTCGCACCCAGGCAGGGCAACAATTCCTCAAGACAGCGCGGACTTGTCCCACTGCAACTGGAGGAGGCTGCAGACGCACCGCCTCCACGGAGTTACAGGTCCGCGGAGAGAAAACGTTTCTGTTATCTCAAGTCTGCTATGTTCAGAATATCAAATATGGAATTTGTAATATATGCTGAACAGCATGTAAAATGCCTTTAAACTTTACTGTACCTATAACGTCTAAAAAACTCGTCTGTCTGTAAACGTCCACTGTTTTCTCGCCGGCCGGAGTGGCCGAGCCGTTCTAGGCGCTACAGTCTGGAACCGCGATACCGCTACGGTCGCAGGTTAGAATCCTGCCTCGGGGTGGAAGTGTGTGATGTCCTTAGGTTAGATGGGTTTAAGTAGTTCTAAGTTCTAGGGGACTAATGACCTCAGAAGTTAAGTCCCACAGTGCTCAGAGCCATTGGAACCAATTTGAACTGTTTTCTCCCAGAATATGCCCTGTCGAGCGAGACTAGGCCGTAAGTAAAACGTTTCTGACAGAGACAGGAGTCCGCGTTTATAATTTCGACTCTCGGGGTGCATTCCCGAGTACGGACACGTATGTCGCCCTGTTGTTATAAGAAACACGATTAGTCCGACCACGTGATATGTTTTCATTGATCCATGCCCGCTGACGCCTTAATTGAGGATATTTTTGGGTCAACATGGCAACAGATAGGGATGGTCTGCTGCAGAATCTCACTTTCAACAGCACGCGCTGAACGATGTGCTCTGAAACACTTGTGTCTGCACTATTACTGTCAGGTTGCGACAAAACGCCATCTGTTGTGCTTAACAAACCCAGAATGCCAGCGACCTCCACGTTCTCTGATGGGTGATGGACAACCTTGAGGTTTTTACTGTCCTCCAACCTCCATTATATCCACAGCGATGTAGACAACGACGCCTGGGTAGATACCAGGAAGGCATTTGACTCCGTCCCGTACTTCCGTTTAGTGAAAAAATTAAGGGGTTACCGTGTGTCGGACCAGACTTGTGACTGCAAACAAGAATTCCTTACAGACAGAATTCAGCAAGTCGTTCTTAACGAACACAATCGACAGATGTAAAAGGTAATTTCGGAGCGCCCCCAGGAAATGTGATAAGACCGTTACTGTTTAAAATAGTTCAAATGGCTCTAAGCATTATAGGACTTAACATCTGAGGTCATCAGTCCCTTAGACTAAGAATTACTTAACTCTAACTAATCTAAGGACATCACACACGTCCATGCCCGTCGAACCTATGACCGGCCGTTGTGGCCGAGCGGTTCTAGGCGCTTCAGTCCGGAGCCGCGCTGCTGCTACGATCACAGGTTCGAATCCTGCCTCGGGCATGGATGTGTGTTATGTCCTTAGGTTAGTTAGGTTTAAGTAGTTCTAAGTTCTAGGGAACTGATGACCTCAGAAGTTAAGTCCCATAGTGCTCAGAGCCATTTGAACCACTTTTAACTCGGACGACTAGGATGAACAAACTTGTAAAGTTCGGATACAGTACTACAAGTGTCCTGCTTGACATAGTCAAGTCATTTAAATATCTGGGCGTAACGTTGCAAAGCGATATGAAACGGAACAAACACGTGAGAACTGTGGTTGGGAAGGTGAATGTTCGACTTCGGTTTATTGGAAGAATTTTGGGAAAGGAGACCGCTTATAAGATCCTAGCGCGGCCTATACTTGAGTACTACTCGAGTGTTTGGGATCCGTACCAGGTCGTTTTGAAGGGAGATATCGAAGCAGTCCAGAGGCGGGCTGCTAGATTTGTTACTGGTAGATTCGAACAACACGTAAGTGTTACTGAGATGCTCCGTCAACTTAAATGGGAATCCTTGGAGGTAAGGCGACGTCCTTTTCGGGCAACACTGTTGATAAAATTTAGAGAACTGGCATTTGAAGTTGACTGCCACATGGTTCTACTGCCACCACAGTACATTGCACGCAAGGACCACTAAGATACGAGAAATTAGGGCTCACACGAAGACATATAGATAGTCGTTTTCCCATCTGTCTGTTTGCGAGTGGAACAGGAAACGAAATGACTAGTAGTGGTACAGGGTACCCTCCACCACACAGTTTACGGTGACTTGCGGAGTATCTATGTAGATGTAGATGTGGATGTAGAATGGTCATGACCTCTTAACAGGGACATGTGATGCTATTGATGCTGATCCGTCCATCGGACGGTGCTATTAGGAATGAGTAGGCTATATGTCGGCTCAGGGTTTCAAGATCTCGGCCCTCTCATCTTCATACGACAGTGAACTATACACACACCTATCACAATCATATAAAACTCAACAGATAAAATGAATACACAACTCCAACATTCAGGAAGGAGCAGTGGTGTTGCGCTTGAAGGAAAGAACAAATCCTTCCCGAATCACGTCGCTGAACGTACCCATCAGGGTCTCACAGCCATCCAAAAGTTAAACAATCAATAATGATTCAACGCGAGAAATTGATTTAATTTTCTCCATCCCTTGCAGATCTTGACATAATTTATCATTGAATACAATTATAACACACAGCGTACAAAATAAAGTGTCGGACATCCCTATAGGAGGCATTATGGGTCGAAACTAGGGAAAAAGTTCCTATAGTAGTATAAGGTGCATCTGAAAAGTTCGTGAATGGTCTCAGAAAATAAAGAAACAAGAGGTACAAAAAATATCTTTACTGGCCTCCATAGTAATCACAATTAGATTAAATAGACTTCTGCCACCGGCTGTGTCAGCAAACGCTTCTTGTGAAATTGCTCGAAACACCATGGTCGCAGGTTGGTGGACATCCGCGATGACTGCGTGCTCAGCTTTCTCACTCAACGCAAGGTGACTCTTCAGTACCCTCCTTATTCTCTAGATATGACGCCGGCGGATTTACTTTTGTTTCCACATCTGAAATGAGCTCTGGAAGGGGTACGCTTCACAGACATTGCGCTTGACCACTGTGCTTCGAGCTACTCCATAAGAAGCCTTCGCTGACTGTTTGCAACAGCTTTACAACCGATGTCAGAAGTGTGTTGTAGCTAATGATGATTACTTTATAGGCCAATAACTTTATTTTCTGAGGCTATCCGCTAAGTATTTCTACAGTTCCTTGTATGTCCAGAAACCAATACCTGTTGAGATATGGGCCAATCGATGCTCTCGTTCCCATCTGTCTGTTACGTGGAAGTAAACCCTATAGGCAAGGTTGCCTTTCGTTTGCTGACACATCCATCAAGCTTTCATTCAAATACACCTGGCTCCGCTGAGATTACACCATTTGGATTGGTCACTCGTTTCTATATCGTCTGCACATTACTAAAGGGGTTGGGCATACAACGAAGCCTTTAACTCTTCACATAGCCAGAAATTCAATGTATTCTCATCCAGCGAATGGGGAGGCCACGCTACGGGACCTCCTCAGTCATTCCATCACCTATGAAACGTTGTGGTGAGGTACGGCTGGACGATACAAGGAAAATGGGGTGGTCCCCAAATCATGCGTAAAAAATATCCATTGTCTTTCTACAAGGGCACCTTTTCAATGCGTTTTTATTAGATCACGTGTCTGTCTGTCTGTTTGGTATAAATTTTGCAATTTATTTTAAACTAACTTCCCAATGAGCAAGATAATTGAAATTTTAAATATAACTCAGAAATAACTGAAAATCAAATATTATGTCGGTTTCTTGTCGTCAGTTCCGTAGGGGAGGGAGTCAAAAAGGTCGTTAACGCCTGACATCTCGGCTGCCCTGCGAGACCAGCGTTTTGTGTTGCTAGTATCGGAATGCACTCCAGGTCAGGTGTGAGTGGTTGGGCGCAGCTGAGCAGGGTGAGGAGGAAAGAGGAAATCTATGTCACTTTACTGTCTGTCTCTATGCATGGTACAAATTTTACAGTGAACGTTATACTTATTTCCTGATGAGTTAGGTACTTGAAATTTAAATGCAGCTCAGAACCGGTTGATACTGCAGTATTACTTCGTTTAGTTGTTTGCTGTGCGGCGGAGAATACTTTGTTTACTCGCGTCATTACCTGATGAGCTAAGGACTAGAAACTTTCAACACAACTCAAAACTGGATAACAATGCAGTATCACTTAATTTTATCCATAGCATTTCTTCCATGATTGCATTATTTACGTAAAATAACCAATAAATTCCTTCAGTCACAATCATGATTTTAGTTCAAATGCACGATGTATTTCGAGCCTTGGAGACTCATCTGCTGGTACTTTGACCAAGTATATCATTTTTCCAAATTTAGGCTAATTCTGACCCTCTCACTTTCTTGTCAGGTTTATGGCGGAGGGTGCTTTGTGTGCCACTGCCGTTTCCATTTTTTTCCATATTCCAGTCTCATATGGTTCACATGAAGAACGATAGCTGATAAGCTTCTGTGTGAGCCCAAAGCCCTGTACGTTTTGCCTTCACAGCCTCTTCGCAAATTGTACATAGAAGGAAGCAACGTATTGGTTCAAACAGAAGAAAAGAGACTAAAACAACCTGTTAAAACTCATTCAAAAGCCAAGATGCCACAAAATAGTTGTATTCAAGACAACCGGTTTCAGCAGTCTTGGTTTACATCTTCAAATCGTAAGCATTTCTTTTCTTTTTTTTTTTTTTTTTGTAGTGAAACATATTCATTTTATGCCGAACATCATGCACAAGATGTCAAGTGGTTGGATGGACATTGCCTTTTGGACAAGGTTCTGTGTGCTGAGTTTTATCCACTTGACATCTTTTGCATGAGATTCAGCGTAAAATGAATATGTTTTACTACTAAAGAAATGTTTAGTACTTGAAGATGACTCGTGCGACTGTTCAGAGCGGTTGTGTGGAACAAAAATATTTTATTCGATCTTGGCTTTTGGATGGTTTTTATGAATTAAAGCAGATCGCCCTTCAGTACTCTCGTAACGAGAAAATTTAAGGAACATAACTTGAAATTTGCCACATGTCTCTGCTGTAATCTCATCAAAATATTTGGAGTCGCACGACAAGTTTCATGCACACAAGACTAAAAAGCACAAATAAATTATTTGAATAAAATTGTATGTTTAATATACCACGTTTTTAAATCACACTATAAGGTATAAAATAATTGCTTCTAGTTCCACACACGTTCTTACCCTCATACAGACAGTTCTGAAAATATGTGATTGCGAATTTTTAATACCTATGAAAAAACTTGTAAGATTTAAGACGAAAAAGATGGGGCGCACATAGGCCATAATTCATGCACGAATAATTCACCTCTTCACTATTACCTATTGTATGCGCCTCACGTTTTTCCTTTTGAATCTTACAAGTAATGTCATAGCTACTAAAAACTCGCAATAAGAAATGTTCAGGACTATCTGAATGGAATTATGACTCAGTATGGGACTAGGAGAAATTATTTTATGCCTTTTAGTGTGGTTTAAAAACGTGGTTCAGGGTGGTTATAATTAAAGTGTAGCTATTCACATAGGTCCACTTTGGTCTGTAATTATCCTATGGTCACCGAACTTTATGCATATGCTTATGCGTTAATGCGGAATTGATCTTCACAGGAAAAATTTTCGTTCCAAGGTGCACATTTGCCATTCTGAATACAAGAAACTGCTATAGAAATGTTTCCATATGTAATGGATTAGGAACTAGGTGTGACCAGGAAATTTCAAACAAGTGACAAGGCATAATATTGACTTTCTTATTAAACACCTTGTACACAAATGGATCAACGTGAGCAACGTAGATGGCGACGAGATGCTGCATCCTTAAAACGATGTGACCCGCAGTTGCTGTGTACTGGCCTTCAAATAAAATAGACACCGCAGGCGACCCTGGTAAATGGGTTCTTTTAGACATCACCAGAGGCAAATCTCACATGGAATCAAATCAGTTGCTCTTACAGATCATGCATCTGGAAAACCTCTGAAGATAACATGTTCCTGGAAGGTTGCATTAAACAGGTCTTTCACTAGATGAACGACATGGAAAATGTTGCCCCATCTTGCATGAAAACAGAGGTTTCCGGACAGATGCGCTGTTCCAAACGAGGAATCACATTATGTATAATGAGGTCTCGAACACGTGTAGGCATCACGGTACACCTGACAGGTCCTCTTCAAAGGAGAACGGACCGAGAATAAAGGTGCTTGCGAATCCTCACCATACAGTCACATACGGAGAGAGCAATGGCTCTTCACGCACGACACGCGGTTTAACGCTACAACAAACTTTGCAGTTCTGTGTATTCGTTGCAGCGTGCAGTGTAGAAAGTGCTTGTCACTCCATAGAACTAAAGAATATTGCCTGAGTACAGGTCATCAATGTCGATCTGTGCCAGAAACTGAAGGGCAAATTCAGAACGTTGGTGCAAATCATGAGCTTTCAGTTGCTGCGCCGTCTGGGTCTTCTACAGGTACCAACGTAAAGTAGAAGGCAAAAATTTCCGTACCTCTTTCCATGTTGTTGTGTGAATTCTCTTGACACTGGATGAGCACTCGCATTACCTGGGGCACGTGCTGCAGTACCTGTTACAGCAACAGTAATCTCGTCAGTAACTTCCACCGGGATAGGACGACTTCGTCCTCCAACTTACGCATGCTTACGAGTTCAATTACCGCCTTCTTTAAACCGTTTAATGGCATTAGCCCTCTCCTAAGACCTGTCAGTCGACGATACACTCTCGATGCAGCACTGTAATTGCTGCCGTTCACAAAGAACAATTTCACTAACAGAGCACGATCTCTCTTCTCGATAGCCATACTGTTCACTCAAGTTAAGGCTTGCCAAATGACAGTGCGGATGTCATAGCGTCATTGAAATGGTGTACAGCACCAGATTTACACCTGGCGGCCAAAATTGGAACTAATTTTTTTCCAGCGTAAATCAGTTTCGTGTTAACGCATTAACATATCTATCAAGTTTCGCTGCCGTATGTGAATTGCAGCCCACACTGGGCCTCCGTGAGTAGTTGCACTTTAATTATAACTGTCCAGTATACAAAAAATTTATTTTCATTTAATTATTCTGTGCATTACCATGGAAATGCAGGAGCAAAAACACGTAGGAAAGCACATTGGTCAGAGTATGGCGACCGATTCAGAGCGAGAATTTCGCTACCTATGCGTATCCCTCCCGCCTTCTCCCTCCTCTCCCTCTCATCATACCGCCCCTCCCCATTCCAGTAGGACGACCAAGTCCTGCACCACTGCTCTCGCTGCTACCGATCCATACGCTTTCCTCTCGTCGGGAAGCCGTTAACGATCGGAATCACAAGCACATGCAAACTGTGACAAATTAAGAATTCGCAGGGACTGCTTCCTTACGCTTCTTTTAAAGAACTCCTTTCCTTCCCTCTTTCCTACCACCGCCCCCCCCCCTCCCTTCACCACCCCATTCCAGAGATTTTCGAGGAAAAAGATCTCCCCTCTTTCCTTGCCGTCCCTCTCTTTACTTTGCTGTATATATATAGATATTCTTTTTTTCTCTATTTTTTACGAAAAATTGAGATAAAACGGGCGGAGGGTCGGTTAAGAAAGTACGTAGTAACGCGGGAATTTATTTTGAGAGAAAGAGGTGGGTGGAGGTAAAAGTAAAGAGGCGAGGGTAGTAGAAAAAAAGAAAGAAGTGGTGGGCGGGGAGTTCTGTAAGGAGCGGAGAAGCAGAGCCAGGGGAAAGGGGAGAGGCCCGCAGATTGGAGCGGTCCGTATTCAAATGGCGCCGTTCATTAGGCGGCCCGCGGCCCTAATGAAGACCGCGATCGCAAACCGCGTTAGCAGCCGTCGCCGCCTCGACTTTCCGCCTGATTAGAGCGCCCGCTGTTGTTTGCCCGCGGCTCGTCCGTCCCCGTCGCTGTAGCTGTCGCAGTCGCCGTCGCCGTCGTAGGCCCTCGCTCTCCGTCCGAGGTCTAGCGGTGAGCGAGTCTTCCTGCAGCTCGGTAGACTACGGGAGGCGGACACAAACTTGGAAACCCCCTCTGTGCCACAACGGCTAAAGCTCCTGCCACTCTTACAGTTGAAATTCTGATGAACGAATCAGACGATAGAGTAGTAAAACATCGTGTCTTTCGGATGCTCTGTTAATTCTACACAACATAAATTAATCTGAGCTCAGATTTTTATAAATGAAGAAAAAGAACAACAAGTAGCATCTGTCTTAATAGCATATTGCAGAGGGTACTTCAACTCCCACTTTAAACTGGTAGCACTTTTATAATTCAAATTGCTATGGATGTAGCAGACTTCGAAGTAATCAAGCATCGTGTACCACAGGGTTCAATTCTAGGCCCTCCGTTATTTCTTCCTTGTATACATCCATCACTTTAAAGATTTTTTTATGGTCATGATCGCATTCGAACTGTTTTAATGACTGATTTTGACAGGTAAGACTGTCATCTTAAGATCTTTAAAAACTTTTTTGGTCCATTGTGTGCTCGGTACTTGTGTCATGTTAACATTTTTGTGGAGAGTATATTACGCATTCCACACAGGTTTATCAAAAATAAAATTACACGCAGTTCTGCCACAAGTAAAAATACACACAGCGGAAAAATGATTAAGGAAGGCAAACCTACGTTCTTGCATTTGAAGACTTAGAGAAAGCTTTTGACAATGTTGACTGGAATACTCTCTTTCAAATTCTGAATGTGGCAGGGGTAAAATACAGGGAGCGAAAGGCTATTTACAATTTGTACAGAAACCAGATGCCAGTTACAAGAGTCGAGGGAGATGAAAGGGAAGCAGTGGTTGGGAAGGACGTGAGACAGGGTTGTAGCCTATCCCCGATGTTATTCAATCTGTATACTGAGCAAGCAGTAAAGGAAACAAAAGAAAAATTCGGAGTACGAATCAAAATCCATAGAGAAGAAATAAAAACTTTGAGGTTCGCCGATGACATTGTAATTCTGTCACAGACAGCAAAGGACCTGGAGAGTGTCTTCAAAGGAGGATATATAATGAACATCAACAAAAGCAAAACGAGGATAATGGAATGTAGTCGAATTAAATCGGGTGATGCTGAGGGAATTACATTAGGAAATGAGATGCTTAAAGTAGTAAATGAGTTTTTCTATTTGGGGAGCAAAATAACTCATGATTGTCGAAGTAGGGAGAACATAAAATATAAACTGACAATGGCAAGGAAAGCATTTCTGAAGAAGAGAAATTTGTTAACATCGAGAATAGATTTAAGTATAAGGAAGTCGTTTCTGAAAGTATTTGTATGGAGTGTAGCCATGAATGGAAGTGAAACGTGAACTATAAATAGTTTAGACAAGAAGGGAATAGCAGCTTTCGAAATGTGGTGCTACAGAAGAATGCTGAAGATTAGATGGGTAGATCACATAACTAACTAGGAGGTATTGAATAGAATTGGGAAGAAGAGAAATTTGTGGCACAACTTAAGTAGAAGAAGGGATCGCTTGGTAGGACATATTCTGAGGCATCAAGGGATCACCAATTTAGTATTGGAGGCCAGCGTGGAGGGTAAAAATCGTAGCGGGAGACCAAGAGATGAATACACTAAAAAGATTCAGAAGGATGTAGTTTGAAGTAGGTACTGGGGGATGAAGAAGCTTGCACATGATAGAGTAGCATGGAGAGCTGCATCAAACCATTCTCTGGACTGAAGACCAGAACAACAACAAAATGAACTACGTGGAACTTGGCAAGTCTGCAAATGATGCACTCCTTTGATGCTTGTAAGTTGTTAAAATTCACAATATATAGAAAATCTGTACATTTACGTCAACGTTCATATTTACAGGTGAAGCATATTTTGAAATCTTGCCACTTTAAATACATAATGCAGCTGAATGCACTACGCATGAAAAGTTTTTTAAGATCTGAACATGGCACTCTTACTTGTCGAAACTGGTCAATAAAAAAGTTTTGAACGCGATCTCGGCAATAAAAATATTTATTTAAAGTACATACAGATCGCTTCTTCTCATTTTTTGTTATGAGAACCTTCAGTATATACGTTATCTTCAACTAACATTTTTGCAGTTGCTACAAGCACAGGAATCAAATGTAGTACCCATTCTCTTACCATATCTAATCAACAGCTACATGTGTGCTCTGAAAGCCACGTTACATCATGTGTCGGAGTGTACATCTGTTACCATTATATCAGAACGATTAAAACTCCTGCCTCCTTTTGCGACTGAAATTTCTATGGTCCAGTCAGACGTTGAAGTAATCTTACATCATGTATCACAGGGTCATACTCTGGTTTTGTTTTTTATTTATAGAATTTTTTGTGAATAACTGAAATGTAGAAATTATACGTATTACCCATCCTCCTATTATATTTATATATACATTACATCGGCACTCTGAAAGTCACATTATAGTGTATGGCGAAGGTTGTTTCCATTACTGCGACAATGGATAGGTTAAAACTGCTGTTCCTCTTACGTCTGAAATTAGGAGGAGGAAGTCAGACGTTAAAATAATCATACAATGTATTCCACAGGTTTATATTTTGACTCATCTTAATTATAGAAATTATCTTACACTGATATTTTTGCAAATGATACGAGTATGCGTATAAAAAGTAGTACCAGTTGTCTTAAGATATTTACCTGTACATCTGTACTCCGAAAGTCACATTATAGAGCTTAGCAAAGGGTACCTTAAGAAACACTGGTAATTCTTCTTCTACACTACCAGAATTTTTACAGTGCCCATTTGTGTGTGGTACGGCGTTTTTGTAATGGTATCTCCCACTGAAGTTCTCTGAGCGTCTCTGTGGTGCTTTCGTGATTACGAAGCTAAATCGTGACGTAGTACGCCGCTTTACCTTGTATGTTCTCTCTCTTCTACTAGTCTTGCCTATTATGGGTCTTTGAAGATCCACAATAAAGGATCAGTCAAACAATTTTCTCAGTATTCTTCTAACAAATCTTGCCTACAACTAAGTATTACGTGCTAATTCCACTTCGTCGCTCCGGACAGTCATTTCTAGATATTTTGAGGTTGTTACTATGTCTGGTGATTTATAGTCAAAGATGTTACGGAAAACGATCACTGAAAACATTATCAGATAGTTCAAGGCAAATGGATTATTTCATGTATGCACTGTGGTTATCCATGGCAAAATCTAGACAGTGAAATAAATGGAAACAATAAGTGAATTTTCCGTCTATGCTTGACGCAACAAGACATCAAAATTAAGTAGGAAATACTTCCCTAATTTTCTGCAAAAATATTTTTATTTGACCTCGCCAGCTTTCGGATTCTTAGGATATCGTTAGGTGACAACCAGCTGTAGCAAACACAGATAACATCACGTATGACTTCCATAGATATTATTTATGCAGAAGATACGAAAGAAACAAAATGGTGGCATGTAGAGCGTTTACGGTGGGAAGTACTACATTTTTTAAGTCACGCAGAAATAGCTACAATCTATATAAAAACCTCTATTTTCATTTTTAATTGAAAGAACTATTTCTCTTTGATGTAAAAATGTAAAACTTTTCTTTGTAAACACTCTACATGTCTTCATTTTCTTTCTTTTGTATGTTCTGTATAAGTAATATCTGGTAATTCGCATGCTCTTTTGTCTGTTTGCGACATTCAATTGTTACCTGACGATGGTCCAGGAAGCCAAAAGCCGGTTCGTGATCAACTACTTACAGATTTGCAGAATATTAGTGCAGTGTTTCCTAGTTAATATTGGAAATGGAAACCTTGACGTTAAAATTCTCTTCTGTCTCTTTACAGCATTTTTACTTCGTCAATGTACATTTCAAAGTGACAGCTTAACCATCAGGGCTTTATTTGCGTTGCAAGGACATTCACTTCTGTTTCAGTTCCCCAGGAACACGTTCATGTAAATTTTATTGATTTCCTCTGTGGAAGATATCACATAAAAATAATGCTCACATTTTGTTTCTACTATTATATCAACATACACAGTTTTCAATTATGTCATCTTTTTAAGTTTTTAGAGCTACAGATGTGTCACAAAATTAATTTTAAAACTCATATCCCATAATATTAAAGTAAGACTGTTATTCAGTTACATTTATTTTCCACCATATCTCTGCTGTAAGTTAAGGATCTACTAATTAAAAATAAGTATAGTATATTCAGCATATATCCAGTCACTAATGGGTCACAGATTCCCTTTTTTGGGAAAATTCAAACAGACAATATTTTCAAAATACTTAAGCGCATTATAAGAATTATACTTTGTGCCAGTTCTACAACATCTTCAGTGATGTCTTCGAAAAATTTTGTATTTTGAGAAATGGTTCGAAGTGTATTTAAAAACAATAATGAATATTTTAGGAGGTGGGAAAGGCTAAGCAGAATTCAACGTAAGAAAGTGCTAAGCAAAGGAAAATTATTAAGTTTTAAGTTGATTTTCATAAATTACACCTTCAAGTTCAAGACACTTTGTAATTCTCTTACCATCACGTGTAGCTCATTTGAAGTCCTCGGTTTCTTTTATAGGGCATTGCTATTCATAATCCAAACTACCATTTCGCCTCTTGTGTTCACTCTCTCTTCGTAGACTTCGCTTTTCAATCGCCTTCACAGGCTAAAATCTTTAGGAGTAAGGTCTAGAGACCTAGGTGGTCAAGCAACAGGTCTAATTTTACCGATTCATCTTCTGGGGAATGTCAGCTTGAGATGTTGTCACCTAACGACTAGAATATGCAGAAGTCCCGTCATATTCGGAGACCATACCAATTTTTGTAACCAAAGGATCCTGTTCAGATAATACGGAAAGCTCGTTTTGTAGAAGTTCCAGATAACGGGGCCCTATAAGACGAAGGGAGCAAGCCCAATCAACTTTTTGGCTATCGCACCACTCCACGCATTTACAGAGAAGCGTTCTTGAAAAGTGTCTTCACAAAGGTACGAGGGTTTGCTCAGGGACCCTGTGTGAGTTTGGAGTGTTATTGATATTCTCGCGAATTAAAATGACTTCGTCAGTAAACAGTATTAATGGGATTACTCAGTAATTAGCAATCAGCCACCGATAAAATCCCAATCGTTTACCGCCATATACTTTCGTAGGTGTTGAATCCACTGTAAATTATTAGGATAGAGGCTGTGCACACGTAATTTCAGGCACATTCTTGTATATAGAACACACAAAGGTTATAAATTCTGCATCAGCCTGTTGAAGGACTCGGGGTGGCCGAGCGGTTCTAGGCTCTACAGTCGGGAACCGCGCTACCGCTACGGTCGCAGGTTCGAATCCTGCCTCGGGCATGGATGTTTGTGATGTCCTTAGGTTAGTTAGGTTTAAGTAGTTCTACGTTCTAGGGGACTGATGCCCTCAGAAGTTAAGTCACATAGTGCCGAGAGCCATTTGAACCATTTATTGAAGGACTAAGTTCTACAAGCTGAATAATGTCTTCACCCACACTCTCTTCATTTGCGCGTCCCGATGAGATATGACTGTTGGGTAACGCACCACTCCCACACCGTTCGGTGAAGCCACCACTGCTATCACATTTGCGGCGGCATTCGACCAGGAAGTAGTCGGTTCGAAACCTGGTGTTGGGTGATTTTTCACAGCCGATATTTGCCTACGAGGGGAGAAGAGGTGTCGGTAATCCCTTTGAGCACCAGTGATTTCTGTCTGAAGTGTCCGTGCCTTTCGCATGATCCCAGGGACACTATTGCAAGACAGAGACATCTAGTAGCACACTGAAGTAGCTCTGCTAATGTAGTGCATTGTAGTAGCCACGTAATAGCGTTCAAAGCAGCAATCGCCGCGGAGATTGCATATCAAAAGTTCTTGTAACGCCCATTTTTGCTTGTTATTTAGCACTATAATTTGTTGTGGACATAATGAGTTCATGAAAGTTTCGAGATGTAGGAATGCATCTAGGAAAAATGCGAAACTGTTTTCAAAAACACCTCATGAAATGATGGATGATCCAAACTTGTGCGTCCCAGTGCTTCCAAAGTGAAACCACCTCCGTAAAACAACTGATTCTATATTTTTTGCCAATTTCTTCTTGTATGATAATGGTCAGTTTGTGAAAAGCTTTAAAATTAAGTATAATTAAATAATTAAGCATAAAATTAAGTTTTAATATATATATATATATCTTTGCACCAAATATCCATTAAATACCAAAACCTCTCCGCACCGTCTCATGAAGGGAAGGCATGTGAGGCTTAAATGATGATCTGTGCGCCCCTCGCTGCTATTCGATCGAGAGGAGCAGGAGTCCAAACATTTTCGAGATCGCGCTAGGAAAAAAAAGAGGAAAACTATTTTCTTCAAGTATTGTGCATAATGTCCCCGCCCCTCCCGTCCACCTGAGCACTACGGACAAAACGTTCATTTAAATACGTGAAACTGACAGAAGTGACCTACTTTGGATGTTGTCCAACTCGCGCTTCACGTTGGTCTGAGTGCCGGTTATTTCACTAAAACGTTGACATTTCGTGTGAATTTCGGTACTTTGTCGCTTTGTGAAAGATTCCTACTAATTAACGCCAACTCTCGTCAAGCATGGTTATGTTTTCCAGAAACGAAATATCCAACTTCGTCATTTCAATCGAGTCACGGCAGGCATTCCACAAGTCGTTGTTTTTGTTCGGTAGTTCTAAGTGTGCAGGATAATCTTTGCACACACTTTTCTCCTCTTCAAAATATTCTGCAGAATGTGTTGAACACTTAATTTAGAAATGTCCAGTTCGTTGCTCCACTGCGATTTGTGTCACTACAATGTTGACACTACGGCCACACTTCCACTATTTTGCACAGTCTCCTCATAACTGACTGGTCGAATGTACATTTGTTGTTAGTTCAAGCTGCCACCGCAATTACTGCGCTCACATCACTTACACGCCAGCAATCAAGTCAGTCTCGGGTTTATTCGAATTGATAGTGTATGTGCTGATATTGCGTTTCACCCTTCTATCAGCGTATACAACACAAAAATGACCATACTATACATATACTCATTTCGTCACCTACACTGAGCAGATACGCTTAAGACACGGCTCTCAGAGAGCTAGGAACGAGGCCAATTCGAGCGGTGGAAAAAAGTTCTTCCGCGTTAGACAGCGGAACCTACCCATGGCGTCTCTCAAGCAACAATATCACGCCTCCTACATCCAGAAGGCTGCCCCACTTCAAGATTTTCCCAACTCCAAGAAAATCCAGAAACTGTTTAAACATCTTGACTGAGCAGTTACTCGCTTTTGTCTCATTTACGAACACGCTCTTCATTCATCCCCTTCTACCGCTAACGGCATTTTTTTGGAACGACCACAATGGTCTTGCAATATTATTTCCAACTGAACTGTACTGGGAGAGTATTTGACAACTTTGGAAAATCTCTAGCACACTTGGACTACAGACTTGAGCTACCATATTCAGCATGTATTATACGTCTTCCGAGCAGCTCACTGTGCGTGGATAAGGGAAAAACAACCCATCACGTTCTAGCTAGCAGCAAACCGCAAACACTTATTATTACGTCCGCATGGCATAGCCCTCTACTGGGTCAGATCCAAAACAAACTCAGAAAATCCCTCCGCAATTCAGAAACTAAACTGATATTTACTCATCTGAACATTCGCTTCACAGGTAAAAAACGATATGCTACAACCTACAGCTTTCCGTTGCAGAATAACGTGTATGGAAAGAGTTGGATATGCTTCATATGAATAAAGCTTCACAAGTCCATGTGGATCATTTGACGGACGACCAAGCTAGGCGGTGCGGTGGTAAGACCCTGGACTCACAGACTGGAGAACGGCAGTTGAAGTTCATGTCCGATGATAAAGACTTATGTTTTCTGTGGTTTCCCTAAATCGCGTAACGCTGATGCATCGATGGTTCCTTTGAAAACGAGAGGCCTATTTCTTCCCTCATCCTTCCCTAGTAACAGCTTGTGCTCTATCCCTAATTTTTCCTTGTTTAAGAGACACTTCTTTTCCTGCAGGATGTCATAATGCTTCATTTGAAAAAATTGACAGAATCCGTGGAAACAGGGAGAGAGGGAGGGAATGAGTGGTAGGAATAATGAGGGGTTGAGGAAATGAGGGAGGGAGACAAGAGGACTGTTACGACACAAAGGAATTAAAGACATTAGCTGCCACTCGGTACTGAGGCACAACAATTTGGCAAGTTGAAAATTTGTGCCAGACCAGAATTCGAACCTGGACTCCCGCTTATTAGGCAGATGCGTTGACCACTACGCCATTGGGACAAAGTGGTCGCTCACCACATACCCATGGACTACCTTAGCATACCTCCCACCAGACCCAAATTCTCGACTTATACCACACATTACTGATGTAGTGCCCCTGGTCATTAGCTTCATTACTTGCGTCATCTCACCTATTTCGATGTTTGAGTTCATACTGTACGTGTCCGAAAGAACAGACACCACATATACGATTACTCCGATTTTGGCCAGTGATCCCTTCAGTGCAGATGCACACCAAGGTCGAATTCTCGCGGTAATCAGCACTTAATGAGGCTAATGAGCAGGGTCACTACATCAGTACTATGTGGTACAAGTTAAGAATTTGGGACTAACGGTGGGCGTTCTAGGGTAGTCTGTGCCGTTGGGGCGACCACTGTGTCCGGATGGTATAGTGACCAACACATCTGCCTAGTAAGTTCGAATCCTGGTCTAGCACAAATTTTCAATTTGTCCCATTGATATAAATCAATGTCCTCTGGCAGCTAAGGTCTGTAGTTCCTTTTTGTCTTAATTCATAGTGGCTAGGGGATCAAAATGACATATCTGAAAGAACTGACTGGTAGAGACAGCTAGACACATCAATAAAGAGATGCTGTAGTTGAAACAAAATGAACTTGGTCTCAATATTTACACTTTACACAAAGGAATCAATGAATTATGTTAAATAGCTCTTGCAGCTCTCACTATGAAACTTCTTCTGCGTAACGACAAATTACCACTGGTGTCCCATAGGGTTCAATTCTGCAACCAGTCCTTTTCTTGTCATATATGAATGACCTTTCATCTGACACTGATAAAGCTGATGATACGAGCATCACAATCAAACCCACCAAAGCTGTGAGATGTGAGACGCTGTGGAAACCAGTACGAACGGTTTCTGCCCCCATGTGTGGAGGCGGCGCTCTGTGTAGGCGGCACGGCGCTGCTCGGCACGGAACCGCGCGCTGGGCCGCCTGTTTGATGAAGTTTTTCATTTGTCGGAGCGCTGCGGAGGCGCCGCCGCCAGAGTACAGAAGGCCGCGCCGCGCCGCGCCGCACAGCCCAGAGGCGGGCGGGCGGCCATTAGACTTCCAGATGAGGCAAGACGCCTCCGCCTGCGCCCCCGCCGCCCCCGCCGCCCCCGCCGCCGCCTCGCAGCCGCCCCATCTCGCTCACCGCACACGCGCCCTGCCGCTACTGCCTTATGAGTTCTTTACCGGCGCGACGCCGCGTCACTAGTGTACCCCGGTGAGAGGTGTTACCGATGCAGGATCCGGGGGTATTGGGGCGCCAGGCAGTCGCGTGTATCCCCTCCTCCCATCCAATACGGTTTCTACGAGGGGAATTGAAATTTTCATTTAAATTTACATATATACCGATATGTTATTCAAGGGGAGAGGGATGCTTCGTCAGAATCACCAGCACAAACGTACGTGCTGAAAAGAACCCTTTTACAACCTAATTTAATACTGAGAGTAGAGGTGTCAATGGTTAATGACTAAGTGGTTCACTTCATATTTAACTAATTGAAAGCGCGGTGTTAGTAAGTTCGATCATCTCTCATGATGCATCGTCTGCAAACATTGGTCAGATTACTAATGTTGCTGCACAGGATTCAGTTTTGGAACCACTACTTTTCTAACATATGTTATCTCCAATAATAACACACTACAGTGTTGTTGTTGTTGTTGTTGTTGTGGTCTTCAGTCCTGAGACTGGTTTGCTGCAGCTCTCCATGCTACTCTATCCTGTGCAAGCTCCTTCAACTCCCAGTACCTACTGCAACCTACATCCTTCTGAATCTGCTTAGTGTACTCATCTCTTGGTCTCCCTCTACGATTTTTACCCTCCACGCTGCCCTCCAATGCTAAATTTGTGATCCCTTGTTGCCTCAGGACATGTCCTACCAACCGATTCCTTCTTCTAATCAAGTTGTGCCACAAACTGCTCTTCTCCCCAATCCTATTCAATTCCTCCTCATTAGTTACGTGATCTATCCACCTAATCTCCAACATTCTTCTGTAGCACCACATTTCGAAAGCTTCTATTCTCTTCTTGTCCAAACTATTTATTGTCCATGTTTCACTTCCATACATGGCTACACTCCATACAAATGCTTTCAGAAACGACTTCCTGACACTTAAATCTATACTCGATGTTAACAAATTCTTCTTCTTCAGAAAAATCTTTCTTTGCCATTGCCAGTCTACATTTTATATCCTTTCTACTTCGACCATCATCAGTTATTTTGCTCCACAAATAGAAAAACTCCTATACTACTTTAAGTGTCTCATTTCCTAATCTAATTCCCTCAGCGTCACCCGACTTATTTCGACTACATTCCATTATCCTTGTTTTGCGTTTGTTGATGTTCATCTTATATCCTCCTTGGAAGATACGAAATATGTAAATACTGATTGTTCAAAAGTCGTTGGTGTGTATACTTATCAGAATTTGAATTGAAAATCATGTATAATAGTTCTTTTTTAAACAATTGAGTTCAGCAACATTTTCTCTACGTTTAATTGCTAGGTTTGGTAATAATAGCATCAGAAAATTAGCTTACTTTGGATACTCCCACCCACTTACATCATCTGTATTTTCTAGAGCATTTACTCACATAGATGCCTACTTCTCATTTCACAGAGATGTGCTGTACGGTGTCCATCCTTAAAGTTCATATAGGCAACTGTTTAAAACATTAGACGTATTAACAACAGCCTCACAGAATAATAATTGGAAATAATAGCATTAGTAAAAATAGCACATGGTACAAAACAACCTCCACTATAAACAACGTAACGCCACTCTTTCACAGTAAGAAGTCAAGTATGCAGCGCTAAACATATTTGACTACATCCCTTGTTAATCAAAGATTCTCGTGCATAATGAAACTTTAAGATTAATTTCTTGACCAGCAGATGGAGCATCTTGGTGTAGATTCCGCAAATGTAGTAATCTTTTTGACGGAAATGCCAGCATAAATTGCAGTTTTCTTTTTATTTTAAACCATAACCGGTTTCAGCCCACAAGGCCATTATCCAGAATTACCTAAATAGAAGTGAAAAACAAAGTACAGCAGAATTAGACAAATAGCAAATAATGTAACAATGGGTATCATCAACAACCAATCAAATATTTAAATGTTCAAAACACCTCGTTCTCACGCGTCACAAGAGCAACAACTTAAAAATATTGTAGCGTGAAGTCACTATCTATTCAAATGAATGTATGTCACGTAAATTAAAGAATTTTGAAGAACAACGTATAAATAAAAATATTGAAAACCCCACAATAAAATATATTCTGTATGAAGTTGCTTACAATCTAGGGAATCGATCTGTGTCACGTCAGTTTACTTGTAAGTGGCCCTGAGAGATGGTACTTAAATACGGGAGAGCCAAGTTACATGTAGGGTCTGTAGGGGCAGGTAGGTACGCAGAAAGTGGCAAGTGATGACATAAAAGCCGATAAAACGCTTTAAAAGTTAAATAAAATACGAAACAAATTGGAATTTAAAAGAGTGACATGGATGGCATCTAAAACACGTACAAAAAAATATCATTACTGTTGTGCCGAACGAAAATACACTTGATGGTACAGCAGTGGGTTACTTACTCTGCTCCAGGAGGAGACCGAGTGGAAATTATACCACATAAAATATTATTACGATAATAATAATAATATTTACTTGACTTTGTACACTCCTTTTCCACTAGTATGTCATGCGTCTCTGAATATTAACACATCACTTGCTACAGACAATTTGCAAGTCTCTTCTCTTGAAGCCTATTTGACATAAGGTTCACAAATAGTTTTGACTAAGACATAGAATACACTGGCGGCCTAATCTAAGATGATGCTCTTCTAATAATTTCCGGGTATGCAGCCGGATCCCGTCGACATTCTGCCATGATATTTCGGCCCAGAGACGTCCGGCCATCATCAGGTGAGTACACAACTACTGAAGAGCCCAGGTGCAGGACTGCACCTGGGCTCTTCAGTAGTTGTGTACTCACCTGATGATGGCCGGACGTCTCTGGGCCGAAATATCGTGGCAGAATGTCGACGGGATCCGGCTGCATACCCGGAAATTATTAGAAGAACAAATATGCCGGGAAAATTTCAGAAGTCACATAAGATGATGCTGTTGCCTTGGTCGTTGATGGCGAACTAGAGAGAATTGTTCTGCGCTCGGCTCTAACTAGCGGATGTGAAGGTGGCTACGCTGGTGTCGTTCATTCGTCGATGCAGCTTGCAGTGACTACCATTGCTTGTGGTTGCGTTGCGAGACATCAACCTTGCTTTGGCTGTTCGGACGACACCACATTTCTCCCGCCTCCCCAACCTCTGAACCTCTGCAGAGTCACCGTGTAGGAAAGTAGCGCGTGAAAGTGAAAGTGGACGGGGGGGGGGGGGGGGGGGGGGGGGGGGTGTAGGGAGGACTGAATGCGGATGCATACGAGGGCATTTATTTACAAGTCAATTTCCGTAGGACCAAATTTAGGAACAAATCTCATGGAACGTGTCAATACATGAAATTACAACACAAAAGTAACTACGGATAAAAATAAATGTTTATGAACCCGAAAAAAGTCAGTCCATAAGTTCAAGTAAACGCAAACAACAATACAATAAGAACCAACTTAATTTTTCAAGGAACTCTTCGACAGAATAGAAGGAGTGACCCACGAGGAAATTCTTAAGCTTCGATTTGAAAGCGCATGGATTACTTGCTAAGATTTTTGAATTCGCGTGGTAGCTTATTGAAAACAGTTGCAGCAGTATAGCGCACACCTTTTTGCACAAGAGTTAAGGAAGTCCGATCAAAATGCAGGTTTGATTTCTGCCGAGTATTAATCGAGTGAAAGCTGCTTATTCTTGGGAATAAGCTAATATTGTTAACAAGAAATGACAGTAAGGAATTCATATATTTATAGGCCAATGTCAGAATACCCAGGCTCGTAAAGAGGGGTCGACAAGAGGTTGGTGAACTTGCATCATTTATTGCCCGAACCATCCGTTTCTGAGACAAAAAAAACTTTTAGAATGAGACGAGTTACCCCAAAATATAGCGAATGAAAGTAAGCAAAGTAGACTAATTTTCGTGTCGAACGATCACTCAATTCTGATACCGTTCGAATAGTAAAAATGGCAGTATTAAGTCTTTGAACAAGATTCTGAACGTGGGCTTTCCATGACAGCTTACTATCGATCAGAACAACTACAAACTTGAACTGTTCAGTTTCACTAATCATATGCCCATTTTGTGAAATTAAAACGTCAGGTTTTGTTGAATTGTGTTAGAAACTGTAAAAACTGAGTCTTTCTGTGATTTATTTTCTACAGCCATGAACTTAGGTCATGTACTGCGCTATTTGAAACCGAGTCAATGTTGCACACAACAACCTTTACTACCAGGCTAGTGTCATCAGCAAACAGAAATATTTTAAAATTACTCGTAATACTAGAGGGCATATCATTTATATAAATAAGGAACAGGAATGACCCCAACACTGATCCCTGCCCCCCCCCCCCCCACCACCACCACCATCCTGGAGATACTGAGATACTGAGTATAACTGTAGCTGATGGCAGCTTCCTACCTGCACACAGGTATCCACCTTGCGAATGACTGGGAACACCGGCCGAAAAATCAGTCACAGGGTGCACGTCTGCATCTAGACATGCAAGCACTATGTTCGGGCGACCAGTAAGTGGACCCTCCGGGGCTGCGCGTCCATTGATATCGGTTCAGTCTGCAGGATGGGTGCTGACGTCGGTGACGTCAACGACAGCGGCGGTGGAGAGCCGACCTCCATGGCCGCCATTGTGGATGGTGCCAGCCGCAACTGGTAGAGAGGCAGAGGCGACTGCTGATGAGAACCCCAGCAGTATGCTGCGTCTATGGTCAAAAATCCTGCCATAGAATCTAGGAAAAATTGGGAAGTGCGCTGTAGCTGGTTGTGCTGACACCAATGCAGCCCAGAGGAACCTTGTGCGACGAAAGACGAACATCCACTGAGCTTTATGACCTGTGCTCCCAACACTGTTTCTTGCCATACACTTGAAAGAAGACATCATCCTGCAGCTGAGACTCAGACTTACCTTTTGGACCGAATTGTTCCCACAGTGGCCACAGTAGATCCATCAGAGAAAAGTGTCTATGACTGTGCAAGAACTGCTGGCGACTTCCTACCACAAGTAGTTGGAGGACAAACAGAAGACAAAGTCTCCACATTGCCTTCCAGCCTCGAGCGACACGAAGGCGCTACCACCCGCCACTCTCCCTGCTCTGAGGGCGGATTCACCGCTTCAGGTATACCAGGAGGTGTCTCGAAAGCAAAGCCCGCGGGCAAAGCAAGCGACACCTGCGTCGAGCCCGATTCTCCGCCACCGCTAAGCCCCGAGACAGCAGCCTGAAAGTGATTGACAGTTGCCAAAAGCGCATTCACTCGTCCTACATCCGCGAATAGCATATAAACATCCTAACCGTCCCAGCAAGACTAACTGAAGAATAAAACTACAAAAGCAGACAATCCTAGATATGTTTTTACACTCCTGAAGTGTCACAAAAGGACGCTTATGCGTCAATTAGCTATGTTGCTAGCTGTTGAGTGAACAACTATTGCGCTACATACTGAATGAATTCACCATTACAAAACCGGGAATTGAACCTCTTAAAAAGAAAAACGCGCTGGAAATTTAAGAAATATACTTCGAGGAAAACAAAGAAACATATAAACACTTAACTTGCCGCTCTGTAAATGGATATCAGCCGAGAGCCAATAGACCTCCACAAGACAAACTCCAAACTCTTTGTGCTAAACAGCATAAGAAATCATTTCTCCTCTGACTCTCTGGGTCCTCCTCTGTCTCACTTTACTCTGTATCTTTTCTTCGCTCTCTCGTTTTGAGGTTGCCCTTACTCCGTCATTTTGTCCCTTGTCTCCCATCCTGCCTTCCAGAGAGCTGGACCTCGTGCCGTATCATTGGTAGGTCCAATTTGCTATCTTCCCCTTTGAATGGTCGACACAGTGTAAAAGTGTAAAAGTGCTTGTGCCGCAGCTGCCGTGTAACATGAGAACTCCCACGTCGTTCTCATGCTGACTGACTCCTTGCTGGGGCACCGCTCACCATTGGCTGCGGGCTCCTCAGTGATTTTCAGTTCGAATTTTCTGCTTACTGTATGTACTGGAGAATACACATCAAGACTGTGTTTGTGACAACTGCTTATTCAAGATATTACCATTCTCAAAATTGCTGAAACGTGAAAACGAAAGTTACTGCACATCCCATGTTAGTGCATAAATACGTTTCACAATTAGAATTTCTTTACAGAAATTGGCAGGTACATGAAGTTGAAATTATTTTCACTCTTGTATATGTAATACGAGCTTCCCTTTCTATGCCGACAAGTTCCCAGTCACTGCGGATAGTTACCCCATGGGATGGGGAATCGTTCGCAATCGCATCTTTGTGATATTTCGTGGTACGGTGGTAGTTAGTAGTGGTGGTGCCGAGTTGAGATATGTAGAACAATATTTAGGTAACATCTTTATCAACAATATACACTGGAGCGCTAAAAAAACTGGTACAGACATACGTATTCAAATACAGAAATATGTAAAAGGCAGAATACGGCCATGCGGTCAATAGCGCCTATCTAAGACAACAAGTGTCTGGCGCAGTTCTTCGAACGGTTATCGTTCCTATACTGACAGGTCATCAAGATTTAAGTGAGTTTGAACGCGGTCTTACAGTCGGTGCACGCGAAATGGGATACAGTACCTCCGAAATAAAGACAAAGTGGGGATTCTCCCGTAAGATCACTTCACGAGTGTACCCTGAATATCAAAAATCCGGTAAAACATCAAATCTCCGACTCCGCTGCGGCCGGAAAAAGATCCTTCAAGAACGGAACCAACGACCACTGAAGAGAATCGTTCAGCGTGACAGAAGTGCAACCCTTCCACAAATTGCTGCACATTTCAATGCTGGGCCATCAACAAGTGTCGGTGTGAGAACCATTCAACGAATCATCATTGACATGGGCTTTCGGAGCCGAAGGCCCACTCTTGTATCCTTGATGACTGCACGACACAAAGCTTTACGCTTCTGCTGGGAGCGTCAACACCGACATTGCCCTGTTGATAACTGGGAACATGTCGCCTGGTCGGACGAGTCTCGTTTCAAACTGTATCAGGAGGATAGACATATTCGGGTATGGAGAGAACCTCATGAAACCATGATTCCTGCATGTCAGCAGGGGACTGTTCAAGTTGGTGAAGGCTCCGTAATGGTGTGGGGCATTTGCAGTTGGAGTGACGTGGGAACCCTGATACGTCTAGATACGACTCTGACAGCTGACACGTACGCAAGCATCCTATATCATCACCTGCATCCACTCATGTCAATTTTCCGCTCCGACAGACTTTGGCAATTCCGGCAGGACAATGCGACACCCCACAAGTTCAGAATTGCTGCATTCTGGCTCCAGGGACACTCTTCTGAGCTTAAACACTTCCGCTGCCCACCAAACTCACCACACATGAACATTATTGACCATTTCTGGGATGCCTTGCAACGTGCTGTACAGAAGAGATCTCCACCTCGTCATACTCTTACGGATTTACGGACTGCTATGCAGGATTCATGGTGTCAGTTCCCTCCAGCACTATTTCAGACATTAATCGGGTCCATGTCGCGTCGTGTTGTGATACTTCTGCGTGCTCTCAGAGTCCCTCACGATATTAGGCAGGCGTACCAGTTTCTTTGGCACTTCAGTCTAAAATCTCATCTGATAGATCAAAATCAAGAGGCGGACCACCAGTTCACATTTACAATTCAGTAACGCAACTTATCGTGACCAGTGCAGTGCCATTAAAAAAGAAAATACAGGAGAGCAACACTTCCACAGAAATTTACAAAATTTAACTCTCCAACCATCAATCCCACAAGGATCTCAGGTCTATGACGCCATTTACATTTCTTTTAGAACAGTTTCATAACGTGCATTCGCGCGGGTACATTATCCATTAACACACAGTCTTAGCATACCCCACAATCTTCGTTGCTCCAGGCGCTCAGGTCATTATGATTTCAAGTCCTTAAAAAATCAGCCCCAACCAGTAATCACCAGAGTCTTGAGGAAACACGTGTAGCCTGAGGCTGCCCCCCAAAACTAGCAATAGCCTAAACAAAAGCAATAAAGGCGGCTACTGATTGTCGCAGATGCTCTAGGCGAAAACCACAGGAACTTCCATTTATTCCTCAACACGAGCTAAAATAGGGCCTACGACTAAGCAATCAATACTAATTCCGCTCTTGTACCAAACTTGTTATCTTAGAGGTAGCACTTGAAACCTATGTCCTCAATTATTTGCTGAATGAATCCTTATCTACGCCTTCTGCTACACTTTTTACCCTCTATAGCTCCACCTAGAACCATAGACATCATTTCCTGATGTAATATATTTCTTTCCTGCGGAGATCCTCCTCTTTCAGTACTTTATCATCCCACCTAATTTTCAACATTCTTATGTAGCACCACACCTCAGGCGCTTCTATCCGCAACTGTTCCGATTTTCCCACACTCCATGTCTCACTGCCATACAATGGTGTGCCCAAACATACTTTCTCAGAAGTCTCTTCCTCAAGGCCTATGTTTGATACTAATTGTCTTCTCTTGGCGAGGAATGCCCCCTCTGCCATTGCTAATCAGCTTTTAATGTCTTTCTTGCTCCCTCCGCCAAGTATTACTTCGCTGCCTAGGTAGCAGAGTTCCTTAACTTCATCTACTTCGTGATCTCCAGTTGTGCTGTTAAGTTTCTCCTTGTTCTCATTTCTGCTACTTCTCATTACATTCGTCTTTCTTTGATTTACTCTAAATCTATATTCTGTACACATTAGACTTCATTCCATTCAACAGAACCTGTAATGCTCCTCCACTTTCTCTGAGGATAGCGATGTCATCAGCGAATCTTTACATTGATATCCTTTTACCTTGAATTTTAAACCCACTCTTCAACCATTTTTTAACTTCCATCATAGCTTCTTCGACATGTAGACTGAGCTGCAAGGGCGAGAGACTAAATTCCTGTCTTACACCCTTCTTAATCCTTGCACTTCGTTCTCGGTCTTCTTCCTTCATTGTTCGCTCTTGGTTCTAGTACATATTGTATATTATCCGTCTTTCCCTATAGAATACCCCAATTTCCTTAGAATTTTACACTGTCGAATCCCATAAACGTTCCTTGATTTTTCTTCATTCCTGCGTCCATTATCAGCCGCGTTATAACTGTCGCCCTTGTGACTTTACCTTTGCTAAAGCCAAACTCACCGTCGTCTAACAGATCCTCAATTTTCTTTTCCATTCTTCTGTATATTATTCTTGTCAGCAACTTGGATGCATGATCACTTAAGCTGATTGTACGACACCTCATAAAATCTTGGGAATTGTGTAGCTGATGTTTTTGCGAAAGTCTGATGATATATCGGCAGTGTCATGCATTCTACACACGAACGTAAACAATCGTTCTGTTGCCACTTTCCCCAATGATTTTAGAAATTCTGATGGAGTGTTACATACCCCTACTGTCTTATTTGATCTTAAGCCTCCCAAAGCTCTTCTAAATTCTGATTCTATTAGTGGATGCCCGATCTCTTCCCTGTAGACTCCTGTTTCGTCTTCTACCGCGTCATCAGTTAATTCCTCCCCCTCATAGACGCCCTCATTGTGCTCTTTTCACCTATACGCTCTCTCCTCGGTATATAACAATTGAATGCCCGTCGCATTCTTAAAGTTACCGCCCTTGTTTTTAATTTCAGCGAAGATTGTTTTGACTTTTATACATGTTGAGTCAGTCCTTCCAACAATCATTTATTTTTCGATTTCTTCACATTTTTCATCCATCCATTTCGCCTTGGCTTCCCTGCAATTCCTGCCGGCCGCGGTGGTCTCGCGGTTCTAGGCGCGCAGTCCAGAGCCGTGCGACTGCTACGGTCGCAGGTTCGAATCCTGCCTCGGGCATGGATGTGTGTGATGTCCTTAGGTTAGGTAGGTTTAAGTAGTTCTAAATTCTAGGGTACTGATGACCACAGCAGTTGAGTCCCATAGTGCTCAGAGCCATTTTGAACCTGCAATTCCTGTTCCGTGCCATGCAACAGGTTAAATTCCTAGGTAGCCAGGTACGAAAGGGTTCGTTTTATACGATGGATCTCCCCTTTGAATTAAGCCAGTATCGACCGTAGGTAATATGGTGACGGCGAATGCCGCTGACGAGTCCAATTTCTTGTCAGATCGAGGCACGTGGCACACTAAACCAACTCTCTGCCGGTGTAATGGCTCGACAGGGAAGACGATGCTAGGAAAGCTGTGCCGTAGTAGCCAGCCCCAGAGACATCCCCCACCCCCTACCCCCTCCAAAACTGTGGCCAGTGTACGTACTTCTCCAGCAGAGCACGCAGCGCGCTCCAGCCTCGTTCGGTGGATGTTCAAACGAGTCGGTTATTCTACAATACTGAACCTTGCCAGTTAAACTTCGTTTACTTTTTATTACATATACACTCCTGGAAATTGAAATAAGAACACCGTGAATTCATTGTCCCAGGAAGGGGAAACTTTATTGACACATTCCTGGGGTCAGATACATCACATGATCACACTGACAGAACCACAGGCACATAGACACAAGCAACAGAGCATGCACAATGTCGGCACTAGTACAGTGTATATCCACCTTTCGCAGCAATGCAGGCTACTATTCTCCCATGGAGATGATCGTAGAGATGCTGGATGTAGTCCTATGGAACGGCTTGCCATGCCATTTCCACCTGGCGCCTCAGTTGGACCAGCGTTCGTGCTGGACGTGCAGACAGCGTGAGACGACGCTTCATCCAGTCCCAAACATGCTCAATGGGGGACAGATCCGGAGATCTTGCTGGCCAGGGTAGTTGACTTACACCTTCTAGAGCACGTTGGGTGGCACGGGATACATGCGGACGTGCATTGTCTTGTTGGAACGGCAAGTTCCCTTGCCGGTCTAGGAATGGTAGAACGATGGGTTCGATGACGGTTTGCATGTACCGTGCACTATTCAGTGTCCCCTCGACGATCACCAGAGGTGTACGGCCAGTGTAGGAGATCGCTCTCCACACCATGATGCCGGGTGATGGCCCTGTGTGCCTCGGTCGTATGCAGTCCTGATTGTGGCGCTCACCTGCACGGCGCCAAACACGCTAACGACCATCATTGGCACCAAGGCAGAAGCGACTCTCATCGCTGAAGACGACACGTCTCCATTCGTCCCTCCATTCACGCCTGTCGCGACACCACTGGAGGCGGGCTGCACGATGTTGGGGCGTGAGAGGTAGACGGCCTAACGGTGTACGGGACCGTAGCCCAGCTTCATGGAGACGGTTGCGAATGGTCCTCGCCGATACCCCAGGAGCAACAGTGTCCCTAATTTGCTGGGAAGTGACGGTGCGGTCCCCTACGGCACTGCGTAGGATCCAACGGTCTTGGCGTGCATCCGTGCGTCGCTGCGGTCCGGTCCCAGGTCGACGGGAACGTGCACCCTCCGCCGACCACTGGCGACAACATCGATGTACTGTGGAGACCTCACGCCCCACGTGTTGAGCAATTCGGCGGTACGTCCACCCGGCCTCCCGCATGCCCACTATACGCCCTCGCTCAAAGTCCGTCAACTGCACATACGGTTCACGTCCACGCTGTCGCGGCATGCTACCAGTGTTAAAGACTGCGATGGAGCTCCGTATGCCACGGAAAACTGACTGACACTGACGGCGGCGGTGCACATATGCTGCGCAGCTAGCGCCGTTCGATGGCCAACACCGCGGTTCCTGGTCTGTCCGCTGTGCCGTGCGTATGATCATTGCTTGTACAGCCCTCTCGCAGTGTCCGGAGCAAGTATGGTGGGTCTGACACACCGGTGTCAATGTGTTCTTTTTTCCATTTCCAGGAGTGTACATTGATTTAGTGCAGTAAAAGTAGAAACATTACAACTGTCTTACATATAGGTGAAAATTGTGAAAATAATAAATTTCGCTTAAAGTGCACACTATTCCCCCACTTACCCCTAAGTTTATGCACTATGTCGAGTGCTCTAAGTCTGACGTGTTACCGCAGCTCTAACGTCCTCTGTAGGGCAGCTAGGTATTGCCGTTCACCTGGTAAGCTACTGGTACAGTGGATGAGGAAGGCCCTTGAAGAGTCCTGAAGGGTAGCTGAGGTGGCGTTCACTGTATGCCTCGCGCGGGTAGACACAATAATAAGAAAAGGGCCCAAGTTTGGGGAGGAGGGGGAGGGCGAGGGCCTGGAGTGGGTAGGTGAAGGAGGGGGGAGGGATGGTGCGCTCCGCGGTTCGTCTGCGGCCGCGGGCACGGGTCCTCTGTGTCTGGCTGTTGGCTGGCGGTCATCAAATATTCATGATCGAGTTTGCGGCGGCGGCGGCGGCAGCGCCCGCCTCAATTACGCTAATTGCCGCAGCGGGCCGGTGGCGGCGCTGTTTGCCGGATCAAGATATGGCAATACTCTGCCCGCGCTGATTGTGTTTGATTGGGAAGCCTCTCGTTAGCAGAGTCGATAATGCCGGCAGTCCGTAACGAGCACCGACGACTTCTTCTCGGCTCGAGGACGTCGCCGGCGGCGATGCGGGGCTGGTCTGAAGACCCCACTGCGCAAGTAGCGACACGGAGCAGTCCAAGCATATCTCACTCTCACTACCCTGTACAGGCGAAATTGATTGGTACTCGCTTGTTATTAGGAACTTGAGGGTCATTCCATTGTCGACCATCAAATATTGGCACGGCTTAATTCTCGAGATCCTTGTATCTGAAAAAATTAAACTCCATAAGAAAGCAAGCTAAGTAGAAGGCACTGAAACCTGAATTTTCAGGGGTTTACTGTCAGTCACAGGATGCAATTAATGACACGTTACAGTGTTCAGTGTTCCAAGAGCATAGGCCGTGGGAGCACAGATATCTATGGTGAATGTTTCACAGTCTATTTCCTGTACATGAGCACTGCTGCTAGAGTTCTTCATCAGTACAGCAGTGCGAGATGACGAATTCGTTAGTGCCCAGGGCAGCGGAACGCCGTCGTAAAGACAATCCAGCGGCAATGGCAACCAGAAGACGGTGGCGCAACGTTATGTTGTGGTGATGCGCATGGGGAGGTGGCCCAAAGAGATCTGACTTCCACCCACGCTGCAATGAATATTGTCATATTCATAGTCTCCTGCAATGGCGACTTGTTTAGCCAGCAACATCTTAACATAGCTACTGCCGCTCACGGCTCAGCCGCTAAACTTACGACGTCCCACTCCAATCTACGCATCTTCATCCATCAGTGGTAAAGATAACAGAACATTAATTCTAATCTCACTTCAACCGTCAAAGCTTACGGGGCCACAACTTGAAACATGTCTTCATTTAGCTTCTCAACGCCACGGAATTACACTCCTGGAAATTGAAATAAGAACACCGTGAATTCATTGTCCCAGGAAGGGGAAACTTTATTGACACATTCCTGGGGTCAGATACATCACATGATCACACTGACAGAACCACAGGCACATAGACACGGGCAACAGAGCATGCACAATGTCGGCACTAGTACAGTGTGTATCCACCTTTCGCAGCAATGCAGGCTGCTATTCTCCCATGGAGACGATCGTACAGATGCTGGATGTAGTCCTGTGGAACGGGTTGCCATGCCATTTCTACCTGGCGCCTCAGTTGGACCAGCGTTCGTGCTGGACGTGCAGACCGCGTGAGACGACGCTTCATCCAGTCCCAAACATGCTCAATGGGGGACAGATCCGGAGATCTTGCTGGCCAGGGTAGTTGACTTACACCTTCTAGAGCACGTTGGGTGGCACGGGATACATGCGGACGTGCATTGTCCTGTTGGAACAGCAAGTTCCCTTGCCGGTCTAGGAATGGTAGAACGATGGGTTCGATGACGGTTTGCATGTACCGTGCACTATTCAGTGTCCCCTCGACAATCACCAGAGGTGTACGGCCAGTGTAGGAGATCGATCCCCACACCATGATGCCAGGTGTTGGCCCTGTGTGCTTCGGTCGTATGCAGTCCTGATTGTGGCACTCACCTGCACGGCGCCAAACACGCATACGACCATCATTGGCACCAAGGCAGAAACGACTCTCATCGCTGAAGACGACACGTCTCCTTTCGTCCCTCCATTCACGCCTGTCGCGACACCACTGGAGGCGGGCTGCACGATGTTGGGGCGTGAGCGGAAGACGGCCTAACGGTGTGCGGGACCGTAGCCCAGCTTCATGGAGACGGTTGCGAATGGTCCTCGCCGATACCCCAGGAGCAACAGTGTCCCTAATTTGCTGCGAAGTGGCGGTGCGGTCCCCTACGGCACTGCGTAGGATCCTACGGTCTTGGCGTGCATCCGTGCGTCGCTGCGGTTCGGTCCCAGGTCGACGGGCACGTGCACCTTCCGCCGACCACTGGCGACAACATCGATGTACTGTGGAGACCTCACGCCCCACGTGTTGAGCAATTCGGCAGTACGTCCACCCGGCCTCCCGCATGCCCACTATACGCCCTCGCTCAAAGTCCGTCAACTGCACATACGGTTCACGTCCACGCTGTCGCGGCATGCTACCAGTGTTAAAGACTGCGATGGAGCTCCGTATGCCACGGCAAACTGGCTGACACTGACGGCGGCGGTGCACAAATGCTGCGCAGCTAGCGCCATTCGACGGCCAACACCGCGGTTCCTGGTGTGTCCGCTGTGCCGTGCGTGTGATCATTGCTTGTACAGCCCTCTCGCAGTGTCCGGAGCAAGTATGGTGGGTCTGACACACAGGTGTCAATGTGTTCTTTTTTCCATTTCCAGGAGTGTATTTGTTAGGAAGTTTCACAAATTCTTATAACATTCTTCTTCTTCTTCTTCTACTTCTTCTTCTTCTTCTTCCTGTTCTTCTTCGTATTCCTGTTTCATCCGTGCCTTATTTCCCAGGTCTCTCCGGATTCACCCCCCTAGCATAATTACGCCATCCTGAACGTAATTGTGTCATTTCAGGGTAGAGTGACATCGCTTTTGTCATGTCGTTCTTAAGGGACCTAATGTACGTAGTTGGTGGGCGATCAGGGCCTCTTTACGGTTCTTTTACGTCAGAACTCTTTATATCACATAGTTAGGTACACGCCTTATGACATGCCCGGACCTGTGCAAGTAATTCTCTTGAAACTTATCCGCTATGTTTGCTAAGACCACGACATATGGAAAATAATGAATCATTGCTTCAGGCACTACTGCAAGTTCCGTCTTTAATGGTATTTCATGCCCTAATCTAGACCGCTTGTAATAGTGTATCATGATTTTACACTATTATGCGGCTTACAACGCAGCAAAGCCAAAGGATATACAACACCTTCTAATCACCGGAACATATCCAAACAACAGTAATCTATATTGCGTAAGTCTCTGGTCATGGTTGGATTAAAATTCCTATTGTAGGGGAAGTACATTTCAAATCATGCTCTCAGAAGAAGTAAATTTTACATAAATGCCTTCAACATAAATGCACAATAACATTACTGTATACCAAAGTAAGAAGCAGGGTATGTGTGTATTTGACGAATTTCTATTCAATGGAGGTAACATTCGTCGTACAAAAAGCTTTAAGATGAGACTATGGACTTCAGTGGAAGTAGATATTTCAGGTATTGCGCAAGCCTACCGTCAGCTTTACGGTATCTTTTCGGCTTAAAATGGTTTACAACACGAGGAATACGGGACCCGGCAACGAACTTGTGACGTCACGTTAGACGACGTGTCCGCCACACTTCGCGAACGCTCACCTTCGTACAGAGCACACGGGAAATCACTACGTTAATGAAGACTCAGATGGGTCTAAGCACTATGGGACTAAACATCTGAGGTCATCAGTCCCCTAGCCTTAGAACTACTGAAACCTAACTAACCTAAGGAGATCACATACAGCAGAGAGTTAATTACCCGAAGTAACTGGGAGACACAGGTGTTCGGAAAACTGGTTTGTTCGGATAATCGAACTGTACATGTTTATTTGCCAAAAAGAAGTACTGTACCGTAAATTTATTCATAAAAACAGGCATCTCTTTTAGTATTACAAAGTAACATACAAAGGCAACTTCAGTAGGAATATATAGTATGTGGCACAATTTGTTGTTGTTGTTGTCTTCAGTCCTGAGACTGGTTTGATGCAGCTCTCCATGCTACTCTATCCTGTGCAAGCTTCTTCATCTCCCAGTACCTACTGCAACCTACATCCTTCTGAATCTGCTTAGTGTATTCATCGCCTGGTCTCCCTCTACGATTTTTACCCTCTACGCTGCCCTCCAATGCTAAATTTGTGATCCCTTGAAGCCTCAGAACACGTCCTACCAACCGATCCCTTCTTCTAGTCAAGTTGTGCCACAAACTTCTCTTCTCCCCAATCGTATTCAATACCTCCTCATTAGTTACGTGATCTATCCACCTTATCTTCAGCATTCTTCTGTAGCACCACATTTCGAAAGCTTCTATTCTCTTCTTGTCCAAACTAGTTATCGTCCATGTTTCACTTCCATACATGGCTACACTCCAAACAAATACTTTCAGAAACGACTTCCTGATACATAAATCTATATTCGATGTTAACAAATTTCTCTTCTTCAGAAACGCTTTCCTTGCCATTGCCAGTCTACATTTTATATCCTCTCTACTTCGACCATCATCAGTTATTTTACTTCCTAAATAGCAAAACTCCTTTACTACTTTAAGTGTCTCATTTCCTAATCTAATTCCCTCAGCATCAACCGACTTAATTCGACTACATTCCATTATCCTCGTTTTGCTTTTGTTGATGTTCATCTTATATCCTCCTTTCAAGACACTGTACATTCCGTTAAACTGCTCTTCCAAGTTCTTTGCCGTCTCTGACAGAATTACAATGTCATCGGCGAACCTCAAAGTTTTTACTACTTCTCCATGAATTTTAATACCTACTCCAAATTTTTCTTTTGTTTCCTTTACTGCTTGCTCAATATACAGATTGAATAACATCGGGGAGAGGCTACAACCCAGTCTCACTCCTTTCCCAACCACTGCTTCCGTTTCATGCCCCTCGACTCTTATGACTGCCATCTGGTTTCTGTAAAAATTGTAAATAGCCTTTCGCTCCCTGTATTTTACTCCTGCCACCTTCAGAATTTGAAAGAGAGTATTCCAGTCAACATTATTAAAAGCTTTCTCTAAGTCTACAAATGCTAGAAACGTAGGTGGCACAGTTTATTAAACAAAAATATATACATATTACATACGCATTTTGCATGAACACAAGTGGTCGTAACAGAGAACAGAAGGTGACTGAACCGTGAGAAGCTGTTTTTGGGGGCGAGCAATCCTCCAAACTGCGTGGAGCGGCTCGCCTCAACTCTTAAGCTGGCGCAGCTGTTGCTGTGAACAGCTTTGATACTGCCGCTACTTCTACGGCCAGTGCCAAGCCGACAGAAGTGTGCTGATTGTTGAAACACAGCGACTGGAGGCTTGGCCGGCCAGCAGCGCCTTTTGAAGGCCCCATTAGAAGCAATGTTCCGCCAGCGGTGGCCCAGTGGGGCTACTACTGTGGAAAACTTGGTTTGGTAGTGAGGGGGACGCTGGACGGTAGGGTGGGGAAGTAACAGGTGAGAGCGAGTACTCAGTTCGGTTAAGCGGTCGTTCGGTGGGCCGACGTTCCGATAATCCACGCTCTGCTGTACATCCATGCCCGACGCAGGATTCGAACCTGCGACCGTAGCAGGAGCGCGGTTCCGGACTGAAGCGCCTAGAACCGCTCGGCCACAGCGGCTGGCGTCAGTGAAAAAGTCCCTACTGTCGAGAACTTCAATGTGCAGTCAAGATTTATTAAACTCGTCTGAAATAGTTGCTCGCTCCCCGTCAGCGACGGCTGCTGGCACTCGTAAGACCAGACGTGTAACGGGCTGACGTATGCACCGCGGCCTTTCGTTCTCGCGGGCCTCCCCAACGGAGCGGAGACGAATTGGAGACCATTCTAGCGGCTATAGGACCGCTGAGCTGAAACTGTTAAACACGGAGCTTCGCAGTATACAGCCATTACATGTTCCCATTGTGACCCTGCATCGTCAGTTACGATTGCAGTGGGTACAGGATCGTCGACACACTTGTGTGGTGGATCAACGGAAACGTGTCGCCTGGTCAGCTGAACCACGGTAGTTGCTATACCAGACCGATGGTCGTGTATGGACACGTCGGCATCCATGCGAACAGCTGCTTGAAACATGCACCACTCCACGGACGTAGGTGGATGGAGACAATATTATGGTTCGTGGAACATGGAACCTGTAGTAGTAATCGAAGACGAGGAGGTAGCTGCGTACATCACAGATCTGCATACAGGAGAAGTGCTGAGAGTGCTGGTACTTCTGATAAGCTTCAAACCAAAGACGAGAGTTAGGTGAGTGTAACTAATGCCGTGGAAAGATTTAAAATCAAGAATTTTTAACATTGTGCAGACCTGTCAGCAACTGTGATAAGTGAACATGTAACACGTCAGCCTCAGTTGCTAAGAGAAACCAATCTTTTCCCAGGTTCTCCTGCAGAAGGCCAAATTATATTGGCTGAAACCTGGGTAAAGATTAGTTTCCGTTTGCAACCGAGCCTGGCGTGTTACATGTTCAATTTAAAATCACTTTGCGGAGCATCTGCATCCCGTTCGTGCAAGAACTGTGCTCCATTGTAATTCAGGAGTGTGATAGTGAACGCACCTTGAAGTCTTAGCCGCCTAATTCGTTTGATCTGAGCCCTATTGAAGCATCGTAAGGACTTACCAGATGCCAGTTCCAGTTCCGCGCCCATAAAACACCGGCCCGTAACTTAGGAAATTGCGAGACCCGTGAGCAGGTGTAGGACTTGTCGAATCTATGCCACGCACAATCGCTACTGTATCGCGTTCGAAAAGTGGACGTACGCGATCACGTAGTCATAATGTTTCAGTTCATCAGTGAAGGATAGGAATAGAACACATGTGGGTATGGTATAACTGGGAAAGTACACATGAGTGGCAGGAATAATAACACCTTCCAGTATCTCTTCCTTTCTAGTGTTGTAAGTAGGCTGTTTAGGTTTTTTTTATTGGTAACGCCACGTAGCGCTCTGAAAATCACTGGCTGTGCTGCGTGCAGTCAGTGGCTGGTTGTCATTGTTGTAATACTCGCCATTGTAGTTTTGGGCAGCTGGATGTTAACAGTGCGTAGCGTTGCACAGTTGAAGATGAGCTGCCAACAGTGGTGGATGTGGGGAGAGAGATGGCGGAGTTTTGAAATTTGTAAAACTGGATGTCATGAACTGCTATATATATTATGACTTTTGATGATATTAAGGTCAATACATTGTTTGTTCTCTATCAAAATATTTCATTTGCTAACTATGCCTATCAGTAGTTAGAGCCTTCAGTAGTTAGAATCTTTTATTTAGCTGGCAGTAGTGGCGCTCGCTGTATTGCAGTAGTTCGAGTAACCAAGATTTTTGTGAGGTAAGTGATTCGTGAAACGTATAGGTTAATGTTAGTCAGGGCCATTCTTTTGTAGGGATTTTTGAAAGTCAGATTGCGTTGCGCTAAAAATATTGTGTCAGTTTAAGCATAGTCATATATAATTGTTTAAAGGGGACGTTTCAGTGTTTACAACGCACCTGTAAACGCTAGGGGAATTTGCTGAGCCATTAATGTGAGGAAAGAAGTATAATGTTGACACTCTTCTGTTATCTTTAACAACAATTATTTTTACTATTTTATTATTCTGTAAGAGAAAGCATGGAAGAGCAGTCGAATGGAATGGACAGTGTCTTGAAAGGAGGATATAAGATAAACATCAACAAATACAAGAGGAGGATAATGGAATATACTCGAATTAAGTTGGGTGATGCTGAGGGAATTAGATTAGGAAATGAGACACTTAAAGTAGTAAAGGAGTTTTGCTATTTGGGGAGCAAAATAACTGATGATGGTCGAAGTAGAGAGGATATAAAATGTAGACTGGCAATGGCAAGGAAAGCGTTTCTGAAGAAGAGAAATTTGTTAACATCGAGTATAGATTTAAGTGTCAGGAAGTCATTTCTGAAAGTATTTCTATTGACGGTAAACAGTTTGAACAAGAAGAGAATAGAAGCTTTCGAAATGTGGTGCTACAGAAGAATGCTGAAGATTAGAGGGTAGATCACGTAACTAATGAGGAAGTATTGAATAGGATTGGGGAGAAGTTTGTGGCACAACTTGACCAGAAGAAGGGATCGGTTGGTAGGACATGTTCTGAGGCATCAAGGGATCACCAATTTAGTATCGGAGGGCAGCGTGGAGGGTAAAAATCGTAGAGGGAGACCAAGAGATGAATACACTAAGCAGATTCAGAAGGATGTAGGTTGCAGTAGGTACTGGGAGATGAAGGAGCTTGCACAGGATAGAGTAGCATGGAGAGCTGCATCAAACGAGTCTCAGGACTGAAGACCACAACAACAACATTATTCCAAACTCACAGACCTTTTTTTACAACGTAGTCATTACTGTAGATGCCAGCAGTTACCTGCATCCAAGCTGACCTCTTCGGGAGGGGATGTAATGCGATCTGTTAAGGAAACAGTACCAGTCGCGCGTATTCTGTTCCTATGTACGATGATGTTTGTGGGGCGCTCAACTGCGCGGTCATCAGCGCCCGTACAAATTTCCAAGTTTTACACAGTCCATTTTCTTTTCACACTCCAATCCAGTCTCTCTCACAAATGATGATGATAATGAAATGAGGAGGACAACACAAACACCCAGTCCCCGGGCAGAGGAAAGCCCCAACCCGGCCGGGAATCGAACCCGGGACCCCGTGATAGTTCCCATCTACGATTGTGACTGCATGTAGGAAGGTTCAAAGTGCACTAGGAATATTTGATGGAGTGGAGAAAATTAGTGTATTATGTGCTTCGAGAAAGGCGACTCGAGCCGAGTGGCTTTTCAGTGTGTACGGAAATGTTCTCTGCAGAGAGCACAAATAATTTGCGAATAAAAATTTTTCTTCCATTTGTGAGACCAAAGATGCTGTAAATAATTACCGTTTTTTTTATTTTTTTATTTTTTGGTACGATCGACCTTTGGATATCGCCTGTGGCCAGAGCAAGCAGACGCATGCAGGTGTCACGGCACGCAGCTGTGCATGAGACTTCATGACTGGTTCATGTTTGCAATGTGCGATGGATACGGCCGAAGGAAAATGCAACATACTCACTCGTCAACATTTTCCAAGTAACTCTGCCAGGCAGGTCTAGTGGAAGTACAGTGCTTTCAGAGTCACGAACGCGTTTCACTCGGCCAACACTGGCAGTTATCCAGAATTGTGCGATCGATATGCTCTGAATAGACGTAGCAGCTTAAAAATATCTTTATAACGTGAATTGATTAGTTTTATGTTCTTCCTATTTGTCGTTCGTGAGCCTGGAAAAGTATAGAGAGATATACTAATGTGGATTTTTAAACTCCGTCTTCTGCAAAACGCAATGTAGTTCCTTTTTTATATTCACCCAAACATGTCACCATACTCAACGAGAGACGCTGTGCAGTTGTCTCCACTCACTTTTTCATTTTTTCGTTTTCTTTTTGTCCCCCGCGGCGCTAATTTCGAATATTGGTGCGAGTTTTCGTGGTCTGTCTGCTGGGTTGTGAATTAGAGGACGTTGATTTACATCTGCAGAAATTCTGTGTGACTAGTCATTTCTTCAGCGCCGTATTTATGTGGATGCTGGTGATACTCACAGAAGCAACGTGACGTGATTACTCTTCTCTCCTCTTAGTAATGCATGAGTTGTTTAACTGCATCCTGACGTTTATTATCATCAGTGTCTGTGCAGTGCAGGTGTGTATTTGTACTGTTATCGGCTGTCATGAAAATAACAGAAAAAAGGGTACGACCGTTGTTGATGTACAATACACAAATTGTATAGTTTACAGGTGCAAATATTGACCTACGCAAAGCCTTGAGAGCTGTCGGATGCAGCACATGAGCCTTTTATACGTATATTGAACTTACTCATCTGTACGTTCTCACTTACACCATCTCTCCTACAATCTTGCTTCGATCACTTCAGTCTTCCCTACTCTGGCTGTCTGTGTGTGTGTGTGTGTGTGTGTGGAGAGGGAGGGGGACTTTGGTTAGGGCAGAGTGAGGAAGTCACATCCTCCCACTTTTTGTTGATGCCTGGACAGTTTACAGCTGAAAACCCTTCCTAAGCGCACGGTGTATCGTCCTGCTGACCAAGGGTCTGGGGATCTGAAGCACCTATCTGATGGTTGATCATTGCAATATGCGCACGCCAGACGATCTATTACAGAGATGATAAGGGGATAACGAGAGCGGCAACATTAAGAGTGCAATGGGAATTCCACTGTTACCGTAGATGAGGGAAAGAGTACACAGATGGCCTCTATGAGTGGGTGGACTTGTCTGATGACATGATAGAAGAAACAGTTGGTAATGAAGACACAAAGAATCCAGTACTAGAGACAGACTTTAAAAGAATTCTGGTAGACTTGATATGAAAGAAGGCAGAAGAGATAGCATCAAAATTTCTAAAATATTTAGGGGAAGTGGCAACCAAACAACTATTGAAGAAGCTATGTAGAATACATGGGACTAGCGACATACCTTTGAACTTACGTAAAAGTATCACCTTTTCATTAGTGGGGACAGCATGCTGCTAACAAAAATAATATACATAAGAATGGAAAAGAAAACTGAGGCTGTGTTATATGACTAACAGTTTGGCTTTAATAGATGTAAAGGGACCACAGAGGCTCTCCTGATCTTGCGCCTGACAATGCAAACAAGACTGAAGAAAAATCAAGACACATGCATATGATTTTCGGTTTGGAAAAAGCGTTCGACAACGTAAAATGATGTAAGACATTTGAAATACGAGTAAGCTATGGGGAAGGACGGGCAATGTACAGTATGTACAAAAAACAACAGGGGACAATAGGATTGGAAGATCAAGAACGAAATGCTCGAATTAAAAACAGAGTCGGGCAGAGATGTATTCTTCCGCCCCCCGCTGTTCAAGCTATACATAGAAGAAACAATGATGGAAATAAAAGAAAGGACAAAAATTAGGTTTAAAATTCAGACTGAGACGGTATCCACGATAAGATTCGCTGATGACATTGCTATCCCCAGCGAAGGTGAAGTAGATTTACAAGATCTGCCAAAAAGAATGACAAAGTACATGAAATAAAGGAATTCTACTGCCTTGAAAGCAAAGTAACCCATGACTGACGAAGCAAGACATAAAACGTATATTAGTACATGCAAAAAGGGCATTCCTGACCAAAAGGAGTCTGCTAGTATCAAACACAGGTCTTAATTTGAGGAAGAAGCTTCTGAGCATGTACTTTTGGAGTACAGTATTGTATGGTAGTTAATTATGGACTGTGGGACAACCGGTGCGGAAGAGAATCAAAGCGTCTGAGGTGTGGTATAAAAGAATAGGATTGATAATTAGGTGAACTGACAAGGCAAGGAGTTAGGAGGTCCTTCTCATGATTGGTGAAGAAAGGAACTTATGCGAAAGTGAAAGGACAGGACGACAGGGCATGTGTTAAGACGTCAGGGAATAGCTTTCATGGTACTAGAGGGAGCTGTAGAGGCTGAAGACTGTAGAGGAAGACAGAGATTGGAATACATCCAGACAATAATTGAGGATATAGGGTACAAGTGCTACTCTAGTACGAAAAGGTTGGTACAGGAGAGGAACTTGTGGCGGGCCGCATCGAACTAGTCAGAAGACCGCTGACTTGGAAAAAACAGAAAAAGAAAAAAAAAGAGCGATATCGATGTGGAGTGCTTTAAATGGGAAAGAATTTCTTGCAATAGGCCGGTTACAGCAGAATAACCATTTCAAAATAAAGTGAATTTACTCGGACGCACAGTATCTTGATAATATTATAAATAACAGTAAAAGCACTTCCCCAAACGCATTTGTGTCTAGCAGAGAGCACCAAATCGACCTCACTAATGCCGAGTATGTACATCCTCAGACACACTTCTTTCAGAACTATGACGATGGTGTAAAATTTTGTACCGGAAAATTTAAAGGTACTAAGCACATTAACCTGTATTCTACCACGCAGATATCACACATTAGCACACACCAAAACCAATTTTTTCTTGTCTGTAACTAATTGTTATTCACGACTTGCAAAATCTCAGCACTAACAGAGCAACGATACTAATCGCGACCACGCAGCCATCAGAGTTTTATATACTATCGTCAAAAGGACACACCCACGGAGCTCTTGCACATTAGTGACTTACTTGAGGAGAGTGGCAGGTTGCTGTTCTGCGCCACTATCTTCAAAGCCAATCGATGGCTCTAGATCAGCTGCTGGATTTCTTCAAGCACGCCTTAGCACGTAACTGGCAGTACCAAAAGAACACGACAGTAGAGCAGCATCTCTCGTGTTCTCGGGAGCGTAAAGTCCAAAATAAGCTTTTCTATCAGGCACGTTGTTTTTCTGCTGTTACATTGCAACGTCTTCTCGTCTAAAACCAAATAGCACTCCTATTTGTAGCCTCGGTTAAGTGTTCATCCACTACGGCTGTGAATGAATCTTTGTCCACAAAATACGTCTGGAACTTAAGAAAGTTCGCTCACGCACCTTGCCATTCCAACTGTTCTCTAATTTTTAACAGAGTACTCCAAGAATAGAAACGCCTTGCTCACGATTTTTCATTTGTTCCCTGATCAGGTTAATGGACGGGTGTCCTCGCTGAGAAGTTACGCCGTAACATTGTTTAGCACACTGGACTCGCATTCGGGAGGTTGAAATCAGCGTCCGATCGCCCAGATTTAGGTTTTCTGTGATTTCCCTAAATTGCGCCGGCAAATTCTGGGATGGTTTCTTTGGAAAGGGCACAATCAATTTCCTCCCCATCCTTGAAACAGCGCGGTCTTATGCTGCGTCTCTAACGACCTCGAAGTCGGCAGAACATTAAACCCTAATCTTCCTTCTTCCACAGTAGGAAGAGTTATTCGTTGGGTGTATCTTAATCTCTGCCTTCCCCTGCAGTTTTTACTCTCTGCAACTCTCGCATCTACCATGGAAGCAAAAGACATTTCCTGCTGTGAAAAGGTGAAATCACGTTCCCAAATGTGTGGCATGAAAACGAGCACGCGCTGCTCTAGTCCATGTCCGGACCCTGCCTGCAGCATCAACATCATTTCCTACAATAGGCGTGATTCGACTTTATCTTCACAATGGCAATACAGTAGGTTGGGCGAAATGATAGCGTAAGGATCAAGGACGGAAGGAGATAGCTCAGTCTTAATTAAAAATGTATCATTCTGATAAAGAACCAGAAATACAATAACAATGACGTTCACATGAGTCAACATAGTAAAACGGCACAAAAATAAATAACAAAAGAGTCTGAATACGACGTAGTTATTACTGGACCGTTGGAAAATGCTCGGTCAATACAGAAAAATTATACACATAATTAACCAGAGGATAAATACAAAGTGAAGTAATTAAATATATAATTGAGGGCGTACGAGAGAGATGCAGTAACGCCATGGACATGACAGCAGAACGAAGCAGATTACCGCAGCAGCAGCATGGAGGCAACCGTAGTTCGGATGAAATCATAATTAGGAGTTCGTCGGTATCTCAATTCTGTACATTCCTTTCGTCATTCTTCAGTTTACTCTCAATCCAATCATTTCACTCTTCATTACATTCACAGATCCTGCAGTTCTTCCTCAAGTTCACAGAGAACTGCATTGCCATCATCGAAACTTGTCATTGATACATTGTAAACCACAATTTTCATTCCTCTGCAGTATATTGCTCCCTCCTACGTATATCTCGCGAAGAGACCATGAGGATAAAATCAGAGAGATTAGAGCCCACACAGAAGCATACCGACAATCCTTCTTTCCACGTACAATACGAGACTGGAATAGAAGGGAGAACCGATAGAGGTACTCAGGGTACCCTCCGCCACACACCGTCAGGTGGCTTGCGGAGTACGGATGTAGATGTAGATGTAGAACCTTTCTTTCATTGCCGTCATTTCCTGTACGATGTATTGACTGAATGACAGGGGCGAAAGACAGCGCCCTGTCTTACACTCTTTTTTAATTCGATCATATCGCTCTTGGTCATCACTTTTATTTTTCCGTCTTAGTTCTTGTACATAGCGTAAAGAGTAATTAAAAAGTCCAAGAAACATTTGAAAAAAAAAAAAACAGGACTTCTCCTTGTCCATCCGTCGTCGCACGGCACATGCAATCAGCAGTTCACTTCTGGCCATACCCGATCCAGCACATCAGAACTAATGGTAAGAACAGCTGCTGCAATGTGGTCTCTCAAGGCTTTCATGTTGTGTGGCAGAGGTTGAACGTTAACTGCTATACAAAAGGTTTTTTAAGGATGAAAACGAATAAGTAAAACGCCTTTTTTTAAAACACACAGTTTAAATGTTTATTTAAGAAAGCAGAATAAGTAACCGAAGTTCTCTTTAGCGACAGGTGACTAGCACGTACCTTAGAGTTTCTTATTTCCTTTTCGGCCCCGGGTTCGATTCCCTGCAGGGTTGCGGATTTTCTCTGCCCGGGGACTGGATGTTTGTATTGTCCTCATCATTTCGCCGTCATCATCATCATTCGTGACAACTGTTAGATTGGATTGTGTTAAAAATTGGACTGAGTAAAAGCTGGGACTTTGTACAGGCGCTTCTTTTTCGCCTGCAAGTTTTTAAAATTGCCTCGTCAATAACGATACCTTTAGCTAGCCCATTTTATTATTGACTAAAAGCTAAATTACACAGTCGTGCTTGACTCATAGTGGATCCCAATTAATTCTTAATTAATTTGACCTGTTTTATTTAAAAAAACTGGAATTCTGTTACATAACAATATGGAAACAAAGTTAAGAGAAACCTAAAATAAAGTTGCAACAGTTTCGGAAAAAATCTTTCTAGTCATGAAATTTGTGAAGGATGCCGACTTCGGGAATCACATGATAATTGCTAACCGATTTTTGTATAATCGTGGGAAGTTTCATTTCTGAAAGTTTAATCTAATGAGTGGCATCTAAAACAGCATCTCTTATACGTTCCATGGTTTTGCAGAGTGTATCGATTTCTTGTAGAAAGCTGTCGATGTAGTCTTAACATTGACCTTCTCAGTTCGCAGCTTTCTGCATAGTGTGGCTGGAAAATGCGAGCTCGGAAACGTCTAGGCAGCGTCCCTCAGTTCTTCTACCTGCCGGGCAAGGGGATTAGTGGACCTTTCCTCGACTCTTGGTTTCTTTAGAAAGTGCAACCTCATAACTGCCTTTCGGGTACCTTTACCTTTCAGAAAGACAAAACTGACAGTCTGCTAAGACACTCTCAAAAGCTGTTAAGTACACAGAATTACCCATAAAAATAGAGGACATCCTATATTTTCTGTACAGACAATGACGTTATTGCAAGACAAGTAGCATGAAAGTGAAATGAGTTGGAACGGAGTGTGAGCTCCAGGCTAGCGGCCTGCTTCTCTACATTGTTACCACATTCACTCAGTGGGCAAGTGGGGTCGTCTTCACTTTTCATGTCGCCCGTAAGCACCGCAATTGACGCGAATTGCCGCAGTTGAGTGGCCGTGCCGCGCGAGCGACTCGTAAAGGCACGGGCCTAAATGCGTGTGTAGCTATGCTTTTCAACTGCCGCCGGGGAAGGGCGCGTCCCCCCCTGTGCAAACGGACAGACAGACAAACAAACGCCGATGGCGACGAGTCGTTAAACACGATGGCCGCCGTCGTCCGTAACGTCCAATTAAAACGAGGGCGGATATTTGGCAGTGCGCGGCCCGGCGCGGTCGGGCTCTCGCGCCGAAACAAATCTTGACGGGCGCGGACGCGCGAGTGCACTCTACGCGCGCGGGCGTTAATTAACACCACAGCACACAGCAGAGGCGCCAGGAAATGAAGGCCGCCGGTGCGTGCGGCCACAGCGCGCAGCGCGGAGCCGAGCCCGGCCCGGCCCGCCGCTGCGGACGGCTGATTTGATTTTTAAAATATGCGCGCGTCACACAGGGCGGCGCTGCGCCCTTAAGTGTTTAATTGCAATAAACACGCGCGCCAGGGTAAACTGGCCGTGTGTGTTTTTCGGGCGGCGTCCGCTCCCGGTTTATTTCATTCGGGCCGCGCGGGGCCTGGCGCGCGCGCGTAGGCCGCCAAACAAGCGGCCCGGCCGCCACAGTCGCGCACACAACCACCCACACGCAAACCCCCACGCACACGCACACGCACACACACACACGAGCTGGTGACGTGCCCCTGCAATGTTTACAATGCCGCGAGCACTGCCGCAAACGCGTCATAAGCCGACGTGGCGCGCGCGCTCGCTCAGCCCGACACCTGCCGTCTCTGTTCTGCCACAAAGCGGTGGAATGCTCCACCCGCGAGTGCAGAGTGGGGCGTGCTAAAGCGAGATGGCAAAAGCAAACTCGTATCCAGTACCTGACACAGAATACGATACAGCGATCGTACCTCTTTCCACAGTTTGAGCAACCAGCGTGTGTCTGTGCGACCAGTGAGTGTACTGAGTGTAACATAGATTCCAGTCGCTGCCTATGTTCTACGTCGAAGTGCAGAAGTCACTCACAGATGGTGGCAGCTCTAGCAGCAGAGGGAAATAAAGCGTATCGGAAGGATACCATAGCACAGGGCTTCCCAACGTGTGGTCCCCGGACCCCTTAGGGATCCGCCGGCTCTTTCTAGAGGGTCGGCGACCACCTTTCACCAAAATCGTGTAAAATAAAGAGTAAAATTATTGAATAAAAATGTGAAAATCAAATTCATCACTATTTCTTTTTCTTTGAAAAACATGTGTATAGCACTCGAAAGTTGGCAATAACATTCGATCTTTGGCAGTAATATTTGACAGTCGGCAATACAACGGAAACATTGGTGCGGTCCCCGCTGTCGGAGGTTCGAGTCCTCCTTCGGGCAGGCGCACGCGGTTGCGCGCGTGTGTGTGTGTGTGTGTGTGTGTGTGTGTGTGTGTGTGTGTGTGTGTTGTCCTTAGCGGAAGTTAAACTTAGGTTAATAGTGTGTGAGACTAGGGACTGATGACCTCAGCAGTTAAGTCCCATAAACTTACATACATTTGAACATTTTTCTTCGGATTTCGCGAAAAACCACACACACGGCTGTTACGAAATATGCACGCTCCTTACACAACGGTTGCCAAACAGTGGAAGTGAACAGACCACAGGCGGCAGCTTGTCAACAGCGAACAGTGTGGACGTGACGTCGATTGCTCTTGGAGAAAGGTATCTCCAACGTGTGAAATGTCAATTACCAAGTAATATTAATCAGGCAATAGTCTGTTGAAAAAAAATGGTTCAAAATGGCTCTGAGCACTATGGGACTTAACATCTGAGGTCATCAGTCCCCTAGAACTTAGAACTACTTAAACCTAACTAACCTAAGGACATCACACACATCCATGCCCGAGGCAGGATTCGAACAAGGTTCCAGACTGTAGCGCCTAGAATCGCTCAGCCACTCAGGCCGGCGTGATGAACAAACGGAGTAAATCCACTAGTAAGAGTGGATACAGTGGGAATTCAAACAAATTGTATCGTTAATTTCAAGTTGTTTTCATTCATCTCTAAACCAAAGACTATTGATACGTCGGGGGAGGGGGGGGGGGGGCGGGGGGAGTCATCGGGAACATGGTACTTGCATCAAGAAGCTTCCAGTTCCGATGGGTTTTGCTCTGAAATTTAAAGTTCCTGTGCTCCTGACTGACTAGGGGTCCGCCATGAATTTTCGACTGAAGAAGGGATCCGCCAGCTGAATAGGTTGGGAAGCCCTGCCATAGTACAATATGCGTTAGATGAGTATTTGCCAAGCAAGATCGTAAGAGATGGAAAAGAGCCACCGTGGTACAACAACCGAGTTAGAAAACTGCTGCGGAAGCAAAGGGAACTTCACAGCAAACATAAACATAGCCAAAGCCTTGCAGACAAACAAAAATTACGCGAAGCGAAATGTAGTGTGAGGAGGGCTATGCGAGAGGCGTTCAATGAATCTGAAAGTAAAGTTCTATGTACTGACTTGGCAGAAAATCCTAAGAAGTTTTGGTCTTATGTCAAAGCGGTAGGTGGATCAAAACAAAATGTCCAGATACTCTGTGACCAAAATGGTACTGAAATAGAGGATGACTGACTAAAGGCCGAAATACTAAATGTCTTTTCCCAAAGCTGTTTCACAGAGGAAGACTGAACTGTAGTTGTTTTTCTAGATTGTCGCACAGATGACAAAATGGTAGATATCGAAATAGATGACGCAGGGATAGAGAAACAATTAAAATCGCTCAAAAGAGGAAAGGCCGCTGGACCTGATGGGATACCAGTTCGATTTTACACAGACTACGCTAAGGAACTTGCCCTCCTTCTTGCAGCGGTGTACTGTATGTCTCTAGAGGAGCGTAGCGTTCCAAAGGATTGGAAAAGGGCACAGGTCATATCCAATTTCAAGAAGGGACGTCGAATAGATGTGCAGAACTATAGACCTATATCTCTAACGTCGATCAGTTGTAGAATTTTGGAACACGTATTATGTTCGAGTATAATGACTTTTCTGGAGACTAGAAATCTACTCTGTAGCAATCAGCATGGGTTTCGAAAAAGACGATCGTGTGAACCCAGCTCGCGCTATTCGTCCACGTGACTCAGAGGGCCATAAACACGGGTTCCCAGGTAGATGCCGTTTTTCTTGAGTTCCGCAAGGCGTTTGATACAGTTCCCCACAGTCGTTTAATGAACAAAGTAAGAGCATATGGATTATCAGACCAATTGTGTGATTGGATTTAAGAGTTCCTAGATAACAGAAAGCAGCATGTTATTCTCAATGGAGACAAGTCTTCCGAAGTAAGAGTGATTTCAGGTGTGCCGCAGTGGAGTGTCATAGGACCGTTGATATTCACAATATACATAAATGACCTTGTGGATGACATCGGAAGTTCACTGAGGCTTTTTGCGGATGATGCTGTGGTATATCGAGAGGTTGTAACAATGGAAAATTGTACTGAAATGCAGGAGGATCTGCAGTGAATTGGCGCATGGTGCAGGGAATGGAAATTGAATCTCAATGTAGACAAGTGTAATGTGCTGCGAATACATACAAAGAAAGATCCCTTATCATTTAGCTACAATATAGTAGGTCAGCAAATGGAAGTAGTTAATTCCATAAATTATCTGGGAGTACGCATTACGATTGATTTAAAATGGAATGATCATATAATGTTGATCGTCGGTAAAGTAGATGCCAGACTGAGGTTCATTGGAAGAATCCTAAGGAAATGCAATCCGAAAACAAAAGAAGTAGGGTACAGTATGCTTCTTCGCCCACTGCTTGAATACTGCTCAGCAGTGTGGGATCCGTACCAGATAGGGTTGATAGAAGAGAGAGAGAAGATCCAACGGAGAGCAGCGCGCTTCGTTACAGGATCATTTAGTAATCGCGAAAGCGTAACGGAGATAACAGATAAACTCCAGTGGAAGACTCTGCAGGAGAGACGCTCAGTAGCTCGGTACGGGCTTTTGTTGAAGTTTCGAGAACATACCTTCACCGAAGAGTCAAGCAGTATATTTCTCCCTCCTACATATATCTCGCAAAGAGACCATGAGGATAAAATCAGAGATATTAGAGCCCACACAGAGGCATACCGACAGACGTACTTTTCACGAACAATACGAGACTGGAATAGAAGGGAGAATCGTTAGAGATACTCAAGGTACCCTCCGCCACACACCGTCAGGTGGCTTGCGGAGTATGGATGTAGATGTAGGTATAGACGTGGAAAACAGTGCAGTCATTGACGTTTTGCAGGAAGGAGCAATTTAGACGGGTGTACTGAAAACTACGCGCACTGAAATTTGCGCCTAGTGAAATCTGCGTCTAGAAGGAGTCGAGGAGAGGTCCACTAATCCCCATTCCCGGCAGGTAGAAGAGCTGAGGGTCGCTGCCTAGACGTTTCCAAGCTCGCGCTTTGCAGCCACACTATGCAGAACGCTGCGAACTGAGAAGGTCAATGTTAAGACTACATTGACAGCTTTGTACAAGAAATCGATACACTTTGCAAAACTACGGAATGTATAAGAGATGCTGTTTTAGATGCTATTCATTTGATGAAAATTTCAGAAACGAATCTTCCCACGATTATACAAAAATCGGTTAGCAATTATCATGAGATTCCCGAAGACGGCAATCTTGCACAAATTTCACGACTAGAAAGATTTTTTTCCGGGACTGTTGCCAACTTTATTTTTGATCTAACATTTTTCTTAACTTTTTATGTTTCCATAGTGTTGTGTAAGATAATTTCTTTTTTTAAAAAAAAAGTTAAATTAATTCAGAATTAATTTGGATCCGTGGTGAGTCAAGCACGACGGTGTGATTTAGCTGTTAGCCGATTTAAAAAGCGGCTAGCAAAGGTATCGTTATTGACGAGGCAATTTCAAAACTTGCAGCCGAAAAAGAACGAAGATGGTGATGTTTAGTCTGGGGGCGCTCAACTGTATGGTCATCAGCGCCAGTACAAACTACCAATTTTTACACAGTCCAATTTTTAACTCAATCCAATCTAGCAACTGTAACGAATGATGACGATGATAATGATGATGACAACATGATGAGGACAACACAAACACCCAGTCCCTGGGCACAGAAAATCCCCAACCCGGCAGGGAATCGAACCCGGAGCCGAAAAAGAAGAAAGAAATTCCAAGGTTCGTGCTAGTCACCTGTCGCTAAAGAGATCTTCCGGTACTTGTTATGCTTTCTTAAAAAACGCGTTTTATATATTCGTTTTCATCCTTAAAAAACCGGCACAAAGTAGTTAACGTTATACTTTGATGACTTAATCACGCATATGAAAAACGCATATGAAAAAAAACTTCTATGCACAAATTTTGTATTATATCTTTTTGTAAGGTTCGCAATTTTGGGTTCCGGGAGAAGGAGACTAACAAATCAAAAGTTTCTACCGGGTACCAAACTACCTATATATGCCATTGCGTAAACGTCACTCTGAACGAGAGGAAAATATTGTATGTGTAGGTAACCAAATAGGAAATTATATATTGCCAAGACATTCAATAACATTTAAATATCTCATCAGTCTTATCTGTATATCATTAAAGTATATGTAGGTATCTTAGAAGCGTTATAAAGTGAATGACAAGTTCACTCACAGAAACAAAGTTTGCACTCCAGTGATATGTTTAATTTTAGTTTAGAATATCTTCATTCATCGTCACAGCAACCTAGCGAAAACAAATTTTACGTTTGGTGTTTTACGTTATCGTTAGAGATTTAGCTTTCGGTCGGATTTGTGGGGGATTGGAGGGGGAGGAAGCAAGCACGGCCTCCTTAAGGAACTATCCCAGCAATTGCGTGGAATGACCTGAGAAACGACGGAAAATTAAATATGGTATGGCCGGCCATAGAACTGAACCCAAGTTTTTAATAATGATCAGATTTCTGTCACACTTTATGCAGGTTTTGGTCAGGTTAAATGGTGAACGTAAATTATTGTCGTTTAGGTGTGTTTAAAATAAATTAATGCGTACGCTGAATTTTCTGCTTCTCTTTTCATACAGCTGATTATATCATTGATTTATGGTTTTGGTTTAGCAAGCATGTAATTTTGTGGTGCCAGCCTTCTACAGCGTTGGTCGTTCGAACGCACGGTTTGTGGCAGTTCCAAAGGTTAATAGCGTATTCTTCGTTTTCCAACCATCTACCTACAAAGTAGTCAATAAACTCAGAAAATCTACAAAGTAGTCAAAAAACTGAAAGCCTGGAGATATCAGGTGCCTGTGACTGTGTCTTGTGCTAGCCATCACAGAAATCTTCAGGCTGTATAAATTATGACATATGTTTGGTTTGTGGGACGCTCAACTGCGCGGTCATCAGCGCCCGTACAAAAGTCCCAATTTTTACACTGTCCAATTTTTTTTACGCAACCCAATCTAGCTACTGTCACGAATGATGATGATGATGATGATGATGATGATGATGATGATGATGATGTTGATGATGATTATGAAATGATGAGGACAATACAAACACCCAGTCCCAGGGCAGAGAAAACCCAACCCGGCCGGGAATCGAACCCAGGACCCCGTGGTCCAGAGTAGCAACACTCGCTACTGGACCACAAGCTGCAGACAGGCCGTAGAAACGCCAGCGCAACACACATGCGAATTTGTTGTCTGACTCCTTCATTTTCTTTTCATGATTAAGTCTTAATCTTGTACTTTTCTCCAGAGAGACTTTTTCGTGTGTAAATAACATCCATGCTGTTGGTAGTACAACTTTAATCGCAGAAACCGCTGCTGATTCTAAATCTACGATCACGTTTGCAGGTTTCCATTCTGGAATAATTTCCACCAAATTTCGGAAAAGACGAATGTATGTCTCTTTTCTTTCGTTTGGCAGTAATGTAAAGACAACAGGATAGATGTTTTTCTCTTTATATGTGCTTTCAAAGTCGCCATGAATGGTGTATTTGTAAAAACTGTTTGCTACAGCACTCGAACTTACCATCTATAAAAAAAAATTGCTTGCTTCTTAGAGCCTCTCTCCCTGCTGTTCCGCTAAGGCTATTATCATTTCTCCTGATTTTTCATCACTTAACAGAAAACTACTGCCATCATTCATTACTAGTAACTCTGCCTTGAGGTCAGTTTCGTCTCTTCTCTGCGGATATAGACTCTGATCACAATATAGTAGTGATGAAGAGTACGCTGAAGTTCAAGACATTAGTCAGGAAGAATCAATACGCAAAGAAGTGGAATACGGAAGTTCTAAGGAATGACGAGATAAGTTTGAAGTTCTCTAACTCTATAGATACAGCAATAAGGAATAGCGCAGTAGGCAGTACAGTTGAAGACGAATGGACATCTCTAAAAAGGGCCATCACAGAAGTTGGGAAGGAAAACATAGGTACAAAGAAGGTAGCTGCGAAGAAACCATGGGTAACAGAAGAAATACTTCAGTTGATTGATGAACGGAGGAAGTACAAACATGTTCCGGGAAAATCAGGAATGCAGAAATACAAGTCGCTGAGGAATGAAATAATAGGAAGTGCAGGGAAGCTAAGACGAAATAGCTGCAGGAAAAATGTGAAGACATCGAAAAAGATATGATTGTCGGAAGGACGTACTCAGCATACAGGAAAGTCAAAACAACCTTTGGTGACATTAAAAGCAACGGTGGTAACATTAAGAGTGTAACGGGAATTCCACTGTTAAATGCAGAGGAGAGAGCAGATAGGTGGAAAGAATACATTGAAAGCCTCTATGAGGGTGAAGATTTGTCTGATGTGATAGAAGAAGAAACAGGAGTCGATTTAGAAGAGATAGGGGATCCAGTATTAGAATTGGAATTTAAAAGAGCTTTGGAGGACTTACAGTCATATAAGGCAGAAGGGATAGATAACATTCCATCAGAATTTCTAAAATCATAAGGGGAAGTGGCAACAAAACGACTATTCACGTTGGTGTGTAGAATATATGAGTCTGGCGACATACCATCTGACTTTCGGAATAGCATCATCCACACAATTCCGAAGACGGCAAGAGCTGACAAGTGCGAGAATTATCGCACAATCAGCTTAACAGCTCACGCATCGAAGCTGCTTACAAGAATAATATACAGAAGAATGGAAAAGAAAATTGAGAATGCGCTAGGTGACGATCAGTTTGGCTTTGGGAAAAGTAAAGGCACGAGAGAGGCAATTCTGACGTTACGGCTAATAATGGAAGCAAGGCTAAAGAAAAATCAAGACACGTTCATAGGATTTGTCGACCTGGAAAAAGCGTTCGACAATATAAAATGGTGCAAGCTGTTCGAGATTCTGAAAAAAGTAGGGGTAAGCTATAGGGAGAGACGGGCCATATACAAAATGTACAACAACCAAGAGGGAATGATAAGAGTGAACGATCAAGAACGAAGTGCTCGTATTAAGAGGAGTGTAAGACAAGGCTGTAGCTTTCGCCCCTACTCTTCAATCTGTACATCGAGGAAGCAATGATGGAAATAAAAGAAAGGTTCAGGAGTGGAATTAAAATACAAGCTGAAAGGATATCAATGATACAATTCGCTGATGACATTGCTATCCTGAGTGAAAGTGAAGAAGAATTAAATGATCTGCTGAACGGAATGAACAGTCTAATGAGTACACAGTATGTTTTGAGAGTAAATCGGAGAAAGACGAAGGTAATGAGAAGTAGTAGAAATGAGAACAGCGAGAAACTTAACATCAGGATTGATGGTCACGAAGTCAATGAAGTTAAGGAATTCTGCTACCTAAGCAGTAAAATAACCAATGACGGACGGAGCAAGGAAGACATCAAAAGCAGACTATCTATGGCAAAAAAGGCATTTCTGGCCAAGAGAAGTCTACTAATATCAAATACCGGCATTAATTTGAGGAAGAAATTTCTGAGGATGTACGTCTGGAGTACAGCATTGTATGGTAGTGAACATGGACTGTGGGAAAACCGGAACAGAAGAGAATCGAAGCATTTGAGCTGTGGTGCTATAGACGAATGTTGAAAATTAGGTGGACTGATAAGGTAAGGAATGAGGAGGTTCTACGCAGAATCGGAGAGGAAAGGAATATGTGGAAAACAGTGATAAGGAGAAGGGACAGGATGATAGGACATCTGATAAGACATGAGTGAATGACTTCCATGGTACTAGAGGGAACTGTAGAGGGCAAAAACTGTAGAGGAAAACAGAGATTGGAATACGTCAAGCAAATAATTGAGGACGTAGGTTGCAAGTGCTATTCTGAGATGAAGAGGTTAGCACAGGAAAGGAATTCGTGGCGGGCCGCATCAAACCAGTCAGTAGACTGATGACCAAAAAAAAAAATCTATCCTCTTAATATCCCGAGACAGCTTACAGAATTCCCACATCTTCCGACTCAACGACGGCTCAACGCAAATTTCAACACCGTCACATACTGTCTGCAGTAACCAACACATATTGTGAAGACGTAAGATACGATGGCTGCAGTCAATTCCCCGCCGATGCCACCGCCCCCTCTTCTTATACAGCATGCACAACTACACCACCAGCAACACGTAAATTCTACGGAACGTAGAGGACCCCATAAGAGCGCAGTCCCCCCAGACCAATTGTACCATCCAGAACTTCCCCTTGCTCCAGAGGTTCAAATGTTTCAAATGGCTTTGAGCACTATGTGACGTAACTTCTGAGGTCATCAGTCCTCTAGAACTTAGAACTACTTAAACTTAACTAACCTAAGGACATCACACACATCCATGCCCGCATGCCCGAGGCAGGAATCTAATCTGCGACCGTAGCGGTCGCGCGGTTCCAGACTGTAGCGCCTGAAACCGCTCGGCCACGTCAGCCAGCTGCTCCAGAGGGTCCCATCCCCTACCCACCACAATATCAAAGACTCAATCAACAGAATTAATAACATTTGAAGTATAATTAAGGCAGTGATGAATGACATGTCGTACCAGCAGACAACTAATGGACACCCTCTAGTACTACGGACTGATTCGCTACGGATGTCAACCCAAAATACGTTGACCTCACTCCTTGCACCCCGAAATGGCCCATAAAATCATTCAATGGAACTAAATCATCCCTCAAGGCGAATGAAGACAATCTACGAGTTTTATGCTCCGAACTAACGTAGACATTTATGCCGTAACTGAAACATGATAAAAGGCAACAAATCGTTCGCACTCCCAGGCTACTATGTCATTGGAGACGATATAGATGATCGTTACAGCGGCTCAGTGTTGTTGGTAAGGAATGTATTCACTTCCCCGTTGGCAACATTGGCTCTCAGCGTGATAGAGTTCAGATGGTGGGTATCCGCCTGCGGATCTAGGAGGACCTCTATCTGAATTTGGTCACAGCCTATGAAGCACCACACAACAAACTTTAAAAACAACAGAATGAAATTTTCACTCTCCACAGGAGTGTGCGCTGATATGAAACTTCCTGGTAGATTAAAACAGTGTGCTGGACCGACACTCGAACTCGGGACCTTTGCCTTTCATGAGCAAGTGCTCTACAGTCTGAGCTACCCAAACACGGCTCTCACCCCGTCCTCGCATTCTGCCAGTATCTCGTCTCCTACCTTCCAAACTACACAGAAGCTCTCCTGCGACCCTGCAGAACTAGTCTGGGTCCGGGACACAGCTTTAATCTGCCAGGAACTTTCATATCATCGCACACTCCGCTAGAGAGTGAAAATCTCATTCTAGAAACACCCCCCAGGCTGTGGCTAAGCCATGTCTCCGCAATATCCTTTCTTCCAGGAGTGCTAGTTCTGCAAGATTCACAGGAGAGCTTCTGTGCAGTTTGCAAAGTAGGAGACAAGGTACTGGCAGAAGTAAATCTGTGAGGACAGAGCGTGAGTCGTGCTTAGATTGCTCAGATGGTAGAGCACTTGCCCGTAAAAAAGCAAAGGTCCCAAGTTCGAGTCTCGGTCCAGCACACAGTTTTAATCTGCCAGGAAATTTCTTTCCAAACAATAGTTAACAAAAAGAATTGACTCCATAGGTAAATCCGTTTTGCCACTAGATGCATTGCGCGGCAGCAGAGCAGCTAACGCAATGGGAAAAATACTAGTGGGGTACCCGTCAACAGCACACATGGACATAGCATTCCCTGCAATGTCTACCGGTAGAACATGGGAAGTGATACCGGATATTTGTCAATACAAATCATCATAAACGCACAATCTAGATAGACTGTCAAATACGCAATCAGCCAGAAATGGAACACAAAGGCAATTGGATCTCATACGGAACACTACTGGAAGAAAAGCTGGAATCGGTCGTCGAAACTGAAGATACCGAAATAGAGTATGAGGTCTTCATACTGCTTATCAGTGAAGCAGCGTAAATCTCACTACCTCAAAACGGACATAAACGGGCCACTAACAGGTCATCACACTGTTAGTGGAGTTCAGGATGTGAAGCATTCCTCACGGAACGAAGGGAAGTATTAAGGAAATGTAAAATTCTCTGTACTGATACAAACTTTATTGCTCAAAAGAAAGCATAGGATACAGCCAAGAAGGTATTCAAGAACCAAAAAAAGATAATCTTGGTAAAATTTCTGCACTGCAATCTGCAAGGAACCACGACTAACCAGGATTTGTAATGTCATATGGAACATAAAAAAAAGTCTGACAATGAACAGACACGCACCTCCACCACCCAAAGAGCTTTTAGAATCGTTCTAGTGTATGACAAAGCCCATCTGACGTAATTGGCAAGGAATGCAAGGCGGATTATGACGAGGGCAACCGTGTAATTACACAACAGTTTTCGATGGAACAACTTCAGATTGCGCTCTCTCAAGAGTAGTGTACTGCACCTGTCCTAGATTACACTGCCTACCCAATGCTAAGACACATCCCACACAAAGGGAAACTGCTGCTGCTCAAAATTTACAATAGCGTATGGATTCAAGAAACCAAAATCGACTCACTGAAACCATGTCATGTCACCCCCATCCACAAATTCGGAAAAATATGTGATATACCCGGTTGATATCGACCTATCACCTTACTACTGAGTTCGGTGATGATAATGGAAAGGATTTTAAGCGGCGCTTAGAAATGTGGTGTGAAAACAAGAAACTCGGAAAAACAACTTGGGTTTCGAAAAGGAAAAGGGACAACTGAAATCCTTCTACGGTTAGTTACTGACATAAAGCAAAATCTTTCTCAGAATAATTATATGATAGCTGCGTTCATATACCAGACTAAAGCATATGATAGCGTCGTCTTGGCAATCTTTGGGGAAAAAACTTGGCTCCCTTATCATTCATTCTCTATACAGCAGGCCTCCATGGCCTCTTTGTGAGTGATATCCAAATATTACTATCTGCAGACGACGTATGAATATATTTCGAAGACGGCACTCTTCAGTCCTGTCATCTGAAAAAGCACGCTGGAAGAACCGTCCAGTTGTACTAAACCTGCAGAAATGTCTCAGTTTAGTCAGTGAGTTCGTAGCGGATGGCATAAGAGGCGTGGTCGTGCTTTTCCATCAGAATTTTGGTCCTTGGTCTGTCTTAGAGAGCAGTCGTATTGTATTCTTTCTACCGGTTTTGCCGAGAAGTTCTCGAAGTTGATGTCCATCGCAGAAGCAGTATCAGCGCCGTCGGGTTCTCTGTTAAATGCAACTCCCCTGTGTTTCTAAGTGATTCGGAATAAAGTTTAAAAGTGGTGCCATTATTCTGTATTAATGTACTAAACACCTTAAATTGATAATATCTACACTCCTGGAAATGGAAAAAAGAACACATTGACACCGGTGTGTCAGGCCCACCATACTTGCTCCGGACACTGCGAGAAGGCTGTACAAGCAATGATCACACGCTCGGCACAGCGGACACGCCAGGAACCGCGGTGTTGGCCGTCGAATGGCGCTAGCTGCGCAGCATTTGTGCACCGCTGCCGTCAGTGTCAGCCAGTTTGCCGTGACATGCGGAGCTCCATCACAGTCTTTAACACTGGTAGTATGCCGCGACAGAGTGGACGTGAACCGTATGTGCAGTTGACGGACTTTGAGCGAGGGCGTATAGTGGGCATGCGGGAGGCCGGGTGGACGTACCGCCGAATTGCTCAACACGTGGGGCGTGAGGTCTCCACAGTACATCGATGTTGTCGCCAGTGGTGGGCGGAAGGTGCACGTGCCCGTCGACCTGGGACCGGACCGCAGCGACGCACGGATGCACGCCAAGACCGTAGGATCCTACGCAGTGCCGTAGGGGACCGCACCGCCACTTCCCAGCAAATTAGGGACACTGTTGCTCCTGGGGTATCGGCGAGGACCATTCGCAACCGTCTCCATGAAGCTGGGCTACGGTCCCGCACACCGTTAGGCCGTCTTCCACTCACGCCCCAACATCGTGCAGCCCGCCACCAGTGGTGTCGCGACAGGCGTGAATGGAGGGACGAATGGAGACGTGTCGTCTTCAGCGATGAGAGTCGCTTCTGCCTTGGTGCCAATGATGGTCGTATGCGTGTTTGGCGCCGTACAGGTGAGCGCCACAATCAGGACTGCATACGACCGAGGCACACAGGGCCAACACCCGGCATCATGGTGTGGGGAGCGATCTCCTACACTGGCCGTACACCTCTGGTGATCGTCGAGGGGACACTGAATAGTGCACGGTACATCCAAACCGTCATCGAACCCATCGTTCTACCATTCCTAGACCGGCAAGGGAACTTACTGTTCCAACAGGACAATGCACGTCCGCATGTATCCCGTGCCACCCAACGTGCTCTAGAAGGTGTAAGTCAACTACCCTGGCCAGCAAGATCTCCGGATCTGTCCCCCATTGAGCATGTTTGGGACTGGATGAAGCGTCGTCTCACGCGGTCTGCACGTCCAGCACAAACGCTGGTCCAACTGAGGCGCCCGGTGGAAATGGCATGGCAAGCCGTTCCACAGGACTACATCCAGCATCTCTACGATCGTCTCCATGGGAGAATAGCAGCCTGCATTGCTGCGAAAGGTGGATATACACTGTACTAGTGCCGACATTGTGCATGCTCTGTTGCCTGTGTCTATGTGCCTGTGGTTCTGTCAGTGTGATCATGTGATGTATCTGACCCCAGGAATGTGTCAATAAAGTTTCCCCTTCCTGGGACAATGAATTCACGGTGTTCTTATTTCAATTTCCAGGAGTGTATAAATTAATAATACACTCCTGGAAATGGAAAAAAGAACACATTGACACCGGTGTGTCAGGCCCACCATACTTGCTCCGGACACTGCGAGAGGGCTGTACAAGCAATGATCACACGCTCGGCACAGCGGACACGCCAGGAACCGCGGTGTTGGCCGTCGAATGGCGCTAGCTGCGCAGCATTTGTGCACCGCTGCCGTCAGTGTCAGCCAGTTTGCCGTGACATGCGGAGCTCCATCACAGTCTTTAACACTGGTAGCATGCCGCGACAGAGTGGACGTGAACCGTATGTGCAGTTGACGGACTTTGAGCGAGGGCGTATAGTGGGCATGCGGGAGGCCGGGTGGACGTACCGCCGAATTGCTCAACACGTGGGGCGTGAGGTCTCCACAGTACATCGATGTTGTCGCCAGTGGTGGGCGGAAGGTGCACGTGCCCGTCGACCTGGGACCGGACCGCAGCGACGCACGGATGCACGCCAAGACCGTAGGATCCTACGCAGTGCCGTAGGGGACCGCACCGCCACTTCCCAGCAAATTAGGGACACTGTTGCTCCTGGGGTATCGGCGAGGACCATTCGCAACCGTCTCCATGAAGCTGGGCTACGGTCCCGCACACCGTTAGGCCGTCTTCCACTCACGCCCCAACATCGTGCAGCCCGCCACCAGTGGTGTCGCGACAGGCGTGAATGGAGGGACGAATGGAGACGTGTCGTCTTCAGCGATGAGAGTCGCTTCTGCCTTGGTGCCAATGATGGTCGTATGCGTGTTTGGCGCCGTGCAGGTGAGCGCCACAATCAGGACTGCATACGACCGAGGCACACAGGGCCAACACCCGGCATCATGGTGTGGGGAGCGATCTCCTACACTTTCCGTAAACCTCTGGTGATCGTCGAGGGGACACTGAATAGTGCATGGTACATCCAAAGCGTCATCGAACCCATCGTTCTACCATTCCTAGACCGGCAAGGGAACTTACTGTTCCAACAGGACAATGCACGTCCGCATGTATCCCGTGCCACCCAACGTGCTCTAGAAGGTGTAAGTCAACTACCCTGGCCAGCAAGATCTCCGGATCTGTCCCCCATTGAGCATGTTTGGGACTGGATGAAGCGTCGTCTCACGCGGTCTGCACGTCCAGCACGAACGCTGGTCCAACTGAGGCGCCAGGTGGAAATGGCATGGCAAGCCGTTCCACAGGACTACATCCAGCATCTCTACGATCGTCTCCATGGGAGAATAGCAGCCTGCATTGCTGCGAAAGGTGGATATACACTGTACTAGTGCCGACATTGTGCATGCTCTGTTGCCTGTGTCTATGTGCCTGTGGTTCTGTCAGTGTGATCATGTGATGTACCTGACCCCAGGAATGTGTCAATAAAGTTTCCCCTTCCTGGGACAATGAATTCACGGTGTTCTTATTTCAATTTCCAGGAGTGTAATTAACTGAAAACCAAAAATTTCCTGAGAGTATGTTCTTACAAACAACTAGATCGAAATGCATTCTATCGGCGACTGGCGACAGTGGTACCTAGTCTGTACCTCATACTTATACCCGTGATGTTTCGTACCTGTTCGTACAGTTTCGCTAGCTTAAACATTGTACTTTTATTTATTAAGATGATCTATTTCTGGCGTTGTAATATTGTTGTGGGAAAATACTACTTGTAGGCTTCTTCTAGTACCTGTATTGGAAAAAGCGGTATTTACTAGCAAATATTTATTAAGCAAGAATACTTGCTTCGCGCCGGATTAACTGTGCTTTCCCTACGTACCTCGCTGCTCATATTTAAAGGGTGTTCTCATGTCTAGCCGCACATCTTGACATCACAGTCCACTGGCAACGCCAGATCGTCCTCCGGCTCCTTCAATCCGTGCGAACTGAAATCTTATCCTCAACTGTGTGCGTTCTTCAGTACCGCTTTACTCTCTGAATACTACGTGATATCTGCAGACGTAAAACTGGAAAATAAGGAAATAAAATGTGACCTGACACAAGGGGTATGTTACAACACCATTCTTTTAGTCTGTATGAGTGGTGTACAGAAAGTGGCTTCGAAATCTCTGACAGCAGGTCTAATCTATTGCTTCACTCGCCCAGAGATTCCACTTCCCCAAACAATGCAACTGTGTGGTGTGTTGGGGCTTATGGGCGCTCAACATCGAGGTCATCAGCGCCCTGACACACATTAAAAGGAACGAACGTGGACAGACCTAAGAAAACTAAAGCACACACTCAAAGAAAGCAGGAAAAGAAGGAAAATATTACATAAGAAAGTAAAACCTAAGGAAAGGGGAAACATAGCAACAAGAATGTCACAGGAAATTGTTATTGGCTGCCCACTTACATAAAATATGGGCTAGCTTGTCACACAGCGAGCAAATTAAAATCCTCTCCCTAAAATCTTTGTAAAAACATTTGACATGTCACAGAACTTTAAAACTTTAGCCACATTCGTCCGAGTGTTGCCTAAAAGAGATGGCAGGTCCGCTGGAAAGTAAGCTGCGGCCCGCTGGTCAGAAAATAAAACGCAATCCAATGAAACGTGGCGCACAGTGACCTGGACGCCGCAAGCACCACACATTGAATGGTCCTCTCGCCGGAGCAGGTAGCCATGCGTCATAGGGCTGTGGCCTTTTCGAAGCCGAGTGAGGAGAACCTCATCCCGTCGATGGGGCTGAAAGAAAGTGCACCATACACGCGTTGTGGGCTTGACTATACGGAGCTTATTGTCAGTCACTTCCAGCCACTCATCCTCCCACCGACGCATAACCCGTGAGCTCAACAGCGAGGTGAGTGCGTGCAAGGGGATAGCACACTGAGATACTTGTGGGGAGAGACACGCCTCCTTGGCTGCGAGATCTGCCCTTTCATTCCCAGCAATGCCGACATGCCCCGGAACCCAGCAGAAAGCTACAACCTTCCCCAGTCGCTGTAGTCGGAGGAGGGCGTCCTGGATGGTCTGGACAGTTTTGTCTGCCGGATACAAACGTTGCAATAAGTGAAGGGCACTGAGTGAATCGGAACAGACAAGAAATTTAGCAGAGGAAGAATGTCTCATGTGTTCCAGTGCCCGCAAGATCGCAGACAATTCTGCATCAATGACAGCGAAAGTCTGAGGCAGGCGGACCTTGAAGACACGATCTGGAAAAACAACTGAGCACCCAACAGAATCCCCTTGTTTCGACCCATCCGTAAAAACAGTTACATAGTCGTGGTGCTCAGATAAAATGGCAGAAAATGCTGCATTAAAAACGGTGGCTGGCGTGCAATCTCTCTTGTATTGCAATAAATCTAAAATCACTCCGGGCCTCTTCAGTAACCAGGGTGGCAGGCGGTTAAAACCCTGGATTTGGGGTTGTACAGACTCCACACCGAGGAGTGCACACGGATCCCAAACGGCAACGTTGCCCGGGGACGGCGGGAAAAAAGGCGGTCCAGAGGTGGATGGGCAACAAGATGGTGAGCAGGCGAGCTGGGAGCTGCAAGAAAATTACAAGCCTGGCGCATCAGCAGGAGCTGCCGCCGGATGGTAAGTGGCGGTTCCCCAGCCTCAGCACAGAGACTGGGTATGGGACTGGTCCGATAAGCACCCGTAGCCAGTCGAATCCCAGCATGGTGAACAGCGTCAAGGATCTGCAAATAAGAAGGCCTCGCTGACCCATATACTGTGCACCCATAGTCCAACCGTGAACGCACGAAAGCTCGGTAAAACTGAAGGAGACGCGCCCTGTCCGCTCCCCAAGACCTAAGGCTAAGGCACTTGAGGATGTTGAGTGCCTTCAGGGTTCTGGCTTTCAAGTCACGTAGGGGTGGCAGCCATGACAACCGGGACAACATAATTTCCAATAGCGAAAACAACACACTATCTTGGTATGATTGTCGATCATAAACAGAGATGGGCTCATCATATCCGACACATCATTAAGTTACTAAATGAGGAGAAGCATGTAATCTTATCAGAGCTATGCCTGAGGTATGATGGGACTGGCTGTAAGCGCTGACTTTATACCGGTCACTAAAATAGTAAGGACACACTTTAATTATGGACACATGTGCTACGAATCAGAGTGACACAGCACGCTCCAGAGACTAAACACTATGCAGTACAAAGCCTTGAGTATAGTTACCGTGGTGTTCATATCAACCACAACCAACGCATTGTTGATTGAAACGGATGAACTACTATCAAAGATGCCACGAATATTCCTCTGCAAGAAATTCCTCCTATGACTCTTTTTCTTCGAATATGTGCCATTAGACGAAAAATGCAGGAATTATTATCCTACTGAGTGTGCAAAAGATACTGGCTAAATAAGCGACTTCCACCAGCTGGATATACAGAGATGTAGACATTAAGGCGCTAGGTGTGGGAAAGTCCTCTTCTAGCTCGCCATAACAAACCATACGAAACGTCGACGCCGGGTGCTGTGGCCGAGCGGTTCTAGGCTCTTCACTCCGGAACTGCGCTGCTGCTACGGTCGCAGGTTCGAATCCTTACTCGCATATGGCTGTGTGTGATGTCCTTAGGTTAAGTAGTTCTAAGTCTAGGGGACTGATGGATGACCTCAGATATTAAGTACAATACTGCTTAGAACCATTTGAAACGTCTACTCTATAGACAGATGCCACGACCAGTTTCACGTTTCAAAACCAGGACCCAACTAAAGCAACCGCAACCTGTCTGACTCCATGATGCGTGCGTGGCATATAGTGATGGGTGCAAGTCTATTGATGGCGCTGGCAGCCCCTGTTGGGTACCCCAAAGCAGACAACTAGACCTGTCCACTATTATGACAGTCGAACTGATTGCCATTTTAGAAGTCCTGCTATTCGCGCAGATAACAAGTTAAGACACAATAGTCATCATCTTTCACAGTATGTAAGCCCTACACCCCCCCATGAACCATGGACCTTGCAGTTGGTGGAGAGCCCTGCGTGCCTCATCGATAAAGATAGCCGTACCGTAGGTGCAACTACATTGGAGAGGTAACTGTTGAGAGGCCAGACAAACGTATAGTTTTTGAAGAAGGGCAGGAGCCTTTTCAGTAGTTGCAGGGGCAACAGTCTGGATGGTTGACTGATCTGGCCTTGTAACAATAACCAAAACGGCCTTGCTGTGCTGGTACTGCAAACGGCTGGAAGCAAGGGGAAACTAAAGTCGTAATTTCTCCCGAGTGCATGCAGCTTTAGTGTATGGTTATATGATGGCGTCCTCTTGTGTAAAATACTCCGGAGGTAAAATAGTCCCCCCTCGGACTTCCGGGCGGGCCTACTCAGGAGGACGTAATTATCAGGAGAAAGAAAACTGGCGTTCTGCGGGTCGGAGCGTGGAATGTCAGATCCCTTAATCGGGCAGGTAGGTTAGAAAGTTTAAAAAGGGAAGTGGATAGGTTAAAGCTAGAAATACTGTGAATTAGTGAAGTTCGGTGCCAGGAGGAACAAGACTTCTGGTCATGTGAATACAGGTTTATAAATACAAAATGAAATTGGGCTAATGGAGGAGTAGGTTTAATAATGAATAAAAAATATATATATAAGTGCGGGTAAGCTACTACGAACAGCATAGTGAACGCATTATTGTAGCCAAGATAGTCACAAAGCCTACGCCTATCACAGTAGTGTTAGCTTAAATGCGAACTGTTTCTGCATATGACGAAGAGATTGAAGAAATGTGTGATAAGGTAAAAGAAATCATTCAGATAGTGAAGGGAGACGAAAATTTAATAGTCATGGGGGACTGGAATTCGATAGTAGGAAAAGGAAGAGAAGGAAAAGTAGATCAGTATGGAATGGGGTAAGAAATAAAAGAGGAACCCGCCTGGTAGAATTCTGCACAGAGAATAACTTAGTCATTGCTAATACGAGGGTTGGAACTTTAATAGTGGCAACTATGTATTTACAGCTCGTACAAAATAGATACGTGTCTCAAAGTTTTACTGACTTTCAAAGTAGTCACCAGCATTGTGTATAACCCGTTGCCAGTGATGCGAAAGTCATAGGATACTCTTAGCAGTGCCAGTTGTTTTGACAGCTCGAGTGGCTCGGTCTATTGCCTGACGAATTTGTAGCAGCTCTGAAACGAATGCCTTGAAGTGTTCCCTTCAGTTTGTAAGTAGGCTGTTTAGGTTTTTTATTGGTAACGCCGCCACCACGTAGCGCTCTGTATAAAAATCACTGGCTGTGCCGTGTGCAGTCTGTGGCTAGTTTGCATTGTTGTCTGCCATTGTAGTGTTGGGCAGCGGCAGCTGGATGCTAACAGCGCGTAGCGTTGCGCAGTTGGAGGTGAGCCGCCAGCAGTGATGGACGTGGGGAGAGAGATGGCGGAGTTTTGAAATTTGTAAGAATTGGTGTCACGAACTGATATATATATTATTACTATTAAGGTAAATACATTGTTTGTTCCGTATTAAAATCTTTCATTTGCTAACTATGCCTAGCAGTAGTTAGTGCCTTCAGTAGTTTGAATCTTTTATTTAGCTGGCAGTAGTGGCGCTCGCTGTATTGCAATAGCTTGAGTAACGAAGATTTTTGTGAGGTAAGTGATTTGTGAAACGTATAGGTTAATGTTAGTCAGGGCCATTTTTTCGTAGGGATTTTTGAAAGTCAGATTGCGTTGCGCTAAAAATATTGTGTGTCAGTTTAAGCACATTCGTGTATAATTGTTCAAAGAGGACGTTTCACATAGAACAGTCTTGTATAAATTTTTCTAAGGGGACGTTTCAAGTTTAGAAATCGAGTTGAGTGAGGGGAGTGTAGCCCCATCAGTCAAACAAATCAGTAACAGCTTGCGCTGTACGTGCTTGAGCATTGTCCTGCAAAATTATGGTCAGGTCCTGCAGAAAATGTCATCACTTCTGTCTCTATGCTGCTCATTTCTGGAACACAACCGACGACCAGCTCAGCTGGCTCAGCTTGGCTACTATCATACTTTCGGAGCTATTCTAGGTGGCAATAGTTTAGTGACTCAGCCTGTATTATAATGACCGATTCGAAGTCTGTCATACATTGCATAAGCTAATAACATGTAATATATAATTTAAAGATGTCAGATGGTTCAGTCTTCTTGATGATCTTTTGCCCAGGGTCAATGATGTGTGATGCGTGATGTAACCAATTTCCAAAACTTGGAGCCATTAAAGGACTCTTTTAATTACTGGAATCACGAAGTTTTTAACTTAAGCATTCTCTCATACGAGCAGTTGTTACTTATGGACTACAAGTTTGAAGTGTTAGAGAAGAAGATGTTATCAGTTAAGTGGCAAATCAAAAGCTTGTGCTGTTAACTACGGGAAGCCACAGAGTTGAAAGATGTAGTTCAGTTGATGAGCTCATAGAAGTTACTATGATTAGGAGATGTCGAGAAGATTTCAGGTGACAAGATGTCGAAAAGAGTAATGAATAGGGTTTGTGTTCCTCCGTAATAACAGGGATGACCAAAGCAGGACAGATTGTTTGTTGGATAGATGTACTTTACGTTCCATATATGCATATTAAAGAGATCCTCAAAGATACAGATGCAGGGTATTTGCAGGACTTGGCCTGATGTACGTATAACTGACGTAAGTGGGAACTCCCGATAGCAAGACGTTTTCAAAAAATACTACTTTTGGCGCCGGTCGGTTGCAGCATAAGCGATTTATGTTAGAGTCGTTTCAAATGTTCAAATGTGTGTGAAATCTTATGGGACTTAACTGCTAAGATCATCAGTCCCTAAGCTTACACAGTACTTAACCTAAACTATCCTAAGGACAAACACACACACCTATGCCCGAGGGAGGGCTCGAACTTCCGCCGGGACCAGCCGCACAGTCCATTACCGCAGCGCCTCAGACCGCTCGGCTAATCCTGCGCGGCATAGAGTCGTTTTAGGGCAGTGGTTCCTTCTGCGGAATGATTACATAACGGTAATCCTAAGTTCATAGGAAATTTATTCCGTTTTCAATTTTTGTGTTACTCTGATCAGCGAGAACACTATAACCACCGACCTAATATCAATATAAACCCGCCCAGACGATAGCAGCGGCACCTGGCGAGGAATGACTGCTAGTAAGACACACGCACGGTGGATGCATTGGGAGTGATAGTGCTGTCCGCGTGCAGAATGGGGAATGTGCGAGGTCTATCTTCGCCCGAGGGCAGATTGTGATGGCCCGGAGACTCGGCAGGAGCATTTCGGAAACTGTACGACTTGTCGAGTGTTTGAGGAGTGCTGTGGTGAGTGTCACAAGCAAGTGGCGAAACCAAGGTGAAACTACGTTCAGACGTTTTGGGGGGAGGGGGGGGGGGGGGGGGTTGGTCGGCCACCGCTCATTACAGATGTCGGACGTCGTAGGCTGGGTAGTGTGGAAAAACTGGACAGTCGGCCAACTGTAGCGGAAATAACACCAGATTTTTATGCTGTACAAAGCACAAGTGTTTCTGAACATACAGTACACAGAACACACCTAACGATGGGCCTTCGCTCAAACGACCCATGCACATACCAATGTTAACACCACTACATTGGCAACTACAACTGAATGGTCACGTGACCACCGGCACTGGACGTGGTGCAGTGGCCAGAGCGTTGCGTTGTCTGATGAATCCCGATACCTTCTGCATCATGCCGATCGGTCGCAGGTTCGAGTCCTGCCTCGGGCATGGATGTGTGTGATGTCCTTAAGTTAGTTAGGTTTAAGTAGTTCTAAGTTCGAGGGGACTGATGACCACAGCATTTTAGTCCCGTAGTGCTCAGAGCCATCATGCCGATGAGAGGGCGCAAATCCGTCATCTTCCAGGGGACCAGTCCTTTGACTCCTGAACTGCGGACGGAGACAATCTGGTGGCGGCTTCATTATGCTCTGGGGAACACTCAGGTCGACATCTATGTGTGCAGTGGAGCTCGTGCAAGGCACCATGAAGGCAAAGGTGTATCGTACAGTGACCGCAGAACACGTAGCTACATCCCTTGATGACGATAATGTTTCCCGATGGCAGTGACATTTTTCGTCAAGATGATGCGCCATGTCACAAGGCCAGGTGTGTGATGGAGTGGTTCGAGGAACATAGTGGCGGGTTCCAATTGATGTGCTAGCTACCCGACTCGCCAGTTCTGAACCCGATCGAACACATCTGGGATGTGATTGAACCTGGTGTCAGTGCTTATCGCACCCCTGCCCGGAAATTAGGTAGCTTGTGTGTGCAGATGTGATGCCAGTTCCCTCCAGCGACCTACTAAGGCCTCCTTACTTCCATGCCACGACGCGTCACCACTGTTATCCGTGCCAAAGGTGGAGATACCAACTGTTAGCTAGGTGGTCGTAATGTTGTGGCTGATCAGTGTATTTACACTACAAATAAACCGATATAAAGTTCAATATACTAAATATATTACTATTTTCATAAATGGCATGAAAAGACAAGGCAGAGTATATTTTGGAAACAAATTTCCAGGAAGCAGTTGTAAGTAGGCTCTTTAGGTTTTTATGTTGGTAACGTCAACTAGCGCTCTGTATGAAAACCACTGACTTTTGAACACTATTAAGATAAATACGTTGTTTGTTCTTTATCAAAATCTTTCATTTGCTAACTATGCCTATCAAGTGACTTCAGTAGTTAGAATCTTTTATTTAGCTGGCAGTATTGGCACTCGCTGTATTGCAGTAGTTCGAATAATGAAGATTTTTGTGAGGTAAGTGATTTGTGAAAGGTATAGGTTAATGTTAGTCAGGGCCATTCTTTTGTAGGGATTATTCAAAGTCAGATTTCGTTACGCTAAAAATGTTGTGTGTCAGTTTAGTGATGATCAGAATAAGCAAAGAGAGAAATGTCTGAGTACGTTCAGTTCTGCTCAGCTGTTTGAAATTCAAATAATCTAAGAGGTTTATCAGCACAGTAATTCATTAATTTTTCGAAGGGGACGTTTCAAGTTATAAACCACAGACGAGAACTCCGTGTATACAATTAGACACGTTTATTATTTTACTGCTGATGATTTACACGTCTGCGGTGATATGAATCATAAAAAAACAGGGGGATCATTTATTTTCTCGGCACCTTGCACACATTTTTACAATTACACGTTTTTACAATTAGAAAAACAAAATTTCGCTCTCGTCGCTCAGTTTGGCGAGGGGAATTGGTGATGTAAAACAAATTATATTTTGATGCACACTTCTCGGGACGAGATATCTTTTTCTCGCTCGATAAGACCAATTTTCAAGCCTTTTGACCAAATAATTTACCTGATGATAAAAACCGGTGTCACAGTTTTGCACAAGCATAGTGCATTTTGTGGTGCGGGGGGAGAGGGGAGGAGAAGAGGGAACCACTTTAATACCAGCAGGATGGCAATTCTTTTTCACTTTCAAAATGTTGTCATACAATTGTGAATTTGTCTCCCCGACGAGTCTATTAACAGAAGGAGTTTGTTCTCCTCCACATCAGTCAAAACATTTTTGTAAGTTTCCCAGCTTTTGAAGAAGTCATGACATTCCTATATTTTGACGTGTACTAGCCAACTCAGGTCTCACACTAGCCACCGGTTTTTAAATCCTCGACCGAAAGGAGACAGTACTGCCTGGTAGGTATACGTAGAATATTGGCAATAATTTTACAGAAACGATTATAACATATTGTACTGCGTACGGGCTGGACTACTTTGATCATTTTCGGTTTATTTGCAGTGTAACGCAAAAATTGAAAATAAAAATAATTTTCCGCATAGGGACTCGAACGCACGGCCGACGGATTAGCGTTTTGTAGTCATTCGCTGCACCATCTGGTGCCTGGAAATTGTACTCAACTGAATGGCTCACGCGTCTCGCGATTCGTGCGAAAAGTACTATTTTTTTCTAAACGTTTAGCCACCTGGATCTCCCACGTGGTAAGGTGAAGACTTATTTGGTACTTTAGTGACAAAAAAAATATTCATCGCAATGATCACTTAGGAGCAAAAAGTTTCATGAAGTAGTCCGATCCTGATTAACAACAAGCTGATGCAATGCGACAGTCTTGCACTCGAGTACACAGGTTGTTAGCGTGAACATCAGTTCAGCACTGCAGCTCGTATGTTACGGAGTTTCCACCCTTCTCATTTTCAGGTCATCCATAATGGGGAAAAAATGCGTTCATAAATATGATGTCAACCTACGGACGTCATGGGGTACGTCAGAGCACATTGCTCATCTCGAGCTCAATAAAGCGAGGACGCAAGGCTTCCGACGTTGCGAAAACTTCTGGTGCGGGCGGGCTCTTCTGTCGGTAGGTGGGCGGACCCCCGCGCGCCAAGTGTCGATCTATCGATATCCGAGAGGCGGCTGCGAGACCGGGCGGCTACATGTGAATTTCATGAGGCGGCGCAAATAAAGCAGCAATAAAAAGGAAGGAGGTTGTGGCGCTGGAGGTGGTGAGGTGGTGTTTATACGGAGAGGGCGGCGGGCGACTGAGTTACGACCTTGCGGGGAGGGATCCACCCCTCCGAGCCATCCGCATCCACCCCCCCCCCCCCTTTTTCCTCCACATACACACACAGGAACTGTCTGAAGAGGAATGGCCATCGGTGCGGTAATGAAAACAGGGCCTTCAAAGCAAAAGCAACTTCCTTCCCCACGGATAATCCGCGTGGCGAGTTGTCGGATTAAAGCGCATCCCCTGTAAAGTGTACTCGCGCGAATCAGCACGGCACATCAGCCACTTTGCCTGCGGCGTGCGGCGCGAATGATTCCCGGAGAGGTTACCGCCTGAGCACGAGGGCGACACAGAAAAAGTTTACAAAATCAAATGACGATTAGTTTTAAAAATATTTAAATGATTTGTTTCAATATATTCTCAACAGGTTTTTGCATTCGATAAAACCCTTAAATCAATGATGCCACTTTTCCTGAGAGATTTCAGAAACTAGATTTTTATAATGTTCCGCGGCTTCATCTGATGAAGCTGTTTGTCGCACTTTATCTTTAATTTTTTTGGAACCAAAAAGGACTTGATGAGGTGCTAGGTCAGTGCTGTATGGCGAGACATCCATAGTGTTGACCTTTAGGGCATTCAGATCCTCTTCGTTTTGCGGTGTGCAACGATGTGTGGTCATGATGTAAAATTATTTTTCCTTTTGCACAATTTTTTTTTAAATGCTGTAAAGATACATTTGTATGGCAATCGGCAGTAACAGTACGTCCATTTTCTAATACTACTCGTGTATGGGAGAGTGGTGCAGTTTCGTCCAACTTGAGTGCTTTCGCTTTAGTCTGTAATTGTTGCGGTTAATAGGAACATTAATATACGTACTATTCTCTTGTCTCAAGGCATGTTCTATGAATAGTAAAGTGCAAAGATTTTTTATTTTTATTTATAGTACTTAATTACATCGAAAGTAAAAGAGCTACAATTAAAAGGCTTGCACAAAGTGTTCTGCCGTGTCTGATAATATTGCTTGTTTATGATACAGTGCATTGATAGATATTGAATAACCATTTTTTTCTTCTATCAGGACACTATTTAGGCTCCAGAGCTTAATTAAAATGACGGAATAGTATAACATACAACTGTGATCAGTCACTTTGAGAAGAGGAGATAGTCATAAATTATGATTGGTTCGAATGGTTAAAAAAAATTGTTCAAATGGCTCTGAGCACTATGGGACTCAACTGCTGTGGTCATAAGTCCCCTAGAACTTAGAACTACTTAAACCTAACTAACCTAAGGACATCACACACATCCATGCCCGAGGCAGGATTCGAACCTGCGACCGTAGAGATAAATTATGAAACCCATTCAATGAGAATACCGGGTACCTGTGAAAGTAAACCAATTGTTCGTATGAAAGATGGTAGTTCAGTCCCTGTAGTAAGGTCGACAACCATTATTTCTTTTAGATTTTTATATCTTCTTCAGCCATAAATTTGGGTAAGGGGTCATATCTATTCCCGGACGGATATAGAACTGGGATAGTACAGAGTGCTTGACAGTGACCAAGTCTCCTGAGTTCCTGTAAAAAGTTGATGCTGCCGGTCTCATAAAGCTTGCACTGCAAGAGACTGCGATTGATATCACAAATTGAGATGTCATCACATTGACAATAAGGTTTCCCTGATATGTCTGTCCGAAGGAAGTGAGCAGGGAAGGACCCATTATTGAAACAAATCCGCACAATAGATGATATTATTTTCTGTGAGTGTTGGAACTTCACAAATCAGGGCTATCTCGGCATGCTGGCGGCAGTGGTCGAGCGGTTCTAGCAGCTTCAGTGTGGAACAGCGCGACCGCTACGGTAGCAGTTTCGAATCCTGCCTCGGGCATGGATGTGTGTGATGTCCTTAGGTTAGTTAGATTTAAGTAGTTCTAAGTCCAAGGGGACTGATGACCTCAGATGTTAAGTCCCACAGTGTTCAGAGCCATTTGAACCATTTGTCTCTCCATGTTTGGCTGCATACTGGCACAGCTTTTACACCGTAAATTGAATAATCAAATGAAACTACGCAATTCCAGATATATTTTCGAGTCTCAAACATCTGTGAGGTATATACACAGATCGAAGCGATGAATGAAAATTTGTGCCAAGGCCACGATTCGAACCCAGGTCCCCTTCTCAGTTGCCAGATGCACTAACCACTACGCCACCCTGGCACTGTAGCTTTGCACAACTGCACTGACTACTATAGAATGCCTCTGTCCTCAAAACAAATTCGCATTCACGCCTCAGCCTATTATTCGAGTTTAGGAGGAATACCATAGCCCGGATGTACACAAAGAAGCTATCAGGAGTCTGTAGTCCATGTATGTAGAGAGAGAAGGAAGTTTAATGCAGTATATTTATTTACTTACTAAAACATGACTACAACTTATATTTGCATGCGGCAATATTTTTGTATTGTGCTTTTGGGGCATAGTGAATACAAGAAAGTAATAATGGCAAAAGACAGCTTTTATGTGATGTATTTACAGTTCAACAATTTTTGGATTTTTTCTTTACTTGTACCATGAAATGTTGCTTCTTGCTCGTTTTCATGGTTAAAGGTCAACGGGAAGAGCCCTACAGGTTTCGATGAGTGAGTTTGCGAGTGTCAAAATATGTGACATAAATGGATATATCTTTTGCAATGACTTTGTAACTTAATTTGTTTACATCTCACCTCAGCATGTGACCTACATTTCAACTAGTTACATCTACCATTTCCTGAGAAATAGGGTTCTTAACAGTCGGACAGACAGACAAACAGGCAGACAGACAACAAAGGATTTCGTTTTTACCAACTGAAGTACGGATCCGTAAAGACAAGCAATCGCCTTCTCACCAGCACTGCTCTTTAAGCCTCGATTGCAGTCGAAACATCAACTGAGCCGACTGACTTTTCTTTACGGGCTCCTAACAGTAAATTCAGGACTGATCACTAGTATATTCTGAACCGATATTCAAAACCAAAGTGCCGTTTTGGAATTATTCCAATGGAAGTATCCGTGCTTTGGGGCTACTATAATACGTTCATCATAAGAATAAACCTGATGTAAACAAACACAAACGCGATGATTGGTCAGAAGCCTTAGCACACGTATACAGGTATTGTTACGCTCTTGGAAGTAGGTCCTACTTATGTATTAGATACATTATTACTAAGTTACGTTAAATGAAACTTTAAGATATTCAAATGTGTTGACAGCCATAAACGTTTTTCTTAATCACGCTTTAGCTACGTAGTTTTTATTTCAAGAATCGTGTTCAGTCACAGCCTCTGCAGCGTTAATGCGTAGTATGAAAATGGCTGAGGCTGCTTTCTGTTTCGTAGTGAAACATGCGAGTGGAACACGGTGAAAATGTACCGAGAAATGGGCTATTCTTAATGTTCTTCATAAATTTAAGGAAGTAATTGGCTCTGAAGTGTTTCCAGAGGTGTATATAACGCAGCTGACTCATAAAGCCGCATTGTACGTGTAGTGCAGTCGGTAGGCTAACCAGATTTGAGCTCGAGGCGGTCGGTCACATGTCCGTTGGTTCTGGTCTCCCTGGTGTCATTTTCTTTTCTCGTTCAATCTGAAATACCTACATCTCGTAATTATAAAACTCCTCACCGTTTTTATAAGTAGCGTACGTCTTCTTGTTTCCAATTACATATCGGACGGCCGGCCGCGGTGGTCTAGCGGTTCTAGGCGCGCAGTCAGGAACCACGCGACTGCTACGGTCGCAGGTTCGAATCCTGCCTCGGGCATGGATGTGTGTGATGTCCTGAGGTTAGTTAGGTTTAAGTAGTTCTAAGTTCTAGGGGACTGCTGACCAGAGTAGTTAAGTCCCATAGTGCTCAGAGCCATTTGAACCATATTGGACGCGAAATTCGTGTTTCCATTTCAAATACAAATTCTTAATTATCGAAGTTTTATGAAAGACTGTTCATAAAAGCTATTTAAATTAACAAAACGGGGCAATTTAATTTTTAAGACAAAAATAAATAACCAAAGCCTCTTTATTTGGACTATGTCCATCGTTTTATACCACAAAGGTAGACGAGTAGAAATAAGAAAAATAATCATTTTCTCAGCATCGAGCACATCATACAAATGCTGCATTTTTACTTTTGCTACTACACCATTACAATATGAACCCAACAGAACTGATCTGCAGCCAAGTTTTTGGTCCGAGAAGTATCAAGACTGTTAAGCTCCCAGACGAACTGGAACTAACACACGCAGCTTTTTCACACGTCACTGCCGACTCGTCATAAAATAAGAGTAAATGCTGCGCCTGGTTAGTTTCGTGGTTTCTGTTGTTGATAGGCTCGTTAACAAGGTAACAGGCAAATGTAGTGTGGCCTGGTCTACCGTCGGGTAGAAAGTTCGCCTGGTGCAGGTCTTTCGATTTGACGCCACTTCGGCGACCTGCGCGTCGATGGGAATGAAATGATGATGCTTAGGACAACACAACACCCAGTCCCTGAGCGAAGAAAATCTCCGCCCCAGCCGGGAATCGAACCCGGGCCCTTAGGATTGACAGTCTCTCACGCTGACCACTCAGCTACAGTGGCGGACTAAGGTAGCAGGTGACACTTCCTGAACTGAAATGTATTTCTCGGTTTCGGATAAGGAAGGACCAAAGAGATTACCAGACGACTGACTGTAAGTAATACCTTCAGTGAAATCCTTCAACACTCTCTTACGTTACACACAGCTTTTGCAGAAAAATTACCCTGTGGTTCGGTCAGGAATTTTCATCATTGCGCCGGCCGGTGTGGCCGAGCGGTTCTAGGCGTTTCAGTCTGGAACCGCGCGACCGCTACGGCCGCAGGTTCGAATCCTGCCTCGGGCATGGATGTGTGTTATGTCCTTAAGTTAGTTAGGTATAAGTAGTTCAAAGTTCTAGGGGACTGAGGACCTCAGATGTTAAGTCCCATAGTGCTTAGAGCTATTTGAACCATTTTTCATCATTCTTGGTTCAAATGGCTCTGAGCACTAGGGGACTTAACATCTGTGGTCATCAGTCCCCTAGAACTTAGAACTACTTAAACCTAACCTAAGACATCACACAACACCCAGCCATCACGAGGCAGAGAAAATCCCTGACCCCGCCGGGAATCGAACCCGGGAACCCGTTCATCATTCTTGTTTTTAATTACAACAGTACGTTAGCTGAAATCGATAACGTGTTGCGGTTTTCCTCTAGTCGTCTAACGAGCATATTGTGGGACATTTGCAGCGAATTATTTGATTCTGCTTAAAAATTAAATGACATTCGAAGCCGTATTGCTCCTCTGCTCGTCTCTTTTTACGTGTGAACTGCTGCTGGCCACGTCACTGCAGGCTAGCTGTACCAGCTGGCAGGCCAGTGCTGTCCAAGTTCAATTTGCCGGTAAAGCTGTTGTCCCGTAATATCGCTAAGTCGGTGTGCTCGTAACGCACAGCACAAAACGTACCCTTATTATCTTACTCGACAGTACTCGAGACAGCTTGCCTGCAGTCCCACGTGAAACGGAAATCCAATGAGGTACCAGCAAACGCGGAAGAATATATAGTTCAATGTTTACATCAGGTTTATTCTTACGATGAACGGGCTATAGAAATACGAATGTTACCAGACTGCATTTTCGCTACCGCACAGTCCCAGCACCTTGAGTGCTATATGCACTCTAACACAAAAAAAGGAGAAAGACGCACCACGAAGAAATTTACGAATGAGACACAAATCGGTAGGTGTAATGTACATCTACAGGCAGTCAAATTATTACGATTTCAGAAAAATGGAAAAATTTATTCAAGAGAACGAGCTTCAAAAAATGAGTGAGTCGACAACGCCTCGGTTCAGAACTGGCCCTTGCGTAAGCAGTTATTCGGCCTGGCATTGACTTGATGATGTCATCTTGAGGGTTATCGTCCCAAATTCTGTCCAATTCGCGCATTAGATAGCCAAAATCCCCAGCTACTTGGGCGGCCCTGTCCATGTCAGTCCAAGCGTTCTCAATTGGGGAAAAATTCGGCGACCTTGATGGCCGAGGTATGGTTTGGTAAACACAAAGACAAGCAGTAGAAACTCTCGCTATAAGATGACCACACCCTAACCACGAGAATGACCACCATACTGTAATACTAACAAACAAACGAACACCGTCGGAACAGGCCGTGAAGGCCCTCTAACATTCTGCGTGGTGTCTGTTCTAAGTCGTGTCTCCTATCACTTTCGCACAACGACGCCCTGAGCGTGTTTTTTAGGGAATTGACTAGTTTGAACCTGGGACCTGTTGCTGGTAAGGAGACGCCAGACCACACATGACATGTAGAGTTCAGAAGAGTTCAGTGAGGCTAGCGATGATATAATCAAATACTTAATGATTTCATCGCCAGCTCCACTGCACTCCCTGTAAAAGAATCTTAGTACTAACTAAATTTAGTGGAAGGGGTTCAAGGCTTTCATATTTTTAGTTAGCTGGTAAAATCACGTCGAAAAAGCAGTTAAGTTTACCATTGGAAATTTTATTCTACTCACAAAACATTGTTTATAAATTGCACTATTGATAAAAGGAAATGTTTTAATACAGGATGAAAAAAACCAACTGCGTTCAACAAAAATGTGAACGAATATTCCCTGAATGGGTTTCCAAGTTCTACAATGGATCGAAGGATGACCTATGCCATATCACATCTATAATCTAGATTTATGTTAAGTTTCACAAAAGAGAAACTATCAAAATGGTCTACAGTGACCCTAAATTATCTTTAATTACTTATCTAACTTGTCGTAAATTACAGTGGCGGGTGTGGCTTCTCAATAATTATATAGCAGAAAAATCATCGCGTTTCAGATTTTAACTTACATAGCAAATGTGAACACCATGATCTTTAATTGACGATCGACACTAGTATTACAAAAAAAGGGATGTAACAGATGAGACTTCTGCAGTTCTGAATGAAGCCTTATGTGCTCAAAAATGCGGCATGGCGTGTGTTCATTACCTTGTCGGTGTTTAGGCAGCGTCAGGGGGCGGCGAGCAGCACAGCTCCACGCACCTCGCCATCTCGAAAGCAACTCTCTCCTAACTTCTCCTTACTACAATTTACCGAAGTTGGTTTTAAAAAAAAAAAAGCTATCTGGCTGTGTTTTCAACTGACCAGTCAGGGTCCCAATGTTAACCTTAAGCTCCGTTATACTTTTCGTGGTGGGGCAATGTTTTTAACGTTTGCAACGTAACAGAGACGCGAAAAAGTCTCACGCTAAAACTTGCAGCTGGTGTGGCCCTTTTAGTGTTATCGTAAGATCTATACTGTTCTTCTGGAGGGCTCTATCTTTTAACATGGGCTGGGGGGATGGTTTTGGCGGTCAGCTGGCGACGTGGGTGTCCGTCCCTTATCGTAGGGCCTCCTACCCTACACGATTCTGCTCTCGGCTTCTGTTCTCGTTTCTCCCCTCGAAACTGCGTCTGTTTCACTGTGGAAAGGTATGACATGCATTTAGGCTTTCTTGTGTTCGTCTGTAGTAATCCATTTGCTCACTCATTGATCGTATTACTTTGGTTAATTTAATGTCAGGATTTATTTGGAGCTATGTGACATACTGCCGGATTTGCTATCATGCCAGGGTTTTCATGGAAGGTGTTGGATTTGCCTGGCACCTTACAGCCCAACGATACCGACCGGCCACCGTGCCATCCTCAGCCCTTGGCGTCACCAGACACGCACATACCGAGTGGCATGTTGACAGCACACCGCTCTCCCAGCCATTGTCAGTTTTCGTGACCAGTGCCGCTACACCTCAGTCAAGTAGCTTCTCATTTGGCCTCACAAGGGCTGAGTGCACCCCACTTGCCAACAGTACTCGGCAGACCTGAATACTCACCCATCCAAGTGCTAGCCAAGCCCGACAGTGCTTAACTTCAGTGATCTGACGGGAACCGGTGTAAACCACGGCGACGAGGCCGTTGGCCTACCATAACAGTACTTCCTCCATGATGCAGTTCACTCTATACGTGATGGCACGTTACGTTTATTCCAGGCAGTCGCCAAAATAAACATTTTCATCGGATTTCCATAGGGTATAGAGTGATCCGTCCGCAGCTCGTGGTCTTGTGGTAGCGTTCTCGCTTCCCACGCAAGGGGTCACGGTTTCGATTCCGGGCGGGGTCAGGGATTATTCCAGCCTCGAGATCACTGGATGTTGTGTCGTCTTCATCATCATCATTCATCCCCATTACGGTCGGAGGAAGGCAATGCCAACCTCCACTAGGACCTTGCCTAGTATAGCGGTGCGGGTCTCCTACATCGTCCCCTACGGTCCTCGGAGTATGGGACCTCATCATCATCAAAGAGTGGTCCATCACTCTCAATCACTCCTTTCCGGTCATCCAATCTCCAGTGGTATAAACCACGTCAAGGACTGCTTAGCACTGACTACAGAAATTCGTGGCTTATGTGTAGTTCCTCGACCATTGTACCCCATTCCTTTTAATTCGTACGCACATTCATTTTGACAGCGGGACTGCTAAGAGCGCTCTGGGCCTCATGCGTGATTTCTGCTGCTGACTTCATATAAGTTCTTAAAGCCGCCCTCCGCAATTTTCGACAGTCCCTGTTCATCAATACATGAGGTCTGCATCGTCTTATTTTTAACTGTGATTGTTCCTTCGCGTTTCCACTTCACAATCATCACATTATTAACTGTCGACTTGGGCAGCTGTCCAAGGGTTGAAATGTTCCTGATGGATTTGTTACGCAGATGACGTCGAATAGTTAGTCCACGTTCGAAGTCCCTTAACTTTCCTGACCGACCTATTTTGCTGTTACTGCATCTCTACTGACAAAACAGTATTCCCTGTCTTCCTTTATATACTCGCAGCTCCGCCTCTTAACTGCGCGTTATGTACGACTGTCCAGTTACTTTTGATCAGAATAACGGGACTATTTGAAATGAGTAGTGGCAGCCATGGGTAGGTGGTAGCCTAGCAGGTCCGTGACAGCGAATAAACAGTCCGCCATTTCAGTACTCATTGATCACTGGAACGGAAAACAGCGTGCGTTAAGCCGCACCGTCTATGGCGTCTTGTCACGGCCCGCGCGGCTACCCACGTCGGAGGTTCGAGTCCTCCCTCGGGCATGTGTGTGTGTGTGTGTTGTCCATAGCGTTACTTAGTTTAAGTTAAATTGACTAGTGTGTAAGCTTAGGGACCGATGATCTAAGCAGTTTGGTCTTACCGCAATTTAATTAGCGTGCGTTAGCCACAAAAATGTTTTAAACAGTGATAGTATGGTAGTGGCGCAGAGGGAGTTTCGACATTTTTTATAATTTAAGACGTCATTATGCCGTTCCGTCGAAACACACGATAAAATTTGGATTAATAACTGTGAAGATACTGGATCTTCCCTCAAGAAGAAACCAACAGGACGACCAAGGAGTGTGCGTTCTCCAGCGAAAATTCATGTTGTACGCGAGGCTGTCTTACGGAGCCCACGGCGTTCAATGCGTAAGCAAGGAGCAGTGGCTGGAATGTCCCTGGACAGTGTTCGCATAATTAATCTTGATTTAAAATTGGATCCGTACAAACTACAGATGGTGCAACTATTGAAGGACAACGATTACCGGTTACGATTAGGATTTTGTCAACAAATGATAACAAAAATAAACAATGACGATGAATTTCTAAACAAGTTGTGGATGTCAGATGAGGCACATTTTCATCTCACAGTTTACGTGAATAAACAGAACTACCGTTACTGGGCAACACAAATCCGAACGACGTTCATGGGCGCCCTTTACACGCTAGTAAAGTGACAGTATAGCGTGGTGTTCATCACATAGGATTATCGGATCGTATTTTTTCGCAAATGAACAGGGAAACACAGTAACTGTCAATACGTGGACATGTAACGAACTTTCGTTACACCTGCATTGAACAACTTTCCAGACGTCCAAGAGGGCTGGTTTCAACAGCACGGAGCGACATCACACACTGCACGTCAAACAATGGCATATGTGCGAGAATTGTTTGGCAACCGTGTGATCTCACGATTCGGTAACATGCCCTGGCCCCCTAGACCGCCAGATTTATCCGTTTGTGATTTATTTTCTTGTGCGGCTACCTCAAGAGCAAAGTCTACTCGACTCTACCAAGAACCCTGGATGAGATAAAACAGAATTCGGGATGCAATTCACAGTATCCCAGCTGAGATTTTGCAGCGTCAGCGAGGAATCTCAACAGCATATTTCACGAATGTATTTGTACAGGAAGACGCCATCTAAAGGATGTAATTTTAAAAAAATGGTAAATGCCATCAATGTTTCGTAAATGTCAAAGTTGTAAAGTTTCGATTACTATGAATGCAATTTCTTTCCTTCATCACTTCTAGTTTTATTGGATTGCGGAAATGTTCCCCTTTTTCTGTGTCACCCTGTATATACTTAAGGAGTACTTGTTGAAATTTTTGCAATCGACTCAAGAAGACAGCAATTGCCACGTGATACCAAAGAAGAAACACGAGAAGGGATTGCCGGTCCTTATGCAAGCGTAATTTTGCGAGTTCAAAAATGGTTCAAATGGTTCTGAGCACTATGGGACTTAACATCTGAGATCATCAGTGCCCTAGAACTTAGAACTACTTAAACCTAACTAACCTAAGAACATCACACACATCCATGCCCGAGGAAGGATTCAAACCTGTGACCGTAGCTGTCGCGCGGTTCCAGACTGAAGCACCTAGAACCGTTCGGTCACATCGGCTGGCCAGTTTTGCGAGTATATCCCGAAGTATCACCAAGGTAGTAGAATAGAATTAAATGTAACAAAACATATAGAAAGTACATTGCAACGAACCATAAGCACGTTAAGATGTAACGACAGGTGCATGTCTACAATGCAAAATGTCTACCTGGGGGGTTAGCTCGTTTTTAGGCCACTGTTTACGAATCTGAGTAGCGCAAACTCTTTGAAACTTAAGAAGTCTGCAATTTTTAATGGCCATTGTCACTGAAAATAAAATCTTTTAGGTTGTTAGGCCACGTCATGTTCTTCTTGACCTTCTTCTTACACGATCGACGTTTCGACCCTTCTGTCAGAGTCTTCATCAGGAACTTCTTGTGTTGCCAGGTAGCTGCGCGCTTACCGGGCTTCACAGTAGACGTTCCTTTCTTTTGCATAAATATCCTTAGCAATACGAACACTCAAAACAAATTAAATTAAATTAAGTGTATTTGCAGTCAACCATATTTAATAAATAGTTACTGTGGTGTCACCGCCAGACACCACACTTGCTAGGTGGTAGCCTTTAAATCGGCCGCGGTCCGGTAGTCTACGTCGGACCCACGTGTCGCCATGCTAGCGATGGTTCATTGCCTACTTACGTTCTCATTTGCCGAGAAGACAGTTTAGTATAGCCTTCAGCTACGTCATTTGCTACGACCTAGCAAGGCGCCATTATCAGTTACTATTGATATTGTGAACTATGTGTCGTCAAGAGCAACGTTCATCAGTAATGGATTAAAGTTAAGTATTCCACCAGCTACGTCCGTTGTTTCAAAATTCTTATTTCCTTGTCCTGTTCCAGACCTCACGTCAGCCTGCGTGAGCTAAATCACGTGCCTTTCGGCCTCCTCTAGTAACACAGTGTTGGCTCTCCTGTCAACCACAAAAGTTACACCAAAGTAATCAGCAAATTCTAAATAATGTTTCTGTGCGAAATAACAAAAACTAATTTTTCAACAAAATGGCCGTTTATACTCATTTTAAGGGAATGGGGGTTTATGGGTACTACAAACAATAGAATAACAAACGTTATCTAGAAGATTCTACAGTCTTGGAAACTTCTATGTTTTACGTCAGAAATTAACTATACAATTCTCTGTACAAAACTGAAACGTGAAGGCTTTAATGAAGTCTGCCTACGTGAGTGACGCTATTTATAAGTTTTCAGCGGTGGCGTTCGATCAAGACCTAGTAACTTTGTAATGCAGATAAAGGAAGAAATTTTCTACAGCTGTGTTTTGAGCGGCAAGTACATTCGCACCAATTCCATCGGTTACATTCTGAACTTCTTGGTAGTATTTCACTAGCGAGGACTTAATTACGACACTGTTAGTAGAGATGGTAGTCAGATAACCGCCTTCCCACAGCGCAGTTACAGGGTTTCACGGTCGATATTCCTTTGTTTTCTATAAATATCCATAGCAACAGGAACACATGCAACCAATTAAATGAAACTAAATTAAATATACTTCCAGTCAACCAAATTTAACCAATAGTTACACCAAATTAATCAGAAAATTCTACATAATGTTCCTACACAAAATTATAAAACCTAAAATTTTTTCAACAAAATGAGCGTTTATACTCCCCATAATTGAACGGAGGTTTATGGTTATTACAAACAATCGAATAACAATCGCCACGTAAAGATATATGTGCGTCCGTGCTTCTTTGCTTAGTGTTTCACAAACTGCACCCATATTTAATTGTTCATGGTTTGCACATATTTTCGTTTTGTCATAAACGTTGAATTAATGATTGGTAGTTTTCAAATTAAATCAAATAGAAACCATCGCTTGACTTGGAAAACGTTATATCATATGAAACACTCCATTCTCGAGGGAAGGGATTACAGATAATATCCGAAAACATGCAGCTGGACTTCTTTACACGCGGTATGGGGCCACAGAAATTTTGTAAATTCCCGAATAGACTTATTCTACGCTAACAGATCAAAGTTATGAAGCGAACTCAAACAGTTTGATGCGGCTCGCATTTACCGACTGTAGTGTGGCACAGATTCAACATTTCTCGCACGCCATCCGAGCAACAACACCAGTAATTGCCAGTTGCGATGTCCACAAATTGTGTTTGACCGACCAAGACAGCTGTGCTCATTGCCGAGTGCTATGAATATTCTCGCAGGGGCCATAAATAATTTATAGTCGGCCAACGGAAAACTCCTGCTAGCAAAACTCCACCGACTGCATAATGCCACGCGACGACCACGCGACAGAATGAAAACAAAAACCAGCGGAAAACAAAAAAAAAAAAAAAAAATCTGACAGGGAATGGTGGCCGCATTCAGGATACATCATTTTAAATTCAGCGCCGGCAGCAAATTAACAATATACGCACACTGACACACGAGAGACAGTGTCGAAAATAAAAACAATTTTTTTGGCAGGGGGGAAAAAAGCAAAAAAGCTGCATCGACGCTTAGTCTCACGGTTGATTTAACATTCAGCGCCCCGGCGGGAAAGCGTAGCGGCGGCGGTGCAGTTCGCAGCGCAGCCGCGGCGCGGCGCTCTAGTGGCGCCGGCAGCGCTCCTCGCGGCGGGCCGCAGCACTGTATTAACAACGTTAGCCCTCTCGCAATCAGCAATGTTTATGAATCTGCCCGCCGGAATACATTAGCGGACCTTTGCCTGCCGCACCGCCCGCTCATCTTTCTGTAAACAAAAAGCTGGGGGCAGGCGGGCTCGTTGCAAAAATAGCAACAAGTGAAGCGTGAGGGCGGGCCCGCCGCGCTGCGCCGATATTTTTGTAGTTCCGCGCGAGCGGTCGGCAGCGGTGGTTTTTCCCAGCGGCCAGGGTCGCTGTTTGTGCACAAGCTCCACCGCCCAGCAGAGCTCTTCCCCTACGGGCGGCGGCCGCTGCTGGCCAACTTCTGGCGCTGCTGCCGGCTTCAGCCCACGGGGTCTCACAAGTCGGAGTTTGCGAGGGGAAACAACCGGGGGCGGCACTCAGGCGCGGGTTGGTGAAGAGCCGCCGTGATCTCCTTAACTCGATTAATATCGAAAGGAAGTCTCTCTGAATTCATTACACTTCATGCAAACAGCATAAATTTCCATGGTTACAGAAGCTTACTGATACACTGCTGGGTAAAAAAATGCGACATCGTGAAGGAAACAGCAGAAAAACATAAAATTTTATCTATTTATACTTATATGGGACTATCCTTGATTCTATAGCCACACATGTACATGACGAAATGCAATATGCATTCTGAAATCGGTACTGAAATGAATTCCCCGGTGACAAACGAAAATTTGTGCCTGACCGGTATTCGAACCCGGATTTCCCGTTTTACGAGAGCAGTTGCCTTAATCAAATCGGACATCTAACTTCTCTTGCCATCCAGCTGTGGAGCCCCCCCCCCCTCCCCCTCCCCCTCTGTCCACCATATGCATTGCTTACAGCCTCAAGCTGATTCTCGAAGGACTTTGGGAAAGAGTACATCTCCACACCCTCTGCCCACAAGGTGGATTGTAAGGACGTTAACAATAAGGTCGAGTGGAATACCACTAGGGTAGTATGCAACACGGAGCAGGCGACCCCTCCAGTACTGTGATTGTGACGGGCTAGAAGGATAGCTGGGAATAAGATCCTAGCTGCATCATGCTGCGCGCTAAGGCACACAGGGGCGTGACAAATTGGGAATTTGGGTTGGATGGGAATCGTGCTCAGGTAGCCTAAACGGTTAAGGCGACTACTCGCTTAAAGTGGGAAATCCAGCTTCAAGTCTTGAACTGGCACAAATTTTCGCCCTTCGTTGTTGCATTCATTTCAGTTCCCAACTACAACTGAGGTCAAAATTTCTATTTCATTTCAATAGGTAAACCATATATTTTACGGTCATTAAAAATCATTTCCGTGTGGTTGCACACTCTCTCCCAAATTCTTCCAGTAATCTATCTGAGGCTGCGAACAATGAGTATGGTGGACAGGAGGATCTACTTATGTAGTCTGCGACAAGTCAGGAATTTGGGTTGGACAGGAAATGTGCTCGGACAACCAAAGAGGTTAAGGTCACTGCTCGCGCAAAGTAGTAATCTGCGTTTGAGTCTCGGTCTGGCACGAATTTTCACTTGTCACCATTGAATTCATTTCATTTCCCGATTGTGGCTGATGTTGGAATTTCTGTTTCAGTTCACCATAAAATTTGAGGTCAAAGGCATTCCTGGCAATGAAACAATAGACAAGCTAGACAAAGCAGCCATTTATGAGGTGGAGGGGCACACGTGGAATTACCACTTACAGACCTTTCAAACGCTGTCAAATAAATGATCAGAGAGAAGTGGAATACCGAACGTCAAGAGATCTCAAAATTAAAAGTAAATATTCTGCAGAAGTGAACATGGTGCTAATATCTAATTTCTGACTCTAGAAACATCGATGCTCCAGAAGACTGAAGAACACTGTAAGATGCCTCATCTGCATCCAGTGCTGTTGCAGGAAGGATCTACGTCGCATACATTTAGTCGCATCCCCATTGTGCCAGCACGGTAAGGAAGAGGATGTTAATCACGTCTTTCTTTTGGCTGGCCGAACAGATACGACACTGTAAGTCACCTACTACAATGTGTGGTGCCCCAACGGTTGCTCTTTGCCGCCATGTGTAATCGTATTGCCATGCTTGAAAGACTTGAGTTTGTTAGAGGAGCAGGTCAACTTTTAATGTGACTCTACAGTAATATTACGTTAACGCTAGTGTACAAGGTGCTAAATTCTGTGTGTACCTTGCTCTACAATGTATTAAGATTTACATGTATGATTCTGGCTGAAGGAGTCCTGCTCGGATGCCATATAGCAAAAAATAAATAAATAAATAAATAAAATTTAAAAAAATAAAAAAATATGCCGCTTAAAATTAAGCTCGTAGAGTCACTAATACTCCCCATGCCCGATTCTAGTGAACCCATTCTCCAAGGACTTTTGTACCAATTCTCACGCAGAATAGAACTGGCGATGAATTCTTGTGTGCGATACATTTGTGACGCTCGCTATTTCGACATCACTCCTTTCTACAAACAGTTATCATAGCTGCGTGCCAATAAGCGTAGAGACTATGAAACTCTCTGTCTGCTCTGACGTCTTCTCAATCTGAACAGCACAGCGGAAGTACTCGTTGTCATAAAAATAAAATCCTCTCTGTACTACAGCAAACACTGCCATGTCCTCTAAATCATTTTCTGTATCAGGAACTCGCCTTTGGAACAATCTTCTTCAAACAGTAACAATCTGAACAGCACAGCGGAAGTACTCGTTGTCATCAAAATAAAATCCTCTCTGTACTACAGCAAACACTGCCATGTCCTCTAAATCAGTTTCTGTATCAGGAACTCGCCTTTGGAACAATCTTCTTCAAACAGTAAAAGAAATTAAATTCCCTTGAAACTTCAAAAGACAGTTAATGACCCAACTTCTATGGCTATAGTCAACTCTGCCATATACTCATCTGCTGCTCACCCTTGTCAATCCCCCCTCCAACACAACTTTCCCCTGCCCCATGTTGCCAAAGTTCTTAATTTAAATTCTGTTCTTTCCTGGCAGCCACTGTCACTGTCATTTCAATCTTCTCCTCTTCCTTCATCCCTTCCGCTATAAACATGCGTCCAAGTGTGCTAAATGGTCAGTATCATTCTTAATGTCCTTTACTATTATTATTGTTATTACTATTATTATTCCTGTAAATGTTTTTGTAATATCTTCGGTATTTGTTGTTCCAGGTCAGAAGTAAGAAATGTCATAAGTCCCTGATCTGGTCAGGCTAAATAAGCAATAAAGAAATACAGTCACCAAACGCCTTACAAAGAGGCTATTAAAATTTAAGAATGATATATTAAGATTATTGTTTTGTGGAATCCAATTCGTAGAACGTTTTGGTGTAGCTCTCATGCTAATCTATTCTTTCAAGAAACTATTGATTTGCGCTCCAACGAAGGCCGTATTAACACTTTTGCGAAAGTCAAAGTCGTTGATTTGTTAGTGACATATTATCTAAAACGTTTACGTCATACGACCTTACAGCCGACCAGCAACAAATACTGCAGGTCTCTTTTAGACTAATGTCTGGGAGTGTGGCCAACACATTTGTTCTATTTCTCGTTTGCTGCAGATTCAATGGAACCCTCCAGATTGTGTGTCTGTGGCCGTTTGATAATCCCTAAAACATAATCTACGAAATCAGACCGTAGTATTACGCTGCTTCCGTCTGGGACGGGAGTGCTTTTGCCACAGCAAAAAATAATAAATCTTTAAAAAGTTATCATCCACACACGCAAGTTAAGACACCCGCCACTTTTTTTCCGTATGTGAAGGCTACTTAAGAAAATACTGTAGCGATTTAGTACGGTTTCCCCTAATAGATTTACTGTTTCACGTGTGAGGGTTGTGTATACAGGGTGTACGAGGGGCATTGTCAGTGAAAAAATAAAAACTACTTACGTGTTTGGGGTAAACCTTTTTTATTTTTCGACGTAGTCCCCTTTTAGACTTATACACTTCGTCCAACGCTGTTCTAATTTGTTGATCCCTTCCGAATAATAACAATTGTCCAAGTCGGTGAAATAGCTATTTGTTGTTGCAATCACCCCCCCCCCCCCCCCCCCGTTTGAATAAAATCTTTGTCCCGCCAGCCATTTCTTCAAATTGGGGAACAAACTGTAGTCCGAGAGAGCCAAGCCTGGAAAATAGGGGGGATGTGAAACGATTTGGAATTCTATTTCCATTACTTTTGCGACCACAACTTCTGATGTGCGTGCTGGTGCATTTTTATGATGGAAAAGGACGTTTTTGCTGTCCTATCGCCAGCGTTTTTCTTGCAGCTCGGTTTTCAAGCGGTCCAATAACAATGAATAATAATAATGTTCACCTGTAATAGTTTTACCCTATTCCAGATAGTCGATGAGGATTATCCCTTGCAAATCCAAAAAGACAGTCGCCATAAACTTTCCGGCCGGAAGAATGGTCTTTGCCTTTTTTGGTGCAGATTATCCCTTGGTAACCTATTGTTTAGATTGTTGTTTGGTCTCAGTAGTATAGTAATGTATCCATGTTTTATCTACAGTGACGATAAGAGGCTAAAAGTCCTGCGGATTCTTCCTGAACAGCTGCAAACTATCCTTGCAACACTTCACACGATTCCGGTTTGGTCAAGCGTGAGCAATTGCGGAACCCATCTTGCGGATATTATGTACCCGTTCATTCGAAATGCCCACAGCACTAGCAATCTCACGCACCTTAACTCTTCTATCATCAGTCACCATATCATGGATTTGATCAATGATTTCTGGAGTCGTAACCTCCACAGGGTGCCCAGAACGTTCAGCATCATTTGTGCCCATACGCCACTCAAAAAATTTTGAAACCACTTATAAACTGTTCTAATCGAAGGTGCAGATTCACCGTAATGTTTATCAAGCCTCTCTTTAGTCTCCTGAGGCGTTTTGCCTTTCCTAAAGTAATGTTTAATCACCACACTAAAGTCTTCTTCGTCCATTTTTTGACACTCGACTTACTTGATTCGACTTATTTAATTCACACGAACGCCAAACACGAAGAAATAGACCAATATGGATTATGGCTGAAACTTGGTGTGCGTTCTTTCCGAAGATGCTGCTAACGAATCATGACCTCGATACGCGCCGGTGGTGCCATCTCTCGGACTTTTCACGCGTCTCTGATGTCGATGTTGGGTTTTCGCTCAGTTATAGCGGACGAGTAGGCACATTTTCTGACTTCGTATCAAACAGGTTGGCGCAAACTTACACAGCTGAAAGTACACGACAATAGAAGCACAATTGTCAAGTAAACATGGGCTCGAAAACGCATATTATGAGATATAGGTGCTACAGTCTGGAGCCGAGCGACCGCTACGGTCGCAGGTTCGAAACCTGCCTCGGGCATGGATGTGTGTGATGTCCTTAGGTTGGTTAGGTTTAATTAGTTCTAAGTTCTAGGCGACTGATGACCACAGAAGTTAAGTCGCATAGTGCTCAGAGCCATTTGAACCATTTTTTTTTCTTCTACTGCAAGCTTTTTGCTTTCCATATTTTGGGAAGTCGTAGTATGCCCCAGAACAAGAAAAAAATGTCCAGTAAACATGTGCTCTAAAATGGATACCTTAAAAGTTAGGAGCACTTGTTCATTAGAAGAGTTGTGTTCCAAAGTGCCCTAAGATAAAGGGGTGCTCGTAGCTGTTAGGTATGCATTTTAGAGCACATGTTTACAGCATTTTTTTCTTCTTTTAGTCCATGCTACCACTTCCCAAAATATGGAAAGCAAAGAACTTGCAGTAGAAAAGATTTGTTTCACAATATTGAAAATCAAGAATATCTCATAGCTCTAATGGTACACGTTTTAGAGCCCATGTGTACTTGACATTCGTGCTTCTATTACCGTGTTCTTTCAGCCGTGTAAGTTTGTGCCATCCTTTTTACTACACCCTGTATAATTAGTACTGAGGTGACAATCGTCGTGGGATACCACCTAACATCGTGTCGGACCTCCTTTTACCCGGCATAGTACAGCAACTCGATATGGCATGGACTCAACAAGTCGTCGGAAGTCCCTTACAGAAATATTAAACCATGCTGCCTCTTTAGCCGCCCATGATTTCGAAAGTGTTGCCGGTGCAGTATTTTGTTCGCGAACTGACCTCCCGATATGTCCCAGAAATGTTCGATGGGATTCATGTCGAGAGATCTAGGTGGACCAAATCATTCGCTCGAATTGTCCAGAATGTTCTTCAAACCAATCCCGAACAATTGTGGCCCGCGCGGGATTAGCCGAGCGGTCAGGGGCGCTGCAGTCATGGACTGTGCGGCTGGTTCCGGCGGAGGTTCGAGTCCTCCCTCGGACATGGGTATGTGTGTTTGTCCTTAGGATAATTTACGATAAGTAGTGTGTAAGCTTAGGGACTGATGACCTTAGCAGTCAAGTCCCATAAGGTTTCACAACATTTGAACATTTTTTTAAATTTTTTTTATTTTATTTTTTTATTATTTGTGGCTCTATCACATGACATTGTTGTTTCGGTACGTGAAGTCCATGAATGGCTGTGAATGGTCTCCAAGTAGCCGGACATAACGTAGGATCCAGTCCATTCCGTGTAAACACCCCACACCACTCTGGAGCTACCACGAGCTTGCACAGTGGCTAGTTGAGAACTTGGATCAATGGCTTTACGGGGTCTACGCCACACTCGAACCATATCATCAATTCTTACTAATTGAAATCGGGACTCATCGGATCAGGCCACGGTTTCACGGTCGTCTACGGTTCAACCGACACAGTCACAAGCCCAGGTGAGGCGCTGCAGGCAACGACGTGCTGTTACCAAAGGCACTCAAGTCGGTCGTCTACTGCCACAGTCCATTAACGCAAAATTTCGCCGCACTGCCCTAAGACGTACGCAACACATTTATTTCTGTGTTTATTTCAAATAGTATTGCTTGTCTGTTAGCACTGACAATTCTACACAATTCTACGAAAACGCCGCTGCTCTCGGTCGTTAAGTGAAGGCTGTCGGCCACTGAGTTGTCCGTGGTGAGAGATAATACTTGAAATTTTGTATTTTCGCCACACTCTGGACACTGTCGATCTTCGAATATTCAGTTCCCCAACGATTTCGGAAATGGAATGTCCCATGCTTCTAGCTCCAACTAATATTCCGCGTTGAAAGTATGTTAATACTCGTTGTGCGGCCATAATCACGTCGGAAACCTATTGACATGAATCACCTGAGTGCAATTGACAGCTCCACCAAAGCACGCCCTTCAATACCTTGTGTACGCAATATTACCGCCATCTGTATATGTGCATATCGCTATCCCATGATTTTAGCCATCTCAGTGTATTACCGCTATGCCAAACAAGAGGTCCGGGCATAGATACTTACAGTCAGTGCTACAGATGCGATGTCGCGACGGGTCGCTAGTTGTAAGACAAATAGTTTGGCTTGAACTATCATAGAATTCAGATACATTTTCTGATATGTCTGACTATACATGTAATATCGTATGATCAGCATCGTCTTACGCCAGCCGCAGTGACCGAGCGGTTCTAGGCGCTTCAGTCCGGAACTACGCGGCTGCTATGGTCGCGGGTTCGAATCCTGCCTCGGGCATGGATGTATGTGATGTCCTTAGGTTAGTTAGGTTTACGTAGTTCTACGTCTAGGGGACTGATGACCTCAGATGTTAAGTCCCATAGTGCTTAGAGCCATTTCAACCATTTGCACTATCGTATTACACAAAACAAAAATATGCTTGTGAATTACAGTTTTACACATCGAATACATTATTTACTTTAATGCGAGGTCCGGTTTCTGCTCAAGTTACGTACTTTGGGCTGCGTTTTAAAACTATGCCTGGAGAATGCACACGAATCTACAAAAGAAAGTAAAATTCAAACTGGGGGAAGAATAATAGCACTAGAACGTTTACTGTTTCTAAATAACCATGTAAATGTTGTCAGCCGTAATCTTCTGCCAATAACTACCTTGGAATTGAACCCACGTTTTATTCAACCATAGAGGATTAGGTTTTGAAGCCAGTGACAAAAACATTTCACCACACCATGATGGCTCAAGCTTCACTTAATTTTCAACAATGTACCTTATGGATAGTTTGCACATGTCGACAGAAAACAGTTACAATGGGCTTCCAGATATGACACGACGCCGAGCTAAACATAAGCTGTAAAACTTTATAATCCGCAAGGACTTTTGACCATGTTTGTGTGTGACCATAGTAGTGAATGGATTTTCGCTATAATATGCTTCTACAAAAGACAACCTTACATAACTGCGTCACATAACTTAATGGCTGCTGCAACAAATAAACTGCACATAAAAGTATTTCACCACTTGAATTTTGTCGAATTAGGTTCAACTGCAGCAAGGAATGAAAGAATAAGCCTATTAAAGTAATACAATAGTTTTACTGTTAAATAAAAAGAAAACAATAACCAAAATAACGGCATCTTTGTACACATCTGAGATCAAATTCTGCACTCGATACCATGCTGTTCTTCCTCGCGGTTTGCAATTCGCTTGCGTGCACCTTGGTAGAGTTGAAAAAAATAGCTTAATAGGAAAACATGAGTGGTTTTTACGTATTCACGGTTAGAGAAATAACCCGTTATAAGCACCCGTCAATTATTTCAACTACTGCCTTTGCCGCGCGTCGTTTGTTTGCCAACGTACATCGCACTTCCCCAATTACCCTTCGCTCTCACTCTGTCTTGCCATGAATAATAAACACAGTAACCATGCGACGTTCGTACTCCCATAGAAATAATTGGTAACTACTAATATTGCGCGCCATCTGTTTACCACTGCTCCTAATTCGGTCTCACTCCATCTGGCCACGCATAAATCACGATGACTTGAATATATTCGTACTTCCATGCAAATAACTGATGCAATAAATGGTTATTTCCAAAGGCATAGGAATACTAGAGGTTGATGGTAACCAGAGTATTGGATAACTGGAGACCTTCCTTTTTCGTTTGTCGAAGACGCTGCTACGATAGTTTTCGTTCGTCTTCGTTAGCGACGGTGTACCAAGATGTATAAACCCAATACCAGCCAACTGTCGAACTACTTATCTATTTTAGATCAGGAATTCGCGAAGTGTGATTTCTGCTGTAAGAAATATCGTACACATCACGCGCAACGAATCAAAAAAAAAAAAAAAAAAGAAGAAGAAGAAGATGATGAAAAGGCTCTGAGCACTACGGGACTTAACTGCAGTGGTCATCAGTCAGCTAGAACTTAGAACTACTTAAACCTAACTAACCTAAGGACATCACACACATCCATGCCCGAGGCAGGATTCGAACCTGCGACCGTAGCGGTCACGCGGTTCCAGACTGTAGCGCCTAGAGCCCCTCGACCACCGCGGCGGCGAAGAAGAAGAAAAAGGGAAAAAAAGCTTAAAAAATTTACCGTAACAGTGAATCTGATTACTCCAACGACTGCAGATGACTATACTTCAGGTCACGATCCCCATCTTATATGACATACCTTATAACTCTTGAAACATCTTTTTTTTCTGGAAACCTAGTGAGCTCGAGACTGCTACATATAGATAGTATGCTCAGCCTTACTATGTGACTTAGTTCAGCAGATATTGTTGCCATTTATTAGTAACAACAGTAACTGCCACGTGTTCTGCGACTGCTACAATGATAAACCGTATGCGCAAATACTTGTACTGGATGCGGAGGTATAATTTTTTTTTGCAATTGGTAGTACGAATAAGTTATTTTCCGTAGTTATTTACATCTGTTGTAAGTAATCGTTACTTAAAAATAACTGCGATAACTGATATCTGTAGCTAACTGTTCAGCCCGTCCCTACTCCTTGGCAGTCCACAAAGTGGTCGGAATCTCGCTGCTCAAGCACACAGGTGTTCCGTAAACTGAGCGTTGTGAAATTAGCGCCCACTAAATTTTGCGACCAGAAACGGTCGGCGAAAGATTACTATGTCCATTATAATTATCCGGGCTGTTATGCCGTGGTCGGTTGATGAATTCTGTGATGATTCCCATCGTGTGTTGGACCTTCCATCGAGCTACGGACCCCCTTGAAGATGTCCCCCGCAGTCGGAGACGAAACGTTGGGATCATCACAGAATTCATCAACTGACCACGGCATAACAGCCCGGATAATTATAATGGAGATAATGTTTCCGACCGTGAAAGTCTACATTTTGAAAGATTACTAGCCCTCAGTCCGCTCGCAGCAACTTGTCCAGTAGGTAGATAAAGAGGGCTGGAGATGCTCGAATAAGAAATGTAACGAATGTGCAGGTCACCTAACTCACCGAAATGTATTTTAGAAATAACGTGTCCTCTTCTTCGGGTAATTGATAGGCTTATGTACTTATAAGCAAGAGTCCTCCGGAGTTCCACATTGATGCTCATTTGAACTCAGCACCTTACAGTCTTTGAGCTTCTACATTCCTTGGAAACACAATGATTTCTTTTTGTATCAGCGTGAAATCACTGTCCATATGCTTTGGTCCTCTTCATGATATCCGAGTAATCTTCATTGTGGCGGATAATTGTTGACATTTCCACACTCCAGTAAAACACAATGCGGTGGCCAGGGACTTCCAGGGCACAGGTAGGCTGTGCTACATAGGCAGTGTTTCCAGTACGCGAGCACTGTTGGGGTGAAGGCAGGCCATGGATTAGTGAACAAGTAGTTTCCAGGAATAGTAATGCACTCATGAGTCTGAAGACTGTTGTGAACAGCAAAGTGCTTTAGTAAGCATGGTGTCGTTGGAAGTCGAATGCCGTTGCCTTCCTCCGACTTTGTAGCTGACTTACCCACCCTGTTATAAGGGGAGGAGGGTGGGCTTCAAAACTACAGTGCATCTCGTCATTTTACACATCAATGAACATTTCCAGAGGTGGAAGAAGTTATAAGTAACAATAATCTTAGGACTGACAGGGAATCGAAAGCGCGACATCTGGATTTGTAGTTTGGCACTGGGCACAAAATTCACTGGGGCGCCTTTACAGTGTATCCGTCACACACACTAACGGCTGCCCTCATGAGGTCATCCAGCGCGTGAAGATCATTCGTGCAACGACGCACTGAAAGTTTCAACTGGTCCTATGCACTCTCAGTCGGGTTAGTGTCTGCAGTTACTGCATACCATTCCGCTTGGTTAATTCTTACCTCATATAAGGACACGTTCATAGACCGTCATTTTCAGACGCGAGACAAATTCTTCACCAACAATGAAGGGACCGACGCCACTCTTCAAGGGTCCATTACAGGTATTCTGATGCGCAGTTTCTCCGCGCATCGCTCTGATGCGCGCATTTTGTACTGTCGTTTGTAATGGATGTCCAGAGGCCAGACTGGTGGTATGAAGCCGGCTATGTACTTTCCTAGTTGGCCTCAAAACTTCTGCGACCAGCAGTAACAGCAGAATGGATCAGTCAGGAGACCTCAGCGACTTCGAACAAGAACCAGTCACTGGATGTCACCTGAGTAGCAAATCAATCAGAGACATTTCAACCCTTCCAAAGCTGTCCAGGTCCACTGTTTGTGACGTGATTGTGAAATAGAAACGCAAAGTAACAACCAAAGCTACACCAAGACCAGGCAGAACCAGACAAGGATCGTTGAGCATTGCGGAGGGTAGCTCCGTAGGAAATTAGCGTGAGAAATCGCTCGTGAGATCAAAAAATAGTTTAAATGGCTGTAAGCACTATGGGACGTAACATCTGAGGTCATCAGTCCCCTAGACTTAGAACTACTTAAACCTAACTAACCTAAGGACTTCACACACATCCATGCCCGAGGCAGGATTCGAAGCTGCGACCGTAGCACCAGCGAGATTCCGGACTGAAACGTCTAGGGTCGCTCGGCCACAGCGGCCGGCGCTCGTGATTTGCAGAGCAAATCCAGCACAACGACTATTCGGAGGAAGTTAAAAGAATGGGGTATAAATGTGGAGCACCTGCTCTCAAGCCACCCATTTCTGTAGTCATCGCTAAGTGACGCTTGAGTTGAGTGATGCTGCTGAACACTGCGTTGTTGAAAACGACTGCCTTTGAGTGTTGAATGGAGTGTTGAATCAAGCTATACCCTGCGGCAATTCCAAGGGAGGAGAGGTGGCGGGGGGGAGGGGGGAGGGGGGATGAGTCGCATTCGCGTGGTGAGGGGAGAGATTCGTGAATGATCGGAGAACGTTGCCTACCGTCATGTACAGTGCGGAGCACGTGGTGCTAGGGTGTGCGGGTGTTTTCGCGGGTCAGCATGTCGTTCCCTTATTGCGCTTAAAAAAACGGAATATGCGGAAAGATATGAGATTTTGCGGCATTGTGAATTGCGTACAGTAGAAGAATAATTCGGAGACAATGACTGTACGTGCGTGACAATGCAACCTATCATAAAGCAGTAAGTGTGAGCCGACCCAATGGTTTGTGGACAATAACATTCTAGTAGTGGACAGGCGCGTGTTCAACAAGTGCTAGGGCCGCCTTGGTGATGAGTCTCGAGCTGCGCAGTATTCGCTGTATTGTCTACGGTCGCGACGTCCGGGGGCCGGACTCCACCGCATCTTAGGATTCGCGACTCTTAAGCTGCTCCCTCCATTTACCGCTGAATATACTCGTAGATTTCGACATCGGCATCTTCTATCGATCTTCTTCCTTCTTGTTATTCTTCTTCTTCTCTTCTTACATACATCAATTAAAATGCTTTGCTTCTCTATGCGTGCTCAGGCTAATCTCAGGAACTGCTATAAAAAGAAGGAAAGAAGATAAGAGTTTAGCATCCCATCGATAGCGAGGGGATTAGAGATGGAGCACAACCCCTGATTGCGAAAGAATAAGGAAGGAGATCGACCGTGACCATTTCAAAGGAACCATTTTGGGGAAATCACGTAAACCTTTTTCTGCATGACCGGATTGGGATCTGAACGGACGTCCTCCCAAATACGAAATGGTTCAAATGGCTCTAAGCATTATGGGACTTAACATCTGTGGTCGTCAGTTCCCTAGATTTTGAACTACTTAAACCTAACTAACCTAAGTACATCACATACATCCATGCCTGAGGCAGGATTCGAACCTGCGACCGTAGCAGCAGCGCGGTTCTGGATTGGAGCGCCTAGAACCGCTCGGCCACAGCGGCCGGACCCAAATACGAGTCCAGTTGTCCAGCCACTGAGACAACAGGAACTTCGTAGGGATTTTGATACGGTTTTCAATTATAAATTTAATTTATAAGGCTTTTATTAATTTATTTTCTACTTTACAATGACCTGCTGATTAGTTTCTCCTGAGGTGACAAAAGTCATAGAAACCTCCTAATGTTGGAGTTGGACCACATTTTTATCAGAACTCGGCATGTCATGGACTCAACAAGTCGCTGGAGGTCCCCTGCAAAAATATTGAAACCGAAACGTCCCCGTTGAACAATTATACAAGACTGGTCTATGTGAAACGTCCTCTTTGAACAATTATACACGAATGTGCTTAAACTGACACATAATATCTTTAGCGCAACACAATCTGACTTCCAAAAATCCCTACGAAAGAATGGCCCTGACTATCATTAACCTATACGTTTCACCAATCACTTACCTCACAAAAATCTTCGTTGCTCAAGCTACTGCAATACAGCGAGCGCCACTACTGCCAGCTAAATAAAAGATTCAAACTACTGAAGGCACTAACTACTGATAGGCATAGTTAGCAAATGAAAGATTTTAACAGAGAACAAACAGTGTATTTACCTTAATAGTCAATATATATATATATATATATATATATATATATATATATCATTTCATGACACCAATTCTTACAAATTTCAAAACTCCGCCATCTCTCTCCCCACGTCCACCACTGCTGGCGCCTCACCTCCAACTGCGCAACGCTACGCGCTGTTAGCATCCAGCTGCCGCTGCTCAACACTACAATGGCAGACAACAATGCAAACTAAACACAGACTGCGCACAGCACAGCCAGTGATTTTTCATACCGAGCGCTACGTGGCGGCAGTGTTACCAATAAAAAACCTAACAGGCTACTTACATAGCCCCCATGCTCCCCACAAAAAATTTTTACAAATTTTTTGGGCAGTGGCCAATAATGATTTGATAAAATTTTTCATAATTACTATAACAAAGATATCAAATGCACACACTTATTGATACAATGTTGGTCAAAAGCTAAAATTTTCTCACAGTCCATACAGACAGTCCTGATCATTCATCACAGTAAAATAGTAGTGTTTATCTCAAAGACTGAGCAATAAAAGAAAATGCACACGGAAGTAGTGGATTTCCATGCAGTCTTGAAGAAGTAGTGTTGTCCTTCCAACGAAAGACAGTGCTGACTCTTGACATGTAGACAGGTAATGGGCCACAACAGAGTCAGTCGACGTTGAAGACTATCGGTAGGTAGGTCATCACAGAGCAGACCCACTGTAGTCCTGGTTGAGATTACGGTATTGGTGGGCCACCAGAGGTGCAGACCCATTGCAGTCCTTGTAGAAATAATGGCATTGGTGGGTCATCAAAGGTGTAGACCCACTGTAGTCCTTGTAGAGATGGCCAGCAGCCATCTGTTTGACTGTGCAGGCGCACAATCACCACTGAAGAGTCTTGCGGATAATATAACAAGTCCATAACCACCACTTGTGCACTCAGAAAAATTGTTTTTGAAATGTCCTTAGAACCAGCAATGCTGTTATCCAGTCCCTTACTGAGTTATTAACACATGTGCAAACACTATCAGTCCGTACTTCTCACATATTGTCCATGTACTATGACCAACAGAAACGTTTGCAGTGAAATGTAATTTACAAGTTATTTAATTTGATGAACTGGTGTCAATTACAATTTTATAACATAAGAATGCAATAACAAAGGTACAAAATACATCTTTAAAGAACATAAAAATACAGATAACATTTGCAGTAGTATAGGCTTTACAAAAGAATCGAAATAGCAAATACATCAGTGTTACAAAAATTACGACATAAGTACATACATAAAAGATCAGAATAACTTTTGAAACATCAACTTCACACATGAGCATTAAAACAAAACACTATAAATAATGTCTGAACATATTTACAAAGAAAATGACATAGTATTTGAAAAATTCTACAACATAAACCTTATTAGCTAAACACATAAAGACAGGAAAAAGACAAATACAGAAGGGTACATAAACACATAGAGGGATAATACAAAAGGAAAGGACAGGGTTTGTTTTACTGCAGTATTTTGCATAGAGATCTCCCTTAGTTCATCATTATTCCCAAAAAGTCCTATCTAAACCTGCTTTCTGTATTCTGTTCACATCCTCTTTCAAAAATAGTTTTTCTCCACTGTACACTACCTTTTTGGCCAAACCATTTTCTTAAAGCTTCTCAATGCTTTTCTTCCAATTCATCATAGTTAGTTTCTTATATAGTCTACCCCCTCTTAAGCTAACTTAAATCTACTGAGCTCAGATACTAAACTAAGGGACGAGGCAATGCAGCAGCACAAAACAATTAACACAAACAGCAATGATAAAAAAATGGAAATTGGCAAAGAAAGGGCAGCAATATTACAACTAATATAAGGCAATGCGCAGCAAACAAGAAAAATAAATCAGTAATAAAACTGGCTTAACAGAGTAATACAAAGTGAAATTCAGTAGCACTATGCCTGGCACACAGTAGAAGCAAATGCAACAGCTTTTAACTAAACATGACAAAGCTCAAGCAGAAAAGATATTACAGTAAAGACAACAATGCAGAAAATGGAGATGTCGATTCACATCTTAATGTCTATATAATTAAAGTGGTGCACCACAAAAACTAATGCTACAACAAATTACCAAGTACTTGAAAAGAAAATTATATATACAGTTACTGTTATTAGTCGCTTCTTATTGCTCTTTCCATTCCAAGAACCCCTTTTTCGAAGAATGTGGATCATAAAATAATTATTTAATAGATATGTCGCCGGAAAGTGTTCACATTAGCAAATGCGTTTAATTTTATAAACCAATGCTGCAACACAGCTGGAAAACAGATATCAAATGAAATAAGCACCTATGGACAAAGCATAAAAATATCATTCAATAGTCATGTGACATTTCATAAGTTAGTAGAATTCTCTCAACTCTCGTAGAAAGACGTTTGTTATAATCAGGTGTCAGATGTAAGTATCTTTCTCAGTAATGAGCGTGTCGTATTTGCGGTGCTTTCTACAAAGGAATGTCAATAGAGAGGATAATGGCCCTTTTTTTTACCTGTGTCTCTGAAAGGCACACACTAATGGCTCTCTTTTGTCAGGTGGTTGTCGCGCAGCTGGGTGCCCACGACGCATTACGTGCAGGTGGTCACTTAATTGTCTTACCGAAATATTTACGACACCAGTTTCCGCTACAGTGGCAGTCTCATATAAAAAATTTCACAGGTCAAGCATTTGCGTTACAAATATGTAGAAACAAAATCCTGTAAATATAACAGTGTCCAAAAAATTTTGGCGGCCTTGTGATACATTCAGGCGTATACACACATTTCATAACTCTTATTAAAGTACGATTCTTGGTTTCTAACATCCTTTTTCACAAACCAGAGTTCCTAACCACTACTCATTATTCCTTACCTTATTCGTCGACACTTCTTCAATATTTCATCATAACAGATACATAGCATAATCAAATAACTCATATAGCATCAGCTTATTGATCATAAACATACCGCAACAGCATAATACACATAGTCATCGTAATAACAACATCATAATACCTCAGTCAAATTCTCAAAATCGTCGTAGCTTCCTCCACTAATGTCAAAACCTAAAAAAATTCTCTGCTCATGTCAAAAGTGTCATCTACCTCAAACGTACTTTAAAAATCATGATCCCATACCAAATACATCATGCAAAGCTCTCATAATATCACAATGGTTCCGAAAAAATATGAACTGTTCACAAAGTACAGACAAAATACAATTTCATAAGTCTGAAGTTATCCAACGGTGCAATTATGTAAACATCTGTCACTGATGTAGAAAAATAAATGTTTGTCTCTCTCAGTTAAATAACCAGATAGTTGTGTAATTTATGTGTTAGAGAAATATGGTACCGATGTGTAAAGTTGTATAAGCAAATACAATATTAGCTAGGGCTCCTTGTGCTTGCCAAACACATGGTACACAAAGTAAGCGTGTACCCCCCTGAGGATTAATGTAATTATATCCTCAGGTGTTACAGATTACAGCAATGGAATGAAATGTATCACGGAAAACTTTCTTTGTAATTCAAATATGTTGAAAAATAAATAGTTTAATGCGTGTCCTGTAGCGCTAAATGTGCGTCTTGCTGTAAGACAATCTCTGTGGAAGTGTCGTAGTTATGGTCCTCCGAAAGCTAAGTTCTACAGAAGTCAATGTACTTACCTCATGATAAACGAAATTGAAATGCTTTGCGTATAGATATCTTAGTTATTACGCTTATTGCCGTGATGAAGAAAGTACTGTGCTGTAACGTATTGCTGTGCTATGGAAAAGGCTGTCTAATTGTAGCTATACCACAAAAGTTACCACTAAAACATGTTTTACTTTCCAGAATAATTCAGAAAAACTGTGCAGATATAAAACAGATACATCGCAAAAGCACAATGTAAATTGTGTCACACATTAGTAGCGTCGTGATAAAATCGTATAGCTGTCACATAAACTAACCACTGAGTCATCTGGTATCTCACAGAAAGTGCTTTAAATCCAGAACTTATTTTCAAATAAACCAAAATGTTGCATTAAAATCTCATTAGCAATACTGGTAAATGTTCTAAGTATGTGAGCCTTATAGTCGTTACGTAATCGTGCAACTAACAAGCATGAATACTGTGATGTCTGTTCACTATAACAATGCACTCGTAAATACTGTCTAATATGTTCTGTAGGTTCTAGACTGGATAGTAAACTTCAAACATTGTTGCATGTTAACAGTTTCTCAGTGTGACAAAGTATACTAGAAATGTGAAGTGAAATGTTTTATGGCAAAGACAAAGTTAAAAAGCAGATTATCTTTAAATAAATGGTTTTACATGTGAAATGTGGTGTAAACCTTTACTCTTCCTAGTACGCAGACTGTCAATTGAAAAGCAATTATCATGTGATTACGTCGGTAAGGAACACTGGAATTTTGCTCAAGGTTAGCTTATGTTATTTTTCTCTGAGCCAGCCGGCGCACGCGGCTGCCTGCGGTGCGAGTCATTGTCTGTTTCTTTGTTGACGCGCGTCGTTATTGGAATTAGGAGACCTAACTTCTACAAATTCACCTTGCCGAGAGGGCCCTGCTCTGTTTGAATCCCGCCAGTTCTGATGTAATTCAGGTCTGTCGTTATGATCATATCGTCTCTCGTCACGTCGGTAATTTCTGTAATTAATTTCTTGTCGGTCACGTGGTGGAGAATTTCTCCCTGAATCGTAACTGCGCGCTGGACCGTTGCGTCTGAAGTTATTCCGTCTCCCTTGATAATAATTATTTTGGTTCCCGTATTGTCTGTTTCTCTGATTGTCTCTGTGATATTCATTACTACGGAAATGCGATCTTTCTCTGTAACTATTACTCTGCCAGTGGTTGTCATATGGGTGGTGTCTGTTTTGGTCACGATTTGTGTTGTGAGAATGGCCTTGTCGTGTCCTGTTACTGTTTCTTTCATCGCGGAATTGCGACGGATGTGACCTGTAGTGATTGTTTTCCTGTTTTCGCATCCCGCGACTGTCTGTGTCAATTTCTAATTCTTGTAAGAGTCCCTGAAAAGCTTCAATATCGTCTTTGCAACGGCCTGCCAAAATAATATGCAATAAATGTTCAGGCAATTTGATTAAGCAAATGCGGATGAGTTCTGACGGGCTGTATGGGTTTGAAAGATACTGATTCTTATGTAACATGTCTTCAAAATATTTGACAAGACTGGAAAATTCAGATTGTTCGAAATGTTTCATCATTATGATGCTATGTTTTACTCGGTCTTGTGTCGCTTGGGACCAATATGCTGAGAGGAAGGCATGGTAAAATTCTCCTTCACTGTGGCAATCGTGAATGACCGATCGCATTCTTACAGCTGGTTCATTCTCTAAGTAGCCACACATAAATTCTAATCTGTGTTCTAATGACCAGTTGAGAGGAAAACAATGAGAGAATTGATGGAGCCACGCTTGTGGATGAATGTCGTTGCCAGAATTCTTAAATGTTTTGAATTTACGTGCAGTAATGAACAGCTTATAGTCAAAATCATCGTCTCGGCGGGTAGCATATCGGACATTGTTACGTCGTGTCGGCGGTTCCATCTCAGAATTCGGTGTACCTTGCCAATTTCTTTCATAATTTCCGAAGTGCCCTGTGTTATTATTTTGTGACTGTTCCGTATTTCTATGTCCCTCTTCCCGTATTGGAGCGCGAGTGTCCTCTGAAATACGTAATTGTTGTATTACCTGTGTCAGCTGATCTTGTACTTCCCGGATTTCTCTTTGGTGTTGCGTACTAATTTGATTCAGACTTTGTTTGAATTTCCTAATTTGTTCACACTCTTCTGTGTCATTAAAGACTACCGGTTTTGTGTTATTCAAATTATCATCTACCTTCGTAGATAAATTATTTAGCTGATCCGAAAGTTCAACTACTTTCTCTGATAATGAACTAATGTCCTCCATGTGTCTTTCTGAACCAATTTTCAGAGTATCTACTGTGTCCTTTAAGTTTTCTTGAGTTTTTGTAAGTTTCGTAACCGAATCGGTAGATGCAACTGAGTCAATTTTAGCTTGCAAGGTCTCATGATTTTCATGAACAATTGTTTGCAGTTCTTTTATGGCTGCTTCGTGATTCTGTAATGCATTTTCATGCTGCGAAAAAATAGGTTGGAAATGCTCACAAATTTGTGTTTTTACGTCATTACAGATATTTTGACATTTCGATTCGATTGTATGTAATTCAGTAGTTAAATCTTCATGTGTTTGTTCAAGCGTATGTTCCACTGAGTCTAACTTTTGAAGCTTTTGCTCCATTGCGTCTAACTTTTGCTCTGTTTGTCTCTGATTTTGTTCCATTGTGTCTAACTTTTGAAGATTTTGTTTCATTGTGTCTAACTTTTGAAGATTTTGTTCCATTGTGTCTAACTTTTGAAGCTTTTGTCCCATTTGTTTCTGATTTTGTTCCATTTCTTTCTGATTTTGTTCAAGCGTTGTGTCTAACTTTTGTAGCCTTTGTCCCATTTGTTGCATTAACTGTAATAACAGTGCACTGGTGTCTGAAACATGTTCCTCAGTGCTTTTCGGCAGTGCATTTGAACCGGCAATATTCGCATTTTGAAAAGCAGAAAATGTGTCTTGATTTATTTGAGAAAACGGTGAGGACGCAAAATCTGTATCTACAGTATTTGCAAGATTGTGTCCTGTCATTTCGGAATCCTGAGGCGAGCTGTTGCCGACCGATCGATCGATAACGCTTCCCTGTTCACTAATTGTTTCACTGCCTACACCATTATTTGCAACCCGCTCCATTTCCCTACACACAATTACCAAATTACTACTTTGAACATTAGTTAATTCATTACATGGTGGCGCTAACACACTGCTTTCGTCTACACTGTCATTTCTCAGTTTACTTTGGAGCCTAGTATTACGTTTTTCACACGCCATTATTGTCACAATTTTTCACATGACAACACAGAAAAACACAATTTGAAGAACAAAAATAAGAGAACACATTAACATAGCACTGAAAATAATATCTAGTTAATTGCAAGCGCAGCTGCGAAATACTTCGTGCAAAACTACATGCATGCCACAACTATTTTACTGTACAACAATGAAAGACTGCAACTACAAAGGAAATTCTCTCTATGATTACGCGCTAGCAATAAACAAAAGCTACACTAATTACACAAACTACAAGGAAAAAATCAGAAGATTCCAGTGAGGTATCCTCGGCTAAGGGTCGACATATGAAACGTCCCCTTAGAAAAATTGTACACGACTGGTCTATGTGAAACGTCCTCTTTGAACAATTATACACGAATGTGCTTAAACTGACACACAATATCTTTAGCGCAACGCAATCTGACTTCCAAAAATCCCTACGAAAGAATGGCCCTGACTATCATTAACCTATACGTTTCACCAATCACTTACCTCACAAAAATCTTCGTTGCTCAAGCTACTGCAATACAGCGAGCGCCACTACTGCCAGCTAAATAAAAGATTCAAACTACTGAAGGCACTAACTACTGATAGGCATAGTTAGCAAATGAAAGATTTTAATAGAGAACAAACAGTGTATTTACCTTAATAGTCAATATATATATATATTATTTCATTACACCAATTCTTACAAATTTCAAAACTCCGCCATCTCTCTCCCCACGTCCACCACTGCTGGCGGCTCACCTCCAACTGCGCAACGCTACGCGCTGTTAGCATCCAGCTGCCGCTGCTCAACACTACAATGGCAGACAACAATGCAAACTAAACACAGACTGCGCACAGCACAGCCAGTGATTTTTCATACCGAGCGCTACGAGGCGGCGGCGTTACCAATAAAAAACCTAACAGGCTACTTACAAAACATGCTGCCACTATAGCCGTTCATAATTGCGAAAGTGTTGTCGCTGCAGGATTTTGTGCACGAACTGACCTCTCGATTATGTCACACAAATGTTCGATGGGATTCATGTCAGGAGATCTGGGTGGCTAAATCATTCACTCGAACTGTCCACGATGTTCTTTAAATCAATAGCGAACAGTTGTGGCTCGATAACATGACGCATTGACATTCATAAAGATTCCATCGTTGTTTGGGATCCTGAACTCCATGAGTAGCGGCAAATGGTCTCCATATAGCCGAACATAACTATTTCCGGTCAATGACCGGAACAGTTGGACCAGAGGACCCAGTCCACTCTATGTGAACAGAGCCCACACCGTTATTGACACACCACCACCTTGCACAGTACATGGCTTCAGTGGGTCTCCGTCATACTCGAACCCTACCATTAGGTCTTCCCCTCTGAAATCTGGACTCATATGACCAGGCCACGGTATTCCAGTCACCTAAGGTTCAACTGATATCGTCGGAGGTCCAGGAGAGGCGCTGCAGGTGATATCGTGCTGTAGGCAAAGGCACTCCCATCTGTCGTCTGCTGCTATATCCCACTAACGCCAAATTTCGCCGCACAGCCCTAACGGATACGTTCGTCGTACGTCCTACATTGATTTCTGTGGTTGTTTCAAGCGGTGTTGCTTGTCTGTTACCACTGACAGCACTACGGAAATGCAGCAACTCGGTCGTTGAGTGAAGGCCGTCGGCAATTACGTTGTTCGTGGCGAGAGGTAATGTTTGTAATTTGGTATTTTCAGTACGCTCTTGACACTGTCGATCTCGGAATATTGAATTCCCTAACGATATCCGAAATGGAATGTCCCATGCGTCTAGCTCCAAATACCGTTGTGCGTTCAAAGTGTGCTAATTCCCGTGATGCGGCCTTAATCACGCCGGAAACGTATTCATATGGATTAGCTGAGTACAATGACAGCTCCGCCAAATACATGCGCCTTTCTTCCGTGTGTATGCGATACTACCGCCATCTGTATATGTGCGTATCAGTAGCCAAGACTTTGTCATGTCAGCGTACAGTAGCAGGTCTATGGTTGCCAGACATCCCTCTTTTCCGGAACAGTCCCGGTTTCTGATTTAAAAATGAGCATTCTAAAAATTGCTTTAAGGACGCTAGTTCAGTCTCGGTTTTGTGATGCCAAAAGAAATACTCTCATACCGTGTACTTCTTTCCAAATGCTGGCGGTGGTTTATATTTTAAATGTCACTGTTAAGCAAAATAATGAATTTTGTTTCATTGTTGCACTTGCCAGCGTCTATCAATGGCCTTTATTGCGCGTAACGCTTCTTTCTATTATTAACTCGTGTCTTGGGATTCAGTTAAGACGTTTCAGCTGCGTGGTTCTCTGTCCGAGGCTTATTGTGCTTAGTTCCTATCTGCGTGTGTGTGAAGTGAGCTCCAAATGTCAAAGCGGAAGTGTTCCTTTCAAGACAAATACAGAAAAGAATGGTCTTTCATCAAACGAGGGCCAGCCGTTGTGGCCGTGCGGTTCTAGGCGCTGCAGTCTGGAACCGAGCGACCGCTACGGTCGCAGGTTCGGATCCTGCCTCGGGCATGGATGTGTGTGATGTCCTTAGGTCAGTTAGGTTTAATTAGTTCTAAGTTCTAGGCGGCGACTGATGACCTCAGAAGCTAAGTCGCATAGTGCTCAGAGCCATCAAACGTGGAAGACATGACTACGAAGTGAAATGCAGAATATGTAAGTCGTACGTTTCCCTTTCACACTGAGGAAGGGCCGATACTACAGACCATTTAGGCAGCCAAAAGCAAAACGTATGCTCTACTACCACTTCAAAAAATAGACAGCTTCTTTATTTCAAAGTCATCAAAACAGAGGCAATCAGTAGCAGCAGCAGCAGAATTAACAATGTTTTACAATACCGTTAAACATCATACGTCTTTGAAATCTGTAGATTTTACTTCTAGGCTAAGCTCCAATCTTTTTAACGATTCTGTCACAGCGAAGAGTGTGACATTGGGCGGAACCCAAACAACAGCACTTTTGAACGCAGTTTTGGCACCTGACACTGACGAACAAATACGCGACAATTTTTCACTGCTCCGCTATTATTCAATAGCTACAGATGTGAGTAATCACAAGACTGAAAAAATATTTCCTTCAATCGTTGTCTGGCGCCGCGCGACTGCTACAGTCGGAGGTTCGAATCGTGCCTCGGGCATGGATGTGTGTGATGTCCGTAGGTTAGTTAGGTTTAAGTAGTTCTAAGTTCTAGGGGACTGATGACCTCAGCTGTTAAGTCCCATAGTGCTCAGAACCATTTGAACCTTTAATTGTTCAATATTTTACACCTCACAATGGCATTCAAGTGAAATTGCTTAAATTAGTTTCGCTGCCAAATGAAATCACCTCTACCATAAGTATGTTCTAATTACTGCATTACAAAAAATAAAATTGATAAGAGTAAATGTATTGCAATATGCGGTGACAATGCTAACACTAATTTTGGAAGAGTGCGACGAGCAGGTTTAAACAATGTATTTGCTAGACTGAAAAGCAAAGTAAACGAAAATCTTTTAGGAGTTGGCTGCCCTGCTCACATACTACACTAAGCTGCCAAGACAGGCGCTGCCGTGATGAGTGTTGACGTAGAAACATTCGGTCCCTGGTGAACCCCCACAAGGAACGTTTCACCGTTAGATCGCACGGCTAACCGATCGGGTAATTTTCTATTACTTCTCCATATACACAATACGAACGGAGCGTCTAAAGGAGTTTTGTGAGTTTGTGGACATAGAGTGTCATGCATTGTTGTCACATACAAAAACAAGGTGGTTGTCTTTGTTGTCGTAGAGAGAGTACCAAAGTTGTATGATGCTCTTAAATGATTCTTCCTCTTAGAAGAAAAGGCACCTAAATTTCTGACAAGCATCTTGCAGAATACGTTAACGCGAGCATATCTGTGGTTCCTGCCTAGTCAGTTGAGCGTGCTTCGGAGACAAAAACTTAAGAAAGCAGAAAGCAGTGTTGCAGAAGAGCGAGGTTGCGTTAACTAATGAAATTCAAAAATTTCATGTTGATGTAGAACAGCTTTATGAAACGTTTACAAATTATTTAGGAAAATGGACAACTAATGTCAATGAGTTTTCCATTTTTAAATGGATGCCTTTGGACGCAGAACCTGAGTGGAGCAAAGTGACAAGGACAATAACATTTCTACAAGGTAGAGCATTGTCAGTAGATGATTTATTGTTTGACCAGTTTTCTTTACTCAAGCAGTTTATTAAATCAAAAATCAAGAAAAATAGCGATAACAGGGGTAGTAAATCATGTCAAGAGAAAATGACCTGTTTCTTTCGACAGATCGGATGCGAAGAACAGTATTCTCAGTTGCTGAACCTGTGTGAATTCGTCTTCGGTATTCCAGGGCATAATGCAAATGTGAAACGATTATTTTGTCTCGTGAATGTGCAGTGGACTGAGGAACGAAACAGATTACAAGTACCAACGATCGAAGCAATAATTAAATGTAGAATGAGAGAGTAAAGTTTCAATATTTAAACGTGTTTTTAATTATCAAATTAGTTGCTGTAAGTTTTATGAATATATCATACAGTGGAAAGATCTTCTCTCCAAAGCTCAGAATTCAGATAAATATGAGGTGTAGGATAAAAAATTACGTGAACTTCGCACTTCAACATACAGTTTTTCAGTAGACAATTTTGTATCTCGTATTAATGTTTAAAAATAAAAAATTCTTGAGTTACCAGTACTAATATTGTAAAATGTTATTACCTTTTGAATGCCGTCCCTTGGGTTTTATTAAATTAATTACAGTATAAAGTGTTCATTTATTTATTTATTCCACTAAATCAATTGAATACAGCAGTAATTTGCAGAAGTATTTCTCTTTTTTAACGTTAAGAAAAGTGTCCCGAAATATCCCAGTTTATGATTCACAAACTATGACCGTTTTTAGTTAATTTTAGAGAAACGTCCCGGTTTGCTAGCAACTAATTCTGGTAACCGTAAGCAGATCATGGATTTTTTTTCCTTTATTGTCATTTCATTCTCTTACGCAAGGGCTGGCTGGCAGCAGCTATATAGCAACTCTTCAGCCTATAGTTTTAAGAACTTAACAACAGTGTTAACAATCATAGCAAGCTGAACGAAATGTGATAGCACTAAAAACAATGGAGTGATGCTGATGTGGCGGAACTGACGTATGTCGAGCTGCTTGGAGATGACGAGTTTCAGATCATGATGATGACGTCGTTTCTGCTCCAGTTAATGAGTAGACAGTCGAGATCAAATGGTGATTATGTGTGACGAGGGCCTTACGTCGGGTAGACCGTTCGCCTGGTGCAAGTCTTTCGATTTGACGCCACTTCGGTGACTTGCTCGTCGATGGGGATGAAATGATGATGATTAGGACAGCACAACACCCAGTCCCTCAGCGGAAAAAATCTCCGACCCAGCCGGGAATCGAACCCAGGCCCTTAGGCCTGACAGTCTGTCGCGCTGACCACTTTTTTTTTTATTATCAGATTGACTTGGTATATTTCACGAGAATTCAGACAACCATAGTCAAATCATCATTTAATATTAGCTGCAAAAAGAAAATCAACAAATTAGTTGAAACACAAATAAAACATTACTTCTGAAGGGGAAAACCAACCCGTTATCCCACCCGTATGAATTTTGGGTGTATATATATATACATGCAAAAGAGAAAAAAAAATTACGAAAAAATACAACAAGGGAGGGGACTCAAGCTCAGGGAAGAAACAGGAGTCACAGGGGAACTTAACCAACACCTTGACGGTTAAACACAAGAAAAAGGATATTCGCAAAAAGCGTTCGGTATTGTGGTAACCGCTGCCATTTCCAATGCGCAGTTGACAAATAATGGTGAAAAACGCGGGGATCTGGGTCATTACCGCCTTCAATGACGTAGTGGACATAGTAACCCAAGAGCCAGACAATCGTGTTCGTTTTCGTCTGAGGAAAATAAGAGATGTCCGGATGTAAGAAGATGTCGTCTGGGAATGCGGTTTCAGGCCCTCTAGTAAGAAAAGCTAATTGACGGCGGACCCAGAGCCAATGATCCCGTCCGCAAGCAACTAGCCTGTGAAGTAAGGTGTCAGTTTGATGACATTCCTCACACTGATCAGTCGGACGAAGGCCAATACGAAAAAGACGATCACCAGTAGGTATCAGACGGTAAATGACCTTATACCACGTTGAAACAATCTCCATCGGCAAAATGGGAAGACTAAGATGAGACCAGACCGTTTTTCATGACGTTGACGGGGAAGCAAGTTCAACAGAAGAAGGGAAACATGCTGTACCCCAACGGATTTGTAGCATGTTGGTAGTAATATGCGTCATAGAAAGTATATCAGCACCCAGAATACCGACAAGTACAAAGTATTCACGAATGTGCCGCAATTTAGGATTAATCCGTCCAACATCAACAGGAGGGGTCAGACTGGCCGGCCGGAGGCGGGAAAGTAAACGAGAGGTGACTGAATGCGGAGCCCGCGTACAGGTTAAAACATTGCGGCGGGCAAATAAGATGGACGTCTTCACTTTGATATCTGAAAGACCCAATCCTCCAAGCTTCCGAGGCCTGGCCACAACTTCATACCGGACACGGAAGACATGGCGGCGCCACAGAAATCGACTAGACAGCTGTTTCAGCCTGCGGGCCATCATCGCGGGAAGCGGGAAGACCTGCGCAACGTAGTATATTTTACTGAAGACATAGGTCTCTAAAACCCGTGCCTTGTGAAGGAGGCTAAGGGAACGGCGGTCATGTTCAAGGATCGCCCCGTGAACACGACTCGTAACCTCACGCCAATTTAGTGCCGCCATTTTGATCGGATTACGATCCACTATGATCCCCAAGGTCTTATGGCGATCGACAACCGTCGCGCAAGGAATGACGACATGATCAAAGCCTCTCAACGGCAGGAACGTGCATTTGCGATCATTAATGCGAGCACCAGCAAGACCACAAAATGAATCCAAGGTATCCTTAAGCCGCGGTATGTCCTCGGCATGTCGTACTAAAACCATGACGTCATCGGCGTATGCACGGACTGCAAAAATTTCCCCCAATATATTCCAGCCACGTAATTGCATGGTGAGATGGCGAAGTAAGGTCTCTAAGGATAGAACAAAAAGTGACATGGATAAGGGGCTTCCCTGGGGTAACCCCCGTCTGATCGATATCCGGGGGGTAGGGTGACCGTTCACAATCACCGAGACACTGATACCGGTAAAAAGGTTAGTTAAGACTTGTCGAGCATCATTATTAAAGCCGACAGCGGTGAGCACTCTCGATAAAAAATCATGGCTGACGCGATCGAACGCTTTTTGGAAATCAAGAAAAAGCAAAGCCCCTGGGATATTAGCGGCAGCCGCCACCGAGATTACATCGCGACATTCGAGAACGGAAGTCAGTATCGTGCGTCCAGGCACACAGCTTTGGTGGGCGGCAATAATGGTATCGAGCAGCTTAGAGAGACGGATATTAATTGCTCGAGCGACAAGTTTATAATCAAAGTTAAGGAGAGTAATAGGACGGAGGGAATCAATTGCAAGTCGACCTGTGGATTTCGGGAGGAGGACCATTCTGCCTTCCTGAAAAGGAGCAGGAAGTGAGACTCCCCGCATCACTTCATTTACCATTGACGTTAAGGTGTCACCAATGAGCGGCCAAAATTGAACATAGAACTCCTTAGGAATACCATCTAATCCAGGCGACTTGCGGGACTGCGATCCTGCAACAACATCATATATGTCATCCTTCTGAAAGGGACGCAGAAAGGCGTCGTTTAATTGAGGAGTGACGACGCGAGGCAGCAAGGAGGTAAAGTCGTCAAGAGAGGTTTCCGCCGGGACATGAGTATCGTACAGATCAGTAAAATAGGTGTAAACGAAGTCAGAAATGTCACGGTGAGAGGTGAACACGCGGCCGTCAGCGGTTGTGAGGGAGGCAAGGCACCCACGTTTCCGGCGCGACCGTAAACGGACTAGATGGTAGAGTGACGTCAGTTTCTCTTGTAGAAGGGAACGTGGTTGAGACCTCGTCCGCAGGCCCTCCATTTGAATGCGTTTGAGCTGCAGCAATTTGGCTTTGATGCGCTGTATATCAGTAACCCGTAGGGGAGCATGCGTAGCACTATCGTACAGTTGACGTAAGACAGAATAGTAAAATTCTTGCGTTCGTCGATCTTCTGCCACCTTCGCAGCCCCAAAACGCATGAGAGCCCTAGGGATGTGTGGTTTTGCATACAGTGTCCACCATGCCACGATAGACGGGTACCGGTCCATAGTACGAGAACAACGAGTCCAAATGTCCTCCAGGACGATACCAAGGGAGGTATCTTGCAAATACGCGATATTGAGCATCCAAGGAGGACGAAACAATTTTACCGGTTGTCGCTCGTAATTAAACGTAACGGCTACAGCGCAATGATCAGTAAAACAGGCTGGTATCACATCAACAGCCAGAAGTTGCCCACACAAGGAATCGGAAAGGTAAAAGCGATCGAGGCGACTGCTAGACGTGGGAGTAAAGTAGGTATGTCGCACAAGTGTAGGATAGCGAGAAACCCACACGTCACGCAGGTGCAAGGAGCGCACAAGGTCGTCGAGTTCTTTACTGAAATTAAAATTAGGAGACTGATCTACCGGCCGTAGAACACAATTGAAGTCCCCACCTAAAATTATCTTTGTCGGGGATTTACGAAGCAGGTAAATGACTTCTTCTTTATAGAAACTCGAACGTGCGGTAGTACAACCCGAACCAGAAGGGGCATAAAGAAGGAGTAAACTGAGATCATAAAACGTGCACCCGATCCCCCTTCCACTGTCGAGTACTTCGAAATTCGTCAACGGAATGCCTTCTCTATAAAACAAGGCAGTGCCCGTAGACAGTTCGGAAGCGACATTAAAAAAAGGCGAGAACCCAGGAATGGAAAACTGGTCGAATAGGACTTCCTGTAAAAAAACAACATCTGCCCCAGACTGATAGATAAACTGTCGCAAAGCGGCGAGCCGAAGCTCAGAACATATTCTGTTAATATTCAGAGTAAGAAATGTATATGCTTGCATGGAACTTCAACCCAGAAAGAAGAACAAAGATCGGTAGAGAGCCGTCAGCTGACGGAGCAACATACAAGTAATCATACCAGAAACAAGCGCTGAACCACAGAGAGAAAAACTAAGAAACAGAACCCTCATCTTACCACTGCTTTTTCTTCGGCCGTGACGCGGCTCTCTGTGGCTGTTTACGGATTCGACTGCGGCTCCGCGGTGCCGACGCTGCAGCGTTCGGCTGCGTGGGAGCATCATGTAGACATTCCGTGTCAGATTGCGGGAGAGAGGCCTCTACATCCCACTCGTCCGCAGACATGGGTTCACGGTGGGACAGTTGGTGAATAACAACGGGATCCACTGGCTCTGGAGAATCAATCAGTTGGTTGATGGGAGGAGGCTGTGACCCAGAGGGGGCGACAGAAATTCCAGAAGGGGGATGCGAAACAGAGTCAATAGGAGAAGTGTCAGAGAGAACCGGAGAAGACACGTGGCAACCAGAAGCAGGCTCCGTCACGGGCGTCTCCGAAGAGGCTGCCGCGGCAGCAGGAACAACGTCAGATAAGGTGTCAGGGAGCTTCTGCAAAGGCGTGATAGCACCTGTGGCGTCCTCATCCACGATTTCCGACTGAGAAAGAGAGTCCTTTACCGGAGGCCCATCGGAAGGGCGAGCCAATAAGGAAAATTCATCAGCCGCATCATCCTGTGTTCGCCGACGCTTGTTGTGAGAAATCAGCGCGGGCACATCGGAATTAAGGGCAGCAGCATCCCTACTCAAGGACAACGGGGGAAAATCACGGCCGTTGTCGGGCAACGGATCACTGCGTCCCTCAGTAACAGTGAGCGATTCAGTCCGAGATCCTTGCGGGAGAAGATCAGCTAAGTCAATTTTTTACGCTGTTCGTATGTAGGTTTTAATACCACCACACGCCGCGGACAATTAGTACGGAAATGACCAGTTTCATTACAATAATAACATGTTCCTTCCTGGCCACTGTACGTGATATGGACCCTATAACCACATACCTGTAGGTGAGAAGGAATAGGTTTTTTGACCACCATTTCCACCGACCGAATACTACTATATACCTGTAAGCGGTGCTGAGCAGACCAGCGTTCCTTTCGAATATGGCGTACGTCCCCATAAGGAAGCAAAACGGACTTCAGAAAACAGTCGTCAACCTCGGGCGGAAGGTTAAATACCCGAACATTCGTATATATCACTTCTGCATTTGCCAAGAGAACCATACTAGTGGAACCATCACGGTGCGTAAAGGGTACCTGAGAACCATGACGAGAAAGTAGCCTATCAACCTGGAGCGGGTCAAGAAACTTAACAAAAAACACATATAATTCGCTGTCGAAATATGCGGTATGCACCTGATCAGTAGTGACCTTAACTGTATCGACTAACCAGTCATGTATCTCCAAAGAACCGGGCTGGACGTGACGCGTGGATTTGTCAAAGGTAAAACTGACTGTACCTGTACGCGGAACTTTCGTGGGAACCATGGTGGACATCACGGCGAGAGACGACGCCGCGACAGGAAGGGCCGCACGAACACCAAACACCAGCCGACAACCAGCGATGCGACGCGCACGGAGACCAACACGGCACTAAACTGACAGGAGGAAAACACGCTGCGCTACGGTAGAGGCGGAACTAAGAGTACAACCTAGTCGCCCGACGCGCGAACTAATACCACTCAGCTACTTGGGGCGGACGTCGAGATCAGAGTGGACAGTGAACGGAGGATGAGGATAGAGAGCAGGTGTTGAAGTTGTGGAGAAATGGAAAAGGCTGTTGTGTACAGATGGGTGAGGGTTGTGGTGAATGGGTAGGAAATAGCTATGCTGTGACGTGGGGTTTGGTGCTATGGGGTTTGAGGGGCTGCTCAAGTGTGACTGGGAAAGTATTCAGATAGGGTATCTGCTCGTAAAAAGAGGAAATGCGAGTGGTTTTGTAAGTATACGGCGGTGGCATTTAAACAAGTAGATGTAGGGAGTTATTTGGGTCAAGTGGTGTGCCGACAGAGAAGATTGGAATAGTCAGTTCAAGTTTGGTGGGAGTGGGCTTAGCTGAACACTTACAGGAGTTTAAGTGGGACATTATTCGTTGCAAGTGTTCCATATGGCTGCAGACTGAAGTTTAGTACCAAAGGTGATAGGTTTTGCAGTTGGGAAGGAATTAAATGAATACTGGAGATGAAGCATCTGTGGCAGTGGCGAAGGCTATACTTTGTGTTTACACTTATAGATGAAGACTCCATTCTGAAGGAGGTGAGCTATGGTTGAGGGCTCTTCAGAAAAGAAACAGATGAGAAATTAAGGACCAGGATGGTGGTGAATTCGAAGAGCTATTCCGATTTTGGAGTCAGAATTGGTATTTAGCTCCTGCTCAACTTCCTCCACTGTGATCTCGGGATCATCCTCCTTGATGACAGCAGTGCGAGTGAGAGGGCAGAGTGGTAGTTGTGGGTATATTGGTCCTGATGGGATGAATGGAAGCAGGGAGGTATGTGGACCAAAGGTGATAAAATGTAGTCTTTGCAGTAAGTGGGTTTCACAATCAGGATCAGAAGACCTGATGATTATGAAGTCTTTGTGGGGTATGAGGTGTGATATGTTGAGGTTTGAAAGGCACTTTTTATTTTGAGGTTTTAGGATTGAGGAATCTGACATCAGGTTGTGATAGGATGAGGGAATGTGTTGGAGGAGATGGTGGGTGTGGGATGGGAGGGGACTTCATAGGTACTGATGTTTGGGACTTATGTGTGGGGTTTCTGGGTGTCATAGATGGGTGGGGTATCTGTACTAGGTGGTGTGCAGCGATCGTTTGAGAATGGGTTGTTGGAGGGCATTGATTGTGGAGCAGGACAGGATTTTGTACGGATCTTCCGTTTCTTACCCGGAGTTGGTGCATTTGAGACTCATGCAGTCACAGCTGCAACATGTGAGGCTGGTGCAGGTTTGGTTATTGCTGGACTAGGTGTGGCAGGTGCTTCTTCTTCTTCTCTCAGACAGAGATGTAGTGATGATGGTGGTAGCAGTGGTACAGGCTGTTGACGTTGCTGGCTGGTACAGTTCTAATGTTGCTGGCAGAGTTGGTGGTGGTGGTTGTGATGGTGGTGTCGGTAGTGGTACTGGTGGCAATCGAGCTGCAGTGCATGCTGTAGTGATGTCATCGGTAAATGAGGAGTCAACTAGGTCTGGGGATGCATTGTTTATCAGTAGAAAGAAGGATAAAATCATCTGAGTAGTGGGGAAGCTGTGAAAGATATTAAGAGCAGAAGGAGACAATGAGTAGTGGGTAAAAGAGTAAGTGAAGGTGAGAGAGGTAATACAGGTGTGAGTGGATGATTGTGGACATTGTAGTTGTGAGGATGATACATTGTAGAATGTGGCAGCAATGGTGACAGTAACCAGGTGATGAAACTGAGGTAACTAAATGATGTGGGTGAAGATGTAGGGATGTGTCTGGCAATGACCTGTGGAGAGGGCAAGGTATGGTTGCGAAGATGATGAGTGGCAGTAAGATCTGGTAACAAAAACGACAACTGGCAACAAGGACTAGCAGCAAAGGCAGTGACTGGCAGCAAGGAATCGCAGTAAAGGAAATGACGAGCAGTACGGACAGGCAGTAATGACTGTCAGCGAAGGTGAGGATGGGCAGCAAGGTCTGGCGGTAATGGTGATGACGTTGGACACATTTCGCTGACGAGATTCCAACCCTGAGAGCAGCCCAGGCAGTTGTTGTTCCTGAGGGGAAGACGGAGTCCAACTCTTTGATCTTCGTTTTGGAAGTGATTATACAAATATGAAATGTTGTCCACCACCAAGTACATCAAATTCAAAACATACTGATTAGCATGGAATCTATTTCAAAAATTTTAACATAAAATTTAATAGATAGGCTGATTTAAGAAGAAAGTTTGTGTATATAATACTTGAATGTTTCGTGCAACTTTTCTGAACTATGATGAACTAAAGTCCCCTGCAGCCGTGAAAACAGTGTCATTGCCATCTGGCGGTGAATGGCACAACTCTTTGGAATCGCGGTAGCTCGCGAAGCTTGGTGATGTAGTCGAGTGGCTTTGGGTGGCAGAGGTTGCTTCATACCGTCTTTGTGTGGCCGACCTTCTCCATACCAACGTTGCCTGGTGGAGACTGTTTCGTACCAATGTTGAGGGTCAGAGAGTGTTTCGTATTGGATGGCAAAGGGTATTTTGTACGAATGTTGCGTGACAGAGGGTGCATCATACCGATCTTGCGTGGCAGTGGGTTCTTCATACAATGTTATGTGACAGAGAGTGCATTATACCGATGCTGCGTGGCAGATGGTGTTTCGCAGTTATGTTACGTTCGAAAATACAGAAATATACCACACCAAAAATGTAGTTTGCGATGTACTGCCGCTGGAGTCGGATTGCCAACAAGTGGCTGATGCTTGCACGAAACTATTGTGGTTGGGCGCGCCCAGGAGCCCAATACTAAATTGAAGAGACCACTCCAAGAAGCCAAGCCGTGACGGAATATGTCAGGGCCTCCATGATAGCTCGGGGCAAGCCGTCAGTCTCAAACAGGGGAAATGAAATCACTGCTTACATTACCTAGACTTTAGTCTGTAGCTAAATGAAACAACTGCTCGAAAGTCGCAAGTATAAGAAGTAATAATAACCTGAAACGACTCTCGCCAGTATGGCTCACTCACCAAATACCGTCACGGCACAGACGCCTTTGAGTAGTCTATCTCGTTTCGTACTAACACGTGAGCTCCTGACCCACCGTACTGGCGCTGCGGTGCTGCCGTCGGGCCATAGCTCACAATGAATGGCGCTGCATTGCAGCTCGTATTTCCCATCAGTGCCACGAGACGTCACGCCAGGTGCCAACTAAATATGGAATAAATTACATACTTGCTTCTCAAACACTTTCTTGCCAAGCACTGCTTAAACTGTATAAGTTATGAGAACGTCACGATATTCAGCTACCTAGTGTGGTTCTTTGAAATTTAATCTAGCTCCACGCTGTGATCCATAAACAAAATTACCATTAAATAATAAAAGTCGTCCGATCATAGGTACTAAGTTTATCCGTGCGAATCCCGAGTGGGTCACATGTTTCATATAATTATTGACTGAATTTAAAAGTTTAAAACGTCTCTCAATCTTCTCATTGAGAGGTTAACGCAATAAGCCCAACAATAAAGTAAGAAACTGTGTATGTGTCTTGAGGCGGTGCAACTTACACCGCGCAAATTACACACGTTATATTCATCCAGTATCTGAAAATGAGAGCATTCTCGTTTATAGCCCACAAAATAGTGATAGACTTCGGTTTGTTGATAGAAAACTGGGGAAGTGCAATCAGCCTACAAAAGAGATTGCTTACAAATCACTCGGGTGACCGGTTCTAGAATATTGCTCAATTTTGTGGGACCCGCACCACATTGAACTAACAAGAAATATTGCACGTAGAGAGAGAAGGACAGCACGAATGATCACAGGTTTGTTTAATCATTGGGAGAGCGTCACAGAGATATTGAAGGAACTGAACAGGCAGGCTCCTTCAGACAGAAACTATCCCAAGAAAGTCTGTTAAAAGTCTCAAGAATCGGCTTTAAATCATTAACCTAGGGATATACTGTAACCCCCTATGCATCGCCCACATATGGATTATAAGGATAAGATTAGAATAATTACTGCACTCACAGAAGCACTGAAACAACGTTCTTCCTGCGCTCCACACGTGGATGGAACAGAAAGAAACCCTAACAACTGCTACAATGGGACGTATCCTCCGTCATGCACCTCATGGTGATTTCCAGAGTACAGATGCAGATATAGAAATAATGAAAAATAGTTTATCGGTTACTAAATGTTCCTTTTAATGTCGTAATACTTCAGCATCAAGCATGACATTTTATATTAGTATTTCTTTACTACCAACTCTTGCTAAGCATCTATGTTGACTGCTTTCAAGGAAGCAAACGTGAATGAAGTGTCGCACAATCAAGAAACATATGTAACACATTAACTCATGTGCAAAGTAATCACACCGACTCGGAGAGCATCAGAAACGTAAACTTGTGCAGTGAAATGAGTGCCCAAGTCGCAACAACGTAACAAGAAGCATTATTCACAAATGAGTGGGAGAAAACGTCAGTGCTACTACACAATAATGCGTTTGGGATACAAAAACAAACCTGTCGCAGCTCAGGACTAGCCAAATGCTACAACAATGACATGGTATACTGTACTAATTTAGACTTGTGGCCGATTTCGACTAGCAACGCCAGGACACGCTCAACATAAATAAAAGAGAAAAATTAAAGAAATGTCCCACGGAGGATGCCACAACTGTAGTGAAACATGTTTGGGTGTTTAAATATAAAAAAATGTACTTGCAAGAAGGAAGACCCATCCTTAATTCATTATTATTATCTGCAAGCACGGCAACTGAACTCCAAACTTCAATACGATAGTAAAATCAGGTTCGTCAACTACTTTCCTTCTGTAAACACATGAACAAGCACATAACTTGGTTTCACTCATTGTGGAACATGAAGTTTAAAATGGACAGCTCATTCATTTTTTCACAACTTAAATAAATTCTAGAGTTTCGTATACCTGTGTATATTGTGCAAAATTCATCGAAGAAACTCTCTTACTTATGAAGAAAAGTGTACCTATAGCAACAAATGCAGCCAATAGTAAGTGAAAAAAAAAATGAAATTTCACACGTAAAAAAATTATTTCCTTGTGCTTTTGAACTTCCACTACTATGAGTGCGAATCCTGAATCCTCCCTTATCATTGTGACAAAGTTTTATGAATTTATTTGTAAAAGTATAGGCAGTAGATATTAAATGTCCTGTGGTGCCTCTCCTCCTCCAAGTCGGTCCGTTTAACATCGAGTATAGGTTTAAGTGCCGGCCGCGGTGGTCTCGCGGTTAAGGCGCTCAGTCCGGAACCGTGTGACTGCTACGGTCGCAGGTTCGAACCCTGCCTCGGGCATGGATGTGTGTGACGTCCTTAGGTTGGTTAGGTTTAAGTAGTTCTAAGTTCTAAGGGACTGATGACCACAGATGTTAAGTCCCATAGTGCTCAGAGCCATTTGAACCTTTTTTTTTGTTTAAGTGTCAGGATGTCTTTCTGAAAGTATTTGTATGGCTCGTAGCCATGTATGGAAGTGAAACATGGACGATAACTAGTTTATCCAAGACGAGAATAGAAGCTTTCGAAATGTGGTGCTACAGAAGAATGCTGAAGACTAGATGGGTAGATCACATAAGTAATGAGGAGGTACTGAATAGAATTGCGGCGAAGAGAAGTTTGTGGCACAACTTGACTAGGAAAAGGGATCGCTGGGTAGGACACATTCCGAGGCATCAATGGATCACCAATTTAGTGTTGGAGGGAAGCGTGCAGAGTAAAAATCGTAGAGGGATACCAAGTGATGAATACACTTAGCAGATTCAGAAGGACGTAGGCTGCAGTAGTTACTCGGAGATGAAGCAGCTTTCACAGGGTAGAGTAGCATGGAGAGCTGTATCAAGCCAGTCTTCGGACTGAAGACCACAAGAACAACATTCTTACGTGTCTTCTCGTCGTGAAGAAATGAGATACAGCTGCTACGAAATCGGTCGATAAGACATATCGCAATGCACACAGTACCGCACGTGGCGTTCTGAGAAACTGAACAATGCTCCAGAAAGCGCTGTGTTCAGCTATTGTTGATTGCGTTAAGAAGCCTGCTCTGGGGAATTTGACACAGCTACAGTTGGAACAGGTCTCGTAGTCAACTTGACAATAATAGTTAGAATAATCCGAAGTCAGCACGACTTCCAAGAGCGACTTTTTTCCGCCTTCATTTGATCTGCTGTACAGCAGCGTGCTCATTATTTCGGGGAGGAGTACGAGACATAATCGAGTGTCTGATGTTACTCTCCCTAAAGATAAGATGGCAATTTCAATAGTACTGTCACTCTGTACTATCAGTTACAAAATCCTACAACTGACTGTCTTGCGAAATCACTTCTAGAAGTGTATGAGAATTCTGCAATGAATAAAGGCTCTATTATCAAGATTACATGAGTAGGGGGGGGGGGAGGGGTCGGGCGGAGGAGTGCCTCCTCCGCCCTCCCCTCCCTTACGGACAACTATGTCACCCACAGTCTCATTCACTGGTTCCGGCGCAGCGGCAGTTACAATTACGTTGCTGTTTAATACACGCGTAGTATTTTAAATCTCCGGTGCCGACTTGTTCCAGTGAGCTCAGAAAAAAGTCCATGGGACGTACCAGAATATCGTTCCGACGCTGTCCGGCCGAAATTAAGCCCTGCATGTGGTTAGCACGCATCCTGTCACATCCTTCGGCTCTTTTCGGTGAACCACTTACTCTTTGAAAGGCACCTGGCTTCATCTGGTTTAAGTTACACGTATTGGTCGCGCGTTCCTGTAAGGTATGCACTTTGTGGATGGTTTGCGTAGACACAGAGGACTTTGACTATCCCAATAATGAGAAATCCAACGGATCCAGATCCTGTGAATGTGAGGGAAGCGGCGGCGTGCTTACCGGATCTCCTCAGTCAGTCCATCACCCATGAAACGTTGTGGCGTTGTGACGCAGAAAAAGGGTGGGGGGAGGGGGTTTCCCGTCATGCATAAGCCCAGTAGTTCTCCAGTAGCGCTAGTAACTCAGCTCACAGATATGTATTATACACAGCACATGTTAATGCGTTTGGTAATGTGTATGCCCTTACGAGTCTATCACAGACAATTCCTCAACGTAGATTGATATCGAAGCGATACTGATATCTCCATGATTGCTCATCTGATCACACGTGCGTATTGTGGTAGTTTACTATGCCATCTCGTGAATCTTGCCTGCTCCATCGAATGCTACTCGTTACTCGTACAAGTAAAATTGCCATATTTCAACGGCTATTGATTTCCGGAAATAAAAATGCAGGAACTTTTCGCTAGTGTTGACCAATACTCCCTCCTGTTGAGAATATGTAATACTTTTCTTTTTAAACGCCCTGTATATCGATATTTGGTCTTCGTTAAATGATAGTAAACGATGTGGAAAACTTTATAACTTACGCAAGTACTTTTCAGTATTTATAGCTGTCGAATTACAGTATCGACTGAATGACACTGTCCTTAACGCGCAAAGCCAAACCCACAAACCATCCATGGGTCACGTGTTTGCGTACATTAGGTAAAGTAGGGAAGATGTTTGTGTAACCGCTTCTCCTGATGACGGACGCTGATTTGCGACGTTACTTCTTACTAACTGAAGATCCACTCCTGTTATGCAGTGGAGTGATACTCAAAGACTCTTTTGAGCGTCACAGTAAAACACTATACAGTTCCATTTGGAAACTAACAAAGTCAGTGACTTCATTCGGCTGCCACAAGTGTTAAAAATTAGTGATGTGAACAACTTAAGAAGGAACATGGCTTTCGCATGATGTGTCACTGCCAAGTAACATAGCCAGATGAAACTTAGACAACACATTGAAAGAACTGCTTTACTATAGTACAAACGGTAACTGAACGAAATACGCAATGAGATGATCAGAAATGACACTTTTCTTCAAAGACAATAATTAGACTGCAGTCACCATGATTCATGATCCTCCCTTGGACATTACAATCCCGAGCGTCCCTTCATACAGGAACGCAAAATGCACCCGGAAAAATTGTCGAACATCATCGTTTTGTGGTCAAGGAGTGGGGAGGCATAATGTTGCGAGGGCGTACTGATGTCCAAATCTTTGAACACGGTTACTTCTTTCCCCATGTCGTCTCTTCAGGTGTACAGTCGGCCATGACTTCGTGTTTATGGTTGTAAAGCGCGACCGCATCGAACGGTGCAGGTGGAGGACAAGGTATTCAACTTACATCCCATCGAGCACTTGTGGGAAGCATTAGGGAGACACATTGCTGCACGCCCACATGCACAAACTACCATGCAGGCGTTGTCGACAGTGCCAGTGGAGGATGGAAGGCACTGCCACAAGAATTCTATCCCAACCTTGTGACAAGCATGGCAGTACGTTGCATAGCTCGCACTGCCATCCGCTGTGATCACACATCCTGTTAAGAACCATGTCTCGCATTTTGTAATGTCCAGGAGACCTTCAAAATGGTTCAAATGGCTCTAAGTACTATGGGACTTAACATCTGAGGTCATCAGTCCCCTAGACATAGAACTATTTAAACCTAACTAACCTAAGGACATCACACACATCCATGCCCGAGGCAGGATGCGAACCTGCGACAGTAGCAGCGCGCGGTTCCGGACTGAAGCGCCTAGAACTGCTCGGTCACAGAGGCCGGCAGGAGACCTTCATGAAACGCGGGGACGTTTGTGTAATTATTCGCTTTGAATGCAGGTTCTGTTTCTGTTCGTCTCATTGTGTCTTTCTTTCATTTAATTTCTTTACTATACTTAGCAGGTCTTTCTATATGTATGGTCAAAGCTTCATCGAGCTGTATTACTTGGCATTGACACATCACACGGAAGTTACTTTCGTCCTTGTGTTTCGCACACCAGTGTAGTTCCATTTGGGAAAGGACTGTGTAGGTGTCTTCATTCGGCAGCTATACATGTTAACAGCTACTTCCGTACGCCAGAAAATTTGTCTAATCGTCCGCTATAGCTAAGCGAAAACCCAACATCGATGTAAGAGAGGCGTGAAAAGTCCGACAGATGGCACCACCGGCACGTATCAAGGTCATGTTTAGTTAGTATCATCTTTGGAAAGAACGCACACGAAGTTTCAGCCACATTGGTGTATTTCTTTGGGTTTGGCATTCGTGTGAATCAAGGAAGTCGAGTGATTATCCAAAAAGGGACGAAAAAGAATTTCGTGTGGTGATTAAACAATACTTTATGAAACGCAAAACGCGTTAGGAGACTAAAAAGAAGCTTTATAAACATTACTGTGACTCTGCACCTTCGATTAGAACAGTTTATAAGTAGTTTCAAAATTTTCGGAGTGGCCATATGGGCACAAGTGAGTCTGAACGTTCTGGACGCCCTGTGGAGGTTACGACTCCAGAAATCATTTATAAAGTCCACGATATGGTGAGGGATGACAGAAGAGTCAAGGTGCGTGAGATTGCTAGTGCTGTGGGCATCTTGAATGATAGGGTACATAATATTTTGCATAAACATTTGGACATAAGGACGCTATCCGCAAGAGGGGTTCCGCCATTGCTCAAGCTTAACCAACAACGGAATCGTGTGAAGTGTCGCAAGGATGGTTTGCAGCTGTTCAGGTAGAATCTGCAGGACTTTAAGCGTCGTTTCGTCACTGTGGATGAAACATTGATACATTACTATACTCCTGAGACCAAAGAACAACCTAAACAATGGGTTACCAATGGAGAATCGGCACCAAAAAAGGCGACGTCCATTCCTTCGGCCGGAAAGGTTATGGCGACTGTCTTTTGGGATTTGCAAGGGATAATCTTCATCGACTATCTGGAAAAGGGTAAAACTATTACAGATGCATATTATTCATCGTTATTGGACCGTCTGAAAACCTAGCTGCATGAAAAACGCCGGCGACTGGATCGCAAAAAAGTCCTTTTCCATCACTACAATGCACCACCACACACCTCAGCAGTTGTGGTCGCAAAATTAATGGAAATAGAATTCCAACAGCCGACCGCGGTGGTCTAGCGGTTCTAGGTGCTCAGTCCGGAGCCGCGCGACTGTTACGGTCGCAGGTTCGAATCCTGTTTCGGGCATGGATGTTTCTGATGTCCTTAGGTTGGTTAGGTTTAAGTAGTTCTAAGTTCTAGGGAACTGATAACCTCAGAAGTTAAGTCCCATAGTGCTCAGAGCCATTTGAACCATTTTAGAATTCCAACTCGTTTCACATCCTCCCTGTTCTCCCGACTTGGCTCCCTCGGACTACTATTTGTTCCCAAACTTGAAGAAATGCCTGGCGAGATCAAGATTTGATTCAAACGAGGAGGTGATTACAGCAACTAATAGCTATTTTGTAGACTTGGACAACAAATCAGAACAGCGTTGGACGAAGTGTGTAAATCTAAAAGGAGACTATGACGAAAAATAAAAATGGTTTACCCCAAACACGTAAGTAGTTTTTATTTTTGCACTGACTTTTCAAACGCCCCTAGTATGTACTCGATCTGGAGATACTGTTTTTTTTTCCTGTCTTAGCTGCCTCGTACGCTGTAATAGCGCTGACGTGCCAATAAAAAAATTTAAAAAAGTAAAAGTAGCATACAACCTCTGACGGTAGGTTGCTTTTAACAGGAATGCTACACCACGAAGAAACGTAGAAATAGAACTAGACGCCTGCACCTTTCCTTCATTAAACACGATCTGACGAAAATGATAACAAACGCTTAAGTTAGACGTTTCTATCATGGTTCTGAAACTATTTCCTTTTATTTATTGACAAAATAAATTGTCGTTGTCATGACGCCCGTACTAAACACGAGCGTTTTGTAGTAGCTATTGTGCAGGTTCTTTGATTGCGGAGTCGGCTGATGCGCACGCCTGAGATTCTCCTTTGGCAGAACAAAAGTAATGGATGATTTTGCGGAGGAAGAGGTAAGCCAAAGAGTACCACTTCAGCCAGAGCAAATCCATCGATAGTGTATGTCAGAATTTTTCGTCGCATTCAGTTCTTGGCTCTAGAGTTTTACCACCTCTGGTACTTGTATTTAGCTAATCACGATGTTGTGTGCGCTGGTATTCCCATATTGATTGTCGCTGACACAGTTGTAAACACGGTTCAACAGCAATTTCCTCAACAGCATTATGAAGTCGAGAATGAGATAACTATCATAAATGACCCCATACTACCAACTCTACTTCGCGTAGTTGTCTGTGAAAGTAAAGTCGTTTATCACTGACAGGAAGAAATAATGGCAATGCATTACGTGACCTACAGTGTTACTTCATATCAGTTAATTATGCCAGTATAGAATGCTTACCATTTCCATTACTTCTTTTTTAAGTTTCGTTCGCAAAGTTGGAAGGCCCGCTTATTGTAAGATTTTTTTTTTTATTTTCTTTCTAAGCAATCCACATGGGCGAAACTCGTTTGAGAAGGTCATTTCCGAAAGATATTATATCCATAAAATCTAACTGAACAGGAGAGACAATAAAGTTTTAGAACCACAGTGACATCAGAATATGATTTGTAGCTTTATTGTTATTTGCATGTACGTTTTGAAACATGTTACGCCAAGTATCTCCGTTAAATGTTTATTTGTTTAATTGTTATTGCATCAATAAAATGAATTTGGCAGCTTTTGTCAGAAAATTGTGTTAAGACCGGTAACTGTTGGTCTGGTGTCACATTATATTACTACAAGCAGTTGACTGTTTCATTTGCAGTGTTTCGTACTGCAATTTATTCTCTTCATGGGTTAGTTAGAACTGTTATTAACTGAACAGTTTAGAAATATTGCAAAGAAAATTAGTGAGCATATTTTTATTTCACAAAATATTTTACTTGTTACTTTCACTTTCACGCAACATGAACAATGAACTAAATAGCATTCCCTGTCACTCCCTGCAGGACTTTCATCACCATGCAGAACACTTACACTACAACAGAGTGTACACCTGACAAGGAGGTAATCCACGAACATCTACACCCATAAGCTCACTGACATCATCACATCCTATTCCAGTATGTTCGTTACTATGTAAATTTTTAAAAAATATTGGTATTATAAACGTAAAAATAAGAAAGCATCAAAACAAAGAACAGTCTTCATTAATCACTTCATTATCACTAACATCATAGCAAGATTCTGTACTGTTGTCTTGTTTCAATGCTCTAGTACATGATCCCATGTCCCCAAGGCGTTCAAATAGATAACTTTTTTTTTAGCTTTTAGCATTAAGTTTCCTAACCTTTGCCATACTGTGCTCAATTTTATTGATTTTCTTAGATTTTTGTGTTCACAATGACATGTTTCCACATGAAATGGTGTAGACCAACGAGACCTGTTTGTGCCTGCAAAGTAATCCTCTTCATTTATCTTTGTGCGTTTTGAAGATGGCATACAGACTTCTAATTGATCTTTCCAGTTGACTCAATTAAAATCGACGCCTAGCTCATGCAATTTCCCAATATCTTTAAAAAGATATCTACTGTTCTGGCAAAAGGACGCCACATTTTTTCTTATCGACCAGCCCAAGGAATGGGAAAGAACTATACTGCTTGCAAATTGAATTGAGATCGCAACAGTTTTTTTCTGTGATGAGCAGCAGTCACAAAACACTCTTACTGCCTCTATGTGCTACTCGTTGCAAAATGGGAAGAGTATTTTCAAGAAAAAGTTCCACAAATAAGAACTTATTTCATTAGGTCCTCGACTTACCCCATTTTATAGCTGTTTATAGAAGCCCTGTTGTATCCTCATTAATAGTTCTATCTTTTTCCACAATCATAATAGCAAGAATGTAATGCTACAGCTGCTTTGAGTAATAGGGCTGTCCAGCGGTAGTCTTTGGCAGAGACTTATTTTGCATCAAATCAAGATTTACAGTCAGTGAATTTTCAGGCAACTGATTGAGGTTCTGGAAAACTGCCTTTACCCTGTCTTTACAAACCATACGTTGAATAATTTCCCTTCTGCAGATGCAGAGACGCAGCTGATTTAATATACTGTAGCTCAGACATTCGCTGTAAGTGTCCTGTTTCATGCTTCTAGGCGTAGGTTGAATTTGGTAACAAATATCAGTAAAAAATAACCTGTTGTAGCGATTAAATCTTTAAATTTGAAGTAAATTATTTAAAATTGGAAAAAAATCAGCTTTCAACCAAAATATGTCATATGAACAATAACCAAAATGATTTTCTGTTTTCCTCAAATTTAAATTTACAGTGTGATAGAGTATCAGGGATATTAAATGGCAGAATACAGCATATTACCTTTTGGGTGCAGTAAGGAGATAACACAGAAGTTCCATGTTACCTACAAAATAACATCAACATATTTGAAATATTCATGTCTACGAGAAGATATTTTCCCCCTGGTCCTCCTCTTCGGCTACAATGCTTTTCTCTGCATTTGAATGACTGAATTTGGGAAAAAAATCTGATCTAATGATTTTAACTGTCAATCTAGACCCACCTCTCTTCTCTGGACCAATAACGCCACCAATGTTCAATACACTTAGAAATGTATCTCGACGTATGTTTATCACCCCAGTCTGAGACTTTACTTTATATCTTACAGACACTGTGTTGTTGACAACTTTTCCACTTCCCTTGATTGGACCTGCGCCTGTCCAGTAAAATTACATCAGCGCATGCCGAAAGGAACTTCTCTTGCGAAACAGAATCGTTATTCTGATAGAAACTGAGATGAAACTCTTGAATTTTAGTTGGTAATAAACATGCAGTACGCAGAAGGCACTTGTCACGTTCACAACTAATTTGAGGTGTAACACTAACTTTTTTGCATGCTCATTTTGTTTTGCATCATTTTTCTTCCACTTTTGCGATCTGCATTCCCTTTTTCTTGAATTTTCAGTTTCTGTTGATGATTCATGATGTTCATCTAATATGTCGGACCCCATAGTTTAATTAACAACTCACAACGAACCAAAAAGAAACGCCAGACACATCTTTACAACATACTATGTCATGTAAACAAATGTCGACCATGTTGTGTATGATGTCACTACCATCAGGAGCAATGACTGGCTGCCGGTACTTTTTGGAAACTAAATAAGACTGAATTTGGTTCTCTTCGTCATGAACCACAATACGCCAGGGAAAGTATACAATGGATACAGTTCGTTTGGATATTTATAAACGTTCATATTATATAGATAATGATTCTCAGTAGAGCTGCCACCCGTTATCTCATATTTCAGTTTTTTTGGATTTGGTGCCTTTTGGAATTGACCTTCGCATATAGAGACTTCGGTAACACAACCTTGGTTCGCAGCCAGGCCACCTGGAGCGCTGCAAGATTAGCAATGCGTCGTCTCGCTTTCTTATTGGCCGATTTTTAGTCTTACGTGTTTGTTTTCGTATCTCAGTTAGCAGAAGCTGGTTTCACCACATTGTGCTTCCGATTACGATTTCTCGTTTGTACTGCGCACTTCCATTTTTATTGTAAGTAAAGTATGTTGCCCATATTCTAATTGACTTCTGCTCCTATCCCTAATACTGGGTGGTATAAATTATTTCATATTTGCTTTTGTTTCATATACAAGGTTTCGTCTTATGGTATTCTGTGAAATGTTATATATTTGTTACTGGTTACGAATTTGTGTGTGAACTGCTCGATTTAAATGCATTGTACGTGTATTGCTTTTATTCGGCTTTATTTTTGTTTGCATCCGTTTTCTGTACTTCCTCGCATTTAATAGAGAACTCTGTGTTATCAGATATTAACAGTACTGTTATTCATCTTTCCACATCTTGCTTTAATTGGTGTTGCTTCTTGCCATTGAGTGATATGCATTTCCCAGTGGCTTGCATAATATGGATGTAACTGTAGATGAGTGTGCTTTGTAGTCTTGGTGACAAGAGCAGTCTTCCTTGCAAATGCTAAAAACGCTACAGTAAACTCACAAATATATTCAGGCGATATTAACATGTACTAAAAACAGTATATTTCAACATAAGTCAATGAAAATTTCGATGGGTTCCATTAAAAGCGAAAAAATAACGCAGTATACGAGCGATATACTTACAGTGCATTTAAATCAAACTATTCACACACGAACAGTCATGAGTGCAGAGAATATCATGTGACGAAACCAGCTTCTGTTTTATATGAAACAAAAACAAATATGGAATCGTTTCAAAACTAAAAAAATAAACTCCTCCCGAACAGGCCATGAAAGCCCAAAGGTACCGACCCGCCACCGTGTCATCCTCGGCCCACAGGCGTCACTGGATGTGGATATGGAGCAGTATGTGGTCAGCACGCCGCTCTCCCGGCCGTAGGTCAGTTTCCAAGATCGGAGCCGCTACTTCTCCATGAAGTAGCTCCTCAGTTTGCCTCACGAGGCCTCAGTGCACCCCGCTTGCCACCAGCGCTCGGCAGACCGGATGGTCACCCATCCAAGTGCTAGCCCAACCCGACAGCGCTTAACTTCGGTGATCTGACAGGAACAGGTGTTACCACTGCGGCAAGGCCGTTGCCATGGAATCATTTACCCCACCCAATATTATGGACGAGAGAAAAATTAAGCAGAGTACAAGCAACATGTTTACAGTGCAATTCAAAGAGTACAATAAACGCAAGAAGTTCGTTATCAGGAACACAATTTCCGCTTTATAACAGCCACACAGTAGAAACTGCAATATTGAGTTTTACAAATAATTGCACTTTACCACCACGCTACCAGTATAAATGAAACTTACCGTTTAGTGCTCATATTTCGCAATTCAAGATTACGGACTCTCGCACCGTATTTTCCCGAATTAGAATTTCAGCAGTGTCAGGCAACTCGGAGCGCTATTGTCGATCTCTCTTTTCGCATCGTAACATAGGACTTCTGATATTTTGGTGCTCTTTTTTACAACTAATCCGCAAGGAGCTGCGGTGAGAATAAGACAAATCTGGCTCACAAACGGGAAATTTATTATTATTACGGCTGGAGAAAGCTGCAGCAAAAATATTAAAAAAGTGGTTATTGCTATGTGTGTACGTAATCAAGAAAAATGTGGTCAGTGATGTCATTGAGCTGTACTCTGTTTTTTTTCTTTTTTTGTTCACACTTAAAAACAAAAACTTAGATTAAATCTGACCAGTTACTTTTTTCCGTTGTAGTTAGCTGTGTGGTTGCGTTCCTCACAAAGCTACAATACTAACTGTGTATAAATGAGCGACTCAGAGAACTAGTAATTACCAAAGCACTAACTGCACATTTTATTCAGCCGGCAGTTTTACAACTTTTAAACAGAACCATGATAGTTGTTATCACAATGAAATACACTGTAGGCACAGTATAAAAAAAGTCATGACGTTGTGTCTAAATAATGGTCCGTTGAACTTCTGCTCCTCAAATTAAACACATAAAATGATTACAGAGTAATATAAGCTTTATTATTCTTTTGTTACATTCATATTACATTTATTTAGTATATTACCAAAAACCTTATAAAAAAGCTTCGTAGAAAACATAATACATTTAGGTTCCGAAGCAGGAGAGGTTTACGGACAATAAGCCATTGCAGAAAGTTCTTAATGCTTCAACTTCAATAATAGGAAAGTAGCGCCACACGGATTCTCTAACACTTATTTCCAGAAATATGAGTTATCCCCCCTTTCATAGTGTTAACTACAACCCCGTAACACTAACAGGGCATATATGGTTCTAAAACGAGTCCCGCGCAGAATTACTCCAAACCAGATTTTAGTGTGAACCATTCATCTACTCCCCGTCGTTTGTAAGTAGGCTGTTTAGGTTTTCTTATTGGTAACGCCACATAGCGCTCTGTATGAAAAATCACTGGCTGTGCTGTGCGCAGTCTGTGGCTAGTTTGCATTGTTGTCTGCCATTGTAGTGTTGGGCAGATGGATGTCAACAGCGTGTAGCGTTGCGCAGTTGGAGGTGAGCCGCCAGCAGTGGTGGATGTAGGGAGAGAGATGGCGGAATTTTGAAATTTGTAAGACTGGATGTCATGAACTGCTATAAATATTATGACTTTTGATGATATTAAAGTAAATACATTGTATGTTCTCTATTAAAATCTTTCATTTGCTAACTATCCCTATCAGTAGTTAGTGCCTTCCGTAGTTTCTATCTTTTATTTAGCTGGCAGTAGTGGCGCTCGCTGTATTCCAGTAGTTCGAGTAACCAAGATTTTTGTGAGGTAAGCGATTTGTGAAACGTATAGGTTAATGTTAGTCAGGGTCATTTTTTGTAGGGATTTTTGAAAGTCAGATTGCGTTGCGCTGAAAATATTGTGTTGCAGTTTAAACCTAGTCCTGCATAATTGTTCTAGGGGACGTTTCATATGTCGACCCTTCTGATTTTTTCTTGTAGTTTGTGTAATTAGTGTAGATTTTGTTTATTGCTAGCGCGAAATTATAGAGAATTTCCTTTGTAGTTGTAGTTTTTCATTGTTGAACAGTTGTGGCATGCATGTAGATTTGCAGCAAGTATTTCGCAGCTGCGCTTGCAATTAACGAGATACTATTTTCTGTGCTACGTTAATGTGTTCCCTTATTTTTCTCTTCAAATTGTGCTTTTCTGTGTTATCGTGTGAAATATTGTGACAATAATGGCGTGTGAAAAACGTAATACTAGGCTCCAAAGTAAACTGAGAAATGACAGTAAAGACGAAAGCAGTGTGTTAGCGCCACCGAGTAATGATTTAACTAATGTTCAAAGTAGTAATTTGGTAATTGCACATAGTGGGCTGTAGACAGTGAAACAATTAGTGAACAGAGAAGCATTATCGATCGATCCGTCGGCAACAGCTTGCCTCAGGAATCTGAAATGACAGGACACAATGTTGCAAATACTGTAGATTCAGGTTTTACGTCCTCACCATTTTCTAAAATAAGTCAAGACACATTTTCTGCTTTTCGAACTGCGAATATTGCCGGTTAAAATGCATTGCCCAATAGCACTGAGGAACATGTTCCAGATATCAGTGCATTGTTATTACAATTAATGCAAAAAATGGGACAAAAGCTTCAAAAGTTAGACACAATGGAAAAAAATCTTCAAAAGTTAGACACAATGGAACAAAATTAGAGACAAACACAGCAAAAGCTTCAAAAGTTAGACACAATGCAACAAAATCATCAAAAGTTAAGACACATCGAACAAAATCAGAGACAAACACGGCAACAGTTAGACACAATGGAACAAAATCAGAGACAAACACAGCAAAAGCTTCAAAAGTTAGACACCACACTTGCACAAACACGTGAAGATTTAACTACTGAGTTACATAACATTGAATCGAAATGTCAAAAAGTCTGTAATGACGTAAAAACACAAATTTGCGAGCATTTCCAACCTATTTTTTCGCAGCATGAAAATGCATTACAGACTCACGAAACAGCCATAAAAGAACTGCAAACTATTGTTCATGAAAATCATGAGACCTTGCAAACTAAAATTGACTCAGTTGCATCTACCGATCCGGTTACGCAGTTTGAAAAAACTCAAGAAAACTTAAAGGACACAGTAGATACTCTGAAAATTGGTTCAGAAAAACACACTGAGGAAATAAGTACACTATCGGAGGAAGTAGCCGAACTTTTGGATCAGTTGATTAACTTATCTGCAAAGGTAGATGATGATCTGAATGATACAGAAGAGTGCGAACAAATTAGGAAATTCAAACAAAATCAGAATCAAATTAATACGCAACACCAAAGAGAAATCCGGGAAGTACAAGATCAGCTGACACAGGTAATACAAGAATTACGTATTTCAGAGGACACTCGCGCTCCAATACGGGAAGAGGGACATAGAAATACGGAAGAGCCACAAAATAATAACACAGCGCACTTCGGAAATTATGAAAGAAATTGGCAAGGTACACCGAATTTTGAGATGGAACCGCCGAAACGACGTAACAATGACCGACTTGCGACTCGCCGACATGATGATTTTGACTATAAGCTATTCATTATTACACGTAAATTCAAAACATTTAAGAATTCTGGCAACGACATTCACCCACAAGCGTAGCTTCATCAATTCTCTCATTGTTTTCCACCCAACTGGTCGTTAGAACACAGATTAGAATTTAAGTGTGGCTACTTAGAGAATGAACCAGCTGTAAGAATGCGATTGGTCATTCACGATTGCCACAGTGAAGGAGAATTTTACCATGCCTTCCTCTCAGCATATTGGTCTCAAGTCGCACAAGACCGAGTAAAACATAGCATCATTATGATGAAACATTTCGAACAATCTGAATTTTCCAGTCTTGTGAAATATTTTGAAGACATGTTGCACAAAAATCAGTACCTGTCAAACCCATACAGCCCCTCAGAACTCATTCGCATTTGCTGAATCAAATTACCAGAACATTTACGGCATATTATTTTGGCAGGACGTTGCAAAGACGACATTGAAGCTTTTCAGGGACTCTTCCAAGAAATAGAAATTGACACTGACAATCGCGGAACGCGAAAACAGGAACACAACAATTACAGGTCACATCCATCGCAATTCCTCGATGAAAGAAATAACTGGACACGACAAGGCTATTCTCACAACACAAATCGTGACCAAAACAGACACCACCCGTATGACAACCGTTGGCAGAGTATTAATAATTACAGGGAACGATCACCTCTCCGCGGTAATGACTATCACAGAGACAATCAGAGAAACAGACAATATGGGAACCAAAATAAATATTATCAGGGGAGACAGAATAACTTTAGACGCAACGGTACAGCGCGCAGTTACGATTCAGGGAGAAATTCTCCACTACGTGACCGACAAGAAAGAAACTATGGAATCTACCGACATGACGACAGACGATATGATCGTAACGATAGACCTGAATTGCATCAGAACTGGCGGGATTCAAACGGAGCAGGGCCCTCTCGACAAGGTGAATTTGTAGAAGTTAGGTCCCCAAATCCCAATAACGACGCACGCTAACAAAGAGACGATAGGCAATGACTCATACCGCTGGCAGCCACAAAACGTACATATGAAACTGACGACGCAGCTGCCGTAGCTAGTAATTACGTAAAAATGGAAGACATTAGGGACATCTTACTCCAGGAACACGACGTAAAACATAACAACATTGCATATCCTGTGATTCACATTAGAGTAAATGACGTAAAATTTACTGCAGTACTTGACTTTGGCAGTCCCATTTCAGTAATTAGAGAAACAGCCTTTATCAAATGCAACAAATCGAACGATTGCCTCACACTTCCGTTATGTAAGATTAAATTACAAGGTGCAATCGTTGGAAAAAGTGTAAATGTACGCCTACAAACCAACTTAGAATTTTTTTGTCAAAGCCACAGCTTCTCTATGAACTTTCTCATTGTTCCATTATTGTCGACGGAAATTATATTGGGAGTAGACTTTTTGAATGAATACAAAGCAATCTTAAACTTTCACGATGCTGAAATAAGTTTAGAGAAAGAAGGTAAGTCAATAGCTTTGAAATTTGAAGACTGGCTCTCAAACCATGACGAGGAAATTAATCGGCTTTACCTTCTGTTAGACAACAGTTCGGAATTTTCTACGGCACTAGACACAAACAATCACTCTGCAAGTACTGACAGGGATGATATCGACGACATATTTGATACTAATGAGTTAATTCAGAATAAAATTCAAACAATTGAGAATTGTAATGACACTGATAGGCAGGACCTTTTTGAGATTTTACAAGCACATTCCACAGTTTTTACTCACAAAACAGGAACAATCAAGGGATTTCTATACCAATTTCGTGTTCGTGAGCATACTAAATTTTGTGTTACACCATACGTAATTCCGGCGCATTATAGGGACCGTGTTAGAACAGAAATACAATCTATGCTTAACGAGGGCATTATTGACCCTGCAGTAAGCTCATACAACAATCCATTACATGTTGTTGAGAAGAAAAATGGATCGATCAGGCTTGTCTTAGATTCGAGACAAATCAATACTATCATCATTCCTGAAACAGACAGGCCGCAGAAGATGGAAGAACTTCTTCAAAATTTTAATGGTGTAAAAGTGTTGTCTTCCATTGATCTCAGATCCAAATTTTATCAGATCTAACTTCATCCAGAATGTAGAAAATGCACAGCTTTTCTTTGTTTCGGCGTTTGTTATCAATTTCGGAAACTTTCTTTTGGTTTGAACATTTCTTCGGCAGCGTTCATTCGGGGGCTAAATTCCATATTAGTTGATTTCTTAAAACGTCACATAACCTTATATGTGGATGATATTCTAATACCAGAAGCCTCATGGGAACAATATAATCGCATCCTCAACACTTTGTTATGTATTTTTACAGAATCTGAAGTTACAGTTCAATTGGAAAAGTCTGAATTCGGTGGATCGAAGGTGAGGTTTTTGGGACATATTATTTCTTCTGAAGGCATTCAGCCGGATCCTGAAAAGTTAGAAGCAATCAGAGCCATTCCATTTCCATCCACAAAAAGAAAAGTCCGCAGTTTTCTAGGTCTCGTAAATTTGTACCGTCGTTTTCTGAATACGCAAATTCTAGTTACACCAAAACTTTGTTCTCTCACTGGAAAAAATGCTATTTGAAACTGGGATGAACAAGCACAGTTGGAATTCAATTCTTTGAAAGAATCGCTACTTATCGCGCCAATACTAGCTCATCCAGATCTCTCACAAGACTTTTGCCTTATCACGGATTCTTGTAAAGTCGGTCTTGGTGCCCATTTATTTCAAGAAGCCATAGAAAATGACACTACTGTTCAGAAAACCATTGCTTTTGCTAGCCGAGTGCTAACAAAATCTGAAAAAAATTATTCCGTTACTGAATTGGAAGCTTTACCTATCGTTTGGGCATTTAACGAATTCCGTTTCTTTCTTTCTAGTAAGCACGTAAAAGTATACAGTGATCATCGTGCATTACAATTTCTTATGTCTTCCAAATTAAATCATGACAGGTTAAAACGTTGGGCATTGTTTCTGCAAGAATTCCGCTTCACAATAGTCTACATTCCCGGCAAGGAGAACATTGTTGCGGACGCACTGTCACGCGCACCGGCTGGGCTTGAGAAAAGTAACACAGAAGGCAACGTCGAGAAAAATTTCAGTATTCTTTACATTCAGAAAGTCGCCTTTGAAAACTTCATCACCACATCTTTAAAGGACATTGCTCACGAACAAGATAAAGATCCGATTTGGAAAGACATCAAAAGTAAATGGCATGAAAAGCCGCACGCTCAGATTCGGCATTATTATCTGGTTAGAAACAACATACTCTTCAAACGCTGCACTGTTGATGACAAGCTATGGGTACTTTGCATTCCAGACGATTTTGTTAATAAGCTCATTTGGTACATTCATTTCAGCTACGCACATTTTGGTCCACGAAAATGTTATCATATTCTTCGAACGACTTGTTATTTTAACAGTATGGAAAAGAGAATTCGGAGAGGCTTGTCTATTTGTAAACTTTGTCAAAAGGCGAAACCATCTACTATATCACATCGTGCTCCGTTGTTTCCTATCATTCCTTCTAAATCAAAAGAATTTGGTGCTGTTGATCTCCTGGGACCCCTTGTGAGAACATCGAAAGGATTTTCGTACGTTCTAGTTGCTGTTGAACTTACTTCAAAATTTGTTTCTTCCACTCCGTTACGTAAAGCCACTGGACGGTCTGTATCCAAAGCCTTTGTTAAAAATTTCTTACGTGAAGTTGGACACGTTAGTAAAGTCATTTCAGATAACGGACAGCAATTCAGATCTGCTGTTTGGTCACGCATGCTTCGGAATCATAAAATCAAACCTGTTTTTATTTCATTGTACTCACCACATTGTAATCCGTCTGAACGGATTATGAAAGAAATCAATAAGCTTTGCAGACTTCATTGTCACAGAAAGCATCAGCATTGGGACAGATATTGACACTTATTTCAAAATGTGCTGAATGAAATGCCTCACGGCTCCATTGCTTTACCACCTACTCTTGTACTAAAGAATGAAGAACCACCGAACAGAATCAGAGAGCTTGTACCTTTTCCGAATACACGCAAACTTCTACACAAAGACATAATTGATTTAGCTATTAAAAATATAAAATCTGCAGCAGACAAAATGAGAAAACTACACGACAAAGCAAATGCAAAGAAATTATATATTGGTCAGAAAGTTCTCATTAAAGCTCATTCATTGTCACATAAGAAGAAACATTTGAGACACAAATTCTTTCTAGTTTACAATGGAACTTACAGAATCCGACGTATACCACATGATAATTGCGTTGAAGTTGAAACTCTGCGTACTAGGAAGAGTAAAGGTTTACACCACATTTCACATGTAAAACCGTTTATTGAAAGATAATCTGCTTTTTAACTTTGTCTTTGCCATAAAACTTTTCACTTCACATTTCTAGTATGCTTTGTCAGACTTAAGAAATTGTTAACATGCAACAATGTTTGAAGTTAAATATCCAGTCTAGAACCTAGGGAACATTTTTAAACAGAAATTACGAATGCATTTTTATAGTGAACAGACGACACAGTGTTGTATTTCTACATTCTTGCTTGTTTGTTGCACGATTATGTAACGACTATCAGGCTTACATACTTAGGACATATACTGGTACTACTAATGCAACATTTTGGTTTACTTGAAGATACATTCTGGATTTAAAGTACTTTCTGTGAGATACCAGATGACACAGTGGTTAGTTTATGTGACAACTACACGATTTTATCACGACGCTACTAATGAGTGACAATTTACAATGTTGCTTTTGTGGTGTATCTGTTTTATATCTGGACAGTTTTTCTGAATTATTCTGGAAAGTAAAACATGTTTTAGTAGTAACTTTTGTGGTATAGCTACAATGAGACAGCCTTTTCCGTAGCACAACAATACGTTACAGCACAGTGCTTCCTTCATCACGGCAATAAGCGTAATAACTAAGATATCTATAAGCAAAGCAATTCACTTCGTTTATTACAAGGTACGTCCATTGACTTCAGCAGAACTTTGCTTACAGAGGACGATAACTACGACACTTCCACAGAATTATCTTACAACAAGACGCACATTTACAGCTACAGGACACGCATTCGAGTGATTAATTTTGTACTTGAACCATTTATTTTTCAAGAGTTTTGAATTACAAAGGTTTTCCGTGATACATTTCATTCCATTGCTGTAATCTGTAACACCTGAGGGTATAATTACATTAATCCTCAGGGGGGTACACGCCTACTTTGTGTACCATGTGTTTGGCAAGCACAAGGAGCCCTAGCTAATATGGTATTTGCTTATACAACTTTACACATCGGTACCATATTCCTCTAACACATAAATTACCCAGCTATCTGATTATTTAAGTGAGAGAGACAAACATTTATTTTACTATATCAGTGACAGATGTTTACGTAATTACACCGTTGGATAACGTCACACTTATGAAATTGTATTTTTCTGTACTTTGTGAACAGTTCATACTTTTTCGTAACCATTGTGATACTATGAGAGCTTTGGTATGGGATCATGATTTTTAAAGTACGTTTGAGGTAGATGACACTTTTGTAATGAGCAGAGAATTTGTTTTAGGTTTTAAAATATTCAGAAAGCTACGACGATTTTGAGATGTGATTGATCTGCTATGACGTAATTATGATGATGATGACGTGTATTATGCTGTTGAGATATGTTTATGATCAATAAGCCGATGCTGTATGAGGAATTTGATTATGCTACGTATTTCTTATGATGAAATATTGAAGAAGTGTCGACGAATATGCATATGTATAATAAGGTAAGGAATAATGAATAGTGGTTAGGGACTCTGATTTGTGGAAAAGGATGTTGGAAACCAAGAATCTTACTTTCAGAATTATGAAATGTATGTATACGCGTAAATGTATCACAACGCCGACGAAATTTTTTTTGACGCTGTTATATCTGTAGGATTTTGTTTCTACACATTCGTAACGCTTTCTCAACCTGTGAATTTTTTTTTATGATACTGTCACTGTAGCGGAAACTGCTGTCGTAAATATTTCAGTAAGAAAGTTAAGTGACCACCTTCACGTAATGCATCGTGGGCACCCAGGTGAGAGACAGATGCCTGGACAAAAAACCATTAGTGTGTGCCTTTCAGAGGTACAGGTGGAAAAAAAGAAGTCATTATCCTCGCTATTGACATTCCTTTGTAGAAAGCATCATAAATACAACACCCTCAAACTTGAAAACATGATTACACTGTAGAGTTATTAATTTATGATATGATGAGAAACATTTCATGTCTATTGTCTTGCTAGTTGGAAGATTGTTTACTGCATTATGAAATGCCTTATGGCTAGCGAATGACGTTTCACGCCTTTCTTTGCCTACTTTGTTTAATATCTAGTTTCTAGCTGCACTGCAGCATTGGTTAAAATAAAATTTAATAGATGTACTAATATAGTTATTTTATGCCTACAGATCCAGTCAATAATAAATTTATGATCTACTTCCAAGAAAACGAGGGCCCATAAATAGACATTTCCCTTCACAGGAATTGCATAAATAATTTTTTTACCATTTGGTAACTTATCTGCTAGCGTAAGTTATCGTGATGCATCACACTAGTGTTAAGATGTGACATAGGTATTAAACATGGCCATTTTTACTGTAATATTTATTCTGCTTGAGCTTTGTCATGTTTAGGTATACGTTATACCGTTTGCTGCTGCTGTTTACCAAGCATAGTACTACTGAATTTCACTTTGTATTACTCTATTAAGCCAGATTTACTACTGATTTATTTTTCTTGTTTGCTGCACATTGCCTTATATTAGTTGTAATATTGCAATAGCTTTGATAATTTAGATACTGCTGCTTCCTTTGGCAATTTGCATTTTTTTGTCATTGCTGTTTGTGTTAATTGTTTTGTGCTGCTGCATTGCCCCGTCCCTTAGTTTACCATCTGAGCTCAGTAGATTTACGCTAGCTTAAGATGGGGTGGGCTATATGAGAGAACGAGTTGTGATGAATTGGAAGAAATGCATTGAGAAGCTATAAGAAAATGATTTGGCCAAAAAAAAGTATTTTGAAAGAGGATATGAACAAAAAAGTAGGGTTTAGGGGCAACAGGTTCAGGTAGGATTTTCTTGGAAATAAATAATGAGGTAAGAAATATGTGAACATATAAATACAGAGAGCATGCTTGCATAGGATTTTTTTGGTGGAAACAAATGTTGAAATAAGACGAAAGATCTATGGAATGAAATTTTATGGTGGACTGCAGTACCAAATGTCACACTGAAAACAAACCCTATACTGTCCTTTTGTATCATTCCGCTATGTGTTTGTGTACCCTTGTTTATTTGTGTTCTTCCTGTCTTTATGAGTTTATCTGATGAGAGTTACAGTGTAGAATTTTTCTGATAATATATTATGTACTTTGTAAAGATGTTTAGACATTATGAATTCTGTTCTGTTTCAATGCTCATGTGTGAAATTAATGTTTCGAGAACTATTCACATTATTTTATATATTTACTTATGTCATAATTCCTGATGTATATGTCTATTTCTGTTCTTTTGTTAAGTCTGTATTACTACAAATGTTATCTCTATTATTATGTTTTCATGATGTTCTGTATCTCTGTAATTGTATTCTCATGTTATAAAATTGTAATTGACACCAGTTAATCAAATTAAGTACCTTGTAAGCATTCATTTCACTGCACATATTTCTGTTGGTCATAGTATATGCACAATATGTGAAAAAAAGAGGACTGTAGTGTTTGCACATGTGTTAATAATTCAGCAAGGGACTGGTTAACAGCATTGCTGGTTCTAAGGACATTAAAAAAAAAAGATTTTTGTGAGTGCACAAGTGGTGGTTCATGGACTTGCTATATTGTCCACAAGACTCTTTGATGGTGATTGTGCACCTGCACAGTCGCAACAGATGGCTGCTGTCCATTTCTATGAGGACTACAGTGGGTCTGCATCTTTGATGTCCCACCAATACCATGATTTCTACAAGGACTGCAGTGGGTCTGCATCTCTGGTGGCCCACCAATACCCTAATCTCTACCAGGACTACAATGGGTCTGCTCTGTGATGACCTACCTACCAATAGTCTTCAACTTCGACTGACTCTGCTGTGGGTTTGCTTTGTTGTGGCCCATTACCTGTTTGCATGTCAAGAGTCAGCATTGTCTGTCCGTTGGACAGACTGCATGGAAATCCACTACTTCCGTGTGCATTTTCTTTTACTGCTCAGACATTGAGCAAAAACACTGCTATTTTACTGTGATGAATGATCAGGACTGTCTTTATGGACTATGAGAAAATTTTAGCTTTTGACCAACACTGTATTAATAAGTGTGTGCATTTGATATCTTTCTTACTGTAATTATGAAAAAAAATTTCAAACCTGTATTGGCCAGTGCCCAAAACAATTTGTAAAATTTTTTGTGGGGAGCATGGGGGCTATGTAAATAGGCTGTTTAGGTTTTCTTATTGGTAACACCACATAGCACTGTGAATGAAAAATCACTGGCTGTGCTGTGCGCAGTCTGTGGCTAGTTTGCATTGTTGTCTGCCACTGTCAACAGCGCATAGCGTTGCGCAGTTCGAGGTGAGCCGCCAGCAGTGGTGGATGTGGGGAGAGAGATGGCGGAGTTTTGAAATTTGTAATACTGGATGTCATTAACTGCTATACATATTATGACTTTTGATGATATTAAGGTAAATACATTGTTTGTTCTCTATTAAAATCTTTCATTTGCTAACTATCCCTATCAGTAGTTAGTGCCTTATGTAGTTTCAATCTTTTATTTAGCTGGCAGTAGTGGCGCTCGCTGTATTGCAGTAACCAAGATTTTTGTGAGGTAAACGGTTTGTGAAACGTATAGGTTAATGTTAGTCAGGCCCATTTTTTGGTAGGGATTTTTGAAAGTCTGATTGCGTTCGGCTAAAAATATTGTGTGTCAGTTTAAGCCCAGTCCTGTATAATTGTTCCAAGGGGAAATTTCACGTTCTATGTCCACACAAATCTCTATATTATATTTTTCTACAGAGGGTCCCCTGCACTCTTGTGTGAAAATTTTCACTTAATACCAGTCATAGTATTACTGGTATTAAGGGAAAATTACTACATTGCTACAATCTGAAACCAAAAGAATAGCATTCCTAAAATCCGGAACTACAATCTAATTCATTCATTAAAAATTTAATATCGTATTAATTTAGTACATAAAGATACGAAACAAACATTTCCGTAACTTGCGAACATCTGCGAATTGCTTAAGCCAAATTCTGCATTGGATATTTGAACCAAAAAGAAAAAACAAAACATGACTCATTCCCTTACATAGTCCAACCTAGGCTTCTGTGCACGGTTTCTAATAACATCTTTGCAACCCTAATGTCCCCTTTTCTCTCTTTCGGCCTTACACGGTACCATTACCGCACTTACCTTCTCATCTCTTTCGTGATCATGATCATTGTCATAAAATAATCGTTTTCATAGATTACCACCGTCACAATTATCACAGTAGCATCGACTCCGTTATTTTCATTAGTTTTAACTGCTACATAAAATCATCTGACTACACAGTTTTAATTGAATCTCAACATATCTTGTTTTGCTTTGAAACATGTAACTGATATCTATGTACACTTTTATACCACCTCGATTTACATGCTTTTTGCAAACATGTAACCTCTAAACACTGTTAGCTGAAGAGCTGTCCTCCACCTCATGGTGAAATGAAATAACAATAAAGGGAAAAAATTAGGTATTGTAGACTTTTTGTAATAGTTAATAATTGTCTTTAGTACTCTCTAATGCCTATCTGCAACTTCCTTAATTTTGGTTTCACAGCTGCTCTGAAGCCTGTGAGCTATTGTGAAAAATTAATATTCATTTCGACATTAAAACCTCTTAACCTAAGAATCAGCCTTATACATCATCTGTGTTGACTGCTTCCTGGTATCACTTGACAGTAGTCGCTAAGGTGAAAACTGGCAACATGTGATGTGCTTAAAAATTTTCATTTCTGACGAAACTTAGAGCTACAGTTTCAACCTTTAATAAAGTCAGTCATGAATTTTAATTTCTCTTCCACTGTTGTACACAGCAGACGAAGTTTTCCGATGAGATGTATATCTTTTCATCACACCAGGAACATCAGTTCTATATAAGCCCCAAATTTTGAGATTAATATCGGAAGTATACCGGGAAAGTGAACAAGGAGTTAAGTGCGACACCAGGGTAGATCAACACAATATTGCAACGATTTCAGGTGTACGACTGTATCAGAACACTTCCTGGGAAGAAATACTATGATTCGCAAACGAAAGGAAACATCGTTGTGTTACAATAAATTTAGAACAAAGATCATTATTCATATTATTTTTGCAAGTCCCAAGTATGCCAAAGTTGACTTGTTTTTATTGTTAATAGTTGCAGCAGTTCTCCTCAATTGCTACATCAGCCGTTTCCATCTGAACCTTTATTATTATTATTATTATTATTTTACCAAACGTGTCTGTCTTAATCGTATTAGGCATCTTCTATACATATAAGGAAATAAGAGATAATTGTTGTTGTTGTTTTTGTTGTGGCCTCCAGTCAAGTCCAAAGACTGGTTTAATGCACCTCTCCATGCTACTCCATCCTGCGCATGTCTCTTTATCTCCATATATAACTTGTACTTCTCATATTTTGGCGTTCTTTTTTACAACTAATCTGTAAGGAGCTGCGGTGGGACCTACAACCTTCTTAATCTGCTTACTGTATCCATCTCTTGATCTCCCTCAACTATTTTTACTCCCCCACACTTCCTTCCAATACTAAACTGGTGATGTCCCTATGTCTCAGAATGTGTCCTACCAACCGATTCCTTCTTCTAGTCAGGGTGTGCCACAAATTTCTTTTCTCACCCATTCATTCTATGTCTCCTCATTAGTTATTGATCTATCCATCTAATTTTCAGTCTTGTTCTGTAGCACGACATTTAAAAGGCGTCTTTTCTCGCTTTGTCTAAACTGTTTATTGTTAATGTTTCGCTTCATAAATGGCTACTCTCTATACAAATACTTTCAGAAAAGACTTCCTAACACTTGAATCTTCATTCGATGTTAAGAAATTTCTCTCCTCCAGAAACGCTACATTTTATATCCTCTCTCCTTCGGCCATCAACAGTTACTTTGCTGGCCAAATAACAAAACTGATCTACTACTTTAAGTGGCTCGCTTCCTGATCCAATTCCTTCAGCGTTGCCTGATTTAATTCGACTACATTCAGTTATCCTCGTTTTGCTTTTGTTGATGTTCATCTTATACCCTCATTTCAGGACACTGTCCATTCCGTTCAACTGCTCTTTCTAGTCCATTGCTGTCTCTGACAGAATTATAGTGTCATCCGCAAACCTCAAAACTTTTGTTTCTTCTCCGAGAACATTAACTCATACCCCAAAGTTTACTTTGGTTTCCTTTATTGCTTGCTTAATTTACAGATTGAAAAACGTCAAGGATAGCCTACAACCCTGTCTCACTCCCTTTTCGACCACTGTCCACCTTTCATGCCCCTCGACTCTTATAACTGCCATTTGGCTTCTTTGTAAGTAGCCTTTCGTTCCTCGTATTTTACCCCTCCTACCTCCTCAATTTCAAAATGATTTTTCCAGTAAACATTGTCAAAAGCTTTCTATAAATCTACAAATGCTATAAATATAGGTTTGCCTTTCCTTCTTCTAATATAAGTTGTAGTGTTAGTATTGCCACGCGTGTTTCTATATTTCTCTGAAATTCAAACTAATCCTCCCCGAGGTTGGTTTCTATCAGTTTTTTCCATTCCTCTATAAATAATTCGTGCTATTATTTTGCAACTATGGCTTTTTAAACTTATAGTTGGGTAATATTCACACCTGTACGTCTGATTTCTTTGGAATTGTAATTATTATACGTTGTACTTCGCTTGAAGTCTGAGGGTATTTCGCCTATCTCACACATGCTGAATACAAAATTCGAGAATTTAAGACGGAAAGTCGTCTACTCCCAGGGCCTTGTTCCGACTTACATCTTTCACTGACCCATCAAATTCTTCTCGCAGTATTACATCTTGCATCAAATCTTCATTCACGTCCTCTTCCAGTTCTATAATATTGCATATACACTCCTGGAAATTGAAATAAGAACACCGTGAATTCATTGTCCCAGGAAGGGGAAACTTTATTGACACATTCCTGGGGTCAGATACATCACATGATCACACTGACAGAACCACAGGCACATAGACACAGGCAACAGAGCATGCACAATGTCGGCACTAGTACAGTGTATATCCACCTTTCGCAGCAATGCAGGCTGCTATTCTCCCAAGGAGACAATCGTAGAGATGCTGTATGTAGTCCTGTGGAACGGCTTGCCATGCCATTTCCACCTGGCGCCTCAGTTGGACCAGCGTTCGTGCTGGATGTGCAGACCGCGTGAGACGACACTTCATCGAGTCCCAAACATGCTCAATCGGGGACGGATCCAGAGATCTTGCTGGCCAGGGTAGTTGACTTACACTTCCTAGAGCACGTTGGGTGGCACGGGATACATGCGGACGTGCATTGTCCTGTTGGAACAGCAAGTTCCCTTGCCGGTCTAGGAATGGTAGAACGATGGGTTCGATGACGGTTTGGATGTACCGTGCACTATTCAGTGTCCCCTCCACGATCACCAGAGGTCTACGGCCAGTGTAGGAGATCGCTCCCCACACCATGATGCCGGGTGTTGGCCCTGTGTGCCTCGGTCGTATGCAGTCCTGATTGTGGCGCTCACCTGCACGGCACCAAACACGCATACGACCATCATTGGCACCAAGGCAGAAGCGACTCTCATCGCTGAAGACGACACGTCTCCATTCGTCCCTTCATTGACGCCTGTCGCGACACCACTGGAGGTGGGCTGCACGATGTTGGGGCGTGAGCGGAAGACGGCCTAACGGTGTGCGGGACCGTAGCCCAGCTTCATGGAGACGGTTGCGAATGGTCCTCGCCGATACCCCAGGAGCAATACTGTCGCTAATTTGCTGGGAAGTGGCGGTGCGGTCCCCTACGGCACCACGTAGGATCCTACGGTCTTGGAGTGCATCCGTGCGTCGCTTCGGTCCGGTCCCAGGTCGACGGGCACGTGCACCTTCCGCCGACCACTGGTGACAACATCGATGTACTGTGGAGACCTCACGCCCCACGTGTTGAGCAATTCGGCGGTACGTCCACCCGGCCTCCCGCATGCCCACTATACGCCCTCGCTCAAAGTCCGTCAACTGCACATACGGTTCACGTCCACGCTGTCGCGGCATGCTACCAGTGTTAAAGACTGCGATGGAGCTCCGTATGCCACGGCAAACTGGCTGACACTGACGGCGGCGGTGCACAAATGCTGCGCAGCTAGCGCCATTCGACGGCCAACACCGCGGTTCCTGGTGTGTCCGCTGTGCCGTGCGTGTGATCATTGCTTGTACAGCCCTCTCGCAGTGTCCGGAGCAAGTATGGTGGGTCTGACACACTGGTGTCAATGTGTTCTTTTTTCCATTTCCAGGAGTGTATTTTTACCTTTTACGTTTTAACATCACTGGTTCAGAACCTGTGATTTGTTGTGTTTGGCTTTCTTCTGCTATCGAATGAAGATATTAGCAATTTTGTGTTTTAAATGTTTAAGCTTTTTATTTCACTGGTTTACAACCCGTAATTTGTTATGTTTGGACTTCCTGCTACTAGAGGCAGATTTTGTCAATGGTATGTAGTTAAGCGTTTGTTAATGCTAATATCTTTTATAATGGCTCGTCATTACCTATATTGCTTTTGTATTTTTTCGGCATTCGAATGTGCTTGTACCTTAGCTCCTCTCCATGCCATGTTACACACCCCACTCACGGTGTTTCCCACTAACACGGTCCACGAAGCTACTGCTCAGTCCACTCGCCGTAGCCACTCCAGTCACACAGGCACGTTCGCTGTATCAGAGTTTTAAGTGTCGGCCTCGAATGTGGGCGTTTTCACATGGTTTGTCATGTCAATTTATAAGCTGATTTGCGCTCTCTGCAGCACAGGGTCATTGTTTAGTTTAACTTTGGTTTAGGGCGTGACTTCCACCTAATATCCTATGGTGGCTTTATTGTTACAGACCGTATGCTTTCCCAGTGTCAATTTTGGGACAAGATGAATTTTTCCTGGCCGCGATTTAAAGCAGGAGTTCTTCGCAGCTACAGTTTGGGATGTTATCTGACAGTCCACATGCGGTAGATCCTTGCCTGTCAGTTGTTGGGCATGGACATGTCGTCCTACTATTGCTAGGTGGGCTATTGTTCAATCATTTTATTCGGTTTTTTTTTCAGTTTCTAAACGTCAATTTTTAATTTTTAAAATTTTCTTATTTGCTTAATGAAGTGGGTTACAGTGTTGTTTTACTTCCGATTTCAGGTACATTTAATGATGGAGTTAAGATCCCGAAACAGTGTTCGTGCATAGCGACTTCTGTCGTGCAAGGCATCAGTTAATGAAGTATTTTAAAACTGTTGCCGTTTTTGTTTGCCATGAACATAGTATAATACTGGCTTCAATTTCATCTTCCTTGTATAGAACTTCTATATATTTTTTCCACCGTTCAGCTTTCCCTTCTTTGCTTACGACTGGGTTTCCTTCTGAGCTCTTGATATTAACAGTTGCTTCTCTTTTCTCTTCACTTTAATTTTCCTGTAGAAGGTATCTCCCTTCCCTCTAGTCACAGAGAAAATTATTTAATTAAAATATTTTGGTTCAAAAAATGAAGGGTTTCCTGCCCAGCACAATTTCGTTATCTTACTATTTAAAATCAAAATTTTGTGATTTAGCGCGTACTTTTATGTCTCCTGTTGTCTTTGTATGTGATTTTCTCTTGTGTTAGCACTGAACACAATATAACTGCAGTCATAGTTTTGCATTCCACGACACTTAGTCTCGCATTGCGTGCGCTGTTCTTGACCTTGCTCCTGGGTTAATTAAGGGATCATTGGAACCTGTGAAAACAAAGTTTTGGGAAAGCTGCTTCGACACGTTAGGTACACAGGTACAAAAGTGTCCTAAGCAAGAAAATTACTAATTGCCTAATGGATTGATGACCTACAAAAAATACGGAAAAATATCTACTTACCTACATATCATCATTAGGTATTTTAGTATTTCTCTTGCGCCCACGGATCTCACATAAGTTCATTAATAAAAATTAAAGTCATTAATAAATTCAAATGTCTATAATTTCTGGCCTCAATTGCTTCCTGTGCTTGTATTATCTCAATCACGTTTTATTGATTACATTGCAGCACGCCTAGAGAGTCTAGTATCACAAACTATAGACGGTGGAGGGTAAGGGTGGGTGGGTGGTTTCCCAGTAACTAGCAACATCTAATCGCTTTGGACTGATTATCATGTAAGACGTGTATATTTCTATTGTCTGTTGTCAAAACACAATTTATGAAAGATGTTTATATTTCATTATTAGGATTAAGTAGGAATAATTAATATTTGTCATGTTGGAAGTAATTGTGGTAGCACGGAATGTCTGCACCAAAGTATTGTTGGCAAGAGAGACCACAGATTGATATAATTTTAAACAGCACGGGAGAGACCGCGTATGGATACATTTTAAGAAAAGAGCGGGAAAGACTGCGCATCGACACATTTTGCAGTGGTAGCAGGGATTGTCTGCACCAGAAAGCATTGTTTGCACGAGAGACCGCACTTTAGCGTTCGTAGGAAGTCAGTACTATGCAAGAAGTAAAGCGAGTCGGTAACACGACTGAAGCGAGAGGTTGAGAGGAGCGGTGTGCCTGCCAGACACCAGCTATGATTTACAAGAGATTATAAACGGATGTACAGATACATCAGCTAACTATTATCATAAGAGGAACTAATATTCTAGAATTTTTTTTTTTGACAGCAATAAAATTTTGCCAAGTTTTAGGTTGATGGTTTTTGGGATGGATTATAATCAGAAATGCAATAGTGCTGGCAAACATTAATTATATTCTAAACGAAATGATTTTACAAACGTTCAAATGGGACTTACTTTTTACAATAATCTTACAACTACCATTGCTCAAACATACCTTCCGTAGACTTGAGTTTCTCAAAAAAATAATTAAATAATATTAGTTCCTCTTAAGACAATAGTTAGCTGATGTCTCTGTACATCCATTTATAATCTCTTGTAAATCATAGTTGGTTGCTGGGAGGCACACCGCTCCTCTAAACCCCTCGCTTCAGACCAGCTACCGACTCGCTTCACTTCTCGCATACTACTGACTTCCTACGAACGCTGAAATGCGGTCTCTCGTGCAAACAATGCTTTCTGGTGCAGACAATCCCTGCTACCATTACAAAATGTATCAATGCGCGGTCTTTCCCGCTCTTTTCTTAAAATGTATCCACACGCGGACCCTCCCGCCCTTTTAAAAATTATATCAATTTGCGGTCTCTCTTCCCAACAATACTTTGGTGCAGACATTCCGTGCTACCACAATTATTTCCAACATGACAAATATTAATTATTCCTACTTAATTCTATTAATAAAATATAAACATCTTTCATAAATTGTGGTTTGACAATAGAAATATACACGTCTTACAATCAAGCTGACAAAAGTGATCTGCAGTAACAGCCGAAATTCGGGAAGGCTATTCGCCGACATGCTGTCACCCAGTCATTTCAGCACGATTATCTCCGTCCAGGAATTTTCTGCGTCTTCAACTGCACGCCTCTACTATTGCAGACAGAGTTCGTGGTGGAGGAGGTGACGACGCTGGTGAAGGAGTGCGTCGAGAAGATAGTTGGCCGCGAGACGTTCCAGCGGCAGAAGTGCGAGCTGTACGTCCACCGCATCGCTGAGGCGTGCATCTCTGCGCTCGCCCGCCTCAACAAGCCCTTCAAGTACATAGGTACGCCATTCCGCATCACTCGTGAACAGCCGTCACGGAATCACGACGGCTATGATGGACAGGGCTAGTAAACTGGCCACTCCAAATGGTTCAAATGGCTCTGAGCACTATGGGACTTAACATCTGAGGTCATCAGTCCCCTATAACTTAGAACTGCTTAAACGTAACTAACCTAAGGACATCACACACATCCATGCCCGAGGCAGGATTTGAACCTGCGACCGTAGCGGTGGGGCGGTTCCAGACTGAAGCGCCTAGAACCGCTCTGCCACATCGGCCGGCTAATTTAGTTTAAGGTATTTTAAGTAGTGTGTAAGTCTGGGGACCGATGACATGAGCAATTTGATCCCTTAGAAATTCACCTACATTTGAACATTTGTAACCTAGTAACAACACTTAAAACACGATATACAGCCGCGGCACTCTCTGCTCTGAAAATTATTGCCACCTGACAGATGGAACGATATTAGCGACTCCAGAGCCGAGAAAGCTAGCTGTAAGGTTAAATATTTTTAATCAGTTTCTACTCCATTAACGAAATAGTTACTACTTTCTGCGTTTCAGTCATAAGTAAATGATCAAGATAAATGACTCATGGTCAAGTGAAGGCAAGAGCAGCCAGATCTGATTCAGTAACACAAGCTACAACTTATTCGTGAAGAAACACTTTTTACTTCGCAGAAAGCAAGAGAATATAAGGAGATATTTCACGCATGGGAATCATACACTGAGGGGATAAAACTGATGGGATGTATCCTAATACTGTGTCGGTCCTCCTTTTACCCGACATACTGCAGCCACTCGTTGGAAGTCCCCTGCGGAAATATTGAGCCATACAGCCTCTATAGCCGACCATAATTGCGAAGGTGTTGCCGATGCAGGATTTTGCGCGTACTGACCTCCAAATATGCCCTATAAATGTTCGATGGGGCAGCGCGGAGTGGCTGTGTGGTAGGAGGAGCCATGTCACGAATTGCGCGATTCCTCACGCCGGAGGTTCGAGACCTCTCTCGGGGATGTGTTGTCCTTAGCTTATGTTAATTTAAGTAGTGTGTAAGTCTAGTGATCGATGGCGTCCGTAGCAGTTTGGTTCAAAAATCGAATGGCTCTGAGCACTATGGGACTTAACTTCTGAGATCATTAGTCCCCTAGAACTTAGAACTACTTAAACCTAACTAAGGACATCACACACATCCATGCCCGAGGCACGATTCGAACCTTATACCGTAGCGGTCGCGCAATTCCAGACTGAAGCCCCTAGAACCGCTCGGCCACAGCGTCCGGCTTAGCAGTTTGGTCCCTTAGGAATTCACACACATTTGAATATTTTTTCGTTCAATGGGCTTCATGTCAGGCGATCTGTGTGCCTAAATCATTCGCTCAATTTTTTCAGAATATTCTTCAAACCAACCGCGAATAATTGTGTCATGGTGACATGGCGTACTACCGAGCGAGGTGGCGCAGTGGTTAGACACTGGACACGCATTCGGGAGGACGACGGTTCAATCCCGCGTCCGGCCATCCTGATTTAGGCTTTCCGTGATTTCCCTAAATCGCTACAGGCAAATGCCGGGATGGTTCCTTCCCCATCCTTCCCTAATACAATGAGACCGATGACCACGCTGTCTGGTCTCGTTCCCCAAACAACCCCAACGTGGCGTACTGCCATCCATAAATATTCCATTGTTGCTTGGGAGTATCAAGTCCATGAATGGCTCCTGATGGTCTCCACATAATCGAACACAACCATTCCCGACGGCCAATGTGACCGAGCGGTTCTAGGCGCTTCAGTCCGGAACCGCGCTGCTGCTACGGTGGCAGGTTCGAACCCTGCCTCGGGCTTGGATGTGTGTGATGTCGTTAGGTTAGTTAGGTTTAAGTAGTTCTAAGTCTAGGGGACTGATGACCTCATGTTAAATCGCGTAGTGGTTAAAGCCATTTGAACCATTTTTTGAACAACCATTCCCAGTCAATCATCGGTTCAGTTAGACTAGAGACCCTTTTCCATTCCATGTAAACACAGTCCACACCATTATGGAGCTTGCCTTCTTGACAACTTATGACCTTGGCTCCGTGGGGTCTGCATCACACTCGGACACTACCATCAGCCCTTACCACCGAAATCGGGACTCATCTGAACTAGGCGACGGTTTTCCTGTTGTCTAGGCCACAACAGATGCGGTCACTAGCCGAGGTCAGGCGCTGCAGGCGATGTCGAGCTGTTAGAAAGGCACTAACGCCGGTCGTCAGTGCCCGTGATATGCTATTCTCAGCACAATCTTGACACTGTGGATCTCAGAATATTGGATTTCGTAAAGATTTCAGGACTGGAATGTTCCGTGCGTGTAGCTCCAACTGCCAGTTCGCCTTCCAAGTCCGTCAATTTCCGTCGTAAGGCCATAATCTCGCTGGTAACCTTTTCACTTGAATCACCTGACTACAAACGACAGCTCCGCCAATGCACTGCCATTTTATACCTCGTGAACGCTATACTACCACCATCTGTATATGTGTATACCACTATGCCGTGACTTTTGTCACTTTAGTGAATGAACTGTACTAGGCAGTTCACTATTTCATGTTACATCCTCATCAATCGGCGTTAACGCTGTGAACGGATGCATACCATACAGAGCCTACTGCACAGTGGATCACTGATTTCAATGCTTCCAGCTGTGCAGACGGCTCTATTCGGTATGTATCCGTTCTCAGCGTTAACGCCCATTGCTAATGTAACATGAAAAATGACGCTTTGTAGCGCAGTTTAATATATTGATAATGTAGTTTATATTACGATGTGATAACAGTGACTACTTCATGGTTTTATTACCTGATGTCAGTGATTTTATAGTCACCTGATATGATACTGTAAATGCTTTTCGTGATGACTGGGTGTTGATGTCCTTAGGTTAGCTAGGTTTAAGTAGTTCTAAGTGCTAGAGGACTGATGAGCTCAGATGTTAAGTCCCGTATTACTTAGAGCCATTCGAATTTGAGGGAAATTCTACAAATTCGCTAGATTGAGAATATTGAAATATGTGCGACTGGAATTCAACAAGTCTGCTACCTTGAGAGTACTGTAATATGTGCGACTATAATTCGACTTTCAAATACTTTTGACAGTTGTCGAACTTAGAGTTTTTCATTGTCATGGGGCCTGCGAGATCAGAACACCACAGCATCCAGAAAGTTGTGTGATGTCAAAAGGCAAAGTCTCGTCCCATGTAGGCGATGCAGGCGATAATGCTTTATGGGAATACCATCTTATGTAACATGGAGGATCTTTGTATAGTTTCTGACATAGCAAAGGCATTTTGTTAAATGTCACTGCAAGATGGGGACATTTGTTTCAATTTCACTGTGACATGGAGTGTTTTGTTTCAATTTTTGCTGTAGTACGGACAGTTAGCAACAATTTCACTGTAACATGGGGCAATTTGTGGCATTTCTCTGTAACCTGGGATATTTTCTTATAACTTCACTGGCCGGCCGTGGTGGCCGAGCGGTTCTAGGCGCTTCAGTGTGGAACTGCGCGACCGCTAGGGTCGCCGGTTCTAATCCTGCCTCGGGCATGGCTGTGTGTGATGTCCTTAGGTTAGTTAGGTTTAAGTAGTTCTAAGTTCTAGGGGACTGATGACTTCAGATGTTAAGTCCCCTAGTGCTCAGAGCCATTTGAACCAACCATATAACTTCACTGTAAAAGTGGGCAATTTGATACAATTTCTCTCTAAATGGGGTACTTTATTACACTTTTTCCTGAAACATGAAGTAATCTTCCAATTTTTGCTGTAACATGGACAGTTTGTTACAATTTCACTGTAACATGTCAATTTGGTAGAATTTCTCTGCAATATGGGGCATTTTGTTACAATTTTACCTTAATATAGGGCATATTGTTACAAATTCACCGCAGATGTATGGTGTGAAATATTATGTAGTCTTTCCTGTTCAACATAAATTGTTCAGTTTCCTGCCATATCTCGCTTCATATAAAATAAATAGTGTCCGTACTTCATCCAAAATATTTTAGAGAAGCGTTCATCGGATCACACTCCTCACAAGCTTGAATAAACGTAAGTTCAACAACTGTCGGAAATATTTCACTACAGTTGACCACAACCTAGCTGACTTTTCCCAAGCCGGCAAATGCAGTTATTTCATTGTTCAACTCCTAACACTTTCAATACTCTCTGGCAGAGCATTCCTACACAAACGCCCTTGCTAAAGGAACCATAACAGCACTTGTCGGAAACTGTTTCGAAATTGTACAGAAATCTGTAAGCTATCAAACTGTAGGCCCACTACCCAGCTATCGATTAAGGTAATGAAAATCTTTTGCACTGATATTCATACTGATCACAGTTGGCATTGAATATTCTCTATGTTAAACTATACAATGCCATACCAGTCACACAGAAAAACACCATAAAATTCTATGTATGTATGTACAATGTCCAGTGACATTAATGTGTCCACCACCTGTGTTTGTTGTCAACGTCCAATAACCATTCACAGCACAGTGTAGCAGGTGGCAGCACTGACAGTGGATGGTATACAGGGTGCTTCAGAAGTGGTGGTCGATAAATCAGACATGGAAAGTATAGGCAAAAAGTACCTAAAAAGCTTCAATAAACATGAGTCCGCAAATCAAACTTTGTCGAGATATAACAAATTTTCTGTTGCGTTCATCAGTGTCTAGGAACACATGGACTCTCTAAACGTTAAAGAATGTGTTCGATACGTAATCCATGCGTCTGAATTCAGCATTGAACTCGTCTCTAAAATGAGTTGCCGATCCTCTCAGGCAGTCCTGGGGAATTCTATAAATGCTGGAAGCCTGCTTCAGTCCGAAAGCGTAATTCCTCAAGAGAGTTGACCTCGGTAGCGTAGACCAGGCTTTTGACGTGGCCCCACACACAGATATCCATGGAATTTAAAGCCAGAGACCTTGGAGACCATGGCATAAGTCCTCATCTAGTTATCCAGTGCTGACCGTATTTTCTGACAAGGGAACCTCCCCATAGCAGCCCTCTCAGATTCAGTTATAAGTTGGCACAGTGGATAGGCCTTGAAAAACTGAACACAGATCAAACGAGACAACAGGAAGAAGTTGTATGGAACTATGAAAAAATAAGCAAAATATACTAACTGAGTAGTCCATGAGCAAGATATGCAACATCAAGGCTAATTTGCTCAGGAGCGCCGTGGTCCTATGGATGCCGGCAGCGTGTTCGCTGTAATAAAAAAACTGAGTTAAAGGATCAACAACGAACTGAAACAGGTGTCTTTCGACGTCCGCCCAGAGCAGATACAATGAACGAAAACGAAAAAAATGAGATTTTAAAAAAAAATGTTAGGGTGAGCAGGTGCAGAACGAGAGGTCCTTGGTTCAAGTCTTCCCTCGAGTGAAAAGTTTAGTTTTTTATTTTCAGTTTATGTGACAAACTCTTATGTTTTCATCACTTTTTTGGGAGTGATTGTCATATCCACAAGAAAACCTAAATCGGGCAAAGTAGAAGAATCTTTTTACCCATTCGCCAAGTGTCCAAGTTAGGTGGGTCGACAACATATTCCTGTCATGTGACGCACATGCTGCCACCAGTGTCGTGTAGAATATATCAGACGTGTTTTCCTGTGGAGGAATCGGTTGGCCTATGACCTTGCGATCAAATGTTTTCGGTTCCCATTGGAGAGGCACGTCCTTTCGTCTACTAATCGCACGGTTTTGCGGTGCGGTCGCAAAACACAAACACTAAACTTATTACAATGAACAGAGACGTCAATGAACGAACGGACAGATCATAACTTTGCAAAAATAAAGAAAAGTTATTTTCAGTCGAGGGAAGACTTGAACCAAGGACCTCTCGTTTCGCAGCTGCTCACGCTAACGACGGGACCACAGCGCTCCTAAGCTGACACCCTCCTTGACATTGCATATCTTGCGCATGGACTACTCAGTTTGCATATTTTGCTTATTTTTTCATAGTTACACACAACTTCTTCCTGTTTTCTCCATTGATGTGTGTTCAGTTTTTCAAGGCCTATCCACTGTGACAACTTATAACCAAATCTGAGGGGGGTGCGATGGGGAGGTTCCCTTGTGAGTTAGAAGCCGGTGAACTCATAAATGAAAGTGTGCTGAAGCCCCGTCACGCATGAATCACATATTCAGGTGTTGGTTCAGTGGGGGCTCAGTGGGACATCATCATGTATACCTGGAAGTACAGTCCGCAGAAACCGTATGTACTGCTGTACAGTTATTCTCTGTGGCAGGAAGTGTGGTCCAGTTACGCTGTCTCCAAATAGTCCTGCTCAGACATTCAATGAATAAGTCTGCTGACGTCGTGACAAATGTGTTGTTTTAGGACTGACATCGGCCAAAATTCAGCAGGAGGTCCTCTTCAATTGACACTACATCCCAGGACAGGATTTCGTCTGCTCGATAATTTTCCGCCATTTCTCTCTGGACTTCGCTGTAGACCTCCAGTTATGGCAACCAACTCTGGCAGCGTCTTCTCCAACCTCATCACTCCGTCTGAGCCTCGGTCGTCTTCTTGCTCTCCTCCCTCCAGGTTCACTGCAGCAGGCTTTCCATGCAGGATCTGTCTCATCGCGTCTTATTACATGTCCAGCCCATCTCAATCTACACAGCTTTATGAACTTGACAATATCATCCCTCTCATAGCAGTCATAATGTTCGTCATTCCTTCGCCTTCTCCAACTCCCATTTTCATACACAAGTTCAAATATTCTCCTCAATATACTTCTTTCATGTGATCATGTGATATATCCAGCCTCATCCGTGAAAAGAATACTGCTTCCAAACAGGGGACTCGGGGTACTCTGTTGTTGCACATATTAACAGAAATTCTCTCCAGGGGGTAAGTGTGTATTGTTGATGGCTTGTAGTTCTGGAAATAATATAGATAGAATTCTTGCCGATGTAAATTCTGCCACATATTGTTATGATTCAGGACAAGTGGCAATCCTCCTTGTTGAAGTACTCGGATGTTCGTGTACAAAGCGTGGCAACCTCTCCTCGACATCGGGTGCTGTGGACCCGGGTGTGCGAAACTACAGGTTTCTCTAAGGCTCTGATGTAACCGGCTAAATGTACTCCTGTCGGACTACCTCAACGACACTGCCATTCCCTTTGCCATACATGAAGTACATGTCAGCGTACTCTTCATTAGTATAACAACTGTCCTTGGTGCCTTCATGTTTGTAACTGATTATGAGGCTGGCACGACACAGTGAACGGAGGGGGAAAGGGAAGTAGTTGCGCATGGATAAACAAATGGTTCAAATGCCTCTCAGCACTATGGGACTTAACATCTGAGGCCATCAGTCCCCTTGACTTAGAACTACTTAAATCTAACTAACCTAAGGACAGCACACACATTCATGCCCAAGGCAGGATTCGAATCTGCGGCCGTAGCAGCAGCGCGGTTCCGGACTGAAGCGCCCAGAACCTCTCGGCCACAACGGCCGGCGATGCATAAACAAATAGATAGTTGATCCCAAACCTTGAGATACCAACGTAAATACCGCGGCATCCAGGAGCGTTTACAGTTGGTTTCCAACTCGAATTAATGCGATGCCCCGGCAACGGTTGATTTGCAAACCCATGTTTATTGGAGCTTTTTATTTACTGTTGCTCTTTAGTTTTCCATGTATGAACTATTGACCATCACCTCTGATATACCCTGTGTAAAACAGGTCGAGGGGATGCAGAAAACCAGTGCAGCCATTGTAGTAATGCGACAACGGAGCAATTTATCCGACGCTCAAAAGGCCACGATCGTTGGCTTTCGTGCCAACAGACGTAGCATTCCTGAAACGAGACATTTACAAATTTAGCAAGCCTTTTAGTACGATCGATAGAACTGCCAATGCTAGAGAAACAGAAAAGCTCCTTAACACCATCAAAACATTAAAATCAAACGTAGGTTAGTAGACTCAAAGCATCAAATCATAATTGAGAGATAGTGAATTGGGTATGTGAGAGTGAATGTCCAGCCATTCCGTTGATTTTTCTTCGTTATAAGCAGCAGAATGTGAAAATCGTGGGGAGATTTTGTACGATTACCTTAAAATTTCCCTTCTAAAAAAGCCCATAAGAACTGTACAACACAGAGGCCATATCATCCTTTCTCTGCTATAGACGCCACAACATCTTTTCTTTGCTATCTGGGGATAACAGGCATTCCAAGATGCAAGCTGAAGACTAGCTATTATCAGTCCGAAAACCGTCAGCTGGTATCAGCAATTCTGAAAAGGGCGATTGGCGTCATTTAAATCCGTGTCGACAACGTTCGAAACGCTTTCCGATAATTTAAACTGAGTAATAAATTATTGTATAATGTATTTTACCATGAGGGAGGGTCGAATGAAAACATTTAAGTACTTTTTACTGAAAAAAAAGTGGAACACAATTGTATCATTTGACACGGTCTCCCTATCGTTCAACACATTTCCTCCAGCACGTTGAAAGTGCACTGATTCCTCTAAAAAAATTATTTTGGCCGTTTGCACAGCTACTCGTGCACCGCTTGCTGTACCTCCTGATTCTTCCTCCCATCGTCTCCCTGAGTGGTCCAAACATGTTATAATCACTCGGTGTGAGGTCTGCTGAAATGGCAGATGTGGCAGAATATCAAGGTGCAAGTCATCGATGGTTGCAAGGTTTCACGGGCAGTATGAGGCCGTGCACTGTCATATTGCAAAATGACACCTGTAGTCAGAAGTCCACGTCGTCCGAAGAATATCGGAATATGACACACTGGTGATGATGTTTCTCCTAGTCATGTATTGTTGCAAGACAACGCCTCGTTCACCCTAAAAGAGAGGCAGCAAAAACCTTCCCTGCAGATGGCTGTGTCTGGAACTTATTGGGGTTTGGTGAAAAAGGGGTGGCACCATTTCTTACTTGCTCTTTTTGTTTCAAGTTGGTGGTACTGTACCCAGGTTTCGTCTCCTGTGACGATTCCAGTGAGAAAGCCATCGCCTTTTTGCTCAAAGGCCGCAAAAGTTCTTCATAGATATCAACGGATCGCTCTTCCAGTTCTGGAGAGCGCTGCCAAGGCACCTTGCAGGTACTTCAGAAAACTTAAGCACTTCATGAATGATGTGATGTGCCGAGTCATGACTAATGTTCAGATCTGCGGCTATTTCGTTCAATGTCACACAGCGATTTTCCATCATAATGGCATTAATTGCTGCAGTAGGTGCTGGTGTTCTAATGCGGTGTGTCTCCCCTGGGTGCTGAGCGCCTGTCACAGAAGTCAAGCGATTTCCGAGCTTCCTACTCCACTCCTTCATTTGCTTCGGCGATAGACATCCATCTTCATATGGGAGAATCATTCGCCGGCGAATTTCAACAGCTTTCGTACTTTCACTGCTCCGAAAACATATGAGGGAATGCTGTTCTTCCTTGGTGCATGGAGCAAATGGGGCAGCCATTTTTGAGCTAGTGTTGTTACCGCGTTTCACTTGTCTGTATTATGCTACCATCTGCGGGGCATTCCTTACATCATTGGTAACAGTACTGCTGAATTACAGAACAATGGAGCAAAATGCCAATTTTTAAGTACGATTTTAAGGGTTTTATTTGGGTCCCTCAAATTGAGTTGGTACAGAAGTTCTAGCGTTTTTCCATAAGTTTAATAAACAGGATAAATACACATAACACAGACTTCAGGCATCAATAATATACTCTCCTTCACTACCGAAAACAGTGTACCAACGCTGAGGTCACTTTTAGATTCCACGACTGTCGAAATCACGTGGTTTTCATGCGAAGGACTCTTCGAGTCGTGTCGCGTTTTCATCTGGAAAGTAAGTTCCTTGAGGGTTGTTCGATAGAAAGCGGAAAAGGTGGAAATCTGAGGACTCAAGATCAGGTGAATAAGGTGGGTGAAGAATGATTGCCCAACCCAAGCCCTGCATAGCGTTTTTTGTCAGACTAGCAGAATGCTGGTGGATGTCATCGCGGAGTAGCATCACGCAGTCTTCCTGGTCGTTGTTCTTGGATTGTGTCTGCAAGACATCACAGTTGTTGACAATAAATGTCTGCAATGGTGGTTGTACCTCGGGGAAGCAGTACACCACACCGTCGTTGTTCCACCAGATGCATAAAATTATTTTTTGTGGATGCTCGCAGGTCTTTGTATGGAGAGTTGCTGCTTTGTTTCAGCTCAGCCATTCCTTTCTTTTCCTTATGTTGGCATAAAGACACCATTTCTCGTCGCCAGTAACGATACAGGATAGGAATGGCCGGTGTTGCTTACAAGCTATTTGGTGGCGAGCAAGCAGAGATGCACACACGGCCACCCGCTGATTTTTGTGGTTTTGGATTAGTGCATGCTGTACCCATACACCCGATTTTTGAACCTTCTCCATTGCATGCACAAGTCGCACGGTGGTGGAATGATCACAGTTCATCACATTTGCCAGTTCTCGAGTACATTGAGTTGAATCATTGTGGATTAATTCCTTTAAACGATCTTCATCGAACCTCGAAGGTCTTTCTAAATACGGACAGTCATTAATGTGAAAAAGATCCCCCTTAAAACGAGAAAACCATTTTCTGGCATACTCTGCCCACTGGCATTATCCCCATACGTGGCGAAAATGCTTCTGGGTGCCTCCACTGCTGTCACCCCTACCCCTACCCCTACTCCGTAGTGTAACAGTAGCGTTACCGGCTCCCACGCAGGGGGCCTGGGTTCGATTCCCGGCAGGGGACTGGTTGTTGTTTGTCCGTCATCATTTTCACCATCATTGACTCGCAAGTCGTGGATGTGGCGTCACCTAAAAAGGACTTGCGATAGGCGGCCGAACACCCCCGTATGCGGCTTCCTTGCCAACAATGGCATACGATCATTTCCATTTCTATTGAACTCAAACAGAAGAATATGACGGAAATGTTCCAATTTCTCCAATTGGCACTACATTTTCTATTGTCCACGGCTCCACTCGCTATCCGAACTCAAACAGCAACAGTGAACTACAAATAAATAATGACAGTCGATAAATAAACCCTTAGGGACCGGAATACCGACAAAAATTCTGAGAACGTATGCACCATCCTAATATATGCGTTGGGCGGCTCCGTACCAGAGCCTTTAACGACGAACGGTGTGTGTACTCTCTTCTCGTCTAACGGTTAACGTTGCTGCCCCTAGCCGGCCGTTGTGGCCGCGTGATTCTAGGCGCTTCAGTCTGGAATCACGCTGCTGCTACGGTCGAAGGTTCGAATCCTGCCTCGGGCATGGATGTGTGTGATGTCCTTGGGTTACTTAGGTTGAAGTCGTTCTACGTCTAGGGGACTGATGACCTCAGATGTTAAGTCCCATAGTGCTCAGAGCCATTTAAACTATTTTTTTTATTTTGTTGCTGTCCCTAGATGGCGGGTTCCCGAGTTTGACTTTCTCAATTCGGGGACTGGGTGTTTATGTTGTCCTTATTATTTCATCTCATCACTGGGTGTTTATGTTGTCCTTATTATTTCATTTCATCTTTTTTACAAAGATACACTTGTCTTAATATATTTTCTAGCCAGCATTCCACAGTTCTTTCGTGGCGCAAGTTTTGCTACCTTTCTTGTGTTATTTGTAACACAGTGTATTGTTACTTTTGCAGTTTATGGACTCACAGGTTCTTGTTGTTGCCCTACTCTTGTCGGCAGTGACAGTGGAAGTGGCGCAGAACGACGGATGTGGCCGCCATGGAGCGTTCGCCAACTTATGGGACGCTGGCCGCGACAAGTGCTGCAACGTCATCTGGAAGAATGACGTCGTTCTATGCATCGTCACTGTTATTGGCCTTCACATATGATGCGCCTGCCTCAGAATAAACACCTCACATAGAGCTTCACGTCTTGCATTTCTCTCGTCTAACGGCACAAACAAGGAAAACGCGTCTGTACACGGAATTGGACATCATTTTATTATCACAGCAGTACAAAACCACACGGCGCGTCGACAAATTTTTGTGACTATAATGATAAAACAAGGAAAAAATACGACCCAAATATCTTCACTCTTTTTCAGAATAATCTTCATTTGTCACAACTCGTTTATGAAACTTTTTGTAAAGCTCCAGGGAGCTCTCTCTAAAAGCTCCTTTGGGAATCGATCGAAACGTTGACGACACTCTTCTGCAGACATCCGGTTTTGCGGACCTACAATTTCTTTTCTTTTTTTTTCACGATTAGGCTACACTGCTGAACTTCGATGACTTTTAGTAGTCAGTATATCGCACCAAAAGTTGTTCAGTGAGAATTTCTGAGATTTAGTTACATAAATCATAGCACGGCAATAGCAAACTGACAGTGTGTTAGAGTTACAGGAAGTCGAAAGACAAGATACAATAACAAGCCTGAGAAAGAAGTTGATACTGAGGCAGAGCAACAGAAGCCAAGAATCGTGTATTTACCTTACGTTGCTCCAATAGCCTAGTAGAGCGGCAGAGTCATAGAAACATGTCATTCAGTGCTCTTCGCATCCGTCAGCTGTGATAAAAACTCTTCCAAGTACTGTTAAAAACGATCTAGGTCTCCAGATAACGCATGTGTGTTGCGTTACGAACAAATCTGTCGTGTCTTACGTGAGGCAGACTACTTGAAGATGACAAGGAGAGATGCAACGAACATCAGCGATATATCCGACTAAAACAACCAAGCAAGTCATTGACTACATAAAAAGAACGTCAGTAACAACTTGACACAGTATTAGATCTGTTAGTAATCAAGTTGCAATAACACACTTGAGAAAGAGGTTGAGACTGAGACAGAGAAAGTGGAACCCAACACCTGGGAAGATCGCTGGACTTCTACAGTAATATGACATCCAGTGTATTTCGCTGATTTTTCAAATAAGATAAAAAGTCGTCTGTGCAATGTTAATAACAGCGTAGGTTTTCCAAACCCGGGTGTGTGTCACATTCCATTAGAATGTGGCATGTCTTATGCGAGAAGAACCATCACAACAGTCAAGAAGCATAAGCAGCACACCAGTTTAAAACAACGAAACAAATCAGCTGCCCCGAACACCTCCTCAAATATAATTGTTAAATGAAATATGATGAGACCAGTACCGTGGTGCGAACGCCAAGATTCGGGGCAGCGTAACTACGAAGTCTATCGAAATAAAGATGCCGAACAACCCGAAACGAAGGTTTCAATTTAAACAAGGCTTGGGATGCAGCACACAATTTACTGAGATCTCGCTGACCATTACATCCACCAGAGCTGGGAAAAGCAGAGATAATGTGCGTTTCCCGGAATATCAGTGCCGGCTCTGAAAAACAACATAACGTCGAAGGGTGCCGTGGGCGTCGGGAGAAGAACTCATGTATAAACTGTGGCACGAAACGAACAGATATTCACATTCTGGTGGAGTCTACACCATCAGTACACAAAACAGCGAAACTCGCAGTGCCTGAAGAGAACGGCTGAGTCGGCGGTCGGAATATTGTGCGTAAAATGGAAACAACCATTTGGCTGAACACCCAGAAATACACCGCCAACACAGATATTGACGTGCCCTTGCATACCGTATCAAAGAACTGTTGTCAATTTCTTGTCAATTTTATTTCCTCGCCTGCGCCACCAGCAAAAATATGGCGCCAAATTCAAGGATTTAGTTTTACCGCAAGTGAATTAATGATAGTTAAGGACCCGTATTTATGTACAACACAGTTGCGACATATTTTTGACTCTGCTCAAACCGCAACCGGCAAATAAAAATGCTTGCAGGAAAACAAAGGGTAATTGAGCAAAATGAACACTTTTGAGATGTAAATATTAATGTAAGTCACGAGTTACGAATGAGAAACAATAACAAAACTATTTATTTGTAGGAAAAACATTTTCATAATCTCGTGGTATTTTTGGTATCCTGTTGAAAACAGTGTTTTGAACCGCATTTGGCTTGAGCGGCCACAAAAACAGTATGTGTGCATTATACAGGCTAGGTGGCTAAACGTTCTAATAACGTAGCATGACGAACCCAATTTATGGAAATTGTCCAGATTTCCAACCAAAATTTTGCTCTGCCCAAATGAAGGCGCCTAGAAACGAAAAGATGACTTCATTTATTCGTCACCGAGTGTTGAGAAATGGGTAGCCGACATAGTCTTTAATGCTAGTATAACGAGTTAATCAGCTTCTAATAAAAAGTCTTACATGTGTTATTTAAAGGTATGTTTTTGTTTATTATCTACATATGTAATAAAATTGGTTCATTCATGTAAGCACTTCGTTTATTTGAAACAGAAAACCAAATACTTTTCGAATGTCTTTTACAACGGCAACTACTTCAGGATGCTTCGCTCCTAATTTCCCAAAGAACATTGCGCAACACAACCAGAAGTTCGGGCCAAGCATGCAGGGCCTGCCTAGCACAGAAGGCAGTTAAATTAGTTAGCATTCCGCTTTCAGCTATAACAGCAACTGTATCTTCGGAAAATCAATTAGAGGTAACTCATATACAGAATGCTCCTCTGCTAAAAGACGGTTGTTACTACACCATTAACTTAATACACCGAAATGACAGAGAGATGATGACTATCTTTGAATCAGTTTTTTTGCGCCATGAAAAGAATAAATAACAGAGAAAGTTCCTATCTTCACAGCCCATCACTTAGCGTTCTGCATCTTGCCGCAGCTTGGAGTATGGCATCAATTACTTTAACAGAAACATAAGACACGTTCCATAAATACTTTAGGCTGTTCGTCTTTTCGCTAAGTTTAAATATTTTTGTTGCGCACACGTGTTATTACCATTACATTTCCCTTCGTGTAGTCTCCTCGCTATGCTGTAGAACCAGTACTGCTGAACGTAGTTTTGACTATCAGAATAGGTACTGCAACTGCCTGGAATAGCCGGATGTAGCGAGCATTGCGTAAAACGCAACAGAGAGTGCTGAAGTTACGAAACAACGCTAGTGTGAAACCTATAGTAATACTTGAATATACATGCAAGTAAGGCATCAATATGGAAGCGTGGAGCAACGTACAAGTTGCATAAGGGGTCACTGACAGAGCTCTAGCAATGACTGGTAAAAAGTCGGCACTAAAAAGGAGTTGGGCAAATGGAGCAGCAACGAGTGACAGTAAATGGGACAAAGCAAAGACGGGAAGAAAGGTTAATCAGCCGTATTCCAGTTTTGAATGAAAAATTGACAATCTAGAGGATCAATAAATTCAATCACATTATGGTACATATCCAGAGCACTTGAAGTGTAACAGGACAATTAGTGAAATCTCCTTCCCGATTAAAAATGTGTGCCAAACAACGACTCGAACCTGGGGCCCCTGACTTTTGTAGGCAAGTGTTGAGCAACTATTTTTTACGAAAACTTTTTATTGTACTCAAGCACAATGAATTACAATATTTTCCAAGTATACTGTAGACGCATGGCTTAATCATTACTAATATATATTCCAAATTATTTACATTAAACAAGGAGCTCATAATAATAGTAAAGGCTGATAATAACAGTGTACATTTAATATCCATAAGAAAACAATTTTTTAAACAATACAAGTTTTTGTTGCAGGATATTTTGTGTATACTGTGTTGTTGATTGAACTACTTTTACGTATAAACTGGAGAATTTAAAAATCAGATTTCCAACGATTGCCACAGGATACAAGTGTTCTCCTAAAATAAGAATTTCACGTGATTTGTTCAAATTTTTTGTCGATGAAAGTCATGTTCCAATTTATTGTGAATTGAACTGTGTACATAATAAAGTTATACATGGTACAAAACATATCATTTTCTATTCTTAACCTATATCGAGAACAACATGCAGATAACTGTGCACTCACAGTCCGTATCTGATTCTTAGGTGATGTTTAAGACTCCATAATTGCAAAGACAAACACAGTCGGTACATGCCGGTATATCAGTGTCCTTCAGAGTAGTGAGAACGAAGTTAAACATTCAACAAACCAGGCAGACACACTGAGTTTAGTGGCAGGGAAAATTTCAGATCTGGTCACAAAAAAAGATCAATGTTTATCATATTAATGGGAGTTCTCATGAAGATAAGAGTTTCTTTCCCATTCAGTTCCAAAAGCTAATCGTTTCCTTGCATAGATATGTGTGTCTCATACTTGCTTCAACACTACACACTTTAATACATTGACTATTCCTTGCTAATCTGCTGCACCTTACGCAACTGCTGAATGGTGCTCAAGTAAGCGGCTTCTTTAATACCTGCTAAAAATTCCTTCTAATGTCAACAAACTTCAGTTACTCCTCTACACACAGAAAGCTAAATGAAATCAACATATGTTAGATAACAAGCCTGTCTCTTATTTCTTACTTTTCCTTTTAATACGTAGACCGCAAACACATATCCATGTCCACATTCATTCAGATGTATCACAAGTGTATCAGACAAATAAGCTCGATAAAAATCAACTACATGATATCATAAGTGGACACAAGCAAAAATTAAAAATATTTTCTGAAACCCGATTTTTCTGGATTTTTGTCAAATCACAGTGTAAACATTTTTGATTTAGTTCAGTATAGTCCATATGTCAACTCCACTGTAAAAGCTCTCATCAAGAAATTATCTGTTTTCAGTTAAATACATTGTACATACAAGGTGGTCAGAAACAGTATATAAAGCTTATGAGGATGCTGTGGGGTAGGTTATGTTGACAAAAAAAATTCGGTACGTTCCGCCGTTTCCGAGTAAAGCAGCATTGAAGTTAGCGAGTAAGGTCGTTGCGAGCTCGATGTCAAGTGACCCGCCAGACACAATTAGTGTCAGTTGTTCTCATAACGTAGAAGATAGCGCACAATACTGCTCAGCCTTTGTCTTGGGTCTGTTCTTTACTGCCATCCTATGTTCAATTTTTGTATTGGTCTCTTGTTTGGTTTTAGCAAATAACACGAAGCCCACGTTTGGCGAAACCGTCTCTGGCAGGCCACTAGGTTAGCGTGCGCAACGGCTTGATTGGCAACCATCAAAACTAATTACCTTGAAAACGGCGCTATGTATCGAATTTTTTTCTTAACATTTGTTTCCCAGCACATTCTATGCTGCAACATTTTTACAAACTTCCCAGACTGTTTCTGACCACCTTGTATGTGCGTCACATATACTTGTACCAGGGTAGCTGAATGCAGTGGTTGTGACAGAATTAACAAAGTTTGCGTTTTGTAGACTGTGTTTTAATATTGTTATTTATTTCATGACCGGCGATGTCTTTCTTTCAGCTTCTTACCTTTTCGATGTTACAGGCTACTGCTGGATGCTGCATAATCTCTGGTCTTTTCCCGTCATAGCAGTTCTACGTTACCTGTTATAAATGACAGCTTTCAGTGTCAAACATGAATTTTCGCTAAAAGTTTATCTGACACAGGCCTGGCTTCAGAATGCAATGCCATGTAAAATACAAGTCTTAAACAATCCGAAGAAAACTTCTGAATTGGATTTGACACAGTATTCTTCAAACGAAATACTGCCGTAGCCAACATACAGCCCCAGTTGGATTTGTATTGTTCGGCAGTGTACGCATTTATTTAGAATTTCACTCCATACAAAGTTCGTGCTACGTCTTCCAGTTATTGAATAGTTCTAATTTTATTATAAAATATGATGTTCGTGTTATATTCTTAACTTTCCATAGACACAGTTTATGGCTCTAGACACTGTCCATACACACACTTGCTCTTTCTCCAACAAGCTTCTTAACTCCTGACAGTAGTTCACTCTTTGCATTTCTTTGACCCATGTGTCCTAATTTAGAGTGCAACAGTTACTGACTTCTCCAGTTTAACTTGAATGATCTCCGCCATTAACTGTTTCACAAACCGCTTCGACTCTTCTCTCCTCACTCATGTTTCTTCACCAGTAGATGCTTCGATCTACCATTCAACCTTCCTGCCATCTTCCCCACCTCCCTTCCATTTCTCCACAGTCATTGTCTAACTAAAACGCATGATGCTCCAACATAAAGGTCCCTAAACATCTGTAATGCATCGGCATTATGCAATAAAATATCAAGCAATGTTGATAACACTACTGTAGCAGGAGAGATATGGGGCTTCGAGCACAATAGACTCATTGCTCTCCAGTAAATAAATTGGTCGTCTGCCCACACCTCTTTATGTAAACTAACTGGTCACTTGCCTGTGGTCCTTATGTAAGCAAAATGGCTGTCAGATTCTTTTAGCGTTATGTAAATACACTCCTGGAAACTGAAATAAGAACACCGTGAATTCATTGTCCCAGGAAGGGGAAACTTTATTGACACATTCCTGGGGTCAGATACATCACATGATCACACTGACAGAACCACAGGCACATAGACACAGGCAACAGAGCATGCACAATGTCGGCACTAGTACAGTGTATATCCACCTTTCGCAGCAGTGCAGGCTGATATTCTCCCATGGAGACGATCGTAGAGGTGCTGGATGTAGTCCTGTGGAACGGCTTGCCATGCCATTTCCACCTGGCGCCTCAGTTGGACCAGCGTTCGTGCTGGACGTGCAGACCGCGTGAGACGACGCTTCATCCAGTCCCAAACATGCTCAATGGGGGACAGATCCGGAGATCTTGCTGGCCAGGGTAGTTGACTTACACCTTCTAGAGCACGTTGGGTGGCACGGGATACATGCGGACGTGCATTGTCTTGTTGGAACAGCAAGTTCCCTTGCCGGTCTAGGAATGGTAGAACGATGGGTTCGATGACGGTTTGGATGTACCGTGCACTATTCAGTGTCCCCTCGACGATCACCAGAGGTGTACGGCCAGTGTAGGAGATCGCTCCCCACACCATGATGCCGGGTGTTGGCCCTGTGTGCCTCGGTAGTATGCAGTCCTGGTTGTGGCGCTCACCTGCACGGCACCAAACACGCATACGACCATCATTGGCACCAAGGCAGAAGCGACTCTCATCGCTGAAGACGACACGTCTCCATTCGTCCCTCCATTCACGCCTATCGCGACACCACTGGAGGCGGGCTGCACGATGTTGGGGCGTGAGCGGAAGACGGCCTAACGGTGTGCGGGACCGTAACCCAGCTTCATGGAGACGGTTGCGAATGGTCCTCGCCGATACCCCAGGAGCAACAGTGTCCCTAATTTGCTGGGAAGTGGCGGTGCGGTCCCCTACGGCACTGCGTAGGATCCTACGGTCTTGGCGTGCATCCGTGCGTCGCTGCGGTCCGGTCCCAGGTCGACGGGCACGTGCACCTTCTGCCGACCACTGGCGACAACATCGATGTACTGTGGAGACCTCACGCCCCACGTGTTGAGCAATTCGGCGGTACGTCCATCCGGCCTCCCACATGTCCACTATACGCCCTCGCTCAAAGTCCGTCAACTGCACATACGGTTCACGTCCACGCTGTCGCGACATGCTACCAGTGTTAAAGACTGCGATGGAGCTCCGTATGCCACGGCAAACTGGCTGACACTGACGGCGGCGGTGCACAAATGCTGCGCAGCTAGCGCCATTCGACGGCCAACACCGCGGTTCCTGGTGTGTCCGCTGTGCCGTGCGTGTGATCATTGCTTGTACAGCCCTCTCACAGTGTCCGGAGCAAGTATGGTGGGTCTGACACACCAGTGTCAATGTGTTCTTTTTTCCATTTCCAGGAGTGTAAATTTCTCACTTGGCTATAGCTCTTATGTAAATAAAATGTGTGCTAGATGCTTTTAGCCTTATGTAAACAAACCACACACTTGTTCTCTTATGTTATGTTTATGTAAATCCAATGTACGACCAGATTCTTTTAGCCTAGTATTAATGGTCATAGTTTATGATCCAAATTGGCCATCTTCTCCCTCTTACCTGTCTCCTCCCCCACTCCTCTAGGCCAACTGGGTGACGTACAAACGGTGTGATGGATACCAGTGTTATTTAGCAGATATTTTACCAATTTTTCGTGTACAGTATTGCTACAGGTCGTGCATTGCCATTGTAAAACCTGAACCTTCCGTTGTTATTTACAGTCTTGGGGCATTTTGTTTAGCATTTTGGTCGTGTTTCTCCCAGTATCCAAATACCGACTTTTCATTATCATGATCCATAGATTATCTCAAATATGAGGCTTTTAATTTTTAATAATTAATACATTGGATTATTTTAAAAAATATATTCGTTTACCGATATCTTATGGTTCCATGTTGAACAGTTACTGCAGTGTTACGTATCAAGTCTATTTATCTATGAATGTTTCACTGTAAGAAACTTGTCCCTGCATTTTTGGTGTGTTAAAAACAGTGGCCTACACACTATGACATCACTATCAAGTTACCTTAGAGGAGTCTGACACTATGAGATTACAGTAGACTTGTACGAGTAAATAATGTTGGAAAATGTAGAGAATATAATTAGGAACATTTCTGCAGATATGTATTTTAAAAAACACACAAGACATCGCTAATTTACTCTAATAGCCCCGCTTGTGCTGCTGTCACCACTGGTATAGGACAGATGGAGACAATTACGTCCTTATTTAAAATACAAGCAAAAAATGGCATGTGTCTGCTGCTCCGATTGTGTACTGTTTTTAAAATGACAGTTATAAGTTGCCAGGCTGAGACAATTGGATGGGATTCGTGACGCATTTTAAGTGTTTCATTTCAATGTGTTGAAGCATAACGTGATAGCTCACTGCAGAACCGTTTATATTTTGTAACACTCATCTCATAAGACTTCCTGCAAATGTGACGTCACTTTGACATTACATGCTTTATCGACAAACGACGTGGCGGGTGCCATATTCATTTTTGCATGTTTAACTGCTTTGTATTATAAATTTCAGTATGCCATTTCAAAGCAATGGCACATTGACAGCGTAGAACAAATATCTCAACCTTATCATTAAACGTCAGTGAACAACGCATCAATGATATAAGGCTTCAAGAGATAATCAAGGCTTTAGAGGAAAGTCACTTTGCTAAGCCCTCGAATAAAGGGAGTCCGGATTTAACAGCCGAGCAGAGCAGACGTCGTGTGTGTTTCCGCCTGCAATGCGAGCTGCCGGCCGCGATGGTCTAGCGGTTCTAGGCGCTCAGTCCGGAACCGCGCGGCTGCTACGGTCGCAGGTTCGAATCCTGCCTTGGGCATGGATGTGCGGGATGTCCTTAGGTTAGTCAGGTTTGAGTAGTTCTAAGTTCTAGGGGACTGATGACCACAGATGTTAAGTCCCATAGTGCTCAGAGCCATTTTTTGCGAGCACGCTTGCCTTGTTTACTTCCTCTAGCCAACACTAACGCGACGTCCAAGTGCGGCAAGATCATGGCCTACAATGCCGAAAAGCAACACTGAAATCTGCTCTTAGAAACGACTTCGTTAGGCCAAAAGGACTCAACGCCGAGTACTTTTTAAAGGAACAGTCCAAGATCCTGGCTGCTGACATTGTTGGCATCCACTTTTCGGTCATAAGAACATGGTCTGCGTCAAACTTACTAATGACACTACATACGACAGGGTTCTTTGAGAGATGAAGCAAGTTCTCTGCTTCTTCCATGCAGACGGAAATGTCGGCCAAATCGAAACTGACCATGACAGACTGGGACTGCGGACTAGACGCTTATTCGAACTACATTTTGAACTGCCGGCGGCTTTCGTTGTGGTGGCGCTCCGCCCCTATGATACAATAGAAGAACATGTGGCAGAAAAGTGAGTTCAATTTAGGACATACCCAGTCCTCAATGGAGTACATCAGGTGCAATACGCACCATCGTACCTCCAAATAGGAGGCTACCGGACCATAGTTATTTATGATGGTCAGGCTAAAATGTGTTCTGGATGTGGTAAAGAATGTCACCTATTTTCCGAGTGCCTCCAATGTCGGATCACACACCTTCCACTGCAGTAAAGCGACAATTTTCCCAGTAACTTAATCGGCGGCGCCCTCAACATCCTCGCCTGTCCAGATGGAAAAGATGCAGTACTGGAACAAACCTATGGCAGATCAGTTAGGCTGGCCAGTGGCACAACTCCGTACAATGCAGTGATACCACTGAACACCGGAAACAATGGCAATCGATACATATATCGTTCTAACAGAAGCCTCTGTGCCTCCGAGGCGTGAGTCAGTGCCATCATCTCACAAAACGGTCATACAAGAAAACAGTATTCACCGAAGCGCCAAAAGCGACACTGCCGGACTATTTTGGAACACGGTAACTTCCACTGGCAGGAGGAAGAAAAACTTATCTTCAGGACGCTGAGCCATAAGGCTGACACCATTGCCACTGACTCCACCCCGGCAGAACGGATGGCGGTACAGACGGATTCCGTCAGACATTCCTCTGTTGTGAAAAGTGATCCGCAGAAAGGCTCCAGTGCAGGTTGCGAAGCCACTCGGGCCCTTCCTATTAACCATGACGACTTTACCTATGGAACATGAACGGCCTCCCACGCCCACATCGTGGACCAGTGACGTCGAAACCAGGGAGGACCCTGATGTGGGACCTGCTGAGGCTTGAAGGAGGACCATAGTCGGTGGGATGTGACGTCACCCGCGGAGTCCACTTGTCTCCAGCATCACCATGGATACGCCTTCCCAACCACTACACCGCCAGGCTTACCGCATGGCCAAGATGAATATGAACATGGTTAGCTCCCATGCCAAGATTAAACTCCTGAGAGAAGCAATACCAATCACAGTAGTCGTCATTACATCCCCGTAAGACGTGTGACGACTCCTGGTGATACCACCAACGTAGCGATTTCCGTGCGTAACAGTACCGAAGCCACCAACATCACATATCTCCCCTCTGCTCAAGGATTTGCGTTCATGGCACTCGACATCTGATTCATTAATGTTTATGCACCATCAGGCAACAACAAACATAGTGATGAGGCCAAGTTCTACTCTGCTGACATCGCCCCCCTCTTCCTAGCACGGTATGAGCACAGCGTCTTCGGCAGTGATTTTAATTGTGTCCTTCATCCTAAGGACCAAATCCCACACTACGCTTATTGTCTGAAACTGGATGCAGTGATTCACAATGTTCACTCGTGCGAAACCTGGACACGCACAACTTACCAGTCATTTGGCGAACCGACTGAGTCATACATATGTGTCACAAGGTCTTACGCAAGGAGCGATAGCCGCTGAATGATGGCATCTGGCCTCCTGTGATCACACGATACATCTCTACCCTGACACAGTGACAGATTCTCAAAGACGAATGTAACGCACCTCCAGGATCCAGACTGCTATCAGCACGTCGCTGCAGTGTGGGCCAACTGTGAATGACGTCACTCCCAGTACCACTCGACTTTGGTGTGGTGGCTCCTCTGCGACAAACTGTCAATCAGCAAAACACTTATGCAGTTTGACAAGGACACAGCTACGTGGCACCTGCAGACCCTGGACTTGTACCACTCGGCATTAGGAGACTTCAACGGTCTACCACCGTTGTCAGACAGACAACGAGAACGAGAACGAATTAAGGCTTATATACTGTCGTTGACGAAGCGCCGATAGAAGGCACCGTAGTCCGCTCATAACACCACCGAACGGCCGCAGAGGTACCCACCACGCACCAGATTGTGGCGGATATGCTCCGGCGCCACCAACAGTTAATCACATGTCAGTCGTTCCTGTACGAATCAAACAACCATAGTGAAAGCCATGGAGAGTCATTTTCATAATAATACTGGGAAAGAGCCATAGATGACGAGTCCCCAACAGAAACATTACAACAGGTGACACGCACTATCGACACATCAACAGCGATGGTATTAAAGGAGGAAGTCTCGTCTGAGGAGGCGAGGAACGCCTTTGACAAAGCTGCGATTAATAAGTCTCCAGGACCCAATGGATTACAAATTGAATTTTACTGTACCTTCCGTGACACCACGATGCCCCAATGTTCCAAGAACTCATGTCCCCAGGTTGCACTGTACAACATAATTTAGTTAAAGAACTCCGCATACCAGTACACAAGTCAACGGGAGGGCAATCGCCCAATGACTGTCTGCCACTTACGATATTGAACGCCAACAACAAGAGCTCTGTCAGGCTTTTTGCAGGCCGCTTTATGAAAACATTGCCGATGATTCTTGCCCCTGAAGAGACGTCGCAGGGGGAAAATTCCAACATGCAAATGGCCACTGGTGACTGCAGGGACTTGACAGCGAACATCTCGGGGTGCCGACTGAAACTGACTATCGTCACCATCGATTTCAATTGGGCCTTCGATAGAGTACACCGTAACTACCTTCTATTTGATAGACCAATGGGATTTCTCCCAAGCTTATTGACACCCTGCGGTGCCTTCTGGCAGGAGTCAGCCCTTAGCTCCAGGTCAACAGATGGACGGTGGGTCCAATACCCATAAAGAGGTCTCTACAACACAGTCGGCCCTTTTCTACCTACTTTTATTCTAGCTCACGCGAGCCATTCCTCAGGGGTCTCAACCACAGGCTATCTGGCATCATCCTGTGAGACACGACCTGCTCCTGCTGGTTTGTTCTACCGATGAAGCCTGCAGCATATTAAACTGGATACAGTCATCTGAACATCAATAAGTAGGCGGCTCTTGCTACCAGGCGCGATATCGGGCCGGACACTGTCGTCCCCCTCCCTTCAGTTACTGAACTGAAATATTTGGGAGTTACGTTTATAAAGTATTTGTGCAGAAGGGCCGCGGCAAACCATCGACAGTTACTATACATTGTATGGCTGATACGCCAGAACCAGCTCTGTGACTTGAACCAGCTACAACGTGTGGATACCTGAACCTTTACATGGTGTCAAAACTGAGTCACGTCGCACAGGTCCTCCCCCTGCCAGTGGTAATAGGTCACAGACTCGTACGGTCTTCAGTTATTTCCTATCCACAGGACTTGTATTTAAGTTATTATGACACTCTCACCCCCCCCCCCCCCCTCCCCCTAACCATCCTGTACGATAGAAGGCAGGGGCTGGTTAAAGCCCCCGCACAGGAAGGTGCATTTGTATGACCAATATGTGGAAACAATGGACACTCTAACCCCCCCCCCCCCCCCCGTGAGTCATCTATTGGAGATTTTTATGCTGGTCTCTCACATTTCGCCAGCGTCGGTGGCACACGTCGCGACACAGCTCTCACATGTATAGACATTCATTCTAGAACACGGCCACGAGATCTCGGAAGGCAAAAGATTTTTGCACCACCCTTCTGCGGGGAGTTCCGCGCGTAACATGACAGAAACCAAATACCCAACTGTCAATTGGCCACAAGTGTGGAAAACGATGTACCACCACATTCAGTCAACCATAATCCGCCCAACGTGGTATCAAGTCGTTAGCAAAACATATGCGAGGGGACACCAGCTCCACGCTATCGGATTAACGGACTCCCCACGTTCCCCTAACTGTCGCCACCTCTGTGCCGTCGCCTGGACACCGATGAACATCGCTTCACGTGTGTGTCGTCGCCCGGCGTTTGGCGACTGGAACAGATCTTAGCTTGCTGCCTCTGTATCACACCTGATGTGACTGAACCTCGGACCCTCCTGTGTCCGGATAACTATTACTTTCCCCCCACAAAAATCATCCTTTAATCCGATGACGTGAGCTACTGACTGTTCGGTACTTGGTTTCTGCCTCGTTACGCAGAACCGCCTGCAGAAGGGTGGTGTAAAAATCTTTGGTAGTTCAAGGGAATGAGTATCCACTGTGTCTTTAGCGAAGGGGAGAGGTGGACTTCTTTATTACTGTTGGCACCTGCAAAACTCTCACAACGCTCCAGAACGCACACTGAGGTACCGTACGCTGTTTCCAAATTATTCAAACCGTGTTTTCGTAAATTGTCCTTCTAGGTGAGGAGCACTAGGGTCAGTGTGACGTTTCTCGTAGCATCACTTCGAAAATAGAATGACCTGAATTGTAAGCAGTGAGGAACGAAAGAGATTAATGGAAAGCGGCATTCATTGAGACCTTAACTAAGCAGCATAAGTCTGTTGTAAATGTTTTAGGTAGTATCTTTGGAGATAGAAAACGCCAACGGCAGTTGACAAAAAAACTCCAGTTGCTCCTGTTCTTGAAGAAAGATTCTTTTAGCTAAAGAAGTTCGACAAATATACAAAGTTATTTTAGTTTATCCTTTGAATAACATTTTGTAACATTCTGTGTTATAGGATTTTCATTTCTAGATGTTTATTAATTATAATCATGTAATAAAATAAATAAATAAAGTACAAAATATTTTAAAAATAATAAAAAAGGAAAATAAAAATTGCAGAACAAAAGAAAGTGTGTGAAATCTTATGGGGCTTAACTGCTAACGTCATCAGTTCCTTAGCTTACACACTACTTAACCTAAATTATCCTAAGGACAAACACACACACCCATGCCCGAGGGAGGACTCGAACCTCCGCCGGGACCAGCAATTATAGAGCCTTGGATTCTTTCGCCTTGATAGAATTTTTGGGAATAATTAGGGGCAACGTCTGAAAAGGGGTATTTCGTTACTTATGCTAGGATAAAAGTGGCGGTGCTAAGTAGGGGTAGATTTGATTTTTGTTTTTTAGATTTAACTTAGATGAGGAGAAAACGTCAAATTAAAAATGCGCTCAAGAGCGTGCCTGAAAACCGAGAGGTCGCGACTTGTGAAAAAAAAAGAATAAAAATATAAAAAGAAAAGATGTTTAAGGCGATCGCTTATGACAAAAACATGTAGTGAATAATGGTGTGGTTTATGCAGTCAGGGGCTGCAGGTTCGCTTCCCACTACATTCTAATACTGTTTTTTTTTATCTTAGCATTGTTAAAACATTCTGTACCTTACTGATGAATGTAGTCCGCCCCCGGTAGCTGAATGATCAGCGTGAAGGATTGTCAATCCTCTGGGCGCGGGTTTGATTCCCGGCTGGGTCCGGGAATTTTCTCTGCCCAAGGACTGGGTGTTGTGCTCCCCTCATCATCATCTTTTCATCCTCATCGACTGCAGGTCGCCGAAGTGGCGTCACATTGGAAGAACGACACCAGGCGAACTGTCTGCTCGACAGACGTGGCATGAAAAGTCTATTTTGTGTTGCAGTTAATTACGTCACACACAGAACAACTAGATATGTAAGGATTTAGGCGTATAACGTACGCATTATTCATTTCTCCTAAGCGCTACTCGAGAACGGTATGACTTTGGAATCGGATTTCCGGTAGGGTACTGTGCATCTCATCTGTCTTTTACAGAAACATAAAGTAAATTCCTTAACAAGAACCTGCTTAACTCTATTCCAAAATCCCACTGCAGATTAGAGTCTCCAGCATGCATCCAAGGTCTGACTAAACCACCACGCGGTATGCATAACAAAGATTTCCTCCAGTCATTGTTTCTAAAAGCTTTTCACAGATGATGCTATTGTCTATACTGAAACCCAGATGCACGACACCTGCAAACCTCTTTACGACGTGTGGTTTAATTTCTCGTTGTGGTCGTTTTGCGAGACATACCTGGGAGGAAGTAGTAAACCTCTCCTAGATACGCGCCACTTGCTTCCCCAGTGCTGCCAATAAGGGAGCCATACGTTTTTTTATTTTTATTTTTTATTTTTCTTCCGCTGTAGAACAATGTTTTATATTTAAAATGTGTGGCAGGGAATGGTTTAAGGCTCTTCTTGTGTTACATATCGCAAGCTAACATTATTATTTTTGTCGGAAGGATATTTACTGGAACTACAGGAAAAGTACTGAGTAAGGGTTACCGCAGGGATCCATCCTCGCTCTCCTGTTGCTTAATTTATATACAGGATGTTCAATAAGTGACTATGTAGTTCATAACTTGCCGTATTAAATCCATGGAAGTTATAAGAGTCCAAAAGTACTGAGTAAGGGTTACCACAGGGATCCATCCTCGCTCTCCTGTTGCTTAATTTATATACAGGGTGTTCAATAAGTAACTATGTAGTTCATAACTTGCCGTATTAAAGCTATGGAAGTTATAAGAGATGCTGGAAGTGATCCAATTGAACTTGAAGACACAGTTGCACACGTTTCTTCATGTTGTCGAAGACGTCGTGCGGAACATTGGAAGTGATATTCCGAATGTGACGTGTCAGTGCAGCTTGGAGTTCTTATGTGGTGTGCGGATTGCCTTCATATGCCTTTCCCTTTAGCGTACCCCACAGAAAGTAATCCGGTGGAGCCAAGTCGGGTGAACGCGGAGGCCAGAGTCCTCGAATGATGAAGCGGCCATAGAGTATGTCCTTTAAGAAGTTCTTCGCCTTGTGGGCGGTATGTGCGGTTGCTTAATCCTGTTCTCAGTTTCGTCCTCATTCAGTTCACCTAGGAAGGGCTCCAGAACGCAGATACCGAACCGTGTCCTGAAAGAAGTTCGACCCACTGATGCGGTTACGAGTTACGGCGAACCAAGCACCAACCTTTTGATCATGCAGTGGGTACATCTTAAATTCATGCGGATTCTCAGTACTCCTCACACGTCTGTTCTGGTTATTCACGTAACCGGAGAGGTAAAACCATGTCTCATCCGTGAAAAACGTACTGTCAAGAACCCCTCACCATTGTCCTGCAGGGAGGACAGAAACCAGTTGCAAAAGTTCACACAGCGACGTCTGGAGAATCTTGTGAGCGGAATCCACGGACAAGTGGGCCTGCTGAGCTAGTCGTCTAACCGATTTCTTTAGACAGTACAGCATCATGTCTTGCACCTCCGCCACCTTCTCTTCGGATGTGTGTGTGTATGTGGATGGCCTGCCTGATTTTAGAGCATTATGAATGCTTCTGGTCTTTCGATGCAGGTTCTGCACGGCATTGCGGTTAGGCACTTTCACTCCTGGGAAATTTACTGCAAATGCAGCTTCTACTGCTGAGGTAAACTCGTCTCCATTGCCGAAGACATGCTCCACAAAAAACACTCTTTGTTCAATCGTCAGCATGATGACACGTTAGTCTTCAATCAAACCGGACCTGCGAACAAATACAAATAACTCGTCGAATATGGTTCAAACAGGTTAAACAGTGGAAAATGTTGTATTAATAATTGACAGTCATATCAGTCAGTACTTAGCACACCACAACATGGCACTGCATAGTTACTTTCTGAACACCCAGTACATCTGATCTTCCTTCAACATAGTCCAGAAAGTTTGACTATGCAGATGAGTGGGTAATACTGACGCAAAACAAAACCTTCGAAACAAATAAAGAAATCCTAGTTTCTGATCTAGACCTATTAACTCACTACTCCCGTAAATGGAGCTTACAGCCTAACTCAAATGCAATGGAAGCTGCATGTTTGCATTTGTCCAATAGTTTGGCATACAGAGCCCTTGATGTCTATTTTCAGGGAGGTAAGTTTTGTCATAACATGCATGCAAAACACCATGGAGTCACATTAGACAGGACACTTTCTATTAAAAAGCACTTGATACGACCTCTTGGCTAAGCTTAAAAGCAGAAATAATATTCTCCATAAGCCCTGTGGCACTAGCTGTGGATCGCCAGCAGATACTCTTCGAGTATCAGCACTCGGATATGTTTATTCAACAGCAGAACACTATGCACCTGTCTGATTTGATAGTCTCCATGTGTAAGATGTACAACTTAACGAATCGATGTGCATTAATGGGTCAGCGCCATCTACTCCAACATACTGGTTACTTGTCTTGAGTCACATACTAGCTCCTGAGATCAGATGGAAGAGTGCCCTAATACGTGAATACCAGAAGATATTCAATAATCCCGAACTTCCAGTACTGAACGATTCATTCCCTGTGAAGCGAAAAAGATTAAGATCAAGCCATCCCACTCTTATCACAGTCAACATTCTTACTGAAAATCATTCAGTCCCATCGGTAAGTGGAAATGCAACAACATCTGTTCTCCACAATACCTGAAACTGCCCTGCATGAGAAAAAACTTCCTGTATTTGACAAGCCTCGGGAAATTTAGACTAAATTGAACTGAATCCGAATGGGCTATGGAAGATGTGAGGCAGGTTCCACAATTGAGGCAAATCTTCATCGCCGTCCTTTGACTGTGGTACAGAATAACAAACAGTTTCTCATGTTGTATAAACATGTCCTGCACGCAAATTACAATGGTCCTTTCGAAGATTTCCTGACAGTGGGGAGTGTTGTGGTAAACTATTCCTTGATATTCGCCAATAGCTATTACCGTTTGTGTTACATTAGGGTGGAGAGTTGTGTTGAAATGTTATTATGTAGTTGTTTAGCAATCTTCGAACATGTATAGCTTTTCTTGTGATTCAGAAACAATTAATGTAAGGTTTACACTGTGAGCCACACGATAAATAAATAAATAATCACACACAAGCTTATGAATTTGTATCATTACTGGTACGTTTCTTATAGAAAAACGGTTGCGCTGCCAGTCACGATTTTCCTTTCTTTTACGCATGACGCCTTTAGGGAAACAAAACATATTATCAAGTGCATTTTTCGTCTATTATTATATTTCTACACATGACGTGTGCAATGTGAGAGCTACTGCATTATTCTTGTTCCTGTAAAATTTATTGTTGACCTCTAGCGCTAAGTTTGTGAATACTATGGTTTTGGAAGTGTGGAAATAGAGGAACACTCTTTGATGAGGTCGTTTCTTCATACGTTATCGTGATGACTGAGTGTTGTGTGATGTCATTGCGTTAGTTAGGTTTAAGTGGTTCTAAGTTCTAGCGGACTGATGACCACAGATGTTAAGTCCCATAGTGCTCAGATCCATTTGAACCATTTTTTGCATACGTTAAAAACGCGTACTGTGAACTGTCAACTGCGAGAATATTTAGTCATACACTGCAGACTTTCATGGCTGGTATTTGCGTATTTGATGATTTTTTTATGAGCACTAGGCCTTAGTGCACGGCATATTTCTCTGCCTAATGTTTCGTCTTATAATGCTGAAGATATTATAAAGGCCTACAAAACAAAAGCCACCAAATAAGTGAATCATTTTAATTCATTCAACTGTGGGTTCTTGGAGAAACGTTGTACACTCCTGCAAATTGAAATAAGAACACCGTGAATTCATTGTCCCAGGAAGGGGAAACTTTATTGACACATTCCTGGGGTCAGATACATCACATGATCACACTGACAGAACCACAGGCACATAGACACAGGCAACAGAGCATGCCCAATGTCGGCACTAGTACAGTGTATATCCACCTTTCGCAGCAATGCAGGCTGCTATTCTCCCATGGAGACGATCGTAGAGATGCTGGATGTAGTCCTGTGGAACGGCTTGCCATGCCATTTCCACCTGGCGCCTCAGTTGGACAAGCGTTCGTGCTGGACGTGCAGACTGCGTGAGACGACGCTTCATCCAGTCCCAAACATGCTCAATGGGGGACAGATCCGGAGATCTTGCTGGCCAGGGTAGTTGACTTACACCTTCTAGAGCAAATTGGGTGGCACGGGATACATGCGGACGTGCATTGTCTTGTTGGAACAGCAAGTTCCCTTGCCGGTCTAGGAATGGTAGAACGATGGGTTCGATGACGGTTTGGATGTACCGTGCACTATTCAGTGTCCCCTCGACGATCACCAGAGGTGTACGGCCAGTGTAGGAGATCGCTCCCCACACCATGATGCCAGGTGTTGGCCCTGTGTGCCTCGGTCGTATGCAGTCCTCATTGTGGCGCTCACCTGCACGGCGCCAAACACGCATACGACCATCATTGGCACCAAGGCAGAAGCGACTCTCATCGCTGAAGACGACACGTCTCCATTCGTCCCTCCATTCACGCCTGTCGCGACACCACTGGAGGCGGGCTGCACGATGTTGGGGCGTGAGCGGAAGACGGCCTAACGGTGTGCGGGACCGTAGCCCAGCTTCATGGAGACGGTTGCGAATGGTCCTCGGCGATACCCGAGGAGCAACAGTGTCCCTAATTTGCTGGGAAGTGGCGGTGCGGTCCCCTACGGCACTGCGTAGGATCCTACGGTCTTGGCGTGCATCCGTGCATCGCTGTGGTCCGGTCCCAGGTCGACGGGCACGTGCACCTTCCGCCGACCACTGGCGACAACATCGATGTACTGTGGAGACCTCACGCCCCACGTGTTGAGCAATTCGGCGGTACGTCCACCCGGCCTCCCGCATGCCCACTATACGTCCTCGCTCAAAGTCCGTCAACTGCACATACGGTTCACGTCCACGCTGTCGCGGCATGCTACCAGTGTTAAAGACTGCGATGGAGCTCCGTATGCCACGGCAAACTGGCTGACACTGACGGCGGCGGTGCACAAATGCTGCGCAGCTAGCGCCATTCGACGGCCAACACCGCGGTTCCTGGTGTGTTCGCTGTACCGTGCGTGTGATCATTGCTTGTACAGCCCTCTCGCAGTGTCCGGAGCAAGTATGGTGGGTCTGACACACCGGTGTCAATGTGTTCTTTTTTCCATTTCCAGGAGTGTATATTGTATTAACTAAGCGAAACACTTTTAGTCTTGTTTAACACTCTTTATTTTTAATATACGACCTAGAATACGGATTCTATGTTCTCTTTGCAGTACAAAACAGACTCCAAAGATGAGAACCAAGCAAACACATATATGTCAACTTCTTAATCTATCGATTCTTGACCTAAACTATAAAAGTTACCCCTGGTGATACAGTTACATATGGATTTACAGAAACGGTTAGCGCAGCATTCGTGCGTGAATATTGTATAGGCGCGGATCCCGGGCTCTATCCTGCCGAAGGTCACAGTCTCTTCGTACTTTAGAATGATTTTCCAAAGATGGTTCATCTTAGAAGTTTGTATTAGAGGAGTGAGAGGAGACGAATGAAACTGATACCTATAAATATTTAATATATTAATAAGAAATTAGTAACGTGTTTACGTCAGTGCTGTAGCAAAGCTTTCATCATACTACAAATCAGACAAATATGTCATTGGAAAATCTGAGAAATCTGTATGCCACACAACTGACTTAAGAATCCTCATAACAAGAAACATTCGCAATTTTGACACTGTCATAATTTACACCTTGTAAAATTGAAATTTGCTCTCACCGTTAGCAGTATTTTACTTAGCACTATGTTTGTGAACACAGGTCTCCATAGAACGAATTTGGAAGGTCATGAATGATGGATATGCTGCTAGTTTTGGTTGTTTATGCTACTATTGACAACGGTGAAGCTTCCTGTTACATTCTTCTTTTCTTTCTGTAAGGTCTGTCTCTTTCTTTCTTGCCTTACTGAACTTTCTTGGACTCTAACATTTCGATAATGTTCTTGCTAGTAGGTAGGACTGAGTAGAAATGTAAATGGTCTTGGTAAACTGTCCCCTGGTGAAGGTCATGAACTACATAACACTCCCCCTTCACCTCCACACCACCGCCCCACTTGGATCTGCATTTGGTGATGTATTCGCTTCTAATGGCTAAAATACATTTCTAGAGTTGATGAAACGTTGCTTTTGTTAAGAACCCGCAAAACTGAAGAACATACACTATCTGATCGAAATTAGTCAAACATCCCCTCTGTACTGCGGAATTGACCATCAAATGTTATGAGAGTTGGACACACCGGTATAAAAGGAAGTGGGAAGTATTGTGCTGCCAGCAGAAAAAAGGTAACAACCGAATGGGGGACTCTGGACTTGAGCTAGTCATAGGATGTCACATGAGTAACAAAGCCATCCAAACATTTCATCACTTTTAAAGCTGTCCAAGTCTACTATTGGTGGTGTGACCGGTGAAGTAGGAACACAAAGGAACAACCACAGCTAAACTAAGATCAGGCGCACTTCATGTACTGACCAACAGGGAGAGCATTTTAAAAGGTGATCGTAAGAAACTGCTCAGTGGAAGAAATCAGAGATGAGTTCCAAAGTGTTACCTGCAGTCCACTAGCACAGTGAGTGAGCGTAGGGAGTTAGCGAGAATGGGGTCCACTTGTCGAGCAGCTCCTCATAAACCTAAACTTCCTGTAGTCCGTGGTAAGCGACGCTTGAGGTGGTGTAAAGAGAGAAGCCACTCGACAGTGGATGACTGAAAACGACTGGTTTGAGGTGGTAATGGAAATGAGCGTTTGGCGTCATTGCCTCCCAGGTCCCTTACAGGGCAGGTCCGGCCGCTTTGGTGCACGTCTTATTACATTCGACGCTACATTGGGCGACCTGCGCGCCGGATGGGGATGAAATGATGATGAAGAGAACACAACAAAGTGGTGAATGGCACTATTCACAGCGGCAGTCCGACGGCAGGGTTTGGGTTTGGCAGATGCCTGGAGGACATTACTTGCTATCATATGTAGTGCCATTTGTGAAGTACAAAGGAGGTGGTGTTACACGGGATGCTCAAAAAGTCTCTCCGCAGTGCCGGATGATTGTTAGCCTCGCGCGTCGTTTGATTGTTTGCCCGCCCGGGTTATTTCCTTTCAAGTGAACTCTCCCAGCACTTCACTGTTTCGTTTATCTCAGCCAGCGTCAGTAGTATCGTTGGCGTGTGTTATCACGTGTTGACGTGAACTTTTAAGTTTAGTTCCTTTGTTAGTTTGTTTCGTTTTTGTCACTGTTAAAAAGCTAACCACTGAAGACCGTGTGTTTTAGCCGAACCAGTGTTCAAAGATGGCATTAAATACAGAGTTTCAGTTCGTCAAAAATTTAATTCAGTTTTCCCGGAGACGACAACACTCCCACATCGTGATACTGTGCGAGATTTGATTAACAAATTTCGAAGTACGGGTTCAGTGACAGATGCACCGAGAAGTGATCGTCCTAGCGTTTTTTCGAGGATAAACTACTCGATACTTCCGATAAAATGTCCATGAGTCCGAACAAGTAAGAAAACTCGTCCAGAAAATCGATGTTAGTGTCGGAACGGCCCACACGGCTGTAAAGAAAAAAATAGAACTTTCCCACACAAAGTGACAATCGTGCAAGAACTGAAAAATACTGATCATGGCAAGAGACTACATTATTGTCAATGGTTCAAAAATTTCGTTTAACAAAATGGAAGTGATGTTCTTAATGAAACTTTTTTCACTGATGAGGCGTGGTTTCATTTTATCGTGGTACATGAACTCGCAAAATTCTCGTATGTGGAGTACTGCAACTCAATTGTGTATTCGTAAGGAAACATTTCATTCTGTGAAAATAGGAGTTTGGACTGCAATTTCTAGACGTGGGACCCATATTTTTCAACGAAACAATAAACGCACAACTATACTGCAGTGATATTCTGTACCCATTCATAGGAGAACTTGTGTTAAGTGTAATAATGAACGGTTATTTTCAACAAGATGGTGCAACCGCTCATACAGCTTGCGTTTCAATGTCACTGCTTGCTGATGTTTTTGGTGATCGCATAGTTTCATAGGAACTTTGGCCTCCACGATCACCTGATCTAACACCAGATGACTTTTTCTTCTGGAGTGCAGCCAAACCAACTGTCTATAAAAACTGTCCAAAATCCGTCGATGAATTGGAAACAGCAAAATCCACTTTCACAGCTTCTGTTACAGAAAAAATGTTACAGCTAGTGTTTGGAAACATGATTAGATGAATTGAATTACGTATTCAACAACAGGGGGGGGGGGGGCACTTTCAACATTCAATGTGAAAATTTGTATGTAAAAATAAATTAATAACTTGTATTCCACTGAGTTTCATTTCGATATATTCACTGCAGCATACGGCACTCGCGGCTAAAAATCATACGGCACTGCGGAGAGTCTTTTTGAACACCCCATAGTATGGATGGTGTTCTTAATGTGGGAGGATACGAACACATTCTGGAGGGTTGCGTAGTACACACAGTATCAGCATGATAATGCACCCTGCCATAAAGCAGCATCTGTGAGGCAATGGTTTGTCCTGAATAGGTCTGGTCTCCCCAGAATCCCAACGTGAGCCCAATGGAACACCTTTGGGATGAGACAGAACGTTGGCTTCGCTCCAGACACCAGTGTCCAACATCACTACCTTCTCTGGTTTCGGCGCTTGAGGAAGAATTGGCTGCCATTCTTCCACAGACATCCAGATACTTCACGAAAAGTGTCCCCAGCGGAGCTGAAGCCATGAAAAAGTTGGAACATAGACGCACCCTACATTTATGTCCACTAATAGGTGTCCGAATAATTTTGTTCAGATACTGTGTGTAGGAAGTAGAGGCGCATTTCACTAGGGGTAAGATAGATACTGCCTACAGGAAAATTAAAGAGATCTTAGGAGGAAAGAGAACGACTTGCGTGAATATCATGAGCTCAGATGGAAATCCAGTAATAAGCAAAGAAGGGAAAGTAGAAAGGCGGAAGGAGTATATAGAGGGTCTATACAAGGGCGATGTTCTTGAGGACAATATTATAGAAATGGAAGAAAATGTAGATGAAGATGAAATAGGAGATATGATACTGCGTAAAGAGTTTGACAGATCACTGAAAGAACCGAGTCGAAACAAGGCCCCGAGAGTAGACAACATTTCATTGGAGCTACTGACGGCCATGAGAGAGCCAGGTCTAACAAACCTCTACCATCTAGTGAGCAAGATGTATGAGACAGGCGAAATACCCTCAGACTTCAAGAAGAATATAATAATTCCAATCTCAAAGAGAGCAGGTCCTGACAGGTGTGAAAATTGCCTATCAGTTTGATAAGTCACGGTTGCAAAATACTAACACGAATTCTTTACAGACGAATGGAAAAACTGGGAGAAGGCGATCTCGGGGAAGATCAGTTTGGATTCCGTAGAAATGTTGGAACACGTGAGGCAATACTGACCCTACGACTTATCTTAGAAAATAGATTAAGGAAAGGCAAACCTACGTTTCTAGCATTTGTGGACTTAGAGAAAGCTTTTGACAATGTTGACTGGAATACTCTCTTTCAAATTCTGAAGGTGGTAGGGGTAACATACAGGGAGCGAAAGGCTATTTACAATTTGTACAGAAACCAGATGGCAGTTATAAGAGTCGAGGGACATGAAAGGGAAGCAGTGGTTGGGAAGGGAGTGAGACAGGATTGTAGCCTCTCCCCGAAGTTATTCAATCTGTATATTGAGCAAGCAGTAAAGGAAAAAAAAAGAAATTCGGAGTTGGAATTAAAATCCATGGAGAAGAAATAAAAACTATGAGGTTCGCCGATGACATTGTAATTCTGCCAGAGACAGCAAACGACCTGGAAGAGCAGCTGAACGGAATGGACAGTGTCTTGGAAGGAGGATATAAGATGAACGTCAACAGAAGCAAAACGAGGATAATGGAATGTAGTCGAATTGAATCGGGTGATGCTGCGGGAATGAGATTAGGAAATGAGACACCTAAAGTAGTAAATGAGTTTTGCTATTTGGGGATCAAAATAACTGATGATGGTTGAAGTAGAGAGGATGTAAAATGTAGACTGGCAATGGCAAGGAAAGCGTTTCTGAAGAAGAAAAATTTGTTAATATCGAGTATAGATTTAAATGCAAGGAAGTCGTTTCTGAAAGTATATGTATGGAGTGTAGCTATGTGTAGAAGTGACATGTGGACGATAAATAATTTAAACAAGAAGAGAATACCCCACTCATACGGTTATAGTTGGTGGGGACTTCAACCTACCCTCGGTATGTTGGCAAAAATACTTGTTCAAAACCGGTGGTAGGCAGAAAACGTCTTCCGAGATTGTCCTAAATGCATTCTCCGAAAATTATTTAGAGCAGTTAGTCCACGAACCCACGCGAATTGTAAATGGTTGCGAAAACACACTTGACCTCTTGGCCACAAACAATCCAGAGCTGATAGAGAGCATCATGACTGATACAGGGATTAGTGATCACAAGGTCATTGTAGCTAGGCTCAATACCATTTCTTCCAAATCCATCAGAAACAAACGCAAAATAATTTTATTTAAAAAAGCGGATAAAGTGCCACTAGAAGCCTTCCTAAAAGACAATTTCCATTCCTTCCGAACTGACTATGCGAATGTAGACGAGATGTGGCTCAAATTCAAAGATATAGTAGCAACAGCAATTGAGATATTCATACCTCATAAATTGGTAAGAGATGGAACGGATCCCCCGTGGTACACAAAAAAGGCCCGAACGCTGTTGCAGAGGCAACGGAAAAAGCATGCGAAGTTCAGAAGAACGCGAAATCCCGAAGATGGGCTAAAATTTACAGACGCGCGAAATTTGGCACGTACTTCGATGCGAGATGCTTTAATAGGTTCCACAACGAAACATTGTCTCGAAATTTGGTAGAAAATCAGAAGAAATTCTGGTCGTATGTAAAGTACACAAGCGGCAAGACGCAGTCAATACCTTCGCTGCGCAGTGCCGATGGTACTGTTATCGACGACTGTGCCGCTAAAGCGGAGTTATTGAACGCAGTTTTCCGAAATTCCTTCACCAGGGAAGACGAATGGAATATTCCAGAATTTGAAACACGAACATCTGCTAGCATGAGTTTCTTAGAAGTAGATACCTTAGGGGTTGCGAAGCAACTCAAATCGCTTGATACGGGCAAGTCTTCAGGTCCAGATTGTATACCGATTAGGTTCCTTTCAGATTACGCTGATACTATAGCTCCCTACTTAGCACTCATATACAACCGCTCGCTCACCGATAGATCTGTACCTACAGATTGGAAAATTGCGCAGGTCGCACCAGTGTTCAAGAAGGGTAGTAGGAGTAATCCATTTAACTACAGACCTATATCATTGACGTCGGTTTGCAGTAGGGTTTTGGAGCATATACTGTATTCAAACATTATGAATCACCTCGAAGGGAACGATCTATTGACACGTAATCAGCATGGCTTCAGAAAACATCGCTCTTGTGCAACGCAGCTAGCTCTTTATTCGCACGAAGTAATGGCCGCTATCGACAGGGGATCTCAAGTTGATTCCGTATTTCTAGATTTCCGGAAAGCTTTTGACACCGTTCCTCACAAGCGACTTCTAATCAAGCTGCGGAGCTATGGGGTATCGTCTCAGTTGTGCGACTGGATTCGTGATTTCCTGTCAGGAAGGTCGCAGTTCGTAGTAATAGACGGCAAATCATCGAGTAAAACTGAAGTGATATCAGGTGTTCCCCAGGGAAGCGTCCTGGGACCTCTACTGTTCCTGATCTATATAAATGACCTGGGTGACAATCTGAGCAGTTCTCTTAGGTTGTTCGCAGACGATGCTGTAATTTACCGTCTAGTAAGGTCATCCGAAGACCAGTATCAGCTGCAAAGCGATTTAGAAAAGATAGCTGTATGGTGTGTCAGGTGGCAGTTGACGCTAAATAACGAAAAGTGTGAGATGATCCACATGAGTTCCAAAAGAAATCCGTTGTAATTCGATTACTCGATAAATAGTACAATTCTCAAGGCTGTCAATTCAACTAAGTACCTGGGTGTTAAAATTACGAACAACTCCAGTTGGAAGGACCACATAGATAATATTGTCGGGAAGGCGAGCCAAAGGTTGCGTTTCATTGGCAGGACACTTAGAAGATGCAACAAGTCCACTAAAGAGACAGCTTACACTACACTCGTTCGTCCTCTGTTAGAATACTGCTGCGCGGTGTGGGATCCTTACCAGGTGGGATTGACGGAGGACATCGAGAGGGTGCAAAGAAGGGCAGCTCGTTTTGTATTATCGCGTTATAGGGGAGAGAGTGTGGCAGATATGATACACGAGTTGGGATGGAAGTCATTACAGCATAGACGTTTTTCGTCGCGGCGAGAGCTTTTTACGAAATTTCAGTCACCAACTTTCTCTTCCGAATGCGAAAATATTTTGTTGAGCCCAACCTACATAGGTAGGAATGATCATCAAAATAAAATAAGAGAAATCAGAGCTCGAACAGAAAGGTTTAGGTGTTCGTTTTTCCCGCTCGCTGTTCGGGAGTGGAATAGTAGAGAGATAGTATGATTGTGGTTCGATGAACCCTCTGCCAAGCACTTAAATGTGAATTGCAGAGCAGTCATGTAGATGTAGATGTAGAATAGAATCTTTCGAAATGTTGTGCTACAGAAGAATTCTGAAGATTAGATGGGTAGATCATATAACTAATAAGGAGGTATTGAATAGAATTGGGGAGAAGAGAAATTTGTGACACATCTTGACTAGAAGAAGGGATCGGTTGGTACGACATATTCTGAGGCATCAAGGGATCACCAATTTAGTGTTGGAGTGCAGCGTGGAGGGTAAAAATAGTACAGGGAGACCAACAGATGAGTACACTAAACAGATTCAGAAGGATGTAGGTTGCAGTAGGTACTGGGAAATGAAGAAGCTTGCACAGGATAGACTAGCATAGAGAGCTGCATCAAACCAGTCTCTAGACTGAAGACCACAAGAACAACTGTATGTATAAACGTTATCCATATTTATAGTGTTAAACTGAAATGTCACAGTGTCTTGAACGAATCGAAACAGATGTCCAGACCGGGAAAGATAATCTGCAGCTGAAATTTCATAACAGATCTAGTCCTTTCCTCTGGGCTCTGGCGGCCACACATCTCTGTCGTCCGAGGAGCGACACGGGTAAGGCGGCTGCGGAAGCGGGCGGTCCGGAAAGCGGACACAAATTCAGCTCGCCAGAGCGGTGTGCCCCAGGCAGACCAACTGTTCAAGAGGGAGGCGGGAAGGACCGCGAGTCGAGTGGGTCAGAGGGCGGCCGGGGAGTAGGAGGATATGGAAAACGCCGGAAAACGCCGAATCTGTGCGCCGTGGCGTGCGTGGCTGCGGGCCGTTCTTAATGAATGCAGCAGCTGTCCGCATTAGAGGGGCAATAACTCAGCCCGAACGGAACCGAATGGATTGTTTCCAGCCTGCGCCGCCCCGCGCCACTCATACATAGGCAACGCCGGCTCTCGCCCGCGTCTGCTCCGCTTCCACCTCCTCACCCTCGTGACTGCAACGCCAGGGCGCCGGTTTCGCGCGCTCAGCGTCTTCCGGTTGCTGCTTCTCCTTCCAACTTAAGAGACAACATGCGTCCTACATAGCCTTACCATACGTCCGCATTTATGCAGAAATTTACGTATTTTCGGCGTTTAATGTAGCGTCCGCATACATTTTTATGATTTCTCTTAATACTCTACTGGTCATTAAAACTGCTACACCAAGAATAAATGCAGATGATAAACGGGTATTCATTGGACAAATATATTATACTAGAACTGACATGTGATTATCTTCTCACGCATTTTGGGTGCATAGATCCTGAGAAATCAGTACCCATAACAACCACCCCTGGCCGTAATAACGGCCTTGATACGCCTGGGCAATGAGTCAAACAGAGCTCTGATGCCGTGTACATGTACAGCTGCCCATGCAGCTTCAACACGATACCAAAGTTCATCAAGAGCAGTGACTGGCGTATTGTGACGAGCCAGTTGCTCGGACACCATTCACCAGACGTTTTCAGTTGATGAGAGATCTGGAGAGTGTTCTAGGCTGGGCAGCAGCTGAACATTTTCTGTATCCAGAAAGGCCCATACAGGACCTGCAACATACGGTCGTGCATTATCCTGCTGAAATGTAGGCTTTCTCAGGGATCTAATGAAGAGTAGAGCCACGGGTCGTAACACATCTCAAATTTAACGTCCACTGTTCAAAGTGCCGTCAATGCGAGCAAGAGATGATCGAGACCCCATACCATCAAGCCGGGTGATACACGAGTATGGCGATGACGAATACACGCTTCCAATGTGTGTTCGTCGCGATGTCGCCAAACACGGATGTGACAGTCATGATGCTGTAAACAGAACCTGGATTCATCCGAGAAAATGACGTTTTGCCATACGTGCATCCATGTTCGTCGTTGAGTAATCCATCGCAGGGGCTCCTGCCTGTGTTGCAGCGTCAAGGGTAACCGCAGCCATGGTCTCCGAGCTGATAGTCCATGCTGCTGCAAACGCCGTCAAACTGTTCGTGCAGATGGTTGTTGTCTTGCAAACGTCCCCATCTGTTGACTCAGGGATCGAGACGTGGCTGCACGATCCGTTACAACCATGCGGATAAGATGCCTGTCATCTCGACTGCTAGTGATACGACGCCGTTGGGATCCAGCACGGCGTTCCGTTTTACCCTCCTGAACCCACCGATTCCATATTCATTGGATCTCGACCAACGCGAGCAGCAAAGTTGCGATACGATAAACCGCACTCGCGATAGGCTACCATCCGACCTCTATCAAAGTCGTAAACGTGAAGGTACGCATTTCTCCTCCTTACACGAGGCATCACAACAACGTTTCACCAGGCAACGCCGGTCATCTGCTGTTTGTGTATGAGAAATCGGTTGGAAACTTTCCTAATGTTCAGCACATTGTAGGTGTCGCCACTGGCGCCAACCTTGTGTGAATGCTCTGAAAAGCTAATCATTTGCATATCACAGCATCTTATTCCTGTCGATTAAATTTCGCGTCTGTAGCACGTCATCTTCGTGGTGTAGCAATTTTAATCGCCAGTAGTGTATCTACATTACTTTTCATTTTGGGAATTGAGATCTTTAGATTTTTGTTTTAATACAGTCTCATCAATTATTTCTATACTTTTTGCGTCAATTATTGAATTACATCATTTCTTCTTTTCTTATAATCGATCTTTTATGCTAGTAAAACCGAAAATATCGATTTATATTGCTTAGAATCAATGTTTAGATCTGGATGTTTAGAGTACCCGGACATGTAGTTGCAACCATTAAGGGAATTTTCTTGTTTTTAGTGGCCTGATCTTGCAGATGTATCACGGACTTAAGCGGAACACTCTATGAAATTGTTGTTGGATGTAAATATTGAGATATAAGAGTTGGATCAATTTTCATATTTAAAAAAATTCGTAGCTGCATACGAGGGTTGAAACTTAAATAGTGGCAAGTATTTATTCACAACCGATACAAAAGAGTAACATGTTTGCCAGCAATGTGGAAGGCGTAGTATACCGTTAGCAGAGCCTGTTCTGTTAATGTTGCGAATGGAGCGGTCTATTGCCTGTCGAATCTCTGGAACGGTTCTGAAGCGAATGACACGAAATGGTTCCTTCATCTTCGGAATCAAATCAAAGTCACAAGGACTTAAGTCCGGGGAGTATGCTGGATGGTACAGTACCTGTCAGTCTCAATGACCGAACAGAGCAGCCACAGCCTGCGCTGTATGCGCCCGCGCATTGTCGCGCAAAATGTAGGAGAAAAGGCAGCTTTGCCTTGACATCATGTCTCGCTGTAACGACACTGGAGAATTTTCAACATAGATAATAGTTAAATGAGCCACACATCTCCTTTGTTAATATTACAGACCGTCCTCTTTCTAATTGTTCTTGACAGTCCACTTGATCACAGATTCTAACCACCCCAGTGTTATCACAAAATGGTTCTGTAATAGGTGTAAGCACATTTACATTCTTCTTACTAAGTAGTATACATTTTTGGTGTCATTTATGTTGCCAATATCGGTAACCAGATTATCCAGGTTCTGCTGCAGTAACCACAAACCGAAGCATTCGTCAATGGCTCTTGTTTGCCTCCCTAATAGCTAGCTGAGGGATGTTAGCACTTTGAAGGAATCCATATTGACACTTTTAACTACCACAGAAGACAGATCAGTCGCGGCTCTCATGCCTCCTTTTATACTCTAAAGATCCAAGATGGCGGCGCTTCTGGTCACGTGATTTCCAGTCATACACTCTATGTAACTCCTAAGTAATAGAGATACATGCGAGTTAACTGGTGTCTTTGATGCCTTTCTGGTAAAACGAGAACCATCACCCTCGGAACTGACTTGCATCTGCATTTAAGGGTGACAGAAAGTGAATGGAATGATTGGTTGAGACGGAGTTCTGACGAATTATGATTTAATGGTATGCATTCTAGAGAGGGAGGGAGGTGTTGCTGCAGGTCATTTGACCACTTTTCTTCCATTGTTCTGACAGAGTGCTTTACTTGTGTGCCATAACCTGTGTTCAGTTTGTATACAACTGCGTATTCTGTGTGCACTTAGAACACTATCTACTTCCGATCGTTAACAGTAAACCTCTCAGTCATCAGATGACTTCCAGCACGTGTGATCATGATGAAACATGTCCATCCTGTTTCAATACATTCCTCTAGACGAATGAAGCTTTATGCGATGTAGGTACTCCACTCCGCTGCTGAATCTTGGGCCGTAAAATTGAGTCTTCAATTTTGTAGCTATGGTGATTCTAACTTAATGACAGTTGTTTGTGAGGTTATGTAATCCCCGAGTATACATCTGCTTGACAGATGTCCTGTTTACAGAGCTAGTGGTAGTGTGACATGTGATTACACATGTCTACATCTACATTAATACTCCGCAAGCCACCCAACAGTGAGTGGCGAAGGGCACTTTACGTGCCACTGTCATTACCTGCCTTTCTTGTTCCAGTCGCCAATGGTTCGCGGAAAGAACGACTGCCGGAAAGCCTCCGTGCACGCTCCAATCTCTCTAATTTTACATTCGTGATCTCCTGGGGAGGTATAAGTAGGGGGAAGCAATATATTCGATACTTTATCCAGAAACGCACCCTCTCGAAACCTGGACAGCAAGCTACACCCAGATGCAGAGCGCCACTCTTGCAGAGTCTGCCAGTTGAGTTTGCTAAATATCTCCATAACGCTATCACACTTACCAAATAACCCTGTGACGGAACAACTGCTGCGTATTGGCTGTTTCTTTTAAGAGGCATTCTACATTACTAACAATATTTTATATAGGACTGATGTGAGCATAACATAATCTCTGAACCGTGATCGGATGTGAACAGTGGGCGGTATACACTTGTGGAAAGCTCTATTGTGTATGTATCACAGACTATGTTTGAAGGAAGTAGTTTTTTCGTTTTATGTTTTGTCACTGTAATGAGTGGGATAGAAAACTTGCAATGAGAATTATGACGCATGGTGGAAATATATCTCTTACATTATAATATTAACAGCGCTGCCTTCCACATGACTAATAAGTCGGAAACCGCACCGATCTAACATCACATTATGATTCAAGTTCACAACCATGTAGCCTTAGGAGTGCATGTGATTATGTTCCCTCTTACCAATAACTCTTTGGTACTGACCCCAGACACTAGAACAATGCTTTAGGATTGGTAGTGCAGTTGATTTACATAAAATGCTTCAAACTACATCGGTTTGGAGCTCTGTCGTGCATGAAATTACACGTTTTCTTCTACTTATTAACTGTATGTTATATGATTACAACACTTCCATATCTACTATACACCCATAACAGGTGCTAACCTTCTCGAGATGTGTGCAACTGGAGAAATCTTGTGCACTTAGTTGGGTGCCACAAGCAAGACTAGTGTGGAACAGGGGTTATGGTCTAGGCTCGCTCTGCTCCTTCACAACACGTGGAAGGTAGTGGTCTACTTCTGGTCAAATGTTCAAAATGTGTGTGAAATCTTATGGGACTTAACTGCTAAGGTCATCAGTCCCTAAGCTTACACACTACTTAACCTAAATTATCGTAAGGACAAACACACACACCCATGTCCGTGAAAGGACTCGAACCTCCGCCGGGACCAGCCGCACAGTCCATAACTGCAGCGCCTGAGACCGCTCGGCTAATCCCGCGCGGCACTTCTGGTCAGCTGCAGATTAAATCGGTGACAGTGCTGGAGTGAGCATTGGTCAAAGGCAATGCGAGGAGATCATACTTCATCCTAAGAATGCGAGAACGTTCTGTGACTCAAATCCACATATGGAAAGATCGTAAATTACGCACCATGTCTGAAGCGCTAGAAATATGTCTGGTATGCCTTGATGTATGTGTTCGAGAACTGACTATGAGTGGCCGTTCTGCACAGTCACCTATGTTCACAATGGTACTCGGAAAGTAGAGGAGGGCTGGTTTAGCGATGATATAGAAATTGTAAAGTATGCTGCCATGTCACGGATCAGTGTTGCAAAATTGCTTGCACTATCAACTGCGATGCTTATTACAGTACATCGATGGTGTCTATTCCATCCCATATGTCCACTGGTACACTGTTGATCACCACATGACTGACTGAAATCACTTGTTTGGGATGGAGAAAGAGTCTTGGCGGAGGGGCAACACCTTCCAGGGATGGCTAGCACCGAAACAGTCCAATGTGACGAGTCAATCGAATCGGAGCACCAAGTCATCTGCAATCCCATCACTGTGAAAGATGAGTTCAGCATAATTTACACTATGCAGTGACCCACTGTCAGTCAGAGCCAATGAATCGAAATGTGTTAATGTCAGTTTAGAACCTGACACAGACATAGATTTCGTGGTGGAGGAAACAAAATGTATGGCTCTGTACAAAATTGTGTCATACACTGTTTGTGTTACAGCAGGTAAACAACAATATATCAAACAACACAGGAACCCCCCTCTTGTGGCTGATAGTTTGCGAGATATGATACTCCAACAACACAGGCGAGGACACGTTACACTGGTCTGTGCAGGGGACTTCAATCACTGAGTGGATCCAAATGATGGGGGTCAGCACATATGATTGATGCCAGCACACAGACAGTATTTGTTTATGGTATAAATATCGAAAGACAGGGATGTTGTAATAATCGAGTTCTCTGCTGTATGGCATTAGCAAAGTTTTTATAGTTCATAGTTTTTTTTTAATTCTCAGTTGGACAGTACATGATAGAGACAATGTTTAAGTGACACTCGTGAATGCACCCTGGGGGCTGTAGATCTCCTTCAGAATGTAATACCTGTAAGTCGTCTGGAGACGCACAGCAATCCAGTAGCAAAATCCTTATTCTTCTTTCACTTCCCATGTTGTCTTTTATACTACCTCTTGTTGCAGTAGAAAGCTTTGTTTTGGCATTGACCTTACACATTGCACACCATTGGCAGAGCTACGACATGTTCCCATATTCACATAGTGTTCAAATCCCAGTCCTGTCGCAGTAACTCAGCTAACCTTGTTTCTACACAGGATGCAGAAGGTGGCAGATATAGCGCTCTCTGACTTCTGCTCAGTTCCAATTTAAACTGAAACCATCACAGGCACAAAGCTGCAGGGATGGCAGGGCAGAGTCAGAACTACAGTTACAAGATGCTTAGGAGGCTGTCTAAAAAACGACGTTAGATTTGTGCTGCAGCAGATAGATTCGAAAACGGCGACTCGCTTCGAGATAAAAAGAGTACCACAAATATGATTCACTAGAGGCCATAATCATTAAAAGACGTCTCCGTAGGATCCAACACAGGTATGAGGTTGAATTGGAAAACTTGATTCCAAATCGCAGACAGCCTTTCTACCGGAAAGCTTAACACTATAGATATGAAAAGCCAGCTTACATTTTCTATGACATCAATCTAGTGTTGCATTTCTTACACGATTCGTCGCATAGCACATCATCTACAACATGCGATCATTCTCATGCAGTCACTGCCTGTAACCCGGTGGATATATCACTGAACCTTTGGCATGGCATTTAGATAGAATTCATTACAAATACTGGAGAAATATCTAGCGGCAGTGTGAGAGGGTTGCAAATACTGGCTTCATACCACGTTCCTTAGCGGAAACACTTTCTAAATTCGGTGATTGTATTACAAGCTTATACCGCTAGCGACGTGCGCCCGCGCTTTCGGTCTGTTAAGCCATACCCCGCGATCACCGTCTATTTTCAGTGTCGCGATATTGTGTGAAAAATCACTTCATTTGGAAGCAATACCATACCTTGAGTTATAAAGCTTGTATAGTTTGTGACATGGATATCATTAGCGATATTTGTGTGCGCCTATAGAATCAAGACCACTTCTGGGTGTAACATAGCCATTGAGATCGTGTTTTTAACAAGTGGTCCTAAGGCACACTGCTACCACTCGCAAGAAAAACCAAATGAGATAAATCCATCCATCGCCGATTTTAGCTCAGTATTGTTTGGTATCGCCAGGATTCAGTTACTTGCACTTAGTAGTAGGGAATGCGTGATAGAGACGCTGTGATCAGCATGCTCATGTGTGTGTGCTGATATGTGCAAAGAAAATGACTTTGTCCTGTCGAGGTAAGGATTTGTTGTGGAAAACTGTGATAGCCGTAAGGGGAGTGAAAGAGTTTTTTGCATGGAAAATTAAGTCCAGTCATAAGAATGGTACAGATATTTGTATTTCCAGAGCCACAGCCATTGGGAAGGGGTATTTCCGGCACTTTGCTCACTGTTGAATGTCGTCAGATTGAGGCTCCAATTGTTACATTTAATTGTAAGTACAGTGATGACATATATGTGGCTGGTTTCCTAGAACGATACTGGCTGGGGTGCGGAGCAGGCGGTGGCAGTGGCCTGCACGGGAACAATTGACGTTTCCGGCTTGCAGTGGGAGCCATCCAGACTGAGGACCCCGGCTGGGGTACAGGAATGTAGCTAACCCAACCCTGTGACCCTCTAGGCAGGTGAATAGCGAATTAATCCACAGTGCGTGTTTGGGCAGCCTTCGTGTGTTCTCTGTCGAAATTTAAGATGATTTCATATGGGCGTGTGTTCGCGCTGGACAGTTATTCCCTCCCATATAAATCGTCTGGTTGACTACTTCTACATATTTCCTGTCTTTATTCGGTTGAGAGAATATCGATTGTGGTGCGTGTGGTGTGCATCCAGACAGTGAAAGACAGCTGGAAGAGACGTTTGCTGGTTCTCTAGACATGAAAAACACCTTAGTCGACTTTGTAAACTAGAAGGATGATTTGGAATCTGTTATATCACAGACATCAGTATTCACAAGTGCAAGTACCAGTTTCCTCTATTTTTTCGAGTTTTCACGTAAAGGTGTTTGCAGATCAGATAAGATTCTAATTACTCAGTGGTTTACAGCGCATTCCACCTCGCTAAAGTTTCGTGTTCCTTGAAAAATAATTTCCATTCATTGTCTTCGGATGTATACTGTGCAAACGATACTGCTATGCAAGCGATATTGCTATGTGATTTGATATCGAGTACTGGCGCGTAAATGGTATGATATTCTGGCAAACCTTCTGAAAGTACATGTGTTCTTGCAATTCCAGAGTATGGAGATGGGTGTGGAAAGCGTGGCAGAAAGCAAGCAACCTGGAAACGGTAACGCCTATGTGCCAAGGGGAAGCAGCCCAGTCTTAGTACAACAGTCAGAGAGTGACCACAGTCCGGCTGAGGCGGCTCTGATCGCGCATAGGGCCAGCGTGAGTGCAAGGGCAGTTGACTCATGACTGTTGGCCATGATCGATGACCAACCGACCTCCCGAGAGATACCAGCTGCTGCAAGGACTATATACATTGCATGTGCTTATGCTCTCTGTCTTCGCAGTATATGTACAATAGTCTGGTGGTCGATAGCTACAAGCAGGTTGCAGAAATGATGATTTAGTATGGTGCAGAATGCGAATTGTGTGCTTACCACATCAGTACGGTATATGATGATATGGCCAGGTTGGAGATGCTGTAATATTCAAGCTTTCCTCGACCGTAGCATAGCAGTGTAATTGAGGAAGTGTCTTTGGCGGTAGTTTCTGTATTTCGTGATCTGTAGACCACTGTTGTCGAGTGTGCCTTCGTAATTGGCACTGGCGTTTTTCGGTATCGGCTTTTGGCACACTGTTCAGTATTTACAGCAGAGCTCTTCGCCCTCTAGCAGGCCACGGAGTACATCTGGAGACACAGGCTTTTCAATGGTGTCCTCTGCTCAGACTCCCCCATCGCCCTTCAAAGCCTCTGTGCGCTATTCACTAACCGTCCCTTAGTGCAAAGGGTCCAGGAAAACTGTCACTTGCTCACTCTTGATGGAGCCGCTGTGATGTTTATGTGAGTTACTTGTCATGTGGTTCTGCAAGGAAACAAGGCTGCTGACGTTGCTGCCAACGCTGCAGTCTATGTACTTCATCCCACTAGTTCCTATATTCCCTCTGACTATCTCTGTGTTGCCATCTGTCAGCAGGTGGTGTCACTTTGGCATCGTCACTGGTCCTCCCTTCATAGGAATAAGCTCCAGGTTATTAAGCCTCTCGCAGTGTTGTGGACTACTTCCGCTCGGGCCTCCCACTGCGAGGCCATTTTAACTAGGTTGAATATTGGGCACTGTCTTTGTAGCCATCGCCATTTGTTAAGTGGCGCTCCACTACCACTTTGTGCACTTTGCACCCAAATTTAACTGTCCGCCATTTCCTGACGAAATGCCCGTTTTTTTAACCATTTACCTTCCTGCTTGGGTTTGCCATCTGAGTTGTTGGACATTTTAGCGAATGTGAAGGCTATTGGCCGCTGTCTTCTCTTTCGTCGACTGGGATTGACATGTAGTCATTTTTAACTTCTCTTTGTCCTCGTGTTCTGTAGTTTTAACATGGGTGTGTATGATCCTAGTTGTTTTTGCGCCATAAAACAAGGCACAATTTTCAGGGTTTAGCTGTCAGTGCATATGTCGATTTGTACAAGATAGTTTTGCCACTGAAAGTCTCGTCTGCAGAAAGCGGCGGACAGTGCTCCCACACCGGCGGCAGCAGCAGTTTGGTGGGTAAATTCTGTAAGAGGCAATCAAAATTCTCCATTCACAAGACATTTGTGTGGGACTTCTGAGCCTATAGAGATTGGTTCCAAAAAGACGAGGGCAGGGTGTCTACGGAAAGTTCTGAGAGTAACTTAACGTCAGGTGTGTTGAAGCTTTCAGAGACATGTCCAAGCTCACCATCTCTGCTGGGGTACTATCCCTAACCCACTCTTGTGGCTTTAGAGCATCTCCAGATCAGCAGCTGCAAAACATCAAAAATTCCAGCCATTTTTCTCGTCTGTAGGAGTGCTTTGAATTCGGTTTGTCTAATTGTTCAGATTTTTCCCGTCGGTGTTTAGACAGATCTTCAAGAAGTGAGCAAAATAACGTCCCCGACCAGCAGCAGCAAATACAAACTAAGGCCACCCAGCATTTCAGAAAAGTGATGAACACCACAGCAGCTGTAGGGCTCGGAAAGTTTTCTCTCCCTGGCAATGCCTTCAAATAAGCAGCTAAAACTCGAAAAGTTGTGAGCACCCTGTTTAGAGTTAATGAGATATTTATTTCGACTTCCAAATATCACTGTTTTGGCATATAAAATCAGATAGTGCATGTGGTATCAGTTTGGGGCTCTATTTCCCACAATAGCGTGTGAAGTGTCTCTGGGATGGTTTCACAAGTGTGTCACAATCTTTTTCTTTTCGAGTCTGTGTTCAAGTGTTGTGGTGGCAGTATTCCTTGGAATTGTTTAAATATTCTCATGTCTTCTGCAAAGCTCTCTCTCTCTTGGGTTGTGGCACATTTAGCCCTGCGACATCTTCAAGTTATGTATGTGACAATATTCCGCAACACCAGATGTAGTAACTCCTGATGCAGTTATGTTCAATGAAAAAAGTATCCATGCACCGGGGATGGGACAGAGGAAGGCCGCGGGTATTTCCAACACGACATAAAGTGCTTACATGTGGTCCTGCAGCTACCACATGACCATGCCATAAGCCAGTGCGCTTCCTAGCTGTGCCGCAAGCTGGCACGTTGCCTCTCTTTCAGCAGGGTTCAGAGATTCAGAGGTGGACATCTTGCCTCTCGCACTTTGGAAGGCTGACTGACTGGACTTCTACTGAATGATCTGCATTTACAGCACACACACGTTTATCAGCAAGAGTTGCGAAATGTAATTTAGACCATCTTTATTATTTCATAAAGCATATTTGTGTTCATTGCTATTGATGCAGTCCTCAGATGCTGATATGCTCTTCTTTCTCCAAGACAGACATCTCTTCCCTTCAACACAGTAAAGAATTACACCTGTTCTTCCAGTCCAGCAGCTAGACACAGACTGAGTCCTTTTCCCGCCATTCCTCCCCCCCCCCCCCCCAGACATCACAGGAGGGGACGGGGAAGGAGGGACGATAGAACAAACAATGCATGCAAAATAAAGACTTATATCTGTCCTATTCAACAGCCCAGCACAGATGGAGTCATTTTCTGCCATTTTCTAGATGGGGTAGTGGAGGTAGCCCAATTGACGTATTTTCTTGCCATGAAGTCACTGCAACATTGGCACAGCTATGGCCTGCATCTTGAATAAATTTGACAACAATGCAAAGTGGGGCCATAGGAACTGTGTTTTAAGTGTGCTCAATGTCAGTTTGTGGGATGGAGTTCCATGCCTATTGCACTTGGTTGGTCAATAGAGGGACAGTTAATGCTGGTTTTGGTGGGCACTGGAATTGTACAATGACACCCATATATGCTCGATTGTAGATGCATCTGCTGATCGAGTACGCCAAAGCAACATATCGACACTGTAGGGTGTTGGGTTACAGCAGCGTAAGTGGGCGAATGTTATTGTGTTGGAAGATACCCATTGGAATGCTGTTCTTGAATGGCAGGACAAACGAGTCGAATCACCATAATGATGTACAATTTTGAAATCAGAGTGCACGGGATAACTACATGTGCTCCAGTTGTCATACAGTGCAGGTCCAGTGTGTCCAGCACACAACCAAGTTGGTTGCAGGCTCTGAAATGACCTCCTCCTAAGCAATACATGGTAATCACTGGCGAGGCAGAACCAGCTTCCATCAGAAAATACAAAACCTCCACCATTCCTCCAATGAGGTCTCACTTGATACCACAGATGTCGCAAATGGCAATGTTTCGGGATAAGTGGAATGCGCACTACAGGGCATCTTACAGGGCATCTGGCTCAGAGCTGTGCTCGAAGTAACCGATTTGTAACAGTTTGTTGTCACTGTGGTGCCAATTGTTGCTCAAATTGCTACTGCAGATGCCACACAAAGTGCCAGAACGATACACCAAAAATGATAGGCTTCGCTCTTGGCAGTTACTTGTGGTCATCTGGAGCCTAGTCGTCTTGTGACCATACATTCCCTGACCACAACAGCCAGCAGTCATGTATAGTGGCTACATTCCTGCCGAGATTTTCTGCAGTATCGTAGAAGGGACATCCAGCTTCTCGTAGCCTTATGACATGATCTTGTTCAAACTCAGTTAGGTGTTGATTATGGCGCCTTTCTCACATTGAAGGCATTTTCGTCTAGCATCAAATCACCACGTACAATCTCAAAGGTAACTAATGCTCACGACAAGTGACGGCTCATGAGTATACATTCTGGATGTTCACAAATTTTTAGATTCAGAAAAAAAATTGGGTGCAAAATTAATAGCATGTGCTGTATAATTATTATGTTTATCAACAAGTTTATATAACTATGGCAACTGCCCATCACAATAACATTAATAATAATAATAATAATAATAAAATGCATAACTTATCTGACAAAAAATAAGTGTTTTTGTGGAATTTTGTACTTAATTAAATACAGTTTAGGGCAACAACAAATTAATGTGTCAGCTTTTGCAACACTCCATTTTGGATTTTTGTGCTTTTCTATTGTTTTGGCCAAATGTACACGATCCCTAACTGACATATTAGTTCATGAATTAACTTCTGGGCTGAAAATCAGGTATTTTTATGCTGCCTCCACACAGTTTCTGCTAACCAACATTTTGTTGTTAAATGTTCTTTTGCAGTCACACTTATTTGATTTCATCACTCTCTGAGTCAAAGGATCTATTCTCAGAGGTCCTAGTTCCTTTACGGCTAACTTTTCTTGGCAATTTAGGTTCCAGTTCCCAGAATGAGATTTTCACTCTGAAGCGAAGTGTACAATGATATGAAACATCCTGGCAGATTAAAGCTGTGTGTTGGACCAAGACTCGAACTTGGGACTTTTGCCTTTTGCAGGCATGTGCCCTTCTGACAGGGTATCCAGGCACAACATACAACCTGTCTTACAGCTTTACCTTTCTGTTAGCATTTAAAATAGATTCAACATAGTTAATGTTTACAAAGCACAAGAGAACTGTTTCTTACACAGTAAACAACCAACTGCAAAGTGCCGTTTGCAGAAGTGATTAAACTCAAGTACTAATGCAACATGGTCGCTTGATTAGAATACAAATAGGGTGCTGAGATCCATAAGGGCCTAAAGCACATTTCCATCCATTCCAACTTTAAGTGAAAATCAGAGATACAGCTTCTCATGAATTTTCATTTATACAATGTGAGCCTACAGCACAGATAAACCTGACTCACCATAAGATCAACAGATTTTGGAAGTACGAATACATGCTACAATCCCGCAATTGATGGTGATGTGGTTCAGGCCCTTAGTAGTAGTAATAGTAGTAGTAGTAGTAGTTTATTCATCCAGAGACAAAGTACATTGCATGGATTTCGTCAAAAAATACATAGTATATATATATATATATATATATATATATATATATATATATATATATATATATATATATAAAAATAGAAAGAAACTTCCACATGGGAAAAATATATTAAAAACAAAGCTTCCAAGACTTACCAAGCGGGAAAGCGCCGGCAGACAGGCACATGAACAAAACACACAAACACACACACAGAATTACTAGCTTTCGCAACCGATGGTTGCTTCTTCAGGAAGGAGAGGGAAAGACGAAAGGATGTGGGTTTTAAGGGAGAGGGTAAGGAGTCATTCCAATCCCGGGAGCGGAAAGACTTCCCTTAGGGGAAAAAAAGGACAGGTGTACACTCGCACACACACACACACACATATCCATCCGCACATACACAGACACAAGCAGACATATTTAAAGGCAAAGAGTCACTAAAGGGCAGAGATCTCAGTCGAAGCGGAAGTACAGAGGCAAAGAAGTTGTTGAAAGAAGGTGAGGTATGAGCGGCGGCAACTTGAAATTAGCAGAGGTTGAGGCCTGGCAGATATCGAGAAGAGAGGATATACTGAAGGGCGAGTTCCCATCTCCGGAGTTCGGATAGGTTGGTGTTGGTGGGAAGTATCCACATAACTCGGACGGTGTAACACTGTGCCAAGATGTGCTGGCCGTGCATCAAGGCATGTTTAGCCACAGGGTGATCCTCATTACCAATAAACACTGTCTGCCTGTGTCCATTCATGCGAATGGGCAGTTTGTTGCTGGTCATTCCCACATAGAAAGCATCACAGTGCAGGCAGGTCAGTTGGTAAATCACGTGGGTGCTTTCACACGTGGCTCTCCCTTTGATTTACTTTCACTTTAACCTCATATTACCCTTTCCACCTACTAATACCATGTCAACCTCACAACATCCCTACAACGACCCCATTAAATTTTATTTACATTCCCTCCGCAAACATGCCTTCACCCTAGCCAGATTACGCTCCCATATTTTATTTACTCAGGCTTGTCTGACATTTGGCATTACTCCCAAAGGCCTCACACTTAAAGTTCCCATCTCTGGCTGCAATCCTTCTTTCCATCAGTCGTTATACCAGTTCCAAACAGCACAATCCATAGCCCTCACCCACCTAATCCTTCACCTATACATCGACTCGGCCAATGAACACACCCGTCAACTCCTATCCCAAATCAAAGTCCTCAGTCTTTCCTCTCCCACATCCACACCAGCTGTACATAGCATCCTCCTACAGGCCAACCGCAAATTAGAACAACATGCCACCCTCCACCTCAAAAAACTATCCAATCTCCTGGTTTCCCACCTCCGGAAAGGCAACTCACTCACCCTCCACAACCTTTCCAACAAACCTCAACCTCCTCTCATTGCACACAGACCCAGTCTCTCCCATCTACTCAATCTCCCACTTCCAGCTCCACTCCCCCCAACACCTCAAATTTCTAGTCAACACAATCTGGAACCACAACACCCTAATTCAGTAGTTAACCTTTCCTCCAAACCCCTCTCCCAATCCGAAACCTCTGTCCTATCCAAAGGCCTCACCTTCAGCCCCACTCCCAGGTTCAACCAAACTGCCCTTGTCAAAGATTTACTGCCCTACACTCGTAGTCTCTGCTGGAAATATCACTTTGCCACGAAGAAAAACAATCCTGATCCCACTCCTAATGATCCAACTCCCCAAGACACTATCCAAATTGAACCCTGCCTGCAACAGTTCCGTCCTCCATCACAGCGGGACCCACCTCCTCTTCCTCAAAATCACCCTCTCCAAACCTTCCAGGAATTTCTCACTTCCAGCCTTCCACCAAAGCCGAAGCCCAGGCTGTCCGTGATCTGAAAGCTGACCGATCCATCATCATTCTTCCGGCTGACAAGGGTTTCACGACCGTGGTACTTGATCGTCGGGAGTATGTGGCTGAGGGACTGCGTCAGCTTTCAGACCACTCTACATACAAAGTTTGCCAAGGTAATCCCATTCCTGATGTCCTGGCGGAGCTTCAAGGAATCCTCAGAACCTTAGGCCCCCTACAAAACCTTTCACCTGACTCCATCAAACTCCTCACCCCACCGACACCTCGCACTCCTACCTTCTACCTACTTCCTAAAATTCACAAACCCAAACATCCTGGCCGCCCCATTGTAGCTGGTTACCAAGCCCCCACAGAACGTAGATCAACACCTTCAACCCATTACGTGCAGTCTCCCATCCTTCATCAAAGACACCAACCACTTTCTCGAACGCCTGGAATCCGTACCCAGTCTGATACCCCCGGAAACCATCCTTGTAACCATTGATGCCACTTCCCTATACACGAATATCCCGCACGTCCAGGGCCTCGCTGCAATGGAGCACTTCCTTTCACGCCGATCACCTGCCACCCTACCTAAAACCTCTTTCCTCGTCACCTTAGCCAGCTTCATCCTGATCCACAACTTCTTCACTTTTGAAGGCCAGACATACCAACAATTAAAGGGAACAGCCATGGGTACCAGGATGGCCCCCTCGTATGCCAACCTATTTATGGGTCCCTTAGAGGAAGCCTTCTTGGTTACCCAAGCCTGCCAACCCAAAGTTTGGTACAGATTTATTGATGACATCTTCATGATCTGGACTCACAGTGAAGAACAACTCCAGAATTTCCTCTCCAACCTCAACTCCTTTGATTCCATCAGATTCACCTGGTCCTACTCCAAATCCCATGCCACTTTCCTAGACGTTGACCTCCATCTGTCCAATGGCCAGCTGCACACATCCGTCCACATCAAACCCACCAACAAGCAACAGTACCTCCATTATGACAGCTTCCACCCATTCCATATCAAACGGTCCCTTCCCTACAGCCTAGGCCTTCGTGGCAAACGAATCTGCTCCAGTCCTGAATCCCTCGACCATTACACCAACAACCTGAAAACAGCTTTCGCATCCCGCAACTACCCTCCCAACCTGGTACAGAAGCAGATAACCAGAGCCACTTCCTCATCCCCTCAAACCCAGAACCTCTCACAGAAGAACCCCAAAAGTGCCCCACTTGTGACAGAATACTTCCCGGGACTGGATCAGACCTTGAATGTGACTCTCCAGCAGGGATACGACTTCCTAAAATCCTGCCCCGAAATGAGATCCATCCTTCATGAAATCCTCCCCACTCCACCAAGAGTGTCTTTCCGCCGTCCACCTAACCTTCGTAACCTCTTGGTTCATCCCTATGAAATCCCCAAACCACCTTCCCTACCCTCTGGCTCCTACCCTTGCAACCGCCCCGGGTGTAAAACCTGTCCTATGCACCCTCCCACCACCACCTACTCCAGTCCTGTAACCCGGAAGGTGTACACGATCAAAGGGAGAGCCACGTGTGAAAGCACCCACGTGATTTACCAACTGACCTGCCTGCACTGTGACGCTTTCTATGTGGGAATGACCAGCAACAAACTGTCCATTCGCATGAATGGACACAGGCAGACAGTGTTTATTGGTAATGAGGATCACCCTGTGGCTAAACATGCCTTGATGCACGGCCAGCACATCTTGGCACAGTGTTACACCGTCCGAGTTATCTGGATACTTCCCACCAACACCAACCTATCCGAACTCCGGAGATGGGAACTCGCCCTTCAGTATATCCTCTCTTCTCGATATCTGCCAGGCCTCAACCTCCGCTAATTTCAAGTTGCCGCCGCTCATACCTCACCTGTCTTTCAACAACTTCTTTGCCTCTGTACTTCCGCCTCGACTGACATCTCTGCCCTTTAGTGACTCTTTGCCTTTAAATATGTCTGCTTGTGTCTGTGTATGTGCGGATGGATATGTGTGTGTGTGTGTGTGTGTGTGTGTGTGTGTGTGTGTGTGTGTGTGTGTGTGTGTGTGTGTGTGTGTGTGCGCGAGTGTACACCTGTCCTTTTTTTCCCCTAAGGGAAGTCTTTCCGCTCCCGGGATTGGAATGACTCCTTACCCTCTCCCTTAAAACCCACATCCTTTCGTCTTTCCCTCTCCTTCCTGAAGAAGCAACCATCGGTTGCGAAAGCTAGTAATTCTGTGTGTGTGTTTTGTTCATGTGCCCGTCTGCCGGCGCTTTCCCACTTGGTGTATATATATATATATATAAAATACAGATGTGCATAGTAGACTACATAACATCAGACCACATTGAAATAGCACGTACAACTTTGATTTTTTACATTGATGTATGAGAAAGACTTTTTACATAGAATACACAGTTGATATTTAGATATAACACATATAATTAAAGCACTTTTGTACATATTATTTATTTAGATCATAGCAACAGTCAGATAAAAATTACTATTGGCATAGAGTACATAAATATAATTGTTTAGTATGAAGCTATTCCAGGTATTCTTTTACACTATAATAGCAGTTGGTCATTAAAAATTTGAATACTGCTTCTTTAAATGAAGACAATTTTTTTATTTCTTTTATCTTTACCGGTAGTTTGTTATACAATCTGCTTCCTTGTATGTTTGTTTGTTTCTGCGCCAAAGCCTTGTTAACTCTTTTTATATGAATGTCATTGCACTTTCTTGTGTTGTAAGTATGTATATCCGAGTTGGATTGGAAATTGTTAATATTTCTTCTTACATTAATTATACTTTTCTGTATATAAAGGCACCGTAGGGGTAGAATATTCAGCTGTTTAAATAATTGCTTTGAAGGAGTTAGCCTTGAACTGTTGGTAATTACTCTAACAGCTCGTTTTTGTAGAGTGAAGATGGTTTTGAGATTTTTCTTACTATGACCCCAGAAGGTGAGGCCATAGGTAATAGCAAAATGTATATAAGCAAAGTAAACAGTTCTGCTACATTCCCTACTACATACAAAAATAATAACACGTAAAGCAAAGCAAGCACAGCTTAACGTATGCAACAGATTGAGGATATGGGATTTCCAGTCTAAATTTTCGTCTGTGTGTACACCTAAGAATTTTGTGGTAGCAACTCTCACAATTTCTTTATTTTGTATTCTGATATCTAGATCAGAGTGTGACTTTGCTTTCCTGTAATGGATATAATTAGTTTTAGAGATATTTATGGTTAATTTGTTCACTTCAAACCAATTTTGCAAATATTCTATAACTCTGGTTGCAGATGTTGGCAATACCCAGTTTATGTCAGTTACTACATTGTTTCTCAGCACCTCAAATGGATTACTGTGTGAAAAAATTCATAACTTAACTTACTATAACTCATTCAGAAACCAACAGAATAGGTTTACTGCCAGCTTTAACATATAATGACGTCTGATCTAATTTTACTACAGTATGCAGGAAGTGAATTACCATATCGGACAAGGGAAACTCCTCATCGCACCTCCCTCAGATGTAGTGATAAGATGGCCCACTGGATAGCCAGTCGAAAACTGAACACAGATCAAGCATAAGAACAGAAAGAAGGTGTGCTGAACTGTGTGTGTTTGTGGGGGGGGACACAGTGAATGGTCCAAACTTAAGAAGTGCAATATCGAGAGTAGTAAAACAGCCACAGCATCATGGTAAAGTGGTCAGTGTGTTTACTTGGAAACCTGGTGAGCTGTGTTCAAAACTTCTCATGCATTTTTTTCCACACATTGTGAACTATCTGTCTGGTCATTGAAATGTTTGTTCTCTTTTTGTTGTCTTGGCATTTGTCATACTATACACTGGTTATAGAATATGAGTCATGTGGTAAGAATATGTTGCCGTCACAAGTAAATGTAATGAATACTGAGAGCAGGCAACATACAGAAATGAAAACAACAAATAAACAGGTGTGAACTATGTTAAAACAAAGAGTCAAAACTCATAACGGATGGCAATTTCAAAAGCATTAAGAACATATGTTTTGCAGAGTACAGAGAAACTACATGATTGTGACAATGTTGCATTCATTTGTTGCAGCTTATGTGACAAACTATTACATTTTCATTATTTCCTTGGGAGTGATCACATTCATGTTTATACGAACATCTAAATTGGGTGAGGAGGCATATGCTCTCATTTATATGGTGTACAAATTAGGTGCATCAATAAGATTTCTGTCATATAACACATGTACTGTCGCTAATGCTGTGTGTTGCCCACCAGATGTGTTTTCCAGTGGAGGATTCAGTTACCTTGTCATCAAACATTTGCAGTTCCCATTCGAAAACCACTTCTTTCAGCTGCTAATAGAGCAGTTGTGCAGAATCAAATGTCATTATAGATCCCTACCTTACACCTTGCTGTTGCAAATGGACATTACACCATGGGGGGGGGGGGGGGGGGAGGGGGGGATGTTGACATGAGGGAGCTTTGAACCTGAGTCGGCCGCTTAGCAGTCCAACATTGTGAACACTTACCCACCCCACAATGCAGCAGCTGTATTAGGATGCTCTATATTGCAATTCTTGTTCTTGTACCATTCACTGTTTCTATTTTGCCTTTTTTCCACTGTTCAGTACACCTTCCTGCTTTCATGCTTGATCTGTGTTCAGTTTGTGATGGATTGCCCACTGGGCTCTCTTATCACTAAACCTGTGGGGGTTGTAATGGGTAGTTTCCATAGTGAGGAGTGTGCTATCATCTAGCAGGTTTTGTGCCAAAAGAATGGGGATAATTGTCTGCCGCAGTATGCTATCACCTGGTGACACTGACATAAACTTCAAGTTAAGTGGCAATGGCTAACTGTGCACATCGTCAATTATACACATTGTTTGTCAAATCCCCATGAATATGGCCCAGAAGGCAATTATGTCATCCAAGATGCGTATGCGCAGAAACTCTTTAAAACAAGCACAAGTGAAGGTGTGCTCACGACCCTGATGTCAAGTTTCCTGGAGTTTAGAGGAGCAGTAGCATTACAGATTTAAGCGCCATATCTTTCAGATTGCAACACCTAGGTTATATTTAACCGTATTCAAACAAAATCACCAATAAATACACAAGGTGTCAAAAGTTGGGGTGTTCATGCGTTGTTACACAGCAGCCACCACTGCTCACTATTTTTCAGTGTGTATTTAAAGCAACCCTCATTTGCATCCTTGTAGTTGCCACTCTTGTGTTACTGGCGTGAAATTTGAAGAGACATCATCTTTCAGATGTAGAAACACACCTACTAACTTCAGTCCATTTCACACAACTCCTTCTTGGTGTTGCGTTAATAATACTTCCCATTCTTAAGTATGGTGATCCTACTCTCCAATGACTTATGTATGAGAGCTCAACATTGGTTGGAAATGCCAATGAATGCTTGTGAGCGATGCATTTGTGATGTATGTTTTGACCGTATCACCCCTGTCTATGAACAATTATCATGGCTACATGCTGTAAGTGTAGAGATCATCATATGCTGTGTTTGCTGTATCATCATCTCAACAAAATAAAATCCTATTTGTAACACTACATCACACTAACATGTTCTCTGAATCATTTTCTGCATCAGGAACCAAACTATAGAACAATTTTCCTCAAAATATTAGAGACATTAAAAGTTTTTTCAAACTTTGAAAGACATCTAATGGCCCAACTTCTATCACAATAGCTATCTCTTCTTGGAGCCTACTCTTCTGAACAAATCCTCTCCCTCTCTAGAGAATTCTCTTCTTTCCTAACAGTTAGTCTCACTTGAATTTCAATACTCACCTCTTTCACATACCCTCCCACTTCTTTTATGCTGAAAGTTCAAAGCTGTAAAATTTTTATTAATAATGAAAATTATTATTATTGTGATTGTTGTGTAATTTCTGGTACGTGTTGTTCCTGGTCACATGTAAGAGATTACCTGGCCCTAATCTGGTCGTGCTAAGTAAGCAATAATTTTTTTTTAAGAAACTCTGGGAGTGATTTTTGAAAAAAAATTCATTAAGCAGCTTTTAATTAAAAATAGCTGTGCAGAATTATGGTACAGCAACCCTGGTGTGTTTTGTTTATTTATGGCTTACACTGTATAAAATATAAATTTTACTAGCGAACTGGATGAGAGAAGATGGATTTAAGTTGGAATCTTGTACTAAAAGCAGATGAATGGAATCACAATTTTTGGTTGACACCCCACCCCTCCACAGCCGCAACCCGTCCTGCAGTGTGTGACCATGAGTGACTACTCGCCAGTGACATGGCAGCATTCATCACGACCAAAACAAAAGGGAGAAGCTGCTGTGGCTACAGGTCAATGTTATGTTTAGATTAAGACATGGTAAAGAAATGTTTTTAGATGAAAGAATGGCTAACAGATAAATCTTAAGTTTCCTCTAGTAAGTCTATTAAGAAACCTCCAAGTTGAAGAAGCCTACAGATTATATGATCTTTTTACATATAGACAATAGCAGTTTTCACGAACTGTTGGAACTGATACAATGTAAAATAGAGCAGAAAGAAACACACGCAGGAGTCACCATCATTGCTGCACACAAACTACCTGTAGCTGCAACATTCCGATTTCTGGCTACAAACAGAAGTTATGAAGGCCTGAAATACAGCTGTGCAATATCACCTCAGCTGCTTGGAAAATTCATCCCTGAAACGCCCAGGGCCATTTTCAATACGATGCAGATAGCATAATTATGAGTGTGTAATTACATATAAATTTAATTCAAAACGTACAGGGTTACTAACAGGAAAATCATCACTGAAAAACAATGCTGTTATTATGAAATATAATCAGTAATTTAGTTAATGATGTCGACTGTTACTTGTAGATGGCTGGTAAGTGCTCCCTCATACCTTGAATTATGCTGTTGCAGTTGCTTTGTATTATGTCAGAAATTGTGATGGAGGCTGCACTAGATGCATGTATGGATGTGTGTATGGCATAAAAATCTGCAAATCATAATTTATTTTCTCCTCTTTGCTTTTTAAAAAAAAAGAAAAGAAAAATTAGGAATTATGAATGAAAGCACACGCAACACTGGTGTATTCTACAATGTTTATTTCACAAACCAGTTTTCAGATTTTACTCCATCTTATGGTACAAAGTATATGGTGCAGTGAAATTTTGTTGGTGCAAAGATTTTAAATAGAGGATCCACATAGTATCTCCATTCCCAGAGATGAAAAATGTTAATGCTGGATTTAGGAATAAATCAAGAGGGATTTTCAGTGTAAATCTGATGTAAAATTATTTAACTGAGATAAAGCACGCGACACATTAACTAATGAACCACATACAAATTACAGCAGTTGTTCATGTTGTTGTTGTTGTTGTTGTTGTTGTTGTTGTTGTGGTCTTCAGTCCTGAGACTGGTTTGATACAGCTCTCCATGCTACTCTATCCTGTGCAAGCTTCTTCATCTCCCAGTACCTACCGCAACCTACATCCTTCTGAATCTGCTTAGTGTATTCATCTCTTGGTCTCCCTCTACGACTTTTACCCTCCACGCTGCCCTCCAATACTAAATTGGTGATCCCTTGATGCCTCAGAACATGTCCTACCAACCAATCCCTTCTTCTGGTCAAGTTGTGCCACAAACTTCTCTTCTCCCCAATCCTATTCAATACTTCCTAATTAGTTATGTGATCAATCCATCTAGTCTTCAGCATTATTCTGTAGCACCACATTTCGAAAGCTTCTATTCTCTTCTTGTCCAAACTATTTATCGTCCATGATTCACTTCCATACATGGCTACACTCCATACAAATACTTTCACAAACGACTTCCTGACACTTAAATCTATACTCGATGTTCACAAATTTCTCTTCTTCAGAAACGCTTTCCTTACTATTGCCAGTCTACATTTTATATCCTCTCTACTTTGACCATCATCAGTTATTTTGCTCCCCAAATAGCAAAACTCCCTTACTACTTTAAGTGCCTCATTTCCTAATCTAATTCCCTAAGCATCACCCGACTTAATTCGATTACATTCCATTATCCTCGTTTTGCTTTTGTTGATGTTCATCTTATATCCTCCTTTCACGACACTGTCAATTCCATTCAACTGCTCTTCCAAGTCCTTTGCTGTCTCTGACAGAATTACAATGTCATCGGCGAAATCAAAGTTTTTATTTCTTCTTCATGGATTTTAATACCTACTCCGAATTTTTCTTTTGTTTCCTTCACTACTTGCTCAATATACAGATTAAATAGCATCGGGGAGAGACTAAAACCCTGTCTCACTCCCTTCCCAACCACTGCTTCCCTTTCATGTCCCTCGACTCTTATAACTGCCATCTGGTTTCTGTACAAATTGTAAATAGCCTTTCGCTCCCTGCATTTTACCCCTGCCACTTTCACAATTTGAAAGAGAATATTCCAGTCAACATTGTCAAAAGCTTTCTCTAAGTCTACAAATGCTAGACGCGTAAGTTTGCCCTTCCTTAATCTAGCTTCTAAGATAAGTCGCAGGGTCAGTATTGTCTCACGTGTTCCAACATTTCTACGGAATCCAAACTGATCTTCCCCGAGGTCGGCTTCTACTAGTTTTTCCATTCGTCTGTAAAGAATTTGCATTAGTATTTTGCAGCTGTGACTTATGAAACTGATAGTTCGGTAATTTTCACATCTGTCAACACCTGCTTTCTTTGGGATTGGAATTATTATATTCTTCTTGAAGTCTGAGGGTATGTCGCCTGTTTCATACATCTTGCTCACCAGATGGTAGAGTCTTGTCAGGACTGGCCTCTCCCAATGCCGTCAGTAGTTCTAATGGAATGTTGTCTACTCCGGGGGCCTTGTTTCGACTCAGGTCTTTCAGTGCTCTGTCAAACTCTTCACGCAGTATCATATCCCCCACTTCATCGTCATCTACATCCTCTTCCATATCCATAATATTGTCCTCAAGTACATCACCCTTGTATAGACCCTCTAAATACTCCTCCCACCTTTCTGTTTTCCCTTCTTTGTTTAGAAGAAACTAAATTCTGTTGACTTAGTGAACAAGTTAAAAGACATGCAAATCTCCACCCCCCGCCCCCCTTCTACAGCACCAAGCTAGTTTCTTTTGATGTTAGCAACTTATTCGCTAATGTACCTGTTCAAGAGTGGTTAGTTAATTTGGAAGGAGGGGACCAAACAGCAAGGTCATCGGTCCCCTCCGTTTAGGGAAGGAAGTCAGCCATGCCCTTCCAAAGGCTGCTAACCACTGCGCCCCCTCGCCCGGTGTTCAAGAGCATCTAAAGATTCTAACACACTTAATAGGTAAATCAGGAGATAACCTAGTTGTTGCAGATGATGTAACATTAGCTACACAAACATTTCTTACGGAAAATTATTTCAGTTTCAATAGCAGAATATACAAACAGTTGGAGCCTCTAGCTACGGGATCACTAGTGTATCTTATTTATTTGTAATTCAGAACCTACTGAAGACAAGATTATTTTCTGCAGCTACATCTTTGGAACTATCACTAAACTTAATTGTTCAATTTATTTTCTCCAATGAACAAGTGTTGTAAATTGGTATGCAGTTCATTAGTTAGTGTCACTTATTTTATATTAGTTAAATAATCCTACATCACATCACTCTTGTTTTATCCCTAAGTCTAAAATTAACATTTTCCAACTCTGGAAATGGAGATATACTGCAGATGCACTAGTTTAAAATCTTTAACCCAACAAAATTTTACTGCACCCATGCTTATCTTGGTACCTGACGATGGTTAACAGTCAAAAACAGATTTGTGAAATAAACAATTTATACTGTACAATATTACACCACTGTTGTGTGTGTGTTTTCACTCATAATCTATAAAATATTCTACCAAGGACCAATTGAACAGTCAATCAATACGGCAGAAATAATTTACTTTGCAATGTTCTTTTGTTTACTGTCTAACCTCCTGATGCTTGAGACCCACTCTTTTCCCAAACACAGTGACATCATCATCAGGGGAATAATATCTGCTCCCTTTTTAACTGAAGTGGTCAATCAGGCCAGCGGGTGTCCTTATGAAGGAAGCCCCCATAAGGTTCACCTGCAAAGCACAAAGTCTGTCTCATGCATATGCCATGTTTTCGTTACGCGCAAGTGTGCCACTTTTCACCCCCCCTCCCTCCACAGCTGCAGGCATGTTAGTTTAGCACTGCTGTTTGGGGACTAGTTGACGGTACCCACAAATTATCATATCAGACACAATTTTTGTTCTGTTTGCATATTGGAAATCTTAGTATTCCTTCACCAAACTTTCTGTTGCTCTGGAACATTGTAGGCTGCTATTTTTCTGTTTCTCCAGAATATCAGAAAATCTGAAGTTTGAAATTTGTTTATGGGCACTGGATTGTAAGCACTTTCTCTCTCAACAACCTGCGGGTAGTGGCTCCTACTACTACAATTACAAAGGTACCTTCACTGTTGTCCTTTCCTATTTGGCAATCTGAATGTACCTGTTTATCTGGAAAGGATAAATTTTATGGTTCCATGTTTTCATTGGTGATGAAGCTTTCCCTTTCATGCAAATATAATGAATCCATATCACCAAAGATACATAATGAGTGACACAAGGTCTTTATTACAGAGTGAGTAGAGCTCTGTGTGTAAGTGAGAAAGCTTTGTGTATAATGTCAAACAGATTTACATTGTTGTTAGCACCAATATTGATTGGAAAAAAACGGTTGATGGAATTGTTCTTGCATTTACAGTTCCACACAACCTTTTAGAAGGAAAAGTCCTAATTACATTCATACTGCTGTTGTTTGTATTAATTCATGTAATGGAATTCTTACTGAGAAAAAATTGCAGTTTACACCTAGTGCATATTTCATTTACTTTCTCTCTCTCTCAGAGAGAGAGAGAGAGAGAGAGAGAGAGAGAGAGAGAGAGAGAGAGAGAGAGAGAGAGAGAGAGAGAGAGTAGAGCATCTGGCTAGAAGTTGAAAGGCTGTCATTTTTTCACTCTGCAGGCTCAGACACCACATTATACAGCTGCTCCCCATTTTCTGGTTTCGTAACGGGTTAGGGAGATGCAGACTGCCAAAGTAATATCAAACTGATTGCAATCATTTCAGAGCAGCTGCATAGCAAGAAAACTATGCAAGTCCAAAGTCTGTAGTTTTCAATTAAGTAAGAACTTTCGCATGTCAACTGAAACATTAGATTCCATAAACTTTTGACAAGACATGGGTTAATTTTCTTACTTAAATTATGTATTTCTCACCTGTAGATATTACTGAGCATAGTTGATTCCCAAAAACTATTTGTCTGTCAGTATATTTTTATTATTTATATTGACAAATTTAATAGTATCAATCTTGTACCATGAAAATTACCAGTCATAATTGTCAATTTAACCCTACACAGCATGAAATTTTATTTTAGCGCAAAAAAATATATATGGTAGAAAATGTTCACCAACGAAAAGGAAAAATATTGAAAAAATTATATAACTCATTTAACAATGTGAAAGTCATTATTTATTACTTGTTGCCATTTGGCAACATCATGCATTTAGACATAACGCACTCTCCAGTTACCAAAACTTTTACAACAGCAAATCAAACAGGAAAATTAAGTAACAAATACATTTTATGAAACAAACATTTTATAAGATATTTGATTTTGAATTTAAATTTCATATTATTGATCTCAGTGGCATTTAAAGCAGTGTAGTTCTGTGAAATAAATCTGAAAACATTGAAATCGCAGTTCATGATATTTAGTGAAACAGTTACCTTTCTTGTTAAGACACAGCTGCTTGTTAAATTTTTTCGCATTTAATAACAGAATAACCTTTGAAATTTTCATTTTTGAACTTCTGTTTTTTATCTAAATAAACAGGCCAGTGTCTAACCTGATCAAATCTGATATTTTTAGTTAGATGGTGTGGAGCTGTCTTCTTCTTTGCTGGTGATTTCTCTATGAAACTTGGCCTCCCTCTCTTTGGTGTAGAAATGAAACCAATTTTGAGCAAAGTAGCAGCCAGTTCAATCCTAAAATTTGCTAATTGAAGCTCCTTAGCTTGAGACACTGGGTTGCGGATGCTGTTAACTCTGTGGTACAAAATCCAGCTGTTGATTGTGGCTACATTAAAAAGATGGTAAAATATTTGAAAGTACCACTTCTTACTCTGCATTATGGTTCTGTATCTAACAATAATGGAAGAAAATAAAAAATGCTAGAAAATCGTGATGGGAGACTGGAATGCCATTGTGGGAAAAGGGAAAGAGGGGAACAGTTATGGTCTTGGAAAGAGAAATGATAGAGGTGAATGGCTAATTGACTTCTGCGGGGAAAGGCAGTTGATAGCGGCAGACACGTGGTTCAAGAATCACAAGGTGAGGCTCTACACTTGGAAATCACCAGGGGATAAATATAGAAACCAAATCGATTTTATACTGGTAGAAGGAAGATACAGGAATGGAATCAAGAAGGTGAACACATTACCAGGTGCAGATATTAATAGTGACCACAACTTACTTGTAGAAGATACAGAAATAAGACTGAAAAAACTGAAGAAGGCGAGTATGGTGAAGAAGTGGGATCTAGAGAAGATAAGATTTAACAAAGAACAAATTACAGAAATGCTGTCTCGGGAGTTTCTAAACACGTTATGAGACAAAGAACCACCTGATAATGCCAACAAGTACTGTAATATGCTGAAAGAAGGAATCATTAAAGCAGGACAGCACAATATAGGATGGAGGAGAGAAGAAAATTGAAAAACAAGAGCACTGAGATGCAAGAAAGATATACTGAAGGTTAAATAATGAACTGCGAAGAGAAACAGAGCAGTCTAGGAAAAAATGGCTAAAAGAAGAATGTGATGAAATTGAAAAACTAGACAGGAAGATACGACTTACTATACAACAGAGTAGAGACAATGACATGGAAACAAAACAGAACAGGAAGTGCTACTAGGAAATTTTGAGTAAAGACAACAAGGTAGTGTACAAAGATCATGATGATGTCCCCTAGAGATGGGAAGAATATCTAAAAGAGCTATATGACACAAATAGCAAACCAGAAACTCTGTAACTTGGATCACACAAAAGTCTAATTGATGAAGAGGAAAAGGACCAACCATCATAATGGAAGAAGTAAAGTCTGCAATGAAAAATGGCAAAGCGGTAGGTACAGATACGATACCGGGAGAAATATTAAAATGCTTGAACCAAGATGGAATAAGAGAAATATTGAGATTATGTAATAAAATATATGACAGTGGTGAATGGCCAGAGGACTTTCTGACAACATTAATGATTCCATTACCGAAGAAACATGGAACCAAGAAATGCAGTGAGCACAGGACAATCAGCCTCATTTCGCATGCAGCCAAAGTGATGTTATGAATAATTAATAAAAGACTTGAAAAAGTAATGGAGGAGAATCTTGGTGAGGAGCAGCTTGGCTTTAGACGGAATACCGGCACCAGAGATGCAATAGGGCTCCTACGAACCTTGGGAGAAAGGTTTATTGAAAAAGGAAGAGACCTATATATGCGCTTAATCGATCTAGAAAAGTCATTTGACAATGTGGTTTCGTATAAGGTGGCGACTATAATGAGGGAAAATAGAGTGGACTGGAAAACCAGAAGACTTGTAACCTCATTATATCTTAGTCAAAAAGTTTCAGTTAAAGTGAGAGGAGAAAGTACAAAATGGATTGGACTAGGAAAAGGAATAAGGCAAGGACGCTATCACCTACTCTTTTCAACCTCTACTTGAAAAATATCATTGACCAATGCTCATTAGATGACAAAGGCGTCACAATTGGAGGAAGAAGTGAGGTTTGCTGATGACATGGTCCTTCTAGCCACAGGGGAAAAAGAATTACAGGATTTGGTGGACGCCATTGAAACTAACAGAAAAAATATGGAATGAAAATTAACACAAATAAAAGAAAAGTATTCACACTAGGAGGAAATAAGGAAATAAAAATTATGCTGGATGGAGAAATACTAGAACAGGTGCAAAATTTTAAGTATCTTGGAAGCAGGATAGACAACGACTGGAAGTGCACGACAGAAATTAAAACAAGGATAGCAATGGCAAATGAGGCTTTTTATAAGAAAAGGAGAATTTTCTGTAGCGGTCTGGACAGAGAACTCAGGAAGAGACTCATAAAATGTCTTGTATGGATCGTTCTTCTATATGGCACTGAAACATGGACTATGAGGAAGAAAGACAGAGAAACGCTCGAGGATTTTGAGATCTGGACATGGCGGAGGATGGAAAGAATAAGTTGGATGGACAGAGTAAAAAATGAAGCGGTACTGAGAAGAGTGTGAGAGAAAAGACAGTTACTAGATGTAATACAGAGAAGAAAAAGAAATGGGATTGGGCATATATTAAGAAAGAATGATGGACTGATAAAAACTGTTTTAGAAAGTTATGTAGAAGGGAAAAGGAAGCGAGGAAGGAAGAGATTCCAGATACTGGATGACATGATTGAGGTACAACATACAGCAGCCTTAAGAAGGAAGCAATGGATCGCAGAAAATGGAGAGGCAAAGGACTTGCTAATATAGCAGATAACTGATTATGATGATCTGACGATCAGTCTTGTCTAGAAGATCCACTCCCCCCACACGCTTGTTATAAATTTGCACAATTTTTGGACAAGATATAAAAATATGTTCCTTCCTACTTCTATCATATGTCTTTACATTGCTCACAGGGGCACTTCCTACAAATGTGGATAACAACATGACTGTCTTGTTGTCCTTCCAGAGTACACTTCAGATCTCTGTTCATTCATAATTTCGAATAAACTCAAGTATTCTACCCCTTTCCTCTTTACTCAGGGACTTGTTCTCTCGGAGTTTCTAATTGTGAACTCTATTTCTTCTAACAGTTCCTAGAGATAAAATGCCTCTTCCCTTCAAATAATGCATTATCAGTATTGAAGTGTAATAATTATCAAAGTAAATTTTGCCATTTACATTCTCTGGTACATTCCGACGTAATCTAACAACCACACTGCTGATGGCACCAAGATCCGGCTCTGCATCATTCTCGTCCCATTCATGTTCATGTCCTGTTTATATCTCCATTTTGTACGCATACCCAGATACACCACAAAGTAAAAACAGTTTATAGCCATATTTATGGGGTTTATCTGGCTTGTACATTTTGAGATGGTTCAGAAGGTTTAAAAATGGGCGGACGGGAGTTAAAGATGAACTTCATTCAGGACGCCCTTCGACGACACTCACGTCAGAATGTCAACAAAATTGTATGTACTAACCTAAGACTGACTCTCTGAGACATTGACAAAGAATGTAACATCATTTCAGTTGGATCATGTCATGAAATCCTGACACAGCATCTTGGAATGAAACATGCCGAGGTCGTCCCGTGGCTTGTGAGTCAAGACCAGAAATATTTTCACCTCACAATCTGTAAAGAGCTTATGGATCACGCATGTGACAAGGATGTTTCTTTAAGAGATTCATAACTGGTGATGAGACGGGAGCCTATAGTTATGATGCTGAGACCAAGATTCAATCTCCACATTGAGTCAGGAAAGGTTCTAAAAAAAAAATGTCGGGTAAGGTCAAATGTCAAAGCCATGCCAATAATTTTCTTTGACTTCGAAGGATTATTTCATCATGAATTTGTGCCACATGGGCAAACTGTTAATCAATCGTACTATCCGGATGTGTTAGGATGCCTGCGAGAAGGAAATGGCCTGAAATGTGCCAAAACAACGCATGCCTCTTGCATCATAATAATACATCTGCACATTCATCTGTGATGGTGCAAGACTATTGCACAAAAAAAAAAAAAAAAAAAAAAACCCTGTGGTGCCTCACCCTTTATAATCTCTAGACCTGGTTCCTGTGGACCATCAGTATATTTAGTGTGTTTTTGTCTTCCACTATCATCATCTTCCTCAGATTTCATATCCCCCTCCCGTGCATCCATTTCGTACTTTTCAGACATAATTATATTTTCGTACGTATTTTTTCGCATTTTTGCACCAACATGGATCCTTGCTCCTTCCATCTGCATCAATACAGAAAAGTTTCCTTATCCCTAGCCAGATCCCAGTCCCACATACTGCTCGTGCGTTGTTACTTGGCTCATGAAATCCTCCTTAATGGCCTTACCATCAAATTACCCATCTCTGGTTGCCACTCCTCCTTCCACAATGACCTCCACCTGTTCAGATTCTGCCAATCCTTAGTCCTCACCAATATAGTCCTGCAAAACCATATCAACCATTCCCAATCCTCCTTGTAGTACCTTCTCTCCATCCGCAAAATTCTCCTGCTATGTAATCCCAAATTCCTTGAACCCATTAACACACACTGAAACTCTTGCCCTGCAGGAACTTTAGCAACATGCACAACGCCACCTCAAAAAGCTCTCCATCCTGCTCACTTCCTACTCCCGCCTCGGAGTACCACTGTCCATCACTTCTACAACAACCTCCAAACCTCCACCACGCCCCCTCATAGCTGACAAACCTTGTCTTGCAGACCTACTACACTTACCCCACCCTCCTAAATTCCCTCCCACCACCACACAGAACTCAAATCCTAAACAGACCCGCAACACAGTCATGAACATTTCCTCCAGAATCCTTAGTCTCTCAGAAATATCAGTCCTTTCCAAAGGCCTCACCTTTTGCCCCACTCCCAAATTCAACCATGCAGGACTAGTTAAAGACCTTCTCTCCTTCTCCCGGTCCCTACATTGGAAACACTTTTTCACCACCAACCTGACCAATCACACTCAACCAAAGACCAACACTGAGCCTTGCCTAAATCAATTCACTCCTCCATCCAACTGTGATCCACCCCCACTGCCTCCAAACCACCTCCTGTTAACTTTCGAGAATTTCTTATCCTCGAACCTTGCCTCACCATCATTCCCCAAATCCCTCAACATGCATACTAACCTTACATCTGCAGAAAGAACCGCAGTCCACCATCTAAAAACTGATCCCGATCTTATAATCCTACCTGCAGACAAAGGCTCCAGCACCGTAATTTTGAACCGCAAGGATTACGTGGCAGAAGGACTCCATCAGCTGTCAGATACTTCCACCTACAAATCATGCCACAGTGATCCTATTCCAGCAACCCAGCAGGATCTCCAGTCACTACTCAAATCCTTAGGCCCATCCCAGAACCTCTCCACAGAGTCCATCTCTCTACTTACCCCTACCACTCCCTGCAATCCCACCTTCTACATGCTTCCTGAAGTCCGTAAACCCAACCACCCAGGACACCCCATTGTGGTCGGTTACTGTGCCCCCACTGAGAGAATCTCTGTTCTCATAGACCAACACCTTCAACCTATTACCCGGAACCTATCCTCCTATATAAAAGATACCAACCATTTCCTCGACCGACTCTCCACAGTTCCTCTCCCTTTACCACATGGTGCCCTGCTCATCACTATTGATGCCACCTGCCTGTACACTTACATTCCTAATGTCCATGGCCTTACAGCTACCTAACACTACCTTTCCAGATGCCTTATGGATTCCAAACCCACAACCTCCTTCCTAGTCTCCATGACCAATTATATCCTCACCCACAATTACTTCTCCTTTGAAGGCATTAACTACAAACAAATCCACGATGCGGCTATGGCCACCCTCATGGCACCATCCTATGCTACCCTATTCATGGGCCATCTAGAGGAATCCTTCCTAAAAACCCAGAATCCTAAACCCCTCACCTGGTTCACATTCATTGATGACATCTTTGCTATCTGGATTGAAGGTGAGGACACCTTATTCACATTCCTCCAGAACCTCAACAACTTCTCCCCCATTTGCTTTGCCTGGTCCTGCTCAACCCAAAAAGCCTCCTTCCTAGATGTTGACCTCGACCTCAGAGATGGCTACATCAGTACCTCCGTCCATATCAAACCTACTAACCACCAGCAATATCTCCACTTCGACAGCTGCCACCCATTTCACACCAAGAAGTCCCTTCCGTACAGCCTAGCCACCCATGGTTGTCACATCTGCAGTGATGAGCAGTCCCTCTCTAAATATACCGAGGGTCTCACTGAAGCCTTCACTGACCATAATTATCCTCCAATCCTTTTACAAAAACAAATCTCCTGTGCCTTATCTTTCCAGTCTACCACCACCTCCCAAGTCCCACAGTCTGGCTACAGAGGAGCATTCACCTCTTAACTCAGTGTCATCTGGGACTGGAGCAACTGAATTACATTCTCCGCCAGGGTTTCGATTAGCTCTCGTCGTGCCCTCAAATGAGAAATGTGCTACCCCTCCAACCATGGCATTCTGCTGTCCATCCTTACAAAACCTCTGTTCCCAATCCATTACCTCATGACTCATACCCCTGTAATAGACCTAGATGCAAGACCTGTCCCCTACATCCTCCTACCACCACCTACTCCAGTCCGGTCACGAACATTACCTATCACATCCAAGGCAGGACTCCCTGTGAAACCAGTCATGTGATCTACAAGCTAAGCTGCAACCACTGTGCTGCATTCTATGTAGGCATGACAACCAACAAGCTGTCTGTCCGCATAAATGGCCACCGACAAACTGTGGCCAAAAAACAAGTGGACCACCCAGTAGCTGAACACGCTGCCAAGCATGATACCACTCATCTTAATGACTGCTTCACAGCCTGTGCCATATGGATCCTTCCCACAAACACCAGCTTTTCTGAATTGCGCAGGTGGGAACTTTCCCTGCAATACATCCTACATTCCCGAAACCCTTCTGACCTCAACCTTCGTTAGTCACTGTCCTCACCCATCCAGCCCCCTCCCTGTTCCCATTTCAGCACTACACAGCCGTCATTTCACCGCCACACACAGTTTTTTTAGTGTGTGTGTGTGTGTGTGTGTGTGTGTGTGTGTGTGTGTGTGTGTGTGTGTGTGTGTGTGTGTGTGTGCGCGCGCGCGGGGCGGGGGTGGGGGGCTTGTGTGTCTACTGCCGACAATGGCCTCAATGGCCAAAAGGTATGTTTGTGTGAATCTTTTTATTGTGCCTATCACGGTTCAGCAACTTTCCTTCTCTCGTATCATTACATTCCATCCTGTATTTTCCATTGTTTGATTACTGCATAGTACGTCATTGTAACCTTTGTCTCGTAATAACAACTGATTTGTTAGGTATGCTTGTGTTGTGAAATGGCTTTTCAAAAGTAAAGGTTTTTAGAACCTTCAACTTCCGTGAAATTATTTTTTTTTATAAACAATTAATTTTCATGTATCATACCTGAAGTCACAAAATATTGTACATATTGTGTCTAATATTGTGAGAAGAAGCTATTATAATGAACTCAGCCTCCTCTGAACTTTTGAATATCAAGTAAAATGTTCGATTTTGTATACATTTTAGCCAGAGATGGGTTCATTTTCTTAGTTAAACTGTATATATCTCATCTGTATATATTTCTGAACATATGTGATTGCCAAACAACTATTTGTCTGACAATATATTTTTATTGACTTATTTCATAGTATCGATTTTGTACCATGAAAATTAGCCGTTACAGTTGTCAACTTACGTGATATAAAAACACATTTACAGTAAATATCATATTGTTATGCTTCGTTTTCACAGAAACAAAATTTCTGTCCTTATTTATAATTTTTCTAATTTTATTATTGACAATGAAATCGACAATTTTATAAAATAACAGGAAGCTTCTATTTTCATATAGTCAAAGTTTGTGACTTTTGTTATTAATCGTTAAGCTTCTAAAGCTCCACTCAAATATTTTCATAAAACAATACATGAATTCACAATGTTTTGAAATACTTCTACAGATGGTTGATGGCTGCATTTTGGAAAATCATGAAAGTTTCAGACTGCCAATTTCTGCTTCCCTCAGATACCCAGACCCAACTTGAGCTCTTAATTCAATAAACATTTTTGAACAATTGGCAGTGAATTACTCAACCTTCAAATATTGCAATAAATATGAACAATAACAAAAAGATCAAGAACCTCATCATCAAGTTGTGATGTGATGTGATTTTACATAATAAAATATTTTTAAACAATAGTTTCCCTGCAATCATTTGTGAACAGTTGCATAGTGAAAGACAAGAATCCAAAGTAAGTGCTTAAAGCAAAATGTATCCCGAAAAAGTACTTTAGCAACTTTGCTTCATTTACATACATTATGTTCTTTCAGCAGCACAACAGGTCTCAACTTTCTGCTTACCTTGAATCAAACCTATACATGGATACAATTCTTTGCTTGTCACGGTGAAAAAGTCCACAATAAAGAGCTCAGGACAAAGAATTGTGGCAATGGTCACAACAACACATCACATTGATTACTAAGCTTCACAAGAGGACTGCTATAACACAAACTGAATACGTAAGATGAGCGTGTTTTATTTTTTTTATTTGCGTCACTTTGGCCATCCTCCGATAAACACACACACACACATACACACACACACACACACACACACACACACAATATTTACATTGGTTACAAACACATTTCTTATATCACAAAATGCTCCTAACATTCCCACTAGATCTGACTCCACACACCAATTCAATATACACTACTGGCCATTAAAATTGCTACACCAAGAAGAAATGCAGATGATAAACGGGTATTGATTGGACAAATATATTATAATAGAATTGACATGTGATTACATTTTCACGCAATTTGGGTGCATAGATCCTGAGAAATCAGTACCCAGAACAACCACCTCTGGCCATAATAACAGCCTTGATACACCTGGGCATTGAGTCAAACAGAGCTTGGATGGTGTGTACAGGTACAGCTGCCCATGCAGCTTCAACATGATACCACAATTCGTCAAGAGTAGTGACTGGCGTATTGTGACGAACCAGTTGCTCGGCCACCATTGACCGGACATTTTCAATTGGTGAGAGATCTGGAGAATGTGCTGGCCAGGGCAGCAGTCTAACATTTTCTGTATCCAGAAAGGCCCGTACAGGACCTGCAACATGCATTATCCTCCTGAAATGTAGGGTTTCGCAGGGATCAAATGAAGGGTAGAGCCACGGGTCGTAACACATCTGAAATGTAACGTCCACTGTTCAAAGTGCCGTCAATGTGACAAGAGGTGACAGAGACAAGTAACCAATGGCACCCCATAACATCACGCTGGGTGATACGCCAGTATGGCGATGACGAATACACGCATCCAATCTGCGTTCACCGCGATATCACCAAACACAGATGCGACCATCATGATGCTGTGAACAGAACCTGTATTCATCCGAAAAAATGACGTTTTGCCATTCGTGCAGCCAGGTTCATTGTTGAGTACACCATTGCAGGTGCTCCTGTCTGTGATGTGGCCCCATGGTCTCCGAGCTGACAGTCCATGCTGCTGCAAACGTCGTCAAACTGTTCGTGCAGATGGTTGTTGTCTTGCAAACGTCCCCATTTGTCGACTCATGGATCGAGACGTGGTTGCACTATGCGTTACAGCCATGCAGATAAGATGCCTCTCATCTCAACTGCTAGTGATACAAGGCTGTTGGGATCCAGCATAGTGTTCCGTATTACCCTCCTGAACCCACTGATTCCATATTCTGCTAACAGTCATTGGATATAAACTAACGCGAGCAACAATGTCGCGATACGATAAACCGCAATCGCAATAGGCTACAATCTGACCTTTATCAAAGTTGGAAACGTGATGGTACGCATTTCTACTCGTTACACGAGGTATCACAACAATGTTTCACCAAGAAAAGCCAGTCAACTGCTGTTAGTGTTTGAGAAATTGGTTGGAAACGTTCCTCATGTCAGCACGTTGGTGTCACCACCAGTGCCAACCTTGTGTGAATGCTCTGAAAAGCTAATCATTTGCATATCACAGCATCATCTTCCTATCTGTTACATTTTGTGTCTGTAGCATGTCACCTTCATGGTGTAGCAATTTTAATGGCCAGCAGTGTAGAACACACAACATTCATGCCTCCAGACAACATTAGCAAGATGGCGGCGCATATGGATGTAGTGGCAAATCGCTCCGTGAATATCGATAAATTACAATCAGTGAATTGTATGCTATGTGCAAAAAAAGTGATTAAAGGTGTTGAAATATGTGAAGTGGCACATAGTTCCGTGAAAAGCGACCTCAACTGTGTCATAATCGGAGGGGGAAGCGATGTCTATAAAAATGAAAGCAGCCTTGCTGTAAGAACTCTGAAAGAATTGCTAGGAAAAATTTCACAGGCGAAGGTATTTGTTGTAAACATTCCCTACAGACACAACTTAACAGAAGACTCGTGTGTAAACAGAGAAATGATTGCAACAAATTGGAAATTCAGGAAGATTTGTAGTGGTTTTGTGCACACAGCTTTCATTGAAGCAACAAGTTCAGTAAGAGAGCATTTTACTAGACATGGACTGCACAGAAACAACCTAGGCAAGAAAGTGCTGGCCAAAGAAATTCTCCAGGTGATAAAGACAGCAGGAGTGGATGCCTATATAAAAATAGCACTACCTACAACAGGTTTTCTGCCAATGACAACAGAAAAGAAAAGTGCACCAACAGCATATGAGGAAGAAACATCTGCAGATACACTCTACGATGAAAAAATTACAACTGTGCAAACACAGTCACCAGTGGCAGTATCAGTAACAGCAGTGGAAAAGGAAGTAACAGTAGCAGTAACAGCAGAAGTTTCACCAGCAACAGTAACTACAGTGCCTCTAAAAGGAGAAAAGAGCAGGAGAAGCAGCATCAAGTGTTACAGGTAGACGGAAAACAGCACCTCCTATCCGTCTAAATGAGTTTTTAGTGGAAGGCAGCAAGATGAAGAAGCCCACGAGATAAGTAGTGTAACAAATTTTATAACACCTCACCAAAAGGTTCAATCTAAAATAAACAACAATTATGATCTTAAAATTTGCTGTCTGAATGTTCAAGGACTAATAAATAAAGAATTGGACTAGATAACAAATTTGATATTTTTTGTCTGAGTGAACATTGGGTTACTGAGAGTGTACTTCCAGTTGTCAAACTTGTTGACTATAATGTAGCAAATAGTTATTGTAGAAAATTGCATATAAGAGGTGGTGTGGCAATATATATTAATCAGTCATTCAGCTGCTCAATTGTTAAGTTGGACCTAGATTATTTATGTGAGGAACAGAACTTTGAAGCCACTGGTATAGTTATGGACAGTCTTAAGTTAATAATAGTATCCCTTTACAGGTCACCTAAGGGTATCATCAATGTATTTCTAGAAAAGTTGGACATGCTGTTAGATGCACTAAGAGTGACCAGATGGTTGCATGATGACATAGTAATTGGTGGAGATCTGAATGCAGATTTTGATATAACACCACATAAACGTACTGTGACTGAGTTGAAAAACCTTCTAAGACAGTGCAATTTGCACTCAATCAATAACAGGCCCATAAGAGATAAAGCATGTCTTGACAATATTTTTGTCAACTTTAAAACTATAGAAGAATCATGTGATGTTACAGCGTTTCCATTTTCAGATCATGACTCTGTATCGTTAAACTATACAAGTAGGTTCTGTATTTATAATAGTAATATTCCTAAGCCTGTCCCAAAAGTTATAATCACCAGACCTGTCACAGATGACAAAATTGTTCAGCTCTGTAAGTCCCTTGCTGAGAGAGACTGGTTCAACCAATGTCATGATGACACAAGTTATAGTCTTAGTGCTGATTTGTCAGGGAAACTATTATTTGAAAGATTTTTTAAACCATTTCTGACACAATTTAATGACAACATCCCCATAAAGAAATGGAAATTAACTGACAAAGGCTTTACAAACAGGGCTACAAACAGACAAAATTCATGGTTCACTAAACAATTATCAAATATGAAAAACCAAGTTACGGTGTTGCACAATATATGTAGCAATCAGAAAACAGAACATGCCAGATTAGCCTATATAAAATGCAGGAATGAGTATAAAAAAAGCCATCGTGGAACCCAAAAAAACACATAATTTGAATACCATTGATAATTCCACAAATAAGTGCAAAGCTGCATGGAAATCAATAAATGGTGTTGCTAAAGATGTAAGAAGCAAAAAAATTAATATAAGTCCCCAAAAATTCAATGATTTCTTTATTAAATCTGTTGAAGATGTAGGAAATACTATAATCAAACCTGACATCAGTTCATCACAGTTACTTTCTAAAAATGTTTGCAGAACACCAACAGACACAGGTACGTTTATGTTCTCCGAGGTCTCACCTAGTCATGTCCTAAGCATTATAAAATGGGTGAAATCTTCAGACAGTGTAGATATATATAACATATCCTGCAATTTACTAAAGAAAGTAATAGACTATATTGTGTACCCCTTAACATTCTGTATAAATAAATGCATATCTGATGGATATTTTCCTGAAGAACTCAAAGTGTCTAGGGTAGTCCCAATATATAAAAAGGACCAATCTCCATTGTCCCAGCTTCTTCTAAAATACTGGAATGTGTAATTTACCAACAGCTATCTGTCTATTTTGAAAAATTAGAAATAATTAGTGAATCTCAGTATGGTTTTAGGAAATAGTTGTCTACTGTGGATGCTATAGACTTTGTAGTCAAATACTTACATCAAGTGTTTGAGGATAAGGGCTATGCTCAACTCACATTTTGTGATCTAAGCAAAGCTTTTGACTGTGTAAAGCATAAGACACTCCTATAAAAACTGGAATTCTATGGCATTAGACATAACAGCCTTAAATTAATAAAATCATATCTGCAGAATCGTAAGCAAGTTGTTTGTGTAGGGAGAGAAATGTCGAGTATAGAACAAGTCAAGGTAGGTGTCCGCAGGGATCTGTGCTGGGCCCCTTTTTGTTCCTGATAATGAAAATGATCTGCCGTCATTTATCAAGTCCACCACTGTGTTGTATGCAGATGATACAACATTTCTTCATGCTAGTGATGATTTCAATAGCCTTAAAACATGTGCAGCAAAGACAATTGACCAAGCATCCTATTGGTTCTAGGCAAATGGATTCCCGCTGAATGAAAACAAAACACAGCAGATGGTCTGTAGTCTTAGAGACAAGCTTCTGTCAGATGATCCAAGTTATGTCATATTTTTGAGGGTATACATTGATGATAAATTGTATTGTGGTCAACATGTACAATATATTAGTGGAAAATTGTCAAGAGTTATTCACCTGTTAAGGCGACTTATGGATTGTGTTTCTGAAAAATATGTTGGAACATCCTATTTTTCATTCTTTCAAAGTATAATAACATATGGAATTATTTTGTGGGGGAACTCTAGCTGTGTACATGACATATTAATACTGCAAAAAAAGGCTATTAGGATAATTACTGGTTCTGCATGTAAGGCACACTGTAAACCATTGTTTTGTGAACAGAAAATCATGACTGTTATAAACTTGTACATATACTATGTTCTAATTTATACGAAGAAGAAATTACCAGAAACAAAAACCAGAGAAAATGTACATAGCCACAATACAAGAAAGAATAGGTGCCTCTATATTCCTTACCACAGATTGTCAAAGTCACTCAACAACTACGAAATCATGTGGTACAAATCATTTAACAATCTTCCTCAATCTGTTCAAGAATTACCTGAACAATTATTCAAACAAACAACTCATGACTGGCTAGTCCTCCACCCATTCTATGATATAAGAGAATTTATCAACTGTAATATAATACTATAATGTTAACAACAAACCTGTTGTTTCTTTCAAGCTATGATTTGTATTTTAGTATGTATATGACATTGTCTATTGCTGTAATGGCTGAATGACAATAAAATTATTATTATTACTATTATTATTATTCCTGGCATGCACTGCTTTCATCGCATAACTTACATGAAAGGGATGATATTCACTTACTTAATGGAACTAGTCGCTCCCTTTTTGCCCAACCCAGTGCAGCCTTGGCCTCTGGAACGCCGGGCTTTTCTGTATTTGTGCGTGCCTCAGGACCAAGAAGATGCTCCGTTTGCACTTGAATCTCTTTAATGGCCTCCAACACACTGAACAAATTCTTATTTCCTCTCAAAATGATGGCAGGCAAAAGCTGTTGTGCTGTGCCTTGGCCTTCTTTGCGGCATTCTGCTTTGCTATTAGTATGAAGGTACCTCTCGCCTACCAAGAAGTCATTATGCTTTGCTTGCAGACTTGGATGCTCAGTCATTCCCTGGTGCTGCAACAGCTCCTTTGTTTGCTGCAAGACACTCAGCATTTTCCCCAAGCTGGCAGTTTGCCGGTTACTGATATGGGCAGTTCGGCTTCAGGAAGTTGCTGAGGTAGAACTTGGACGAATTTTCTGTGTTGGCCAGGGATACTATTGTGGGGCGTAACAATATAAACGGGTTTGTAGTATATTTCTGGAGTCACCATTTAAAGACAGTTCTTAAAACTTTGTTAGTACACACAGATTCAAACTGTGACTCATTAATAATATATTCATAGGATACTGTGCATTTTTTCATTTTGTGAAGTGCACTATTTTACACTTTTGACCATTTAAAGCAAGCTACCAGTCATTGCATCACTTTGAAATCTTATAAAGTGTCTGACTGGATACTTGTACTACTAATATTATCTGCAAGATCATTAATACACATGAACAGCAAGGGTACACCCGAAGTTACTTCTACCTCTATAAATGACTCTCTATCCAAGAAAATGTGTTGCATCCTCCCTACCAATAAATCCTCAATTTAGTCACATATTTCATCTGATACCACATATGATAGTACTTTTGATAATAAGCACAGATGTTGTACCGAGTCAAATGTTTTTTTGCAAATCAAGAAATACTGTATCAACCTGACTGTCTTGACCCATGGCTTTAAGGATGTCATGTGACAGAAGTGCGAGTTAGGTTTCACATGATATGTTTTTGAACTCCATGCTGGTTGGCGTGGAGAAGGTCATTCTGTTCAAGATACTTTATGATATTCAAGCTCAGAATAAGCTATAAGATTCTCAACAAAAGGATATCAAGAATATTGGATTGTAGTTTTGTGGATCACTTCTGCTACCCTCCTTGTAGACAGATATGACCTGTGCTTTCTTACAACTGCTGAGCATAGTTTTTTCGTTTGAGTGATGTACACACATCAAAAATGTCTTACATCACCTCGATTCTGAGAGTTCCGGAACCTGTACAGAAAATTAGAAGAGATTAACATAAACATCATTTCCGCCCTTTTTATTGCTCATTAACATCTCCAACAACTGTTTTGTTGAAGGCTTATGCGACATTCGTCGGTTTAGAGAATGTGATGCCAATTCTGAGCAGTCCATTTGACATGTTGTTGGGCCCATCTGTAATGGGTTGCATGGTGTCGTGGTTGCAAAGATGGACCTCGTCACTGGCGTCGGGAGTGAAGTTGCGCATCATGCAGCCTGTTGCGCACAGTTTGAGTCATAACATGACATCCTGTGGCTGCACGAAAAGCATTATTCAACATGGCGGTGTTGCTGTTAGGGTTCCTCCGAGCCATAATCTGTAGGCAGCGGTCATCCACTGCAGTAGTAACCCTAGGGCGGCCTGAGCAAGGAATGTCATCGACAGTTCCTGTCTCTCTGTTTTCCTCCATGTCCTAACAACACCGCTTGGGTTCACTTTGAGACGTCGGGACACTTCCTGCCTTTCTGGCACAAAATAACAATGCGGACGCGATCGAAGCACAGTATTGACCATCTGCATGCCTGCATGGAATCACTCTACTGGTCGATGTCAGAGCAACATCTAGCTGCATTAATAACCTCCCCATCATCCCCATACTGCTTCCAGCAGAGTGCACCCTTCAATAGGCCAAACCCGATGGACATAAGAAGGTGTGAAATGCAGACTGTAGGGTGGGTGAGGAAGAACAGTCCAATGAAGTTTTGTGACCTCCCCTCAAGTATTGCAGACTTGTGTGAGGCCTTGTATTATCTGGAGAGGATAAATTAGTTTGCATTTTTGTGGTAGCGAACACACTGAAGTCGTTTCTTCAGTTTCCTGGGGCAGCATGGTACACTTCTGAGTTGACTGTTGCACCTTGAAGGCCAACACCAAACAGAACAATACTTTCAGAGTGGCAGAAGACCATCACAATGACTTACAATGACTTTGGCAGCTGACGGTGCAGCTTGAAACTTTTTCTTCAGAGGAGAGGTGATATGGCACCATTCAATGGATTAAGTTTTGTTTCCAATTCGAAGTATGACAACAACAAAAAATTGTCATGTATGGCCTCATAACACAGAGGCACATGCCTTTGTGTACCCAACTGGTGGACGAGTGTCCAACACTACCAACAGAAATGTCCAGTTGTGCAGCAAGATGTTTGATTGTGATATGTCAATAATCTCGAAGGAGAGTGTCTGCATGTTCCAACATTGCAGGAGTCACAGCACATGGGAGATTGAACAGGTCTGCGTGACCTTGTTGTGATGATGGCTGATGCCTCATCCAGAAACTCAATGTGTTTTTGTTTAGTCAGGTCTCCTAGACACTATGCAAGAGCCTATGAATATCTTCAATGCTCTGGTTTTCTGCCAAAAGAAACTCCATGAAAGCCTTCTGCCTGGAACGCACCTCTGTTACCATGAAAGCCTTCTGCCTGGAACGCACCTCTGTTACCAACGCCATCTTTTAGAACTTCATGAAACTGAAGCAGGAATATTTCATGATTCTCACAACAAATTCCCCATTTTTTTCAACTGAAATTGGGTGAGAGAAAACATTGCATTACGTATTTAATGTGTCTCATATATGCAATATGCAAGGTAATTATTATTAATGTTTAAAAACCCCGCAAGAGAAGTAGTTTATGCTGAGAGAAGTAATTTACTATAAGACATATGGAACCACAAATGCCAGGAAATGCTCCAAAAGTAGATCACAAATGCTGAACACATGATGTCACAAGATGACAAAACTTGTCACATGAGTAGCAATTGGGCCTATCGGCCTGTCAATCCTGATCATCCCACAATACGTTAAGTATTGACACTGGAGTGGCTCCTGGCCTATGTGAGTGCCTTTAGCTTGTGCAGCTCAGGGTTAGAGTCTTGTATCTGGCAAGATTTTTTTTTTTTTTGCACTGTGTTAGACAGTTGTGTGATTACACTGAGGGGAACTTTATTTACTCACCTTGCAGTTTCTGCTGGTTTGCTGCAAAGTACAGTACAGCAAAGACCTACCATACTGCATCGCAAGACACATGAGAACTGATTTTGCTTGGTTACAGCGAGGAGAATAATTTTGTAATTTCTACATTTACAGTAGATCAGATTTACAAAAGGTGTTCGAAATGTGCACCGTTGGCTTCAATGCAAGTATTATATGACCCAATTCCTCCTTCACGGCAAACACAAGCGCTGCACTTCAGGCGAGGTACATCTGGTGATGTATAAAGGGGAAATGTTATTACCAAAAATCTATAAAGGTTCATAACCCATTTACTTCAAATTTTTATTTGATACTATAATAAACATTCAGAAAGACATAGGCTATATATTTTTTTAAACAACATTGTTCAAGTTTTTTGCTAAACCAACTGTAAGAAAGAAAATACTGTGCTGTGTTCTGTTGTGAAAATGTGCAGCTTGCTTATCTTTCCTGCAATTAGTTTTAATTATGGTATCAAGACACCTTTTGATTACATATATTTTTATAAAAAAACTGTATGTACAAGAATTTCTATTTTGTTTTCTTCCTAATAGTCAATTTCCACAGCAAACAAAGGTTGTTTTTATGGTTTACTAGCTTATGATTAGAATACTATTACAGAATCTAAATTTGCAATAACAATAAACAAGGCCAAAGGTAAGAGGGGAGGGCAGGGGAGATGTTATGGACACATGGTGGGTGTGGTGGGAAAGGAAATTGACAAAGAAGGACATGGACAGAAAGAGGGTGGAGGAGAACATAGAGGGTGAGGGAGACATACACAGTAGATGGACAGAGTGAGAGAGGAGGAGGAGGAGGAGAAGTAAAGATGGCAGATAGATGAGAGAGAAGGAGATTAGGACACACATCCAATACCCATACATATATACCAATTGTGAAGTACTGCTGCATTCATTAACACTAGATAAATAAACACAATATACTCACAACATCAACATCTGACTCATCACATTCTTACCTTCTGTTAGTGAGGATATCTCACATTGCATCTAGTTATGATCCAGGTGGAAGTGTAGCAGATCAGAGTAACAGAGTGATGGATCTGGCATGTTTTCAGCAGGACCTCTGGTTTATGATTTAATGACAAAAGGCACCTGTAGCGAACTCAAAAAAGTGCTTGTTTGCAGCACAATTTATTTCTTGGAACTTTGCTACAAGAACAAGAACTACTTAGGTATTGTTCTTTACTTTCCTGTTGGAATAGTCTTTCGATTTTACTTCCCACAAGCACACGGGTGAATGAGATTGATCAGATAAATACATGTGCAGTTTACCTAACCAGTTGGCCTTAATTCTCCAGATGCAGGGGATGAGATGCTGTTTGTGTTACAAATATGATTTGATTTATTCGCTCATCTTTCACCACTTCTGCTGCTGCTGGTGTATCTTAATCAACCTTATTAATGGTCTCTGAGAGGAAAATATTGCTCAACTTACAAAGTGAATCTTTTCCGAGGCAAAATATGCACTCTTTAACAATGGAAGAATCGCTTTCTGCGTACTCAAATTAGGACAAATTGTACATTAGCATTCCTTTGATTGTTGCAAATCAGAATCAACCAGTTTACTGCTTTGACACAGCCTGTTTAGGTTAAAATAGAATATAACTATTCAGTTATTTATCTGCAGTAACATTAACATATTTTTCATCTTGTTTCATCTTTATCAGCATCCAAGCGAAAGGTTAAATGCAGCACAGGGTTTTGAAGAGCAGTGGAATTCACACCCTGCCTGGGTTCTGTAGGCTGGAAAAACTGAGAAACAACTATATCCATAAGGTTTTTCGGCACTGTGGTTTTAGAGGTTGCTGATTACTGTTTTCTGCATACAAATCTGGTGCCCACTCAGTGCTGATACACATTTCCTTCTGGAAGCAAACTGAAGACAAGCTCTAGATGTTTTGGGGGAAGCACCACTTACAGGGAAATGGAGTGTGTCCTTATGCGTTCACTGGGGACCACACATTTGCTCTCCACAAACATTTATTAAGACCATACCCAGGCAAACATGCAGAAGGTACTGACAAATTTGTGTTAAGCTACATCCTATGCAGAGTGAGGCAAATGCTGCAGAATGTGTGTGGAATAGTTGCAGCTGTGTTCCATGCACTACCAATACCAGTGTTATTGGAAGTTGAAAACTGTGTAGTACTTGGGCAAGCATGCAGATATCTGATTATTTTTATTTTTTTTTTTTTGTGCACAAACAAGACAACCAGGAATCTTTACATATCTCGATGGAAAACTGATGAAGAAACTGGACATATATTTGTGTATTGAAATGATAAAAAAGTTATAATTTAGATAGTTTAATGTATTAACTGCATAATATAACAGTACAACAACACAATAATGAAATATTAAAATGATGTGTGTGTTGATTTTACTACTCTATACCTAACTTTTACAAAGTTTTTACATGTTTATATAAGACATTTCCTACAAGTGAATTTTGTACAGTTACCACACTTCACTGAACTTTTATCATCATTTTTTTTCCACAAAGGTGACAACAGCCTTTCTTCTTGCTCCTAGAATCAGTTTCTTTCTGCACAGAGGGTGCAGATTCACACAATGTTGATCTCTCTACAGCTTCTCTCACGGCATTACCTCTTGGAAGATACCCTCACATCTTCATTTCCTGATCAATTAGCTGCTCACCAAGAGTTTCTAGGAACAGTCTTCTTTGCTATAGATGTTTGCTTTCCCTCGGGGACAAGTTGCTATGAATAGCACATAAGAATTATATACAGATATACTGAAAACATCCAAGATCACAGTAATGAGAAATCTGTTCCATAAAATTTCAGGCACGCAGCTGCATAAATTCAGTTTTTCATCTAATATTTCGACTGAATACCGTCCAGCCATCTTCAGAGTGAGACAAAGCGACTAATGCTCTAGCAGGACGTAGCAAGTGCTGAAGCGTTAGTCACTTCATCTCACTCTTAAGATGGCTGGATGGTATTCAGCCGAAATATTAGAAGAAGAAGCTGAATTTATGCGGCTGCACGCCCGAAATTTTATGGAACAGTCTTTGTGCCGTGGAAACATGAAGATGCACAACAATGAGCAATCTGTTTGTCTTCCTCTTTACTGCATTACTCACTATGATCTTGCCTGGTGTGAACACAGCTCCTTTCGTAGCAGTGTAGCCTAAAATAATTTGAGGTTTTCTTTTGGTGCCATCAGTGACTTTTGCAACACAGTGCTTTGCAGAATAATATATTTGTTTTTCTTTGGGATGACAAGGGTGATTCAAAAAGTAACAGTAAACTATGTTTACTGAGCATATATTACACTTACAGATACAAACAAGATGACAGTTTTCAACATGACTAGCCTCCTTTACGATACACTTCTCATATCATTGCACCAATTTTTATACTCCACCTGAATAAAAAGTTTTTGATTGTACCTGTATCCAAGAGTGCACTTCTGCTCTAACCTCATCATCAGTTTTAAATCGTTTTCACCCTCCAAGAATGTCCTTCAGGGGTCCAAACATATGGTAATCTGAAGCAGCGAGATCAGGGCAGTATGGGGGTTGCAGTACAACCTGCAACCTGATGTCTCAATCTCCAAATGATGGCAAGAGTTGGGCATGGATTGTCATGAAGGAGAAGAACGCCTCTTGACAGTAGTCTTATACAATGGCTCTGTACTGCCGGCTTTAGCTCAGTCTACAACATAGGTCTGTGCTGGACACTGTTCAGCTTTCCACCCATTTTCTTGTAGTGCTCTAAAATCTGCCCATTCATATCCTGGAAGAGGATGAAGAACACCTTTCCAACTGAGGCTTGAATTTCTTCCTGGATGGAGAAGATGCGTGTCGCAATTCAGAAGATGTCTTTTTCCCCTCTGGTTCCTAGTGATGCACCCAGGTTTTGTCTCATGTGAAAATAAATGTTAGAAAGTTGTGTCCTTCAGCATCATATTGTGTCAGAAATGATGGTGCAGCCTGAACACGCATCATCTTGTGTTCAAAAGTGAGAATCCTAAACACCCATCGTGCACACAAAAAACAGTACTTGAGAACCTCACCAATAATGCTATGAGTGGACTCGACACTGATACTAAGTTCCCTAGCTAAATCTTCTATAAAAATACGCTGGTTCTCACAAATCATGGTGTCAGCGTGTGCCACTTTCTCCTCAGTAACTGCCATGCTGGTACGACCAGGGAGTTAGCTCACCTGTGACTGATGCACGTCCACTTTTAAAGGCATCTACCCACTCATTCTCCCTTCTCTAGCTAATGGTGTTATGTCCAAACCTCTCCAACACCATTCAATGGACTTGTCAGAGACTTTTTGCCTTTCAACCACAAAAACTGTATTACTGCTTGCTGTTCTTCCATGGTACAGACAGCTAGGGACATGCTCATTTAGTTTCAACTGCCTTTCTTATTCAGCTGCCATGCCATTTGTTGGCATACGCTGGAATTTTCTCAAGGCATGCATCTTCAGTTCTGAGATTATCAAATGCCTACATGTTAATTGTATTTACTACTGACTGTTTACTGTAACTTTTTGAACTGACCTCGTATGATACAGGCACCGTGTCCTTTGTGAAAGCAAATGTTCATACTTAATTAGGAATCCCTCTTATCTATATCAATACAAAGCAATCCATCTTACAGAATGTGGCAGAAGATGCCCCATACCACTACTAGTCACTTCCTTTACTGTTGCAAACAGAAAGAGGAGAAAATGACTGTCTACTTGCCTCGACAAGAGCCCTAATTTCTCGTATCTTATTTTCATGGTCCTTATGTGCAGTGTATGATGGAGGCAACAGAATCATTCTGCAGTCAGCTTCAAATGCTGATTCTCTGCATTTTCTCAATAGTGTTCCACGAAAAGAATGTCGCCTTCCCTCCATGGATCTGATCCGACTTCCTGAAGAATCTATATAACACTTTGGTGTTGCCTGAACCTACCTGTAACAAATCTAGTGAACCGCCTCTGAACTGATTTGTGTCTTCCTTTAATCCGACCTGGTACAGATCCCGAACACTCAAGCAGTACTCAAGAACACCACTACATGCAGTCTTCTTTACAGTTGAACCACACTTCCCTAGATTTCTCCTAATAAGTCCATCGCTCCCCTTTCCTACCACAATGCCTGTTCCTGTATCATATCGCTTTGCAACGTTAAGCTCAGATATTTAAATACGCTGACTGTCTCAAGCAGGACACAACTAACATTGTATCTTAACATTATGGGTTTGTTTTTTCTACTCACCCACATTCTACATTTTTATATGTTTAAGGCCAGCTGCCATTCATCACACCAACTACAAATTTTGTCTACATCATCTTGCATCCTCCTACAGTCGCTCAACGTTGACACCTTACCATACACCACAGCAAACAACTGCAGATTGCTGCCCATCCTTTTCTTCAAATCATGTATGAATACAGAGAGTAATAGTAGGCCTATAACTGGGCAATCCCGATGATACTCTTGTTTCTGATGAACACTTGCCATCGAGGAGAACAGAATGGGTTCTATAACATAATAGGTATTCAAGCCATTCACATATCTGTGAACCTATTTCACATGCTTGTACATTCTTTAACAGCCTACAATGGGGCACCATGTCAAACACTTTCCGGAAGTCTAGAAATAGGAGATCTGCCTATTGTCCTTCATCAATAGTTTGCAGTATATCACGTCAGAAAAAGGCAAGCTGAGTTTCACAAGAGCAATGCTTTCTAAAACTTGACTGATTCGTGGACATAAGCTTCTCAGTCTCACGAGAGTTCACTAGATTCGAACTGGGAATATGTTCAAAGATTTTGCAGTGAATTGATATTAGGGATGTTGGTCTGAAATTTTGTGGGTCCATTCCATTGCCCTTCTTACACATAGGAGTCAACTGCGCTTTTTCCAGCTGCTTGGGACTTTGCCCTGGGCTAGAGATTCATGATAAATGCAAGCAATGTAAGGGGACAATGCCATAGAGTACTCTTTGTAAAACTGAACTGGGATTGCAGCTGGACCTGGGGATGTATTTGCTTTCAAATCTTTCAGTTGTTTCTCTATGCCAGGGATGCTTATTACTAAAGCCATCCATACAAGAATCTGTCCTACGGTAAAATGACTGTATGTTTGTAGAATTCTTCTGTATGAATAATTTCTTAAATGTGAAATTTAATATTTTCAGTTTTTGTTTCTATCTGCAACTGCCACACCTAACTGGTCAACAAGGGACTGAATGGAAGCCTTAGATCCACTTAGCAATTTTACATAGGACCAGAATTTTCTTGAGTTCTGTGTCAGATCTTTTGCTACAGTGAGATGGTGGTGGTAGATCTTTTCACAGACGCAGGGATCTCTACTAACCCTTGATTGTTGTCATCTGCACTGTCTCTTTTGTACCGAGAGTGCAACAGCCTCTGCTTCCTCAGCATTTTCGTTATCAGCATTCTCATTATCCACAGTGTGTTTTTTCAACCCTTAATCCACTTGGTAGACACACAATTCTCCAGACCCCGATTTAAGATCTGCTTATGCTTTGCCCATAATTCCTCAAGTCCATCTTTCTGGAACTAAGTGATGTCAGTACACTAAGTGAGATGCTAACAACTGCTTATCCACTCTTTCTGGCAGAAACACTCTCCTACTAGCCTTCTTAACTGATTTATTAACTTTCATAATCACAGTTGCTATAATGATGTCATGATCACTAATCCCTGTTTCTATACTGATGTCAGTAAGGTCTGGCCTATTTGTAGCTACAAGATCTAAGATACTTCCATTGTGTGTGGGCTGCTGAACTAGCTGCTCAAAAGTTTCCAAAAAGTAGGTTCACTGCAATGAATCCATAGACATTCCAGTCTATACTCGGTAGCTTAAAGTCGCCTCCAACTAGTAATGCATGATCTACATATTTACACGCTACTGACCATATACATTCTTTGAATGACTATAGAACTGTCACAGCAGAATTGGGGGGGGGGGGGGGGGGGAGGAAGGAGGGGCGGAATCCAACAAATAGCTTGGTTTCGCCTATACCTGTTACGTGCGACCAGATAACTTCACTATCACACTCAACTTTGATCTCAATAGAGAAAATATTTTTGTCAACTGCAATGAACATACCCCCTCCCTATGGCCACTAATCTATCTTTCTAGTATAGCTCCACAACTCACTAAATACCTCAGAGTGTCCACTTCGGGTTTCAGCCAGCTCTGGGTCTCAAGAATAATATGAGCATGAGAATTTTTCTGGAGGGCAGTAAATTTTGGAACTTTGTTACACATACCTTGACAAAAGTCTAGTGTCTTTACTCTGAACGCAGCCTGACTTTTCTTGCTGTGTATGACTGGCGAGTGTTCATCAGAGTACCTCAAATTACTGCCTAGCCTAAAAAAACTTTCATGTGCATTCCACAAGTAATCTGCTACCCAAATAGCTGCTTCGTTTGTGTAATGCACCCCTGACCTACCAAGGGGAGACCTACAAATTCCAACCAATAACAAAGGTCTACAACTTTGCAGCCAAGACTGCTACAGAGCTGACAAATCCTTTAGTTGACAGCTTCCACTCGGCTCCAAACCAAAAATCCCAATCAACTCAGGGAACAATGCTGCAAACTGTGAGCTCTGCTTGCATCCCAAGTGTGAGGCAGGCAGCCTTAACAATCTTTATGAACTGAGGATGGCCTCAGAACCCATGCAATAGGCACCGTTGGTGCTAACGTGAGCCACAAATTGCAAATAACTGCACCATGCACACTCGATAGCCGCCTTCATATCTCGGATGAGGCCCCCCAGCAGACATACTGATTGAACATTGGTTCTCTTTCCTGCCCATGTCCACACTGGCCCTCCACCTTAAGTGATGCAAATGCTTTACCACCTGCTACTCACTCTGCTGGGAGGGTGAATCCACTGCACTGGGAACACTAGGAGGTCCCTTACCAGCAGAGCCCCCTGGTGAAACAAGCGAAACCTGAGGCTGATGTGCCAGATTTTCTGCCACTTCTACACCACAAGGCAGCATCCTGTAGAAGCGCATTCAGCTGTTTGCAAACTACGGCCAGCTCCTCTTGTGTCCGCACGCAGCATGCACACATCCTAGCAAGACAGTGAAATTGAAGGCTTGTTTCTTCATGCAGTTCCAATCATTGTGATATTTCTCTTCATCAGCATGTGTCCTAGCTCATAGTAAGTGAACAAGTTGTTACAGGTAATGCACTTTCAAGCCGTAAGCAAGTCAGTTACAACCCTTACACTTTCGTTCTTTTCAGGGGCACTACCTGGTCTTTACCCAGCATATGGCTGAATATTCCGAACATAACTCGTTTCACTGTTACAAAGTACCCAAAACTTGATGACACTCTTTACTGGTCTACTAGGCTATATTGGTGGTAAGGGCAGTTTCACCTGAATACAACAAGTCACTCATCTTATGCAACAAACATATTGGGACTGTATTACTTTGGCAATATATCTACCCATTTCTCCCACAGTCTATTAGAGGTGCAAGTTCACCTTGTTCACTTCTACATAGACTTGGGTCATGGTCATCAAAATAAATAACCCCTGACATCTTTGTGAATGTTCCCAGTGACACTGAGCCCTGTAAACCGGGCAACCTTTGTATTCATCTTATGAAGTTTCATTTGACTCATTATGTGACTTCTAAACTCAGCTAATAACATCAGACCTACGGAAGCATCTAGGTCAAGAACCATCTCATTTTTCCACTTATCTCCATACAAACACATTCTTTCAGAATTAGTACTGGTGAGTATGCTTTCAATTCTTGGAGGCAGGAACAATGTGAAAGCAGAGTATTCATTTGTATTGCAAAGTGTCACGCCTTGTCGGTCCCGAAGTCATGTGAACTTCATTGTATGTTACGCACTGTCCCAGTTGAGTTACTGCAGCAAGTTACTATTCAAACTGGCTATGTACGTGGAAAGCTTGATGAGTCTATGTGACTCATTTTGAAAGTACTGTGGATAGCTATTCAGTAGCCGAAATCTAGATCTCCAATGAAATAAAGATTGTACTTTTGACTGATTGCTTAATTCCTTTTCCTTCTTTGAAATATACTAGTCACTTCCCACAAGCGCTCTGATGGAATCAAACTTGGTTACTTACAAAACATATGCAATTTAACCCTCAAGTGGGTGAACCAATGTGTAAGTGTGCCAACCACAAATAAAATTGTTTTGCATCTATTCCATTGTTTTTCCACAACTGTGAATCAATACCTATTCCTTCATTATGGCTTCAGTGAACAAAATTATAAACTTTTGTGTTGCCAAATGTCCAAGTGAGCACCAGTAATATAAAATAAACAGCAAGCTAGGTGAGAAAAAAATTATGATCAGTGCATGAAAACCATCTATATTACGAGCTAGCAGCACATCCCGCAATAAGGCAGTTGTCTATGAAGTATTTAGTAACCAAATGTATGGTTGACCGGGACCTGAAGCAACTGCACTATTTAATGCTTCAAGTGAATCATTACTGTGAGGTAACACATGTCGATGGCATAGAGTGATATAATGAGAGGTTCTTTTTAATTATGGTTTGCTTAAACAGTGAATCAGCTCATATTATGCACGTTTATTTTATTATTGTTTAATTTAACTAAAATTAAACTGTGATTTTGCTCATGGATGCTTATCTTGGTAACAAAGACAGCTATTACTTACATGTGTACGAAGTACACCATGCACCCACTTGTGTTATGAAAAAATGGCGTGTCTGTTCAAGGGTTAAAGGCAGAAAGCTAGTGACGTTCATACAAGTGAATCACCCCACAAACTGATTTTTTTGTAGTAAAAAACTGATGACTTCCACTGCCCCTTACTAGAGAAATAGACATCCCACTGTTCAAAACAGCTATGATTTCATTTCTTTACACCTGCCTTACTGTACACATGCAAGATTCATTGTCGACAAATTGAATATTGTGAGAATTTGCTGTAATAATACAGGTCTAAAACAAAACAGATAGCTTGAGAAGTACTATTTCTGTAAATGCTCAACTAAAGCTCCAAAATATTTTTTTGTCAGAATTTGTTTCAATAAGGGACAAATAAAGTCAATGAAGAAAATTTATTGAAACTAAATATTTTCAAAATGATGGACCATCAATGAATACTTGCTGGTCAAAGTAGACTTGAACACCTTATGAAGGTTAAGTGGGATGGACACACTGTTTGTACTGCTCTAATTAAACTAAATAAAAGCTGAAACTATTGCTATTTGTTTATTGATTTATTTACCTTTGAACATCGGCTTTTCCTCACATGAAAATTATCAAGGAGGGTTGACAGCAGTTTGAATGCAAACAACATGGAATTATACACTTCCACTGGATCCATTCTTGCGGTTGCACATTCTGAACTCTTTTCTCACTTAAAAGAAGAAGCAAGAGAGTTCATTTTGTTCTTCATTTCCTCTGCTGGCATTTTCAGCACTTCTGTAATTTCTTGTCAAGCATCATTTTTGTATGGATCTCTAGGAGCCCACAAGTACCTGTGAGGTCTATACTCTACAATCAACAAAATCGTATCTTCCAGCCATGCCATTACTCATTCACATAACATTCATTACAAACAAGAAATTTAGTTTGCATATGGAAAACAACATACTGCAGCAAAGTGAGTGAACTCCATCACCAAAGTTATTGCCAAGGCAAATCACACATGAACTTCTTTCTATGGTTCGCTGAGACTTACAACTGGTAGGAGACAAGCGAACAACTACTAATGCAAATAAAAGATGGTCAAAAGACATTTACTCACATGTGCTTAGCTTTTACACCGGAGACAATTCTCACTCACTGTTGCACGTTTGCTTTGGTGCAAATGGGGGCTTAATACACATGGTGTAGTTACGCAGCACATCACCAGACATCACATGTGACATTGAATTCATTAAACGTTATTCAAACATAATGACTCAGTGGCAATTTTCTAATAAATAACTGGCAAAAGCTCTGATAAACAAGACAGTCCGTGGGTGCCACAACACATTCTGTGAAACTGATTGTGTATATGGTGTAAAGAGAACAGGCCAGCCAGGACCATCAGTAGAGAAGGTTAAGCTTGTGTGGGAATCATTTGTCAGGGAACTGAAGAAATCTGGCACAAATGCAAGCAGAAAATCTACGGAAACATCTTGTGTGTAAAACAATACTGGCTGCAGTTGTTACATGTGCTGATTTGTCAGGACGGTGGCTTTCATTCTGACTTTCACACTAGATTGTAGAACACATTTGAGATTCATCCAAAGTTAAAGTATTTTTATACAATATCCTCTTCAAAAGCTTATGGACAATTTTTCTTTGCAATGAAAACTGACTGGACATGCTGCAGCAATGGTTTATGCCACAATTACAGAGAAACAGTGGAGAATTAATTTTGCACCAAGATGGTGGTCCACCACACTTTCTTTTTCAGACGTTTGCAATCACCTTGGTATTGGATTGGATGTGTTTTCCATTATGACTCATCTTTTCTGCAGTTGACTTTAAGGGTTTCTTACAGAGACATGCTGAAGATACTGTTTTCCTGCCTCCACTACCACTTCATTTGGAAGAGTTGCAAGGAAGGATAATTAATGCAGTCACTGATATCAACCATGGTGATTGGGGCAGCGACACTGATGCACAAAGCACCCTCTGCCACGCATTGAAAGGTGGCTTGCAAAGTAAAAATGTAGATGTTGACGAGCTGGGAGGTGTATGGCAAGAGTTTGGCAGTCACTTTGATGTTCACCACATCATGAACAGAGCCCATATGGAGCGTCCACAATTTGCGTTAATGTGTGTATCTCCTATATGTCTTGTTTTTGGGCAGTTGTCTTCTGAAGCCCAGGAGATACTTATGAATAACACTGTATTTCTTTCTGGGACTCATAATTAGAGGTTACAGTGTAATCAGAAGGGCCAAGAGATTGATTTATGATCATACAAATTAGTGTATGAAACAATAAAGTGAATAGGTGTTGTCAAACTTAAAGGCGAAGCATAAATAAGTAAAGGAGTTTTCTTGCTGAATAGTACAAGCGTTCAGTCATTGACACACAATCAAACTTTTCTATCTTTAGGTCTTTAGGGCATATCCTTTATATGCATGTTTCTACGTGTACCCCAGCTCATAAAAGGCTTGCCCAGATAGAACATGACCTGGCTGTGTGGCTCACGCTGCACCAGATAACCACAGTGATCACTGGCAAGGGACACCAGACAGGCAAGAGTAGCTGGCAGCAGTGATTATTGACTCTGAGTCAGCTGTCACACTATAGAAGCTTCTGAAACCTCATTACCAGCTTGCAGGTGTAGTGCAGTACAACGGTACAACTGAGCTGCCTCCCACAGCTGCTGTCACATAGCAGCCAAATACACTAGCAGGTGCACATAGCTACTCCAGCCTGCAGTGAATCTGTATTCTGAGACACTGGGCTGGTGCGACAGGTTAGCTGCTGCTGCATCAAAGCCACAATCTTTCTGTCTGGCATGATACAATAAAGAGCATTTCAACAATGGAGCCTAATCGTTGTGGCTCAAGGCCACAGGCCATACCACCAGGGCCATGTTATATCTGGCCAGGCCTCTATCAGTGAGTATTTTACTGGGCATTCATTTCATCAATGTCCTTACCTTTGTGCACATCCTCCTCACAAAAAAGGTGGAGGCATAAACATTGTCCTTGTCAATCTTATGAAAGGAGGCCCCATCAGTAAAGCACTAATACATAGCTGCCAGCCACCACCCAGAATGCTATAAGCAGCCTCTGGAAAATATTTTTTGAGTAAGCGTGGAAGATGACTCTGTGGATTTGAATAACACAGGATGACAGTTTGTCGCATCTTACATGCATTTGCTTTTAATCAGGAGTTACTTTGTTAGTATGCAATACCAATATATTGAAGATAGGCCTACAATCTTAATTATAAATTTTCAGCTATACTTGAGGATATAAGAACTGAAACAAATCAAATTAAGGGGGGGGGGGGGGGGGGTGTGCACAGCAGAAAACAGAAGGTACACAGTACACCATTCAGAATTAAAATGACAAAATGACAATATTTCCTAAAAGCAGTGTATGTGCACAACTAGAGATATTGACAAAACTTAAGAGAAGCTATTGGAAAGACTTATGAGTATCTTCCTTCTACTTTTATTTTTTGTGATTCTGTAATGGGAGTGCTAAACTCTTTTCAAGGCTTTTATACAAATATATAAATTATAAATGAAAAATTTCCCTGTATCTCTTGTCATAGTGAATGTACAAAGAAGGTAAAAACTTCATAGAGACTAAAAGAAAATGAAATAAGTAGTTGACTGACACCTACGTGTAAAATTATCATGACTCCAGAACACAGTTCTGCATTTTGATCAGTAACTAAGACAATATAGCATCCTCATAACTATTTTTAATGAATTATGGGGGAGAATTGCTGGCTAGTATTGGCTTTCAGAGAACAAAATATCTAGTGCTGTTGATAGACACATATAAAAATAAAAGGGTACATCTACATACATACTCCACAAGCCACTATACAGTGCGTGGCAAAGGGTACCCTGTGGTTTCCTTCCCTGTTCCACTTGTAGATAGAGCGAGAGAAAAACAACTGTCTGTACGCCTCCCAATTAAGCCCTAGATTGCACCCATGCTCTAGGGCTAATGTCTCTGATTAGTAATAAAAACATTCTCAGTCCTGGGTTTGAACCTGGCCCTGCTTAAATTTTGAATAAAAATCATCAGTATTGGCAGCTGAAGACTTCTGCTGTAAGAAGTCGCCCCATTCTGCCAACAGTCTTGTCAAAGAGGACAGATGAGTGGACAGATTTTTAGGGCACTCTCTTGCCCTTGGGGTGGGAAACTGCACCTAGAGGTGGAAGAATCAACAATGATCAATGGCATGAGGATGCAGAAGGCAATGGAAACCTCTGCATTAAAGATACATAATGTGTATACACAGAACATACGGCCTGTAACTGAAAAAAGTGTGAGGAATATCAATCCACTTGTAAAAGATTCTGGACTAGGTCCCAAAATGGATCTCTGGGAGGGGACTGCCAAGGGTGAGGTGACCATGAGAAAAAGAGTAAGTAACCAACAAAAGGATAACTTTCTACAAGTTAAGGTGTGGAATGTCAGAAGTTTGAATGTGATATGGAAGCTAGAAAATCTGAAAACGGAAATGCTATGGCTCAACAGTAAAGTCAAATGCACAGAAGACAAGGATTTCCAGTCAGATGAGTATATGGTAAAACCAACAGCAGCAGAAAAATGGTATATCAGGACTAGTATTCATTAATATCAGGAATAGTATTCATTATGAATAAAAAGTAGGGTAGCGAGTGAGTTACTGTGAACAGTTTAGTGATACAGCTGTCCTCATAATCACCAGCAAAGCAACATTGACAACAATAGTTCAGGTATATATGCAGACATTACAAGTCTAACAATCATGGGAGATTAGGTTACAGTTGTAGGGGAAGGAGTAGAAGGAAGGGTTACTGGGGAATATGGGATTGCTACTAGGAATGAAAGAGGAGAAAAACTAATTGAGTTGTGCAGTAAATATCAGCTAGTAATATCACATACTCTGTTCAAAAATCACAAGAGGAGGAAATATACCTGGAAAAGGCCTGGAGATACTGGAAGATTTCAATTAGATTACATCATAGTTAGGCAGAGATTCTGAAGTTAGATACTGGATTGTAAGGCATACCCAGCAGCAGATATAGACTCAAATCACAATATAGTACCGATAAAGAGTAGGCTGAAGTTTAAGAGACAAGTCAGGAAATATCAATGTGCAAAGAAGTTGGATGCAGAAGTACTAAAGAATGAAGAGACCCACTTTAAGTTATCTGAGGCTCTAGATACTGCGATAATGAATAGCTCAGTAGGCAGTTCAATTGAAGATGAATGAACATTTCTAAAAAGTATGAATCACAGAAATTGGAAAGGAAAACAGGTACAAAGAAGGCGACTGCGATGAAATCATAGATGAAAAAAGCAGGACTCCAGTTGATTGATGACAGAAGGAAGCATAAAAATGTTCCAAGGAATTCTTGAATATAGAAATAAGACACTGAGGAATGAAATAAATAGGAAGTAAAGAGAAGCTAAGATGAAACGGCTACTTGAAGAATGTGAAGAAATCAAAAAAGAAATGTTTGTCAGAAGGACTGACTCAGCATATTGGAAAGTCAAATAACCTTTGGTCGTGTGACTAGGGCCTCCCGTCGACTAGACCGTTTGCCGGGTGCAAGTTTTCCGATTTGACGCCACTTAGGTGACTTGCACATCAATGGGGATGAAACGATGATGATTAGGACAACACAACACCCAGTCTCTGACCGGAGAAAATCTCCAACCCTGCCGGGAATCAAACCGGGGCCCTTAGGAGTGACATTCTGTTGTGCTGACCACTCAGCTACTGGGCCGGACTGAAATTGAAAGCAAGGGTGGTACCATTACAAGTGCAATGGGAATTCCACTGAAAATGTACAGGAGAGAGTAGATACATGGGAAGAGCACACTAAAAGACTCTATGAGGGGGAAAATTTACCTGATGATGTGACACAAGAAGAAACGGGAGTCAATATAGAAGAGATAGGGAATCCTGTGTTAGAATCAGAATTTGAAAGTGCTTTGGAAGAAATGAAAAGTGCAAGGATTATCGCACAATCAGCTTAACAGCTCATGCTTTCAAGTTGCCGACAAGAATACTATGCAGAAGAATGGAAAAGAAAACTGAGGATACGTTAGATGACAATAAGGTTGGCTTCAAGAAGGAAAGGAACTATGGAGGCAGTTATGATATTGCAACTGATGGGCTTAGCGCAACAGTGGTCTAAGCCACTTAGAAACAGAACGTCAAAGTTATACAATTGTGGTTTATCTTAGAATTTGGAAATCCCACTTCTTTTGGTAGTGGTGTATTCCATGATGATTGATTAATTTAACCACAATGGCATAAAGTCTTTTGTGAATTAGTTTTAGAGGTAGTGCAATTTTTATGAGGGACCCGCAACTCATTTTCTTGGTTAGACCACTGTTGCACTGACATTTTTGTGTACATGAGAAAGAAAAAAAAATGTTATTTGAATAAATGTAATGTAATTAATCATATGTTCATCCTAATAGTTCTTTTACAAGTTTTAATATGAATTTAAAGTAACAACACATTACACAAAGTGGTTCTGTCAGTAAAATATTAAGATTATAAATTTATCATTACAAGCAAGAGCTTCCTTATCCATTCTACTTTTCAGTACGTTTTGCAAGATTACGCAGTAGGCCTACTATACATAATTAGGAAAATCAAAAATGTCTTCACTGTCATCCTCCACAATATGTTGTATATTTTCATCTTCCTCAGTTCTATTTTGAGACCATTGTAAAATGAATGGTGAATGGGTGGAATATATTTCAAAAGGTCATTAATATCTTCAAGTTTCTTTGGGTTTATTGGCCTTGGGTTGGAATATTTTGGTAGTAGCTGAACATGTAGCTCAAGGGTGTGTTTATTCTTTCTCATTTGTCCATTAATGATATTCACGTATGTACCTTGCTATATACCATCTGAATAACAATACCTGACACAATATTTCCATGGTTGTTCAACAGAGACTTTCAGCATTGAAATGTGACTGATAGCAGCAGGTTCTTTATCCTCAGTAAATTTTATCAGTTAAAGACTTTGAACTTACGAAATCAACCTATTGCATTTCATTACATTAAATTTTCTTTTACCTGTCCTAGTATTTTTTATAAGATCTACCAACCCAGCATGTGTGTACAAATATTTTTCCAATCTCTTTTTCTTCTCTATGAGTCCAAAGCTCCTATCAGAGGGTAGGTAGCTATGACCTGATATTAGATATTTGTGAACTATTACCTTAATATATTGTTTGTGAATAAGTTGCAACCAAAAACATACTAAGGATATATTCTTATTTTAAGCAAAACAGTTATCAGAATACACAATTTATCAATATTTTGAAGATTGTTGGAAGCATATTTAATTAAGCATGATATCATTTCATCAGCACGCCATCCTGCAATATGTTCTGGCCACACATACATGAGCACATCATCTGAAGTACAATCCTGCACACAAAATTTATAAGTCCACAACTGTCTCTTGTACAAAACTTCACTAGTGTGTAGATGGGGAGTAAGCAGAGTTTGTTGTAAATCGAATGCTACCACTTTCATAGAACTGTGGTCTTCAGAATAAGCTGGATCAGCCATTTAGATTATTATAAGCCTGTTGCGCTTTTAACTGATGCAAATCTAACTCTTTTTGGATGTTAGCTTTTTCAACATCTTCCTCCGCTTGTGAAAGTGCTATGTGCAATGAATCACACACATTGCATGTGTAAGTAGATGGTGAGGGAAAGAGTTGTTGAAATTTGTTATTTAAAATATCCCTGTAAATATATTCACTGACAATATCTTCAGGATTATGTTCCAGTTCCATCCAAGTAGCAAAGTCTATAAATCCTAGCTGCATTAAGACCTTCAGGCAAATATTTTCTGTTTGGAGCAGAAGCTCTCGAATAATGACTTTCACACAATAGAAAACTATTAATATGATTTACAACTAAATTGGACTGATGATCACTAGTTTTATTGGGTCTATTTCCATGTCTTCTATGACAATCTTGTTTTGGTGTTCCCTCAGACTTTTTCTGTGAAACTGCCCTCGAAAGTCTACCATTCCTGATTCCAGGCAGAGATATGAATGCCTGATTGCAAACTCTTATCACTACCATCTAACGAAATATAATACTCACGGGTGTGTTGTCTCTTACTCTCATTTCCACTTACACCATATCTTTTCTTCACTAGGTTTACTTTCACACACCCACTAATATACACATTTTGTAAACTTATGTCACACGTATTCCAAAACCTTTTGAACACTGTTTTGTGTTGGTCTTCACTGAATCATGCATAACACTTGTGTTGACAACCACATCGCGGGCCTTGGTTACATTTGTGGACTTTCTTGCCTGTTCTCCCTAATTATTCTTCTCCTGTGTTTCTTTTCCTCTTATTTATATTCCTGTCTCAGGGATGTATACACCCTGCCCTCTTCCTTCCAGTTTTCCACTGTTTCTTCGTTATTTTTATTGCTTGAGACATCACTCTGGCCCTGAATGTCAGCCATACTTGATGTTATTACACGTGATCCAGATACTGACCTCTCATTGGCTGTTTGAGGTTGGAACAATGTTGCACTCAAACAAAACGGAAGTTTGTTCAAGGGAAGAAATTAATGGCTTCTAAATAATATGTACAAGGTGATATTGGTCTATGCTACATGACAGAAAGGTAGTTCACCTCACTAGACAACAGATGGCACCAATATCTCATTTTCGTATTGGAGAGAGTTAGACAACTGTTGCGCCCCCCCCCCCCCCCCCCCCCCCCAAATTGATAATGGAAACAAGAGTATAGAAAAAATCAAGGCACATTCAAAGGATTTGTTGATCTGGAAAAAGTGTTCTACAATGTAAAATGGTGCAAGATGTTCGAAATTCTGAGAAAGATAGGGATAAGCTGTAGGAAAAAGACAGGTAATATAGAATATGTACAAAAGGGAACAGTAAGAGTGGAAGACCAAGAAGGAAGTGCTCAGATTAAAAAGAGTGGAAGACAATAGTGCAGTCTTTCATCTCTACTGTTCAATCTATACATAGAAGAAGCAATGACAGAAATAAAAGAAAGGTGTACGAGTGGAACTGAAATTCAAGGTGAAAGGGTATCAATGTGATTCACCAATGACATTGCTATTTTCAGTGAAAGAGAAGAACAATTACAACACATGTTGAACAGTCTAATAAGTACTGAACAGGAATTGAGAGTAAATCAAAGAAAAACAGATGTAGTAAGCAGCAGAAATGATAACAGTGAGAAGCTTAATATCAGGATTGCTAATCACGAAGAGGGCATTCCTGGCCAAGAAAAATCTGTTAGTAGCAACAGGGTTGCCACAAGTTTCCCCAAGTGAAATTTCCTGATTTCCAGAAAAGTTTTAGCATTTCTCCCTGACAAATTTTGAGTTGTCAAGAGTGAGTAAAGACATAAGTTGACAAAAAAATGTAAGGACTCCCGTATTTCTTCCCTGTTCCATTTTGTTTTGTTTTAGTGTACAAAAACAACTAGGGTCATACATGGCAGGGATGTGAAGGTCTATAAAATATGCTATAGACAAAAGGAGGTCCAGAACAAAACATTAAATGGCCTTCGCCATATTGCTACAACAGACAAAACATAAAACATAAAAAAATGGCCCGCATGCCATTCGCTAAAATCGCCTATATCTCGGACAGCAAACTCAAACAGGAAAGTAACCGTTAAAAAAAGGGAATTCCATCAGGAAATGGTGGACAGTTAAAAGTTGGGCGCAATGTTCACAAAGTGCTGGAGGAATGCCACATGGAGGAACACCACTTAAAAATGGCAATGGCTAAAAAGGCAGTGTCCAATATGCAATAATTAAAGTGACCTCACAGCGGAAGGGGCGAGAGGATGTCATCCAAGCCGCTGTGAGAGACTTAATAGCCCAGAACTTATTCCCATGAAGGGAGGACGCGTGGAGATGCCAAAGTCACACCACCTCTTGACAAATGGCAACACAGAGATCATCAGAGAGAATGTAAGAACTAGTGGGCTGAGGTACGAGGACTGCACCCTTGGCAACAACGTCAGTTGCCTCATTTCCTGTCAGGCCGACATGACTGGGAACCTGCATCAAAATCAGTGGCTCCCTCAAGAGTGAGCAAGTGCAAGTTTGTCTGGACCCATTGCACTAAGAGATGGAAGGTGTGAAGTGCACAGAGGCTTTGAAGGGTGCTGAGAGTGTCTGAGTAGATGACAATTGAAAAAACGGTATCGCCAGATGTACTCCATGGCCTGATACAGGGCAAAGAGCTCTGTTGAAAATACTGAGAAGTGTGTCAGTAGCCAATACCAAAAAATGTCAATGCCAATGGTGAAGGCACACCCGACACCACGACCAGTGTATGCAAAGGTACTATCGCAAAATTCGATGTGCAGGTTGTGAAATTGAAGGCAACAGAGAAAGGCTGGTGTAGTGCCCTTAGGAAGCAAATGAAGGCCAAGGTGAACACGGACCGCTGCATGAAGCCAAGGTGGTGAAGGGTCCACACCAACCACGAAAGTTGCAGCGAGCGTGAAATTAATCTGCCGGAGCAAGAGATGAAAGCGAACTCCAAGAGGTAACAGGGGAGAGGGACATGCCCCAAACTGGTGATCAAAGGAGTCGTTGAAGGAGGAGCATAGGATGGGTGGCCGTGCATGGCAGACAAACGGCTTGCATATCTGCTGAGGAGGAAGTCACGGCAGTAGTTTGGCAGCTTCTGTATACAAACTCTCAACTGGGCTTGTGTAAAAGGCACCAGTGGCCAAATGGATGACACGATGGTTGATAGTATGGAGACAGCATAAGAGGGACGGACATGCAAGTGCATAAACAAAGCACTCATAGTCTAGTTTGGAACATACAAAGGATTGGTACAAAATTGGAGGGTGGTTCGATCTGCACCCCAGGAAGCACCATTGAGTACATAGAGGACATTGAGGAACTGCGTACAGTGGGCTGCCTGGTACTGCGCACAGCAGGCTGCCAGGTAAGATATGGAAAGACCGAGAGTTTCCTATTGAGTATGAGACCCAGAAATTTCGTAGTTTCAATGAATGGGAGAGCAACAGGCCCAAGACGTAAAGATGGTGGGAGAAACCAATTGGTTCATACAAAGTTTTGACATTGGAAAAATGAAAGCCATTTTCAATGCTCCACGAGTAAAGACAATCAAAACATTGCCGAAGAAACTGCTCTATAAGACAGATCCAAGAAGAACTGCCCACAGTGTGTAAATTCATCTACAGAAAGGGAGCTGGAAATACCTGGCGGCTGAGAGGCCACTATACGGTTAATGGCGATAGCAAAGACGACGACACTCAGGACAGAACCCACACGTACTTTGAAAACTCGGTCTTTTAAAAATTCCTCAAGAAAACGGCGTAGGCAGCCATGGAAGTCCCACGTGTAGAGAGTATGAAGGATACCAGTCATCCAGTAGGTGTTGCAGGCTTTCTCCACATTGAAAAACACTGCCATAATCTGGGATTTCTGCAGACAAAGTGACAAGATGGTCAACTACAGAACAGCGTGCTCGAAATCCACACTGTGCAGCGGTTAGTAAATTGCAAGACTCGAGTCACCGTACCAGCTGGACATGAATCACACATTCCATCACCTTGCAAACATAGCTGGTGAGAGAGATGGAGTGGTAAATAGAAGGAAGGTGTTTGTACTTATTGAGCTTGAGTATGGGTATGACAGTGGCTTCTCTCAGCATCTGGGAAACTTGCCCTCTGCCCAGATGCAGTTGTACGCATTAAGCAGAAAGTGCTTGCCTGCAGGAGAAAGGTGCTGCAACGTCTGAATGAGAACAGTGTATGGCCCTGGGGTGGAGGATCTGGATGAAGTGAGAGCATGATCTCGCTCCCTCATAGTAAATGTGGCATTGTAACACTCTTGATTCTGAGATGATAATAGCGCCCTAAGGTGTTGGAGTTAGCAATAGGGTCGATGATGGCATCGTCTGCTACTGTCAGGCCGGAAACTGGTGAATGGATCTTGATTCCAGAGAGCTGTCGGAGGTTGGCCCACATGACGGAAGAGGTGGTGGAACTGTTAAAAGAACTAGTGAATGAAATCCAGCTAGCTTTTTTGTTATGTTGAAGAATGCAATGACACTGTGCACACATCTGTTTATAATGAATGCAGTTTGCCATCATAGGATGATGGTTAAAAGCGCGTAGAGCATGTCTCTACACACAAATTGTCGCGGCAGGCCTCACTCCACAAAGGGAACAGGACATGGTGTGGCAAAGACTAAAATTGAGGAATGGAACGTTCTGCAGCAGTAAGGATAATGTTTGTACGATATTCCACCTGGTCATCACAACTGTGGAAATCGTGTTCGTTGAAGGTTGCCTGGGGAGGGTAAAGCCTCCAGTCAGCCTTAATAAGCTGCAATCTATGTGTGCACGGAGGTGGGGTAGGAGTCAGCAAAGGGATAGCACACAGGAAATGGTCGCTCCAGTAGGTGACAGAAAGAACAGACCACTCCAGATGATGGGCAAGATGAGCAGTGCAAAAGGATAGGTCCAAATGGGAATAGGTGTATGAGGAGTCTGAAAGGAACACGGGTGCTCCTGTGTTAAGGCAGAAAAGATTAAGTTGATTAAGAATGTCAGCCAAGAGGGCACCTCCTGGACAGGTAGTTGGAGAACCCCAAATGGGATGGTGGGCAGCAGAAATGGGTGAGGTAGCTGCCAAATAATCTGGAGGAAGGCGGTCCTGGTTACATAGAATGATAGAGAGATGTGAGTGGGACAATGGCAAAGGTCAAGTGAGGAAGGAAAAAGCAAACTGCAACACCTTGAAGATGGGTAGTCAGGGAGATTGGCTGACTATGAAGGCCCTCCCATATGAGCAGCATGACTTCTCCTGAGATGGAATGCTGACCTTGGGCACAAGGTCAAAATGGACCAGGACGAAATGAAAAAAGCTCAAAGTGGTCGTGAGGACACAATTTTGTTTCCTGAAGGCAGAGTACAAGTGGATGCTGAAATTCTAAAAGCGGCCATAAATCCTCTTTGTTGGATCGAAGGCTGTGAGCATACCATTGGAAGACAGTCATGATGAGGAAAAAATGAATTGGTGTCACCTCAGTGGCTGCTGAGTGCCAACCTGTGAACACTCGCTGCTACAGGACACTGAGACAGGAGGATCCTGCTCCATGAGGTCCACAAAAGTGTCGGTTTTCTTCTGCTGTCAGCCTGCAGAGTCCACGCAGAAAAACGGTTGGTGATGCGCACCAGGGTGATGGAGGCAGGCCGGGTGAAGGTATCACACGGCAACACTGTAGAAAAGGATCTTAGAGTCGGCGAAGGAGAAGACCGGCTGCCTTTGTTGGACTTCTTCGAGCCTTTCTGGTTAGCAGAGGAAGACTCAGATGTTGGTTAGTTGGCTGGAGGGTCATAAAAAGTCTTTACAGGAGCACTCCTTATGTCCTTTCCGGCCTGCCAGTTGTATAGCTGGTGACTTCGCCCTGCAAGGTGAGAGTTTGACAGTTTGTTGCGCAGCTGGCCGATGGGACTGCGATGCTACCATGACACTAGGTAATTTCACAACCTCAGAGCTGCATCTGAGGTAATATGTCTGCGTGGTTATGTTATTCTTGGAGTGGAATGTAGCAAGAACAGTACTGTAAGTGCCAGATGGTAGAACACAGGGCTTGCGACTAGACAATAACTTGCGAGTGACTGGGTATGGATTTTTTTCCTTTACCCGGATCTCCTGGACAGCCCATTCATCGAGATATACAGGACAATCTTGAGAGGAAGTGGCATGGTCGCAATTGCGGTTGATACAACTGAGAGAAGGAGGTGGACAATCGCCCTCGTATACATCCCTACCACAGGTTACACATTTGGCCGGGTGCCGACAAGACATTCAAGTGTGCTTGAAATGATGACACTGTTAGTAGTGCATCCGGTTCGCAATGTACAGTTAGACTGTGAGAACCTTATAGTCCACTTTGATCTTGGACGGAAGCACCACTCTATCAAAGGTGAGAAAAAGAGTGCATGTGGGCACTAAGGAGGCATCTACCTTTATCATCAACCGATGGATGGCAATGACACCCTGATCAGATAGGTATGTTTGGATTTCAGCTCCAGTCAGTCTGTCGAGCAGCCTTGTGTAAATAACACCACGCGAAGAATTCAGTATTTGATAGGCCTTGACACAAACAGGATAGATGTGGAGAAGTGAAGCGGCAAGAAGTTGTGCTTGAGAACCAAAAGTAGTGTCCAAAAGCAAAGTGCTGTTCCGTAGGGGGGGAAAAAAAAAAGATTCCACAGGACCGGCAACTGCATCAACACCTTTCTGATAAATAAACCGTCAACAGTATGTGAAACCAAGAGGAACTGTGGTGCAGCTGGGAGGGTCTTTTAATCATTAACCTCATTCCGTTTATGTTTTGTAGACACTGACTGTGAAGATGACCGATTCATTACAAGAAAATCACCCACAGTTGCCAGTGCTCGGATGGCACATTGCTTCCAACTGGGGTCCCCCCTCACAAAAGGGGTGCACCCGCCTTTGTTGACTGTCAACACCTGACAGAGGTACCAATTGGCAATTAGGGAATGTAGCAGCTCAGTCAATCACCCCTCTCTGAACCTGGCCTGTACCCGGGGATATGTGCGAAACCTAGCTGTTGACCCGGGGTTGGGAATTGTGTGTTACCCAATCAGCTGTTATGCATCAGACGTATGGGCTGTCTTCAGAAGTGCACAGGGAGGAAGCAGAAAAAAAAAAGGAACCTCAAACACTGAAGCGGAGAAAGAATAAGACTAGGTGAACGAAGAAAGGAAAAAGGAACAAAATACAGTGGTGAGACTGTTCTTATGTCGGCTAAGGACATTGAAGAACATTCCTAGAAACACCCCAGACATGTTCCCCAAGGGAGGGGAAAAAGAAGATAAGACATGCAACATGAAAGGGAGGCTGGGGGCCCATGGTAGATTTCTCCCCCATGTCAGCTATAATGTGAAGTAGTAACATCAACACCTTTTGTAATGGACTGTTTTTAGATGGAGAAAGCAAAGCAAATGGCATTGTGTTCAATTAAGACCACTGTTGTTATTTTATTGCACTACAACGGAACATTGGTCACAAAAATACGCATTTCCTTGGAGTTGCAAGACATTTAAAATAACTTCAATGATTTCAGGAATAACATCAGAAAAAAAGTAGGTCTCTTGAAAGAAGTGTATAAGACAGGGAAGAGTTGTGTAAACCAGCACTATGTGTTACCACCAATAAAACGTTAGTTCTACTATGTTCATAATTGTCGGTTATAAGTCACTGTGTTATGTCTATTATTTTACAGATAATGTGTGATTTTTCTTTCGAGAAATATATGAGTACATAGTGTACAAACCGTCAGCAACTGCCACAGTTTTCTTACTCTTATCATCCATCCTTTCTAATATATAAATTATTTGCCAAGTGCCAAAATGTAGTAGAATAAATAAAACGTCTATAAAACACCACACTACACAATGTACTTGCGGTGACACAGTCGCAATTCCTGAAATTCATCGCCTGTAGCCTCTGGCCTGCCGAGGAGCACTGCAGTCCTGGGTCCCTGGATAAACCACGAAAATCTGCCACATTATGCCACTCACAAACAGACCCAGACTGCAGACAGATCGGTGAGACTAGGTCTGATGGGCAGGGCTTACAAATTAGTGGGAAATGATGGGCTTCAGATCAGCAGGCCCAATCCGTTAGAGATACCCACAGAAATGGCCTGTACTTTTGGCCCGTCGTGGAAGTCCACTTGTGTAACCAGCTATTCATGTGCCACAGACACATGTTTATGAAATGAGACCAATGAGATTTTTCCAGCGTTTTTCCCCCAATTTTCCCTGATACATTTCAAATTACCCAATTTCCAGAATTTGTGGCAACCCTGATCAAACATACGCCTTAATTTGAGGAAGAAATGTCTGATGATGTATGTATGGAGCACAGCATTATATGGTAGTGAAACATTAACTGTGGGAAAACTAGAACAGAAAATAATAGAAGAATTTGACATGTGGTGCTACAGAAGATAGGTAAGGAATGGGGAAGTTCTCTCGAGAAAATTTTGCAAGGAAAGGACTATAAAGAAAATGCTGAAAAGAAGAAGGGACAGGACAGTAGGGCATATGTTAAGGCATCAGGGAATAATTTCCACAGCACTGGAGGGACCTGCAGAGGGTAAAAACCATACAGGAAGATAGAGATTGATATATGTCCAGCAAATAATTGAGGACGTAGATTGCAAGTGCCAATCTGAGACAAATATGTTGGTACAGGAGAGGAATTCATGGTGGAACGCATCAAACCAGTCAGAAGACTAATGACTCTGAAACAGAGAGAAGGAGAGCAAGAGAAAGTCCTAATTTCTTCTATCTAATCTTTGTAGTCCTTACGCAGCAGTAAGATTGTTCCCAATCAGCTTTGATTGGTGGCTCTCTAAGTTTTCTCAATAGTGTTCCTGTAAAAGATCATCCCTCCAGGGATTCCGTCTGAGTTCCCGAAGCATCTCCGTAACAGCTGTGTGTTGTTCAAACAAATCTAGCAGCCTGCCTCAGAATTGCTTTGTGTCTTCCCATCCTATTTACAGTCTCCTTTACAGATGAACCACACCTTACTAAAATTCTAACTATAAACCAAAGTCAACCATTTACCTTTCCAACTACAATCCTCACATGCTCATTCCATTTCATATTGCTTTGCAAAATTATGCCTAGATATTTAAATGCTATGACTGTGTCAAGCAGGATACTACTAATGCTATATCTGAACATACAGGTTTGTTTTTCTTACTCATCCACAATGACTTTTTTTTCCCTACATTTACAGCCAGCTGCAATTCATCACACCTACTACAAATTTTGTCTAATTCATCTTCTATCACGTTAGTCACTCAACTTTGACATCTTACCATGCACCACAGCATCATCAACAAACTGCAGATTGCTGCCCACGCTGTCCAATAGACCATTTATATAAACAGAAAATAATGGTGGCCCTATTACACTTCCCTGGGGCGCTACTGACAATTCCCTTGTCTTTGATGAACACTTGCCGTTGAGGACAACACTGAATTCTATAACTGAAAAAATCTTGAAGCCAATCATATATTTGGGAACATATTCCTCATGTCTGTAATTTCTTTTAACTCTGCAGTGGGGTACTGTGTCAAATGCTTTTTGGAAATCTACAAATATGGAATCTGTCTGTTGCCCCTCATACACAGTTCACAATTCTGTGTGTCACAAGCAGTTAAGCTGAGTTTTGCATGAACAATGCTTTCTTAAGTCATGCTGACCTGTGGGCAGAAGGTTTCAGTGTCAAAGGAATTTATTTTTGTCTGAGGATATGTTCAAGAATTCTGCAACAAACCAGTGTGAAGAATATTAGTCTGCAATTTTGCAAGTCTGTTCTTTTACACTTATATACAGGAGTCATCTTCACTTTTTTCATTCGCTTGGGACTTCCATCCAGAACTGAAGGCTAATTTGTCTTCAGTTCTTACTGTACACCAGGGATGCTTATTACTACATTTCCTAGTTTTCAAAACTAATAGTCCCTTTCTTGGAGAGGTGAGATGGACAATTTGAGGGAGGTTAAATGGACTGGCAATCTCTCCTACCCACGGACAAGAGGGACCCACCTGTAAGCTTCTTTCAATTTCTCGTAACTATTTTCTATGGACTGATAATCTCGCCGTCTAAGTTATCCTCAGATGTGTTGCCAGACACCCCCTGCAAAAGATAATAAAGACAAAGTATGCAATGTGTACCACTACTGTTTACATAAACCTTTTTTAAAATTTGTTACAATTATTTCTCAAATAATCTTTTCCAAGCAGCCTTATCCTGCCCAAGATTTCCTTGCACACCTCTTCCTTCCACAACTAGGGACAGTTGTTTTCCCCATACCTCTCATGGTCTCTTTTTTTCACTTGTGGATGCAATTCCAATATTCTCCTTGGCCAACAGTATCATCCAAATTTCCTCATGTGGCCATAGCATTTCATTGCTCCTCTATTCTCCAGTACATCTTTTTTGTATTCCCCCCCCCCCCCCCCCCCCAATACTTTTTATTTCTTCATTTTTCTGGTGTTGTTGTCTCAATCTTTGACAGCTTTTAAAATCAATTTCCAGAGCTGCTAATCTTTGTCGGTCTCTATGCATTAAAGATTTACTCCATGAATATACAGAATTAACCTGAAATTTAATGACAAAATATCAGAGGCTGTTCAGGGATATTTTCTGGGTATGTTGGTGTAAGAAACCCTTAGTCTCTGGAGGCTCATTACACACAGTAATAAAGTAATTATTTATTTGGTTTGCTTCCCCAATTATCTTTGTTTCTGTAAAAAGATCTTCATACCAGTGAAGAAGTGTGCAATACGCACATCATCAAAAGGCACAACACATAACATGGAGTAATGCAACAACGATCACAAACAGAAGTACTATCACTGTGGGAACAGCTCAGTATTTCGTCATCAAGCTGTTCTCTCACTGCATTCAGTGAACCCATACACTAGCCGCATATCAGCCAATTGTTCATCAGTAGATTTGTCTATACTGCTTTGTATCACTGTTGATGTACAACCCTGCTGCAAAAACAAACCAGAGAGGGAACAAAGCAGTGCTGAGAGTAAATTGGGCTTTATCATTATCAAGGACTGTAATGTTTGTTTCCAAAGTCACAATGTGTATACAGTCAAAATATGCACTGTTTCTGCATTTCAATGAAAATATATGTGCAACAAAGATAAATGGTGATAAGAAATAAAATGAAATGCAATTATTCTTTAAGGAGGTACCAGAGATGAATGTATCGAAGTACCTTTGAGAAACCACATTTTTACCCTCTCCCCCGCCCCCCATTAGAGTTCAGTTTCACTGGGTATACACAGCCCGTATCACACGTTGACTTTTCGCAATTATTGAGTCCACTTGCTGCAAATTTTCTGTGTTATCTCAACCTCCCCCCCCCCCCCCCCCAAGAACTAATGTGCTATGTATGTGTCACTTGATATAAAGTACTAAATTCCAATACATCAAATAACTTCAACCAAGCTATAACTGTCTGAAGTTCTGCCTTGGAATAATTGCCACAATAACCACAATTCTTTCAGTACAAATCATTGTTAATTTCTTGTTGCTCTCTGAAAATCTGCAGCATTACAGGCAGCTGCTATACTCTTACTCAACCATGTCCCTTGCTATATGACTCATGTCAACACAACTGTTCCTGATTTCATAACCCCAGACCTACCCAAACCACTAACATGTGAGGAATCTATGAAGCAACCTGTGTCATACACCAGCTGATGTGATGTGAAACCACTCTTCAGGTTTAAAGGCTGGGTATCAGAGACTCTTTAACTGAAGAAATATAGATAACAATCTCTCACTGTCAGTCACACACTTGTGCAACATGTGATTCAACAGATATGTATGTACAGAACGCCCAAATTTCATTTCCTTACAAAATAAAATTCCACCTCAGACAATGCTTATACCATCCATGCCCACTTAAATGTCAATATTTAGTGGCGTTACACACAACTCACAGAAAACAATACACCACAAGACATTTCAAATTCATGCCCTCATTCTGCTTTCAGGAGCCATCACAATGGATCAGACCAATATCTGTTATCAATGGCACATAGCACAAACACCGACACACTACCCCAAAGAAAATAACAGACCCACACAAGAAAAATACACCATCTCCAATAAAATCTCAGTCTGTGATGAATCAGACACACATCCATGACAAACACAATTATGCAGGGCTAGCAAAGTAATTACTAGCAAAACATGTTACCTGGAAAATTTACAGGAGCCCAAAAATATAATTTACGTTTCTAACAGCTTGGCTGCTTCTCTTTGATAATGCATAAGCTTTCCACAAGCCCAAACATTATCTTACACGACAAAATCTACAAAACAATGACTGGATGGGTATCATATATTATTAGGGACCTATACAGTGTTGTACAGGAATGTGGGAAGAATACTGCTGTAAAAAGACAGTGCAAAGATATTACACTTTAGGTGACAACTGTTCCACCAATAAAAAAAGATGCATTCATTACATTTTTTTTTTTTTTAATACAGAAAAGATGTTTACATTATATTGAGAGTCACTGAAAGCACAAGCAAATTATTAATTTAAATAACATTAAATTTAATTGACGAAAGTCAGATGAATAAACTTTTTTACGGACATTTAAATGGTTTACCCTCAAGATCAACACAAAAATGTATAATAAGACAACTTAATACATACTGTATACATGAAAAAGGGCAAGGATGCACAAAATGGAAACAAACAATTATAAATAAATCTGAAAAAGACATAGGGCAACAAAGAAACAGATGGCTTCCCTGAAGGCAGAACAGGCTGTAAATATACTCCATAAAGTGAAGAACAAAGTATAAAAATTTGTCAGGTGTAGAATGCAAAAAGAGAATACAGATACCAAAACAAAGAAATTGTCGGAATATGCAAAGTGGTGAAATAGGAATGGCTACAGAAATGCAGAGATGTAAAAGTACGAGTGACTATGGAAAATATAAATGGAGGAAAGGACACTACAGTACTAAACAAGGGGAAGGCTGCTGCTGCTCATTGGAACATTAGAAATCATCACAGTGGTTGATTCTTCCCATTGTGTTGGAGTATTAAAACACTAAGCATTTTGCTTTCCTGTTGTCTTTGGTTGTGGTTGCTGTAATTTCTTGTCCTATCATCAGTGCTATCAGTATGAGGGTGGCCAAAGCAGCTGACTAGTCAGAGGCCTCTGGAGCTTTCCATGATGCAGGGACTGGCAGTTCAGTCTGCTGATTGTTGGGAAGCGGGCAGCATACCTGTTTCCACAGCCATCTTTACAGCAGCATAAATCCGTTGTGGGAGATTCCTGATTGTCTCCTCCAGCAGGGCAAACTGTCTAGGTATATCTGAAAGCTGTTCAGCAGTGGTAAAGCTGTTGCTGTGCATTATGTCAGTGCAGTTGGAGCCTTCAGCATGAACACTATCTTCACCTTTGAAATAGCTGGTGCCATTTCTGGAACTATTCTGGCCCATGGAGGTGAAGACCAAACCCTCCTGTTCTGCCTCCCCCGCGGCATGTGGACATCGCAGCTTCTGTTTTGGTGCACTGTCAAGCTGTAATTCAGACATACGCTTTTTGGCATGGGTCTGCCCACATCTGTTGGCTGTTGGGCCCATAAAGCTTGTGTCTGATGAGGACAGCAGCTTTGCTTTGCTAACATCACTAATGAGGTCCACATGTGGCAGTGCGGTTGGACCTAGATGGCAGACAGAATGGTTAGCCTTCTCTTGCTTAGGCTGGCTGTAAGGTACTTCATGCTGGTGAGCCCCACAGTTCATGAACTTCAGTGCTTTTTTTCCGGGGAGCAGACATTTCTGGCTTTGATGTTCACTGGCACACTGGATGCAAATGTCAAGCTGTGAACAATGGTGTGCCATATGTCCAATGGCCTGGCATCGGGAACATCGAGGGCCACCCCGCCTTCTCTTCAGGTTTTCCACACTAATGATTGTGTTGGCAATCAGCGTGATGCTAAAAATTTTCCTGTTCTGTGGGGTCTCAGGAACTACAACCAGAAATAGAGGCATTTCCCTCCCTGTCTTTGGATATTTCATGCGCACCACAAAGTGTACAGCAAATCCAAGCTCTTCCAGTTCCTTCCACAAGTGATGTGGCTGAAAAGTATGTGGTAGCCCACGGAAGACTGCTGTGATGACTTTGTCCGAGTGGGTAGTATGAGTGTAAAACAGAATTTGACGTGCTGCTGCTTCACTCTCGACTCTTTTATAGTCCGCAATGTTACAGAAATTGACCCGGATGAGGTCTTTACCTGCAGTTCTCACACTGAAGTCCTCTGTTGTCCACTCTTTAAGTAACTGTAGGAAATATCTGTAGTGGTCCTTGATGTGTAGGATGATTGGTGGTGGCTTAAGCTCTGCCTGCTTGACAGATTGTAGATCACTGTTGCTGGAACCAGGCCCTTCTTTCATTCCTCCTCCTGTGACTTCATTTGTTATTCTTCTTCCTAACACACCTCCGTTTGCTAATCCTCCTCCTGCGACAACTCCGTTCGCTGCCCCCCCTCCTGCGACAACTCCGTTCGCTGCCCCCCCTCCTGCGACAACTCCGTTCGCTGCCCCCCCTCCTGCGACAACTCGGTTCGCTGGCCCCCCTCCTGCGACAACTCGGTTCGCTGGCCCCCCTCCTGCGACAACTCGGTTCGCTGCCCCCCCTCCTGCGACAACTCCGTTCGCTGCCACCCCTCCTGCGACAACTCCGTTCGCTGCCACCCCTCCTGCGACAACTCCGTTCGCTGCCACCCCTCCTGCGACAACTCCGTTCGCTGCCACCCCTCCTGCGACAACTCCGTTCGCTGCCACCCCTCCTGCGACAACACCGTTCGCTGCGCCCCCTCCTGCGACAACACCGTTCGCTGCCCCCCCCTCCTGCGACAACTCCGTTCGCTGTCCCTCCTCCTCTGACTACTTGAATTGTTACTCCTCCTCCTCCGACTATTAAATTCTTTATTCCTCCTCTTATGACTACTAAATTCCTTATTCCTCGTCCTACGGCTACTCCATTCGTTATCCCACCTCCTCCAACTGTTCCATTTGTTATTGCTTCTCCTACAACTGTTCTACTCGTTATTCCTCCTCGTACAACTACTCCATTCCTTATAACTCCTCCCACGACTGCTCTGTTATTTATTCCTTCTCCATTCCTTATTCCTCTTGCTACGACTTCTCCATTCCTTATTCCTCCTGCTGCAACTTCTCTGTTCCTTAGTCCTCCTGCTACGACTTCTCCATTTGTTATTCCTCCTGCTACAACTTCTTTATTCGTTATTCCTCCTGCTATGACTTCTTTATTCGTTATTCCTCCTGCTACAACTTCTTTATTCGTTATTCCTCCTGCTACAACTTCTCCATTTGTTATTCCTCCTGCTACAACTTCTCTGTTTGTTATTCCTCCTGCTACAACTTCTCTGTTTGTTATTCCTTCTTCAATTTCTTCATTCATCAATCCCTCTTCTTGTTCTTCTGTTTTTTCATTCTCTAATCCTTCGACTTCCTCCTTCATTATTTCTTTATCATCAATTTCTTCTTCAAAATAAATTTCTTCTTCTTCTTCAAAATAAATTTCTTCTTCACCTATTATTCCTCCTTCTACTACTTCTCTATTCATTATGCCGTCTTCAGTTTCTTCATCCAATATTTCCCCTCCTTCGATTTCTTCATTCACTATTCCTCCTCCTTCAGTTTCTTCATTAATTAAATCTTCTTCTATTTCTTCATTCCTTAAATCTTCTTCTTCTTCTTCATTCCTTAATCCTCCTCCTCCTCTTTCTATTTCTTTATTCATTAATCTTTCTTCTATTTCTTCATTCATTAACCCTTCTTCTGTTTCTTCATTCATTAACCCTTCTTCCGTTTCTTTATTCACGAATCCTCCTTCCGTTTCTTCATCCATGGATCCTTCTTCCGTTTCTTCATCCATGGATCCTTCTTCCGTTTCTTCATTCACGGATCCTCCTTCCGTTTCTTCCTCTTCATCAATTTCTTGTTCTTCATAATCAATTTCTTCTTCGGGTATTTCTTCATTGACTATTTCTTCTTCACCACCATCATCATCATATTCATGATCTTGCACTATGGAGGCAATGTCAGTATCACTGTACAATGAATTAGCACAATTCTCCCCATCAGACGGGTTTTGTGGTAGAGCTGTGTGGTCAGTAGACAATCCTCTTCTATCGTGAACAACCTCTGTTTTCCACCTCCTGTTCAAGGGGGGTATGATGGCAGCAGGTCTCTTGCCACTAGCATATGCTTTCTGAAATGCAGTCAAGAAACGTTTGCGTAGCTGCTCCGAATCGATGTGATTTGACTCTTGAATTGCATTTTGTTGTTGTTGCTGCTGCAGCTTATATTCCTGATGGCACTCGGGAAGCTCTGCATGGACAACAGCGTTTTCTTCTGGCATCAGCAATGGCACTGAATTCCCTGCAGTTTGGAAGTGGCGAGGGTATACCAAGCAATGGTATTCCCCTGCTACATGCTGTGGTACCATATTGCGAGCTCCATCTGCGTCACATACCTCCATCTCCTCAGTTTCAAATTCGCCCATGAAGTGACAATAAGGCTGAAAGATGGAAATAATACATATAAGGTCTACATGAAGGAGAGAGACTTGAAGACAACAGTATGGAAAGGATAGAAGAAATGGATGAGGATGATGAGATGGGAATGTGAACTGCGAGAAGGATTTGATACAGCGCTGAAAACCTAAGATTGAACAAAGTATCGGGGTGCATGGCATTCCCTCAAAATTATTACGTTCATTGAGAGAACCAACCAAATTTTCCACCTGCCAAGCAGGATACATAATACATAAGAAATACCCTAAGGCAGATTATAATATTAACGAAAGTAAAACGAAGATACTGGTGTGAAAGACAAATTAAGTCATGTGATGTTGGTCAATGGAATTCATTTAGAAAATGATACCCTAAAATAGGCATAGACAAATGGGTTCTGCAATTGCGCCAGCCGTGCTCCTGCCTAGCACAGCAGCAAGTGGGGGTGAGGATGGAGGAGGAAACGGAAAGCTGCAGCCGGACACTATTACACATATTCCATCACCTTGTCAAACACAAAGCAGTTTGCCGACAACATTACTTATGTTAAATTAGATTTACATTCTGCATCAGGAATACTATGGCATCCATGCAGTTGTTCAAATACAAAAAAGTGGAGAAGCCGTATCATTCAATGCGACAGAATGGCAGTTGCTTTACTTTTCGTATTGTTTGAAGCCATGCAAAGTGCTTAACATGTTATCGTAAAATTACGAGCTGGAAAAACATTCACTGGAACATCATTACTCCAGCCACAAAGACAATGATGCACTTGTCTTCCAAGGAACAAGAATGAATGCTGGCTGAATTGAAAGAAGCCATACGGGAAAAACTGAGTTAAGGGTAAGGTAGTGAAAAAGTCTTTCATGGTCAACATCATCATTTCTTTGAATTCATTAAGTATCTTAGTGCAAAGGGAGTGTCATTTGGTAGCAGAAATTGCAGACAAAAGACTTATTCTATCAAACAAAAATTTATTCCATGGAAAAATCAACTTAAAGTTCATGATATGGAACATTTCTCAGAACTCAAGGCAGCTATTTGTGGACCAGACATGACTAAATATGTTTTTTAGTAATTGAAACATTTCATCATGAGTTCTCAAACAGAAGACTGATTTTGTTTGTTTGTAATGTACCACTTTACTTCTACCTTGATCTACTAAACATACAGTGTAGCATCCAGTTCAATGACTATTTTGTCCAGTCTGGAAATTTATAAGACTTCTATACAACATTACCCCAAGAGCAATGTTCTTGAATGCAGAGGCAAGCTACTAAAGTTGTTTCAATGTATGGTTCAACATGTGTGAGAGCTTTTTCTCTCTCTCTTTCATTAAATCAGCAAAGCACTGCAGACATTTAGTTGGTTTTAACAGATCTTAATCTGCGTAACTCCATGTGTTCCACTGCATGAAAAACCGTAGATGCAGACACATTATGTATTCTAAAATCAAAATGTGTATAAATTAATAAACATTACGACTTATTGTTAAAAGCCTGTAGGTAAAGCTCTTGTAGCACTGCTAATTCTGTTAGCTCTGCCTAACATAGTAAGTAATAAGTGTTACTGCTCTCACAAAAAAATAAAAAGGTGAAAAATCAACACTAGTGATAAAATCCTGCTTACAAAAGTTTGGTACAATATCTGCCTCTTAGAAGTAGTTGCACTGTGTTGCAAATACATCTTCCTTAGTTTCTCGGATGTGCAGCCTTCAGGATACAGTCATTTCAGTCGCACACCTTCTTGGGATAACGCACTGGTGGGTGAAGCTGGAGCACTGAGCAGGCTTAGCTGCATTAGCGGAGCGCGAGCGCACTTTGGGAGCGAAAATCTTGGTCAGGCCTTTACTAAAAGTAGTAGATGACTTCTGCTATTCAGGGAAGAAAATAAATGGCAAATGTTGAAGTGGTGAGGAAATAAAATATGGATTGGCAATAGTAAGAGAAGCTTCTGAAATGTAATGATACTACAAAATGCTGCAGATTGCGTGGATACATTGGATCATAATGTGGACATAGTGAATCGAAATGGGAGAAAAATTTATGGTACAATTTGAGTAATACAAAAGACTGGTTGATACAGCACATCCTGAAGCATACAGGACTCTCCGGTTTAGTAATACAAGGAAGTGTGGGGGATGAAACTGGGAAAAACAGACAAAGGCTTGAATACAGCAAGCAAGTTCATGGGGAAATAAGTTGCAGTTGTATAGAAAGAGGTTTGTGAAGGAAAGAGTAGCTTGGAGAGCTGTATCAAACTAGTCTTCCAACTGAAGACCCCAACAATAACAACAGGATAAATGAAAACTGTATATCTGTCCATGACCGATTACAACATTTCAGATTTTATCTATAGCTCATACCATTCTCCAAAAATTAATGTTTTCCTTTTTATTGTAGCTTTTCTTATGCTTTAACTCATCATTTATTTTACTTGTAGGCAACTTTGAATAAAATAAGATCATAAACCACATCATCTCACATCTGCAACTAAGCAAAATAATGTAATAGTAAAATGATGAACAACTGAATGCCAAAATGACAATAATAATAATAATAATAATAATAATAATAATAATACATGGAGGATAAGGATTTATTTTAGTTCAATAATTGTCTAGCTGTGACTGCACGATCATTCTGAAATTCATATGGATAATTTGGGAGAAACACAGGAAACTGAAAATAGGATGACTGTATAAGGTACATATAAGCGACAAGATTATGAAAAGGACAGATTGCTGCTCACCATATAGAGGAACATTGAGTCGTGGACAGACACATTGAAAAGACACTATACATTTAAGCTTTTGGAAAAAAGGGCTTCTTCCAATCTGATTGTTGTGGACAACCTGTAGACAGCAACTGCACATGACGAGAACAGCAATTTGGAATGGATAGTGAGGGCATGGAGGAACCATGAGGTGGGGAGGAGGAGGATGGAAAGTAGGGTAAGGGTGGGGGAAGGTTTAATGCTGTTTGTGAGGTCATGCAGGGTCATGATGGGGAGAGGATAGTGCTGTTAGGTGCACTCAGTGTTTTTTCTTTCTTTCCTTTTTATGGGGAGTGGGGGTGACGGCAAAGAGGGACAGGAGCAGAAAAAGGGAAAAGACAAGTGGATGCACTGGCAAAACAGAAGGCTGCATAGCACTGAAGTGGGGGCAGAAAACGGGTTACATAGGATATATCTACATCTACAAAGATAATCCAAAAACGGCGCATGGTACCCTGTACCACTACCTGTCATTTCCCCTCCTGTTCCACTTGCAAATACAGCGCGTAAAAAACGACTGTCTGTAAGCCTCCACATGAGCCCCAGTTTCTTGCATCTTATCTTCGTGGTTATTATGCGCGATACATGTTGACGGCAGTAGAATTATCACCAGTCAACTTCAAATCCTGCTTCTCTAAATTTCCTCATTAGTGTTTCTCAAACAAAACCTTCCCTCCTGGGATTCCCAGTTGAGTTCCCGAAGCATCTCCGAACACTTACATATTGTTTGAACCTACCAGTAACAAAGCTAGCAGCCTGCCTCTGAATTGCTTTGATGTCATCCTTCAATCCAAACTGGTGTGGATCAGTACTCGAACAGTACTCAAGAATTGGTCACACCAGCATCCTGTCTCCTTTACAGGTTAACCACTCACTCTTAAAATGCACTCAATAAACTGAAGTTGACCACTTATTTCCCTAATACAGTTCTTACATGCTCGTTCCACCTCATATTGCTTTGCAACATTACGCCCATATATATATACACACACACGATTTGACTGTGTCATGCAGGACACTAGTAATACTGTATCTGAATATTACAAGTTTGTTCTTCCTATTCATCCACATGAACTTACATTGTTCCATATTTAGGGCTAAGCTTGCATTCATCACACCAACCAGAAACTTTGTCTAAGTCATCTCATATCTTCTTACAGTCACTCAATTACGACACCTTACCGTGCACCATGGCCGCATCAGCAAACAACTGCAGAATGCAGCCCCCCATCCTGTCTGACAAATCTTTTATGTATATAGAGAACAGCAGTCCAGTCACACTTCCTTGGGGCACTCTGATGATATTGCAGGGAGATTTCCCAACTGCAAAATTCAGAAAAGCTAGTTCCAGTATGAAGGTTCCAGATGGCGCAGGCTGTGAAACAGTAGCTGAAATCAAGCACATTGTGTTGGGCAGCATGTTCAGGAACTAGGTGGTCCAGCTGTCTCTTGGCCCCAGTTTGTTGGTGGCCATTCATGCGGACAGACAGCTTATTAGTTGTCATGCCCACTCACATCTATGTCTAATGCACAGGTGTAGGCCATGAGTCAAGAGGTTGTCAGGAGGGATGGACAAGGATATTCTGTAGGTTTGCTGAGCAGTGGAATACCACTGTGGAAGGGGTGGGAAGCATAGTGAATAGGATATTTCCCTTAACTTGGCAGAGAATGTGATTCAGCTGCTCCAGTCCTTGGTGGTATTGAGGGGAGTGCTCCTTTGTGGCCAGAAGGGACTTTGGGAGGTGGCTGGTCCCTTGGTATATTTGGGGAGGGATTGCTCGTCACTACAGGTGTGACAGCCACGCATGGCTAAGCTGTATGGAACACACTTCTTGGTATGAGATGGGTGGCAGCTGTTGAAGTGGAGGTATTGCTGGTAGTTGGTAGGTTCGATATGGACAGCAGTACTAATGTAATCATTTTTCAGGTGAAGGTCAACATTAAGAAAGGTGGCTTGCTGCATTGAGACAGACAAGGTGAAGTGAATGAAGGAGAAGCTGTTTAGGTTCTGGAGGGCTGTGAACAGGGTGTTCCCACACAGTCCGAATCATGAATATGTCATCACTGAATCTGAACCAGGTGATGGGATGGCATTCTGGGAGGTTAGGAATCGTACCTCTAGAGGGTCCTTGAATAGGTTGGCATAGGACGGTGCCATGAGGGTGCCCATTGCTGTACCACAGATCTGTTTGTAGGTGACACTTTCAAAGGAGAAGTAATTTTGGTTGAGGATACATTTGGTCATGGTGATCCGGAAGGAGTTTGGACTCAATCGGGCTTTGGGAAAAGCAGTGTACAATAGCGGCAAGGCCATAGGCATTGGTGATGATATTAGTGTAGAAGGAGATGGTATCGACAGAGAAAAGCAGGATGCCATGTGGAAAAGGAACAGGGACTGCAGAAAGTTGGTGGAATAATTGGCTGATGTCTTTTAGACTTGAGGGTAAGTTAAGGTCTTCGCTCCTCTCTACATTAACTGTTATTTCCCAGTTTTCAATTTATTTTACTGAGAATTACAGCAACACTATCAAGGGCACTGTTGCAAGCGTGTGCATGTGTGTGTATGTGTGTAGTGCGTGGTAGTCTGAAATGGATGACCAGTAGCACTAACCTTTTACATTATTTAATAACTTATTAATGAAACTGTTGTACACAAAAAATGAGCGGAATGAGGTAACACTATCGTAAAGGGATAGGCCTTGTATATGGAAGGATGGAGACTTCAATCCAGCCAGCCTGATTTAGGTTTTCTGTGGTTTCCCAATACTACTTCAGGTAAATGTAAGGATTGTTCCTACTCTAAGGCCATGATCAACTACCTGTTCCATTCTTGTCAAACTAGACCAGAAGTATGGAAATGGCTGTATATAAGAATTAAGTTTCTTTGTTGTTCTTATTTTTAATACGACTGCTTGTCCAATATTCTTGTAAAAGTAATCTCTGGGTAAATAAAACAATCCTATCATTACTACTACTTTGAATGTTCTTGTAGAACAAACATCTTCAACTTCTATTTGAAAACCTGCATTCCGCCAACAAAGGCCTTCAACTCTTGTGGCGACTTATTGAAAATATGGACTATAGAGCCTTTTTTTTTTTTTTTTATTAACAGGATTTAATGGCAAGGTAGTTATATAAGGTCAATACTTTGTTTTTTGTTCAATGAATCTGCAATGCTGTTTCTTTTAGAAACAGCTCGGCTACTACGAAAACAACCAAGTCAATGTACTCCAGCATGGAGTCCACTTTCCCCAGCTTATCTGATAGATTACTATACGAGATTCATGAATTCACACCAGAAATTACTCTGATGGCTCACATTTGGAACGAAAACATTCTTTGTATCTGAGTTGCAGAGCTAATAATGAATAAGAAAATAGGAATGTGGATTAGTTACAGTGAATAGCACAGTGAACACATTATCATAACCAAGACGGCAAAGTCAATACCCACCACAGAAGTGTTGTTGTTATTGTGGTCTTCAGTCCTGAGCCTGGTTTGATGCACCTCTCCATGCTACTCTATCCTGTGCAAGCTCCTTCATCTCCCAGTACCTACTGCAACCTACATCCTTCTGAATCTGCTTAGTGTATTCATTTCTTAGTCTCCCTCTACGATTTTTACTCTCCACATTGCCCTCCAATGCTAAATTTGTGATCCCTTGATGCCTCAGGATATGTCCTACCAACTGATCCCTTCTTCTAGTTAAGTTGTGCCACAAACTTCTCTTCTCCCCAATCCTATTCAATACCTCCTCATTAGTTACGTGATCTACCCACCTAATCTTCAACATTCTTCTGTAGCACCACATTTCAAAAGCTTCTATTCTCTTCTTGTCCAAACTATTTATTGTCCATGTTTCACTTCCATACATGGCCGCACTCCATACAAATACTTTCAGAAACGACATCCTGACACTTAAATCTATACCCGATGTATAGAAGTATGTATGATACAGAAGTACAAGTTTATAAGGCAACTAGCACTGCCGATGATGAAGAGAAATAGTTAAGGAAGAAGAAAATTTAACTGTAATGGAGGAATGGAATTTAGTAGGCCTGTTAGGAAATGAAATAGAAGGAAAAATAGTAGGAGAATACATATTGGGGGAAAGGAGTGAACAAGGAAGCCACCTGCTATAATTTTGCACAGAGTATAATTTAATAACAACTAAAACTTGGTTTACAAATCATACAAGAAGGTTACATACATGGAAGAGACCAGGAACACTGGAAGGTTTAAGACTGATATTGTAACTGTATAATAGTTTACAGTTATGAACCATAGATTAAGATGGAAAAAGGTTGGTTGGTTTGTGGGGGTTAAAGGGACCAGACTGCCACGGTCATCGGTCCCTTTTTCCAAATACTAAAAACACCCACAGAGAATAAAAACGAGCAACAGACAATAAGACAGACGACACAGAACAAGAGAAACGTAGACAAAGACCAGACAAGACGAACTAAAATCACACAGTGTGACGGTTGTTGGCCGACCATACAAACAAAAAGGGAAAAGCCAACCACCGGGGGGAGGGGGGGGGGGGGGGGAATCAGACAAATCGTAGGCCATAGGCCAGAATCAACACAAAAACACACACTTACATTAAGCGATAAAATCCCCCTGCCCGAATAAAACGCAGAACTATGTCCACTATGGAAGAGTCGTTAGATAAAAGCGCAGAGAGCGTATCAGGCAGCGCAAAAGTCTGCCTGAGCACAGTTAAAAGTGCGCACTCCAACAGAATATGGACCACCGTCAAGGACGCCCCACAACGACAAAGCGGGGGATCCTCACGACACAGTAAATAACTGTGCGTGAGTCGGGTGTGGTCAATGCAGAGCTGACAAAGGACGACTGATTCCCTGCGGTTGGCTCGCATGGATGACTCCCACACAGTAGTCGTCTCCTTGATACGGCGGAGTTTGTTTGGCATGGGCAGGTTGCGCCAATCAGTGTCCCATAAATCGAAAACTTTGCGGCATAATAGTGCCCGCAAATCAGTCGCCGGGAGGCCAATCTCCAGAGATGGTGCACTAGTGGCCTCTTTCGCCAGGCGGTCAACGGTTTCATTTCTGGGTATCCCAACATGGCCCGGGGTCCAAACAAAGACCACAGATCTGCCGCAACGGGCAAGAGTATGCAGGGACTCCTGGATAGCCATCACCAGACGAGAACGAGGGAAACACTGGTTGAGAGCTCGTAAACCGATCAGGGAATCGCTACAGATAACGAAGGACTCACCTGAGCAGGAGTGGATATACTCTAGGGCACGAAAGATGGCGACCAGCTCAGCAGTGTAAACACTGCAGCCAGCCGGCAACGAACGTTGTTCGGAATGGTTCCTAGAGTTAGTGCATAACCGACACGACCAGCAACCATCGAACCGTCGGTGTAGACAACGCCAGAGACCTGATACGTGGCCAGGATGGAATAAAAGTGGCGTCGGAAGGCCTCCAGAGGGACTGAATCCTTCGAGCCATGTGCCAAGTTGAGCCGAAGGCAAGGGCGAGGCACACACCACGGGGGTGTACGTAGAGTGGCCCGGAAAGGAGGTGGAACAGGGAAACACCCAAGCCAGGAAAGTAGCTGTTTGACACGTACGGCGATCGGACAACGCAGATGAATGACTGACTGCGGGAAGAGGACACGATTTTGGATGCCCGGGCAAGCTAAATACATGGGCAGCATAAGCAGCCAGTAATTGTTGGCGTCGTAACCGCAGTGGAGGGACACCTGCCTCCACAAGTATGCTGTCCACAGGGCTGGTTTGGAAGGCACCAGTCGCAAGGCGTATCCAGCTGTGGAGGATTGGGTCCAGCACCTGTTTAAGCTGCCGAATATGAGGCAGCCAAGTCAACCGGGCATCAAAAACCATCCCCAAAAACCTATGTGACTCCACCACTTTAAGAAGCTCGCTGTCAAGATAAAGCCACGGCTCCGGGTGAACAGTGCGTCGCCGGCAGAAATGCATAACGCAGGTCTTGGCTGCAGAAAACTGATAACCATGCGCTACAGCCCAAGACTGCGCCTTGCGGATAGCGCCCTGTAGCTGACGTTCAGCAGCTGCAATGCCAATAGAGCTGTAGTAAAGGCAGAAGTCGTCAGCATACAGGGAAGTGGAGACAGTATTTCCCACGGCTGCAGCGAGCCCGTTAATAGCTATTAAAAACAGACACACACTGAGAACAGAACCCTGTGGCACACCGTTCTCCTGGACTTGGGAGGAACTATATGAGGCCGCGACGTGCACACGGAAGATACGATACGACAGAAAATTGCGGATATATATCGGCAGAGGGCCCCGAAGACCCCATCCGTGAAGCGTAGAAAGGATGTGATGACGCCATGTCGTACCATACGCCTTCCGCATGTCGAAAAAGACGGCAACCAGATGCTGACGGCGGGCACAGGCAGTACGGATGACCGACTCCAGGCTCACCAGATTGTCGGCGGCAGAGCGGCCTTTACGGAACCCACCCTGAGACGGAGCCAGAAGGCCTCGAGACTCCAGTACCCAATTCAAGCGCCGGCTTACCATCCGTTCAAGCAACTTGCAAAGAACGTTGGTGAGGCTAATGAGACGGTAGCAGTCCACCTCCAAAGGGTTTTTCCCTGGTTTCAGAATGGGGACAACAAGACTTTCCCGCCAGTGCGACGGAAACTCACCCTCGACCCAAATGCGGTTGTAAAGATAGAGGAGGCGTCGCTGGCAGTCCACTGAAAGGTGTTTCAGCATCTGAGAGTGGATGCTATCTGGCCCAGGAGCGGTATCAGGACAAGCGGCGAGGGCACTTCGAAAGTCCCACTCACTCAATGGAACATTGTACAATTCAGGATGGTGTGTGCGAAAAGAAGGACTCCGACGTTCTATCCGCTCCTTAATGGAGCGGAAGCCCAAGGGGTAGTTGGCAGAAGCGGAATTCATAGCAAAGTGCTCTGCCAAGCGGTTTGCAATGACGTCGGAGTCAGTACAAACTGCTCCATTCAGTGAGAGTGCAGGGACACTGACAGGGGTCCCATAGCCATAGAGGCGGCGAATCTTGGCCCAGACCTACCATGGAGTGACATGGAGGCCAATGGTGGACACATACCGCTCCCAGCACTCCTGCTTGCGTTGGCAGATAATGCAGCGGGCTCGCGCACACAGCCGTTTGAAGGCGATAAGGTGGTCAATTGAGGGATGTCGCTTGTGACGCTGGAGCGCCCGCCGGCGAGCTTTAATCGCTTCAGCGATCTCAGGCGACCACCAAGGCACAGACCACAGACCCAGAAGAATGGGGAATGGCAGATTCGGCGGCAGTAACGATGCCGGTGGTGACCGATTGAACCACTGCATCAATGTCATCGTTCGAGAGAGGCTCAATAGCGGCAGTGGAGGAGAACAAGTCCCAGTCAGCCTGATTCAGAGCCCATCTGCTGGGGCGCCCAGAAGACTGACGCTGTGGCAGTGACAGAAAGATCGGAAAGTGGTCACTACCACACAGGTCGTCATGCACTCTCCATTGGACAGACGGTAAGAGGCTAGGGCTACAGATGGAAAGGTCAATGGCGGAGTATGTGCCATGCGCCACACTGAAGTGTGTGAAGGCACCATCATTTAAGATCGAGAGATCGAGCTGCGCCAATAAATGCTCAACAATGGCGCCTCGACCTGTTGCCACTGACCCACCCCACAGATGGTTATGGGCGTTAAGGTCGCCCAGTAACAGGAAAGGTGGAGGCAATTGAGCTATCAGAGCAGCCAGGACATGCTGCGCGACATCACCATCCAGTGCAAGGTAAAGACTGCAGACAGTAACAGCCTGTGGCGTCCACACCCGAACAGCGACAGCCTCTAAAGGTGTGTCGAGAGGTACAGACTCGCTGTGAAGAGAGTTCAGGACATAGATGCAGACGCCAGCTGCCCGGTTCTTATAATAACCCCGATAGCCACGGAGGGCGGGGGTTCGCATTGCCGGAAACCAAGTTTCCTGCAGAGCAATGCAGAGGAAAGGGTGAAGGCTGATAAGTTGGCGGAGCTCAGCTAGATGGTGGAAGAAACTGCTGCAGTTCCACTGGAGGATGGTGTTGTCCATGGCTGAGAAAGGCTTGATGGGACTGGGAAGGGAGATTACGCCGCTGGGTCACCTGCTGCCTCCGATTTAGCACCTGTGATAGTGCTTTCCATGGCGTCTGATGGACCGGCGAGATGGAGGTCCTCAGCGGACGCCAGAATCTCCACCGCATCCTCAGACGCAGAGCTGGAAGGTTGCGGTGGGATGGCTGCCACTGCGAGTTCCTTGGGCTGAGAGCTCTTCTTGGGTTTCTCACGCCGTTCCTTGGGTTGCACCGGCTGGGCGGGCTTCACCAATTCAGTCTCCGGGACGGAGGAGGATCGTGAAGCCCTACGACCAGCTGATTGCGGGCACTTACGCCATTGTTGGTCGTCAGGCTTCTCGCTGGCGGAAACCTGGGAAGGGAGGGACCCCTTGCGAGCGTGAGAAGCCGAAGAAGTTGGACACTTCTCCGGCTTAGAAGTGGGGACGGACGTCCCCGATGGGTGGGATGGTGTTGCTCCTGAGGTAGGTGGCGCAGGAGCAACCCGGCGGGTAGAGCCCCCCACTGGCGAGGGGGCAGGAGGAGTTTTACTACTCGTCGATCCGGCCACAATTGGAGAAACAGACAGGGCTAGCACAGGTGTTGTAGCAGCAGCATAGGAAGATGCCATTCTCACAGGATGGAGTCGGTCGTATTTCCTCTTGGCCTCAGTATAGGTTAGTCGGTCCAGGGTCTTGTATTCCAGGATTTTATGCTCTTTCTGGAAAATTCGGCAGTCTGGCGAGCAAGGTGAATGGTGCTCCCCGCAGTTGACACAGATGGGAGGCGGGGCACATGGAGTATTGGGATGTGATGGGCGTCCGCAATCTCGACACGTGAGGCTGGAAGTGCAGCGAGAAGACATATGGCCAAACTTCCAGCACTTAAAGCATCACATCGGGGGAGGGATATAGGGCTTAACATCACATCGGTAGACCATCACCTTGACTTTTTCGGTAATGTATCCCCTTCGAAGGCCAAGATGAAGGCACCGGTAGCAATCTGATTTTCCTTCGGACCCCGATGAACGCGCCGGACGAAATGTACACCTCTGCACTCTAAATTGGCGCGCAGCTCTTCATCAGACTGCAAAAGAAGATCCCTATGGTAAATAACTCCCTGGACCATATTTAAACTCTTATGGGGTGTGATCGTAACGGCAACATCCCCCAACTTGTCACAAGCAAGTAACCGTCGTGACTGGGCAGAGGATGCCGTTTGTATCAGGACTGACCCAGAGCGCATTTTTGACAAGCCCTCCACCTCCCCAAACTTGTCCTCTAAATGCTCGACGAAGAACTGAGGCTTTGTGGAGAGAAAAGACTCCCCATCAACCCTCGTACAAACTAAGAAGCGGGGCGAATAACTGCTACTGCCATCCTGAGACTTACGTTCCTCCCACGGTGTGGCAAGGGAGGGGAACGTTTTCGGATCGTACTTCTGAGCATTAAACTGAGCCCGAGAACACTTAGAGACTGCTGGCGGCTGGCCACCAGTGAGAGACGATGTACCACGCTTCATTGCGGGTCATCTGCCCTGATGCCACCTACTCCGACCAAGGGCCCTCCCCACGGGCGCCACGGCAACAACCACCTGGCAGGATGGCCGTTGGCGGGAGTCCCAATACCCCAGGAGGATAGGCATCTACTCCTTGGCATACATTGGGAGTTAACAGCGCAGGCACCAGTAGAGCGATCCCTGTGTTGTCAGGGGGCTACAACCAACAGGGTACATGGCGGCCCCACCACAACGGACTGGCTACCGTGCTGGATGTTAGGTAACATGTGGTCCATGGTCGCCGTCGGTGCAGAAAGAGGCACTGCACAGTTCAAGGTGTTATCTGCACGCAGAAAAAGAGTCATGCCCAAGAAATGGAGAGCGGACAGGACTGAAGTTCAACGGTGTATAAGCTGGCGAAAGATCTGATCGCAAGATGGACACAATGCACCAAGTAAGGCGCCCTTCCCCAATCGGCTCGCTCTTCTGAAAATTTTGAGAGATGGAGGTCAAACCCAACAGGGGACCATCATATAAGGCCGAAAAATTTGAGACTCCTTTTAGTCGCCTCTTACGACAGGCAGGAATACCGCGGGCCTATTCTAACCCCCGAACCCGCAGGGGGATAAGATGGAAAAAATTACAAACAGATATGAAAATAAGGAAACGAGACCTTGAAAACTTGAAAGAACCGGAGGGTTGTTGAGAGTTTCACAGGGAGTGTCAAGCAACAACTGACAAACAGGGGAAAGGAATAGAACAGAAGATGAATAGGTAGCTTCGAGAGATGAAATCGTGAAGACAGCAGAGGAGCTAATAGGTAATAGGATAAGGTATGGTAGAAATCCTTTGATACCACAGGAGATACTGAATTTAATTGTTGAAAGGAGAAAATCTTAATGAACTAGATGAATGTGAATATACAGGGTGAGTCACGAGGATCCTCCCCCCCCCCCCCCACCCCTTTCTCAAGGGTATTCCTTAGGTTATTTGGAACAAAAAAATGTAAATAAAGTAATGGGGTCAGATCCATAATTAAGGAGCTACAGCAATTGAAAAACTGAGGGAAAGGACAGAAAAAACTTTTATTGTAGGATTTCACTATCAAAACTGCACATAATAATTAATTTAAACAATTTTGTAGCAGTCTCTCACATTCAGAGTGGATTTAAAGCACGTATTCAAAATTTCCTCCCTGAATTTGAAGGCAAAGATTCGCACGGGAGAGAACCGCACGAGTAGCATTTTGTAATTTCACAGTCTCATTCCTTATTGACATTGCGGCATTGAAAATGCTGTGTATCAATTCTTTTCATGTTTCTGCCTAAACTTTGTACATGATGTCTTACATCCAACCCCAGATGTAATCTATGGGTATTAAATCTGGGGATCCAGCAGACCAGTTGATAGGGCCCCTGCGACCTATCCATCAATGTGGGAATTGCTGATTAAAGATAAGCTGTTAACACAAGGTGGAAGTGTACAGGTGTCCCGTCACGTTGGATGTACATGTGGTGTCTTGTTTCCAGAGGAACATCTTCAAAAATTGCGGTAAGTCTTCTCGTAAAAAGTTTGGCACATCTGACCATTTAAATTTCCTGGAAGAATAAATGGCCTCAGTAACTGGTTACATGCAACACCACACCAGACACTGACATTGAATCTGCGTTGAAATTGACATGAATGTTGTTGATGCCATCTCTTGTAAAAGTTGCCTTATCACTGAACATTATGAAGCAATAGAACTGCCAATTTCCATTTAACCAGTTACAAAAGTGCAAACAGCTGGCACAATCATGTGGCTCTAAATGGTGAATTTTTCTGCACATGAAAAGGATACAGTCCACTCTCATGAAGAATCCTACAAACCTTAGATTGTGAAATGTTCAACTGGGTAACTAGGCATCCTGTAATTGAACATCATGATGTCTTTTGGAGTGAATACGAATACTGGGAAGAGTACCAGTTTCTAGCAATATTCGATATGTTCCACTAAATGTTTTGGCACTCAGAATCCTACAATTAGGATACCGACTGCGATATTCAGCAACAGCAGCTTTCACATTACCATAACAGAAGCCCGAAATGTACACCATCTCTCCATACCAGTGCGATGTACACAGGAGACAATAACAGTAAACAGTGACTACAGTATAAACAACTTGGTTGTTATGCAAACACGTATCACTTGCTGCACTTGGATACCCAAGGCTAATCGTGTGTCTTGTGAACAGAAGTGTAGCGCTCCATACACCATGGCATGTTTCGGAACTCTGTTAAAACTCCTTAATTATGGATCTGATCACATTACTGTATTCACATTTTTTGTTCCAAACAACCCAAGGAATAAACTCCGGGGGAAAACTTCATGACTCACCCTGTAGATGTCTTAAAAAATAAGGCTGTCAAAGTTAAAAATGACTTCACTGAAATGATAATAGGGGCAAATGAAAGGTTACAGAAGCATATTTAGCTGTGAGGCAGATAGGTACCATGTATACAAAAATTAAAAAGACCACTGGAGAAAAGAGAAACAGCTGCATGAATTTCAAGAGCTCAGATGGAAAAATCAGTGATAAGCAAAGAAGAAAACCATGAAAGGTAGAAGGAATACACATAGATTAGAGGGGCTATACAAGGGAAATGAATTTAAAAGTAATATTACTGAAAGGCCAAAGTTGAAACAAGGCCCATGGAGTGGACAACACACCCAGAGAACTTTTGGTATTCTTGGAAGAGTTAGCAATGACAAAATTATTCCCTTTACTGTGCAAAATATATGAGACAGGGAAACGCCATTAGATTTCAGGAAGAATGTAGTAATTCCAATGCTAAAGAAAGCAAGTGCTGACAGATGTGGACTTTACTGAACTATCAGTTTAATAAGTCAAGGTTGAAATATACAGACATAAATAATTTACAGAAGTATGGATAAACTAGAAGCAGCCAACCTCACGGAACATCAGCTTGGATTCCGGAGACATGGAGGGACACGTAAGGCAATACTGACCCTACGACTTATCTTAGAATATAGGTTAAAGAAAGGCAAACCCACATTTGTAACAATTTTAGACTTAGAAAAGCTTCTGGCAATGCTGAGTGGCACTCTCTTTGAAATTCTGATGACAGCAGAGCTAAAGCACATGGAGTGAAAAGCTATTTACAACTTTTACAGAAATCAGACGGCAGTTTAAGAGCCGAGCAACTTGAAAGGGAATCAGTGGTTGACAAATGAGTGAGACGGGGTTGTAACGTATTCTCAATGTTATTCAGTCTGTATACTGAGCAAGCAGTAAAGGAAATCAAAGAAAAATCTGGAGCAGGAACTGAAGTTCAGGGAGAAGCAATGAAAACTTTGATGTCTGCCAATGATACTGTAATTCTGTCAGAGACAGCAAAGGACTTGAAAGAACAGCTGAATGGAACGGACAGTGACTTTAAAGGAGGATATAATATGAACATCAACAAAAGCAAAACAAGGCTAAATGAATGCAGTCAAATTATATCGGCAATGCTGAGGGAATCATATTAGGCAGTTAGACAATAAAAGTAATAGATGAGTTTTACTATTTGGGCAGCAAAGTTAGTGATGATGGTCAATGTGAAGAGAATGTAAAAAACAAGACTGGCAATGGCAAGAAAAGCATTTCTGAAGAACAGAAATCTGTTAACACTGAATATAAATTTAAGTGTAATGAAGTCTTTCCTGATTTTATTTATCTGGAGTGCAGCACTGCACAGAAGTGAAATGTGGACAATAAGCAGTTCAGACAAGAGAATAGAAACTTTTGAAATGTGGTGTTACAAACAAATGCTAAAGAATAGATGGGTATATCACACAAGTTATGAGGCTGTACTGAACAGAACTGAGGGAAAATGAAATTTTTGGCACAGCTCGATTATAAGAAGAGATCATTTTACACGGCACATTCTGAGGCATCACGGAATTTTGGGTGCGGGGGGTTAAAAATTGTAGAGGGAGACCAAGATAGGAGTACCTTAAGGAGGTTCAAGTGGATGTATGTTGAAGTAGTCATTTGGAGAAAAAGAGGCATGCACATAATTGTGTAATGTGGAGAGCTGCATTAAACCTGCCTACTGACTGAAGACGACGACAACAGCAACATCCGAACTGCGTGGCTCCAAAACAGTAGGCCTATGCAAAACAATGTCAAGGAATTTAACTACAGACTAGCTGAAAAAAGACCAATTTTACTTCGCTTTCCTTTTCACTTGCTTTCTAAAAACATTCCAGTTCACTCCAGAACAACATAAATATGTATACTGAGAAAATATTAAAAGTATTGGTACTTCACGCTTCACTTAGTATTCGGTACACAACTTTAAGCAATTCACTTTCACTTAAATGTATTTCACTTTCTATCATTTTAATTTTCCCTTGATCTGCTTGAAAACTGCTAAGGTCATAAGCACCCGTATCATAAAGTAAGAAAAAACACGTACTAAATAAAAAGCTGATGCGAAAAACGCAAAAATCCAATGAAGCAACTTTAAAAAAGGAGCCGCTAAGGATAAGGATGTCCCTATGGAAAATTTCTAAAAACATTGTTGAGATGGCAGAGGTCCCTGCAGGGAGCATCAAATTTGCTTCACCATGCCACTGCAGTGAATAAAAAGTAAAACACAAGTGACAACGCACATCATCCACTAAAAATCTGACAAAGTAGATGACAAACATAGATATAACCATAAACAATTAAAAAATTGGCACCAAATAAGAAAGTGGTATACCGTCAAAGGTTGAGAGCATTAGGCACAGTGAGGCAAGGTCACCCCTTAATAAATGGTGATGACTAAAACCACAGCATCCAGTACATAGCCGGGCTAAAATGAGCTCCTCAGGATGTGAGGGCTGAGAGGAAGTCGACCATACTATTGGGAAAGGTTTAGTGTCCCAGAGTTTGTTTCCCTGGAGAGAAGACTACCATGATACTACAGGTCAGACAGTGACATGAAGATCATGTAAGGGAACAGAATGATTGGCAGGCTGAGGGAGGAGACCTGGAGCCTTTACAGCAGAATCAGTAGCCTCATTCCCTGGCTTGCCAACGTGACCAGGAACCCACAAGAATACAACGTTGGCTCCCCCCACAGTTAGCGAGTGAAGGTATTATTAGATCCATTGCACTATGGAGTGGACTCAGTACATTGCACGAAGACTCTGGATAGCACTGAGCAAATCTGAGTAGATGAAACAATTTGGAAGCCCATGTTGCCAGATGTAATGGATCGCATGATAAACGTCGTGGAGGTGTGTAGTGAAAATCTAACACTCGTCAAGAAGCCAAGTACAAAGGCACACCCAAAACCGTGTTCAGTGTCGGAACCGTCAGTGTAGACAAAGACGCTGTCCCTACTATCAAAATGCGAGAAACTTGCAGTAATACACCAGGCCAGGAGTGATGTACTTGGGAAGCGAATGGAGTCCAAAATGAACACATACGTCAGCAAAGGTGCTGAAGAGCGCACTTGTGAGGAACATGGCAGCAATTGTAAACCAAAGCTGTTGAAGCAGTAAAAAAAAGTGAACTCCGGGAGATAACAGAGAAGATGGGCACAGCACTTACTGGCGGTGCTGGGATCATTAAGAAGGGGAGTATAGGATGTGTGATTGTCCATAGAAGACAGACAGCTGGCCTGACGACTGAGAACACCCAGCCTGTAGGACAAAGGTTTAGTCAGCAGCCGCAACATACGGACTCTCAACGGGCCTAATACAGAAGGCACTAGTGGCTAAATGTAACACGCAATGGTGAATGGTGTTAAGACGACTTAAGACAGATGGACATGTGGATTAATATATGATACATCCATAATCCAGTTTCAAATGGACAAGGGACCAGTATAAACGGGAGAGGATGGTGTGATCCACTCCTCCTAAGGTACCTGAGCCGTACACGGCTTGCGTTCTTCCCATTTATTGTTTGTCACTTTCTATTATGGTACTGCCACCTCGTTTTTTTTATTCCATTTACTGGCATCACTAACTTCCTGCCTTACTTGTCCATGAGCGACAGCAGCAGCGCATATTGATAAGTGCACTGTCGTACCACCTCTGGAGTGACCGATAGTTTTTCCGGGTCATTGTGTGTCTGACTAGTCAGTTCGGGACGGACCAGCAGTACATTCAGGATGCACCAGCTGTGAGTCAGGGACGGAGCACCGGTGAGAAGCCGACAGCCAGTGCTCGCCGACCACTGGTGACGCACATGAACTGTCCGATGGAGGGAGATTGGAGCGGGACGACTGTCAGTTGGTTGTCTCATCGGCAGACATATATTTGGTCCTTTCACCATTTCTGGGCCTGGAGTTGGTCGGTTGGCATGGAGCAGTGAGGAAATATCTGCGGCACGTTGTTTGGCCAATGCGGTGTAGGAGTGTGTGGTGCTGTCACCATTGCTACGAGGTTTGTGGCTCACCAATCCTGGACATGAAAGTTGAGTTTTTGACTTAATCTACCAGCAAGTCATGACTGTTCACATTGTGTCATTTGGAGTTCATTGTCAGCTGTTGAGATATCACCGCAAGCAACGTGTGTTTTCAAGTTGGCAAATTTTAGACACCCTCCGGTGGAGTTTAATTGTACTTGGTTATTTGAATTTAAGTGTACCAGTGGAATGTTCTGCCTTGTGGTCATTAACATTCCGGTTACCTGCCCTGGCCATTGACGTAAATTCAGGCAGTGTATTTTCCTCATAGTGTTGTCGGTGTCCAGCATGGTGTGTAGTTTGACAGCTCAATGTATAATTGGTTGTGGGCGCCAATACCTTCTACATTGTTCCATTGAACTCCGTGTTGTGTGGTGGTCGGGTGAAGCAGAGGTTAGCTTTTTGGTGGGTCCGTTGACTGTCTGTCGGTTGCGCTGACTGCATGTATCACCTAAGCAAGCGAAAGAGTTTGAATTCCGACCCTCTGACCTTCTGAGCGCCCCTGGGTATACTGCCTTTTCTTGTTTGTTCTTGTCGTTTCTACTTGTATGCCTTCTAGGTGATTTTTAGATTAAGGTTGTTTTGCCCTAAGGCATCAGATGGTTTGGACCTTCAGCCTAATTTAAGAACTGTTTTATGTAAAGCCTTTGGCATCTTTAAAATTAATGTTATTGAGTCTTAAGTGTTGGGCCTTCAACCGATTTTGAATTTAAGTTGTTTGCTCTTAAAGTGTCAGATTCTTTGGGCCTTCAGCCTAATTAAGGAACATTTTTAAGATAAGGCTTTGCCTTTTAAATTTCTGATTTTGGTTAAGCTTTAAGTTATTGGCTTTCCACAACTTAAACTATCTGTCCTGTCCTGCCCTATGGGTTTAGCAGGGCATTTCAGTACCACATAAAACATGTAGAACATTGAGAAAGCGAGTACAACAAGCTGCCTGGTAAGAGATGTGGGAAGACCAATAGAGTTTCTATATCAAACGTGAGGCCCAAGAATTTTGTTGTGCCAATGAATGGAAGAAGGAGTGGGGGCGAGACATAGGGACGGGGGAAGAAACTCCTGGTATTGCCAGAAGTTCATTCATACAGTCTTGTCAGCGGAAGACTGGAAGCCACTGTTGATGCTCCATTAGTATAGATGACCAAGACATCGCTGAAGATGCTGCTCAGGTGAACAGGTTCTTTGAGAGCTGCAATAAATCGCAAAGTCATCAATGGAAAGAGAGCCAGAGATACTTGGTGGAAGACAGTCCATAATAAGGTTAATGGCTATATGGAAAATAAGATGACACTGAGCACAGCACATTGAGTCACCTTATTCTTTTTAAGAAGAGTGTGACAGAGCCGAGCCCAAATGTACCTTAAAAACAAGGTCTTTTAAAAATTCCTGGATAAAAAGGACCAGGCAATGCCGGAAGCCCCACTCATATATAAATACGGAGAATACTCATCCTGCAGCAAGTGTCATACACCTTCAACTCAAAAAACACCACCACAGTTTGACACTTCCGCATAAAAAAACTGTTCACAGTATGAGTTAACAAAGTGACGAGACGATCAACTGCAGAGCAATGCCTACAGTATTCATACTGGGCATTAAAGAGAGCATTCCCAGACTTGAGCGACCACACCAGCTGATCACTAATCGTATGTCCCATCACCTTGCAAATGCTGCTGGTGAGGAAAATTGAGCGGTAGCTGGAAGGAAGTTGTTTGTCCTTACCAGACTTAGGTATGGAAATGACAGTGGCCTCACTGGGAAATGTGCCCTCTTTCCAGATGCAGTTATAGGTATGGAGGAGAAAGCATAGGCCCTCAGGAGACAGGTGTTGCAACATCAGAATGTGAACCCGTCTGGCCCTGGAGCAGATGACCAGGACGAACAGAGTGCATGTTTAAGGTCCCTCATAGTAAAGGCAGCATTGTAACATTTATGATTCTGGAAGGAGAAAGATATCGTCCTTGTCTTAGTTGCCTGTTTCAGAGGGAGGAACTTGAAAAGTCTGCAAAATATTGGCTCAAAGTGTATGGAGACGTCAAGAACATCTACAATGACATTGTTCATTATGGTCAGACCAGGAATTGCGGAATGAACCGTGGTTCCTGAAAGCCAAAGGACATTACCCCAAACAGAAGAGGGAGTAAAACTGTTAAATGAGCTTTGAAACAAAAGCCAACTAGATTTTTTTCTATCCCTGAAAATATGGCGACACTGCATACGTAACTGTATATAATGGATACAGTTTGCCATTGTGAGATGGCATTGGGAAATGTGGAGAGCTTGTCTCCATGCACGGACTGCCTCAGTCCACCAGGTGTGAGGCGTGGAACATTCTGCAGTGGTAAGGATTGTGTTTTTAAAGTACTCTACTTGATCATCAATGCAACTGGTACACATTTTGTAGTCTCATAGAACTGAAACTGGTTCTCTGAGATTGCAGACATGTGTGCAAGTTGCATTTGCGTGAGTGTGTGTGTGCGCTAGACTTGGCGACTGTTTCTATGTTTTGATACAGTGTATTGATACGTGGAACTGTTTCAGTGTATCGGAATGGCTGTGGTTCACTGTTTCGAAACAGTGGTGTTTCATTCCGCCCCCGTCTCGGATAACCGGACGAGATTCGGTCTCGAGTCGCACACAGAAACTGTATCATTGTTTCAAAAGGCTGTTTCAGTCCACCTGAGCTTGGAACGGACTAATTGTATCGGAACAGTGATGTTTCATTCCGCTCTGTGTTGGACGAGATTCGGGCTCAGAACAGGTACTGAAACACAACATACCACTTCATGAAACACTTTCAAGAGCATTGAAATCTTTTTGACAAGCATTTGCATGAAGCTTAAGATATCCGAAAATAAAGCTTGTTTCTAGCTGACTGTCCTATTCTGAAATGGAGTAACATCTGCTTTATAAACACTAACCAAACAATAAAACAATGAATAGTATTCACATTCAAAATAATAAATATGTGAAAATCATTCAGTGAAATTACACTTTTTTTATAACATACCTTACTCTGTTCATGTACAGTAATCGTATTAAGAAGTGCAAGTAAGCCTACAACATTTTGAATAAGAAAAGGCGTAGAGTGACGGTTATTAGACATATACATAAATGTGATGTAGGTATAATTGCAAGCAATCTGTTTGACATATCACTTATAGTGTAATGGTGAACGAGAAGGGCTGGGAAGCATGGTGAATTTATAGTAACGATTCGAAACTCCTTGAAAGGCAAAATTTTTTCTGTTATATTTTGTCATTTATTCGAATTATTTGGCTTTATTTGTGAGTCTATAGTCACTGTGCCTATTATCCACAATGATTCCCTTTGTGTGCATGGAAATTAGCAGGATGGGTATATTACCCATACTAACGGAATGTGGGGATCCCAGTAGCATATCCATTGTTTCTGCAGTTTGCTCCCACCTCCAGTTCCGTTCGTGGTGGTTCTTCTGTCTTCAGCTATCGCTGTCAGCCAATTGAAAAGTATGAAAGTCACACGACACGAAAGCAGCGCATTTGCTGCAGGAAATACGAAACTGCCAAGACGCCTAAGTGATAGTTTCATACTTTCTGCGACTTGATAAGCGCTCTCTCGCACCTCATTTGTGTTTATGTGGACATCCTTATACAGTAGACATTTAAGATGATATAATGTGTAGGTTTATTAGAAACAAAACACAAACTGTTTCACTGTTTCGAAACATTACATTGTACTGTTTCATTTGTTTCGAAACAGTTGTGTGTTTCAGATTGCCCATCTCTAGTGTGCGCATGTGTGTATACTGCTGACAAAAGCCTTAATGGCCAAAAGCTATAATTGTGTGAATTTTTTTGTTGTGCCTATCACGACTCAGCAACTCCACGAGTAGCAACTTTCCTCCTCTGGTATTGTTACATTCCATCCTGGATTTTCCATTGTTTGATCATCAATGCAGAAGAAATGGTGCTCATTGAAAGTGACCAGTGAGGAGTAGAACCACCAGCCAGCTTTGGAAAGCTGCCAGTTGGTTGGATGCACAGATGGGACAGCCGTTAGCAAACAATTGACACATGGGAGATGGTCACTCGAGTTTGTGCTGGAGAGAACGGACCACTCAAGATGACGAGCAAGCTGAGCATTATAGATTGAAAGGTCCAAGAGGGAAAAAGGCATGCATGGACTTGAAGAAGAAGAAGAAGAAGAAAAGAAAAAAAAATGTGGGTGAAGTTAAAAGGTGAAACTGGGGAGGGAAAGACAGACAGCAACACCTTGAAGCTGGGTGTGGAAGGAAATGGTGTGACTATAGATGTTGTCTCGAATGAGTGACATGACACCCTCATGAGCCGGAATCCCCGGCTAAGGGGGAAGGTAAAAGGGACTGAAGTGAAGCACAGGAGGTAAAAGCAATTGTGAGGGTGTAATTTTGTTTCCTGGAGGCAGAAAACCACTTGGACAGTATGATCGCAAGGGGAACTGGAATTCAACACTATTGGATCTGATGCCGCAAATGTTCCATTGGAGAATAACAATATCCAATGATGCACAGGAGATGGGCCAAGTAAGGGGACAGTCGCCGCAGTGGCTTCCTAGTGCCAGAACTCAAAAGTACACATTGATCAAGTTGAGACGCTTGAAGATCCTGATCCACTAGTTTGACAGAGGCGTCGGTATTCACCTTCGGTTAGCCAGCGACTGGTTGTTGGCGGTGTGTCCTCCTCAGTGAAATGGGTGAGGGTATTGCATGGTGACACTGTTGAAGAGAACACTGAAGTGGAGAAGGGGAAGATGATTTGGCTTTGTTTGACTGCTTAGAACCTTGGCATTTGTCTGGCGCAGACCCAGACATTCGCTGGCCAGATGTGTGCAGAAAGTCGTTACAGGAGTACTCCTTTCTAGATTTCCAGGCTTCTGTTTGTGAGGCATGCTATTTTGCTGGTGCAGGCGAACGTTTGTTGGTATGGTGTGCACACATAGCAGGTAAAGATGAGCCGATTTTACAACGGTGGCACTAAACTTGAAGTTACAAGTCTGCATAGCCATGTGAGGGTGTAGCAAAAACTGTACTACAACTGTCAGAGGATTGTGTGCAAGGTTTGCAGCTAGCCAGCATTTTCCGAGCAATGTGAGTAGGAACTTTTTCCTTCACCCAGATTTCCGGAACAGCTCTCTCACTAAGGTAGATTGAATAGTCACAGGATGGAATAAGTTGATACAATGAAGGGAAGGAGGTGGACACTCACCCTAATGAGCATCCCTGCTGCAAGTTATGCATTTGGCTGCATTTTCATAAGATTTATAGCAACAAGTGGGATTCAGGATATTTGAACTAACAGTAACAGCTTCGTAGCCAGTCTTTATTTGTGATGGAAATACCTCAAGGTCAAATGTAAACTAATTCTTTATCAACCCTTATCATGACACAGTGAACTGCAGTCATTCCCTGGTCAGATAGACATCCCTTTATTTCAGTCTTGGTCAGGCCATCAAGCAGCCAACTATATGACACCAGGGGAGAAAATTAGAGTGCAGTGGATCTCTACTTTAACAGTATAGCTGTGGGGAAGTGTTGCATTACACTGTTTATGCGCTTGAAAAGCACTATCCGTCTCCAAAAGCAAGGTCCCACTACGCAACCAAGGGCAGACCTTCACAGGACCAGGAATGGCGTCTACACCCTTCTTAACAACAAATGTATGAACTGTCGTGAAAGTGTGAACATTTTCCATTTGTGACACCACGAGGTATCGGGGTGCAGCCGGGAGAGGTGTCGAATCTTTCATCTCAACCCATTAACGTTTTTGAGATGAGGAACTCATCACGGAGAAATGCTCCATGATTGCTATCATCTTCATGGCATGCTCCTTCCTACTGGGGTTCCTCCCTGACGGACGGCTGGTCCAACTTAGGTGATTGTTCACACCTCCTGGATTCCAGACAAAGGGACTAATTGGCATAGAGGAAGGTACCAACCTAGGCCATTACCCTCCCTGAGCCTGGCCTTTACCAGGGGTGTATGAGCCCTAGTTCTCAACATGGAGCTGGGAATTATGCATTACCCCATCATCTTTTACATGTCAAACGCATGGACTGACCTTCAGATACGCACAGGGAGCAAGAAGAAGAAGAGAGATGTCAAATGCCAAAATGGAGGAAGGGTAAGAAAAGGAAGGACACGAAAAGAAAGGTGGATGGACAATACAAATGCATACACAGTTTCATCAAGAACTTCGGTTTCCCAATGGGGGGGGGGGGGGGGGGGGGGGGGGGGGGGGAAGGTACTTTATTGCTCGAAGCAGCACACTCATCGAAAATTATCTAGGAACAGAACTGCGATTGGAAGTGGACCAACAGCAGTAATCAAAATGTTACTTCACTTCAGTTTGTTACCTACTTGGATACTAAGGAATTTTGCATGTGTTTCATATGACGTGAAACTACATGTATCACATATTTTGAATAGCGCAATATTCATTTTACAACAAAGTAAGTAGCATGAGGAAACTGCAATCCAATAGGTAGTTTTTACTTCAAGCTATTTATTTTCATTGTATAATGATGACAAATCCCAAATCCCGTAATGATATCAAACAATGGATGAATAAATAAATAAACTGTGGGATGTTATACTATGTTTCAGAACTAGAAGATCCATTATTTAGCAAAAGCAGGAAACTGTTCTGCCTAATTCCTAAATAGTCTCCTTCTGCCTTTTGCTAGGTGAAGGATGCTTTAATCCTATGTCCAATGTTCTAGTTTTTCTGCCTCTGGGTGCTTGATTCTAATTTCGATTGAGTAGCTGACTCAAAGCAAGGAGGTTTGATCAGAATTTAGTATGTTATTGCTCACAAGGTCATTAGATAATGAGCACTTAAGTTTTGATTCTACATAAAAATACATAGATAGTTTCAGACTAAAGATTGTAGGATACCAGCAGTAATACTCCGCACAATATGCGTTGCACACTTTATTAACAATCTATCTCATACACATCCATACATGAACATCATCTACTATGCACTGCCACCCTACTATGCACTGCCACCTCACTGTTCGTGAAAGACCTTTCTCAGTGCCTTATCAAGTCATTCCCATCATGGTTGAGATCTACATCAGTGCTGACGCAATCAGATGTGCACGACAGGCAGAGTTGTGGCTGGCTTGAATGTGGGACATGGCCGGTCTGTTTCTCAGTGAAATGTGGGTGTTATACGAATACTGTATTGCTTGTATTGGAGCAAGTGTGCAGCACAGTGGAGAGGGCTTGGCAGGCACAGAGAGTGCAATGGAGGTTTCTTCGTCAAGCAAGGTACCATTCAAGGGTTCTGTAGTGGAACAAGTTGGAGAGGGTTCATGTCAGTCATCTTGTAGTGGCCTGGGATGAGGTGTAGTCATCCCATAGTATCCACACCAGCTTCAGGCGAGTGATGGAAATGGTCGTCAGTGTACCATGTAATAGGACCTTAAGGTCTGTGACCCTAGGATGATGACTGAGTGGGCCCAAGTATGGAGGATACAAGGTGGCCCTTATGAAGTCGTCCTGCAACATGACATAATCGCACTGTGCCATATCCTTGTGGACAAAGACCTACAGTGTTGACTGCGGTGTTTGTGGCATGACGCTAATTGTGCAAATATTCTGGCGTAACCAATGAACGAGTGATGAGAGGTCCATCTGAATGGGATCTGTAGTACTTGTGTAAAGTCTGCTGGCAGGGGGAGACGTTCGCCTCATAGTACTTGTGCCAGCAATACCTGCAAGTCATCCTTGCATGCTGTTCATATGGCATGTAGAATCCAGAGAAGGCCCGATGACTCGCCATCAGGGCTGCTTTCATCCTGTGCCACCTCTCCATGAGCCCATTACTCTGTGGGTGATAAGCAGTAGTGGGTATGTGCAATATTCCGCAGAGGCAGCACAGTGTGTTAAAGAGGCTGGCCTCAAACTGATGGCCCTGATCAGTGGGACAGTTTCTTGCAGAAAAACCAGAGCATCTGAGGTTCAATGTCAAGTACTTGTTGCACAACTGTACCGATAACAGAATTGCACAAGTCAAGTCGTGAGAGTCAATTGGGCTTTGGGACAGGGGTGTGCCAAAGTGACAGCACCCGCTAAGCACTACTTGGCACTTCAAAATGTATTCGCGATCTCTGAAGTCCACTGAATTTTCTCTTGCCCTGTTTTTCCATGTCTGACATAGCGTTCAACAGAGGCACCTATTGCTCAGTCACATGAGGCAGGTGGTCACGGTAGAAATCTTGAATTCCCATGAGGTGCTGTAGGTCATGATAGTTTCAGGAAGAAAAAGATTGCTCACCATAGAGATAAGCTCCTCCTACTTTGGTAGCCCTGTACCACCGAGGAACAGGCATGCATTTGATGTTTGTGAAAATCCAGCCTGGATTATTGTGTTCCAACGATGTGGCCACCCCACATCGATTGGTCCTCAACGCCAATTTCTGAAGACAACAGTACAAGGACTGCAGTGCAGGATGTGCAGTCTGTTACTTGGGTGATTAAATAAGTGTGCAACATTCAACAGTAAGACATTTATGCAGCTAACAGTGGCCTTTTCACATCTCAACAACAGTTGCCTACTCCGAATCTATTATTAGAGTTTGAGAGCAATACCACATCTGGCTGCAGCTCCGATAAGCAATGCCCTAAACTATGTATGAATGCGTATTCGCATATCCTGTGTTACGCACTGGATTGAAGCAACTGCTAACCATTTAAACACAACTAGCTGTTGCTTAAGGCAATAAAAGATGCGACTCTTCACATGGTCTGGTTGTTGGGCCGTTTCGACTGGCTGCTGTGGCAGGGAGGGGCACCGTCTCCTTTGGCAGCAGTTGGGTGCACCATCTCCTTCGGCGGCAGTCAGGCAAAATCGTGTTGTCTCTGTTTCTGTTGCCGTTCTGCGGCATCTGCAAATGTGGTGAGAAAAGATGGCTGCCATTACTAAGGATTTCATTAACACACTGTCGACCACACAAAATCTTAGCACAAAAAAATTGTTCAAGCAGCAAGCAACTAGTTGAATCACATGCTCAGAATGAATTGCATAGCAAAGATGTGGTTCAGTCGAAGCTCTAGTAAAAGAGTATCCAACTAGTTGGGTAGTGTGGAAATGTTGAACACTGCACTGACTCACAGTATCTGCATCGTTATTCTGTGGCAAGTGCTGGACATGTCAAGCAGGTATTTTCTGTCCGGGCGAGCTGCATCCTGGGCATGCCTTAATGCAAAACAACAAAATTGTATGGCACTGTCGGTTAATTGTCAGCATCAGAACAATGTTCAGTAACGTTTGTGGTGATGTTTACACATGTCAGGCTTTTGGTAGACCACCACTATAGATACTTTCCCCAGTGAGATGTATGGATAGCACTACCAATGTATACGACATGATATTGATGTAATAATACTTTATTAATAATTTTTGTGAACATTTCTCATGGAGAAACAACAGTCTGGTTAAAAATACTTTTAAATGGATAAGAAGAGTCTTGACTGCAATACAATGTTTATTTACGATTTCCTGTTTTGGTTACAATGTGACCAAAACTTGTAATCATTGTAAATTAATGTGCTGTGGCCAGAACTGTTCTTAATCGATTTTTTTAGCTTTATTAATACCACATAATGCAAAATACATCCATATGGCAGCGACAGCTAAACTCGACTGAAGTCTAAAGACACTGCACTAGTCAATCGGCAGTCCCTGGTCATAGGTGTTGCATCACTAGCTGCCGCACAAGTATTTTATTCATTACCACATACTTGCAAAATGCAAATCCTGTATCATATCACTGTTGTTGTTGTGGTCTTCAGTCCTGAAACTGGTTTGATGCACCTCTCCATGCTACTCTATCCTGTGCAAGCTTCTTCATCTCCCAGTACCTACTGCAACCTACATCCTTCTGAATCTGCTTAGTGTAGTCATCTCTTGGTCTCCCTCTACGATTTTTACCCTCCACGCTGCCCTCCAATACTAAATTGGTGATCCCTTGATGCCTCAGAACATGTCCTACCAACCGATCCCTTCTTCTGGTCAAGTTGTGCCACAAAGTTCTCTTCTCCACAATCCGATTCAATACTTCCTCATTAGTTATGTGATCTACCCATCTAATCTTCAGCATTCTTCTGTAGCACCACATTTCGAAAGCTTCTACTCTCTTCTTGTCCAAACTATTTATCGTTCATGATTCACTTCCATACATGGCTACACTGCATACAAATACGTTCAGAAATGACTTCCTGACACTTAAATCTATACTCGATGTTAACAAATTTCTCTTCTTCAGAAACGCTTTCCTTGCCATTGCCAGTCTACATTTTATATCCTCTCTACTTCGACCATCATCAGTTATTTTGCTCCCCAAATAGCAAAACTCCCTTACTACTTTAAGTGCCTCATTTCCTAATCTAATTCCCTAAGCATCACCCGACTTAATTCGACTACATTCCATTATCCTCGTTTTGCTTTTGTTGATGGTCATCTTATATCCTCCTTTCAAGACACTATCCATTCCGTTCAACTGCTCTTCCAAGTCCTTTGCTGTCTCTGACAGAATTACGATGTCATCGGCGAACCTCAAAGTTTTTATTTCTTCTCCATGGACTTTAATACCTACTCCGAATTTTTCTTTTGTTTCCTTCACTGCTTGCTCAATATACAGATTGAATAACATCGGGGATAGACTACAGCCCTGTCTCACTCCCTTCCCAACCACTGCTTCCCTTTCACGTCCCTCGACTCTTATAACTGCCATCTGGTTTCTGTACAAATTGTAAATAGCCTTTCGCTCCCTGTATTTTACCCCTGCCACCTTCAGAATTTGAAAAAGTGTATTCCAGTCAACATTGTCAAAAGCTTTCTCTAAGTCTACAAATGCTACAAACGTAGGTTTGCCCTTCCTTAATCTAGCTTCTAAGATAAGTCGTGGGGTCAGTATTGCCTCACGTGTTCCAACATTTCTACGGAATCCAAACTGATCTTCCCCGAGGTCGGCTTCTACTAGTTTTTCCATTCGTCTGTAAAGAACTCGCGTTAGTATTTTGCAGCTGTGACTTATTAAACTGATTGTTCGGTAATTTTCACACCTGTCAACACCTGCTTTCTTTGGGATTGGAATTATTATATTCTTCTTGAAGTCTGAGGGTATTTCGCCTGTCTCATATATCTTGCTCACCAGATGGTAGAGTTTTGTCAGGACTGGCTCTCCCAAGGCCGTCAGTAGTTCCAATGGAATATTGTCTACTCCAGGGGCCTTGTTTCGACTCAGGTCTTTCAGTGCTCTGCCAAACTCTTCACTAAGTATCTTATCTCCCATTTCATCTTCTTCTACTTCCTCTTCCATTTCCATAATATTGTCCTCAAGTACATCGCCCTTGTATAGACCCTCTATATACTCCTTCCACCTTTCTGCTTTCCCTTCTTTGGTTAGAACTGGGTTTCCATCTGAGCTCTTGATGTTCATACAAGTGGTTCTCTAATCTCCAAAGGTCTTAATTTTCCTGTAGGCAGTATCTATCTTACCCCTAGTGAGATAAGCCTCTACATCCTTACATTTGTCCTCTAGCCATCCCTGCTTAGCCATTTTGCACTTCCTGTCGATCTCATTTTTGAGACGTTTGTATTCCTTCTTGCCTGCTTCATTTACTGCATTTTTATATTTTCTCCTTTCATCAATTAAATTCAATATTTCTTCTTTTACCCAAGGATTTCTACTAGCCCTCGTCTTTTTACCTACTTGATCCTCTGTTGCCTTCACTACTTCATCCCTCAAAGCTACCCATTCTTCTTCTATTGTATTTCTTTCACCCATTCCCATCACTATATCTATATATAATAAGATACCAGAATGCTTATAAACTGAAACAAAAATCTGGAAGAATCCACTGTGATTTTTTTCACAGAAATCATACCAGAATATTTCTCCGACAACTTAAGGGAGCCACAGAAGACCTTAAACTTGATGGCTGCACTGAAATTTGAATACTGCTCGTTTAAAATGGGAGACCAGTACTATAATCAATGTATAACATAGTTTGGTAAGTAACTTATAAAATTAGTATTTGTATTATTAAGATCTTTATGTATAGATCATTTTCAATTGACATAGGACTTGTCCCAATAGAGTCGGATATGAGCTTTTGAATAGTATTTTAATGCTTTTGGTCAATAGTCAATATATGTGATATGAGGAAGAAAAGCAAGCCAAAAATAATCTGTCATCCAATACATAGAATCAAGTGCAAATTCACTAAAAATTTTAAGTATCAACAAAAAAGAACACTAGTGCTGAAACTGTGTCTCTATGCAAATGATAGCATAAGCAGTCTTATTTTTCTGCAAGATATCTTATTTTTCTATGAGTAAATCTTTAATCAACACACTAAGAAACACTCCGAGCTATATATTGTGATGAGAAAGGAAACCATCAGGGATTAGGATCAAATTCGATATTAGCTATGTAATAACGAGATATTGCTAGTTATGATAATTACATACTGATAGTTTTCTGTCAAAGTTATGCTTAGACCCACACGCAATAGCAATTGCATCATATTACCATACATAAACAGAATCTAAAATTTTCAACATGTTAATACTTTCCTTTAGTGCACCAACACCAGTGCTAAGTGTTCACATGAGGGCTAAAAATTTTACTACATATGGGGGGGGGGGGGAGGGGGGGGGGGACCGCTGATAATTTCATGTTGTTGTCAATGTTGTTTAAGCTGTTAGTCACAAGTTTCCTGCATCACCAGTCACAGCCCAACGATTCTTATCGAATATTCCTCTTTCACTTCTAAATCTACGCGATTGCTCTGCTATTCACAATTAAGTGCCTGGCAGAGGGTTCAATGAACACCTTCAAGCTGCCTCTCTACCATTCCACTCTCGAATGTCGCACGGGAAAAACGAGAACTTAACTTTTTCTGTGCAAGCCCTGATTTCTCTTATTTTATAGTGATGAGCATTTCTCCCTATGTAGATGGGCGCCAAGAGAATGTTTTAGCAAGTGCATAATTCTAATGAGTTCTATGCACCATGAGAAACAGATGAAACAACTGGAGAAGAAATGAAATATGAGATGATAACCCGGTAAGATGTGTACCATCTTTGTACTACTAAATGAAACTTTAAATGCAATTGACAATAAAGAGCATATTTCTGCAATTTTTCTAATGTTCTCAAAGGTATTTAATGTCATAAGCCAGGACTTCTTGCTCATGGATCATTCAACCTCAAAGGAACCAATATTTAGAAATTTCCCCACTCTACCGTCTCCAATCCTATGTTTTATATGGTCTTTGATGGTTATATACCGAGGTTCAGCCCAGTATCCTCAGTGTTTGAATTTTTAGGGGCTTTTAAAGACAGACTACTCACCTTCACATAACATATGAGGGCCCAAATGTGCCAAATTTGTTAGGCTTTTTAATTAAATAGTTGTAGCAAACATCTGTTGACTTTCTTTAACATACATAGACACCTTTTTTACACTGTAACACACCATGGCAAAAATTAGGTAATTAGTCACACCTAAATATAGATACAAGCCTTCTAAACGGCTAAAAAATTCATCACATTATTCTGAGAGCCAACGTTTGACCGACAGTTGTTACTTTTCATATGAGCCAATCATACCAAAATGTCAAAGACAAAGATTCCAAGACTGTCTTTGGAATCTTTGTTTTTAATATATTTTTCCCATGTGGAAGTTTCTTTCTATTTTATTTACAAAATGTCAAAGAGTTATTCCTACCTACAATACCTGTATATAGATCAGATTTAATTAAGATTGGATGCCTAGATGAAAAGATAGGCATCTGCAAAGTTGGCAAAGATTTTCTATATGCAAATTTTAGAGTACTTTTGGGTGGGGTAGGGAGGGGCAATATCTCAACTGTGTCTTGTTATATAATTATTTTCTTGCCACAGATGAAAAGAGCATGCTTTAAGCTTTGAAAGATATATTGTTTAATTTCTGGATCTTGCTTATTGACGAGTAAGAATACTTATCAAAGGTAGGGAACATGGACTATCAATAAATACAAAAAATTAATACTATTTGAAGTAAATCAGAGACATGTAATTGTACTATTAAAATTTGCCTATGGTTTAAGAATGTAACTACACTAATAAGAAGTATTTTACACTGTTTTACCGTATAGAATATAAATATAATAAAACCTCAGAAAATGCTTTTAAGATTATAAAATCTAGATCATCATAATGGAATGATATGTTGCTTTAGAATGTTTTAACCCTACAATGCATGATGGTGCATATATGCATTGTCACTTAGTTTGCATCGGCCTCGGCATTATCAAGCAGTAGTAGTTTTTTTAAGGCTCTATCTTCAAAACAGTGACACACTGCTGGAATCACCTCTTTCAATAGTTGCTTTCATTATTGGCAATTTTCACAGTGTCTTTGTTCTGTGCGGTGTAATCTTCACTGTTGATGTTGCACAATCTTATTGTTGAGTAGTGTTTGTATAATCAGTAATCACTGTTGTAGGTGAAGTTAAGCACTAAAGCAACAGTTTTGATAGCCTCATTTGTATATTTTATAGACAACCAAGACTGAATATGATACGCTTCAAACCTGGATATTCCTGAGCTTTCGCAATTGCTTGCTGTACGTAAAACTATTGTATGAAATTTGTACCAGATGTAGAGATGGGAGTGGCCAAAAGATAATCATTACACCATTAATTATATTGAAGGATTTTGCTGGCAATTAATAATTTGTTGTTCAAAATGCCATGAAATGATTTCATTAGGAGAATAGTCAGGCCACACTGCATTCATTTGTTGTCTATTTTGGTGTCAAAGAATGACAGAGTATTAGCAATTTATGATCAGCAACTGTCTTTGTTATAATAACAATATTGCCCATGCTTTTCAAAGAAAGTTAATAGCATATTTAAAGACAAAGACTGAAAACATTAAGAACATTTATTATTTTAGTGATGGTTCAGATGCTCAGTATAAGAATTTCAAGTATTTCATCAATTTATTTCTGCAAGAAAAAGATTTCAGCATCACTGCCGAATGGAATTTTTCTGGAGCAAGCCACGGTAAATTGCTTGTGATGGCATTGGGGGAACAGCAAAAAGACTAGCATTCTGTGCTAGTCTGTGGAGGCCCTTAGATGACTCCATATGATTTGTTCAAATTCTGTGAAGATAGTAATCTAGGCATAAAGTTTTTTTTATGTAGGCCTACTACAAGAAGCAACTGAAAAACTTCAGCCTGATCAAGAAACAAGGTTTGCCATGTAACGTAAAATATCTGAAACAAGAGAAAAACCATCAATTTAATATAATTAATTGCAGTCAGCTCAGAGTAAGCAGTGTTTCCAATGATGCTACATCATTCACAGTTAATGCCTTCGAAGCAAATGGAGAAATTCCAGCAATCTCAACTGCAAGTTTACAACCAGGACAATATGGTGCAAGTCGTTATCAGGAGGAAACAAACTGGCGTTCTACGGATCGGAGCGTGGAATGTCAGATCCCTTAAACACGCAGGTAGGTTAGAAAATTTAAAAAGGGAAATGGATAGGTTAAAGTTAGATACAGCGGAAATTGGTGAAGTTCGGTGGCAGGAAGAACAAGACTTCTGGTCAGGTGACTATAGGGTTATAAACACAAAATCAAATAGGGGTAATGCAGGAGTAGGTTTAATAATGAATAGGAAAATAGGAATGCGGGTAAGCTACTACCAACAGCATAGTGAACGCATTATTGTGGCCAAGATAGATATGAAGCCCACACCTACTACAGTAGTACAAGTTTATATGCCAACTAGCTCTGCAGATGACGAAGAAATTGAAGAAATGTACGATGAAATAAAAGAAATTTTTCAGATAGTGAAGGGAGATGAAAATTTAATAGTCATGCGTGACTGGAATTTGAGTGTAGGAAAAGGGAGAAAAGGAAACGTAGTAGATGGATATGGATTGGGGCTAAGAAATGAAAGAGGAAGCCAGGCTGCAGGAATTTTGCACAGAGCACAACTTAATCATAGCTAACACTTGGTTTAAGACTCATGAAAGAAGGTTGTATACATGGAAGAACCCTGGAGATACTAAAAGGTATCAGATAGATTATATAATGGTAAGACAGAGATTTAGGAACCAGGTTTTAAATTGTAAGACATTTCCAGGGGCAGATGTGGATTCTGACCATAATCTATTGGTTATGACCTGTAGATTAAAACTGAACAAACTGAAAAAAGGTAGGAATTTAAGGAGATGGGACCTGGACAAACTGAATGAACCAGAGGTTGTACAGGGTTTCAGGGAGAGCATAAGGGAACAATTGACAGGAATGGGGGAAAGAAATACAGTAGCAGAAGAATGGGTAGCTTTGAGAGATGAAGTAGTGAAGGCAGCAGAGGGTCAAGTAGGTAAAAAGACGAGGGCTGGTAGGAATCCTTGGGTAACAGAAGAAATATTGAATTTAATTGATGAAAGGAGAAAATATAAAAATGCAGTAAATGAAGCAGGCAAGAAGGAATACAAACGTCTCAAAAATGAGATCGACAGGAAGTGCAAAATGGCTAAGCAGGGATGGCTAGAGGACAAATGTAAGGATGTAGAGGCTTATCTCACTAGGGGTAAGATAGATACTGCCTACAGGAAAATTAAGACCTTTGGAGATTAGAGAACCACTTGTATGAACATCAAGAGCTCAGATGGAAACCCAGTTCTAACCAAAGAAGGGAAAGCAGAAAGGTGGAAGGAGTATATAGAGGGTCTATACAAGGGCGATGTACTTGAGGACAATATTATGGAAATGGAAGAGGATGTAGATGAAGATGAAATGGGAGATACGATACTATGTGAAGAGTTTGACAGAGCACTGAAAGACCTGAGTCAAAACAAGGCCCCCGGAGTAGACAACATCCCATTGGAACTACTGACGGCCTTGGGAGAGTCAGTCCTGACAAAACTCTACCATCTGGTGAGCAAGATGTATAAAACAGGCGAAATACCCTCAGACTTCAAGAAGAATATAATAATTCCAATCCCAAAGAAAGCAGGTGTTGACAGGTGTGAAAATTACCGAACAATCAGTTTAATAAGCCACAGCTGCAAAATACTAACGCGAATTATTTACAGACGAATGGAAAAACTAGTAGAAGTAGTAGAAGCCTACCTCGGGGAAGATCAGTTTGGATTCCGTAGATATGTTGGAACACGTGAGGCAATACTGACCTTACGACTTATCTTAGAAGAAAGATTAAGGAAGGGCAAACTTACACGTCTAGCATTTGTAGACTTAGAGAAAGCTTTTGACAATGTTGACTGGAATACTCTCTTGCAAATTCTGAAAGTGGTAGGGGTAAAATACAGGAAGCGAAAGGCTATTTACAATTTGTACAGAAACCAGATGGCAGTTATAAGAGTCGAGGGACATGAAAGGGAAGCAGTGGTTGGGAAGAGAATGAGACAGGGTTGTAGTCTCTCCCCAATGCTATTCAATCTGTATATTGAGCAAGCAGTGAAGGAAACAAAAGAAAAATTCGGAGTAGGTATTAAAATCCATGAAGAAGAAATAAAAACTTTGATTTCGCCAATGACATTGTAATTCTGTCAGAGACAGCAAAGGACTTGGAAGAGCAGTTGAACGGAACTGACAGTGTCGTGAAAGGAGGATATGAGATGAACATCAACAAAAGCAAAACGAGGATAATGGAATGTAATCGAATTAAGTCGAGTGATGCTGAGGGAATTAGATTAGGAAATGAGGCACTTAAAGTAGTAAAGGAGTTTTGCTATTTGGGGAGCAAAATAACTGATGATGGTCAAAGTAAAGAGGATATAAAATGTAGACGGGCAATGGCAAGGAAAGCGTTTCTGAAGAAGAGAAATTTGTTAACATCGAGTATAGATTTAAGTGTCAGGAAGTCTTTTTTGAAAGTATTTGTATGGAGTGTCGCCATGTATGGAAGTGAAATAAGGACGATAACTAGTTTGGTACAAGAAGAGAATAGAAGCTTTCAAATTGTGGTGCTACAGAAAAATGCTTAAGATTAGATGGGTAGATCACATAACTAATGAGGAAGTATTGAATAGGATTGGGGAGAAGAGACGTTTGTGGCACAACTTGACCAGAAGAAGGGATCGGTTGGTAGGACATGTTTTGAGGCATCAAGGGATCACCAATTTAGTATTGGAGGGCAGCGTGGAGGGTAAAAATCGTAGAGGGAGACTAAGAGATGAATACACTAATCAGATTCTGAAGGATGTAGGTTGCAGTAGTTACTGGGAGATGAACAACCTTGCACAGGATAGAGTAGCATGGAGAGCTGCATCAAACCAGTCTCAGGACTGAAGACCACAACAACAACAACAATATGGTGCATGTATGTTTGACAATTTTGGTGGGTTGTAAATGTGTGTTAAGTTTCATGTGAACAACAAGATGTCCTCGTCAGCTTTATGCATCCACGCAGTTCTGCTCATTCCTTCCACTGCCCAAACCCTAAAGACACTTGCTGGATTCTGGGGCAAGATATTTTCATGACTTTAGATACCCCACCAACATCATCATCAGGAAGACAATACAGTTATCCACAAGCTGTCCTTGATAAAATTGTAGAACTGTTTAACCAAAAATGAAGCTGACTCTTTATTATTTCTGTTTTGGAAATTTGCTGTATTGTGTATTATACTTAATTTTATGGCATGTGTTTAAGAAATGTCTTAAAGTGATTTATATACTTGAATAAAAAAGTTTATTATGGGGCTTAATGAGCAAAATATTTCATTTTTCAATCTTCTTGAAGTGCTAAAATAATAACTTTTGAAAAATACTCTTACTCATCAAAATACAAGATCCAGAAATTAAACAATATAGCTTTCAAAGCTTAAAGCATGCTCTTTTCATCTATGGCAAGAGAAAAAAAAAAAAAAAAAAAAAAAAAAAAAAAAAAAAAAAAAAAAAAAAAAAAAAGAGAGACTGAACAAGACACAGTTGACATACTGCACCCCCCCCCCAAAAAAAAAATACCCTAAAATTTGCACACACAAAATTTTTGGCTAATTTTGCAGATGCATATCTTTTCACCTAGGCATCCAATGTTAATTAAATTTTATCCATATATAGGCGTCATGGGTAGGAATAATTCTGTTAAGTTTTGGTGTGATTGGTTCATATGGAAAGCAGCACAAACCTTAGCTCTCAGAACAGTGCTACATATTTTCTCACCACTTCAGAGGATTGTATCCATATTCAGGTGTGCCTAAATCCTTAATTTTTGCAATTGTGTGATACAGAAAAAAATTTGCCTTTGTATATTAAAAATAATGACCAAATGTTTGCTAGAACTTTCAAAAAAAGCCTAGCAGACTTGGTACATTCGCACTTTAATATGTGATGTGAAGATGAGTAGCCTCTCTTTAAAAGCCCTAAAAATTAAACCACTGAAGACACCGATCTGAAATTTGATATATAACCATCGAAGACTATAAAGAACTTTCACACCAAACTTCATTAGAGTTTTTGCTCTACATAAATGATCTGGAACCAACCAGCCCACATCACAAGTATATTAAATTTGCTGATGACACAAACGTGTTAGTCAAAGGAGCAACTGAACAACTGCTGCAACATGAAATCAATACTTCACCTCAGATATTACAAAGTGGTTCTCAGCAAATAATCTAATAACAAATATTAAAAGAAAAAGTTACTATAAATCTACTTACAGTACAGAATAAGCACCCATTAAACCCAACCTGCAGAATTACTCACCAGAAAGTTGGAAAATGTAAATGCTACAAAGTTTCTTGGACTATGGATTCAGGATCTGAGATGGGTAATCAATAAACTGAACACCATTTGTTACTATATAAAAATTCTATCATGCTGCACATCAATGTAAACAACAAAAAATTTGTACTTTGCCAAAGCAGAAGCCCTACTGTGATACAGCATAATCTTCTGGTGAAACTCAAGTGCTAAAACAGTTGTTTCACAATGCAAAAGAGAAATGTATTGGAAAGGGCAGTTCCCAGAAGTACATGCATAAAGAACTAGAATATCATATAACCTATCTACCTCTTATATATCTCTTTCACCCCATTCTATCGTCTTATGTCTCTGCTCGATGAGAATAACTCACAAGCTGCAATAACATAACGAGAAAATTCCCAACTAACAATGGGACTGACATTCAGAAAAGAAAAGTATGTTTACTTTCATATACATAGTCATTACTACTACTACTACTACTATTATTATTATTATTGATTGTTATAATTATTTTTTATTGTTATAATTATCATTGTACTACAGTTATAATATCTATTTTTTTCTTTAACATCAATACTGCATAATAGGCTATATGTCCTTAATGTTAAGTAGAAACTGTAACTCGTTCAACCTGAGTATGCCTGGTTAGGTGTAAGAGAGGGCCTGAAGGCCCTAATCTTGCCAGGTAAAATAAATGCATAAATAAATAAAGCAGTTTCATCATTATGTATAAACTGTAAATATCTTTTAACTTTCAAATGTGTGCCTATTGTACAAAAATCTGCAGTTGTAAACTATTATCACAAACACACTGCAAAACTCGAAACTTTTTAAACTACATTAATTGTGCTAAATTCATAAGTAGAGTATGACAGTGTATAACTGTATGTTTTGTGGAAAAAAATGACGTCGTAAACTACGATCACCGATGCAGTAAGAATGGTACACATATACTGCTTTTTCGTGTTCTTGGTAGTAGCATCCATCCACTTCTTGTGGTTCAATCACAGTATGAATTAAACAGATTACGTACAATTGCGAGTATGTACTAATTTGCTTCGAACTTTTTTGCATTTGTAATCGCTACTCAAAAGGAGAGAATTTCTGAAAATGCTTTGAAAGACACCAGTCAATCGTCAATTACTTCAGAGAGATGACAAACTCAAAAAATCCGTGGACAGACTGTACCCGAGCAGCTAAAAGATGAAAGTGTGAAGTAAAGTGCGGTGTCTAATAAGAGAAGTCAGTGCTGCGAGTGTATTTATAGGTCACCGTGTGTTTTTTTACAAATGCTCTAAGTTTGTGTGTCTCAAAAAAAACCAGTTTCATTTAAAAAGCCTGCATGATGTAGCTTTATACGTTAAAGATGAATGTTAAAAAGAAATTGCAGACACTCAGTTAACTTACAAGTTTTCTTTCGTGGTTTATACTTAAGTCTCCGCACTGCCCGAATGTGATTTTCTTAAATTTTTGCCATTACACAGTTCTTGTGAAACAATAAAATAGCGTTAATTCGATTTTCACATTGTCATGCAATATTCACCCTTCGTAATCATCGTGTTCTTGAACGTAAATGTTGGACTTATTTTCTAATTGCATTAGTAAAACAAACAAAAATTTACTATAATTAAAATCAAATCGTGTTTGCTTAGTTTGTATACACAACATAATTAAATAAGAAACCTTTTGTTATCAACAACAACGCGTGATACAAAACAATTATTCGTAATTACTTACAATGGTTAGATATAAGCCTCTAGATAGCAAAGGTTTTCAGAATGACAATATCCTTGTATTATAACTTATTTAGGAATCCTTAATGGGCCTATAGCATAAGACAAAAATCCTACCTCGCCAGTCAGAAGTAAGGTCTTACAATAAAGACTTAACAGAACAAGATACAAGCAAATTCCGGGCTCCCGCCACTATTCAAAACACACGACATCGATAGCTCGAAAACACTGCAAGGAACTTGATCTTTCCAGACGGCTCCGCCCATTTGGATGTCAGAGGTGTCGAGAACATTCTCGTACAAAGCCGCTGGCTATTTAAAAGCGCCGACTGCGCGTACGTACATCGCAGATCGAAGTTGTGTGTGTGAGTGTGACGTACGTACTACGTCGTTTCTCCTGCTCCGATTGTTGTGGTTCTTAACAGAAAGGTAAGGGTTTTATGTGATTGTAGTTTTTGTAATTTTATATGTAATTCGTAGTGGTGGGTTTGTTGTAATAGTTAACGCTATCTTACAAGCACGCATGTTTGTCGCTGATAAATTTATAATTTGAGAATTTTACTCTCATTCTGAGAAGTGCAGTTGTGTTGAAGGGAAACGCTATGGTTATTAAGTTCGTTAATTTCTCGAATGGTCGTAGTGTTCTAAATTTAAGCGTAATTTGAAGAAACTTGTTGCTCAGCCGCGAAAGAAATGTAACTGATTTTTTTTTAAATTAAAGATGAAGCACACTGAATGTAATATTGTATGTACATGTTACGTTGGCCTTAAAACTTCCAAGATTACTAGCGCTTTTCCTGGAATGTGAGGAAACTTTCTTGATCAGACGCAGGGATATGTGGATTGGTAAAAGATGATTGTGGAAAGAGCGTAAATTACGCGTGGTTGCATCGTGCGATGAAATAAATAAATTTATTATGACTAGACGGGGCATATTTCGATTGGCGTATGTGTAAATAACTTACCTGCTGTGGTCTTATTAAATTTCTTTTCTCTCCTCAGATGGCCCTTGTTCGTGAACTATTCGACGAACTAAATCGCCCAATGTATCTGTTTGATCAGAATTTTGGGCTTGGGATGTTGGGTGATGACCTACTGATGCCGCGCACAGCTACAGTGCCTTTGCTGTCTGGTTACTACCGTCCGTGGCGTCATGTTGCAACGAGGCACAGCGGCACATCGAACATTCAGAATACAAAAAGCGATTTTAAGGTGTGGTACTAGATTATTAGTTGTTAATGACCATTTTTAGTTGAAATTGGCCCACACTGAGTACAAACTTAATTTGTCTGTGTGTTACAGGTGAGTCTTGATGTGCAGCAATTCAAGCCAGACGAAATAAATGTAAAAATGGTTGACGATTTCGTCGTCGTTGAAGGAAAACACGAGGAGAGACAGGATGAGCACGGTTTTATTTCCAGACAGTTTACTCGCAGATACAAGCTACCAAATGATGTTGAACCAGAGGCAGTAACGTCAAAACTTTCATCTGATGGTGTTCTTACCATTACAGCTCCAAAGAAAGTAAGTTGTTTTTGTATGCTCTTAAGTTTTCATCATTGTGTAACATATCTTTCTGTTGCGTGGGGCCAGAAATGTTCTTTTTCGTATATAACTGTCTCGATTTTTATCTATGACAAATACTACGAAGAATAAAAAAATGTAAAAATACTTTTTTAGGATCGTGCAGATTTTTGTGGATGTAGCGTTTCGTACTTCTCACAATAAGAAAATATATTAAATCTGAGTACAGAATGGTTAAATCAGTCAAAAATTGTGAATTTTAAGAGACTGCTCAAAGACATAAATTGGATATATGGTTGAAATACTTCTGACTCAAATGGAAAATACAAAGGTTTCGTAAATAAAGTTACTTCCTCTAGTTTTCCCCTAAAGGGAACTCAAATCAAGCAGAACCATGGATTGCGCAAGGAATAAAAATATTATTTGGGGAAGAAAGGAGACTGTTACTCCATAGGAACATCTGATATTAGCGTTGTTTTACATTACAAAGAAAACTTAGTGTTGCAACCTATTGAGTACACTGTTACTTACATCTTGGGGGCTATCATGTTTGACAAACTTTGCAATGGAGTATTTGAGACCAGTCTTTACTAACAACTTCTGTAAAATGTCAGTGACATTCATGTCTCCCAAAGAAGTAGCAGCCTTCATAAAATTAAGTGTCTCGTTAACCTTCTGACAGCAAATAATGTATTATTGTAGTTCTGTTTTTTTTTAATGGCTCTAACAAGGGAGAAGTTATGTACACATACATTGCTTTCTCTTGTGTACATTAATGACATTTTACCTGTTACGTTGCCAGCTGATAAGTTTGTTTTGTTTGCAGATGATACAAACATTACATGTAGAAATTGCTGGTGATCAAAATTTTCACTGACATTGATAAATGGTTAGAGCTAATTCAATGTCTTTGAACTTTGAAAAGATGCACTATATGTCCTTCAAAACCTATAAGGCATAGTCCAATGAATGCAGGTGGACTAGGAAAAAATTTTACCTTCATAGTCTCGAATGTTACTGAATTTACCATATGTTAAAATGAAAGACGAAGAAACACATTTTTGCTTTCACCAAAAAAAAAATTCTGCTCAGATACAGCCCTCCAAAGATGACATTGTGCACACCATTTTTTTGAAGATGTGAAGTTGGCCAAAAATTTTAAAATCCTGTATATCTTGAACAGTTGTAGATTTTTTTTTTCCCCCCCCTTCTTACAAAAGTGAATCCATAGTTTTATCATACAGTTCAAACCTGCTTTATTATCACATAACAGACTCATAAAAATCAAAACCTAGCCTAATTTAACATTAACATAGTTTTAAAGGATGAGAAAGAGACTTAAAAATGTGTTCCACTGCTTCAGTGTCTTCCTTTGACAAAGTGATGCATTCCTGTTAAAACAAAGTTCACAACTATTTAGTTAACTCCTAACTGGTCTCTGCAATCCACCAGTTACAGTTATACACACATGCCTCAGACACCCTCCTCAGGTTGTGAATCTGAATATTATTCTGCTTGTTACTGATGTGTTAGCCAAACTAACAATTTCTTCTTTCTCACTCTTTAAAGTGCGGGCAATATGAGTTCGTCCATAACGTAGTCCAAAAATGCGTCTTCTCAACTCCTTTCAAAGGAGTACCTCATTTGGGATTCCCCCCCTCCCCCGCGCTCACAGAATTTTTAGATTTCCTCCTTGGACAAAAGAATTAGGGCTGTGGATGTGTAGGATTTTGACTCCCTTAAAATCTCAGCTGGCTGCCTACAGCATCACAAGCCCCTTTCCCATGACCAGTTGGACTGTATACATATTCAGTTGGCACAAGCACCTTACTCAATTCAAACAGCTGGTAACGATTCCTAAAATGACTAGGAGCACCATCAGCAATAATGATCTCTGGCCCTGTTTGCAGTTAAAGAATTTTTTACGTTGCTAGCCTACTTGTGCTGAGTCATGTCATGTCATCACATAACTGCAACACTTATGGTCTGGGTTTAAAAATGTCACTCCTTAAAAATTGGAACCTTGTTATTTCTCCAATGATACTCTTGTACTTCTTGTGGGATAATTACAGACCAGTTCTCAGCAAAATCACAGTGAAGAACTAAACACAGTCAGCCTTTACACACCCTTTAACTTCTGCAATGTGTTGTTGCAATTTCTTCAGATGGTGGTGTGGTACTGCTTTCACTGACAATTTACAAAGTTCAATGAGGCTGTTAAAGGCAACAGTTTTCTTAATTAGTTTATTTTCCTCCCATGTCACACGTGTAGTTTCTGCAGAGTTACCTGCTACATGTTCCAGGTCACGTGTCTGTGAAGACAGTATTCCCTTTCCAGGGCAGTCACCACATTCTTGAAACAAACAAATCTCTCACTTTGTCACAGACTAATAACTTCACATTACCTACAAAGGTTGTCATATGTCATGTGCTCCAGTAAGTTCTTCAAAATTACCACATAAAGTTCAAAATTTGTGCAGCACACACAGACAATTCTAGGTGGTTGTGGAACTACCCACTTAGGTTGTAGTGCAGAAAATTTTGATCTTACTATATGTGAAGTTGTGTAGTTGCTCTTATAAATTGCAAAAAATTTCTTTAATTCTGCGAGTCATGTAACTCTTCACTTTAACAACTTTTTGACCTTCTACCTTTAAGAGTTGTGGTGTGTCTTGTTGGCACTCTGGTGAGAACAGTCTCATTTATCTTCCAGATAAAATGACTGCACTATTCGATTTGAACTGCTTCTACAGGAAGACCTAATTTCTTGCAAGAATGCTTTGAATCATTTTCTTCCGGAGATAGAACTTCTACTTTGAAGAGTGTGGTCAGTTTTGCTGTAGTGTATTCATCTATAGCTTTAGTAATTTCTCTGCACGTTCTTGATGCATAGAGCTTATGACTAGATCTCACTAACAATGGTTTCTTAACAGGACTTAACACCTACCTCTGCCTCTGTAGGTGACTGATATAGGGTATTTGATTCTTCTTCTACTGATGCAAAATCTGCACCATGGGATGCTTAACCTTGTTCAGATACTATTGTCAAAACATATTCACTTTGTATCCCCAGCCAGAAGACATTTCAAATAGTCCTATTCACACAAGACAATGCAACTGTGTCAACTGGCAAATTCCTCATGAAAACACAGAACTGACTGGATGGTGTCATATTTCTTAGAAGCCCCTTCCATAAACAAATTAGTACTGAACAACTACAATACAGAAACCTGCAGTAAACAACCCCAACAAAGAAACAATAACTTCAACAAAGACAATAGAAATCAACATTGTAACAAAAATTAGTAAGAAACAACTTCAGTGAAGTCATACACTACTCTTGAAAGTTAAAAGAAAGACTTTTTTTTTTTTTTTTTTTTTTTTTTTTTTTTTTTTTTTTTTTTTTTTTTTTAAGTAAAACCTATCCAACTTTTGTGGTGTAAATTCAAGAACATCATGTAGAAAACTGTTCAAGGAACTAACCACTGTTCACAGTATATTTATTCCTTAATGAAATTTGTTGCAAGTAATATCTCTGTTTTCAAGCAATAGATCAATACTAAGAAAAAGAGCAATCAACATAAATACCTAAAGTCACTTACCTTGGTCTGGAAAGGGGTCCAATATTCAGGAACATACAATTTTCAACAATATTGCCAGCAACCATTAAAAACTTGGTTTCATATGTCATAAGTGCACAACTAGGTTTTATTTTGACTGTATTGGCTCTGTAAATATTAGCAGTTGCACTTCAATGTATTCATCTATTTTGACAATCTCCCGACAAATGATCAGAATAGTGAGTATTATATTCATCTGTTTTTATAAAAACTTTCACGTGTTCCACACCCAAAAGAATCATCTCATTTTTGGGTGTATGGAACAAAATGTGAACCTAATCTATTCTAATGCAATGTGTGTCTTTCAGCAACTGCCTCCAGCAGACTCAAAAGAGAGGGTCATTCAAATTGTGCAGACCAACAAACCTGCCTTGAGATCTGCACCTGGAAATGATGGTGACAAACAGGAGAAGATGGAACAATAATTTCAAAAAAAAAAATTCATTGAGCAACTGTAAACATGACTGGTTCATTAAATTTTGAGACTGAAATAAGCTTGAATTCTCATATTTGCATTTCTTTGTATTCTAAGTAATAAAGAACTTTTTCTCAACTTAGAGGTTCTTAATCAACCTTACAAAAGCCACAGTTAAAAGTAATGGAATCTTGCTATGTATGGGCAGTTAATCTGAAGGGAGGGGGGATGTGAATTTGAAGTGTATATTGTGCACTGAAAATAATTTATTGCACAAACTGCAAGGTAAATTTCCAACACTTGAGTGCTAAAGTATGCTAAAGTCAAGCTTTGCGTTACAGCCACTGGAGTGTCAAAACTTGTCAGTGACTCCGCTTCCTTTTAACGCCCAGTCATTAGGAACACTGCAGATTGTTATCGGCAACTGTTTGTTATTGTATTTGTTTTGTTGGGTATTGTGTTGATTGGCACATAGTTAAGGGTATGTTATTGTTGCCTTAGTAACTTAATGTGAGTCAGTATGTGTAGCAATTTAAATGCCAGTATTTCAGATAAATTACCTGGGCAAAACAAGAGCCATACATTAAGAGATTCTCGCCTTGACTAAGACATTCAGTTCTAAAACGATATAAAACGATAGAACAGGTCCCCCCCCCCCTCTTTATGGGGGCATTCATGCAACCAAAATTTAGCGCAGTAAAAAGTCCCATTAGGAATTGCCTTCATCTACATTCTACGTGAAGTTTGCAAGCTTATAGTTTATGCTGAGAAAAAGCATCCAGGGACAATTATGCCAGTCAAGACCAACACAATCATTGGGTTTGTTGTTCATTGACCTACTTACTGTAAGCTGTCAAACCCTTTTGAAGCCAGATATCTTCCAGGAAATGGGTGAGAAAGCAGTTTAGTATTTTCAAATGTCATTATTTTGAGTAACATGAACACAAAGGTATTGTGTAAACAAGTGAGTACATAGTCAGGTGATTTTCAAAGGCTCAAGTACCTTTATCTCTAGGAAACCAATGAAGCATCTTTTCCTAGTCAATTATCCATGAGGAAATATACCTATCATAAACAGCAAATCTAAAGACTTAAAAAAGTTATGCCATATACAGTGTGCCTCAAACCTTTTGGGTCGAATTGAAACAGGTGATAATTGGTCCACAACTGGTTATATTGAGATAGGAATGCAAATTTGAGGCTGTCAGCACTATAGTGGCCTAACCCACAGTCCACTGGTTTGTGGCATGGCCACTGGAAGATATCGATGTTTGCAGAATTGGTGTACAGCAGTGATTGCGGCATGTAGCGATGAATCTGGTATAGATAACGAGGTATGGTGTCCGGTAATTCACTATACGTGGAATTAAGTGCAATAGTGTTTTTAGACTGTGTGGGTCAGGCAACTATTGTTTCAGTGCACTTGGCCATAGTACACAAAACATTAGATAGGCTGTTATTGCTTTACATACTGTAGTCAAACAATGGATGAGATACAGATGAGGCATTAACGTTCATCATCCGTATCACCATTTACAGGGATGGTGTCGCCACGTGGCTGTGCAGATGTCTTCAAATTACGGTAATTAACCGTGGTACACCGGGGATACAGATTGCAGCAAGGTCATTAAATCGGTCTTTTTCAGTGCGCTAATAGCGTGTCCATTGGGATATAGTATGTCCAGAGTCTCAATTACTTTGACCCTTGTTTAGCAAAACTGACGTTGGCAAATGCGACATCTGGCTCATTGGAGTACGTATAAAATGTGATATGGGGACGGTATGCTTTTGTGTCAACACTTTACGGTTATGTACGTTTCCCTCTAAACGTACTGTGGACATAATTTCCTGTACTTCACGATGATACTGAAGTCCTGGTCACATGGTAGGTATGAATGCCCACAGGCTAAGAATTTATAGAGGGTTACTTCTGGTGTGAAGTCTGCATGCAGAACCATGAATTGACACAGTCACGTTGTTTGGACCTTATGGAGAGACAATCCAATTTCTTTCGGTCTTCAGGATGCTTCGCTCTCACTCCATACACGATTACTTTCTTGATACATAGGTTGTGTACTCTAAAGCAGTATGCCCACAATTGCTGCTTGTAGTAACACCTGTCGTAAGTACCAGTGTCAGTAAAGTCCTCATCAAATAAAGGGCAAACGTGGTTCTATTGTTGTCCTGGTGCCTCCTTTCTGCTGCGTTGTGATGCATTCCTGTCTGCATGCTCTCAGCCTTTCATTGATGTTACTCTTTCATGTTCCCATTTATCCTTCTCTTCCGCAGTGTCGACTCCAGTGTGTTTGATGTTAGAGGTCACATTTACGGCAGGAATCACTTACAGGGGGATGCAAGGACAATATTAAATCTTGTATTAAATATTGGACCAAAGAGATAGGATCATCATGCTCGGCTTTGTTAAATGGTATTGCTTCTCCATGCTCAGTTTTAGTGAAAGATACTTCTGATCCACTGTTTCATTAATTCTAGCATAATGGCTCCGATATACTGGAAACCATTTTATAAGTTCTCTACCGCAACCGTCTTTGCTATTCGTGTTTTGTTTTTAGCAGGGCATGCGCCTCACTTATCGATGAGTGGGGTCTGGTGCTTCACTTTGTGTGAAAGAATCTATGTAATCCTGCTGTCTGATATCTGCAAAATGTTCTTAAAGAACATTTTACACACCATCACGTCCACTCCCTGATCATTCTGGAAATTGCACAGGCGTGTTGTTACTTGTCGCGACTCTGTAGTACCAGAGGAATATGCGTGTGCTGTAGGGACTACCTTAACCGTAGCAAAAATGTATGCCGACTGCAAATCAACTACCTACTGCATAGAACAAGTCAAAATAGATGTTGCTGGTGTTCAGGTGAAAAATGTTTACCACATTCCTTCAGACGCGCATGTTCAGAGAGTGGGACATTTGTTTAGCACTACATTTCCCTTCACGTTAATGTATTCTTCCCTTCTCTCTCTCTCTCTCTCTCTCTCTCTCTCTCTCTCTCTCTCTCTCTCACACCCACACACCTCACTCACTCCATACCGTGGTGCAATAGCAGCCCATGTGGCATAGGCCACTACTGTTTCGTGTGGCCCTGCATGGTGTAAAAACACCTGATTCTACCTCATTGTCCATGGTGTTCGAATACATGTCCGGCGATTGTAGGAGGTAATGGTAGGGTGTAAAGTGATGTTCTGTGTGAATATCATTTCTTCAAAAAAAAAAGAAAAAGTGGGTTAGGCCACAGTTGCACTGATAGCTTCATTTATTGTGTACAGTGCATAACGACAACATGGCTCATAGTAATTGTTGAAAGTGATGCTGGGTTCTGTTGTACACTGGAACAGACAGCAAGTGGTAAACCGCATATATCCCTGACCATCAGACAGACATACTCTATGTAATTTAGCTCTTAGCTTGTAGATGTGTTTTGAAGAATGCACCCGCGCAATAACCTGTGACGTACGCGCATGCAGCAGGATGTAGTGCCCATAAAGCTTTCCCAACAAGTGTTATCTTAAAGATTGTATGTTACTCTTTGTCAGACGTGCATTTATTGTATGGTGCAGCAAGATGTACTGCCCTTAAAGCAGCACAAATGTACAGAGAAAGTGTAGTGATCCACGCAATTTATGGAAGGGCACATATCATGTACATCAAATATAGAGCTCATAGTAAAGATGTGTGTGGTCACAATTAGTTTGTAAACATTGGGTCACATATTGTGGGAAAGTGTTACTTGACAGCTACGGAGTCTACGGGCTGGGGAGCATTTGTAATATCTGTGGAGCAAGGAGAAATGAAGGAGCTCTGGTACCAAGGAAGACACCAGCACCAGGGAAGACAAATATGATGTACAGAAGCAATTATTGTTTTATACTATTGACATGTTAATGAGAGGTCTTAGAGACAGTACTATTCATTATTTCTGGGACTAGTAATTTCCCATGTAATGTGTAACTGTTTATGAAAGTTTGTGACATTATACAGAATTAGTTGGAACCAATCTAGATTTTATTTAACAAAATCAAACAATGGAAAATCAAAGATGGATTACTACACAAAGCACAGCTGGACTCTGAGGTAAATCAAGAGAGTTGCAAGGGTGAATCTCGACATGAATCTAATAAGGAAGTGTTAAGGTGGTAGTGTTAAAAGTAGCTACGTGGAGTAATAGATATAGAACATACATTGCTCAATCATTCGAAACATTGCCAGACAAGCTAAAAATAGCAGTCAGCAGCCATTAATAAACATACCAAATGCTATCCCAAAAAGCATTATCCTAATGTCCTGGATATACCTTCCCCTGAGATGGCCAGCATGGACACAGTTGCCTCACAGGCCTTTGTAGAAGTGCAGGAAGCTGGGGAGGTGGCCATGTATGTGGAGATATGACTCCCCTGCTCCCTCTCCACAAGCAAGGGTGACAGAGTCCAAGGTAAAAGACAAGCCGTCTTTCGTGTGTCTGTTTCTCCTTGACGGGAACATTATGAGGTGTTGCTCCACAAGATCATTGTCTCTCTTCAAGCAGCTTCTTTCGTCACCATGACTATACTATCCCTTCTCCCATACCGACATCCTGAACTGCCACACAAACCCTACCCTTTTCACTGGGGGAATCATGAGGCCCTCCGGCTTTTATTTTTCTCCCTGAACTTCAATTTCTGCTTTGGGTTTTTCTTTGGTTTCCTTTAAAACATTCTCATTGTGTATACTGAATAACATTGGGGGTGGGCTACAAACATCTACATCTATACTCTGCAAATCACTCCAGTTGCATGAGTGATTTGCAAGCAGTCTACTTTGTAGACTGATTGCACTTCCCCAGTATTCTACTCATAAACTGAAGTCTACACCAAATTTACACACAACTGAACATGTTACTCCTTTCTCAATCACTGCTTCCCTTTTATGTTTTTCAACTCTTGTAACTGCTGTCTAGGTCATAACTCTGTCTGAGACTGGTTTCTTTTCAATTTTCAAAATAGCAAAAATTCAGTATGTGCAGTAGCATAGATTTACTAATCATTACTTTATGAAAAAAGAATAGTCATCATAATGTAACTTAATTACTACTCAAATCAAAATTAAGGGGATGGAAGTTGTACCAAATCATTGCCCTACTTCTCAACTTAACTCTGAGTACTACTTTCATTCAACCAAAAAATTAAAACCTCACTAAATGTTCCCAAATAGGTGACCTATCAGAATATTCACATAACTTTAGAACAACGGTTATCGGTTAAACAGCCAAATTACTGTTCTTCCTTCCAGTATTACCACTTTAAGCTTGTAATTCCTCAGAACACAAATAGAAGTTTTCAGATCACCTATAGATCTGATAGTGCAGCATTATATGACTTGTACCTCACTAAAATATTTCCGTTTCTGTTAAGCTCTCATTCCCAGCTGCAGTGTCATGAATTGCACAATATACACAGTACTGAATGTTGCAGAGTTCAAAAATAGATCATTAGTATAGTTACACCACATTTGTTTGTATACAGTTATCTTTTTCATTATTCACTCATGTCTGTCAGCTCCATTATTTTACTTAAATTTCTTACATCTTTTAGCTAGTGGAGTGCGTGAGTGCATTCTCAAAGAATATCCCTACTGTATAGACAGGTTCCCTAACCATTAAGACCCCAACTTTATTGATTATTTCATTATTGTTTCATTATCTAATAAATAAACACTCACTCTGCTTATCCAATGCAAAATTGATTCTACTGAAAAACACTCCACAGCAACACATCCTTATGCTAAGGCAAACTTAACTCTCATTACTGATTTGACAGAATTATCACTTAAAAAAACTATTATTTTACTGTATTCCATCAAATTGCTTGAGATTATAGCCTGAAGGGAAATATACATACAAATCCTACTTATTCTTTCCATACATTACTCCAGGCAACTATGTTTAAAGTTTTATTTCCTTAATGTTAGACAAGGCTGCACTATGACATACTTCTGTAGTTGGGTAGTTATCTCCGTATACTGATTGCACTGAAAACAAACACTTCTGTTATTGTGTTGTTGTGGTCTTCAGTCCTGAGACTGGTTTGATGCAGCTCTCCATGCTAATCTATCCTGTGCAAGCTCCTTCATCTCCCAGCACCTACTGCAACCTAAATCCTTCTGAAGCTGCTTAGCGTATTCATCTCTTCGTCTCCCTCTACGATGTTTACCCTCCACACTGCCCTCCAATGCTAAATTTGTGATCCCTTGATGCCTCAGGACATGTCCTACCAACCAATCCCTTCTTCTAGTCAACATGTGCCACAAACGTCTCTTCTCCCCAATCCTATACAATACCTCCACATTAGTTACGTGATCTACCCACCGAATCTTCAACATTCTTCTGTAGCACCACATTTCAAAAGCTTCTATTCTCTTCTTGCCTAAACTATTAACCGTCCATGTTTCACTTCCATACATGGCTACACTCCATACAAATACTTTCAGAAACGACTTCTTGACACTTAAACCTATACTCGTTGTTACCAATTTTCTCTTCTTCAGAAACGCTTTCCTTGCCATTGCCAGTCTACATTTTATATCCTCTCTACTTCGACCATCATCAGTTACTTTGTTCCCCAAATAACAAAACTCCTTTACTACTTTAAGTGTCTCATTTCCTAATCTAATTCCCTCAGCATCACCTGACTTAATTTGACTACATTCCATTATCCTCGTTTTGCTTTTGTTGACGTTCATCTTATATCCTCCTTTCACGACACTGTCAGTTCCGTTCAACTGCTCTTCCAAGTCCTTTGCTGTCTCTGACAGAATTACAATTTCATCGGTGGACCTCAAAGTTTTTATTTCTTCTCCCTGGATTTTAATACCCACTCCAAATTTTTCTTTTGTTTTCGTTACTGCTTGCTCAATATACAGATTGAATAACATCGGGGAGAGGCTACAACCTTGTCTCACTCCCTTCCCAACCACTGCTTCCCTTTCATGCCCCTCGACTCTTATAACTGCCATCTGGTTTCTGTACAAATTGTAAATAGCCTTTCGCTCCCTGTATTTTATCCCTGCCACCTTTAGAACTTGAAAGAGAATATTCCAGTCGACATTGTCAAAAGCTTTCTCTAAGTCTATAAATGCTAGATAGGTAGGTTTGCCTTTCCCTAATCTTCCTTCTAAGATAAGTCGTAAGGTCAGTATTGCCTCACGTGTTCCAACATATCTACGGAATCCAAACTGATCTTCCCCGAGGTCGGCTTCAACCAATTTTTCCATTAGTCTGTAAATAATTCGCGTTAGTATTTTGCAGCTGTGACTTATTAAACGGATTGTTCGGTAATTTTCACATCTGTCAACACCTGCTTTCTTTGGGATTCGAATTATTATAGTCTTCTTGAAGTCTGAGAGTATTTCGCCTGTCTCGTACTTCTAGCTCACCAGATGGTAGAGTTTTGTCAGGAGTGGCTCTCCCAAGGCTGTCAGTAGTTCTAATGGAATGTTGTCTACTCCCGGGGATTTGTTTCAAATCAGGTCTTTCAGTGCTCTGTCAAACTCTTCACGCAGTATTATATCTCCCATTTCATCTTCATCTACATCCTCTTCCATTTCCGTAATATTGTCCTCAAGTACATCGCCCTTGTATAGACCCTCTATATACTCCTTCCACATTCCTGCTTTCCCCTCTTTGCTTAGAACTGGGTTTCCATCTGAGCTCTTGATATTCATACAAGTGGCTCTCTTTTCTCCAAAGGTCTCTTTAATTTTCCTGTAGGCTGTACCTATCTTACCCTTGTGAGATAAGCCCCAACATCCTTACATTTGTCCTCTAGCTATGCCTGCTTAGCCATTTTGCACTTCCTGTTGATCTTATTTTTGTATTCCTTTTTGCCTGCTTCATTTACTGCATTTTTATATTTTCTCCTTTCATCAATTAAATTCAATATTTCCTCTGTTACCCAAGGATTTCTACTAGCCATCGTCTTTTTCCCTACTTGATCTTCTGCTGTCATCACTACATCATCTCTCAGAGCTACCCATTTGTCTTCTACTGTATTTCTTTCCCCATCCCTGTCAATTGTTCCCTTACGCTCTCCTTGAAACTCTGTACAACCTCTGGTTCTTTCAGTTTATCCAGGTCCCATCTCCTTAAATTCCGACCTTTTTGCAGTTGCTTTAGTTTTAATCTACAGTTCATAACCAATAGATTGTGGTCAGAGTCCACATCTGCCCCTGGAAATGTCCTACAGTTTAAAACCTGGTTCCTAAATCTCTGTCTTACCATTATATAATCTATATGATACCTTTCAGTATCTCCAGGATTCTTCCATGTATACAACCTTTCTTCTATTATTCTTGAACCAAGTGTTAGCTATGATTAAGTTGTGCTCTGTGCAAAATTCTACCAGACGGCTTCCTCTTTCATTTCTTAGCCCCAATCCATATTCACCTACTATGTTTCCTTCTCTCCCTTTTCCTACTATCGAATTCCAGTCACCCATGACTATTAAATTTTAGTCTCCCTTCACTACCTGAATAATTTCTTTTATCTCACCATACATTTCTTCAATTTCTTCGTCATCTGCAGAGCTAGTTTGCATATAAACTTGTACTACTGTAGTAGGCATGGGCTTCGTGTCTTTCTTGGCCACTATAATACGTTCACTATGCTGTTTGTAGTAGCTTACCCGCACTCCTATTTTTTTAAATTTATTATTAAACCTACTCCTGCATTACCCCTATTTGATTTTGTATTTATAACCCTGTATTCACCTGACCAGAAGTCATGTTCCTCCTGCCACCGAACTTCAGTAATTCCCACTATATCTAACTTTAACCTATCCATTTCCCTTTTTAAATTTTCTAACTTACATGCCCGATTAAGGGATCTGACATTCCACGCTCCAATTCGTAGAATGCGTTTTCTTTCTCCTGATAACGACATCCACATGAGTAGTCCCCGCCCGGAGATCCGAATGGGGGACTATTTTACCTCCGGAATATTTTACTCAAGAGGACGCCATCATCATTTAACTGTACAGTAAAGCTGCATGCCCTCGGGATAAATTACGGCTATAGTTTCCCCTTGCTTTCAGCCTTTCACAGTACCACATGTTAATGTTACAAGGCCAGATCAGTCAATCATCCGGACTGTTGCCCTGCATCTACTGAAAAGGCTGCTGCCCCTCTTCAGGAATCACACGTTTGTCTGGCCTCTCAACAGATACCCCTCCGTTGTGGTTGCACCTACGGTACGGCTATCTGTATCGTTGAGGCAAGCAAGCCTCCCCACCAATGGCGAGGTCCATGGTTCATGGGGGGGGGGGGGGGGGGGGGTCTCCTGTTATACCACGATTAGTATAATTTGGTGCAGCTGAAGAGGCAATTTACAAAAAGAAAAAAAAATCTTGAATACTAGGCTTTAATATTAATTGTGGTGTATTTTTGTAAATTGCCTCTTCAGCTGCACCAAATTATACTAATTTCACACATGAGCTAATTACCTCAGATGTTATAGTTTTCAGATCATCTGCACCTTCTTCACATTTGCTGAGACCTTTCATGTTCTGTTTACCTTACCTCTTTGACAGAAGTTCTTTAACTATGACACCAATTTACTTTCATAATATTTCATAGTATCTCGTAGATATTTACCAAATACCACTGCTGTTTGTTTTTTTTTTAAATTTTTTTATATTGCCTTTTCTTCCATCATGTTATGATTCCATTACTTATCAGTAACACAACATTATATCACTGGAGAAACCTCTTCTATTCCTACACTAAAGTATCGTGCTATACAATATCACATGAAAGTTGAAGATAGAATGTTTCTGATTCACTTATAAACTACAGACAGGATAGGAGAAGAGATTGACTGCCTCATGAAACACGATAAATGAGACAGACAGCTGGGGTAAGCATTATCACCACACAATGAATTCAACACACAATGTTGAACCCCCTACGTGGATGTAAGTCTTACTTTTGGTTCAATGCACACTCCATTCTCCTAACAAAATCAATTTTACCCAAGCTTAGATACTTTTTAAACTGTCATGGATCAATATTCAAACATCTAATTGGTAATACATATGGTTTTAGGACAATAATATTCTTTAATCCAAAATCCTGTTAGTCTTTGTGTAAGCCAATTCATAAGAGTTGTCATGGGTAATGTGTACCACTCTGAAAGGACCATGATACATGTGCAAAAATTTCTTTACATCATTTACTTTGTTAGATTTTTCTTTGGTTTTGATGAGGACAAGGTCACCTATTCTGAAACTAGTCAGATTCTCTCCTTTGTCATGCCTTCTCTTCCTTCCTGCTGCTTTCTTTTTCCTCATCTCTTTAGCTAATCTGATGTTTTTGTCCTGTGCTATTTCACACTCCTGACTGAAATCCACTTCTTCTATGATGATGTTGCTGGGTCTCTCGTTGAACATAAGGTCACATGGGGTATATCCTGTCGATTAGTTCTGTAAGTTGTTGATAATATTTTCAAAATGTCGAATATGACCCACCCAAGCAGTGTTTCTTACTACAATACGTCCTGCACAGTCTATTAATCTCTTTCATAACCCTTTCACTCATTTTACCTTATGGTAAATAGGTAGAAATCTTTGTGTGTTTTATCTTGTGTATTGCCATACAGTGTACAAAACTTCTCTGAAACAAATTGTGGACCATTGTCAGACAATAGTGATTTTGGTATCCCTAAATTGCAAAAGTAATCAGATGTCAGCTTCTCAATTATAGTATTAGTATGTGTCTTCTTATTCTGGTACAGTTTTATGTATTTTGAGAATGTGTCCAAAACAACAAAAATATATTTAGAACCTCCTGTGGATGGAGGCAACATTCCTAGATGGTCAACTGCTATAAGCTCTTTAGGTTCACTAGGAAGAACAGAATGTGTTAAGCCTTTTGATGGCACACCAGTTGTCTTTACTCTCTAATATTTATCACACCTTTCTAGTCTGTGCTTAGCCCTTCTCCTCAAGTTGTTAAATTTTATTGTCTCCTGTATCTTAGCTACTATTTTCCTGGTCCTATAATGTCCATAACTCTTGTGCAAAAATTTATCAACATATTGGTCAGGAAAGCATGACTTCAAGTCCTGATCATTCAAATTTTTCCTCCTAAACAACAACCCTTTATGTTTAATATAGTACTGTTTTACCTTTGGCATGTCTGAAGTATAATACTGCTTAACCAACCTTAAATTTGGATCCTCATTCTGCTCCCTTCTCATTTCTTGCAAATTTTCCTAATAAGCTTCTCATCCTTCACTACCTACAAATTAAACAATGTTACTTGTTCTTCACATTCCTCACTACTGTCAGTATCCTTCTTCCCTGCTAGCATCCTAGATAATCAGGGTGTATACGTGGACGAGGAAAAAAAATTCCTTGATTTTTCCCGGATTACTTGGTTAAAAATATGCTTGCTCTCAGATGAAAATACACTTTATCCGTGTTAAGCAACAGTATAGTTTTCCTCGGAACTGTAAAACTTATCAATCCTTTCAATGGTTGTGGTTTTATACACCAGCGTATAAGTTCCCGGCACTTTAGGAAACTAAACTCAGGGGAAAAAACACATTTTGGAAAGATGTCTGATGTGCAGCAACATGTACAATGCATATTTTCGTATTATGAAAGTATAAATTAGAATTCCACCAAACACAGCATGTTACTTTCCGAAGGATTGAAATCGGGATTGCGGTGCACTTTTGTAAGCCAGTCGTAGGTCATGTTAAGCGATCTCGCCAACTGATGACAGTGGATATTCAGAGCATAGGACACGTGATGTAGTCAGCCAATAGCAACATCACTGTTTAGTAGAGGGAGGGAACACACAAATAGGAAAAGGTATTGGTTTAAATTAATATACATAGTGTTCCTACAAGAAAGAAAAGCTTTCACGTATAATATTGGTCTCTAAGATTAATAAGCTGCAAGAGAAGCTAAGATTTCACACATGATGTTGATATTTTTTGCGCATGTTACACTTTAGTATACATCACACAAATGTGACAGGAAAATTTTTAACAACGTAAATGTCTGATCTTCTGGGATCGAAAATATTCTAAATGGTCGTCCTCAAAGATTTGATTTTTGAATGAGTCAAACGGTTTGTGATTTAAGAAATTCATCGGACAGTCATGCATAGAGTTCATCTTGTGTAAAAGAAAATTTACTTTATTTAAAAATAATGCTTTTCAAGCAACCATTCGGAATATCTTCCCATGACCTGTTAGAAATATATTCGTTTCAGCAGTTGGTGACAGGCATCGCCGCACTTGCGCAGCAATAATGACGCAGGAAGCCTGTTCATTTGTACGTGTAAAACATTAAAAGGTCTTACATTATGTTATAGAAGGAACAAGACATACTCCAAGCGCATGGGAATTTTGTGAACCATACTAACATGCATAATTCGGCTTAAAGTGCACATTTGTATGTCCAGATTCAGATGAAAATTTTCTTGGAGTACCAGTACCGTATTATCTCATGTTTGGTTCTTTATTATGGCATAATACCATATGTGCTAGAAGATGAAAACAAGAACTTGAAATGCAGCAAATAGTTGAAACTAGCCAATTGTGTGGAATTAAACACTTCGTTTCAAATAAACTGGCCTCAGCAGAAAAGATTAATAAAAGTCATTTTCCTTAAGAAACTGAGAAAAATAACTTCGTTCTTCTGCAAGGTGATTAACGCTTGACTATCAGAAAGATGGAAACAAAATAAAATCTGAAACTAATAATATATTTTAGCCTTCCGTAAATATGTGAATGTATTTTAATTCACTTGATAGCTCCCGGCCACAGAAATCTATTTTGTTTTCATTTGACGTGAGAGCAATAAGCGAAGAGTTAACAACAAAATCACTTAACGTAAATGCGGGTCACGAGGAGACTATCACCTCCACACTACAACTGAGACTGCTCTGTGCATCAGGTCTGGATCTACGATATTTCCAAACCGGGGCAATATTAGATAGTGGCGTCCCCCTCCCTCGAACGTTTGAGGTAGGACGCCAACATTTTAAAAAATTGACTTTTCAAAAATATCTTCATTTTGTAGCACACATCTTTCTGAAGAGTCTGATACATAAAACATATATGTTTGAGGGAACGTAAGACATGTTATTTGATCTTAAAATGTGCTGAAGTGCAGTGTCAAGCCTCTTCACACAGCATTCTTCCCATCGCACGTCTCTGTATTTTGCTCTGTGGAATTCAAAGTGTAATATTTTGTAATGAGTGCCAACAAACTATATTCCGGCCAGTGGAAATTACAATGTCATGTGGTGCCTCTCCTGCTCCCAGTCGGTCGGATTATGTGCCGTATGTGCTCTATTGGAGACACATCTGGTGATCGAGCAGTCAAGGCAACGAGTCGACATTCTTTACATATTGTAGGGTTACAACACCGCTTTGTAGGTGAGCGTTATTCTGTTCAAAAACACCCCAAGGAATGGTGTTCGTAAATGGTCGCACATCAGGTCGAATCAGCAGATTGGCGTACAAATTTGCAGTCAGCGTTTGCGAGATACCCATGACAGTGCTACTGTCATAGGAAATCGCACCACAAACCATAGCTCCAGGTGTATTCTATTGTGTCTATCACGTACGCAGGTTGGTTGCAGGCGCTCAACTGGACTCCTCCTAAACAACACACGGCCATCACTGGCACCGAGGCAGAACCAGCTTTTATCAGAAAACACAACAGACCTCCACCCTTGCCGCTAATAAGCTCTCGCTGGAGAACACTGAAGTCGCAAATGGTGGTTTGGGGCCAGTGGAATGCATACTACATGGCTTCTGGCTCGGAGCTGTCATTGAAGTAACCAATTTGTAACAGTTTGTTGTGTAACTGTGGTGGCAACTGGTACTCACGTTGCTGCTGCAGATGCAGTACCAGGTGTCACAACCACACACCGAACACCATGGCCTTTCTTCTCGATAGTGTCACGTTGCCATCCAGAGCCTGGTCTTCTTGCAACCTTACACTCCCGTGAGCACCACTGCCAGGAATCATGTACAGTGGTTACATTCCTGACAAGTCTTTCTGCAGTGTCGCAGAAGGAACATCCAGATTCTTGTAGCCGTATTATAGGATCTCGTTCAAACTCAGTGAGGTGTCGATAATGGCGTCTTTGTCACCTTAAATGCATTCTTGACTAACATCAACTCACCACGCACAATATCAAAGGTAACTAATCCTCACAACCGTTACAGCGCATATTTAAAGCAAACCTGATTCATACCCTCATAGTGGCGCTCCGAGTGCCACTCTTATGCGACTGGCTTGAAATACGAATACACATTATACACTCCTGGAAATGGAAAAAAGAACACATTGACACCGGTGTGTCAGACCCACCATACTTGCTCCGGACACTGCGAGAAGGCTGTACAAGCAATGATCATACGCACGGCACAGCGGACACACCAGGAACCGCGGTGTTGGCCGTCGAATGACGCTAGCTGCGCAGCATTTGTGCACCGCCGCCGTCAGTGTCAGCCAGTTTGCCGTGGCATACGGAGCTCCATCGCAGTCTTTAACACTGGTAGCATGCCACGACAGCGTGGACGTGAACCGTATGTGCAGTTAACGGACTTTGAGCGAGGGCGTATAGTGGGCATGCGGGAGGCCGGGTGGACGTACCGCCGAATTGCTCAACACGTGGGGCGTGAGGTCTCCACAGTACATCGATGTTGTCGCCAGTGGTCAGCGGAAGGTGCACGTGCCCGTCGACCTGGGACCAGACCACAGCGACGCACGGATGCACGCCAAGACCGTAGGATCCTACACAGTGCCGTAGGGGACCACACCGCAACATCCCAGCAAATTAGGGACACTGTTGCTCATGGGGTATCGGCGAGGACCATTCACAACCGTCTCCATGAAGCTTGGCTACAGTTCCGCACACCGTTAGGCCGTCTTCCGCTTACGCCCCAACATCGTGCAGCCCGCCTCCAGTTGTGTCGCGACAGGCGTGAATGGAGGGACGAATGGAGACATGTCGTCTTCAGCGATGAGAGTGGCTTCTGCCTTGGTGCCAATGATGGTCGTATGCATGTTTGGCGCCGTGCAGGTGAGCGCCACAATCAGGACTGCATACGACCGAGGCACACAGGGCCAACACCCAGCATCATGGTGTGGAGAGCGATCTCCTACACTTTCCTTTGCAACTTGTTTTATTTTAGTTTTTTTTTTCTCTCGTTCGTGTTTTATTGTTGTAGTATTTTTCTGCAGTATCAAGATACAGTAATATTCTTTGTTAGAGTATTGGTTCTTACCAGGTAAAGTTACCAAAATTTAACTAAAAACCAAAAAATGAAAAATTCCCAGAATTCTAAAAATTTCCCGGGTTTTTCTCGGTTTTCTTCCGGAAGAAAAAATTTTCGGTTTTCTCTCGGATCTCCTGGTTGTCCCGGGTCGTATACACCCTGATAATGCATCAGCCACAATACAGTATTGTCTTTTACTTTTACGGACCTTACTTACAAATCAAATTGTTGCAAATACAAAGCTCACCTAGTTAACCTGCGGTGTTTCAGCCTGCACTTCTGAAGTTAATTCAAAGCCTTATGATCTGTATACACTGTGGTCTTATGTCTGAACAAATAGTACTCAAACTTCTGAAATCCGAAAATAATTGCCATAGTCTTCAATTCTGAAATGTAACAGTTCTTTTCATGTGTGTTTTACTAACAAAAGCAATAGTTTTATATTCAACCCCCTTCTCAGTAGGTACTGTTTGGAAAATTTCTGCCTCCAAACTACAAAAACTTGCATCAGTACTCACACAGAAAGGCAGTGAAAAATTTGGATGTCCTACCATCTTACTATTTAGTAATTCTTTTTTCAAACTCTGAAGTGCTCCTTCACACTCTTCTGTCCAATTCCTCAGCACATTCTTTTTCAACAAATTACTAAGTCATGGACGGTTAAATGACTGAATTAATACGAACTTTCGGTAGATCCTTCTTTGTCTTGGGCGGTGGGAAATCCGCAATAGCAGCAAGCTTTTCTGCGTCAGGCTGTATACCTACCTAGTTAGTCCTATGATCCAAAGATGAAATTTCCTTCTTTACAAATTCAGATTTACTTAATTTTAGTTCCATAGCTCCTCTATACATAGCTCTCAGTACTTCATTCAGATTCTTACAGTGCTTGAACCATTCTGGACTCGCTACTTGGATATTATCTATGTAGCCCATTATTTCATTGGTTAATACCTCACCTAGCACCTTGTCAATAGCTCTGATAAATACACACACAGACGAGTTCAGACCAAATGGCACCACACAGCGTTGGTAACACTTACCTTCATGTAAAAATGCTGTACATTGTCTAGCTTGCGGCCGAACTGATATTCCATTAGCCTCAAGCCAAATAAAAAGAAGTCACACATTTACATCCATGGAACTTTTACAAAATTTCATCTATGTTAGCTAGTCTGTCACTCTCCCCTACTAAGATTTCATTTAACTTACTGGCATCCAGAACCAACCTGACACCACTGTTCTTCTTCTTCACAAGTGGTTTATTATATGTGCTGGTTGACCTTTCAGTAATCCTCCATGAGATCCTCTTTTCAATTTCTTTTCTCACCACTTCCTTTTTTGAAAATTGAGTAATTTAAGGCTTCTTGTAAAACAATTCATGATCCTTAAACTTTAATTTGCACTCAAAATCTTTTACCAAACCTGGCCTGTCTTAAAATGCCTTACAGTTGCACAGGCTAGTACCTTTTAATTCCTCCCTTTGACTATGTGTAATACCTTCAATATCCTCAACTCTCTTTATTGCTTCCAACCTTACTCTCTCCTCCTCTTTTTCCTCAGTAATCTGCTCAGTGGTCAGAACTCTTAATGGCAAATCTAATTCAGTTTGCACACACTTGTCCATACCTTCCAAAAATGATTCTTTGTACCTACTTATGTTGTACTTAAAACTAAATTTACCAGTAGCAAAATCAATATGCACAAACCATTTGCACAAGTAAATAGTCCAAAATATTATATCAGTGGTGAGATTTTGAATCACCAAGAAATTGCGCTCCAAATGCTATCCTGGCAATTTCACAATTAACAGTACCTCTCTTTTCACACTCTTTGATAGCTTACTGGTAGCACCAATAATTTTTATTCCAGAAAGATGCATCACTACTGTCCCTCTGTGTTCTTAATATATTCAAAAAATGACTGTGAAGTGCCATTCAGATCACTACCACTGTCCAGTAAACACTTAACATGTATACCTTGTACACTTGCTGTTATTACAGGGTGCCACCCTTCATTTTTACTTACCATGTGATCTTCTTCATACAGCAAATCCTTATTAATCCTTTCCCTTGACAAACTATCATTCTGCTTACCAAAATAGTTATCACACACAGTCAAACGACAGATAGTATGGTCCTCTTCCTCATTACCACTCTCAAACTCTAACTCCTCATTAGGCCTAATGTATTCCTCCTTTATTCTTTCTTTACTTAACACATGGCCATCATTATAGACGATAAATTCAAATACCTAATCCTCATCACTACTAGATTTGTCATTGCTGTCATCATTACAACTACTGTCAGAATCAGATTCACTGTTACTTTCATTGTCCTCAAGTAGTTGGCTAATTAGTTGATCCATGTTTGCAGTATTAGACCTCAAAGCAAAACACCTGAATTCCTTATGTCCTCTTAAAAAATTTACCATCTATTTTGACACTTTGGATGTTGCGAACAACAGCAACACGCTCTGTTTTATACTTAATTTTATTATTATAACTTCTTCCTCTCTTTTTACAGGCTGAACATTGCTGCACCCACCATCATTCAACATCTCACTAGAATTAGAATTTACACTCGACTTACTACTACCAGTTACATTACCATTACCTGTGATTACAGCACATTTATGTACACATGGCTCTTCTTCACTAACTGCTCTAGTGTGAGTCAAAACTGGAACATAATCTAGTTTAAATGGTTTATTCCAGAATTAAAATAATCTCCTCCATTTCTGTTACTTGAATTTCTCCAACCACTTCTGTGCCCATTCTGGCTATCCTCACCTAACCATTCCTTGAATTTCTTCTATAATTAGTCCTGTTCATCCGACTTACCTGAAATTCTCTCCCTGATTGATTATTGTCATCAACATTCCTCTGTGATCTTCCACTGAGGACTTCACCCTCTCCACTTCATCAACATAGTTCAAAAATTCACTAATATTACCGCTAGGGACAGGTACATGCAATTCTCTAACTTTCTGAGGCAACTCAACTTCTAAACCCATAATTATTGATCCCTACCTAACTCTTTGTCCAAATATTTCAGTTTGCTTATCCAAAGCTGACAGATACCTTTCACTGTTTCCTTCCTAGAGTCAAAATCTTTCTCCTCCCCAAAATTCATTCAAAATTCTCTGCTGCTTCTCTTTGGACCAATACTCATCTACAAATGCTTTCTTAAAGCTATGCCATAAAGTACAACTATCAGCTACCTGAGCTGCCCATCCATAGGCATTCCCTTTCAAGAAACCTCTTACAAAAGACATTTTCTCTTTGCATTCCATGTTTCTGGCAAATCATTAAATTCCTTAATGAAATCTAGTGGATGCATTTCCCCACATGGTTCAAAATTATTAAATTTCTTACAACTAACAAATGAAGGACTGTTTGGGACACTACATACCCTATGCTTTAGATTTTGTATCTCTTCCATCTTTTCTCCATTTCAGTCAATTTTGAATCTACATTTTTATTTACTTCTACCAGTTTTTACCCCTATCACTACTGCACACTTGGTTTCTACCTCCACTTCTAAATCATTTTTAATCTGATCAATTTGGTTCTCAAGTTTAACCCTATGTTCAGCAAAAAATTTCCTGGCTGCTTTGACTTCATCTTTACACTGCTTCTTGGAAGCCTCCACCCTCCTACTATAGTCATCAGAAAGATTCTTTCTCTCTTCTACACACTTACTACTCATTAATGTTAATTTCTCATTATTATTATGCACTACTTTCTTTATCTTTTCATCATAATCTTTAACTACTGCCTCAACCTTCTTATTTAATTCTGAAAGATTACAAGATACCACCTTAATTTCCTTTTTAATTCCTTTCTTCAGTTCATCCTTTAAGCTAGTCCTGTCAGTTTTAATGCTGTCAGTTTTATTTTCCACCCTACTAATGTCTTCTTTCATACTCATACTCAAACTACTCTTAATTTTCCTTAACACCACTTCCAATTTTCTGCCTGCCACAATATTTTGCCCTTGCTGACTGCACTACTAGATTCCTCCCCCTTAGCCTTAACAATTTCACCTACTTCAGTACTGTTTTTGTCCATTTTGTTCAAATCACCACACAATGTAGATAACACTTTTATCATCTCATTGGCAACAGGACTTTTGTCCTCATCATTCAAAGTTTCATTCTTGACTGATTTATAACTACTATTATCTACAGAACCAGTCCCCATTAAGTCTTTCTGTTTATTTAAAAACTTGACTTCTACAGCTTTGTTATCAATCACATCACTCCCCTGTTGTCCATTCCCCCCCATCACATTGTCTTGTTTCTTAAGGCCACTCATTACGTACCACTTAATATAGAACTGTTTTGCTATGAATTACTTTATTTTTATTCACTCATCTCCTGTTTCTGCTGTTGTCATCTCGATTTATCGTCTGCACAGCTGGTGCAAGTTGTCATTTTCTGAGTGATGCACGTTATTTATCCCAGTTGGCTGTGTCCACCTGCGTGCAGATTGGCTGCTCCCGTACTCAGTGGCTGCTTCCATAGAACCCTTTTGCTGAATGGCTGCTGTCATACTGTGGCCATGAAACCCATGCACTTGTTGGCTGTTGAACCTCCCCGTTTAAAGTCAGATACATCAATTCTGTTATTTCAAAGTAATTGTATTTCACACTCCCATAATATTGTCTGTCCACTGTCCTTTACAAAATTCCAGTGACACGTGTATCACACACTCACTTCGTTAAAATAATTGTACTGTGAACTGTTCTTGAGTTCACTGTTCAAAGTCCGCGAGTCCTTCTTTACTGTGTCCAAATAAAATAGCCCTCATCTGAAAGGGCACCATGTGTGACATTCACCTGCTTTATTTCTTTGTTGATAAGTCCTCAGTGCTGACGTACTGCAATGTTGTACTGGCTGAAAAATGGTGGGTGGACGTTCAACACCAGACTACTGCAAATAATGTAGCGGTCAGTTGCACAGTTGCATTTCACAGGTCTTTAATTTCACTATTCACACCCCCCCCCCCTCTCCACCCACCAATATTACACAGTTATATGGTCAGTTAACTATTGGTTAACTTTTAATAAGCCTCATTAATAGTTTGCAGGCAAATGTCAGCATGCTGCTACAATAGTTTCCTGTTGAACAATCTATGAGCAGTAAATACCTAAACATATAGTTCGTAGTTCTAGAAGAATAATAAGGCACGGGTGACACTATGCCTCAAATACATTGAACTGACACTGTCATTGTTTTAACACATGGCCTATTGGTGTTACACTAATTCCACTGCATTATTTTACTCTAACTTACACAGACTTCCTGTCTAAAAATCGTCTTGGGACCAAAAATTGGCCTTTATGTAGCCTCACAATAATAGGCACTGAAACTACACATTGTTCGTTGTTTAATTTACAGAAATTACAATTAAATCATAATTCATTCAATTAACTGAATGTAGAGAAAATTCTTTTTTTTCAATGGTTTCTTTTATTACAAGGCTTAGGCCAAATTATTTGTTTAAATAATGAAATTAACAGATAATTAAGCAAACAATGCTTTTGACCAATCTGGTAATTACTTTGGAAAGCATTTAAGCCACGAAACAATTAATGATTTCGCCCTATAACAAAAGATATTCACTAGGAATAGTCAAAATAAAGCAGCAAATTGATTAAAAACGCAAAACTGAACACAAAATCATATTTGGTGCTATATTTCTTAAGGCTGAGAGCCAACCTTCCTCTTTTGTGGATATGCATATTGTACTCATGCATGTTACTGGTCATGAGGTTAAATTGAAAATAAAATGAATTTAAGGAGGCAGATGGCAAAACAAGAAAGGAAGTAAAGGGATCCCAGCTTGCTTTGTCACAAAGCACAAACAGCAACATAATTCTCATATTTCATTGGGCTGGGGAAACTGAGAAATAGCTTCCACTCTGTCTTGAGGTTGTAGGATTTGTTGTGCTTTGATAAGGTTCAGTAAAATTTTTTCTTCCATCACTTCAAAGATGTGTTTTTGTGGGTTAATCACTAAACCATGTTCTTGAAGTCTAGTGAACATTTGCCATAGGTGTATTAGATGCTCAGTCTACACTCCTGGAAATGGAAAAAAGAACACATTGACACCGGTGTGTCAGACCCACCATACTTGCTCCGGACACTGCGAGAGGGCTGTACAAGCAATGATCACACGCACCGCACAGCGGATACACCAGGAACCGCGGTGTTGGCCGTCGAATGGCGCTAGCATGCGGGAGGCCAGGTGGACGTACCGCCGAATTGCTCAACACGTGGGGCGTGAGGTCTCCACAGTACATCGATGTTGTCGCCAGTGGTTGGTGGAAGGTGCACGTGCCCGTCGACCTGAGACCGGACCACAGCGACGCACGGATGCACGCCAAGACCGTAGGATCCTACGCAGTGCCGTAGGGGACCGCACCGCCACTTCCCAGCAAATTAGGGACACTGTTGCTCCTGGGATATCGGCGAGGACCATTCGCAACCGTCTCCATGAAGCTAGGCTATGGTCCCGCACACCGTTAGGCCGTCTTCCGCTCACGCCCCAACATCGTGCAGCCCGCCTCCAGTGGTGTCGCGACAGGCGTGAATGGAGGGACGAATGGAGATGTGTCGTCTTCAGCGATGAGAGTCGCTTCTGCCTTGGTGCCAATGATGGTCGTATGCGTGTTTGGCGCCGTGCAGGTGAGCGCCACAATCAGGACTGCATACGACCGAGGCACACAGGGCCAACACCCGGCATCATGGTGTGGGGAGCGATCTTCTACACTGGCCGTACACCTCTGGTGATCGTCGAGGGGACACTGAATAGTGCACGGTACATCCAAACCGTCATCGAACCCATCGTTCTACCATTCCTAGACCGGCAAGGGAAATTGCTGTTCCAACAGGACAATGCACGTCCGCATGTATCCCGTGCCACCCAACGTGCTCGAGAAGGTGTAAGTCAACTACCCTGGCCAGCAAGATCTCCGGATCTGTCCCCCATTGAGCATGTTTGGGACTGGATGAAGCGTCGTCTCACGCGGTCTGCACGTCCAGCACGAACGCTGGTCCAACTGAGGTGCCAGGTGGAAATGGCATGGCAAGCCGTTCCACAGGACTACATCCAACATCTCTACGATCGTCTCCATGGGAGAATAGCAGCCTGCATTGCTGCGAAAGGTGGATATACACTGTACTAGTGTCGACATTGTGCATGCTCTGTTGCCTGTGTCTATGTTGCTGTGGTTCTGTCAGTGTGATCATGTGATGTATCTGACCCCAGGAATGTGTCAATAAAGTTTCCCCTTCCTGGGACAATGAATTCATGGTGTTCTTATTTCAATTTCCAGGAGTGTAGCTACTTCACCCATGAAGCATTCTCAGCTGTCTAACTGAATGAACTTCACATGATTTTATGTATAATGAGTTATATTTGAGGCTAAAATATATAACAATAAATTAATTTGTTACACTCTGTATGTTTGGTCAAAAGTGCTCTTCTTTTAAACCATATTGACATGGAATGTGGTATATGCCAGCCTTCCACAAACTGAGATCATCTTTGACACTTCCCGATAATGCTCTTGTTTTATTTGGTGGGCAAAAGACAGTTCCTACTTGGTGATTCATCAATATTCATCCTATTTTCCCCGATAGTGTGCCAATATATGGTATACAAGCAGTAGCTATCTCTTTCTCCGTGACTTCTTCCATCTCCACACGCTGTGCTGTAGAGGTGGGGCGGAGAGCGCTTCTTATCTGCCATTCCAAGCACCCGTTTATCTGGAATGCAGTTTTGAGGTGTTCCAGCTCTTGGGGCAGACTTTCTGCATTAGAGGTGGTGTGGGCCCTGTGCACCAGTGTTTTTAGTACCCCATTCCTCTGTGCAGGATGGTGGCAGCTATCCACATGCAAATACAGGTCAGTGTGCATGTTCTTCCTGTATACCCCATGGCCCAGGGTGCCATCCGCTCTTCTTTTGACCATGATGTCCAGGAATGGTAATTTTCCTTCTGCTTCGGTCTCCATAGTGAATCTGTTGTTTGGATGTATGGAGTACAGGTGTGTAAGGAAGTCTAGGATCTTGTCCCTTCCATGGGGCCAGATCATGAATGTGTCATCCACATAAAATAGAAAACAAGTAGGTTTGCATTTGGATGACGAAAAGCTTCCTCCTTGAAGTACTCTGTATAGAAATTTGTGACCACAGGTGAGAATGGGCTTCCCATTGTGATGCCTTCTGTTTGTTCATAGTATTCTCCGTTAAAGAGAAAATACGTGGAGGTCAGAACGTGCTTGAAAAGATCAGCCATCTTATCATCAAATTTCTGTGCAATAATCTCAACTGACTCTTGAAGAGGCACCCTGGTGAGTAATGAAACAACATTAAAACTCACCATGATATCAGAGTCTTTCAGCTTGAAGTTGTCAAGACGTTTTATGAAATCCACAGAATTACGAATGTGATGAGGGCATTTACCCATATAAAGGCTTAGTAATTCTGCCAGGTATTTAGCCAGCAAATATGTAGGTGCCCTAATGTTGCTGACAATTGGTTGTAAAGGCACCTCTTCTTTGTGGACTTTAGGGAGTCCATAAAGTCTTGGCGATACAGGTCCTTGAGGTGTCAATTCCTGAGACAGAGCCTTGACATTGTTCTCTTACTGGCTGACAAAGGCAATGCTACGGTTGTTATTTGCCACAAGGACCACATTGAGAAGATGCAGAGCCTGCTAAATGATGAATCTTACAGGAAGATCAACACTGACCCCACAAACAAGGTGGAAAACAAGACTAGAGCTCTTCTCAAGGACGCAGATTTAGCAGAGGGTGTCGCCGAAATGGCAGATCATATGCGGTCTCCGCCCCACCTCTACAGTACAGCGTGTTGAGATGGAAGAAGTCATGGAGAAAGAGATAGCTACTGCCTATATACCATATATTGGCACACTATTGAGGAAAATAGGACGAATATTGAGGAAACACTGAGTAGGAACTGTTTTTTGTTCACCAAATAAAACACGAGCATTATTTGGAAGTGTCAAAGATGATCTCAGTTTGCGGAAGGCCGACATATACCAGATTCTGTGTCAATGTGGGAAGGCTTATATTGGACAGCCAGTGCGCACTATCAAAGATCATTGTCTAGAACATCAGAGGCATAGATGACTTTGGTACCTCAGAAAGTCGGTGGTCACAGAGCACTGTGTGTCCAAAACTTATGAAATGGACTACCAACATACCAGGGTCTTGGCACAGATATCTAAATACTGGGACAGCATCATTAGAGAGGCTATCAAAATTTGTGCCAGGGATCTACTCATCAACCAAGGTTGTGGCTACAACCTCAGCAGGGCATGGGAACCAGCATTGAGTCTAATTAAAAAGACACTCAGCAAAGGAAACAAACGAGTGACTAGGGTGGACAAGGCAATTACACCGATGCCATCACAGACGCTGATGCCAGCATCTCAGCGACTGCTGATGCGTGGGTGCGGACTGTGGAGAGAACACCTCGCAAGGAGAGGGGATTTAAGAAGGCCACCCTCTCTCGGAAGGCCAGTTCATCAGCACACCTGACAATGGTGACATGTCTGATCGCTGAAATATTGTGCCCGTTGGACACTATGGACCAGCAGTACACCCGTGGACTGTTGAAGCAAGAAGTATGCTGGGAGAAACTGAAGAATCACATGATTGTTTCTATTTACCACATTTATGTCTAAAAGAAACAAGAAATAGTTAATATAACAATCATGTACAAGTAAGGCAATATCCTGAAAAAATGTTTTGACAAGTTTATGCAATAGTATCAGAACAATTCCATGAAACATTACCACATTACACATTTCATTGCTCTACTAACAATGACACTAAAGGCAAACATTCAGCAAATAAAATGAAATATTATGAGAGTCAACTGTATGTGAAACTGTTAATTTATAAGTACAGCAAATAATAAATGAGACTTATTAACTTATCTTCATTGCATTCACTGAACTTGCTAAAGCTTAGATGCAAGCAATAAATTTTTAGCTATAGTGGCCTTGTATCGTCTATATGTTTAGGCCTTAATGATTAGAGATGTTGGGGTAGGACTACATGTATAAGGCAGTTCAAGTTAAACTCTCTCTTAAGCATATTCTTATTGCACAGTGAGATTGAAGTTTCTATATAATATTGATGGGAGAAAATCCAATAGTGGTGTGGCAGAAGGCAATTATGGGAAGAGTAAGAGGGAGAGGGAAAAATCCAAGAATGGAAAGTTGTGTTTCACTCAGTGAACAACCCCTTAAAAATCCTGAAACAACATTACAAATCGTAACATTTGCACCTACATGTCAACTCGGCAGTTCACACACAGTGGAGGGTTCATTGAACCAACTCCAGACTATCTCTCTCTGCCACTCCACTTTCCAACAGTGTGTGGGAACAATAGACTTTCCGTGCAAACTCTGGTTTCTCTTATTTTGTTACAATGATCATTTCTACTTTTCCAAGTTTACATCAACACATACCATATCCATAACACTCTCTCCCCTCCCCTTCCCTCTTTTGCAATAATACAAAATGAGGTGCCCTTTGTAGTTCTTAATTGTCCTCCATCAGTTCTATCTGTTATAGTATTTGTTTTGCCTTACCCACAATTTTATCTGTGAGATACTTCCAGCTTAAGTTATTCTGACAGTATTTCCTTGGTGTTTAGATGAATTGACAGCCTTTAGATTTGTATGATTTTTTGTGTAGCTCAAATTTAATTGTTTCTCTTTCATACTCACATGAATTATCTTACATTTTTTGTTATTTAGAGTAAATTGTTGTTTTTCTCACTATACAAATATCTTGTCTAAATTATTTTGCAATTGGTTTTGATCTTCTACTAACTTTACTAGATGGTAAATGACAGCATCATCTGCAAATGATAGAATCTGCTTAGATTATCTTCTAAATCATTTAGACACAAATAGATTACAAACAGCAGAGAGCCTTAGTACGGGAAAGCCAGATATCACTTTTGTTTTACATTATCACTTTCAATTAGTTACTAAGAAGTGTGAACTTTCTGACAGGAAATCACAAATCAAATTGCACAACTGAGGCAGTACTCCAAAGGCACACAGTGTGACTAGAAGCCACTTGTGAGGAACAGTGTAAAAAGGCCTATGGGCATAAATAAATATGGCATCTATTTGATATACCCTGTTGGTAGCACTAATTACTTCATGTGAATAAGGAACTAGTTGTGTTTCATGGGCACAATAGTTTTCTAAACCCCTACTAACTGCGATTTAGTAGACCATTTTCTTCGATGTAATACATAATGTTCAATCATAGCCTACATTCCAAAATTTTACTGCAAATCAATGAAAGTGATATTGGTCTATAGTTCATCAGAATACTTCCTTTTCCTTTCTTGACTATTGGTGTAATCTGTGCAATTTTCCGATCTTTAGATACAGATTTTATGTCAAGTGAGAAGTTGTACACGACTGCTAACTATGGAGATATTATATCAGCAGACTCTGAAAGGCATCTAATAGGTACACAATAACAGCCAGAAGACTTGGCTTTATTAAGTAATCTAAGGTTCTTTGCTACATTAGGAACTTTTGCTTCTAAGTTATTCTTGTGGGCAGCTGTTCTTTATTTAAATTTTGGAATATCTACTTCTCCCTCTTTCATGAAGGTGTGAACCATGTTTAATAACTCCACTTTAGTGAAACTGTCACCAACAACATTACTGTTGTCACCAAAAAGTGAGGTATTGATTGTATCTTGTGACAGGTGTACTTTTCACGTGACTAGAATGTCTTTGAATTTTCTGTCAGATTTTCAGATACTTTTGTCTTGGAAACTATTAAAAACATCTTGCATTGGCTTCAGCAAAACACTGCCAATTTGGATATCTTGTGTTCTTTAATATTTGGTATGCTTTATTCTTTGCTTTTACAACAGTGTTCTGACCTGTTTTGTGTACTGTAGGGGATCAGTTCCATCTCTTATTAAATTATATGGTATAAATATATCAGTTGTTATCAATACTATTTCCTTGAATTTAAGCCACATCTGGCATATGCCTACATAATTAGTTTGGTTGGACTGTAGGCTGTCTCTTAGGAAGGTGTCAAGCAAATTTTTATCTACTTTTTAAAATAGACACATGTTGCATTTATTTTTGGTGGGTTTGGATGTTGTTATGTTCAGCCTTGCTACCATTGCTTTATGGTAACTAATACCTGTATCCATTGGGATGCTCTTATTTGCTCAGGTAAAATGCTTAACTCTACTATGAACAAGTAGCAAGCATGCAAGGTCCTCATGAAAAATACTTTAAGAATAAAGCCATACTAATCTGAATCATTAGTAAACAAGAAATAGTTTAACTGCTAGAAATATGATTTAGCTGTCAGAATAGTTGGATACAACAGCATTTCTCTCTTGCATAAATAAATAATTTTGGGAAGTATAAGAAATTTCATCTTCTGCATATCGGATGCAAAGCAAATCATGAACTTGTCACTAGGATGGCATAAAATGAAACTTATTGAGCTATTAGGAAAGCCTTCAATAATAGATATTACATAATCCATTTCTAGTGTTTTTAATGATATGATCATAAGCAATTTTGAGCTTCTAATACGGCTTTCAGTGGAACTTGATTGAAACTGGAAATAAGTTATCATCCAACCACTATAAGTTTTATGACGGGAGCTGCTACTTTTTAGTCAAGTAGTTCCTCAATTGGCCTCTCAAAGGCTGAGTGTGCTCCACTTTCCAACATCACTTGGGAAACCTGGACAGTCATCCATCCAAGGGCTAGCCAAGTCCAGCAGCACTTAACTTCAGTGATCTGATGGGAACCGGTGTTAGCAGTGGTACAATGGTCCCTGTAAACAGACTCATTGTAACATCTTGTTTGGTCCACAACACTTACAATCTTCTTTCTCTCATTACAATCAAATCTCTTTATTAAAGGTCACTGTATGTAACACTACTTAAGTTTCTTTAGCTCTCATTACTTTAGCCTGAACATGATATATTTTCATGAAACTGACATATTACTACAGCAAAATTGGTTTTAATTATACATTAAATTAAACAAGAAGCTTTAAATTTTGCCTCAACATTTACATAAATGAAACTGGGTTTATTAGAACTCAACAATTTTCATCTACTGCTGCTACATTACATAATGCATCCTAAATTTTACAAGCCATACCGCTGGGGATAATTATATAATTACTTACACAAATATCATCATTGCTAAATTCAAATGCAGGTAAGTCATTTTGTAGACATAGTACTGGAATAACATTGGCATCCATACTCTGACATGCTAATAGTATACATTAATTAACAAAATTTTAATTCCGAAATAACACTTCTTCAGGTACTCTAGAACTGAAAATAGTAGATGATTACCTTTTCCTTGCAATCTATCAATAGGGTAGTTATGGAAAGAAGTAATAAGAGAAAAGAATAACAAAATCATACAACTGGGAAAAACACTATTTACCAGATAATGTGTTCAGTGAACTCCTTACCTATTCACGAATCCACAGTTTTCTGCCCCCCTGCTTCACCATCTAGTTTTGCAACACTGGCTGGAACTCCACATTTACTTTTCAAACATTTGCTTGCCCAATGTAATGCACAACAAAATCTTTGAACATTTTGCAATCGATAAACAGAAATTCACTAAATACTACATTTACAGTGGAAATTGCTGCTTATGAATCTACAAAGAAAACTTGTTTTCACATACCAATTTATAGCCAACTTAAAAAATTCTATATGATAATAATAATAATAATAATAATAATAATCCCCGTGGAGGCCTGGGAAAAGAATAGGCCTCCGGTATGTTCTGCCAGTCGTAAAAGGCGATGAAAAGAACAAACCACTAATAGGGCTAACCCCCCTTTTAGTGTGATTAGTTGGTTCAGGACACAACTGAAGAAGCCTAGGACAAGTGCCGTCATGGCCGGGGACGACGCTTGAACCCTATGCCCGCCCACAATGGTAACGACACTGCTAGCCAACTGGAAAATGATTTAAATCCAAATAGAGGTGTTTTACAGGATATGCTTCCTGCAACCACCCTAGAAGGAAAACAAACACAGAGGATGAGATGGTCAGATGAAGTTAATCGACACCTCATATTCTGTTATTACGAAGCAACAAACCTAGGAACCAACGCAACTGGATACAGATCACAAGTATACACAACATTTATTACCAGATACCCAGAATTAAAATTTTTAACAGAACAACGACTAGCTGATCAGATCCGCGTAATAATAAAAAATAACAGGATACCCCAGTCAGAATTAGAAAACATCAAACAACAAGTACAACAAATACTGGAACAAAATAATGTGCAAACAGGAGAAGAAGAAAATACAGTAATGGACTCAAACATCCCAGAGCAAACAAACAAAGAACAACACACATCAATTAAACAATCAGAGGAAAACAAAATCTTAAGACTGCCACCAGAACAAGTACAAATAGAACACGAAGTGACACACATGTTAGATATAGAAGAAAAATTTCACCTCAACACATCCACATCTAACTAAATTATTTAACATATTAAAAATAAAGATTCCAAGACTTACCAAGCGGGAAAGCGCCGGCAGACAGGCACATGAACAAAACACACAAACACACACACAGAATTACAAGCTTTCGCAACTGGCAGTTGCTTCGTCAGGAAGCAACTGCCAGTTGCGAAAGCTTGTAATTCTGTGTGTGTGTTTGTGTGTTTTGTTCATGTGCCTGTCTGCCGGCGCTTTCCCGCTTGGTAAGTCTTGGAATCTTTATTTTTAATATATTTTTCCCATGTGGAAGTTTCTTTCTGTTTTATTTACATCGTCATAAATTATTTAACAGTTACATTGCAGACCCATACACGTTCCCTGATACACTTACACATGGAATAACTTATATGAAACCTAAAGATCAATCAGACACAGCAAACCCAGCTAAATACTGCCCCATAACATGCCTACCAACAATATACAAAATATTAACTTCAGTCATTACACAGAAATTAATGACACATACAACACAGAACAAAATCATAAACGAAGAAAAAAAAGCCTGTTGCAAAGGAGCACGAGGATGTAAAGAGCAACTGATAATAGATGCATAGGTGACATATCAAGCTAAAAATAACAAAGTTCGCTACACTACGCATACATTCATTACCGAAAAGCTTTTGATAGTGTACCCCACTCATGGTTACTACAGATATTGAAAATATACAAAGTAGATCCTAAATTCATACAGTTCCTAAACATAGTAATGAAAAATTGGAAAACCACACTTAATATCCAAACAAATTCAAATAATATCACATCACAGCCAATACAGATTAAGCGTGGAATATACCAAGGAGACTCATTAAGTCCTTTCTGGTTCTGCCTTGCTCTGAACCCACTATCCAACATGCTAAATAATACAGATTATGGATACAATATTACTGGAACATACCCAAACAAAATCACACATTTGCTATACATGGATGATCTAAAATTACTGGCAGCAACAAATCAACAACTCAACCAATTACTAAAGATAACAGAAGTATTCAGCAATGATATAAATATGGCTTTTGGAACAGACAAATGTAAGAAAAATAGCATAGTCAAGGGAAAACACACTAAACAAGAAGATTACATATTGGATAACCACAGCGACTGCATAGAAGCGATGGAAAAAACAGATGCCTATAAATATCGAGGATACAGACAAAAATAGGAATAGATAATACAAATATTAAAGAAGAACTAAAAGAAAAGACTAACAAAAATACTGAAAACAGAATTGACAGCAAGAAACAAAACAAAAGCTATAAATACACTCCTGGAAATGGATAAAAGAACACATTGACATCGGTGTGTCAGACCCACCATACTTGCTCCGGACACTGCGAGAGGGCTGTACAAGCAATGATCACACGCACGGCACAGCGGACACACCAGGAACCACGGTGTTGGCCGTCGAATGGCACTAGCTGCTCAGCATTTGTGCACCGCTGCCGTCAGTGTCAGCCAGTTTGCAGTGGCATATGGAGGGAGCTCCATCGCAGTCTTTAACACTGGTAGCATGCCGCGACAGCGTGGACGTGAACCGTATGTGCAGTTGACGGACTTTGAGCGAGGGCATATAGTGGGCATGCGGGAGGCCAGGAGGACGTACCGCCGAATTGCTCAACACGTGGGGCGTGAGGTCTCCACAGTACATCGATGTTGTTGCCAGTGGTCGGCGGAAGGTGCACGTGCCCGTCGACCTGAGACCGGACCACAGCGACACACGGATGCACGCCAAGACCGTAGGATCCTACTCAGTGCCGTAGGGGACCGCACCGCCACTTCCCAGCAAATTAGGGACACTGTTGCTCCTGGGGTATCGGCGAGGACCATTCACAACCGTCTCCATGAAGCTGGCCTATGGTCCCGCACACTGTTAGTCCGTCTTCCGCTCACGCCCCAACATTGTGGAGCCCGCCTCCAGTGGTGTCGCGACAGGCGTGAATGGAGGGACGAATGGAGACGTGTCGTCTTCAGCGATGAGAGTCGCTTCTGCCTTGGTGCCAATGATGGTCGTATGCGTGTTTGGCTCCGTGCAGGTGAGCGCCACAATCAGGACTACATATGACCGAGGCACACATGGCCAACACCCGGCATCATGGTGTGGGGAGTGATCTCCTACACTGGCCGTACACCTCTGGTGATCGTCGAGGGGACACTGAATAGTGCACGGTACATCCAAACCGTCATCGAACCCATCGTTCTACCATTCCTAGACCAGCAAGGGAACTTGCTGTTCCAACAGGACAATGCACGTCCGCATGTATCCCGTGCCACCCAACGTGCTCTAGAAGGTGTAAGTCAACTACCCTGGCCAGCAAGATCTCCGGATCTGTCCCCCATTGAGCATGTTTGGGACTGGATGAAGCGTCGTCTCACGCGGTCTGCTCGTCCAGCATGAACGCTGGTCCAACTGAGGCGCCAGGTGGAAATGGCTTTGCAAGCTGTTCCACAGGACAACATCCAGCATCTCTACGATCGTCTCCATGGGAGAATAGCAGCCTGCATTGCTGCGAAAGGTGGATATACACTGTACTAGTGCCGACATTGTGCATGCTCTATTGCCTGTGTCTATGTGCCTGTGGTTCTGTCAGTGTGATCATGTGATGTATCTGACCCCAGGAATGTGTCAATAAAGTTTCCCCTTCCTGGGACAATGAATTCATGGTGTTCTTATTTCAATTTCCAGGAGTGTAGTTATGCTATACCAATATTGACCTACTCATTTGGAGTAGTGAAATGGAGTAACACAGACCTAGAAGCACTCAATACACTTACACGATCACAATGCCACAAATATAGAATACATCACATACATTCCACAACAGAAAGATTCACATTAAGCAGAAAGGAAGGAGGAAGGGGATTTATTGACATAAAAAACCTACATTGTGGACAGGTAGACAATTTAAGAAAATTCTTTCTAGAACGAGCAGAAACTAGCAAAATACACAAAGCAATCACTCATATAAATACATCGGCTACACCACTGCAATTTCATAACCACTTGTAGAACCCTTTAGATCACATAACATCAACAGATACAAAGAAAGAAAATTGGAAAAGGAAAACACTGCATGGCAAGCACCCGTACCATCTAACAGAACCACACATCGATCAAGACGCATCCACACATGGCTAAGAAAAGGCAATATATACAGTGAGATGGAAGGATTCATGATTGCAAATACAGGATCAAACAATAAACACCAGATATTACAGCAAGCATATTATTAAAGATCCCAATACCACAACAGATAAATGCAGACTTTGCAAACAACAAATAGAAACAGTAGATCACATCACAAGTGGTTGTACAATACTAGCAAATACAGAATACCCCAGAAGACTTGACAATGTAGCAAAAATAATACATTAACAGCTTGCCTTACAACATAAACTTATAAAACAACACATTCCCACATACAAGTATGCACCACAAAATGTACTGGAGAATGATGAACACAAATTATACTGGAACAGAACCATTATAACAGATAAAACAACACCACATAACAAACCTGACATCATACTCACCAATAAAAAGAAGAAATTAATACAACTAATCGAAATATCCATACCCAATACAACAAATATACAAAAGAAAACAGGAGAAAAAATTGAAAAATACATCCAACTAGCTGAGGAAGTCAAGGATACGTGGCATCAGGATAAAGTTGACATTATACCAATTATACTATCAACTACAGGAGTCATACCACACAATATCCACCAGTACATCAATGCAATACAGCTACATCCAAACTTTTATATACAACTACAGAAATCCGTAATTATTGATACATGTTCAATTACCCGAAAGTTCCTAAATGCAATATAACATATACCGTACAGTTAAAAGGAAGTCACGCTTGATCAAGGTTTGCGTCACTTTCTACTTCTGACCAGACATAATGTCAGAGATAAGAAAGAAATAATAATAATAAAGATTTTATTGTCTTTCGGCCATTACAGCAATTGACAATGTCAAATGAAGCTACAATTTATAATACAGTGTGATAAGGTATTGACTACTGAAATATTTTAGCTTATATTGCAATAAATGTACAGTGGGTCATCTGTTGGATTACTGCATTTTACAGTTGAAGAATTCATTGATATCATAGAACGGGTGGGCAATAAACCATTCATGCAGTATTTCTTTGAATGTATGCTCAGGAAGATCCTGTATGGCATGTGGCATCTTATTAAATGGTTTGTGCCCTGTGACTTCATAGCTATTTATTGATTTTGATAGTCTGTGGTAATGCATGTATATGTGTTTGATGCTACTTGTGTTGTAACAATGTACATTTTCTCTACGTTCCACATCTTGTAGGTCCTTCTTCGTAAAGATTAAGACATTGTATATATAGAAGTTAATTACAGTCATAATTTTTTGTTTAGTAAATAAGTGTTTGCAGTGAGCCTTATGTGTTGTTGTTGTTGTTGTTGTTGTTGTTGCTGTTGTCTTCAGTCCTGTTACTGGTTTGATGCAGCTCTCCATGCTACTCTATCCTGTGCAAGCTGCTTCATCTCCGAGTACCTACTGCAACCTACATCCTTCTGAATCTGCTTAGTGTACTCATCTCTCGGTCTCTCTCTACGATTTTTACCCTCCACGCTGCCCTCCAATGCTAAATTTGTGATCCCTTGATGCCTCAAAACATGTCCTACCAACCGATCCCTTCTTCTAGTCAAGTTGTGCCACAAACTTCTCTTCTCCCCAATCCTATTCAATACCTCCTCATTAGTTACGTGATCTATCCACCTTATCTTCAGTATTCTTCTGTAGCACCACATTTCGAAAGCTTCTATTCTCTTCTTGTCCAAACTAGTTATCGTCCATGTTTCACTTCCATACATGGCTACACTCCAAACAAATACTTTCAGAAACGACTTCCTGATACATAAATCTATATTCGATGTTAATAAATTTCTCTTCTTCAGAAACACTTTCCTTGCCATTCCCAGTCTACATTTTATATCCTCTCTACTTCGACCATCATCAGTTATTTTACTTCCTAAATAGCAAAACTCCTTTACTAATTTAAGTGTCTCATTTCTTAATCTAGTTCTCTCAGCATAACCCGATTTAATTTGACTACATTCCATTATCCTCATTTTGCTTTTGTTGATGTTCATCTTATATCCTCCTTTCAAGACACTGTCCATTCTGTTCAACTGCTCTTCCAAGTTCTTTACCGTCTCTGACAGAATTACAATGTCATCGGCGAACCTCAAAGTTTTTACTTCGTCTCCATGAATTTTAATACCTACTCCAAATTTTTCTTTTGTTTCCTTTACTGCTTGCTCAATATACAGATTGAATAACATTGGGGAGAGGCTACAACCCTGTCTCACTCCTTTCCCAACCACTGCTTCCCTTTCATGCCCCTCGACTCTTATGACAGCCATCTGGTTTCTGTACAAATTGTAAATAGCCTTTCGCTCCCTGTACTTTACCCCTGCCACCTTTAGAATTTGAAAAAGAGTATTCCAGTCAACATTGTCAAAAGCTTTCTCTAAGTCTACAAATGCTAGAAATGTAGGTTTGCCTTTTCTTAATCTTTCTTCTAAGATAAGTCGTAAGGTCAGTATTGCCTCACGTGTTCCAACATTTCGACGGAATCCAAACTGATCCTCCCTGAGGTCCGCATCTACAAGTTTTTCCATTCGTATGTAAAGAATTCACGTTAGTATTTTGCAGCTGTGACGTATTAAACTGATAGTTCGGTAATTTTCACATCTGTCAGCACCTGCTTTGTTTGGGATTGGAATTATTATATTCTTCTTGAAGTCTGAGGGTATTTCGCCTGTCTCATACATCTTGCTCACCACCTGGTAGAGTTTTGTCATGACTGGCTCTCCCAAGGCCGTCAGTAGTTCTAATGGAATGTTGTCTACTCCGGGGGCCTTGTTTCGACTCAGGTCTTTCAGTGCTCTGTCAAACTCTTCACACAGTATCATATCTCCCATTTCGTATTCATCTACATCCTCTTCCATTTCCATAATATTGTCCTCAAGTACATCGCCCTTGTATAGACCCTCTATATACTCCTTCCACCTTTTTGCCTTCCCTTCTTTGCTTAGAACTGGGTTGCCATCTGAGCTCTTGATATTCATACATGTGGTTCTCTTCTCTTCAAAGGTCTCTCTAATTTTCCTGTAGGCAGTATCTATCTTACCCCTAGTGAGATAAGCTTCTACATCCTTACATTAGTCCTCTAGCCATCCCTGTTTAGCCATTTTGCACTTCCTGTCGATCTCATATTTGAGATGTTTTTATTCCTTTTTGCCTGCTTCATTTACTGCATTTTTATATTTTCTCCTTTCATCAATTAATTTCAATATTTCTTCTGTTACACAAGGATTTCTAGCAGCCCTCGTCTTTTTACCTACTTTATCCTCTGTTGCCTTCACTACTTCATCCCTCAGAGCTACCCATTCTTCTTCTACTGTATTTCTTTCCCCTATTCCTGTCAATTGTTCCCTTATGCTCTCCCTGAAACCCTGTACAACCTCTGGTTCATTCAGTTTGTCCAGGTCCCATCTCCTTAAATTCCCACCTTTTTGCAGTTTCTTCAGTTTTAATCTACAGGTCATAACCAATAGATTATGGTCAGAGTCCACATCTGCCCCTGGAAATGTCTTACAATTTAAAACCTAGTTCCTAAATCTCTGTCTTACCATTATATAATCTATCTGATACCTTTAGTACTGAAAAGGCTGCTGCCCCTCTTCAGGAACCACACGTTTGTCTGGCCTCTCAACAGATACCCCTCCGTTGTGGTTGCACCTACGGTACAGCCATCTGTATCGCTGAGGCACGCAAGCCTCCCCACCAACGGCAAGGTCCATGGTTGATGGGGTATATGACTACAGTTACCCCACAAGATAATGCCATAGGATATTATACTTTTGAAAAATGCAAAATAAGATGATCTGATGTATGTTTCAGGTAAACAATTTCTGAGTTGTCTTAATAAATAAATTATTCTAGATAGCTTACTACTAATATAGTTTACATGTTGGCCCCAGGATAACTTTTCGTCTAAATAAACTCCCAGGAATTTAACAGAACTAGCGTCATCAGATAGTGGCTTCTCTCTTACAGTGAAGATTATCTGCTGAGTTTTATTTTCATTTAGCAGGAAACCATTTGCTCTGAACCAATATGCTGCATGAGTGAGAGTATTTTCAGCACAGGTTTTAAGATCATTAAGATTGTTGCTGCTACAAAGAAAAGTCGTATCGTCTGCATACAATACAGTGGTGGATCTAATAAACGAGGGGAGGTCATTGATCATTATCAGAAACAGGAAGGGCCCCAGTATAGATCCCTGAGGCACACTTCTTTAACATTTTCTATGTTTGACATTTCCTTACCAACACAAACTACCTGTTTATGGTTGTTGAGATAAGCTTCTAATAGTCTGAGACTGTTTCCTTTGATGCCGTAGAATTCTAGTTTCTCTAGTAGTGGCGTATGGTCAACACAGTCAAAGGCCTTGCTTAGGTCACAGAATGAGACCTGAGCAAAGCCTTTGTTCTCGAAAACTTTGAGGATGTAACTGTCTACCGTACTGATTGCATCAATGGTCGACAGATTCTTCCTAAACCCGTATTGTGTAGCATTAATTATTCCTAGATTCTCAAAGTGAGATGATAATTGTTGGTACATGATGCATTATATTATCTTTGAGAATGCAGGTACTATTGAAATAGGCCTGTAACTAGATGGAGAGTCTTTATCTCCCTGGGACCATCCTAGACAGTCTTTCAGTATGGCACATTTATCAACAGTCTTGTTTACACTGCCAGACTCCACTTATCCATCCTTTCTTTTCCTGTCCTGTGCACATGTCATCATTCCATAACTTGCATTAACGTTTACTTACTGGTTTTAATTCACACTGTCATCTCTTTTACCTAGGATATCATTAATTAAATGTATACATTCCAGTTTAACATTATCAAACATACTACTACTTGCACTAATGGTTTGTTGATCTATCCCCAGAATTTCAATATCACCAGTATCTCTTTGCTTTGTGCCAGAGGTCAGTTCATTATCTTTATTCAGAACAGACTTAATCTACTTCTGTTACTTTAGTCTGACACAAATTAACAAAATTAACTTCTATCTCCTTATTACAAAGATTTTCATTTTTGTTTTCTAATTTAGATTCCAAATTTTCCTCTACATTTTGGGTTCTGGTTTCTATAGAAACTTGCATTGATCCTAATACATTGCTTGCTTTGCAGTGAAATGACACTCTCTCTTGAACCACTTCCGTTCGTATGTCAGAAATAGTATATACAGTTAATAAAATATTCTGGATTGTTATGCCATGGTTTAATGGTTTTCACATTAAAATACAGAATTTTGTTCCCATCTGCAGAGGGCATTTTGATGGGGGATCATATCATCTTTGAATGTTGAATTCACACTCTGCTAGCTACTGACTGCAGCACAATTCTGTTTACACATCCTCCCGCAAAGTGACATGATGCTACACACTTTGAATAGTTCAGTGCACTTGGCATTGTCAGTTGCTTTTGTCCACTGTTGCTATCCACTACAGTGAAGGACTGGTACACATCTTCGATACTGGGATCCAGATGTCATTCAATTTCATGCCACCCTCCTTCCTATTGAAATTCCTGGGGTGTTTCATAATCTCGGGGTCTCTCTGTATAGCTTTTGATATTACCTGTTTGTGGTTTCCAATACATGAGTCCTATCAAAATGAATGTGGTGATCTCCTGACTGCAATGCGAGTTCCACAACAGCTGATCTGTGAGTCTCCCCCCTTCTGCAGTTGCCCTTGTGCTCTTCCACATGTTTTTGACCATTATTTTTTTGTACCCGCATTCACCTCCCAACAACTACAAAGAATCTTATGAATTCCTGCATTTTCCAGTGGTTTGTTGGCATCCTTGGCAATTTTTTTCTGTGTGGTCAGTACTATCCTTCCTGAAAAGCAGGAAAACTTTTGGTTTCACAGATGCTTGTAAATTGCTATGTGGTGCAGTCTTAACACTCTTTTTTCCCTCAGCAGATGAATAACCATTATTGAGCAATGCATTGGTGACATGTTGTAATTTAAGCAGCTCTGGTTCACAGGTGCTCCTTGCTCTGTCTATTAAGATTTTTGTGATGCCTCGCTTTTGTTGTGGGTGGACGTTCAAAGCCCATTGTAGGTAACAGTCCATGTGTGTGGGTTTCCAGTAAACTGTGTGGCCTGAACTACCATATTCTTTCTTCAAAACTAGTTAGTTTTGATGTGATGTGATATTGCATTTTACTATGGTTCCACTCAGTGAAGTGTTGCAACAGCTTAATTGAATTTTTTCTCCCGATATTACATAACTATTTCAATATTGCCTCATGGCCAATGAGTTCTATGAACAGATGGGTGGCGTGGCTATTTGGAGCCCCTTAAGCATTGTTTCTTCATGGAAATATTTGAGGAGCAGACACTGGAAACTGGCAAAACAAAACAAAAATAAAATTACACCAAATATTTGATTCTGCTACATAGGTGATATGTTTGTTTTTTGAAGACTTGGCAGAGAGGAAGTAGGTCATTTTCACAAAAATCTCAACAGGATTATTCCACAGATTCAGTTTACCATGGAGGAGGAGGATTTTCTTGATGTGCTAGTTTTCAGGAAAGAAGATGGTAGCTTGGCTACATAGCTTAATGAAAACCCACACACACAGATCATTACCTAGACCAAGATCTGAACCACAACAAATAACAAGAGCAAGACCTGTAAAAACATTGGCAGATACAACAAGGAATATCTGTAAACCAAAGCTGTTTGATCCAGAATGTAAACATATCATCAGTGCATTGCTCAGAAATGGTTATTCATTCACTGAGGTAAAAAGTGCATGAAGACCCCCACACAAAAATCTTAGCCATGCACTAGTGCCTGTGGAATTGAAAATTTTCTTGTCTTTCATTAAGGATGTTACTAACCACACAGGAAAAATCTAGAGAGAGTTGAACATTGCAATAATCTGTAAACCCCACCCCAGAACATAAATGATCACCTAAAATTTGCCAAGGATGCTAGCAAACCACTGGAAAGTGTTGGAATTTATAGGATCCTGTCCAGTTGTTGGGAGGTGAATGTGTGTGCTACAAAAATAATTATCAAGAAACATGTAGAAGAGCACAAGAGCATCTGTAGAAGGGGGGAGACTGACAGATCAGCTGTTGCGGAACATGCTTTGCAGCCAGTAGACCATCACATTCATCTTGGTAGGACTCAAGTACTGCCAGCCACAAGCAGGTACCATCAAAAACTGTAAAGAGAGGCCACACAGATTGTTAAATACCCCAGGAATTTCAATAGGAAGATGGAGGGCATGAAACTGAATGAAATCTGGATCCTAGTGCTGAAGAAAATCCATACTGGTCTTCGACAATGGGATGATAGCAACAGCAGATGATGGTAACTGACAACAGCCAGTTGCATTTGGGTGTTCAATGCATGTGACATGATGCCACAGAATTTAGCTGCAGTCAGTAGTGAGCCAATATGTAAAATGGACACTCAAACAAGCCATGATTCTCCTTGAAAATGTCCTCTGCAGATGGGGATGAAATGTTAGGTTCCAATGTGAAATCCCTTCAACTGCAGCATAAAAGCTTGGAGTATTTTAGTCATTATTATCTTTCTGGCCATGAAGGTTTACATTTGGCCATATTATTGCTTACATCTGATTCTTACATGCCAAAACTTATTTTTATACTACTTTCAATCTCACTACATAATTGTCAATGTCACTTTTTGAAATGGTCGTAAATAGTTTTTCCATTAAATTCACTATCAGTCCCTACTAACTCTCAATAATTCATTATTGCTGAAGTAAACCCATCCAATATGATTCATACTCCCCATTGCTCAATGAACTGTTTTGCACTTTCTTGTCATCCATCTTATCAATGTCTAATGAACTCTCAATGACAAGTACATCTACCCTAAGTTTCTTTTATACTACTTGCCACCATCATCTCACCAATTGTCTGATCACCAGCCCTTGCAATTCATTAGTATTTCTTCAGCAAGCTGGTTCATATAAGTCTGAACTAACATTCAATTCCTCGTTGGTTGATGCTTAACAAGTATGGTACTGCATTCTTGATATCCTATTGGCAGGAAACACCTTAAAATGCATCTATTTCCTAATTTTTCCATTTGTTGTGTTCCAAATATGCATTTTACTCACATCTTTCTATGTCATCTGTAGAATGTCCAGTTAACTTTGTCTTTGCTATTAATACTCTGTGAACTGTATCACAATTATTTCCAGTTTTTTTATATCTTTTGTAACTACTGTGCCACATGACATTTGATTTATAAACTGTCCACTTTCTCAAATAAGAACAGTTTCTGCTCCTTAGCACCTTCAACTGAGTTTCTAGTTTGGTATTTGATTGGCACTGACCCTAAATAGTTCTCAGCAATGTCATTTTAAATAATCTTAGTATTGTGAGTTCTTTCACTGTGCTGTCTTTGCAGTTGTCTCCGAAACCATGGGACACCAAATGTAAATCTTCTAACTTGTGATAATTGACATGCACTCATTGTCTCATCAGTGAAAATTCATCATATTGCTGTAAACTCGTTTTATGATAGATTCTCAAATAATGGATGCAACACAGCATTTAAATTACTTTCACTGTTTTGCACATTTATTAACATGTGAAGCTACATGATGGACATTCTCAGTTTTCAAATAAAATTACAACCACAGGTAGTCCCCAACAGTGACTGCTGAAACTGTCCGGCAGTGGTTCAGTGACCAGTGTGCACTTTCACGTATGATTTCTCACAGTTGAACAATGGAAACTCCAGGTAGGAATATAAACAATTTAAGATAAGATAGATTGCTACTTACCATAAAGATAACACACTAAGTTGCAGATAGGCACAATAAAAGACGCTTATACATACTTATGCTGGCACAAGCTGCTGGAGATGGAGGTCATGAGTGAGTGATGTGCACTTGCTTGTGTGAATGAATGGTGTGTGTGTCTCTTTTTCTGACAAAGGCTGTGGTGAAAAGTGTATGTCTAAGTGTCTTTTATTGTGGATACCTGTAATTCTAATAGTTGAATATTCCAAAATTGTTACCCAATTACACAACCACTGGACTCAGTAAGTTTCACAATAACTGATGTTACTGTGCAGAAATGTAAGTCATTAATATGGACAAAATAATTTTTAATATACACCGGCAGTAATCTTGAAGCCTTGTACAGCTGATGGATAGGAACAATGAGAACTTTTACCAAACAGATTCCCAAAAGATCCAGCATGATGTTCATACAGAGATTTTAATCATAGTAATGCAGAAGTTTTAGTTGGATGGTAGCACAACACCGATTTTTTGTATGGGTTGTGGTATTTATAAACTAGCATAAAGATATTTTGGAAAATATATATTTGTTTGTAGAACTGGTAGGTTGAAATTTACTGGAGTGTATGAGCTATAGATTGTCTCCTTGTCTGGGGGGGGGGGGAGTAGTAGTTTATCCTTTTGGTAATACTATTGTACTTTATTTTTAATTGACTTCAAATTATGATGAAGAATAGATAATCCTGAAAAAATTTCTGAGGTGTTTGTGCTCTCCAGTGTGACACATCCTATCTTTCATTGTCACATTTAAGAAATCACTAAGCTAGTTGAGATACTCTTCAGGGAGTTGAGCCTGTTGTCAATTCAAAGTGCATTAGGTTGTAGCATACCAGCCCAATGTGGCATTGAATCATGGCGTGACTACAACAATGGGTATTGCAAAAAGTCACTGCAGCTTAAAGAATTATTGACAAACTGTAAATAAACTACTGTTTTTCTTTCATTGAGTTAGTGAATAGCTAATGATAAATACTCTTATCCTCCCATGAATCACGGACCTTGCCGTTGGTGGGGAGGCTTACGTGCCTCAGTGGTACAGATAGCCATACCATAGGTGCAACCACAACGGAGGGGTAACCGTTGAGAGACCAGACAAATGTGTGGTTCCTGAAGAGGGGCGGTAGCCTTTTCAGTAGGTGCAGGGGCAACAGTCTGGATGATTGACTGATATGTCCTTGTAACACTAACCAAAATGGGCTTGCTGTACTGATACTGTGAATGGCTGAAAGCAAGGGGAAACTACAGCCCTAATTTTTCCCGAGGGCATGCATCATTACTGTATGGTTAAATGAGGATGGTGTCCTCTTGGGTAAAATATTCAGGAGGTAAAACAGGCCCCCATTTGGATCTCCAGGTGTGGACTACTAAGGAGGACGTTGTTATCAGGAGAAAGAAAACTGGCATTCTACAGGTTGGAGCGTGGAATGTCAGATCACTTAATTTGGCAGGTAGGTTAGAAAATTAAAGAAGGGAAATAGATAGGTTATGTTAGATATAGTGGGAATTAGTGAAGTTCAGTGGCAGGAGGAACAAGAATTCTGATCAGGTGAATACAGGGTTATAAATACAAAATCAAATAGGGGTAATGCAGGAGTAGGTTTAATAATGAATAAAAAATAGGAGGGTAAGCTACTACAAACAGCATAGTGAACGCATTATTGTGGCCAAGATAGATATGAAGCCCATGCCTACCACCGTAGAACAAGTTTATATGCCAACCAGCTCCGCAGATGATGAAGAGACTGATGAAATATATGATGAGATAAAAGAAATTATTCAGATATTGAAGGGAGACAAAAATTTAATAGTCATGGGTGAATGGAATTTGATAGTAGGAAAAGGAAGAGGAGGAAATGTAGTAGGTGAATATGGAACAGGGTAAGGAACGAAAGAGGAAGCCGCCTGGTAGAATTTTGCGCAGAGCATAACTTAATCATAGCTAACACTTGGTTCAATAATCATGAAAGAAGGTTGTATACGTGGAAGAATCCTGGAGATACTGGAAGGTTTCAGATAGAGTATATAATGGTAAGACAGAGATTTAGGAACCAGGTTTTAATTTGTAAGACATTTCCAGGGGCAGATGTGGACTCTGACCACAATCTATTGGTTATGAACAGTAGATTAAAACTGAAGAAACTGCAAAAAGGTGGGAATTTAAGGAGATGGGACCTGGATAAACTGACAGAACCAGAGGTTGTAGAGAGTAGGTAAAAAGACGAGGGTATATTGAATTTAATTGATTAAAGGAGAAAATACAAAAATGCAATCAATGAAACAGGCAAAAAGGAATAAAAACGTCTCAAAATTGAGACTGACAGGGAGTGCAAAATAGCTTTGCAGGGATGGCTAGATGACAAATGTCAGGATGTAGAGGCATGTATCACTAGGGATAAGATAGATACTGCCTACAGGAAAATTAAAGAGACCTTTGGAGAAAAGAGAACCATTTGCATGAATATCAAGAACTCAGATGGAAACCCAGTTCTAAGCAAAGAAGGGAAAGCAGAAAGGTGGAAGGAGTATGTAGAGGCTATTTACAATTTTTACAGAAACCAGATGGCAGTTATAAGAGTCAAGGGGCATGAAAGGGAAGCAATGGTCGGGAAGGGAGTGAGACAGGATTGTAGCCTGTCCCTGATGTTATTCAATCTGTATATTAAGTAAGCAGTAAAGGAAACAAAAAGAAAAATTCAGCGTAGGAATTAAAATCCTTGGAGAAGAAATAAAAGCTTTGAGGTTCGCCGATCACATTGTAACTCTGTCAGAGACAGCAAAGGACCTTGGAAGAGCAGCTGATCGGAGTGGACAGTGTTTTGAAAGGAGGATATAAGATGAACATCAGCAAAAGCAAAACGAGGATAATGGAATGTAGTTGAGTTAAATTGTTTGATACTGAGGGAATTAGATTAGGAACTTAGACACTTACAGTAGTAAATGAGTTTTGCTATTTGGGGAGCAAAATAACTGATGATGGTTGAAGTAGAGAGGATATGAAATTTAAATTGGCATGGCAAGGAAAGAAGATTAGATAAGTGGATCACAAAACTAATGAGGAAGTATTGAATAGAGGTGGGGAGAAGAGAAATTTGTTGCACAACTTGACTAGCAGAAGGGATCAGTTGGTAGGACATATTCTGAGGCATTAAGGGATCACCAATTTAGTATTAGAGGGCAGTTTGGAGGGTAAAAATCGTAGAGGGAGACCAAGAGATAAATACACTAAACAGATTCAGAAGGATGTAGGTTGCAGTAGGTACTGGAAGATGAAGAAGCTAGCACTGGATAGAGTAGCATGGAGAGCTGCATCAAACCAGTCTCTGGACGCAAGACGACGACAACAACAACAACAACAACAACAAAAACAACAACAAATACTCTCATATCAAAGCTGTTGCAAATACCCAAAAGAGACAGAACTAACCCAAGAAAAAACAAATATATATGTTAGTAGAAACTTAAATTTATGGCCATTAAGATATGCAGATAAGCAAAGAGCAAAAAGGTGTCAAATATTAAGAGAACTCTACATGAATAAATACATAACTGTATCAGTGGCCAGAAAGAATTAAATTTCAACTGTGAACATGAAACTTTTCACAAAAGCAAAAAAAAAAAAAAAAAAAAAAAAAAAAAAAAAAAAAAAAAAAAAAATAGAAATTAGCAATTGGTTTTGTCTTGTTCACCTCTTCTGAAATTTTGTAATTTATACAATCTGTCATGTAGTGCTTGCTGTTTCATTGACTGTTACACAATGGCTGGGGAATGTATACTGAAGAGCCAAAAGATTATCTTCACTGTACATCACAAGAAGTACACTTCATGGTGTTGTGGGCACTTGATACAGTAAGCAAAGTACAAAAATGGGGAAGAGCTGAATTGGGAACCATTCTAGGAAAGATGCAGTTCACAAATGAGGAAGTCTGTTGCCATAACTGACTTTTACAAAGAGCAGAGCTCAGAACCTAGGAACTTGGAACTGGTGTAGCTGGTGTGACTGTTGTGAACATCTGCTGTGCTAGTGTCAGTCCTAGTTGAGGGAAAGGGAAATTTTACCAAAATTCAATGAAGGTGTGGTTGGGCGATGAAATCTGGGGCCACTGGCAGAGTGTGGTAACAATCGACAGCCAGCTGGCCAAGCAAGGTAAACATGGCACTCATGGGCGCAGAGCTGCGACAGCAGTATTGCACGTGCAGTTTGTTTTGAGTGGAGCAACAACGAGGCAGAAAACTGCACCGTTGCTTGAAGTTGTTGCAATGTATGAGGTAGGGCACTAGGCCAGAGCCAGGAGTGGTGATTTGTAAGTAGCTGATGAGCGGGAATTTATCCCTGCCATAGTTTCTGTCTCTCTCTGTCACTACGTCAGAGGCGAGGGAGAAACCAATATAAATTTAAGGGCAATTTTTGCTTGGGATAGATTGTGCCAGCTCATTTGAACGTTGGGACAGACCTGCGCTGGTCTACATTTATAGGGGCCAGCCTGGTAGGAATGTTATAAGTATTCTGCATAAACTTGTACTTTGTTTCTGTGTAATTGTTCGGGCTATATTCCGCTTCCAGGGACACAACACCGGGGCAGGACAAACTGGCAGCCTTGAACTTGGAGATCACATGGTCTACCTGAAGGAGGGCAGTGACAGAGGTCTGCTGCGGTTCCAGGAGGGGCTCGGTTCCACTCGAGTCTATGGGCCATGTTCGCTTCCCACCTGGCGTACCGATGTCCAGGTGGGGCATACACTGCAGGAGGCACAGCAGCGCTGCAACAGTGCCAGAGATGGTGGTGGGTGTTGTCATCTGGCAAGGAGCACTAGTGGCAAGTTGCGTCCAGGAAGGTGTGGGTTTGAGTCCGGTCCTGTCCTGGGAGCTGTGGTGGCCCTAGGGCCACAGGTGACTAGTACACCCACCTTTGTCCCATGGTCAGACAGAGCAGGCCAAACAGGGTGGAGGGTGGCGAGGTCCAGGGACTGTAGCAGTCTCCGGCATTGTAGACAGCGGAGTGGCACCAGTCGCAACGCCCCAGCGGGCGGCGACCGGGAGGGCACGGCCAGCTTCCATCGGTGGGCAACCTTGATGACAGCAACAGTGGCATCGGCATACCAGGAGTTTGGTGAGCTGGCTGGACCCATGGGACAATGTGCGGGGACATGCAGGCATTATGCTTCACCCATTGAGTACTGTAAATTAGATGAATATACGAATGTTACCGAATACCACTGTATCACTCTGCACTGCCCCTCAACGCTTTGAACTTGCTCGGCCTCCTGACAAAATATGGCATGGTGGGTGCCAGCTTCAGCTCTGCCAACTGCAGCCTCACATTTGACACACCGACACCGCAACAGTGGTGTCAGAAGTGTTGCCGATTACAGTGCTGGTATAGGATTTCCATTCCCACATCTTATGTCAAGCAAGTAACATTGAGGTGTGCCTGTGTAGAGGGGTAGTTGAGGTGTTTTGTTGTGTTCATGACGGGTGGTCATGCACTTCTTGTTATGTCTTGTCATTCGGGAGGTGTTCGTCCATACCAGTATAGGGAGGAAAGCAGAACTTTTCACTTGCATACGAGCATGATGTGGATGGGTGACTGAGGCTTGATATGTGTCATTCTTTTGTGTTTTGAAATGTTAAGTATGAATTAGGATAGACTATTTAAAGGTGTCTTTTGTAAGGGCGGAGAAGCCTGTAGATTTATCTGGATTCTGGGGAAATGGGGGACATGATAACATAGCACCTAAGCGATGGAATTTTTGTAAACTGTCAGGCCACAGATTACTGTGTACAATGTGGGTGCCAAGGAACTGTTTTATTTACAAGAGATTTGATCATTTGGCATGCAATTGTTCAGAATGTAGATGGGCAATGATTTGCCACAAGAACTAAGTTTAAGGAGTAGCAGAGTGAAATTAATGGCAACAGTGGAGCTATAAGCAAGAATGGTGGAAACACGGCAAGCAGCGGAGGCTGTGGCAGTGGCTACAGTGGCAGTGGCTACAGAGGCAAGGATAAGTGACAAAGAAAAACATGAAGAATTAGCAAGGAGATTTGAGGCATTGCAACTAGGGGAAGGGACATCGGGTGAAAGTAAATTCAGGTCATGGAGTGTCATAGACCATTTGACCTGGCAATTGCGGCATTGAGTAACCCCTTTTTGGGTAAAGCAACAGAGGATGTGTTGGTATTCCTTAAAGACATTATCACAATGGCTGAGGCCAATGGGTGGCCGGATGTCATAATGTTGAGAATGGTGAAGCTACGCTTGATAGGGGATGCCACATCATTCTTGCTGTACCATGAAACATTGAGCAATGTGGGGACGTTTTCAGAGCTTGAGGCTGGGTTATGCCAGAGGTATCAAAAACAGAATACTACCAGGTTTTTTCATGAAAAATTAAGTACGTTAGTTATGAGGAGAAATCAGACTGGAGGTTTTCTCAGACAGGACTCGAAAACTGAATGTACTAACGTTCAAACTGTCACAGAATGGGGAGACTAATAAAGTGCTGTTACAAGAGGCCAAGAAGACCGAGTTAGATGTGTTTTTGCGGGGAGTACCACCGGGGATGTCACGTTGGGTGAGAATGGAGAATCCCAGCGATCTTATGGTGGCTCTAAGAAATTATGTGTTTTGGTTGTGGCCAGGTAGGGCACGTTAGGAAGCAATGTCAGGGTCAGTTGTGGTGTTAATCATGTGGGAAAATGGGTCACCAGGCAATGAACTGCAGGCCTAAAAGTAGGGAAGTAGCAGCTGTTAAACAAAAGTGGGATTGCTTCAACTGTTGGAGAGCAGTCCCAGTCCAATTAGGTAATGCTCTTGTAGGTGCACATATGGAATGCTTGGTGAAGGGAACAAAGGTTTCTGGTTGACACGGTGCCACACATGTCTGTTATTAGTCTAGACCTGGTTAGTAGGAGAAGGCTTGAGCCACCATATTATAGGTTACTTGTGGTGGGAGATAATAAAGTGGAGTCATTGGGTATGACGGTACTGTAATTCATGACTGCAGGAACTAAGTTTAGTGAGCAGGTAGAGGTGTTACCATGTGTAGGTGAGGGGTATTAGGTGATTCTCGGACTGGACTTCCTTGACAAATGTCGAGCAATGATAGATCTTTGGCAACAAACAGTGGAACTTGGTGGAAAACTGTTTTGCATGGGGGAAATGGTTGCAAATGGATGAATGTTGCAAGGTACATTTAACATGGAGGTGATGCCAGCTAAACTGCAAACAAATTCATTAAAGGTCGATCAGCAGGATAACATACTGGCAGGTACAGGGAAGGTAGTTCGGGATTCAATAAATACGGACTTACCAAAGGAGACATTGTACATGGTGGAACCACTCTCGAGTAATGAGGAGTTGGATAATGTCCACTGTTTTGTGCTGAGGAGTTTAGCTGATGGAAGTTATGTGGAAGGGGATTCTAGGGTTTCTGTAAGTATATATAACTTTGGCAGAGTGGATTTTAGCATATCAAAAGGGTTGTTATTGGCCACATTGGGGGTTTTTGATGAAGATGACCTCAATAGGGAGGATTTTAGAGGTGAGCCATAAGCAAAATTTTGATGCAGAGCAATTAAGGGGAAAATTGCACCATTTGCAGGGAGACGACAGGGTCATATTGGCGGAATTATTATTGACATTTAGTGATTTATTTAGAATGGAGGGTAGGTTACTGGCAACACCAATTACAAAGCATCACATACCAACAGAGGATAATACACCAGTGTTTAGTAAACCATATAGGATTGCACATCATATGCAACCACTACTAGAGGAATTTATAGAACAACAACTACGGGATGGAATCATTGAGCTAGCAATAGCCCATATTCAAGCAATGTAGTTCTCGTACCTAAGAAGTTGCTGGATGGTACAAGGAAATATAGGTTTTGTTGTGATTATAGGTTTATGAATGCGAAAACCATTTCAGAAGCATATCTGATTCTGAATATCATAGACACATTGGACAATCTGGGACAATGTACGTATTTTACGATGATAGATTTATGGAGTGGATACCATCAGTTGGAAGTAACGCCAGAGGATAAGCAAAGACAGCTTTTACTGTTCCTGGGGGGCACTATCAATATATATGTATGCCGTTCGGGTTGAAGAATGCACTGGCAACTTTTCAGCATTAATTAGATGGGGTTTTAAGGGGACTACTCGTATAGGGGACAGGCTGGCAGCAATGTTAAAAGTATTCTTCATAAACTTGTACTTTGTTTCTATGTACTTGTTTGTGCTATATTCCACAACACCTGGATCAGGCTGGAATGGCAGCCTAGAATTTGGAGATCGCATGTTCTGCCTGAAGGAGGGCAGTGACAGCAGTCTGCAGAGGGTTCAGGAGGGGCTCGGTTCCATGAACCACGTTCGCTTCCCACCTGGCGTACCAGGGTCCAGACAGGGCAGAGCTGTGTCAGCACCAGAGACAGCAGTGGGTGTTGCCATCCAGCAAGCACCACTAGTAGCAAGTTGTGGCACAGTGTCCAGGAGGGCACGGGTTCGAGTCTGGTCCTATCCTGGGAGCAGCAGCAGCGTGAGAGCCACGGGTGACCAGTACACCCACCTTTGTCCCATGGTCAGACAGAGCAGGCCAAACAGGGTGGAGTGTAGCGAGGTCCAGGGACTGTAGCAGTCTCTGGAATTGCAGGCAGCAGAGTGGCGCCAATTCCAACCTTTGTCCCATGGTCAGACAGAGCAGGCCAAACGGGGTGGAGTGTAGCGAGGTCCAGGGACTGTAGCAGTCTCTGGAATTGCAGGCAGCAGAGTGGCGCCAATTCCAACCCCGGGCAGTTGGCGATCGGGAGAGCATGGCTGACTTGCATAGGTGGGCAACCTTGATGACAGAATCAGTGGCATTGGCATACCAGGAGTTTACTGAGCTGGCTGAACTCCCGGCATAGTGCGCAGGTGCATGCCGACATAATGCTTCACCCTTCGAGTACAATAAATTAGCTGAATAAACAAATGTTACCGAATACCGCTGTATCACTCTGCACTACCATTCGACGCTCTTGAACTTGCTCGGCCTGCAGACAAAATATGGTGCGGTGGGTCCTGGCTTCAGCACTACCAACTGGAGTCTCAGGTTCGACACACTGACCCCGCACCACATTTATTGAAATTAGTTGAAGAAATGATGAAACCTTGAGTAGGTGACACCACCATTCATTGTAGAACAAGGAAGTCGGAGGCCTGCCCAGTACATAAAGCAGGATTGGTTTGATTTGGACAGGGAAGCTAAAACAGCTTTGGTCTATCCTGCCACTGCTCACACTGAAACCAAGTTCATTGTGCAGTATTTCTCCCTGTATATCTAGTAAAGCCAACCTGTGCCCTTAAATAGTGCAAGGAGTCCCTTTACCAGTTTTTTATTAGACACAATTTCTTCAGGTCCAGTATCTTTTGCTCTCCAATGCCATTCATTTGAAGATTAGGTGTGATGCAGTTTCTTCACCTTCATCACAGATCCTACATTTAGGGTCTTCTTCCATTATACACATTGTGTGTAAGTGCTTTTTGAAACTTTCATGGCCGGACATCAGTCCGGTCATGAGTTTGATCTCTTTCCTGTTCAATCCCAGGATTACAGAGCTTCTTTTTAAAACACAGCTTAGGCGCCATTACCTTACCATGTTTTCGTTTATGGACCTTGATCCAATATTCTATGTGCTGTTTCCTAAGCCAGTTGCGCAGTTATAGTTTGATCATTGCCTTGGTGATTGTCAGGACAGGTTCCAGTCCAATAAATGGAGTCATTGCCCCCATCCTGGCCAATCTGTTTGCTCGTTCATTGCCACAGATCTCTGAGTGGCCATGGACCCAGACAAGGTTTGCTGAATTGCTTCCCCCTAGCGCCACCTGAGCCCTGTGGCATTCTGCAACAATCTTAGATCTCATTGCAGGAGCTGCCAGTGATTTTAGGGCTGCCTGGTCGTCTGAACAGATGTAGATGCTACAGTCCTTATAGCACCTATACATATTCTCCCCCACACATGTCCTGATTGCAGTAATTTGAGCTTTGAGTACCAAGGCCAGTTTTCCTAGAGAAATGATGCCCTCCAGTCTTGGCTGAGCCCCGTACACCCCTGTCCCAATGCCTTGCTCTGATTTCGACCCATTGGTGAACCAAACAATTCCCCCATATGGTGTCGAACTGTTTTTTCCCACTTCTCCCTGCTTCCAATTGTTATATTGTAAGGCTTGTTGAAGCAGTTGGGAGTTATTATATAGTTGGCCAGCATTTCCTCAGCCATTCCTATATTTACCTCACTCATTATCTTAGTGTGTGATTCTGGGTATCCCAATGAGATCCAGTTTTTGCCAGTTTTAGGTCTGTATGCCCCAGCTGCTGTCTCCATCTTGACCCAAAGGGGTAGTAGAGGCATGTCCAGCATGGCTTCATTCCCAGTGATTGGTGTGCTGCTAATTATGCCTGGCTAAGCAGGCCAGTCTCTGCACCTTAGTTGCAATCCGCTTTTCTACCTTCTTCTGCCACACTATGGCCCCATAGGGAACTGTGATGTATATCCAGTGCATACCTCTGGGGCTTAGGCCACAAGCCCTTCTGGTACTCACTAGAGTACCTTTCACCTTGGAGCAGATGCTCTTAATGTGAGAGGTCCATGTTAGTTTCTCATCTAGGGCTACCCCTAGATATTTCACTATCCCCTTCACAGGTAGAGTTTCATCAAAGACATTTAGATTCCAACTTGAGTGTTGGAAATTCCTCTTCATGAATGTCACCACAACAGTCTTCTTAGGATTAATCCTTAGATCCTGTTTCATGCATCAGTCTTGCACAATGTCCAATGCACTTTGTGCCATATTTCTAACTATGTCAGTAAATTTGCCAAGTATTACTATGACAAGGTCACCCGAATATCCGTGGCAAAAGCATTGCCTGGAATTTAGTTCCTCAATGAGTTTGTTCACCTTGTGGGCAACCTCTAGTGGTGTTAATAACCATCTTTTCATTCATCTTGGTAGCCTCTACCTTCCTTCCACTAAGCATGGCCCTGGTCCACCTACATGTAGTGGTCCCTAGGCCATGCACCTCTGCTGCCCTTACCATAGAATCGAAGGTTCTGTTACTGAAGGCCCACTTGATGTCCAGGAAGATGCTAGGGCTATTTCTTGAAAGTGAAGTGCTTTCTCCTCACTCCCAATGAGCTGGTGGAGAGCTGTCTCACATGATTTACCTAGTTGATATGCATATTGATTTGAATGTAGAGGGGCTCTAATTAGCCTCCTCTTCTCAACGTATACATTAAGCAGCTTTTCCAATGTTTTAAGACTAAAGGAGGACAGACTAATTGGTCTCATATACTTGGCCTAGGTATGATCAATTCTCTCTGGCTTTGGAATGAAGACAACTTTCACTGCCCTCCAAGCTTTGGTAATGATTTCTATTGCCAGGCTAATCCTGAATAACCCGCATAGGAAAGATTCCATCTGTGCCAGGTGACTTGAACAGCTGGAATGTTCCCACCACCCATTGTATTTTATTACTCCTTGGCTGATTCCCAGTCTTCTGTTTGAGTGCCTGAGAACAATTGTCTCTCTGGGGTCACATTCTGGTCTGTGTTGTCTGGCAGAGCATATTGAGGAAAGTGAGTTTTGAGGAGCAGTTCTAGCATTTCATGTGCTGTCTTTGTATATTCCACATCATCCTTCATTGCCATACCTCCTGGATTGGTTGGTACTCCAGTGAGGATTGTGTGAAGTCTATCTTGAGCAGCTGTGCTCACCACTTCCTCCAGGATGCTCCTTTGATGTCTAATAGCAAGGTTGTAGTTGACAAGGACCTCACTATATTTTGCCCATTGTCCTTTATGTGTTGCAAGGTTAAACAGTCTCCATACTTGTTTTCTTTGCGTTTTCAAGTTATCATTCCAACAAGGCACACTCCTATTTGTGCACTTCTTGGTGATTGTGCAGTTGTCTTTATATGAAGTCACTGTGGCAGAGGTAACAGCCTCTGCTACTTCCTCAAACTCTACTGGATTCCTTATCAAGGTTTTAATGTGCAATAAGCTTAAGTCAAGCTCCCTCCTATATGTCTCCCAGTCTGCTTTCCTGGGATTCCTCTATGTCATGGTCTGTCTGATTCCCAATTCAACCTTGAATTTAATGTACATGTGGTCCAATGAGGATGGCTCTAACACGACAGGCCATTGTTTGACATAGCTGCCCATCATCATGGAACCAAAGGTTATGTCAATTTTTACTTCCCTTCTGCTATTCCTGAATGTAGGTTCATTGCCCACTATTCAGGACCTCCAAGTTGTTAGCTAAGAGAAATTCAAGAAGGTACTCACCTCTACTGTCGGTGTCTTTGCTGCCCCACACAAGGTTGTGGGCATTGGTGTAGCATCCCACCAGCTGATGGCCACCTTGCTGATGGCAAGCCTCTAGCAGTCTCCTCACCTCCAGAGGAGGAGCAGAGCTGTCTTCTTAAGCAAGGTATGCTGATGCCAAAACAATTTCCCTCGTGATACCTTCCTCACATTGCTGCATTCTGATGGTCACTAGGTCCCTGGACTAGAAATCCATCATTGGCATGAAGGAAATTCAATTTCTTACATAGATGCATGTTCTGGAGTTTTTTAGATCTCCAGCATAAATCAGCTTACCTCCAGCGCCACCGACACCCGATACGCCCCCTTTATATAAGTAGGGTTCTTGGCATACGTCTTGGTGTGACGGAAGAGTGACGACACACTTGGTCACTCGGTGTACAGAAAGCCCACTCATACAGACCTGTATCTACACACTACTAGTTGCCACCATCCAGCACAAACAATGGGCGTTCTCAAAACCTTGGTCCACCGTGCCCATACTATCTCTGACACCAACAGTCTTCAAGCAGAACTGGAACACCTGCAAAAAGTATTTTTGAAGAAGGGCTTTCACCTAGGCACGTGAACAGAGTGATGAAGACCTACAAACGACAGAACAAGGAAGAGGAAGAGGCTTTCAGGTCGACTGTTTATCTATCATTTATTGGGAATATTTCTTCACAGATAGGCAGAATATTGAAAAAGTATCAAGTGAGAGTCATCTTTCGCCCTCCTTCCAAAATTTCATCACTGGTGGGATCCGTTAAAGACAATCTGGGCCTGCATAAACCAGGTGTTTACAAAATTCTGTGTGAATGCGGCAAATCGTATATAGGGCAAACAACACGAACTGTGCAGGAACGCATTGTGAAACACCAATGGCATACTCGCCTTCTCCAACCCACCAAGTCCGCAATCGCCGAACATTGTATTTCCACAGGCCATTCCATGAATTACATCGACACAAAAATTTTGGCCCATACATCAAACTTTTGGAGCTCGATTATCAATAAATCTGTGGAAATAAGATTGTCTGAGAATGAGACTCTCATCAATCGAGATAGCGGTTATCAGCTGAATTCTGCTTGGAATCCTGTTATAGAGAAACTTCGTAGTCAATGTAGTTATCTGCATAAAGATGGAAATCAACCTGACACCGATACGCCAGGCTTTCACAGTGGAGGTCGCGAGGCGCAGCGCATGGAGCCGTTATGAACGCTCACGCTGAGCAGCGCATGCGCAATGTCACCTCAGAAGGCTATAAATAGCGGAGCTCAGCGTGTACTTGCCAGTACTACTACAGTGGCACTCACCTGAAGATGGCCAGAAGACACTGCGCCGAAATATCGTGGCAGGAAGTTACTGATATCCGGCAGTTCTCCCGTGTTTTTATGGAACAATCCTTAAGGATCTTTGTTACCCATATTGATACCTTTGTGGCCTTAAGAAACTCTGCTGCCATTTTGACCAGCAGCTTTGCATCCTCCCATTGGAGTATCATGGGCAATTTTTCCTTAAGCCATTCCACCATGTGCACCCTCTCACAGACAAAAATGAGGGCACCACAATCTAGATAGACCCTCTTGATCTTGGGTCCTGGACCAGCATCACCCCCCCCCCCCTCCCCCCAATCTTTTCTAAGAAGGCCACCTGTACAAGTTCCTCCTACTGTGAGGTGATGGTTACCCATGGATAGCCTTCCTGGGTAAATTGTATCTAAAAAGACAGAGTGCAGTACTGGAAATGAGTGTTTGGCGTCATTGGCCGGGAGGCCCCATATGGGGCAGGTCTGACCACCTTGGTACTGGTCTTATTACATTCGACACCACATTGGGCGACCTGTGTGCTGGATGAGGATGAAATGATGATGAAGACAACACAACACTCATTCCCTGAGTGGAGAAAATCCCCTACCCAGCTGTGAATCGAACCTGGGCCCCTTAGGATGGCAGTCTATCACGCTGACCATTCAGCTATCGGGGTGGACACTTCAGTACTATAGGCCTGTTTCCCTATTTCTTGCCTTGGTTTTTTCTAGGCTCACTTATCCAGGGGAGGATGGATCTTAGATTCCTCCCTTATCCTCTTGCTGCCGGTCTTTGATGTTGTGGGGGTCTGTGTATCCCTTTCAACCTGAGACAGTTTTTTCTTGGGGGTATTAGGCTAAAGACCTTTTAATTCCCTTCACTTGTCTTTGGGAAGCCATTCTTTCCCTTCCTTTTGTCTCTGTTCCTTGAGGAGTTTCCTTCTCTGGGTCCCAGGCAAGGCTTTAATCTTGATCTGCTCCAACTTCTCAGTTACAGTTCCCACTTCTGGGGCTCAGGTCTAGATCGTGATTCAGTAGTGGGAATGCATTCCGTCGGACCTGACCCCAATGTTTGGGTGTCTGAGGTCTCAATTTGCTCCTCAGTTTGTTTTAATTTATTTTCTTTAGTTGTATGCATCTTGGTCCCATGAGATTTGAGGATCTACATGGTCCACACCATGAATAGCCCACACGGTGTAAGGCTACTTTCTCAGGGAGGTTGCCTGGTATCCTTGAGGCTCTGTTTGCGACACGTCTTCCCATGTGCCATGCACTCCTTGTCATGGATCACATCACACCTTGTGTTGGGAAAGGGAATTCGGTAAGAACTAGGAGTGGATAAGGGAGATGGGATGTTGTGAGACACTCTTAGTTTGATCCATCAGCTAAGGCCTTTCCGGCAGTAGGTCGTCTGCCTTCAGCATAGCCCTCAGCTTCATGCAGATATGCAAGTCTCTCCACCCACATGGACGGTGCTTCATCAAGGTGGTGTCCCCCAGAGAGGATAAAGCAGGATAGGCAGTGATCCCTGACATATCTGACAACAGAATACAGTGCTAGTGCAGCCAAAAACTTTTTGAGCCCATCATTCAGTACATATTGTTGAACTTGGGCCCGTGCAGCAGATGACCTCTATGTGTTCCTATGTTGATCCAAAAACATTGTCAGCCATGATCACAGTATGATGGGATCATGGGGATTGGACTGTGTATCAATGGAAACATATCACCTGGTTGGATTAATCACATTTCTTGTTACATCAGGTAGTAAACAAAGGTACCATAGCAGCCGTGGACCATATAAACATAATTGCAGATCACTTGCACTCTTTCTAGCTTATTGATTTCCACAACTCCTGAATGTTTTAAGGGAATCCTAAACATTCAACCCTTCATGCAAGTTCAGCAAAGCACAATCTATTTTGTCAGAATCAAGAAAGTTCCTGGTTCAGGATTTCTGCACTGCTCATTGATTCATTGTGTTCTGCAAACCCCATCTTCTGAGATGTGAATCTTGTTAAGTTATACTTTAATACCATGAAACAGCTGTAATTGTTGTTGCTGTTTTGGTCTTCACTCTGTAGACTGGTTTGATGCAGCTCTCCACTCTATCTGTCCTGTGAAAATCTCTTCTTTTCTGAATAACTCTGGCAGTCTACATCCTTTTGAACCTGCCTATTATCTATTTCTACATCAGTATTCCACAATCCACCTTACAGCACATGCCAGAGGGTACCCCATACCACTTCTAGTCATTTCCTTTCCTTTTCCACACACAAATAGAGCAAGGGAAAAATGACTGTCTATATGCCTCTGTATGAGCCCTAATTTCTTGTACCTTAACTTTGTGGTCCTTAAGCAATGTCTATTGGAAGCAACAGAATTGTTCTGCAGTCAGCTTCAAATGACAGCTCTCTTAGTTTTCTCTATAGTATTTCTCAAAAAGAATGTTACCTTGCTTCCAGGGGTTCCCAAAGCACCTCTATAACACTTGTCTACTGTTCAAACCTACCAGTAACAAATCTAGCAACCTGCCTCTGAATTGCTTCAGTGTCTTTCTTTAATCCATCACTGTGTGGATCCCAAACACTTGAGCACTGTTGGAGAATAGATTTCATTAGCATCCTATATGTATTATCCTTTACAGTTGAATCATACTTTCCTAGAATTTTTCCAATAAACCAAAGTAGATCATTCACCTTTTCCTGCACAATCTTCACATGCTTGTTCCTTTTCATATTGCTTTACTATGTTATGCTGAGATATTTAAACAATGTGACTGTGTCAAGCAGAACAGTACTAATGCTGTATCTGAACACTATGGGTTTGTTTTTCCTACTCATCTGCATTAACTTACATTTTTATACATTTAGAAACAGGTGCCATTCATCACAACAACTACACATTTTGTCTAAGTCATCTTGTATCCTCCTACAGTCACTCAACTTGGATGCCTTACAATACACCACAGCATCATCAGCAAACAACTGCAGATTTCTGGCCTTTCTGTCTGCCAAATCATTTGTGTATATAAAAGATAATAGCAGTTCTATCACACTTCCGTGGGGCACTGCTGATGATGCCCTTGTCTCTGGTGAACACTTGCCAAAGAGGACAACATACTGGGCTCTAAAAATTTAAGAAGTTTTCAAGCCACTCAACCTATTTCATATGCCTATATCTTCTTTAACAGCCTACCATGTCAAACACATTCTGGAAATCTAGATACATGGAATCTGTCTGATATTCATCTCTTGGTCTCCCTCTATAATTCCCCCCCCCCCCCCCCCCCTTTCCCTTCACATCCGTCAACACTAAATTGGTGGTCCCTTTATGTGTCTCAGAATGTGTCTTATCAACCGATTGCTTCTTTTAGTCACGTTATGCCACAAATTTTTTTCTTCCCATTCTGTTCAGTACCTTCTCATTGCTTGCATGATCTACCCATCTAATCTCCAGCATTCTTCTGTAGCACCACATTTCAAAAGTTCCCATTCTCGTCTTGTCCATGTCTCACTTCCAGACAAGGCTATGCTTCAGACAAATACCTTCAAAAAGACTTCCTAGTACTTAAGTATATTTATTTGATCAAACAAATTTCTCTTATTCATAAACCTTTTTCTGACATTTCCAGTCTGCATTTTATATTCTCTTTGCTTCAGCCATAATCAGTTACTTTGCTCCTCAAGTACGAAGTTCATGTACTGCTTTTAATGTCTCATTTCCTAATCTAACTCCCTCAGCATCATCTGATTTAATTCTACTACATTCCATTACCATTGTTTTACTTTTGTTGATGTTAATTTCATATCCCTGTTTCAAAACACTGTAAATTCCATTGAACTGCCATTTCAAATCCTGTGCCATCTCTGACAAAATTACTATGTCATAAGCAAACATAAAAGTTTTTATTTCTTCTTCCTCAACTTTAATTCCTTCTCCAAATCTTTCCTTTAGTACTTTCTAAGCATATAGATGAAGTAACATGAGGGATGGGCTACAACCCTGTCTCAATTTTTTGTCAACTACCACTTCTGTTTCATACTCTTGACCCTTATAACTATCATCTTCTTTCTGTAGAAGTTGTATATAACCTCCCCTCATCCCCATGTATTTTACTCCCACTATCTTCAGAATTTCGAAGAGTGTATTCCAGCTGACATCATTGAAAGCATTCTACAAATCTAAAAAAGCTAAAATGCAGGTTTGACTTTCCTTAACCTATCTTCTAAGATAAGTTGTAGAGTTATGTGTTACTGCATTTCCCCAGAAGCCAAACTGATCTTCCCCAAAGTTGGCTTCTACCAGTTTTTCCATTCTTCTGTAACTAATTCATTTTAGATTTTGCAGCCATGACTTATTAAACTGATAGTCTGGTAATAGTCACACCTTCCAGTACCTGCTTTCTGTGGAATTGGAATTTTCTTCTTGAAGTCTGAGGTTATTTTGCTTTTCTCATACACCAGTGTGCAACTGGGCAGAATAGTTTTGTTATGATTGGTTCTCCCAAAGATATCAATAGTTATGATGGAATGTCATCTACTACGGGGGCCTTGTTTTGACTAGGTCTTTAAGTGTTCTGTCAAATTCACCTTGCAGCATCATATCTGCTACCTCATCTTCATATATGACCTTTTTCCTTTCTATAATAATGACTTCAAGTTCATTTACCTTGAGTAGATCCTCTATATACTCCTTCCAGCTTTCAGCTTTCCCTACTTTGCTTAATACTGGTTTTTCATCTGAGCCCTTGATATTCATACAGCTGCTTCTCATTCCTCCAAATATCTCTTTAATTTTCCCAATTAAGGGATCTAACTTTCCATGCTCCTATCCACAGACTGACAGTTTTGTTTTTCTGATGACAACATCCTCCTGAGTAGTCACCACATGGAGATCCAAACTGCTACTTTACCTTCAGAATGTTTTACCCAAGAGGGTGCCTTCATAATTTAACAGTTACAATACTTTTTGCCTAGTGATGATGTGCTCCTGAGTAGCCCCTCCCAGAGATTTGAGTGAGAGACTATTTAACCTATGGAGTACTTTTCCCAGGAGGATGCCTTCATCATTTAACCAACAATAGAGCCTCAAGCCCTCAGAAAAAATAGCAGCTGTAGTTTCCCCTTGCTTTCATCTGGAAATAGCCATTTGAATTTCATTGGCGTGTCCAGTCAGCTTCTTCGGATACTGCAAGGTATGCTCACTGCCTGGACTGCAATCAGGCTGAGAACTATTGTTGATATTGCACCAGAATTAATAGCTGAGTTTTACTCCTGATACTCACATGCCATTTGATGCTCTTTAGTTTCTTCTGAGTCCACACTAACACACTGATATTCCATCAAATGTACAGTCTCTCAGAATTTTCAAGGTCTGCAAGAATTTAATGAATTGAATGCCAGAACCCACCCTTGATTAAATTGAAACATATGTTAGCAGCAGACACAGTGGCTGTGCTGAAGACTGAGATGGCGTGGAGTTTTACAATTATTTATTGAACTTTCTTTACAATTTCTCCCTCGTCGTCATTGCCCAGCCCTGCGAATTCCTCTGCCTGACTGCTGCTGTGTAGATTCTCTGACAATGCGCGCAACACACGCCGCTGATAACACTCAGAAGCCTCAGGCCACCAGTGCTCTGCTGAACCCAGGATGCCCCTGGTTGAGATGAACTCGTCTCCGCTTGGCACCCCCAGTACGGCCTCGCCCATGGAGCCACGTCGCCGTGAGGTCAGCTGCCGACGCCTGCTGTACCATCAGCTGGGAAGCCATCAGTTGCAATGCCCACGAGGTCCTGTCCTGGATGGATTATGCGCCATGGGGCTGGGTTGCCGTGAAGTCCGAGCATCAGTCCCCGGCAGCGCCTGTGACCAAGACTGGGCTGCGGCCGGTCCTGCTGGAAGTTCTCACTGTAGTTAGTCAGCTATGGCACCAACCGAACTCAGGCCGACCCCCAGAGCTGAAGTTGACTTCTGGTGGTGAGTGGATGACTCCTGCGAGCTGGAACAGACTTTGGAATCGTCACCTACGAAGATTGAACATTCGGACATGGACCACGTCCGTCCTCAGACCCGAACTGCTTCCTAATGGCTTCTGTCTGTTGCTGGCTGCACTCCACTATTTATATCCAGCAGGAGGATGTTTTTTAACCTCATTGGTAGCTTTTTGTTATTACTCCTGCAGTATATTGCAGCGTAACTTAGAGTGCTGGCCTCACTTCCCCTTAATCAGCACTCTCCAGCCTTCGCTCGGCGCTTGGTCTGTGTGCATCCTTGCATCAGTCTGTTGGTAGACTGCTGCTGTCAGCAAGGCTATCTGTGCCTGCTTACTTCGCAACGCTGCCTCAATCACTGGTGTGCCTCTGTTTTGCCATTCCCCACTGCGTGAAGCAATGCTTACTACATGTGGCCGCAACACATATGTCACTATTTACTTGGTTTTCTGACATATTCATTTTGATAGACTCATTAATTATGCTACTGCAAAACTGGAGTTTTGCACCACAATACTGGTCTCATCTCATTCATTTCATTATTATATTTGAGGTAGTGCTCAGTGTTAATTAATTTGCCTCTATGTTTTAGTTGAGTGTGTTGCTAATGTTCCTCACATCTCTCCTTAACTGTCCTAACATTCTGCCTCATGTAAGACACACCATATTTGCATGGAATGTGGTACATACCTGACATTCAGAGACCTTTATCAACTTTCAAGTTACAAAGAAAAGTTTGTTTTATGTTTGTTGATGTTGTTTTCATAGGAGTCTTTCAATCTTTCTTCCTCTCTGCCATTTCCTTGCTGTAACTACATTAGTTTGATTTTTGTAACTGGTATTTGGCTAGTAGTGGCAGGAGAGGTGGTGGGATACAGTTTCTGATGAAATAACTTTGTGCCACCATCCTAGATTAAACTCCAAACATCTTCATAGTGTTACATGGAGTGAGAGCATGTAACACTGTTGGTGGTGAAATGTGTTATATTCATCTCATAATGTAGACAATTTCAAAACATGTGTCTGATGTACAGGAGACATGACAAGGTTACAAATTGCTTATTTAAAATTTTGTCATACTTACAATAATACATTGTGGAGAATTTACTTACTTAAAATTTGTCAAACTTAAAATATTTACATCTGCTATAACTATCATAAATTTTCATTCCATTTTAGGTATCCTGCTCAAAGTATCCCTTTGTCCTTCATGAAATCTTCCACAGAGTAGCAGCATCATTCAATTAGAAAACATGTAACTTGCTTTTTAAAATATTTATCTTCATATTCATTATGTCACACCCTTTTTTTGTGTTGTGAATTTTCATGGCTCTATACTGAGGAGTCTGAGAGCACAGTTTTAAGTGATGAGAGGCAAACATAAAGTTTTCTTTATGTCTTGTATCATATGAGTGTTCAAAATGATTTTTTTAAATAGCTCAGGTGTGCTGTGTAGGAAAAGAACCACCTCAAAGATGTATAAAGAGGGGACAGTTAATATTTTTAGGTCTTTAAATAATGGTCAACATGATGCCCTGGGCTGTTCAGAGCACATGTTGTGAATGATTCTTTTTTACAACTTTAAAATTCGTGTTAATGTTTCCCGAATTTCCCCCCAAAATTATGCCATATTGAATAACCAGTTCAAAGTAGCTATAGTACGCTATTTTCCTGGTGGCCATATCAGTGGTACAAGTTAAATTTCCAGTGCAAATGCAAGGCTGTTTAATTTATTTGCTAGATATTCTATATGAGAATTCCAACTCAAAGTTCTGTCTAAGTTTATTCCCAGGAACCTGAGTGAGTCAAGTTCTTGCATTTTTTGATTTTTGTGAGTGATACAGACTTCTTCAGTTTCCGACTGTTTGGTTTTAAAACTCATCATGTGGGTTTTTGAAATGTTTAGCCTTAAGCCATTTAGACTCAACTGTGTTTCCAGGTTACTTAACGTATTCATGACACTCTGTGGTATATTTACAGAATTTTCATTTTCAATTAGGGCAGAAGTATTTATATTGAGAGGCAAGTCATTTATGTAAAACAGGAATAAAATTGATTGAGCTTTGAGGAACACCTTGTGACACAGTTTTCCACTCTGAGAAGTAATCTTCTCCATTTGATGTGATTACTACCCTTTGTTTCCCACCAAGAGATGTGATTCAAACCATTTCAAAGCAATATCCCTTATTCCATATCTGTTGAGTTTGAAAAGCATCAGGGCATGGTTACATAGTCGAATGCTTTTGTAAGATCACAGAATATTCCTGCGACCTTAGCTTTCCTATCTGGTGATGAAGCAATTTTTTTAATAAATTCATTTATCACATCTACTGTGTTTTTGCCTTGTTGGAAGCCAAACTGGTTGTGTGAAATGATATCGTTCTGTGTGATGAATCTTTGTATCTGTAAAACAGCAATTTTTTCAAATATTTTTGATATGATAGGGAGTATAGAGATGGGGTGATAATCTCCCATATCATCTTTTGAACATTTTTTAAACAATGGTTTTACTTCCAAGTATTTCAAGAGATCAGGGAAGTAACTCTACACACACACACCCATTCAGACACTTTCACTCAGCAGGTACACTTAAGACACAACTTTCATACACTGCATGGAAAGGGGCCATTGTGGGAGGAAGAAGAAAGTCTTTACAATTTGGCAAACAACCCTTTGAGGTACCTAAAAATGGTTCAAATGGCTCTGAGCACTACGAGACTTTACTTCTAAGGTCATCAGTCCCCTAGAACTTAGAAATACTTAAACCTAAGGACAGCACACACATCCATGCCCGAGGCAGGATTCGAACCTGTGACCGTAGCGGTCGCGCAGTTCCAGACTGTAGCACCTAGAACCACTCGGCCACTCCGGCTGGCGAGGTCCCTCAGCCAACAATGGTATTTGCACAACAATGTATGGTACTGATGCCAATACATTCCAAAAAGTCATATATGAAAATGCTATATATCCCAGGTTCTATTGCTCACAGAAATAAGGGGTCAGGTTTGTTGGATAGCCCTTGGCCTAGCATGGGACAGTTAATATTTTGAAAAATATCAGGAATATGACATATTGATACTCGTATTAAAAAAAATCATTATTGGCCTTTGATATGCTGAAAAAAAGTATCAATGGAAAGTATTGATGGAAAAAATATCAACATTCAGGCCTATAAAAACATTGATTGCACATCATAAATATACTGTCAGTTTTGGAGCTGTATATTAAAATATTGATTTATTATTAGGTATGCTGTACATCAACAAGCTAGCAGCCTGCCTACCCCTTTAAAGCAAGAATTGAAAGGAAAATGATGCACTTTCATGTTTGGCAATAATCACTTTGCTAACAATGGTAGATGCATGTAAGTGGCACAATAAAAGTTGTCTGATGGGTCCTTTATTTGGTTTCATCCCATATTGTATTTGTCCAGAACATTTCATGTTGTCTTGCATGTTTTTTCATTTCTACCAATGCCAATGACCTAGCAGTTTTAGTGTCAAAATTGTGTGCTGAAGTTAAACAGTGTAGTTTCTGTTGGTAGTGCAAAGCACCAATTATGTCGGCATTTCGCATCACGTGTCTTTGCTCACCATGAAGACCAATCTTGTCATTTAAATTTTTGTTCATAGTTTTCAGCAACTGTTTTTGAATTAAAAATTGTTTTTAATGTAACTGGAGTGCTATTTCTTCACATCAGAAATCTTGTTATTCTGCTCACACTGTCACCCACCAGTGCAATCGGACTTCTTCTTAGTACCACCAATACTTGTTTCACACAGTCAAAGAGAAAGACTGGATGCACTGAAAGTGCAAAAAGTAGTAACACTCCTTCACAAGTGAAAGTAAAATTATGTTCTACAGCAATTTCAAAAGAACAATTTCAAATATTTACCGATAATTGATAAAAAATGTAATATAAAATAAAAATACTGGCACATGATATTGCCATTTCAGTATCTATATATTGATATAAGGCGGAAGAATATCGCCCATATAGACATTTTTTGAAAAAAAAAAAAAAAGAAAAGATATTTTGATATTTTTTCAACAGCCCTATTAGCAACCACTTGTATACACACTGGAAGGCAGGATATAATGTAGCTATCCTATAGTATGGGATGACAATTTAAACACCCTAGAATACAGGAACAAAATTTACATATTACATGCTTCCTTCAGTCCACGCAAACTGAGCAAATCAGTTTATTCTGTTGCATTAGGTGTGGTCTAGAGTGGAACTTACGTGACTTATAGAAATGAAATTTGTCCATGGGTGGTACCTGAGAAACCCCTCCCCCCCCCCCCCCCCCCCCCCCCAAAAAAAAGATTATTTTTGGATTTGAAAAGTACCAATTGTGGGATGGCCACTTCTATCATTTCTATTCATGGCAGATCCTTGACATGTTTGCTATATGTTCTTAAGCTGATGTTCCCAGAGAACTTTGAAACTTACTGTAGTTATGCCGAAAACCACAAAAGCCAGTTTTCAGCCATTTTGCATTGTAGGCTGCAATTATCTAAATAACTAACCATATTAAGTGGTTTAAATTTTAATTGTACATTCTTTACACATTCATCTAGAAATGCCATTCTCTCATTTTTGAAAAGCTGTGTGTGTTATAAAATACACCTGAAAAACCATGATTTTTGGGTTCCAAAAGTACCAATTGTGGGGATGGCCATTTCTACAATTTCCATTCATGGAAAATCATCAGAAGTTTTACCATATGTTCATAAGGTTATGTTCTCAGGGAACCTTGGAACATTTTTCAGTATCATTATCCGTTATCAAGATCCAGAGGTTAAAAGTTAATGTGCTCATGATATATAATTTTATCAAGTCTCAAGTGTAAATGTAGTTTTAACTGATGTAGTGAACACATGACAAGGATTCTAGGGTAATTGCTAAGGCTCTGAGATCATCAAATTATGGTTTTAGTCAATATATTTTCACGAATAGAACTTTATGACATGTTGTCTCTGTGTAATGGGCATTTCACACCAATACAAATATGCCCAGACTGGTACTGCAGTGACAAATAATGAGCCTAAAAGAGTTTATGTAAAGCTGGATGACTGCAAATTCAGTAAAATATTTATCAACATATTTAGTTTATAAGGTGAAAATCATAAGCTGGGTATTTTCAATGAATTGCAATTGATAAGTGAAGTATCCAAAAATGTGAGCAAACAGTTTTCTGTTCGACTTACATTTATGCACATTTATTTTTTGTTTGTATGTGCCAAATTATGTAAATGTTTGGAAGTTATCAAATAAATCTTCAAAACTTTACTGGCCTATAGAATTTGCTGCATATAAGCAGCACACCATGCTGTAGCAGGAAAAGAAGGGAACCAGTGAAAAAATGCTACTATTTGAGAAAGGATATAGCCAAATGGAGGGGGGGGGGGGGGGGGGGGGGGGGGGGGGAGTGAGGGGGAGGTGGTTGCCCCTATCATCTAAATGAAATTGCATGTGACCTGACATCAGTGTACTGAAACTGAAAAGTTTCCATTTGAATGCATTGCTGCAGTGTATACGCAACATAGCGTGAGTCCCATGTGGTTGTATAAACACTGGTAAGTGGGCAAGCAATTAGTCTCACATTAGTAACTTTCCAATGTGCATGCAGTAAATGTGGAACCATGAAATACATATGGTAAATGCTTACAAGCAGGACCAGTGTGGTATTATTTTCTTCGCTGTTGAAGAACGAACACCGGTAGACATCCATTGGAGAATGGAGAATGTGTGTGAGGAAGCATGTCTGCCGAAAAGCATAATTGTAGAATGGTGCAACAAGAGGTGCTGCTGCTTCGTTATAATGCATGCCCGCACATTGCAAATGTTGTAATGCAGAAGTTACATCAACTCACTTGGGAAATATTCAAGCACCCACCCTAAGGTCCAGATCTCTCTCCATGTGATTATCACACCTACGGTCTCTCAAAAAATGACCTTGAAGTGTTGACACTTCCCATTGGACGAGGATCTATAGCAGGCAGTTACAGACTTCTTCATGCAACAGGACACTGTTTCACAAAAAGGGTACCTTCAACATAGTGAGTGGTGAGTCTGTGGGATGATTGCCTCTATGACCTTGGTAATTTTGCCTGAGTGGGGTACCAATTCTAGACTGTATGCCCTTCAACAGATATGCACTATGGAATGCCACAAGGCCATCAATACAATTAAATTATTGATGTATTGATAGCACTATCAGCCATCACCTATCCCTATTTTAGCCAAGACCATCTATTGACATTGTTGAGTTTACTTCAAGTTCATTTGCCTTTTTTTAATAGTATATGCTTGTGTCTACAGTCACAATTTATTTATTTTGTCTACTGGCTACCAGTTTTGGTATATAATACCATCTTTTGGCCACCACTGGCACACAGTTGTTATGCTTGCTTTCCAAGTAAGTGGTAAAATTATTTGAAGCCAGTATCCAGTAGGGGGGGACTGTGACTGTAGACACAGACATGTACATTTTCAGCACTGTATTGGTTGCTGTTCCACTAGCAATATGTTAGAAATATGAAATGTTGCTTTATGAATCATCAGTTCAGTTCATTCTTGCAGTTGAACTTGTGCTGCTGTTCATTGTTTTGTACTGTGCGCTGTTCTGAGAGTTTCTAATCATTGATAAGATTGTAACAAGAAAGAAGAGGGAAAGTGATTTTGATTTGTTCACTAGCATTACAGTAAGTTAAAAATATGTATGCACTACAATAATAGCCTAATTACTTGTCTGTAGCAATTTAATGCTAGCACTGGAGTCATTATTTGGAGATGGGTAGAAGTCTGGGGCTGAAATAGTTCAGTGTTTAACAGTGCACTGGAGTGGGAAACATCAAGACAAATAACATTAAATGAAAATCCGTGCATAAAAATAGACTTGGATTTCCTGTGTCACCAAACAATCATGGTGATCAACAAGAATGTTGACCAAATTTCTTTGAAAAAATCGTTCAAAATTCTATCATTAGTAGCCCAAATGGCAAAATGGCACCCATTCTGGACATGCAGGCAGTACTCAGTTATGAAAGCCTGTTCTGATATTGAACGATAGGGAGGTGTTTGTGAAGAGCAGAAAGGGTATGTGATGGGACAGCACATTCTGTAGTTCATTCATTTGTAAAAGATTTTTCAAAGCATGTAATATCAAATTCCCATCTTTTGTTGTGATGCATTTTACTTAATTTGGAAACAGTGTACAACAAACAGTTTTTCCAAATTTTCCAGCAAATGAGGTAGCTCTGTGTCTTGAGATACTGAGCTAGCAGTCCCTGGATTCTACAGGTGAGATTGTTTGAATCCATCTGCCGGAAACCTTGAAAATGTTTTCTGTGGTTTCCCATTTTCAATGTAGGTAAATGCTGGTGACCATCCCTTACTATAGGCCACAGCGAATTCCTTGTGATTTCCTTTATTTCCTGACCTATTCAACTCCCTTAAGAATATAGCCCCTCTGCTTAAATGAAAAGAGCTGTATCAAAGGGTGGCTAAACATCTCTTCTGAGACTCCTGGTACTAAAAGTCATATTTACATTGGAATGCTGCTTGTGATCATCATTTTGTACTACATATCTGTGCATAAAGATGGCTCACTTGTGGGACAGTGATAATGCGTGTATTCAAGTTTTACTACAAGAACAATGTTCTACTGTGAAATGTCTTATTCTTAATGTCCTTGGCATGATAGTCCAACCATCTCATCTTCGATGTATTTGTAAATAACTTGCCAATATAATGTGCTTGTATAGACAAAAACAATCTACTCACCATGCAGTGGCAGGAGAACACACACATAAATGAACATTACTATAAATTTGAATACAGGATTGTATTGGAAGAAAGATAACTATTGACAAGAGAGATTTGAAATAGGTAACTTGTATTCAAACAAGCATTGTGATTCTTCTGCTCTGTAATGGTGAAATATTAGAAGACTGAGCTGTGTTTCATTTCCAAAGTGGCAATATGTTACATTCAAATTTTAATTCATTTGCCAGTAGAGCGAAGTTATCATATTGCCAAACAAATAAATATTTAATTGCACATTTGGGTATTTCTTAATGAGAATATATGCTACACTTTTTAAGACAAGCTTTTCTTTCTTAATTTTATAGAACAAATACTCTTTTATGAAGGCCTCACGAAAGGAAATTGCATACAAAAAAATTTAATAAATATATATGTGTTTTCAGCATAAAATGAAAACCACGAGGCTTTTTAAGGTCCTATTTAAGAAAATGGACCTCCCCCCCCCTCTTCTTGACAAAATCCTGGCTATGTCCATAGCCAGAGCACAAAATCAGTGTTTACAATATATTCCTCTTTAAAAGACTCTGACAGAAAAGTGGGGAACCAGATGTCTCAATTCTCATTCTGCCTTCCTCATGAAAGATTTTAGCATGCAAACATATTTATTTTTTTATCTACAGCTATACTCCACAAGCCACCCAACAGTGTGTGATGGAGGGCACTTTACGTGCCACTGTCATTACCTCCCTTTCCTGTTCCAGTCACATCTGGTTTGCGAGAAGAACGACTGCCGGATAGCCTCCATGCGCGCTCAAATCTCTCTAATTTTACATTCGTGATCTCCTCGGGAGGTATAAGTAGGGGGAAGCAATATATTCAATACCTTATCCAGAAATGCACCCTCTCGAAACCTGGCCAACAAGCTACACCACGATGCACAGCGCCTCTCTTGCAGAATCTGCCACTTGAGTTTGCTAAACATCTCCGTAATGCTATCATGCTTATCAAATAAACCTGTGATGAAACACGCCACTCTTCTTTGGATCTTCTCTATCTCCTCCGTAAACCCAACCTGGTGCGGATCCCACACTGATGAGCAACACTCAAGTATAGGTCGAACGAGTGTTTTGTAAGCCACCTCCTTTGTTGATGGACTACATTTTCTAAGGACTCTCCCAATGAATCTCAACCTGGTACCCACCTTACCACCAATTAATTTTATATGATCATTCCACTTCAAATTGTTCTGTACGCATACTCCCAGATATTTTACAGAAGTAACTGCTACCAGTGTTTGTTCCGCTATCATATAATCATACAATAAAGGATCCTTCTTTCTATGTATTTGCAATACATTACATTTGTCTATGTTAAAGGTCAGTTGCCACTCCCTGCACCAAGTGCCTATCCACTGCAGATCTTCCTGCATTTCGCTGCAATGTTCTAATACTGCAACTTCTCTGTGTACTACCGCATCATCCGCGAAAAATTGCATGGAACTTCTGACACTATCTACTAGGTTATTTATATACACTCCTGGAAATGGAAAAAAGAACACATTGACACCGGTGTGTCAGACCCACCATACTTGCTCCGGACACTGCGAGAGGGCTGTACAAGCAATGATCACACGCACGGCACAGCGGACACACCAGGAACCGCGGTGTTGGCCGTCGAATGGCGCTAGCTGCGCAGCATTTGTGCACCGCCGCCGTCAGTGTCAGCCAGTTTGCCGTGGCATACGGAGCTCCCTCGCAGTCTTTAACACTGGTAGCATGCCGCGACAGCGTGGACGTGAACCGTATGTGCAGTTGACGGACTTTGAGCGAGGGCGTATAGTGGGCATGCGGGAGGCCGGGTGGACGTACCGCCGAATTGCGCAACAGCTGGGGCGTGAGGTCTCTACAGTACATCGATGTTGTCGCCAGTGGTCGGCGGAAGGTGCACGTGCCCGTCGACCTGGGACCGGACCGCAGCGACGCACGGATGCACGCCAAGACCGTAGGATCCTACGCAGTGCCGTAGGGGACCATACCGCCACTTCCCAGCAAATTAGGGACACTGTTGCTCCTGGGGTATCGGCGAGGACCATTCGCAACCGTCTCCATGAAGCTGGGCTATGGTGCCGCACACCGTTAGGCCGTCTTCCGCTCACGCCCCAACATCGTACAGCCCGCCTCCAGTGGTGTCGCGACAGGCGTGAATGGAGGGACGAATGGAGACGTGTCGTCTTCAGCGATGAGAGTCGCTTCTGCCTTGGTGCCAATGATGGTCGTATGCGTGTTTGGCGCCGTGCAGGTGAGCGCCACAATCAGGACTGCATACGACCGAGGCACACAGGGCCAACACCCGGCATCATGGTGTGGGGAGCGATCTCCTGCACTGGCCGTACACCTCTGGTGATCGTCGAGGGGACACTGAATAGTGCAAGGTACATCCAAACCGTCATCGAACCCATCGTTCTACCATTCCTAGACCGGCAAGGGAACTTGCTGTTCCAACAGGACAATGTACGTCCGCATGTATCCCGTGCCACCCAACGTGCTCTAGAAGGTGAAAGTCAACTACCCTGGCCAGCAAGATCTCCGGATCTGTCCCCCATTGAGCATGTTTGGGACTGGATGAAGCGTCGTCTCACGCGGTCTGCTTGTCCAGCACGAACGCTGGTCCAACTGAGGCGCCAGGTGGAAATGGCACGGCAAGCCGTTCCACAGGACTACATCCAGCATCTCTACGATCGTCTCCATGGGAGAATAGCAGCCTGCAATGCTGCGAAAGGTGGATATACACTGTACTAGTGCCGGCATTTTGCATGCTCTGTTCCCTGTGTCTATGTGCCTATGGTTCTGTCAGTGTGATCATGTGATGTATCTGACCCCAAGAATGTGTCAATAAAGTTTCCCCTTCCTGGGACAATGAATTCACGGTGTTCTTATTTCAATTTCCAGGAGTGTATATTGTGAAAAGCAATGGTCCCATAACACTCCCCTGTGGCATGCCAGAGGTTACTTTTAACGTCTGTAGACGTCTCTCCATTGAGAACAACGTGTTGTGTTCTATTTGCTAAAAACTCTTCAATCCAGCCACATAGCTGGTCTGATATTCCGTAGGCTCTTACTTTGTTTATCAGGCAACAGTGCAGAACTGTATCAAACGCCTTCTGGATGTCAAGGAAAATGGCATCTACCTGGGAGCCTTTATCTAATATTTTCTGGGTCTCATGAACAAATAAATTGAGTTGGGTCTCACACGATCGCTGTTTCTGGAATTCACGTTGATTCCTTCAGAGTAGATTCTGGGTTTCCAGAAATGACATGATACATGAAAAAACATGTCCTAAAATTCTACAACAGATCGATGTCAGAGATATAGGCCTATAGTTTTGCGCATCTAATTGACGAACCTTCTTGAAAACTGGGACTACCTGTGCTCTTTTCCAATCATTTGGAACCTTCCATTCCTATAGAGACTTATGTTACATGGCTTTTAGAAGGAGGCAAATTCTTTCGCATTATGTGCTGAAAGAGAGTAGCAGAGGGACAGTGATGAAGAGAAAGGATACAACACTAGTGGGGTGGGAGAGAGAGAGAGAGAGAGAGAGAGAGAGAGAGAGAGAGAGAGAGAGAGAGAGAGAGAGAGTTGAGACAATGACTATGGGAGAGAGAAAGTTGCAGTGAAAGAGAAAGAGAGATAAATGAAGAGAATAGTAGTAGGATGGAAGGAGACATCAGCTGTGGGACCAAAAGAGAGAGTGTAAGGTACCCCTTATTTACAGATAGGAGTGGATTTTACTTTATTTCCTGTATTAGAAATTTGCATACATCAAGTGAATGTATTAGCACTGCAGTACATATGGGGGTAACGAGTGACAGGTAGGTTCCCATACTGGCCAGCAGAGGTGGTTGGCCATCTCGCACTTTCAGACCCTGTGGGACGAGGTGCTGATGCAGAAATTGCTTGTGATGTCAGGGAAGAGATACATAGGGAAAGCACATTTATTCTGGTGTGAATCAAGTAATTGTTATTAATAAATATTTGCTAACAAAACTTGGCTTTTGCCTCTCAGACATTAGGAGGAGTGTACGGTTCGTAAATACTACCTTTCAGTAATTTTACAATGCCTAGAGATGTTGATATTAATAAATAAATGAATAACTTTGGCATAACTGAAGATGCACAATCTTCTACAAACTATACCAACTGTATGCTCAAGTTACAGACCGTATGCTATAGTCAGCACTCATCAGTAGACTGTCTTTGATCTAGTCATGTGGTAGACCATGCTCTTGTACCATTAGTTAGCTTATAATCAGTATGAACAAGTTAATTTTATGGTATTTATTAAATAAATGACATCAAGAGTAAAAATTATTTGCACAAAAAAAGACTCCTTCCCACTTTATTATGTAAAACAGAGATAGTAGTATTGCACTTTCAGAATCCAATGGTGCTGCTATGGGTCTGCAAGGGGACATAAAACTACAAGAGCATCTCCACATAACATGTAGGAAGAATTCCTATGTGATGGCTCACTAAATCATTTCAAGGATGGACTGGCTTTATATGCAAAACACAGGTGGAAAAGCATGGCCAGTTAAACTGACACCTATGGATTCACCGACTAAACTGAAACATTTTTGGAGGTTTAGTATGAGTGGGCAGTTCTTGCAAGAGGAGACAGTGGAAATGAAAAATGTTACCACATAGGTATGGAGAAGGGCACATTTTGAACCAAAATTTAAAACACATGGGTATAAGGGAAAAATAACTTGATCCCCCAGAATTTTTGGGCTGCTGAGGTATGGTGGAGACAATGGGAAAGAAAAACAAAAGGAGATAGTGTAAGTGAGAGAGGAGACAGTGGCACTGAGATACACTGTAAATCAAATGAAAAAAATGTGGGAGAGGGACCTATCTAGTCAGTGGTAGTGAGAGGTAGTTGCTGATTTATGTATGTTTAACTACAATGAGAGACTGAGTAAGAAGATTATAATGTTATAATATATATTCAAATGCCAAAACTTTTAGTGAATAAGGTGGAATGTGGTTTCCCCTTTTTCTGTCAAAGTCTTTTAAAGAGGAAATATTTGCCAGTTTTGTGCTTCTACAGAAAACTTTTTCCACTGGTTGTCATATAACTCTTTCTTTCTCTATTTCTTTCATTTACACGAGGTTCTGGGTGACTTTTCTTGTGATTTCTTCTATATCACAAGTCTTAACATTCTCTTTTGCACAAACTTTCTCCTCACTTCTGCCAGAAAGAGATGACCCTGATTGCAGAAACTAGCAGTTTTGCATCTTTCTGTGTGTTCTGCCTGCTACAACTTAGCAAGCAGATTTTTCTGAAACCTTGTAAATAAACTCTTAATGAAATTTCTTAATGTGTAAATCTATGCCTGTCATGAATGTTAAAAGTGAGCTCCAAGGATCTGACTTAAAAAGATACTGGACACTGGAAATTTTTAATGAGTTTCAGTCTCATACCAGCATTTTTGAAAAGTACAGTCCATTTTTCGGTAAGGTCATTAGGTAAGTTATGGAAATTTTGTAACAGATGCCATTATTTAAAAAAGAGTGTGTTAAGTTTCTTGTATTTAATTCCTTGAATTTTCTAAACAGCTGCAGCAACAATGAGAAATTGCATATATATGCACATACAAAATTCTTACATGTATTCAAATTAGACATACAAAAAATGACAAGAATTAAAAATTGGCTTGTATTTGATTAACAACATTATAGGTGTATCTTTGTGTGACCCTTTAGGTTAACAACATTACATTTTAAGTACTATGTCAGGTAGTTTCAAGTTATAAGTACAAAATAAAATCCAACATATCATGTGTACATATTTAGTTTTCTCATACTTATGAGAAATAAGATTGTCTGAGAGTATATATCAAAGTTGCTGCATCAGGGCTTTTCACCACTTTTTGTGTTCTCTCATCAAATTATTCACTTTTTCCTTATTTGAGAAATAGTTGGAGACAATGGTAGGTAGTAGGCCAAAAAAGACTGCCATATAACACTTGGCCAACACCTTCACTGGATGCAGTGCTGTTTCACTATAACTAATGCACATATGCTCACAGTGAAATTAAACATTCAAGTACAGGCCAAAACTTACATTCACATTTCTTGTCCAGATATTTAATTCTGTAATACCTGCATGGCTAAATAATCAAATTTGTATGCACCAATTAACAGAAGTTTTGTTTTAACTTACACAAAAGGTGAAACCTCTTTAAATAGATGATAGATACTGTGGCAGGTACTTATATTCTAAAAGAAACATAAAATTCTGATAAATAAGAGTATCACATTACAATAACAGGCAAAGAACTTTCTTAAAAGGAGAAATTCTTAAAATTAATGTATAAGTATATTGCAGGTCTTTATTTCATAAAAGGAAATGCTCACTGCAGATTTTGTTTTAAAGATCATTACTTGAAAATGGCAACTGATGAATAATCTTTTCAGTTATGTAGGATAAAGTTGCAATTTGTAATTCATACATACACAGACAGATATCCAAAATGAGGCTTATACATTATTTTGTGGCTGTTGAACTACTATAAAGGTAAAACAATAAACTGAATATAAAATTCTAAATATATGTGTCTTTTTAAATATAAATGAATAGGCTTCCATGGCCAGAGTCAGTTAATACAAAAGTAGATGCAGTAGACCCAGAAGGAGGTCACTGTTACCATGGCCAAAATTGTGGTTTCTCCAGTATAGTTTTTTTAAGTTATGACACGGTACCACACCCAGCAAACTGTTTTGTTAAATGTGTCTTCTTGTCTTCACAGTCATTAAAATGGTTAAATCTATTTGAAGCTTGCTGTGTAAATACATTGTTACAACCTGATCATTCAGTCATTAAACATTGATAAATGCTGCAGCTTCTAAGTTTCAGTGACTTTCTGTTGTTAATTAGTGATATAGTTATTATAAAATTCAATTTACGAGCAAAACACATTTATCTGGGTTACTGCATTTGAATTGATTGGAGATGTGATTACCACCTTCATACAACACTTCAAAATATTTCATTTGGAGTATTTTCACTTTGTTTATTGAAGCTTTGCACTGTATTTTTGAATTCACTGAAGGGGTGGCAGTTTATAATTCAGTTCAATTTATATTCAGTCATAGCAATTGACAGTTTGTGGCTCCACTTTAAGTTTTGGAATGATTCATTTCATTTTCTCATGAAAGAAACAAACATAAAGACACCAGGAACACACAAGAAGGATGTTGCCACTTCTCCTGGCATCAGGCTGAAAAAAATTTACATCTAGTAATCAGTTGTGTAGATAGTTCTGTTCTGAGTGACACATTTAAGAGGCCTTTTCCTGCCACGCATCAAACTTTTATGAGTATAGTGTGCTCTGTGGAATTTGTATACACCAGAACACTACTGCTGAAGTGCTAGCTATCTGCCATGTTGTGTTGCATACGCAGCCAAGCAACAACTTCATCTCGCCTGGTCTGTGCCCACTGAACATTAATACGTGCTTGTTCTATTGCTTGCTCCAGAGTTCTTGTAGCAGAACCCAGTTCATGCCTGTGTTCTGCACCAAATTTCAGCAGCTGTGGAGAAAAATACGAAGATTATCAGACTAATATTGTGGACAGCATATGATAATTGTATGACTTGAGTACACTATGGAATTTATGAGACAGAATTGCTGATCACTACTTACTGTCAGAAAGTGAAATTCTCAGTACTGGTGACAGGCACATATAAAAGTGCAAGAAAGTGAGCTGGATTTTGGAACTGTGAGTTCCTTCCTCAAGGAGCAAAGAGGGATATGTTGGGGAGGTTAAAAAGGACGGGCAGATCATTTATCTTTGGATGAGTGACCTACCCTTCCGATAATTCATGAGTTGGTACAGGCCCAAAAGAAGCTTGACACTAATGAGAGAGAGATAGTTCGATATGTAGGTAGACAGACAGATGGACAGATAGGTAGGCAGATGGACAGATAGGTATGTAGACACACACACACACACACACACACACACACACACACACACACACACACACACACACACACAGAGAGAGAGAGAGAGAGAGAGAGAGAGAGAGAGAGAGTTCTTGTTATATGAAACTTGAATTACTTACATCATCAAGTTCAAACTGTGTGTTGATTTTTCTTGTTGTACTCCTTACAATGCTGCTAAGAGTGAAAAGTGAAGAACCAAGGCTGAAACAAAATTATTGCTTAAGTATTCTGTACACTTAAACAATTTGAGCAATTTATTATTATTCTTTTCCAAATAATGTTGTGTCAATATTGTATATAGCAAACTAAACAAACTAAGGTAAGAACTGTTCCTTGATTATAATTAAATAACACTTGCAATTTTTGCACAAGGATACATTTTGCATTGAGGTTTTCTTGTAGTGTGGATAGGATACATCGCCTTTTTGAGAAGACCAGTTTGTGATCCCCAACATCAATGTGGGGAATTAATTTCCTTCTGCAACTGACCAAAAACCATACCCATAAGCTCAGCTGCTCATGTGCCCGAATAGATGAGTGGTAGTAATTTTAAAACTGGCTAGCAAAACCAGTTTACAATGCACTTTACAGCTTTTGGTGGCTTCCCTCTGTGTTAAGAACACATGGACTGCTGTTTCACCTTTTTCTTATATTTACTCTTATGCTTCATGTATGAAGCATTTGACTTTGAAAGTTTAAGACTACTGTTTTCCCAGTTCACTCAGTTCTTGAAGTATGCATATAAGCACCTTTAGGTAAATAGTATCAGAACCATGATCATGGACCTTGTCATTGGTGAGGAGGCTTCTGTGCCTCAGTGATACAGATAGCCGTACTGTAGACGCAGCCACAACAGAGGCATATCTGTTGAGAGGCCAGCAAACATGTGATTCCTGAAGAGGGGCAGCAGGCTTTTCAGTAGTTGCATGGGCAACAGTCTGGATGACTGACTGAGCTGGCCTTGTAACACTAACCAAAACGGCCTTGCTGTGCTGGCACTGCGAATGGCTGAAAGCAAGGAGAAACTACAGCCGTAATTTTTCCCAAGGGCAAGCAGCTTTACAGTATGGTTAAATGAAGATGGCGTCCTCTTGGGTAAAATAATCAGGAGGTAAAATAGTCCCCCATTCGGATCTCCAGGCGGGGACTACTCGGGAGGACATTGCTATCAGGAGGAAGAAAACTGGCATTCATGTGAATGGTAAACACTTGTGAAAACATACTTAACCTCTTAGCAACAAGTAATCTTGTGTTAATAACAGGCATCAAAACGGATATGGGGATTAGTAAACACAGGGTTGTCATAGCGAGATTGAATATTGTAATTGCCAAAGCCTCAAAAACAAATAAAAATGCAGCCATTCAAAAAAGCAGATAAAAATTCACTGGACACCTTCCTAAGAGACAATCTCCACTCATTCCACATTAACAATGTAAGCGTAGACCAGATGTGGTTTGAAGTCAAAGAAATAGTAACGGCAATTGTTGAGAGATTTATACCAAATAAAACAACAGAGCTGATGCTTGTTGGTAAATAAAACAGGCCAGAACACTGTTACAGAAACAACTAAAAAATATGCCGAATTTAAACAGACGCAAAATCTCCAAGACTGGCTATCTTTTACAGAAGCTCGAAATATAGTGCGGATGGAAGATGCTTATAATAGTTTCCACAATGAAGCTTTGTCTTGAAACCTTTCAGAAAATCCAAAGAGATTCTGGTCGTATGTGACGTATGCTAGCGTCAAGAAACAAACAATGTCTTCTCTGTACGATAGCAATGGGGATACTATTGAAGACAGTGCTGCCAAAGCAGAGTTGCTAAATACAGCCTTCCAAAATGCCTTCACAAAAGAAGACAAAGTAAATATTTCAGAATTTGAATCAAGAACAGCTGCCAACATGAGTAACGTAGAAGTAGATATCTTCGGAGTAGTGAAGCAACTTAAATCACTTAATAAAAGCAAGTCTTCTGGTCTGGACTGTGTACCAATTAGGTTCCTTTCAGAGTATGCTGATGCAATAGCTCCATACTTAACTGTATATCTGTACCCAAAGACTGGAAAGTTGCAGAGGTCACACTAGTATTCAAGGAAGGTAGTAGGAGTAATCCACTAAATGACAGGCGCATTTCATTAAAGTCGATATGTTGCAGGATTTTGAAACATATATTGTGTTCAAACATTATGAATTACCTCAAAGAAAATGGTCTATTGACATACAGTCAACATGGATTTATAAAACATCATTCTCGTGAAACACAACTAGCTCTTTTCCTCACACGAAGAGTTAAGTGCCATTGACAAGGGATTTCAAATTGATTCCAGATTTCTGGATGGCTTTTGACACTGTACCACACAAACAGCTTGTATTGAAGTTGCATACTTATGGAATATCGTCTCCGTTATACGACTGGATTCATGATTTCCTGTCAGAGAGGTCACAGTTCATAGTAACTGAAGGAAAGTCATTGAGTAAAACAGAACTGATTTCTGGCATTCCCCAAGGTAGTGTTATGGACCCTGTTCCTTATCTGAGCAGCCGTCTTAGGTTGTTTGTAGATGATGCTGCCATTTATTGACTTGTAAAGTCATTAGAAGATCAAAACAAAATGCAAAACGATTTAGAAAAGATATCTCTATGATGAAAAATTGACAATTGACACTAAATAAATAAAAGTGTGAGGTCATCCACATGAGTGCTGGAAGGAATCCATTAAACTTTGGATACACAATAAATCTATCAAATCTAAAGGCCATAAATACAACTAAATATCTAGGAATTACAATTATGAACAACTTAAATTGGAAGGAATATATAGAAAATATTGTGGGGAAGGCTAGCAAAAGACTGTGTTTTATTGGCAGGACACTTAGAAAATGTAAAAATATCTGCCTACACTACACTTGCCTGTCCTCTTTTAGAATACTGCTACACGATGTGGAATCCTTACCAGATAGTATTGACGGAGTACATTGAAAAAGTTTAAAGAAGGGCAGCACATTTTGTATTGTTGCAAAATAGGGGAGAGAGAGTCACTGAAATGATACGTGATTTGGGATGGACATAATTAAAACAAAGGCGTTTTTTGCTGCAGAGGAATCTTCTCACAAAATCACCAACTTTCTCCACTAAATGTGAAAATATTTTGTTGATGCTGACCTACATAGGGAGAAACGATCACCAGGATAAAATAAGGGAAATCAGAGCTAGTACAGAAAGATATAGGTGTTCATTCTTTCTGCATGCTATACGAGATTGGAATAATAGAGAATTGTGAAGGTGGTTCGATGAACCCTCTGCCAGGCACTTAAATGTGATTTGGAGAGTATCCATGTAGATGAGTAGATGTAGCTGTAGTTCGCCTCCCTGAGTTTGTTTAAGTTTCCCTTGTAGCCTCTGAGGATGTCTTCAGAATTAGGAGAAAAATGTTAGGCACTGACGCAAACCTCAGTCCATAGACTAAAAAAAAAAAAAAAAAAAAAAAAAAAAAAAAAAAAAAAAAAAAAAAAATATTAAGGTGGGTATTGTATAATTATTTTGCTTTGACACCTACACTGCAGAGCTGTAAGAGGTAGAAGTCTGTATTCAGTCAGTATTCAGCAGGTACCAGTTGAACTATGTTCCTGGCTGCAATGTGAATCAGTATCTAGCAGTTTCAGTTCCTGACAGTTTGAGCAGGGAAGGAAATCGAGGAGAAATTTAGAGAGAGCATTAAAGTTGAGAAAGAAGAACTTTTGCTGATGATATTGTAATTCTGTCACAGATGGCAAAAAAAAAAGTGTTCAAAAGAAGTTACGGGATGAAGATTAACAAAAGTAAAACAAAGGTAATGGAATATAGTAAAATTTAATGAGACAGTGTTGAGGGAATTACATTAGGAAATGAGACACTACAAGTAATACATGAGGTTTGCTATTTGGGCAGTCTTGTATGGAACTGAACTGTGGACAATAAGCAGTTCAGACAAAAAGAGGATAGAAGCTTTTGAAATGTGATGCTACGAGAGAAGATTAGATGGGTAAATTGAGTGTCTAATGAGGAGGTACTGAATTAAATTGGGGAAAATAGAAATTTATGCCACAACTTGACTAAAAGAAGGTAATGCTTAGTAGGACATATCCTGAGGGATCAACTAAGAGCCAGTTTAGTAATGGAGGCATGCATGAAGTGTAAAAATTGTAGGTGACGACCTAGGCTTGCATACAAGAAGCAGGTTCAGATGGATGTAGGCTGTAGTAGTTACTTAGAGGTGAAGAAGCTTGTGCAGGAAAGACTAGTCTCAAGAGCTGCTTCAAAACATTCTTCAGCAACAACAACAATAATAACAACAACAATGGGAAACAAAGCAGTATGTACAAAAAAAGGGAGTAGTAAAAATGCATGGTGTTCATCCACAGTCACCTTGTAGGTGCTTATTTAAGGAGTTTGGCTTTTTCATTGCACTTTCACTAAAAAAAAAAAAAAAAGTCATTACAAATAATCCATCAAACTTAAAGAAGACCATCAATATTCATAACTACAACAATGGAAGAAAAAATGAGCTTCATTACTCATTACTAAAGCTGTCACTGGCCCAGAAAGCAATTCACTATGCTCCCACAAAATTCTTTGATCATTGGCCCAAAGAAGACGAAATGTCCGACAGGTGACAGGCAGTTTTAAATCTAATTGGAAATAAATTTTTTGGACAACTATTTCTTTTCTATACACAAATATTAATACAAACATTGATAGCATATGTAATATAGTATGCAAATACACTGAAGTGCCAAAGAAGCTGGTATAGGCATGTGTAATGAAATACAGAGATATGTAAACAGGCAGAATATGGTGCTGCAGTCAGCAGTGCCTATAAAAGACAACAAGTGTCTGGCACAGTTGTTAGATTGGTCACTGCTGCTACAATGGCAGATTATCAAGATTTACATGAGTTTGAACGTGGTGTTATAGTTGGTACAGGGGCAATAAGACACAGCATCTCTGAGGCAGCGATGAAAGGGGGGGGGGGTTCCTGTATGACCGTTTCATGAGTGTACCATGAATATCAGGACTCCAGTAAAACATCAAATTTTTGACATGGCTGTGGCTGGAGAAAGATCCTACAAGAATGGGGCCAATGATGACTGAAGAGAACCATTCAATGTGACAGTAGTGCAACCCTTCCACAAATTGCTACAGATTTCAAAGCTAGGCTATCAACAAGTGTCAGCATGTGAACCATTTTAACACATCATCAATATGGGTTTTTGGAGCTGATGGCCTACTCATGTACCGTTGATGACTGCATGACATGAAGCTTTATACCTTGCCTGGATCCATCAACACTGACATTGGACTGTTGATGACTGGAAACATGTTCCGTGGTCGGATGAGTCTCATTTAGAATTGTGTCAAGTGGATGGACATGTATGAGTATGGAGACAACCTTGTGAATCCATGGACCCTGTATGTCAGCAGGGGACTGTTCAGGCTGTAGAGGCTCTGTAATGGTGTGGGGCATGTGCAGTTGGAGTGATGTGGGATCTCTGATATGTTGAGATATGACTCTGACAGGTGCTATGCACATAAGCATCCTGTCAGATCACCTGCATCCTTTCATGCCCATTGTGCAATCTGATGGACTTGGGAAATTTCAGCAGGACAATGTGACATCCCATACTTCCAGAATTGCTCCAGAGTGGCTCCAGGAATGCTCTCCTGAGATTAAAGACTTCTGCTGGCCACCAAACTCCCCAGACATGAACATTATTGTGCATATCTGGGATGCCTTGCAATGTGATGTTCAGAAGAGGTTTCCACCCCCTCTTACTCTTACGGACTTATAGACTGCCCTGCAGATTTCATGGTGTCAGTTCCCTCCAGCACTACTTCAGACATTAGTTGAGCCCATGCCACATCGTGTTGCGGCGCTTCTGCATGCTCACATGGGCCTTACACAATATTAGGCAGGTGTACCAATTTATTTGGCTCTTCAGTGTTAATAGCACAGTGGATTAAATTTAACAATGATTTTTAAAAAAATTAAAAATTTCTCCCTCATGGATCATGGACCATGGACTTTGCCATTGGTGGAGTGGCTTGTGTGCCTGAGTGATACTATCGTCATACCGTAGGTCCAACCACAACAGAGGGATATCTGTCACGAGGCCAGATAAATGTGTGGTTCCTCAAGAGGGACAGCAGCCTTTTCACTAATTGCAGGGGCAACAGGCTGGATGACTGTTTGACATGGTCTCATAACATCAATCAAAATGTCATTGTCGTGCTGGTACTGGGAATGGCTGAAAGTAAGCGTAATTGCAGCTGCGGGCATGCAGCTCCACTTTATGGTTGATTGGTGATGGCACTGTCTTGTGTAAAATATTAGAAAGGTAAAACAGTCCCGCATTCAGATCTCCAGGAGGGGAATAGACAGAATATTGTCAACAAGGGAAATAAAACTGTTTTTCTTTGGACCAGAATGTGGAATGTTAGATCCCTTAATCAGATTGTTAGGTTACAAGATTTAAAAAGGGAAACATGTAGACTGGAGTTAGACATATTAGTGGGAGGTATTAAAGTTTGGTGACAGGAGGAACAGGATTTCTGACCAGGCGAAGACAGGGTTGTAAATACGAAATGAAACAGGGGTAATGCAAAAGCAGGTTTAATAATGAATAAGAAAAAAGAACATGTATGAGCTACTATGAACAGCATACTGAATGTGTTATCATAGCCAAGTTAGACTTGAAGTCCACAATCACCACAGTAGTACAAGTTTATATACCAGCTGTGATGAAGAGATTGAAGAAATGTATGATGATATAAATAGAAACTATTCAGATAGTTTAGGGAGATAGAAAATTGATTGTAGTGGGGAACCAGAATTCAGTAGTAAGAAAAGAAAGAGAAGGAAAAATAGTAGGTGAATATGGAGTGGGGGGAAGAAATGAAAGGGGAAGCTGCCTGGTGGAATATTGCATAGAGCATAATTTCATCATCGCTAATACTTGGTTTAGGAACAATGGAAGAAGAGTGTATACATGGAAGCGACTTGGAGACACTGAAAGGTTTCAGATTGATTATATAGTGATACGACAGAGATTTCAGAACCAGATTTTAAATTGTAATACATTTCTAGTGGCAGATCTAGTCTTTGACTACAATTTATTGGTTGTAAACTGTAGATTAAAAATTAAGAAATTGCAAAAAATATAGGAAATTAAGGAGATGGGACCTGGTCAAGTTGAAACAATGAGAGGTTGTTGAGATTTTATGAGAGTACTAAGCAACAATTGATACAAACATGAGAAAGAATTGTGGTAGATGAGGAACAGTTAGCTTTAAGAGGTGATATAGCGAAGGCTGCAGAGGATCAAATAGATAAAAAGACAATGTCAAGTAGAAATCCTTGAATGCCACACTAGATACTGAACTTAGCTGATGAAAGAACTGTTAAAGTAAATTCTTTTTATTACTGTATTTAAAAAGAATTTGTCTGGTAAATTATTAATCAACATCATATATGAGCATAACATTTTGTTCATCTCTGTTTTTTATTTTGAGTCACAACACACACACTTTTGCTCTTACTTATTTTTAGAAGCCCCTTGGTAAAGTGACTTCTTGTGAAAACCGTGCCTCCAGATTCAGAAATAAATCTAAGTATTTGAAAACCAAACTCATTGCTTTTTGTCAGCACCTGATCTTTATTGAGAATAAATAAGTTTTTTTTCTCTCAACAAAATACAATAGGTTATGAGTCCCAGCTATGGGTATAAAAATGTGTGCAAAAAGTGACAGATACAGTATTCTTTTACCTTGTATTTGAGAGTGTGTTTTCGGTTTTAGAGTTGAAATGGATCTGGTAAAACATATCGAGCTGCTGAATAGTGAAACTGACTGGCCAATGTGGAAGAGAAAAGTACTAGATCTAATTGACTATCATGAAGGAGCTTTAGACACAAGTGATGGCAAGTCAGTAACACCTGAGCCACTCTCTGAAAGTACTTATAATGCAGCAATAAAGGATCATAAAGCCAAGTCAGATTTTTATCGTAAAGCAAACAGTTATGCCAAGTCGATGATTAATAGTGCGGTTACAGACAGTGTGTATCTGAAGATCATGGACAAAGAAATGGCTCATGAAGCATGGGAGGCACTGAAGCAGACTTTCAAAGCATCACCAAAGTATCAGCTGTTCAAGATTTGTACAGATTTCTTTGCATTTAATTGGACTCAGGGCGAAGACATCTCCACACACATAGCAAACTTAACAAGTCTGTGGAATGAACTGAACAACGGCCTTAAAGCAAAGGGAGAAACTGTGCTACCTGATCTGATATTGGTATGTAAAATTTTACATATCCTACCTGCAAGTTTTGGTTCCTTTAAATTGAGTTGGATGTTATTAATGAAAGGTGATAAGGAGAGGTTAGATGAATTAAAGGAACAATTGTGCATGTTTGAAAGAAATTTCACAAAGAGTAGTGACAAAATTGAACAAGAGGCATTAGTAGTAAAATCAAGCATACAAAACAAAATAAAAACTAACAAATTCAAAGTTAAAATGTAACTATTGCAAAGAACCAGGCCACTGGATCAAATATAGTAAGAAGTGGATTGCTGATGGAAAACCAGCTAAAAATACACTACTGGCCATTAAAATTTCTACACCAAGAAGAAATGCAGATGATAAATGGTTATTCATTGGATAAATATACACTCCTGGTAATGGAAAAAAGAACACATTGACACCGGTGTGTCAGACCCACCATACTTGCTCCGGACACTGCGAGAGGGCTGTACAAGCAATGATCACACGCACGGCACAGCGGACACACCAGGAACCGCGGTGTTGGCCATCGAATGGCGCTAGCTGCGCAGCATTTGTGCACCGCCGCCGTCAGTGTCAGCCAGTTTGCCGTGGCATACGGAGCTCCATCGCAGTCTTTAACACTGGTAGCATGCCACGACAGCGTGGACATGAACCATATGTGCAGTTGACGGACTTTGAGCGAGGGCGTATAGTGGGCATGCGGGAGACCGGGTGGACGTATCGCCGAATTGCTCAACACGTGGGGCGTGAGGTCTCCACAGTACATCGATGTTGTCACCAGTGGTCGGCGGAAGGTGCACGTGCCCGTCGACATGAGACCTGACCGCAGCGATGCACGGATGCACGCCAAGACCGTAGGATCCTACGCAGTGCCGTAGGGGACCGCACCGCCACTTCCCAGCAAATTAGGGACACTGTTGCTCCTGGGGTATCGGCGAGGACCATTCGCAACCGTCTCCATCAAGCTGGGCTACGGTCCCACACACCGTTAGGCCGTCTTTCGCTCACGCCCCAACATCGTGCAGCCCGCCTCCAGCGGTGTCGCGACAGGCGTGAATGGAGGGACGAATGGAAACGTGTCGTCTTCAGCTATGAGAGTCGCTTCTGCCTTGCTGCCAATGATGGTCGTATGCGTGTTTGGCGCCGTGCAGGTGAGCGCCACAATCAGGACTGCATACGACCGAGGCACACAGGGCCAACACCCGGCATCATGGTGTGGGGAGCGATCTCCTACACTGGCCGTACACCTCTGGTGATCGTCGAGGGGACACTGAATAGTGCACGGTACATCCAAACCGTCATCGAACCCATCGTTCTACCATTCCTAGACCGGCAAGGGAACTTGCTGTTCCAACAGGACAATGCACGTCCGCATGTATCCCGTGCCACCCAACGTGCTCTAGAAGGTGTAAGTCAACTACCATGGCCAGCAAGATTTCCGGATCTGTCCCCCATTGAGCATGTTTGGGACTGGATGAAGCGTCGTCTCACGCGGTCTGCACGTCCAGCACGAACGCTGGTCCAACTGAGGTGCCAGGTGGAAATGGCATGGCAAGCCGTTCCACAGGACTACATCCAGCATCTCTACGATCGTCTCCATGGGAGAATAGCAGCCTGCATTGCTGCGAAAGGTGGATATACACTGTACTAGTGCCGACATTGTGCATGCTCTGTTGCCTATGTCTATGTGCCTGTGGTTCTGTCAGTGTGATCATGTGATGTATCTGACCCCAGGAATGTGTCAATAAAGTTTCCCCTTCCTGGGACAATGAATTCACGGTGTTCTTATTTCAATTTCCAGGAGTGTATTATACTATAACTGACATGTGATTACATTTTCATGCAATTTGGGTGCATAGATCTTGAGAAATCAGTACCCTGAACAATCACTCTGGCCATAATAATGGCCCTGGTCATTGAATCAAACAGAGCTTGGATGGCGTGTACAGGCACAGCTGCCCATGCAGCTTCAACATGATACCACAGTTCATCAAGAGGAGCAACTGGTGTATTGTGACGAGCCAGTTGCTCGGCCACCATTGACCAGACATTTTCAATTGGTAAGAGATCTGGAGAATGTGCTGGCCAGGGCAGCAGTTGAACATTTTCCGTGTTCAGAAATGCTCGTACAGGACCTGCAATTCACGGTCGTGCTTTATCCTGCTGCAATGTAGGGTTTCGCAGGGATCGAATGAAGGGTAGAGCCATGGGTCATAACACATCTGAAATGTAATGTTCACTGTTCAAAGTGCTGTCAATGCGAAAAAGAGATGACCGAGACACGTAACCAATGGCACCCCATGGGATATTGGAATTCAGTAGTATGGAAAGGAAGAGATGGAGAATTTGGTTAGGGGACAGGGATGAAAAGGAGCCAACTGGTAGAATTATGCACAGAGTGTAATTTAATCATTGCTAATATGTGGTTCAAGAACTGTCTAAAAAGTCTGTGCACATGGTAGAGACCTGAAGACAATGGAAAATTTAAGACTAGTTATATAATGGTACAGCAGAGGTTTCAAAACCAGATTTTAAACTGAAAGGCATTTTCAAGGGAAGATGTGGACTTCGATAAACTTTATTAGTTATGAGCTGTAGATTGAAATTTAAGAAATTGTAGAAAGGTAGGAACTTAAGGAGATGGAACCTAAATAAGTTGAAAGAACCAGAGAATACTGAGAGTTTCAGAGGGAGTATTAGGCCACATTTGACTTAAATACGTGAAAGGAATACAGTAGAAGACGAACAGGTAGCTTTAAGATGTGAAATAACGAAGGCAGCAGATGACCACATAAGTAAAACAACAAGGCCTAATGGAAGTCCTTAGATAAAACAGGAGACATTAAATTCAACTGATGAAAGGAGAAAATATAAAAGTGCAGCAAATAAGCCAGGTGTAAGGAAATACAGATGTCTAAAAAGTGACCCTGGCAGAAAGTGGAAAATGGCTAAGCAGAAATGACTAGAGAACAACTCCAAGTTCATGGAAGGTTGTATAACAAAGGAGAAAGATAGGTACTGCCTACAGGAAGATCAGAAGGACCTCTGGAGAAAACAGAAGCAGGTATATGAATATCAAGATCTCAGATGGCAAGTCAATACTATGCAAAGAAGGGAAATCTGGAAAGGCACAAGGAGTATGTAGAGGGACTCTACTATGGAAATAAACTTGAAGACACTATTATAGAATGGAAAGAGAAAGTAGATGGAGGTGGGAGATAAGGATAATGTAAGAAGAATGTGACAGAAGCACCAGAAGATTCAAGATGGAGAAGAGATGGGAAATGATGATACTGCGAGGAGACTTTGACAGAGCACTGGAAGATCTAAGTGGAAACAATGTCTCCAGAGTAGATGGCATTCCCTTAGAATTATTGAGATCTTTAGGATAGTCAGCCACAGCAAAACCACTAAACTTGATGTACAAGTTTTATGAGTCAGGCAAAATACCCCCAGACTTCAGGAAGAATGTAATAATTCCCATTCCAAAGAAATCAGGTGCTGACAGGTGTGAATATTACCAAAAAACCAAATGGCTGTTATAAGAGTTGAAGGACATGAAAGGGAAGCAGCAGTTGAGAATGGAGTGAGTCAAGGTTATAGCCTATTCTCAATGTTATTCAATGTGTACATTGAGAGAGCAGTAAAGAGAATGAAGAAGAAATTTAGAAAATGAATTATGAGTTGAAGGAGAACATATAAAAACTTTGAGATTTGCCAATGACATTGTAATACTATCAAAGACAGCAAAGGACTTGGAAGAATGTTTGAACAGAATGATTAGTTTTTACAATAGGAAATAAGATGAGCATCAACAGAACTAAAAGAAGTGGAATGGAATGTAGTCAAATTAAATCAGGTGATGCAGTGGTATTTAAGTTATTTAAGAATAAGGAATGTATGAAATGCAGACAGCCTGTAGCGAGGGAAGCACTTCTGAAAAAGAGAATATTGTTAACATAGGAATTTAAGTGTTGGGGAGTATTTTCTTAAGATATTCATCCGAATTGTAGCCTTGTACAGAAGTGAACTGTGGACAATAAGGAGAGAAGCTTTTGAATTGTTGTGCTATAGAAGAATGCTGAAAATCAGATGGGTAGGACGAGTGACTAATGAGGAGGTACTGATTTGAACAGGGGAAAAAACAAAATTTTTGCCTCAACTTTACTAAAAGAAGGAATCAGTGTATAGGAGACATTCTGACTCACCTTGGAGTCATCAGTTTAGTACTGGAGGGAAGTGTGGGAGGTAAAAACTGTAGAGGGAGACCAATGAAGGAATGCAGTAACTGGATGTAGGTTGAAGTATTTACTTAGAGATGGAAAGATTTGCAAAAGATAAAGTGGTGTGGAGAGCTGCATCAAACCAGTCTTTGGAATGGAGACCACCACAATAACAACAGAGTCTTCTTGTGCTCTATGACAGGCCTAAGAATGGATCTGTCTCACTTGTTGATCCTCTTCCATCAGTCATGTTGCCCCACTGTTTTTAACAGCTCTATTTAATAATACTGTTTAAAATTATGTGTGGTCTTTTTAAGACACTGGAACTTGCACCACAGTTTTATCGGCCGATTCTGTTGTGTTACATCATTAACAAAGATCTACTAAGATGGCCATTAAATGGTAAATATCATTGAACAACAATAGTCTATTTAAGTCCTGCATAAACTGCTTAACAAAAATATGTTGTATTTAAAGTGTTTCATATTTCCTACAGTCAAGAAGCTGCTGCTCTGGTAACTGCTCTACTTTCTTTCATGTAGATGAAGATTGGTATGAGTGTCCAAAACACACACATGAATTTAGCTTGAAGGAGGTAAATGATTATCAAAATTCTGTTATATGTAGGAGGTCCAACATTTGATAAACTAGTTGAAATGAATGCCCCTATGTTTGTTCTTAAAGAACCTTTATTTAATTATTTTAAAAATCGGATTCTCCATTAGCTACAGGGTATAGCTCTTGATATTTGGTGAGAAACAACTCATAAAAAATCAGAAAATTTCTGGTCTTTTTATTTATCTGTGCTAACATCCTGTGGTATCGAAAATATCTCATAAATTTTGATGCCTTCTGATGTGAATTACCATTTTCCTCCCTTTTTTTGGATTCATTTTATTAGGTGTGCAGTAGTGAACACAATGAAAGAGACTGTACTTGAATGAAGCACCCGAGTAGCTGAAAAGAAATTACCAATAGTGCCCACAGATGGCACAGTATATCTTACACTGGGTAGTATGTTTCAAAAGTTTTTGACCTGTTCAATATTATTAGGCAACATGTCAATGTAACCCAGACATGTTAACTATTGTTGTGCAACTGGAAATATTGGGCAATAAAATTTACCATATAGGGATCATTTGTTGATGTTCCCTCCCACCAAATGAAATAGGCCGATTAGCAGTTAGTCAGACAATCAGCACTTCGTGCCTTCATTTTGATATTTTTTATGTTCCTTTATTTAATTTTAGTTACTGTAGTAATTTCCCACCCCATATCAATTGTTATAGAACTGTAGTAGTATCTTGTTTAATAAAGAGATGTTAAATTTTAACCATGAATTTCATGAATCTTAAAACATATTCTTACAAAGGAACCTCCTCATTGCACCCCCCTCAGATTTAGTTATAAGTTGGAACAGTGGATAGGCCTTGAAAAACTGAACACAGATCAATCGAGAAAACAGGAAGGAGTTGTGTGAAAAAAAAAAAAAAAAAAAAAAGCAAAATACACTAACTGAGTAGTACATGCGCAAGATAGGCAACATCAAGGACTATATGAACCTAGGAGCGTCGTGGTCCTGTGGTTAGCGTGAGGAGCTGCAGAACGAGAGGTCCTTAGTTCAAGTCTCCTCTCGTGTGAAAAGTTTAATTTTTTATTTTCAGACAATTATTATCTGTCCGTCCGATGCGAGGTAACTGCGCCGTAGTATGGGGACGTTGTATGAAAACGTTAAAAACATATGTTTTGACAGAGCACAGGGAAAACTGTGCGACTGTGAAACTGTTGCATTCATTTGTTGCAGTTTATGTGACAAACTCTTATGTTTTCATCACTTTTTTGGGAGTGATTATCACATCCACAAGAAAACCTAAATCGGGCAAGGTAGAAGAATTTTTTTACCCATTCGCCAAGTGTACAAGTTAGGTGGGTCGACAACATATTCCTGTCATGTGATGCACATGCCATCACCAGTGTTGTATAGAATATATCAGACGTGTTTTCCTTTGGAGGAATCGGTTGACCTATGACCTTGCGATCAGATGTTTTCTGTTCCCATTGGAGAGGCATGTCCTTTCGTCTACTAATCGCATGGTTTTGTGGTGTGGTCACAAAACACAGACACTACACTTATTACAGTGAACAGAGACATCAATGAACGAACGGACAGATACAACTTTGTGAAAATAAAGAAAATCAACTTTTCACTCGAGGGAAGACTTGAACCAAGTACCTCTCGTTCTGCAGCTCATCACGCTAACCACGGGACCACGGCGCTCCTGAGCTCACATTATCCTTGATGTTGCCTATCTTGCACATGGACAACTCAGTTATTTTTTTTCATAGTTCCACACAACTTCTTCCTGTTTTTTTGATTGATCTGTGTTCAGTTTTTCAAGACCTATCCACTGAGCCAACTTATAACTAAATCTGAGGGGGGGGGGGGTGATGGGGGGTTCCCTTGTTAGCTCAAACTTAATAATATATCTCTACCAGAATAACCTCCTCCATGCCAATCAGCATGGATTCAGAAAACAACAATCATGTGAAACCCAACTCACTTTTCTCACATGACATATGAAAGATTTGATTCAAGGAAGGCAGGTTGCTGCAGTATTTCCTGATTTCTGAATAGCATTTGACTCAGTACCACACCTACATCTGTTTAAAAATATGATCATATGCGGTATCAAGTGAAATTTGTGACTGGGTTGAGGACTTTTGGGAGGGAGGATGCAGCATGTTATCTTGGATGGACAGTCATCGTCAGATATGGAGGTAACTTTGGGTGTGTCCCATGGAAGTGTATTGGGGCCCTAGCTGTTTATATTGTATGTTAGTGACCTTGCAGACCATATTAACAGTAACCACAGGATTTTTGCAGATGATGCAGTTATCTATAATAAAATACTCTCTGAAAGGAGCTGCATAAATATTTAGTCACATCTTGATGAGATTTCCAAGTGCTGCAAAGATTGACAACTAGTATTGAAACTTCAAAAATGTAAGATTTTGTACTTCACAGAATGAAAAATCATATTATCATGAGCCACTATTGGAATTGACCAACTCTTACAAATACCTGGGAGTAACACTTTGTAAGGATGTAAAATGGAATGATCATGTAGGCTCAGTCATGGGTGAAGCAGGTGGTAGAATACTGGGGAAGAGATCGCTTACAAGTCATTCGTGCAACCAGATCTAGAATATTGCTCAAGTGTGGGACCCATAATGAGTAGGACTACGAGAGCATGTAGAAAGTATACAAAGAAGTGCAGCACGAATGGTCACAGGTGTGTTTGGGTAGTGAGAAAGTTTCACAGAGATGCTGAAGAAACTGGGCTTGCAAGACCCTTGAAGATACGCATAAACTATTCTGAGAAAGTCTATTAACAAACTTTCAAGAACTGCCTTTAAATGGTGACTCTAGGAATACACTATATTTGCTTGCGTAGAGATGGGAAAGATAAGATTAGAATAATACAGCACGTGGAGTGTATTATTTACGGTGGTTTGCTGAGTATAAGATTTGAGGAAGAGGCACCAGAATACGGTACCGAATGGGGTTAGGGACTAAATCCTTATGAGAACCAAGAGATACAAGACACTAACTGCAGAGATGGAGAATCAGACACAGTCATGTTCGTCCTTCTGTGATTGTTTTGTCTAAAAGGGAAGGAAGGCTAAATCTCTAGGCGATTGTATTAATGTGGAAAACTGGACGTACGTTCTTCCCACCAGTGTATGAGTTCCCGCAGAAATTAATGCAAGAGAGTGCACGATTTAAAATTACCGTTTTTGACATCGCAAAACTTGAGATTCCTTTTGATTATTAACAAAAAGAAACAGCCAAAATGCCACTGATTAATACTCCTCAACGAGAAGAACTGGGAAATAAACTTTAAACACTTATGTAACTCACGCAAACTATTATGTTGTTTGCTTATAAAACTTCACGTCTGATTACGTTGATGGATATCGCTGAATTATTTTTACTCCTTCCTTTTCTTAAATGTTGACTGACACAATTAGTGATTAATACACTCAAGCGTCAAAGAATCTGCTATAGGCATGCGTATTCAAATGCAGAGATATGTAAGTAGGTAGAGTATGGCGCTGCAATCGGCAACGTGTATATGAGACAAGTATCTGACGCAGTTGTTAGATCGGTTACTGCTGTTACAACGGCAGGTTATCAAGATTTAAGTGAGTTTGAACGTGGTGTTATAAACGGTGCACGAGCGATGTGACACAGCATCTCTGAGGCAGTGATAAAGTGGGGATTTTCCTGTACGACCATTTCATTAATGTGCTGTGAATATAAGAAATCCGGTAAAACATCAAATCTCCGACATCGCTACGGCCGGAAAATGATCCTGCAAGAACAAACGACAATTGAAGAGAATCGTTCAATGCGACAGAAATGTAACCCTTCTAAAATTGCTGCAGATTTCAAGGTCGGGCCATCAACAAGTGTCAGCGTGTGAATTGCTGAACGAAACATCATCGATATGAGCTTTGGGAGCTGAAGGCCCACTCCTGTAGCCGTGATGACTGCATGACACAAAGCTTTCCACCTCGCCTGGGTCTGTCAACAACGACATTGGACTCTTGATTACTGGAAACATGTTGCTGGTTGGACGAGTCTTGTTTCAAATTGTATCGAGTCGATAGACGTGTATGGGTATGCAGACAACCTCATGAATCCATGGGCCTTGCGTGTCAGCAGGGGAGAATTCAAGCTGGTGGAGGCTCAGGACATGTGCAGTTGGAGTGATGTGGGACCCCTTGACAGACAAGATAAGTCTCTGACAGGTAACGCATATATGTAAGCATTCTGTCTGATAACGTGCATCCATTCATGTCCATTGTGCATGCAGATGGAGTTGGTTAGTTCCAGCAGGACAATGCGACACCCCGCATGACCAGAATTGCTACAGAGTGGCTCCAGGAACACTCTTCTGAGTTTAAACAATTCCGCTGGCCACCAAACTCCCCAGACATGGACATTATTGAGCATAACTGGGATGCCTTGCAACGTGCTGTTCAGAAGCTTTCACGGACTTATGGATAGCTCTGCAGGATTCATGGTTCAATCCCGCGTCTGACCATCCTGATTTAAGTTTTCCGTGATTTCCCTAAATCGCTCCAGGCAAATGCAGGGATGGTTCCTTCGAGAGGGCACTGCCGACTTCCTTCCCTAATCCAATGAGACCGATGACCTCGCTGTTTGGTCTCCCACAAACAATCAAATCCAACTATTTCAGATTTTATTTGAGTCCATGCCACGTCGTGCTGCAGCACTTGTGCATGCTCGCAGGGGCTCTACACGATATTAGGCAGGTGTAGAGTTTCTTTGGCTCTTCAGTGTAATATGAACCAAGAAGAGTCGTAGCTCCCTCTTCCCTTCCCTAAGTTTGACAAATTACATACAGCCATGCGAACTGGACTTCTGAATTCGTAATTCTATACCCGTGTCCACCCTGGACGCGCCGCGTCTCACACGAACGCGCGACACAGAGCAGCACAGGACGGCGCAGAGCCAAGCAGAACTGCTCAGAATGTAGTACAGTGTTCTTAGGTCCGCATCAGTGTTCCAGTGCGCCCGCGCTCGCACCAGTAGAAACAGAAGACGAGAAACGCTGTCGAAACAAAACGCTCGTGAACAAATTGTTACCTCTGATTCACCGACACGGCGCGCAACATCTTCGCTGTGCAGAGCGTCGCGCTGTGACGTCCACATCGGACGCGACGCGCTGCGCCGGCACCTTTTCCTGGTTTTGCGCGCCGCAGTCGGCGTGGACGCGGCTTATTAATACATGTTCTGTGTTGCACCCCACGAAATTTTGAGAAGACCCCATTTCTTTAAGTTGAGACGTATTCGGCGCTGACATTTCACACGTTTTTCCTCTTTCCTAGAGGAGAACTTGGTATTTTTTTAGTTTCCATTGATTGATTTTGGGTCCGCAGACGAACGTGGTATGACAAGACCGTGTTATTCAGTCTGTCATAAACGCTCTGCTACTGAAACCAGAATGTGGTCACGGCAAGCCGTGTCAGGTCTTCTTTGACCACATAAGTCCGCCTGCTTAGCTGAGTGGTGACGTGCTTGCCTACCATGCAGCGAGTCCTGGTTCTATTCCCAGCTGGGTTCGGGATTTCCTCCGTCCGTGGGCTGGGTGTTGTGCTGTCATCATCATCATCATTATCTCATCATCACCAACGCACAAGTCGCTCTGTGTGGCGTCACCTGAAATACGACATGCACCCGGCGGCCGAACTTCACCGGACTGGGTCTCCCGCCCAACAATGCCACACGATCATTTTTTGACCACAGTGTGTGCAATAGGTGCCTGAAGTCGCGGGCCTGCTTGTTGGAACGGCCTCTTTCTGGACTCGATAAGGACTATACGAGAAAGGGGCAGAGAGTAGTTTGGGGGCTATTTTGGCAACATTATGTTCAAATGTGTGTGAAATCTTATGGGACTTAACGGCTAAAGTCATCAGTCCCTATGCTTACACACTACTTAACCTAAATTATCCTAAGGACAAACACACACAGCCATGCCCGAGGGAGGACTCGAACCTCCACAGTCCATGACTGCAGCGCCTTAGAACGCTCGGTTAATCCCGCGCGGCGCAACATTATGCAAATCGCCACATCAGCCTCGAATGCAGGACAACTCCGGAACCACCGCTGTGCTGAGGGGAAGGCATAATTCCCCGCGAACAGCTTGTGTTAAAATTATATAACATAAATTACAGGAGAGGCAAGTGGCGTCTCGTGTTCGTCTCCCTCCTCATCTACCCCTCTTTCGGACGTCTATGTGTTGGTGATAACCTTAACTGAGAGAGAAACGCTTATCCAGCCCACCACTGCATACATGAGTGCGGTTAGCTACTTGAAAAACAACATCGGAATTGACCAGTGTAACAGATTTGGAACGACCTGTTGTTGAATCGAAAAAATGTTTGCCTCCTCAGTCTTATTGCCTTGGCATTGTACTGCATATCATTTTCAGTGGAGTGAAAACTTGCCTATGAGGAAGTGACATAAAGCTTGGGGTGACAATTAACTACTTCCTGAGTGAAATTTTCACTCTGCAGTGGAGTGTGCGATGTTAGAAAACTGTATGCTGGGCCCAGACTCGAACTCAGGACCTTTGCCTTTCGCGGGAAAGATTCTGTGTCGTTGCGCATCATTGTTGGGAGAGTATGAGCAGCTGGAATAGGGAATTACCGGGCCATGCATTGGCTGCCGTTAACGCCGAAACAAACGGCTGTGTTTGATGTGGTGCCATGACTGGAAGCATGGAATACTAATGTATGGCGTCGCATTGTGTTTAGTAGTGACTCGCAGTTCTGCACCACCCAGGACGATCGTCAAAGAATATGGCGGTGACTTGGGGAGAGGTTCCACTCTCTCCATGTTTTGGAGAGGGACAGCGATATTTCTTCTCGCGTCATTGTCGCGAGGAGCCATCGGGTATGACTTCAGGTCTCGGCTGATAGTTACTGAGGGAAGTCTGATGGCACAATGGTATGTCCTATGTCGTGGACTTCCTACGTTCTGATGTGTTTCTTCTCATGAGATAGTATCGTGGTGCCATTTTTCAAGTGGACAATGCTTGTCGACACATGGCACGTTTCTTTATCAGCTGTCCGCATGATGCACTGCTGCGCGAGGAACTCACAAGGCCACCAAGATCCCCAGATCTATATCTAATTGACCAGATCGGACGTCAACTTCATTCCGGTACCTGTCTCCAGAACATCAAGGGCCAGTTACAACAGTTACGTGGCAGATTCCCTCGGGATAGGATACAACGACCTTATGACACCCATCCCAACGGAATGAGTGCATACATCCATTCCATAGGGGGTGCAATGTCAAACTGATAAGTGGGCTCATATTGCCAAGATACTCGTAAACTTAAATCGACTTTGTAATCACTGACATAACATCACATACTTTCTCAACTCGAGAAGGTTCATTTTATAGTATCGAAGGAAACTGACGGAGATCCGAAATGCGAAATAATTTGGGTGAAAGTCACGGTTAAAAAAGGCTCGAACATTGTAATTGGATGTCTCTATAGACCATCTGGCTCAGCAGCTGTTGCGGCCGAGCACCCGAAGGAAAATTTGGAAAATATTTCGAGTAGATTTCCCGACCATGTCATAGTTCTGGGTGGAGATTTTAGTTTACCAGCTATAGACTGGGAGACTCAAACGTTTATAACGGGTGAAGGGACAAAGAATCCAATGACCTGAAAACTACATTGAGCAGTTAAACAGAGAACCGACTCTTGGCGATAACATATTGGACCTTCTGGTGACAAACAGACCCGACCTATTTGAAAAAGTTAACTCAGAACAGCGAATCAGCGATCATAAAGCGGTTACTGCATCGATGATTTCAGCCTTAAATAGAAATGTTAAAAAAAAGGTAGGAAGATTTTTCTGTTTGGCAAAATGACAAAAAACAGATTTCAGAGTACTTGACAGCTCAACAAAAAAGTTTTATCTCAAGTACAGATAGTGCTGAGGATCAGTGGACAAAGTTTAAAACCGTCGTACAACATGCATTAGATGAGTATGTGCCAAGCAAGACAGTAAGAGATGGAAAAGAGCCATCATGGTACTACAACCGATTTAGAAAATTGCTACGGAAGCAAAGGGAACTTACAGCAAACATAAACATAGCCAAAGCCTTGCAGACAAACAAACATTACACGAAGCGAAATGTAGTGTGAGGAGGGTTATGCGAGAGGCATTCAATGAATTCGAAAGTAAAGTTCTAGGTATTGACTTGGCAGAAGATCCTAAGAAATTTTGGTCTTATGTTAAAGCGGTAGGTGGATCAAACCAAAATGTCCAGACACTCTGTGACCAAAATTGTACTGAAACAGGGGATGACAGACTAAATGACGAAATACTAAATGTCTTTTTCCAAAGCTGTTTCACAGAGGAAGACTGCACTGTAGTTCCTTCTCTAGATAGTCGCACGGATGACAGAATCGTAGATATCGAAATAGATGACAGAGCGATAGAAAAACAATTAAAATCGCTCAAAAGAGGAAAGGCCGCTGGACCTGATGGGATACCAGTTCCATTTTACACAGAGTACGCCAAGGAACTTGCCCCCCCCCCCCCCCCCCCCCCTTCTTGCAGCGGTGTACCGTAGGTCTCTAGAAGAGCGTAGCGTTCCAAAGGATTGGAAAAGGGCACAGGTCATCCCCGTTTAAAGAAGGGACGTCGAACAGATGTGCAGGACTATAGACCAGTATCTCTAACGCCGATCAGTTGTAGAATTTTGGAACACGTATTATGTTCGAGTATAATGACTTTTCTGGAGACTAGAAATCTACTCTGTAGGAATCAGCATGCATTTCGAAAAAGACGATCGTGTGGATCCCAGCCCGCGCTACTCGTCCACGAGACTCGGAGGGCCATAGACACGAGTTCCCAGGTAGATGCCTTGTTTCTTGACTTCCGCAAGGCGTTCGATACAGTTCCCCACAGTCGTTTAATGAACAAAGAAAGAGCATACTATCAGACCAATTGTGTGATTGGATTGAAGAATTCCTAGATAACAGAACGCAGCATGTCATTCTCAATCGAGAGAAGTCTTCCGAAGTAAGGGTGATTTCAGGTGTGCCGCAGGGGACTGTCGTAGGACCGTTGCTATTCACAATATACAAAAATGGCCTTGTGGATAACATCGGAAGTTCACTGAAGCTTTTTGCGGATGATGCTGTAGTACATCGAGAAGTTGTAACAATGGAAAATTGTACTGAAATGCAGGATCTGCAACGAATTAACGCATGGTGCAGGGAATGACAATTGAATCTCAATGTAGACAAGTGTAATGTGCTGCGAATACATAGAAAGAAAGATCCTTTATCATTTAGCTACAATATAGCAGGTCAGCAACTGGAAGCAGTTAATTCCATAAATTATCTGGGAGTAGGCATTAAGAGTGATGTAAAATGGCATTACCATATAAAATTAATCGTCGGTAAAGCAGATGCCAGACTGAGATTCATTGGAAGAATTCTAAGGAAATGCAATCCGAAAACAAAGGACGTAGGCTACAGTACCCTTGTTCGCCCACTGCTTGAATATTGCTCACCGGTGTGGGATCCGTACCAGATAGGGTTGATAGAAGAGATAGAGAAGATCCAACGGAGAGCAACGCACTTCGTTACAGGATCCTTTAGTAATTGAGAAAGCGTTACGAAGATGATAGATAAACTCCAGTGGAAGACTCTGCAAGAGAGACGGTCAGTTACTCGGTACGGGCTTTTGTTGATGTTTCGAGAACATACCTTCACCGAGGAGTCGAGCACTATACTGCTCCCTCCTACGTATATCTCGCGAAGAGACCATGAGGATAAAATCAGAGAGTTTAGAGCCCACAGAGAGGCATACTGACAAACTTTCTTTCCACGAAGAATACGAGACTGGAAAGAAGGGAGAACTGATAGAAGTACTCAAAGTACCCTCCGCCACATACCTTCAGGATGCTTGCGGAGTATGGAGAAGATGTAGATGAGAAGGTTCATTTTATTTGCTATTCCACTTTTGGCTACAACACCGTTGTGTTAGGCTGTGTACGTCTAGGATTACGAAATGCTAAATAGTTCATCAGTGCTACATGTCCAATATGGCCTTAATCCGGTCATGTGCGTAACAACCGATTTTAGTCAGCTTGCACATAATTTATCGCTTACTGAAAACGACCATGACGAAATTTCACAAACCAATCGTAAACAACCTTTTCCGAAAGGCAACTAATAGCCGCAAGTTACTGAAAGAAGTTCGAGGCATTGTTGTTGGTTTAGGTCTTTGTGAAAATCGTGAGAAATCATCCGTCGAAAGCATTCACGTAAAATTTCTGTTTTCTTCACGAAGTGTCTCTAAACGTTCGGTGTAGAAAAACAGCTCGTCCCGCTTCTGACATGCCATTGTTTTAACAACAGCAAATAAGTAAATTTGAAACAATTGTCACCTGTCAGTGGCGCCATCTATTTCTCCTTTGTAAAAACTTCAAAATCGACCCTCACAACATAACTAAATTTTTCATATTCTATAGGCCTGCCCTATGAATGTACACTCCTGGAAATGGAAAAAAGAACACATTGACACCGGTGTGTCAGACCCACCTTACTTGCTCCGGACACTGCGAGAGGGCTGTACAAGCAATGATCACACGCACGGCACAGCGGACACACCAGGAACCGCGGTGTTGGCCGTCGAATGGCGTTAGCTGCGCAGCATTTGTGCACCGCCGCCGTCAGTGTCAGCCAGTTTGCCGTGGCATACGGAGCTCCATCGCAGTCTTTAACACTGGTAGCATGCCGCGACAGCGTGGACGTGAACCGTATGTGCAGTTGACGGACTTTGAGCGAGGGCGTATAGTGGGCATGCGGGAGGCCAGGTGGACGTACCGCCGAATTGCTCAACACGTGGGGCGTGAGGTCTCCACAGTACATCGATGTTGTTGCCAGTGGTCGGCGGAAGGTGCACGTGCCCGTCGACCTGGGACCGGACCGTAGCGACGCACGGATGCACGCCAAGACCGTAGGATCCTACGTAGTGCCGTAGGGGACCGCACCGCCACTTCCCAGCAAATTAGGGACACTGTTGCTCCTGGGGTATCGGCGAGGGCCATTCGCAACCGTCTCCATGAAGCTGGGCTACGGTCCCACACACCGTTAGGCCGTCTTCCGATCACGCCCCAACATCGTGCAGCCCGCCTCCAGTGGTGTCGCGACAGGCGTGAATGGAGGGACGAATGGAGACGTGTCGTCTTCAGCTATGAGAGTCGCTTCTGCCTTGGTGCCAATGATGGTCGTATGCGTGTTTGGCGCCGTGCAGGTGAGTGCCACAATGAGGACTGCATACGACCGAGGCACACAGGGCCAACACCCGGCATCATGGTGTGGGGAGCGATCTCCTACACTGGCCGTACACCTCTGGTGATCGTCGAGGGGACACTGAATAGTGCACGGTACATCCAAACCGTCATCGAACCCATCGTTCTACCATTCCTAGACCGGCAAGGGAACTTGCTGTTCCAACAGGACAATGCACGTCCGCATGTATCCCGTGCCACCCAACGTGCTCTAGTAGGTGTAAGTCAACTACCCTGGCCAGCAAGATCTCCGGATCTGTCCCCCATTGAGCATGTTTGGGACTGGATGAAGCGTCGTTTTACGCGGTCTGCACGTCCAGCACGAACGCTGGTCCAACTGAGGCACCAGGTGGAAATGGCATGGCAAGCCGTTCCACAGGACTACATCCAGCATCTCTACGATCGTCTCCATGGGAGAATAGCAGCCTGCATTGCTGCGGAATTTGGATATACACTGTACTAGTGCCGACATTGTGCATGCTCTGTTGCCTGTGTCTATGTGCCTGTGGTTCTGTCAGTGTGATCATGTGATGTATCTGACCCCAGGAATGTGTCAATAAAGATTCCCCTTCCTTGGACAATGAATTCAAGGTGTTCTTATTTCAATTTCCAGAAGTGTATTATCTGATTTAGACTGATGAATGGAAACATCATGACCACTGCCCACAGCGAGACTAAATACCACCTGGTGCTTTGAAGTCACTTGACGTGTAAGGAAAGTACAGTGCCAAGCACACATGTCCCACGGGCGCCGGCGGGCCCATAGGTACCGACCGGCTGCCGTTTCATCCTTGGACAACGATGTCACTGGCACTTTTAGGTGAGGGGTATTTTGAACTGTGGTTGAGTAAGACACCGGTAGAGGTCGGGCCTGAACAACCACTGCCAACGGCAACAAACAATTGCGCTGTATCCACAACTGCTTTGTGTGTAACGTAATTTGCTTTGTGTGGTGGATTTCATGTTTTTTTTGTTTTTTTGTTTTTTTTTTTGTTTTGAAGTGAGGACAGAGACTGATTCTGGTGCATAAAGGGATTTGAATGCTTCTCTCGACACAAGAAAAGGAATCAGCAATCCCTATGACCGTTGTGTCAGTTCTGCTTTCGTGGAAGCACAGAGCGTGGACGTAGGATGGCAGCCCTTCGAGAGGGAGGCGGGACGTATTCCCCCGCACGGCTCCTCTCCCCTCGGGTAATATAAGTCCTCGTTTGTATACGGTCGCGACCGACTGTCACGATATACTGCCTGCGTAATATGTATTGGCGTAGGGCAGCACACAACTCTCCCAGGTGTTTTCAGTTTTCACGACCTGGTGCCACCACTACATGTTCAAGTAGCGTGACGAAGCTGAGTGCATTCCATACCAGTCCTCCCACCAAAGAAAAAAATCCGTGGCACTACCAGGAATCGAACCCATGTCCTCTGCATGGCAGTCGGCCGCACTGACCACTCACCTTCACAGGAATTAATTCTAGAAGCCTTGTAAAGATAAAAGATTTATTGAATGTTCCATTCAGGCGTTTATTTTAGCTGAAGTATACATTTTGATACGTTACAAATTTTTCATGATAAATTCCCGAATATCTGCTGTTTGAAAATAACAGTCAGTATACAAAACTTTAATTAACTTTAATTAAAGTGAAACGAAATATTCACAACCTAATAATTTCAGAAAGCTACAAATTACTTGATACAAAAGTTATTGCACTGTTTCTCAGTGTTTCGTAGGATATGTTTTTGATTCAATCACTGCCTCGCTGCTTTGCATGGTATCGAGTCAATCAAATGTCAGAGAGAGAGGAATGACTTAAAATATTTATGTCTGAAAGAACAGAAACCACATATATACAAACATATGCGGCCATTAAGATTATTTTCGTGCAGATCCACTAGCTCTCCTGATCTCTTGCGGGAATCAGCGTGAGTCTGCGAGCGATGAAAATTGTAGACAGGAGCTGATAGGGGTAATTTGCGTGCGTCAAGTTGGGAATTAAGGTTGGACGGGAAACGTACTCGGATAGCCGAAGAGATTGAAAGATGAAATGCTAGGCGAATAAGTACCCATTGGATGACGACCTAATGTCCATATAACAAAAATCACCAAAGTGTCAGTGTATTTGCTAATTAATTTACCAACTGGAAAGTACCAATTACCAAACTCGTACCTACATGTGCGAGCCGTGAATCTGTCAAAAAGAAAGGAAACTTAGAGTTTGAGAACCCATCGACATTGAAATCATCAGAGACTTAACACAAGCTTTGGTGAACGAGGCTAGAGAAGGAAATATCTTGTAGCGTTGCTGAAGAAACCACCCCGTAATTCACCTGATGTGATTTACGTAAATCACAGAAAATCTAAAACACAGAAAATCTAAATCTAGATGGCCAATAAACGTCAAACCAAACTCTGCCATTGATATTAGTCTAGTGGCTTAAACCAGTATACCTAGTCGCTTAGGTGAATTAGGTGATACTCAGTCTTTTTCAAACGTAATACTAAAAATGAGCACGAGGCAACCTAATTATCGAAGGTTGGCACACTGATTGTTCTAAACTAATAGGCGATTCATATTGTGGAAAAGTACTCCTTAGATATCGAAGAATCAGTTCTGCACGATGAATTTGAAAATATTTTATACCATTATGCCTCAAGCTTTTAAACCTGATGAAAACTGATGACATCTCATACAAACATAACAGTATAAAGAGCTCTTTTTCTTCTTGTTCATTATTCAGTTGTAACAGTACAAAAGATATTATAAACTTACTTACAGGGCACAGATATAGACGACACGTACTTGGCAGTGTTAATTAATTCACTTTCAAAGCTATAACCTAACGTCCTTCTCCTACTTTAGGTGTAGCTTTTTTAGCTTTTTGTGAGAAAGCAGGTAACGCTGGTGTAGTGGCAGTTTGTATGCAGTCCTCCAAGGGGCGCTAATTAGCTCTGAATAACGGTGGGCTTCTTCATAATATAAATAAAAGAAAGAGAAAGTGCGCACGGTGATGCTGGTTACTCTATACAACAGAAGCACCGAAAGAGACCGGGCGCACCAAGAGAAACACGACGGAAGACTCTTTCAGTTGCGTTAATGACGCGTGTCTGTTTTATTTTGTAACGATTTCCCGTCCTTCTCTTACGCTCTCTGTGTTTCTCCCTCTCTCCTAACTCTCTTTTAAGACTGTGTTCGCAGAACAATTTCTTCTCCGGCACGCAGTTGAATTCGTTATGGCCCCTTTCCTGGTCTATGAGACAAACAGGCAATATTTAAAAACAGGCAAATCTACTAACCGACTATCCTAGAACCCGGAGCACCATGTACTCACACATTTGGAGGTTGCCTGTCTAACGCCTCCCAGAGGAAACAAAATTGTAATTTTCAATATTTCGCATCATTAGTGACCGGACTGAACATTTAAAATGACGTCATAATCTACTCATTAAAAGGTATAATTATATATCAGAAGTTTAACGCAACAAGACAAGTACTATACACGGCCCAGTCACCTTAATGTGATCACCGCCTATGTTCTACGTCAACGTGCAATAACCACTCACATAAGGCGGGTGGCCGCATTAGGAGTGGAAGATATATAAAGCGTGTCGGGGGAGTGGAGTGGGGAGGCTGACGGTGGCGGGGGCGGGGGGGGGGGGGGGGGGGGGGAGGGGGGAGCAACCAGGCAAACAGTGCAGTCGCTGTCGTAATACGAAAACAGAGTGATTTATCTGACAACCAAAAGGACATGATCATTGGCTTTCGGGCCAAGAGTGGTTGCATTTCCGAAACGGCTAAGTTTGTAAACAGTTCGCGTGCCGATTGGACACTTCAATTGCATTTGGTGCAGCTCTCATAAGGTCTTGGATGGCGCAGGTGGTATGTGATGAGAGATACTGAAGGAAATGGCTGTTAGTCTGCTCAACGCCACACTGGCAAAGAGCTGAGTCCACAGAGAAACTCCAAGTCCGCAGATTGGTCTTGCATCTCGTTGTGTTTGATCGTAATATATTGAGAGACCTCCATATTGACCATTGCTCCGAATGTCCAGGGGAAGTTCTTCCTTTAGAGCCATCCATTCACCCATATACCGACACTTCTCCCGCCATCGCGAGATCCTTGCCGTGTGTGGATTCTCGATGAGAGCCTCAGTAGGTGTCAAGAAGCTCTTTCTTAATTTCAGCCTAGGATGTGCGGGATGACGACCATATAGTGGATGGGCTTCCTTCGATGTGGCCTTACTTTTCTCATGTTTCGTAGCGACCTCACGTCTGATTTCAGGAGGAGCTATTCCAGCGAGGCAAATAGAGTTTGTCCACAGGAGTAGGTCTTAAGCAACCCGTGATAATCCGGCAAGACTCATTTAGAGCCACATATACGTTCCTGGCATGACTGGACTTGTACCATACCGAACATGCATTTTCACCAGTGGAATAACATAAAGCAAGCGCGCTTGAGCGTACACTGCATGGCTGCGGAGATGTATACGGGCGGTTAGACGTGCAACTGTTGAGCAGCTGGCCAGCCGGATGAATGAATGGGCAGCCGACAGTGTCTACTCAACGATAGTTCAGGAAACGTTGCTGGGTATGGCCTGCGTAGCAGCTGTTTATTGGCGACGAAGGCTAGAATTTGCACGACAATACCGCAGCTGGAAGCCCAATGAGAGGCGACTGGTAAGCGGGGAATGTTTTCGTGGCTTTCCCTGGGCGATATCATCATTCTGGAAGGTATAATCAATCACCAAAAGTGTGCTACTATCATTGGGGACGGTGTCCACCCTACAAGTATTTGTCTTTCCTCCGCACGATGGCATCTACCAGCTAGACAATGCAATGTGTAATATGGCTCTCAGTGTACGTGCATGGTTCAAAGAGCACCAGGAAAAGCCAACCTAACCCCCCTGGCAACCAAACCCATAGGATTTAAACCCAATTGAGAATCTGTGGAACCACCTCGATCTGGCTGTTCACGCCATAGATCCTCTATCGTCAAATCTAACGCAGCTGATCACAGCACTGGAGTCGGCATGGCTCTATATCTGTGAAACGTAAGCATAGATAATCATTTGCTTGTACCAGCATGGATTATAACTAACACTTTAGTCCACAATTCTATATGCTCATAACATAATTTCACTCTAGATGCAAAAGATAATCGTAATTGCTTAACAAACGCGAACCTACACCTCTCAGAAGTTTCACTATGAGTCAACAGCCGCTTTACAAAAATTTCAACTTGCACACTCGAGGACGTAAGTAAGCCTGCACCTGCGAATTGTACCTTTGGGGCACAGGTACAGACTTACACGTTAGGTGTATCGTGATGTAGGGATAACGGAGAACTCGCTAGTTCCAGCTTGCAGGCTTGGTGCGGTGGTGCAGACTTAGCTGCGTCGTGTAACCAGCTTCATTCTTGTCATTCCTACGAGAGATGTGCGGTGGTGGCATAATATTGCAGAGTATTCTTGGAATAAAGGTTCTCTAAATTCACACGACAGAATCTCGCGGGAAATATGCCGTCTTTCTTCCAAGGTTCCCATTCTGGTTTCTCAAGCGTTTGTTTTGCACTTTCCGTATGCTCTATATTCACCTGTCACGACCCTGGCATCGGTTATCTGAATTCGTTCGATGTCTGTTGTCATGCCTACTTGATGAGGACTCCAAACACTGGAACAGTACTCTAGAAATGGTGGCATTAATGCGATTTCCTTTACTAATGGACTGCACTTTGTCGGAACCATTTCAACAAATCTGTGTCTTTATTCATCTACAATACTGCGAAAATATAATCAGCCTACAGAGGAGGTAGTGCGACCCAATACAGAATATTGTGGAAGTGCGTGGGTCACATATCAAACTGAGCGATCAGAGGATATTGAATGTGTACAAAGAAGGGCGGCACGAATGGCTGCATGTTTGTACCCGTGGGGGAATGTCATGGAGATGCTGAAAAACCCGAAGTTGCAGACGCTTGAAGATAGACGCAAAGTTTCTAGAGTCATTTTTTGTGAGAGAAATAGGATTATATTACAATCCCTTATGTGTAGAAGCAGGAAAATCTCGCGAATACGATAACACGAAAAAGAACGCGAAATACGCAGTTTCTAGCGAAATAACGCGGAATCGGCGACTTTTGCAATGTATCGAAATATTTTAAACTTTTCCATACAAGAATGTTATAAAGTTCAAGAGCACAGTTTACTAATATTGGTAACTGATCGCTATTGAATATAAAAATTTCATTTTGAAAGCTTAGGGTCGTGTACAATCTTAAAGTGACAGTTCATTTCCCGCATGACGAACTTCGATGTAGTGTCGAAAACAGCGCCGAAATTATCAAAACTAACGCGGAATTTGGCAAGAAAGACGTCCCATTTAGGAAAAACAATATTTTATTTGACAAAAAAACATCGATTTTGACAGTAAACCATAAAATGGCAAAAATGATAATCGAATTTGACGAAAAGCAACGCCGAGTTTGGCTAAAAAGTAACGTAGAATTTGGCCAATAAATAATATCGGTTATTGAAAAAAAACACCAAATTTAGCAAAAAATAACAAATTTGCCAAAAAAAACACGGAACATGGCAAACAGTGACACCGAATATGGCAAAAATAACGCATAATTTGACGAAAAAAATACCAATAAACTTGACGAAAATAACACAGAACTTAGCAAAAAATTAACGTGGGATCTGGCGAAAAAGTAACACTGAATTTAGCAAACCAGTAACACCGAATTTGGGAAAAAGGGAATATCGAATTTAGAAAAAATAACAGCAAATTTAGCATAAAGTAACTCCAAAAATCCAAAAAACGCCGAATTTGACAAAAAATGACACCCTGTTTATCAATGAACTTTGAATTTGGGAAAAATGATACTAGATTTGGCAAGAAATAATATCAAATTTGACAAAAGTAAAAAAAAAACACAAAACCTGGCAAAAAATAACACCGATTTTAGCAGAAAATAGTGCCAAAGTAGGCAAACGAATAACATCAGATTTGGCAAAAAAACTGAATTTGGCAAAAAATAACAACAAATTTGGAAAAAAATTGACGCTGAATTTGGCCATGAACTGAAACAAATTTTCGCCGTTCATATCTAGTGACACTTTTGTATGGGCCGGTGAAGATAAGGCTGGACGAATTACGGCTTGGACAGAGACATTTTAGCAACAGCTCATCCAGAGCTCCTTATGCGAATGGAATGGGAAGAAGCCCCAATACTTGGTACAGTGGGAAGTACCCTCTACCATGCACTTCACAGTGGTTTGCACACTACGGATATAGAGCAGAAGTGAGATATATCTGTTCACGTTATAAATAAAACGACGTGGCATACTTGATTTTTATCTCTCTCAGGATGTTCGCAGACGCTACAGTTCCTAACATGGAGGTCATGTCAGAAAATTATTGCGAAACGTAGGAAGATTTCCAGATGAGTAACAGGGGGTGCGAAGATCGCTAGAAACAGTACTGCTCATCCACCTGCCGATGTATTAGAGTCAGAAGATGCAAAAATAAAACCTTTTTTACCTAAAGACACATCGGTATTCATTCACCCACTGGATCAGAGCATCATACGAGCATTTAAGGTTCATTATCACCACGAACTGCTCACACCAGCAGCAAATGCAGATCACGAAACGGAAATGTTCATGAAACCTATAGACTGTTGCGTTTTCAGTGAGCCTGGCGTCGTAAAGCATCAGGCGTACCATTATTGTTAATTGCTGGGACAAGTGTTCTTTTGAAGGCAATGCAACAGATATTCACTGGTTTTGACAACAGTGACACCCCGTCTGATTGTGGTGTTCTACAGTGAAGCACTAATCTTGAAGATTTGAACTACTGGGTACTCATCGACGATGAGGAAGCTATTTTAGAGATCATGGATAAAAAATACATTAGTGATACTGTACGAAATGAGCGTGGCAAAGAGGACAAATAATAAGAAGAAAGCAAAGATGTTCCTAGTACATGTGAAATGCTGGATAATTAGCTGAGAAACGCAGCGTTGCCCAGATATTTATTTATAGCTATGCTCGAGACTCTGTATCTGTGGAATTTATTTTTGACTTATAAAGCTTCTTTGTATACAAAGTTTAAAGTAGAATGATTGGGGACGTGAATGAAAAGCTTTTTTTCTTGTAAGTCTGCAGGCTTTTGTGGCCGTTGTCACTAATGTTAACGACATCTGCGTTGTTAGGCCGTGTCATATTTCCTTCGAAAATAATCGACATTTCGACCCCACTGCTGGGATCGTCTTCAGGATGTTTCGGTGTCAACTACTGCTAGAACACAATAGTGGACACGGAAACATCCTGAAGAAGACCCCAGCAGAGCGGTCGAAACGTCGATTATTTTAGAAGGAAACATGACGCGGCCTAACAATCCAGAAGATTTTTAGCTTTAGTGAGAGATTTTTTGTTTCACTAACATCAGAGAGAGCCACGTAGAGTTGGCTGCCACTAAGGTCCACGCGCGCAAGATACAGCTTCTGGCCATGTGCTTTGTTTATGGACAAGGCAGAACATAAGTTCACAAGGAATTGTACATGTTTAAAGAGAAATGGTAAACTGTAGGAATAAGCATGATTAGAGGTATAAAACCTTGCTCTTCTGTGCCACTTCCCATCAAAATTTCCGCTTCTGTGATGCTGCGTTTGAGGGAAGCAGCTTTAAGCCCCTGTGAGTGCAGATAAGAGTTACGTCGTGTCTTGCTATTAGAAGGAGCTTCCAAAGAACGAGTTAAAGTTTGACGTTCTCGGGTTGCAGCAAGTCTTGCTTTACAATCTTCAATGGATTCTTGAGATCACATAGTCTTCAGTCTTTTAGCCACTCAGCTGTATTCAGAAAGACTCAACTATATTCCAGTTATTTTTATTCATAAACAAAGTGAAATCGAAATGTAATGAGTAGGCACCCAATCACGGACTAAACTTAATAAATTCGGTTCTACTAGCAAAAAAATAAGAATATAACTTATCAAAAGATGGAAAGCAATGTCGTCAAGTATTTAATACACAAAGCGAAATCAATAAATCCACATATCCCAGCCAAGTAAATTCAATGAAAGTTTGTATTCATAAACATAAGACTACGGCTTTTAATTCTGTCATTGATGTGAACTTCCGAAAAAAATGTCTGTCACTGAGTTGAAGAAAAAACTTCTGGAAGAACGGGACCTCTCCCCAGGTCCCCGCCATACTCACTGACGATTTCATTCGGGTTAATGCAGAACCGCGACTCACTGCTGAACACAAAGCAAACGCCATTCATCGGCACTCACTGCTTCCAAGTCACAGCACCACTTCAAATGCCGCCATTTGTGTTGTGTTAAGGACAGCTGCTGCATGGAACTATCATTCTCTAGCCCCGCTGCTGCTATCCACCTACAAATCATGCGGAATGACACCACAAACTGCAAGGAGTCCATTACTTGTTCTCGGATGGCAGTCGCAAATGTGAAGGGGCTACGATGTGCTTGGTGCACAATATGGCGATGCTTCCCTGTGGCAATCAGACAAGATCGACTGCAACCTTGACAACGAATAAGGCTGCCCTCACGTTCTTATGCTGTCGAAGGTAGGGGAACTGTCATATCCGAATGCCCCCAAATCCGCATTTTACACGATTCGACCAGCTGGCCAAATGGAAAACACAACAAGACCCTTCCAAATTCTTCATGTGCTGATAACGCTGTCTGTCTCCAGTATGTGGCATCTCCATGTCCTTCTGAGGGATCATTCAATGTCTTAGGCTGCTCAGCCCCTTATATACCCTACTAGGCCTGGTAACTGCACTAAACAAGAGCAACAGAGACATGTTGGTCGCTCTACCCACCGACGTTGTGTACAAGTGCGAAATTCTATTGATCTCTAACCATGTCTTTTGGGTCCTTTGTCAAACAGTGTACATTAAAATATGTCAAAACGTTTGGCTGGAGAGCTGTTTTATCCCCTGCCAGCCTGCCCTCTCGTGAGGATTTTAAATGACAATAAAGAGAAAAAAAGGAACACTATCACTTTTTCATGCCGTGCTTCGCTGATTATGGCTGAAATGTGCTCCACTGTGTTATACCTGGCTGAGATTTTAGGCTCTCTCTCTCAGGTAATTTCTTCAAACTAGTTGCTCAATAACTGACTGGACTCTAGGACGACTACAAACTTCCTTGGTGGATCTTTAGGTCGGCTATGTGACTAGTGAATTTGGTGTGATGTGAAGACTAGCGCAATAAATTCCTTTTGTTGGACTGGCTAGGCGTGTTACAATGTTTTAATAGCCTGTTACAGCTGAGGATTAGAGACAGAGCAGTACATACTATTCGCGTATTCTGTTCCAGTGGTTCCTCAGGAAGCTGTAGGCCAGTGGCTGTCCCACGGTGTTGGAGGAGACGGCGCTGAAGACGCGAGCCGAGTCCTGTCGCCGAATGCCAGAGCCCTCCGTCACGGCCTTCTCCAGGTACCTGCACACACACACACACACACACAAACAGTATGTCGTCAATCCTGTATTCCATGTAACATGTTCGGCTAGCGCTAAGTTACAGGACACCAACAAAGATGCACATTAATAAAAAAAAATAATAATCCAACGCTTCTAGAAAAATATTGGGCGAAATGTAGGTCTTAATACAGTACTGACTGAAGAGTCCAGCCACTTAACATGCATATATATGAAGTGTATATGAAGATGGTATTTGTTCTCTCGGACATGTCCGGCCATTGACCTTCTTCTTCTGTGCGGATACACACGTATTGCCCGAACTCTTACGGGACTCTGTAAGATTGTTTGCCGTAAGTAATGAGTGTAATGGGCAGGGGCACTACGAATGTTGTGTGTGGACATTAAGTTGGGAATGTGGTTCTCATGGGGTGTGTGCAAGGTGTAAGTCCCTGCAGTCGCCTTATCGTCCGTGTCCTCGGTGGCTCAGATGGATAGAGCGTCTACGATGTAAGCAGGAGATCCCGGGTTCGACTCTCGTTTGGGGCACACATTTTCAACTATCCCCGTTTATGTATATCAACGCCTGTCGGCAGCGTAGGGTCTTGAATTAATTATCATTTCACTTAACATACATGTTGCTTCAACTGCCCCGGCCTATGGGTTTTACACAATCCAGGACACCATCAAAAACCACGTTCGAGATTTTTATATTCTCTCGTTCATTACGTCCCAACTGTTAGCCCAACAGAAAAAACGAACAGAACTTTTTTGCAAGAAATTTAATTTAGTTAAATTCTGTGCTGGGATTCGTTTTCGCTGCAGGACACAGTTTTCGAATTATTCAAGCACAACACGTTTCAAGATCACTTATGTACGTTTTTCTTGAGTAATTCGAAAACGTATCCCAGTATAAAATTTAATTACATTACATTTCCTTCAATTGTTCATTTTTTCTGCAGGACTGATAGATTGCACTTAGTGAGGGAGAGAATACGAAAATCTTGCTCGTGGTATTTGAACGTGCTGCAGGTTGCATAAAACCTGAATCACCCAGTATAAACTTTCTCCCCTCTCATTAGACTCGAGCACTAACCCTTAAAAAGCGTGACTAGTGATTTACTTACAAGGGAAGCATGCACCCAATGCATCACAGATACTTCTCATCTTTCAAACGATTATAGAATGTGGAGTGCGGACACTGTAAGGAGGTAATCGCTTCTCGAGCATGAACAAATGAGAACGCAGATCGCCCGAGGGGTGAGGAGCGGAGAGGGGAAACAAGCGCCACCCCCTCTACCAGGGCTGGCACATGCGACCGTGTGCTGTGCTCCTGAGAAAACAGAACTGACGTAATGATTACAGAGATCGCCGATCCCTTCTTGTGTTGTCAGGGCCATGCTCCAAAGCCGTCATGGGCCACTATTAGTCACTTCACACTCATTTCAAAATAAGAAACCGCAACAAGCAACGCACACTACAAAGTATTCAATGACGGCCACAGCATAATTGTTTGTTGAAGTTGGCAATATCGTAAAAATGGAAGTTCAAGTCCGACCGGCATCTCACTCAACCACAGTTCAAAACTCTCCGCCACATAAATCTGTCACCTCAAATCGTCCGCATAATAGTACGGTAGGAATGTTTCGCTACGTCACGTACTAAAATGATTACAACATTTCCAAATAAGGCGTGATACGTACTGCACAAAGAGCGATATCTACACGCATGGCTGCCAACTATTACGGATTATCCGTAATTATTACAGAGATGCCACCTTAATTACGGAGTTATGGGAAGTTACTAAAAAATTACGGAAACAGACATTTTACAATTTGATGTTTCAAAAAGTCGAAGAAGATATTGTTTGCATTTCTTTAATAATATGCTAATGTTTTATAGATCGAAATGATTTACTTCATGAGTTCGCAGTAAACTTAAGAATGATTTCGTCACCTCGGCTTACTAAAGACGTGTTGGAAACATGTTTGCAACATCGTTCGCGCCCAGTACTGGGCTGCAGACGTTGCCAACAACTTGGCAACACGAAACCAGCGTTGCATGGCCGTATCGGTACGGATCAAAGGAACATTGTTCCTGGCCTGCTACCAACAAATGCCGCTACGTGGCGCTAGTGTTTGTTTATGATCTGTCTGTAGGGTTGGGTGTTGTCTTTACGTGTGTTCCTTTGCGAAGTGGTGTAAACAGGAAGAAAAATTAAGAAAATGTCACTCTCTATGAGGCAGAGAGTGCCTCTGGAATGTTCAAAGTCATAGTTTTAAAAATATTAAACAGAAGCGAAACTCCCTACAAAAAAAAAAATACTACGTGGCCTCACACCAACAGCAGTGACATAGATAAAGAGCTTGATTCCCTCATTTTTCAATACCGCAGCAGTAGCAGCAACAACAACAACAACAGTATTCGGTATCCAACTCTGGAAAAATTAATCGTCAGCAAGTTACGTAAGTTGTCGTCATAAGAAAGGACGGTGAAAAAAATGTACGATGCTTTCTGTGAGGCAGAAAATAATATATTTAGGAGACAGCAGTCAGTAGTAAACGTAGATGGGCGGGGCAATCAGCAACTGCACATTGCCTTGTCTCATTCATTGGAAATGTGGGTGACATTGAGGCTGAAGCAATTTTCTTTATTGCAGATGAGAATTTGGATTAATTTTAATAAAAATAAATATATGAGCAGTTAAATATATCTTTTTCTAAATCAGGATTCTAATTTTGAAACTTTTCCGGGGGGTGGAGGGGGGAGTAACCTCTTCATATTTGCTATGTAATTACTGGCAGCCTCTTCCTAGGATTTACAGCCATGCTACAGGTGGCTAAGTAGACAACGTGTTTATTAAAACGACTAAATTAATTGAATTCTGTAATAAATTTCAGCTAGTGATAGCGAATACTCTGTTCAAGAGCCACAAGAGGAGGAGGTATACCTGGAAATGGCCGGCTGACACTGGAAGATTTCAGCCAGATTACATTATGGTCGGACAGAGATTCCCAGATCAGATACTGGATTGTAAGACGTACCCAGGAGCAGATATAGCCTCAGATCACAATATGGTAGTGATGAAGAGTAGGCTGAAGTTTAAGACATTAGTCAGGAAGAATCAGTACAAAAGAAGTGGGGTACGGAAGTACTAAGGAATGATGAGATGCGCTTGGAGTTCTCTGAGGCTATAGATACAGCAATAAGGAATAGTTAGGGAGACTGTACAGTTGAACAGGAATGGAAATCTCTAAACAGGGCTATCACAGAAGGTGGAAAGAAAAACATAGGTATAAAGAAGGTAACTGTGAAGAAACCATGGGTAACAGAAGAAATACTTCAGTTGATCGGTGAAAGGAGCAAATACAAAAATGTTCTGGGAAACTCAGGAATACAGAAACACAAGTCGCTGAGGAATGAAATAAATAGGAAGTGCAGGGATGCTAAGACGAAATGGCTGCATGAAAAAGGCGAAGAAATCGAAAAAGAAATGCTTGTCGGAGGACAGACTCAGCATACAGGGAAGTCAAAACAACCTTCGGTGACATTAAAAGCAAAGGTGGCAACATTAAAGAGTGCAACGGGAATTCCACGGTTAAATACAGATGAGAGAGCGGATAAGTGGAAAGAATGCTTGAAAGCCTCTATGACAGGGAAGATCAGTCAAATGTTATAGAAGAAGAAAAAGGAGTCGATTTAGAAGAGATAGGGATCCAGTATTAGAATCAGAATTTAAAAGAGCTGTAGAGGGCTTAAGAACAAATAAGGCAGAAGGGATTTCTATAATCATTGGGGAAAGTGGCAACAAAACGACTATTCACGTTGGTGTGTAGAATGTATGAGTCTGAAGACATGCCATCTGTCTTTGGGAAAAATATCATCCACACAATGTCGAAGACTGTAAGAGCTGACAAGCGCGAGAATTATCGCACACTCAGATTAACAGCTCATGCATCCAAGTTGCTGACAATAATAATATATAGAAGAATGTAAAAAAATTGAGGATGTGCTAGACGGAGATCAGTTTGGTCTCAGAAAAGGTAAAGGCACGAGAGGGGAAATTTTGACGTTGCGGTTGATAATGGAGGCAAGAATAAAGAAAAATAAAGACGCACTCATAGGATTTGTCGACCCGGAAAAAGCCTTCGACAATGTAAAATGGTGAAAGATGTTCGAAATTTTGAGAAAAATAGGGGTAAGGTCTAGGGAGAGACGGGTAATATATAATATGTACAGCAGCCAAGAGGGTATAATAAGAGTGGACGACCAAGAACGAAGTGCTAATATTAAACGGGGTGTAAGACAAGGATATATCCTTTCGCCCCTACTGTTCAATGTGCACATGGAGGAAGCAATGATGGAAATAAAAGAAAGGTTCAGGAGTGGAATTAAAATTCAAGGTAAAAAGGTATCAATGAAGCGATTCGCTCATGACATTGCTATCTTGTGTAAAAGTGAAGAAGAATTACATGATCTGCTCAACGCAATGAACAGTCTAATGAGTGCAGATTATGGATTGAGAGTAAATAGAAGAAAAACGAAGGCAATGAGAAATAGTAGAAATGAGAACAGTGAAAAACTTAAAGCCAAGATTGATGGTCAGGAACTAGATGAAGTTAAAGAATTCAGCTACCTAAACAGCAAAATAACCAATGACGGATGGAGTAAGGAGGACATTAAAAGCAGACTAGCAATGGCAAAAGGGCATTCCTGGGAAAGAGAAGTCCACTAGTATCGAACACAGGCCTTAGTTTGAGGAAGAAATTTCGAGAATGTACGTCTGGAGTACAGCACTGCATGGTAGTGAAACATGCACTATGGGAAAAACGGAACAGAAGAGAATGGATGCATTTGAGTGTAGTGCTATAAACGAAGGTTGAAAATGATGTGGACTGATAAGGTATGGAATGAGGAGGTTTTGCGCTGAATCGGAGAGGAAAGGAACATGTGGAAAACACTTATAAGGAGAAGGAACAGGATGATAGGACATCTGTTAAGGCATGAGGGAATGACTTCCATGGTACTAGAGGGAGCTGTAGAGGGGAGAAACTGTAGAGGAAGACAGAGATTGGAATACATCCAGCAAATAATGGAGGACGTAGGTTGCAAGTGCTGCCCTGAGATGAAGAAGTTGGCGCAGGAAAGGAAATCGCGGCGGACCGCATGAAACCAGTCAGAAGACTGATGACCCCCTCTACTCTCCCCTCCATCCCCCCAAAAAAGGAAAAGAACTGCTGCAAACAAAACATGAAATGGTTTCAAAATTACCTTTTATAGGAGGAAGTCACTTGCAGATGTGTCGGTACTAGGCGAAAGAGCGGTACGGTAAGGGTAGTGGACACCGAATAACTCACTACCTCGTCAGAGAGTATCCACCAGCGCAATGCCGACTTTTCCGACGCGAGGCATGGAATTAATAGTCTCTCGCGGGAGGAATAGCCAAGGCAAGGTCCGAACGAAAGGCACAAGATTACCACACGGAAGTACCGGCAGAGACGGGTGGAGTTCCCTACTCGGACATTACACCCGTAGGCACTCCCAGCAGACTCTTAAAACATTACGATGAGCGTCCCGGCACGAAGTGCTTCGCCATGTGGCGTGTCCACCGCTGCGCGGGCGCAGGGCCGAAGCCGATGTTGATGTTGATGTTGAGCTGTGAGGAAATCAAGACTGAGGACGAAGCTAGGTTGGCGGAAGCCTCCATCGGAACCCAGCTGTCCTCTTTGTGCCGGTAGCCAGCGACCGTAGTGGGCGGGTATCCGTTCGCACGGCAGCCTCGATAGCATTTATAGGACTGTCGAAAAAATAGACACGGTTTTTGTATACAGCAAATATCACCTAACTGTTTGAGCTGGCATGCGTTTGTGTGTTGAAAAGTATCGTGATCTGTCTTTGCGAACACTGATCTGTCTTTGCAAGCACTGCAAGAAAGCTGGAAGTGTTAAAATCAAACCACGCCGATGGGAATAATAGTAAATGAAGATAGAAATGAAACCAACATTGTAGCGAATGTAACAAACAATCCACGTGGTCTACGACCGAGCTGAACGAGCAGTTGTGTTCAGTGGAAGAACTGCTCTGCGAATATTACATTCTCTCGCATTTCATCTTTTCCTACAACAGAATACAACTGGAACGCCGTAAGAAATAAACAAAACCACAACTCAGACATTATTAATATATTACATCACATAGAGACGAAATTTTGCGTGTTTTGCTGCTATAATTCTTACCTTTACTCTGCTCTTTCCACGTCCACCCTCACTTCGGTTCGTGCGAGTTCTCGTTCGCCCTATCACCATATTTCAGTGTAGTAGACTGATTCTGTTTGTCCTTGCTACCTACTGTTGAGCCTAGCCTCCCATCCACTTACTTCTCGTTTCCCCTACCAATTAACTTTACACTCCGCCCCCTACCCCTCTCCCTCACTCCCTCTCATCCACTTTCCCTTCCCTTGGCATTCATTCTTTTTTTTCCAAGGATTTCGCTCACTCTCTCATCCTTCTTCTTTCTCTTCCTCCCCCTGTCATTCCCCGTTTCCCTCCCTCTTCTCTCTCCCATTCCTCCATTCTTTCTACCTCCATCCAAAGGTCCAACTCTCAACTCTGTACAACTCCTCCCCCCCCCCCCTCCCCCGCAGTAACCAGCCCTTTCTTTCTCCTACTTGGCACTGAACGAGGTGGCGCAGAGGTTAAGACATTGGACTCGCCGTTTTGATGAACACAGTTCAAACCCTTGTATAACTATCCAGATTTAGGTTCACAGTAGTTTCCCTAAAGGGCTTAATCAAATAACAGGATCATTCTTTCGAAAACGTCACTGCCGAGTTCCTTAACTGTTCTTCACCAATCCGAGTTGTGTCTTTAATGGCTCTATCCTCAACTGGGTGTAAAACCATATTCTTCAATTTTGCCATTCTTCCCTGCTTATCCCTTTAATTAACTCACTTTTGTCTTTCGGTTCACTCTACTTGCTTCTTCTTCTCTCCTATTGTCCCTCTGTCCCTCCCTTCCCCTCCCTCCTCCTCTCTCTATGTCCTTTTATCTCTCCCTATTTCTGAGTCCCTGTACATCTTCCTTGCTTCTAATCCCTCCTCTCCCACTTTCCAGCTGTCCCATATTTCTTCCCGCGCTCTCTCTTTGTGTCCTTTTACCTCTCCCTACCTCTATCATTTACCACTGTCTCTCTCTTCTAATCCCTCCTCTCCAGCTTTCCACTTGTCCTACATTTCTCCCCTGACGCTCTTCCTCCCTTCTGGCTTCTGTACCCTCCTGTCCTTTCTTTGCTCAATCATTTATTCCTCTTCCTGTTTCTCACTGTCCCTGTACATACAAATTTCTCAAACTAAGTCAGCTCTCTGTAACTCTACCATCACGTTCAACATCTTCCTATATCTGTTCTACTCTGTCTCCCAGTTTCGTAGTACCCCCGTCCCCTCCTTCCCTTCCACTTCATCTTTTCTGAGTTGTGGGTCATAGTAAATATGGTGAGTGGTAAACAGGCGTACCTGTTGAGTAGCCAGGGCTCTCTGGAGCAACCCATGGCGCCCAGCAAGATGTCTCTCTCGCTACCGACGTTGGTCGACTGGTAGCGTTCCCAGGCGAACTCCCACTCCTCTACGCCACCAGTTCTGATTGCCGTGCAGTACACGACATTCTTCAAATTGCCGGAAATCCTGTAAAACACGTTATGTATAGAACATTAGATAATCAAGAATACATTCACCATAAGTTACATCAGCGAAAAACAGACTAAAGACTGTGGTCACAGAGGAGAGAGAAAGGTCCTGTCACGTTGGATAATAGGATAATTTGACATATCACGTAACTATGATGTCACTGGACCAAGTTCTAGCCTTCTGAATCACAAATTGTAAGCGAATCATCATGGCCAGAAGTGTGGAGCACTCCACCTCAGCACCTCAGAACTCAAGCATCCACATCGTAAGTTTTAGCATGAGTTAAGCTGTCGTCAACTGGTTCAAATATGTATAAGATAGTCATTTTATTCTTATTAGCAGTACTACACTGTCCAGTGACATTGATGTGACCACTCGTCAAAAACCTGAATAACCAAGTTGTGCAATGCGGACCGATGCGAGACGTACAGGAAGAAAGTCAGTGAGGTTTTGGAAGATAGCGATAGGGATATGCAGCCACGTGGACTCCAGTGCCACGGCCATCTGCACAAGGTTTCTTGGCTGAAGATTCTGTGCTGCGAACAGTCCGATCGAGATAGTCTCACAGATTCTCTCTTGGGTTTAAATCTGTGGAGTTTGGTTATCAGGGGAGTACGATAAACTCGTCCTGGTGCTTTTCGAAGCACGTTGCATTGTCCTCCTGGTAGATGCCATCTTAAAGAGGAGAAACAAAGATATGGACATACTCCCCAAGGATAGGCGCACACTTGTGTTGATCCAGTGTGCCTTCCAGAATGACGAGATCACCTAGGGAAAAGTATCTGGTCGGGCTATTCCGACGATTGCTGCAAGGTGTTCACTTCTATGCGTTTCACGCCTTACTCGCCAAAGGCCATCTGTCCGATGGAGCATAAAACGCGATTCATCTGAAAAGGCCACCTATCGGCTCTCATTGGACATCCAGTAGCGGTCTGGCGTGCAAATTCCTAACTTCACCGCCGATGAACAGAAGTCAGTGTGGGTGTCTGATCCAGACGCCATATGCAGCAACATTCGCTGAACAGTAGTTGAGGAGACACTGTTGGTAGCCCCTTGTTTCATCTGGGTGGTCAGTTGCTCAACAGTTGCACGTCTGATCCCCCGTACACATCCCCACCGCCGATGTTCACCCCTGTCGTCCATGACCTGTAGTGCCCCACAGTTAACTCGATGGCTGCTTTGGATAGCGCCATTTTGCCATGCACGATATACTGTAACGATGGTAGCACGTGAACAGTTTACAAACTTATCCGTTCTGCATATGCTTCCACCTTTGGCTCAAAAGACAATGATCATGACATTTTGGATGGCAAGTAAATCGCTCCGTTTTTGCATTACGACAACGACTGCACTGTTTTCCCGCCCCCCCCCCTCCCCACCCCCGACTTACTTTATGTAACCTCCACTGCCAGTGCTGCCACCTAACGTCTGTGAGTGGTCGAACATAGATAGTGGTCACATTAATGTGACTGGATAGTGTAATAATGAAGTCAATAGCTGATGACAAGGATCGGCCCCGCAATATACAGACTGTAAAAGCGCGTAGATAGTCAGTTATATAACCCGAGGTCAGTGTTGACCAAATAATGTAAAAAACCGCATCAACTATAGTCCTAACACATAAATCTTATTGCGCAATACTAAGGATTGTCGTGGACATAGGAATCTACATCTACGTATTTATACTCTGCAAACCAGTGTGATGTGGATGAATGGAGGTACCTTACATTTTACCAGGATTACACTTTTTTTCCCATGCTATTCGTACATGGAGCGAAAAAAGAATGATTGCATAAATCCTTCTGTGCATGCTATAATTAGTCTAAACGACTCGTTACAATTCCTACTGGAGCAATACTTTTGGGGTTGTAGTGTATTCCTAGAGTCCGCTCTTAAAACTGGTTCTTGGAACACTGCAAGTATACTTTCGTAGGAATGGGATAGTGAACGGCCACTTCAGTCTCCAGTTCAGGCATTTCAGCATCTCACCCACTTTCTCCCATGAATGAAACGCTGCCTTCTTTGTATACGTTCTATATGCCTGATAGTCCTGTCTGGTGTGGTTCCCCATACATTTGTGCACTGTTACAGGATGAGTCGCACGAGCATTCTGCAACCAATTTCTCTTGTAGACCTATTCCATTTTCCAAGGATTCTACCTGTGAACTGTACGCTACCTTTCTTACTTATGACGTGGCCGACGTTATCACTTCGTTTCCTGTGCCTACAAATCGTTATATCAAGGTATTTACATAAATGGATTTTCCAGTTGTGACTCACTGATATCGCTGTCCTTGATTATTACATTTATGCATTTTGTGAAGTGCGGAAATTTAAGTTTATGACCATTTGAAACAAGCACCAGTTAAAAGCTTATCAAGACCTACATGAACATTTGTGCAGGTTTTTTCGGACACTAGTGGAGAGTATGCTTTTTACACAATATAATAACAATTTAAATTTTTTTCTTATTTCATCCACTTTGTGCCGCAGTCTATTTCTGAAATTACAAAGTTATTAAGGAAAATTAAGATATTTTTTTCCAAATGTGAAAACATGACATATATTTAACACAAATATTCGTTTGAAATTTAAAAGCACCGTAATCGAGAAAATCTTGTCAGTAACGTGTTTAATAGTCAATACGTTACATTATTATTCTACTAAAAACCATTAATCGGCAAGTGAACACAAATTAAGCGGAAGTAGTATCAAAAGCCACTTACAAGTTAGATACAATTTGAAATGGAAGCTATCGGAAACTAACACAAATTTCCGTTTTCAGGGCAGGTAACATTGTTAATACATCAAAGAAACTCAGTAGATTTCATGGTTTACAAGGTAACAGATTTCTGTTTCAAGATACAAGTTGCTGAACGGGCGACGAAGTATAGCTTAACTGCCCAAAAGTTATATAAATAGTTCTCAAACTCTACCACATGCTGATAACGCTGTCTCAAAAGAGTAGGTACCATCTCAGTGACCGACACAGTGACCGCTCAAAATCTGACGCTATTCAGGCTCCTTATATACCATAAGACGACTAGTAACAACACCAAACACGAACGACAAATGGTTCAAATTGCTCTGAGCACTATAGGACTTAACTGCTGTGGTCATCAGTTCCCTAGAACTTAGAACTACTTAAACCTAACTAACCTAAGGACATCACAAACATCCATTCCCGAGGCAGGATTCGAACCTGCGACCGTAGCGGTCGCGCGGTTCCAGATTGTAGCGCATAGAACCGCTAGGCCACCTCGGCCGGCAAACACGAACGACACTAATGTACTCTGTTGGCCATTCTACCTGTTACAGAGAACTGTGACTCTAAACATTTACATTCTCGCCTATGGTGTGTACGTACAAGAAGTTACGTTGACATCCAACCAGGTCTTCTGCGTGTTTCACTTTCTTTATCAGTCAGTGTATGTGAACGTTACACGTATAAAGCGATGTCGTAATACTAAAGGCGGCATTTAAAATTCAGAAAAGCTGCTGACTACGACTTTAAGACAAGGCTAATTTTTCGATGGATTGTGGTAATCAGAATCTTACCATATCAGCACAGCGAACCTTTCATCACAGCTAGATGGTACTTTCAGATCTGTCAATGACTCTCCATCCAAAATAACACGTTGCATTGTCCCTACCTACTCAGTCCAGTCACAGATTTCGTTTGATATCTAATACGATTGTACTCTCGTTACCAACAGTATGAAGTCGAAGCTTGTAGAGGTCTTCTGTACTGATGGAGTGCAGTACACGTTGGTACGCACGGAGTAAAAGACATTTGATGCGACAGTTCTCTCACGCCTGCAGCATGCGATTGAAGTCAGTTGTAGTACGGTTGATGTTTACAGGAAATGAAATGGGGCCCCCCAGGTAAGTATTACATCTTCTCTTCGAAGACATGATGATCCGCTGGTGGAGTCTCTGCACTCATTTGCCATGAAATTAACGATAGAAAGTTGGCAAATGAAAATTCAGGAATATAACGGACAGTAGTGTGCAAAAACTGACGCAAAGGCAAGGATGATGATTGCCTTTCGCGGAATGCATTGGAGGATAATTACAGCGCTGATGTTGTCCAAACGCCAGCCGGGGTGGCCGAGCGGTTCTAGGCACTACAGTGTGGAACCGCGCGACCGCTACGGTTGCAGGTTCGAATCCTGCCTCGGGCATGGATGTATGTGATGTCCTTAGATTTAAGTAGTTCTAAGTCCTAGGGGTCTGATGGCCTCAGCAGTTAAGTCCCATAGTGCTCAGAGCCATTTGTTGTTAGAGAAGAAAGAAGCTGTCAACGGGGGAATTTAGATTAGCAGTTGAACTACTGTGCCAACGGCCTTGCGGCAGTGGTAGCACCGGTTCTGGTCAGATCATCGAACTTAAGCGTTCTTGGGCTGGGCTAGCACTTGGATAGGTGACCATCCGTCTGCCGAGAGCTGTTGGCAAGCAGGGTGCACTCAGTCCTTGTGAGGCAAACTGAGGAGCTATTTGAATGAGATGTCTGGTTCCGTAAACTGACATACGGCCGGGAGAGCGGTGTGCTGACTACATGCCCCTCCATATCCGCATCCAGTGAAGCCTGTGGGCTGAGGATGACACGGTGGCAGGTCGGTACAGTTGGCCCTTTATGGCCTGTTCCGGAGGAGTTTAGTTTCGTTTTTACATGAACTATTGTATAAAAGGAATTAAGGTGCAATGGTCATGAATAGTTGCTCGTCATCCAACTTCAATTACAGCCAGCCTTACTGAAATATTTTTACAATGCTCTGAGATCTGATTACTTGCGATTTGCGAAGACCGTTGATAGAATCAGAAGCAGCTCTTTTCAGACAGTACTCAGTTACAGATAACTGCATTATCCGCAAAAAGTCTACGGTTACTATTAATACTGCCTGCCTGGTTATTAATATATACTTGTAAAATGATGGGCAGCGTTCCAATACACTTCCCTGTGGAGATCACCTCCGATTTGTCAGACGTTATACACTATATTATGAAAAGTAACTGGATATTCTTACATAATGCGGAATTGACAAGTAAACGTCACGAGAGGCGGACCAGCCATCATACTCCGCAGACATTCAGACATCTCATTGAAAGTGTCCCCAGCAGAGTTTAAACCGCCACAAAGGCGAAGGTTAGTGTATAAGCCACTTGGGAATGCCAACGCCTTAAAGATGTACCTACGTTACTTCATTTATACCTGGTACAAGTTCCTACTGGAGTTGCTCTACTTCATCAGATTGGAACTAACCTCTTGGGGAAGTTACCCAATTTGACAAATGGGAATAAATGGATGGAAGTTTGCACTGACTAACTCGCCTACACTGAAGCGCCAAAGTAACTGCTTTAGGCAGGCCTATTCATATACAGAGATGTGTAAATAGGCAGAATATGGCGCTGCGATTGGCAACACCTATATAAGACAACAAATGTCTGGTGCAGTTGTTAGATCGGTTACGGCTGGTGCAATGGCAGGTTATCAAAATTTAAGTGAGTTTGAACGTGGTGTTACAGTCGGCGCACTAGCGATGGGACACAGCATGTCCGAGGTAGAGATGAAGTGGGGATTTTCCCGTACGACCATTTCACGAGTGTACCGTGAATATCAGGAATTCGGTAAAACATCAAACCCCCGACATCGCTTCTGCCGGATAAAGGTCCTGCAAGAAAGGGACCAACGACGACTCAAGAGAATCGTTCAACGTGTCAGAAGTGCAACCCTTCCGCAAATTGACTAAGATTTCAGTGCTGGGCTATCAACAAGTGCCAGCGTGCGAACGATACAACGAAACATCATCAATATGGGCTTTCGGAGCCGAAGGACCACTCGTGTAACCTTAATGACTGTACGACACAAAGCTTTACGCCTCGCCTGAGGCCATCAATACCGACATTGGGCTGTTGATAGCTGGAAACATGTTGCTTGGTCGGACGAGTCTCATTTCAAATTGTATCGAGCGAATGGACGTGGATGGATTTGGAGTCAACCTCATGAATCCATCGACCCTGCATGTCAGCAGGGGACTGTTCAAGCTGGTGGAGACTCTGTAATGGTGCGGGGCGTGTGCAATTTGGAGTGATATGGGACTCCTGATACGTCTAGGTGTGACTCTGACAGATCAAGGTGAAAGGATATCAATGATACGATTCGCTCGTGACATTGCTAACCCGAGTGTAAGTGAAGAACAGTTACATGATCTCCTGAACGGAACGAACTGACTAATTAGTACAGAATATGGATTGAGAGTAAATCGAAGAAAGACGAAGGTAATGAGAAGTAGTAGAAATGAGAACAGTGAGAAACTTAACATCAGGATTGATGGTCACGAAGTAGAAGAAGTTAAGAATTCTGCTACCTAAAAAGTAAAATAACCAATGACAGACAGAGTTAGGAGGACATCAGAAGCAAACTAGCAATGAAAAAAAAGCATTCCTGGCCAAGAGAAGTCTACTAATATCAAATATCGGCCTTCATTTGAGGAAGAAATTTCTGAGAATGTACGTCTGGAGTACAGCATTGTATGGTAGTGAAGCATGGACTGTAGGAAAACCGGAAAAGAAGAGAATGGAAGCATTTGAGATATGGTGCTACAGACGAATGTTGAAAATTAGGTCGGCCAGGCCGCTATATGAAGGATCGCCTACTAAATCCAGATCCGAAACAGGAGGTCATTGTTTTGTGAGGAGGGAGATAAATTCCGCTTGGCGCGCGCCTTCCGCCGAAGAGATTGGAATCGCTGGCTGGAGAGATGTAGGTCACTGATTCAGTTTTCGTTACCTGCAGTCATTGATCATCTATCATTTCAAAGGTTTGCGCTTTATTTGTTTGTGAATTCCTGTTATTATTTATTTATCGTGTGGCACGATACATGTATTTTGAAAGCTATGTCTTTTTAAGCTGTCTGGGTGAAGTGCGGCCCAGGGTCAACAGTTGATGAGATGAATGTGGGGCTCCTTTCAAAACAAGACTCAAACTGACCTGTAGGATCAGCCTAGGAGTAAGCCAAGATGATACTCATTCTCTCAGTTTGACATGTCATTGTAAAACCATGCCGGCTGTAGTGAAGAATTGGTAACTGTATGACTGCATGTTGCGCGTTGTTGCACCGCATATTGTGTGGGAAGGTTCCAACCCCTAGAGATGTCATCATTGCAACACTGAAGTTTAATTTTTTTTCCTCTTTATAGTTCAGAAAATCGTATTTTTTTTACGACTTACGCTTTTGGGTCTGTAGGTGACGTATCGGTGAATAAAAGTAAAGTGTATCAAGGCGCCGTTATTTAGTGTCTACTATAATCGCTCTGCCATGACTATAGCCTTAACATATGAGTCATCATTTTCCATAAACAATCGGTAATCTATGGTTGCGATTAAGTTGCTCAGCAAGGGGAGGGTAACTAAGGCCATCGTTACTTTGTGATGAGTGTTGATCTGTCCCTTTCTGCAGTTTGATAAGGAATGTATGAGGAATCGACAGGAATAACACTGGATACCCTGTTTCGGCAATTTTCTGTAAAGGTTCACATCGATCATGAGTGAAAAACAGTGCCGAAACAAGCGCCGTGACAAAAGAATGGTATAATTTACGGTGAACAGCCTGGCAACCAAGCAAACTCAGGTTAAGAGCGCTTCGTAACGCCATTGTGTTTCACATTGCATTATGCTTTGCGAAAAGTTGTAGTAGAATCACAGACAGTCATTTCCAGAAATCTGTGAAAATTATACGAAGGCTGTTGGAAAAGTAAGGTCCGATCGGTCGCGACATGGAAAGCACAGTGAAAATCAGAATTTTTTTTGGCAACAGTTAGCCACACCTTCTAGCTACCTCTCTAAATAGTCGCCGCCCCGACTTTGAGATTTGACGTAGCGTCATACAAACTTTCCAGTATCCTCGTCACAAAAAGCATCCACCTGTGTTTTCTGTCAATTCTCTACACTGGTCTGCCGTTCGTTGTTTGTGCCAAAATGTTGTTTTCGTATCTACCTGTTCATGTGAGCAGAGATGAACATGAAAGGGAGCCAATTAAGGGCTGTATTGTGGCTGATCAAACAGTTCCCATCTAAAACGCTGCATGAGCGTCTTCATTGCCCCTACAGAATGCATCTGAAAATTGTCTTGAGGACAGAAACACGTGACATTTATGTTATGTGGACTGCATAACTTCAGGCGAAATCTCTCACTAGATACACATACGTGGCGGGAGACACTGTTGTTTTAGGCATTTCTACGCGATCACTTTGCCTTCTCAACTGAAAAGAGCGAGTAAAGCGATCGGCAGGCACACTAAAGACACTGCTTAACATATCTGTGCAAATTTCCGTCAGATTTTCACAGTGGTTTCCATGTCGTGCGAAATCGGACCTTGATACAGCTCGTATAACGAATAAAATCTGTACTCAGATTCCAAGAGGGGCTCAACTGCCCCTCCCCTTACCCCATCCTGTGGGCTCCTATGCTTATGGAAGAAAATCTCAAATTTCCTTCGTGGTATTTAACAGAATGGCCCTATAAGTTAATGTCCCTAATCTAGAACGTAAGTGTCACTGCAAGTGATACTGTTAAAGTTAGATAGGAGATCTGCCGGACTGTGCTATGCTAACATTTCGCTATTTTCTCAACATCAAATCCGCAAACAGGGGTGGTAGTGTTGGCTTACACTGTCAATACTTCTTCCTAGGTAGTAGGTCTAGTTTGGTTGAAACTTCTACAGGCGTTACACGGTTATGTTTCGTTTTACCATACCTTCCGTCCCACCCCCGTCTCCAAGAGAGGATGATTGGGGTGTCATACCCAAAATTTTACCTGGAGGTGCATCTTCATGTTTTTGCGGCGCATTGACAGATCTATTAAATTTCTGGCGTGCAGCTACATAAATTCTGTTTCTTCCCCTGACAATTCGAACTTATATTATTCGATCATCTTCAGAGTAAACCGCGAGACTGACGCTACAGCGCTCGTTCTGTTCTTCTAAATTCGCGGTCGGCGACGCAGCGAATGCGGCCACAGGTACACAAGCGCCAGAGATGTTGATCAGTGGGAGAGAAGTATGCATTAATTGAATCAAGCAATCGATTAATGGTGGGATGTCGATATATCGTTAGGAAGGAAGCGAATGGAATATGTTTGACCAATAATTTAATTAACAGACAGCGGCTGAAGCTTGGGCAGGAAATGGAATCCGGCACTATCTCGAGTAAACTTTCGAAGACGTTGCCACAGTGCAGGTCATAACGCTACATTCCAGCATGAATCGACAGCATAGCCACAGACTGAGTTCATGCATACATCTCTGCCGCCGATCAACGTCTCTGGAGCTTGTGTGTCTGTCGCCTTGTGCACAGTGGTGCGGGCTGCTGGTTTATAAAGGACGTAGCGAGCTCTGTAGCGTCAGTCTGTTCACTGTTGGCTCCCTCTGAACAAGACCGAAAGATATTCGGATGAAACATCAGGAGAAGAAACAGCATTTAGTAGATTGGTAGCGTGAAGCTTTGGATAATTATGCAAACAACAACGTGTGCGCATGACGTTTGGTGTGTGGGGTACTCACGGGTTGTTGGTATCCGGGTCTGGCGTGGCCCTCCAGTTCTGGAAGAGGAGCAGCGCGTTGCGGACGCAGTCCTGGTGTCCGAGGTTGCACGCCCAGCCCAGCACGTTGACGCGCTTGTACACCGTCAGCTGCGGGTCCGTCGGGTTGTCGGTGAAGCCCGTGTGCTCGTACAGCTTGGTGATCAGCTTAAGTATGTAGCTCTGTAGCACACAACACCCGTATGTTAGAGCTGGTTGTAGTCTACCCAAACAGAACTATAACTGAAACTTCCTAGCAGAGAACTTCTGTAAAGTTTGGAAGGTAGGAGACGAGGTACTGGCAGAAGTAAAGCTGTGAGGACGGGGCATGAGTCGTGCTTGGGTAGCTCAGTTGGTAGACCACTCGCCCGCGAAAGGGTCTCGGCCCGGATCACAGTTTTAATCTGCTAGGAAGTTTCATATCAGCGTACACTCCGCTGCAGGGTGAAAATCTCATTCTAGAAATATAACTATTTCACGGATAGTGCCTTTTCTTATTTTTTGCAACGTTTCGTTGTAGCTCAGATGTATGGAAAGCAGCCTTCATTTTCATGTGGCGTGCGAAATTGTGGAGGAGTGAGTTGAGGGAGGGGGGGGGGGGGGGGGGGACGGAACAATCACTACACTGACTCTCGCAGTAGGTCAGTATGAATATGCAACAACTTGTATGTTTCCATCTTCCATAGTGGATAGGAATTATGTCATAAACTATTGATAAAACATTAACTAGTAATTCAATAACTAACCTCGATGCTAGATTATGTGAAGTCACACATAAGGATCAAATGTACGTCTCTTCCTACCTCTCTATGTTTTCTCTATCGCATAGGAAGTCTTCCTTTATAGCAGAGTAGTCAATGCGGCTAAAAATGGTTCAAATGGCTCTAAGCACTATGGGACTTAACATCTGAGGTCATCAGTCCCCTAAATTTAGAACTATTTAAACCTAACTAATCTAAAGACATCACACACAGCCACGCCCGAGGCAGGATTCGAACCTGCGACCGTAGCAGCAGCGCGGTTCAGGACTGAAGCGCCTAGAATCGCTCGGCCACAGCGGCCGGTTCATCGCGGCTACCTGTCATGTGGAGGACTCTGGTTCAATTCCCGGCACTGCCAGATTTGTTCCTTGGTGGGAGAAATGGAACATATCCACTCAGTCACTTGAATGAAAAAGAGAGGTTCCAGAATCTGCAAAGCCAATATCGGCCGGAAGAAGGGTGTGCTGATCCCACACCCCTCCGTACCGCATCCAAATGAGGCCATTTGATGAGGTTCACACGGCGGTCGGTGGCCGGTACCGACTGTGTCCTCTATGAGGCTACAACGGTGGAGCTTTGCATAGAGGGAGATGATGTGTATCCATTCGCATCTCATAGAGAAAGTGATCAATTCCGTCATTAGTGAGACGCGAACACACGTGGTCTATAGTCGCCATTGTATCGAGTTGTAAAATTAACCAGACTTGGCTGATATTAATTGAGACTAATTAAATTAATGGTAGAAGATTAGCAATCACGGAAGCAACTACACAGCTACGACGAGCGAGGAGCGTAAACAGCTGCCAGAAAATAACGGCTGCCACAACAATAATAATATTTTGAATTCTCTTTCTCTCTTAAGTATTTCTTTTCATTATTTACCCAATGACGACGGTCCACGAATAGCAGCGAGAAGATGTTTACAAAGAAACTCTACTTCTACGAAGAACCACGGGGAAAACTTCCCCTTATAAGTGGTTGAGACACTGTTTTTTGACAGTATCCAACAATCCTGAAATAGCAGTGGAACCCTGAAGAATATACCAGCATAGGGATCTTAACGTCAAGCATTGCAGAAATTTAAAGAGGAATATGACGCGGCCTAATGATTCAAAAGATTTTACCACCAATGACGAGGGCCACGAAAGTCTGCGGATTAGACACCGCATGCTCAAAAGTTGTTGTGCGAGTACTGGAGAAAAAGAAAAGGCATTTAAAACATAGCTATTATTATTTTACAAATGACTACCAATATTTAAAATTGAATTCGCAGATGCTGTCTCAACTCCGTAGTTCAAGTTATTTGGGTAAAATTTGCCTCACATTTAATTGCCTTTTACTGGGGCGCACACATTGTAGTTATATTTCACAAAAATCAGAGGCTGATCGTAGAACTACGAAGAAGTACTACGTTTGTAAATTAAATATTATGTTCGCAATCATCAATCCTGGATTAACTGAAGTAATGCCTTTACTTTATAGTACGATTTACTTAACTTTCTAAGTGCACATCATAATAAGTATCCTTTCATAGGCGACGAAGTTTTATCGAATAACCATTGTGCCACAACTTGGAAAATTATGATTATTAAAAACGGACGGAGACAAAGAACGCATTTAATGCTAAGTAAAATACACTGTGTGATCAGGTTTGCCTGAACACCCTATTAAATGCAGGATTGACCATTAAATGTGACTAGAGGCGGACTTGGCAGCGCAAAAGGAGATGACAATTATTATATTGTAAACAAAGAAGCAATAACAGCAGAACAGCTCGTCCACGAGAGTTTAGTGGCTTCTAACGTGGATTAGTCATTCGATGTCACCTGAGTAACAAAGTCATCAGGGACATCTCAACCCTTTTAAAGCTCAAGAATGAGATTTTCACTGTGCAGATTAAAACAGCGTGTCGAGATTCGAATTCGGGACCTTTGCCTTTCGCGGGCAAGTGCTCTACGGCTTGAGCTACCCAAGCACGACTCACGACCCATCCCAACAGAAGTGCTAGTTCAAATGGTTCAAATGGCTCTGAGCACTATGGAACTTAACATCTGAGGTCATCAGTCCCCTAGAACTTAGGTTAAACCTAATTAACCTAAGGACAGCACACACATCTATGCCCGAGGCAGGATTCGAACCTGCGACCGTTGCGGTCGCGCTGTTCCATACTGAAGCGCCTAGAACCTCTCGGCCACACCTGAGTGCTAGTTCAGCAAGGTTTGCAGAAGAGCTTCTGTGGAGTTTGGAAGGTAGTAGTCGAGGTACTGGCAGAACTGAAGCTGTTGGGATGGGTAGCTCAGTCGGTAGATCACTTACCTGCAAAAGGCAAAGGTCCCGAGTTCGAGTTTGGATCCGGCACGCAGTTTTAATCTGCCAGGAAGTTCCTTCTAAAGCTTCTAAAGCTGCCCATACCGCCTGTTCGTGATGTGTGCGTGAAGTGGAAACGCGTAGTAGCGACATCAGTTAAACCAAGACCAGATAGACCTGATGTACTGACCGAAAGGGACCGTCCAGCATTGCGGATTTTAGTTGTAAAAAATTTCAAGATTCAGCAGAAGGAAACACTCATGTGTTCCAAAGTGTTACCAGAGGTTCAGCTAGCACAATGACTGTGTGTAAGGGATTAAAAAGGATGTGGCACAATGGTCGAGAAGTTCCTCATAAGACAGTGGACAGTGGATGACTGGAAACGAGTGATATAGAGTGATGAATTACGCAGTACCTGTGGCAATCCGATGGAAGAGTTTGGATTTGGCGAATGCCTAGAGAATGTTACCTGCTATCATGAGCAGTGCTAACAGTGAAATATGGAGGAGGTGGTGTTACGCTGCACGGATGTTTTATGTGGCTGGATGCGATTACTGATATTAAGAAAAGGCTAAATGCAGAAGAATATGGACCCGTTTTGCAGCACTGTGACCCGCGTACAGTAATGCAACAGTTCAGAAACGATGACTGCACTACAATGACCCTGTCATAACGCAGCATCTGTCAGGCAGTTGTGAGTGGACACCTACATTCTTGAAATGCACTGGTGTGTCCAGAGTCCCGACATGATCCCAATGGAAAGGGTGTGCGACAATTTAGAACATCGGTTTGCTCCAGAAACCAGTGGCCAAACTCACTACCTCCTCTGGTTACGGCTATTCAGAAAGAATGGGCTGCCATTCCTTCACTGGCCTTCAGACATCCGATTCGAAGTATCGCCAGCAGAGTTCAAGCTGCCGTAGAGGCGAAATGTGGGCACACCCCATCCGGTAATAGGTGTATACACTACTGGCCATTAAACTTCCTACACCAAGATGAAATGCAGATGATAAACAGGTATTCATTGGACAAATATATTATACTAGAACGGACATGTGATTACATTTTCACGCAGTTTGAGTGCATAGATCCTGCGAAATCAGTACCCAGAACAACCACCTCTGGCCGTAATAACGGCCTTGATACGCCTAGGCATTGAGTCAAACAGAGCTTGGATGGCGTGTACAGATACAGCTGGCCAAGCAGCTTCAACACGTTACCACAGTTCATCAAGAGTAATGACTGGCGTATTATCACGAGCCAGATGCTCGGCCACCATTGACCAGACGTTTCCAATTTTTGAGAGATCTGGAGAATGTGCTGGGCCAGGGCACCAGACGAACATTTTCTGTATCCAGAAAGGCCCGTACAGGATCTGCAATATGCGGTCGTGCATTATCCTGCTGAAATGTAGGGCTTCGCGAGGATCGAATGAAGGGTAGAGCCACGGGTCGTAACACATGTGAAATGTAACGTCCACTCTTCAAAGTGCCGTCAATACGAACAAGAGGTGACCGAGACGTGTAACCAATGGCATCCCATACCATCACGCCGGGTAATACGCCAATGTGCGTTCATCGCGATGTCGCCAAACACGGATGCGACCATCATGATGCTGTAAACAGAACCTGGATTCATCCGAAAAAAATGACGTTTTGCCATTCGAGCACCCAGGTTCGTCGTTGAGTACACCATCGCAGGCGCTCCTATCTGTGATGCAGCGTCAAGGGTAACCGCAGCCACGGTCTCCAAGCTGATAGTCCGTGCTGCTGCAAACGTCGTAGAACTGTTCGTGCAGATGGTTTTTGTCTTGCAAACGTCACCATCTGTTGACTGAGGGATCGAGACGTGGCTGCACGATCCGTTACAGCCATGCTGATAAGATGCCTGTCATCTCAACTGCTAGTGATACGAGGCCGTTGGGATGCAGCACGGCGTTCCGTATTACCCATCGATTCCATATTCTGCTAACAGTCATTGGAGCTGGATCAACGTGAGCAGCAATGTCGCGACAGGGATAAACCGCAATCGCGATAGGCTACAATCCGAGCTTTATCAAAGTCGTAAACGTGATGGTACGCATTTCTCCTCCTTACACCAGGCATCACAACAACGTTTCACCAGGCAACGCCGGTCAACTGCTATTTGTATATGAGAAATCGCTTGGTAACTTTCCTCACGTCAGCACGTTGTAGATGTCGCCACATGCGCCAACCTTGTGTGAATGCTTTGAAAAGCCAATAATTTGCATAGCACAGCATCTTCTTCCTGTCGGTTAAATTTCGCGTCAGTAGCACGTCATCTTGGTGGTGTAGCAATTTTAATGGCCAGTAGTGTAGATACTTCTGATTAGGCAGTGTCCGCATGTAGGAAATCGGTAGATGGTTAGTGCGAACGGACTGCGATCTTACTTGGTAACAAAAATGATAGGACGCGGACCTAGTGACTGCCTACAACATTCGCAGGTGCCAAAGTGTTCCACTTGTGGAGTGGAGAAAATGAGACTGGATTGTCACAGAGGATCGAGCTCACCCTGAAGACGTCGTAGTCGGCGGAGCGGATGAGGGCGCCGTCGAGGTAGGAGAAGGCGTTGAAGGCGGCCTTCCAGGGCAGGTAGTCGGTCTCGTGGCGCAGGTAGGTGGTGAGGTCGAGCGCCGTGGCGTACGGCAGCCGGCCGGCGCGCGCCAGCGACAGCGCGTCGTCCAGCAGCTGCGCGCGCGACACCGCCGACAGCGTCTCCACCGAGCCCGCGTCCGACAGAGCCGCCAGCACCAGCCGCCAGTTGGTCTCGTCGTAGTTGACGCGATAGAAGCCTGCCGGACACGGGGCGGGCCGTCAGCAAGACACCGGACGACACCTCTCACAGGGGACACTGGATCTGCACTCACTGTAGTTCAATTCTTTTATCTTGGCGGCTCGCGCTTGCCCGCCCACAAGCGGGAGATTGCTGCGTTGGCAGTTGTACGCGCCAAGAGAAGCAGCGCCATCAAACTTACGTTTAGGGGGAGCGCGCAGTTTGTGAAGTAAAGCCACCACGGCCGCATTAACCCTTTCGCTGCTACGGAGACGTGCTCCCCGCATTCCGCGATGTGCGCGATTTTGTCATCATTGCACTGCTCGCCTGTGCAGACACATGGTGTTTCGACTGCTTTCACACACTTTATCATTCGATTTCACGAAAACTATTTGGCCCAAAAATTTGATTTTTACACAACTTCTTGACTGATACCTTCCCCCCATAAATGACTTAATTTTGTTTCGATGTTCAACGCAGTCATTGTGCAGCATCAGATGAAGTAAACCATTAAACGAAATTTTGAAGAGTTTGCAGAGGTAAAAGTCCACAGCGTATACTTTCCGTAAGGTCGATTTTAGTTGCCACTAGAAATTTCAAAAAATTGCATTCAAACGAATAAAATTCATGAGTAAGACACTTCGATATTGTTTTTAAATAAAGGAAATATTAGGCACCGCTCAAGGTTTGAACTCCGAACCGTTTGCTTAGCAGCCATATTTTCTTACCTTTTTTTCCTTTATTTAAACAACCATATATGTACATAAGCACAAAAACAAAATATTGAAGTGCTGGAACTGATTCAACACGAATTGTATCCTGCAATAGACTGAAGAACACATTTCAATATAGTGTCATTTGTAAGCTTACAAAATAGAACATAAATAGTAAACTGACAATAGCCTCTTCAGTCCAGACAGAGACATAGAACCGAAACGCAAACATATATATAATTGATTGTCTTAACTGGAATGACAGTTCTGTCATTTGATTCATAACCGTCCAAAACTCAAAGTCGTTTGGAGCACACAAACGGATAACAAGAGATGCACAGGAACATAAATTAATGAAAACGCCATACACTTTAACCATTACGCTAACGCAGCTCGACTTTTGGTATCTCTCCCGGAGGACTTTAAAATGTCACGCAAAATACCGACAAACACTGTTGGAATGATCAGGAATTACTCACGTTTCGTCGAAGTACAATAAGAAATAAACATTTACTGCTGTTCTTTATTGCGATAAAGCGGTTAGTGAGAATGATACAAACACCTTTCCCTCCTATCGCCTGAATTAATATGCTTATGGCTTGTTTGGTTTAATTAATTAATAGAATATGAAGCGATTGGTATAAAGAATGCTTTTTCCAAACTTTCTATAATAGAAAGTCTGCTATCAAGACATTGCTTTTGTTCAATTACTTTATTTATGACTGAACGTTTCTAAAACTGAAGACACTCGTCCGTGCTCTGGCAACGTCGTTCTCTGTTCATTGGCTGACTGTGTTCTGTGACGTCAGATGCACAGAATGAACCTAAACTCGGCCGCTGACATTAATGACGCGCACTTTAGGTCCGCTACTGTTTCTTGTGTATATTAATGACCTGTCATCTGTTACATTACCATATGCCGAGTTTGTCTTATTTGCAGATGATACAAACATTGCAATAAATAGTAAATCAAATATAAATTTAGAAAGGGCAGCTAATCAAATTTTTACTGACATTAATAAGTGGTTCATAGCCAATTCACTGTCATTAAACTTTGAAAAGACCCACTATATGCAGTTAAGAACGTCCAAGAGATTTCCTTCTGGTGTGTGTATAAAATATGATGACATGGAAATAGGAGAAGTTGAGAGTGTAAAATTCTTGGGATTACAACTTGATAATAAATTCAGTTGGGAGCAACATAGTAACGAATTGCTAAAGCGCCTAAACAACTCTGTGTTTGCAATGCGAATGATGTCAGACATAGGAGATATATATATTAAAAAAATCTGGCATATTTTGCTTATTTTCACTTCATTGTGTCATATGGTATCATATCTTGGGGTAACTCCACAAACAGAGAAAAAATGTTTAGAGTGCAGAAGCGTATAGTAAGAGTAATGAGTAGTGTAAATCCAAGAACATTATGCAGAAACCTATTCAGAGAATTGGGCATATTAATCACGGCTTCTCGGTATATTTATTCCTTAATGAAGTTTGTTGTAAATAATACACCTCTTTTTCCAACTAACTGCTTAGTACACAGCATCAATACTAGGAATAAGAACAATATACGTAAAGATTTAAAATCACTCACTATTGCCCAGAAATGAGTACAGTGTTCAGCAACGCATATTTTCAATAAGTTACCAACAACCACTAAGAGTTTAGTTTCAGACAAGGCACAACTTAAACATAATTTAAAAGAATTTTTGGTGGCCAACTCCTTCTATTCCATCCACGAGTTTCTCAACAAGTGCAGTAGACCATATTAATGAAAATTTATTATACTTTAATTTTTGACAATTTGGTTGTAACAGACAACTAACTACCTACTGTGTCAATGATAGATGTATGGAAAGCATATGTAAGTCTTAAGTCTGTAAATAGTGGAAGTTTAATTTTAAATCTTGTACATAATCTGACTGTTCTTAACTGAGGATTATTGAAATGAATAATTTAATTTAATTTTTGAAAATACTTGGTTATAATAGCCAAGAAACTAGCAAATGCCTGAATGATGGATTTAATGAAAGCAGACGTAAGTATTAAACGTGTAAATATTAGAAGTTTAAATTTAATTCATGTACATAATTTTACTGTTTATTCACTGAGGATCATTAAAATTAATGAAAGTCAAGTTTTTATAATTACATTTTTAATGTGTTTATCTGACATGCTCCACACCCAGGAGGAGTCCCTCTTTTGTGGGTTTATGGAATAAATAATTAATCTAATCTAATTTAATCTAATCTAATCTAATCTAACATCTTCCGCGCAATCGTACAAGATGATCGGAAAGTTGTTGAAAACTCATTTTTGCACACGACGTGGAATTTACAAGGGAAACTCCCCATCGCACCGGCCTCAGATTTAGTGGCCAAATGGCCCAGTGGATATGACGTCAAAAACTGAACACATATCAAGTATGAAAACAGAGAGAAAATGTACTGAACTTTTAATAAAGAAGGAAAATAGAAGCTCGTATTCTACAACATCGAGTGAATTGCAAGAAACACGGCGTCGTGGTTGTATGGTCACGGTGCTGGACTGCGAAGGGGGAGACCCGTGTTCAAACCTCACTTATACCTTATCACAGAATTATGATTATAGCGTCAGTTTCATTTACTTCCGACTCATAGTTGTTATTAAATCGCTTTTCAAATGATACCATGTTAGTTCATTAGTAATACATACATCAAAATCTACAAAGAGTAGCTAGAAACTTAATATCGAAACTGGAGATGTCGAAGGAGACGAAGTTAAGGATTTCTGCTATCTTGGAAACAAAAGAACCCATGGACAACGAAGCGAGGAGGACATGAAAAGCAGGTCAATAGAGGCAAAAAAGGGCAATTCTGGCCAAGACAAGTCTACTAGTGTTAGAAGTCGGCTTTAATTTGGGGAAGATATTTCTATGAATGTACGTTTGGAGCACAGCATTCTGTGGTAGTGAATCATGAACTGCAGGAAACCGGAACAGAAAATAATCGAAGCATTTGAGATGTGGCGCTACAGGCGAATGTTGAAAATTAGCTGGCCTGATAAGTTAAGAATCGGCGAAGGAAGGAACATAGGGAAAACACCGACACAAGCAAGGGAAAGGATGGCAGGACATATGTTACGATATGAGGGAATAGCTTGAACGGTGCGTGAGGGAGCTGCAGAAGGTGAAAAACTATAGAGGAAGACAGAGATTGGAATACATCAAAGAATAATTGAGAATGTAGGTTGCAAGTGCTACACGGAGATGAAGAGGTTTGTACAGGAGAGATACTCGTGGAGGGCCGCTTAAAAATGGTCAGAAGACTGATGGAAAAACGGAAAGAAAAGAAAGGTAGTTGAAGAGGAAGATGTGAGTGAGTAACTAGGTTAGTGGTGGCTGACCTGTCTCTTCGACGTTGAAGATGACCCAGGAGTCGTTGGCGGCGCCGAGGGTGTCCAGGTGGAGGGTGGGCTGGGCCCGCATCCACGTACGCGGCCTCGTCGCGCCGAAGTCCCTGCGCTCGGCGTCCGTGTAGGTGATGGGCACCCACCACAGGCTGCTGTTGCCCGCCGCGCCCGTAGAGTTCACCAGGAACCGCTCCTGCCGACACGTCACCACTACGCTCAGAGGTGCCACGCGGACACGTTTATGGCGTCGAGTAGGCCGCAAAATCGCATTAACGCTACACTCGCGGGAATGGATTGTGTTGCACTGTTACGCCCAGTATTTCCATACGGAGCCGTGCGCGGCACGCGGTCGTTCCGTCTATTGCTCGCCATCTTGATTTTATGGTTCTGTCGCCTCGTTTTCTTTTAATTTCATTTACTGGCGGCAGTAGATTGCCCGTGAGTGGCAGCAGCAGCGCTTATCGATAAGTGCTATCTCTGGAGCGACCGTTATTATTTCAGCCTCGTCGTCTGTGGGGAGTTTACTCGGGACGCAGCGCCAGTGAGGTCTGGACAGGCAGTATTCGCCGACCGCTGGCGACACACATGTACTGTCCGACGGAAGGAGACTGGAGCGGGAACGATCGTTGGTTGGTCGTTTGGTCGGTCGTCTAATCGGGAGACGTGTATTTGGTCTTTTGACTGTTTCTGAGCCCCGTCAGTTGGTCATCTTGCCGGGCGTGAGTCAGTTCCTTCCAGGACAAGTGTTCCCTCTGCATGGTTGGGTCCAAGCCAGTGTGCCCGGGTTGCCGTGCCACCTAGTTCCGAACGGACATCGAGTTGAGTCGGGTTGGAGCTGCAGTGAGCTCCGCACAGCCAAGACTCGCCCGACCGTTACCGACACACGTAACTTGAGTGGAGACGACCTTGGTTGGTCGTTCGGTTGGCCGTCTCATCGGACGACGTGTATTTGGTCGCCCACCGCTAATGGAAACACTCAAGAGTGTGTGTGACTTGTCATTTCTCTTGTGGTTCCACGGTGATTGGTTTTAAGATTGTCGGAGTTCTTAATACAAAAAAGTTGTAAGTAGGCTGTTTAGGTTTTTATATTCGTAACGCCACGTAGCGCTCTGTATGAAAATCACTGGCTGTGCTGTGTGCAGTTTGTGGCTGGTTTGCATTGTTGTTGGATATTGTAGCGTTGGGCAGTTGGCTGTTAACAGCGCGTAGCGTTGCGCAGTTGGAGGTGAACCGCCAGCAGTGGTGGATGTGGAAAGTGAGATGGCGGAGTTTTGAGAGCGAATGATTTGGACAGAGACAGTAAATTTGTAAGACTGCATATCATAAACTAATATATATATATATATATATATATATATATATATATATATATATATATATATATATATATAAACGACTTTTGAACGCTATTAAGGTAAATACATTGTTTGTTCTCTATCAAAATCTTTCATTTGCTAACTATGCCTATCAGTAGTTAGTGCCTTCAGTAGTTTGAATCTTTTATTTACCTGGCAGTATTGCAGTAGCTTGAGTAACGAAGATTTTTGTGAGGTAAGTGATTTGTGAAAGGTATAGGTTAATGTTAGTCAGGGCCATTCTTTTGTAGGCATTATTGAAAGTCAGATTCCTTTGCGATAAAAAAAATTGTGTGCAAGTTAAAGCACAGTCGTGTATAATTTTTCTAAGGGGACGTTTCAAAATGTTTACGTGGAACTGTGTGTAGCTTCTGTGATTTTCGTTGAGCAGATAAATGCTGTATGCGTACTGTAGTAGCCAGTCAGTCGGAGCGACAGAGGGAATTGATTAGGATTAGGTTGTTGGTTGGTTCATCAGCCGTCCCTAGGTCGTGCTGCCACCCGATTATTTAGTGTTGCGCTTGGCTGCCTGTCTCACCCAACCTGTGTTAGAGTTTACCCCCCCCCCCCCCCCCCCCCCCCGGCCAACCCTTGGACACTTCTGAGCACCACTGTTCTGTTGTTTGTGGTTGTGATTTTCTTTTGTCGCAAGTCGTGTGCCAGGCCTTCAGCCGTGTATTAATTTTGTCCTATGTTCAGTATATGGCCTTCAGCCGAACCTTATATGAAGTATTTTAAGTTAGGCCTTCAGCCGTGTTTATTTAAAATTCTTGTTTACTCTGTATTTAGGCCTTCAGCCGCGTTTGTTTTAAAATTTGTGGATTTCACCCGTAATGCGTAAATTCCTGTCTGTAAGGTTTCTCTTTAATTATCTTGAATTCTTAAAATGGCCTTCAGCTGTGGTGTGTAAATGCTTGTCTTAGGGGTTTGTTCAAAAATGGCTCTGAGCACTATGCGACTTAACTTCTGATTTCATCAGTCGCCTAGAACTTAGAACTAATTAAACCTAACTAACCTAAAGACATCACACACATCCATGCCCGAGGCAGGATTGGAAACTGCGACCGTAGCGGTCGGTCGGCTCCAGACTGTAGCGCCTAGAACTGCACGGCCACTCCGGCCGGCTTAGGGGTTTGTGTTTAATTATTTAGAACAATTGTTTGGGCCTTCAGCCGTTAATATGTTTCAGGTTTTCTTAAAATAGTTTTCTGATGTACTGTGTAAATGATCGTCTTTAAAGGTTGCCTTTTATTATGTTGAAATATTATTCAACTTTCAGCCGAGGAATTAATTTAATTTTTTCTTAATATGGCTTTTAGCCGAAATTGGTAAAAGCTTGACTTTTAAAAATTTTCTTTGCTGATCTGAAATATTATTTGGGCCTTTAACCGAGAAGATATTTTAATATTATTTAAGTAAGGCCTTCAGCCGTTTGTCTAAGTCTTTGTGTTTTAAAAGGAATTATTTAAACTGTATTATTGAGAAGTAACTGGGGCCCTCAGCTGTGAATTGATCCTTGTTGTTTAAAAGATAAAAACTTTGCTTTGCTTTTGGAGGAATAAAGTTGTGTTTTCTTGTGTAACTAACAGTAACTGATCTTGGCCCCTTTACACAACCTGATCCGCTCTGTCCTGCGTAACCAGATTTACATACCTTTGGGAAATGCCGACCAAAATTTAATCATTATGCGAGCTGATTTTCTGTATTTTCAGTAAAGAACACGTCATTCCTACAGATGAAAAAATCTCATTTGTAGGGATCAATATGGGTTCAGAAAGCAAATATTGTGTAAAATCCAGCTCGTTCCGTTCGTTCACTAGGCCCAGGACGCCGGCGCCCAGGTGGATGGCGTGTCGCTTGACATACGAATGGCGTGATTACGGAATATAGACCAAGTGAGTGACTGAACTGAAGAATTTCTAGCAGACAGAACTCAGCATGTCGTTCTCAATCTTCAAGCATAAAAGTAACTTCGAATGTGAATGTACCCTTCCCCCCCCCCCCCCCCCCCCCCCATCCCAGGAATTTCTACAGGTCTATTACTTTTCGCATTATTTATAAATGACGTGGTAGACAGCATCAGGATTTTTTTTTAATTAGCTTTTCCTGTTGTATTCGCTGTTTTTCAGAAGGTTTCAAATTTTTTTTCATATTATTGCTGTTCCTGGCGTGTAAGGCCTTCAGGCGTGATTGTGGTTACTTACCTTAAATTTGTAATTTGGTGTTTGTATTATAGCAGTAAGCCTTAAAACCTCGCTTACTGACATTCCTTCTGCTGTGTTTGTGACGATTTTCCTTTCCTATTTCAATACCTGTAATTTGTAAGTTGCTGCGAGTTTTAAACAGTTGTTAATTTATTGCCATTCCTGGTGAGTAAGGCCTTCTGCCCAGATCACAGTGGCTTGCTTTTAAAAAATTATCTGTTGTATCTGTATTTAATGGTGATTTGCTAAATTGTAATTCACTGAAAACACTATTATTTACACTGTTGTTTATTCCTTTATTAATAACGTGTGGTTCAAATGGCTGTGAGCACTATGGGGCTTAACTGCTGAGGTCATCAGTCCCCTACAACTTAGAACTACTTAAACCTAACTAACCTAAGGACATCACACACATCCATGCCCGAGGCAGGATTGGAACCTGCGACCGTAGCAGTCGCGCCGTTGCACACTGTAGCGCCTAGAACTGCTCGGCCACCCGGTCGGCTAACATGTGGTATTTTTTATTAAATTTATTGTTGAGTCTGGAATCACGGGTTTAAAATAAATTGTGTGTAACTGTAAGAGGCAACCAATAGTAACCGATTACGGCCCCGTCCACAATCGCAACCAAAGCCTGCCATCTCTTGACTACTAGGTCACACCACAGACAATAGAGCCAGAGTCAAATGGCACACAGAGTGACATTCTATGATCTTCAGCAACGAGTCTCGCTTTTTTTTTGTGGTGGTCGAATTAACGCTTAAGATGGTCACCGGAAGCAGCGATCCACCAGATCCATGGCACTCCATCTCCTGGCATCATGGTGTGGGGAGCTATTGGATGTGACAGCAGTACTGATCTCGTAATTTCAGACGCAGGCTGAATGCTCGCCATTATGTAGAAACAATGGTAAGGCCTGTTGTCATGTCCTCTTATGACTAGGATACGAAATGGCAGGTTCCCACAGGATAACTCAAAACCCAACACTGACTAATCACCTATAGAATATGTCTGGGATATGATGAAAAGAAATATACTTCCTAACATACCCCAGCCAGCAGTATACATGAAGTGACATAGCGTGTGTTTCAGACACGGCAAGAAATTATTGAAGAAGAAAAATGGCTCAAATGGCTCTGAGCACTATGGGACTTAACATGTGAGGTCATCAGTCCCCTAGAACTTAGAACTACTTAAACCTAACTAACCTAAGGACATCACAAACGCCCGAGGCAGGATTCGAACCTGCGACCGTAGCGGTCGCGCAGTTCCAAACTGTAGCGCCTAATACCGCTCGGCCACTCCGGCCGACTATTGAAGAAGGCATTCAGAGGCTGTTTACTTCTGCGCTTCAATTAATGCAAGAGTGTGATCGTGAATATATATTAATGTCAATGATGGACATCGATTCCGAATAGAATGAAGTTCAGTTGCTTAATTCCCGTTACATAATAAACACTTCTACAAATTTGGAGAAATATCAGATCCGAGTTTCATTGTTTAATATTTGCAGTTTGCGGCAGAGTATCACAGAGTATCTCCCAGGACACAAGACAGTTCCGTCCAAAGTAATCTCTATGGTTCTGAGTTGCCGAGGTGTTCGTAGGATTCTTAGCTCGTGCGACTCTCTGCAGTGTAACGGAAATCGTGAGCAGCACGTTTCTCGCCAAAAAGACGTGCTGGTACGTGAATAACTTACTACAGTATCTTGCGGTAACTTGGAACAGATTTGCATTCAGGCAGCAGTTGGGCTCTAAGCAATAAATTCGAACTGCATAATATTACATCTGGCAAGGAACGGCCCGTGTATGATTTCCATTTTCGTGTGGGGAGACAAGCGAGCAGCCAAGACTCCAACGAACACCATCGTGACAGATACGATATTGCAGTGTCTGTATTTTCTCGAATTACAGCCATCGGGCATGCAAGCATTTTCGAAGGAACAGTCGTTATAAAACTAACAGCCGTCATGTAATGCGTAAAACGTGTTCAGCTGGATAATGGAATTACGACAGTGAAAATTTGTGCCAGACCAGTGACTCGAACATGAATTTCTCGCTTACCGCGAGCGGTCTCCTCAAAATTAGATTGCCATACTATGTAGGAGAAGGCAGCATATCAGGTATTTGCTATTTTTATTGAACAGTATACTATGAATGATATATTGTTAAGTTTTTAATCAATTAGTATTACCATAATTTCCTTCCCATTTTACTGGCAAACAGATTTTTAATATTTTAAGGGAAGAAGCAGTGTACTTCACTGCTACAACACTTCGTAAATATATATCCAGACCAGTGTTAATGCCATTCTGCAATACAACTGATGTTCAGGGATGACAGTGAGAAACAATCGTTAGATATTAGGTGCGGGCACACTGCACGTAATCGCGCACCTTAAGCCACGACACAACAATGCTGGACCAGTTCTTATGCCATGTGTTTGCTGCTCGTTTCTGTCGCCATTGTTATTAAAATAGCATTGATTGCTTTTGCCATTTTCTATAATAACGCAATATTGAAACCAACGCAAATATTACGAATAAAAATTGCTCCTTCAAAAAGGTTGATTCAAAAACGAAAAATTTTAGTACTGCTACTATGGTTAATAGATATTTCGGCTTTTGTACTCGGTTATTAGTAAAACCTTAAAAAAAATACCTGTTACAACCGAGCCTACAGAAATACCGAAAAACATCTGTTATTCAGAACTTAATTGCTGATATCGGTTTTAACTGTTGGGTTTTTCACATTCCTAACCAGAACTGCAGGCATGTATCGGCAAGCAAACGAAGAACTAACTAATTAACTTTATTTTTTCTAGGTGATAATTAAGTGTATGACAATACTTCGTACTGCGAAGAGTGCTTGTTATTAAACAGGTGCAAAGAACACCAGAGATGTGCGCAAGCTTCAGGTCAGGGCATAAAGTGATAGTTGAAAAGGACAGAAATGTGACACGGAAACTTGTTGCGTGTTGCTGGTAATGTGGACACTACGCTACCTCCTGCCCACCACCATGACAAGGAAGGGACAGCGTGACCGCTTTCGAACGCTTTTAACCTTCCCAGGGGATATCAGTTCCCTGGAGGGAGGTCCATTTTCCCTGACACTATCGATCTGGATTCTCCTGGAGAGTCTTAAAGCAACAAGTCAGACACGTGTCGTCCCACCCACGTATCGTCTACGCCTCACCCCCTAGAGTTATCACAATTATATAAGACGGTGAACGAAACAGCTGACATTATTACACAGGCCGTTACTAGGCGTAAAGACCTTTTTTATGTGGCGCATTCTGAGAGGAAAACGTCATATAAACGGATCTTCTGTTCTCAAAATGAGAGGAAGTTTTCACGTATTAGTATTATTTATGTTATCTGAAATATATAAATTTTGTATGTATGTAAATATTACGCAGGTATATGTTTTGTAATTTAAGTTCAGCGCTCAGAGAAACTAACGCCAATGTAAAGTATATAGAGCAGAGAGATGGGGGCAGTTGAAGGACAGTGGAGTTGAAAGACGAGTTCAAATGGCTCTAAGCACTATGGGACTTAACATCGGAGGTCATCAGTGCCCTAGACTTAGAACTACTTAAACCTGACTAACCTAAAGACATCACAAACATCCATGCCCGATGCATGATTCGAACCTGCGACCGTAGCAGCTGCACGGTTCATGAACTGAAGCGCCTAGAACCAATTGGTCACAGCGGCCGGGTGAAAGACGAGTAATGGAGTTCGTTTCTACATATTCATAGATACCGGTTCTCTAAATTTTCTCAATAGTGTTCCTCGAAAAGAACGTCTTCTTCTCTCCAAGGATTCGCACTTCAGTTCCCGAAGCATCTCCGTAACGCTTGTGTGTTGTTCGAACCTGCCAGTAACAAATCTAGCAGCCGTCCTATGAATTGCTTCGGAGTCTTGCTTTAAACTAACGTATTACGGATCCCGAACACTACAGCACTACTCAAGAATAGGTCGCACTAGTGTACTATATGTTGTCTTCTTTACAGATGAACACATTTTCATAAAATTCTCCCAATAAATCGAAGTCGATCATTAGCCTTTTCTACCACAGTCCTCACATGCTCGTTCCATTTCATATCGCTTCGCAACGTTACGCCCAGATGTTTAAACAACGTGACTGTTTCAAGAAGGACACTGCTGGTGCTGTATCCGAACTTTACGGGATTGTTTTTCCCAGTCACCCGCATTAACTTACATTTTTCTACTTGCAGAGATAGCTGCCATTCGTCAACCAAAAAGAAGTTTTGTCTAACTCATCTTAACTGACTGGTTGGTTGCTCGATGCACAACAAGCACAAAACGTATGTTCTGGCTTAACCTCAAGCACTGGAACGAAGATGAAGAACGCAAGAGAAGAGAAGGCTGTGAAACGACTTCGGCCAATGGTGCGCTGATTAGGGCCGCACCGCGACAGGAGCGGCCTCTACAAGAGGAGAACAGAAGTGCCGCTCCCGGACCCCTCGGCCGCTCACAAGGGAACCTCCCCATCGCACACCCCCTCAGATTTAGTTATAAGTTGGCGCAGTGGATAGGCCTTGAAAAACTGAACACAGATCAATCGAGAAAACAGGAAGAAGTTGTGTGGAACTATGAAAAAAATAAGCAAAATATACAAACTGAGTAGTCCATGTGCAAGATTTGCAACACCAAGGCATGTGCGAGCTCATGAGCGCCGTGGTCCCGTGGTTAGCCTGAGCAGCTGCGGAATGAGAGGTCCTTGGTTCAAGTCTTCCCTCGAGTGAAAAGTTTAATTTTTTATTTTCAGACAATGATCAAAGTTCAGGCAGTCACACATAATCAACTTTGCTGTCCAAAATTCCAGGGCATGTTCAGATTTGCTTGGACATATGCAGGATTTTACGGTCTACACACGGAAAAATTTGAATACGTTAAAAACATGTTTTGACAGAGCACAGGGAAAACTGTGCGACTGCGAAACTGTTGCGTTCATTTGTTGCAGTTTATGTGACAAAGTCTTACGTTTTCATCACTTTTTTTGAGAGTGATTATCACATCCACAAGAAAACCTAAATCGGGCAAGGTAGAAGAATCTTTTTACCCATTCGCCAAGTGTACAAGTTAGGTGGGTCGACAACATACTCTTGTCATGTGACGCACATGCCGTCACCAGTGTCGTATAGAAGATATCAGACGTGTTTTCCTGTGGAGGAATCGGTTGATCTATGACCTTGCGATCAAATATTTTCGGTTCCCATTGGAGAGGCACGTCATTTCGTCTACTAGTAGCACGGTTTTGTGGTTCGGTCGCAAAACACAGACACTAAACGTATTGCAGTGAACGGAGACGTCAATGAACGAACAGACAGATCATAACTTTGCGAAAATAAAAAAAGTAAACTTTTCACTCGAGGGTACACTTGAACCATAGACCTCTCGCTCCGGAGCCGCTCACTCTAAACACAGAACCACGGCGCTCCTGAGCTTACACTGTCCTTGATGTCGCCTATGTTGCGCATGGACTACTCACTTTGCCTTTTTTTTTCATAGTTCCACACAACTTCTTCCTGTTTCCTCGACTGATCTGTGTTCAGTTTTTGAAGGCCTATCCACTGTGCCAATTTATAACTAAATCTGAGGGGGGTGCGATGGAGAGGTTCCCTTGTCAGTATCGGGACAGTATACGGACAGGCCTAGCAGAGAGTGCTACGATAGCAGTTATTAGTGATCCACAAGCTATGTGTCAAACTTTCATGAATACTGTATACAGCAAAGAAGTCGGATTTATGCTGCATGTCTCCCATCGCTTGCGACACCATTGTTGTTTCAAAGTTAAGTATTGTCATTCTGCTTTATTGAAATAGAAGTAATAATGTTATTTGCTTGAATTGTAGGAAAGCATTCCGAGAACGCAGCAGCACTTAGGCACCCTACACGAGACGAGTGGGAAAGACCTCACAACTTACACTAAAGGACAATAAGAATTAATTATCGGCTTGAGATGTCGTTTCAAGTAATTAATAATTTTTTTCTCGTGCTTCCAGCCGCGTTAGGTGGTTAAACTCCCACTAACTTTCGACCGAGCTCTCCGTCGCCTGCCCCCCTGTGGGTTCGGGGGTAAGAATAGGCCCACGGTATTCCTGCCTGTCGTAAGAGGCGACTAAAAGGAGTCTCAAACGTTTTGGCCTTGTGAGATGGTCCCCTAACGGGTTTGACCTCCATCCTTCTAAATTTTCCGAAGAGCGAGCCGATTGGGGAAGGGCGCCTTACAAGGAGCGATGTGTCCATCATGCTTTACCATCTCTAGCCAGGTTTGTCGTCATCGCTTAGCAGTCCCGCTCACCTACCATCTCTTGGGCGTGGATTTGTTCTTGGGTGCAGTTTATTGCAGTCTGCTATGCTGTGTCGCTTTATGCGCCAATGACGATATTGGGCTACATCACCTGAAATCCAGCACGGTAGCCAGTCCGTTGTGGTGGGGCCGCCATGTACCCTGTTGGTTGTAGCCCCCTGACTACACAGGGATCGCTCTGCTGATGCCAGCGCCGTTAACTCCCCACGTATGCCAAGGAGTAGATGCCTATCTCCTTGGGGCATTGGGACTCCCGGCAATGGCCATCCTGCCAGGTGGTCGTTGCTGAGGCTGGGTGGTGCCCGTGGAGAGGGCCCTTGGTCGGAGTAGGTGGCATCAGGGCGGATGACCCGCAATGAAGCGTGGTACATCATCTCTTGCTGGCGGCCAGCCGCCAGCAGTCTCTAAGCGTTCCAGGGCTCAATACAACGCAACTACATATGACCCCAAATCGTTCCCCTCCCTGGCTACACCATGGGAGGAACGAAAGACTAAGGATGCCAGCGCACCATACTCGCCCCGCTACCTGGTGTGTACGAGAGCTGATGGTGAATCCTTTACATCCATGAAGCCTCAGTTCTTCGTCGAGCACTTAGAGGACAAGTTCGGGGAGGTGGAGGGCTTGTCCAAAATGCGCTCGGGCTCGGTTTTGATCAAATCGGCGTCCTCCGCCCAGTCCCGCCGGTTACTCGATTGTAACAAGCTGGGGGATGTTCCGGTTACAATCACGCCCCATAAGTCTTAATACGGTCCAGGGCATAATATTCCATCGGGACCTTCTATTGCAGTCCGATGACGAGCTTCGCGCCAATTTAGAGCGGCGAGGTGTTCACTTCGTCCGGCGCGTACATCGTGGTCCAAGGGATAAGCAGGTTGCCACCAGTGCCTTCATCTTGGCCTTCGAGGGTGATACTTTACCTGAGAAGGTCAAGGTGATGGTCTATCGTTGTGACGTCAAGCCATATATCCCTCCCCCGATGCGGTGCTTTAAGTGCTGGAAGTTCGGGCATATGTCTTCCCGCTGTACTTCCGGCCTCACATGTCGAGATTGTGGACGCCCATCACATCCCGATACTCCATGTGCTCCGCCTCCCATCTGTGTAAACTGCGGAGAGCACCACTCGCCTTGCTCGCCGGACTGCAGGATCTTCCAGAAAGAGCGCAAGATCATGGAGTATAAGACCCTGGACCGCCTGACATACACTGAGGCCAGGCAGAAGTTCGAACGCCTCCATCCTGTTCGAATGACTGCCTCTTACGCCGCGGCTACTACTGTTATGGCCCCATTAGCTCTCCCTCAGACTGCCACCTCTCAGAGCCGGAATGCTACACCTGCCCCCTTGATGGTGGGGGGCACTTCACTCCCTGCTGCTCCTGCACTACCTGCCTCAGGAGCAGCAACCCCCCAACCATCGGGGACATCAGTCCCCACTTCTAAGCTGGGGAAGCCTCAAACTTCCCCGGCTCGAATAGCACGGAAAGGGTCCCTTGGGTCCCTTCCTTCCCAGGTTTCCGCCTCTGGGAAGGGTGACGTCAGCCAATGGAAGAAAAGCAGACCAGTGGCTGGTCGCAGGGCTTCCCGCTCCTCCTCGGTCCCGGAGACTGACTCGCTGGAGCCCTCCCAGCCAATGAAACCCAAGGACCAGAGAGACAAGACGAAGAAGAAGACCTCTAAGGCCAAGGACCACGCGGTGGCATCCACCCCACTGCTCCCTACAGGCTCTGCGTCCGAGGATAAGGTGGAGATCCGGGCGTCCGCTGAGGACCTGGATCTCGCCGGACCCTCAGACACCATGGAAGCAGATTGTACTGGTCCTCCATCGGTGGCAGCAGGTGACCCAGTGGCGTGATCTGCCCCCTCGGCCCCTTCACGCCTTTTTCGGACATGGACAAAGCGATACTCCAGTGGAACTGCAGCGCTATTTTCCACCACCTTGCTGAGCTTCGCCAACTCATCAGCAGTCACCCTTTCCTCTGCATTGCCCTACAGGAAACTTGGTTTCCGGCAATGCGGACCCCTGCCCTACGTGGGTATCGGGGTTATTACAAGAACCGGGCAGCTTATGAGAGGGTATCTGGTGGAGTCTGCGTCTACATCCTTAACTCTGTCTACAGCGAATGTGTACCTCTTCATACACCTTTAGAGGCTGTCGCTGTAAGGATGTGGACGCCTCAGCCTATTACTGTGTGCAGTTTGTATCTTCCGCCAGATGGTGATGTCTCGCGTCATGTGTTGGCTGCATTGATAGCACAACTGCCTCCTCCTTTTGTGTTACTGGGCGACTTTAACGCCCATAACCCCCTGTGGGGTAGCGCCGCAATTACTGGCCGGGGTAGAGATGTCGAGACTCTTCTCTCGCAGCTTGACCTCTGCCTCTTAAACACGGGAGAGCCGACACATTTCAGCGTCGTCCATGGCACATTTTCGGCCATCGACCTTTCTATCTGCAGCCCCGGACTTTCACCATCCATCCACTGGAGTGTCCATGACGACTTATGTGGTAGTGACCATTTCCCCATCTTTCTGTCGCTACCACAGCGTCACTCTTCTGAACGCCCCTCCAGATGGGCTCTGAATAAGGCTGATTGGGGCTTGTTCTCCTCTCTCGCCACTATCGCACCTCCTTCCCCTGACACCATTGATGCGGTGGTTCAGTCGGTCACCACCGGCATCGTTTCTGCGGCGGCATCTGCGATTCCCTGTTCGTCCGGGTCCCCTCGGCGGAGGACTGTGCCTTGGTGGGCGCCCGAGATCGCAGAGGCGATTAGAGATCGCCGGCGGGCTCTTAAACGCCATAAGTGGCACCCGTCCTTGAAGAACCTCATCGTTTTTAAACAGCTCCGTGCCCGTGCCCGACGCCTTATTCGCCAACGGAAGCAGGAGTGCTGGGAACGGTATGTTTCCACCATTGGCGTCCGTACCTCTGCATCGCAGGTTTGGGCTAAGATTAGGCGACTCCATGGCTATCGGCCGCCTGTCTCTGTCCCTGGGCTTTCGCTGAATGGAGTGGTGTGTACTGACTCCGACACGATTGCGGACCGGTTAGCAGCGCATTTTGCTCAGTGTTCCGCATCTACGAATTACCCACTGGCCTTCCGCTCCCGGAAAGAGCGGTTGGAAAGTTGGAGGCTTTCCTTTCACACGCGCCACGCGGAGTCGTACAATGCTCCTTTCAGCGACTGGGAATTCCAGAGTGCCCTATCTGCTTGCCCTGATACGGCTCCTGGGCCAGACCGCATCCACAGCCAGATGCTGAAACACCACTCTGTGAATTGCCAGCGACGCCTCCTAGATGTTTTCAACCGCATCTGGGTTGAGGGTGTGTTCCCGTCTCAATGGTGAGAAAGCATCGTCCTCCCCGTGTTGAAACCTGGCAAGAACCCGCTGGAGGTGGACAGCTACCGCCCCATAAGCCTCACCAACGTTCTTTGCAAGTTGCTAGAACGTATGGTGAGCCGGAGGTTGAGTTGGCTCCTCGAGTCTCGAGGCCTTCTGGCTCCGTCTCAGGGTGGGTTCCGTAAAGGCCGCTCTGCCATCGATAATCTGGTCTCCCTAGAGTCTGCCGTCCGTACAGCCTTTGCACGCCGCCAACATCTGGTTGCCGTCTTCTTCGACATGCGGAAGGCGTACGATACGACTTGGCGATATCACATCCTGGCCACACTTCATGGGTGGGGTCTTAGGGGCCCGCTCCCGATTTTTATTCAGAATTTTCTGTCGTCTCGTTCCTTCCGCGTGCAAGTTGCTGCGTCCTATAGTTCCTCCCGGGTCCAGGAGAAGGGGTCCCACAGGGGTCTGTCCTCAGTGTCTCCCTGTTTTTAATTGCGATCAATGGGCTCGCTGAGGCGGTGGGATCGTCCGTCGCAGCTTCGTTGTATGCAGACGACTTCTGCCTCTACTACAGCTCCGCTGGCATTGCAGTTGCTGAGCGCCAGCTGCAGGGCGCTATCCGCAAGGCGCAGTCATGGGCTGTAGCGCACGGCTTCCAGTTTTCGGCCGCTAAGACCTGCGTTATGCATTTCTGCCGGCGTCGCACGGTTCACCCTGAGCCACGCCTTTACCTTGACGGTGAACCTCTTGCTGTGGTAGAGACGCATCGGTTCTTGGGACTGGTATTTGATGCGCGGTTGACTTGGCTGCCTCATATTAGGCAGCTTAAACAAACATGCTGGCGGCATTTAAACGCTCTCCGTTGCCTTAGCCACACCGGATGGGGTGCCGATCGGTCCACCCTTCTCCGGCTGTATCAAGCGCTGATCCAGTCCCGCCTTGATTATGGGTGTGTGGCTTATGGTTCGGCATTGCCATCAGCGTTGCAATTACTGGATCCCATCCATCACTGCGGGATCCGACTCGCCACAGGAGCATTTCGGACAAGCCCTGTTGACAGCTTACTTGTGGAGGCTGGCGTTCCTCCATTGCGGATCCGGCGCGACCGACTTCTGGCCGCTTATGCTGCCCACGTTTGTAGCTTGCCTGGGCATCCCAACTACCGTCTCCTGTTCCCGCACTCGATCGTCCATCTTCCAGACAGGCGGCCCCGGTCAGGGTGTACGATCGCGGTTCGCATCCGGGCTCTACTGTGTGGGATTGAGTTTTTTCCTCTCCCGCCTGTTTTCCGGGCCAATCTCCGTCTGCCCCCTTGGTGTGTGCGCCGACCATGCATTCGGCTGGATTTGGCACAGGGTCCGAAAGACTCGGTCCCTCCTCCGGCCCTCCGCCGCCGCTTTTTTTCTCTCCTTGCCGAGTTTCCCGGATCTGCCGTGGCCTATACAGACGGTTCGATGGTCTCTGGTCGCACTGGTTACGCTCTTACTCTAGAGGATCATTGTGAGCAACGGTCGCTGGCACCCGGGAACAGTGTATACACTGCCGAGTTGGTTGCCATCTATCGCGCCCTAGAGTATATCCGCTCCCGCTCAGGTGAGTCCTTTGTCATCTGTAGTGACTCCCTGAGTGGTTTACGAGCTCTTGACCAGTGCTTTCCTCGTTCCCGTCTGGTGATGGCCATCCACGAGTCGCTCCATGCTCTTGCCCGTTGCGGCCGCTCCGTGGTCTTTGTTTGGACCCCAGGTCATGTCGGCATCCCGGGCAATGAGCGGGTTGACACGCTGGCTAAACAGGCAGTGAGTTCACCGGCTCTGGAACTCGGCCTTATGGAGTGTGATCTCCTGTCGCTTTTGCGCCAGAAAGTGCTTGGTGCCTGGGGTGACGAGTGGCGCACCCTGCCCACGCCCAACAAACTTCGGGCGGTGAAGGAGACGACCGGTGTGTGGCGCTCCTCCATGCGGGCCTCTCGGAAGGACTCTGTCGTCCTCTGCCGGCTGCGCGTTGGCCACACGTGGCTGACGCACGGCCGTTTGTTGCGCCGGGAGGACCCACCGCTATGTCGCTGCGGGGCAGCTCTGACGGTGGTCCACATTTTGGTGGACTGCCCGCTTTTAACAGGACTCAGGCAGACGTTTGCGCTGCCTGCTACCCTCCCTGCCCTTTTATGTGATGACGTTGCTATGGCGGACCTCGTGTTGAGTTTTATTCGGGCAGGGGGTTTTTATCGTATGATTTGAGTGTTTGTCCTTTTATTTCCTGTATTGACTTGGGCCTTTGGCCTGTGGTTTTAAACTGTGGGTTTTAATGTCATTTGGTGGTTGGCTTTTCCTTATTTTCATGGTCGGCCAACTACCTTCACACTCGGTGTGATTTTAGTTCCGTTTGTCTGGTCTTTGTCTGTCTTTCTTGTATTGTGTCGTCCCTTGTCTCAGTTCTCCGTTTTTAACGACTGACAGTTTTTATTTCGTGTGATTTTATCGTGGAACAAGGGACCTATGACCTTAGCAGTCTGGTCCCTTCAATCCCACACCCAACCAACACTCTCCGTCGCCTGGCCGCATCGTTATATAGCCGCACTGCTGGCTGTGACAACACTGGTGCTCTCTTCCTCGCCATATATGGTGGTGCTTTCATCCTGCGTCCGTCGCGCCCGTTTTAACCTCGCGATGGCTGCGTTCCAGGCTGTGCTGAGCTGCAAACTGCCGTCCTTGTTGATGATATTTTCAGAGGTTTTTATTTCAGTAGCTTCTTTTGTGACGCTATCCCAAAACTCCTTCGTCCTCATAATGACAGATGTTTTGTTGAATAGAATTCGGTGTCCATTTTCTAATGCGTGTTCTGCCACGGCTAATTTTTCTGGATAGCGTAGGCGTAAGCACCTCTCGTGTTCCGTCCGGCGTTGCTCCACAGTGCGTACAGACTGGCCGACGTAGTAACAGCCACACTGACATGGTATCTTGTACACTCCAGGCGTTCTAAGCCCTAGATCGTTCTTCAATGGCCTCATGAGCTGTCGAATTTTTGCTGGGGGCCTGAACACCGATGAAAAGTAATGACATTTTTCGGCGATTAATTGGTGCCTTGATGTGCAAGAGACACACGTAAAGTTACTATAGAACACGTTAAAAAATTAATCATCAGTATGGAAGATGGCTTAAAGTGAGTTAGGTTGTTGAAGTTCAATTGGAACATTTTCACAAACTGATCAAAAGTAGCCAGGCACCAGCATGTAATGCAGAATTGATAACTAGATGTCACTAGACATGGACCCGCCAGTATAAAAGGAGGCGTGGAGTACTGTGTTGTCACTAGATATGCAGAAAAATCAGAATAGGTCGCTCAGGAGAGCTCAATGACTTCGAACGTAGTCACTGCGTGTCATCGGAGTAACAAATCTATCAGGGATGTTTCATCCAAAGCTGCCCGAGTCGCCCGGTGGTGATGCGATTGTGAAGTGGAACCACGAAGGATCAATCACAGTTAAATCAAGAGCAGGAAGACATGAGCGGACGGAGAGGGACCGTCGAACATTGTGGAGGGTGGTTGTAAAAAAGGTCTCATGAAATCAGCAGAAGCAGTCACTCATGAGTTTCAGAGAGCTATCAGCAGTCCAGCCAGCACAATGACTGTGGGTGTAGAGAGTTGAAAAGAATGGAATGATGTGGCCGAACAGATTTTCATAAGCCACCTAGTTCTGTACTCAGTGGTAAGCGATGCTTGAAGTGGGCTAAAGAGCAATGTTACTGGTGGTTTGGCGAATGCGTGGAGAATGTTACCTGCCACCCTATGTCGTGCCAGCAGTGAAGTGTGGAAGAGGTGGTGTTACGGTATGGGGGTGCTTCCCGTGGCTGGAGTATGGTCTCCTTACAGCCCTTAAGAAAATGCTAAATCTGGAAGGACACGAACATTGTGCATTATTGTGTATTATGGGCAACAGAGTAACAATACAGAGACGATAACTATATCAGCATGACAATGAATCCTGTCATAAATGTAGCAAGCGTGACGAAATGTTTTGTGCACAATAATATTCCTGAAACGGACTGGCTTGCCAAAAGTTCCGACACAAATCCAATGGAACACCTCTGGGATGAGCTAGAAAGTCACTTCGCTCCAGACACCGGTATTCAACATCACGACCTTTATCATGTTTCGGCACTTGAGGAGGAATGGTCTGCCATTTCTCCACAGACATTGAGACGCCTAGTTGAAAGTGTCCCCAACAGAGTTCAAGCTATAGTAAAAGCGAAGGGTGGACCAAAGACGGAAGACTGAGGGTATTCTGAATGCTCATGAGTCCACGATGGTATCTCGAATACACAGATGGTGAATTGATACCTCTGCCTAACGTAGGTGCCGAATAACATATTGCACCGTGACAGCAATTCAGCTGCTTCATTTCCGTAAACAATATACCTAAATCAATTATATTAAAAGGTTTGCTCAAGTAAGCTGTGCATTAACTCTTCGCTCAAGTGGGCTAACTGATGATGCTCACCTCACGTCTGCTCACGGCATGTTTGTCATCAGCCAGTTTTGCTGACGCAGTATCTGCACTATGGTGTTTTCGGAAATTGGATTGATATTTACTGTGGATGTTACAAGTTTTAAGAGCAGTCCAACAGTTGTTTATTTCCAGTGTAGTCAAAGGCTTTAATGCTGTGGGTAATTTGCTGATCGGCTTCTAGACGCCTGTTGTTTGTTACAAGTCTTTCGGGAAGGTCGAATTAAGCTTTTATTTCCACTTAACAGAATATTTTCTACTAAGGAGAGATAAACTGCAGTTTCGGTAAGAATTGAAATAATTATTTTTGGAGACAATTTTTAATCTAACCTACCACTTCTGATCGTATTAAGGCAGATTAACAGATTATGGCCGGCCGGGGTGGCCGAGCGGTTCTAGGCGCTACAGTCTGGAACCGCGAGACCGCTACTGTTGCACGTTCGAATCCTGCCTCGGGCATGGATGTGAGTGATATCCTTAGGTTAGTTAGGTTTAAGCAGTTCTACGTTCTAGGGGACTGATGACCTCATAAGTTAAGTCCCATAGTGCTCAGAGCCATTTGAACCATTTGAACAGATTATGCCTCCTGTTTTACGTTATACTGCCACGTTTTCTTTATAATTGAAACGGTGAGCGGGAGAAAGGACTAAGTAAGGATTAGCGTCATCACCTACCTGTTGAGTTTTAGAAGGCGTGACATGCAAGCAACAAGTAGTTCCACATGTAATACTAGAAAATACTGCCTACTATATAAACTGCGTATTGAATTTAACCGAACGTAGAACTCGCAGTAATAAAAAGGGGATAGACCTTTTCCCTCTGACTCCTTCCATTCAAGTTCAAAAATATCAACTTACATTTTTTGTAGCTTCTACAGATAAAAGATAAAAGTGTTGTTCCTGAACGAAGATTGTGCGTTCGTTATTTTTTAAAGTACACTCAGACGCGAAAATTTTAATATCGTTGCCTCAAATTATCTACACTGCATGACATCATACAATATCTCTTGAAACTGGACTGTTTCACAAACGGTCGCTTCACTATTTTTACTATAGCACTCTACCGTCGCCAGTGTCTTCTCTTTTTCTCGTTGTCTGTTTACTCAATTATTTGCAGTATGTGTAGAAAAACGATGTGTTATGGGGTACACCTAACATTAAAGACGCTAGAAATTTTGTTCGTATCGCAGCTATTATTTTCTCCGCATGGAGCTACGCAGCAGCCCCATACAAAGCCTGTCGAAGTCCTTTCTAATGAACAACATATTAGAGAAGTGAAACGGAGACATGTGACAGTCATATTCGCTATACGAGGGATTTCCAGGGAAAATTCGATTAATGCGTGAAGACCGAATATGAACTACGGCGCGAGGTAACTCAATTGCGTACTTCACAAAGCGTTTTCTGATTTTCCTTTCGCTTGCAGCTATTGATGAATTACAGCTATAGTCCTGAGCGAAGGATATATATATATATAGCTCATGCGATTGCGAGGAGAAACTTGTTCACCCTAAAATAGGGAAAGAACTGTTTTATTTAAAAAACATGCGGCTATTTTTCGACACACTCGCCAGCGAAATATTCATGCAAACCCGCCATAATTCTGTACCTGGACTCAAAATGTGCCTAGTCACAACTTCCTTTAATTGTGAAAACAGATAGAAATTAGAGGGTGGAGAATCTGGTCAACGGTGAGGATGTTGTAACAATCTGAAATTTAAACGCTACTTCGGAATTCATACTGGTTTCACATCTGTTCCCATCTAGTAATCAATGTAAAGAATCAGAGATGAAGTTGTTTTCATTATTTGAGTGGATTTGCATCGCGTTCCAACCACAATTTTGGCGTTTCGTTTCTGATGTGGATTAATGGTCCCATGTTTCATCCGCGGTACATATACTGCTCACAGAATCAGTTGACGCCCCTTTTTTGGTCAAATGCGGAACGAAAATAAGACTGCCTAGAAATTACACAACAGAATTTTGTCCGAATTTTGACAGCCACGGGAAGATTGAGAAATGGACAATGGGGTAATCCACTGAACATCGTGAGGACTATTTTAGCAAAGATAGATTTAATAAACACCTACTTATTTCTGATTCGAGGGGAAAAAATACGCAATGATATTTTGTCCGAATTTCCACAGCCAAATAAAGAGTGAGAAATAGGCAAATGGACTATCAAAGTGACCAGTGCAAGCAGTTCTCCTGAAAAGAAGTATGTACATCTAAAAATATGAAATAAAATAAAACTAGAGCAACATTTGACGCACCTTTGAATTATGCTTGAAATCACGTGCAAAATAATAATAATAATAATAATAATAATAATAATAAAATTGGAAATTTGTGGTAAGGACTACGGGATCAAACTGCTGAGGTCATCGGACCCTAGGCTTACGCGCTACTTATGTAACTTAAAGTAACTTACGTTAAGGACAACACACACACACCCATGCCCGAGGGAGGACTCGAACCTCCGACAGAGAGAGCCGCGCGAACCGTGACAAGAGCCCCAGACCGCACGGCTACCCCGCGGCGCCACTTACAGCAAATGAGGTGGTAATTAATAATTTGAACTTTAAATGTTTAACTCAGAATATTAAAATTTTAAAGCTGTACACGATTTCGTGCATCATTTAGACGCGCAACAAACATTTCTCTAATCTATTTTATTTCCTGCTTTTAGACAAATCATTTCACAAAATATTTAACCATTTTTTATTGGAATAGTTCTAACAGGAATGAAAACCTGGTCTGTGCATGTAAGCTATCTCATTGTCTATCCTACATGTGAAATGAATGGACATTACGGTACTCTTTTCGTTATGATACTCGTATGACGTCAGCTATATAATCATACTTTAATCGGCGACCGGTGATTACGATCCCATGTAATATTTTAACTTACGTCAGCACGAGTAATATATTTGTGGCAGTGAGGTACAAACGCTGGGTCAGGCAAAAAAAAAAAAAAAAAAAAAAAAATAATAGGGGAACAATGCTGCCGTACTACCGCTGGTGACATGCAGATTGTCATGTTAGAAATGTTAGGACGCAAACAAACATATGTAATCTACCTGAAGATTAACTGCGCATTAACCTACGCTACAGTGTAAAACTACACGGCCCAAATAAATTAATATGACCATCGCCTATGTTCGACGACAGTGTGCAATAACTACTTACAGACGGCAGGTGGTAGCACTGGCAACGGAGCGTACACCAAGCAAGTCGGGGGAAGGCGGAGGACAGTTTAATTGTTGTTCTTGTGCGGGTAAGAACCGATTTATCGGACGTCCAAAAGGGCACGATCACTGGCTTTCGGGCCAACTGCGAAAGCATTTCGTAAACGGCTAAGTTTGTAAACTGTTCACCTGCCGCTGTGGCTAAAGTATATTCATACATGGCAAAATGGCGCTATCCAAAACCGGTTCCATGGCAACTATGGTGCACCAGGGGTCATAGATGACAGGTGTGCACGACCGACGTGGAGATGTGTTCCGGCGAATAGACGTGCAGCAGTTGAGCAACTGACTGCCCAAGTGAACCAATGACCGTTCAGCGAACGTTGCTGCGTATGGGCTTCCGCGTCACGCGCATGGTTTCGTACATCAACGTTGACTGCTGTTCGTCGGCAACGAAGGCTGGAATCTTCCAGCAAATACCTCAAGCGGACGTATACTGTGTGGAGACAGATGGCTTTTTCAGATGGTTCTCGTTTATGGTCCATCGGCCACATTGCGTGTACAGCGTTAAACGTCTGAAAGCAATTAACCTACAACCAGGAAGGAGCGTTAAGGTCTGGGGAATGTTTGTATGGCATTACCTGGGTTATCTCCTCATTCTGGAAGACACAATGGATCAACATATGTTTGCATCTGTTCCTGGGGACCATTTCCATCCTTAAATGCAGTTTGTTATTTCTTGGCAGGACAATGCACCGTGTTACACAGCTCGCAGTGTACGTGTGTGGTTCAAAGAGCACCAGAATAGGTTTACCGTACTCTCCAGGCCACGAAACTCCAGGATTTTCAGTCAGTTGAGAATCTGAGGGACCACCTAGATCGGATTGATTGCACCATAGATTCTGACCCGAGGGACCTGGAGCAACTGGCCACGGAATTGGAGACGGCATGGCTCCTCATCCCTATCCGTAACTTCCAGAACCTCACTGACTCTGTTCCTGCCATGCTCACGCTGCAGAAGATGGTTATTCAGGCTTTTGACAGGTGCTCAAATTAATGTGACTGGACAGTGTATAATTAGTCTTAACAGAGAACCGTGATTTTCACAGGTTATTGCACATTCAAGAATCGATTTTTTGAAACTAATCGGATAAGTATTGTGTGCTAAGGCAGAAATTTCTAGTACATGTCTTTCTGGAAGTGAGAAGCAAGTGATAGGTGACATATATTGTACCCCTTGTCCGTAAATCCAGTGATTTTTAGGTACATCATCAATATATAACACGAAATTCACGACACCACTGATCGTAGAAACTCGTAACGTCGGAAAGGGGACAGAGAAGCAGGAGCTAAGATAGTGTTAGAAGGAAAGAAAGAACATCTGGGTTTAATGTCTCATCGACGACGAAGTTTTTCGGAGCCGAAGTTCCGATCGGGCGAAGGATGGAAAAGAATTGTCCACGAATTTGCCTTAAATGGTTTGGGGAAACCACGGGAAACAGGGATTTGAATCGCAGTCATCCCGAATGGTTTGGGGAAACCACGGGAAACAGGGATTTGAATCGCAGTCATCCCGAATGTCAGTATAGCTTGTTAGCCATTGCGCTACCTAGTCGGTAATAGCATTAGATGGGAGTATCTTTAGAGGGAACCTGTCTGCCTACAGATCTAAACTAAATTTCGGTAAGTGGTGTCTACCGACCAGACATCTCGCGGTCCGCTTCGTCATTTGAAAACACTTTAAAATGTCAAATTACGTTATGGTTCGGACTTCACACTAAACTCTATGTCCCTTATGACTAGCTGGGCAAATTAATTCAAAAGTAGGAAGAAAGGAAGGCTATACGAAGAGTGGCTACAAAATAAAAAATAAAAAATAAAAAAAAGGGATTGATTTTGTCACAGAGTAAGTATACACCAAAGATTAACGACCAACAGCTGTGAAGCATGAAGTCTTCTCACTCAAATGCGGCGTCTCTGGTTCCTGTAGACAAATAAATGTAGCCATGTCCTTCGTTTCTGTAAGAGGTGTCGCTTTGTTTTGCCCAAAACATGATAAGTGTAATAATAAAGCAATGGTTTGTTGTGAAGTTTCTCATGTAAATTAGAAAAACTGCTACTGCTACTGACTTTTACTAAAAGAAGTGTATGGCGAAGACTGTATCATGTACGCGAATTTTTGAGTGCTAGAAGATTTTCCAGGTTGGCCGTAAAGACGATGAAGGTGACTCACGCACGGGATGCCCTTCAACTTCAAAAACGGATGAAAATATCGAAAAAGTATGAAATCTAATTCGACCTGACCGACGATCCAGTATTAGATCGATTGCTGAAACTGTGGGAATTGAAAAATAGCGCGAAAGGCCAATTTTACATAATGAATTCAACGTGAGAAAAGTGTACGCGAAACTGGTGCCGAAATTTCTCACCATCGAACAAATGGAAGATTGAAACATCCTGGCAGATTAAAACTGTGTGCCCGACCGAGACTCGAACTCGGGACCTTTGCCTTTCGCGGGCAAGTGCTCTACCAGCTGAGCTACCGAAGCACGACTTACGCCCGGTACTCACAGCTTTACTTCTGCCAGTACCTCGTCTCCTACCTTCCAAACTTTACAGAAGCTCTCCTTCGCAGGCTAAGCCATGTCTCCGCAATATCCTTTCTTTCAGGAGTGCTAGTTCTGCAAGGTTCGCAGGAGAGCTTCTGTAAAGTTTGGAAGGTAGGAGACGAGGTACTGGCAGAAGTAAAGCTGTGAGTACGGGGCGTGAGTCGTGCTTCGGTAGCTCAGTTGGTAGAGCACTTGCCCGCGAAAGGCAAAGGTCCCGAGTTCGAGTCTCGGTCGGGCACACAGTTTTAATCTGCCAAGATGTTTCATATCAGCGCACACTCCGCTGCAGAGTGAAAATCTCATTCTGGAAATGGAAGATTGTTAAAATATTTGTACTGATACTGAATATTACTGAAAATGATCCTCATTCCTTGGAAGCACTGACAGTGCTGATATTGGCATTTCAATTATGATCCAGAACCTAAGCGTCAGCCCATGCACTGGAAGGACTCAACTTTACCGGGAGCGCAAAAAGCTCGAATGAAGTAATCAACATTCAAAGCGATGTTTTTTTTGGTATTCACGGAATTGTATATCTTCACTAGGTTCCTGGAGGTCAAACTATTAATTAGCGATACTACCTTGACATTCGTGCGCAACTCCGTGAGAAAGTAAGATAGAAAGAATGACCCGAACTGTACAAGAAGAAGTGATGGCCCAGCATAAAGACAACGCACCGGCTCATACCGCAGAGTTTGCAAGAGGTTTCCAGCGCAGTACAGCATTCCAGTGCTGGACCACCCATCTTATACGCCTGAGCTAGCAGCACGCGACATGTATCTACAATGCGCAACAAAATAAATGGATAACTTTTTCGAAACCCCGTAATTGTCTCGCATTGCGACGCATGAGTTCGAAGTTTGGCTCAAAGGTGCCTACAAGCTTCCTCTGTAACGGTGCAAAAGCGTGGCGACATTCGACGTTACCCTTAAGCCCAGCGACGCTTCAGGCAGCAACATGTCGAAAAAAAAAAAAAGAAAAAAGGCGACAACTCACAAGATCAAGAGAGCTTGAAGATGGATTAATGATCTTACATTGGCACCTGAGCGTTAGGCAAACTCTTTAACACAAATTTACGTACCGTTTGCCTACCTTCAGGCGCTAGAGCAGCCGCGAAACTAAAGTGATGTCTTTGTTTCCTACCAGTACATTTTTAAGGTTATCAGCAAAGAAGCGTGGATGCCACAGAGGGTTTTGCCCAACGGGGGTCGTAGAAGGACCCTTCGCCGTTTTATTCACGCAAATGATATGATAATGTCGCACCCCGCCCCCTCTACCCAGTCCTGTCGCGCCCTCACAGTGATTACGCCACAGGAGAGCGAGAAACAGAACAGCTGAGAAGGCATAAAACGCCTTCACTGCTTCGGAAAACGCTCGGATTTCGCTGAGTGGTTTTGAAAGGTCCCATAGTGGTTCCACCCTGCACATCAGAGCAAAAAACTTGCGGTCGCATTAAGCTCCAATGGGGTCAGATCAGATTCAGTGGTGTTGCAGCCCCACAATGCCCTTACAGTAGGGTTGAAACGTCCAAGGAGTGGAAGCTGTCCAGAACGTCACCCTCTTACTCATCTCACTGCAAGCCGTCGTTTTCGACGTCGAAATGCGTGATAATCAACGCCCCAAGAGAAGGGGTGGTTTCATTGACGCCCTTTATACCACCACGTGAGGTCCTTGCGTGTCAATTCTAATCGGCGTTGCCTGTGAAATGTTACTTTCGGCCACCCATAAGAAAGCTGGGCGATTTCAACGCAGGGTGCTCTGGTTCTGGTCTGCATTGCATGGCGGCAGAAGAAGGGGTGAAATGTGGGTAAGAGTGGCTGTGAAGACGTTTCCATAGCGTGAGACGCCCACACTGGCGTTGGGAAGAATTGTAGTGAAATTTGGCGCCATTGTAACGTCATTAAATCAAGCTCTCGTGAACGTCTGAGCTGTGATTTTTTTCCGATGTGTCTACACCTTGCTGTCTTCACCATTACAGAGCAAGATTGTAGGTACGTTTCAGCCAAATGTCAAACTTAAGCGTCGGAACAGAAGAAAATTACGGGATTTCGATGAAGTTATCCTTTAATATTGTTGCGCAGTGTATTTCCCAATGTGAACTGCATTAAAAGTAAGAAGACGTCAGTCCGCTGAAGCAGTAAAAGAGAAAGCGACATGCATTATCAAGAAGCTTACGGAGGAAGACCTCCAGCACTGTTTCCACCAATCGAAAAAAAATTCGCATGGAGCTTTGTAGGGATAGAAGAGGGGAATATATTGAGAGTGGCAGTAGGTAAATAGGTATGTTTCTCAAATAAAATATTTAACGGAAATAGTTCCGTTATTTTATAGTCACATCTCGTACAACCTACAACAAAACATGGTACAAATGGCTCTGAGCACTATGGGACTTAACTTCTGAGGTCATCAGTCCCCTAGATCTTAGAACTACTTAAACCTAACTAACCTAAGGACATCACACACATCCATGCCCGAGGCAGGATTCGAACCTGCGACAGTAGCGGTCGCGCGGCTCCAGACTGAACCGCCTAGAACCGCTCGGGCCACTCCACTAGTAAAGCAGTACGCTATTCAAACCAAACTTCCGGTTTAGGACAGGTTTACCCTAATGGAGAAGCATTTGGTTTGCGTACAGTTCTCCTGTTATGCCAGATATTTCGCAGCATTGATGCCACTCACATCCCTAACAATTATTTACATTTCCTCGCGATCAGAGTACATCCTCTATCGGGTCCTCCAACAAAGGAAAAAAATTGTGGTACCATCTGAAATCGAGCTCCGGTCCTTCACGAGGCAGTAAGACACGATGAACACTCAGCTAGAGGGGCACACTGCATCCTGGAGAGCGCGTCATTTGTTTATATCCGGAAAAGGCAGGTCCTTTTTTTCTGATAGGGATTTCGATCTTTTATCTTCAGAGGCACAATCGCGAGGCACGGCAATACACTTACCAAAATTTTGGCCCACAGTTGACTCATTTTACCTTTCTTTCGAGAAAAGGTTATGTTACCCAGGTATTATTCGGTTAGCCTAATATATATATATATATATATATATATATATATATATATATATATATATATATATATATATATATGTGTGTGTGTGTGTGTGTGTGTGTGTGTGTGTGTGTGTGAGAGAGAGAGAGAGAGAGAGAGAGAGAGAGAGAGAGAGATAGTTACTTTTTCTGACGTTTTAAAACAACTAATGTTATACGAAACAAAAAAGAGTCCACCTACGCCCGAAATGAGAACCAAAAGCCCGACGGCGGCTGCATGATGAGGACGGTACTTTCTAACAACAAAGGAGACCTGTGCCACACGAATTACTGTGTGGTAACGCTGGACCGCTAACAAGTGTAATGGACTGGGACCACTTCCGATGTAATGGTCAGTGATTCGTGATTAAGTAGCAACTAGTAATTCATGTACAAGTGTAGCCTGCGTTTTTATTTCTCAATGACCACAAAATTGTGCGTTGCTCGCGTGTCAGTCATATGACCTCCCATAGGCATCTGAGTTGTTAACGGCATTTAGCGTAAAATATCTACATGCATACGGATGAGCGTGGTCTTGGGCATAAATTGACGGGAAATAAAGTGTTACGCATGAAGAACCAGTCGGATACTTATCAAACGTTGTGAAGTTCATCACATAACGGGAATTAAACGGTTAAATATTCATTTCATTCAGCACTGAAGTCCATCGATAATGGTAGCATGAAGTGTGGCCTCACGGTCACGAATACATTCTTATATTCGTTGTGACATGGAAGAAGACAGCTTCAAACGACACTTCGAGGAATTTCTTCCCCTTCTTGAAAGATATGCTGCGTCAGTTCATGAACTGTAGCTGGAGGCTAGTATAAATGTATACGTCCTCCCACAATGTCCTTGAGAAGCTCTGTGGATGACAAATTGCTGGGTCTGACGACCCAGTCAGGAATCCGTACATTCCTCAAGGTGTTTGTGGTGTGGTCTGCGGTGTGGAACCACGCATTATCCTGCTGGAATTTATTTTATTTCGCTAACATTTTTTTATTGTATAGTGATAACTGATAAAAAATAAAAAATAAAGGAATTGTTGTGGTCCTGTGCAGTAAAATGCCCAGTTATGACAACAGAGTTAATCAGCGATGCCACATACTGACGAACAATCAAAATCCCTTCAAGTATTACCATATCAGATCTGTGGTCGTATCCAATATCTCACCACATCAAGATTCCAGGAGTCGAAGATATATGGGTCTCGAGAAAGGCTGCTTCTTGTGATCTTTCACCAGATCGTCAGCGAACACAGTGACACTGATTTATCGTCACCACAAATAGAAGCGAAACCCATCGTTGAACATCGCAGAATTATAGTCAATGACCTAGTTTACTTTGGCTCCACACAATGCAACTCTCTGTTGTCTATAGCACAGCGTTAGCGGTAAACGACAGTGGCAATTCCACTACTCAGTCCAACTTTCTGTGATCCGCTTCCCACGCCTTGCATTTAGATGCTGCATGTAACCTCTGCTCGTATTTCAGCTGCTGTCATCCGTTTTTTCGTGAGAGCCAAGCGAACAGCCCTATGACCTTCTCCTGCCATAGTGCTTCTCGAAGGAGTTCCCTTGCCACACTATTGTCCAGAGTCCATCGCGCCAACACAGTGACCTATGTGCGCGATCTGTCTTTACGATGCTCCCATGTTCCTCATACAAAGAATTCGATCTTTCTCAAAGTCCGAAAGGATAATGGAAGTACCCGAAATGCAGTTCACTCCCTAAATGCTTTGACCTCCCTATAGGATGCCTGCGACGCGAAGGGAAGCAGCATACTTTCATCCCAGCCTCTAGGCGGAAATCCGCATGAACTGACAAAGCGAACTGCGGCATAATGTTGCCATATTCCTCCCAAATATTATTCGAACTTTCTCAAAGCTCGGAAGACTGTGACAAGTTGCATGTGCACCACCTCTTGCCATTCTGTGTTGCGATCTTTTCTTGAAGTCCCAATAACGCTAGACATGTACTCATGTACTCACACCATTTTTCATAAATTAACACAGTCTAGCCTGTCGATAGTTGCGGAGAGTGGTAATACGAGGATTGTCCAGAAAGTAAGTTCTGATTAGTCTCGAAATGGACACCGATGAAGCTTTGCACAGATGTGTTGGGTAGCGTCTCTAGTATGACACTAGTATGACAATCGACCGCATCAAGACGCTCTTTTCAGTTGTGATCAAGTAAAGGTGCCTAGAACAACGATGTCTCCCGCCAAGTAGCATGTCCCGCTGAGAGACTTCGCCTTAATGAATACAGCCCGCCTAACACAATTGCCACGCACTTCCTTCTACATGGTAATTCTCAGCCGCACTCTGCAGGGGCAGTGAAGACGCTCCTGCAGCCTTTTCGATGGGAAGTGTTAGATCACCCACAACACAGCCCTAATCGGCTCGTCCTGAGTATCATCTCCGTTCACATGAAACGCTGGACACGAAGGCAACACTTGGGCGCAGGCTATGCGCTATAGACCAGCGTAGAGAATTATCGGAAAGCACAGGCGGCTGCCTTCTATGACGATGGTGTTGGAAATTTGGTATAACGCTCCGACAAATGTCGAAGTCGGAGCGGCGACTATGTAGAGAAGTATCTGGAAAGTGTAGCTAACTCTTGAAAATAAAATGTTTCTGATTTTCTTAGCAACCAATCGGAACTTACTTTCCAGACAACCCTCGTACGTGACCATTCTTGTCCACAGGAAGTGATTACTAAGGACAACGAAGAAAAACTTTTTTTTTTAACGAAAATGTCTTACTCTTGTGGGCTTCAATGTGCTGAGGTCTAATATGATGATAAAAAGCCGCATATCCACCATTCTTTACATTTAACAGTCAATATTTACAAACCGCTTTTTAGTGATTTTAGAGATACAAATTTCACCTACTTCCTTTTTTTCCGTAAGAACCTCGTGAATCCGAAAAAAGTTTGCTTCTATTTCTACACACCAAGTTAAGTCTAATGAAACAATTTATACAGTGTTACCTTAAGTTCGAGTAGAGAGGGAAGATTGGCTATCATTTAAGGAGGTTGCTACTAAGTTCTTAGGCAATAATAAGCTAAACATCATATTTCTGCTGCCTCAGCACAGTGGAAAGGTTGAAGACTTTCACAGTTTGATGATGAGTGATGATCACTTTATGTACAGCCAACTTGAGTTTCTCCTTGAAACGTTGGCTGGTGTCAGCCTTCCGAAAAACTTCAAGTGATAGGAAGCCGGTATCATAGCCGCAGTCACTTCACAGTGACGTAACAACCAGCAAGCCATCGTCGAAAAAGATATATTAGACTCTACAAGGAGAAGGGTAAAGGACATGTAAGCAAATGGATACAAATTTCCTATGTATAAAGAGGGGTCCATGTTTGATCACATTGAAAAATGGGATTGCATTCATTCCAATTTCATGTATTTTGTGACTTTTCTAGTTTATTCCGAAATCACGTTATGACAAACTTGTACTTCATAGGAAAAAGCGGTGAACAGTGATGTCGAAAATGGATTCAGTAAAAAAAAGAACACTTAGGATTATTATTGTACCAACATTTTAAGGTGCCGTTTTGGGTGGGTGGGGGCACTAAATTGTGGATTGCTTTAAATGCTGGTATGGGTTGGCTCTAACTAGTTTACGGCACTGTAAAATATAGCAATTAATTGCAGTAGGTAATGCTTTGAATACTCAGCTTTGCTTAGTGTTGTGCGTTGATCATTGTTTCCTTTTCTTATTTTGAAACGAATGAGAGACTTCTCCATATCTGTCACAGAGTTCAAGTACGGCTCCCATTGCACTTAAAAGGATCGGCAATCACTATTATAGTTCTGCTCTCGGAGAAGGACAAATGCAGGGTGCGGGTTACCAGCCCTGAAAGAGTGAGGTGGGACTTGTCCTTTCGCAGCCCCTTTGATCCAGCAGCTGTCCAAGTTTACGTGTGCTTACACTTCCTAGCTACTGCCACATTAAAGTGCTTGTACTACGTTTAACAAAAAGTAAACAAAGAAATATATTTTCGTTGGCCTGTGTCGGTGATGATACGTACTTGTGTGAGCGTGGCGCTGCCGGTGACGTAGTCCCTGGTGACGGTGACCACGGGGAAACCGGTCTGCAGCGTCCACGTGTCCATCACCTGGCGTACGGTTATGTCACGTGGTAGCGAGCCAGACTCGTGCGCCTGCTCCGTCAGCGCAGCCCACAGGTCGTTCTGCGTCGAGCTCTGGTACTTCCTGTAACACAACCGCGGTGAGAGCCAAAGTAGTGATCGAACCACTGTGTAGCATAGCGACAGTGCTGTAGTGTTGTGTAAATGTCTCCCAGTTATGCTAAATGCGTTTCGTGGGGTGATGCAGTGCTGCCCAACACCTTACGTCTGGACAGAAGGTAAATGTCGCGTCCTCATGACGTGGAGCTTCCAGCGTGGCAGTTTGGTGATGTTGCACGGGAACAACGTCCTCGCTAACTATTGGCTGAAAGTAGCCCAAACATAAGAAAATCCAGGTCCCTGATTGGCCGAACAGTTTGACGCCAGGAACGGCTGTCACTGCTCGGACATAATGGCTTATTTATCGTTAGTTAAAATCAAAATCATATGGCAACGGAAACGGTCGTGAGATGTTGCTAGTCGTAATTATTAAATTGGGTGTGATTGTGAATATTATAACGTGTTATTAAGCGCAATTGGATTAAAGGTTGTGTGGCATCAGTGACTACAAAATAGTTTTGATCTTGTGCTGCGGCAGGGGTTATTAAAGCTGGCATCCCTAAAATTTACCTGAGGTGTTCATTCTGAAGTCAAGTTCCTCCCTATTTCACGACTTTCACATAATAGTACTCCGACATCTCAAGACTCAATCAGTAAATCTACGAACTGGTAGTATCAGCTGCTGCGAAACGGACATCCAGACTGGAGACCTCTGTAGATACACTTGGCGAGGTGCAACGAATTTGCTCATCTCCAAACACAACTCTAGCGTGTATGGTCGGTTTACTGCAAATAAACGCAGGAAAACATACTTACCAGGGTAAGGGGAGTTTGTATTCCTTTATTTTCTTCTTATTTCAATGTTATGCTTAATAATTTTGATTGAAATTTGTTTGGTACTAATAGAAGTAATAAAAGGCTTCACTTAAGTTTAATGATAAGAATCCTGCCATACATAAGATAACATGATGAAACTACGTGTTTATTAACTGATTTCTTTATTAAATACAAGACCGTAAAGACCACAGGTACTGGAAGTGCATAGTCATACCTGAAAACATTAGGTGTAGGAGGTGGTGCGCCAATAACGTGCGGCAACGCCTGAAGTAAGAAGAGTATCTAATGTGCCGGACTTTAGCTTGTAACAAGAAAGTTACAGAAGGTTCTTAACCTATGTACAACTTCCGTGGCATGATTAGCACGCGATGCGATTCCTTTGGAGGCCTACTGTGCAATAACGCGAGATACTGGCAGCATCATGAAAGTAACTTGAGGCTACAGCAAATTGTGACTAAAGAAGATAAATATCCATTCATTCACCTATAAAACTGAGTTAGTTTTTTGTGACTTACGTTGTGGAAGTGCACACAAGGTAGAGAAGGGGCTTGCTTTCGCATTAGCGAGCCGTGCACCAGGACTTAATACTCCACTCCCGTAGCAGAGGAGCGTGCACATGATCGCCCAATAAAAATATTAGCCTCCGAGCTAAAAAGTACTTTTGTGAGTACTAATACATTAAAACATTGCGTCGACGTTCGCGCAGAAACACGTTAGTTAACGCATTGTTTAGGCAGTGACTTTCGACTGTGTTAAAAAGTACTATTTTGATTGTGAAAATACTGACATCGATTTGTAATAGAATCATGGAACATATTTTGTGTTCAGACATAATGACCTTTCTAGACTCTGAGAAGCTCATCTGCACAAAGCAGTACGGTTTTAGGAAACGGTGGTCATGCGAGACACATGTGATTATATTGTACATAACAAATTAACTATACTCTTAACGTCTAAACACTATACATTTTGTAACGACAGCTTGTAACACGACTTCGTTGACCGCCCACTGTTGCGGAAATGTTCCAAAGAAAATTTTACAAGTCCATTTAATTAATCGCGACATAAAAGTGTAAATTTCGGAATAGACAAAGAACACTACACGCTATGTTGTATTAAAATATTGTAATGATCTGTCGTTAGGTAATTACGTTCGTAGTCAATGGAATGTAAATTAGAAGATCTGACTTCATTAGGGAAAAAATTCAGAGTCCAGCGCAGCACTGCCTTCAGGGCTTCGGCGCACTGAGTGGGCTAAAATGCTGTACAAAATTTTTATATCCAAATTATAAACTCGCTACAGGATGCTAGATTGAATATTTTAGGGTAAGAAACCAGTGGTCGGAAAACAATATTTCTGATGCTAAGAAGTTTTGACTGAGCAATGTGTGGAAGAGACATATTTGAAAAAAGCTTGTTTTATGACGAACAAGGCCTGACGCTTGCATACTTGCGGCGCAACATTGAGAAACAATACACAATTCGTAATTCTATCCTAGTATTGGATTACCCAGTGTAGCTCTATAGCGTTGAACTTCCTATAGTTTGTACTCTTCACAGACGAGGAATCATTCAACTGTAATGGAGTTATCCACAAGAAGATCTGGTTTAAGCAGAAGACGCACCATCCCAGTTCGATATTAATGCCCACAACACCTTAACGGCACATACCCTCAGTACTCCAATAGCTAGCGCTGCCACCGGATGTCAATCTCTTTGATATTTACTAAGGGCTCATACGAAGTAGTTGGGGTTTGAAACCTTTGTAGAAATTGAAGAGAACTTAAGGGTAATGTACCAGATGCCTGTCTCATTGTACAACACACGATAGTGTTCATTAGAGCGAGTCTGGCGAAATAACGTGTGAGCAGAAGAAAACTGATCCGGAAGATGTTTCATGCACCTTGAGATAGGCAACACAACTTACATCATCCGTCCCATGCAACTGATGTAAGCTGCATTGACTATCTCATGGTGCATGAAACATGTTCCAGTTCAGTTTTCTCTTGCTCAGACTGTATAATTACTGTACTGATGATGGTGCTCTTCGGTTCGGACAGTTTTTATGAACTAAAGTAACTGTTGTACGATTAAAAGAGTAAACTAAATATTAACTTTCGACCATTTACTTCTTATCTCAAAACATTCAATTTAGACTTAAAAGGTATGGACACAAAATTAGTGTGCTTGTTACGAACGAGAGAGTTGACAGTAAAATATTTCATTATAGTAATTGAATCTGAATCTAAAGTTACTCGGCGTCAGCACACTAGTCCCGACGTGTCTACCAATGTCGATGTATTTTGTAATTAAGTATGTTGCGTTTTATTTTAATTTTAGAGAAGTGTAACACGTTAAGGTTTATGGGGTAGAATGCCGTCATAAATTTGGTGCAACATATCCTGGACTTACTTCAGCGATAAACCAGTCTATATCCGCGTCCATATCGTGTTGTCAGATTGTTGTGAAAGGTATTGCTGTGCTCCATCTGCTGAATTTTTTTAAGTAACACAAGCCTAGGGAGCAGGCTGCTCTGGGGTTAGGTCTGATTCTATGATTTTTGTGTCAAGAAGGTTTCTCGGCATTATTCTGATCGTTAGCACACCTTTACGGAGTAAGTTGATAGTGAAAAACTTTCATTCAAGACTATCTGTGGGGCGTCGAGGACTTTACGGTAACTAGCCACCGTTAATTACTCTCTTTGGCAGAAACTTTTTTAATATCTGTTCAGTCTGCACGCCACGACATTTACAAGAAACTTTAATCACAGTGGAAAATCACCGACATCTCATCGCGAACATAATGTAAAGGACATAAAGGAAAACTGCAAAATGAAATGAAATGATGGTGTGGCATTATTGGCCGGGAGACCCCGACTGGGGTAGCTCTGCTGCGTAGTGCAAGTCTTTCAATATGACGTCGCTTGGGCGACTTGAGCGTTGATGATAATGGTGATGAGATTAAGTGATGAGAGCAACATACTCTCTCAGTCCCCTATCCTCTAGCTGGCAGTAAATGGAACCCAGGGTCCTACGATCTAAAGGCAGCGACGATAATCAATAGACCACGGTCTAGAAATGCCCTCAGAAGACGAACCTGTGGTTTGCAAACAGGAAACGCCTCCATTTAGAATCAATAGAGTCATTACGCAGGCCAACGAAAAATAGCTGATCTTCATAGTTTTTTATGAGATGAATCCCAATCTAGACTTAATTTTTTTTGTATCGGCCATAGTTTTCGAGAAATATGATTTTTATTATACAGTATAAAAATCCTATGGTATACGGTAAACGGGGAAATTAATGAAACGCTTTGTTGCAACGTCAGCATGGTTTGTATTTATAGTAAGCTACTTAAAATAATGATATGTGTCAATAGAGGTTTCACTTGTCAACTGGAATTGGTTTGTATTTTCTTTCTCTTATTTCTTTGAAGCTTCTTGTGTAGCTTTCTCTACGATGAGTCGCTTGCCGAACTTCTCGGTGAAGTGCATAGATGTTACCATTGTGTAATAAAACAGCCCTTAAACTAGTTTTGGATGAATCAGTAAACAGCCTCCAGTCTTACATTTTGTATTCAATACTAAACTCATTCATCAGACCGGGAATGTCTGAGCAGTACACTAAACCACCTACTTGTTGAAAAAACTTTGAAAATTGCTGCTCGCACTTTCTATACATGTATATGCTGGTTCCAGCTGCTAATAAGTTCTTTTCTTTTAAACTAGAGCCAAGCGATTCAGCTTTTTCTTTCGTTAAGCCCAGATCCCTCACCAAATCGTTAAGCTCGGGCTGAGTAAACAATTTGGGCTCTAGACTTTCTGTATTGCAATGGAATTCATCATCATGTGGTTCATCTAAATGAGAATGTAATCAGAAAACACTTCTACTGGAATAGAATTTAAATAATCTGGTGGTTCAACAACCGGCAACTCTACACCATGCCCTACTGGTCGGATGGCGGACGGAAGGTTAGGGTAGCTTATTACCTTCTTGTTTTTCGAATTATGACCAGTGGTATCAATACTGCAAAAGTAACAATCATTGGAATGATTTCTTGGCCCCATCCATACCATTGGAACAGCAAATCTAAAGGCTTTTTTCTCCTTTTTGGACCATTTTCTCAGATCTTCAATATACACATAACATACCTTATGCGACTCCTAAGATTTATCTTGATCACAAAGTTTAGATCCAAAGTATGATAGATAAACCTTTTCCACAAAGTCTGTCATGTTTCTTTGGTGTTTTTTAATCATAAACTCACCACAAATTTAACAAAAACTGTCAGCAGAGGTTTTACAACCACGATTAGATATTTTACTGATGACATGTACAACAAACGATAAAGTGAGGTTAGTTTGACAAAGCAAAACACCATCGGTTAACACAAAAATAGAATCGACCTTTTTTGCCAGCAAATGTTTTTCAGCAGTGCTGCCAGCGTCATATACATTCATTACACCTCCTTTTTAAATTATCTTAACCATATAAAAGCTGTTAAATTCTTAAGAAATCGCTTAATTTAACAAATTTAACTTTAATATGTGTAGAAACAGTTGGTGATACAGTTTTGTATTCATAATATTTGGATTTCCCACCTTAAAAAAATACGAATAAGGCATTTTCAGCATAAAAGTTTTCCCATCGTTGGCCTGTGTTATCAGTAAGTGAATCCTGTTTTTACTTTCAGAAGGAAATCATCTGCCTTGTGAGAAGTCCTCGTTCAACTGAGGTAGTGTTCAGTCACTAGTGTCGACGGGTCATTCTGAACGTTCAAGTTTGTTTTCCTTTTATAATACTGACTCTGTGGTTAATGATTTTAACACACAAAGCAACAACTGCATAGCTTCTCCTTTAGACGGAAGCATCTAAATTATGTGCAGAAAATATTCAGGACGTGTGCTAATCGCGATTTCTCAGAATACGTGCGATATCAACTTCTCCAGTTAACAAAAATGTCATGGAGTTTTCTTCTATTTTGTGCCTTTGTCTCGCATTGGCGCAGGGTCGGCATGCTTGTTAAGGGATGTAAGGTGTGGTCGGATGCCCGTCCTGTTGCCACTGCAGTACCACTCTGGACTTAACATGTGCACCCCAACTGTCTGTGTGTAGTGTTACTCATGTGGAAGTGAGCGGTAGTTTTCTAATATTTGCGATGTTGCAGAAACTACAACATCCGGCATTTGAGAAAAAGACTAACAGACATGTCTTGGAGGCCATAATAGACCCAGCACATTGACGTCCGCTTACTAGGGATGAAACGGCATCATGGCATTCTCCATAATGAAACTATTGACCGCCCCGTTAAGAGGAGTATTACTGAAGGACCGTTCCGCCCAACACCGATCCCTTCTACGGATTTAAACAGCAGTCAAGAAAGCTACTTATCACGACTGGAATTATGAATGGCACGGCCACCTGGCGGTCATAAAACCGAACGTCTCTTCTTGGCCATGGTTCAGCTCTGTGGAGTTTACCCGCGCACCAACACAGTTGATAATCATTGCTTCTAGACACTGTTATCAGGAGCCAGTGGCTTGTACTTCACATACTTAGCATTGTTTTATTGTGAAAACCGCACTAAGGTCAACTAAGCACTGTTTAACTACTGCTGGCTCTATGATGTTCGTCTTTTAGCGTTTTTGTTTTACGTTAAGAACTTAGGTTTTCACAACTAACTCTTTTTTATTGTTCTAATGTGATAATTTCGATTATGTTAACATAGCACTTTTGTAAGTACTGTTGGTTGCATGTTCTTTGCTGCCCAATGCCAAAAATAAATAAATAAACAAAAATGATGTTTGCGAATCGTGTAACTGAGGCGGTACTTAGATACCAGTCCGATATTCACTTAGTCGCAAGTGGGAAAAAGACTGAAAACCACATCCAGGCTGATCGGCACACCAAAACTCGTCTTTAATCCGCTGAGAGGATTCGATCCGAAAGCGCGCTTTAACACGCGCGGCGGTCCGAGCAGATAACAAAATACACTCCTGGAAATGGAAAAAAGAACACATTGACACCGGTGTGTCAGACCCACCATACTTGCTCCAGACACTGCGAGAGGGCTGTACAAGCAATGATCATACGCACGGCACAGCGGACACACCAGGAACCGCGGTGTTGGCCGTCGAATGGCGCTAGCTGCGCAGCATTTGTGCACCGCCGCCGTCAGTGTCAGCCAGTTTGCCGTGGCATACGGAGCTCCATCGCAGTCTTTAACACTGGTAGTATGCCGCGACAGCGTGGACGTGAACCGTATGTGCAGTTGACGGACTTTGAGCGAGGGCGTATAGTAGGCACGCGGGAGGCCGGGTGGACGTACCGCCGAATTGCTCAACACGTGGGGCGTGAGGTCTCCACAGTACATCGATGTTGTCGCCAGTGGTCGGCGGAAGGTGCACGTGCCCGTCGACCTGGGACCGGACCGCAGGGACGCACGGATGCACGCCAAGACCATAGGATCCTACGCAGTGCCGTAGGGGACCGCACCGCCACTTCCCAGCAAATTAGGGACACTGTTGCTCCTGGGGTATCGGCGAGGACCATTCGTAACCGTCTCCATGAAGTTGGGCTATGATCCCGCACACCGTTAGGCCGTCTTCCGCTCACGCCCCAACATCGTGCATCCCGCCTCCAGTGGTGTCGCGACAGGCGTGAATGGAGGGACGAATGGAGACGTGTCGTCTTCAGCGATGAGAGTCGCTTCTGCCTTGGTGCCAATGATGATCGTATGCGTGTTTGGCGCCGTGCAGGTGAGCGCCACAATCAGGACTGCATACGACCGAGGCACACAGGGCCAACACCCGGCATCATGGTGTGGGGATCGATCTCCTACACTGGCTGTACACCTCTGGTGATCGTCGAGGGGACACTGAATAGTGCACGGTACATCCAAACCGTCATCAAACCCATCGTTCTACCATTCCTAGACTGGCAAGGGAACTTGCTGTTCCAACAGGACAATGCACGTCCGCATGTATCCCGTGCCACCCAACGTGCTCTAGAAGGTGTAAGTCAACTACCCTGGCCAGCAAGATCTCCGGATCTGTCCCCCATTGAGCATGTTTGGGACTGGATGAAGCGTCGTCCTACGCGGTCTGCACGTCCAGCACGAGCGATGGTCCAACTGAGGAGCCAGGTGGAAATGGCATGGCAAGCCGTTCCACAGGACTACATCCAGCATCTCTACGATCGTCTCCATGGGAGAATAGCAGCCTGCATTGCTGTGAAAGGTGGATATACACTGTACTAGTGCCGACATTGTGCATGGTCTGTTGCCTGTGTCTATGTGCCTGTGGTTCTGTAAGTGTGATCATGTGATGTATCTGACACCAGGAATGTGTCAATAAAGTTTCCCCTTCCTGGGACAATGAATTCACGGTGTTCTTATTTCAATTTCCAGGAGTGTATCATGAAGTATGGCATACTATTAAAGGGATGCTACACATTCCATGTTGCATACGGGTTTAGTTCTTATGAAACGAGTCGGAGGCCAGACTTTTTGCATTTCTTACAACTCAAAAACCTAGTTAATATTTACAAATGATTTTCATGGCTGGCGGATGAAGTGTCATGGTCTGTCAACACGGCATCCGGACTCACTTTGAACTTCTTAGAAAATTCAAAATGTTTTCTGGACTGGGACCCGAACTCGAAGGCTTATTTTTCACAGTAAGGACGGATTGTGAGTCGAGTGACGATCATCGAGAAGAAATGAGATTTGGGCTGACGAACCGTGGATGCAATGTCTTCAAAGGCGGTTTACAAACTTAAAATGGACAAGGAAGGTAAAAAAAAATGGTCGTCAATTTTTCAAAGTAACGATCCTGGAAGTCTCCTCACGTGATTTGATGAAACCATGGGAAAACTAAGACTTCATCAGGTAATCTTCCTTTCAGAAGTCCGTTGCACTCAACGACTGTTACGTTGACTTGTAAATAATAAGAGTTCAGCTATCAGTCGTCCTTTCTAACTTTTTTATTGGCAGATCTACATTTCAGCTAGAAACTAGCCTTTCTCAATGCATTATCATTTTTGATCAATGCATGTAATGCCTGTTGGTCGGGCTTCATCCACAGTTCACTGAATACTACTGAGTAGTGGTCGGGCTTCATCCACAGTTCACTGAATACTACTGAGTAGTATGTGGATGAGGCCCGACCAACTGGCATTACCTGCATTGATAAAAAAAAATAGTGCATTGAGAATGGCTAGTTTCTAGCTGAAATCTAGACCTGCCAGTAAAAAAGTTCAAAAGGACGACTGATAGCTGAAATCTGTTATTTACAAAACTAATACTTGTCGTCCGTACTGGGAATTGAACCCTGCTCCATTAAGTTGCCAGTCCATTGTCTTAAGTACTGTACCACTTCGCTTCGTCGCCAGTTGTGCTTAAGAAATACTGACAAACCTCATCTTTCACAGCGACAGTAATGATACCAGTAAAAGATAGAAATTTGTATTATCGGTTATTCTGTTTGCTAATACACTCCTGGAAATGGAAAAAAGAACACATTGACACCGGTGTGTCAGACCCACCATACTTGCTCTGGACACTGCGAGAGGGCTGTACAAGCAATGATCACACGCACGGCACAACGGACACACCAGGAACCGCGGTGTTGGCCGTCGAATGGCGCTAGCTGCGCAGCATTTGTGCACCGCCGCCGTCAGTGTCAGCCAGTTTGCCGTGGCATACGGAGCTCCATCGCAGTCTTTAACTCTGGTAGCATGCCGCGACAGCGTGGACGTGAACCGTATGTGCAGTTGACGGACTTTGAGCGAGGGCGTATAGTGGGCATGCGGGAGGCCGGGTGGACGTACCGCCGAATTGCTCAACACGTGGGGCGTGAGGTCTCCACAGTACATCGATGTTGTCGCCAGTGGTCGGCGGAAGGTGCACGTGCCCGTCGACCTGGGACCGGACCGCAGCGACGCACGGATGCAAGCCAAGACCGTAGGATCCTACGCAGTGCCGTAGGGGACCGCACCGCCACTTCCCAGCAAATTAGGGACACTGTTGCTCCTGGGGTATCGGCGAGGACCATCCGCAACCGTCTCCATGAAGCTGGGCTACGGTCCCGCACACATTTAGGCCGTCTTCCGCTCACGCCCCAACATCGTGCATCCCGCCTCCAGTGGTGTCGCGACAGGCGTGAATGGAGGGCCGAATGGAGACGTGTCGTCTTCAGCGATGAGAGTCGCTTCTGCCTTGGTGCCAATGATGGTCGTATGCGTGTTTGGCGCCGTGCAGGTGAGCGCCACAATCAGGACTGCATACGACCGAGGCACACAGGGCCAACACCCGGCATCATGGTGTGGGGAGCGATCTCCTACACTGGCCGTACACCTCTGGTGATCGTCGAGGGGACACTGAATAGTGCATGGTACATCCAAACCGTCATCGAACCCATCGTTCTACCATTACTAGACCGGCAAGGGAACTTGCTGTTCCAACAGGACAATGCATGTCCGCATGTATCCCGTGCCACCCAACGTGCTCTAGAAGGTGTAAGTCAACTACCCTGGCCAACAAGATCTCCGGATCTGTCCCCCATTGAGCATGTTTGTGACTGGATGAAGCGTCGTCTCACGCGGTCTGCACGTCCAGCACGAACGCTGGTCCAACTGAGGCGCCAGGTGGAACCGGCATGGCAAGCCGTTCCACAGGACTACATCCAGCATCTCTACGATCGTCTCCATGGGAGAATAGCAGCCTGCATTGCTGCGAAAGGTGGATATACACTGTACTAGTGCCGACATTGTGCATGCTCTGTTGCCTGTGTCTATGTGCCTGTGGTTCTGTCAGTGTGATCATGTGATGTATCTGACCCCAGGAATGTGTCAATGAAGTTTCCCCTTCCTGGGACAATGAATTCACGGTGTTCTTATTTCAAAATCCAGGAGTGTATAACTTTTTCTGACCATATATTGTAACAGACACTATACCATATACCATGGTCCGAGCTCGTGGTCGTGCGGTAGCGCTCTCGCTTCCCGCGCCTGGGTTCGCGGGTTCGATTCCCGGCGGGGTCAGGAATTTTCTCTGCCTCGTGATGACTGGGTGTTGTGTCATGTCCTTAGGTTAGTTAGGTTTAAGTAGTTCTAAGTTCTAGGGGACTGATGACCATAGATGTTAAGTCCCATAGTGCTCAGAGCCATTTGAGCCATATATCATGAATCTGCCTCCGCCTGACTGAACATTAATTGTTAATAAGTGTGTGCAACACATGATGTCATTCCTACAATTTATAGAAGCTGTGGAACGCAATGTACAAAAATATACTAAGTTATCGGTGAATGTAGTCCAGACGAAACTCTTTCATTAGTATTTCGTGATATAAGAATGATTTTGTACTGATCATGAGGTCATCGTAGTTTTATGAAAGGCGAGATTGATTTTAAATGTCTACTATAATTAGAGCAGGGCTCTTACCACTAACCGTTTACGCTACAGCGTGTTATTTGCATGAATTACAAAACAAACCTGCCAATCTTATGATGTCTATTTCTCGTTGTATTTGAGCAACTTATTCTAGAAGTATGTTACTTACTAGAACGTCCACTTTATATTTCTGATAACTGAGATGGTAATACCTAACTGAAAGGACGCGATATCGAAATTTAATATATCTTAAATATAACAATTCATGAGGACAGTTAATAACTAGGCTGCAGTAAGTGATCGTACTCACCACTTGTTCAGATATCTGGTGAGGCCTTTCCTGAATACTTCCGTTCCAAGGAAGTGGTCCATCATCCGAATTATGGAAGCACCTAAAATAAAACCAAAAAGGTATTAGTTCCTCAAACAGAAATGTTTCAAAACTTAGCGTACTGCTCAGCTGAAAATGAGCAATAACGGCTTGCTCTTGCCACACATACTTTGAGATAGTAACCAACCTAAAAGCATACTATTCTTAATAGCCATAGTTATTAGTCTGCAAATGACGTAAGCACTGACGTAATGTGGTTCGATACACTGTTCCCAGTCACCAACAAACATTTCTGCACTTCTGCCTCCAACGTTCTTAATAATGGTGGTGTTTGCAAAATAATTTAGACAAGATATCTGTATGGTGCGAAAAGTTGCACTTGACTCTAAGTATTGAGAAGTTGAAAGCATTCACATGAGTACTATAAGAAATCCGCTAAATTTCGGTTATACGATAAATCACTAAAATCTAAGAGACTACAATTACGAGTAACTTAAACTGGAACGATTGTATATATAATGTTATGGCAAATGCAAACCAAAGACTGCGATTTGCTGGCAGTACACTTAGAAAGTGCAACATCTCTACTAAAGAGACTGCTTATACCACGCTTGGCCGCCCTCTTCTGGAGTATTGCTGTGCAGTAGGACTGACGGAGGACACAGAGAAAGTCCAAAGAAGGCAGCTCGTTTTGTATCATCGCGAAACAGGGGAGAGAGTAGCAAGGATATGATACGCGAATGGGGGTGGCAGTTACTAAAACAAAGTCGTTTTTATTTCCGGCAGAATGTTCTCATGAAATTACAATCGCCGACTTTCTACTTCGATTGCGAAAATATTTTGTTGGTGCCCACATACACAGGGAGAAATAATGATCGTAATAAAATAACAGAAATCAGAGCTCGCACGGAAAGTTGTAAGTGCTCATTTCTCTCACGCGCAGTTCGAGAGTGTACCGGAAGTGAAATAGCTTGAAGGTGGTTCTATGAACGCTCGACCAGACACTTAATTCCTAATTGCAGTGCAATCATGTAGATGTAGACTGTACAGACATGGATTAGATATGTAAGGTACTGGTATAATGAAACTGTGTGCAGCCAGCTATGGCGAACTGAATCTTGTGGGAAATCGTAACGATCTGGCTCCCAGTTTAATTGTTCCAGTACTTCCCTCTGTCGCGTTCAATCTAGGAATCGGGAAGAGTACTCTCCGTTGAGACAGAAAGAATTCGTTCTGAAAGCATCACAATGGTAAATTCTTTCTCCCCGGAGTTACGCTCCAGCAAGATATGTAGGAGTGATAAATTTGGAATCTAGAAGAGCTGGGAGAGTCACTGACAGATCAAACCTTTGAGATACGTTTGGATGACTGAGCTAGTAAGAGCACGTCAATGAAAGTCAAATATCCAGGCTAGTGTACCGATCTGGTAGAGTGTTGTAATCTGCTAGAAAGCTTCAAACCACACATTCTGCAGCACAGTAAGAGATTCTGGAGATTGATTCATATGCCAAGTTCACAACGCAGTTGAAACACTAGTTTCTTCAAAAATCGTCTATGGCCGTTCTTTCATGCTTAACGTTATCATTAGCTATAATGCTTCTAAATGTGCATTTATTTTTCTTCTGCACTGAAGCAAACATCTGATCCAGTCGATTTTGTTGTCAGTTTAGGTTGCCTGCTTAGAGGATGACGACGATTAACACCACATGCCCTTCTTCACGCCCCCCCCCCCCCCTCCCCCAAACCCATCCATCAGCGTGATGACCCCAAAAGAATAGCGCATCCATGCATAAAACAACTCTATTTTAAGAGAAGTTAGTTTTTCACATCTCAATATTTATGACATCGTGCCAACTGAAATATGTTTCATACAGTGATATAATTTGGAGGAACATTCGGTGATATATATGGATACTGTCTGGAAAATGTGCTGTGAATAGAGTCATTGGTAAAAAGAAGTAGTAAATTAAAACCTAATGACTGGCGCTGAAGCTTTGTGGCATGTACAGCGAAAATGTGGTAAGCGATAAACTATTTTTCTTTCATTATTCTGTGAGGGTGTCTCAAGAAAAAGGTCGGAAAAAGTTTGAAATTAAGTGCAAAGTCCTTTGGAAGTCGCTAAGTGCTCTCATTTTTAAATTCTGGATGAAGTCACTTACGCTACCTCAAGGCAAACACACAGTTTCTCACTGTAATATTTGTCTTATTGAGTTGAACTTCTAAGTTAAGATTACACTTCCTAATGGGGCATATTATGACAGAAATTTAAACCTTGAAATTCGGTCTGTAATCACGTGAAATACTGAAAATAAACCTTTGTTGCCCCTGAAAGCCGTTACATAGGCAACCTGAAACAACAAGGATGAACCGTTTTAGCAGGTTAGTAATATAGATAAATTACGTCTAATAAACAGGATTGGAAACACTCCTTTCTGCAAACCAATTGCAACAAAACGATGTCGACAGATTTCGTTAACTCTTGGAATACAACTGTTGTGTAATAGATAAGAGTTATAAGATGCAGCCTATAATTTGCATGTGCTTCTTCAAACAAAGCCGGCGTTGTTAGAGGATTTTTTCTTTAGTCCCTGCGACTCGCTTCGCGATATATTGTCGCCACTGTTATAACAGAAACGATAACGAAGATGGCCGCTTACCTTTGCCATAGGAGATCCTGTCGAAGATCTCGTTGATCTCGTCCGGATGGCCGACCTCGATAGAAATTTGGTGCGATGACTCCAGGGCGTCGAGGGACATTACGTTCTGCAGGTCGGCTGTTACCATCTGCTCCAGCACCCTCCACGTCGGCTCCACCTGAGAACACACCCCGGAAGTTGTCAAACGCGTCAGTGCGCGATGCTTTGGATTGCTGTTGGGATCTAAGCATTCACTTACTAGCGTAGTGTATAATTTTGCTGAGTGCGTGAAAAGGCAGCCATAACTTCATGAATGGTAGGAAAATTAGTATATAACGTCCAGTAGACGACGATTTCATTAGAGACGGAGCACAAACTCCGATTGGGGAAGAAAATCGGACGCGTCACATTCAAAGGAACCATGGAAAACATCGTCTTAATCGATTTAGCAAATCACGGTTAGTATAAATTTGGATACCCGGACTGTGATTTGAAACTTGCTCATCCTGGAAAGTAGGGTAGCGGCTTGATCTCACGTCTGCCTCTCTTGACTCGTCGTAATCGAAAATGGTCTGATAGCCTTGTTTCATTACGACGATATAATTGTTTCGTGCACGGTATTGCTGGCGTGTAGCTTCTTCAAAGACGCACGTGATAGTTGATCCAAGCCTGCCTTGCGCTATGCCCTTCGAGCCGACACGCGCGTGGGCGACTGTGGTATTTTTTTCGAAGTTCTTAGCACGCCCACAGGAAGGGCGCTCGGCCAGAATTAGTGATTCCTTAAGGCCCCTTACACGATCAAGCAGTTTCACAAACTTTACTAAGTTTGTCAAATATTTGACGGCGTATAAAACTGTTCGACATATTTGCCAGACACAGAGAATGTCGTGTTTGAGAGAAATTTCAATTGAGGAAAGATTTGACAGGGTGCTGCGCATTGTTTGTGTCGGTGGTTCGCTGAACATGTTCAGTGAAAAAGAATTTTAATTTTATTACAGTTTGTCTCTTTGCATCGTGAGAGTCCACAACTGTGCAAACTACAATCTAGGATAAAAAGAAAAAAGCACTGACAATTACCAAAATGGTAGAGGTGTTGTGTATTTCCCAATCCCTGTATTACAAGGGAAGAGGTTAATAAGAGAATCAATATTCTATGTACAACATACAAACGAAAGTACAATAAAATTAAAAAAATCGAAGCTGTCCATTTTTCCCACGGGCGATAGACCTATTGCCACTTTGTGGTATTTTAATGAACTGTCATTAGAGGATCAAGTAGAAGAGAATAATTTTTCGCATACTTGTGTCATACTTGAGTCTGTTATTAAAAAAATTGATTGTCCGTTCGGAGAAAGCTGATGTAACCCTCAGGTTCTGAGTGTAATATTTTCTTTACCAAATTTCTTCCTCAATATCAACCATTCCCTACAGCGGCCTAGGTTTTTTTCTTTCCACGTTGCTGAACTCAGTTCCAGAAATACTTTTCTACATTGGTAGCCACTTCAAGTAGTGTCAAAATACTGTGCAACACGAACAGCGCCTGCTTCAAAAGTGAGGTTTAATTGACACACTTTGATGGTACCATTCGTTTACAGATTTGTTTGATCGTATACGGTGGCCCTTAAGAGTTGGAGTTGAGTCTGTGCTCGAGAGTCTCGAGATGAAGGGCGCAGACCTCGATGCTCTTGTCTGAAACTTCCTTTGGAGAGATCTAGCCATGCATAGTGTCTGAAGCGCGTTTTTTTTTTACTGCAGTAGCTTTGTGCGAGTATTGTTACGTATCATTTTTCGTAACGATTCCGGTTTTATATGCGCTGCGGACTTAGAAATTCTCTGTGCGATTTTTACAAGTGGACCACGTGAATCTGTATATCATTTGATGTCTTGTCCATCAGCATTTGGATGTAGGTTGACTTACCTCTTTCAGAAGAAAAGAAAGATAACTGTCGCTTGCAGACTCTGTTTTGTTACGACAATTTGTTGATTTTTTTGTCAGGATGTTTGGAGATATTCTTTTGTTTGGTGTTGTCGGGAACCACATGTATCCCTGATATGTTTCACTTTGTATAGCCTCCCACATGTTTGTCAAGAAATATTAATAGAAATATATCTTGGAGGTAGATTTCCTTATTGTTTTTCTTCTGTAATTTTTTGCGAAAGATTGAATTTTTAACACTGCTAATTTTCTTGATCAACAGATTTATGTGTAATTAATGATTTTTCTTGCTGGTTGGAAAGTACGTTCTTCACTGCTCTCATCTGCAACTACTGATAAAATAAATAGTTTCTAAGGCGCTGCAGTCATGGACTGTGTGGCTGGTCCCGGCGGAGGTTCGAGTCCTCCCTCGGGCATGGGTGTATGTGTTTGTCCTTAGGATAATTAAGGTTAAATAGTGTGTAAGCTTAGGGACTGATGACCTTAGCAGTTAAGCCCCATAAGATTTCACACACATTTGAACATTTGAAATAAATAGCTGTGTAAAATTTGTTTCGGCCACATGAGTGTATTTTCGTTAATCACTATCCACTGCTAGATACCATCTTAAATCTATGTGAGGCACTGATATTTCTTTAACTGATTTATTTGACTTTGTGTCAAATCCTCGTAATACTATAATCTTCCACGGCAGCAGGGCAATATCTATGTTTGTTTTGATTTCCAGGTTTGCCAAGGTAGTTTCAACGAGTTGTGATCACCTGAAGTTCTTCATGTGACTCAGCTGTGGAACTCAGTTGAGACCTGTGGAGACAGCGTAAAGTACACCCATGCTGTCGCTATGTGTAAAGGACATTTTCTCAAATGGTTCAAATGGCTCTGAGCGCTATGGGACTTAACTGCTGATGTGATCAGTCCCCTAGAACATAGAACTACTTAAACCTAACTAACCTAAGGACATCACACACATCCATGCCCGAGGCAGGATTCGAACCTGCGACCGTAGCGGTCGCGCGGTTCCAGACTGTAGCGCCTAGAACCGCTCTGCCACCCCGGTCGGCAGACATTTTCTCATTCACCAACTCTTTGTCTAGGATAAAATGACAAAATATGATTAAAAAAAAATCACATATCAGTCTGTAGTTTATTTATTGATACATAGTCAGCACGGTTTCAGAAAATATCGTTCTTGAGAAAAACCACTAGCTCTTCATACTCATGAAGTAATAAGCGCTATCGACAGGGGATGTCAAATTAATTCCATATTTTTAGATTTCCAGAAGGCTTTCGACACCGTTTCTCAAAAGCGTCTTCTAACCAAACTGCGTCTCTACGGAGTATCGCCTGAGTTGTGCGTTATTTCCTGTCAGAAAGGTCACAGTTCGTAGTAATAGACGGAAAGTCATCGAGTAAAACAGAAGTAATATCGGCGTTCCCCAAGGAAGTGTTGTAGGCCCTATATTGTTCCTGATCTATATTAACGACATAGGGGAGAATCTAAGTAGTCGTCTTGGATTATTTGCAGATGATACTGTCATTTATCCTCTTCTAAAGTCATCAGATGATCAAAACGACTCACAAAATGATTTAAATAAGATCTGTATGGTGCGAAAAGTGCCAATTGACCCTGGATAAGGAAAAGTGTGAAGTTACTCGTATGAGTACTAAAAGAAATCAAGTAAATTTGGATTACGCGATAAGTCACACAAATCTGAAGGCTATAAATTTAAGTAAATACTTACGGATTACAATTACAAATAATCTAAATTGGAACGATCACATAGATAATAGTGTGGGTAGAGCAAACCAAAGACTGCGATTCATTGGCAAAACACTTAGAAGGTGCAATAGGTGTACCAAAGAAACTGCTTACACCACGCTTGTCCGCCCTATTCTGGAGTATTTGCTGTGCGATGTGGGTGCGCATCAGGTGGGACTGAGAGATGACATCGAGAAAGTACAAAGGAGGGCGCCCTGTTTTGTATTATCGAGAAATAGGGGAGATAGTGTCACAGACATGATACGCGTAGTGGAGTGGCAATCATTAAAGAAAGGCGTTTTTCGTTGCGACGGGACCTTCTCACGAAATTTCAATCACCAGTTTTCTCCTCCGATTGGGAAAACATTCTGTTGGCACCCACCTACTTAGGGAGAAATGATCATCACGATAAAATAAGAGAAATCAGGGCTCGCACAGAAAAATTTAAGTGCTCGTTTTTCCTGCGGACCGTTCGAACGTGGAACGGTAGAGAGAGCTTGATGGTGGTTCATTGAACCCTTTGCAAGGCACTGTATTGTGAATATCAGAGTAATCACATAGATGTAGATGTAGCTTTCGGAGAAAAAGAGTAACTTATGAAAAATTGTAAATCTTAAGAGACTTTATGCTGCTTTAAAATAATACTCTATTTAGTTACTTAAAGTTACAAATGTACGCTAGAAAAAATAAAAACTGGTTCTTTTTTAAACGAAATTTTTAAATATGATATGGTTCATGCAAAATATGATTCACATGTGATACTTTTATGTACATTGAAGATAGAAGGTTGAGGTGTTAAAAATGAGATAGGGAACACACGAAACATTATGTATATATAACTGGGTTTTTATGCGGGCATATTTCTAGGAATCAAAAGTACGAGTATGTCACTGAGGACTACACAAAAAGTTCTTTATTTTGTTCCTCCTAATTCCAATACTAGAAGACAAACCAACAATGCATAGGAACTGTTTACAATTATACTTAATATATTGACTCTAATACAAAAATAAGAGACACACTGGAAAATCTCTATCTTATATTTTTTCATGAAAATCAACAGAACCCTTAAAAAAGCAGTTTAATTGTTTGGTATTTCTCACTCCAGTAGCAAAATGAGGAACTGAGAATTTTCCTATCACAACAAGCTTGTTAATAAGAGAAATATCTTTTACACGTAATTGGAATAGTGTTATGTCCTTGTGCACAAGCTTCAGAGACATAACTTCGTGGACATTGTTCGGTATTTTTTATGTGGTGCAGATATTTCTGTAACTACGATACTGCAGTGCCTGTGTTGTTCAGAAGTCCGATTCAAAGTCTCTTCGGGCATGAATGAATTTTTTGGTCTGGCCGTGAAGCGTGCTCAGAAATACTAGTAGTTTGGCGATCGCTGGCCATAAGGGGGAAATCCGGGTTCGAATCCCGGTCCTTCATAAGTTTTCATTCTGGTCATTCCATTATACATCCTATGGTTGTCGCATACTGCGAATACATTTCGTGTATATCTGTAGCTGTACGAACTTCTCTCTCCTCCTCGAAATTTAGCCAAGATATAATCTCCTCTAGCTACATGTGCTGAACCTGTCATTTAATGTGGATTCTCCAAAGAGATCGACATCATCCGTGCTATCATTGCTCTTCAAAGAGATGTCGTATTCGGAGGCAGTCTCTTTCTCTTTTTTGTATAGTTGCTACAGCTTTGGTCACAGGCGTATCTCAGTAGCTCTCCTGCTTTTGGACTACTCCTATTTTGTTTGCAGGCTTTCCTTTTTCAGCAATGAATTTACTGCTGGGGGTGTGGTCTCTTAACAGTATTGTGCTGCTTGTGTTTGGGAAGGGCGGCAAGTAGCGGTACACCGCTGTGTGATTGGTGAATGGTCTGTAGGCGACAGTGTATTACTTTAGGGAATCAACTATATCCTCGTATTTTGGCGTAGAGCGTATCGTATTTAGGGTCTATACTGACTGTCTAATAACTATCTCCATGTAATAAATGCGAAAATAATGAATAATTCAGCAGATAGAACACAGTTTTCTGTATATGTAACAAAAATTTGGTGGGTGCATGGTTAATACTTGCATGAGTGACAAATGTTCTAGAGCTGTGTGCATATTTATTTTCAGTTTGAAAGTGCTGTTTGTCAAAAATATTTTTTACCTCCGAAGTGAAGTTTGTAATAGAAAAACAAACGCTGACTAACTGTTCCTAAACGAAAACAGCATAACTAACTGTAGAAACATTCGTGATGAGAATTGCTTTCTCATGAACAGACTGAACGTATAATTTTTTAGGAAGTTTTGGCTGTATCAATTTTATGACACCTTATGCTAATTGTAAAGCAACCAGTTTTTGTTACTGTAGAAATATACAACTTACTTCAGTCCTTTGGATGAGTAAAGATGGAGTTAGTTTGGCATTTTGGACTGGGGACTGGTTCAAAGAATTAGGATGTATGAAGCTGACTTACTTCTTTGCTATTCAGTCAGTCAGAGGAGAGATCTTTCACAATATTTGGTACTGGGAGAGGAGTTTCACGTGATCACCTCTTGTGCAAGAGGGCATGCATCTAGGAGTTATAAGTATTTTCATTTAAGTTGAGTAACAGCAATTTTTTGCAGAATTCGGATTATAAGTAGCAGTTTATAATCGTTTGTGGATGATGTCTACAAATATGTTCTATTTTTTTTTTTTTTACTGAAAACGGAGGCTTACTACGGAGTGTAAATAACTGCACATGGTGTGCTGAGCAGTCATAACTAGGAACTTCGAGTCCAAACATGATGACCTGCATAGTAGCTGGGCATGAATTCAAAGCTATTAAACATTGATTATTAACTAATATAAACTGCGGTTCTTTCAAAATGAGATCTGAGTTAAAACCTTACAATAGCTACTAGAGAGAGAGTGTGTCCTCTCTAACTGTGAAAGGATTAGTAAAACCTATGCTCGTTCTTTTTTTTTTCATTCATGCCTGGAACTGTGCACCAGAACAGACTTGGCAGCAAGTGTGAGTATACAAAGTGACGTACATAACAGATGCTTTAACACAAAGACTTTTTTTCTTTAAAAGTTACAGACAGACTTGTTATGCAGCCTGTTGACATGTGCAGTGCAGCTAATTTTTACAGCTTTTCTTAGTTGAGGTCCATTACATGTCGCTTCAGAACAGTCCGCGCTGCTGAAGAACTCACTTAAGTGGATGTTTTCTCTGTTAGTAGGAAGGCACAGCATTGACCGCGAAACCGTAACGGGACCGTTGAGTCGGCGTGAGAGTATTATGGAAGTGCCCAACGAACTCCAACAGATGCACAGTGCGTCACGGAGAGGTATACTACTGAAATTCCAAGGGGGTACGTTCAGGGTAGAGTCGGGCAACATATTGCTTCCCACTACATACCTCTCGCAAAGTGACCACAACCAGAAATTGCGAGAAATTAGAGCTAAAGCGGAGGTCTATCAACAATCACTCCTTCTGCGCGCCATTCGCGAATGAAACAGGGAAGAGGTGATCAGACAGTGGAGTCAGAAGTACGCTCCACCATGGACCTTAACGTAATATGCGGATTATTAAAGTAGATTCGATGGTTGGAAAATACTCAGACGAATTATATACAGAAGAGCGGAAAACTAATAGAAGCCTCAGGGACAGTCAGTTCGTATTTCGGAGAAATGTAGGAACACTCGAGGAAATACTGATCTTGCGTCTTGTGAAAGAAGATGGACTGAAGAATGGAAAGGTAATATTTGACACTGTTAAACAACTAAACTCTTTGAAATTTTGAAGGAAGAAGAGATAACATACAAGGAGCGAAAAATTACATACAACTTGTGTAGAGACCAGACGGTTGTTGTAGTCGGAGATCATCAAAGGGAAGTTGTAATTGAGAATGGTATGAGACTGGGTTGTAGCCCATGTCCAAAGTTTTTTAATTTGTACAGTGAACAAAAGTAAAGGAAACAAATGAGATATTTAGAAAAGGAACTTAAGTTCAGGGAGCAGATTTAAAAAAAAACTTCGAGGTTCGCCAGTGGCATAATTCTGTCAGAGATGGCAAAGAACTTGGTAGAGTGGTTCAACGGAATAGATAGTGTCTTGGAAAGAAATTGTAAGATGAACATCAAAAGAAGTGAAAGAAAGGTAATGAAATGCAGTAGAATGAGATCGAATGATGCTGGTGTGACACTAAAAGCAATTGACAGGTTCTGCTACTTGGCAGCAAAACTGGAGGAGATAAAAATATAGAAAAGCATGAGCATGAAATTCATCTCTGAAAAAAGATGAATTCATTAATACATAATGTAAATATAAGTGTAAGGAAAACTTTTCAGGAGGTATCAATCTGGAGTATAGCGTTGGACGACAGCAGTGAAATAAGGGCGACAAGCAATTCAGACATGAAGGAATAGGAGCTTTTGATATATTGTGATACAGAATAACGCTGAAGATAATTTTCATAGATCGCATAAGTAATGAGGAGAACTAGAGTGAATGTTGGAGAAAATAAATTTCTGATAGAGTCTGACTCAAAGTAGGGATCAGTTGATAGAACACAACAATATGATAAATCTAGGAATAGACAATTTGGTAATGGACGAAAGTGTGGAGGAGAAAAATTGTAGAGGAGTTGTAGACACGAATACAGAAAGCAGATTCAAATGGACATACACTATGCGATCAAAAGTCGCCTGGCTGAAAATGACTTAAAAGTTCGTGGCGCTCTCATCGGTAATTCTGGAATTCAATATGGTGTTTACCACCCTTAGCCTTGATGACAGCTTCCACTCTCGCAGGCATACGCTCAATCAGGTTCTGGAAGGTTTCTTGGTGAATGGCATCCCATTATTCACGCAGTGCTGCACTGAGGTCGGTGAGGCCTGGCACGGCGTTCCAAAACATCCCAAAGGTATTTTATAGGATTCAGGTCAGATTCTGTGAAGGCCAGTCCATTACAGGGATGTTATTGTGTAACCACTCCGCCACAGGCCATGCATTATGAACAGGTGCTAGATCGTGTTGAAAGATGCAATCGCCATCCCCGAATTGCTCTTCAACAATGGGAAGCAAGAAGGTTCTTAAAACATTAATGTAGGTCTGTGCTGTGATAGTGCCATCCAAAACAACAAGGGGTGCAAGCCCCCTCCATGAAAAACCCTATCACACCATAACACCACCGTAATCGAATTTTTGTGTTCGCACTATACACACTGGCAGACGACGTTAACGGGCATTCGCCATACCCACACCCTGATATCGGATCGCCACGTTGTGTACCGTGATTCGTCACTCCATACAACGTTTTTCCACTGTTCAATTGTCCAATGCTTACGCTCCTTACACCAAGCGAGGCTTCGTTTGGCATTTACCGTCGTGATGTGTGGCTTATGAGCAGCCGATCGACCATGAAATCCAAGTTTTCCCACCTCCCGCCTAACTGTCATAGTACTTGCAGTGGATTCTGATGCAGTTGTGATGGTCTGGATAGATGTGTGCCTATTACACATTACACCCCCTTCAACTGTCTGCGGTCTATGTCAGTCAACAGACGCTTTTGTGCTGTACGTGTCCCTTCACGTTTCCACTTCACTATCACGTCGGAAACAGTAGATATAGTGATGTTTAGGAGTGTGGAAATCGCGCGTACAGACGTACGACACAAGTGACGCGCAATCACCTGACCACGTTCTAAGTCCGTGAGTTCGGCGGAGCACCCCATTCTGCTCTCGCAAGATGTTTAATGGCTACTTAGGTTGCTGATATGGAGGACCTGGCAGTAGGTGGCAGCACAATGCACCTAACATGAAAATCGTATGTTTTTTTGGGTGTCCGGATACTTTTGATCACATAGTGTAGGTTTGTACCACCTCTCACTATAGCCACAGTGAACCATCCATTTCCATGTGAGAATGTGTCGTTTATATCCAAGCTGAAATTAAGAGAACATCCAAAAAATATACAAGGTCAATCGTGCACAGGATTGTCGTAGAGAGCTGCGTTTGATGTGTCTTCGAACTGGTAACCGCAACAACAACGACAACTTCTTCTCCAACAAACCTTCTATTACTCTGTTCATGTATCAGTTTTACAAAGTATTTGAAAAATGCTTTCCTGGAACCAATGAAACTAGTCTTGAGGCGGGGCCACAATAAAATAAACAGATACGAGGTTCTATCTCACTTTAGACGTCACTAAATCAGTGCAGGAGATAGGTGTCGGAGCAGGCGTCTGGGAAGATATAAGGGCGTTGCCAGCAGTAAGAAGCCGGCAAGTTCTTTCGGGAAACGCCGGCAGTGCATCACTGCGCTGGAGTGAAGCCAGTAATTCCCGAGAAAGGCCACCCTTTAGCAGCTGCAGATGACGAAGTGCAGGAAGGTCGATGTGGTCTTGCGTCCAACCCCTCCCCTCCCTTTTCCATAGCTTTTTCACGAAACAAACTGTATTTATTATTTATGGACAAAACTTGGTACTTCAGTTTCTACCTTCGCACGAAGTGGTCACGAGTTTTTAGCGAAAATTAATCCGGGATGATGTTTATGGTTGCTCTACTGCTTCGTAAATTACAAAACAACAAAGCATTTTTGATTTTTATACCCTTGTATTATCTAGCACACAGCAACCTGAGACATATCCGGGATGATGTTTATGGTTGCTCTACTGCTTCGTAAATTACAAAACAACAAATCATTTTTAATTTTTATACTGTTGTATATCTAGCACACAACAACCCGAGACATAGTCAAAACATTTCCCAATAAGGTTTTTTTCAAAATAAACACTCGATAAAAAAAAAATGAAGATCTGAGGAAATGTAGAGAAAACGTTCCTTGTGAGTAACATAGTTACTTACTACAATACATAAATTACCAAAAAAATTATTTAGTAATTCTACTTCATGCAGCAGAAGTACCTCAATTACGCATAAGTATCAAACCAGAGATGTTTTCAGATCACTTAGGGCCCGTAGATTACTCTTACAAGACACATTTACATAATTTCCAGAGACAAATTATGACATCTCCGTTAACATCTGAATTTGAATTTCCCTTACTATGTGTCCATTTTCAATAATTTTTGTGTTACTTTTTCTGGTTCATTAAAATTATAAGAGTTATGTGGTTTGTAGCCAAGATGCAGCAAGCTCAGATGCCATTTTGAAAGTTTTATTTAATTTTTGTTAATACCACTTGAAGGGGCCACTGCGAAAGCAGGGTGCGGAAGTTGTTACTGTGGGTTTCCTTAACCGCTGGAAGCTGATATCGGCGTTGTTCTCTTAAAAAGGACGCGCCCTATTTCCTTCTCTACTTCCTAATGGCCACACAGATGGGATGTTAAGAACGAATTTTCCTCCCTTCGTTTCAAGATATTCGGAGTAATCCTACAGTTTTTCGGTGGGGCTAAGATACGAGGTAAATTGTGAGCCTTTGGAGTGCTTGGTGTCATGACCTCTCCCAGGAATCTGTAGACGTTTCCAGCCTTGCAGCAAGGTGAATAACAATTATGAAAACTCGTAATACTCTTGATGCTATTTCCAATGACGGATTCGTAACCAAATTGGGCAGGAGTGCCTTCCTTATGCATTAATGAAGCCAGATAATGCCATGAAAAATTCCAGTAGATTGCAACGGTATCTTCCAGACCATTAAATAAATATGTTGGCCAGCAACAGCACTACAACACCTCCGTTGCGTACTCCCGAAATTACTTGTAAATCTCATGATTTTGGATTATTAAGAAAGTGGCGTTGGGTTCTGTCTGCTAGGAGGTCCTAAATCCAGTCACAAAAGCTCGTCCAGTATTCAGTAAGCTTTTTGTTTTAGCCCTTTGTTATTAGGTGAAAGTGCCGAAAAAGTGGTAGCAGCGACGTCGGGGAAGATCTGAAGATACGTAGGAAAACGCGAGGCAGACATGATCGCACGACCTGTCTTAGAAGATAGACTGAAGAAAGAAAAACCTATATTTATCTGTTGCCTTCCGGAAGTAAAGGAACATGGAATCAACCTCATCGCTGTGGTTTGGATCTCTTGAACGAATGGAGGGAATTGAGTTTCTTAAGATCGCCACTATCGGAAGTCCTGCAGAACTTGTTTCCGGTCTCCAAAGGTTTTAGGTAGTGACTTAGGGAAATACGCTGTCGTGTCACATTGTTAAGACAACCTCTTGTATGTGGCCATCATAGAAACTACGAAGCCCCATGTGACCCGGATGTTAGATGTTGAGCTACGGTATAAAGGTGCTTGGATGCCAACCGACATGCTAAAATCTAGCAGTTCATCTTTCCAGTACACTACAAGTAACCAGACACTTGTTTAGTAAATCATTTCAAAGAATCACAAAGCACGTAGCTCTACAAAACTTGCGACCGGCGGCGTATACATCTGCGGCGAATTTATTTGACAGTGTCGGTATTGCAATACTGATACTAGGCGACAGGCTCTATTCACGAACGAGTAGTTTTTCTGTGTTACAAAACAGATACAGGGTGTCCCAAATCTTTACAGACTAATAAAGGTGATATAATACTAAACCAGGTACTTTAAGATTTGGAATTAATGATTGGAAATGAGTATTTATCCCATTTGTTGACACAAACATTTTATATTGATACGAATTATTTACAAAAGAATGGAAAAACTAGTAGATGCGACGTCAAGGACGACCTAGAGATATTCGGAACAAGTGAGGCAACACTGGCGACACGACTTATCTTAGAAAATAGACTAAAGAAATAAAAACTCGTGGTTGTAGCATTTGTAGATTTAGAGAAGGTTTCTGATAATGTTGCATGAAACACACCATTTAAAACCTGACGCTTACAGGGGTAAAATATAGGGAGTTAAAAGTTATCTATCACTTGTCCAGGAACCAGACTACAATTATGAGGAGATTGTACTTTTGTACAAAAGGTAAGCCTTAATTGAGCAGGGAGTGAGACAGGATTGTAGGCTATCCCCCATGTTATTCGATCTATACATCGATCAAGCAGTAAAGGAAAACAAGAAACAATTTGGAATTGGAATTAAAGTTATAGGACAAGAAATAAAATTTCGTGGTTTGACGATGACATAGCAGTTCTATCAGAGATAGCAAAGGACTTGGAAGAACAGACGAATTGAATGGATAAGGTCTTGAAAAGGAAGATGAATGTCAACAGAAGTAAACAAGGGTAATGGAATATAGTTGAATTTAATCAGCGGATGCTGAGAGAATTAGATTAGGAAAGGAGGCACTAGAAGTATTCTATGAGTTTTCATGTTTGGGCAACAAATTCAGTGACAATAACTGATTTAGAGAGGGTATAAAGGCAGAATGGCAGTAGCAGGGAATGCGTTTCTAAAAGGAAGGGGAATCTGCTAACACTGAATATAAAATTTAAGTTTAGAAAGTCTTTTATGAATGATGGAGTGTACCCTTGTATGGAAGTGAAATGTGGTCGGTAAGCAGTTCAGACAGGATGAGAATAAAAGCTTTTGATGTATGGTGCTACATAAGAATGTTGAAAATCAGATAGGTAGATCGAATACTTAATGAGGAGATACTGAAAAGAACTGGTAAAAAAAGAAAGATGTAGCACAACTTAACCAAAAGAAGGAATCCATTGATAGGAGACATCAAGGGATCGTCAGTTTGGTAATCGAAAATAGTGTGGGGGGAAAAACTGTAAAACAAGACAAAGGTAGAGTTGCATTAAACAAGGGTTCAGACTGAACACCGCATCAAAATCAGGAACAACTGAAGCTCAACCTGTGAACTGGCACCTACGCCGTGGCATCGTTGCTATCGATACGACAAAAACAGTTTCTTGTATCTAGCTCTCTGGAATGCCAGTTAAAGCGTCTTGTTCCTCTTCTGTCACAAAAGTGTATTGCTCATCAGCATTACTGTTTTTTTTCCTTTTTTTTTGTTAAGTGTTGCCTCCAGTATCAAGCGCAACGTCAGAAGTGCATCTCAGGCCCTTTTACCTTTTCTTAAGTCAAACTGATCGCTATCTGCGACGTCCTCACAACTGTTGTTGTTGTTGTCTTCAGTCCTGAGACTGGTTTGATGCAGCTCTCCATGCTACTCTATCCTGTGCAAGCTGCTTCATCTCCCAGTACCTACTGCAACCTACATCCTTCTGAATCTGCTTAGTGTACTCATCTCTCGGTCTCCCTCTACGATTTTTACCCTCCACGCTGCCCTCCAATGCTAAATTTGTGATCCCTTGATGCCTCAAAACATGTCCTACCAACCGATCCCTTCTTCTAGTCAAGTTGTGCCACAAACTTCTCTTCTCCCCAATCCTATTCAATACCTCCTCATTAGTTACGTGATCTATCCACCTTATCTTCAGTATTCTTCTGTAGCACCACATTTCGAAAGCTTCTATTCTCTTCTTGTCCAAACTAGTTATCGTCCATGTTTCACTTCCATACATGGCTACACTCCAAACAAATACTTTCAGAAACGACTTCCTGATACATAAATCTATATTCGATGTTAACAAATTTCTCTTCTTCAGAAATGCTTTCCTTGCCATTGCCAGTCTACATTTTATATCCTCTCTACTTCGACCATCATCAGTTATTTTACTTCCTAAATAGCAAAACTCCTTTACTACTTTAAGTGTCTCATTTCCTAATCTAATTCCCTCAGCATCACCCGATTTAATTTGACTACATTCCATTATCCTCGTTTTGCTTTTGTTAATGTTCATCTTATATCCTCCTTTCAAGACAATGTCCATTCCGTTCAACTGCTCTTCCAAGTCCTTTGCCGTCTCTGACAGAATTACAATGTCATCGGCGAACCTCAAAGTTTTTACTTCGTCTCCATGAATTTTAATACCTACTCCAAATTTTTGTTTTGTTTCCTTTACTGCTTGCTCAATATACAGATTGAATAACATCGGGGAGAGGCTACAACCCTGTCTCACTCCTTTCCCAACCACTGCTTCCCTTTCATGCCCCTCGACTCTTATGACTGCCATCTGGTTTCTGTACAAATTATAAATAGCCTTTCGCTCCCTGTATTTTACCCCTGCCACCTTTAGAATTTGAAAAAGAGTATTCCAGTCAACATTGTCAAAAGCTTTCTCTAAGTCTACAAATGCTAGAAACGTAGGTTTGGCTTTTCTTAATCTTTCTTCTAAGATAAGTCGTAAGGTCAGTATTGCCTCACGTGTTCCAACATTTCGACGGAATCCAAACTGATCCTCCCCGAGGTCTGCATCTACCAGTTTTTCCATTCGTCTGTAAAGAATTCGCGTTAGTATTTTGCAGCCGTGGCTTATTAAACTGATAGTTCGGTAATTTTCACATCTGTCAGCACCTGCTTTCTTTGGGATTGGAATTATTATATTCTTCTTGAAGTCTGAGGGTATTTCGCCTGTCTCATACATCTTGCTCACCAGATGGTAGAGTTTTGTCATGACTGGCTCTCCCAAGGCCGTTAGTAGTTCTAATGGAATGTTGTCTACTCCCGGGGCCTTGTTTCGACTCAGGTCTTTCAGTGCTCTGTCAAACTCTTCACGCAGTATCGTATCTCCCATTTCATCTTCATCTACAGCCTCTTCTATTTCCATAATATTGTCCTCAAGTACATCGCCCTTATATAAACCTTCTATATACTCCTTCCACCTTTCTGCCCTCCCTTCTTTGCTTAGAACTGGGATGCCATCTGAGCTCTTGATATTCATACACGTGGTTCTCTTCTCTCCAAAGGTCTCTTTAATTTTCCTGTAGGCAGTATCTATCTTACCCCTAGTGAGATAAGCTTCTACATCCTTACATTTGTCCTCTAGCCATCCCTGTTTAGCCATTTTGCACTTCCTGTCAATCTCATTTTTGAGACGTTTGTATTCCTTTTTGCCTGCTTCATTTACTGCATTTTTATATTTTCTCCTTTCATCAATTAAATTCAATATTTCTTCTGTTACCCAAGGACTTCTAGCAGCCCTCGTCTTTGTACCTACTTTATCCTCTGCTGCCTTCACTACTACATCCCTCAGAGCTAACCATTCTTCTTCTACTGTATTTCTTTCCCCTATTCCTGTCAATTGTTCCCTTATGCTCTCTCTGAAACTCTGTACAACCTCTGGTTCTTTCAGTTTATCCAGGTCCCATCTCCTTAATTTCCCACATTTTTGCAGTTTCTTCAGTTTTAATCTACAGGTCATAACCAATAGATTGTGGTCAGAGTCCACATCTGCCCCTGGAAATGTCTTACAACTTAAAACCTGGTTCCTAAATCTCTGTCTTACCATTATATAATCTATCTGATACCTTTTAGTATCTCCAGGGTTCTTCCACGTATACAACCTTCTTTCATGATTCTTAAACCAAGTGTTAGCTATGATTAAGTTGTGCTCTGTGCAAAATTCTACTAGGCGGCTTCCTCTTTCATTTCTTAGCCCCAATCCATATTCACCTACTATGTTTCCTTCTCTCCCTTTTCCTACACTCGAATTCCAGTCACCCATTACTATTAAATTTTCGTCTCCCTTCACTATCTGAATAATTTCTTTTATTTCATCGTACATTTCTTCAATTTCTTCATCATCTGCAGAGCTAGTTGGCATATAAACTTGTACTACTGTAGTAGGTGTGGGCTTCGTATCTATCTTGGCCACAATAATGCGTTCACTATGCTGTTTGTAGTAGCTTACCCGCGTTCCTATTTTCCTATTCATTATTAAACCTACTCCTGCATTACCCCTATTTGATTTTGTGTTTATAACCCTGTAGTCACCTGACCAGAAGTCTTGTTCCTCCTGCCACCGAACTTCACTAATTCCCACTATATCTAACTTTAACCTATCCATTTCCCTTTTTAAATTTTCTAACCTACCTGCCCGATTAAGGGATCTGACGTTCCACGCTCCGATCCGTAGAACGCCATTTTTCTTTCTCCTGGTAACGACAACTATGGGTAAACAAATTCGGCCGTATTCCAAACTCTTCGTGCCACTGCCGTCGTTTCTCAACTCGCCTCATCTCAGCCGTTGTTGCTACTTGACTGACTTCCACTTTACTACTCGATCACGATATTATCGCACTTGGCTTCCCGTGTCCGTTGTCGGAAACATGGGGTGACGTAACAGTAAACCTGTACAGAAGTGATTACGAAAACCGCCTCGCACTGTGAGTTCTTCCAGGACACTTGTCCAAATAGATCGATTAACCGCAACATTATGGCTACCTATCTAATAACGGGTATGACCACCACTGGCCCGAATAACAGCGGCGAAGCGTCATGGCATGGTAACAGTGAAACCGTGGAAGGTCGCTCGAGAGAGTTGGTACTACATCTGCACACACAAGTCACCTAATTCCCGTAAATTACGGATAGGGAGGCGATGAGCTTTGACGCCACGTTCAATCACGTCCCAGACGTGTTCGTTCAGGTTATGATCTGGCAAGTTAGAGGGCTAGTGCGTCAATTGGAAGTCGCCACTGTGTTGGTCGAACCACGCTGTCACGCTCATGATGTTGTGAAATGGCGCGTTAACTTGTTGAAAAATGCCATTGCTGTCGAGAAAAATGATCGCCGGGAAGGAGAGTACGTGATCTGCACCCAGTGTACGACCTTCCTTGGCCGTCGTGCTGCCTTTCACCAGCTCTACTAGACCCATGGATACCCACGCGGATGTTCCCCAGAGCATAATGAAGCCGCCGCCAGCTTGTCTCCATTCCGCAGTGCAGGTGTCAAGGAGCGGTTGCCCTGGAAGAAGACCGATTCGCGCCGTCCCATCGGCATGGTGAAGAAGGTATCAGGATTCACCAGACCACGCAAGGCTCTGCCACAGCGCCATCGTTCAGTGCCAATGGTCACCTGCCCATTTCAGTCGTAGTTACCGGTGTCGTGGTGTTACCATTGGCACATGCATGGGTCGTTGGGCGCGGAGACCCATCGTTAGGAGTATTTAGTGCACTGTGTGTTCAGACACACTTCTACTCTGCCAGCATTAAAGTCTCATGTCATTTCCGCCACAGTTCGCCACCTGTTATGTTTTACCAGTCTGCTCAGCCTACCAAGTCCAACATTTGTAATGAGAGGTGGCCGCCCAACCCCACGACTTCTGGACGTGGTTTCACCTTGATTTTGCCACGTGTTAAAGACATTCACCATAGCACTCCTCGAACATCCGACAAGTCGTGCAGTTTCCGAAATGCTCACTTGGAGCCTCTTGGCCATCACTATCTGTCCTCGGTCAGACTCAGATAAATCGCGCAACTTCCCCATTCTACACATGGACAGCTTACTCACTGATACTGCGTGCACCGTAATTCTGACTGACTAGCACTCATTCCTCGCCAGGTGACGCTGCTATCGTCTGGACGGGTTTATATTGGTAGTAGGTTGGTGGACATAACGTTCTGGCTGATCAGTGTGCTGTCAGATGGTTCAGCGTGTCTTCGTGAAATAAGTTAAAAACGCACGATAAGTCGACCGACACGCCCTCACTCCCAAGTCAGTAATATTGTGGTCAACTAATACTAGCTCGCTGCACTAACCCAACCATTCAAGCACGCTCAGCGCGAATAGCTAGCGCAAACAGTCCATGACAATTTTGACGATGATCAAACAAATATCTATTTCTACGTCAATCACGCAATTCTATTTCGTCTATTAAGCGTTTCGATGGTTAACCAGCATCGTTAGGTGAATGCATCTACGACGGTTGGAACTTTAATAGTAGCAACTATTTATTTACACCTCGTACAAAATAGATATGTGTTTCAAAGTTTTACTGTCGTTCAAAGTAGTCACCAGCATTGTGTATAATCCCTTGCCAGCGATGTGGAAGTCGTTGGATACTCTTAGCAGTGCCAGTTGTCTTGACAGTTCGAGCTGCGCTGTCTATTTCTCGACGAATATGTAGCATTTCTGAATCGAATGCCATGAAGTGTTTCCTTCAGCTTAGAAATCGAGTCGAACTTACGAGGGCTTAAGTCAGGGGAGTGCAGTAGGTGGTACAGCACTTAGGAGCCCCATCAGTCAAACAAATCAGTAACAGCTTGCACTGTACGTGCTTGAGCATTGGCCTACAACATGATAGTCTGGTCCTGCAGAAAGTGTCATCACTTCTGCCTCTAAGCTGGTCGTAGGTTGTGTTCCAAAAATGAAGCATGTGAGGTTAGGTAGTGACATACAAATGCAAGAACACAACAACGTTATTGTTATGTCACGGTGACACCGATATCGTGCTGTACCATTGAAGACTGTGGTGCCTTTACGATACATAGAAAAGTGCCACATATGGTATATTACACAGGATGGTCAGAAACAGTCTGAAACTTGTAATGGTGTTTTGGGGTAGGTTGGCTGAGAAATAATTGTTAAGGAAAAATTTGATACGCTGCGTGGTTTCCTGAATTTATTTAATATTCGAGCTAGCCAATCAGGCCATGCGAGAGGAAATTCAAGCGACCAGCCAGGGACAATTAGTGTTAGATGTTCACATAGCGTGGATGATAGCTTACTGGACTGCCAGCCTTTAGCTCGCGTTCGATCCTTTCTACCATCCCTTTTTCAATTTTGCTATAGCTCTCTTGTATGGTTTTAGGAAACCAGACGAAGAACACGTTGTGTGACATCATCTCTGGCTGAATTTAGCTGAGCCGAGGAAATATAATACTGGGAATTGTCATGACGTCACAAACTTGAAGCTGACATCCGCCATGTCATTTTCCCCCCACATTAGCGTATGGTGGAAATACTTTGTTCAAAAATGCCACATTCGGCAATATGCAAGAAGGGAACCACGTCAAACTAATGTTGGGGGAAAATGACATGGCGGACGTCAGCTTCAAGTTTGTGACGTCATGACAACTCCCAGTATTATATTTCCGCGGCTCAGCTAAATTCAGTGAGTCACTGGTTTTAGCGTTAACGGTCAAATATGGAATCAAATATTTTCCACCTCATTGTACTTTGTGGTTGCCGTCTGCTAATCGGAGCGAAGTATTTTTCATTCACATTTAGTTAATAGTTGACCTTGTCATCAAAATTGGATACTAATCATTCTGATCATTGTCTAAAGTGTAAAGGAATCACACTTAATCCGTTAGTAGGCTCGTCGAAGTGATATTTTCTTGTACATACATGAATTTTGGTTCTGCTGTTTACTTTAGAGCAGCGTTCTATTTCTGTGATTTGATTTTAGATTTCCTGTCAACGCAACTCGAACAGCTCTCTGTGTGAACCAACGTAAGTTCCGTCAGCCTGTATTAAGAAAAATGCCGGATCACGAAAGCAGCCTTTATTATGAAAGCAGCCTTTATTTGAAACGTCTAACAAAAAGAAAGTTACATTACCGAGGGGAAATGCGTGGTATTACTGGATCAAATATTCATTTAAGATCAGAGAACATACTAAAATACAGTTCTGACGTTGTGTTATTCACAAACGCTGTCTAACATTTTCTACTTAAAACAACTGTTGCGTGCGCCCACGGAAATTAAGAACAAGAGGCAATCTTCAACAGTAGTCTGCTAACTTTTGGGGCACCTAACATGCTGGTGCCACCTTCAGTGTAACGTGCAGCGTAAGTGTGCAGCGTAATCTCCCCTTATGAAACCTCTATGAGGTGAGTGGCAGATTAAATATTATCATTGGCTATCTAACAAGTAAACAACGAAGAAAATCAACAACCGAGCTACAAAGACTTCTCATGGATATAACAACAAGCATTTTTCCTATCTCAAAATAGATGAACTTGAAAAGCATTTCTACATTACCGATATTCCATTCAAAAGGAATACACGATTTGCAGTACACGATCAACGTATAGACGAAATACACTAATGTGCAAAGCTTAGGGCAAAAGCAACTTTCCCATAAAGTGTCACTGCTAATAAACGTAGCTCGATAAACGTTGCACCGTGCACAGAACATGACTGCAAGAAATGCGCAATGGGACCAATAGAAATGACACTTTTATTCAAAGAGAATAATTACACTTAGGGCGCCGCGATTTGTGATGGTCCCCTGGACATTAAAAAGGCGGGACATGGTTTCATAATGGGGTGTGTGATCACAATACACGGCAATGCATGCCATGCAACATGCTGCCACGGTGGTCACAAGGTTGGTATGGAGTTCTTTTGTTACGGTGTTCCTTTACTTCAGCAGTGCAAATAAAAACTTCTGAGTGCTCGTTGATGCTTAAGGTCACGCTGAAAAATGTCTGTCCAACGCGTCACACACGTATTCAATGGAGTTTAAATTAGGGAAACGGACAGACACTTCACTCGCCGAGTATTATCTCCTTCAAAGAGCTCCCCCACCTGCTCTGTTCGATGCGGTGGCGCTTTTTCATAAAATTGAAGTTAGGGCCGAATGCACCCCTGAAAAGACGTGTATGGGGAAGTCTTACAGTGTCACAGAAACGTTGGCTCACGAGTGTACCGTGTTCAAAGACTCGGATTAGTACGACCGCTCAACAATATGCGTCCCCATACGGTGAAACCTGGACTACGGAAACGATCGTGCTCTACAATGTTCCTGGTGGCATTACGTGTACGCGTCTCTCACCATATCAGCGTACCTCCAGAATCACTACTCAGACTGAGTCTGCTCTCATCCAAGAAGAGCACGTGACCCCACTCCTCGTTGGTTCAGTTTCTGCGCTCTTGGCAAGGTACTGGTCGTCAGGCATAAAGACTAGCCCATACAGTCGCCGTGCCACTGTGAAGCGTGAAACTGCGTGCCTTGCAGTGCTGTTAAATGTGTTTACCACTGTACCTGCTGTTTTACGTGGGTCCCTTCTTGCATACTGCGGAATGTAGCAGTCATCTGCTGCTGTAGTTAACTGTAGTGGACCACCGCCTCTACTTGGGGCAGTAGTGCCTGTGGTTCGGAAAGCTACCTACACAGTTGTGACCGTAGAAAATTTTAATTTTTATTCTTGCTTTTGTGACCACAATAAGAGTCCAGGCTCCATAGGAAAACAGCCAGGTGACATTAAATAATAGTCCACCAGGACGTAGAGACAAGATAAGCGACGGAGGCTGCCAAGTATGGCTAGTTGATCAAATAACTTAGTGAAACTTCCTGGCAGATTAACAATGTGTGCCCGACCGAGACTCGAACTCGGGACCTTTGCCTTTCGCGGGCAAGTGCTCCTACCTTCCAAACTTTACAGAAGCTCTCCTGCGAACCTTGCAGAACTAGCACTCCTGAAAGAAAGGATATTGCGGAGACATGGCTTAGCCACAGCCTGGGGGATGTTTCCAGAATGAAATTTTCACTCGCAGCGGAGTGAAAATCTCATTCTGGAAATAACTTAGTGTTTGACTTCCTGCCAGAGGAAGCAGCATGAATTGAACTTTCGCAAACTGGTGTTACCACTGCTGCGACGTCACTGGCTATGGATTTATTGGAGAGAAAATGTCGCCGATATACACTACTGGCCATTAAAATTGCTACACCACGAAGGTGACGTGCTACAGACGCGAAATTTAACCGACAGGAAGAAGATGCTGCGATATGCAAATGATTAGCTTCTCAGAGCATTCACACAAGGTTGGCGCCGGTGGCGACACCTACAACGTGCTGACATGAAGAAAGTTTCCAACCGATTTCTCATCTACAAACAGCAGATGACTGGCGTTGCCAGGTGTAACGTTGTTGTGATGCCTCGTGTAAGGGGGAGAAATGCGTACCATCGCGTTTCCGACTTTGATAAAGGTCGGCAGTAGCCTATCGCGATTGCGGTTTATCGTACAGCGACATTGCTGCTCGCGTTCGTCGAGATCCAAAGACTGTTAGCAGAATGTGGAATCAGTGGGTCCAGTAGGATAATAAGAAGGGCCGTGCTCGATCCGATCGGTCTCGTATCACTAGCAGTCGACATGACAGGCATCTTATCCGCATGGTTGTAGCGGATCGTGCAGCCACGTCTCGATCCCTGAGTCAACAGATGGGGATGTTTGCAAGACAACAACCATATGCACGAACAGTTCGATGACGTTTGCAGCAGCATGGACTGTCAGCTCGGAGACCGTGGCTGCGGTTACCCTTGACGCTGCATCACACACAGAAGCGCCTGCGATGATGTACTCAACGATGAACCTGGGTGCACGAATGACAAAACGTCATTTTTTCGGATGAATCCAGATTCTGTTTACATCATCATGATGGTCGCATCCGTGTTTGGCAACATCGCGGTAAACGCACATTGGAAGCGTGTATTCATCATCGCCACACTGGCGTAACACCCGGCGTGATTGTATGGGGTGCCATTGGTTACACGTCTCGGTCACCTCTTGTTCACAGTAACGGCACTTTGAACAGTGGACGTTACATTTCAGATGTGTTAAGAACCGTGGCTCTAACCTTCATTTGATCCTTGCGAAACCCTACATTTCAGCAGGCTAATGCACGACGACATGATGCAGGTCCTGTACGGGCGTTTCTGGATACAGAAAAAGTTCGTCTGCTGTCCCAGCCAGCATATTCTCCAGATCTCTCACCAATTGAAAACGTCTGGTTAATGGTGGCCGAGCAACTGGCTCGTCACAATACGTCAGTCACTACTCTTGATGAACTGTGGTACCGTGTTGAAGCTGCATGGGCAGCTGTACCTGTAGACGCCATCCAAGTTGACTGAATGCCCAGGCGTATCAAGGCCGTTATCACGGCCAGAGGTGGTTGTTCTGGGTACTGATTTCTCAGGATCTATGCACCCAAATTGCGTGAAAATGTAATCACATGCCAGTTATAGTACAGGGTGATTCAAAAAGAATACCACAACTTTAAAAATGTGTATTTAATGAAAGAAACATAATATAACCTTCTGTTATACATCATTACAAAGAGTATTTAAAAAGGTTTTTTTTTCATTCAAAAACAAGTTCAGAGATGTTCAATATGGCCCCCTCCAGACACTTGAGCAATATCAATCCGATACTCCAACTTTCCACACTCTCTGTAGCATATCAGGCGTAACAGTTTGGATACCTGCTGTTATTTCTCGTTTCAAATCATCAATGGTGGCTGGGAGAGGTGGCCGAAACATCATATCCTTAACATACCCCCATAAGAAAAATCGCAGGGGATGTCTGCGAGTCGATTTTCCTGGGCTGCGAACAAATGCTTGCTGGATGCGTACTACATTTTCATCACTCGTTCTCGGCCGTCCAGAACTTTTCCCTTTCCAGAAACACCCATTCTCTGTAAACTGTTTATACCAACGTTTAATACACCACCTATCAGGAGGTTTAACACCATACTTCGTTCGAAATGCACGCTGAACAACTGTCGTCGATTCACTTCTGCTGTACTCAATGACACAAAAAGCTTTGTTGAGCGGTCGCCATCTTAGCATCAACTGACGCTGACGCCTAGTCAATAGCGAACAAATGTACAACTAAATGAAATTTTATAGCTCCCTTAATTCGCCGACAGATAGTGCTTAGCTCTGCCTTTTGTCGTTGCAGAGTTTTAAATTCCTAAAGTTGTGGTATTCTTTTTGAATCACCATGTATAATATATTTGTCCAATGAATACCCGTTTAGCGTTTGCATTTCTTCTTCGTGTAGCAATTTTAATGGCCAGTTGTGTATATATCGAGACTTTTTGAATATGTAAACTAGAAACGATTGATATGTCGATACATCGATATCTTATCTTTCGGCCTACCTTCCACATGGTGTTGACGGTTAACCGTCGAAACGCGTAGTGAATGAAATAAAACCTAGTGACCGACGCAGAAATATGTAATTCTTTGATTATGGCTAAGAGTAGCAGTCTTAGTAACATGGTTTATAATGGATGTAATTGAGGTTTGATAGTTATACATCATTTTCATATCGGATTGACAACCTTATGTAATTTTGCTTCGAGCTCCCTGTTAAGTGCAGAAACAATGAAGAGGGACAGACTTACCGCGTCGACGCCCAGGTACTCGATGTAGCTGGCGAAGCCCTCGTTGAGCCAGAGGTCGGACCACCAGCTGGGCGTGACCAGGTTGCCGAACCACTGGTGCGCCAGCTCGTGTGCCACCACCGTGGCCACGCTCTGCTTGTTGCTGTTGGTCGACACGCCGGGCTCGTACAACATCGCCGTCTCCCTGCGCACACCACCGTAAACACGTCAGCCGGCTATTTGCGTTGTCGCACACAGCGCGCAGGCCTGATGGAGTTCTGCGGCAGAAGGTACACAGAGGCCGCCGCGGCAGGGGTATCGGAAAGCGCAGAGAACGTAAGGCATGACTAGCGAGATGTGTTTCTCGCTGTCAAAGAGAAAAGGGTGGAACTGCTCGAGTACTCAGCTCAGACGAGGAACAGGACACTAGGTATAGCCTTTGGCAACTTGTTATTTTACAATCCGAGATTGCTGCATCACAGATACAGCAGACGTACCGCTTTCCTTACAGCTACACACACACACACACACACACTCTCTCTCTCTCTCTCTCTCTCTCTCTCTCTCTCTCTCTCTCTCTATCTCTCTCTCCCCCCCCCCCCCCCCCCCCTCTCTCTCTCTCTCTGCCTCTGCTTCATTTGACTCTAATATGTACCGCACAGTCCTGAACACAACTGGAATACCTTGTGCTGTTCGATTTATTAGACGTACATTGGGAAGCCAATTAGATTATTTTCTCTCCCGTGGTTCACTGGATAAAAAGAGGACACACAAATTATGTATCAAAAATTAATACAAACCGTTGAATGCGGCATTTGGAGTTAAATGCGCTGGCTGCTTCCGTGATAATGATGTAACATCTCATATACAGGGTGAAACAGCTACGACAGTTGTAAGTAGGCTGTTTAGGTTTTTATGTTGGTAACGCCACGTAGCGCTCTGAATGAAAATCACTGGCTATGCTGTGCGCAATCGGTGGCTGGTTGGCATTGTTGTAATATTCGCCATTGTAGTGTTGGGCAGCTGGACGTGAACAGCACGTAACATTGGGCAGTTGGAGGTGAGCCGCCAGCAGTGGTGGATGTGGGGAGAGACATGGCAGAATTTTGAGAGCGTATGATCTGGACGTGTGTCCATCAGAGAGAGTAAATTTGTAAGACTGGATGTCATGAACTTACTTTTGAACACTATTCAGGTAAATATATTGTTTGTTCTCTATCAAAATCTTTCATTTGCTAACTATCAGAATAAATGAAGACAGAAATGTCTGAGTACTTTCAGTTCTGCTCAGCTGTTTGAAAAGTAAATAACGTAAGAGATTTATCAGCACAGTCATTCATAAATTTTTCTAAGGGGACGTTTCACAGTCATCCTAGGCAGTAGTATAACCATAAAGAATAAAAACATTTGAAGGTACAGTTTTTTCTTAGTAATAGCGGAAAATGTTTGAGGACCCAGAATAGTAGGCTCATTTTTTTTACACTTCCTTATTCTAAACAAGCTATGGCTCCCCACAAAAGACTAGGTTTTGAAATGCTTTTTCCTGAGCACTACTTGATTCGCACCGTCCAAGCAGTACGGAATGGGATACTCTTCTGGCGCCTGTGTTGGTAAAAATGGTAACTTGTACTGCAAGCGAAGGGGATAGAGTGTGATCAGATACCGACCGGTGGCAGCATGTTTCCCAACCGAAATTACTACCAAAATTAAAGAAAATATATACAGTGAGGCAACGAATAATATTTTAGTTGACGTTGATCCGTGATGTTAAATGAACAGTTATAAAAAAATACAGGCTGTTGGGGGTATCAGTGCAGATATTTTTATTGCTGATTGAGAACAGTGTATTTACTTGATTTGAAGACCAATGATTATAGCTATTATGACTAGTATGTTTTTAGGTTAGTCAGTATCTCCAAGTACATGTAGCAACAGCAAGCCATTAATGCTTATTTTTCCTTAGACAGTAGGTCAGGTGTTGAAGTTCTAAACATTCATGGTGGTGTCTGATTGTACTATATCGTGTCTCCCTACCACTTTCGCGCAACGACGCTCTGAGTGTGTTTTTTAGGGAATTAACTAGTTTGAACCTGGGACCTGTTGCTGGTAAGGAGACGCCAGACCACACATGATATGTAGAATTCAGAAGAGTCCAGAGAGACTAGCGATGATATAACCAAATACTTAATGATCTCAGCGTCAGCTCCACTGCACTCCCTGTAAAAGAATCTTAATACTAACTAAATTTAGTGGAAAGGGTTCAAGGCTTTCCTATTTTTAGTTAGCTGGTAAAATAACGTCGAAAAACCAGTTAAGTTTACCATTGGAAATTTTATTCTACTCACAAAACATTGTTTATAACTTGCACTATCGATAAAAAGGAAATGTTTTAATACAGGATGGTAAAAACCAACTGCGTTCAACAAAAATGTGAACGAATATTCCCTAAATGGGTTTCCAAGTTCTACAATGGATCGAAGGATGACCTATGCCATATCACATTTATAATCTAGGTTTAAATTAAGTTTCACAAAAGAGAAAACTATAAAAATGAACTACAGTGACCCTCAATTATCTTTAATTACTTATCTAACTTGTCGTAAATTACAGTGGTTGTTGTGGCTTCTCAATAACTATATAACAGAAAAATCATCGCGTTTCAGATTTTTACTTCAAGTGGCAAATGTGAACACCATGAGCTTCAATTGACGATCGACACTAGTATTACGCAAAAGGGGCTGTAACAGATGAGACTTCTGCAGTTCTGAGTGAAGCCTTATGCGCTCAAAAATGCGGCATCGCGTGCTTTCATTGCCTTGTCGGTGTTTGGGCAGCGTCAGGACAGCTGCCGGCGCAGCACAGCTCCGCTCACCTCGCCATCTCGGAAGCAACTCTCCCCTAACTTCTCCTTACTACAATTTACCGAAGTTGGTTTAATAAAAACTATCTGGCTGTGTTTTCATCTGACCAATCAGGGTCTCAATGTTAACCTTAAGCTCCGCCTACAATAATTCTGTCTATCCAATGAGAAACGTTATACTTTTCGTGGTGGGGCAATGTTTTTAAAGTTTGCAACGTAACAGAGACGCTAAAATGTCTCACGCTAAAACCTGCAGCTGGTGTGGCCCTTTTAGCGTTATCGTAAGATCTATACTCTTCTTCTGGAGGGCTCTATCTTTTAACATGGGCTGGGGAGTGGTCCTAATGTAACAGACACGCGAAAAGGCTCACGCTAAAACTTGCAGGTGGTAGTGGCCCTTTTTGTGTTATCGTAAGATCTATACTGTTTTTCTGGAGGGCTCTAGCTTTTAACATGGGCTGGGGGGTGGTCCCTGACGTAACAGAGACGTGAAAAAGTCTCACGCTAAAACGTGCGGGTGGTAGTCTTAGGGGAAGGCTGGCGACGTGGGTGTCCAGTCCGTCCCTTATCGTAGGGCCTTCTAGCTTAACACGGTTCTGCTCTCGGCTTCTGTTCTCGTTTCTCCCCTCGGAACTGCGTCGGTCTCACGGTGGGAAGGTACGACATGCATTTAGGCATTCTTGTGTTAGTCTGTGGTATTCCATTTGCTCACTCGTTACTCGTATTACTTTGGTTAATTTAATGTCACGATTTATTCGGAGCTATGTGACATACTACTGGATTTGCTTATCATGTCAGGGTTTTCATGGAAGGTGTTGGATTTGCCTGACATCTTACGGTTAGTCTATAGTGACAGGCGTGCTCCACGTAGTGGTGCAACTATAAGTGTGCATAAACCGTCAGATAGTAAACTGTGTGACGTGTTTACAGGGCGCAGAGAAAAAACAATCAACACACTGAAATGAGTAAGTATTTAGGCTACCAAAACTCTCAAACACCGCAATTATAAAACTTCATTTTATTTAAGAGGCAATACAGATCATACGTTATTCGGCAACAACGACAAAACAGATTTATTAAATCACCTGCAGTGACTGCAGCAAACTGTATTGGTCAAACAAGCAAGGGTATTGCAACTAGGCTGATTGAACACAAACGCTGCTGGAAATTACATGTCAGACTCCACCATCGCCAAACATGCGCTGAAGGAAGGACACAGGTTCCAAGTCCACAAAGAAGTGTTTAATGTTGTTATTGATGTTGTCGTCGGTCCGAGGACTGCTTTGATGCAGCTCTCCATGCTACTCTGTCCAGTGCAAAACTCTTCATTGACGGATAACTGCTGCAACCTACATTATTCTGAACTGCTTACTGTATTCATCTCTTGGTCTCCCTCTGGGACTTTTACTCCCCCCTCCCCCTCCCACAGACACACATGCACTTCCGTCCAATATTAAATTGATGATCCCTACATGTCTCGGAATGTGTCCTATCAACTGATCCCTTCTTCCAGTCAGGTTGTGCCACCAATTTCTTTTCCTCCCAGTGCTATTCAGTACCTACTCATTAGTTACGTTTACGTGATCTGCCCATCTAATATTCATCATTCTTCTGTAGCACCACATTCCACAAGCTTCTATTCTCCTCTTGTCTAAACTGTTTATCGTTCATGTTTCACTTCCATGCATCGCTACGCTCCTTACAAATACATACATAAAAAAAAGTTTTGCATCACCCCTGTTACCAGAACTCCTGAAGATAGACGTTGGCTGTGGATACTATATCACAGACACAGTTCCTTTGACTGTTCAGAGATGTCGCTAAACCCGTCCAAAGATGTAAACAACCATGCATGAGCAGCCCCTATTAGACAGAGGGGTTCCGACAGTCGATCACTTCCAGTCATTCCACCAGGAAGGAAGTACACGGCTGGTGTTTTTTGTAGTTCATCCATGGCTAGATGGTCCATGCCGTCGTTCGATCGCGCCCGCATTGTTATTTTGTGCCAGGAAGGGCTTTCAACAAGGGAAGTGTCCAGGCGCCTAGGAGTGAACCAAAGCGATGTTGTTCGGACATGGAGGAGATACAGACAGACAGGAACTGTCGATGACATGCCTCGCTCAGGCCGCCCAAGGGCTACTACTGCAGTGGATGACCGCTAACTACGAGTAATGGCTCTGAGGAACCCTGACAGCAACGCCACCATGTTGAATAATGCTTTTCGTGCAGCCACAGGACGTCGTATTACTACTCGAACTGTGCGCAATAGGCTGTATGAAGCGCAACTTTTCTCCCGACACCCGTGGCGATGTCCATCTTTGCAACCATGACACCAAGCAGTCCGGTACAGATGGGCTCAAGAACATGCCGAATGGACCGCTCAGGATTGGCGTCCCGTTCTCTTTACCGATGGGTGTCGAGTATACCTTCAACCAGACAATAGTCGGAGACGTGTTCCGAGGCAACCCTGTCAGGCTGAACGTCTTAGACACACTGTCCAGCGAGTGCAGCAAGTTAGATGTTCCCTGCCGTTTTGGGGTGGCATTATGTGGGGCCGACATACGCCACTGGTGGTCATGCGTTATGGAAGGTGCCGTAACGGCTGTAGGCATTCGTCTTCATGGACGACAATTCGCGCCTTCATCGTGTACATGACGTCATGTGAATGACCTCCTTCAGGATAACGACATCGCTCGACTAGAGTGGTCAGCATATTCTCCACACCTGAACCCTATCTAATATGCCTGGGATAGATTGCAAAGTGCTGGTTATCGTCGACGGGACCCAGAAACCACTCTGACGGGTCTGCGCCGAATCGATTGATGAACTTGTGGATAGTATGCCACGACGAATACAGGCATGCATCAGCGCAAGACAATGTGCTGCGGGGTGTTACAGATACCGGTGTGTACCACCACCTCTGAAGGTCTCGCTGTATGGTGGTACAACATACATTGTGTGGTTTTTATGAGCAATAAAAAGGGAGGAAATGACGTTTATGTTGATCTCTATTTAAATTTTCTCTCCAGGTTCCGGAACTCTCGGGACCGAGGTGATGCAAAACTATTTTTATGTGTGCACTTTTGAGAAAGCTTCTTAATACTTGAATCTATATTCGGCGTTAAGAAAAATTCTCTTCGTCGGAAACTATTTTCTTGCCATTGCCAGTCTACGTTTCATATCCTCTCTATTTCGGCCATCATCAGTTATTTGACTCCTAAAGTAATAAAACCCATTTAATATTTTAAGCATGTCGTTTCCTAATCTAATTACCTCAGGATCATCTGATTTTATTCGACTGTATTTCATTATCTTTGTTTTTCTTCTGTAGATGTTAATCTACTGTACTTCTTTCAAGATACTGTCCATTCCATTCAACTGCTCCTTCAAGTCCTTTGCTGTCTCTAACAGAATAACAATGTCATCGGCGAACCTCGAAGAATTTATTAGTTCTCCCTGAACTTTAATTCATTCTCAAAATTTTTCTTGATTTACTTTACTTCTTGCTCATTGTACAGATTGAACGATATCGGGAATAAGCTACAACCCTGTCCCACTCCCTTCTCAACTACTGCTTTCCTTTCAGTCCTCTCGGTCCTCATAATTGCTGTCTGGTTGCTGTATAACTTATAAATAGCCTTTCGCTCCTTGTATTTTACCCTGGCACCTTTAGGATTCCTAAGGGAATATTCCAGTCAACATTGTCAAAAGCTTCTTCTAAGTATACAAATGCTATAAACATAGGTGTGCCTTGTTTAACCTATCTTCCAAGACTGAGAAACGGTAGCGTCTGTATTGCCTCACGTGTTCCTACATTTCTACAGTATCGAAAATGATCTTCCCTGATGTTGTCTTCTAGCAAATTTTTCCATTCTTCTGTAAATAATTTGTAAAGTGTTTAGCAACCATGTCTTATTAAACTGATCTTTTTGTAACATTCATTCCTGTCAGCATATGCTTTCTTTGGAATTCCTTTTATTATAATCTTCTAGAAGTCTGAGGGTATTTCGTCTTCGTCATACATCTTGCACAGCAGATGGAAGAGTCATGTCTGGCTCTCCGAAAGATATCGATAGTTTGCCAGAGTGTCGTATACTCCAGGGGCCTTGTTTCGGCTTAAGTCTTTCAGTGTTCTGTCAAATTCTTCTTGCAGTATCATATCTCCCATCCCGTCTTCATCTGCGCCCTCTTCAAGTTCATCTCTCCAGTATAGACCCTCCACGTACTCCTGTCAGCTTTTAACTTTCCCTTTTTGCTTACTAATGGTTTTCCATCTGATCTCTTGATATTCATGCAGCTGTTTTTCTTTTCTCCGCAGACCTCTTTAATTTTTCTGTAGGTGGTATCTATCTTTTCACTAGTGAAATGTGCTTCTAAATCCTTACATTTGTCCTCTAATCTATCCTGCTTTGCCATTCTTAACTTCCTGTCATTTTTAGACTTTGTATTCCCTTTCACCTGCTTCATTTGCTGAATGTTTATGGAGCATCCTTCCATCAGTTAAATTTACTCTCATCCGCGTAATACAAGTATTTCTACAAGTCTTCGTCTTTTTACCTTCTTCATCCTCTGCTGGATTCGCTATTTCATATCTCAAAGCAACCCATTCGTCTTGTACTGTATTCCTTTCCCCTGTTCTAGTCAATCTGAGCCCAATGTTTCCTCTGAAACCCACCTTCATTTACTACCATTTTGATCTACATTTCAAAACCAATAAATTGTGATCAGAGCCCACAGCTGCCTCTGGAAATGTCTTGAAATTTAAAGTCACGTTCCGAAATCTCCGTCTTACTAATAAATAATCAATCTGAAACCTTCCGGTGCACCCAAGTCTCTTCCACGTATGCAACCTTTTTTCATGATTCTTGTTATCTCCTCACACATTTGTTCAATCTCTTCACCATCTACGGAGCTAGTTGAGGTATAAACTTGTACTACTGTGGTGGGAGTTGATTATCTTGGGTATGATAATCCGTTCTGTATTCTGTTCATAGTAGCTTATCCGCATTCCTACTTCTTATTCATTATTGTCCGCAGCTCGTGGTCCAGTGGCTAACGCTGCTGCCTCTGGATCACGGGATCATGGGTTCGATCCCGGTAGGGTTGGGGATTTTCTATTCCCGGCGACTGGGTGTCTGTGTTGTCTTCATTTCATCATCGTCATTCGTAACAGTGGCTAGATTGGACTGTGAAAAATTTGGGACGTTGTACGAGCGCTGATGGCCACGCAGTTGAGCGCCCACAAACTAAACAGCATCATCATCTTATTCATTATTAAACCTACTCATACATTGCCCCTATTTTATTTTATATTTGTATTCATGTATGCACCTGACCAGAAGTCCTGTTCCTCCTGTCGCCGAACTTCACTGTCACTACATCTAACTTCAGCCTACCCATTTCTGTTTTTAAATTAACTAACCTACTTGCACAATTAACGAATTTAAGATTTTGTCTCTCCTCAATAGATGAAAAAAGTACCTGTTAGAAGCTCTTGAGCTAAGTAAGCATTTAGCTCAAAATCCATAGCTGAGTCTAAATTACCAATTACAACGGAGAACATCTCCACTTTTTACCTTCACATAATGCACTCAACAGCCACACACCCACAGACCGTCGTAATGGTACATACTGCTGCACAAAATCGAAACACAAGTGAATTCGATATTCCTTGCCTTGCTTACCTTACAAACCTTCAACATTATCACACTATAACTTGTAATACTGTAATATTGTGTTTTTTAAAAATTTACTGTTTTTAATATTGTCCGTCGCATAATCTTTAATTTACAATTCAAAACACCTTTGTTCCACAACGTAAGTGAATGATACTCATACACTTCCCAGCTAATGTCACGACCTCAAAAATTATAGCGTCATAACCATGTAACCTGTAATACTGCAATACTGTGTATTTTAATTATTTATTGTGTTTACCGAGCGAGGTTGCGCAGTGATTAGCATAATGGACTCGCTTTCGGAAGGTTCAAACTCACGTCCGGCCATCCTGATTTAAGTTTTCCATAAATCACTCCTGGCAAATTCCGAGATGGTTCCTTGGAAAGGGCACGGCCGACTTCCTTCCACATCCTTCGCTCCGATGAGCTCACTGTTGGGTCCCCTTCCCCAAACCAACCAATCAATCAGCCAACTATATAGTGTGTTTAATATTGCCTATTGCGTAAAGTATAATTTACGATGTTATATAACTTGTAAGACGCACAACATAAATGAAGAGAGCCCAGTTTAACTGTTTGTCAAGAAGTTCTCTACCTCACCAACTTTAGCGTTACGGTTGTAATGTAGTAATATTGTGTAGTTTAATTACAACGTTATCAAACAAGTTTGGCGTTCAATATTCGGTTCAAATCGATTGCATCTTTGTTATAATGTTACCCAGTAACTAATGTTCCTTGTGTACGTTGGTCAGTTGTTTCCTGAAGATGTCCCAATAAGTGAAAACTGGTTGGAAATAAACAAAAACCAGTAGAACAAAAACAGTTTACTTGTTATTCAATCTGCAAATGTTCTGTTAAGGAACTTTTCACTTAAATTATGATCTTACACGTATGTGAATGGATCTCCCACTTGTGGTGCTGGGATCCGCGAAGTCCATGCATGATTATTGCAACAATAAATAAATAAATAAATAAATGACTCTGAGTACTATGGGACTCAACTTCTGAGGTCATCAATCCTCTAGAACTTAGAACTACTTAAACCTAACGACATCACACACATCCATGCCCGAGGCAGGATTCGAACCTGCGACCGTAACGGTCGCGCGGCTCCAGACAGTAGTGCCTAGATCCGCTCGGCCACACTGGCCGGCCATGATTATTGCAGTTTTCGAGCATTTATTCATCTGGTGAACAAGGCTGCAGCTGGGAAAATTACACACACGGGAAAGTACATTCGACCTAACTGCACCGCAGTAGCTGTTGATACAACACGACGCCGGGTACAAAATTAGAAGCTTAAGCTTGCACTGTCTGTGAATAACAGTGCACCGGTGTAGGCGCTGTTTTCACATAACTTCATCATCACGTAAGTAATCACTCACTGCTTCTTCTGGGTACGGATCCTGTGCACTTCGTTGTCCATTTCGGAGGTTTAATTAGGTTATCTTTTACCTAATCTTTATTAACAATTGGAACAATCTTGGAGACATGATATGGACTCGATGCTCCCTTTGTGGGTACTTGGATCTTTACCATTTGCTTATCATGCAATTTGGGGCCATTTCATCCGGGAACAGTACAACGCCACCTCTCGGGAACTATCTTTCGAGAAGAAGCCGAAACTTTTGCGTGATTGACGAGCTGCCTCAGTCTTCAGAATTTAGATGAAAATACTCAAAATACAATTACCAGCTTAAACAGGAATCAGCAGTGCAATTTCTATTGAAACTAGACATGATTGTGTTATTGGGATTGCCGCGATAGTTCTTTGAACAAAAATTGGCATTTCAGTCTTGGATTGCTATTTTTTATTTTCAGTGACCGGTTTCAGGCTAGCTGCCCATCTTCAGATCACATATTGCAGTTACAGAGTAACCTGTCCGTACAGAATTATTGGTTCGCGAACATACACTCCTGGAAATTGAAATAAGAACACCGTGAATTCATTGTCCCAGGAAGGGGAAACTTTATTGACACATTCCTGGGGTCAGATATATCACATGAACACACTGACAGAACCACAGGCACATAGACACAGGCAACAGAGCATGCACAATGTCGGCACTAGTACAGTGTATATCCACCTTTCGCAGCAATGCAGGCTGCCATTCTCCCATGGAGACGATAGTAGAGATGCTGGATGTAGTCCTGTGGAACGGCTTGCCATGCCATTTCCACCTGGCGCCTCATTTGGACCAGCGTTCGTGCTGGACGTGCAGACCGCGTGAGACGACGCTTCATCCAGTCACAAACATGCTCAATGGGGGACAGATCCGGAGATCTTGCTGGCCAGGGTAGTTGACTTACACCTACTAGAGCACGTTGGGTGGCACGGGATACATGCGGACGTGCATTGTCCTGTTGGAACAGCAAGTTCCCTTGCCAGTCTAGGAATGGTAGAACGATGGGTTTGATGACGGTTTGGATGTACCGTGCACTATTCAGTGTCCCCTCGACGATCACCAGAGGTGTACAGCCAGTGTAGGAGATCGATCCCCACACCATGATGCCGGGTGTTGGCCCTGTGTGCCTCGGTCGTATGCAGTCCTGATTGTGGCGCTCACCTGCACGGCGCCAAACACGCATACGATCATCATTGGCACCAAGGCAGAAGCGACTCTCATCGCTGAAGACGACACGTCTCCATTCGTCCCTCCATTCACGCCTGTCGCGACACCACTGGAGGCGTGATGCACGATGTTGGGGCGTGAGCGGAAGACGGCCTAACGGTGTGCGGGATCATAGCCCAGCTTCATGGAGACGGTTACGAATGGTCCTCGCCGATACCCCAGGAGCAACAGTGTCCCTAATTTGCTGGGAAGTGGCGGTGCGGTCCCCTACGGCACTGCGTAGGATCCTATGGTCTTGGCGTGCATCCGTGCGTCGCTGCGGTCAGGTCTCATGTCGACGGGCACGTGCACCTTCCGCCGACCACTGGCGACAACATCGATGTACTGTGGAGACCTCACGCCCCACGTGTTGAGCAATTCGGCGGTACGTCCACCCGGCCTCCCGCATGCCCACTATACGCCCTCGCTCAAAGTCCGTCAACTGCACATACGGTTCACGTCCACGCTGTCGCGGCATGCTACCAGTGTTAAAGACTGCGATGGAGCTCCGTATGCCACGGCAAACTGGCTGACACTGATGGCGGCGGTGCACAAATGCTGCGCAGCTAGCGCCATTCGACGGCCAACACCGCGGTTCCTGGTGTGTCCGCTGTGCCGTGCGTGTGATCATTGCTTGTACAGCCCTCTCGCAGTGTCCAGAGCAAGTATGGTGGGTCTGACACACCGGTGTCAATGTGTTCTTTTTTCCATTTCCAGGAGTGTAGTTCTGTACTGACAGGTTACTCTGTAACTGTAATATATAATCTGAAGATGGGCAGCTAGTCTGAAACCGGTTATTGAAAATAAAAAATAGCGATCAATGACTGAAATGCCATATTTTTATTTAGTACAGTTTCTTGCTGTTATTTCCAGTGAAATTTGCAATTGTTCGCATTCGTTATTAGATTAAATACCATACGCTACTGTAGTACGACATCTAGCTGTCACTCGGTGTAAAGTCGATACTGTTTATATTACGATACTTGCTCCACTAAGTTTTGTTTTCTGTATTGAATGAAAGTGTTGAAACAAAAGTGTTTGAAAGATTGTGGTTACGAGAGTGAGTAAATGAATGCACATTTTTATTTTAGCATATGTTTACAACATCAAATTGTGTGGCACTGATCTTCAACGAACTTAGCTGCACTCCAGATACGATTACATAAAACCTTTTTCAAATTTGTAGATCCAGTAATAAGTGCTTATAAATTTTATTATATTAACATCGGCTACATTCCTACTTGAGTCTTCCTGAATATTCACTTTTTCTCTTCCGGCTACGTTCTTTAAACATAATGTGTGTGCCTATGTGTAACATATTCTTAAATTCTTGTACTGCTTCTCTTTCTTGCGATGTTTGAAAGTGGATATATTATATATTTTTTATTTATTAATTTATTTAAATTTATATGACTATGGCCATAAGGCTCTACCTTATATCGGACAGATATTACACTCATACAGCACCTATTCTACATCATAGTTACCTCACAGATAATTTTAATATGAAAAATAGTATTAAAATTATTTAAGTGTCTATAGTGACAATATGATTAAATAATAGTATGAGCTAATTAAATTAATACTGGCAGTAGTTCTGCTGCCACCTTTAATAGTGATGATAATAATAATAATGGAAATAATAATAATGACCATAACAATAATGTCAGATATAGAAATGAATTTATACGTGTACAAAATAGATGTTTTCTGATATAGCGAGTTCTGGTGAACTGAAATTTAAAGAGACTGCACCAGCTGAGAATACATTTAAGGAGACTCCACTAGATAACAATAATGGGAAATGAGGAAGACCTGGTTGGAAAGAAGGAAGTACAACGGTTACGAGGGCGTTTAGGAGAGTGGTAAGCTTTGTCGGTTCTTTGGTAGATACGTCATTAACTATCTTCCGAAACTGGAATTTTATTCAGCTGTCTAATATAATGCGGCAGGTTATTTCAGAGTCAGCCACTGAGAAGGACGTCGAGAAAGTGACCGAACGATGAAGCGGGACAAAAGGATTTTGCTACGATGGGAACGGTTGTTTCTGCCATCTTGTTCAGAGAAGAGCGTTGGGGTCGAGGGGAGATATGAGGGACAGTGTATGTTGATAGGACAGTAGAGAAGACAGCGGGTATGGGAATCTCTACGCTTTTCTGTATGCAGCCACGACAGTTGTGCACATGATGGAGAAATGGAGTCGAGCATCATAGATATGACGAACACAGGCATTCATCAACAGTTCCAGGCGCCCTGACCTTTCCTGAGAAAAACCTTGCCGGATAACATCTTTGCAATCTGTAGTTGGAAGTATAAATATTTTCACATGTTTCTCTTCCTAGTTATTGGCTACATGTTTCTATAAGCCAAAGCCAATAAAAAATATTGAGCTGCATTGCTCCATCTTTGGCTTTACTGATCTATAGAGGGTACGTTGATTGATATTTCGTAGCAAAGATATATATCAACGGGGTAGGGCGAACGGCGAGAGATCTCATTATTGGTGTAAATCTGCTGTTTCACTGTTGCTCACCATAGATAAAATGTAGGGGAGTGATTGTTACGTAATGGCAGCATGATTAGACAAGTGTAGTGTTGAACAGAACTTGCTTTCATCTCGTCCGTGTTACGCTGAAAGCCCGTCAACGTATTGATTAGGCTTACCATCACGGTGGCATTAATTATTACTTGTCTCTGCTCATTGAATGAAACTAAATGACAAACGTAATGTAATTAATGGGTCTCATTGTAGGATACAGTAAATTTGTCGATCATACATGAACAAGAAAAGGACTATTAGAGTGCAGAGTCCTGTCGACGCTATCATTAGAGACGGAGTAACGATACGCTGTTAAATGTAGAAAAGATCTGATCATGTACGCTTTGTGTTTAAGGTGTCAGGACTTTTATGACTTAAGCCACAGATGCTTTAAATAAGTAGATGCCAAAAGGCTTCCCTCGTTTGAAGCCCATGATGTTCGACATGGCGATAGACTAAACTAATACGTCAGCAATCACATACGCTCTGCTAACACACTACACTTCTTGAAATTTTACAGTACAACAAAAAATAACAACTGTTCATTAATAACAAGCAAGAAAAACCAACTCCGAGAATGATGTGTTTATACTGGAGGGTACATATTTCTTTGTCAGACAGTCACAAAGAAATTTGGCTGATTCTTGGTAGCTAGGTCATTATATTACTGAAACAGCGGAAAGTTCCGTGGTAAATGTGAAAACAGCAGCATGGATTTAGATGTATGGTTAATGCCTCCTTCCAACGGAGAGATTAATCTTTTTTGTCATCAGACTGCTACCTGGCACGAATTCCTTTCTTGTGTCGTTCATTTCATCTCTAGCGTTTGCACAACACGTTCTCAATTATTTGCTGCATGTATTCCAGTCGCTGTTTTTCCTTAAAGGTTTTTCGCTCTACAGCTCCGTCTAGTACAATCGAAGTTACACCCTGATGTGTTAGTACATGTCGTGCCATCCTTTCCTTTCTTCATGTTAGTGTTTACCATTAATAGAAGACCTAAAGCTGGTCATGGATCTACAAGAGGCGATTATCATCTCCTTCTTAGACTTCAGCAAGACTCTTGACATCTAATCCTAACATTTTACTTGCCAAACCTAGCAGCCTAAATTTCTCGCAAAGTTCAGTGCAGTGGTTTCGCTCTTACCTGACTCTAACCAGCAGTGCGTCATGTCCGGCGCTATAAAGTCGCAATGGAGGCAGGCAGTGTGAGGCGTCCCACAGGGCTCAGTATTAGGTCATATATTCTTTTCATAGTATGTGAATGATGTTTCGTCAGTTTTGTCCAGTTGCAAATGCCACATGTACGTAGAAGGCGTCCAGTGGCATCTAAGAGTTGTACGTGCAATGGCTACAGTAAGCCAACCATTACCATGATCAAAAGTATCATTAATGTCAATACTAAAATTAAGCTTACAACCACAGAAAACACAAGGTCCGTCGACAAGTGCAATAGCAGCAACACTTTTAACTGGTATGCTGTTCTTCTTGTGTCCCGCTGTTGTGGCCAACTCGATGTTCTCGATGGTTTTATAAACTGTCTGTTTAGAACGGCGACGTACAACTATAGAGAATCTCAATACCGACCTGTGGGAACTATCAAAATCGGCGAAGGATATGGGGTTAAAGTCAACACATCCAAAACCCAAGCTGTACGGGTCGGGCATTGTAGCCTCATTAGCCAGAAATATCGGGAATCTGTACCATTTTAAGCCCTAAATGGAACAAATATTAACTTCTCTGTCTCATGAAGGACTCTAACAACAATAATAATAGATGAAAATCTAGATTGGACTATGCACGTAACTACGATGTGTAAGAGGGCATCAGCATCCTGAATGTCCAAATTAAACATAAAAAGCTCTTTCATCTTGACCTGCAAAAGAAACTGCACCAACATACTTCCAATTATTGATTACAGTGATGTTATTCTGCAAAGTCTTTCTCAGGGAAGCTCACGGCCCATTGAACTGGTTATGAACGCCTATGTCCGTTACATCTGTGATGTTCGACTGATCATATTTCACAGTCATAAGCACAGCCATCCTAGATGCGTGCAGAAATTTCCATACCTTCTGTCTTATCAACGCACGCTGTCCATCAGATCTCTCCTCGACCTCAGCGCTCTTGTCTGAGCGACATGGCAAGAACACCCATTCCCATTGGAACAAAATTCTGGTGTCCCACTCCATCGTTCAGCCACTTTCTCCAAGTCCTTCTCAGTAGCAGAAACTGAATAACATCTCCAGCTTCAGAAGATAGTTAGTGACATAGCTGTCAAAGCAACAATAAGTATTACCATTTTCCCTGTACGCACTCGTTACTTTTGCACATCCTTCTTCCTATCAGATCGTCCTCATTTCCCGGTATTCTTAGCTGGTGCAATCTCCTTAAATTTCCTTTCCCCAGAAAATATCTATTTTGCACACCTATAAATTCTTTTTATATCGGCCACTATCATTATTGTTATGATTGGCATTATTATTATTATTATTATTATTATTATTATTATTATTATTATTATCGCTAATAGTGGCAGCAGCGGCAATAGTAGAAGTACTGACAGTATTAACTTTATTAAAATAGTTCACAGTCAGTATTATTTCCTCACATTGTCACAAGAGACACTCAAATCATTTTAACAGTGTTTGTCATTTTAAAATGGTTATTTCTTAGGTAAATATTCTGTAAAAAAGGTATGATATGTGTGACACTCTGGTCAGATGTAAGAGAGGGCCTGATTCACCCTAATCAGATCCCATTTTTGGAGAATATCCTCATTCCTTATCTTATCTCCTCACGTAATTATCAAAGTTCTTCTATAGCGCCACGTCTCAAATGCTTCGATTCTCTTCTTTTCTGGTTGTCCGGTTTAACACTGAGTAATACTTTGATGCAGTGAAACTTCAAAATAAGAAGAATGGAAGCCAATGGGGATGAAACATAAGCTCGGTTTGGGGAGGGAGGGAACAGTACTGTCGCTGACGTGGAAGTGTTTAGATGTCATCTGACGTCGTTCTTCCGTGTTTCGCCTGAGTTTTGCATATAGTGTGTTGCAGTTACCTATAACAAACTATACCATTAGAATTTTCTATTGGTGAAGACAAGCCCTACCTATTGCCAGAACTATAACTCGAATAACTTCTTGGAAGTGAGAAAAGTAAATGCGGGTTTTAACAAGTTTTTGACGAGAAGACGGACAAACAAGAAAAACTGGATTAAAATTTGTTCTTCACTCAATAAAGCAACCAGTAAGATAAACATTTGGTACAAAACACAGGGTTTTGGTAACTGTCTTCTGCCATCCGATGTTCCTCCTACAACTGACTGGATGGATGAATGTATAATTACGCTCGCACCTCTTACGGTTCCGTTCCTGAATTATCCATCTGCTGTTGAAGATCACAGTCATCATATCCTTCACTAAAAAAAGAGCGAAATGATGAAATTGAACCATCGAGTGATGGATGTCATGGTACTGATTTCATAGATTATTCTTTGCTTGTAAATCTTCCCATGGAAACAGAAGTACTGCAGACGAGGTAAATATTTATTCAGCTGTATTCTCGCATCTCCAAGCCAAAGCGGAATTACGCAATACCATAGCACACATCAATAAATGGCTGTCTAACAGTGATTTGGCTGAGAAATCGGTAATCGTACCTCTTTAGATATCGAAAGCTGCTCGCATTAGCGGTCACGCCACGTCTAGAAACTGTAATGTCCAGATAAAATCTCAGGTCCGATTCCTCAGAATGATTTTTGATTCACGGCTAAGCTGGTCTCTTCACATGTATTTACTGTTAATAAGGGTAAAGAAGCATTAAACGTAATTAACACACTCACCTGTTTGTGGTGGGAAGCACATCGAAGTATTCTGTGCAGCACGTACCAAGGAATTATTCGATATGGTCTGGGCTACGGGTGTACATTGTATCACAATAGGTTACTTTTCAATACAGAGCCTTTTGTATTTGCTTTGGAGTCCTACACCTACAAACGCCCTTTGAGTGGAGATGACACATGCCCTTGAGTATTAATCGTCACATATTGTCAGATGTATATTTCATTCAAGGTTTGGCATTCATGGACAGTCCTGTCTATAATAGAGGAGACTGCATTTATCAATTACGGCCTACCTCAAACAGAAGAAATAAAATTCTGGATGTTTTTACCAACTTTGAAATTTGGTCTTCTATGTCATATTTTACAAAGTATTCTTCGAATTTGCCTTTTTTTTGAACATGATCTTGGCACACTAAGTCGCCATATTACAGCCTATTGTTTTAAAACGATAATCTCGGAAAGTATAAATATGAATTGCAGTTAAAATCGTCTCGCTTATGCTCAAAAGCCAGGTTGTAGCTGTGTATACTGGGTGTCTCGGAAATGTAACTACAAACTACGAGGGTTTGTAGAGGATGTCTTGAGATACAAGACGAGGATAGGAACTCGTGTTCATAAAAATCACCCAGCGATGCCACTGAGTGTTGTCGAAGTTGCAGGCGCCGGTGCCTGCCACCCCTTCAGCAGCAGACGGTACCTGTGTGCTGACGAACCGTAAATGATACGTCTCGCAATGGTGTTTGTTATTCAGTGATCACGACTGGTTGCCACGATCGCCAATGGAGAAGATGAAGCTGGCTGCTGCGTAGACAAGCCTTTTCTCCTATGAGTACGATACTGTGTTGCTTTGGTGGATGACGGTTTCGGACACCGGTTTCCATCTGCAGTTTGTTTTCCTGTTGTATACCGAAAAACATTGGAGAGTTTAGAGGGTTCATGCACTTCTGCAATGAAGCCGACAGCGATGTCTCAGTCGTCATTCCGCGTCATTATGAATCTCCCGCAGGTCTCTGCAGAGGATTGTGATCTCTTAGTCGCCATTCCAGATCATTATAAATCACTCAAAGGTCATTGCAGAGGATTGTGAAACAGGACTTAAAGTTTAATTTTTAATAAACTTGAAATGATTCATCATTTATGGCAGGGAGATAAAGTGAGCAGGCGCGTTTCGTGCACGACAATACCGGACAGAATTGACCAGGATGACGAATTTCGGGTGAAACTTGTGATACATGAGGAGGTAAACTTATATCTGCATGGGCTTGTCGATAAACAAAACGACCGATATTTTTCGGACACAAAGCATGGCCTGTGAGGTCACCTGATCTTTCGGTACTTGTTTTTTTTTTTGTAGGATCATCTCGGGGACACAGTTTTTTTTTACATTGACTCCATAATAATGATGAACTGAAAGCCACAAACCGGCAAGACTCAGAGCCCATTCCTGAAGAAACGATTCAGAACATATTGCGGAGCTTATGCGGAATTCTTTAGCAATGCATCGTCCATGATAAAAGCCATTTGTGAGATGTACTATTTAAAAATACACTTTTGTTTGGCTTTTCGGTAACTGCAGAGGGCGTAGAAAAATTGTAGATAAGTTATATTTATGTAAATATTCGATAAAACTCCTAACAACCAAATGAAAATGCACTATTGTTCATGGTCCACCCTGTACTCTATTTATTGAAGACATTCATCCTTATAAAGTTATTGCAGGTTTCCTTAACAAAGGCACTGAAAAAAATTGTGTAAGTTTTGATAGTATTAATATTTTCGTTTTTATGACACGATTATGATTAAATTTAAGAAACAGTATGAGCTGATAGCACAAAAATATCTAATGTACCTCTGATGCTATTTATTGAAAACTTATTAAGGAAAAAAAGTTGTTACAGCTTGAGCTTTTATATCCGTAAACGATGGGGAAGAAAATAGACCGTGCCCCCTTAAAAGGAATCATTATGCCATTTGCCGTTCTCCCGAATACAAGTCCAGTATCTATCCTATAAGACACCTCGTTTTTTAACTGGAAAATGATTGAGACTGGGTAGGCGTTTGTAAAAAACCCAACAGCGACATTGTATAACGTTTAGGTGTGACAGATAAGGACATTGATAGTGTGTAACTTTTAATGGAATGAGGGCGGAGTAATTTTAAGTGACAAGTGTACCTCTACAACTGATATGATTATTTGATGGAAAAACATGTTTTGAAGTAATGAACTCTTCTCAGGTGATCAGCCGAGAGGTGGTGTCGTCTTGTCGCAGCACGGCATCCCGACACCTCGCTTGAGGATGATGGGTACGAAACTAATCGAAACTTGCCGACAAGACGACGTCACCACTCGGTTGGTCACCCGAGAAGAGTTCATCACTGAAATACGCCGAGAAAGCTTGCAATCGCATGTTTTGAAGTAGTGTGTGATAATTCCAAGAATAAGAACTATTGATTTACGGCCGGCCGCGGTGGCGCTTCAGTCCAGAACCGCGCGACTGCTACGGTCGCAGGTTCGAATCCTGCCTCGGGCATGGATGTGTTTGATGTCCTTAGGTTAGTTAGGTTTAAGTAGTTCTAAGTTCTAGGGGACGGATGACCTCAGATGTTAAGTCCCATAGTGGGCTCTGAGCACTATGGGACTGAACATCTATGGTCATTAGTTCCCTAGAACTTAGAACTACTTAAACCTAACTAACCTAAGTACATCACACAACACCCAGTCATCACGAGGCAAAGAAAATCCCTGACCCCGCCGGGAGTCGAATCCGGGAACCCGGGCGCGGTAAGCGAGAACGCTAAGTCCCATAGTGCTCAGAGTCATTTGAACCATTTGATTTACGTGGGAATAACACGTAAAAGTTTTAATTTCAAGTCGGGAGATTGCTTTCTGTTTGGACTAAGTGTAGAATTGGTATGAAATATTTAATTTACAGCTAGTAGAAATTTTGAAAGAACATAGGCCTTGCGTTAATCGCAATGTATTGCATAAATAAACGTCGCAACGAGGCTAATTAGCGTAGAGACTGAAAATTCTGGAGACAGTCTGCTGGACCTCAAATAAGCACGTATGCTGTTGAAGATAATTTGTACTTTAAGAAAGAAATGTTGACTCACCAACGAATAGAAATTAATTTTAAGTAAATTTGTTAAATATCTTGTTATGAGGCAGCACTGTTCTAGCTTTCCTGTGAACAGTCCAAAGATACTCTTCGGAAGCATTTCGGGGTAATGAAGACCTCTGTAATGAGCTTGTCATTCTAACAGGGAAGAAAAAAAGTAACACATAATTACTTAATGTCATATTGTCATAAGTAAGATACCAGCGTTGGCAAATTGTCTTTCTTCGATGACTATTCGCTACCAAAAACATATACACGACCGACTTTTTGTTAGAAACGTCACGAAACAAGGACGCAGCATTAATGTAGTCGTGTCCTATGGAAATGCGGTGGCCGCAAGGGGTAGTCGGGACATGTCCTGCGGTTCTGGCAGACAATGCAGAGGCGTGAGTGCCTCTAGTGTGTGTGTGTGTGTGTGTGTGTGTGTGTGTGTTTGTGTGTGAGCTTTGAGGGGAGGGGAAGGGGGGAGGTACCACTCAAGCGCGGTCAGAAGTTTGCGGGAAGCCCACAACTCTATCACCGGTAGAGCGGACCTCGGGCGGATAACGCGGTCCTTGCTTTAGTGGGCCGGCAAGGGGACTTGTGGCAGGCCGCCAGCAACACAAGGTCGGCTGCGCCTGCATCTCGCGCAGGGATCACCGGAATAATGTGGAGAAGATTATTTTCTATATACAGGGTGTTCAGTTTATCTGTAGGCACTGAAAGATCTCGAAAACTGCACGTAGGATTCAAACAATTTATAGTTAAAATTTGTTCGTATCGGATGGGGACATCCAATGATACCAATCTCGACCGCTCACCCCGCCCTGTGTGTGGGGGCGAAGGGGGGCAACTTTGAAATCTTAAATGAGAATCTCTACTTTTTATAGTGGATTTAGATTCTAATGAAACATTTTTTTTACGTTTCGCGGCAGGTGAATGGACAGAACGTAGCATGTTTTAAAATTCTATTCCATGACACTTCAATTAACCCCCAACACCCATGGTGCGAGGGTTGGACATGCAATAGTTTCATAACAACTAACTAAGGTACGAGCATATGGGATTGGTTCCCAAATATGTGAGTGGCTCGAAGACTTCTTAAGTAATAGCACCCAGTACGTTGTCCTCGATGGTGAGTGTTCATCGGAGGTGAGGGTATCATCTGGAGTGCCCCAGGGAAGTGTGGTAGGTCTGCTGTTGTTTTCTATCTACATAAATGATCTTTTGGATAGGGTGGATAGCAATGTGCGGCTGTTTGCGGATGATGCTGTGGTGTACGAGAAGGTATCGTCGTTGAGTGACAGTAGGATGATACAAGATGACTTGGACAGGATTTGTGATTGGCGTAAAGAGTGGCAGCTAACTCTAAATATAGATAAATGTAAATTAATGTAGATGAATTGGAAAAAGAATCCCGTAATGTTTGAATACTCCATTAGCAGTGTAGCGCTTGACACAGTCACGTCGATTAAATGTTTGGGCGTAACATTGCAGAGCGATATGAAGTGGGACAAGCATGTAATGGCAGTTGTGGGGAAGGCGGATACTCGTCTTCGGTTCATTGATAGAATTTTGGGAAGATGTGGTTCATCTGTAAAGGAGACCGCTTATGAAACACTAATACGACCTATTCTTGAGTTCATTTCGAGCATTTGGGATTCCTATCAGGTCGGATTGAGGGAGGGCATAGGAGCAATTCAGAAGCGGGCTGCTAGATTTGTTACCGGTAGGTTTGATTATCACGCGAGATTTACGAAAATGCTTCAGGAACTCGGGTGGGAGTCTCTGGAGGAAAGGAGGCGTTCTTTTCGTGAATCGCTACTGATGAAATTTAGAGAACCAGCATTTGAGGCTGGCTGCAGTACAATTTTACTGCCGCCAACTTATCTTTCGCGGAAAGACCACAAAGATAAGAGAGATTAGGGCTCGTATAGAGGCTCGTATAGAGTGCTCGTATTAAGGGGGTTTTAAGACAAGGCTGTAGCCTTTCGCCCCTACTCTTCAATCTGTACATCGAGGAAGCAATGATGGAAATAAAAGAAAGGTTCAGGAGTGGAATTAAAATACAAGGTGAAAGGATATCAATGATACGATTCGCTGATGGCATTGGTATCCTGAGTGAAAGTGAAGAAGAATTAAATGATCTGTTGAACGGAATGAACAGTCTAATGAGTACACAGTATGGTTTGAGAGTAAATCGGGGAAAGACGAAGGTAATGAGAAGTAGTAGAAATGAGAACAGCGAGAAACTTAACATCAGGATTGATGGTTACGAAGTCAATGAAGTTAAGGAATTCTGCTACCTAGGCAGTAAAATAACCAATGACGGACGGAGCAAGGACATCAAAAGCAGACTCGCTATGGCAAAAACGGCATTTCTGGCCAAGAGAAGTCTACTAATATCAAATACCGGCCATAATTCGAGGAAGAAATTTCTGAGGATGTACGTCTGGAGTACAGCATTGTATGGTAGTGAAACATGGACTGTGGGAAAGCCGGAACAGTAGAGAATCGAAGCATTTGAGATGTGGTGCTATAAACGAATGTTGAAAATTAGGTGGACTGATAAGGTAAGGAATGAGGAGGTTCTACGCAGAATCGGAGAGGAAAGGAATATGTGGAAAACACTGATAAGGAGAAGGGACAGGATGGTAGGACATCTGCTAAGACATGAGGGAATGACTTCCATGGTACTAGAGGGAGCTGTAGAGTGCAAAAACTGCAGAGGAAGACAGAGATTGGAATACGTCAAGCAAATAATTGAGGACGTAGGTTGCAAGTGCTACTCTGAGATGAAGAGGTTAGCACAGGAAAGGAATTCGTGGCGGGCCGCATCAAACCAGTCAGTAGACTGATGACAAAAAAAAAGATGCATATAGGCAGTCATTTTTCCCTCGTTCTGTTTGGGAGTGGAAGAGGGAGAGAAGATGCTAGTTGTGGTACGAGGTATCCTCCGCCACGCACTGTATGGAGGATTGCGGAGTATGTATGTGTATGTAGATGTAGATGAATGGGAAACCCCATTCTCACCGTTGTATTCCTCCGACAAAACGTAAAGGGGAGTGCTCAAAGAGCCACTGTACCCTTTTAACGAAATAAGGCTTATCATAACAGGCAGTGCTGTCCCATACAAAATTATGAAATAATTACCTGTCCGATCCTCGCGCCTTGGATGTGAGGGATTAATTCAAGTGACATTGGATAGCCTTTTGAAACATACAATTTTCTGCTCATTCAGATTTTTCCGTTTATAGCGCCATCTGTTACGTAACGAAAATACTGTTTCCGTCAAAACTTATGTATTTTTTCCGTAGAACCCAAATGTGCAATAAAAACGAGGATTCCCATTTAAAATTTCAAAGCTGCCTCCACCACCCCCTCCCTCCCCCGTTTACAAACATGGGGTTTGGTGGGAAGGGGCGGGTCAAGTTTGGTATCATGAAATGTCCTCCTCTGAGACGAACAAGTTTTAACTTGCAATTTTTTATCCAATATGTAGTTTTCTAGATATATCAATGTCTTCAGTTAAACTGAGCATACTGTATATGAATGGCGTGGCGGACAAGGTCAGAAGCAATCTATGGTTGTCTGCTGATGATGCTGTGGTGTACTGGAAGGTGTCGTTGTTCAGTGACTGTAAGTGACGGTAGTAGGACGCAAAATGACTTAGACAAAATTTGTAGTTGATGTGATGAATGGCAGCTAGCTGTAAATGTAGAAAAATGTAAGTTATTGCAGGTGGGTAGGAAAAACGAACCCGTAATGATCGGATGAAGCATTAATAGTGTACTGCTTGACAAAGTCACATATATTAAATGTCTTGGCTCAACGTTGCAAAGCGATGTGAAATGGAACGAACAGCAAGAATTGTAGTGGGGAAGGCAAGTGGTCGGTTTGGTACAGTGTGAGACTTTTAGAAAAGTGTGGTGCATCACCACTTATAACACACTACTGCAATCCATTCTTGAGTACTTCACGAGCGTTTGGGACCGGCACCAGATCGGATTGCAGGAATATATCGAAGCATTTCAGAGGCAGATTGTTAGATGTGTTACCGGTAGGTTACAACAACACACACATCTTACGGAGGGCTTCGGGAACTCGAATAGTCACTCCTGGAGGGAAGGTGACTTCCTTTTCAGGGAACACTTTTTTAAAAATTAGAGAAGCCACATTTGAAGCTGGCTGCAGTACGATTCTAGTGCCGTCAGCGTACATTTCCCCGTAAGGACCACGAAGATAAGAGAAATTATGGCTCGTTCGGAGGTATACAGACAGTCGTCTTTCCCTCGCTCTAATTGCGAGTGGAACAGGAAATGAATTGACAGGTAGTGGCACAGCGCACCCTCAGCCACACACCGTAAGGTGCCTTTCAGAGTATAAATGCAGATGTAGATTTGGTCCAAATCAAAAATACTCTAATCTGTTCCTCGTTAAGTGTGCGAATTTAACAGGACGGAAAGCCGGCCGCGGTGGTCTAGCGGTTCAGGCGCTCAGTCCGGAACCGCGCGACTGCTACGGTCGCAGCTTCGAATCCTGCCTCGGGCATGGATGTGTGTGATGTCCTTAGGTTAGTTAGGTTTAAGTAGTTCTAAATTCTAGGGGACTGATGACGACAGATTGTAAGTACCATAGTGCTCAGAGCCATTTGAACCATTTTTTGAACGGGACGGAAAATCTCTTAATATTGGTACGAAGCACTATCTGCCACCTAATGTCTGACATCTTGTGGATTCTTCTGGGTGAGTCACATAAAACGCAACACCCCTTTTGTGTCCTGAACGGTTCACGATACCAAAACTAGATTTCTGGAAGATAATTCTACGAAGAGAGGGCACGCAAAAGTGTTCAGTGCTTAGTGCTATTAGTTTTTGTAAAAGTTCTTGAAATTATGAGTACAGTGATGTAACGGCTGTCAGTGATAAGGCTGATAGCTTCCGTAAAAGTGTCTGAGAAATATACGACCGGAAACCACTATAGAGGAGGCTTTGTCGCCTAGCGGGGCTACCATGCCGTGTTGCGTTGCTATATGCAGCAAGTATTAAATACATTTGAAGGCAGGTTTTTATAAGGACTTAACGTAATGACTGTGAAAAGTACAGGGTGAGCACAAAGTCGTACCCTGATTATAACAATTTATTGCCGCTTGACATAACAATTGACATTTGATGCCGTTACATAGGTTATTGTTGCAAGTTTTTTTAAGACCACTTACGTTAGTAAACCTCAACGTGTGCTCCCTTGGTAGCTCGGAGAATGTCGAGGCGGTATTCCAGTTCCCGCCAGGTGTTTCGTAACATGTGTTCTGTTGCAGTACCCACAGCATCTTGTATCCTAGCTTTCAGTTCGTCGACATCAGCAACTGATGTGACGAAGACTCTGTCCTTGATATAGTCCCAGAAAAAAAGTCTTCTAACTGTGGGGCAATGAACTGTTGCAAAACGTCTAAGTAAATGTTGGCGGTAATGGATTTTTCCGCGAAGAAAAACTGTCCAAAAACCTTGTTACGCATGAGGCAACACCAAACATTCACTTTTCCGCTGTCTCGCTGTAACTGTACAGTAGCATACGAACATTATGCCTATTTCTCATTCCACTGACATGAAAGGTGGATTCATCGGTAAAGCATATGCGATTTAAGTAATCGTTAGCGCCATCAATCCTGTTGAGAGTCTCAGCTGCGAATTCACCACGTGTCAACAAATCATTCGGTTGTAATGCCTGCACGATTTGCACTTTGTAAGCGTGCAACCGAAGCCTCATGAAGAATCTTCTCCACACTTGTCTGCAGTTCACGTGATGCTTGACGAGTTGATTTAGACAGACTCCGTTGAAGCGATTGCCGAACACGATCAACAGTTGCATAACTCACACGAGGCCTGCCACTTCGAAGATGATCTTCAACGCTTTCGTTAAACGTTGCATACCATCGCTTTATTGATCTAACGTCAGGAGGTCTTCGTCCATAAGAAGCCTGAAATTCACTCTGAACACTGATGGTCGATTTCGTTTCGTGAAATCAAAGCACACATTGCGCTTTCTCCTGTTTCGACGCCATTTCGCCAGCAACTAAACAGACCGCGTCGGTGTTGTGGAGCACTAGCGCCAGGTATTGGTCACAACAACTAGTAACACTAACCCGTGTAACGGCATCTGATGTAACTTATTATGTGAAACGGTTATTGTGTTATAAATTTTTTATAATCATGGGAAGACTTTGTGCTCACCCTGTATTTATTACCATTGCAATTTCGACATTTTGTGCTACTCAAGCATTGTGGTATGTTGAACTACACTCTGCGTCGTTGTCACATGCTGGAACACAATTTCCGGCATTTCATTACCAAGCACATGTAGTGATATAGAGATAGCCGCTCTTCAACACACCAAGTGATCACGAGCCATATGGAATCACAGTAACAGTAATTGTTTAGCACAAAAGCAAAAACTGTATCACAAAATACAGAGAAATGAAACGTTCGTGCAGCCAAAGTGGTAGTTTGGATTATAAAATATAAAACTTACTTTACTTCAAAAGTTTGCATGAATCTCGATGACACGTTTCCGATTCGATGGACAGGTCGAAGGAGATACACTGTTTGGTCAGACCACCAGATTTGAATCCAGTGGATTTTCACCTCTCAGAACGATTAAAATCCTTGGTATTTAACTGTTGTACCTAATGAAGATGTTATGAGGTAGTGTATCTAAAATAATTTTTGACCAAATACGATGCAGTTCAGGAATTTTCCATGGAATACAGAGAACAATGGAATGTAGGTTAGAACATGCATCGAAAAGGGGGGGAAAGGTCTCTTAGAGTAATATTAATGAATGTGTATTGTTAAAGGTATCACATGTAATACCCTCACGAAGGATTAACCGGCCCTTGTTCATACACACTTTTTGTAATGTTTCATTGTCAGGAAAATATCCGTACGTTTGTGGATACAAATTGGTAAATATTCATTATATAAATAAAATACTATTGAACACTAGGAATAAGAAGAATGAGATTGCGCCGTTTTTAGCAGACCAGTCTTGTATTCCGGAGGATAGGGGCTTTAATTCCCATGCAGTAATCCTGACTTAGCTTTCCCGTGGTTTCGCCAAATTACTTGAGCCAAATTCCGTTGTGGTCACTGTTACAGGGCTACATGCCTGTTCAACCCTCGGTAGACTAGACCTCTTTTTCTTTCCTAACGTCATATAGGGTCCGCTGCGTTTCGTAATTTCAGAAATTTGTTTTATTCGCCTTTGTGGCCGTGTCGTGTGTGCCTTTATAACTACTTGGGTATCATATTTTCTGAGTGTGAAAGTCCACTTAAAGCCATACTCAGGCTGGCTGATGGACCAGACCAACAGTCGTTAATTAGCAGCCCATATTGGTTCTGGGTCTGGCACACTACCTCGTTTCGCAAGATGGCGCTCTACATGTGACGCTAAACGAGCAAGTCCGTTGTCAAACGCGACCTGTAAATGCATAAACTCCTGTATATATGAGTTTGGAGTGCAAAACTTAAGGATGAATGTAACTTGGCATTATGTGTCACTGCCACGTAACATAGCTCCATGAAATTCGGGCCCCGCAAAAAATGAGAACTGCTATAGTATAATACAGAAGGTAAGCGAAAGAAATACGCTATAACGCGAAGAGGGGTAGGGTTGGTTTTGGGGAGGAGACCAAACTGCGAAGTCATCGGTCTCGTCGGATTAGGGAAGGGCCATGCCATTTCAAAGTAACCATCCCAGCATTTGCCGATTTAGGGAAATCAAGGAAAACCTAAATCAGGATGGGAGGACGCGGGATTGAACCGTCGTCCTCCGGAATGCGAGTCCAGTGTGCTAACCATTGCGCCACCTTGCCCGGTATAACTCGAAGAGAAATGACACCTTTACTCAAAGATAGTACTTACACTGAAGTGTACGATGGGGCTCCTACGCAATACAAAAGACAGGATTTGGTTATTAACAGGGTCTGTGATCACCACAGACGGCAATTCACGCTCTGCAACGTGATGCCATGCTGACCGCAAGGTTGGTAGCGAGTTCTTGTGGTAGGGCGTTGAATCCCTCCACCAGGGTGGTTGACATTTGCTGGATGGTCGTTGGTGCATTTGGACTTGCTGCAGTACGTCTTCCCATGCTCGAGGGCATTTCAGTCGAATGGAACAGACGGGCCCATACATTCGCTGAGTATCCTCTCGTACCAAGAACTCCTACAGCTGAGCTGTTGATACTGTCGCACGGTGTCATCCTTAAAAATGAAGTCCGTGCCGAATGCAGCCCTGAAGAGGCGCATCTGGAGAAGGAGTGCACTAAAACAGTAACACTGACCGGTGAATGTACTGTGTTCATGGCATGGGTGTGTGTGATGTCCTCGGCGTAAGTTAAAGTTGGTTTAAGAAGTGTGTAACGTTCGCACTATTTCATGATTTACACTAGACGCAGACAGCTGGGCTACACTGATCCTATCCAGGAGGCTACGGGGTGGTGGCAGGAAGGGCATACGGCCACCCCTTCAAATTAACCATGCCAAATACAGTTGTAACCCTTCCGACCCTGCGAACACTGCGGGACAAAAGCTATAGCAAAAGAAAGAAGATTAAGAAGTGTGTAAGCTTACCGACCGATGACCTCAGCAGTTTGGTCCCATAACTGTTGATATACTTTCCGGGATGTGAGGTCGTGGTCCAATAACTTTTCTGCTCCTTACGTTTCGTCCAGGACTGCGCTGGACTTCCTCAGAGGCGCTGCTCCGCTGAGTCTTGCCGGCAAGACTCAGCGGAGCAGCGCCTCTGAGGAAGTCCAGCGCAGTCCTGGACGAAACGTAAGGAGCAGAAAAGTTCTTGGACCACGACCTCACATCCCGGAAAGTATATCAACAGCCATGTCACCCGGTCGTGAAAGCCTTCATTCTACAATTGGTCCCATAAGATCTTACCACAAATTTCCAAATATCTAGGAGTAACTATCCAAGCGATCATTAAGTGTAATGATCACATAAAAAATAGCATGAAAAGCAGATGCCAGACTGACATTCATATGAATAATCTTAAGGAAATGTAACTCATTCTCGAAAGAAGTAGCAAGGCTCTTGTTCGGCCAATTATGGGGTATTCATTAATCTGGAAGCCTTACCAGGTAGGGCTGATAGAAGAGATAGAGGAGATCCAAGGAAGAGCTATACTTTTTGACAGAGCGCCGTTTAGGCGGCCTGAGAGCTTTACGGAGATTCTCAGCAAACTTCAGTGGCAGGCGCTACAAGAGAAGCGCCGTGCATCATGGATCGGTTTACTATCGAAATTTCGACAGAGTACTTTCCGGAAGAGTCGGACAACATATTACTTCCTGCTACCTGCATCTCGGGCAACGGCCTTGCCGCAGTGGATACACCGGTTCCCGTGAGATCACCAAAGTTCAGCGCTGTTGCGCGTGGCCGGCACTTGGATTGGTGACCATCCAGCCGCCACGCGCTGTTACCATTTTTCGGGCTGCACTCAACCTCTTGATACCAATTGAGGAGCTACTCGATCAAATAGTAGCGGCTTCGGTCAAGAATACCATCATAACGACCGGGAGAGCAGTGTGCTGACCCCAAGCCCCTCCTATCCGCGTCCTCCACCGAGGATGACACGGCGGTCGGATGGTCCCGGTAGGCCACTCGTGGTCTGAAGACAGAGTGCTTTACACGCATCTCGCGAAACGACCACGACAAAAACACACATCACCATGTGGCTTGCGGTGTACTGCTGTGTATCTGGACATTACCTGTAGGTGATGAGCCCCCAGTTCTCCATGGCGCCGGCGGCGAAGTCTGGTAGCGCGACCATGTCGACCTTGGGCAGCGGGTAGGAGATGTCGAAGTAGGACTCGTAGAAGCTGAGCAACTTGGGTCCCAGCTGGAGGCTGTAGCGCGCCTGGCGCAGAGCGTCGGGCCGCGCCCACACCGCGAAGCGCGACTGCGCGTCCGCCTCGCGGCCCAGCTCCGACACCACGAACGCCACCAGGTACGTCGACATCGGCACCGACGTCTCGAAACGGTCCCACTCATGGCCCGCCAGCTCCGCCCTGCAACCGACAGAGTGCTGCCGTCAGCGCCAGTGGAGGCTGAGGACTGTGGAGGAAAGCGGCTCTAGACCAGTGCTTCCCGATCTGGGGGCAGTCATTTGGAAACAGCGGTCATGCGAGACACAGCTGGCCCTCTTTGTGCATGATATGCAACAGGCTCTAGATACAGGCTCGCAGGTTGATGCCATATTTCTCGACTTTCGATGTGATGACTGAATGTTGTGTGATGTCCTTAGGTTAGTTAGGTTTAAGTAGTTCTAAGTTGTAGGAGGACTGATGACCATAGATGTTAAGTCCCGTAGTGCTAAGAACCATTTTAGACTTTCGAAAGGCGTTCGAGTCAGTTCCGCACTGTCGCTTGTTACAAAAAGTGCGCGCTTAGGGTCTATCCAATGACATATACGGTTGGATAGAAAGTTTTCTAACAGACAGGGAGCAGTATGCCGTCCTGAACGGGGTAATTTCAACAGAAACAAGAGTAACTTCAGGTGTGCCCCAGGGCAGCGTAATAGGTCCTCTGCTTTTAACGATTTACATAAACGATCTGGTTGATGGTATTGACACCGGCCTTAGACAGTTTGCCGATGATTGTGTAGTCTACATGACAGTAGTATCACACGAAAGTTGTGAACAAATCAATGAGCATTTGCACAAAATAAATGCGTGGTGTAATGACTGGCAGTTATCTCTCAATATTAGTAAGTGTAATCTACTGCTTATAACAAGGCGGAAATCCCCATTAATGTATGAGTACAAAATAAATGATCAGTCTTTGGAAGCGGTAACATCAGTCAAGTATCTGGGTGTGACTATTTCAAATGATCTCAAATGGAATTATCAGATTACACAAATAACGGGTAAGGCGAACTCTAGATTGCGGTTTATTGGTAGAATCCTGAAGCGATGCAGTCCTTCCACAAAGGAAATAGCTTACAATACGTTAGTTCGTCTCTATGGGACCCTTACCAGTTGGGTCTGATTCAAGAGATTGAGAACGTCCAAAGAAGAGCGGCAAGATTCGTGACTGGTACATTTAGCTATCGCGAGAGCGTTGCAAATCACATAGAAAGTTTGAAGTGGAACACACTTGCAGATAGACGATGCGCTAAACAGAAGGGGCTGCTCTCTAAATTCCGAAATCCAATCTTCAACGAGGATGCAGAGCATATATTGTTACCACCAACTTTAAAATCGCGTAATGATCATCATTCAAAGATAGGTGAAATAAGAGCTCGTACTGAGGCGTTCAGATAGTCGTTTTTCACTCGCGCGATCCGCGAGTGGAACAGAGGGGGAGAAATATGACTTTGGCGCGAATTTTGCCCTCTGCCGCACACCGCTTGGTGGCTAGCGGTGTATATATGTAGACGTAGATGGTCACAATCAAATTTCCGGAGGGATTAAAACAAAGGGTAGTTGGTAACTATTCAATCAATAAACAACCCTTGTTGCACTGTGCGCTCCGCAGCTCAGTGGTCCACATGCCTGGCTGGTATGCAGAGGAGCCCGGCTCGACTCTCCGTACCGCCAGAGATTTTTCGCTGGTGGGAGACGTAGCGGCTCCAAGGACAAGAAAGCCGACAACATTCAGAAAAGCGGTATATTGACCCCACACCCATACCTAGCACATCCAGTGGCGCCATTGCCAGAGACACGGCGATCGGCCAGTCCAGACTGGCCCATTACAGCAGGAAGGCAAAGTTTTCCTTTGCTTACTGCACTGATACTAATGAAATGTATTGCACCATTAACATCTTAATCAAACGCTACCAAGTTCGCATTCTCCAGTAAAAGTAATGATTAACAGTATATAACTATGCATAGCTCTCAGGCAAATGTATGTGTGTGTGTTGTCCTTAGGGTAAGTTAGTTTAAGTACTGAGTAAGTCTAGGTACCGATGACCTCAGCAGTTTGGTCCCTTAGGAACCAAACATATTTCAACATTTTTTCTGGCAAAATCCATGTGGTATCTTCTACACTACTGGCCATTAAAATTGCTACACCACGAAGACGACGTGCTACGGACGCGAAATTTAACCTACAGGAAGAAGATGCTGTGATATGCAAATGATTAGCATTCACACAAGATTGGCACGGTGGCGATACCTACAACATGCTGACATGAGGAAAGTTTCCAACCGATTTCTGATACACAAACAGCAGTTGACCGGCTTTGCGAGGTGAAACGTTGTTGTGATGCCTCGTGTAGGGAGGAGAAATGCGTAGCATCACGTTTCCGACTTTGATAAAGGTCGGATTGTGGCCTATCGCGATTCCGGTTTATCGTATTGCGACATTGCTGCTCGCGTTGGTCGAGATGCAATGACTGTTAGCAGAATACGGAATCGGTGCGTTCAGGGGGTAATACGGAACGCCGTGCTGGATCGCAACGGCCTCGTATCACTAGCAGTCGAGATGACAGGCATCTTATCCGCATGCCTGTAACGGATCGTGCAGCCACGTCTCGATCCCCGAGGCAACAGATGGGGACGTTTGCAAGACAACAACCATCTGCACGAACTGTTGGACGACGTATGCAGCAGCATGGACTATCAGTTCGGAGACCATGGCTGCGGTTACCCTTGACGCTGCATCACAGACAGGAGCGCCTGCGAAGGTGAACTCAACGACGAACCTGGGTGCACGAATGGTAAAACGTCATTTTATCGGATGAATCCAGGTTCTGTTTACAACATGATGAAGATCGCATCCGTTTTTGGCGACATCGCGGTGACGCACATTGGAAGCGCGTATTCGTCATCACCATACTGGCGTATCACCCGGCGTGATTCTATGGGGTGCCATTGGTTACACGTCTCGGTCTCCTCCTGTTCGCATTGACGGCACTTTGAACAGTGGACGGTACATTTCAGATGTGTTACGACCCGTGGCTCTACCCTTCATTCGATCCCTGCGAAACCCTACATTTCAGCAGGATAAAGCACGACCGGGAGCTGCAGCTCCTGTACGACCATTTCTGAACACGGAAAATGTTCGACTGCTGCCCTGCCAGCACATTCTTCAGATCTCTCACCAACTGAAAACGTCTGGTCAATGGCGGCCGAGCAACTGGCTCGTCACAATACGACAGTCACTACTCTTGATGAACTGTGGTATCGTGTTGAAGCTGCAGGGGCAGCTGTACCTGTACAAGCCATCCAAGCTGTGTTTGACTCGATGCCCAGGCGTATCGAGGCCGTTATTACGGCCAGAGTTGGTTGTTCTGGGTACTGATTTCTCAGGATCTATGCACCCAAATTGCGTGGAAATATAATCACATGTCAGTTCTAGTATAATATATTTGTCCAGTAATATAATATCGTGTAGGACCTCCTTTCGCCAGCCGTAGCGCAGCAGCTCGACGTGGCATGCACTCAGAAAGCCGTTGGAAGTCTCCTGCAGAAATACTGAGCCATGCTACCTCTATAGGCGTCCAAAACTGCGAAAGTGTTGCCAGTGCAGGATGTTGTACACGAAGTGGCCTCTCGATTATGTCTCATAAACGCTCGATTGGATTCATGTCGGGCGATCTGGATGCCAAGTCATTCGCGCAAATTCACCAGAATGTTCTTCAAACCAATCGCGAACAACTCTGCCCCCGTGACATAACATCGTTGTCTGGAAACGTGAAATCCATGAATGGCTGCAAATGGTTACGAAGTAGCTGAACAGTCAATGATCGGTTCAGTTGGGGCAGACGACCCAGTCCATTCAATATACACATAGCCCACAGTATTATGGAGTCACCGTGAGCAATCACAGTGCCTTGTTGACGAAACTGATCCAGTGGCTTCGTGGGGTTTGCGCCTCCCTCGAACACTGTCTTAGCTCGTGTCAACTGAAATCGGGGCTCATCTGACGAGGCCACGGTTTTACAGTCATCTAGTGTCCAGCCAAAGTAATCACGTACCGGTGAGAGGCGCTGCAGGCGACGTCCTGCCTTTAGCAAAGGCATTCGGTCAGTCGTCTGCTGCCATAGCCCGTCAACGCCGCACTGTCCAAACGGATACGCTCGCCGTACGTCCCACATTGATTTCTGCGGTTATTTCACGCAGTGTTGCTTGTGTGTTAGCACTGGCAACTCTATGCAAACCTCGCTGCTCTCTACCGTTAAGTAAATGCCGTCGACCACTGCGTTGTCCACAGTGAGAGATAAAGCCTGAAAATTGGTGTTCTCGGCACAATTTTGACACTGTGGACCTCGGAATACTGAATTCCCTAATGATCGATTTCCGAAATGGAATGTCCCACGCGTCAACCTCGAACTACTACTTCGCATTCAGAGTCTATTAGCTACCATCGTTTGGCCATAATCACAAGGGAAACCTTTTCATGTGAAACACCTGGATGCAAGTTACAGCTCCGTGTGTGCCTTGTGTACGTGATACTACAGCCATCTGTATATGAGCATATCGCTACCCCCATGACTTTTGTCACGTCAGTGTGTATTACAGCTGTATTGACGATATTGTTAATTCTCCAGTTACAGAGTTTTATGTTGAGTAAAATTATTTATATTTTAAAAATCATTTCCATAACGTGTGGATAGTTAAGCTCTACTTCGTCAGTATCATCTCGTTCTTTGAAACAGAAGGTCTAGTATCACGGAAAATTTAATTTTTACAAATGAACTGAGTTTCTTTATTGTGTTCTATAATTTTCCCTGTCTGGAAAATGGATATTTGCGCTAGTTACCAACAGCTTTGACTACAAAAAAATTTTAATTGGTAACTGGTTTTTGATGATATTTCTTAACCTTATTTCGTTTACTGATCATTTGTGTGTAGCATAATAATAATGTTACACATGAACTACTAAATACAGCACTGAAAGATTTTCTCGACTATTAAATTTCAATAGATTATGAGGAATGAAGGATGGGTCCATCGTTTTGCAAGTACATAAATTATTATTTTATCGCTCAATACTACGCACACAAAAGTACGTTTCACCCTTGGAACTGACAAAAAAAGAAGAAACGCGAGAACTAAACGTAATCAGACAGATTGTCACAGAAAATGGTTACAAAATAACCAATGATGACAAACTAAACCATAAAACAGAAACGCAACTGACTTATAATACAAGCTAAAATACCTCAACACAGCCGGCCGGGGTAGCCGATCGGTTCTAGGAGCTTCAGTTCCGAACCGCGCGACTGCTACGGTCGCAGGTTTGAATCCTACCTCGGGCATGGATGTGTGTGTTGTCGTTAGGTTAGTTAGGTTTAAGTAGTTCTAAGTTCTAGGGGACTGATGACCTCAGATGTTAAGTTCCATAGTGCGCAGAGCCTTTTGAATCTCAACACAACACGCCAGTTACAATTACACAACAGGGAACACACAAGGCACAGAAGATGACAAAGTCACTAACAGTAAGAAAGCACACACTGATATTTGACAATAAAATGACACACAGCATAGGTAACGTCGTCCGCAGCTCGTGGTCTCACGGTAGCGTTCTCGCTTCCCGAGCACTTGGTCCCAGGTTCGATTTCCGACGGGGTCAGGTATTTTTCAGCTGCCCCGAGATGACTGGGTGTTGTTGTGTCGTCTTCATCATCATCATTCATCCACATTACGGTCGGAGGAAGGCAACGGCAAAGCACCTCCATTAAGAGCTTGCCTAGTACGGCGGTGCGGGTCTCCCGCATCATTCCCCTACGCTCTGTCAACAGACATGGGACTTCATTTCCATAGGTAACATCATGAGGACAAACGGTATAAATGGGGCATAGAAGGCAAACAACATTCTGCAGAAAAGATTAAAAATACCAAACACCACCACAGATAAATTCAACAAAACGGGTATATATTCGAACTACCTATCCTGCAAAGACTGAGATTCAGTTAACATCGGACAGACATATAGAAATTTCAGGATAAGATACTCAGTACATCTGAGAGCACTGAATAGTGACAGCACACATTCCACATTTACAAAAATGGTTCAAATGGCTCTAAGCACTATGGGACTTAACATCTGAGGTCATCGTCCCGTAGATTTAGAACTACGTAAACCTAACTAACCTAAGGACATCACACACATCCATGCCTGAGGCAGGATTCGAACCTGCGACCGTAGCAGCCGCGTGGTTCCGGTCTGAAGCGCCTAGAACCGCCCAGGTTTACAGACCACCTCATCAAAAACAAACACCACCGCAGTGGCATAGAAACAGATCTCCAAATCCTAACACACAACAATCATCAGTATTAGTTTTTAACAATCGAAGAAAATAACATCCAAAAAGCTACTACACAAGGCAAAAAAGTTATCAATGTCCAAACAGTACTATGTAACAAAACACTATTAAACAATCGTAATGAGTTATCGAAAATAAACACACACACACACACACACACACACACACACACACACACACACACACACATACACACACAGAATGGAAACAAGCGGAACATTTTCAAAGTTCGGGGTCTTCAAGCCAAACCAAAACAGTAAACAAACGACAATCGGAAGCGCATTAGAAACGTAAATTTGTGCACTGAAACGTCAAAAACATTTGTCCACGCTCAGCGACATAGCAAGACGCACTACTTCCAAACGAACAGGAGAAAACGTGAGTAAACAATGCCAAAATACGAAACATAATCCATGAATAACAAACTACATGAAATAGTTCGCCACACCTATGCTTCAAACAACTTTTACCTATGTCCACAGTTTCAGCTCAGCTACACAAAGACACGTGTGGTACATTAAAAAAAAAAAAAAAAACTTGTGACGGTTCAGAAGTAGCCAAATTCTTCAATGGTATGTCCCAAAACGGGCGTATGCCACGAATATTATCATAATATTAGTTTTAAAGATTGGATCATGAACAAAAATTCAGTGCCAACGATTTTCTAACGTCCCTCATGCTTGCAGATGACATCATGTACTAACTTAGACCTGTGGGTGATTTTGGTTGCCAGCCACAGGACACACACAATTTAAAGTGAAAGATAAAGTGCACGTATAATTTAAAAAACAACAAATAATCTGATGTGTCATATTCGCAAACCTAAAAATAATCTGCATGTATATATTTCAGGAAAGTGAAATGAAAAAAAGCACTGAGGATGCAACAACAGTAGTGAAACATGTTTTGATGATAAAAAAAATCAATAATTTGTGTACTTGCAAAAAGGTAGACCCATTCTTAATTCATTATTATTTTTCTGCGACCACAGGAACTGAGCTCAAAACTCCAGTATTAATAGATGTTTTCACATTTGGCAAAACCTATCTTTTCCGGAGTAATTTTTTCACAAAAATACTGCGACACGCACGAAGTGAACGCTGCCATTTCAAATGGGAATTAAAAAAAAAGTATGAAACATCTATTACAAAGCTCGCTTGAGGCTACAGTCCTGTACCAAGATACAACGCTGTCCCCTATAACAAAGCTGTAGGTTGTTGAGAGAGCGGGCTTAAGGCTGGATCACGTGGTTTTCTTGGTAGCGCAAGCGAACGAGCGCTCCGCTGTCGCCCAGAGGCGGTTAATACATGAGGCTCCATTGTGTGTAGACAGCCTGAAAGCTAATCACGCGCCGTCCATTGTCCCCTGGCTCCCAAACACTGCACGCTCTCGCAGCCTGCGTTCTTGCGTAGCGTGGCGCCGCGCTGCGCCGAACGGCAGCGTACCGCGGCTTACAACAGCCTCTCCATAACTTTCTCCCTTCTGAAACACTTGAGAAGCGCTTGCCCTCACTTCCATTTTCGACATGACCTGAACAAAGTTAAGGCTTTCACGGAGACCTAAATGCTGCTCTAGAGTACTTAAAGCACTGATCTAGTGAAACAAAGCCTGCTCCGTTCTTTTACCAGACTCAATGACAATGGGTAGCAAAGAGACTGATGCATGTTTCTTTACTTCCAGGAAATCTTCGCTACAGTTCTACGCCGGCTCCCAAGTAAACAAAAAACCAGGAACTAACTAGCAGATTAAAACTGTGTGCGCGGGCGATTCTCTAACCGGCTGAGCTATCTAGTAATGTCTCATCACCTAAACGAAAACTTCCCTTCAGCACTGCTCGAAAGCCAATGGCCTAGATGCTAATTCCCACCTGGCACACAGTTTTGATGTGCTAGGAAGTGTCAAAACTGCTCCCGCTCTGATGCACAGTAAATATTTCATTCTCGATACAAAACATCTCTTTCTGCCACTACTTTGTTTTCTGCCATGGAAAAGTATTTATATTTGCGCTTTTCGAAACTAAATCATTTATTTATTCAGACGATGCTGGAGGAGGTAGATTAGGAAGTGAGTAGAGTTATGCTCTACCAAAACTACGGTTCGGTATTTCTGGTACATTACATAAATGACTAAGTAAATATTAGGATTAGCGGTAGTATTGGTAGCATTCATGGGGAAAGAACCATGAATGAATGTATGAGACAAAATGAGAGCAGACAACTTCTCTGTTTTTTGTTTGTTTCTTTGTTTTTTACGTAATTAGAACTGCTCAACGTTCAGTGTTAATCCATTCTGTGTTTTATATCCTTACGTAGCATAAATTGCATGTTATGGGTAATAAAAATTCGTTGATCGCGCTCTTATGTAACCAAGTCAATTACCGTTGATGAAAGCACAGTTTAAATGCATGAACTACAAAACTATATAACTGTTTTCGCTATTTTTTACTCAATAGAACGTTATTCATCATGATTAAAGGCAAAAGTTCCTGTTATTATTGATAAAAGAAACACTCTTATAAGAGTTCTACAAACTATTAAAGCAATGTTTGATATGTTTTGGATCCGCCCATTTTGGAGGACTTGCGTTTTCTGGCGCTGTATGATAAATCTGCCTTTATTTTAAAAAAATTCTTAATATTCCTCAGTTTCACATTAAAAAATCAACACTTTTCGAATAAAACCTGAATTATACATTGACAGTTTCAGTTTCGTTATAAATGCTGTTTACTTTTAAGTAACAGACAGGTGGATAACTATGCAGAACAAAAATGTCCCATAGGTTATGAGAGCTTTCACATGTCGTCGCTCTATTTCTGGACTGTTAACTGCTCCTGGCTGCTAGCGGAATCGAGTAAGACGCCGATCAGATATGTGAACACAGTGTTCAAAATGAGGAAACCCCAACGGGTATGCAACACACGTAACATACAAGTACTGCAGTTATGATCATAACTGACGAAAGCTACGATAGTCTGCGCTTACTTATAACAGTCTGTGGTACCCGACGATACTATTAAAACTCTAGAAGTGAGACATTAAAAGTAATAAATAATTACTGTTATTTGGACAGAAAAATAACTGACGATGGTCGAGTAGGGAGGATATAAAATGCAGAAAGGAAATAGGAAGAAAAACAGTTTCTGTCAGAGATATTTTCAATATCGGATATGATTTAAAGTATTAGGAAGTCCTTTTTTGACGGTAACTGCCTGAGGTATAGTCTTGTACAGAAGCGATAATGAAACAGTTCAGAGAAGGGCAGAATAGAAGATTGTGACATGTAGTGCTACAGAAGAATGCTGAATATTATCTTAGAATGAATTACTAATGATGAGGAACTTTACCGATTTCAGGAGAATAGAAATTTATGGTAAAAATCGCAAAAGAAGGGATTGGTTTTTCGTATACGCCCTGAGGCATCGTGGGATCGCCAGTTTTGTAGTGGATGGAACTACGAGGGATAATATTGTAGGCTTGAATATGTTAATAAGTGTGAAGTGGATGCAGGTTCCAATAGTTACGTCGGCATGAAGATGCTTGCACAAAAATGTTCAAACATGTGTGAAATCTTATGGGACTTAACGCTAAGGTCCCTAAGCTTAGACACTACTGAATCTAAATTACCCTAAGGACAAACACATACATCCATGCCCGAGGGAGGACTCGAACCTCCGCCGGGACCAGCCGCACAGATGCTTGCACAGGGTAGACTAGCCAGGTGACCTGTACCAAACAAGTCTTCGTCCGAAGAACACATCAACATCATCTAACACTCATTACAGCAAATTATTTAACTAATATTTTTAAGCAGATGTTGTGCTGTCATTTGAAATAAAATTGACCCTGAAGAGTTTTGTTTTATGTACCATTAATACCGAGGCCCTACATTTTATTTGTGATAATACAAGTAAGGAAATGCAGCAATAATGTTTTGACTAGTAGAACTGTAGTTAACAAAATATGTTTCTCACGTCTTTTAAATATTCTACAAGAGAATTTCAACATTAAATTCAAGAAAAAATATCCCTTTACTGTGTGATATATGTAATGCAACACCTTTTTACACAGCTCTGAAGATAGCCTTTACGACCGAAACTAGTAAACTGATTACAAAGAAAAATTGTGATGGTGATGGTGGTGGTGGTTAGTGTTTAACGTCCCGTCGACAACGAGGTCATTAGAGACGGAGCGCAAGCTCGGGTTAGGGAAGGATTGGGAAGGAAATCGGCCGTGCCCTTTCAAAGGAACCATCCCGGCATTTTCCTGAAACGATTTAGGGAAATCACGGAAAACCTAAGTCAGGATGGCTGGAGACGGGATTGAACCGTCGTCCTCCCGAATGCGAGTCCAGTGTGCTAACCACTGCGCCACCTCGCTCGGGAAAATTGTGATCCAAGAGTGGCAAAATTTACTGTAGAGCCCCCTGTGTTGTTGAAGGATAATCATTATAAATGGCAACATTGTCAACAGGTCGTTCTGTTTTGCAACTGATAAACACGGCTGGTCTTTCAGATGAAGTGAGGCATGGGATACATCAGGCATGGTTTCCCATTTTTTGAATGCATTGATATTTTTTTAATTCTTCTGTTTCAGAGTAAAAATTTTAATATCTATTTGATAATGATGGATATGAGACAGATTGACTGGACTGAATCTGGAGATCTTACAGGCCTGCATTGACAACAATGTTTCATCAGCATCTTTAAAATCCAAGAAGTTAGTCGTATGCTTTGGAATTACATTGTGTGGATTCAGAACTTTAACTGACTCAACGACATTGTTTAAACCTTGCAAAACAAAGACCTAGCCGCTTAACACAACTCCAGATGATAGAACTGCTGCGCGCAGAGATCATATCCTATCTAGTAACAAGTTTTTCAAACGCTTGGCACATGGAACATTCTAGGGATATGCAACAGAGTACCAAGAACACAACAGCACTAAAAATACCTTTTGTAAAAAAATATCCCATAGAACGTTTAACATTTCCTCTTTTCATATATGAAGCAGTATATAAACGCTTTGGCACATGTCGCACATAGTGAAAAATACTCGACTAAAACTGTTTCAAATGGAACAGGACGAAAGTGCTTTATGTGCCAGACGGTAGAATAGAAAGGGTATCATCTGACCTGTTAACCACTGATTTTGATGAGTTTTAGGTATGTCGCACAGGGACCTGTCCTGAGTAACTGGCTAGTGGCTTTTCATTTGAAGTCGTCTAGTCTCCCTGGAAATCGATGCCAAGTTTTTTGCTTACTTACTATGCCCGTAACGTTAAATATGTATCTACCGAAAGAGCGGTGTGCAGGGACTGGCAATTTGGGTTCAGACCATCCACGTGTGTAATTTGTTTTCGCTTTCATTGTAGAGAATATCATTAAATGGAATATCTCGTGCAAAATTGTTTAGAAATACTCATTTACGCCGTAGTAATTTAATTAATATATCAATCATTACAGCGCACTGTCTTCAAATGTGTACTCTATTTGTTGTAGTATAGATTACAGAATCGTCTTACTCGCTATCACTTGCATCACTCGATATGATAGAACAGAATTCCGGATGGCATTTACTGCAGAAGCAACAGAAACACCAATTCGTTAAGTAGCACGCACGTTCAATAAATGCTACTGCTGTGCAGGCACAAGGATTTTTCAGAAGTTCTGTTAAATTTAAAAAGACCGTTCTGTCTTCGATCAACTTCGATGAGAACCAGATATTTTAATGTCCAATTCAGGGGAAACTGTAAGGTAGGTAGCAGTAAAACAGCTTTTGGTTCTCACTTAATAGAATGCTGACTGGCGTTTCTCTTACTTGGCGGGGTGAGTTGGATGCATTTCATTCAACTGCAAGCAGTTTCAGCATCCTGTTCCTGTGTGCTAGAATAACAATATTTTGGCTCAGATGAAACGTTCATCAAATAGGAGCCTAACACAGAAAATTCCTGAATATGTGGAACTTAGAATTGACTAAACTGTCTATTTGTGGTCCTAAATACACATTCGAGGGCGTATTAAATGAAGCTCTTTCATACATATAAATTTAAATTCCAAATAATCTCTGCCATATTCACAGCGTAAGAAATTACTCGGCAGCTCACGTAATGCTGTCACTTCAATAAAACTCATGCGCTGAGTGTAATTCATCGAAAATTCACTCTGGCACTCATAGTTTCTCAAAATACCAAGAAAAACGACGTAATGCTTGAATAACACAATTTCAACGTATGTTCTCTAAATAACTGTTACAAACGCTGCGCTCAGTAATTCCCTAGATAACGCTTAAATACTTCAGTCAATATTAATAATAAGTCCATTAAAATAAACTGATATGGTGCAACTAATACCATAAATAGCTAAAATAAAATATTCATTAAATAATATTGGTCTCTCGGGAGTTCTGAGCCCGCAGACCGATTGAAATGCTGCCTTCACGTAGCTCGCTGCTACGGCCTGGTATTCAGTCGCCAGCGAGTCGTACCACTCTATTATTTTCCGAAAACAGTTTTCAGAAAAATTAATACAAGGTTTATACCCCACACGTAGCTTAATTCTGTCGCTGGGAAACGGGTTTTCTACGTCGCCCTCATTACTTATAGGATACAGAAAAGGCACATGGACGGGCGATATAGGTGGACTGTCACAGGACATAACGTACGGCGCATAAATCAACATCTTAATAACTGTCATTTAGTTTCGAAAGGATGGCGGTTGGATACATTTGAGGTGTGACAAATTTTCACTAACTTAAACAAAAATCGATATCAGCTGTTGAATAAAGAACACTATTACCGTAATAAAGCTCCGGTGCCCATATTTTGGCATCTTGGTTTACGCTTCACATGCTATTCTTATATCATCCTCGTGAATGTCAAGATGCTTCCTTCAACAGAGGCAAAATATGATTTACGAATATAATCCTGTCAAAGGCAATAGGCTGCTTCATTTTGAAACTAAGAACAGCTGCTGAAACCGACATTCCGATCATCTTCTTCAGGGCAACTGATTTCCGGGGATGGTCTTCTTCCCCTCCCTTCATCCCTCCTCCCTTCCTCCCCCTCACTTCCTCCCCCCTCCCTTCCTCCCCCCCTTCCTCCCCCCTCCCTTCCTCCCCCCAGTCACCCCTTTCTCCCACTATAGTCACGAATCGCGAAGCTGGGAATCTGGTTGGAACAAACTCCAGTCTTATATGGATATATGTGGGGATGCACACATATAACCCGTACTCTTGCGGGACTTGGTAAGAATGTCTTCCACGAGTAATGAGTGTGTTGGGTAGGGACATTACGAATGTAGTGTGTGGACATACAAAATCAGAATGGGAGTCTCACGGAGAGCGTGCGCAAGGTAGTTCCTGCAGTCGCACTATCATCTGTGGCCTCGGTGGCTGAGATGGATTGCCGACGCGGTAGCTCGGCGTGTTCCGTCAGAGGGCTGCTCGCCCTCTGTAATTAAAAAAATAAAAACTGAGTTAAGGGATCAACGATCCACTTGAACGGATGTCTTGTGACGTCCGCCCAGACCAAACGCAACGAACAATACCAAACAAAATGAGAAAAAGAGATGGATAGAGCGTCTGCCATGTAAGCAGGAGATCCTGGGTTCGAGTCCCGGTCTGGGCAAAAATTTTCACCTGTCCCAGTTGATATATGTTAAAGCCAGTCAGCAGCTGTAGGTGTTAATTGTTATTCTAATTACTCCAGTCTTTGTCTTTCTCTGTAACGTCTGCCTTTACTGCTCCCTCAATTATTCTTGTCGGAGTATCCGGCCTATCAGGTGAGCCCTTCTGCTTTTTTAGGTGTTTGAATCGTCTTTTCTCTCTTGCTCTAATGGGAATTTACTTGTACCTGATCATTTCTATCCAGTTGATTTTCATCATTCTTCTGGAGCAACGTGTTTCGTATGAAGAGTCTCCTCTCCTCTTTCGCACCTATCGTCCAAGCTACGCTGCCGCATGTTGCAGTGTTGCACACGTACGTCTTCAGCATTTGTTTCCTCACGTCAAGGCTTATGTTCTTTCTAGCGACTATGTTTTTCTTCTTATTAAAGCTTTCTTGGCCTGGGGAATTCTATATAGCTTCTTCCGTTACTCGCGATTTTACTCCCCAGGTACTTAAATTCGTTCATTTCCTCAATTGTTTCATTTTTAATCTTTATCGCTGTCTTGCTTTCTATATTTCTACTGCACAAACGAACTTTTGTTTTCTTGTTGCGTTCAGGTTTTTTTTCAGATCTCATTCACTTTCTGCAATTAGTGCTACATAAATGGCAAATCTCAGCATGTCTAACTTATCTTCATGAATTTTTACTACTATGTTTATTTCTTCTCTCAGCCTGTATATACAGATTAAATAAATATGGGAATAGTGAGCCACGTTTCCGTTTCTTTCTTTTTGTCATTAGTTTTCCTCTCCTGTGCCAACCTCTTCATCTCAGAGTAGCACTTGAAACCTACGTCCTCAATTATTTGCTGGATGTATTCCAATCTCTGTCTTCCTCTGCAGTTTTTGCGCTCTACAGTTCCTTCTAGTACCTTGGAAGTCATTCCCTGATATCTTAACAGAGGTCCTATCATTCTGTCCCTTCTCCTCGTCAGTGTTTCCCACATATTCCTTTCCTCACCTATTCTGTGCAGAACCTCCTCATTCCTTACCGTATCAGTCCACCCAGTTTTCAATATTAGTCTGTAGCGCCACATCTCAAATGCTTGGATTCGGTTCTGTTCCGGTTTCTCCACAGTCCATGTTTCTCTACCATTCAGTGCTGTACCACAGACTTTCGTTCTCAGAAACTTCTTCCTCCAGTTAAGGCCTATGTTTGATACAAATAGAATTCTATTGGCCAGGAATGCCCTTTTTGCCATTGCTAGTCTGCTTTTGATGTCCTCCTTACTCCATCCACCATTGGTTATTTTACTGCCTAGGTAGATGAATTCCTTAATTTCATCTACTTCGTGACCATCAATCCTGATGTTAAGTTTCTCGTTGTTCTCATTTCTGCTACATCTCATTACTTTCGTCTTTCTTCGGTGTACTCTTAATCCATATTCTGTATTCATTAGATTGTCCCTCTAAGGCTGATTCCTGATTGACGTAAGGTACTGCATAATACATTCCCGTGGGCACTGTCAATTACTTTCTCAAGATCTACAAATGTTATGAGTGTACTGTTGCCCTTCTTCATTTGTTTCACTATCACTTTCCTGAGTGTCAACATAGCTTCTCTTATTCCCACACGTCTTATGAAACCGTACTCGTCTTAAGGTAATTGTTTCTCCGTTTATATTTCCATTATTCTGAGAATAATTTTCGTGACTGTTGTCGATGCATGGCACGACAAGCTCAATGTTTGGTGTTGATCACAGGTCCTTCATTTGGTTTTTTAGGTAATGGTACCACTATTCATTTAATAAAGTCTTCCGGTAAGTCTCCAAGCTTTGAATATCTAATACGAAGTCAATCAAGTGCTATCTTCGCTTATTAGTCAACTTTTAAAACAGTTCTCTTTATATACTATCAACGCCCGAAGCCTTCCTTCCTCTAAAGTCCTACAGTGCACTCTCATAATCTTCTTTTACGAGGTGCATTCAAGCTCTAAGACCTCCGACTTTTTTTCTCCGGACTGGAAAGAGATAGAAACATGCGCGTTGTTTTAAAATGAGGCCACGTTCATTGTCAATAGGTTCCAGAGATGGCAGCACGGTACGGCAGATGGAATTTTACCGCCAGCGGCTAGAATGAGAACTGTTTTAAATCTCAAAATGGCGACGTTTTCCTTTCTTGAACAACGTGCAATCATTCGTTTTCTGAATTTGCGTGGTGTGAAACCAATTTAAATTCATCGACAGTTGAAGAAGACATGTGGTGATGGAGTTATGGATGTGTCGAAAGTGCGTTCGTGGGTGCGCCAGCTTAATGAAGGCAGAACATCGTGTGAGACCAAACCGAAACAACCTCGGGCTCGCACAAACCGGTCTGACGACATGATCGAGAAAGTGGAGAGAATTGTTTTGGGGGATCGCCGAATGACTGTTGAACAGATCGCCTCCAGAGTTGGCATTTCTGTGGGTTCTGTGCACACAATCCTGCATGACGACCTGAAAATGCGGAAAGTGTTATCCAGGTGGGTGCCACGAATGCTGACGGACGACCACATGGCTGCCCGTGTGGCATGTTGCCAAGCAATGTTGACACGCAACGACAGCATGAATGGGACTTTCTTTTCGTCGGTTGTGACAATGGATGAGACGTGGATGCCATTTTTCAATCCAGAAACAAAGCGCCAGTCAGCTCAATGGAATCACTCAGATTCACCGCCACCAAAAAAATTTCGGGTAACCGCCAGTGCTGAAAAAATGATGGTGTCCATGTTCTGGGACAGCGAGGGCGTAATCCTTACCCTTTGCGTTCCAAAGGGCACTACGGTAACAGGTGCATCCTACGAAAATGTTTTGAAGAACAAATTCCTTCCTGCACTGCAACAAAAACGTCTGGGAATGGCTGCGCGTGTGGTGTTTCACCAAGACAACGCACCCGCACATCGAGCTAACGTTACGCAACAGTTTCTTCGTGATAACAACTTTGAAGTGATTCCTCATGCTCCCTACTCACCTGACATGGCTCCTAGTGACTTTTGGCTTTTTCCAACATTCACCAGCCGTGCTGCTATTGCCTCAGCGATTTTCCAGTGGTCAAAACAGACTCCTAAAGAAGCCTTCGCCGCTGCCATGGAATCATGGCGTCAGCGTTGTGAAAAATGTGTACGTCTGCAGGGCGATTACGTCGAGAAGTAACGCCAGTTTCATCGATTTTGGGTGAGTAGTTAATTATAAAAAAAAAACGGAAACCTTAGAACTTGAATGCACCTCGTATGGTAGCAGCCCCTGCATCACCCAGCTCTACTTTTTCCTCCTTTTCGAGAATCAGACTGCTGTTGTCTTCCCTATACACCGTCCTGTTTCGTTGTCACTGTGCTATATTGGAACGTCATCTGAGAGCTCAAAACTGAAATGGGAAATTTATGGTAAGTTCCTATGGAACCAAACTGCTGAGGTCATAGGTCCCTAGGCTTCCACACTACTTAATCTAACTTAAACTAACTTACGCTAAGGACAACGTGCCCGAGGGAGAACTCAAATCTCCGACGGGGGGAGCCGCGCGAACCGTGGCAAAGCGCCTGAGACAGCGCAGTTACCGCTCGTGGCCTCAAAACTGAACACGCCTATGGAGCGGTGGTTGTATAGAAGGCTGTTGTCTGTGCCACTTTGTCTGGTGATTAGCAGGTAACAGTGATTCGGTAGCCTGTATCCAATGGGTGAGTTGTCCTGCAGTGAGACGTCGATGCGGCACGGCAGTTTTCGTGTGGCTGCTTGTTTAAGGTGGTGAACCTTGGTGTTGTGAAACTGCTGGTCGACGAACACACGCCGTCCATTGGAAGGGCATCACTGCCAGCCAGGCCGCGGCAACTTGTAGCATCCTTCCTATTCATGCTATTCCGGCATTAATTATTTCAACAGCCTCTCTTATTTTGCACCACTGTTTCCATAGTTATAAGAGTCGAAGGGCACGAAAGGGAAGCAGCGGTTGGGAAGGGTGTGTGACAGGGCTGTAGCCTCTCCCCGATGTTATTCAATCTGTATATTGAGCAAGCAGTAAAGGAAACAAAAGAAAAATTCGGAGTAGGTATTAAAATCCATGGAGAAGAAATAAAAACTTTGAGCAAAGGACCTGGAAGAGCAGTTGGACGGAATGGACAGTGTCTTCAAAAGGAGGATATAAGAAGAGCATCAACAAAAGCAAAACGAGGATAATGGAATGTAGTCGAATTAAGTCGGGTGATGCTGAGGGAATTAGATTAGGAAATGAGACACTTAAGGTAGTAAAGGAGTTTTGCTATTTGGGGAGCAAAATAACTGATGATGGTTGAAGTAGAGAGGATATAAAATGTAGACTGGCAATGGCAAGGAAAGCGTTTCTGAAGAAGAGAAATTTGTGAACATCGAGTATACATTTAAGTGTCAGGAAGTCGTTTGTGAAAGTATTTGCATGGAGTGGAGCCATGTATGGAAGTGAAACATGGACGATAAATAGTTTGGACAAGAAGAGAATAGAAGCTTTCGAAATGTGGTGTTACAGAAGAATGCAGAAGATTAGATGGGTAGATCACATAACTAATGAGGAGGTATTGAATAGAACTGGGGAGGAGTTTGTGGCACAACTTGACAAGAAGAAGGGACCGGTTGGTAGGACAGGTTCTGAGGCATCAAGGGATCACAAATTTAGCATTGAAGTGCAGCGTGGAGGGTAAAAATCGTAGAGGGAAACCAAGAGATGAATACACTAAGCAGATTCAGAAGGATGTAGGCTGCATTAAGTACTGGTAGCTGAAGAAGCTTGCACAAGATAGAGTAGCATGGAGAGCTGCATCAAACCAGTCTCAGGACTGAAGACCACAACAACAACAATCCATTGCTGCAGGGCTAGTGCATGGACTTGATAATTTATGGGTTTGCCACATTCTAAGTTATGTTCCGTTATTGATGATTTGCTTAGTAGCATGTAAGATTCAAGCTGTGATATGCGAGCACTAATCGGTCTTCCGGTTTCGCCAACATAGCTGACGCTGCAGTCATAGCGAAAATCGTAAACGCCTGCAACGAGGGGAACATCTACGAAATACCAGGATGTTCTTTTGAAAGGGCACGACTAATTTCCTTCCTTCATATAGTCCGAGCTTGAGCGCCATCTCTAATGACCTTGTCGTCGACGGGCCATTAAACCTGTGTCGTGACAATCGTAGCGTAGTAGAGGCCCTGCTGTGCTCAGCAGATGGTGTTAAATCCAGGGGCAGTTTCCTCGATGTGGGCGAGAGGGCGCCAAAAACAACAAAGGCGGCAACGTGTTGTTGCGGCAGCGTCGGAGCCACCGTGTGGAGTATTGACAGGGGCTGCAGAAAGAGTGGGACACCAGGTCTGTGCTACGAGGAAGACGCTTGGCGGTTGGCGTCTCAAGTAGGCCATTGTGAAAGTATCCATAATTCGATACATCAATATTTAATAATGTTTCATTGCGAGTTCTCGAAATATCGGAAAACAGATACACAGGGTGAGTCACCTAACATTACTGCTGGATATGTTTCGTAAACCACATCAAATACTGACGAATCGATTCCACAGACCGAACGTGAGGAGAGGGGCTAGTGTAATTGGTTAATACAAACCATAAAAAAATGCAAGGGAGTATGTTTTTTAACACAAACCTACGTTTTTTAAATGCAACCCCGTTAGTTTCGGTAGCACATCTGAACAAATAAACAAATACGTAATCAGAGCCGTTTGTTGCATTGTAAAATGTTAATTGCATTCGGAGATATTGTAACCTAAAGTTGACGCTTGAGTACCACTCCTCCGCTGTTCGATCGTGTGTATCGGAGAGCACCGAATTACATAGGGATCCAAAGGGAACGGTGATGGACCTTAGGAACAGAAGAGACTGGAACAGCACATTACGTTCACATGCTAACACCTTTTTATTGGTCTTTTTCACTGACGCACATGTACATTACCATGAGGGGTGAGGTACACGTACACACGTGGTTTCCGTTTTCAATTACGGAGTGGAATAGAGTGTGTCCCGACATGTCAGGCCAATAGATGTTCAATGTGGTGGCAGTCATTTGCTGCACACAATTGCAATCTCTGGCGTACACGCCGCAGTACATCTGGTGTAATGTCGCCGCAGGCTGGCACAATACGTTGTTTCATATCCTCTGGGTTGTAGGCACATCACGGTACACATTCTCCATTAACGTACCCCACAGAAAGAAGTCCAAAGGTGTAAGATCAGGAGAACGGGCTGGCCAATTTATGCGTCCCCCACGTCCTATGAAACGCCCGCCGAACATCCTGTCGAGGGTCAGCCTAGTGTTAATTGCGGAATGTGCAGGTGCACCATCATGCTGATACCACATACGTCGACGCGTTTCCAGTGGGACATTTTCGAGCAACGTTGGCAGATCATTCTGTAGAAACGCGATGTATGTTGCACCTGTTTGGGCCCCTAAAATGAAGTGAGGACCAATGAGGTGGCCGCCAATGATTCCGCACATTACATTTACAGTCCACGGTCGCTGTCGCTCTACCTGTCTGAGCCAGCGAGGATTGTCCACGGACCAGTAATGCATGTTCCGTAGATTCACTGCCCCGTGGTTTGTGAAACCCGCTTCATCAGTAAACAGGTAGAATTGCAATGCATTCTCTGTTAATGCTCATTGACAGAACTGCACTCGATGATTAAAGTCATCACCATGTAATTGCTGATGTAGCGACACATGAAACGGGTGAAAGCGGTGACGATGCAGAATGCGCATGACACTACTTTGACTCAGTCCACCGGCTCTCGGAATGTCCCGTGTACTCATGTGTGGGTTCATGGCAACAGCAGCTAACACACCAACTGCACCTGCTTCTCCTGTGACGGGCCTGTTACGGACCCGTTTGCGTGCTACGACCATACCTGTTGCATACAGTTGGCGGTAGATGTTTTGCAATGTGCGGCACGTTGGATGCTCTCTGTCCGGGTACCGTTCTGCATACACCCTGCAGGCTTCAGCTGCATTTCGTCGACACTCGCCATACATGAGTATCATCTCCGCCTTTTCAGAGTTCGAATACACCATGGTCACAGTTCCTACAACACTACACTATCACATACGTCTGGTAACACGGTGTACTACAGTTGGTCTGCGTGCGGAGACGAATGCGTAATAACAATAGCAGCAAGCGCTACATGCGGATACTGCGACAGCTAGACCAAACCACAACAGTGCAGTACAGCCACACTCGTAAACACGGTCATCATCGTAAACATGTCCTTGCAGATGCTGCTCGCCGACCGTGGCCCGTATTTGTTACAACACGCAACTGAACGTCGGAGGTTTCAAGCGTCAACTTTAGGTTAAAATATGCCCGGAAATAATTAACATTTTACAATGCAACAAACGGCACTGATTACGTATTTGTTTATATGTTCAGATGTGCTAACAAAACCAACGTGGTTCCATTTGAAAAAGCCTAGGTTTGTGTTAAAAAACATACTTCCGTGCATTTTGTACAGCAGCAGTCTGCGTATCCTCCTCAGAGCAAGAACTGAAAGGAAAAAAAATGCACGTTCACTCATGGCGATAACCACTTTCGTAACAGTGGTGACTGCATGTAGGTGGCACAGTAAATGGTGTCCGACCAGTCTGTCGTTAGGTTTCGACACATATCGAATTTGTCCGGAATACTTAATGTCGATTTCTCTATTTTTTTGATTTCTGCAAAAGCCAGCCAACGATCTAGCAGATGAAGACTTCTTGATACTTAAATCTATACTCGATGTTATCAAATTTCTCTTCTTCAGAAACGCTTTCCTTCCCATAGCCACCCTACATTTTACATCCTCCCTACTTCCACAATCATCAGCGATTTTGCTCCCCAAATAGCAAAACTCATTTACTACTTTAAGTGCCATTTTTCGTAATCTAATTCCTTCAGCATCAACTGGTTTAATTCGACTACACTCCATTATCCTCGTTTTGCTTTTGTTGATGTTTATCTTATATCCTCCTTTCAAGACACTGTCCATTCCGTTCAGCTGCTCTTCCAGGTCCTTTGTTGTCTCTGATAAGATTACAATGTCATCCGCGAACTTCAAAGTTTTGATTCCTTCTCCATGGATTTTAATTCTTCTCCGAATTTTTCTTTTGTTTTCTTTACTGATTGCTCAATATACAGTTTGAATAACATCGGGGAGAGGCCACAACCCTGTCTCACTCCAAACTACTGCTTCCCTTTCGTTCCCCTCGACTCTCATAACTGCCATCTGGTTTCTGAACAAATTGTAAATAGCCTTTTGCTCCGTGTATTTTACCCCTGCCACAGAATTTGAAAGAGAGTATTCCAGTCAACATTGTCAAAAACTTTTTCTAAGCGTACACTAGCTTCGTTAAAAAGTGTTTTTCAATACAAGTACATCTACATCTATATGGTTACTCTGCAATTCACACTTAAGTGCCTGGCAGAGGGTTCATCGAACCATTTTCATACTGCTTCTCTACCATTCCACTCTCGAATGGCCCTTGGGAAAAAGGAACAACTAAATCTTTCCGTTCGAGCTCTGATTTCTCTTATTTTATTATAATGATCATTTCTCCCTTCCTAGGTGGGTGTCAACAAAATGTTTTCGCATTCGGAAGAGAAAGTTGGTGATTGAAATTTCATAAATAGATCTTGCCGCAAAAAGAACCGCCTCTGTTTCAGTGACTGCCACTCCAACTCGCGTATCATATCAGTGATACTCTCACCCCTATTGCGCTACAACACGAAACGAGCTGCCCTTCTTTGCACTTTTTCGATGGCGTTCGTCAATCCTACCTGGTAAGGATCCCATACTGCACAGTAATATTCCAGCAGAGGACGGACAAGTGTAATGTAGGCTGTCTCTTTAGTGGGTTTGTCGCATCTCCCAAATGTTCTGCCAACAATGCGCAGTCTTTGTTTCGCCTTCCCTACAATATTATCTACGTGGTCTTCCCAATTTAAGCTGCTCGTAATTGTGATTGCTAGACAGCCCTGACAGCCCTTAGATTTGTGCAATTTATCGTATACCCAAAATTTATCGGATTTCTTTTAGTACCCATGTGGATGACCTCGCACTTTTCTTTGTTTAGTGCCAATTGCCACTTTCCGCACCATACAGAAATTCTCTCTAGATCATTTTGTAATTGGCAATGATGGTCTGATAATTGTGCTAGACGATAAATTACAGCGTCATATGCAAACAATCTAAGGGGGCTGTTCAGATTATCACCTTCACATCGAATATCTTGTTACTCCATTCACACCGCCACCCCCCAGTGCAGTCGGGGTTCTTCTTTTTTGCCATATATACTTGCTTCACACCGTCAAAGAGAAAGATTGGGTGTGACGAATGCTCAAAAAGTAGTATGACACCTTCACACAGTGAAACTAAAAATATGTTCTACTACAATTACATAAGAACAACTTCAAATATTTGCAAAAATTGTGAAAAAAATCTAATATAAAATACAAATATCGGTACCCGATATTCTGTTTTGATATCTAAATATCGTTGGAAGATATATCGGCGATATATATCAGCATGATTTGCAAAAATATCGATATATCGACATTTTATCAATAAATGGTTCAAATGGCTCTGAGCACTATGCGACTAAACATCTGTGGTCATCAGTCGCCTAGAACTTAGAACTAATTAAACCTAACTAACCTAAGGACATCACACACATCCATGCCCGAGGCAGGATTCGAACCTGCGACCGTAGCAGTCGCGCGGTTCCGGACTGAGCGCCTAGAACCGCGAACCACCGCGGCCGGCTTTTATCAATAGCTCTAGGCTTAAGCTACCTATTCACAGCCCAACTAGTCCGTCAATTGCGCACGCCAACCTTCTCCCGACCAGTTCGCTTGTGTGTGGACAGCAGCGACTGCTTGGCGGACCTTCTGCCAGCGCTGATGAAGTGTGGACTGAGATAGAGGTTCGCTAGTCGAACTGACGCACCCAGACCAGGGATGCTACCGCAAACCCATCGCCCACACACAGGCGGACAGATAGGGGAACATCTGTTTGGCAGATGATTTAGGTGAGGTGACTGGTCCGATCGCGGATGGAAGGTGGGATTGCGATCGGGTCCGTGGTCTGGGTGCATCTTCTCGACGGGCATACCTCTACCCACTAACACTGACCACCACTTGCCAGCCCACATTTCATGAGTGCAGACAGGAAGCTTCCACCAAGGATTCGCTGGTGCCTACACAGTCGAATGGGTCGGCGAGTGGTTCGGCCAGCGAGTCGGTGGACCGGTCAGGACTTAGCGGGGGTCTAGCGAGCAGCGGGACATAGCGGTGGCCGTCGAGGTGGGAAGGCAACACAGGGACAGCAGCGCCAACTACACATGGGGGCGATGACGCAAGTGTTCCGTTCAGTGTTGTTCCCGCTACCAGTAGAATTCTTGTCGTTGGAGTTCACCTACAGTGTGTCTGCCTTGCGTTGTGTGCCTTATAAACAACATTCCCCAAGCGGAAATGAAATGAGCGCTTGGCGTCATTGGCCGGGAGGATCCTTACAGGGCAGGTTCGGCTGTCTTGGTGCAGGTCTTACTACATTCGACGCCACATTGGGCGACCTGCGCGCCGGATGGGGATGAAAAGATGATGAAGACAACACAACACCCAGTCCCTGAGAGGAGAAAATCTTCGGCGCATTGGGGAATCGTACCGGGGCCCGTAGGACGGCAATCGTCACACTGACCACTCAGCTATCGGGTCTGACATTCCCCAAGTGAAATACAGCTAGTTGATTGTCTCTTGAAGTCTACATTGAATTGGCTGTAGGTGCCATCCAGCAGTGCTTAATGTGGAATGATTATGTATTTTTACTTCATTTATTGCATTTGTTGAGTCTTTGATCAGACTTGTTGTTGAAGTTAGTTAGAGAAATTATCAGAAATTTAGTCTTTGAGTATATTTTATTCTTATTTTATTTGTGTTGTTCCTTGTTGTTGTTGTGGTCTTCAGTCCTGAGACTGGTTTGATGCAGCTCTCCATGCTACTCTATCCTGTGCAAGCTTCATCATCTCCCAGTACCTACTGCAACATACATCCTTCGGAATCTTGTTGTTCCTTGTTGTCTGGTAATGTTGTTCCTTAGTACCAGACATACGCCTTGTAAGAAAAGTATTCCAGTTATAGTAAATTTTGTTTTGCAATAAAATAGTGTTAATAGGAAAATACGCAGGACGTAGAAAAAATTATTTCATATTTTGGAAGGTGGTAGTATGGACCAAAACAAGACTGTGATGTCCGGGAAACATGAGCTCTAAAATGCCTACTTTAAGAGCTCGTGAGGACCATTTCATCTCCGCTACAGTGAAATACATCTCTTTTACTGCAAGCACGTTGCTATTACGAATGACCTACAACATACAGTAAAAAATGAGAACACATTCCTCGTTTATTGTTTATGGACGCATCAAGCAGCAAATATATGTTACAGGTACTACTGAAAGCCATGTGCACAGATCTCATGTAACCAGTTTCTGTTTTGATAACTCTGTGAAATGCTTTTACACTTGCATTTACTACCTTAATGGAAGCCTATTGTAACACACGGAAAGTGGCAGACATGATCTTCAGTTATCGTCTGCAAATGGAAGCAACCGTCAAGCTCGTGTACTATATGCTGAAAAATATCCAAAACGCAGGATACCAAATACATAAGTTCAAAATGGTTCAAATGGCTCTGAGCACTATGGGACTCAACTGCTGTGGTCATTAGTCCCCTAGAACTTAGAACTACTTAAACCTAACTAACCTAAGGACATCACACACATCCATGCCCGAGGCAGGATTCGAACCTGCGACCGTAGCAGTCGCACGACATAAGTATTCAGGCGGTTTTTTCCAGCGAGTAGCTCTAACAACGGCTGATCATGGTAGACCTCTCATCATTCGTACTCATGATGTGGAAGAGGGATTAAAGCAACAAGTAAAAGAAAATACTGGAACTAGTATACGTAGAACTTCAGCATCTATCAGCGTTAGTCATCCTCTAGTCTGGGCTATCTTCCATGAACAGACGCTATACCTTTCCATGTATAGAGTATCCATGCCATTGGGCTACAAGATCAGCGTGCTTGAATGTAGTTCGCCAATGGCTATCCTACAGATGTGATGAAGGTCCAATTTTCACAACAAAAATATTGTTCACAGGCGAGGCTTGTTTCAGGTGAGTTGTTTGCCAATTTTCATAACCAACATGTGTGGGCTGAGGGAAATCGACACGCAGTTGAAGAAGCAAGGCCTAACCGCCGATGGGCAGTAATTGTTGGCAGCAGACTAATAGGACCCTACATACAACCAAACAGGTTGACTGGTGAAAGATACCGTCAGTGTCTATCAAAAGACCTTGCCTGTCCGCTAGAGGATGTACCATTTCAACAATGGCTGGAGCAATGGTTCATACACGATGGAGCAACCGCCCATTTTCTGCGAAATGTCCGACAACACCACACACGGACATTAAATGGGCAATGCACTGCTTGGAGAGGTCCAGTAAGTTAGCCATAACTTTCGCTTGAACCTAATCCCTTGGGCATTTGGTTGTGGGGACGCTTGAAATCTATGGTGTGCGCAAGCCCTGTTAATGATGTACAGATACTACAGGAACGTGTCATAAATGGATGCCAGTGCAACCGTTACCAACATGGATTTTATTTCTTTTTTGTGGAGTGCGTTGTTTTCGACCACGCCGGACAGAAGCACGACTTCTGTGAATAAACACTTTATTGAGTAGCTGCTTTAGAGATGCTTTGCAAGTGTACGTCGTATCTAATAACAATCAGACTACATTAGAAATTTTGTTGCTTCAAAATGGTTCAAATGGCTCTGAGCACTATGGGACTTACCATCTATGGTCATCAGTCTCCTGGAACTTAGAACTACTTAAACCTAACTAACCTAAGGACATCACACAACACTCAGCCATTACGAGGCAGAGAAAATCCCTGACCCCGCCGGGGATCGAACACGGGCACCCGGGCGTGGGAAGCGAGAACGCTAGCGTACGACCACGAGATGCGGGCTTTGTTGCTTCACATTAGTAGAAAAATGCCTTCTTATTTCTTTACTACACTCTGTAGGTCGTTCGTAACAGCAAAGAGCTTGCTGTAAAAAAGATGTGTTTCATAATAGCGAAGATGAACAAGTGATAATAGCTATGTGCTAGGTATGCACATTAGAGCTTGTCATTACTGGACTCAAAATATGGAACACCTTCTTTTTTAACAACCTGTATTTGCGCCCTCACAACTGCCAGTCACTTCTACTCCTCTGCCAAATGCTACTGCAAAATTTTCCTTAACAAATCCTAATCTTCCTTTTTTTCGTCTCGACAGACGCTGCCCTTCGTGCACACCCAGAGATCGCGCGCTGTTGCTCGCTTTTATGGCTCACGCTGGACGCAGCCCGACGGCAATTTACCGTACACCAATGCAGCGGCATCTGTCGCTAAGGAGCGCGTTGTGTGTGGAGAGCTCTTCTGAACGCTGTGTTTACGGTAATATGCCCTTGCGGCCATTGCTACTCGCGCGCAAACTAATAACGCTTCAGCCACAATGAGTAAGCAGACAAGAGCAATTGAATCGCGGGTAGCCGCTGCGTTGGGGAGCCGGCGCCCTCCCGTCACCACAGCAAATGGAACAGTTCCGAAGCAGATAGCTCCGCGGTGCGTTTCCAGCAACGTATTTCACGTGCTGTGTTCCACCGTGACAGTAGCCACGTACATGAAAGCGCGGCAAATGCATGCGAATTACACTCGTGACTGGATACACTAACAGAGTGCAACACTGATACCATCATCACAACTGACACAGGTGAATTCCCTGAGTCCGGATGGGAATGTAATACAGTTTAGTAAAGTAAAACACACTGAAATAAATATTAATAAAGAAAACTGATTTTGTGCATTACGTAAGTCGAAACACATTCGTGTTGTTACTTAGTACCGATTGTGTAACTGACATATAAAAAAAAGTTTTGCATTACACCGTCAGGTCATGCAGGTGTGTTGCTATTGTGACCGTTCCTCTACGGAAGTCCACCCCTGAAGTTGTTTGTAAACATAGGCGAGAGCTGCCTACAGGTAGAACGCCGGACTCGGATTACAGCATTTCAGATAAAGGTAAATCACCAATACTGACGCGTTGGACACTTCTGTGGAACAGTAGACTGAACACACATTATGCCACGAAGGATAGTCACGGCCAATTATCGGGTCTAAATCTACATCTACATCTACATGGTTACTCTGAAATTCCCACTTCAATGCCTGGCAGAGGAGTCATCGAACCATTTTCATACTACTTCGCTACCATTCCAGTCTCGAATGGCGCTCGGGAAAAAGGAACACCTAAACCTTTCCGTTCGATCTCTGATTTCTCTTATTTTATTATGTTGATCATTTCTCCCTAGGCAGGTGGGTGTCAACGAAATATTTTCGCATTTGGAAGAGAAAGTTGGTGATTGAAATTTCGTAAAGAGATCTTGCCACAAAGAAAACCGCCTTTGTTTCAGTGACTTCCACCCCAACTCGTGTATCATATCAGTGACACTCTCACCCCTATTGCGCGATAACACGAAATGAGTGTACTGGTACGTAAGATAAGCACTGACAAAAAACATTAGCACGACCGCTCTAAGCGTCAGCCAAAGATGTATTTTACTATGACGGAAGGCGGTAACAAATAAGGGAAACCTCATTCAATTTTTTTGTCAGTTAATAGAGAGACCCTGTCTTTAGTTCTCATGGAGACAAGACGTTTTCATTGCGAATCAATGTGTTGTCTGAATAATAATCCTATGAAAATACTAAGTCTCAAAATTCGTTTTTTTGTGCAAAACCACGAAAGTTTTCCTTTCTTCCGCGCACCATCTCGATGTCAGGTCCACAAGCGGCCTGCATCGGAAGATGAAGCCCGATTAAGAACTGTTGTACACACGGTCAACAGATAAATACTTATGGCGGAAGGAGATGAATATAACCAAGGACACCATCTAAGTTCACGGCACCACTGGCTCACAATTTACGAGATTTATGAATTAAAAACTAAAGACAATTTATTCTCTGCAAAATTCATAAAAATCAAATATACCAATAGTATACAAGCAATCTGTTTAATTCTATATTTGCACACGAGCTGCCATTCTTTTCACTTCTTCGAAGACCTCCGTCAGTCCGCATAATCTTGTTACCCGCAGGAGGCTAGAAGCTGGTCGACCAGCAAAGTTTCTCAGCGTGTGTACCGGAGTCAAAGTGATGTGTTGCCGACACGTAATCGGTTCCAATTGACAGGCAATATTCAGGACTTACACCGCACAGGCCGTCTACGTACTACAGGTACGAAGGATGATCGATATATGCGACTTTTGAGTCAAATCAACCATGGGCTGAATGCTCCGGAATTGAATTCCGCTTTCTAAGAAGCTGAAGGACGTCATGTATCGCATCAAACTACTAGCAGATGATTGTATGACCAGAACTCCGTTCTCGACGACCATGGCAAACATCACATCGTACACAACGACATCACGGACGTTATAGATGCGCAAGCTACCACGCACAATGGACGGCTCAGGATTGGCGTCGCGTGTTGTTTGTGGACGGAACTCGCAATTGTTTGTACCCTAACAATCGGAGACAACTTCTTTGGAGATATTCCGGTAACATCAAAGGCTTTCGACACTGCGTCCCTCATTTGCAACAAAGTGGTGGTGGTAATGATGTTTGATTTGTGGGGCGCTCAACTGCACGGTTATCAGCGACCGTACAAATTCCCAATCTTTACACGATCCAATCTCGCCACTTTCACGAATGATGATGAAATGATGAGGACAACACGAACACCAACTCCCCAGGCGGAGAAAACCCCCAACTGGGTCGGGAATCGAAACCGGGACCTCGCGATCCAGTAGCTGCAACTAGACCACGAGCTGAGGACATAGTGGGGGTGGAGTGATGTTCCGGCATGGCATTACATGGGGCCACCGTCTGCGTCTAGTGGTTTTGATGGCAATCTCACTGCTCTATGGTACGGGGGCAAGATTAAGTCGGACCGTACCGCCATGTCTTGGCGATAATTTCATCCTGATATGTGGTAGCTCGCGTGCTGTTCACTTGAACACTTTCCTTCAGCAACCAAGGATCGCTGGAATGGAGTGGCCTGCCAGTTCCCCGGACATGAAACCAATCGAACATGTGTAAGATCGAATGAAATGAGCACGTTTTTGACGTCAATAACTACCATGCACTATGCAGAACTTGCGCAAAATATGCCACAACGGTCTGAAGCCTGCATCTGAGCGAAGGGACGTTGCTCAGGAGTGGTGTGAACTCCCCCCCCCCCCCCCTCCCCATTTGTCAATACACAAACTTACACGCAAACCTCACAGCCAATTTTTGTTTTCTGTGCCATCAATTTCGTAATAAAGGAGCGAATGCAAAACTTTTATTGATGTGCGTAGGTTGAAATGTTAAACTAAGTTTTGAGATACTATTTCAACTTTTTATTTGACAAAACTATGATATTTTGAAGATTCGGGGCTACCCATGAACAGAAAAACGATTGGTTTTTAATAGAGCATTCTGAGGCAACCCATATCGAAACTTATGACCCAAACCACTGATGCTATTGGAATCGCATTTTACAGCCCACGTTTGTTTGCAGCAGTGTGGTTTGTTTACATTACTAATAGAGACTAAGATCATACCTGTCGAATTGGTGGTCACATTGGAAGCACTACATTTCTGCACTCGGCTGACAATTGCACGGTACAGTATACTCAACGATTTACTTTATAATTGGAGTATAATGTAATATAAATTTATTTAAATGGAACAATAGTTGTGATTCTTGAGTTTCTCCCGGCGTTTTTGATAATCAAAATATCCACGGGTGTACTGCCGGTCTATAGTGTCCAACGGGCACAATATTTCGGCGATCAAACATGTCGCCATCATCAGGTGAACTGACGGACTGAGCTCCTGTGAACGTGCCGGCACGGAGATCCGTACGCTATGGCTGCTCAGGGGGAACTGGGTTCGGTCGCGGCGGCGGCTGATTTAAATACCCTCCGCCCGCGGCGCGCTCCCTCCGCCGTCCGCGCCCCGCGCCACGGTAGCGCGGTGGAACAGATTGCGACGGCGTCTGAGATGACGTCGGTGTGATGGCTCTGTCCGCCGTGGTCGTCACAACTATGCGTTTGCTCGATTTACTCTTGATTAACCCAATCGCTGGTTCCCAAGCCTTGCTAAGATTATAGCCACAGTCACGGTTTATGAGGTCGTCATTGGTGCGAATTTCGATGGCCTCTCTAACAACGCTGTCCTAGTATCTCGACGTCTGTACCAGAATCCTCGTGCGGTCATACTCCATAGCGTGATTTTCCGACAAACAATGTTCAGCGACTGCCGACTTGCTCGGATACATCAGTCGAGTGTGCCTCTGGTGTTCACGGCATCGATCCTCGACGGTACGCATCGTCTGACCAATATACGACTTGCCACATTGACACGGAATCTGGTACACGCCGGCCTTCCTCAAACCGAGGTCATCTTTGGCGCTCCCCACCAGTGCACGAGCTTTATTCGGAGGAAAAAACACAGTTCCGACCCGGTGTTTCTTCAGAATGCGGGCGATTTTCCCCGAGAGTGCGCCTGTGTATGGAATAAATGCAGTGCCTACCTCCTCCCTCGTGACTTCATCCATCTCAACAGGTTGTGCTGCAGTGGTTGGGCGGAGAGAACGTTGGATCTGCCACTCTGAGTACCCATTCTTTCGAAACACAGTTCTCAGATATTCCAATTCCTGGGGTAGACTCTCTGTGTCAGAGATAGTGCGCGCCCTATGTACTAGAGTTTTAAGTACCCCATTCCTCTGTGAAGGGTGGTGGCAGCTGTCTGCGTGCAAATACAGATCAGTGTGTGTTGTCTTTCGATACACCCCATGACCTAGGGTGCCGTCAGCCCTTCTCCTGACCAAGACGTCAAGGAAAGGTAATTTACCCTCCGTTTCAGTCTCCATAGTGAATTTGATGTTGGGGTGTATGGAGTTTAGATGTGTAAGGAAGTCAAGGCGTTTATCCATACCATGTGGCCAGATGACGAACGTGTCGTCCACGTAACGGAAAAAGCAAGTAGGTTTCCATTCGGATGACGACAGGGCTTCCTCCTCGAAGTTCTCCATGTACAAATTCGCTACCACCGGTGAGAGTGGGCTACCCATGGCGACTCCCTCCGTTTGTTCGTAGTATTCTCCATTAAAAAGAAAATACGTTGAAGTCAAGACATGCCTAAAAAGTTCAGTGGTATTCTCGTCAAACCTCTGACCAATCAACTCTAGCGACTCTCGCAGGGGTACCCTCGTAAACAAGGAAACGACGTCAAAACTCACCATGATATCTGACTCATCCAACCTGAAGCTATCAAGGCGTTTAACAAAATCCACGGAATTACGGATGTGATGAGGGCATTTACCCACATAAGGACTTAATATTCCCGTCAGGTATTTGGCCAACAAATATGTAGGTGCCCTGATGTTGCTGACAATGGGGCGTAATGGTACCCCCTCTTTGTGAACCTTCGGGAGTCCATATAGTCTCGGCGGTACCGGACCTTGGGGTAACAATTTCTTAGCGACACCCTCCGGTAAATCTGCGTCCTTGAGAAGAACCCTCGTCTTGTTCTCCACCTTCTTTGTAGGGTCAACGCTGATCTTCCGGTAGGAATCGTCAGTTAGCAGGCTCTGCATCTTATCAGTGTAGTCCTTATGGGAGACAACAACTGTAGCATTGCCTTTGTCAGCCGGTAAGACAACAATTTCAGAGCGTTCCCTCAGATCACGAATGGCCGCCCTCTCTTTACTGCTGATATTTGACTTCATCGGCTTGGATTTCGTCAACGCACGACAAGTTTCACGACGTATTTCCTCGGCTGATCTGGCGGAAGTCGCGCTGCAACCTGTTCAACAGCACTAACAATTTCTGCGACCGGAGTGAACTTGGGGGTGGGAGCGAAGTTGAGACCTTTCTGCAAAACCGAGACCGCATCATCACTCAACACCATGCCACTCAAATTGATGACAGTCTTGCACGGAACCTGCAGAGATGGTTTGTCAAGGAGACGTGAGAACTTAGCTGTTTGACGACCCGTAGCCTTCTTATGGGCGGAATCAGTTGACACCCAGGTGACACCATCAATCCAATCACGATGGTCACACAGCCCAGTCTATGCGTGCTGTTATGGAAGAACTAAACAACAGGTTTGCAGGAAGGTGGTTGGGGCGCCATGGTCCTCATTCATGGCCCGCAAGGTCGCCCGATTTAACACCATTATATTTCTTTTTGTTGGGATATGTAAAGGATCGTGTTTATGTCACTGAGCTCACACCTCCAGGTGATCTAAAACGGCGCATCGAGGACGCAAGTTGCTCCGTGACACTGGCGATGTTACATCTCGTCCGCAGATCCTTTAGAAGACGCATTGCTTGTGCATTCAGGATCATGGACCCACATATGAACATCTCATTTAAATCAACTTCCCACCGCCAGAACATCCATCATCCACCACACAGCCATGTATTATGTACAGCATGTGGTATCTGCCCCTGAAACTTTGAAGGTTATAGCTCCCAAACTAAAAGTGATAGGAATGTAATTTAAATTGATGTATACACAGCTGGTGTTACTGAATCCAGTGCATGATATAAACAATTATTGTTCCATTAAAAAAATTCTATCTTTTTTGTGTAACTCTCTGGATAATAACACAATAAACTACGCCCATAGCTCCGCAGACAGTGTAACGTTTCTTGTGGTGACCTACCGCAATAAATATTTCCGTCGCCTATTTCTTCGAAACTTACTGAGGCAAACACATTTAGAGAAACACCCTGTATATGGTACAGAGAACGAACTTTGCGTGTTCGCTAGTGCTATTTAATCTGTTTTATCTGTTTTAGATACGGAAATACTACAAGATAAAACCTTTCCGTAAGTTTTCGGACAAGTACTTGTGAACGCTGTGAAAGAAATTCAGATCGTTCCGATACAAAATCGAATTGGCTGTTCTGGGGCTACATTGTGATTGGCTGCTTTATTTTAATTCCCACTAAAACAACACGTTCCAATCGTTTGTTTCGTTTTAATGCTGAGCTGTTATTGACTGGAACTGGTAGGAGGAGCAGGGGAGGGGAGAGGCATGAAGAAGTAATTGAAAGTGGGCGGGGCTTGTTATGTGATAATGATGACATCAATGTAAAGTAGTAGTGTTGCTTACAGCTATCTTGGGTTGTGATGTTATTGCCTTTGCATGTAAGCAGTTTGCACTATCATTTGCATTTGACATCATAGTACTGCAGTATTCAATACTGCATTCATGTGCAAATTAAATCATAGCTGGAATAGATATACTAGTAAAGCATAATTTTTACATCAATTATTATTATTTTCTCTGTCTAAATGCTTACTGCAGTTAATTAATAAGAAATTTACACCAGACACGTTTCATTTTCACTTGCAGAGCATCTTCTGCGGTCATTCTTCTTATTGGATTCATATGTCTAAATTTTTGGTTGTTTTGGATTAAAAACGATATTTTGTTTATAAAGTTTGTGTGCAATTTATTTATGTTGTTTCTGACTCTTGTTTACATATTCTCCAAACTACTGCTTCTTCCCTACTTGTTAGCAGAGGTTTATGTCGAAATAAATTCCGTTACGCATATACAATTCAGCAGTTTTTTAATTTTTACACTTTTCTTATGCTGCATTTCCATTATTTATACTTCACCTCACTTTTGGATGTTGAACTGAAGTTACGAGTTTTTTCACTCAGCACATTATTTTAGTGTTTATGTTTATTAGTTTGTTATTCGTATAGTTTATTAGCATCGCATGGATGTGGCGTGGTGGTTATAGAAAAGAGACTGGGAGGAGATGCTAGTAGTAAAAGGAGCCTGTGGTTATATGTGTATATTTAATGTTATATTAAGTGGTCAATCAGTTTAAAGAGCGTATGGTTTACCTACAGGTACATACACGGTCCGATCATTTATGAGTTGTTTATTTAGTATTATGGTATACAGAATGTGGTAGTTTTCTAATCAGGTGAGGTGGTGTTTTTCGTTGTTGTGTATCCTTCTTGTTCCCAGGTCTGTGACTTTGGTGGCAATTTTATGTTGGTGTTGGTGTAAGTGGTCTCAAATTCGTTCTTGGTGTGACCTATGTATCTCGCATCACATGCATTGCATTTCAGATGAAGTATTCTTGATTTCTAATATAGATCAGTTTTTCAAATCGTTTTTGGAAAGTACTTTTGAACTGAATTGATGGTTTCATGGGCTATTTTTATGCTTTCTCTTTCGAAAATATTGGATACACTGTGCGTTTATTTTTGGCTGCATGTCATTGTGTACCATCTTTTGTTTTGTGGTTCTTTCTCACTTCATGTTGTTCCTGTTCTTGTATTTTGTGCGTTGCTTTGTATGGGATTTTGTTCTTAAAATTGTGACAACTGGGTATTTGCTCTTTTCTGTTTCTTGATTTTATTGTTCAGCTTTGTTACTACGTTTTCTTTGTATCATTGTGTTTGGTTGTTTGTATTATGATATTCATTTCGTTTTGGTTGTTGTCTGTGTCTAATGGCACTGTGTTTAGTCTGAGAAGCATGTAAGCGCTGCCTGCTTCTGCGAATCAGGTGTTTTGATGTCTCACATATAACTGTGTCCTTTGCTGTCTGTTTTCGTTATATGTCAAATGTGTGTTGATTGTTCTGAATCTTTATGGCGATATACAGGAATCGAACTACTTATTTTGTATTCGATGAGATTTCGGGATTGCAGCCGGATCACGTTGACTTCTTGCCACGATATTTCGGCTGGCAATCGTCCAGCCATCTTCAGGTGAGTGTGCGTCACTGGAGACTGCAAGTTCCGGGAGTCAGCTTTATAGCAAAAAATTGGCGCGAAAACGCATGCGCATTGGCCACCGTCACAGGAGCGTCCTCTGTCGAAGTCCGCGCCCTCTGGAGCTACTGTTCTATCTTTGGAGCGCAGGCACATGCGTAAAGGTGAAAACTACATGTCCGCTCTCTGTCGGAATGCGCGCCCGCGTCGCTAAAAACAGACGTCAAAGTCGCTAGACGTGTCATTTAGAATAAACCGTCTTCTCTCAGAGGAAATTAGAGAGATCACCGGGTCCCAAGCCTTGTCCAGTTGAAAACCGCCGTCACGATTTATAAGATTTTGCGCTAGGCGTATCTCCACAGATTCTTTAATAACGGAATCCCACAAAGTTTTCGCTGGGGCCAAGATTTTCGTGGCCGAAACTTACTTATTTTGTCTTCTTTTGTTGTAAAATGTATCTTACGACAGACAGAATTTACGTCTGTGCGTAACAGGTCAATTTTACTGCTTGGTTCACCTATTAGGCACAAGATGTAATCCACATATTTAATCCAGTAAAATATGCTGTACGTATTTGGCATTATATTGTTAAACCTAATCTATTCTACATGGTTCATATACATGTTTGCTATGGTTTCGGACACTGGGGATGTCATTGGTAAGCCTTCACTTTATAAATAGAATTCATTATTGAAATGGAAACAGTTCTGTTCTGTTATTAGCTCTAGCAGTTTATTTGATCCTTCGATGTGTTTATGCGGAAGTGTACCGTGTGTCAAGATTTAGTTCTATAGTTTTTATTGTTTCAGTTATTGGTAGCCTACATTGGAATACATGTTCTCTACATCAAATGACAGGACGGTAGTTTTGTCTGGAACATGTATGTCTTTTATGTACTGTATCAGCTGTGAGGTGTTTCTTATAGTTCTATCTTCTTGTAATTTATGGATTTCTTACGAAATTTTCCGCATGTATCTTGCAAATGGGTATGTGGGAGCGTTCCTACAATTCACAATGACTCTGGCGGGGAGGTCTTTCTTGTGTAGCTTTGGTTGGCATCGGAGGGAAGATGCACAGATATTTATCTTTATAAGCTTCCTCTTTTAATTGTCTTCTATTGTATGGACAAAGTGTTTCTCAACTTCGTTTGGAATCTGTTTTTAGTTTAGTGATTTTAGATTCTGCAATGAACTCTTGTGTCTTATTAACAATTGCTCTTTACTCATGAGAACGAAGTGTTATCTTTACCTGCCATTGTGATGATGGTATTGTGTTCCTGTAGTTTCTTTTTAAGTTTTATCTGTGTTATGGAGACTGTTGTTTTAGTTTACTGTGTTTTCCTCCATCTGTGTTATCTTGTTTTTGATTTCATTGCTGACTATCTCTCTGTCAGACCAATGTTTACTTCATTTGTTTCGTTCTTGTTTTCGTGTGTGAGAATAGTTTATGGCTGAACTATGAAGTTTTCTACGTATTTTTCGTCTATTTGTGTGCTGATATTGTCAAACTGCCTATTGGCTTCTGTCTCGGGTTCTTCGGTCTCATGATTTTACTGACGTTTCGCCAGCTTCAACCTGCATTGCTGGCGGTGAACTGGAGGGTGAAGCTCTGACAATGCCAGCCACTTGTGCTGGCGAAACGTCAGTAAAATCATCAGACGAACGTCCTCCGAAGAACCCGAGAGAGAAGCCAATAGGCATTTGTCAACAAGTGGCCACTATAGTCTTAACAGTATTGCTGATATTGTGTTTCAGACCTTCTTCGAGCTGTTTTATTTCTTTTGTAAACAGAATAGTGTCAGTGAGGTTGACCAGTCTTGGAGAGAAATGAAGTTTTTCGTTAGACCGGGTGTATTTTGTGGCTGAGTTTGGCGTTTGTTCAGCTTATGAAATTTCAGTCTTTCTTCTGTGAGTTTTTTTTCATTTTTTTCTGTCTCTGTGTGTTACAGTTTCAACATTGGTAACAATATTGAAGTAAACAGTGTTATTATCCTGAACTTTCGTGAGATTAAAATGTGCTTTATGTAGCTCCCAATTATCTTTCGCTTATTGGCATAGAGAGGCTTGATTTCGTTGTTTACCCAAATTTTTGTGCAATTTCTTTCGTTTTTTGTGTACTGTCACAACTGTTTTTAATCTGTGCAGTAATATGTTTAAGTATAACTTTATATGATGCACAGTTTTACGTGGTCTGAGACGTATCCTTCCAAAGAGCATATAGAGACCAATTGTAAATGCCTGACAAGTCTTTAGATGAAAAATAATAATAATACATTTTAACTGCCGGCCACGGTGGTCTAGCGGTTCTAGGCGCGCAGTCCGGAACCGCGCGACTGCTACGGTCGCAGGTTCGAATGCTGCCTCGGGCACGGATGTGTGTGATGTCCTTAGGTTAGTTATTTTTAAGTAGTTCTAAGTTCTAGGGGACTGATGACCGCAGTAGTTAAGTCTCATAGTGCTCAGAACCATTTGAACCATTTTTTACATTTTAACAGCTGCTGCGGAAGATGTGCACGCAAAAAAAAGAACATAGCGTTTCTGTTTGCACCACAGTCGATTGAAGACGATAGCTGAACAGTACTGTTACATACTCTCGTTTTCATCCTTTCCCGTTGTTCCAGATTTTCTTATGCTTCAGGATCGTTACTGAGTAGCATTCTGCTACCTCACTTTTTAACTACCAACTTCTTGATTGCGCAGCTGCAAAGCCCAGAGTTGTGTCTTCACTGGATTGGACGTTACTGACAGTATGTGGCTGCAAATAAGGATAAAAAGCATTTCTTATTAGTGGAGTTGTTGGTGTTGCAGATACTAAGCAAAACTGGTGGAAATAAAGTTCCATGGGTAAGGTCACCTTTAAGACTCACCCATTTGCTTTTCTTTTTGTTAATTTTAACAACGTACTGGCGATCAGGTACTACCTGTTGGGCCATCTGGAAGAAGGCTATAGCGTTTGGAAATGGAATGTTAGTTTCATAGCACTAGAAGTAGATTCTACCTTTCGCATGGCAACGACTCAACGTTGGATCAATGGTCCCGATGTTTAGGACACTAACGTCAACTGGATCTTGGACGAGACTTAATTCGTAAAAACATAGTTATTACTAAAAGCGAACTACTTTCCAGTTGCTGTACAATTTTAATACTGTCATTGACAAAGGAACATTGTTACAAGAGCTGAAGCTGTTGCGTAATTTTATTTCTAACTTCAAGTGCTGTACTGTTCTGCATTTTTGTTCTTTATGGTAGAACTTTACTAAGCGATGATATCGGTTGATGCAGTACATCCTGAGGCGTCAAGGAATAATTAATTAGGTGATGGATTGATGTGTAGAAGTTAAAAATTATAGATTGGGGGTCAAGACTTAAATACAGTAAACAAGTTCAGGCCGATATAAGTAGTAATAATTATGCAGAGCTGAAGACACTTGCACACGATAAACTAGCATAGAAAGTTGCAGCTAAGCAGTTTTCGGACAGAACACCACTAAAACAACACTGTAACTCTTCAGAATAAATATTCTAGAGTTAAAAATATATAAATAATTATCGTGCATCTCCATATTTTCGTGGCGCAATGATTGTTCCACAAAATTTTCGTGCGTGCAGCCCCATAAAGTCACGGGATGCCTCCTAATATCGTGTCGGACCTTCTTTTGCCCGGCGTAATGCAGCAACTAGACGTGGCATAGAATCAACAAGTCGCTGGAATTCCCCTGCAGAAATATTGAGCCATGCTGCCGCTATAGCCGTCCATAATTAAAAAAGTGTTACCGGTGCACGAATTTATTTTCTTTGGGATTCAGTCGGGCGATCTGTATGGCCAAATAATTCACTAGATTTGTTCAGAATGTTCTTCAAAGCCGGCCGCCTTGGTCTCGCGGTTCTAGGCGCGCAGTCCGGAACCGTGCGACTGCTACGGTCGTGGGTTCGAATCCTGCCTCGGGCATGGATGTGTGTGATGTCCTTAGGTTAGTTAGGTTTAAGTAGTTCTAAGTTCTAGGGGACTAATGACCACAGATGTTAAATCCCATAGTGCTCAGAGCCACTTGAACCATTAACCTTACTGTGTGTAATAAGAGGGAAAACAGCCACTTGAAACACAAGAAACTGAGCTTCAATGGCTGAGTGGCTAAATGGGTGCATGGCAGGTTAAAACCCTGAAAGTGCGCACTTCAATCGTCAGTCAGTTCTAGTGTTCTTCTTGTTACTTAGCACTTCTTACAGTTCTTGTGTCAATGAGTTGTAAATGTGAAAAATGAACGTTGCACAGCGGTTCAGAGTCTACGTTCAACTGCAGTTCCCTTTGTAGCTGGTTAAGGAAGCCAGATCGAAAGCTGGAGGAACGCAACAGCATGCCACTTGTTATGAGAAGATGGAAGGAAGGTTAGGGTTAATATCCCGTCGACAACGAGGTTATTAGAGACGAAACTCAGGCTGTGAATGAGGAAAGATGGTGAAGGAAATCGGTCGTACTCTTTCAAAGGAAACAGACGGCATTCGTCTTAAGCGTAGGGAAATCGAGGAAAACTGCATGACCGGATGGGCATTTGAATCTCTGTCCTTCCGAATTGTTTTATCACTGCTTGACTTCAGCGCGGTATGTGTAACATTCGAGTTAATAGCAATCCCAGAAACTTTATTAACCTCATACCAGTGCCACCCTACCTCGAAAATTGATAATGTGCTTGTGAGAATTGAAATTCTATAGAGTCTTGGTTTCTGTGCAATATATTTAAACTATCGAGATTTTGTTTACAAACAATATGGAGCCCTATCCACGGATGACGATCGCATTTCAATCCACTGCAGACACTTAGACTGCGTATCGACAGCAGCTGGTAAGTCTCATGCATTTTTCATTGACCCGACACAGTGGTGATTCCTGTATATGAGAAGGGTAAATTAGAGATCAATATGAGTAACGTCGGTGTGCTGCAGAGTCCTTGAACGTATTCTCAGTTCGAATATAATAAATTTTCTTGTGATCGAGTAGTTTATGTCCACGAGTCCACAAAGTTTCAGAAAGCACCGCTCGTGCTCGTGCGAAACTCAGCTTTCCCTTCTTTCTCATGGTATAATGCGAACTATGGATGAAGGACAACAGGCAGATTTCATATTTCTAGATTTCTGGAAAGCATTTGACACGGTGTCCCACTGCAGGCTGTTAACGGAGGAACTAACATATAGGATAAGTTCTCAGGTATGTGAATGGCTCGAAGGCTTCTTAAGCAATAGAACACAGTGTGTTGTCCTCGACGGCCAGTGTTCATCAGAGACAAGGGTATCGTCAGGAGTGCCCCAGGGAAGTGTGGTGGTGCCGCCATTATTTTCTATATACCTAAATGATCAGGCGGACGGGGTGGGCAGCAATCTGCGAATGTTTGTTGATGATGCTGTGGTGTACGGTAAGGTGTCGAAGTTGAATGAGTGTAAGAGGATAGAAAGCGACTTGGACAAAATTTCTAGTTGCTGTGATGAATGACAGCTTACCCTAAATGTAGAAAGAAGTAAGGTAATCGGAATGAATAACAAAAACAAACGAATAATGTCCACATACAGCATAAGTAGTGTCCTACGTGACACAGTCGCGTCTTTTAAATATCTGGACACGACGTTGCAAAGAGATATGAAACGGAACGATCATGTTAGGATTGTGGTAGGGAAAGCGAATGGCCACGTAAGAACCACAAAGATAAGATACGATAAATTAGGGCCCATATGGAGCATATATATAGTCTTTTTCCATCGCTATATTTACGAGTGGAACAGGAAAGGAAATAACTAGTAGTGGTACAGTGATGTTAGGATTGTGGTAGGGATGGCGAATGGCCAAGTAAGAACCACAAAGATAAGATGCGATACATTAGGGCTCATATGGAGCATGTAGATAGACTTTTCTCCATCGCTCTATTTACGAGTGGAACAGGAAAGGAAATAACTAGTGGTGGTACAGGATACCCTCCACTAAGCACCGTGAGCCATGGCTGGCTCATGCTATGCGTTGGATTAAGCGTTGGTCGCTATTCTGTGTTTAGTCTCCCGCTGTTATCGCGATTATGTTGTTATCCTCTCATTCTGCAGGTGGCAGCAGCGGTGTGTATTGATATCCACACCTTGGACTATCTTTGGCCTGGCGCTTATAGTTTCCAGCTGGGCTGTGTGGGGGCAATTGGTTGGTTGGCGTGGAGCAGCGAGGAAATCTCCGGAGTGCGTTGTTTGGACGGGCCCGCTGGTAGCCTCTATGCAGTGTCAGAGTGTGTGGTGCTGTTCCCATTGCTACCAGGTTCGTGGCTCACCGATCCTGGACAAGAATATTGAGTTTTGACTTAATCTACCAGCAAGTCATGACTTTTCACATTGTGTCGTTTGGAGTTCGTTGTCGGCTGTTGGGATATTCCTGGAAGCAACCACGTGTGTTTTCAAGTTGTCATATTTCAGCCACCCTAAGGTGGAGTTTAACTGTGCTTGAGTATTTGAATTGAAGTACACCAGTGAAATCTTCTGCCTTGTGGCCGTTAACGTTCTGGTTACCTGCCCTGGCCACTGACGTAAATTCAGGCAGTGTATTTTCCTCATCATGTTGTCGCTGTCCAGCACGGTGTGTAGTTTAACAGCTTAATGTATAATTGGTTGTGAGAGCCAATATCTTCTACATTGTTCCATTGAACTCCCTGTTGTGTGCTGGTCGGGTGAAGCGGAGGATAGCTTGTCGGTGGGTCCGTTGACTGCCTGTTGGTTGGGTTGTCGTCAGATCGACAGTGGTTGTGCCGACTGCCTGTCTCAATTAAGCGAGTGTTAGTGATTGAATTCCAGGCCAACCCTCGGAACTTCTGATCACCCTTGGATGTACTGCCTTTTCTTGTTTGTTCTTGTTGTTGACACTTGTATGGTTTCTAGCCGATTTTAGATGTTTTGCCATTTAAGGCGTCAGATGGTTTGGGCCTTCAGCCCAATTTAAGGACTATTTTACATAAAGCCTTTTGCAGTCTTAAAATGTTTTTGAGTCTTAAGTGTAGGGCCTTCAGCCGATTTTGAATTTTAGTTGTTTGCTCTTAAAGTGTCAGTATCTTTAGGCTTTCAGCCTAAATAAGAACCTGTTTTAAGATAAGGCTTTTCCTTTTAAATTTCTGATTTTGGTTGAGCTTTAAGTTGTTAGCTTTCAGCCGATTTTAAATTAAAGTGATCTTATCCTTAAGGCATGATATTTTACGGCGCATTCAGCCGCTAAGTAAGTTCCAAAACTAAAGTTTTGTGTGTGTTTTTTTTAAATTCTTGGCTCTTGTAATGTTTGATTAAATAAAAGGTTGTATGTTCGAGTGTAACTATTTTAGCCGCTTATTTTGGCCCCTTTCCACAACTTAAACTGTGTCCTTTCCTATGGGTTTAGCAGGGCGTCTGACACCGTGCGGGGGCTTGCGGAGTATGTGTGTAGATGTAGACCGAATGAAGAGTGTGCAAGTTTAAAATAGTGAAGGTATCTATACAGTCCAGCTGGAGTTTTCTCTTTAAACGATTGTACGGATAACGGCATTCACCATTTTTCGGAAAATGAACTCGATGTTGTGGTGAAATTTCCAACATATTGATAAATCCAACTCAGTAAATTGTATGAGTATAATAATGAAATATGAAATAAAACAAACATTACGAATAGAAAAAACAGCGATTTTAGTCCACTGCACACATTGGACTACGCATCTACAGCAGTTGGTAGGTCTCATGCATTTTTCATCGACCCGACACAGTCTTGTTTTAGTTTTGATGGTATCTCGCTCTCTGTAATTTAATGGAATTTTGTGAAACGAGCAGCTCTTCGGTTTTACGTCTCTGTCAGATTTATGGCCAGTAACCACCGACGTCCCGTTCTTTTAATTTCGTTAGTGTATCGTTTGCTGCAGCACAAAACCTCCAGCAGCCTGCTGATTTTTGACGTGTACCGGTGACCTCTGTTACGTCAAATTCCACTGCTTCCAGCAAGATGACGCTCTATCTGTCTACGATAAATTGATATGAGGGAACTGTGTAAACGCGAAGTCTAGTTTTATATAGGCTTTCATGCAGTCAGAACGTCGTCCCTAGTGTGGCGTCTGATAACGTAAACTCCCCGGGAGGAATTGAGCAGGGTATCACTGGAAGAATGGTGAAGGCAATGGTCGGGAAAAATGAACCAGTCTCACTCCTTTTTCGCAAATGCTGAAGTAAACATTTTTTACTAAAATGTTTGCATTCAGGCAAAATTCGGATACTGTGAGACATTTATACCTTAACAGGTTTTTTTTCTCCACGTTCACATACTGGTTCAGTTAATATCTTCATCTTCTTATATAGGAAAGTAGTTCATTTGGAAGGAGAACTTTACCTACAAAAATAATAGTTCTATATGATTCGGACTGCCAGGACAGTGGATTCGACCCACACCTGTATTAGACCTAGACTTAGGCTGTCAATACCAAAATGAACGAATATTTTTCCAAACACTGAAACGTTAGACCCACTTCCAAACAGTGAAACGTAGGACTCACCTGCACTAATGTTTCGAAGAAAGGAAATGGATGTGGTTGTGAAAGAGTCACAGGATTAAGAAACTCACACTGACGAAGGAAGTAAAGATTATGACCGCTAATTCTTCTCTTGTGCCAGCCTCTTCGCCTCAAAGAAGCATTTGCACACTAAATCCTCAATTAGTTGTTGGATGTATCCCAATCTCTATCTTAACATACAGTTTTACCCCTATACAGTTTCTTCTTCTTCGGTGGCAGGAGGAACAAGACTTCTGGTCAGGTGACTACAGGGTTATAAACAAAAAATCAAATAGGGGTAATGCAGGAGTAGGTTTAATAATGAATAGGAAAATAGGAATGCGGGTAAGCTACTACAAACAGCATAGTGGTCGCATTATTGTGGCCTACTACAGTAGTACAAGTTTATATGCCAACTAGCTCTGCAAATGGCGAAGAAATTGAAGAAATGTATGATGAAATAAAAGAAATTATTCAGATAGTGAAGGGTGAGGAAAATTTAATAGTCATATAGTCATGGGTGACTAGAATTCGGTAGTAGGAAAAGGGAGAGAAGGAAACGTAGTAGGTGACTATGGATGGGGCTAAATAATGAGAGAGGAAGCCGCCTGGCAGAATTTTACACAGAGCACAACTTAATCATAGCTAACACTTGGTTCAAGAATCATAAAAGAAGGCTGTATACATGGAAGAAGCCTGGAGATACTGACAGGCTTAAGATAGATTCTATAATGGTAAGACAGAGATGTAGGAACCAGGTTTTCAATTGTAAGACATTTCCAGGGGCAGATGTGGACACTGACCACTATCTATTGCTTATGACCTGTAGATTAAAACTGAAGAAACTGCAAAAAGGTGGGAATTTAAGGAGATGAGACCTGGATAAACTGGAAAATTAAGGAGACTTTTGGAGATAAGAGAACCACTTATATGAACATCAAGAGCTCAGATGGAAACCTAGTTATAAGCAAAGAAGGGCAAGCAGAAAGGTGGGCGTATATACAGGGTCTATACAAGGGCGATGTACTTAAGGACAATATTATGGAAATGAAAGAGGACGTAGATGAAGATGAAATGGGAGATATGATACTGCGTGAAGAGTTTGACAGAGCACTGAAAGACCTGAGTCGAAACAAGGCCCCCGGAGTAGACAACATTCCATTGGAACTACTGACGGCCTTGGGAGAGCCAGTCCTGACAAAACTCTACCATCTGGTGAGCAAAATGTATGAAACAGGCGAAATACTCCCAGACTTGAAGAAGAATATAATAATTCCAATCACAATGAAAGCAGGTGTTGACAGATGTGAAAATTACCGAACTATCAGTTTAATAAGTCACAGCTGCAAAATACTAACGTGAATTCTTTATAGACGAATGGAAAAACTAAGCCGACCTCGGGGAAGATCAGTTCGGATTCCGTAGAAATGTTGGAACACGTGAGGCAATACTGACCTTACGACTAATCTTAGAAAATAGATTAAGGAAAGGCAAACCTACGTTTCTAGCGTTTGTAGACTTAGAGAAAGCTTTTGACAATGTTGACTGGAATACTCTCTTTCAAATTCTGAAGGTGGCAGGGGTAAAATACAGGGAAGAAAGGCTATCTACAATTTGTACAGAAAGCAGATGGCAGTTATAAAGAGTCGAGGGCCATGAAAGGGAAGCAGTGGTTGGTAAGGGAGTGAGACAGGGTTGTAGTCTCTCTTATTCAATCTGTATATTGAGCAAGCAGTAAAGGAAAGAAAAGAAAAATTTGGAGTAGGCATTAAAATCCATGGAGAAGAAATAAAAACTTTGAGGTTCACCGATGACATTGTAATTCTGTCAGAGACAGCAAAGGACTTGGAAGAGCAATTGAACGGATTGGACAGTGTCTTGAAAGGAGGATTAAGGTGAACATCAACAAAAGCAAAACGAGGATAATGGAATGTAGTCGAATTAAATCGGGTGATGCTGAGGGAATTAGATTAGGAAATTCGACACTTAAAGTAGTAAAGCTATTTGGGGAGCAAAATAACTGATGATGGTCGAAGTAGAGAGGACATAAAATGTAGACTGGCAATGGCAAGGAAAGCGTTTCTGAAGAAGAGAAATTTGTTAATATCGAGTATAGATTTAAGTGTCAGGAAGTCACTTCTGAAAGTATTTGTATGAAGTGTATCCATGTATGGAAGTGAAACATGGACGATAAATAGTTTGGACAAGAAGAGAACAGAAGCTTTTGAAATGTGGTACTACAGAAGAATGATGAAGATTAGATGGGTAGATCACATAACTAATGAGGAAGTATTGAATAGGATTGGGGAGAAGAGAAGTTTGTGGCACAACTTGACCAGAAGAAGGGATCGGTAGGTAGGACATGTTCTGAATCATCAAGGGATCACCAATTTAGTATTGGAGGGCAGCGTAGGGGGTAAAAATCGTAGAGGGAGACCAAGAGATGAATACACTAAGCAGATTCAGAAGGATGAAGTTTGCAGTAGGTGCTGGGAGATGAAGAAGCTTGCAGAGGGTAGAGTAGCGTGGAGAGCTGCATCAAACCAGTCTCAGGACTGAAGACCACAGCAACAACAGTTTCTTCTAGTAACATGGAAGTTATGTTTTAACACGTGTACTATTATCCCTTCTCCTTTTCTTGTCTTTTGTTAGCATATGTTCCTTTCTCCGCCTGTTCTGATGAGACCCTTTTCATTTATCAGTCCACCAAATTTTCGGCATACATCTATAACACCACATTTCAAACGCATCGATTCTCCTCTTTTCCGATTTTCCCACAGGACACGATTCATTTTCGTACAGTTCCAGGCTAGGAAGGTACGTTGTCAGAAATTTATTCCTCGCACTAAATGCTACGTTTGATTCTAGTAGACTTGCTGGCGTCCTCCCCTGTACTACTCTGATTTTAGATCCTCCTTGATTCGCCTGTCGTGTGATACCAAGCTGCGAAGGCAGCGCAATCCCTCAACTTTGTCCCGTCCGCAGATCCTGGTCTTGTGGTTAGCTTTGCTGCCTCGGGGTGCCGGTTCAGTTCCTGGCCGTGCAGGTGATTTTCTACGCCTGGTGACTGGATGTATTCTGGACATCATTTCATCATCATTCCGGAGAAATGCGAGACTGGAAAATGAAAAGATCGGGACTTTGTATAAGCGCTGATACCCATGTCGTTAGGTGCTCTACAAATCAAAATCATCATCATCGACTTCGTCAACTTAGTGGTCACTGACTTTGAAATTACGCTTATCTCTAATCTTTTTTCTGCTGTTTTATCTTCTCTTATTCCGAACTCGCTTGAATTGCTGAGATGCCTATACAGTGGAAGATACAGTCTATTGGTACTATTCTAGATCACCAACCAGATGCGAAAGGCCCACACGTAGAAATGGGGATGTTTGCATGTGTTGTGGAAAAGCACATGGCGGCAGTCCAAGGAATGACAGATAAGCCGGCAGCAGCAGACACGACACAGAAAGGGAATATATAGGAGTATCACCTGCAGATCTCTTAAACATCCTCAAATTAATAATCTGAAGAAATGGAACCCAGAGTAGCAAGCGTCATTGAAATACAGGGCCAGAAGTTCTGCGAAACTAAAATCGACACTGTGGACTATCATATGGCACGAGAAACGTCCATGATCCGTAAAATTCAGTAGCACTTTAACATGCCTCCCTTTGAATCATGGCAGTTACGGGAACACCTACACCGTATTGTGTTGGTGGTAACCCCCCAATATGCTACTGCAGAAAAAAACCACACATTTATGGACTTTCCAAGCAGATATTGTTCTACCAATCAGTTACAGCAACCCCATTTGCCCTCTGGTGACTTCTACACCGTATTGCCATTAGATGGTTGAATCAATCTCTCTGGGCCTACCAGCCAACTATGTCACACAACTTTCTCTTTGTTTCATTTTTAATTGAAGTTTAGGTAAAGTAGCGTGTTTTACATGTGTCGAAGCTGAAGAACATTTTATATTGTTTGTGTGTGTGTGTGTGAAATAGGTTACAGCAGTGGTTTGTTAGCAGTAAATGCATGCAGTGATTTAACTAGGATGTGGCAACCGGGACGGGTTATCTGGGTGTCTTTTCTGTGAGGATGCTGTTTTGTGACAGGTGAAAAAAATGGGATTCCACAATTATTTACAAGTTTAGACGATTTGGTTGGTTTGGGGTGTCGAATTAAAATATTGGTGGCCTTTTGTCGTTATAGGTAACCACAGATCCATACTTAAAATTACTTTTGTTTGAAGTATTTTACAGTTCATGACATGCACCCTATCCAATCAAAAGTATATGGACACCTACAAGCAGCTTCTAATATGGGATGAGTGCTCCCTTCACCTTTACGACGGCTGATGGATACACTCTCAATGAGGTGTCTGATGGCAGTGGAGGAATGACAGCCCATTCTTCCTGAAGAGCCGAAACCAAGGAGGGTATTGAAGTCGGACGCTGGGGTCTGGAGCGAAGTTGATGTTCTCATTCATCCCCAAGTTCTACATCTACATTTACATCTACATCTACATGGATACTATGCAAATCACATTTAAGTGCCTGGCACGGGGTTCATCGAACCACCTTCACAATTCTCTATTATTCCAATCTCGTATAGCGCGCGGAAAGAATGAATACCTATATCTCTCCGTACGAGCTCTGATTTCCCTAATTTTATCCTGGTGATTGTTTCTCCCTATGTGGGTCGGTGCCAACAAAATATTTTCGCATATGGAGGAGAAAGCTGGTGATTGGAATTTCGTTACAAGATTCCGTCGCTACGAAAAACGCCTTTTTTTTTAATGATGTCCAGCCCAAATCCTGTATCATTTCTGTGACACTCTCCCCTATATTTCGCGATAATACAAGACGTGCTGCCATTCTTTGAACTTTTTCGATGTACTCCGTCAGTCCTATCTGGTAAGGATCCCACACCGCGCAGCAGAATTCTAAAAGAGGACGTACTAGCGTAGTCTAGGCAGTCTCGTTAGTAGATCTGTAACATTTTCTAAGTGTCCTGCCAACAAAACGCAGTCTTTAGTTAGCCTTCCCCACAACATTTTCTATGTGTTCCTTCCAATTTAAGCTGTTCATAATTGTATTTTCTAGGTATTTAGTTGAATTTACGGCCTTTGGATTAGGCTGATATATCGTATAGCCGAAGTTTAACGGATTCCTTTTAGCACTCATATGGATGAACTCACACTTTTTGTTATTTAGGGTCAACTGCCAGTTTTTGCACCATTGGGATATCTTTTCTAAATCGTTTTGCAATTTGTTTTGATCTTCTGATGACTTTATTAGTCGATAAACGACAGCGTCATCTGCAAACAACTTAAGACAGCTGCTCAGATTGTCTCCCAAATCGTTTATATAATAAGCAAAAGCAAAGGGCCTATAACACTACATTGGTGAACGCCAGAAAACACTTCTGTTTTACCCAGTGAATTTCCGTCATTTAGTACGAACTGCGACATCTCTGACAGGAAATCACAAATCCAGTCGCATAACTGAGACGATATTCCATAAGCACGCAATTTCACTACAAGCCGCTTGTGTGGTACAGTGTCAAAAGCTTTCCGGAAATCCAGAAATACGGAATCGATCTGAAATCGCTTATTAATAGCAGTCAACACTTCATGTGAGTAAAGAGCTAGTTGTGTTTCACAAGAACGATGTTTTCTACACCCATGTTGACGGTGTGTCAATAGAACGTTTTCTTCGAGGTAATTCATAATGTTCCAAAATCCTACTGCACATTGACGTTAACGATATATTCCTGTAATTAAGTGGATTACTCCTACTACCTTTCTTGAATATTGGTGTGACCTGTGCAACTTTCCAGTCCTTGGGTACGGATCTTTCGTCGAGAGAACGGTTGTATATGATTGTTAAGTGTATCAGAATACTCCGAAAGGAACCTAATTGGTATATAGTCTGGACCAGAAGACTTGCTTTTATTAGGTGATTTAACTTACTTCACTACTCCGAGGATATTTACTTCTACGTTACTCATGTTGGTAGCTGTTCTCGATTCGAATTTTTCCATTGGGGTCAAATCAGGACTCTGCACAGAGCAGTACATTTGATGAAATTGTTCACAAGCCATTGACTCATAGGTACTGCTTGATGATAGAGTGCATTGCCATGCCGATAGAAACAATCATCGTCTTCAAATGGTTCCTATTATGTACGCAGTACTTAATGCTGTAAAATGTAAAACATTTTTATTTATTCCTGTCTTGATTGCATTAACTTTTTAAAACGAGTATCGTCCTCAGATCTATAGACAAAAGTGAAGTAACTAATCAACAAATACTCGACGAAATACGTTGTGTTATCCGTCATAAAAAAATCAAATATACCAGAACGTACATGCAATTACATCAGTGACCAGTCTTTCTTTAGTGAACTTTATATGCTACGTCGCAAGATAAAATACTGGTTTAATAGAATCCACGTCATTAATATACCTCACACGGTTACTGCCAACAGGATTCGTCTAGTACGTTTGTCTCATTTTAATATAACATTTACATCCATGCTGAATCAACATTAACTTTTGTTTGTTTGGTGAGAATACTGGTCTTAGAGATTTTTAATTAAAATTTGTAGTTTGTCAAACTTGTAAGATAAGACCATCACAAAACGTTTTGTGATCAAGGAACGAAAGGCATCCATATCCACTCCGTGGGCAGAGAGCCAGGCAGGTGGACCCCTCACCAATGTCATACGCTGCACACGTGTCCCAGCTGTTCCGCAGCACACTTTATCTCTTCTATAGCCTTTGACATCTGTATACAACGATCATCACCTTAGTAGGTTGTCATAAACGTTAATGTACATCTACATCAACATCTACATGATTACTCTGCAGTTCACACTTAAGTGCTTGGCAGAGGGTTCATCGAACCACAATCATACTATCTCTATCATTCCACTCCCGAACAGAGCGCGGGAAAAACGAACACTTAAACCTTTCTGTTCGAGCTCTGATTTCTCTTACTTTATTTTGATGATCATTCCTACCTATGTAGGTTGGGCTCAACAAAATATTTTCGCATTCGGAAGAGAAAGTTGGTGACTGAAATTTCGTAATCGAATTCCAACGGTTTTCCTTTGGAACTCATGTGGATCACCTCACATTTTTCGTTATTTAGCGTCAACTGCCACCTGCCACACCGTACAGCAATCTTTTCTAAATCGCTTTGCAACTGATACTGGTCTTCGGATGACCTTACTAGACGGTAAATTACAGCATGATCTGAGAACAACCTAAGAGAACTGCTCATATTGTCACCCAGATTTTTCATATAGATCAGGAACAGCAGAGGTCCCTGGACGCTTCCCTGGGGAACACCCGATATCACTTCAGTTTTACTCGATGATATGCCGTCTATTACTACGAACTGCGACCTTCTTGACAGGAAATCACGAATCCAGTCGCACAACTGAGACGATATCCCATAGGGCCGGAGCTTGATTAGAAGTCGCTTGTGAGGAACGGTGTGAAAAGCTTTCCGGAAATCTAGAAATACGGAATCAACTTGAGATCCTCTGTCGATAGCGGCCATTACTTCGTGCGAATAAAGAGCTAACTGCGATGCACAAGAGCGACGTTTTTTGAAACCCTGCTGATTACGTATCAATAGATCGTTCCCTTCGAGGTGATTCATAATTTTTGAATACAGTATATGCTCCAAAATCCTACTGCAAACCGACGACAGTGATATAGGTCTGTAGTTCGATGGATTACTCCTACTACCCTTCTTAAACACTGGTGCGACCTGCGCAGTTTTCCAATCTGTAGGTACAGATCTATCGGTGAGTGAGCGGTTGTATATGAGTGCTAAGTAGGGAGCTATTGTATCAGCGTAATATGAAAGGAACCTAATCGGTATACAATCTGGACCTGAGGACTTGCCGGTATCAAGCGATTTGAGTTGCTTCGAAATCCCTAAGGTATCTACTTCTAAGAAACTCATGCTAGCAGATGTTCGTGTTTCAAATTCTGGAATATTCCATTCGTCTTCCGTGGTGAAGGAATTTCGGAAAACTGCGTTCAATAACTCCGCTTTAGCGGCACAGTCGTCGGTAACAGTACCATCGGTACTGCGCAGCGAAGGTATTGACTGCGTCTTGCAGCTTGTGTACTTTACATACGACCAGAATTTCTTCGGATTTTCTACCAAATTTTGAGACAATGTTTCGTTGTGGAACCTATTAAAGGCATCTCGCATTGAAGTCCGTGCCAAATTTCGTGCGTCTGTAAATTTTAGCCAATCTCCGGGATTTCGCGTTCTTCTGGACTTCGCATGCTTTTTCCGTTGCCTCAGGAACAGCGTTCGGACGTGTTTTGTGTACCACGGGGGATCCGTTCCATCTGTTACCAATTTATGAGGTATGAATCTCTCAATTTCTGTTGCTACCATATCTTTGAATTTGAGCCACATCTCGTCTACATTTGCATAGTCAGTTCGGAAGGAATGGAGATTGTCTCTTAGGAAGGCTTCTAGTGACACTCTATGCGCTTTCTTAAATAAAATTATTTTGCGTTTGTTTCTGGTGGATTTGGAAGAAACGGTACCGAGCCTAGATACAACGACCTTGTGGTGACTAATCCCTGTATTAGTCATGATGCTCTCTATTAGCTCTGGATTGTTTGTGGCTAAGAGGTCAAGTGTTATCGTTGAATTCGCTCTGCCTAATCAGATTAGGATTTTACTTTTTGTGAGTGTAAATTTCGAGTTCCTCCAAGACGTTGACGAATCTCCTCTTCTTGAGCTCTGTGTAGGATTTCTAAATTTTGATTAATGTTCGTGACTGATTGCCTTAAAGCTGTCATATGTGTCCCAAACGTTGTTTTGTTCTTAGAGTATGTGTGATCCCTGTATTTAGTTTCGAAATCCTCCCTCTCCCCCTCCGCCCCTCCCCCCCCCCCCCACCCATAGTTTGCCCTATGTACTGTTGTCACTGTGAATCCTGCAACTTATTCCCACTGTTACACAGTTTAGGACGGAGTCTACATTGTCACATGTTTTTTACGAAAAAAAATTTTAATACTTGCTTTAGGAGAACAAATCTACACTCATGCTCATAAATGAAGGATAATGCTGATACATGGTGAAACAACGCTCTGGTGGGCTGTTTGCGGGTTTAAATCACCTCGGGGTATGACCATTCGGTGCATTTGACGTGCTGTCGTCACACGGTGGCGCTGGCAGCAGTCCACATACGCAGAGGTGTGTTGGTTCATGTAAGAGCACGGTGCAGCGAGTAAGTGTGCAGACGTTTTCAGACGTGCTGATGGTGTCTGTGTGTTGAAAATGGCTCAAAGAACACATATTGATGACTTCATGAGGGGTAGGATACTAGGGCGACTGGAAGCTGGTCAAACAGCAGGTCATAACACGGCCCCTTCGTGTACCACAAAGTGTGATCTCAAGACTATGGCAATGATTCCAGCAAAGAGGGAACGTCTCCAGGCGCTACAGTACGGGACTTCCACAGTGTACAACACCACAAGAAGACCAATAACTCACCATCAGTACTCGCAGACGGCCAGCGAGTGCTGCAGGTAACCTTGCTCGGGACCTTACTGCAACCACTGGAACAGTTGTCTCCTGGCACAGAGTCAACGGGCGGCTGAACAGACATGGCTTATTCGCCCGGAGACGTGCAATCCACAAGCTGGCCGGCACACCGGAGCTCGACACTTATCTGCCGGGCGGATTCGTACTGGGGAGCGGCACAGCTTCCCACTCGGGAAGCAGCGCGTGAGACCGCGTGGCTACCTGGCTGGGTGACAACACAGTAATTCCCGACTCCTTTTATATTGGCGCGGCTGTCTCTCGTGACATCTAATCGTCAATTCCACATTGCATAGGGATGTCCACGTAATATTGATCAGATAGTGTATACAACGATTTTGCCTTATCGATGCTTTCAAGTACGGGAAAGAAGCAAGCAACAATGAGTGGGAGAATGGTTCGACAAAGGAATAAGGAAATATCCGAGGAGGGAGTAGAAGAAGGGTGGGAACACTCAGTGTTATCTTCTCGTGGGTGTCACTTACCCTCGGTGAAGAGGGCATCATGGCGGTCATGAAACACCCCTCCTCCTCCCATCCCCCCCCTCCAAAAAAAAAAAACAGTTTGGAGAAGTACTTACATTTTTACATGTATCAATTTAGAAATTTCAAATGAAAAATTTCGGAGAATAAAGTCGCAAGAAATGTCAGAGTCTTGAAAATTGCAAATAATTCTAGACATTAGAAACTACTTTTAACAGCGGAGACTTTTCACTTTTTTGCGTGAGGATGTACCACGAGTCAAAAACATACCCAACACTGTTCGTGAATATTCAGGCAGAACTGTGAAATGTAAGAAGTTGAGTAAGGGAAGACAGAAAAGGAAGACAGAAAGGGAAAGGATCGCCACAAATTAAAAACATAACAGGAAGACTGGCTTCCCGAACTTAGGTGAAACGATCGAACGATACAGCACTTACACACAGACACACACACACACACACACACACACATACACACACACACATTTTTCGTGTGCAGCCCTGTTTCCACTTGCGCACTTCGATTGTATACTGAGTAAACTATGACATGTTCAGAGTTGTTACAAACTACAGGTGCTATAGTTCTTATATCAACTGCCTAACACAAATACTTCTCAAATTATCAGCCAAATGTTTTCAAATGCTGTATTTCTCGCAATTATAGCTTCTTGGACGATATGCTAAGGCCCCTTACTTGCTATTAGTGTGAACAAATCAATGCTACTAAACGGCTAACCCGATTTACGGTGCATAATCACACTTGCAGGTTGCGTATCTAACGGCTTCCAGGGACAATAAAAAATTTATATCCATATTTCATATAATTATTGACCAAATCTGAAAATTTAAAATGCTGTCATAATCATTGAGATGTATAATCTTACGTTGCAGCTTTAACGCCAAAGCCAAATATTAAAATTAGAAACTGTCTGTTAGCCTTGAGGCAGCAAAACACATTAGCGCAAATTACTGAGATTGAAAGCATCCAGTATTTGAGATGAGAACACTCAGCGGCTTCCAACAAACTTTATACATAATTTCGGACATTTTCGAAACTTTTTCTCGCTGACATCCTCACAAAATGAAAGTAGCAACGATTATCGCTTACTACATTTTCGTTATAAGTGCGTTAAAACTTTTGCATCGGGATTGGTGTAGTAATTTATTACTACTTTACTACCAACTTTATTAGCGACATATTTTGCAGACAGCATCCACGTGTCGTTATTGTGATTTTCAGTCCGAAGACTCAGCTCTCCATGCTGCTCTATACTGAGCGAGCCTCTTCAACTCCGAATAACTACTGCAACTTACGTTTTTCTGAATCAGCTTACTGTATTCATCTCCTCGTCTTCCTCTACTATTTTGACCCCCATCCCCCTCCCCTCACACATTTTCCTCAAATAGTAAATTGCTGATCCCTTGATATCTCAGAATGTGTTCTATCAATCAATCCCTTATTTTGATCAAGTTGTGCCACAAATTTCTTGTCCCCTAATTCTTATCGGTACCTCGTCATCAGTTATGTCGTCGACCCATATAATCTTCATCATTCTTCTGTAGCACCACATCTCGAAAGCTTATATTCTCTTGTTGTCCAAACTATTTATCGTCCATGTTTCACTTCCATACATGGCTGCACTCCAGACAAATACCTTCAGAAAAGATTTCCGAACACTTAAATCTATATTGGATTTTAACATATTTCTCTCCTTCAGGAATGCTTTTCTTTCCATTGCCAGTCTGAATTTTATATCCTCTCTACTTCGGCTATCATCAGTTGTTTTGCTGCCGAAATAGCAAGACGCATCTACTACTTTGAGTGTCTCGTTTCCTAATCGGATACCCTTAGCGACAACTACATTCCATAATCCTCGTTTTTCCTTTGTTCATGTTCATCTTATATCACCTTTTCAAAACCTGTCTATTCCGTCCAATAGCTCTTCCAACACCTTTGCTGTCTCAGGCAGAAATACAATGTCATCGGCAAACCAAGTTTTCATTTCTTCTCACGGAACTTTAATTCCAACTCCAAATATATTTTTGAGATCCTTTACTGCTTGTTCCATGTACAAATAGAATAACATAGGGAATAGGCTACAACCCTGTCTTACTCCCTTCTCTACCCATGTTTCCCTTCCATGGCATTAGAACTCTTATTACTGCCGTATGGTTTCTGTGCAAGTTGTAAATAGCCTTTCGCTCCACGTATACAATGGAATGTACCGGCAAAATTATATTTGTGCAACACATAGTTCAAGAGATAGGACGCTATAAACATTTAGGCGTGAGAAAAACTTTTCTTAAAATGGAGTTCGATCCTTTAAAGACTCGGGGATGGTGGTTAACAGTTATTTTCAAATTAAAACATATGTTATTGTAATTAAATCATTTTTACTTTTATTATATTATAACAGTTTGGAGTTAAAAATTATTATTAAACTGAAACGTTCTATACGTTTTATTATTATTAAACTTGTAAATATATGTGGCATATTAAGAGTGGAAGTGACGAGGGTAAGTCATATTTTAGAGGAGGGAAGGGAGGTAGGTAATAGTAGGCTGTGACCATTACCAGATCCGATTCTTAGATTCACACCACTGAATGTAACTACTTATATTGCGTATATTGTTTCAAAAGTATATTTGTTAAAGGCATTAAGAGTTTCCACATAGATGCTAGATAGATAAAAAGAATCCCTCGTATCCCTTTTTCGTGTAAGTTTTAACGAAAATGCCAAATTTTGTGAAAATTACAATACATGGAAAAAATTACTGGACTGAATCAGACTCAGAGCGTGTATAGAACAGCGTGTGAGAAAGAAGTTATTACAGGTGCACAGAGATGGCACACACGTTGGCGCAAAAGCGCGCTCTCTTGTGAGATAGAGGAGGTCAGTGAGACGTGAAGCTATTTCGGAGGAGCGCCGTCGCACTAAACGAAAACGTGGAAGCGAGTGCCAGCACACCTTGCCGACCTCAAAGGGCGCAAAATCAACACTTAAGTGATTTCGAGCTGCGCAAAATTCCGCAGCGACAGTATGACGTTGTTGAAACACTGATGGATGACAGAGGAACAAAAATTGAGCGTAAAGCAGAAAGCGGAAGCAGAGATGCTGAAAGCCTATTTCTAATGTTCCTTTTAAAAATTGAAAATCCACTCTCGCACACCTGCCGCGAGGAGTGAGACAGACAATATTGTTAGCGGTGCTGGGAAACAGATGGAATCCATAAATTTTAAGGTTACCTTGATCGCACCTGGTTTGATATCAAAGTACTGTATTAGAATAGCACACCTACAGGAACATCTACCGAATATAGTGATAGAACAGGTGTAGCAATAGTTTAAGCTTTAGTGCGAGCACACGAAACTTGCTTAGCAATGGTAGAATCTTTGTACAGAACTGTGTGTAACTGACAGGTACAGTAAACTGATTTAAAGCTGTATTTCCCGGCAAGCATATCATTAACACCGACTTTCTTTTCGGCATTTTATATTTAAGTTCGTAACACAAAACGCTATTTTAGATAAACAACCCAACCTTACCCTCAATCTCCAAGGCTAGAAGAAGCAAAGCCATAGAACATAATGCGGAAGACAGAACATACCGGCGAAATTTAGGATAGACAGCTTCCTAATGATTTTCCGACAACAGAAAAATAAACTTACCAAATGAAAGATATTTTATTTTGCCAAATGTATTGCACCTGCATTTATTTGTGAATAATCACAGCGACGACTGGTTGCCTTTGTCCCAAACTCGCGTTTCTTCTCGGAGCTAAAAAATAGGTAATTTGTAAAGTTTTGTGGAATCCGCCTGGACGCATTTTATAGCCTCAAAAAGAGGACATGTCCGAGATAATGAGAGCCGGCTGATGTGGCCGAGCAGTTCTAGGTGCTTCAGTCCGGAACCGCGCTGCTGCTACGGTCGCATGTTAGAATCCTGCCTCGGGCATGGATGTATGATGTCCTTAGGTTAGTTAGCTTTAAGTAGTTCTAAGTCTAGTGGTCTGATGACCCTAGATAAGTCCCATAGTGCTTAGAGCCATTTGAAGCATTTGGAAGAACAACTGGGGGAAAAGAGGTTTTCCAACGATGGGAAGGTTGGTACAACGCTTCCCGAGTGCCTCCTCTCGACGAAGGAGTGGATCCCTGTTGCCCAGGAACTCAACGATTGGCAGAACGTTGCGACCATTGATTGGAGACACTTGTTGACTATGTTGACAAACAGTGCATTGTATCTGTGTGACTTTGACGTGTAGTGCAGCTTTCAACAAAAGATGCTTGGTCTGCCATAATAATATGTAACTTACTTTTTGAGATTCCTTCGTATGTTGCGTACATTAGACCTTTCTTGTGACTCATCCGATGCTTCGTTCAAAAAGGGCACAACCAATTGCTCGTTTCTCTTTCATCCAAACTGACTTTATAGTTCTTCTTACACATAATCAGCATTTCTGACGAACACAAAAAATAAATAAGTTTATTACCGTGTGAGTAAATAGACGAATATAACCGATTCCTTTTAACAACACCATTAGTTAGCAGCCACGAAAATCAGCCATTACCTTCGCTTATGTAGGTTTGTGTATTCAGGTGGTATAAGGAAGAAAAGTTATAACTGCTATTATGGAAATGGAAGATGACAGACTGGCAACCTGTACCAAGAACTGAAAGTGTAATAGGAGGGGCGTTCAACATGTAATGCGACAAATCTTTTTCTGAATTCCCGTTGGTTTTGTTTAGGATTCCTATGCACCACACTATTCCCTACTCTTTTGACTACAACACCCTGTTTTCCAACATAATCTCCGTTCAATACGACGGACTTATGCCACCTTACTTGGACAGCTGAGTGCCCGCATGGACGTCGGAGAAAACGAGCTGTAGCATCAGTAATCTTCCAATCACCCACAATACTTCTTCCCGTGGAGTGCGTCCTTCATTGAGCCAAACAGATGGAAGTCGGAAGGTGCGAGGTTCGGGCTGGAAGGTGGATGAGGAAGAACAGTCGAATGAAGTTTCGTGAGCTTCTCTCGGGTGCAGAGACTTGTGTGAGGCCTAGCGTTGTAATGGAAAAGCAAAGGTTCGTTTGCTTTATTGCGGCGACGAACACGATGAGGTCGTTGCCGGAGGGTAGCACAATACACTTCAGAGTTGGTCGTTGCACCGTGAGGGAAGGCATCAAAGAGAATATCCCTTCAGAGCCCCAAAAGACCGTAGCTATGACTGTGTCGTCTGAGATTGCGACTTTGAACTTTTACTTCGGAGGAGAGTTATGTGGCACCACCCCATGTATTTCCGTTTAGTTTACGGTTCGAAGTCATGAAGCCATTTTTCATTGCCTATGACGATTTTCGACGAAACATTGTCACAATAATCCACGTAACGCGCAAGCAATTCCGCTAAGCTAGTCCTTCGTTGCTCTTTATGGTATTCTGTTAGGTGACAAGCAGCTCAGTGGGCACAAACCTTTCAGTAACCCAACAGGTGGACGAGTGTATCAGCAGCATCAACAGAGACGTCCAATTGTATTATGAGGCGTATGATTGTGATCCGTCGATCACCTCTAATTATAGTGTCCGGACGTTCCAACATTGCAGGAATCGCCGGCCGTTGTGGCCGAGCGGTTCTAGCTTCAGCCCGGAACCGCGCTGCTGTTACGGTCGCAGGTTCGAATCCTGCCTCGGGAATAGATGTGTGTGATGTCCTTAGGTTAGTTAGGTTTAAGTAGTTCTAAGTTCTAGGAGACTGATGACCTCAGATGTTAAGTCCTATAGTACTCAGAGCCATTTGAACCACTGCACGAATCACAACTGTGTGAAGCTGGCCGGTACGCGGGAGATCGGACAGGTCTGCCCGATCTTGTTGCGATGACGAGAGACGTCTCGCCCAACGGCTCACAGTGCTTTTGTTCACTGCCTGGTCTCCGTAGACATTCTGCAAGCGCCTACAAATATCAGCGTTGCTCTGGTTTTCCGCAAAAAAGAAGCTCAATGACAGCTCTCTGCTTGGGACGTACCTCTTGACAAACGCCACTTTGAAGGCTACGAAACTATAAGGACTGAAGAGGGAATATTCTACGATGATCCACAACAAGTTCCGCATTTTTCTAATCGGAACTGGCCGAGCAAAAAGTGTTGGATTACATACTGAACGCCCCTCGTATATGAAAGTAGCAGGTGGCCTATAAAATTTTTATTCGATTAATTCTTGTCTACGGTTAGGCGATCTGTAACTCTTAAGAAGTTTGGCTAACATGAGAGGTGAAGAAGGTAATAGTTGTACGATTCGACAGGGATGTATTCAGTTAGGGCCGAAGCACCATAGAATTGCGCAACAAAAGCCAATGGGCACCTGTCGCATGGATGAGCATCACAGAGAACATTACTCTGAATATCCTATAGGACCATTTTCCGACACGAATCAAGAAACACTAGTCCGCAGCTCGTGGTCGTGCGGTAGCGTTCTCGCTTCCCGCGCCCGGGTTCTCCGGTTCGATTCGCGGCGGGGTCAGGTATTTTCTCTGCCTCGTGATAACTGGGTGTTGTGTGATGTCCTTAGGTTAGTTAGGTTTAAGTAGTTCTAAGTTCTAGGGGACTGATGACCATAGATGTTAAGTCCCATAGTGCTCAGAGCCATTTGAACTAAGAAACACAGCCTTTGGAGGCTGGCTCTGTCACGTTTACACCCTGATCAAGGTTGCCTATAATTGCTGAAGAAACACTGGTAGTTTTATAACATCGTAACGAGGTCATACAGAAGAATATTATCTAAGTGAACTTTGACCGCGAAAGCTCTTATGTTGTTGTCTCGGAACACCTTCCTGCGTAACAGTCATGAATAACAAATAAAGATAATCAGGACTACACAGACGAGTAAGAATAATACATGTTCCCGCTTAAGAGCCGTGAATGAAATAGAGAGAAAGAACAGCGGTTTCTGGTACCCTTGTCCTCACTTTGTACGGCGTCATACGTAGTAGAGATTTATAACATCAACGTTGGGGGTCTGTTAGACTCAAATATACGTTCTGAGCAGGAAAACATGGTCCAAGTATGCTACATCCTTTTTATTTTCTATGTATCTGGCCAATGTCAACCATAGGTTATTTTCAAGCACCTGCAACACGTTCAAAAATGGTTACATCAATTATCTATACAGGGTGTTACAAAAAGATACGGCCAAACTTTCAGGAAACATTCCTCATACACAAAGAAAGAAAATATGTTATGTGAACATGTGTCCGGAAACGCTTACTTTCCGTGTTAGAGCTCATTTTATTACTTCTCTTCAAATCACATTAATCATTGAATGGAAACACACAGCAACAGAACATACAAGCGTGACTTCAAACACTTTGTTACAGGTAATGTTCAAAATGTCCTCCGTTAGCGAGGATACATGCATCCACCCTCCGTACCATGGAATCCCTGATGCAGCCCTGGAGAACGGCGTATTGTATCACAGCCGTCCACAACACGAGCACTAAGAGTCTCCACATTTGGTACCGGGGTTGCGTAGACAAGAGCTTTCAAATGCCTCCATAAATGAAAGTCAAGAGGGTTGAGGTCAGGAGAGCGTGGAGGCCACGTAATTGGTCAGCCTCTACCAATCCATCGGTCACCGAATCTGTTGTTGAGAAGCGTACGAACACTTCGACTGAAATGTGCAGGAGCTCCATCGTGCATGAACCACATGTTGTGTCCTACTTATAAAGGCACATGTTCTAGCAGCACCGGTAGGGTATTCCGTATGAAATCATGATAACGTGCTCCATTGAGCGTAGGTGGAAGAACATGGGGCCCAGTCAAGAAATCACCAACAATACCTGCCGAAAAGTGCACAGAAAATCTGTGTTAATGACGTGATTGCACAATTGCGTACGGATTCTCGTCAGCCCACACATGTTGACTGTGAAAATTTACAATTTGATCACGTTGGAATGAAGCCTCATCCACAAAGAGAACATTTGCACTGAAATGAGGATTGACACATTGTTGGATGAACCATTCGCAGAAGTGTATCCGTGGAGGGCAATCAGCTACTGATAGTGCCTGCACACGCTGTACATGGTACGGAAACAACTGGTTCTCCCGTAGCACTCTCCATACAGTGACGTGGTAAACGTTCTGGAAATCTGTCTCGATACAAACGTATCGCGCCACGGCTATTGCCCCGTGCTAATCCATACATCATATGGCCATCTGCCAACTCCGCATTTGTAAACATTGCACTGACTGCAAAGCCACGTTCGTGATGAACACTAACCTGTTGATGCTACGTACTGATGTGCTTGATGCTAGTACTGTAGAGCAATGAGTCGCATGTCAACGCAAGCAACGAAGTTAACATTACCTTCCTTCAATTGGCCCAACTGGCGGTGAATCGAGGAAGTACAGTACATAGTGACGAAACTAAAATGAGCTCTAACATGGAAATTAAGCGTTTCCGGACACATGTCCACATAACATCTTTTCTTTATTTGTGTGTGAGGAATGTTTCCTGAAAGTTTGGCCGTACCTTTTTGTAACACCCTGTATACTTCATAATACAAGTTACCGAGTGAGGTAATGCAGTCGTTAGCACCCTCGACTCGCATTCGGGAGGACGACGGTTCAAACCCGCATCCGACCGTCCTTATTTAGGTTTTCCGTGATTTCCCTAAATCGCTTAAGGAAAATGCTTGCATGGTTCCTTTGAAAGGGCACGGCCGACATGCTTCTCTAATCCGATGGGACCGATGACTTCGCTGTTGCCGGCCGGTGTGGCCAAGGGGTTCTAGGCGCTTCAGTCTGGAACCGCGCGACGGCTACGGTCGCAGGTTCGAATCCTGCCTCGGGCATGGATGTGTGTGATGTCCTTAGATTAGTTAGGTTTAAGTAGTTCTAAGTTCTAGGGGACTGATGACCTGAGATGTTAAGTCCCATAGTGCTCAGAGCCATTTAAACCATTTTTGAACTTCGCTGTATGGTCCCTCCCCCAAATCAACCAACCAACCAACCACAACACAAGTTACCTACATATCGTAACCTTTCACCTTCATTTCACATTCTAATGCATCACTGGTATATGTGAACAGTCATACTCGTATTTTAATATATAAGTGGCATAAAAACAATACAGTAGCAGGCATGATTACGTCCAGAAAGCTGTCGCAACCCAGTATAGTCAGTGCTGTTATGATATGGCCAAAGATGTCCAGAATCCTATCCGTGAATGGTCAATGACATTATGTAAGCTAATGGCGCAGTAGGCATCGACATATTAAATCACATCACATGTGCTATCTTATTAAAAGTAGAGAATCGAAAATTATACATCAAATGAACGCCACATGTAATATTAGAAATTACTGTGCAAAGTTCAACTACAAAAGATTATGTCGGGCCTCTTAATGAGTTGTTCCAGTTATCTAAAAAATAATTAAATGTCATACATTAAAATCAGTAGCAGATTATATTGTGCACATACTAAGCACATTTTTTCGCTACTTCATCTTTTATACGGTGTCGTAATAAAACTGGAAAACCATAGTTGGATTAAACCGTATCAGTACAATTTCTTCATCGATATATTTGCAGTACAAATGTTGGAACCTACAGATGTTATGTCAAGGAGGAGGAACGTACTTTTACTGCCTGTATTGGCCAACTAAATTACTGTACAACTTAGTGTGAAATGGAAGTAGTAGCTACAGTTTCGAGGAGCTCATACTTGTAGAGTCTTATAATACTAGCTGAAGCGTATGCCAAGCTAGCAGTACGAATGTAACACTCATTGTCATTTTAAAACCACTACAAATATGTTAGATGGGATAAGATGTTTGAGATACTCAAAAAAGTAGGAATAGACTATAAAGATAGAAAAATGATATGGAACTTGTACAAAAACGGACAGCAGTTATCCGTGGACGGAAAGGTGTCCGACAAGGTTGCGCGCAATCCCCTGTTATCTTTAACCTATACATTGAAGAGGCGCTGAAAAAGTAAGGGAAAATTCACAGACAGGTGAAGTAATTCATGGCCAACGAATAGATATAATAAGATATGCTGATGATATAGCTGTCCTAGCTGAAAGTGAAGAAGATCTTGTAGTCCAAGTGAATAGAATGGATAAAGTAATGGGGAAGAATATAATATGAGAATTAATAAAGCAAAAACAAAAGTAATGGCATGTGACAAAAAAGATCAAGTGAAAGTCCAAGTTCATGTATGCAATGAACTGCTTGAACAAGTTGATAAATTTACTTAGATGTGCAGTAATAATAACAGGGATGGAAGGAGCAAGGCAGAAGTGAGAAGTAGAATTGCTCAAGCAAAGACTGCTTTTAACAAGAAGAAAAACATCCTAACATCTAAGAGCATCAGCCTTGAAATCAGGAAGAGATTTTTGAAATCATGTGTGTGGAGTGTGGCATGCTATGGGTGTGAAACATGGACTCTCGGGACAGAGGAAGACCAGAAGCTAAATTCTTTTGAAATGTGGTGCTATAGACGCATGCTCAAAATAAAATGTATCGACAAGGTCACAAGCGAAGTGGTTCTGGGAAGAGCAGGTGAGAAGAGAAGCTTCTGGAGTTCCATTGTTAAAAGAAGAGTGCAATTTACAGGCTATCTATTAAGACATAAAGGACTCCTGAACACAATCATAGAGGGATATGTCGAGGGAAAGAGACCAAGAGGAAGACCACGTCTGAGGTACATGGATGAAATCGTGAAAGATGTGGGATGTAACACATATAAAGAAATGAAGGGAAAAGCTGAAAGATGCACAGAATGGAAACAAGCTGCCATTGTAGCTGTTGCAAACCAATCCTTGGATTGACCACTACAGAAGAAGTGAAGAAAAATATGCCAGACATGTTCATGGGTCATATTAGACAGACGAAAAAGTAAAATCTCCATTAGTAAATTATTAACACGATGAAACGAATAATTTAAACCAGCATAAAAACGTGAAATGAAGCTGGAAGATAAGTAAATAACTTGGGTTGTGAAATATATATGTGAGAGCTTGTAGACAATTGATGTATAAGTCGATGTCACCATTTTTTAACGTCTTAAAGGTGCTTGAAAATGAATCACGGTCGAAATTGGCCAACTGTACGAAAAATAAAGAACAATACAGCTTACTTGGCCAATGTTTTCATTCTCCGAACACGTTGAGGCTGTGGCCCCTGTGGCACCCAACAAAAAAATTATTGTTTTTGTGTGAGAATGGAAATGCAGAAGAGATGGGAAATACAGGGTGGAGCACGAAATGTGTTATCAACTGTTTCTTTCATAATTTACGGCGTACAGGAGATATCCCGCTGGGGTCTCTACAACAGTACCAGCAGAGCTTGGAAAAACAAATGAGTTACGAAATGACGTGTAATTCACGATACTGCCGCTAGGAGACTAGTAAGCAGCAATGGCCGACAATGGAAGACTGACGACACAGCAACTACCGGCAATTGTGTTACTTTTTCATGAAACGAAAAGCCTTCTTGTGACTCAGAGGCGCTTTCGACTACAGTTTAACACACGATGGGTCCCTTGCAAGAAGGCCATCCACAGGTTGTACGATACATTTGTACAGGAAGGAACAGTATTGGAAGCGAAGCGACCTCGGCCTAAACCTGTTTGTTCGCAGAAGAATATTGAAGCGGTACGCGATGCTGTACAGAGAAGTCCTGGGAAATCGTGTTGAAAGGCAGCAGTGCTACTGGGAATATCCAGACGCTCCGTTCAACGCATTCTTGAAAGTGACCTAAATGTACCCATATGTACCCATACAAGATGACCTGTGCAGAGAAGCTCATTGCAGAACACAAGCAGCAGAGACTACTGTTTGCTCAGTGGGTGGAGCACAGGGAAGAAACTCTCAACGCCGTTTGGTTTTGAGACGAGGCGCATTTTAATTTAGACGGTGTGGTTAACAAACAAAATATACGCTTTTGGGCCACTGAAAACCCACAAGTGCTTCATGAAAGACAACATTATACTCGGAGGATTCCAGCGTGGGCAGGAATTTCCAGTCACGAAGTTAGAAGAAACCTCCATGGACGGCTTTTCATTGTAGTACATGTTCCTTTCAGATTGTACTGACAATGAAGTTTATATTCAAAAACAAAATGGTAACATTTTGCGTGAACCACCCTGTACTACAGTTGACAGATGGGATGTAGCAACGTTCGCCGACCGGCTAATTTGCCCGCGAGAACCATCTTTTCATCACACCTGATGACACATTCAGCGTGGTAGCCCTCGCCCCTAGACGTGACGTAAATTAAAACGTTGCAGGTAGCGGGTACGGTTTGTCCCGGGAGTCGGCGGTAAAGACAGGCTGGGCGCCGGTGACGGCGTCTGCCTGCGGCGGTGCTGAAAGTTTCAGCAGCGCTGCGACGCCCGCCTGATGAATGATGCACGCCGGTGGAGGCGCGATCCTCGCGGACTACAGTGTCCGCGTCAGCCAGAGGCGAGCCAGTGGTAAATGTGGATCGGAGCTCAACGTTGCGGTAAAGAAGTCTCTTAGTCAGCAATACGTGCGCATTGCTTACGAAGTAAGAAGGAAATTTAGGGTTTAGGAGAATATGGCGCGTCAGCCAGAGGCCAGCCAGTGGTCAATGTGGACCGCAGCACAACTTTGTGATAAAGAAGTCTCTTACTCAGCCATACGTGCGCAGTGCTCACGAAGTACGAAGTAACTTTAGGGTTTAGGAAAATATGGCGCGTCTGCCATAGGCCAGCTAATGGTAAATGTGGACCGGAACTCAACGTTGCAGTAAAGAAGTCTCTTACTTAGCAATATGGGCGCAGTGTTCACGAAGTAGGAAGGAAGTTTAGGATTTAGGAGAATATGGCGGGTCAGCCAGAGGCCAGCCAGTGGTAAATGTGGACTGGAACTCAACGCTGCGGTAAAGAAGTGTCTTACTTAGCCATATGGGCGCAGTGCTCACGAAGTAGGAAGGAAGTTTAGGATTTAGGAGAATATGGCGCATCAGCCAGAGGCCAGCCAGTATTAAATGTGGACCGGAGTTCAATGTTGCAGTAAAGAAGTCTCTTACTCAGCCATACGTGCGCAGTGCTCACGAAGTAGGAAGGAAGTTTAGGATTTAGGAGAATATGGTGTGTCAGCCAGAGGCCAGCCATTGGTAAATGTGGACCAGAGCTCAACGTTGCGATAAAGAAGTCTCTTACTCAGCCATATGTGCGCAGTGCTCACGAAGTAGGAAGGAAGTTTAGGATTTAGGAGAATATGGTGCGTCAGCCAGAGGCCAGCCAGTGGTAAATGTGGAACGGAGTTCTGCGTTGCAGTAAAGAAGTCTCTTACTCAGCCATACGTGCGCAGTGCTCACGAAGTAGGAAGGAAGTTTAGGATTTAGGAGAATATGGTGTGTCAGCCAGAGGCCAGCCATTGGTAAATGTGGACCAGAGCTCAACGTTGCGATAAAGAAGTCTCTTACTCAGCCATATGTGCGCAGTGCTCACGAAGTAGGAAGGAAGTTTAGGGTTTAGAGGAATACGGTACGTCAGCCAGAAGTCAGCCAATGGTAAATGTGGACCGGAGGTCAACGTTGCGGTAATGAAGTCTCTCGCTCAGCCATATGGTCGTAGTGCTCACGAAGTAGGAAGGAAGTTTAGTTTTTAGGAGAATATGGTGCATCATCCAGAGTCCAGCCATTGGTAAATTTGGACCGGAACTCAACGTTGCGGTAAAGAAGTCTCTTACTCAGCCATACGTGCCCAATGCTCATGTAGTAGAAAAGAAGTTTAGGGTTTAGGTGAATACGGTGCGTCAGGCAGAGGCCAGCCAGTGGTAAATGTGGAGCAGAGTTCAGCGTTGCAGTAAAGAAGTCTCTTACTCAGCCATACGAACGCAGTGCTCACGAAGTAGGAAGGAAGTTTAGGGTTTAGGTGAATATGGCACGTCAGCCAGAGGCCAGCCAATGGTAAATGTGGACCGGAGCTCAACGTTGCGGTAATGAAGTGTATTACTCAGCCATACATGCGCAGTGCTCACGAAGTACCAAGTAAGTTTAGGGTTTAGGAGAATATGGCACGTCAGCCAGAGGCCAGCCAATGGTAAATGTGGACCGGAACTCTACGCTGCGGCAAAGATGTGTCTTACTTAGCCATATGGGCGCAGTGCTCACGAAGTAGGAAGGAAGTTTAGGATTTAGGAGAATATGGCGCATCAGCCAGAGGCCAGCCAGTATTAAATGTGGACCGGAGTTCAATGTTTGCAGTAAAGAAGTCTCTTACTCAGCCATACGTGCCCAATGCTCACGTAGTAGAAGGGATATTTAGGGTTTAGGTGAATACGGTGCGTCAGCCAGAGGCCAGCCAGTGGTAAATGTGGAGCAGAGTTCAGCGTTGCAGTAAAGAAGTCTCTTACTCAGCCATACGTGCGCAGTGCTCACGAAGTAGGAAGGAAGTTTAGGATTTAGGAGAATATGGTGCGTCAGCCAGAGGCCAGCCATTGGTAAATGTGGACCGGAGGTCAACGTTGCAGTAAAGAAGTCTCTTACTCAGCCATACATGCGCAGGGCTCACGAAGTAGGAAGGAAGTTTAGGATTTAGGAGAATATGGCGTATCAGCCAGAGGCCAGCCAGTGGTAAATGTGGACTGGAGCTCAACGTTGCGGTAAAGAAGTCTCTTACTCAGCCGTACATGCGCAGTGCTCACGAAGTTCGAAGTAAGTTTAGGGTTTAGGAGAATATGGCACGTCAGCCAGAGGCCAGCCAATAGTAAATGTGGACCGGAGCTCAACGTTGCGGTAAAGAAGTCTCTTACTTAGCCATACGTGCGCAGTGCTCACGAAGTAGGAAGGAAGTTTAGGATTTAGGAGAATATGGCGGGTCAGCCAGAGGCCAGCCAGTGGTAAATGTTGATTGGAGCTCAACGTTGCGGTAAAGAAGTCTCTTACTCAGCCATACATGCGCAGTGCTCACGAAGTAGGAAGGAAGTTTAGGATTTAGGAGAATATGGTGCGTCAGCCAGAGGCCAGCCAGTGGTAAATGTGGAACGGAGTTCTGCGTTGCAGTAAAGAAGTCTCTTACTCAGCCATACGTGCGCAGTGCTCACGAAGTAGGAAGGAAGTTTAGGGTTTAGGGGAATATGGCACGTCAGCTAGAAGTCAGCCTATGGTAAATGTGGACCGGAACTCAACGCTTCGGTAAAGAAGTGTCTTACTTAGCCATATGGACGCAGTGCTCACGAAGTAGGAAGGTAGTTTAGGATTTAGGAGAATATGGTGCGTCAGCCAGTGGCCAGCCAGTATTAAATGTGGACCGGAGCTCAACGTTGCGGTAAAGAGGTCTCTTACTCAGCTATACGTGCACAGTGCTCACGAAATTGGAAGGAAGATTTTTGTTTATGGCGCTCAGGCCCGGATTGGACGAAGAGCTCGAAGGAATTTGGCCATGTCACTTGAAAATGATCCATTCCGGCATTAGCCTGAATTGTTGTAAAACTACCGTAGGCTACCGTAGTTTCCCTAGTAGCCTCGGTGAGTTACGATTGTATTTGCGTTACCTCTACATGAGATGTGTTGCCTACCTATTGGGGTTTCCCTCATATCGTTCACTTTGTTTACGTATGTAGTTAGTGTCTGTTGTTGTTGTGATCTTCAGTCCTGAGACAGGTTTGCTGCAGCTCTCCATGCTACTCTATCCTGTGCAAGCTTCTTCATCTCTCAATATCTACTGCAGCCTACATCCTTCTGAATCTGCTTAGTGTATTCATCTCTAACTCTCCCTCTACGATTATTACCCTCCACGCTGCCCTCCAGTACTAAATTGGTGATCCGTTGATGCCTCAGTTCATGTCCTACCAACCGATCCCTTCTTCTAGTCAAGTTTTGCCACAAACTCCTCTTCTCCCCAATTCTATTCAACATCTCCACATTAGTTATGTGCTCTACCCACTAAATCTTCAGCATTCTTCTGTAGCACCACATTTCGAAAGCTTTTATTCTCTTCTTGTCTACACTTTTTATCGTCCATGTTTCACTTCAATACATTGCTACACTCCATACAGATACTTCCAGAAACGACGTCCTGACACTTAAAGCAATACTCTTCAGAAACGCTTTCCTTGCCATTGCCAGTCTACATTTTATATCCTCTCTACTTCGACCATCATCAGTTATTTTGCTCCCCAAATAGCAAAACTCCTTTACTACTGTAAGTGTTTAATTTCCTAATCTAATTCCCTCAGCATCACCCGACTTAATTCGACTACCTTCCATTAGCCTCGGTTTGCTTTTGTTGATGTTCATCTTATATCCTCCTTTCAAGACACTGTCCATTCCGTTCAACTGCTCTTCCAATTCCTTTGTTGTCCCTGGCAGAATTACAATGTCATCGGCAAACCTCATAGTTTTTATTTCTTCTCCGTGGATTCTAATACCGACTCCGAACTTTTCTTTTGTTTCCTTTACTGCTTGCTCAATGTACAGATTGAGTAACATCGGGGAGAGGCTACAACTCATTCCCTTCCCAACCACTGCTTCCCTTTCATGTCCCTTGACTTTTTTAACTGCCATCTGGTTTCTGTACAAATTGTAAATAGCCTTTCACTCCCTGTATTTTACCCCTGCTACCTTCAGAATTTGAAACAGAGTATTCCAGTCAACATTGTCAAAAGCGTTCTCTAAGTCTAAAAATGATAGAAACGTATATTTGCCTTTCCTTAATCTTTCTTCTAAGATAAGTCGTAGGGTCAGTATTGCCTCACGTGTTCCAACATTTCTACGGAATCCAAACTGATGTTCCCCGAGGTCGGCTTCTACCAGTTTTTACATTCGTCTGTAAAGGATTCGCGTTAGTATTTTGCAGCTGTGACTTATTAAGCTGATACTTCTAGATTCAGTGTCGAGATTACTGAATTCTCCTAAGAACTGGAAACGGCAAACTTTCTTGAATCTCAGTGAAGATGTACGAAGGACAGGCAATATAATGTGAACACCTGTACTAACTTATGAGTGGCTTATTAATAAGGGGATGGACCCTCATTTGCCCGTAATACAGTTGCGATTCTTCTTGCAGTACTGGCGTATGATGATTGTATAGTCTCAGTGGAATGTTATGCCGTGGCGAGGGAGGCTAAAATCTGCTTCGGAGTCTGTGCTCCAATACCGCCCACAAGGGTTCCATAATGCTCACGTCCGGGATCTGTGCTGGCCAGGGAAGACGCTGCAGTTCAGTTGCATGTTCGACATACCATGATTGTACTGTCCTGGCTGTGTAAATGGGTGCATTATCGTCCTGAAACATGGCATCATTGTTGGGGAACAACATTTGAATCATGAGGTGCACTTGCTCACCTAAAATGTTCACATGATCGTTGGCTGTAACACGGCCTTTGGGAATAATGGTGGGACCAGCAGAATACTGTGATATGGCTGACCACACAATCACACTTCCACCTTCATATTTAAACGATGGAATCAAGCAATGAGGATTGTAGGCTTCTTTTGGCGTTCTCCAGACGTAAAGCCGGCCCGATGTTGGAAATAACAAAACGTTGACTCGTCTGACCATATGATGTGTTTCCGCTGATCAGCAGTCCAGGATTTATGCTCCTGACGCCATATGCCAAGTTTCTTTTAGTTGGTTGTCATCACTAATGGTTTCGGTGTAGGAGCTCGTGCTTGAATATTCGCTTTATGGAGTTCTCGATGGACAGTGACGATAGATACGAGGCCTCGAAGATGGTTATGGAGCACTGTAGTCACTTTAGCCGCCGTAGTTTTGTGTTACTTTGACAAAATTCGTGTTAGCTTACGACGATCTCCGTCATATAGTTTTCATTTGAGCCCACTATCACGTTTAGACGATGATATTTTTCCATGTTTTGTGTAAGCTGTCATGACTGTTGAAACAGTTGCTCTTGAAACGTGCAGTAAGTTGGCTGTCTTGGTTATTGATGCTCCAGCTAATTGGGCTCCAACAATCTGCTCTCTTTGTAATTCTGTTAGGTCTTTCATTTCACTTCGGCCTTGGTCTATGAATGCAAATGCGAAGTATGTAGTACTCATAAAGAACTGTTGCCTAGTCCGTACGGAACATGCACAGTCCAGCGCAACACGTGTCGTACCTACATTGTTGACCGGCAAACACAACCATCCCATTAGTACCACTACTCATATTGTTTTGCCTATCCCCTGCACACTGACAGAAAAAAATCGCAGCACAAAGAATTAGTGCCGAAAATCTTTAGGCGTCTTTCTGCATATGAAAGATGATGAGGGTTCAAATTTCACACCAGTTAACTAATAACGTTTCTATCGCTATTAATTGTTACTTTTCTATAAAAGGCCTAATTTTGGGCCAAAATGGTTAGTTGTCATTATGTTCATGTTAGTTGTTAATAGCAGTAGAAGTGTGAGTCAGTTGTATTAAATTTACAGTTAGATGGAAAGAATACGTGAAGAAAATTTACCAGTATATCTGTGCCGGATCTTTTTTTTCAAAAAGTTAACCTACGAGAATTGCTAAAGAATTGATCATTATCCCAAAAAAGCAATGAAACTAGGGCATATGTACCGAAAAACATGAGCGACAATAAAAATCACCCTTGAATTCTTCGAAATAAATATCCATGGTAAAAGTAACTTTTCATACTCTAAATCTTATATGATTTGCAAAACGTCTCCTTCTGATTTTGAGGAAAATGAAATCTATAATTAGAGCTCTACATTAAACACTTAGGTTTAGTTTGAGAGTAGGAACGTTACAGCATAAAATGGGCATTATTAAAACCATGGATCCTGAGTAAGACTCAGTGGGTTACTTAATGAAGTACATGCTGTTAAGTTGTTATAGGAGAAGAAAATAAAAGACACCACCAGACTAAATGTTACTATATTTTTACAACAAAGTACTATAACAATAGGTGGCTCATGAATAAAAAAGTCAGTTGATATTTACAAACTAAATAGGGTTTTCAAAATTTATTTCAACATGGTCTGCTGTTGAAGCCATTTCAACACAAACAGCAGCGCCGTTACAGCTTTGTATGCAACTTCTGCGCGGGTTACTCAAAACTTCGATACGTACTCTGCGCAGCACCGACGGGGGAACGCGATCGATACACATATCGACACCCTACAGGGAGTACAAATTGTGCTCTCAAACTCGCACCATCCTCGAGATTTCCCGGCCGCGGAATTGCATCTGGTAAACCGAATACCAACATACCTGCCGGAGATATTTAGGCACTTTGTTGGTAACTTCTGCAGTAAGTCTAGAAGGCCACTGGGTGGTGGCAACTGCAGATGGAGAAATGCTTGTCGTTCCTGCATACTAATGTACTTATTTTCGTTTGTTTCTACACAATACAAGACCGTGAAGAAGAAAAGCAACCAGTGCTAGATCAACGAGAACGTTTGAAGAATCAGCACAACCTTCATACAAGATCAGGAGCCAAGCAACTGCGCCAAGAGGATCTTGGAATAATGATGGAATTAAGTTCGTGGGAAATGTCTTTCCAACTATTCATGTGAGTCAGAGATGGCCTTAGTGGAATAAATAAATTAAAAAAATGGAAAAACTGTCAAATGTTTTATGAAACAACTTGTCTAAAAGCAAGAAATAAAATAGATCAGAGAAAAATTTGACGTACCCCATTTGCTGTAAATGATTTCGAGCATCATTGAAAGGCTTGTCAAGTGTTTGTCTAATCTATCTTCTTGCAAAACATTTGATTGTTTTTTAATTTTTTTATTTTCAAAATTTTTCTTTATTTGGTACGTTTTATCAATTATTAAGATTATGTAGATCAAGAGAATGCAGAAAAGTTTGTTTACCCATACATTCACATTTACTTTGTTGTTTCTGCATGAAAAAATACATTCCACAACTTATACACAAATGTGACCTTTCATGCGAAAAATACCTAGGCGTTCAAGAGATTAACTTTTTCACACTTCATTTACGTAGATAGCAGCAGCTGTTCTTGAAGTATTTCGATTTTCCTCAAGATGACTGATTACGTTTTTGTTAATTACCCTCGTTACTTTCAACCAATTAAATTTTTCCATTCTGGAAACATCCCCCAGGCTGTGGCTAAGCCAAGTCTCCGCAATATCCTTTCTTCCAGAAGTGCAATTCTGCAAGGTTCGCAGAAGAGCTTCTACGAAGTTTGGAAGGTAGGAGACGAGGTAATGGCAGAATTCCAGCTGTGAGGGCTGGTCGTGAGTCGTGCTTGGGTAGCTCAGATGGTAGAGCACTTGCCGTGAAAGGCAAGGGTCTCGAGTTCGAATCTCGCTCCGGCACACATTTCTAATCTGCCAGGAAGTTTCAATTAAATTTTTCTTTGAAAATGTGCACTTGGCTATGAAAATTGGGATAAAAGGTTTACCTCAAATCAGTATTCAAGTTTTTCTTAATTACTCTGATTACTTTCAAGTAATTAAATGCATTTTTGCTAAACTAGACCTTATATTGATCATTTTGATACCTAGTTTGTCCGTTTTCCATTCTTTCTTTTACTATGAAATTTCAGGCCTAAATTTTCTCTCAAATCACAAATCAAGTTTTTCTGAATTACCCTTATCACTTGCAAGTAATTAAATCTTTCTTTGCAAAACTGGAACATTCGCTTGTCATTTCGATACCCCATTTGTCCGTTTCCTAGTCTTCGTTTGACTATGAAACTTAGGTCAATAATTTTTTCCCAAATAACTAATTCCGTCTTTCTTATTTCCCGTGATTACATTTCAGCAATTAAATATCTTTTTCCAAAAATAGGGCTTTGTCCATTTTCCGTTCTTTGCTAGACTATGAAAATACGTCCAAACATTTTCTCTCAAATCACTAATTAAATTTATTGAGTTTCCCTAATTGCTTTCAAGCACTTAAAACCTTCTTTCCAAAGGCAAAAATCACGCTATTCAGTTTGATATCCCATTTGTCCGTCTGTGACTCTTCGTTCGGTTGTGAAATTTCGAACACTGAACAAATTTTCAACAGCCAAGACCGCTAAAATTATTTATTCATAAGGATAACCAGTTTCGGAGATTCTATATTCAAATCTTGGGATCCATTTTTACATCATCCGAAACATGACAACACAGAATTGCCGAAACCGGTTATCTATATGAATAAATGATTTTAGCGATCTTGGAAGTTGAAAATTAATTTAGTGTTTATTGTACTACAGATCACCATTTCGCTGACCATGTCAGGAGTGTATGTGAAAATTCGGACAAAAGTATCAATTTCGCAATTTTCCCTCAAATTACTAATTAAGTTTTTATTAATTTCTATGATTACTTTCAAGTGGTTAAGTATATTTCTGCGAAACTAGCCGTTACGCTTGTCAAGAAAATATCCATTTGTCAGTTATCCATTCTTCGTTTGGTTAAGAAAAATCAAACAGAATTTCATTGCTTAATTTCTAAGGAGTCTAGATTTCGCACCGCTCAAACATTTGTGTAAAAATACAGTGGGGCAGCACGGTTAGAGAGTAACTTGAGGCAGGTACTCACACGGGCGTGGGTTGTCCGACGCGGGGCATGTTGGAGATGCTCGTGGCGTTGGCAGGCCTGGCAAGCCGGATGGAGAAGGTCGCCTTGAGCGCTGGCTCGTCGAAGCAGGGGAAGGCCCGCCGAGCGTCCGTCGGTTGGAACTGCGTTGTCGCGATCCACCTGAAAGGCCACAGCAACACACACTAGTTAGCTCGGCAAGGAAGGCAACCCTCTCTAGTGGCAGATCCTCGTTGCAGCAGGACAGAGAGCAGGAAGGGAAGTATCAAGCAGGAAGGATGTAGTTAAACGTATCGCCGATGTCAAAGTCAGGGAAGGAGGGAGGGAGAGAAGTAGAGAGAGAGAGAGAGAGAGAGAGAGAGAGAGAGAGAGAATCGATACATCACGCAGACAAGGATGAAGGAAGACTGCTGGCCGAGGTAGCTCGCGGTCTGAGGCGTTTTGTCAAGGTCCGGGCGGCTACCTCCATCACAGGTCCGAGTCCTCTGTCGGGTATGGGTGCGTGTGTTGTCCTTAGTGTAAGGTAGTTTAAGTTAGATTAAGTAGCGCGTAAGCTTAGGGACCGATGAACTCAGCAGTCTGATCCCATAAGACCTTACCACAAATTTCAAATAAAGGATGCCTGCAACATGTAAGATATTATATAACTACTGTCGAAGCGGAGTCCAGTGTCTTAACCACTACACCATCGCAGTCATAAAAAGAGATAGAAACATTTCAGAAAATACACTAATGTTCAGAGAAAAACAAAATATCTTGAGCGACTAGAGATAGGACGTTTATATTCACAAGACATTTAAATTAGTATGCTCTGCAGAAAATATTAGCATTTGAAAAATGTCGATCGGCGGGTTCGAGGTCAACAACGATATCGTGGTGCAACAGCACCTACCGGTAAAATGTGCCATCGGCTCGCCCTGTCGCCACAAACCGAATGTGATGGATCAGTGTGCCTTGAGCAGATGTGCAGGATGCCTCGCTGTCCTATGCCCAAATCGTACCGTCAAATCAGTGAGTCTGAAAGAGGGCGCATTATGAGGTAATGTGATGCATCCGTCCAGGGAAACAGCTGCTCGTGTCGGACGAAGTCTTTCCAGCTGCTTTGCACCTCAGCGTAGCACTAATTCTTGCCGGTTGTTAAGGTTAAGTTAGTGTTTTATTTCCGTTTAACTACTCTAAACAAGAATCTGGGGATTTGAAAAGGAGGACAACTTATTACCAGTTTGTCAGTATCAACATGAAAGCTTCTATAGAAGACGTAAACCCCATTTCTATCACTGACACTTTACCTTTCACAACCAGTAGTGAAAAGTGCAAACTACCTCAACTTGCTACAAGTTTTACTGATGCTGCAGTATTAAGGTTGCTGTTGTTTTCAGAAAGAATTAATGGGAACTACGTTTACTATTGACTAGTAATGTTTATACTGATTGCAAATGAAACAACTGAAAATATTATATGAATAAATCACATTACTCGAGAAAACAACAGAACTTCATGGTCGCTGTGAGTCATCCTGCATTTGTTTGACTGAGCTGAAATTCTTCTCAGTTAGCTTCTTCGTTGACTGTAGCAAGAGAAAAGCCTGAAAGTAGACAGCTGAAAAATAAGTACCACACCCCTGTATACAATCAGAAGCTCTTGAAAAGGATAAAACCGTGTAATGTAATTGAACGACTCCGTCTGTTGATGCATTCTTAATCTGAAACCATTTTCAGCCTTTTATCCTAAATAAACTGGCTGGTGAGGGGACGGGCATGAGGACACCCTCCATTACCAAATCCAAAATAACATGCCGACCCCGGCAGTAAGGCCAGCAAAAAGAGTACGAAGATCCTAAGTAAACCTGCACAGTCATACGAAACAATCTCATTACTACTACTGCTGCTTATGGTTGGACAAGAATGGTCTCCCAAATTTATCGTTCAGGAGAATGTTCTCATGAACTAAGTAATCTCCATATAGCAACTTTACCCGAGAGCGAAAGTATTTGCGGGAATACATTAAGATCGTCTCTCACTCTGTAATTTCTCTCTCTCGCGGGGGCATTTTTACATCTCTCCCCGACAATCCTCTTCAAAGTTTGGCAACTGACCCCAACAGGACTTTTCTCGAACTACCAAAGTAACATAGTAAACTTTATGCTCCGCGTGAAGAAATTTTCGTGACAGAAATTCCGTGAAAACAAACACATGAAATTTCTGTGTTAAGTCTCCCTGCTCGATCTCTATAATGGTTATAACAAACAATGGTTATAACAAACAATAGTTCAAAATAATTACATATGAAAATTGTGATAAAAATCTTATTTTTGTGTTCGTGGATAGTTGCAAACGACGTTTGCAGTAGCGCCTTACGGTTATGCAGCACACAACGCACGCTTGAACAGTGGTGGATCTACTCATACGTGACATCACTGAAACGTTTTCTTAATTCAAAGCGGAAGAAACGCGTAATCGACAGTTCACAGAACTCCATCCTGCCATCTATGCGAATTAATAAGTAGTCAAGTCATTCGTGTGCAAATTGACGCACCGGTAAAAATCTCGTAAGGAATATCGAAGATGATATGTGGAACAATATTAAAAAAAACTAATATTGTATGTACTTGAACACTGGTCTTACAGTGTGATTCTAATACCTATATATTTAATATTATTAGGAATAGAAAGCGCACGGAACTTGTTCACTTTTTGCTGAGAACTAATACTTATTTTATGTTTCACTATGTAGTCGTGTTTGACATTCCCTTCAAATTATCGCATCCAGTATTGATCTCTTCCACCTGATATAACCAAAATAACAAATAAACTCAGCTATACAGTCCGACCTCTGTTGTCGTATGAAACTTGATTCCCTTATTGTTTCATCAAGTATCAAAACAACCACCTAGTCTTGGGTGACTTAATGCATGTCTCTCGATCCTCTTCGCCTTTCCTTCTGTTGAGTATTCCGTAAATTTCTTGCTTCTCCAAGGTTAACTCTTCTTACACACAATTTTGGATTCCTTATAATATTTAGCACTGATATAAAGGGATTACAAAATTCCCCAATCTATTTTCTCATGTAGTTCCAGTGGCTACAATTCTCTTACATGCAGAACTAGTTTCTGAATGTACATTGTTTCCTCAATTTTCGGCTAATCTTTGAAAGAAGCAGGAAGATGGAGAAAATGCTCTTCTATTTGCTTACAAATTTTTTGCGTCGGTGGTGGTGGGGATGGGAAAATCCCAGACAGTGGTGTTTGTGGTCGGCAAACCACTGTATGTCACATTTTAACAGATTTAATTTTACATTTTGAACAGATATCATAGACAAATTCAAGTAAGGGCGTGCCCTCTATTTAGCTGACGCCCAGGCGACTGTTCTAGAACTTTTAAAATTTTGTGTAGCGTCTGGACTCCTGCTTAATCCTTTACAGTGGCTGGCTCATCCTTTTTTAGTCCAGTGACCACGTAGACAGATTTATAAGTTAGTTGCATTAATTAAGCTCTTAATATTAAATATGTATTTTTACAGAGTATTTTGAAATGACTTTAAATATGCATTATTTCCGCGCTTGTCTACTTTCTCTCTCTCTCTCTCTATCTCTCTGTGTTTGTGTGTGTCAACATAAATGTGGTTTTTAGAGAACTGTTGTGTACCATTTCCTGATGAAAGGGCGCTTAAAGACGTGACTGTCGTGTGCCGAAACCAACATAAACTCCTGCTCCTCATTATCACCACCACCATCATATTCACCAATAATATCTTTCCTTTTTCACCTATTTTCTACATTCCTACTTCCAAAATACTTTATTTTTCTATTTCTCTTATTACAGCTTCTTTATTTCAGATTTTTAACTGATAGTTGTTTCAATTAGTTTCATTTGTCCATAATTCGATTTGTGGTAAACAACTTGTGCATCACTGGAATCTCTTCTATTCTTATTTTCGTAATAGGAGCAATGTTTATTCTTGTTACTACGCGGCCACTCCCGCCAGAGGTTCGAGTCCTCCCTCGGGCATGGGTGTTTTTGTTTTGCTTAGCATATGTTAGTTTAAGTAGTGTGTAAGTCTAGGGACCTACGACCTAAGCAGTTTGGTCCCTTAGGAATTCACACACATTTGACCATTTATTATTACGCGTTTTCGTGGCCGTTTGATTGCGTCACGTCATTTCCTACATACAGCTGCAACAATCGAAATGGTAAACGTAATCACGTAATCTCGGTCTTATACAAAATTGCCTTTATTGACCTCCCACTTCATTAGTTGTTTTGTTCTTTATCTTTGATCTTCCCAATGTGGCAGAAAGCTTTTTCTTGGCTTCAGGTCGAACGAAGAAATCTTTTTTTCCCTACAGTATAAAGCTGAACTATAAAGTGTTTACCGGTATGTTCAACTATTCTTAAAAGTAATTACTCCTCGTTCAAAGTACGTCTCGAGATTATAAGGCTCAGCTGAGGTCTCTCGCGAAAGAAAATAAATTAAGAGACATCAATAATTTTAGATAGAATGAAAAACATTCTTCGTTGTAGCCTCATGCGTCTTGTAAAGGCTATACTAACGGACACTACTTCATATAATAAAAGATGTACGTTGCGCGACATTTTTCCACCTCCTTGGAGCTTTTTCGAGCCCCAAATACGAATCGCCGTTTTGCTGTACTAGAAGCTGGCGTTGCCGTCGGCTATCGGAAACTGGTGGGCCGTTATCCCATTTGCAGGTAGAAAATGCCCTAGGCTGCTCATTTGCCCGTCGCTCCATTAACGCAGAAAATTGCCTTGGCAGAGCGGACGGTCGCCTGATTAATGGCCACCTGAAAACCGATAGACTGTTGTGGCCTGCGGCGTGAAACGGCGTGCGACGAAAATTTGCAGTAAGTAAGGGCGACTCAAAAACGCAATTCTGCCGAGCGCATCGCTTGTTCGTAAATACAAGCACATTTGATCTCGAAGAAACGTGCGAACGTACAGAAACATGGCTATTTTTAAACACCTATCAGCTGTCGGATGTAAAAGTATAGTTGTATAAATATTTGGGGAGTATCGTAAATAATAGCGATCACTGAGAAAGATGGTAGAGTAGAATAAGAGAAGCACAAAATACCGGAAAAAATGTACACTGCTTTACAAAACAAGTGAAGAACTCGACGACATGGTCGGATGGCAATGTAACTTCGTACAAATACACACCGTCGGCGGATATGTAAATGATTAGAGGTGCAGTTCTCCGTGACAGGTTGAACGGCCAACAGAGTGCATTACTGATGTTCTTGTTTAGTGTTATTACCAGCTCCTGTTGGGGGTATAAACGGATGAACATCGTCAGATGTGAAGAATACGGAGGTCCTGTTTCCTCGTCAGAGACAGCGTCAGCCGCACCTGGGTTTGAATAGGACCTCACTGTGGATCTGCATTTGACCGGCTGGTTAATCGTACAATACCCAAATTTATGGAGCATATGGATGACGTAGTGGTACGATGTTGGACGGGATAGGAACATGGTGGCAAACATGTTCGTCGTGAACTTCCGGGTGACCACATCTGACCAGGGAGGACCGCAGTAACGCACACCGAGCACGTCGTAACCCATTTGCATCTGCACGTGGCGTCCTAGAAAATGTAATGGACTCCCTGCAATATTCTTTGTCATACCGCAGCGTCGTTCAGAGACTAGAAGCAGCCGCACTAGAGAATTACCGTCCCGCGTGTAGATTGCCGGCAACACCACAACATAAACGGCTGTGATGGGGAAGCATGAACTACCGATGAATGGCGTCGCACCGTGTTTAGCGATGAATCATTGTTCTGCGGCACCCCGGATGATCATCTTCGGCCAGTACAGAAGCGACGTGGGAAGAGATACTGATCTTCCAATGTTTTGGAGAGTCGCAGCGGTGTTACTTTTGACGTCATGGTGTGAGGAGTCATCTGGTGTGGCTTCAGGTCCCGGCTGGTAATGATTGAGGGAACTCTTTGATTTGCATCAACAGGACCGCTGCGACTGTTATAATTCTTTATTGGAGAACATGAGCGATTGGGCAAAATTAAATTTGCACCTTCAGGTGCTTCACTGTATACAAAGAAACAAAGGAACTTATCAGACATTTAGGCATGCCAAGAAACGGACGAATAAAAGCGATAAGATATGTGTCTACTTACTGTCAGAAGGTTAAGGCTCTATTTAAACCGGATAAAGCCATTCCCAATGTATATAACCAGAATGTGTGATAGTCTATGATAAAATGGATTGGGGACTAAGGCCATTCCCATTCTAAAAAAGAACCCAGTAAAAGGTAAACGGATGCGGAAAGCGATGTGAGGTGTACGGCGTTCTAGATCCATGCAACTTGTGAATAACAGAGGACAGAGAGGTCAACAGTCATCTTCTAAAATGTAATGTGCATGAGACGCAAAGTGCTTTCGAGCACAATAACATTACTACGTTATTATAATGCCACATCTACCCAGAAGCACTAGAGAAACAAACTTTGTAATGTTTACCACAAATCACACTGTATGTATTTGTTGATATGACCGTCATGCGCAGTCAGTCAGTGCAAATAAAATAAAGCACAGCCTGGTGGAATCATGTCATTTTTCTAATTTCTCCATGATTTGGGACCTGAATCAGAATACCAAGAACACAATAGCGATGAAAACGCACTTTATGAAAAATGGCACTTAGAACATCTTCCATTTCGACTCTTCAAATGTTCTTCCTTCCAGCGCTTGGGTTAGTTAGTCGCCTGCGAGATGCAGGACAGGTGCACAGATAGCTTTCATTGTGCAAACTATTAGCTAATGATGTTGATTCACTTCAGGGCTATGATCAATAAGATGGATTGTTAATGCACATTAGATATCAGTCCCACCCAATGATAGAGGTAGTGTTTATTAGCACTACGATGGATTGCTAATTATCAGTCAGAAACTAAGCATAAACACACGAGAGTTTCCATATAACATTATGAAACGGCACTGTATTTCTCTTCCGCCACACCACCTGTTTCGGTAAGGTGATGTCACTACTTTTCTCACACTCTACCCTAGACTCCAGAAATCCCAAGGATCCCTCCAAATCTCCCTTATTCAGTTTACCTCCTGGTGTAATCAATGGCTTCTCAAGATCAGACCCTCCAATATCCAAGCAGTCATTATAGGATGAACCACCCGCATCTTTCATCTCCATAACTTTTATCTTACCACTTACGACGGTCTTATCGAGTTAACTAATACACAAAATATCTTGGACTAGCCATCAACCAGCACCTTAAGTGGAAACCTGACCTACTAACCATCTAACAGAAACTACTAACAGGCCGAACTTGAGGATTACACCTCTCCAGCAACCTACTCACTTACAAAAACCTGATCCGATCCATCGTCTGCTATGCAAATGCTCCATTGATCTCTGCCCCAACCAAAGTTTTACAGTCCCTCCAAATCCTCGAACACCATGCACTCCGTCTAGGTTTCATCATCTGTTTACCTTCCCCCACATGGTTCTTCTACCACCTCATCAACTTCCCACCCCCTCCTCACCCACAATGAACACCTTCGCATTTCGTATGCTATCCGCAAACTAGATTCCAATAACCCGATTGTCTCCCCTCTGATCACCAACGCTGGTATGCTGTCGCACTTCACACTCACACCCTACATCTTCAAACACTCAAACACAACTTCATCCAACGCAACTTCAACCAACTCCCACAGACAATGAGATCCTCTGCGATATTTATTCCTCCTAGCAACTTTAACGCCTCTTCACGGGTACCACTTCACATCATGGCTCCTCTCTCCCTTTCCCTCTCTGTCCATCCTCATCCGTTTCGTCTTGTTATCACTACCCCACCCACACAAGAAACTCCTTCCAGTCTTCTGTCTTTCCCACGCTCTATCTTCTCAGTACCTATACCAACACCTATCTTCCGCTCTACAGTTTTCCTACGTAATAGACACCAGCTTTCTCTAGCAACGTCCCTCAGCTCAATGAAACATGTTTTCCCCTTCTGAAATGCGTACTTCTCTCACTGTGCATGTTATTCAGGTTTTTAGTGTAAGTGCAGTGATTCAGTGCTTTTTCTTGGTAGAAATTCACCATTCAGTGACCTGTTTTTAAAATGTATATATTTTCATTTTTTAGTTTTCTTTGATTTTTAATTCAACGAATAAAAGGAATCATAATGTCATTTTTCACATCTTTGTTATACAGGGTGGCGAAAATAAAGAGGCCCCATGTCTTGCAAAAAAGCATACAGGCAATTCACTCGTTTATTGTAAATACATAATACGAAGCAGTAAATTATTGTTATGAAAAACACAGCACTGAACATTCAGTAGGTCAATAGCTAACAGGAGGTGCTGAAAATGTTCACCCTAGACTTCTGTATACAACTGATCACGTCTCAGCATGTTTCTGGAAGCTTTTGCCATTTCATTTGGTGTGATTTCCGCAATCGCATTGCGAATGTCTGGTTTCAACCCATCAGTTGTAAGTGGCTTGTTACGGTAGGCTTTACATTGTATTACCCCACAAATAAAAATCACAGGTAGACAGATGGGGCGATTTTGAAGGCTATAAATCTCTACGTTCTTCTCCGAAAGCTTCATGGACGTATGACACTGAAAACTACTAAGTATGCACCTTGGTGCCATCTTGTTGGAAAAATGCATACTCTTGTTCTTCCTCTATTAGGTGCTCTACAAATGATTGCAACAGTTCCGTTACATCAACTTGGGAGTTCACGGTGTTGTTAAAGTAAATGTGACCTACAATCCGTTGGCCTGAAACTGCACAACAAACGCCAGAGGCATCTCAGAGCGTTCATAGAAATGCCTGTTGACCAGTAGCGTGTGTTTTGAGAGCTCACGTATTTGCTAATGTGAAAACATGCGTCATCTGAATTGAAATAAAGATTTGAATCCAGATAAGCATCAGCGACATGCATTCGCAATATGTTTGTCGTCATGCGTAATCCGGAGGTTTTAACTCTAGCATCCCCCTAACTTTGTATTTTCGCATACCTGACAGCTTCAACATGTTCTGGTAAGACGTTCGATTGATGTTTAGTTGGGAGGATAGACTTCTAGTTGATTTCCGTGGACTTCTTAGCATAGTTTACTGAAAGCGTTGAATATTTTTCGGCTAACAAACTCTTTACACGGTTACATTTGGCATTAGCGACTGAACCTGTTGCTCTAAATTTGGTGATCAATTTCTGCACAACACTTTTTGCATGTGCAGCTGCCTCTGGATAATTTATCGTGAACCTTTCATTAAACTTTTTAAATGATTTACATCCAAAAATATTTTCAACAATATATACTTTTTGTTCGACTGAAAAAGCATTCGATAGAACTGTGTTCACAACAAGTTTCAAACTGACTACTGACAACTAGATCGCCGCTCGATTTCAAGTGACACAACGTGACCCCGCTTGAGGGCTTCCCTAGCCTTAAGAAGTAACAATAGATAACTTCAAATATCTCTTACAATATAACAGCGGGCGTCTTTTATCTTGGCCAACATGTATTTTTATGGCTGCTCTTGGCTGAAGATGAAATATTGTGCCGCTGGCAGCCAATCACTTGCCCATACGGGGCAAGAGGAGTCAAATAACAATAAAGACAAAAAACGTATTTCTTGTCAAGGTAGGGCACAGGTGATATTTGACCCTTAATTTGGGACTTGACTGAAAAGCTTACGTTGAATACATTTGCATAATCTTGGACAATAAGTCGTAATGAAGTCAGTTGCACTTCGGACCGACATATTGGCAATTACCTCGAAAATGGCTCATTTTGGGACCAGTGTGTACTAAAACGTTTTTGCCTCTATTGGCGAAACATTTTCACCCGGATTAGTTTTTGCTATTAGTTGTGTCACACCCTGTACAAGTAAGCAGTATTACAACGTATCAGTGAAAGTAAAATATTCCGTGTGACTACATTTCAGTCTTCTAATTGTTTAATGACTTGGTGTTTCCATTGCTCGGCTGCAACCATTTAAAGCCCACAGATGGATGAACATGTTGAAAGCCAGTCTCACATGTAAGAGGATGTTCTCCGATGCCTTTTTTTTAAGAAAGGAAATTACTGGGTAAACATTGATCAAGCTTCTCATTGATAGGCCATCATTATAGCAAGCGGTGAGGAATAGGAAATGCAACGACAACTTTTCAGAAACAAAAATATTTTTATTACTGCGCTTCTAAAGTGGTTTTTTGGGAGTTTGTGTTCTCCGTGCATTTCGACTTGGAAGGTACTTCCATTGATGGCTGGAAGCCACGAACTCGGCAGGTTGTAACTATCATCTCTGCAGCTATCATCTGTAAATGATACATTCTTTGACTGTCACACACGTATTGTTAAAATCTATACTCTGCTCATAGTTTTCGAAGTGCTCCGCAGTTGTAAATGTCGCCTGTAACGAAGATTGTTGTTCCTGTTTTCATCACATTTCCTCTCCTTTACACACCATCAGGTGATAACCGACAACGAATGCCTTTCAATAAGAGTTTGAAGGATATTCATCCAATAATTTTTCGTCATTTTTTAAATGAAAAAGGAGAACACCGTTTTAGATGTGAAAGCAAAGTCGGTTTTCCGTAGTGTCAGCTGAGGAAACCCGAATATTCATGACTGGTTATGGGAGCGGAGAAGTTTATGATACGTATTTGTTCTTTTTCTAGTCAAATGAATCGTAATGACATTTAACTTGGGATATATAAGAGAATAAATAAAAATATAAGTCAGAATGACAGGACAGTGATTTGAATCCCTATCTTTCATAATGAGAGAGAAGTGCTTTACCACTGCAGCATCCCTCGGTCGGTTCATGAGGAAGAAGAAAAAGAAGAAGAAGAAGAAGAAGAGGTAGAGGAAAAGGATGACGCCCAATAACTCAAAAGCATTTAGTTAGAGTGCAAGAACGAGTTGCTAGTGCTGAATTAAGTGTTTGTGTTTCACACAGCAACTAGATGACCTGGAAGTGTGCCACGCACATTATTTTACTGGAAGTGCTCAATTTGATCAGGCAGAAACATCATCACACACGTTCAAATGGCTCTGAGCACTATGGGACTTAACTTCTTTCGTCATCAGTCCCCTAGAACTTAGAACTACTTAAACCTAACTAACCTAAGGCCATCACACACATCCATGCCCGAGGCAGGATTCGAACCTGTGACCATAGCGGTCGCGCGGTTCCAGACTGTAGCGCCTAGAACGGCTTGGCCACTCCGGCCGGCATCACACACGTGTCTGTGACCGACGTAAAGGGGAAAGGTACTTAACAAAGTCGAACCGAACTGCCATCAACACAGATTAATTGTGCAATAGAATTCATTCAATTGATCACCAACTGAATTAGCTACGTTTGCATTCACGGTGATCTGAGGCAATCTTTATTCCGCAGAACAAAATGCCAACTGATTTAGCTATAATACTAGCACAATGAAAACAGTGTTTTATTAAGCTCAAAATCACCTTCTGTGTGAATTTCACTGAAATCCATAAAGTTATGTCGAAAGTATGTCAAGAAAAATTTCGAGTTACTATAATTAGATGATTACGGTCCTGTCCTGGAGCTTACGTTCGCCATAAAAGAAAAGCATATATTACAATGAAGATGAATTGGCCTCTGCATTGAGTGATGTATTTCCAAAGGCTTCATTAAAACGATAAAAGAAAATGTTAGCGATGATTCTTTATTGTATGAAGCGCAGTATGTAGTGGTTGTTCTGCACTTGACAGTCCTATTCATTGCCTTACGTTACCTAACCAAGATATTCTCCTTCGCACATTTGTTCTTTTACTTTCCACGTTATTTTAAACATTTGCGGTAAATCCACATTTCAATGGACTGGATTTTCATTGCTGTTGACATGGTTAGTGTTCACCTTTCATAACCATACAGAAGTACAGATAAGTTATAGCATCTTACAAATCAAGTTAATGTGTAGGTATAGCTATTTTCTTGTGAGAATTTTCTTGAATTTAATGAAAGCGATACGGATGTCCCGTGTGCGAAATTTCATCTCCATGTCTGATTTCACATCTTCGCAGAACCACATTCCAAGGAACCGAAATTTGTCTACTTTTTGTATTAATCAGCCACTGGGTCGTAGATTTGCGTTTGTAGCGGAGTCGGGCTTTCGTGTGGCAACCGTAAAAGAATCTCAACATTGTTACTCAACCGGTGTGGAATAAGTATAAGAAGCGGTAGCCATTATATCTGAACAGCGAAAATAGCACAGCCGCCGCAGACAGAGACGACTGGCTGCCTCAGAAAGGAAATAATAACGAAAACTATTTTATGTGGATTCGAACATTTTGTGGTCACACGTTCCTTTCATTTTGTATATTTTCAGGGTTTTTATTTCTGCTTGCAAATTCGGCGTCGTTTCTGTGCTGTTCGGCTTGATAGTGACTCCCAAACTTGTTCTACCCTTTTTGGCGTATATGCATGTAGCGATTGTATGTGTGCGTAGGAACTGACCAGTGGGCTACGAACAGCGCTATTCGAGTCCACCTTACCTACCAACGTATAGCTTCAACTTGCCAGAAACTTTTCGATATTTATTTATCATTCTTACGGGCATGCTAGTCTCATAATATAGGGTTCCTCTTTATAGTTTGGAAGGGATCGGCAAAAGACGATGTTGAGTTGGTCGGTGCAGTGAACTCGTGTAACCTGCTTGATAGCAAACTGCAGACGAAAGGTATAAGAGAAATGAGTTTTGTTTGTAACCCAGCACAGGGGTTTTTGCTTGTTGTATATAATCGTGGATATGTTGTGTTTGTTGTGTTCTGTGGAACTGCTTCTTACTGTATGTAGCAAGGACAACCTCTGTTTTTGTGTCATATATTGCTGTGACCGAAGTACTTGCGTTCACAATCACCAGGTGCTATTTAAACCGACATTGGCACTATAGGCTATAATACACAAGATGAAGATAGGGCTTATGTTTTCAAATGTAGTGTTTTGTACAGGTGGAACTTCTTACATTTTACTGGAGCCCACTCTGCTTTAATTATACTGGAAGTTTCAGAACTATATCAACAAACTTTGAGCTTCAATAAATCATAGAGAGAAGATAAAGCCGGCCGTAGTGGCCGTGCGGTTCTGGGCGCTACAGTCTGGAGCTGCGTGACCACTGTGGTCGCAGGTTCGAATCCTGCCTCGGGCATGGATGTCTGTGATGTCCTTAGGTTAGTTAGGTTTAAGTAGTATTAAGTTCTAGGGGACCGATGACCTCAGAAGTTAAGTCCCATAGTGCTCAGAGCCATTTGACCAAGAGAAGATAATATTTTTTTTCATCCAGTCCTGCACGGGTTATATGCGTAATTAACACACGTATCGATCAAGGTATAAAACACACCGTAGGCAGTTCCTTGTGGACTGTTGTTGTCCTAGTAAGTCTTGAGTGCGATATTCTGACTCAACGTTGACTGTGAATTTGGTTTTTAAAACTCCATTCTCTACAAAATACAACAAACATACTTCGTCACCTATGTGTCGTCTTCGGTGGGTCTCCTTTTGTTGCTGAAACTGGATTAATTTTAAATCTCTCGAACAGTGTATCGACACATAGGTGCCTATGAAAAATGCGTGCATAATTACAACCCACAAAAGAAACACAACAATGATGTATATAATACCACAGAAACCACGACATGGTGTCAAGCTATAAAATGCATAAATGCAGACCTTCCTGTACAATCCCATCTTTAAAATTAATGTAGTTTTAGAAATAAAACCAGACACACAGAGGATAACACATACGTGACGAAACATTTTTAACATAGTGGGAAGTGTCGTATCTGAAGGATAGTGTGCTCGGACACCCAGGAAGTTTCTTGGTCGGTGTTTCAGTCTCGTGACTGTTTTTAGAATTACTTGAAGGAATGAGCACTTTTCGATATTTTCTACGTTTTTATTGTGAGACATCAGGTTTTCTTCTGCAGTAGTTCTAAATAATATGAGTTCTACGTATTTAAGTGTCGTATAATATGTTAAAGCTATTGTATTTGAAAGCTATCGTTAGTCCTCCAGTCACAGAATTTTGTGGCAATAAAAATTCAGTGTATTTTTAGAACTTGTTAATAATGCGTGGGCGGTTATACCATCTTTCGTGGATCGTGCATTGTCTTGCACGCTGTAACAGAAGAATGCCTTTTTAACATGGAACATGTAATATTTCCAAATGAACTGAATTTCTTTAATGTATTACCAATTTTCCTGTTTTGAAAACGGAAACTTGTGTTAGTTGCCAATTTCAAAGTGTTTTTAACTGGTAAATGGTTTTCGATAATACTACTTCTTCATCTGATTTCACTGTGCTGATTATTGGCGTGTACCACAATAATAATGAAATAACAATAATAATGTTAAATCCATTATTTACAAGATGTTTTTTCTGTTGCAACACTTAAATCTGAATATATTATTTTTCCTAAGTACTTGACTATGTTGTACCGTGGAACTTTTTTCACATTTGGAAAAACCTTTCTTTTCCGGACTAATTTGCGTGATTTCAGAAAACGACTGCAGCATACATAATGTTAATGCTGTCAGTTGAAAATCGAATAAGAAAAAAAATTTAGTTTCTTTAACAGGTTTCGTTAGAGGCGAAAATTTGAAAAGTGTTCCAAGGTGCTCTAACTGTATAAAAAGAAATTGGCCAGACGTAAGTACGACTCGCAATCTATGGGTTCCCCACAAACTTAGTTATGTATACAATGGCTCAGCAGTCAAGGAAGTCTAGAATATCGACGATTTTTGCTTATTATTGACATTAATACTGGCAAGATATCGATCCAAGGAAGTTCACGACTTCAGAGAATTTTTTAAATTTTAAGTTTGAAGTCGGATTAAAATGGCAATATCTTTTGGCTGCATTGACTTCGAGGCTTAAATTTTTAATACCACCAACGGACCGTGAACCTTAGTGTGTGACGTTAATTTCAACTAGATGCATGTACCCGTTCCTGAGAAAAAGTGTTTTTAACAGCCGGATGGACAGACAGACAGAAAAACAGAAACAAGGTGATCATGTAAGGATTCTGTTTATACTGGCTGAGCTATGTAAAACTGGGAAAGGAAAACATTGTGTTTGGAAGAGGTAGGACTTTACAGCCATATCTGCAAATACAGATACACGGCAATAAGAGATTCAGACATCAACGAGACGATTGACTACGAAATGTCTGAGATGACAAACATTTACAGGTACCAGTCTCCTAAAAGAGAATCCCTACCTCAGTCACTTTCTTGACGTCTTTGTGTAACGAAGCTTGTCACTGACGGAAGGCATAATGTTAGAACACTGGATTTCGGGGATACCATCACAGGCCCAATAACGCAAGTTCTAAAATTATGTAAGCTACGTCACGTCTAATGGGTCCGATCACACAGTCGATGGCAGTGTACGTTCCAGTGCACAACAAAATATCACCATCTTGTTTAACACCTCGTATCGATCTAGCACGGTAGTTTCTTAATCAAAATGATAATTATTTATCCTTCCAATCACATACGCGTTATTCGCAGACGAGGCCTAATTAAGGCTTACAGGTTGTTTCAAAAATCGAAATATTCTCTTGCGTGGCTATGAGAATATTAATTTCATTGATTTAGGTTTCACGAACAAACGCTATAAGTGAACATTTGGATTGGAATGGCAGGTAATCAACTATTAGTTTCATTTCACTTGTGCGAACACTCCTAGAGATCGGTTACGTGTACCACACTGATGGAACAGTACAACATGCTGCGCTCAGTAACTTCTTGTTCATGGCCCTGCACATTTCATTGTTGATCCATCAACACATATGATTGTGAACTTTGGTGTACTTTATTTCCATTACCACCAGAGCTAATTTGACTGCCCATATCAGTTATACCTTTCCAACTTGAAACCGAATCCCGCAAGGGTCGGCTGGGCTGGACGGTCATTGCTGGAAAGTTCAAATGGTTCAAATGGCTCTGAGCACTATGGGACTTAACATCTGAGGTCATCAGTCCCCTAGAACTTAGAACTACTTCAACCTAACTAACCTAAGGACATCAAACACATCCATACCCGAGGCAGGATTGGAACCTGCGACCGTAGCGGTCGCGCTGTTCCAGACTGAAGCGCCTAGAACCGCTTGGCCACCACGGCCGGCCATTGCTGGGAAAGGTATCAGCCATATAACTAGGCTCTAGGTCGAGTGAACAACACCTTTAACAAATTGAGATTCGTGTACAGTTTGTGCTATCATTCGCAGAACTTGATGCATATCTTACAAACATAAGCCATAAACGACGGCTTCAACGGTAGAGAATTCCATGTTTATGATATATCGTTTCTGCAAGTTTGCCGCCGAGGTCACGAGATACAGTGTATGTGACTAGTTAAAACAGTGTGACGTAGAGTCGAAGATGCATCTTACTATAAAACCCGTTTTTTGAGCCAAATACTCTACTAATGTAGTCCACCAAACACGTCTCACTGTCCGGTTAAAGTCATCAACTTGTAACTACCTCGTCTCTAGTCCTTGATAATGCCACAGAGACTCTGCCACTTAGGTAAGACAGATGGTTTCGTGAGTTTGCTCTCGCCACGTCTCGTAGTGTGTACCTAGTTATATGCTTCGGATGGACGTCTTTTGTGGCATTAAGGAAAATGTTGCCGCACCATTCTCTGACGCCGGTCCGGTTCATCACGACTACCCAGATTCGACATGCATCGTCCACACGGTCGGACCGAAAGTCAGTGACAGGATTGGTTATGCTTTTGCATAGACACGAGAATTGTTCTCTGTCCTGCGTACGCAGCATATGCACTGTAGAGTTGGTCGCCATATCACGGGCGCTGCAGTGCATTAAAAGTCTCGCCACAGAGGACGTCCTGGTTTGAGTTGCTTACAATACGAATCTCAATGCTACCCAAGAAAATATTTGGTCGCTAACACCAAAAACTATTAGTTTACCTCCACAGCTCAGGAACGACAGTAACATCCATTTGCACACCGAGCCATGTGTGTATCCCAGCTGGAAAATTAGTTAAAGAAGCAACCACAGGAGACAAATTTGAGAACTGAGTACCTGGCAGAGGCCTACCACTGGAACTGCGACATCAAATTTTGAAATCGTGGGATATGGAATGTCAGGCTGCCACAATCCTCAGCAAGCTGAGAGAAATCATGGGGATCAGTAAGGCGTGGCATACTCCTCTGCAGGCTTCTCCGAAAGACAGCGTCGTACTGTGCCGATGGCGTATCGGCCACACCAGGCTTACCCACGAGTTCCTGTTGCGTCAGGAGGTTTCCCCTTAATACATTTGTGGTAGTCACCGCAGATCTTCGCAGTGTGTGTCCTGCTGGCTGATCTGAGAAGAGCCATCAACTGGTCTATCCCATTACTCCAGATAATTGCAGATGATGGGATAGTATCTAACAAAGTCGCACATTTTCTAAGCGAAAGAAGTTCATTATAACAAAATTTAATGCGTCTCAATGTTCGGTATTAGGGGTAGATGAGGGGGAACACATCTCACAGCGGCGTGTGTCCCGAGTGGCTTCCACCTACTTTCTATCTTTGCACTGTCACGCATTTTTAAGCGTTTTTATATATGTTTATTTATCCAAACGTTTTACATAATTGATTGTCTAACCTTACAGTCTTCACTTTCTCACCCCTTTTTAGTAGTACTGGCTACGATGACCCTTGTTGGAGAATCCTTTCAGTGTCCAAATACAGTTTTTAGCTCCCTAGGCTTTCTCTCGCTGTTAACCATCTGACTTAAGTTATTGTAACGCTAATTTTCAACCACGACCGCAAGGTAACAAACCCTGCAGCTGTGAGTTTTCCTTTTCTTGTTCCACATTGTTTTAGGGGAATTTTCAGTGCAACATGGATGATTGAGAATTTCCGTCCCTTTAAGCCCACCATCATCATAATTGTATCGAGAGTTTGCCTTAACCACAGCTTCATTGTTGTAATAGTGATGGAAATTCTCAGGGTAATACTTCAAAGAAGTCAGTAACGACTTTTTTAGCTGATCCACTCCCTAGTCCGTTCCACATTTCTGCAGTTCGCAGAACACTACATTTACATTTCCAACTACAACTTCACAAGGAACTGTAGGATGTGTAGCGAAGGTTATACAGGGTGAAGTGAAATTCGCGCACTCGGGCTTCGCAGCGCGACTCCTCACACGCCAGCGATAAAGAAATTTCCCCCCCCAAAATTTCGTCCGGCGATTACATCTGGCAGAAAAAGGACGTTAAAGACTGGCAATCTGGCAACAATGTAACCACATGTATGGTAATTACCTCTATCAGCACAAGATTGGTAATGCTGTAGAGTTAGTGCATAGCAGGCATGGTAGCTTAGCGTGTTCGGTAAGAGGGTTATGTGCCCCCTGTAATAAAAAAACTGACTTAATGATCAACGATGAACTTCAATGGCTGTCTTACGACGTCCGCCCCGAGGAGATGCAACGAACAAAAGCGAACAAAATAAGATTTTTTTTAAAAAAAGTGAAGTGGATATAGTTTTGGGTTAGCATACAGGAGGACGAGGGTTCGATCCTGGGTTAGGTCACGGTTTTTTTTTATATGCTAATTTCATTCTGACATTTCATGCTGTAATATACAGCATTTCTTGGTCAAGCATATCCTAAAATTACAACGTTTTGTAAAGCTGAACATAACAAATACGTGGTTAGACAAATAAGAGACAGTTGAAACAAATGCCCTGTCATGGACAGAATAACTACAAGAGCAATATCAATTTCTAGATGCTAAAGATGATAGAATAGTATCATACACATCTACTTGTAGTTTATCCTACATGTAATATGAGCTCTCAGATGTCGCACATTAGCAACCAGTGACAATGATAGTGTCCATATCAGTGACCGAATGACCTTTACAAAAGAATACGTTGTCCTCAGAACAACAGCTCAAAGCGACCTCCCAGCACGTCCAAATATTGCGTAACCCTTCGCAGCAACGCTGCTTCCACAGTAACAAGAGCAGCATGAACAAGCGCCACCAATTTTCCCACATTCGTCGGCGGCGTAGACACCACAGGCTCCTTCAGGTGTCCCCACAGGAAGAAATCTAGGGGATTTCGGTCAGGTGAACGCAGTGGCCATACATCTGGACCTCCACGTGCGAGCCATTTCCCTGGAAATGTTCTGTCTAAACACTGTCGCACATTATTTATGGAGTGTGGAGATGCATCATATCCTCTGCCGAACAAGTAGTAGAATATCTTCCAGCGCATCAGGCAGATAGCTTGAGAGGACTGTATGATACCTTTATGCAGTCAACCGGTCAGGCAACATGTAGGGGACCAAACACCTGTTGCCCAATTTTCTGGCCCAGCGAATTTGATATCCACGGTCGCGGGTGACGTGTGGGCTAATCTCACACCAATGGTGGGCATTGTGATTGAAGACACCCTTACGAGTGAATGCTGCTTCATCCGACCATATTAGGGTGTTCACGAAGTTATCGTAGCCTTCCTGTTGTCGTTGGAAGCTTTCACAGAATTGCATCCGCTGGTGGCAATCTGCCGGATGCAGGTGTTGCGTGGAAGTATAATGATATGGGTGGAGCCCATCTCGTGCAGCACCTTAACGACTGTGCATTACGACACATGCAGCTGTCTTGCTACGCTACGTGTACTTAGCTGAGGTTCTTGGTGAATGACCTCCAGAATAGTTTCCTCAGTAGCTGGAGTAGGTGAGTCTGTGGATGATCTGTGTCACGCGTTGGTGGAAGGAGAGACCCTGACTCCCGAAGGTGAAGCTCCAGACGACGAAACACATTTTTATCTGGATGACGTCAACAATGATATCTAGCAGCATATTCACGAGCGGCAACACAAGCCCACTTGCCTGATGCACCAAAGACGAGAAGCATATCCACGTATTCGTAGTTTGTGTATGCCATACGTCTGCCACACTGGTTTAGAGCATACAGCATAAACACGTCGTCAGTCCTGCGCGCTGTTCCACCTAACGCACATTATCCCTCTGGCAGATATTGTTCTGCATGATTCATCCTGACACCTTTAACTGTGAAATGTTCGGTTTCGATTTACACTCTTCCCCTAATGGTAATAGACGTCATGTTTCCGCAATCCTATGGATAGAATAATAATAATAATAATAATAATGCTTTGAGAAATGTACTAAACAGCATGTTGAAAGGCATAATTAGTGATATCATGGTTGTAATATATGCAAATAGTAATCGAATTTGAACGCATTCGCAAAGTACGATGCTAGTCCTATTGGTAACGTAAGGCCTTAGCGAAATGTAATGGACCTGAACGATGCAAGAATAATAGTTGGTACTAGTCTATGGGATCACTGGAGGAGGGTACAACGAAAACAGGTTTCGCGTCTAGTAAATGAAGTGGTGCGAATAAATTCATTCCTGTGACATGCAAAGGGCTTCTTTCAAAGCTGACTCGTTTTCCATTTCTACGATTGTAGTATAAAAGTGCAAATGTTGTCTAGAGGACCCGCTGCGATCTTTGTAGACGGTGAATATGCCAGATACCGTACCACATGGACTCTATTTAGCAAATAAAAAACATATGCATCAAATCTGTATCGAACCATCGGCCTCCTGCATGCTAACCAAAAACTCTATCCGGTGCACCAACTGTACAGCGATACCGTTATGTGCTGACGGAGATAGTTACCACATACGTGGTTACAGTGCTGCCGTATTGCCAAACGCCCTTTTTCTGCCGGATGTGCTCACCGAACGATATTCTGTGAGACATTTTTTTATCGCTAGCATGTGACGAGTCCCGCTCCGAATATACTTATATGGGTATGGTGTCTGTTCTTTCGGACATGTCCGAAAGAACGGACATCATATCCATATAAGTATATAGTTCTGGCAACACCGGCCATGATCTTCTTCTTCTGTTCGGATGCACACATATTCCTCGAACTCTTACGGGACTTGGTAAGAATGTCTTCCACGAGTAATGAGTGTGATGGGGTGCGACACTACGAATGTAGTGCATGTGGACATACAAGGTGAGAATGTGGGTCTCGCGGGAGGCGTGCGCGAGATAGTCCCTGCCGTCGCGCTATACTCTGTGCCCTCGGTGGCGCAGATGGAAGCCGGCACGGTAGCTCAGTGTGTTCCGTCAGAGAGCTGGTTGGCCTCTGTAATAAAAAAAACTGAGTGGAGAGGTCAACAACCGAACTTGACCGGATGACGTGCGACGTCCGCAACGACCAAACACAGCGGAAAAAAAAGGATAGTGGGTTCAAGTCCCAGTTGGGGGCACACATTTTCACCTGTCCCCGTTGATATATATCACCGCCCGTTAGGAGCTGAACGTTATAATATAATTCTAGTTCCCGCTGCTAAGTCCGACAGCGCGAATTTCGGTTCAGCCTTATGGTATAGTGTAGCATTTTCATCTTCCTTAAGCCGCTCCTATAAGATACCTACTTATAGCCGTTGAGGGCATGCCTCTGTGAAAGCCTTGAAGTCTCAAATTTTACTTCTATGATCGTTGCACGAAATATGTTCACAATGAAGTAATACGTTTATTAACTTGGCTTGTGGCGTCCTCTGTCAGAATTTTAAGGCTAAGTCTTTATACGGAGCACTATGCGACTTAACTTCTGAGGTCATCAGTCGCTTAGAACTTAGAACTAATTAAACCTAACTAACCTAAGAACATCACACACATCCATGCCCAAGGCAGGATTCGAACCTGCGACCGTAGCGGTCGCTCGGTTCCAGACTGCGGGGCCTAGAACCACACGGCCACACCGGCCGGCTACGGAGATCAGTATCCTTCTTATCTCTAATGACCACGACTTCAACATGACGTTAAGCACTAACATTTGTTTTCCCATGTAAATTTCTGTAACATTCCTGTGCTTATTAAATATGTAGGCACGACGAACAGCCCAGATCCTCTATATAGTCTGTCCCTGTCTGTCGTTATTGATCCAAGTAGGTAAAAGATTTCAGACTAACAAAAAAGAAACTACCGTGCAGTTGGGTCTCTCCGTTGGGGATTTGATAAACAACGTCCTTTGTGGATGCAATACACGTTCCAAGAAGACTCTAGCTCAGCCGACGTTCCACTTGGGCTGAAGAAATTCTTACAGGCGCGGAGTGCTTACTGGTAATTTCGCGGGAGTTGCACTCAGTTTTTCAAATAGGTCATTGGTTTGCGGCTCTTCATCATGAGAAGCTGAGTTTCGCAATTTGCGCTGCGCAAGGAGACTCACAGCATCAAGCTGTACCGTATATGCGTTTGCGTTGAGAGCTGAGAAATGGGCCGGGAATGAAAATTTCTTTTCCCTCATATCAAGAACGCAGTGAGAGGAATGCAACTATAAATTAATTCTGAACTTCACTGCAGTAGACAAGCCCTCGACCAATAGTTCGCAGCTACTGTCGACAAATGGTACACCCACACTAATTTTAAGCTTCATTTAAGTTGTGGCTTATTGGAGTATCAGTTCGAAATCAGTTTGTGTGAAAATGTGCGGATGTATTCGGAACCGTTAGGTGTGGAGTTCCATGGAACATGAAGACAATAAGCCAATGTGCAACACGTAATGTTTTATTTATACTACTTTAAACCAGTAACAAATGGAGTAATTGTGTTTTCGGAGGTCTTAGGCACGGGGTAAGTGAAATATAAATTGTATTGTCAAAACGAAAGACTTTCTTAGCCTTATTTCACAAACTTTATTATTATTGTACGATCTAACCCATTTTCCAGTTCTGTAGTAGAAAATGAGTTTGTAACCCGAAACTTAGATCGTACAATAAGAATAATGTTTGTGAACATGATTGAAATGTGTTTCATCTAGTTGATGCAATACGCAGTGTTTCGCCAGGAACCAACAGTTGAAGCAATTAAAACAATGAATTGGTCTGCGTCTAATTATTCTGCCACTTCCAACAAAATATCAATTTATCGTAGACTAACTTCACCTTGATCCGTATTCATTATCTAAAATTTATGTATGGGATATATGTCTTTCCCGTAAGTACATTTATGTTCTTGCTCCTTCCTGAATCGCTGCGGATGGATACTTGCATTACTTATTATTAACGGAGTCTAGAGACTATTTCTTGATAGAGTCATCAAGCAGTTCGGAAATTTTCGCAAATATACGATCATTAAATAACACTGTGTTGAAGGGCGGCTGCAAATTTTTGCAGGGAGGGTTGCTCATATGCAAGTCTTAGTAGATTTTGCAATTATTTTCTAAAGATACAACTTTCTTGTGCAATTGCATCAAAGAGGACATCTACTGACGGTATCCATCAAACATCCCATGTAATAAAAAGTAAAGGAAACGAGACGGAATTGTGAAAAAGATTGCAACATGAAGTATTCAACATCAAATATTCAGCTCCGATGACGGCGATGCATAGGAATAGTGCACTGAGAGTCCCGACAAACTTACTTATGTACACTCATGCTCATAAATTAAGGATAATGCTCATACATGGTGAAACAACGCTCTGGTGGGCGGTTTGCGGGTTTAAATCACCTCGGGGTATGACCATGTGGTGCATCTGACCTGCGGTCGTCGCACGATGGCGCTGGGAGCAGTCCACATACGCAGAGGTTTGTCGGTTCATGTCAGAGTACGGTGCAGCGAGTAGGTGTGCAGACGTTTTCAGACGTGCGAATGGTGACTGTGTGTTGAAAATGGCTCAAAGAACAAAAAATGGTTCAAATGGCTCTGAGCACTATGGGACTTAACTGCTGCGGTCATCAGTCCCCTAGAACTTAGAACTACTTAAACCTAAGGACATCACACAGACTGTAGCGCCTAGAACCGCTCGGCCACCCCGGCCGGCGCTCAAAGAACACATATTGATGACGTTATGAGGGGTAGAATACTAGGGCGATTGGACGCTGGCCAAAGACAGCAGGGCGTAGTACGCGTCCACCGTGTGCCACAAAGTGTGATCTCAAGATTATGGAAACGATTCCAGCAGACAGGAAACGTGTCCAGGCGCTACAGTACGGGACGTCCACAATGTACAACACCACAAGAAGACTACCGACGACAGGGGGCCAATTATTGTGCACTTTTAATTTGTAAGAGGTGATCCCGATTTCATGTCCGCCTTCCTTGAATTAACCTGCATTCGAGTAATTTACAGTTCAACAATTTCAGCTGCCGATGCAGCCAACGACGCCATTACTTGGCGATATTAACTTATAAAAAACTTAGCGGAAGCGAAAAAACTCGCCCGCTATTAACATAATATACATTTTTCTCCACAGACGCCTGACGTTGCAGAAAATACGTAGCCTTAAGATTCTTATTTTCATTACAACAGCCGAGATCCAGAGCCAGGTCTCCGACTACGATGCAATGGGTAACGGAGGTAAGAAGGAATACTCTCGCGCCTGTGTGGGCCGCAATTGTAATTAATAACTAAAGATTTTGTGCTTTAAAGTGAACTGACAAGCCGAAGAAATTCATATGAAAAGTTTATTCCATTGTTCAACTTATATGCTCATGATTTAAGATTCAGCGAGTCTAACATTTATTAACGTAACAAATAATTTAAGATTAAAAAGCATTTAATCGTAAATCAAAATTGAATGAAATATCTCCACGTAAGTCGGTAACAATAAAAATAAAAATAATGATAATAATAATAATAATAATAATAATAACAATAATATATTAACTTACGACGGCCGACGGACGCGAGATGGGATAATACTAATCCAAAAAGTGGCATTAAGCATGAACTCAGTAACGATCACGTGTGCGATGACAGTGTTCGGAATGTTACTGAATCAAATGTATCAAATATGGATACCATATTTGGTACAGTGCTGGTGGAACAAGGCAAACAAGAAACAGTGATGCCAAAAATGGAACTAGGAAGTATATAGGAAATGTTTGCCGCTTTAATGGGCTCTATACAAGGACAAACTGAAAAAATTATTAGTAAACTCGACAGTGGCTTTAATGAAAAAATTAGTAAACTTGACAGTGGTTTTAGTGAAAAAATTAGTAAACTTGATAGTGGGTTTAATGAAAAACTTGAAAAGCAGACTGCTGTTTTAAAAGAAATGTGGGAAAATGAATTGAAGTCATTAGAAAATAAAGTAAATGACAAAATTTCTCGAGTTGAGAATGATTGCAAAAGATCTGTTAGCATTGTAATGAATGTAATTATGTATGTGCATAACTGTTGTAAAATATTAATGCCTATATGAACTCCTTTACATGTACCACAACAAAACCACACCTGAGGAGATCTGGAGAGGAAAAAAGTGTAGAAAAGAAAAAGGATGTCGAGAAACAGAAATAACTAAGGTAAGGCCTATTGTGCAAGCATCCTGTGTAGCTCTGCGCGGAATATCGAACCCATATGCACATGAGATAACTTCAGTGAAAAAATAGTAAGTAAAGTGCAAATTAAATTGTGTATTTATGTGTCTATTTTTGAAGGGGATAATTATTCGTTTATGTATCAGTCTTAAAGATTTGTCACTGGCTTAAAGTGAATTTATTATGGGTAAGATAGGACAAGCTAAAGCATCCGTACAAGACGAACAAAATTTTGTTAATATGGAAAGTGAGGGTCATTTGCAATACGTAAACGAATCCCAAGCCACCGCCTCGGATAACATAATTTCCGGAGCGGGGAGGGGGGGGGGGGGGGGGGGGGAGGCGAGTATCTGTGGACGGTGAACGACGCTGCACAGCAGAATGGGAATAGAATAACGGGGTCAGGGATTTTCTCTGCCTCTTGATGGCTGGGTGTTTGTGATGTCCTTAGGTTAGTTAGGTTTAAGCAGTTCTAAGTTATAGGGGACTGATGACCATAGATGTTAAGTCTCATAGTGCTCAGAGCCATTTTTTTGAATAGAATAACAACTCCACTGCCTGGGTAGGGGACCAGTCGAGTACTAGATTAAGCCGGGCACCAGTATGCCACCGATTGCAGACCCGTTTGCAGAATTTCTGCGCAGGTTAGAAGAAAGAGATAGGGAGAGAGATCAGAAATTTGCTCAGATGCTCTATGATCAAGAGCGACAAAGAGAACAGAAAGAAAGGGAAAAAGAAAAAATGTCAGAACAGAGGGAAAGAGAAAGAGACGAGAAACTTGCTCGAATGTTCCATGAGCGTGAGCAGAAATATAGAGAGCGGGACCAAAGACTAGAAACGAAACTGAAGAGTATCCAAAACGAACTTGCCGAGAAGCGAGACACTTGCAAAGAAATACCTGATCTTGTGCAAAGCCTAGCCGGCGAGATGCAAAAACTATAGATACTGCAGGCCAGGCTAGAAGATAATGTCCAGACTTTAACCAACCGCGTGGATAATGTGGAGTTAGATGCACGGAAAAGTAATTGGAAGTGCAAGCTCAAAAAGTCGAAATTGGGGACGGAGCGCCAGTGAGGTGTAGACAGTCAGTACTTGCCACACACATGAACTGCCCGACGGAAGGAGATTGGAACGGGAACGACCTCCGGTTGGTCGTTCTGCTGGTCGTTCGGTTGGTCGTCTCATTGGACCACTGGGCCTCGTCAGTTGGTGTCCGCAGCTCGTGGTCTCGCGGTTGCGTTCTCGCTTCCGGAACACGAGGTCCTGGATTCGATTCCCGGCGGGGTCAGGGATTTTCAACTGCCTCGAGATGACTGGGTGTTCGTCATCATCATCATCATCCAGAAAACTGGCGTAATTGGGCTGAGCAAAGATTGGGAAATTGTACGGGCGCTTATAACCGCGCAGTTGAGCGCCCCATAAACCAAACTTCATCATCGTCAGTTGATCATTTTGCCTGACGTCGGTCGGTTCCTTCCTCGTGCAGATATGTCGTCGCCGATGGGCAAGAGTTACCTCTGCATGGTTGGGTCCCAGCAAGTGTCTCCGGGTCGTCGTGTCTCCGAGTTCCGAACGGACATGGATTTGAGTCGGGTTGGAGCTACAGTTAGCGTCGGACAGCCAAGACTCACACGACCGTCGCCGACACACGTAACTTGAGTGGGGACGACCTTGGTTGGTCGTTTGGTCGGTCGTCTCATCTGACGACGTGTATTTGGTTGCCGACCACTTGTGGAAACTCTCTGTGTGTCGAATTGATTCGTCCTTCTTGTTACACAGTGATTGCTTTTACCATTGTTCGAGTTCTTGTGCAAGTGTGTTTACGTCGACCTGTGTGTATGTTCTGTGATTTCCACTGAGCAGATGAATGCTGTCTGCGTACTGGAATAGGCAGTTGGTCGGTTGCGACACAGGGAATTGATTAGGTTGTTAGTCGGTTCTTCAGCCTTCCCTAGGTCGTGTTGCAACCCTATTGTTTAGAGTTACGTTTGGCTGCCTGTCTCACCCAAACTGTGGTTAGAGTTTCCTCCCCAGGCCGACCCTTGGAACACTTCTGAGCACCACTGTTTGTTATTTGTGAGTGTCATTTTATTTGGTCGCAGGTACTTTGCCCGGCTTTCAGCCGTGTATTAATATTGTCTGTCTTATGTTTAGTATATGGCATTCAGCCGAACTTCATGAGAACTATTTTAAGATTAGGCCTTCAGCCGTGTTTTTATTTAAAATTCGTGTTGCTCTGTATTTAGACCTTCAGCCGCGTTTGTTTCAGAATCTGTGGCTTTAATATGTAAATCCTTGGCTGTAAGATTTCTCTTTAATTATCTTGAATTCTTGAAACGGCCTTCAGCCGTGTTCTGTAAGTGTTTATCTTAAGGTTGTCTTTAATTATTCTTTAGTAATTGTTTGGGCCTTCAACCGACGAGATACTTCAAGTTTTCTTAAAATGTTTTTTCTGTTGTACTGTGTAAAAGCTTTTCTTTAAAGCCTCTTTTTTATTATGTAAAGAAAACTTTTTAATTGGGCTTTCAGCCGATTAACTTGAATTTTCCTTAATATGGGATTTAGCTGGAATTTGTAAATGCTTGTCTTTTAAAGAATTTCCTTAGCTGATCTGAAATATTATTTCGACCTTTAGCCGACAAGATACTGTAATTTTACTTAAGTAAGGCCTTCAGCCGTTACTCTAAATCCTGGTGTTTTAAAAGCAATCATTTAAACTCGAGCCCTCAGCAGTGCATTGATCTTTATAGTTTTAAAGAGAAATCTGTGCATTGGTTTGAGGAATAAAGTTGTGTGTGTTCTTGTATAACTAGCAGTAATTGACCTTGGCCCCTATCCACAACCTGATCCGCTCTGTCCTACGAAACTAGATTTCAACCACTGTTGTGGTTATGCCACGCACCCTGACGGCAAATTTGCCCGTCAGTATGGTGATACGAGCTGTTGTGCAACCATTCATGAACGGCGTTCCAGGGGGCATTCTCCATCAGGATAATGCTCGCTATCATGCCGCTCTTGTAACCTGACGTACTCTACCAGAGTGTCGACATGTTGCCCTGCCCTGTTTGATCACCAGATATGTCTCCAATTGAGCATTTATGGGACACCATTGGACGACCTCCAGCATCATCCTCAACTAGCATTAATAGTCCCTGTATTGACATTGGGCACCTGTACAACACAATGCATCCACGTTTGCATGCTTGCATTCAACATTCTGGTGGCTACACAGTTTATTGATGTACCAGCTATTCATATTTTCAGCGGCTTGTATCGCACGTACATTATCTTGTGATCTTACGACATTAATCACCTAAATATGTTACCTCGACAATGGTTATCCCAAAATTTCATTACTCTACATTATCTTTTGGTGTTGCGACATTTCCGTCTGTGTATATGAAGAAAGATGGAAGGAAAGATTACAAAAACAGTCCTAGACATGTACACTACTGGCCATTAAAATTGCTACACCAGTAAGAAATGAAGATGACAAACGGGTATTCGTTGGACAAATATATCATACTAGAACTGACATGTGATTACATGTTCATGCAATTTGGGTCCATAGATCCTGAGAAATCAGTACCCAGAACAACCACATCTGTCCATAGTAACGGCCTTGATACGCCTGGTCCATTGAGCCAAACAGAACTTGGATGGCGTGTACAGGTACAGCTACCCATGCACCTACAACACGATACCGCAGTTCATCAAGAGTATTGACTTGCGTATTGTGACGAGCCAGACGCTCGGCCACCATTGACCAGACGTTTTCAGTTGGTGAGAGATCTGGAGAATGTGCTGGCCAGGACAGCAGTCGAACCTTTTTTGTATCCAGAAAGGCCCGTAGAGGACCTTCAACATGCGGTCGTGCATTATCCTGCATGGATAGAATGAAGGGTAGAATCACTTGTCGTAACACATCAGAAATGTAACGTCGACTGCTCAAACGGCCGTCAATGGGAACAAGAGGTGATCGAGACGTGTAGCCAATGGCACCCCATGCCATCACGCCGGGTGATACGCCACTATGGCGATGACGAACACACGTTTCCAATGTGCGTGCACTGCGATGTCGCCAAACACGCACGCGACCATCATGATGCTGTAAACAGACCTTGGATTCATCCGAAAAAAATTACGATTTGCCATTCGTGCACCGAGCTTCGTCGTTTAGTACACCATCGCAGATGATGCAGCGTCAAGGGTAACCACAGCCACGGTCTCCGAGCTGCAAACGTCGTCGAACTGTTCGTGCAGATTGTTGTTGTCTTGCAAACGTCCCCATTTGTTGACTCAGGGATCGAGACGTGGCTGCACGATGCGTTACAGCCATGCGGATAAGATGCCTGTCGTCTCGACTGCTAGTGATACGAGGCCGTTGGGATACAGCACGGCGTTCCGTATTACCCTCCTGAACCCACCGAGTCCATATTCTGCTAACAGTCATTGGATCTCGACCAACGAGAGCAGCAATGTCGCGATACGGTAAACGGCAATCACGATAGTCTACAATCCGATCTTTATCAAAGTCGGAAACGCGGTGGTATGCATTTCTCCTCCTTACACGAGGCATGACAACAACGTTTCACCAGGCAACGCCAGTCAACTGCTGTTTGTATATGAGAAATCGGTTGGAAACTTTCCTCATGGCAGCACGTTGTAGGTGTCGCCACCGGCGCCAACCTCGTGTGAATACTCTGAAAAGCTAATCATTTGAATATCACAGCATCTTCTTCCTGTCGGTTAAATTTTGCGTCTGTAGCACGTCATCTTCGTGGTGTAGCAATTTTAATGGTTAGTACTGTATGTGGAAGGGAAGAGGAGGTTGTGGACGAAGAGATTGTAGGTCGCACGTGATCTGATGGGCTATAGCACATACAGCAACATTAAGAAAGAAGCAGTGGATCGCAGCAAATGAAGACACAAAGGAGGTAGTGATATAGTAGAGAACTGATGATGAATCAATGCGGTGGGCCGCTGTGTGATAGCGATGACGGCCACTTCCAGTCAGCCACTTTAGCCAGGTAGAGTACTCACTTGGTAACGTTGCCCTCCTTGTAGGAGGAGCGGTAGAAGCCGTGCAGCGCGTCGCCCAGTTTGCCCGTGTAGTTGAGGCCCAGCTGGTACCGGGAGTCCCTCCTCAGGCGCTGCCCGCCGCCCACGTGAAACACGACGAACTGACGGTCCGGGTCGAAGGACAGCCTCTCCACCGGGAGCTCAGTACCCGTTCCGTCTGCGAACATCGGTTTAATCGACGCTGAATGGTCAGTCATACGCTCCATACATTGTACTGCATTACACTGACGTGACAAAAGTCATGGGACAGCAATATGTACATAGACAAATGGCGGTAGTATTGCGTACACAAAGTATAAAAGCGCAGTGCATTGGAGAAGCTCTCAATTGTACTCAGGTGATACATGTGAAAGACCTCCGACCCGTTTAAGGCCACACTATGGAGATTAATAGACTTTGAACGCTGAATGGTAGTTTCAGCTAGACGCATAGGACGTCCCATTTTGGAAATGTTACGGAATTCAATATTCCGAGATCCACAGTGTCAAGAATGTACCGAGAATGACAAATTTCAAGTATTACTTCTCACCATCGACAGCGTAATGGCCGACTGCCTTCACTTAACAACCACGAGCAGTGGCGTTTGCGTAGTCAGTGCTAACAGGAAAATAACGTGTGCAATTATTACAAAAATCAATGGGGGACATACGGAGAACGTATTCGTTAGGACAGTGTTATCCTGGAACCAAGGCCCCTGAGGGCCAGCAACCCATATAACACTACAAAGGACGAGGTTGTCTATGCCCAAGGCATACCCAAAAGCACCATGGTAAACACCGGCTATCTACAGACAAGATATGGAAACACACATTCCGAGCACTACTTCCTGCAGTGGTAGCTCGAGCCACGGCCTGCAGGAACTATCACTACGCCGAAATCTGACTGACTGGAGACGGATATTTAGGGGCTACAACCAGGCCCGAAATTCAGTTCATGCCTGATGCCGACCTCGTGAACTGCGACCGTCGAAGATTACGTCTTCGTCTCGGACTTGGACTGTTACTAGTGTGTAAGTGTGTTACCACCAACCTTTGTGGAAAATAAGAAGTGAACTTTTGTTTGCCTCAATTAGGAGACTTTTTTCGTTGTTGTCATCTTTCGTTTGTAGGTTCAGTCATCAGCCTTGTGACCTTACATCAATAAAAGTTGTGTTTGTGAAAAATTGCGAATTTGCCAGTCACAACAGACAGGCTCCGAAATTTGGCCAGCAGACGAACGGTGAGAGTACCTTTGTTAACAGCTCGATATCCCTGCAGCGCCCCTCCTGAGCTCATAACCTTATCGGTTGGATCCTAGGCAACTGGAAAACCGTGAACTGGTCAGATGAGTGCTGATTTCAGCTAGTAAGAGCTGATGGTAGGATTCGAGTGTGCAGACCCCACGAAGCCATGGACTCGAGGTCTCAATAAGGCACCTGTAGCCTGGTGGTGGTTGCATAATCATGTGTGCTGTTTTTAAATGGAATGAACTGAGTCCTCTGGTGCAACTGAACCGATCATTGACTGGAAATGGTTATGTTCGGCTCCTTGAAGACAGTTTGGTTTGATGGACTTCATGTTCCCAAACAACGATGTCACCCTGCCACATGTGTTCGCCGTTGGTGTGAAGAGCGTTTTGGACAGTTCAAGGAATGGTTTGGCCACTAAGATCGCCCGACTTGAATCCTGTCGAACATTTATGAGACATAATCGAGACGTCAGTTGGTGCACAAAATCCTGCACCGGCAACGCTTTCGCAGTTATTAACAGCTATAGAGGCAGCATGGTACAATATTTCTTCAGCGGACAATATTAGGAGCTGTCTCATGACTTTTGTCAGTCAGTTACAATAGTATACTGGATGCCCCATTTTTATTGGCGACACCAAATAAGGATGTTAAACATATGTCAAGCAGCTGTTATTTAACCACCATGAAAACATTAACCAGTAGGATTTCCGTTCTTGTAACTTTGTTCGCTACAAAGATATGAACAGCAGTACGTCTATTTGCGTCACCGTATACTTTTTAACTGGTAATCTCTATAAACGTATCTACCATTCACTTATGGAAAGCATAACACAAAATGGACTTCAACCATCCTGTACTATCACATAGTGCGTGTAACCAGTAACGTAGTTCTCCATTTGCTGTAGTTGACAGGAAACAAATGGATACACAAAAGAAATGCGCACCAGCAATTTAGTAAACCGTCTTCAGTTGAAGGTTTGTGTGTCTACACTGTACACCAACGAAGAGAAGGTGCAAATGCTGCTCATCTATGGCGCATAGTAATGCCTCAGAATTTTTATGTGAAAATTCTTAAAGCTTTTTTTAAATAAGACAAATGTTATTAAAATTCCTTATTCATCATGTCTACATACCTATTTCTCCACGTAGTCACACTTTTCTCGCAACGAGAGACTAATTTGTTGATACCGCCGTTGCAAAATGATCGAGTTTGTTGACGGAGCCTTTGACCTCGCCTCTGCTTGCACCTCTCTGTCACTATCAAAATGAAGTCTTTACCATAGGGGACTGTAGGACTTATAAACGATATGTTAGCTACAACAGAGGCAGTGCTAGATTAAAAACTGTATCATCTTTGCTTTCTTTTTTATTGCGTGGCTGAAAGTAGGCAAAATGCTAGTCAGGCAGAATATCTCCACTGAGAGCGATATCCTAGCAAGAATCCACATTTCAGACATTTTTCCTCGTCTTGTTGTGACACCTCGGGAAAAGGAAAGACAACACTATCATTGTTGATATCGCACAGAAGAAGCTGCAAAAGTTATTGCTTTCGCTTCTGCAACAGTGAATCCACACGTGAGCACACGACAGCTGAGATTCCTAAAACCGATGAACATCGCATTCTAGCATTCACTACTTCCATACTTATCAGGCAAATAAACACTAAGAATTGTATGAGAATGATTTCTAGAATCGTGTACAGTTCTTCACTGGGCACACCAGAAAATGTCCGCCGCCTAGAACTTCTTCTCAGATATTGTTTTAACTTATGAACGTTCCTTCAGGACAGACAAACACTAAGAACATCCGTTACTGGTCCAGCGAAAACCTACAATGGATTAAGCAGGAGGAACATCAGCGTCAATTGAGTGTTAATGTTTTTGTATGATGCGTGGTACTACAATTGTTGGGCATTATTTCATCACTGGTAACCTAAACGACAGCTAGTATGAGAACTCTCTCACACGAATTCTTCGTTGCCTTCTGGATGAAACGCCAATAAGAACCAGAATGTTTATATGGTACTAACACGATAGCAGTCCACCACATTATGTCTTGCGTGCACTTAGCGTTCTGCACCGAAGTTATCTTGCCAGAAGAATTGCTCGTGAAGGAATAGCGGCTAGGCGTGTTCGGTCTTCTTCGTACTTAAATACTGGGGACTTTTTTCTTTGGGGATGCATAAAAAACACCGTCTGTCACAAAAAACCAACTGCAGAGGAAATCGCAGGCAGGTATCGTGTTTACTTGTAATTCACTTCGGCAGACAACAATGCAAGCGGCGATGAATTTTTTTATCGAACGCATGGAACAGTGTACCGCAGTCCAAGGTCACCAGTTCGAGCACCTTTGAATCTTCTGTCCCTTTTTGTGCCCCACAATGGATCGTGGCACTAAATACGCTGTTAAAGATCTCCATTTTCTTCTTATTAAGTTGACTGTCGTGTCGTGGTTGATGTCTCTCTGGTAGCTAAACAACACTCTTTTGTTATATTTTTTATTCTGATTCTGGTCAGAAAGTTGTTTGGGGTGATCAAGATAAACGGGACACTGTATACATGGATGGGACCGCCAGCATACGTTAGTGTAATGAGAATCGATCCAGAAGAGCCCCATTATCCACCACTAGTATTTGGCTGCCAAGACCCTTTCGTAGGTCAAACCCAAAGGCCCCCTCTTATTGTCTTGTGTTACACAAGGAGGTGATTCGACGACAGGAAGGTGAGTATAGAGCACCGGCCTCCCTGGCGTTTTTAGAGAGGAATAGGCTGTTTACTGATATCGTTTCCGTTGCCTCCTTTCCTTTTAAATCTTACCCATAATTATCACCGCAAACCCAACAAAATACTTTACAAGCATTGCCCACAGACAGTCACACACGACTGATGTATACTTGAGACAGTATGCTACAGAAAGAACAAGAATGGTTACTCGGTATCTCCCACCTAGACGCAGAAAAATAGTTTTGCGGTTCGAACTATTTATTTATTTATTATCCTGACGTCTAGGGTCATCAGGTCTCCCTTACATCTAAAGAGGTACTTCACATATTTTGCATTATAGTTGTTGTTGTACAACATTATAAAACAGTTTTTAATTAATGCAGTCTGCAAAAACAAATATATATTATTTGCACTGCTAGTTTCAGACACTCTCCATTTTCAAGTGCATCTATAGTAACAGATGTGGACACATCGTTATCAGTTTGCTAAAACATCGTGAGCCATGCGTATATGTGGACATGAGAGTCGCCAACGATCATCTTATAAAATATTAGGTACATGACATGCAAAGTTCTTTCGAGAACGATAATATTACTGCCTTATTAAAATGCCACATATATCACCAGCAGCAGGGAAACGAACCACGTAATGTTTACTACGTATCTCACAATGTGAACCTGTTCGAATGACTGTCACATAAAGTAAAGTGCAAATAAAGTAATTTAAAACACAGCCTCGTGAATCATGTCATTAAAAAAAAAACATTTATAATAGTTCAGGGGATGTACACGATTAATGACAAATAACACGCAGGTAGATTTAAATTACAGGGGCTAACAGCAATGGATGTTCGTGGAAGAGTGGAAGAGGGAGAGTAAGAGGAACGTGATAAAATACAGTGATAAAATACAACTAATGAAATTAGGGGAAAAGAAAGTGACGTGACTGATTGGGAAATTTGGAGAGAATGTTGCATAAATGGAATATGATAGGAGATTTCGCTTTAATGTTTTATAGAGCGAAGATGGACGTACGCAGTAATTTTTGTGCAGACGTTATGAGGCTGACAGAAGGAAATGCTTACTCCTAAAAGTAAAAGAACATTTAATTTATGTAGAGTCCAGAGGCAGCTTGTTCCGAGAAGAACAGCAACAACGGAGAAGGTGTTCGCAAATGGTTTTGTTTTACGGATGGGCAAAGCTAGGGTACTAGATAAGCGAGACTTTCTGTTTCGCTTAGATGAGATGAGAGGTACTGAAACCCTGACGTGAGGTACTGGGGCGTATGTATACTAAGAAGCCGATGAAGTAAGCATAGCGTATCTTAATAATGTAACTTGTCTGGTAGTAACCAACCCAATTGGAAGAAAGAAGCGATGGCGTGCTCAACTAGACGGGTGTTGAAGATGTAAAACACACGAGCAGTCGTAGCTAGTTCTAACAGTCTAGTTTTCTCGCTACTCGTGCCCTATCTGATTCTTCGCAATAGTGGAGGTTCAGTAAAACGAGTTTACCTTGCGCATCCTGTGGAAATATGTTCCTGAACTTTTAAGGGTATGGAGGCAGTCGGAAGTCACTCAGAATGTGGAGACAGTATATTTCCGCCGAGATGAGATGTTGTTTTAGAGAAGGTACCGGAATACCATAGACAAGAATATGAGGCAATGGTTCGAGAAACTTAGAGTTCGTTAATTTCTGATGGGATAGCTAAAATTACTGGGACTCCTTCGCATTCAGTTTAAGTCTCACGTTTTTCGCCCATCTGACCACTGATGGCTTACCACCATTCGTCTGGACGATCGCAGTATTGTCTTTAGTACTACCACTTAGGTAAAGCTGATCGTAAGCACATAAACGATATTGCAGCGGGGGGGGGAGGGGCAGAACCGACGAGATACTGAATACTGTAGGCTGTCAATTTTTTTATACAGATGAACTTCTTTGAGTCGTCTATTACATCACTGGCCAGTGTCGGCCAGTGACCATTTTAAAATAGTATCGCGTCTGTGAAATCAGAATCATATTAGAAAACCATTTAGTGCAACGTCAAATTATTTTTATATCTGTCACTCATATGACGGTCATTTCAGCAACTGCATCTGAAACTTGTCACAGGTCTTAACAGGCCAATAATGTAACACATGATGCAATAAATTTCAGCTTTATGAAACGCTGGCAGCGTGCGGTGGACTTTTAAAACGGTTTTAGCATTCAGAAGTTACGTCGAGGATGTGGACTAATAACTGAAGAAACAACGCGGTATGATTTCACGTATAAGGGCGAACAATAACGGGATCAAGACTGAACCTGTGACGTTTCTGAGACACAATGCCTCCGGGTCGACTTTTCTTCACATAGACGATACGTTGCTGTACGATTTTCAAGTAGTTTTCAGACCGCTTCAGCATTATCTGAAAATTTTAGCTGTCGCATTTTTCGAAGCAGTATGTCAAGTTTGGCATTATTAACCAAGTGACTAGTTACTTAGTCTGGTGACTCTTGAAGGCTATAGACCATTGCTGCGTTGGTGTTGACTGATGGAGATGAAACAAAGAAATCATTCTGTTCTTCAGCCGATACCTGAAAAAATCTTTTGATTCTTTCCTTTCCGATACTGAGTCTGTGGAGAACATAGACAAGATAGGAAACGTGAAAGAACGAGCCATATTAAGCACTGGGTGATAGTTGCGCAGATATGGGAGTCACCAGCTGTACTTACTCTCGACTGCTGATAGTTGCGTCAGGCGGACGGAACTCTCGTCGATTAGGAGCTCCTCCGAGTGCAGGGTCACGTTATCGGCGTCCTCCATGCATTCCATCAGGACGACCACGCTTCCGTGGAACGTGAAGTTGCCCACTGGATCAGCAGCCCTGCAGGGTCAGAGACAGAATGTCACTAAAGTATGTCAGCACAATAAAAACAGTCTGGCGGAGCACTGATCACAAACTGCGTAGTCTGCCTACAGGAGAAGAAAAACTTCTCTTCTGTTCTAAGTAATATTCACCATCACAGGATCAAAGTACTTACCCAGAGTCCAGCTCTCCTTCATCTGCAAATGAATTCGATTTAAACCTCAATAACGTATTCTTATTCTCTATCTTAATCGGACAGGAAGGATAGAAAATTTAAAAAAGGAAATGGATAGGTTAAAGTTAGATATAGTGGGAATGGGTGAAGTTCGGTGGCAGGAGGAGCAAGAATTCTGGTCAGGTGAATAAAGGGCTATAAATACAAAATCAAATAGGGGTAATGCAGGAGTAGGTATAATAATGAATAAAAAAGTAGGAATGCGGGTAAGCTACTACAAACAGCATAGTGAACGCATTATTGCGGCCAAGATAGATACGAAGCCCATGCCTACCACAGCAGTACAAGTTTATATGCCGACTAGCTGCGCAGATGACGAAGAGATTGATGAAGTGTATGAAATGTATGCACAGAGTATAACTTAATCATAGCTAACAATTGGTTCAAGAATCATAAAAGAAGGTTGTACACATGGAAGAAGCCTGTAGATACTGACAGGTTTCAAATAGATTATATAATGGTAACACAGAGATTTAGGAACCAGGTTTTAATTTGTAAAACATTTCCAGGGGTAGATGTGGACTCCGACCATAATCTATTGGTTATGAACTGTAGATTAAAACCAACGAAACTTCAATAAGGTAGCAGCTTAAGGAGATGGGACCTGGATAAACTGACCACCAGAGGTTGTAGAGAGTTTCAGGAAGAGCATTAGAGAACGATTGACAAGAATGGGGGAAAGAAATACAGTAGAAGAAGAATGGCCGGCTTTGAGAGGTGAAATAGTGAAGGCAGCACAGGATCAAGTAGGTAAAAAGACGAGGGCTAATAGAAATCCTTGGGTAACAAAAGATATACTGAATTTAATTGATGAAAGAAGGAAATATAAAAATGCACTAAATGAAGCAGGCAAAAAGTAATACAAAAGTCTCACAGATGAGATCGATAGGAAGTGCAAAATGGCTAAACAGAGATGGATAGAGGAGAACTATAAGGATGTAGAGCCGGATATCTCTAGGGGTAACATAGATACTACCTACAGAAAAATTAAAGAGACCTTTGGAGGTAAGAGAACTACTTGCATGAATATCAAAGCTCAGATGGAAACCCAGTTCTAAGCAGACAAGGTAAAGCAGAAAGGTGGATGGAGTATATAGAAGGTCTATACAAAGGCGATGTTCTTGAGGGCAATACTATGGAAATGAAAGAGGATGTAGATGAAGATGAAATGGGAGATATGATACTGCGTGAAGAGTTTGACAGAGCACTGAAAGATCTGAGTCGAAACAAGGCCACCGGAGTAGACAATATTCCATTAGAACTACTGACATCCTTGGGAGACCCAGCCCTGACAAAACTCTACCATCTGGTGAACAAGATGTATGACACAGGCGAAATACCCTCAGACTTCAAGAAGAATATAATAATTCCGATCAAAAACAAAGCAAGTGTTGACGGATGTGAAAATTACCGAACTATCAGTTTAATAAGCCATTGCTGCAAAATACTAACACGAATTCTTTACAGACGAATGGAAAAACTGGTAGAAGCCGACCTCGGGGAAGATCAGTTTGGATTCCGTGAACACGTGAGACAATACTGACCCCACGAATTATCCTAGAAAATAGATTAAGCAAAACCTATGATTCTAGCATTTGTAGACTTAAAAAAAAATTTTGACAATGTTGACTGGAATACTTTCTTTCAAATTCTGAAGGTGGCATGGATAAAATACAGGGAGCGAAAGGCTATTTAAAATTTGTACAGAAACCAGGTGGCAGTTATAAGAGTCGAGGGGCAAGAAAGGGAAGGAGTGATTAGGAAAGGGGTGAGACAAGTATATTGAGCAAACAGTAAAGGAAACAAAAGAAAAATTCGGAATAGGAATTAAAATCCATGGAGAATAAATTAAAGTTTGAGGTTCGCCGATGACATTGTAATTCTGTCAGAGACAACACAGGACCTGGAAGAGCAGCTGAACGGAATGGACATGGTCTCGAAAGGAGGATTTAAGATGAACATCAACAAAAGCAAAACGAGGATAATAGAATGTAGTCGAATTAAATCGGGTGATGCTGAGGGTATTAGATTAGGAAATGAAACGCTTAAAGTAATAAATGCGTTTTGCTATTTGGGGAGCAAAATAACAGAGAATGGTCGGAGTAGAGGAGATATAAAATGTAGACTGGCACTGGCAAGGAAAGCGTTTCTGAAGAAGTGAAATTTGTTAACATCGAGTATCGATTTAAGTGTCAGGAAGTCATTCCTGAAAGTCTTTGTATGGAGTGTAGCCTTGTATGGAAATGAAACGTGTAAGATATATAGTTTAGACAAAAAGAGAATAGAAGCTTTCGAAATTTGGTGCCACAGAAGAATGCTGAAGATTAGATGGGTAGATCAAGGGATCACCAATTTAGTATTGGAGGGCAGCGTGGAGGGTAAAAATCGCAGAGGGAGACCAAGCTATAAATACACTAAACAGATTCAGAAGGACATAGGTTGCAGTAGGTACTGGGAGGTGAAGAAGCTTGCACAGGATAAACTAGCATGGAGAGCTGCATCAAACCAGTCTCTGGACTGAAGACCACAACAACAACAATTACATTCTGTATCTTGATGTACAGCAATCCTTTCATTATTAAATTATTCATCACAAAGGAATTATCTGGATGGACGGGAAATCGGTAGGTGTGACGTACATGGAAAGTCAAACAAATGATTAGAGTTTTAGAAAAATTAGATGATATGTTCTAGAGAAAGAGCTTCACAAGTTGGACAAGTCAAAAACGCGTTGGTCAACCTCCGGCCTTTATGTAAGCAGTTATTCGGGACGGCACGCATTGACAGTGTTGTTGGATGTTCTCCTGAGGGATATCGTACCAAATTCTACCCAACTGGAGCATTAGATCGTCAAGATACCCAAATGATTGCAAGGCCATGACCATAATGCTCCAATCGTGCCCAATTGGGGAGCGATCTGGTGAGTTAATGGCCAAGGTTTGGCAAGCACGATCAGAAGAAACTCTCGTCATGTGGAGAAGGGCATAGTGTTCCTGAAATGTAAGCCGGCAGGTTCGAATCCTGCCTCGGGCATGGATGTGTGTGATGTCCTTAGGTTAGTTAGGTTTAAGTAGTTCTAAGTTCTAGGGGACTGATGACCTCAGATGATAAGTCCCTTAGTGTTCAGAGCCATTTGAACCATTTCTGAAATGTAAACGTACGAAGGCTTCCCATGAAGGACAACGAAAAGGGGAGTAAAATATCGTTGACATACCGCTCTGCTACAGGGGTACCGTGGATGGTAACCACAGGGGTCCTGCTGTGAAGTGAAACAGCACTGAAGACTACTCCTGGTTTTCGGGCCGTATTGAAGGTGGCAGCCAATTTGGAAACCCTCGCTGCCTGAGAAGTCTATGAACATGTATTCTCTGGCCATCGCGGTCTGGAAGTGACTAAATGGAGTAGAATTGTCTTCAGTAATGACTCCTAATTGGTCCCCGATGATCAGTGAGGACGTGTCTGTAGACAGTAGTGGGATACGAAACTGCCTCCCGCCATGTATTCCGACAACGACGAGTAATGGTCTGGAGTGCCATTTGTTTTCATAGGAGGACCCCTTTGGCGGTCATCCGTAGCACTCTTACACCACAGTGGTACGTCGACAATATCTACATCTAGTTTTATTGCGTTTCATGGCAAGCCATCCTGGGCTTACATTTCTGCAATGTAATGCCCCCCCCCCCCCACCCGCACACGGTGAGAGTTTTTACTGCTTGTCTTCGTGCTTGCCAAACCCTACTTTTGCCAGCATGGTCACCACATCGCTCCCCAAGTGGTAACGTTTGGAGCATTATTGGCAGGGCCCTTCAATCATCTGGGTATTTTAGTGATCTAATGTGCCAATTGGAAGGAATTTGGCACTATACCCTTCACGAGAACATACAACAACTCTGTCAATCAATGCCAAGCTCAATAACTCTTTCACAAGAGCCAGGGGCGGGCCAATGCGTTATTGACTAGCTCAGTTATGTGAAGTCTTTCTCTTCAATAACTCATCCACTTTTCCTGAAATTATAATCACTTGTTTGCCGTATGTGTATGTCACATCTACCTCTTCTCGTCCCATTCGGGTAATTTCTTCGTGGTGCATCGTCTTTCTTTGTCTCTGAGTATATTATAGAGCACTAAAACGTGTAGAACGCGAAATATGAACAAATGTTGCTCAGGCAACAACAAAACTGCAGAAAATCCATCTAATGAAAGTACCGACTGACAGTTATCTTGTGGTCCTAGTACACCACACTTCAAGTGCAACAGTCTTTCCCACTATGCTTCTGCATAGATATTTACGACTGCTATTATGAAGGAATCAAAGAAACAAAGTGTGTAGCAATCACCCTTCGAGCTGTAAGTAAGGGGAATGGTAATGTTTCCATAAAGTGGTGGTTCGGTAATAAAATTACAGATGAATTTAGGACGAGGTAGAAGCATCAGGAATTGTAACTGTTTAGACTACGAGGGACTTCCAGAAGTAGGTTACACATCTCGTCCCACACTAAGACCATTGCTCAACAACACTGATGCTTTGTCAGAAGAGAGTACTTGTTCCGGGTTTCCTGCAGACACAGTTCTGCTGTGATACGCTTAATAGATGCATCACATTGTGGGAGCGCAATGATGCGGGAACTGGGAACGTAGTCCAGGGTTGAAGTATGCGGGACAGTACGATTCTTGTGGAGAGAAAGTCTAAATTGCGTGATCTGCATGGATATAGTTCTTAGTAATATTCAGCATACGTCCTATTTTGTTGGCCAAGTCATGAACCTACTGCAGATGGTTATTAATGGATTATATAGCTGCGGTTAGATTTTCTGCAGTGACCCTCGTATGTAACTGAAAATGACCCTCATACATATGGTAGTTGGAGGGTAAGTGTGAAGGAAACATTTGCATCTAGGAAAATGACAGCGGCCCAAAAACTGATCCTTGAGGGACATCAGATGTTATATCCCTCCATTTCATCTTCTGTGATTCTTTCAAGATACAATGTTCATATCCTATAACACATAATTAAAAGGTTTTCTGAGGCACGGCGAAAGATGCAATGTTTTGGCTTTTGAAAATAGTAGATGGCAGACAAGACTGTGGAACGGTTTGTTGATATGGAGAAGGTTCAGTACAACATCCTGTTGTCAATTTCTAGTTAATACCATACCATGTTTAATTAACTGATACTACACGATACATTCTAGCGTGTCCTTTGACTCACGAGGAAGAGAGTCTACAGTCAAAGAGGCTACGTCTTAAAATTACGAGAGAGTACGTTTCAAAACTTGTCATAAAACATTGAACATTACACGTAATCACCGGGACGGAGCAGTTAAAGAAGTTCAGGCTTACTCAGAGACCTACCGAATGTGGTTGTTAGCAGCGAAGCCTCACAAGTGGAACAGAAAAAGGGTAAAGTGTTACTAGTGGCCTCACCACACTTCATCACACGTTGTACAAAGGGTTTATAAATTCAAAAGTGGATGTAGAATTTGGGGCGTTATAATCAATACGGTTAACACATCGTGCAACAAATGAACTGTTCGGAAAGGGCATGCGCTTTACTCGGAAATATCACGGAAACATACACACACACACACACACACACACACACACACACACACACACAAACTCGCAACGGCCACACGTAATGTGAGCCTCACAGAACCCCTGTTCCTGTCATTTCCGACCGGCAGAAAGAGCCATAGGTTGGTGTTGATATCCACTGCAGTGCATCCGGGCTTACCCCGAGGCAGGGCAAGATCGACCAGCGCTTGGGGTATCCTTGCAGTACACATTCTCTCTCTCTCTCTCTCTCTCTCTCTCTCTCTCTCTCTCTATATATATATATATATATATATATATATATATATATATATATATACGCGCATACATGGTGCACTGGTGGGTTGGGAAAAAGAAACTGCGCCTAGAACCTACAATTACATACGTTACAGTGGACAGTATAGTTGTTTGGAGACATCACTGGACTGGCCGAAGTTTCCAAGTTTACAGAGTTTTTTCTGTTTTTCATGTATTTTGCAATATTTTCAAAGAGATCCACTCCATCTGACGTGGTCCAGTGCCAGAGCTCTTTGTATTCACCGTAAATTCTATGTGAATCTGTTGTACTGTTCGTAAGAGTAGTGTTTACTATGGATCTGCTTAGATGAGCCAGATTCTTCTTCCTTTAGATTAAGTGTTAAACAAGTACCGGTGACTATGGGGGGAGTAGCTGTATTTGCTCTACGTTCATCTTCTTCCTCTTCTTTCTCAGATTTTGTTACTCATCATAGCGGAGTCCGCCCTACTGACTATCTCCTCTTAGAAGGATCTTGTGGTTGAACAGTGTAGATATTTGCTATCTGGATTTCTCTATGGAGGGTATCTGATTTCTTTCACATTTTTCTCTTTGTATCATTAAAATGACTAAGATTCTTCCTTCTATCGCAGATTATAACATGTACAGCATGTTGTTCTTAGGCATCTTTTAATAGTTTTGTGAATGTCTTTGTAAAGTGTCTGGTACTGCTGGAAAAGCAGTTAATGAAATAATTTTTCACTTTCATGAAATATTTTACGTACCTTATGATCCTGCAGGATGGTTCAAATTGAAACGCGGCAATAAATGATAATAAAACAAAATAACTCAGCCTGAGTTTCATGTGAGGTTATCTTGCGTTCTCGCAAGTAGCTCTCTCGCGACAGATGTTAAGGTCGAGTAGGGACACAGCATCGAACGAAAAGTATCGATATCTTACTCATGAATGAAGGCCATAACATTAAGCAAAAAATCTCCTAAGAACCAGTTTTATAAAGGTGTTTAAATTGAATTTTTTCGACTAATCAGGTTTATACTGGCTGATTACTTTGCGAAGACAAGATTTTCTAAAACGGTTTTCTAATATCATATTTGGTTCTTATCATCAAAAAACCTATTTTTTTTAAATTTACACCCTTCTTACATACACCTTGTCATGTACTTACACTACCTGAAAAATACGTGAAGCAGCCAGAAGGGCCATTCATCGGCAATACATGCTTCTCGCTCACGGCAGCAACCTGAACATAGCCGCTTGTGTGTGTGGTGTTAATCGCAGACTACGAATGGGACGCCAGTTTCCTAGACGGTTATTGTTAGTCTCCCACCCATTGTATAGGATGACATAGAATTAACAGTTCCTCGATGGTAATCGCAATTGTGTAGGTGTTACGATGTGTTTGGTGCACTATATGGCCGATCAGATCTGGCCGACAGGAACACTGATGACGAGTGCCCTTGCTCCCAGGTCCCCATACAGTCCAATGCCCCACAAATCTGGACATAGCACGATTCGACGTGCAGGACAAATGGAGATCTACAAAGAGAGGCTTTTGAAATGCTATTTCTGACAATGCTGTTTCGTAGGTGAATGCAACACGTCTGTGTATTTCACAGCGATCACTCAATATCTGACGCTGTTCACGCCCTGTATATAACCTAACACGCCTGGTACTCGTAATAACACTAAATGCGAACAATAGTAGTGCACTCTGTTGGCCGTTGTTCGTGTCACAGAGAACTGCAACTTTAAAGATTTACGTACCCGACGGCAGTGTGTACGTGTACGAAGTTACATTACCGTACGACCATATCTTTGGGTGGTTCACTTTTTTTTGCCATGCAGGTATGTAGTACACTGTTCACTAGACATGAAGTCGTGTAGGGCGTCTACGTCTATTTCATAAACTTTGTGCACATCTTATAGCACTGCTGTATTAGATCTCTAATTACATGACGCAATGCAGTGTATTAAGCCTTTCTGTTTTATATGATCCACTGATGATGGGCTAAGGCCGAATCGAGTCACAAAATAAAATAAAAATGCTAACAAGAAGTGATTTGTTGTTTTCAGCGACCCATAAAGAACATGCTCAGAACTCTGTTCTTTTTATATCTTGTTAAGTTACTAATCATGTCTTTCTGTCTAGAGGGTATCTGTGGTCGAGCGGTTCTAGGCGCTTCAGTCCGTGTGAAAGCAAAACTTTGTAGATATTCTAATGGGTGGCAGTGAATTATCTTTAGTTTTGCCTACCAGGTGCAAATCTGCAGCTGTGAATTCAAGAAAAACTTATAGGAATGTTTCCATGTGTAATGGATTAGGAACGGGACATGGGCACAGAAAGCCATAGAAGCGAGAGGGGCACAGTGTTTAACTTATTGTTAAACATCGCTTATACAGTTTGTGCGATATGAGAATCGGAGACGTCGATGGGATGTTGTGCACTGCCAGATTTTCAACTGATAGCCAAAATTGGAATTAAATTTTTTCCCGGCATAAATCGGTTTCACATTAACTCGTTAGAACATCTACCAAGTTTCGCTGCCATACGATAACTATATTCCATACTGGACCTCAGTGGGTAGCTGCACTTCAGTTATAACCATCTGGGCCGGCCGTTGTGACCGAGCGGTTCTAGGCGCTTCAGTGCGGAACCGCGCTGCTGCTACAGTCGGAGGTTGGAATCCTGCCTCGGGCATGGATTTGTGTGATGTCCTTAGGTTAGTTAGGTTTAAGTAGTTCTATGTCTAGGGGACTGATGACCTTAGATGGTAAGCACCATAGTGCTTAGAGCTATTTGAATCATCTTTCTGTCTTTTGGTGTGTTTTCTTAAACGCTTTTTCAAGTTTGAAGTATTTCCCAAAGACTTCGAGTTTTTCAAACAGATTTGATTTCGCACCTCACTTCATTTTTACAGTTAATCAGAATACTACCAAGTTTCAGTTTTGTTAGGTTCTATTCCCTTTGTTGATTCAGTAACCCGTGTATTTAATGCCTTTGAACTGTTTTAAACAACAATCCAAAAAGAATAAGTGAATCTACACGTGCAAAAAGGCGATTTCAAATGAACGAACTACAAACGCAACATTGCCAAAATTAGCGAAATGCCGCAGATATTTTCGTACTATTACTTTGTCGCCCACAAGCACACGGATCGTTCAGTTGTTGGCATGTTGGCGCTTGCACGTTTAATTGTAAAAATGTCGTATCTGAGTCATTGGGCCAAAGTTTTGGCTAAATAATAAATATGTAATAAATCATTGCTACGATTTCTCGATGCGATACTTACTATAAAGTACTTACATGAGTAGAGGCATCAGTTGAAAAGCATCAAATAAAAGGTTGGCGATCGAGGTAAAGTACTCGATATCACGTTTCTGTGTTAAGTCCTGGTTTACCAATTCATAGCGTGCGTAGCTGTATCCGTCGCTCCAACCATAATGTTCTTTACAAATTGACTTTCAATCCGGCTCTTAAATGGAAGTAACGTTACTAACTTTGATACCCATCTACTCGTATTTTCACTTCTTTCTATGACTACGCTGTGCTCTGCCATGGAGGCTAACTTGATTCTCCACCGGAGACAAACGCTTCCTACACACGATGAGCGTTCAATAAGTGATGCAACACATTTTTTTCTCGTCCAATTTCGGTTGACAAAAAGGGAGAATTCGTTGTGGGACATTGTGGAATATGCACCTGGTGATAAACAATAGCACGGTGAGTCGTTGGGCAAGGCATTTGTCATCATCGCAGATAGGTTGTGCAAACCTATCTCATTTCTCTCTGCTGGTCGGATGCACAGCTCCGATTCTTGCAATGTTGGAACGTGCGGTTAATCTCACTCAAGGTGCTCGACGGATCAAACACCTCAATGCACAAGTGGACGTCTCTGTTGGTAGTACTGACACACTAGTCCACCGGTTAGGATACCCGAAGTTGTCTGTCCGCTGGGTTTCTCGCCGCCTAGCACAAGACCATAAAAAAAACAGCAAAGGGCCATCTGTGCGGAATTGCTTGTGCGTAGGAGGCTGATTGTCACAATTTTTTGTCAGACGTCGTCACAGGCGATGAAACATGGATTTATCACTTCGAACCGAAAACAAATGGGCAATCCATAGAGTGGCGCCACACCACTTCTCCTCCGAAGGAAAGGCATTGAAAACCACACCCTCGGCCGGTCAAGTCATAACGACGGTGTTCTGGGTGCCGGAAGGGGTTATTCTCTTTGATGTTCTCGACTATGGTGCAACGATCAACTTGAAAGTGTATTGTGCTACCCTCAGGACACTGAAGAAACGACTTAAGGGTGTGCGTCGCCACAAAAATGCAAACGAACTTCTTCTCTATGACAACGCATGACCTCACACAAGTCAGCGTAACCGATAGTAGCTCATAATACGTCATTGTATTTTTCTTCTTCATCCACCCTAATGCCAGATCTCGCACCTTCCGACTTCCATCTCTTTGACCCAGTGAATGATGCACTATGCTGGAAGCAGTACGTGGATGGGATATTTTCAGAAAAAATATGTTACTTATTGAAAGCCCCTCGCCCTTGCTTATTCTGAAGGCTAATCCCTTATCGATGCAACTACACTCTTCTTTCATTGACTATTCATTTAAGTTCCATGTAATTGCCACATCCTAAACTCTTCGCGATGTTGCCCAAACGGTTCTTCCTAGGTCATCCTCTGACCGCACTCTTTAGGTTTTTCCTGTCTCTTTACCTTCAAGAACATTAAGGATGGAACTGTTGTGTCTGATGACATACTCAATACATTTTATTTTTCTCTTTTCCATTTCCTTTAATAATCTTCTTTCTTCATTGACTTCCATTAAGACTGAAGTCTTCTTCATTGCTTTTCGTTCAGTCCGCTCTCCTCATTTTTCACCATATCCAACTTTCGTCTGCTTAAAGGCGATTCCTATCTAATTAAACCTTCTGTAGATCTGTGTACATCATACAAATGATTCTGCAAAAGATTTTCTGACATCTATATTAATACTGCTGCTACTTAAAACGTTTGCTGGTTAAAACTGTTGTTGATTAAAAATTTTTTCTCAATCATAAACATCTGTTTTGCCAGTGCATTCATATTCTTCACTTCCATGTTGCACCTATTGTCCTCTGTTGCTATGTTAACAAGACAAGAAAATAACCTGACCAATATTTACACCTCAATTTTTGTATTGGTTTTGATTTCTTCCACATTTTTCCATAATACCATTACTTTCGTTTTTCGTTTGTTCGCTTTTACGTAGTTCAATAATGTCTGATAAGACTTGCAGCATTCTATTCATTTCTTTTGCGGAGTCTTCAACTATTACGACGTCCTCAGCAAATCTGCTACAATTAACCAATTCACCATTGACTTTTATTTCATTTGTCTTCCCCTTCGTCATCTGAATGAACACATAAATGCATACGGACACAGTGTATATCATTGTCTAATTTCTTATCTAATCTTGACCTCTTCCTCTATCTTAGTGATGTTTATTTTTGTGCTTTGGTTCTGATATAGTCTGTTAATCTTTCTTCTGTTCTTCCAGTCCAGTCCAATTTCCTTCATAATTCTGAAGAGTGGCTCCTATCTTATATTGTCACATTGTCAAAAGCTTTTTCTAGGTTAATGAAGGTACGATAAGTTCATCTCGTATTTATACCTACTCTTCTCTCCAACAGTATGTGCAACGCCAGAATTGCTTCTCTCGTTCCTCTGTCTTCTCTAAATTTATATTGGCTTCTCTAACATACTTAGCTACCTTCTCTTTCATCCTGTTCTTAACTATACTAATGTGTATTTTGGAGGCATGCGACACCATTGACAGCGTTCTATAGTGGGTGTAGGCTGCCTTTCCTATTTTAGGCGTGGGAAAGGTTCTGCACTGTGTGCCGTCTTCTGGCATGATTCTTCTTCGGTAGCAGTCATTTATTACTCTGAATAATTGGTTGTTCGTATTTGTAGCTAAATTTTTCAGCAGCTCTGCAGGGAAGTCATCAACACCAGTAGCTTTTCCTTTTTTGAGACTCCGAAGATGATGTTCAAATTCATGTCTCGTGATTGGAGATCTTGTATTTCACACTCATTGATTTTCCAGTTGGATTATTTTCATTCCTGACGTCCTGACCATCACAAAGTTCTTTTATGTTTTCTTTTCAACAAGTTCATACCTCTGCAGCGAGTTTTTGCCAGATTATTTGGCACTCCCCCCCCCCCCCCCCCCCCCCACACACACACACGCCACACACGCTCGCGCGCGCGCGCGCACACACACACACACACACACACACACACACACACACACACGTACGCGCTTTGCTGAACACCCTAGGTGCACACAGTTACACAGTCCCCCACGGGCCTCTGGCAGAGAACGGTACGCCTTTAATTTTGCGCCACGAGTGGAATATGCTCTTCACGTTATATTTGTTTAAGGCCCCAGCAATATTGACGGAGGGTCGCCTTCGTAGAGAGAAACCGTCAGGCTCTCGCTTTCTTCCGTCTTTTTATGTCCTATTTTTGTGGAGGTAGCGTTTTATTTGCGCTCGCGAGTACCCCTTGTGAGAAAGGCTTCGCGCAGGTCCTTAGCTGCGCTGGGTCGCCCGTCATATAGGGACGTTTAGGTAAAGGACCATGTGGATTTTCCTCCTGTAAATTGCACGCTCACCGTTCTGCCAGAAAAACTTTTTGCCGGACAATTTAGTAACACTAAGCACCCACATTTTTCATTCTCCGTACTGAAGTATGTCTATAGCATTTGTAGATTAAGAGAAAACTTTGGACAATGTTGCCTGGAATACTCACTTCGAAAATTCTGAAGGTACTGGAGGTAAAATACAATGAACGGAAAGTTATAGACTGGTTGTATAGGAACCAGACCCCAGTTATAAGAATGTAAGTGCAAGAAAAGGAAGCAGTAGTTGAGAAATGAGTGAGACATGATTGTACTGCTAATCTACATTATTCAATCTAAACATTGTGCAAGAAGAAAAGGAAACCAAGGAGAAATTTTGGTAGGGAATTAACTTTCAGGGATAAGAAATAATAATTTTGTGGTTTTCGACTACTCTGTAGTTCCGACGGGGGCGGCATGGACTAGGAAGAGTAGCTAAGCAGAATGAATGGTGACTTGAAAAGAGGCTATAAGACGACTTTCTACGAAAGTAAAACAAGGATAATGAATGTAGCTGAATCGAATTAGAGTGATCCTGATAGAATTTGGTTAGGATATGTAAAATTAAAAGTAATCGACGAGTTTTGCCATGTGGGCAGCAAAATAACTGGCAACGGCCGAAGTAAGAGAATGTAAAATGCGAACTTTCACAAGTGGAACAGAAAACGGTTTCTAAAAAACAGAAATTTGTTAGTATCCAGTACAAATTTAAATAATAAGAATATATTAAATTATATATATCAAATTATATATTATACCTACTTTATATACATTAAATTATATACGTATACTTCATTCTTCTCTCTTGTCAAAGGGGGGCTGATGCTCTAGGTTAGTGAATTGGTTACTAAGAGGCGTCGATAAAAAGTATGTAAATGAATTTTCCAGGATGTAAATATTAAGAATTCTTAGTTGAAGAACGTAACCTTATACAGAAGTTATACGTAGATTATAAAAAGTTCATGCAAGAAGAGAATATAAGATTTTGAAATGTGGTGGTAAAGGAGAATGTTGAACATTAGATAAGTAAAGTGGATAACTAACGAAGAGGTACTGAACAGAATTGTAGATTATAAAATTGTAGATTATAAAAAGTTTATGCAAGAAGAGAATATAAGATTTTGAAATGTGGTGGTAAAGGAGAATGTTGAACATTAGATAAGTAAAGTGAATAACTAACGAAGAGGTACTGAACAGAATTGGGGAAAAAAAGAAGGAAAGGCAAGGCACTGCAGACAGTTGACGAAGATCTGAGAGTACAGATTAGATTTCCAGATACGTAAGTGGCTCGAAGATTTCTGAGGTAACAGAACCCAGTTCGTTAATATCAACGGCTAGTGTTCATCAGAGACAAGGGTATCGTCAGGAGTGTCCCAGGGAAGTGTGATAGGACCGCTATTATTCACTTATTCACTATATATATATATATATATATATATATATATATATATATATATATATATATACTATATGAGTGACAGGATGAGTAGCTATTTAACGGTTGTTTGATGCTCTGATGCACGGGAAGGTGTCACCATTGAGGGAGTATAGAAGAATACAGGATGACAGAGCTTCTAGTTGGCGCAATGAATGACAGCTTCATTTAAATGTAGATAAATGTAAGTCAATGCGGATGGTTGTGTGAAACAATCCTGTAAAGTTCGAATACGGCATTAGTTTTACAAGGCGACAAAAATAAAGCTGTCAATCCATATGTTGTTTCAAAAATGGCTCTGAGCACTATGGGACTTAACATCTGTGGTCATCAGTCCCCTAGAACTAAGAACTAATTGAACCTAACTAACCTAAGAACATCACACACATCCATGCCCGAGGCACGATTCGAACCTGCGACCGTAGCGGTCACGCTGTTCCAGACTGAAGCGCCTAGTACCGCACGGCCATATGTTGGTTTGTACACCATCGTGCTTTACTAAGCTTCGTCCTAATGGTGCTGGCGTCCTCTTACCTTCTTCTGACCTTTGACCTTACTCACCCTGTCAGTTATTAAGGGGAAACCTCGCCCAAAAACTTAACATTTCTTCTACTTTGCTGATAACAACAAAATTTTAAAATCATATCTATCACATAAGGCTTTGAAGTCCATAACTTCACTGACTTTGTCATTCTGTAAAGTTTTTCACGGTTTTTAGCGATATTTTTCAAAACCAAATTCTCATACAGGATGGATGGATATGGTGGAAATGGGCGCTCAACAGCGTAGTCTTTAGCGCCCGAACGGAAATAACAACGGACAAGTGTCACTAAAATGCAGCAAGTGCTAAAATAGGACTAAAATTAAAGGTGAAAGGCTACATAGGCAGTTTGCACGTCAACAGTTGCAAAGTGGAATGCAGCACATAAAGAGGATAACTGCAAGAGAACGTAGGTGAAAGGGTTAAAATGAAACACATAGCACATGTTTGGAACTGGCCTATTACAAGTATAAAAGGAGTGGTAAGTCACTCGGCAACACACTAAAAATTCCAAACTAAAATTTTTGGCTGAAGGCCAAAAATTTTCATACAAATATATCAGTTTTCGCGTTCCAGATTCTTTAGGTACATTCACAAGACATTGTTCAAAAGCTATGTTCATTTATTTTATGCGGAAAGTTATTAATTTCAGTTTTTTTTCAAATTTCAACTTTAAGTTTTCTTTAATCATGAAAACATAGATGTGATAATAAAATAGACAAAATTATTGCAAAAATATCATTGAGATTCTTTAATATTTAGTATCAAAAACTTTGTATTGAACTTAAAATAATAAACTTACTAGAAAACGGATTTTACAATTTTATTAAAAAATTAATACTAGTATAAGCCACATACACAACGAAATTTACTTGCACTATAAGTATTCCTTTCTTGCTCCTGTAATACTCCTTCTTCTTGTAATTTCAAGACCAGGGTAGCTTTTCTTTTAAATTTTTCCTTCCCCAGTCAGCATCTTTGGATTGTTTGATCCGTTGCTGATCTTTAGATAAGCGGACTTCTTCTGAGAGGTTCACAAGGCGATGCTGGGGCTCCTACTTTCTTCAGTCTTCAAACAGCCGATACTGAATTTATAAACAGCTTCTACAAAAACCAAAAGTATCCTTTTTTTTCTTTAGAACATTTGGACCGAATAAAACTGCAAACTTTTATCTACATTTTGTGCCTCACCACCAGTGCCAGAAGTGCATCAGATGCAAGTCTCTGAGAGACAGACCCTGTCTTGACCACTTTCGCAGCTGTCAGTGTGCCATGACCCCTAGCGCATTCCATACTGCATATATTTCTTTGGCGTACTTGTAATTCGAATACAGCCAAAGATAGGGCTCTAAGAGTAAATACTCCAAAGATGTGAAGTAGCCATTAAATTTTGTTTGAAAGAAAAACCCCTGAACTTTTAGGGTGGAGTTTCCGCTTGGGGGACCTATTAGCCGAGGACCGGGTGGATCTGATCGGCCACGACGCCCTCCTCTCCTAAAGGCGTCATTTTTGTGCGGTATGGAGGGTCTTTAGTCAGGGTATCGCTCTCCCATCCGTTCCCAAGTTTCAAAAACTCGCAGGAGCTACTTCTCGATGAAGCAGCTCTACAGCGGTCCCCAACGAATCCGAGTGTCCATCGCTCCACACCTCAACACCTCACCAAGGAAAAATCCCTGTTAATAGAACTTAACCTCGATGCTCCACATGGCAGTCAGATTAGCATACAATTGGTGGGGCCCCCCGACATAGCCAAGCAAAGATCCAAAGAAGAGCGGCACGTTTGCTCACAGGTTGATTTAGAGAGCGCATCGTTGTAGCTAGAAACAAGCACCTGCTTCGATGCTATTGGGAAGACTACACGAACATCTGTGTCTCTTATAAACAGTAATTTGGACATCAGTCGTTTCATTTCTGACTTGTCTGCCTTGTCTTCGAGGTCTTTGTGAAGTTATCGTTCAACAGGATAATCCAACGCGAAAATTCAATTTTTCGGCCGTATAAAATGTTCAAACAACCTACAGGAATGCAACCGGGAGACGCCTTCTGTATCCATCGATATCTGAACAGGTGAACATCCCATCATTTTAAAGGCACGAATGTAACGAGAGCGCACTGTTGCACAACGTTTAAACCCTCCTAAACGGGCCTACCGACAAGGAACTACACTGTGCAACAAAAGTCTGGAATACTATCGTAAAATGTACTTTATGATACTAGAGATCTAACTGACCTAGGCACTTCATGTATCATCCAGTTAGAGCCTATATACTGAATAATGTTACCTTCTGGCACGCTTTATGGCCATCTTCCAATCATGTGAGCATACCACTGCCTCAGCGGCACACACCGCGAGCACTCCAGTATCAGCAGCAGCTTCATTCAGTTTGTGTTCAGCACTGCAGTAACACGCCAAGTAGAGGCATGCAACACTTTGATAGTCAGGACAGAGGCTTTACTTTAGGCAGATCATGCACAAAAAGATGTTGCCGATCAGTGACATGTCTCTCAAAGTGGGGTGTCCCAGGTTTGGGGAAAGTACAGAGAGACGGGATATGTGAACGAGAAGTCAACAAATAAAAACCTAATCGGAAAATAAATGAAGCAGGAAACTCTTGAATGCAGATTCAGTACGTAAATAGGAAACATGCGAGGACAGATGCCTGAAACAAGCCGCCACTTCACGATATTAATTACCAACAGGTGAGTAAGTGGCATTAAGTCTGTCTTTCTGTTTTTTGACAAGGAAGAGAGCAGGATTTCAAGCAGAATTTAAGCAAATATCTCGCCTGCTTAATTAAGAGAACCATCCCAATCACTGGAGCTGCACTCAGTTGTTATATTCCATAGGTTGACAGGTGCAAAGGCTATATTTTTTTATCGTCTGTTGCAATAGTGTGTAACGCTCATACTCTATACGCTAGTCCTCCATTGTCCAGATGGTTTGTGGCCGAGCGGTTCTAGGCGCTTCAGTCCGGAACGGCGCGACTGCTACGGTTGCAGGTTCGAATCCTGCCTCGAGCATGGATATGTGTGACGTCTTTAGGTTTGTAAGGTTTAAGTAGTTCTAAGTTCTAGGGGCCTGATAACCTCGGATGTTAAGTCCCATAGTGCTCAGAGCCATTTTTTTGTCCTGATGGCCTGACCAAGGTATGACAAGGAATAGCTGCATGAGATTGGTAGACGCTCGCCTTACGTAAACCTAGATGATACTTCACACACGGTAAAATCTTAGGTGGTGGTCGAAGAACAAACTCAACACCGTTTTTATACAAAATGCGACCAGTCCTTTAGGAAACGCTACCTGCGTAATGCAAAGAGGCCGTAGACTTAGATGCCACTTTCGTATTCTCATCACCTGATAATGAAAGCGAAAATCTCAAGTTTTGTGTTCTCACTAGGGGAGGAGTAAAGCACGAGAGCTCAGTGACTTTGAACGTGGACTAGTCACTGGGTGTCACCTGGTCACCTGAGCAGCAAATCCATCAGGAACATTTCGACCCTTCTAAGGCTACTCAAGTTGGTTGCTGGTGATGTAATTGTGAAGTGGAATTGTGGAGGAACAACTAGAGCTACTGAAGACTAGTCAGACCGCATTTACTAGCCGACAGAGACCGACGAGCACAGCGGAGGATGGTACGTCCACATCTACTTACACACACCGGAAGCCACCGTACGGTGATGTCTTTAGGTTTGTTAGGTTTAAGTAGTTCGGTGCGTGGCGAACGGTACCATATGTCACTACCAGTCATTGCCTATCCTATTCCACTAGAAAATACAGCGAGGGAAAAAAGATTTTCTACATGGTTCATACGAGCCCTAAGTTCTCGTATATATCCGTGGTACTTACGCGAAGTGTACCAGTTGAAACGGTCTGAAGTCAGATTCAAATTCAGGTTCTCTAAATTTTACTCTTATCGAACGTCACGTTTCCTCCAGGGATTCCAGTGTGAGTTCCCTAAGCAACTCTGTAATATTTGCATGTCGTTTGCCCCTACCGGTAACAAACCTGGTAGCCCACCTCTGGATTGCTTCGATGTCTACTTTTAATTTGACCTGGTGGAAACCATAAACGCTTGACCAGAACTCAAGAATGGTTTCATGAAATTGCCCCAAAAAACCGAGTTGACCATTCGTCTTCCCTACTACAGTGCTTACATCCACCTTCCATCTCATACCGTATGGTATGTTCCGCCTAGATACACTACTGGCCATTAAAACTGCTACACCAAGAAGAAATGCAGATAATAAAAGGGTATTCATTGGACAAATATATTATACTAGAACTGACATGTGATTCCATTTCCACGCAATTTGGGTGCATAGATCATGAGAAATCAGTACCCACAACAACCACCTCTGGCCGTAATAACGGCCTTGATACGCCTGGGCATTGAGTCAAACAGAGCTTGAATGGCGTGTACAGGTACAGTTGCCCATGCAGCTTCAACACGATACCACAGTCCATCAAGAGTAGTGACTGGCGTATTGTGACGAGCCAGTTGCTCGGCCTCCATTGACCAGACGTTTTCAGTTGGTGAGAGATCTGGAGAATGTGCTGGCCAGGGCAGCATCCGAACAGTTTCTGTATCCAGAAAGGCCCGTATAGCACCTGCAACATGCGGTCGTGCATTATCCTGCTGAAATGTAGGGTTTCGCAGGGATCGAATGAAGGGTAGAGCCACGGGTCGTAACACATCTGAAATGTAACGTCCACTGTTCAAGTGCCGTCAATGCGAACAAGATGTGACCGAGATGTGTAACCAATGGCAACCTGTACCATCACGCCGGGTGATACGCCAGTATGGCGATGGCGAATACACGCTTCCAATGTGCGTTCACTGGGTTGTCACCAAACACGGATGCGAACATCATGATGCTGTAAACAGAACCTGAGTTCATCCGAAAAAAATGACGTTTTGCCATTCGTCCACCCAGTTTCGTCGTTGAGTACACCATCGCAGACGCTCCTGTCTCTGATGCAACGTCAAGGGTAACCGCAACCATAGTCTCTGAGCTGATAGTCCATGCTGCTGCAAACGTCGTCGAACTATTCGTGCAGATTGTTATTCTGTTGCAAACGTCCCCATCTGTCGACTGAGGGATCGAGATGTAGCTGCACGATCCGTTATAGTCATGGCTGTCATCTCGACTGCTAGTGATGCGAGGCCGTTGGGATCCAGCACGGCGTTCCGTTTTACCCTCCTGAACCCACCGATTCCATGTTCTGCTAACAGTCATTGGATCTCCACCAACGTGAGCAGCAATGTCGCGAAACGATAAACCGCAATCGCGATAGACTACAATCCGACCTTTATCAAAGTCGGAACCGTGATGGTACTCATTTCTCCTCCTTACACGAGGCATCACAGCAACGTTTCACCAGGTAACGCCGGTCAACAGCTGTTTGTGTATGAGAAATTGGTTGGAAACTTTCCTCATGTCAGCACTTTGTAGGTTTCACCACCGGCGCCAAACTTGTGTGAATGGTCTGAAAAGATAATCATTTGCATATCACAGCATCTTATTCCTGTCGTTTAAATTTAGCGTCTGTAGCTCGTCATCTCCCCGATGTAGCAATTTTAATTGCCAGTAGTGTAGTTAATGAACGTGAGTGTTTCAAGTCGCATACTAGAAAAGATGCTAATGGTAGTAAAATATCAGATAAAATCAGTAGAAAAATTCACTCATGATTTTCAGAAAGTCATGAACACTCCAGCTGTTGGCGCAAGCGCTACAATAGTAATCAAAATATCCACGGGTGTACTGCCGGTCTATAGTGTCCAACGGGCACAATATTTCGGCGATCAAACATGTCGCCATCATCAGGTGAACTGACGGACTGAGCTCCTGTGAACGCGCCGGCACGGAGATCCGTACGCTATGGCTGCTCAGGGGGAACTGGAGCAGCCTTAGCGTACGGATCTCCGTGCCGGCGCGTTCACAGGAGCTCAGTCCGTCAGTTCACCTGATGATGGCGACATGTTTGATTGCCGAAATATTGTGCCCGTTGGACACTATAGACCAGCAGTACACCCGTGGATATTTTGATTATCAAATACGCCGGGAGAAACTCAAGAATCGCTACAATAGTAGATCAGTTCCTCATATGCTACACATTCTCATAATCAATGCTGAAAGACGCATGAGGCGATGCAAAGAGCGAAAGCAATGGACAGTTGATCACCGGAAACGATTGATTTGAAGTAGAGAATACCAATGGTAATCTAATGGAACGGTCTGCGTTTGGCGAGTGCCTGGGGAATGTTACCCGCCGTCATGTGTGGTGCCAACAGTGAAGCAAGGGGGAGATGCTGTTGCGGTACGAGGGCTTTTTTCTGGTTAGGGCGTGGTTGACACATGTTGCAGCACAGCGTGCTGCATACAGTAGAGGAACATTTCGGAGGCGACGATTGTCTGCATCAGCATGATAATGCTCCGTGTCACAAAGCAGCTTCTTTAAGGCAATTGTTTGCGAACAATAACGATTCTGAAATGGGCAAGCCTGCCTAATGTCCCGACCTGAACCCAATGGAGCACTTTCGAAACGAGTTACAATATCGACTTTGCTCCAGACTCCAGCGTCCCACATCACTACCATGTCTGTCTTGGAAAGAATAGGTTGTCATTCCTCTACAGACAGTCAGGCAGCACATTGAAAGTATCCCCAGCATAGCCCAAGGCATGAGGAATGGGCGAAGCATAGACACACCCCACATTAACGTCCAGTTATAGGTGTCAAGATAATTTTGATCACATAGTGTCAATGTGATTCGTTTCAATAATTTGTAGCATTGATTTTAAACCTTTATTTACTGGCGGGATATAGGAGTGCCGGCAGATTCAGAGTGGTATTATGTAACTCAACAGGCCGTTGGACCTGCTGGGACAGTAAGTTGCTATTCCTTTAAGTGTGTGCTTGCTACGCTTGATGTCAGCACAGCCTTTATGCCATTCCGAAACCTAACGTTTTTGGTCTACAATGCTTTCAGCGTTAACTGAGGCCCAGCGTACACTATTGTGTACGATGTATACACTGGCACGACGAAAGTCGCCGGGTAGCGATGCGCACATATGCAGACGGCGGTAGTATCGCCTACACAAGGTATGAAAGAGCATTACATTTGAGGAACTGACATTTGTAATCAGGTGATTCATGTCAAAGCTTTTCCGATGTGATTGTGCTCGCACGACAGAAATTTAGATACACTGAAAGCGAAATTGTAGTTGGTGCTAGACGCATAGGACATTCCGTTTCGAAAACTATTAGGCAATTCAGTATTCCGAGATCTACAGTGTCAAGAATGTGCTGAGAATAGCACATCATGGACGACTCAGTGCCTGACGGCCTTAACTTAACGATCGAGAGCAGCGGCGTTTGCGTAGGGTTGTCAGTGCCAACACAAAGCAATAACTTTGGGAAGTACGACGAACGTATCCGTTAGGACAGTGCGCCGATGTTTGGCGTTAATGGGCTATGGCAGCAGACTACCGACACGAGTGCCATTGCTAACAGCACGACATTGCCTGCAGCACCTTTCCTAGGCTCGTGATCATACCGGTTGACTGTAAAACCGTGACCTCGTCAGATGAGTCCAGATTTAAGTTGGTAAGAGCTGATGGTAGGGTTCGAGTGTGGCACACACATCACGAAGCCGTCAACCTGTTGTCAACAAGGGACTGACAAAGCTGGTGGTGGCTCCATAACGGTCTCAACTGTACTTACATGGAATGGACTGGGTTCTCTCGTCCAAATGAACCGATCATTGACCGGAAATGGCTATGTTCTGCTACGAGCAGTCCATTTGCAGTCATTCACGGACTTAATGTCCCCAAACAACGACGGAATTTTTGTGGATGACAGTTCACCATGTCACCGAACCACAGTGGTCTGCGATTGGTTTGAATATCATTCTGAACATGAATCCGATCTTACATTTATGAGCCATAGTCAGGAGATAATTTCGTGCACAAAATTCTGCACTGGCAGCACTTTCGCATTTATGGACGGCTGTAGAGGCAGCATGGCTCTATATTTCTCCAAGGTACTTCCCACGACGTGTTGAGTCCGTGTCACTTCGAACTGCTGCACTCTCTCTCTCTTTCCAAGCATTTATCCCGACGTGCGAGATCTGCTGTGTAAATACTGATGTGGCATGGTTAACTTTTGATCTTTCTTGCAGCCATCCCATACCCTCTGGGACGGAAATAGTGTACCCCAGCTGTTGGCCTGTAGTGTAAATCATGAAATAGTGCGAACGTGTTGCAAATGTCAGCGAGTCGTGTAACAGAGGCGGGACATGGGGGCCAGCCTGGCATTCACCTGGTGGGATGTGGAAAACCGCCTATAAACCACATCCAGGCTGGCCGGCACACCGGCCCTCGTCGTTAATCCGCCGGGCGGATTCGATGCGGGGCCGGCGCTCCTACCCGAGTCCAGGAAGCACCGCGTAAGTGCCCTCGGCTACCCCGGCGGGTCTTCGAACTGCTGCACTATGACTGGCAAAAGGAGGTCCGACACGATATTGGGTGATATCCCGTGACTTTCGTCACGTAAGTGTTTTGAAATCGACTGTGTGTATAACTGTTGCTTCTAAAATAATAAAAAATTTATCTGGTAGCATCAGAGCATTGAAAAAAATTTCGTTCCTCAAGAAGAACAACAGATTTGAGGGGATTAAACCGACTATGAAATGTTACGAGTTTGACTTAATTACGTAAAACTGTGCCGCACAATGCCGGAAGACACGTGCATCTAGGCGTCAGTTAGTGCGGCGGCTGGGCGTCTCAGTGACTCACCAGATGAACGGCACGATGGTGATGGTGTAGGAGACGGGTCGCAGCGCGGCGGGTAGCCGCACATCGCGCACCAGGCGCTTGGCGCCTCCGCCGCGCGCGCGCGCTGCCGCGCTGCCGGGGGCAGCGTCAGCGGCGCCGGCGCCGGCCCCGCTGCCGCCCGCGCCGGAGGCGCACTGCTGCAGCGTCACGTGGCGCGTCACCACGGCCACCACCACCAGCGCCGCCACCGCCGCCCCCGCCGCCACCAGCAGGCAGCGCCGCGACGCGCGCGGCCCGCGCCCCGAGCACGGGCCCGCGCCCGCCTTGGGCGCCACCCCCAGCTCGCTGCCGCCGTCCATCACCTGCCCTGCGCACACGAGAGCGCCGCTTCAGTTAAGACACCGTCCGACACATACAGATGCTGCACTTCGAACGCCCTCTAAAGACACGAAGGCAGTACAATAAATTCAACAACCTTTAAGGAATGAGATTTTCACTCTGCAGCGGAGTGTGCGCTGACATGAAACTTCCTGGCAGATTAAAACTGTGTGCCGACCCGACACTCGAAATCGGAACCTTTGCCTTTCGCGGGTAAGTGCTCTACCATCTGAGCTACCCAAGTACTACTCACGCCCCGTCCTCACAGCTTTACTTCAGCCAGTACCTTGTCTCCTACTTCTCTCCTACGAAGTAGGAGACGAGCTATTGGCAGAAATAAAGCTGTGAGGACGGGCCGTGAGTCGTGCTTGGGTAGCTCAGATGGCACAGCACATGCCCGCGAAAGGCAAAGGTTCCGAAGTCGAGTCTCGGTTCGGCACACAGTTTTAATCCGCTACTATAGTTTAGAGACAATTCAGGAGTAAATTTCGTAAGCAACCATCTCTAAGGCAAACTGTTATTAATTGGCACATATATTTCATAAAAGCACAAGCAGTTGCCACTATACATCAAGGCTCGCATCATAATATTTGTCAGGAAATTGATTACAGATGGGATATTTGTCACGTTACAAAACGTAAGTACAATGAGCATTTGTAACTAAAACTTGAAGATATACTGCTTTCACTCCTCCATAAATTATTTCTGTAAATTACACTCCTGGAAATTGAAATAAGAACACCGTGAATTCATTGTCCCAGGAAGGGGAAACTTTATTGACATATTCCTGGGGTCAGATACATCACATGATCACACTGACAGAACCACAGGCACATAGTCACAGGCAACAGAGCATGCACAATGTCGGCACTAGTACAGTGTATATCCACCTTTCGCAGCAATGCAGGCTGCTATTCTCCCATGGAGACGATCGTAGAGATGCTGTATGTAGTCCTGTGGAACGGCTTGCCATGCCATTTCCACCTGGCGCCTCAGCTGGATCAGCGTTCGTGCTGGACGTGCAGACCGCGTGAGACGACGCTTCGTCCAGTCCCAAACATGCTCAATGGGGGACAGATCCGGAGATCTTGCTGGCCAGGGTAGTTGACTTACACCTTCTAGAGCACGTGGGTGGCACGGGATACATGCGGACGTGCATTGTCCTGTTGGAACAGCAAGTTCCCTTGCCGGTCTAGGAATGGTAGAACGATGGGTTCGATGACGGTTTGGATGTACCGTGCACTATTCAGTGTACCCTCGACGATCACCAGAGGTGTATGGGCAGTGTAGGAGATCGCTCCCCACACCATGATGCCGGGTGTTGGCCCTGTGTGCCTCGGTCGTATGCAGTCCTGATTGTGGCGCTCACCTGCACGGCGCCAAACACGCATACGACCATCATTGGCACCAAGGCAGAGGCGACTCTCATCGCTGAAGACGACACGTCTCCATTCGTCCCTCCATTCACGCCTGTCGCGACACCACTGGAGGCGGGCTGCACGATGTTGGGGCGTGAGCGGAAGACGGCCTAACGGTGTGCGGGACCGTAGCCCAGCTTCATGGAGACGGTTGCGAATGGTCCTCGCCGATACCCCAGGAGCAACAGTGTCCCTAATTTGCTGGGAAGTGGCGGTGCGGTTCCCTACGGCAATGCGTAGGATCCTACGGTCTTGGCGTGCATCTTTGCGTCGCTGGGGTCCGGTCCCAGGTCAACGGGCACGTGCACCTTCCGCCGACCACTGGCGACAACATCGATGTACTGTGGAGACCTCACGCCCCACGTGTTGAGCAATTCGGCGGTACGTCCACCCGGCCTCCCGCATGCCCACTATACGCCCTCGCTCAAAGTCCGTCAGCTGCACATACGGTTCACGTCCACGCTGTCGCGGCATGCTACCAGTGTTAAAGACTGCGATGGAGCTCCGTATGCCACGGCAAACTGGCTGACACTGACGGCGGCGGTGCACAAATGCTGCGCAGCTAGCGCCATTCGACGGCCAACACCGCGGTTCCTGGTGTGTCCGCTGTGCCGTGCGTGTGATCATTGCTTGTACAGCCCTCTCGCAGTGTCCGGAGCAAGTATGGTGGGTCTGACACACCGGTGTCAATGTGTTCTTTTTTCCATTTCCAGGAGTGTATTTACCTTTTTCACAATTAAACGTTATTTTTGTGTAACTAATTTATAAAACCCCATTATTACATGGACACCACGTAATTAATAATTTTTAAATAAAAATTAAGTTTTTATCATAAGCCGTTTTAAATCGAACCAAAAATTATAAAATACTTTTTCCTAGTCCCGTACAGATTGCTACCCCCATAACAATAGTCCGCAAAATTATGAGTTCTGAGCATCTTTACTAGTCAATTATTCTGAATCTAACTTAAACTTCTTCACAGCTTTCACGAAATTATTGGATCTTGGGTAGCAACAGCTTGTCCTATTTAAACGGTAAATTGCAATTTTATTCCTTTTATTAACCCGTGTTAAGCTCAAATATTTCATTTAATTGGTAGAATTATCACATTGTATACTTCTGTCACTCATGTTCCCATCTATTTATATTTTATTAAACTTTGGGGCTTAAGAATCACCAGAGAAATTGCCCTGGTTCTCAGGCAAAATTTTTATATGTTATCTAATGAGCTGGTATGTTGTAGTACAGACAATAGCTCCACGAACTCAGCCAGAAGATTTCTGGGGAAGCACCTTCAGAACAGGGGGCTGGCACTGACTTCTTTCTGGGTGCATTGTCATCTTATTGTAACGGACGTCACGACACAGCTTTTTGGAACAGCCTCACCGCATATGCAGCTCATTAATGAAATTCCTGTTTAAACGGAATACTTAAATCACATGGATAAAATTGGTACACCACAGAACTAGCGGCTGTCAGTAGGTAACTGATGTAGTCTTGCTGTTCTATAAGCTTAAATTCAAGTTTGCGTGTGATGTAGCAATGAGCAATGTTGAAAGCAGTGGCAGACGATGAACTGGGATGCTCAACACCTGAAGTCGTAAGAGAGTCGCACCGCAGGGACAAGTTCTTTGAAGGGCCACAACAAGTGTTCTGGGGAGTCGCTGGCCACTGGACGGAAGCTATTGACATGCAGTAGCGCCTCAGCAATCAGGCCACTGTACAGAAATGCAGGGAGTATCTCCCATAGAGAAACGCCTGGCGAAAACGTTTTACAAGCAGGGAATGGAATGAAAACTAGCCCTCTTTACCTGGAACATAGCTTCGTATGCGAGATGCCGAAAACTGACCATTTTCCCTGAAAAAAAAAAGACAGAAAAGTGAAGAGAACAGTGATGAATAGGAAACCCTCGATCCTGGGGGTGTGTAATTGCGAGAGACCTCCTAACACCCTGACTTTGCAGAAAGACAGTGTTCTTTGATGTGAAACGTACAGCTCTCTGAGTTAGAACCAGACACTGGACGATGATGAGGTGAGCACCTCATAGGCCGTGAAAAGAGAATGAGTGAAGCTTGAAATAATCAGAGTATGGAAGACTGTTTCTAATTTCCCTACTCCTCACCTCATTTCTGTGGCATGATCTCACCATAGTGCCTAATAGTACTACAGGTGATGGTTCAAAGTGAATGAATAATCGATCATTGGTGGAATCAACCACCCTCCCCAGCGGCTGTCCAAATTAGTCTGAAATGTTTCTAAGCCCCCAACCCATCAGCTCAGGAGGCTGTGTGGCAGCTGTCAGTATCAAAGGCTTCGGAATTTGATCTCGATCTGCAAACTCTACTTTCCCACCCACTTATGTATTATTAAATACATAAACAAATCAAATAAACATACACTAAAGGAATAGAAACAAAAGTAGGCCAGTAGCCCAATGTCTTTGTGCTTTCTAAAACGCAGTAAACATTTGATCTATTTCTTCCTGAATAGTATATATCAGATATAAACAAAGACATAGACGGACAAATATATTTATAAGCATGCTGCTACCGTTTCTTCATGTAACTGTGGAGTACTCATGCCTGACTCGATCAATAGTAATCGGCCACTTTGAACTCCAATAACTCATATACTATTCAAGTTACATGCCTGTAATTCATACCAATTTAGGTTTACGCTAATAGCTTTCTAAAGACACGTCGATCGAGAAAATCGGATGAACCGTTTAGATTTTGGAAATTCGTCGCTGGGTGTTACTTGTATAATTTAGTCAGATACTAAACTTTTAACTAATAATGATATTGGAAATCTGATTACACCAACAGAATCGCCATGAAAATAATGGCAATGTACATGTTTCTTTTTAAGGTACCATGATTCCTCTGTCTATTATTAATTTCTACATGAACTGTGAAATGCCTGCTATTATAGTTTCACAAAGTCCTCCTTCTTTGGCACTCCTGGCATACAAATCTCCTACGTCGACACAAAGCACAGTCCTCGACACAGCATCAATATGGAATTGCCAGGCACGCGGTCGGCCTGGACCAGGCGCTGGGGTACACCTCTTGCTCCGGCTCTTGCACCACGCAGTTGCTGACGAGCCACGGCTTGCCGAGCGGTCCCTGCGGCAACACAATCTCCGAACTAAAAATATTTTCAGAGCGCCACAACTCGTCCGTTGCCTCACACCGTCCAGTGTCTCAGAAACTCAGAGTTTGTTTACGTTAGCCAATAGATGTAAGTTTTACATCAAAGAGGGTTGTCTTATTGCAAAACCAGAGTGTTGGGTGGCCTCTCACAATTTCAAAGCCCCACTATCGAGCATCTCCTATTCATCACTGAGACGTTTATCCTCACTTTTCTGTGTTTTTGTGGGGAAATGGGTAGCTTTCGACATCTTGAATACAAAGGTGCATTCCAGCTACAGAGAACTAATTCTCACTCCATTTGCTGTGCGTAAAACGTTTTCACCAGTCGCTCCTCTATGCGAGATGCTACTTGCGTTACTGTACGGTGGTCTGGCTTCCTATGGCACCACTGCTTCCTATGGCCTGGTAGCCAGTGACTCCTTGGAGCACCCGTGGTGGTCTTTCCCAGAACTTGTACCTGCGGTGCGGTGCGACTCTTACAGCTTCAGTCGATTAGCATCCCTCCCCATCGCCTCAATGTGCTTTCAACATTTCTTACTGCTGCATCACATTCAAATCTGAATTTAAGCTAACAGAACGGCCAGACCACATCAGTGATCTACTAACTGCCACTAGTTCCATGGTATAACAGTTCTATCCATATGAATCAAATATTCACCAAGCGGGAATGCGCCGGTAGATAGGCACAATAAATAAAACACACAAACACACACTCAGAATTTCGAGCTTTCGCAACCGGTGGCTCCTTCGTCAGGAAAGAGGGAAGGAAAAGAAAAGATGAAAGTATGTGGGTTTTAAGGGAGAGGGTAAGGAGTCATTCGAATCCCGGGAGCGGAAAGACTTACCTTAGGGGGAAAAAAGGATAGGTATATACTAGCGCACACACACACACACACACACATATCCATCCATACATATACAGACACAAGCTGACAGCTTGTGTCTGTATATGTATGGATGGATATGTGTGTGTGTGTGTGTGTGTGTGTGTGTGTGAGCTGACAGCTTGTGTCTGTATATGTATGGATGGATATGTGTGTGTGTGTGTGTGTGCGCGAGTATATACCTATCCTTTTTTCCCCCTAAGGTAAGTCTTTCCGCTCCCGGGATTGGAATGACTCCTTACCCTCTCCTTTAAAACCCACATCCTTTCATCTTTCCTTTTCCTTCCCTCTTTCCTGACGAAGCAGCCACCGGTTGCCAAAGCTCGAAATTCTGAGAGTGTGTTTGTGTGTTTTATTTATTGTGCCTATCTACCGGAGCATTCCCGCTTGGTAAGTCTTGGAATCTTTGTTTAAAATTTTTTCCCCATGTGGAAGTTTCTTTCTATTTTATTTGAATCAAATATTCCATTCAAATGGGAATTTAATTTCTGAGTTGCATATGTATCGAGGCTGTTCGAAAAAACTGTCTCGGGACTTCCTTTACAGTATGATGATAATGCATCCAGTGCTAGCCCCCTGTTCCGGAGGCGCTTCTCGACACAACTTCTGTCTGAATTCGTGGAGCCATTGGTTGTACTGTAACAACCCAGAACATTAGATGACACATGAAGCTCTTGCATGAGAACCGGGGCGGTTTCTCTGGTGGTTCTTAAACCCCAAAGATTAATAATAAACACCAGCGACACACAGAATTCTACAATGTGATAATTCTATCAATTAAGTGAAGTATTTGAGCTTAACACAGTTCATAAAATGACGACGTTGCCGATGAGGAGCGTAGGGGACAATGCGGGAGAATCGCACCGCCGACTAAGCAAGGTTCTAGCGGAGGTGGTTTGCCATTGCCTTCCTCCGACGGTTTTACCTCGATAATGTTGGGATAGGTTCCCATTGCTTAATATTGATTGTAACCTTGTTAATATTGGCATAGGTTGCCATCGTTCAACAATGATTGTTTGGTAATAAATCAAAGTTATTATAATTCCTGGTTCAAAATAGCTCTGAGCACCATGGGACTTAACATCCGAGGTCATCAATCCCCTAGATTTACAACTAGTTAAACCTAACTAACCTAAGGACATCACACACATCCATGCCCGGGAAAGGATTCGAACCAGCGACCATAGCGGTCGTCCGGTTCCAGACTGTAGCGCATAGAACCGCTCGACCACAACGGCCGGCTATAACTCCTGTTTCACGTAATATTCATACGTTCCTCCGCCACAGTCCTGGAAAATGCATTTACGTAATTTATCGACGCCCACTAGAATCCAGTTCATTAACCTGGAGCATCAGCCCCCCTTTGACAAGAGAGAAGAATCAAGTATAATACGACCACTCACACGGACATGGCTGATTCTTTCAGCACCTTTGTTTTATTGTACATTTTTTGGCAGCTATTTATGTTATTTGGATGTTTACCTAAGTAAACGCGTCCTTGGCCCACGTAATAAAATCTTTTTAAATCTTGATGTGAATGGTGTTTATTTGGTCGCCCAACACTCCTGCTCCCAGCTGCCACTCACTACCTATCAGTTATGTTACATCAGAACCAATTTTTAGATATGCTTGGTATAGCAGGTTTCATCTAAGACACTCGCTTAATTGTAGGTAAGGAGCTTGCAATGGATCTTAAACTAATAAAATGCACGTATAGCTCAATGTAAATCATATCACAGAGCTCGTGACTCTCCTCGCAGACGTACTGCCCCTGTTGGGATGCGACCCGGCACGTAACAAGTGAAACAGGAGTCCAGTCTCGTCTCCGCAGGGTCGCCGCCACCTCTTTATGTAGGCCGAGGACAGAGTGCACCTCCGCCCGCCCGCCCGCGCTTAGTCTTTTGTCAACAGGACGTGACCCGAGCACCAACCAGAGCCGGGCGAGGGGGAAGCCGGCCGCGCCGCGCCCTCTCTGCAGACGTTTCGTTCCGCTTTGTTTTCTCTCCGTGTTTACTGCTTAATGACGCCCACAGGCGAAACGGCTGTAACTCCAGCAGTGGGTGTGATAACGCCTCCGACTGGCAGCTGACCGTGTCAGCCTCAGGAAAGGGCTGTATCGGCTGACGTGTCTCAAAAAAATGGCTCTAAGCAATCATCTGAGGTCATCAGTCCCCTAGACTTAGAACAACTGACACCTAACTAACCTAAAGACATCACACATATCCAAGCCCGAGGCAGGATTAGAACCTGCGGACTGAAGCGCCTAGAACCGCTCGGCCATATGGGCGGCTCACGTGTCTCACAAACTGACCCAAAAGTGCACTCAAAGATCTGGGAGAACAGATTTGTAGACACTTTCACGAGAACGGAATGACCTCGCACTTGACAATTTACGAGGGGCGTTCCATATTTTTTACGCTATTTTTTCCCATCATTCATACTGCACCATTTGACTCATCAATATAGCTGCAAGTTAGCTCGACGAACAAAAAATAGTCACCCTTAGAGAAATCATTACAAGTATCATATAATACCCTGTAATTACGCGCCTGTACTTCATAAACGTCTGAATTCATTTAGGAAGTGAGTCCACAAGGATATGCAGGTACATCTCATCTGGGTCAAGCCACTCGCTGAGGATCTGATCGTGTATTTCCACCGCATTGTGGGGATGCTGATGTCGGAGTTTTACGCGCTGTTTGAACACGTCCCAAGATTTTCCCATGGCGTTCAGGTCAGGTGATTTTACAGGCCAAACGAAATGAAATAGGGTGAGGGAACCTTCAGCAAATCAGCCATATTTTCTTCAACCTGATGAACTTTACTGTTGTCTTGAAAAATAGGGATATCAACAGTAGACTCATTGTGGAAATGTTGACCGAGAGGCAGCACCTGATAATTCAGAATTTTTAAATAAACATGTTTGATCATGTCAATAGTCACCTCAGAGAGTGGTCCCAATTCATCTTAAAAACACCCCCAAAACATCACAGACCCACCTGTGACTTGAGCCTGACCATGCACACATTCTGGACGAAGTGCCTCATTTGGCCTTCAGCGCACTCGACGACGTGTGTCATTTGAATACAGGCAAAACCTTGATTTGTCAGACCATATTATGCTCCGCCAGTCAGCTACTGTCCATGTTCTATGATTTCAAGCCTACTGAAGATCGCAGCTTTATGGGCCTTATGTAAACTGAAGTTCCGAAAGAACAAAATGGTTCAAATGGCTCTGAGCACTATGAGGCTTAACACCTGAGGTCATCGGTCCCCTAGAACTACTTAAACCTAACTAACCTAAGGACATCACACACATCCAAGCCCGAGGCAGGTTTCGAACGTGCTACCGTAGCGGTAGCGCGCATCCAGACTGAAGCGCCTAGAACCACTCCGCCACACCAGCCTACTCCGAAAGAACAGTCACAACGTAGTCATATATTTGATTTCCCTGGATGGACAATTGATCCACCTTCTTCAGTCAGGATGCGCCAGTACGTCAGACCTCTTGTGGTAATCTCAGAGTAGCGAACATGAAGGAAATGGACAGTGACTGAGGATAGGTGGTGCACAGTGAGAACATGGGTCGGCCGTGAGGCGTGTCGAGTTGCGATGACACTATGTCCCGGATGGTGCAGTGGGTAACACACCTGCCTGGTAATCAGGAGATCCCGGGATAGAATCCCAGTCCAGTACACACTTTCACTCGTCGCCGCTGATTCCGCATAATGTCCCGATGCAGTCGACATCAGTAATTCAATTCCTTCCTCCTCAATTTACATATGAAGTATCACAGCTGATGATTCCGTCGTGTCTGTCCTTTCGGACATGATCTCCGGCTAACAGGCTGGTACTGACCTTTATTCACTGCCAGTAGCACTTCCTGTCGGATTTGGAAGTGATTTTTATTCAGTAGCCGTGTAGCGTGTCTCTGGTCCCTCTGAGACAGCATCTATTTCCAGCCACAATTTTGATTCTGTTTCATGGCCAAGTGTGTTACACCACTGCTTGTAGATATGTTGAACAGTACACTGCGAAATACCAAAATATCCATCAAGTTCACATACCATATGACAATGGGCACAGTCAAACGTGATTCCCTTTTTTTGCCACTTTACGTATAATGTCCGTCTGAAACATAAATGTCTCACTGATCGCTACTGTCTTTGCTCACAGGGAGGCAGTGCACGCACGGTTAAACACGTGACCCGATATGTGTGTCATCTGTAAGGGTTAACGAGTCATCTGCGCATGCACGCTGCTTTTTTTTCTTTTTTTTTTTTTTGTAACCTTATGTAGTACATTCGTACAACCGACGGTAGCTGGAAAATCGCTTGAAGTGTAATCCTTGCACAGTACAGCCCAATTTCCCAGCTGCTGTCGTCACGTCAGTGGAGAACATGGAGTGTGATCATCAAGGACAGTGACGTGATTACTGCGGAAGGAGGATGACAGTGTTTGGAGAATGTGTAACGTCACGAAAAGGGCTCTTACAACACGACAGCAACACGTTCCCTTTAACTTCTGTAGGCCGCCCTAGAATCAGTTTTCTGGAGCCTCTCGCACCAACCGCAGGACGGATGTTCGGACTTCCAGTCAGTGGAATAATGTAGAGGTTTCTTCATAGCCTGGAAGAGGTTTACCAGGAAAGCATCCGTGGTTGTCTAACTCGTATGCAGATGCGCGTTGTTTTGTTGCAAGAGCTCTTTCCGTGATGATGTACACTCTCCACAGGTTGCCACCGCTCTCGTGTCTATATCAACAGTGTTTACACCCTCCTTGCATAGAAACCATGAGCTATTGATGAACACACACCATGTTGTCCCCTCACATAATGAGAGCAGTAGGGAAATTTGGTCGCCGGCCGCGGTTCTAGGCGCGCAGTCAGGAACCGCGCGACTGCTACGGTCGCAGTTTCGAATCCTGCCTCGGGCATGGATGTGTGTGGCGTCCTTAGGTTAGTTAGGTTTAATTAGTTTTGAGTTCTAGGCGACTGATGACCTCAGATGTTAAGTCGCATAGTGCTCGGAGCCATTTGAACCATTTTTGAAATTGAGTCAGCCAGAGTGGCCGAGCGGTTCTAGGCGCTTCAGTCCGGAACTGCGCATCCGTTACCGTCGCAGGTTCGAATCGTGCCGCGGGCGTGGATGTGTGTGATGTACTTAGGTTAGTTAGGTTTAAGTAGTTCTAAGTTCTAGGGGACTCATGACCTGAGATGTTAAGTCCCACAGCGCTCAGAGCCATTTGAACCATTTTTGAAATTGAGTCAGCCAGTGTGGCCGAGCGGTTCTAGGCGCTTCAGTCTGGAACTGCGCATCCGTTACCGTCGCAGGTTCGAATCGTGCCGCGGGCATGGATGTGTGTGATGTCCTTAGGTTCGTTAGGTTTAAGTAGTTCTAAGTTCTAGGGGACTCATGACCTGAGATGTCAAGTCCCACAGCGCTCAGAGCCAATAGGGAAGTTGGGATCTACCGTGCAGGGATTACACTTCAGGTGACTGTCGTGCCTCCGATGGTTAGACCAAAGTACAACATTTGCGAGGGAGTAAAATTAAAACAAGCTTTTTTTAAAAATTTGTTATTGAACGAAAGCGGAAGATAAGTGTTTCATTTTTTTGATATAGTCTCCCTGTCGTTCAACCGGTATTGAATAAATATCTTGTGGGACAGCAAAGTGTGTGATCACGTATTTCTCCAAGTACATCAATGCTGCTGACAGTCGGCTGAATTTTTTTTTTTCAATATTTTGTTAGCTGCTGATTCAGTAAGGAGAATGGTACTACTGTTTACTCACATACTTGTATCATCTGAAAAAAACAGGACAAAATTTGCATTTTCGCCAGTGCAAGGGGAAAATCATTTACATATATCACAAACAATGCCAGGACCAAAAATTTGAAATTTGTGGTAAGGTGTTATGAGACCAAACTGCTGAGGTCGTCGGTCCCTGAGCCTACACACTACTTAATATAACTTAAACTAACTTACACTATGGACAACACGCACACCCATGCCCGAGGGAGGACTCGAACCTCCGACGCAGAGAGCCGCACTGACCGTGACAAGGCGCCTGAGACCGCGCGGCTACCCCGCGCGGCAAGGCCCGAAATAGAACAATGTAGTAAAGCATGTTTGACTCCTTCAGATTTCGAATACATACTAGTACTGTTATGTGACCGATATGGAACTGATAGGCACTGCTTTCAGTCATACAGGAACCCACTGTGTCTACTATTCGACACTCTTTTAACTTTTATGTAAGACTGTCATGGCTCATACACGCATAAACGTTAGCCAAGTCACAAAATATTCACAATGTTAATAACTTCCTATTTGTTGAATATAATATATAATCCATCAAGGAAAATAAAGCCTGTTCGGTTAATAGTACTTTCTGAAATCTAAACTGTTTGTTACCGAGAATAATTTCTGTGTGCTCAGATGAAATATATTTTCCTGCATATGGTTTTTTCGAAATGATTTTCAAATCCTGTCAATAAAGAGATTTACTGGTATTTCTTTTCTACACTCCTAGAAATGGAAAAAAGAACTCATTGACACCGGTGTGTCAGACCCACCATACTTGCTCCGGACACTGCGAGAGGGCTGTACAAGCAATGATCACACGCACGGCACAGCGGACACACCAGGAACCGCGGTGTTGGCCGTCGAATGGCACTAGCTGCGCAGCATTTGTGCACCGCCGCCGTCAGTGTCAGCCAGTTTGCCGTGGCATACGGAGCTCCATCGCAGTCTTTAACACTGGTAGCATGCCGCGACAGCGTGGACGTGAACCGTATGTGCAGTTGACGGACTTTGAGCGAGGGCGTATAGTGGGCATGCGGGAGGCCGGGTGGACGTACCGCCGAATGGCTCAACACGTGGGGCGTGAGGTCTCCACAGTACATCGATGTTTTCGCCAGTGGTCGACGGAAGGTGCACGTGCCCGTCGACCTGGGACCGGACCGCAGCGACGCACGGATGCACGCCAAGACCGTAGGATCCTACGCAGTGCCGTAGGGAACCGCACCGCCACTTCCCGGCAAATTAGGGACACTGTTGCACCTGGGGTATCGGCGAGGACCATTCGCAACCGTCTCCATGAAGCTGGGCTACGGTCCCGCACACCGTTAGGCCGTCTTCCGCTCACGCCCCAACATCGTGCAGCCCGCCTCCAGTGGTGTCGCGACAGGCGTGAATGGAGGGACGAATGGAGATGTGTCGTCTTCAGCGATGAGAGTCGCTTCTGCCTTGGTGCTAATGATAGTCGTATGCGTGTTTGGCGCCGTGCAGGTGAGCGCCACAACCAGGACTGCATACGCCCGAGGCACACAGGGCCAACACCAGGCATCATGGTGTGGGGAGCGATCTCCTACTCTGGCCGTACACCTCTGGTGATCGTCGAGGGGACACTGAATAGTGCACGGTACATCCAAACCGTCATCGAACCCATCGTTCTACCATTCCTAGACCGGCAAGGGAACTTGCTGTTCCAACAGGACAATGCACGTCCGCATGTATCCCGTGCCACCCAACGTGCTCTAGAAGGTGTAAGTCAACTACCCTGGCCAGCAAGATCTCCGGATCTGTCCCCCATTGAGCATGTTTGGGACTGGATGAAGCGTCGTCTCACGCGGTCTGCACGTCCAGCACGAACGCCGGTCCAACTGAGGCGCCAGGTGCAAATGGCATGGTAAGCCGTTCCACAGGACTACATCCAGCATCTCTACGATCGTCTCCATGGGAGAATAGCAGCCTGCATTGCTCCAAAAGGTGGATATACACTGTACTAGTGCCGACATTGTGCATGCTCTGTTGCCTGTGTCTATGTGCCTGTGGTTCTGTCAGTGTGATCATGTGACGTATCTGCCCCCAGGAATGTGTCAATAAAGTTTCCCCTTCCTGGGAGAATGAATTCACGGTGTTCTTATTTCAATTTCCAGGAGTGTATTATAACGCCAGTTTTGCGATTTAGCGAACAATAACTTTTTGAAGTCTATGTGGGAAAATGTCACTTTGAAACGATACCTTAGATAAGTAACTTAGTGTTTTAGATGCCTTGCTGAACCACATTTGTTTGTTTTGCTACTAAATTTTTCGTAACCACTTGGACACTTGTTTTTGAGAAAGTTAATAGTGAAATGTTTTTTGGAGACATCGGATGTAGGCGAATTTTATCGAACTCGTTTTGGTGTGTTTTTCTATAACATCGATATAACATGCATGACTTTACGAAAACAGCTATATTCAAATACACAAATATACACCGGAAAGAATGAACAAGAAAATTCTGTAAGCAGATTACTCGATTCATTAAGTAGATCAGCGAACGTTTTTTTCAGCCTTCTAGTAAATTATTATGAGCCCTCGACGACCAGCAACAATTCCATTCAGGGGCAAAAAAATGATATTAATAGAGAACTTGAGTGTGACAGCATTAATTCACACCACGTTAAAACAACAAACCTCGTGGAACAGGCAAAAGACAAAGGTGATAATATCTGTGTGATTTCATATTGCACCCGCTTAATGCACTCATGAGGATATTTGCAAATTACAGTGACCTGCACAAATAATTGTGGCCTAAGAATTAATTATATTTAAATGTGTGCACGGATGTGGCATAATAATGCTGTTATAAGTGAAAGTGTAAGAAGAAAATGAATTATGGTTCAGGGAAAGAAAGAGCAAGACAAAAGTTATTAGGATGCTCAAAGGTTGGAAAGTGTGAGTGACATTATCGCGGTATTTCGTTCGTGGTAGATGTAGAGAGACGGATTGGCGTAGATTAGAAACGGAAAAGCGCTAAGGAAGACAGATGACTGAAAAAAGGGGTTTGTCGATCTGTAGCAAGGACATTTTCGACTACGTATGTATGGGCTGCGGAGGTTGAAAGGAATGATCGATGTGGTCTCGTCCGGTGTACCAACATTCGACCTTTGAAAATGGAGGACATAAAGCACCTCTGATTTCTGCGCCCGTCACCACCACGGAAAACGCTGCGTAAAACACGGGCGAACGATATAATTTCGTTAGCTCATGTTTACACTGACCGCACCACACGCCTTTCGGCACCCAGCAGGTTGTTTCAAAGGACTCAGGGCCTCGGAAGTGCCAGACACAGTGTTCTGACCATGTGTTAATGAAATTTCTGCTGCATTTCGCTTTCACAGGGCAGCTCTTGAATTCCGGAGCAAGCAAGTTTCACTCAATTTAGACCGGTTCGCTCGTACAACCATCGCTCGCTGTTTTTATTGCGCTGCTCGCGTAAATACGGCGTAGGTAGTTTCACTGTAAAGGCGGACGTACTGAGTCGACAGCGGGTAATTCGCTCCGCGCTGTGCCATAGAATAAACATCGTCAGCATCTGAAGACAACTTGAGAGATTGTGTGAGTGGGTAAAGAACTTCACCCAGCTGTTCCTAAATACTTTTATTCCTTATATCGGTTTTAGATAATAACAGCTCCAGTTTCTTCAAATAGCTGTGAGCACTAAGGGACTTAACATCTGAGTTCATCAGTCCCCTAGAACTTAGAACTACTTAAACCTAACTAACCTAAGGACATCACACATATCCATGCCCGAGACAGGATTCGAACCTGCGACCGTAGTGGTCGCGCGGTTCCAGACTGAAGCGCCTAGAACCGCTCGGCCACACAGGCCGGCTGCAGTTTCTATTCAGCTAAAAAATCCGGAACAGTACTTGCGCACCGAGAGTTCCATACAAAATAATTATGTAATAGATAGTTCATCTATCGCAGGAACCGAAAATCTCGACAGTTTTTGCCACTTTTCGATATCGTTACAGGCAAGATATACGTCTACCCATAACTGAGAAAAAGGTGTCTTAACAATGGACAGAAAAACCACCCGAAAACAAATGACCAAAAAACTTTTTTTGGTGTGGTATAACTACAGACTGAAAATTTTCGCCTTATTTTCCTTTTTTTCTACAGTGAGGCCTTGCTTCTTGCCCAATAACATGTGTCTAGATCAACGGGTAGAACCCTATAGGTTTTGTGATGAGTGAGTTTGAGTGTGTAAATTATGTGAGATAAAAGGCCCTATCTTTTTATTACATTGACTTAGAAGCTTAAATTTTTTTAACCACCAAAGGACCATACACGTTCATGTGAGTTATAAATTTCGACTTGATACGCGAACCTGTACCCGAAGAAAAGGGCTAGACACACACTCAGTGAGATAAAATATGACAGAATTGTTTATAAGTACAAATTAACCATTTTCGGTTTTTGTCTTCTAGTTTTACTGTGAAATCTTCCTTGTTGTCAAAGTTCATGATTTTAGACCAGCGGGAAGCACCCTAAACGTTTCGATCAGTGAGTGTGCAAATATCAAAATATGTGACAGTAATGGCCGCAAATTTTAATCAAATTGACGTAGAAGTTTCTATTTGCGTCTTGGAGTAACCGTAGACCCCAAGATGTGGCATAAATTTCAACCTCGGCTATCCGGAGAGGGAAGGAGCGCCTGGTCTTGGACACGAATCCGCCCGGCGGACTTGTGTCGAGGTCCGGTGAGCCGGCCAGTCTGTGGATGGGTTTTAGGCGGTTTTACATCTACCTCGGCGAATGCGGGCTGGTTCCCCTTATTCCGCCTCAGCTACACTATGTCGGCGATCGCTGCGCAAACAAGTTCTCCACGTACGCGTACACCACCATTACTCATCCACGAAAACATAGGGGCTACACTCGTCTGGTGTGGGACGTTCACGGGGTGGAGCCACACAATAACCCTGAAAGAGTGGTTCGGTGTGGGGCGGCGGAGGTGTGAAGTGGACTGCGGTAGTCGTCGTGAGGTTGTGGATCACTGCGGCTGCGGCGGGGACGGAGCCCCACCGTCGTTTCTAGGCCCCCGGTTAACACACAATACAATAAAATTTCAACCTGATACATCAATTCATTCCTGAGAATAGGGGCTATTAACAGTGGGACAGACAGACAGACGGACGGATAACGAAGTGGTCCTACAAGGGTTTCGTTTTAACCGATTGAAGCATGGAAGCTTAAAAATAAAGCGAAAGAATTCTAAAAGTGATTAAGTTCAAGTTAACTGATTCTTCCTTCCATCGACTATTGTTAGAACAACATTATAGTGAACAAAAAGCATTATACTGCTAATGCTCTACAGGATAAATTTATTTAGGTTAACCGGTTTTCGGCTTACAGGGCAATCATCAGACTTTAACCGAATATCGTCGCCAAAGAAGTTACAATGTTTGTAAACAACTTGAAAAGGATGTTGCTATTCTAGAGAGTGGTCTAAGGCGCCGTAGTTATGGACTGTGCGGCTGGTCCCGGCGGAGGTTCGAGTCCCCCCTCTGGCATGGGTGTGTGTGTTTGTCCTTAGGATAATTTAGGTTAAGTAGTGTATAAGCTTAGGGACTGATGACCTTAGCAGCAAAGTCCCATAAGATTTCATACACATTTGAACATTTTTGAGCTATTCTAGATTGAGGTACAAACACACAGTAATGTCATCTTTGACGTTGTAGTGGTAATTTAAAAGTTAAAAAGCTGAACAATGAATAAATATGAATGGAGCAAACACGAAAAACATAAACACTGTTCTAGAAAACCGCGTATATATAACATTTGACATTAATAAACAAACCCAGAAAAATAAAATTAAATTAGAACTCCAACAAGACTATTTCAAGGAGTATTAATGATGGAAAATGACACAGAAACCAATCAGACGAACAGATGCGACAACCGAATATGTGGAGTATGTAGACAAGATCCATTTTACTTTTAGCATTTTGCTCCATAGCTCACGTACGAGGTGCATATCGATCAACACTTTATCAATAAACATATCCAACCGCTGTGTATCCCTCTTCACATGGTAAAACAAAGGAGACGCAGAGCCGAGCAGCACTGAATGCGCGGTTGAGACTGAAGAGAAAGGTGGCTTTAGTGTTATCAACAGCAAGTGCTGCGAGTACATAATTTTGTTTACAAATGAGGCACACAGTGACCAGCATCGACATTTGCACAGTGATGCACATATTTTCAGTGCAATACAGATACCAAGATGAATGGGGGTAAGAAATCAAACGAAAAGCAATTATACCGCGAGTCCTTTACCCTAAAATACACAGGAAATATGCCTGGGAAACGTTGGAAATTTTGTCATTGCAGTATGGATTCACTCTGTGTATTACAATGACCGGGTAATTTTTTAACGCTCGAAGTCTGGCACTGGTACACAGCAGGCGAGTAGCCAGGTTAAATTCGCATACCATGATGGTGCGGCCGCAGTGAACATCACTCCGGATCTGCGGTGTGTGGGCGTGATTGCTTCCGCCAGGAAGCACCCCAGCAGAGCGTGACATGGAGCTCCCACGGCGTGAACTGTTGGCAACGCGAGAACTGGGAGAATTCCAGATAAAAGGCGTGTCGCCACTAGAGAGCTCTGTGTTCCAGTGCGCGCAGCACGAGTCCCTTGAGCAAACTAAAATGTAGTGAATGGCGAGTCCGGACTTTAAGTAGCTGTGAGTGGCAAACATGGTTGTCGTTATTTAAAAATCTGCTCCCACGACCTTTTGCCTGCAAGTTGCGTTTGGAACAAAATTATTCGCTTGATTTCTTAGCCGAAACTTTCGATAACACACTGCAATTACAGTGTCGTACGCGACTGTGGGTCTGTATTAGTTTGACAGTAAAGAAGGATCATGTGCAACGAAACTTCTGGTACATAGTACAGGGGTGCTTGGTGTCCACAAAGCAAGCTCGCCCAACTGATAGTTCCTAAAGAAGGAAGCTATGCCTGTCCCAGTCACACTGCCCGGGAAACGAAAAGAAAAATACGTGGAGCACCCAAATACGTGGTCAATGTCAACGTATGTTCGAACACACACATACTGATCTCACAAAAGTCATGGGATATCTTCTTTTATCGTGTCAGACCTCCTGGCATTTTTGTTAGTTTCAGCTGATCTTGTTTCACATGCTGTATGCAGAGCGTGGGTTGTACCCGTTGGGCGACAGGGAAAAAGGTGATGTTATAGGTGGGGGTTAGTTGTATTTGCACAGACGCTATTCTTCCCGCCCTTGTTCTGTGTGAGCTTATTGTCCGTTTCGAAACACCTCGTCGTAGACGGTACATTAAACGGTAAGCCCCCTTTCTTTCAAATCCGCTATTTTCCCGATGTCTATTCAGGATGAATGTTTGAAAACTGCGCCCAGTGAAATTTGCGCCTATACAAATATCTGTGATCTGTGATATTCACATCCGGTATTCCTGGAAACTACCTGCTTACGAAGCATGGCCTAAATCCACACAAGGAGCCATATATATATATATATATATATATATATATATATATATATATATATATATATATATATATATATATAACCTAGTAGATAGTGTCGGCAGTTTCCTGCGGCTTTTCGCGGATGATACTGTAGTATACAGAGAAGTTGCAGAATTAGAAAATTGCAGCGAGATGCAGGAAGATCTGCAGCGGATAGGCACTTGGTGCAGGGAGTGGCAACTGACCCTTAACATAGACAAATGTAATGTATTGCGAATACATAGAAAGAAGGATCCTTTATTATATGATTATATGATAGTGGAACAAACACTGGTAGCAGTTACTTCTGTAAAATATCTGGGAGTATGCGTACGGAACGATCTGAAGCGGAATGATAATATAAAATTAATTGTTGGTAAGGCGTGTCCCAGGTTGAGATTCATTAGGAGAGTCCTTAGAAAATGTAGTCCATCAACAAAGGAGGTGGCTTACAAAACACTCGTTCAACCTATACTTGAGTATTGCTCATCAGTGTGGGATCCGTACCAGGTCGGGTTGACAGGAGATAGAGAAGATCCAAAGAAGAGCGGCGTGTTTCGTCACAGGGTTATTTATATTGGTAAGCGTGATAGCATTACGGAGATGTTAAGCAAACTCAAGTGGCAGACTCTGCAAGAGAGGCGCTGTGCATCGCGGTGTAGCTTGCTGTCCAGGTTTTGAGAGGTGCGTTTCTGGATGAGGTGTCGAATATACTGCTTCCCCCTACTTATACCTCCCGATGAGATCACGAATGTAAAATTAGAGAGATTTGAGCGCGCACGGAGGCTTTCCGGCAGTCGTTCTTCCCGCGAACCATACGTGACCAGAACAGGAAAGGGAGGTAATGACAGTGGCACGTAAAGTGCCCTCCGCCACACACCGTTAGGTGGCTTGCGGAGTAAAAATGTAGATATAGATGTAGAAGGAATCTCTCCCTATACCTCAAGGTTTATCTGCACTTCCGAAGTCCTCCTTCAGCCCAATAGATAACCGGTTGAACAATTGCAGCTGTAATATTCGTAGTTATTAGTTCGTGCACTTGGTATGCTCGTGTGTTTATACCAGGTGGTTAAAACTGAAGTGCAGCAACCCACTGAGGTCCACTATGGACTGTAGTTATCGTATGACAGCGAAACTTGGTATATGTGCTAACGAGTTAATTTAGAACCGATTTACGCTGGAAAAATTTAGTTCCAATTTTGGCCGTTAGGTGGAAATCTGGCGGTGCACAGCATCTCATCGACGTCTCCGCTTCTCATATCGCACAAACTGTGTAAGCGATGTTTAATAATAAGATAAACACTACGCCCCTCTCGCTTCTATGACCCTTCCTGCCCATGTCCCGTTCCTAATCCATTACACATGGAAACAATCCTATACGTTTTTCTTGCATTCACAGCTGCAGATTTGCGCTTGGTGAGCAAAACTGAAGCTATTTTATTGCCAGCGTAAATCGTTTCCGCACTGAAGGTTTGACACTGGACCTCTGTGAGTAGCTGAACATTAATTGAGCCACCCGGTAGGTTCGACATGATAGTTTCAACGATCGTCCGACGTAAGAAATGTGGCCACGAACAAGATTATTCATTTATCATAAAGAGACCCAAAGTAGATCGTTCAAACGACTCTAAGCACTATGGGACTTAACATCTGAGGTCATCAGTCCCCTAGACTTAGAACTACTTAAACCTAAATAACCTAAGGACATCACACACAGCCGTGCCCGAGGCAGGATTCGAACCTGCGACCGTAGCTGCAGCGCGGTTCTGGACTGAAGCTCTTAGAACCGCTCGGCCACAGCGGCTGTCGAGCCAAAGGAAACTAGAACGTAATTTGTCATTGTTCAAAGCAGAAATCAACGTATCGCCGAGGGATGTTTAATACCGAAGATTGTAGGGTGCTTAATTCAAATGAACATCGGTCTGAAACGACAACCCACGGGTCATAAATGACAGATTGAACGACAGCTGCAGAGATGTGTGCGGTGAGTAGACGTGTAAGGATTGAGCAATTGGCTGCCCGAATGAATCAAGGTATGACACATCGTCTTAGAAAAATTAATGATTTACTGTGGTGGTAAAAATCTTACCTTATTTGATTTTCAAACAGCTAAGCAAAACTGAACGTACTCAGATATTTCTCTCTTTACTTATTCTGATCATCAATAAACTGAAACACAATTTTTTTTAACGCCACGCAATCTGACTTTCAATAATCCCTATAAAAGAATGGCCCTGACTAACAATAATCTATTCCTTTCATGAATGACTCATCTCACAAATATCTTCGTTACTCGAACTACAGCAATACAGCGAGCGCCAATACTGCCAGCTAAATAAAAGATTCTGACTACAGAAGGCACTAACTACTGATACGGATAGTGTGGCGTGCGTACTATAAGACCTTCGGTACACGCACCATCAGATTGTTTGACTTGTCGCTCTAACGAAGTAGGCGAGTGTCAGCAATATGTCTCGTGGTCTTATCGTGGCGTGTTTATCTTCTGCCGTTAGGTCAGACGATAGAAATGCCACTTGCACGCTTAGAGTAGCAGATTGACGGTGAGCAACTTTAAACAGAAATTGATTAATTTTCACACACATTCATTAAAATAATAAAAATCATAGATATTACGTAACTTTATTCTGGATGCTGTTTACAATTGACAATCTGAAGTTCCTTTGGACTTTGTACGTTAATCTTATTCTCACATATATCTGATACTTGACAAATTGTCTATACATTTCTCTTCATGGCTATGTACAGGAATATGATAATCTTATTAGGTGCAGACTGAAACTTGACTATAGACTAATGCAGACTGATGCAGACTGATGCAGACTGACTAATGGGAGGTCTGTACACTCGTTATAATACCTCGCGCGTTCATGTATCACTGCGCGAGTCTGATCCGCGAGGAGATAAGGTTCTACGTTAGCAGCATTCTCATTGGCTGCGTTACATATTAATACGCGGATCGGAGGAAGCAGAATTTGGTCCGTCTCTAAGACACCGCCATCTCGGACGAGCGCTGCGCCTGCTCTGTTGTGCTTAGTGGGGCGCGCTTTAGTGGGAAAGTTCTGTACGCGCTGACTACGCGGAACTATGTACACAACACATAGTTAGCAAATGTAAGATTTTGATAGCGAACAAACAATGCATTTACCTTAATAGTGTTCAAAAGTCAATATATATATATATCAGTTCATGACATCCAGCCTTGCAAATTTCCTTTCCCTGACGGACACACGTCCAGATCGTCCGCTCTCAAATCTCCGCCATCTCTCTCCCCACATCCACCACTGGTGGTGGCTCACCTCCAACTGCTCAAAGCTACGCGCTGTTCACATCCAACTGCACAACACTACGATAGCGAATATTGCAACAATGCCAACCAACCACCGACTGCACACAGCACAGTCAATGACATTCATGCAGTGCGCTACGTGGCGTTACCAACACAAAAACCTAAACAGCCTACTTACAAAGGTGCGACCAACAGTATCGTCGTAACGGCCGTTTGGCGAGCATCTGCAGCTTAACGTTAATACTACTTATCTACGATGAAGCCTGGAATTTGAACGCCAGTACCGCAGCTGGACGTCCACTGAGCGGCGTCAGGTAGTCTTTTCAGATGAATCACGTTTTATGCTCCATCGGACTGAAGAGAACACCCTGCAACTATCATCGGAAGGGTCGAGACCGAAGGCGTGAGCGTTATGGTCTGGGAAATGTTTTCATGTCATTCCCTGGGTGGTCTCGTCATTCTGGAAGGCACAGTAGATCAGCACAAACATGCATCTGTCCTGCGGTATGAGGCCATCCCTACGTGCAGTGTGTTTGTTCACGGGACGATGGCATCTACCAGCAGAGCAATGCAACGTGTCGCATAGCTCGCAGTCTACGTGTGTAGTTCGAAGAGCACCAAGATGAGTCTACCGGATTCTCCTTGCTGCCAAACTCCAGAGATTCAAATCCAATCGAGAATCTGTGGGACCACCTCTGTCAGGCTATTCACGCCATGGATGTTCAGCTGTGAAGCCTAGTTCACTTGGTTACAGCACTGCAGTCGCCTTGCCTCCACATCCCTGTCGGTACGTTCAAGAAGCTTATTGCCGCTGTTCCTGCTGTAAAAGGTGGTTATTCAGCATTCTGACTGGTGGTCACATTAATGTGACTGGACAGTGCAGGTCTGATATGGAAGTTTCAACGAGCGTCCGAGGTAAGCCAGTTGCCACTATTAAGATTACGTGTATATCATAATGAAGGACGAAGTAGAAAAGACTCTGATTTGGCACTGTTCATAACAGAAATCACCGAACTGCCGAGGAATGCTTAAAACAGAAAATTGTAAGGTTCTTAGTTAAAATGATCATCAGTCTGAAGCAACAAAACTGCATTAGCCTCACATTTTTATACGTGGCGATATTAACTTATAAAATTTAGCGGAAGCGAGAAACTCGCCCGCTGTTAACATAATGTTCGTTTTTCTCCACAGCCCCCGGACGTTGCAGAAAATACGTAGCTTTAAGATTCTTATTTTTAGTACCACAGCCCGAGAGCCAGAGCCAGGACTCCGACTACGTCGCAATGGTTAACGGAGGTAAGAAGAAATACTCTCGCCAGTGTGTGGGACGCAATTGTAATTAATAACTAAAGATTTTTTGCTTTAAAGTGAACTGACTAGCCGAGGAAATTAATATGAAAAGTTTATTCCATGGTTCAACTTATATGCTCATTTTTAAGATTCAGCGAGTCTAACATTCATTAACGTAACAAATAATTTAAGTTTACTATTCTAAAAAAGGAGAACTTCACAAAAGCATTTAATCGTAAATCAAAATTGAATGAAATATTTTGATTAAGGCCCACCACGTCAGTCGGCAACAATCAACATTAACAATAAATAAAATTACAATAGAATGAACATACGTCAACGGAGACAGATGAAAATGTGTGCCCCGACGGGGACTCGAACCCGGTATCTCCTGCTTACATGGCTGACGCTCTATCAATCTTTTTTCTTGTTTTTTTTCTTTTTTTTTAATTCTCAATAACCCTCTGACCGAGTACGCTGAACTACCGTGCCGGCTGTTATTTTTTTTGTTTTGTTTGTGTGTGTGTTCGATGCATCTGCTCGGGGCGGACGTCGCAAGACATCCGTTTATGTTCATTGTTAATCGATAACTCAGTTTTTTTTGTTACAGAGGGCACGTAACCCTCTGACCTAACACGATGAGCTACCGTGCCGGCATGGCAGACGCTCTATCCATCTGAGCCACCGAGGATAGAGGGAATAGCGCAACTGCAGGGATTTATCTCTGGCACGCATCCCGCGAAACTCACATTCTCATCGTATTGTGCCGCACTACATTCGTAGTACCTCCGCCCATTATACCCATTACTCGCGGCGCGTTGCCGATTCCCGTAAGAGTGACCGAATTCTTACGGGAATCGGCAACGCTCCGCGAGTAATGAGTATAATGGGCGGAGGCACTAGATGTAGTGCGGGACAATACGATGAGAATGTGAGTTTCGCGGGATGCGTGCCAGAGATAAATCCCTGCAGTCGCGCTATCCTCTGTGTCCTCGGTGGCTCAGATGGATAGAGCGTCTGCCATGTAAGCAGGAGGTATCGGGTTCGAGTCCCGGGCGAACCACACATTTTCATCTGTCCCCGTTGACGTATGTCAACGCCTGTAAGCAGCTAAGGGTGTTCATTCCACTGTAATTTCATTCTAACGAGCTGCATGGTCACTGATGGTATCTGTTCTTTCGAACATGTCGGAAAGAACAGATACCATCTTAGTATACAACAATAAATAATATGTTAAATTAGGACGGCCGACGGACGCGAGAGCCCTCATGTGTTATGATTAGCCCGATTGTAAAAACTAGTTGGAAAAATGAGCATTCTTCGGGCGTCCAAACTCCTCTTCACCAAATAGTTATTAAAAG